>NC_046307.1:4154190-6554190 GCF_004115265.2 Rhinolophus ferrumequinum | reverse complement strand
CAAATACTAAAAGGACTTCTGTAAATAGAAGAAAGGTCAAAACAACCTAACTACAAATTTAAAATGGCAATAACTATGTACCTATCAATAATCACTTTAAATGTAAACGGATTAAATGCTCCAATCAAGAGACATAGGGTGGCTGAGTGGATAAGAAAGCAAGACCCTTGTATATGTTGTATACAAGAGACTCACCTCAGTTCAAAAGACACACACTCTGAAAGTGAAGGAGTGGAGTAAGATATTTCATGCAAATGGAAATGAGAAAAAAGCTGGAGTTGCAATCCTTATATCTGACAAAATAGACTTTAAAATGAAGAACGTATTAAAAGATAAAGATGGGCACTATATAATAATAAAGGGATCGATCCGACAAGAGGACATAACCCTAGTAAACATCTATGCACCCAACATAGGAGCACCTAAATATATAAAACAGGTACTGACTGACATAAAGACAGAGATCAACAGTAACACTATCATAGTAGGGGACTTCAACACACCTCTGACAACAAGGGACAGGTCTTCCAGACAGAAAATCAATATGGAAACAAAAGCCTTAAATGATACATGGGACCACTTGGATCTAATCGATATTTTCAGAACATTTCACCCCAATGCTGCAAAATACACGTTCTTCTCAAGAACATTTGGAACATTTTCCAAGATAGACGATAGGCCACAAAACAAGTCTTGATAAATTTAAGAAAATTGAAATCATACCAATTGTCTTCTCTGATCACAATGCTATGAAATTAGAAATGAACTACAGGAAAAAAACTGGAAGACACACCAATTCATGGAGGCTGAATAACTTATTACTAAATAATGAATGGGTCAAGCAGGAGATCAAGGAAGAAATCAAAAGATATCTCGAGACAAACGAAAATGAAAACACGATGACCTAAAATCTATAGGATGCCTTGAAAGCAGTCCTAAGAGGGAAATTCATAGCATTGCAGGCCTACCTAAAGAAACAAGAAACATCACTAATCAACAGTTTATCTTCACACTTAAGGGATCTGGAAAAAGAACAGCAAAATAAGCCCAAAGGGAGCACAAGGAAGGAGATAATAAAGATCAGAGCAGAAATAAATGAAATAGAAACCAGAAAAACAATACAAAAGATCAATGAATCCAAGAGTTGGTTCTTAGAGAAGATACACAAAATTGACAAACCTTTAGCCAGACTCATTAAAAAAAAGAGAGAGAGGACCCAAATTAATAAAATCAGAAATGAAAGAGGAGAAGTGACAACGGACACAGCAGAAATACAAAAAGTTTTAAGAAATTACTATGAGCAACTATAGGCCAACAAATTTGACAATCTGGAAGAAATGGACAATTTTCTAGCGGCGTACAACCTTCCAAGGCTAACTCAAGAAGAAACAGAAAACCTGAATAGACTGATTACCACCACGGAAATTGAATCAGTAATCAACAATCTCCCAACAAACAAAAGCCCTGGACCAGATGGCTTTACAGGTGAATTTTACAAAACGTTCAAAAAAGAAGTGTCACCTATTCTCCTCAAGCTCTTCCAAAAAATACAGAAGGAGGGAAGACTCCCAAATACTTTTTATGAAGCCACTATCACCCTGCTCCCAAAATCAGACAAAGACAACACAAAAAAAGAAAACTACAGGCCGATATCTCTAATGAACATAGATGCAAAAATCCTCAACAAAATATTAGCGAACAGAATTCAGCAATACATTAAAAAGATCATACACCATGATCAAGTGAGATTCATCCCTGGTATGCAAGGGTGGTTCAACATCCGCAAATCAATTAATGTGATACACCACATTAACAAAATGAAAAATAAAAATCACATGATCATATCAATAGATGCAGAAAAAGCATTTGATAAAATCCAGCAGCCATTTATGATAAAAACCCTTAAGAAAGTGGGAATAGAGGGATCATATCTCAACATAATAAAGGCCATATATGACAAACCCACAGCTAACATCATACTCAATGGGGAAAAGCTAAAACCATTCCCCTTAAGATCAGGAACAAGGCAAGTTTGCCCACTATCTCCGCTTCTATTCAACATAGTGCTGGAAGTTCTAGCCACAGCAATCAGACAAGAAAAAGAAATAAAAGGCATCCAAATCGGTAAGGAGGAAGTAAAATTATCATTATATGCAGATGATATGATACTATATATAGAGAACCCTAAAGACTCCACCAAGAAGCTATTAGAGCTGATAGATGAATTTAGTAAGGCAGCAGGATACAAAATTAATATTCAGAAATCAGTTGCATTTGTATATAAAAATAATAAAACATCAGAAGGAGAAATTAAAAACACAATCCCATTTACAATTGCTCCAAAGACTATAAAATACCTGGGAATAAATTTAACCAGAGAAGTAAAAGATCTCTACTCAGAAAATTATAAGACACTGAAGAAAGGAATGAAAGAAGATATAAATAGATGGAAACACATATCATGTTCATGGATATGAAGAATTAATATAGTTAAAATGTCCATACTGCCTAAGGCAATATACATATTCAACGCAATTCCTATCAAACTACCAATGACATTTTTCACAGAAATAGAACATATAATCCTAAAATTTATATGGGACCATAAAAGACCCCGAATAGCCTCAGCAATCTTGAGAAATAAGAACAAAGTGGGAAGTATAACAATACCTGACTTCAAATTATACTACAAGGCTACAGTAATCAAAACAGCATGGTACTGGCATAAAAACAGACACATAGATCAATGGAACAGAATAGAGAGTCCAGAAATAAATCCATGCCTATATGGCCATTTAATCTACGACAATGGAAGCAAGAATGTACAATGGGGTAAAGACAGTCTATTCAATAAATGGTGCTGGGAAACCTGGACAGACACATGCAAAAAAATGAAGCTGGACCACCTCCTTACACCATATACAAAAATAAATTCAAAATGGCTTAAAGACTTAAATGTAAGATCTGAAACCATAAAATACCTGGAAGAAAATATAGGAAGAAACTTCTCAGACATTACCCGGAGTAAGATTTTTACTGATATATCCCCTCGCGCGACGGAAGTAAGAGAAAAAATAAACATGTGGGATTATATCAAACTAAAAAATTTTTTCACAGCAAAGGAAACCATCAATAAAACAAAAAGGGATCCTACTGAATGGAAAAGATATTTGCCAATGATATATCTGATAAGGGATTAATATCACAAATCTATAAAAAACTCTCTCAACTCAACCCCAAAAAACAAACGACCCAATTAAAAAATGGGCAGAGGACTTGAAGAGACATTTTTCTAAAAAGGACATACAGATGGCAAACAGACATATGAAGACATGCTCAACCTCACTAACCATCAGAGAAATGCCCATCGGTAGATGACTGGATTAAGAAAATGTGGCACATTTATGCAATGGAGTATTACGCAGCCATAAAGAAGAAATAAATCTTACCATTTGCAACAACATGGATGGACCTAGAGAACATCATGTTAAATGAAATAAGTCAGACAAAGATAAGTAGCATATGATCTCACTTATATGCGGAATCTAAAGAAAAGAATAAGTGAATGAACTAATCAGAAACAGTTTTGGAGACAAAGAGGAAAAACTGAGGGTTGCTAGATGGGTGGGGGGTGGGGGGAAGGGGGAAGGTGAGGGGATTGGAAAACAATCAGTAACCACAGGATGGCCACGGGGTTTTGAAAATTAATCTGGGGAACGTAATTTAGTGGTTACCAGAGGGTAAGGGGGGTGGGGGGTGGGAGATGAGGGTAAGGGGGATCAAATATATGGTGATGGAAGGAGAACTGACTCTGGGTGGTGAACACAAAATGTAATTTATAGATGATGTGATACAGAATTGTACACCTGAAATCTATGTAATTTTACTAACAATTGTCACCCCAATAAATTTAAAAAAAATAAAAAATAAAGAAAATAAATTTAAAAAAAAATAAAATAAATAAAATAAAATAATTATTGATAGATATGTAGTTGTTGCTATTTTATTTTATTTGTTTGTTTATTTATTTGGCTTAAAGTCTGTCTAAGGTTCCTTGTAAAAATGGTTTGGTGGTGATGAACTCCTTTAGCTTTTTGTCTGGGAAGCTCTTTAGCTTTGCTGGGGAAAGTAATCTTGATTGTAGGTCCTTGCTTTTTACCACTTTGAATAGTTCATGTCAGTCACTTCTGGCCCTCAAAGTTTCTATTGAGAAATCAGCTGATGGTCTTATGGGAGCTCCCTTGTAGGTAATTAACTGTTTTTCTCTTGCTGCTTTTAAGATTCTTCATCTTTAGCCTTTGAAATTGTAATTATAATGTGTCTTGGTGTGGCCCTTTTTGAGTTCATCTTGTTCAGTATTCACTGCGATTGCTGGGCTTGTATATCTATTTCCTTCTTGAGGAAAGGGGAATTTTCCATCATTATTTTTTCAAATAGATTTTCAATTCGTTCTCTCTCTTTTCCTTCTGGTATCCCTATGATTCTAATGTTAGTATGCTTGATGTTGCCCCAGAGGCCCCTTAAACCATCCTCATTGTTTCGGGTTCTTTTTTCTTTTTGCTGTTCTGACTGGATGTTTTCTGCCACCTTATCTTCTAAATCGCTGATTCAATCCTCTGCTTCATCTAATCTACTGTCAATTTCCTTTAATGTATTCTTTATTTCAATTACTGTATTCTTCATTTCTGACTGGACTGGTTCTTTTTTATGTTTTCTCTCTTCATTTTTATGTTCCCTCCTTGTTGAAGTTCTCCCTGAGATCATTAAACATCCTTATAACCAGGGTTTTGAACTCTGTGTCTGATAGATTGCTTATCTCCATTTTGTTTAGTTCTTTTCCTGGAGCTTTGTTCTGTTCTTTTATTTGGGACATGTTTCTTTGTCTCTCCATTTTGGCTGCCTCCCTGTGTTTGTTTCTATGTATTATGTAGGGCTGCTATGTCTCCTGGTCTTAGTAGAGTGTCCTTATATAGTAGGTGTCCTACGGGGCCCAGTGGCACAGTATCACTGATCATCTAACCTGGGTGCTCCAAGTGTGTCCCTTGTGTGGGTTGTGTGTGCCCTTCTATTGTATTTGAGACTTGGTTGCTGTTTGCACAACAGTGGGAGGGATTGACCATCAGGTTGATTGGTTGTGAGAACTGGCTGTGACTACAGTGGAGGAGCTGTTGTGCAGTGGCTGACCCTATGGAGCAGGATTTGCTTTAGCAGAGCACTGGTGCCTGTCCAGTCTGCCCTTTGGGTGTGTCTTTTGTAGATGTATTTGGGTGGTACTCTGATGTTGTCTGATCCTGGCCACCAGGTGGGTTGGTTCTGGAGCCTCTTAGGAGTGGCTCTGTTGCAGGCAAAGTTTAGCCGCTGCCTGTGCCCTGCCCAAGGCCACTTGGTATGAGCTACAAAGTGATCTGTAGATGGTTGCCTCTTGTGCTGGGCTTGGAGGTGCCTTGGAGAGCCTAAGCTGAGAACCATAGCCAGCTGCCACTAGTGTTGGGCTTGGGGCTGTTTAGCAAGAAGTACAGGGCACACTGAAGCCAGATGCTGCTTGCTTGGGTCTTGCAAACCTTTGAGAGATTTTAGGAAAGTCTGCAGCATGAGCCAAGGCAGGTCATTTGTACGGAAACACCACGGGAAATGGCTTGGGTGGGCCCACCAGTTGGGTGTGGTGGGGTGTCAGGGAATCACCAGGGTGGGGCAAATGGTGTTAACCAGGTTGATAGAGACTCAGATATGGTGGCTGCCTGCACCTGCATGCTGGAAGAGGGAAGGGTTCAAGAAAGAAACAAGATGGAGAGCCTGTCCTGAGAGAGCTACTCCTCCAGCTCTCACCCTGAATCTAGAAAACACAGCTCCTTCCAGTATTCCCTTGGTGCCTTTTAAGCAGCTGCCCCAGTGTTGGAGCTCAGAGAAAGTGAGTCCATTAGCAAACAAGTCCATGTGCGGGCTCTTTAAGAGGAACACCTGGGACTCCAGCTGCCGTTCTTCTCCCTTAGGCACTATTTTGCTGGTTTTCTCTGTCAGAAGTTATGGGGACTTCTCTTCCCAGCAGTGGAACCCTGGTCTGGGGAGCCTAGTGTAGGGCTGAGACCTCTCGCTCCTCAGGGGGGAACCCCCACAACTGAGTTATCCCTCCCAATTTTTATCCTCCACACATGGATGTGTGACCAATCCATTCTGTGTCTCCACCCCTCCTACCAGTCTTGAGGTGGCTTCTTCTGTGTGTCCGCAGTTGTAAGGCTTTGGTTCAGATAGACTTCAGGTGATTCTCAGTGATGGTTGTTCTGCAGTTTAGTTGTAATTTTGATGTGGTCATGAGAGGAGGCAACTATAGCATTTACCTACTCCACCATCTTGACTAGAAAATCTGGGTTGCCTTATTTTTTCTTTTTACTACACACACACACACACATACACACAATTCTGGTAATGTGAATATAACATGTTTTTCCATAAATGAAACATATTTTCCCAATGAAGATAATAAATCATACTGTTAAATTCAGTAAGGTCCGGTTTCCCTTTGTTCAAACTTCTTTTTCCAGACAATACATTGAGCAGTGGTTTTCATAGTGTGGTTTGGGACCCCTGGAGGTTCAGAAGGTCAAACCATTTTGAAATAATAACTGAGATATTATTTGCCTTTTCTACTCTCATTCTCTTATAAGCATACAGTAAAAATTTCCAGATGCTAGATAGTATCTATTGCCATCATCATTGTAATAGCTAATGAAATACATGTTTGTGGATCCTTGTTATTTTCTAAAATCTTTCAAAGTAAGCTCTTTGTGGTCTTTATTAATTTTTACAAGTATAAAGAAGTCCTGAGGCCAAAACCTTTGAGAACTACTGTAATAGTAGATAATGAATACAAAACCACTCATTTCTATTTCTGTAATCCATAGACTGATCCACCTCTGATGGACTCTCTTCAGGTATATCACAAATGCTGAGAGTTTCATAATTACAACTTTTCTTTGCCTTAGGCATATCAAAAATCTTTCTAAACAGAAGGCTAGCAGTGTAGTTTCCCTTTAGCCTAGAATTTGGATATTTATTTTCTCCTACCTCCAAAGTTGAGACTTTCTTCCCCTAGGAGGTATCTATATGTATCTATAGATAGATAGATAGATAGATAGATAGATAGATAGATAGATAGATAGATATAGATATAGATATATTGTATATAGCTGCAAAATAAATGAATATACATAGATAGAAATTTTATTGTTAAAGCTAACAATTCTTATAGCAGACTATATATAAGAAATCAATGTTGTGTTGATGTTGTGTCATCTCTGTAATAGTTAAGCATTTATGCTCTACAAAATGGTAGTTGGTCTAAGAACAAACACCTTTAAATTACTAGAGAAGAAAATGAAAACTTAAACCAAACAAATCTGATTTTAATTGCATTCATTTTTTATCCAGAACGAGCTCTAATAGGTAACTACTGAGAAATTATCATTTGCCATGAAGTTTGAGAGCAAACAACCAGTCAACATGGTTGCTGACTACAACAACTACTACAATCCAATTATAGTTTAATAGTGAAAATTTTTGCTTTTTAGTTTTGAGTTTCTATGGGATTCCCTGTATCCTAGCCACCTTAAAAGCAGCAGGAATGGGGGGAAGCAGTAGAACTATATCAATAAACTAAATTTCATCTGTAAAGTTGATTTCTGGTATTTCTATTCCATATGGCTCCGTGTGAACTGAGAACTTTCCTGTTTTTACTGAGAAAGCACTTCTCTCCTTGACTACAGGACCTACATATTATTTTAATCCCAGATCTTGAGGCAAAGCACAGCTCAAGAACTTACAAAACCCAGCTTCTTGTTCATAGACTCTTAGCCAGGTGTACTGAGAAACTGCTAAAAGTGGGTCACAACCAAAAATCATGGATCAATACAAAAAGACTTAGGGAATTATGTAAAGTAAGTGACCTCTTTTATTACTATAACTGAGTATTTCAAACATATTTTTTTAAATCAGCTTTGTTTTAAGGTCACTCAAGCATTATAAAATTTAGTTGGAAGTTACTTCAAAGTCTCTTCACTGGCTCTTCATTTTGTGAATGTTAATACGCAGAACAGAAATAACAGGCATGATTTAGAACTCAGAACAAACTCCAGAACCTACACAGTTCCAAAGTGCCTAGATCTTGGGAAAAGAACAGAAATATCAAACATCCCTACTTTGACCCTTTTACCTAAGTACAATAGTTAAAATAAAAGAAGCTTCTCTGTGTACCTGCATTGTGAACTGGTCTCAGTCTTTATTGTCATAGACATGTTTCAGAGCGCTAGCCAAGCCAAAACACCTGGGTCTTTAGAATTCAGCTTTCATACACATTCTCTGTTGAATTATTGAGTCCATGTGTCAAGTTTATGCCTTCCTGATCACTTCTGACATAGAGGGTTCTATCGGTGGAGTTGGGCCAATCACATATTACCTCTCAAGAATTTTAACTGAAGGGAACAGATAGACTGGCAAAAACAAGTGAGGGGACAGCATGCCTGCACGTGTGCGCATGCACACACGTGCACACATGTGCACACACACACTCACAAACACACACAAGGAGTGCATGCATAAACCTTAGATGAGGCACATGACTTGTAAGAAAATACTTGCCCTCCTGAAATCCACCCCACCTCTCCTTCTGGCTAATATACGAATAACTAGGAACAAAACCTCAGCCTGGCCCAACTGGGAAAGTACTGACCCTACCAAAAGATAAAGGGGTTATTCATATGATCTTCAGGACCTGGCAAATAGGTTTCAGCAGGAACTCAAAGAACATGCCTGGGAGTGGGACCCAAGGGTACTACCATGTTTCCCCAAAAATAAGACCTAGCCAAACAATCAGCTCTAATGCGTCTTTTGGAGCAAAAATGAATATAAGACCTGATATTATATTATATTACATTACATTGTATTATATTATATTAAAGACCTGGTCTCATAGTAAAATAAGGCTGGGTCTTATATTAATATTTGTTCTAAAAGATGTATTACAGCTAATGGTCCGGCTACGTCTTACTTTCCGGGAAACACGGTAAACCAGGGTAAAATATACAGCTGGATAATGGAGAGTTTGCTGATTGGGGATATTCTCCCAAGACTTAGAATCAATGTACTTGCAACAACTCCTCCTAAAGGGGGTCCAAATGAGGTAAAGGTGCTAGAACTGCCTTGGCATTGTTGCGAAGGGAACCAAAGGCTCACAGCTGTAGCATATTTGTGTGAATCCATTATAAAAGACTCAAGAACTTATCAGGTGACTGTGTTCACCTGGAGGACAAGTAGAACATGCCTTGCACTAACACATAAAGAGATGTGCTAGTGAAGAGGTCACAACATCCCTGAGAAGCTCAGTAATGGCTGTCCTCTGCTGGTCAGCCATTACTGGATTGGTGGGAGGGTTGGTGTTATAGAACTGGGATCTCTGTTGACAACTGAGATGATGGGATTCTGGAATAGAAGAGGCCAGGTAGCAGTACTTAAGCATCAGAGTCAACTTTGATGTAATTACCCTAGGTGGCAGCAAGGCCAGATTGCTAACCAAGGGACTCTGGCCCATGGAGATTCATGATGATGGCTAATAAACACAGGGGCCAGATGGGTGGGAAAGCATGCTTCATGTTATAGGCTGAAATCCATCCTGATTAGGCATTCATAGAATGACCACCAAATGGATTTTGGGATTCAATGGCCTCACTATTAGATGGACCTGGCCAGGATTTTATTACTTGTATATGTCATATGGGGCTATGACACCATTTGGGGCCCTTTAGTGAAAATGATAGATCAGATCCTGTACACAAAAGACTTGGAAAGATCTAAACAGTTTTTCCAGTGTGCAATTACTTGGTAAGTGGCTGTTGATCCCCTTTTACAACTAGACAAAGCCTATCCAAGCAAATCTCTAACTGCTGAATGAGGAAACAAAATTATCCCAATGGTAAAACAAATAGTTGCTAAAGTTTGGCAAATATTATTTATTCCCCTTATAGCAGCATTAGAAGATGAAAGTATGGATGGATGAATTAACCATTCTTAGGAACTGGAAAGGAAAATAACACATTTTACCCAAATTGAACACAGAAAAAGGCAGGTCTTGCATATCCTTAGAGAGCTCGTTTCTCCTGAACACATGGCAACTGTTAAACTTTTGTGATCTTTATCACTGAGGTTGTCTTTTCTAAAGAACACCATCAATGGAACCCAAGAAGTCCTAAAACAGTCTCTATTCCCTGAAGATTGTGTCTTGTTAATAAAATCTCAGAAAATACAATTGTCCCATTCATTCACTTCTCCTAGCAATATGTACCCCCAATAAATCCAAATACTCCCATTTTTCCTATTTGCTCCCATTTTCCAGTCTCTGCCTTTGCCCATGCCATTCTCAATACTTATAAAGTTGCTGTCTTAACCATCTCCTTTCCCTACCCTCATTTTGGGATTGCCTGGTTGCTGAAACCCACCTCAGAGATTACCTTCAGCTTTCTGTCTTTTCAGATCAGAATAGTAGTGGTTAATAGATGGATCTTAGAGTCAGACTGAATTTGACACCTAGCTCAACGACTTCCTAGTTAGGGGCAAATTAACCTAACTAGTTTCTTCCTCTATGCAATGGAGATTAAAGGTTTGACTTGCCAGAGGATTATGTGAGGATCAAATAAATTAACATATGGAAAACACTAGACCGCTGACTAATGCAGAGTTTTCAGTGTGGCTCAGCTATCAAGTGCCAAAAGTGAAATCAATCATCTCCTCCTCTAGCACTTTTTGTTCTTCTTTACCAATCTCTCTCTACATTGGATTAGTTAACATGTACATCAAGCTGTGTCTTTTCCAAGGGTAGAATAAAAGCCTTCCTTATTTTTTATCCTCTATAGCGTTTGCATACTCTAATAATGGGAAAAACCTTTACTGAGCATACAATATGTGCCAGAAATGATGTGAACTTCTTCTATGCAGTACCTCATTTAATCTTCATAATAACCCTATGTGGCAAGTAATATTAGTCATCCCCACTTTACAGATGTAGAAATAGGTTTAGAGAGATTAAATAACTTGCTCAATGTTACATGGTTAATAGGAATTTTCTGATACCAAGTTCCAAACTCTTAACCACTGTTACGTAGTCTCCTAGTTGCTATACTCTAAAAATATTAAATGACCATAATCTTTACCATAAAAATTTGTATAGATTCTGCTGTGTGGTGGGCATACCATAAATAACCATTACCTGTCTTAGAGAGTCATGTTGGACCATTTTCACTGTAAAGAATGAAGTTAACAATAAAGTTTAAAGAATTGCATTACTGAGTCATAGAGGGAACTAAAGCACATTCACCCATACAGTTGTTGTACGGAGTCTGGTTACTCAGAGTGGTCCAGCAGCATCAGCATTACCTGGAGACCTGCTAGAAATACAGAATAATCTTGCACCCCACCCAGATGCACTGAACTACAATCTATATCTTAATAAGATCTCCAGTTCAAGAATCATTTTCATAGAGTCATGAACTAACAATTCTTTACTTCTTAACAATAGAATACATGAAAATTGTTCGGACTGAGATTTTCTTTTTTAAAAGTAAATGTTAAGAGATCATGGAATAAAATATGGAAGGAAATGGTAGGAGTCCCTTTTTGAGAAGTTATTTTAAAATAATAAGTGATAATCTATCTAAGCTGCTAGAAATACAGAATAATCTTGCACCCCACCCAGATGCACTGAACTACAATCTATATCTTAATAAGATCTCCAGTTCAAGAATCATTTTCATAGAGTCATGAACTAACAATTCTTTACTTCTTAACAATAGAATACATGAAAATTGTTCGGACTGAGATTTTCTTTTTTAAAAGTAAATGTTAAGAGATCATGGAATAAAATATGGAAGGAAATGGTAGGAGTCCCTTTTTGAGAAGTTATTTTAAAATAATAAGTGATAATCTATCTAAGAATCCTCAACTAGGAAAAAGTTCCCGAGCCTGTGAAAGATTCTAATTCTAGAATATAAGCGTCCTGAAAGCAGTGTCTCATTTATTGCTGTATTATCAATACATAGAAGAGTACCTGGCACATAGTAGGGACGCTAGAGATATATGATGAATGAATAAATGTATGTTCTTAAAATTCTTAGAGCAATTTGAGTATATCCTCCAAAAATTAGGATTGGGAAAGGAATAACTTCTAGTATTCCACTGGCTCAAACTTTAGCGATGTGATTTAAGTGTTCTAACATAGAACAGGTTTTCTGCCATTAAGGACACAAGGAGAAGATAACACAAGGTTAACACCTTAATATCCCTTACATAAAGGACAATTATGGATTGCAGAGCAGAAAGGAAATAAAATCATCTTTTCTTGATGGCTAGGTATCAGTTCCATTTTCTTGTTTTAGAAAAGTCTTGAGCATAATAAACTCTGAAGTTTGTTCTTTGAATGGTTATCCCATGAGTTTTGCTGGGGACAAGATTACTAACTCGGCACCTATTTCTGGACACCAGGGAGCACGTCTCAGAAGAGGCCCAAAAGAAAGCCAGATCTCTAGCTCAGTTTATAGAGAACACCTGTTTGCACTCGAGCATCTACTCATAATGATGACCTCGCACAGTACGTCATATCCTCTTTCTATGCTCACCCTCAAGGCCAGACATATAATCCTGACAATATCATGAAGAAACACAATAAATATGTGTCCAGATGTCAAATCACACACAGTCTAATTAACCCTTAAGTTTATAGTTAAATTGAACAAACGTAGACACAAAAGCCCTTGTCTCATTAATTACATACTGGGTGACTTAGATTTCTTATTATCCTTAAGTATTAATAATACCTGATTCATTTACCAATTTCACAACTAGAATGTTACAAAGGTTGCCAATGTTTGACTATCTTGCATCCACCATCAGTGCTGTGAAGGAAGGAGTCATCTATTCTAGAGTGTTAGAACAAAAATGGGTTTTTTTCCCATTGTAAATAGAAATTTTGAAATGCTTTTAGCTACATAACTGAAATAAAAGCAGTACAACTATTATTGTCCCACAAAGCCACCTATAATAATGACAGTGTCATGACAATAGCAAATTTTGTACTTATTTCGGTTTTTTTAAACATAACTATTTCTTTCTAAGGAAGATCATTCTAAGATTTTATGGTTAGTTTTACCATCATGACAAAAATGAAATGTGTAAGGAAAAGCAAATTTACTTTGTAAGAGTTTAATGCTAGCAAAGCACTTAAACAGGACGTTTTTCTCCAGAGAGGTTCTTGGCCGCATCCTGGTGGTGCCTGCCTCCGAAAGCCATCTGCTTGCCTCTCAGATAACTCTCCTGGGTAAACCCAGGGCAGTATTTCCTATGAAAAGGAAAACTGAAAATATCTGCAGGGGAATGAAGCAGTATTTCAATCTACGGAGCAAAGTAATTCCAAAGGGTTGATGGATGAGAGGTCGAAAATGTCAAGTGCTCCAAAAATTAAATAGTTCACTCGTAAATCATTCAACCCAGGCAAGAGCAAAAATAATAGTGCTTGTCCTAACAACCACATTCCAACCACAGTGACAATACTGCTTTCTCGGGTAATCCCTAAACAGCAGCATGTTAGGGAACATAGGCAGGACAGAGAACAGAAATATCCATCTTCATGGGCGGAACCCTAAGACACAGGTCCAAAGAGTAATCGAAAAGAGCAGCTCAAGCAGAGAGCAAAAGAAAAACTCCCCCCGCCAAAAAAACCCCAGAAATGTGCCTTTCAATAGAAAGATCCCTGAAATACTTCTACAACTAGAAGAACACTGAGCATAACAGTCACCTCAGGCTGAAATAGACAAAGGAATTGCAAGGGCATGGGGGTGGGTCAGGCCTGCTTTTTCCTGATACAAAACAAAAGATGTTTAAAAGGTTCAAGGTAAGTAGATATCAACTTAGTCATACAGATGTGAGTCACCGTGCACAGGTAGGTACCAAATGCTGCCTGAGGCTGCTTCCCTAAAAGTGCAGAATGTCACATGACTTTTGTCTACTCTCTTCTTGAGCCCATGTTTTGACTGAAATATAACAGTTACTGGCATATTTGAAATCGAGGGTTCTCATAATTCTGATTTGATTTAACCTGTAGTTTTGAAACAATCATTTTTTCCTTCCTCTCTCTCAGCACCCTTCAATGACCAGAGACCTGAATCTCTCACTTTGATGACTGTTGACCGCTGAGGCAGCAGAAGACAAGAGCTGGTTCTGCCTAAGGTCACAAGGTCTAAGCTCCTGGCAGGCTCAAGATAACATCTTCATCTAGGTTGTGTTGCAGCCCCTGTGCCCTAAGAAGAGACAAACACCTTGGCTACCTCTCCTTTAAACCTGTTCTGGAGGCAGGAGCTGCTGACCTTGGAGTTGTTCTCAAGACCTGAAAAAATGATTTATTACCCTTATCTCATCTCCGACCCATCAGCTCCTAACACGACCCAAACCCCTAAACCCAGGTGTCTTGAGATTTTGCCCTGTAAAATCTGTACCCTACACGCTGGGGAGTCTGGTCTTTAAAGGCATTAGCTCACCCGTCTCTGGATCAGCCAGTTCTAATAAACTTACTCTTTTCTTTACTGCAACACCTGCTTGTGCATTTTTCGGCTACAGTGTGCAGGCAGGCAACCTTAATTATTAGGGCTTGGTAACATATTCTTCTAAAAATTTATATTTATATTTGTGTATATATGTGTGTGTGTGTGTGTGTGTGTGTGTGTGTGTGTTTATTTGTGGAGAAAATAAACAAACCTTATATGTATGGTTGGTTTGTTTTCTCCACAAATAAAGGAATACTTTATATATACACAGGCACTATTCTGAACCTGGTCTCTTTTTGCCAAAAATATATTTCGGAGCTATTTTTTTGTTAGCACATAAACATCTGACTCACTTTAAGGGACTAGATAATAATATTGATTGGATGGCCCTTCATTTATTCAACTCGTCATTAAAACAAGTTTTGTTCTTTACAATTAAAAGTAATGCAGGGACCTCTTTATAAAGTTATCGCTGTACATATGTACGACTATGTGTATAGGATAAACTTGCAAATATTGACTGCTGGTCAAAATCTGTTCCTAATTTTGATAGACCTCATCAAATTGTCCTTTAAGGATATCAATTGTCCCTTGAAAAGCGTTTAATCCACCACCAAAACTTTACGAGGGTGTCTGTTTACGCATATCTTCATCCACCCTGTATTTGATCTTTGATGAATCTGATAGGTAAAATGACATTTTAATTTTTATTTTCAAAATTATGAACATTAACATCTATTCATATTTTAAACACCATATTTATTTCTTTAAATGTGAATATGGATCGTTCATCTTTCACGGATTTGTCAAAACCCATTAAGTTCTATATTTCATCAAATCTAAGACATGATTAATTGTAACATGAAGGAAAACAAATCTCTGCCCATCAAATTGAAACATTGTTTTCTTCTCACCTACAATTTTTAATTTGAACATATTAGAATAAACCTTTTCCACTTAAGTAGGCAGATCGTTTTATCATGTTTGGCTCTTGCACATACAGACAGGAAATAAAGTCAAACAAATTTCTCCAATTCTATGTCTGACTCTTCAGAATCACTTGGCAACACTGAGTCCTCGACGTCCATGGTTTTCCCTGTAACACTGTCTTCTGTGCGATCAATAGTTGTGTTAGCACTGAGTAAAGCATTCCTGAAAAACAGTTCCTCCAAGAAGCGAAAGCTACCAGGCCTGGGCTCTTGAGCTGACATTGCAATGAAGTAGAGTGACTAGCCTGCTCTAGACTCCAGAGGCAGGAACGTTGCTGAAGGAGTCTAACACCCCACCTCCCTTCTCACGGCATCTGTTTCCTACAGTGATGCCATTTTAAGAAGCTTCCCCACATCCCTATTCGAGAGATGTTGAAATGTGAGGAAGATATAAAATGCAACTAACGAAATCCTTCATAAAGAAACTAGCCTTTGCGTTAGGGTTATAAATATCTTTCTCAGTTTGGCACTTTTATTTTGACTAATATTTTTATCATCGAGAACACTTACATTTTCATGTGTTCAAATGTTTTTTCTGTTTGTTTGTTTGTTTTTTATGGAGTATGAATTTTGTGTCTTCAGCCTCCCCACACCAATATTATAGAAAATAAAAACCATATTTTCCAAGGAACAGTTTTGTTTTTCAATTTTTAAATTTTTGATCTAATAAGAGATGGAGTGTGTGTGTAGGTTGTGTGTTCAGTAGAATGTCTGAGGTAGAATTCTAGCTTTCTTTGTTCCCAGATAATTACCCAGGTTTCCCACCATCATCATATACTGCTAAAGTTTCACATCTGTGTTAGTTTATTTTATAGTTTATCTTCCTCTCTTTTACATGTTGATCTATTTATATTCTCATAAAGTGCAACAAAATTGTCTTCTGTAGTGACTTTATGAAATATTATAAATCTTGCAAGGCCACTGGGCTTTCAATACTCCCTTTCCTTAAGTTTTCTGAATTTATTTGAGTGCTTATTTCTCGAGTTTTCTAATCAGTTTAAGGTACAAAAAATCATTTTCCTCCTTTATTGTCATAATATTGAACTTACATAATTTAGAGAGTTGCAATCTCTGGAATACCAATATATTAAAAACAATGAACTCATTCTATTTATTCAAATCTCATTTGATGTTTTAAAGCTTTCGATTACATAAGTCCAGTTAACTTAATATTAAATTTCTTTCTCAGTATTTTGCTATTTTATTGAGGTTTTATCTAACAGTTTCTAACTAGTTACAATTAATATATAAGAAAGCTATCGATATCATAACCAGGCTGATTACTCCAAATTCTTCTTAGTTTTAATATTTTTTATTATTTTGAGTTTTCCAAGAATACAATCACATTTTCTATAAAAAAGTATAATTTTGCCTCAACTTTCAGCTTTTAAAACTTTTTGTAAAATTTATTTAATATCATTTATTGATATGTCCACAATATTACATAATATTAAAAATAAAAGGCACTTGGGTGGCCAGTTAGCTCAGTTGGTTAGAGCATGGTGCTAATAACACCAAGGTTCCCAGTTCACTGGGCCACTGTGAACTGCAACCTCCTTTAAAAAAAAATTTTAAAAAGGACAAAAATAAAGGGCACTTTGATGGTAATGCTTCAAGTAGTTCAGCCTTGAGCATGACACTGGAACTTTCTCAGAGATACAATTTCCATTAAGAAAGTATCCATCTCTACCTAATTTATAGGTTTCTGTGGGGGTTTTTTTTGAGGAAATAGAAGTTAAATTTTTCCTTGCTGTTTTTACTGTTATGATCTTTCTTTGACCTGTTAGAATGATCTATTAGAATCATATTAATGGCAGAATTAACATAAGGAACTGGAATATTGAATTATCCTTACATTACAGGAAAATTTCCCAATTTAGTAATGGTGTGAATTTTTTAATATGAGGCTATATTTGTTAATATTTTATTTTGGACTCTTTGTACTATGTCCGTAAGAAATATTTATTGGCAGAAGTTTTTGTGATGCTTATGTGTTTCATTTTGGTGCTACTTTTAAGTTTTGATGTATTACCTTTGCTTCATAAAAATAGACTTTTTCTTTTTCTCTGGTGAATAGTTCTGAAGAATTATCAGAACTCACTGGTGAATTTGAATGGGTCTGCAAGTTTTGCTAGGCAACACATGGATAACATTTCAAATTCTGCCAGGAAATTGCTCTGCTAAAATTCTCTATCTTTCAGTGGTCAATTTTGATGTTTTATCATTTATTGGAAAAATATTTTATTAAAGTTTTCAAATTTATTTGCATTATTTGAACAAAATATGCTTATATATAATTCTTGCAATCTAGTTATTTATGTGTTTCTGCATTTCACCATTTTAATAATTGTTTGATTAACTAGTAGTTTTAGAGGAAAAAATTTTCTTTTTCTTGCGTCTAGTTTATTGGGTTTTCCAAAGAATCATTGTTTTGATTTGATTATTAACTCTTTTTTTTCTGTTTTCTCTTTCACTAATATCTATCTTCATCTTTACTAGTTCCTTCTGAATGTTTTTCTTTGATTTATTTTGTTTTCTACATTTGTTATTCAGTTCTAACTTTAATGCACCATGGTCAGAGAATGAGATAGTTTTCATTTAATTGAACTGATTGAAGTTTCATAAAAAGCACAATATGTAGTCAATTTAGTACATGCTCTAAGACACAGTAAAGAAGATGTCTTCTGTGTTTTCATAGTATAAAAATATACCAAAAGGATATATACAGAGTACATGGCACTTCCCATGATGGGACAATTCCATGGCCCACTCGTGACCCTAGATTTGTATTTCAAGTGAGAGTCTCTTGACTAGGCCCTTCAAGTCTTAAAGGACAGTGTCCAAGATACACTAAAATATACACACTCCTCAGTATGTTCCTTCAGTTGGCCAAAATTGCACAATGTTTATCTACCACTCTTTGCAATAGCAGACTGGATTTTGAATGTGTACTAATGTCATTGAAGATGAAGCTTTCTTTTTTCTCTTAATTGGTGTCATTGAGAAACACCTTAACATTGCCATCTTCAGCTGGAAGAATTCCACTTTGCGTGTACTGAAATAATTTATAAGTTTGAGTTTCTCCTGATGCAGTTGATTAGCTTTTGAAATCTTCAGTGGGGAGAGTAAAAAAAGCTTATATCAAAATTTTAACCTTTCTCTACCAGCAAATACTTTAGAAGCTTTTCAATTTCTCAATTTTCACCTCTTTTTAGGATGTTCAGAACTTTCTATCATTATGGCAGACTGAACAAAACCCTATACAATGACACATAGAGATTACAGATAATATATCACAAAGAATGAAATTTAATGCCATGCCAAGTTTGAAACTGAGAATATATCTAGGTTCTAGAAATAAAGAGGGAACTCAAAGTCACAAAGATAATTGAGTGAACATAGAATTGCTCATAGGAATACTGGACATACCACCCGAGAACTTACAGGAAGTTGGGCCTGATGCCAACATGGGAAAGGTGGTTGGAATTGATCCACCTTCATAAAAGTGAACATCACCGAGTGTTACCTTACCTGTAGTAAGGGGCTAAAATATCACGACAAGCCTGAAAGTTTAACAAAAATTATGACAGGATAAATGGGACTTCTATTGCCCTAGAGTTGACAACTTGGACCCACAGATGAAAATATAGGCACTAAACATCCCTTATTCTAGAAAGAAACATCAATGTCTGGGGCTTCCTAAAAGTTTCCAGAACTGGCCCTACTATAATTAACTATCACCCAAGACCAAATGTAAGTAAAACACAAATCAGAGCAATTCTTGGGGGTTGGACTGAAGTCTACAGCATTGTAGGGGAATAGAATATCCCTACTGAAAGGTACTATTCCTCCTCCTCATGGGGAGAATATAAGCTTACTAATAATATCTTCATTTCTCACAGTGACGAGTAAATAGATGTGGATAAGTCAGGTGGATAAAACAAGAAATAGAAACTTTTAATAAGCAAGGAAGGTATCAAAGACTAATCAATTATTTTAAAATGACCCAGAGGTAAACAAGTTAAGCAAAGTTACAAAAATGTGGATGTCTAATGAATAATGAATGCACACAAAACCCTTGAATTCATGATGATAACACCCCAAAACTAAATGCTAATTCAACATTGGAAATAACAAAAAGAATTTAATAACCCAGCTGTCACTTGATTAACTGGAGCATCACTAAATGTGGGACAATTCAAATGTGCAACAAATTAATGGCAGAAAAAATGAAAGGAAATAGAGAGGCACACTGTTCTAGAACAAAAGATGCTTAAAAAAAAATAATCAAATCCAATGAGTGGACCTTGTTTAGACCTTAATTCAAACAAGCCAGCTGGGAAAAAAATTTTTTTGAGAAAATGGGAAATTTAAGGATTGAGTATTAGATTATTTGAAAGTGTTAATGATAATATTAGGTATAATGAAATTACGGTTATGTAACAAAACATGCATATTTTTAGAGATGCGTACATAAGTACATATGGAAAACATGTAAAAGCTGGAGTTAGCTTTAAATGATTTCAGTAAAGAGTAAAAAGAAAAAAATGAATAAACCAAAGTGGCAAAGATAATTGATAGTTGTTGAATCTGGACGATGGGTATCTGGGGGCTCATTATACTACTATTATTTCCACTGTAGTGTATGTTCAATTTTTATCAGAACTTTAAATAATGTATGTTGCTTACTAACTGCTTTAAGACAGCTGTTTGACACTAGTTTGGAATGTTGGTTTTATTTATCTTCACACATTCCTAAAATGATTTCCTAACAAGACAAAATTAACCTCTCGGCTTAACCTCGCAAAACTCTAACATGAATATTAAAGTCAAAATAGAAAAAGTATCACTATAAAACTTAAGAACTGGGATGAATTACATTTCTGAACAATATAACGGGCTAGTTGCCTGAATCAACCCTTCCATCACAAACAGTATGTATTCCTTGATATAATGTAGAAAACATCTTCCTCAATGCATTAAGGAGTTATCATGAGAGTAAGAAATACTCAAGTCTAAAAAAGTTTTTAAAGGCCATATATGACAAACCCACAGCTAACATCATACTCAATGGGGAAAAGCTAAAACCATTCCTCCTAAGATCAGGAACAAGGCAAGGATGCCCACTATCTCCGCTTCTATTCAACATAGTTCTGGAAGTTCTTGCCACAGCAATCAGACAAGAAAAAGAAACAAAAGGCATCCAGATTGGTAAGGAGGAAGTAAAGTTATCATTGTATGCAGATGATATGATACTATATATAGAGAACCCTAAAGACTCCACCAAGAAGCTATTAGAGCTGATAGATGAATTTAGTAAAGTGGCAGGATACAAAATTAATATTCAGAAATCAGTTGCATTTGTATATACCAATAATAAAACATCAGAAGGAGAAATTAAAAAAACAATCCCATTTACAATCGCTCCAAAGACTATAAAATACCTGGGAATAAATTTAACCAAAGAAGTAAAAGATCTCTACTCAGAAAATTATAAGACACTGAAGAAAGGAATGAAAGAAGATATAAATAGATGGAAACACATATCATGTTCATGGATAGGAAGAATTAATATAGTTAAAATGTTCATACTGCCTAAGGCAATATACATATTCAAATCCTATCAAACTGCCAACGTCGTTTTTCACAGAAATAGAACATATAATCCTAAAATTTATATGGGACCATAAAAGACCCCAGATAGCCTCAGCAATCTTGAGAAAGAAGAACAAAGTGGGAGGTATAACAATACCTGACTTCAAATTATACTACAAGGCTACAGTAATCAAAACAGCATGGTACTGGCATAAAAACAGACACATAGATCAATGGAACAGAATAGAGAGTCCAGAAATAAATCCACACCTATATGGCCATTTAATCTACGACAATGGAAGCAAGAATGTACGATGGAGTAATGACAGTCTATTCAATAAATGGTGCTGGGAAACCTGGACAGACACATGCAAAAAAATGAAGTTGGACCACCTCCTTACACCATATACAAAAATAAATTCAAAATGGCTTAAAGACTTAAATGTAAGGTCTGAAACCATAAAATACCTAGAAGAAAATATAGGAAGAAACTTCTCAGACATTACCCGGAGTAAGATTTTTACTAATATACACTCTCGCTCGAGGGAACTAAGAGAAAAAATAAACATGTGGGATTACATCAAACTAAAAAGTTTTTTCACAGCAAAGGAAACCATCAATAAAACAAGAAGGGATCCTACTGAATGGGAAAAGATATTTGCCAATGATATATCTGATAAGGGATTAATATCACAAATCTATGGAAAACTTACTCAACCCAACTCCAAAAAAACAAACGATCCAATTAAAAAATGGGCAGAGGACTTGAAGAGACATTTTTCTGAAAAGGACATACAGATGGCAAACAGACATATGAAGAAATGCTCAACCTCACTAACCATCAGAGAAATGCAAATAAAAACCACAATGAGATACCACCTCACCCCAGTCAAAATGGCTATCATCAATAAATCAACAAACAACAAGTGCTGGCGTGGATGTGGAGAAAAGGGAACGCTTGTGCCCTGTTGGTGGGATTGCAGACTGGTGCAGCCGCTATGGAAAACAGTATGGAGGTATCTCAAAATTCTGAAAATGGAACTACCTTATGATCCAGTAATTCCACTCCTAGGTATCTATCCGGAGAAATCCAAAACTTCAATTCAAAAATCTTTATGCACTCCTATGTTTATTGCAGCACTATACACAATAGCTAAGACATGGAAACAACCAAAATGCCCATCGGTAGATGACTGGATTAAGAAACTGTGGTACATTTATACAATGGAATATTATGCAGCCATAAAGAAGAAAGAAATCTTACCATTTGCAACAACATGGATGGATCTAGAGAACATTATGTTAAGTGAAATAAGTCAGACAGAGAAAGATAAGTACCATATGATCCCACTTATTTGCGGATTCTAAAGAAAAGAATAAGTGAATGAACTAATCAGAAACAGTTTGGGAGACAATGAGGAAAAACTGAGGGTTGCTAGATGGGCGGGAGGGGTGGGGGGTGGGGGAAAGGGTGAGGGGATTGGAGGGCAGTCGGTGACCACAGGATGGCCACGGGGTTTGAAAATTAATCTGGGGAACGTAATTTGGTGGTTACCAGAGCGTAAGGGGGTTGGGGAGGGGATGAGGGTGAGGGGGATCAAATGTATGGTGATGGAAGGGGAGCTGACTCTGGGTGGTGAACACACAGTGTGATTTATGGATGATGTGATACAGAATTGCACACCTGAAATCTATGTAATTTTACTAACAATTGTCACCCCAATAAATTAAAAATAAATTTAAAAAAAAAAGTTTTAAAAATCAGGACTCTTAGGATATAAGTAGAGAACTGCTGGCTGCAGTCACTGGAGGGTATTTGCCTTTGAAAGAGTAATAATAGTATGTTCTTCCCCAGTGAATTGAGCACCAAGGACTGTAGCATCCTATAGGAGTTAGCCGCTAATCCTTTAAACCTGGGTTCAGGGTTGGAAAAGGGAAATATCACTGTTGATAATTTGTAACCAAAATCTGTTTTAAAGACCAAATTGTAATGATTCTCACTGAGAGAAAAAACTCAGGCAAAATTTTCATTCTGAGTGATTCAGAACCATTAGTATACCTGGGCATTGGAAAGAGCAAATGAAAAATCTCTATGGAAAAGACCTCTCCCTTCCAAGTTCTCAAAGATTGTTCAAAAATAAAATTCTAAGGAAAATAAGCATCATATCAAAAATAATGAAACACCCAAGAGCACTGTAAAAAGGTACAGCGATCAACAGAACCAGACTAGGTATGGCCCAAATATTCAAAGTGGAAAATAACCATAATGAATATATTAAAGGCTCCAGAGCAAAAGGTGGATAACGTATATGAACAGTTGGGGAATTTTAGCAGAGAAATATTTAGAAAGAGTCAAATGGATAGAAATAAAATATGTAATAACAAAAATTAACTTTACCAGGCCCATCAGTAGATAGGACACACCTGAGGGAAAAAAGAGTAAACTTGAAGATAAATCAATACAAATTTACCCAAACTGAAACACTTAGAGAAAAATGAGTTAGGCGGTGGGAGAGGGATAGAAAATAAGAGAACCTAAGAATTGTGGGAGGGCAGACTGGTGGCTCAGTTGGTTAGAGCACGGGCTCTGGGCAACAGGGCTGCTGGTTCTATTTCCACATGGGCCAGCAAGCTGCGCCCTCTGCAACTAGAATGAAGTCAATGAGCTGCCACTGAGCACCCGGGTGGCCAGATGGCTCAGTTGGTTGTAGCATGTGTTCTCAACCACACGGTTGCCGGTTAGACTCCTGCAAAGGGATAGTGGGCTGTGCCCCCTGCAACTAACAATGGCAACTGGACCTGGAGCTGAGGTGCGCCCTCTACAACTACGGTTGAAAGGACAACAACTTGACTTGGATGGAGCTGATGAGAGTCCTGGGAAAAACACACCACTGTTCCCCAATAAAAAGTCCTGGAAATACACACTGTTCCCCAATAAAGTCCTGTTTCCCTTCCCCAATAAAATCTTTAAAAAAATAATTGTGGGAAAGTATCAACTGGTCTAATATATATGTAGTTGAAGGCCCCAGAGGGAGAACAGAAGAAACATTGGAAGAGAAAAAGCTGAGAAATTTTATTTTAAAAAGTCATCAGTCACTATAAAGCTCAGAGCATCAAATATTTTTAAAAATCATACTTCATCTGCTGAAATCCAGACATAAAAAAAAAAAACCTTGCAGGAAGTCAAAGGAAAAAGTGGGGGAAGTACTTATAGAGCAACAAAGATAAGAATGACAGCAGACTTCTCATCAGAAACTAGGCAAGCCAAAAAAAAAAAAGAAAAGAAAAGAAAAGAAAAGAAAAGAAAAGAAAACCTTAGCAAACTTTACATAGTGAAAATATCTTTTCAAAAACTGGAGAAACAGATTTTTCAGAAAAGAACAAAATACATTAACAGTAGAACTGCACCATAGGATATGTTAGAAGTTCAAGAAAAACGAACGTCATACCAGATAGAAACTTGCTATGTTTAATTGCTCTGACAGTAATTATTTAAAGAAAAATAGTAGCAATGTACTATGGAAAAGTGACATGCAGTATCAAGATAACATGAAAAATAGGAGGGAAGAATTTGAAATATATTGTTACAAAGTTCTTACACTACATGACAAGTACTCATATAATAATACTATTTGAAGGTAGACTAGCTATTTAAAGGTATATATGGTAAATTCTAGGGAATCCACTTTACAAAAATGAGAAAAGACGTATAAATAATAAGCCAATAATGGAGGTAAAGTGGAAGCAAAAGAGAAAAAAAACCTTCAATTAATAAAATGCAAGCAGAGAGAAAAAAAAGAAATGATGAAACAAGTAGAAATTATTTAGCAAGATGGTAGCTTTTAACCATATAAATAATTATATTAAATGTAAATGGCACAAATATACATTAATTAGAAGTCTGATATTGTCAGGCTGTATTGTAAAATGACTTAAATATACATATGCTTTCTATAAGAAATACCTGTCAACTATACAGAAATATAGTAAAAGATAATGGGAAATAACATACTGTGCAAACATGAATAAAAAACAACAACAAAAACCTGGACTGGTGATAAAGTAGACTTCAGAACAAAGAATATTATCAGGGATCAATAGGTACATTACACAGTGATGAAAGGGTTCATTCACCAAAAAGTCATAGCAATCCTAAAAATGTATACATCTAACAAAAGAGTCTCAAAATACATGAAACAAAAAGTCATGGAACTGAAAATAGAAATAAACAAAGCACAACTATATTTAGATTTCAATACTCCTCGCTCAATAATTGATAAAACAAGAACAAGTCATTAAGAACATATAAGACCGGCAAAAAACTACCAGCCTATTTGACCTAAGTGACAATTATAAAACAATTCCACCAAACAACAAAATACACATTATTTTCAAGTATACATGTCACTATGGAGGGTAAGGTGAAAGCTATATTGATTCTGAGACATCTCCAGTGTTCTCTATCTTTAGGGAAACACTATCTCTACTTTCAAAGGCATGTTTATTATTCAAAAATGCCCTCTGTTCAGAGGCTTGAACTGCACAGGAATGCAAGAAACACAGGGAGAATTATACCCCCATAACAAGAAGCTGTAAGATATTTCAAGGAATTGAAATCATAGAATTTGCATTCTATCATCATAATGCAACTAAATTAGAGCCCAATAACAAATTATTAATTCAGTCAAAGTCAAAGAGATAGTCTCAAATGAAATTAGAAATGTTTTCAATTAAAAAGAAAATGAAAATACAAAGTATTAAAATTCACAGGGTGCA
The DNA here is from genome assembly GCF_004115265.2 of Rhinolophus ferrumequinum. Taxonomy (NCBI): domain Eukaryota; kingdom Metazoa; phylum Chordata; class Mammalia; order Chiroptera; family Rhinolophidae; genus Rhinolophus; species Rhinolophus ferrumequinum. The sequence continues at coordinate 6,528,254 of NC_046307.1, read as the reverse complement.
GCTAGAACAGTGTTTAAAATGTATAGCATTAAATGCTTATATTTCAAAAATTAAAAACTGTGTTAAATAAATCAAGTATTAACCTTAAGAAACTAAAAAATGAGCAATTTAAACATAAGAACAAAAATCAATGAAATTGTAAACAAAAGAAAGGTATCAATGAAATCAGAAGCTGAATCTGTGTAGGGATCAATAAAATTGATAACCTTCTTGACAGACACATAAAAAAGTCATGAGAGAGAGAAGACACAAAATACCAATATTAGGAATAAAAGTAATATTCCTGTGGCTCCTAAAGCCATTAAAAAAAATAAAACAATATCACCAGTGTTTGCCCATAAATTTAACAACTTAATGAAATACATGTAGATCAAAAGGACAGAAAGGAAGCCCAGAAACAGACCCACAGGGAAAATAGCACCTAAATCATACCTTATACTTATACTACATATAAAATGGACCTAAATATAAAGCCTAAGTTAAATTAATTGAAATCTTAAAATACCATTTATTATAACATCAAAATATATGACCTGCATGGGGGTAGATTTAAAAAGTAATATGCAAGTACTGTACAATTTTAAATTGTTGTAAAGATATTAAAGATGGTCTAAGTAATTGGTGAGATGTACCATGTGCACACTGGGAACACTTACTATTACGTCATTTCTCTTTAATTTGATCTGTAAATTTAACAAAATCTGCAAATTTTAGCATATTTATTCATATAAAAAGCTGATTCTTAGATTTATATGAAAATGGAATGGATCTAAAATAGCTTACACACATTTTTAAAGAAAGAATAAAGCTGTAGGAATTACATTATCTAATTTCAAAACTTGTAATAATGCTATAGTAATCAAGACTGCATAAGGGTAGTCCTACAGATCAATTGAACAAAATAGGAAGTTCAGAAATTCATCCACATATATAGGTATATAGTCAATTGATTTTCCATGTTTTCAAGATAATTCAATGTATTACGGAAAATATTCCCAGCAAATGGTACTGGAATGACCAGATATTTCTATGTAGAAAATAGTAAAACTTGACTCTTACACCACACTGCACATGAAAACTAACTTTAAATAATCACAGATTTAACTCAAAAGCTGTATCTGTAAAAGTCCTAAAGGAAAACATAAGAGAAAGACTTCACAAATCTGCAGGTAGGCAAAGATTTTTTTAGATAAAAGTTTTTCATGGCAAGGGCCATGACAGACAAAATAATTTTGCTCTTTGAAAGTCACTGGCTGGACGTAATCAAATGGTGGCGTGAGGTGAGCCTCTGGAAATCTCCCCTGGAATTTACAACAAATTGAACTATAACTCCACAAAGCACTCCCTGCACAGCAGACAGCAAAGACGAACAGGCTCACTACTGAAATCACCTAAAGGTGGGCAAATTGCATGAGCACGGGAGGAGGGAAGGGAGAAGTGCAGAGATGGGGCCCAGCGGGCACAGGATGCAGATGTAGCTCAGTGCTCCGAGCTCCCTGCATCCCGGAACTACCGCAGCTTCGGAAGAGGGAAGAACTCAGACTGCTAGGGCTGCGCCTATGGCCCACAGGGCTGAGGGGGCAGCATATAACACTGCTGAACCCAATGCTCACGGCAGAGACCTCGGAGCAAAGACTGAGGGAAGAAGGCTGAAAACGGTGGTTTAAGCCTGAGCAGAGAACGTTCCGTTCTGCCGAGCAGAGAACGGAAGGGTTAGGCACTGAGAGTAGCCGACCCCTCCCTACCCTCCCAGAGCTCGCCCCGCCCCCACCTGCCCAGTGCTAGAAGCGGAACAGTAGCAGTGTCAGATCAGAAGAACAGAATATTTGCAGTTCTGAGAACTGGTCCACTGGCACAGACTCGCCGCCCAACTAGTTCCAGCAAAGGGGAGGGAGCTGTGGAAGCAGGACTGGCTGTGGTGGTGATCACTGCCATTGCTTTGGGCCACCTCTCACAACCCACCCCGCCCCTGTCCCCACCTATCTGGGCGGATCCCTGCAGGAGTAAATAAAACTGCTGAAACACTTGGCCCTGAATCTGGTACAGGAAGAGCTTTGGAACTTCAAAAGCTCTCCACATCCCCGCACAGACATGTCACCCTATGACCCAGGTGAACTGTCAACAGAGGAGAAGCCCATCTTCCAGGGAATCCCCCCATTGTGTGAGAAGCTGGAATAGTGCAGAGAAAACATAACACTACAGTGTGAGAGAGAAAAAAAGGCTGCAGTCAGAGAGAAAATAAAACTTTCTACTAACACGTACTGGAAAACAAAAGTAAGACCTCTTCCAATCAACCTGTTGCAGAACCCACTGCTGTAGATGTCTAGGAAGAGAAATAATAAGTCATTAATTGCCATGAATAACCAAGGCAACAAGACAGCTCAGAAAGAAAGTGAAAAGTCTCCAGAAAATGAACATAAAGATATGGAAATATGTGACTTAAACGACAGACAATTCAAGATTGCAGTTCTGAAAAAAACTCAACGAGATGCAAGGAAACACAGAAAGGCAGTTTAATGAACTCAGAAACACAATCAAAGAACAACATGAACATTTTACCAAAGAGATTGAAATTTAAAAAAAAGAACCAAATAGAATTTCTGGAGATTAAGAACTCAATAAAAGAAATGATGAATGAAATAGCCAGCGCCGGTAGTAGAGTTGACCAGATGGAGGAAAGAATCAGTGACATCGAAGATAGAAATCTGGAAATGACACGGATGGAAGAAGAAAGAGACTTGAGACTTAAAAGAAACGAAAGAACTCTACAAGAACTTTCTGACTCCATCAGAAAGAGCAATATAAGGATAATGAGCATACTAGAAGGAGAATAAAGAGAGAAGGGCACAGAGAGTATATTCAAACAAATAGTCGACGAGAACTTCCCCAACTTATGGAAAGAACTGGATCCTCGAATCCAAGAAGCAAATAGAACACCTAATTACCTCAACCCCAACAGGCCTTCTCCAAGGCACATTGTATTGAAGCTGTCTAAAATCAACGACAAAGAAAGAATCCTCAAGGCAGCCAGGAAAAAGAAGACGGTAACCTACAAAGGAAAGCCCATTAGATTATCATCAGATTTTTTCAGCAGAAACTTTACAAGCCAGGAGGGAGTGGAACCAAATATTCAAACTATTGAAAGAGAGAAATTATGAGCCGAGAATAATATACCCAGCAAAGATATCCTTTAGATATGAAGGGGGAATAAAGACCTTTCCAGACATACAGAAGCTGAGGGAATTTTCTAATACACGACCTGCACTACAAGAAATACTAAAGGAGGCTATTCAACCACCATCAACAGGGACAATTCGTGGCATAAAAAGGCATAAAAAGGGGGAGAGTAAAGGCGTGAACCGGAATATGGGAATGGAGAAAGTAGGCATGCTGAAGGAAATGGAATACTCTAAATATCAAACTTTCTTTTACATAAACTTAAGGGTAACCACTCAAAAAAAATCCAGAACTGAAATATATACTGTAATAAAGGAAGAAACAGAGGGAAAAATCATACAATACCACCACACAGAAATAATAGACAACAACAAAAAGGCAAAGAAACAATGGAGACACAGCCTTACTAGAAAACTAAAGATAGAATGATAGGAAATCCTCACATATCAATAATCACCCTAAATGTAAATGGACTGAACTCACCAATAAAAAGGCACAGAGTAGCAGATTGGATCAAAAAACTAAACCCAACCATATGCTGTCTCCAAGAGACACATCTCAGCTACAAGGACAAGCATAGACTCAAAGTGAAAGGATGGAAATTGACACTCCAAGCAAATGGTACCCAGAGAAAATCAGGTGTAGCCATAATGATATCAGATGAAACAGACTTCAGGACGAAAAAGGTAACAAGAGACAAAGATGGACATTTCATAATAGTAAAGGGGCCTACACAACAAGAAAACATAACAATCATCAACATTTATGCCCCCAATCAGGGAGCACCGAAATATACCAAGCAACTACTAACAGAACTAAAGGCAGAAATTGACCAAAACACAATTATACTAGGGGACCTAAACACATCATTGATGGCTATGAATAGATCATCCAAACAGAAAATAATAATGAAAAAGCAGCCCTAAATGACACATTAGATGAAATAGACATGATTGACATCTATAGAGCACTTCATCCTAGAACCTCAGACTATACATTTTTTTCTAGTGTACATGGAACATTCTCAAGGATAGACCATATATTGGGACATAAAACTAGCCTCAGCAAATTTAAGAAGATTGAAATCATACCAAGCATATTCTCTGCTCACAAAGCTTTGAAATTGGATATCAAGTGCAAAAAGAAAGCAGAAAAAAACACAAATACATGGAGATTAAACAACATACTTTTAAAAAATGACCAGGTCAAAGAAGAAACTAGAGGAGAGATCAAAAGATACATAGAAACAAATGAGAATGAAAATACATCCTACCAAAATTTTGGGGATGCAGCAAAAGCAGTTTTAAGAGGGAAATTTATATCAATGCAGGCCTATCTCAAGAAACAAGAAAAATCCCAAATAAATAACCTTATGTTACACCTTAAAGAACTAGAAAAAGAAGAACAAATGAAACCCAAGGTCAGCAGAAGAAAGGAAATAACAAAAATCAGAGCAGAACTAAATGAAATAGAGAAAAGACAATAGAAAAAATTAATCTGACAAAGAGTTGGTTCTTTGAAAAAATTAACAAAATTGACAAACCCTTGGCTAGACTCACTAAGATAAAAAGAAAGAAGACACTAATAAACAAAATCAGAAATGAAAAAGGGGAAGTTATCACGGATGCCACAGAAATACAAAGGATCATCCAATAATACTATGAAGGACTATATGCCACAAAATTCAATAACCTAGAAGAAATGGACAAGTTCTTAGAAACATATAGCCTTCCAAGACTGAACCATGAAGAACTGGAAAATCTAAACAGACCGATCACCAGTAACGAAATTGAATCAGTCATCTGAAATCTTCCCAAAAGCAAAAGCCGGGACCAGATGGCTTCACTAGTGAATTCTACCAAACCTTCAAAAAGGATTTAATACCAATCCTGCTCAAACTCTTCCAAAAAATTAAAGAGACAGTACTCCCTAACTCATTTTATGAGGCCAACATTACCCTGATACCAAAACCTGGCAAGGACAACACAAAAAAAGAAAACTACAGACCAATATCTCTGATGAATACAGATGCAAAAATCCTACACAAAATTCTAGCAAATTGAATGCAACAATGCATTAAAAAGATTATTCATCACAACCAAGTGGGGTTCATCCCAGGGGCACAAGGATGGTTCAACATACGCAAATGCATCACATAAACAAAATAAAGGACAAAAATCATATGATTATATTAATTGATGAAGAAAAAGCCTTTGACAGGATACAACATCCATTTATGATTAAAACACTTAATAAAATAGGTATAGAAGGAAAATACCTTTTCATAATACAGGCCATAGATGACAAACCCTCAGCTAATCTCATAATTAATGGTGAAAATCTGAAGCTCTTTGCTCTACGCTCAGGAACATGATCGGGCTGTCCCCTATCACCTCTGCTTTTCAACATAGTGTTGGAAGTCCTTGTCAGAGCAATCAGGCAAGAGAAAGAAATAAAAGGCATCCAAATTGGGAATGAAGAAGTTAAATTATCACTCTTTGCAGATGACATGATGCTATATATATAGAAAACCCTAAAGACTCTACCAAAAAGCTATTAGAAACAATCAACGAATACAGTAATGTGGCCGGCTACAAAATCAACGTACAAAAGTCCATTGCGTTCCTATATACAACAGTGAAATCTCAGAAAAAGAAATTAAAAAAAAAAATTCCTTTTGCAATTGCAGCAAAAAGAATAAAATAGCTAGGAATAAACTTAATCAAGGATGTGAGAGACATACATGCTGAAAACTATAAGAAATTTTTAAAAGAAATTGAAGAAGACACAAAGAAATGGAAAGACATTCCGTGCTCATGGATTGGAAGAATCAACATAGATAAAATGGCTACATTACCCAAAGCAATATACAGATTTAATGCAATCCCCATCAAAATCCCAATAACATTTTTTAAAGAAATAGAACAAAAAACCATCAGATTTGTTTGGAACCACAAAAGACCTCGAATAGCCAAAGCCATCTTAAGAAAAAAGAACAATGCTGGAGGTATCACACTCCCCGACTTTAGCTTGTACTACAGGGCAACAATAATCAAAACAGCATGGTATTGGCAGAAAAACAGACACGTAGACCAATGGAATAGAATTGAGAACCCAGAAGTAAAACCACATAAATATGGACAGATAATTTTTGACAAAGAAGCAAAAAAACATAGAATGGAGAAAAGACAGCCTCTTCAATAAATGGTGCTGGAAGAACTGGAAAGCCACGTGCAAAAGAATGAAACTGGACTGCTATCTGTCACCATGTGTCGCGTCCAGCGCAACACAGGCAGTGAGAGAACAAGAAGGGGCGGCGAAGGGTTAAAAAAGAAACAGAAATCAAGAAATTTGTGCAATAGGTGCCAAGGGTCTCCCAGCCTCAAAGGACTGAGAGCCCCGAATCGGGCCGCCTTCTGGCTTTTATTGATGTACACACAAGGAAGTAGCATTGTTTTCTCCATGGTCTGTGCGTCTCATACATCACACCAGAAAACTGGTTCAAACCAATCACCCTTGCCTGCAAACAGCCGGAATAGAAAGTCCCATAATGTCTTAATAATTATGGTATGTGCCTCCCCAGGGACAAATCCTTTATGCTGACACTTATTGATAAGAATGGAAGGAGAACTGATGTTATCACATTATTGAATCACTTCCCAAGCAGGTTGTGGGAAGGAATATAGCCACAGAGGCAGAAGCTCTCCTTTGCTGGGGGTAGGTCGAGGGCTGTGCCCACTTCTATCGACCCCATGCGTTCTCCTGGTGGTCCCCACGCAGCTGCACCTGGCTTATGTTTTTCCCCCCGTGGGGAATCTTACCTGTCATTGACTGACCAGCCATTCTTTTGGGGCCAAACAGGGAGACATAAGGTATAAGCAGAAAGGTGAAGCAAAGTCCCTGAAAGGATCAGTCTCACAGACTTCTTTTTCTAGGGGTAGGCACGAGGGGACAGATAGTTAGGCTGCTGCGTGACAACAACCATGTATCAAAATTAATACAAAATGGATCAAAGACTTAAGCATAAGACCTGAAACAATAAACTGCATAGAAGAAAACATAGGTAGTAAACTTATGGACCTTGGGTTCAAAGAGCATTTTATGAATTTGACTCCAAAGGCAAGGGAAGTAAAAGCTAAAATAAATGAATGGGACTATGTCAAATTTAAAAGCTTCTGCACAGCAAAAGAAACCATCAACAAAATAAAGAGGCAACCAAGTGAATGGGAGATGATTTTTGCAAATAGTGCCTCTGATAAGGGGTTAATATCCAAAATATACAAGGAACTCATGCAACTAAACAACAACAAAAAAAAAAAACCAATTGAAAAATGGGCAGAGGACCTGAAGAGGCATTTCTTCAAAGAGGACATACAAATGGCAAATAGACATATGAAAAAATGTTCAACATCACTAATCATCAGAGAAATGCAAATAAAAACCACAATGAGATGTCACCTCACCCCAGTTAGAATGGCTATCATCAACAAGACGAATAGTAACAAGTGTTGGAGAAGCTGTGGAGAAAAAGGAACCCACATATACTGTTGGTGGGAATGCAGACTAGTGCAGCCGTTATGGAAGGCAGTGTGGAGGTTCCTCAAAAAATTACGAATAGAATTACCATATGACCCCACAATCCCTCTCCTGGGTATCTACCCAAATAATCTGAAAACATTTATACATAAAGACAAGTGTGCTCCAATGTTCACTGCAGCTTTATTTATGGTGGCCAAGACATGGAAACAACCAAAATGTCCTTTGATAGATGAATGGATACAGAAGCTGTGGTATACATACACAATGGAATACTATTCGGCAGTAAGAAAAGATGAAATAGGACCATTTGTGACAACATAGATGGATTTGAGATTATAATGCTAAGTGAAATAAGTCAGACAGAAAAAGCAGAGAACCATATGATTTCACTGATGTGTGGTATATGAACCAAAAACAGCAAAAGAACAAGACAAACAAATGAGAAACAAAAACTCATAGACACAGACAATAGTTTAGTGGTTACCAGAGGGTAAAGGGGGGTGCGGGGTGGGAGATGAGGGTAAGGGGGATCAAATATATGGTGATGGAAGGAGAACTGACTCTGGGTGGTGATCACACAATGGTATTTATAGATGATGTAATACAGAATTGTACACCTGAAATCTACGTAACTTTACTAACAATTGTCACCCCAATAAACTTGAATTAAAAAAAAAATCAGATACGAGAAAGTCACTGTAAGAAAATGAAATGACCAGAAACAGACTCAGAGGAAATATTTCAATGAAAGTATCTGTATACAAACTAATATACCTCAGGAAAATTTTATAAAAACCTAAATAAACCTTGATAGTAGAAAATAATAACTTGTTAAGTTACTAAAACAAGGCAAAAATGTACAGCAACTTTAAGTTCTTAAAAAGGTAAGGAAGTGAATGAAGTCAACATTTTCTAAGGTCCTTGTCTGCAAGTGAATTTTAAAAATTGAGTATAGATTTTGATAGACTTTAAGATGCAACCATTTATAATAGAGAAGTAAATAAAATTTATCACTTCTAATTAGCATTATTATTAAAAATTGAGAAAAAGGGGCAGCCAGTTAGCTCAGTTGGTTAGAGTGCGAGCTCTGAACAACATGGTTGCTAGTTCGATTCCCACATGGGCCAGTGAGCTGCACCCTCCACAAATAGTTTGAAGACAATGAGCTGCCGCTGAGCTTCCAACAGGGTGGCTGGATGGCTCAGTTAACCAACTATTTTAAAAAAGATTTTTTTTGAGAAAAAATGTTTATTATCCGGAAAGGAAAGAAAGAGAAACCTACAACATGCAGGACAAGGAGTACAAAAGTCTAAGACTGTCATACTTGATTTTCAAAAAGCAACCTTAATATAAGGAGACACATCAAAACATATAGGTGAAAGTAAAATGATGGAAAGAGTTTTACTAGGCAAATTATCACCAAAAGATAGTTATAGTATTAATATCAGACAAAACAGACATCAACAAAAAAAGCACTGCTAAAGATGATCATTTCATGGTGAAAAACATTCTATTCCCCAGGAAGATATCAATTCTGCATTTTAAATCTAATAACACATCAAAATGTATGAAAACCTAGTGAAAGGGAAATAGGATTCATGTTGTTACCAAGTTGGTCAGGGTTCAATGTTTCAAAAATAGAGTATTTTTTTCCTCCAAAAATATGCCATCTACATTCCGGTAAAATCCAATTCTCTGATTTAAGGATTTTCCCTGTTCACACAATGACTAAAGCATTTTGTGTCCACTTGGCCCCAATAACCAGTCACCCTCCTTTTCACAAAAGCTGCACAGATGGAAAACATACAGTGTGGGTATGTTTCACTCCATTCATTTCTCCTACCATTAGCACAGCACATTCCTGAGCTAAATCCCTCTTTAACTGATGTTGCAGAAAAATTGTGACATAAAGTGATCAATGTTGTGCCACTGAACTCTAAAGATGAAAAATGAAAGTTGAAATGTTTAGTTTGGATTCAACAGTGAGCATACTGAAAAAAGATTTCAAATGTCAATAAAAATAATTTTTCTTCTCTTCACTCCCATTTTTGTAACAGGCTGATCTTCTATAAAACACATCACCCGCCAGAGTCCATACCACATGTCAATCATAAGACAAAGAAACTTGCTGAAGTGTGGAGGTTAAGTAACCTTTAAATGACATCTCTGCTAGTGGTGACATAAAACTGGAAACATTTGAAATTTTTATTTGTTCTCAAGTTTCTATGGTTTCAATTTTTTAAAGTTATTAAAATACATTCAGCACGTACACAAAAATTCAGCTTTGGCAATAGTCTATAGGTAGTTTTATGCCCTTTACATAGCAAATATTGCTGAAAATTGAAAAATTTTAGTAAATTAAATCTTCTAAAGGACTCTCAATGTCAGTTTTTGGGGTTTTTTTCTGGCATATCTGTTGGTGAGCCAAATAATTCTATGAATATAAGTGTCCATCCCTCAATGTATATAATTTTGACGTTGATATTTTTCCATTATATACATACTAAAGACATAATTGTTGCTGTAAACTATCAAAGGCTTATACAATTATAAAAACAGAATTTAACATGAAAGTTCATGTTTAGTGATTTAAACATTTTTCTGCATATTTGCTTAGTTTTGATGTGGTGCAAACACAACTTAGTATGTTTATAATGGCAATATTTTCTTTCAAGTGTGCATATGGACTTATATCATTGAGACCTTCCCTTTCTTTCTCTGGAAAACGTTTAGAAAAATATTGATTAAATCTAGCTCTGTCTTTGGGCAGGAATATGACTAAATTATCTCTAATTTGTGTTCTCTTGACACTGAGAATGCTGATTTCAGTTTCCTCAATACACTATTCTAAGATTTAAAATCCTCAGAGATATGAGATAACTACCAAGCAAGACTTTTTAAACCAATCATCTCTTCTCTTAGATACAGGTCACTTACTGAGTGAGGAGGAGCTTCCCAGCCATGACTGGAAATCAAAGTGTCAAGGGAATTTTAATCTAATTGCATTACCCCTGGAAAACAAATACCGTAGCCCAAACCAGTGACTGCCTCTCCACATATCATAAAACACTGTCTCTAATGTTAGGACCCAATTTATAGCTGTGACAGAAACACAAGTCAAACCAACTCAATCAAAATATGGAATCGCCATAACATCAAAGGCAACTCCAGAAACCGAAAGGGTAGCTGGAACCTCGGAGGTTCAAGTAGTCAGGACCCCCTGTCCATTTCTAATCTCTGCTTCTTTAGCACATGGGTCTCATGCTTTCCTACCAGATTACCTTTTTGCATACCCTCAGGGGCATTCCACCATCATCTCAGGGCTCGTGCCCAAACTACAGAAGTAATGCATGAGGACAGCAAAACAATAACAACAAAATGTAAAATCAAAAGTAAGACTTTCTCTCAAGTAATAGGGGAAACAGGCAGGCAGGCAATTTTATCAGAACTAAAGGATAAAGGTCTCAAAATGGGAACCAATAATCAAGTGCTTAGCATAATGGAAGAAAAAATTATGTCATTCTACTTAATGAATGATAAAGATCCCTAAATCTCCAAGGGATGAGGGACCTCTGCAAAGAAAACAGGAATCACAAAGGCTCTGGCTTCTCCACCAAACACTGAGTACAAGTCAGTTTTACATAGTCCAAAGCCCATCATTCTCTATGCATCCAAATTATCACTCACGAGAGAACAGAATGAAAATCTTCTTCAGTCAGGCAAGGACTCAAACATGTTATCTCCCATGATTTCATAAGTATTTACCAGAAAATGTTTTAAAATCAAGTGAGGGAGTAAACCAAGAAGACGGAAGGTCTGCATCTGCAAAACATCTAATCCAGTTCCCTCTCCTTGGTTTCCAAAGTTACATATTTAAGTTCTTGGAAATTGGTTTGATGCATGTACCACACCTGGGAGAACAAGACAGAGAAGAGCAGGATGGGGGATCCCAAGGTCAGACCTAGAGCAACGGGGCTAGTTCAGAGCAGGGAGATGTAGGACTGTGCAAGGGTGGTCCTCAGGGGGGCAGAAATAAAAGCTGACAGAGGTTGGGATCCATGTGACATCACACACTGTAAGGAGTAAATGTCATATACTGTGAGGTGTGTGACTGAGCTGTATGTGTACTTGAGGGAAAAGATGCATTAAACATATACAGAGCAATCGTTTACAACATAAAGCAGAAAATTACAAATGTTAGGAAACGCAGCTACACTCCATGCCTGGAATCAACACGGAGCAGTATTTCCATAAATACGCAAACGCTGACTCCTGATTTAACTATAAATTGTGGTATGGTAATATTGAGAGAACTATATGTGGGTGGTACAGCTAAGCCTTTACTCCAAAGAGAAGTCTTAGGTAATATCTAAACAGAGCAGTGAAAGCCTATCATTTAGAAAAAGTAAGTTAAATGCAAAGAAAAAAAGAAAACAAACTAGGAGTTGAAAGTGATTGCTTTTATAAAATTTATAGAATGCTTTGACTTATTAACTACATATAATCATTTGATGAAAGTAAAAATTAATTTAAAATAAACAAAAATAGTCTTCCCTACCCCATTTATATTCCCCAGAAATAACCACTGAAAACAGTGTCTATTCTATTCATTCTGGTGCTTACTATTAAACTCCAAATAATATGCTTACTTTGTACTTTTTAACAGAATTTGAGATATATTAATTCTCATATGTGAAATATAAGGAATTTTATACATTTATGCTACCTTCCAATTCTTCTGCTCCTTCTCTCAATTTTTATTAGTCATGTTATCACTTATTCATATATTCAAAAACATTTATTGAACCCCACTATACATAAATGAACAAAATGAAAACCCTTCCATTGTGGAGTTCACATTCTAAAAGAAGACAAAAAAGTAAACAAATAAACAATGAATGCAAGCAAATAACATAGTGATGTTAGAAAATGGTAAGGCTGTGCACTGGCCAGGCTACGGATGCTGCAACTGCTTGATTACCATTATCGCTGGGCACAAACCCACCAAGAGATGCCCCAGTGAATCTCCTGCTTTTCAGACACATGTGTCTCCACACTTACTGTATAGCATCAGCCATGGCTCCTCATGGCAACCAGTCAATTATCCTTGCCAATGGTACCTCCTTTCTGGATCTGAGGGTCTGTGGACATGAAGAGTTGGAAGTGTCCCTGTAGTATTCACCCCTGCAAGTTCAGTGGACCCCACCACCACCCTGTCCTCTGAAAGAAGCATTCTAAGAACGCAGAAATGTCTATGCCTGCAAGCACAGGAATGGCAATTCTACAAGTGGGTCACCCCAGGTGATGGTGAGAAGAGCCCATCTTGCTACAACCCCTATAGTTCCCAAAGCACTGTATTCTAGTTAATGAGAAAACACCACTATATGCTGGACAATTGGTTCACAGCCTGTAGGACAGCAATCCAAACCATCAGAGTTTTGTCCTCCAGCTGGTGTCTTACCTGAGCCTCTGACTGGCTGTTCCATCATTCTACTTCTGGGTCATGAGCTATACGAAAAGATAAGTAGATTCCATGATCCTGAGCCAGTTATTAGATCTCTTGATATACAATATGTTTCTTTGTTGGAGACTATGTTGTATAGAATATCCGTAACAGTGGGTTATGCACTCTCAACCCTGGAAAAGGTGAGCTTACATAGGCACTGTGGGCAGGCAAGAAAAATACGTATCCTTAGAAGGATGAATTGCTGCCCCTCAATGATGGAAGATCAAGTCAATCTGCCACTAAGTGGCTGGGCTACGTCCTTGAAGAATGTGCGGCGTTGGTCTCCGTTACTGATACCCACCCTCTCGAATACGTGCACTGTCCTAGTACTTCTAGAATAGTTCTAGAATATTTGTCACCTCCTGCTACCTGGCCCAGTTAGCATGATGCCAACAATGTACTAGTTTACCGGCATGATGTTCTATAGAGTATCAAGGTGACAGAGGTCCCTGCGAACTTTGTCATGACATAAACCAGGGAGAATTAACATAGCCCAAAACAAGAGCATAAATATCTCTTGCTTCTCTTCCCATAAAAGGTAAATTGATGTTGATCCTCCATATGGGAACTGAGAATAACACCATCAATTGTATGTTCCAAATGCTAGAGGATTTAATTATCTGTTTAAGTGAAAATATCAGGTCTGGTACAGCAGCTGAGACACGGACCACTACTTGGGTCAGTTCAGAGGCCTCTAGCGTCATCTACCAGAATTTTTTTTTTTTTTTTTTTTTTTTTTGCAGGAGGCAAATAGGTGAATTAAAAGGGGGTATATTGGCAACCACTGCTCCTGCAGTCTTTGAAGATTAGAATATCTTGAAATTCCTGGAGAAATGCAATTATGCTTCAGACTTGATTTTTTTTGTGCAAGGCTGGAATGTTTTCTATCTGGCCCTTCTTACTTGGCCCTTATTGGCTATTACTTCATAGGTCGGCAAAAAAATGTGAGGCTTCTGTCAGTTACTGAGTCAGTGTGTGTATCCCTACTTACCTACTTACACAGGTACTCACTAGAACCACTGTAACACTAACTTTTGTACCAGAACTCCATTTACACCCCTACAGCTTCTTTTCTAATTAGAGAACCGTGGTGGTGATTTAGATCGCCTGGTAGCAGCGTCAGTTCAGAAATCATGTACCAGAATATTCAAACAGTCTAAATATTCCATTTACACCAGCATACAGTTAACCTGGTAAGTAGCTGTTCATTCCTTTGGGAATGGATAAGAGGGATGTTTGTCATATGTACTTGCGGTTTTGGAAGTTCCTTCCAGAAGGATCTTCAATCAGTGGATTCTGGGTCAGTGAACTGGCTTTGATCTGGAAACTGGGTGAAGAACTGTGATTTTTCCATTGCAGAGGCTGACATCAGCCTTCTGCTTGCCAAGTTTTCATTATTTATTCTTATTTTATTTTTATATTTTTTGGTCAGACAAGCCAAGTTACATCCAAATTAGTAATTTATCTATCTCACCATTTGTACATCAGGATCTATTAGCCATCTGCAGATATGGGGGGAGGGGTGTCAACGCACTCTTGAAGTTATTATGTCCACCTTGTCTCAGGTAGCTAAGTGCCACTAGCTGGCTTCTGCAATTTCCCTTCAAACCAGGAAAGCCACGCATCTCCTAGAGTCAATCCAGACTACAGAGGAAAGCATCACCAAACTTCTCAAAGACACTGGTATCTCCCTCAGACATTCCATTGCCTTAGTGAATCAAATCCGTGCAATGCTGGACAGTGGATGGAGTGTGGGCTTTGTAATTACATGCGTCATGTGTTAACACCCGCTCAGCTATTCACTAACTGTGACATTAACTTCTGAACTGGAGTTTTCTGAGCTGCAACTATGAAGCAAAAATATCTACTTTGGTTCAAAAAACTCTAGCACAATACCTAAGACATACATGCACTCAAAAAATATTTCTTCCCCGTCTTTCCTGTCACAAGGAAAATCATAACATCCCCTCATTTTCCACACCCACCATTTACCACTTACACATAATCCACTCACTATGTCTATAATTTTTACCTATAATTCTCAAAAACAGTGAAGGCATTAAGCGATGTCAGGGATTCCTTCCCTTCTTTTCCAGGTATCTTTTTTTTTTAATTAAAATTTATTGGGGTGACAATGGTTAGTAAAATAACATAGGTTTCAGACATACAAATCTTTAATACAGCATCTATATATCACACTGTGTATTAACCACCCAAAGTCAGTTCTCCTTCTATCACCATATATTTAACCCCATTTACCCTCATCTACCAACTGCCTCCCCCCTTTACCCTCTGGTAACCACTAAACTATTATCTATGTCTGTGAGTTTTTGTTCCTTTATTTGTTGGTCTTGTTCCTTTGTTGCTTTCAGTTTTATATCCGACATATCAGTGAAATCATATGGTTCTCAACTTTTTCTGTGTGACTTATTTCACTTAGCATAATAATCTCAAGATCCATCCATTTTGTTGCCAATGGCACTATTTCATCTTTTCTAATAGCAGAATAGTATCCATTGTGTATATATACCACATCTTCTTTATCCAATCATCTATCAAAGGACACTTTGGTTATTTCCATGTCTAGGTCACCATAAATAAAAATTTCCCTCAATTTCCACTAAGAATACAGCAAAATGTGCCAAATTTATAATGAAGGCTTGTCCTACAATTTTTAAACTAAAATAAGAAAACTAAGATATTGTTAGGATTTGCATAAATTGTATATTATACATATTCTAGAAAAATCACAATTTTTCTGGCTAAGAAATAGGCAGTACTAAAACTGAAAAAAAATTATCCTCTTATAAATATTAGTTCCAGTGGAGGTTTTTTCTAAATACTTGCATTCATAAAGATTTTTTAAATCTTTTAGCACCAAGAACAGAAAAGTATAATATAATGGAAACTACGACCTGAAACTCTAAACTACCCAGTTCTCTGTTTGATTCACTCAAGTCTCTATTTCAGGTTCTTCAGATCAAGTGTAAGCAAACTACTGTCTGCAGGCAAATCTGGCCCACCTCCTGTTTTTATAAAGTTTAACTGGACACAGTCACACCCATTCATTCCCTGATTGTCCATGGCTCCTGTTGGGCTACAGCAGCTGGGTTGAGTGGTTGTGACAGAGGCCATCTAGGCTACCTGGAAAGCCTAAAATATTTCCTCTGGCTTTTACAGAAAAAGATTGCCAATCTATAATCTCTAACATGGATCATGAGGGGTGTCGCAGACGACCTTGTTCAAATTCACATCACAAATAGTTAAACCAGCATTAGTGGAATGTAGGCATTGCTGAGTACATCTGGAGTCACTGAATGAAAGCCTATGTTCGGAGTTATTTTCTTTCTTATACTTGTAACATTTTGAATCTGTGAATGAATGGTCATCTTCCTAAAGGTGAACCAAGTACTGAGTGAGTTCTTCTCAAATGCTACTACCTACAATTACAAATATTATAAAAGATGTCTTCCAACCGACTAAGAAGGTAACTTAAACATTGCTTTGTTCTTCGAAATGCCATATATGAAAACTATGAATAAATGGCTAATTCTGTATAAAATTTCTGAAGTATACTTAACGAAAGCTCTAGAACACAACTTTCCTGGTTAGAATTGCCACAAGCCAACTCTCTAATCTCAGATTAAAAACTGTACTACCTAGGCTTCAGCCAAAGTTCTGTAATTTCACATGAGACATTAAGGTGAGCCGTGTAAGGTTTCAAATAAAGCCCGGAAGCTGACCACACATACTATTTTGTTAAAACCAAACTAAAGCAATCGATGGTAAATGCATATCCATTTTCATCAATCACGACTTGAAGCATACTGGTAAGATTCCCATTCTGTTAAGAATGAATAAAAATGCTGAAGCAGTGCCCTGTCACTTTGATTTATCCTGGCTGAACTTGGTTTCTGGGGATATTTTGGGGATATTTTGGGGATATTTCCTTTCCATTGCCAATCTCTTGGAAATTGTAAGTCAAAGTTTGATTTCTATCTGCATGATTTTACTGGTTTTAATCTCATTTTCTAAAAGTACTTTTCCTGGAACACAGGACCCTACTGAACTCAAAGCACACTTGCCCTTGGCATTCTGGCTAAGACATTAGGCCTTTTCCTACCACCGTTAGTTTTTCATTCCCTCCTTCCACCTACTCCCCCCTCACTTGCTCGCTAAAACATTACCCGAAATAGATAGCATCTGTGAAGAGAAGATGTTATTACTGAGCAAGTCAACACTCACAGCTAATACCGAGTAGAGAAAACGTCCCTGGTTTTTATGCGGAAACTGACCAGTGCACAAACAGATTCAGATTCACGAATAAATTTGCAAGCTTGGCTTGTCCAGAGGGTGCTCCCTCATATGCGTGGTGGATAGCTCTGTGTTAAGAAGGTGTTTTTGCCCGTCATCCAGCCCCATTTCACCATGCAGCCTCAGTGAGAGCTCTCCTTCCTGCTGTCCAGTTCAGTCACACTGCTAGGATTCCTGGAGCACTACGACCTTCTGTGACCTTCCTCCTGCCTGTACACACCCTCCTAATGTCTCTTCTCCATCTAAATCCTACCCGGTCCTCAAACCTCAGCTTTGGTCTAACACATTCTTTGACCACTCCAGTTTGTAACTGTTTTCTATGAAAATCCTAGAGCACTCTCTCTTCCACTTCTCAGACACTACGTGTACTAACTTACCGTGTTTCCCCAAAAATAAGACCTAGCAGGACCATCAGCTCTAATGCATCTTTTGGAGCAAAAATTAATACAAGACCCGGTCTTATATTAAAATAAGACCGGGTCTTTATAATACAATACAATACAATACAATACAATACAATACAATACTGGGTCTTATATAAGACTGGGTCTTATATTAATTTTTACTCCAAAAGACGCATTAGAGCTGACGGTCTGGCTAGGTCTTATTTTCGGGGAAACACGGTATAACCTATTTCTCTTTTCCAGCATGTTGTCTTATCTCTGGCATATTTTCCATTATCTTCCCCAATATTCACAGCAATTCCCAAAATGAGTCTGGTCTTTCCTGAGCACAGGAATACTCCCTAGTCCGGTCATTGTCATGGCCTCATCACACTGGCTCATGCTCCCACCATCTAGCCGGGAAAGTGGGGCCACATGATTGACAGCCCAACTGAAAGCGAGTGGAATTACAGAAGCGAAGCTCACAAAGAGAAAAAGGATGCAGGTCAGGCAAAATTTTCAAATGTTAACTGCACAAATTAAGTCCCAGTATTAAGTAGATAAATCCTTCAGGGTTTGAAATCAAATAACTAGAATTAAGAATGAACTCTGAGGGTTTTAATGCAAATTCTTCAAAAGCACAAGTAAATTCTCAGGCAACCAGGAAATTGGTTCAAATGATTGACGAGATGAGCAAGTATGAAAATAACATGATTCCTGGTTGTAAGCAGCTTGCCTGCCAAGTATTAACAGTATATAAAGTCGAACCATCCTCTGAGCCCCCCACTATCCAGACTCCTTTCTTATCTCCAATCTCCAACCCAGAGAGTAAGCAATAGGGTGAATTTTAAGGATGGAATGAGAATTCTAAAGTCCCTTGCCCCTTTTTTATTAGTTTTCTATTGTTGCTGAAAATATTACAGTGGCTTAAAACAACACAAATCTATTGTCTTACATTTCTGCAGGTCAGAAATCTGACACAGGTCTCATTGGGCTAAAATCAAAGTGTCAGGAAGGCCTCATTCCTTTCTGGACTCTCTAGGGGAGAATCAGCTTCCTTGTCTTTTCCAATTTCTAGAGGCCACCTGCGTTCCTTGGTTTGTGGCTCCTTCCTCCATCTTCAAAGTCAGTAGCTTCAAATCTGTCGGACTCTGATGTCGATCTCCAGTCTCCCTCCTTTGCTTACTAGTACCCTTGTGATTACACCAAGCCCACCTGGATAATTCCAGATCATCTACCCATCTCAACACCCTTCATTTAATCACATTTGGAAAATCCATTTTGCCAAGTAAGGTAACATATTTACAGGTTCCAAGGATTAGGACACGGATATTTTGGGAGGCCATGTTTCTGTCACTCAAGTTCATTTCCTGCTTGCATTTTCAGGCAAATATTAAAGGATTTTGCTTGTGCAATTGTTTTTAAAGAAAGGAGGGACAGAAAAGGCTGATTGCACTTCATAGGACAGGTCTTAGCGTATCTAAGGCAGAATTTTCTCCAGAATAATTCTTTATAGAGCCCTCTGTGAATGAGGTTTCTAATTTGAATCTTCAGGAGGAAGTTTTCTGGAGTGCACCTACACGTTCTTGAGGTCAGTATTCTTGGAGGGAGTGGGACATCATTTTAAATGAGGAGATGCCTGTGCAGACAGGTCAACGTTAGACAGACAATAGAGATATGTATGGGGCTGAGGAACCCAGCATCCAAACAGCTACTGAGCAAAATCTTTGAGACTAAAAATTTTTTAATGCAAATCACCAATTCAAAAAGATACCTACACCCCTATGTTCACTACAGCATTATTTACAATAGCCAAGATATGGAAGCAGCCTAAGTGTCCATCAATGGATGACTGGATAAAGAAGAAGTGGTATATATATACAATGGAATATTACTCAGCCATAAAACAGAGTGAAATCTTTCCATTTGCGACAGCATAGATGGACCTAGAGGGTATTATGCAAGTGAAATAAGTCAGACAAAGACAAATACCATATGATCTCAGTTGTAAATGGAATCTAAAGAACAAAATAAACAAACAGAACAGAAACAGACCCATAGATACAGAGAACAAACTGATGATGGTCACCAGATGAGAAGGGGTTATTGGGGGAACAGGTGAAAAGGGGGAAGGGATTAAGAAGTACAAATTGCCAGTTATAAAAACATTCACAGGGATGTAAAGTACAGCATAAGGAATACAGTCAATAATATTGTAATAACAATAATAAATGTATGGTGTCAGATGGGTACTAGACTTACTGGGTTGATCACTTCAGAAGATATTTAAATGTCTAATCATTATGCTGTACACCTGAAACTAATATAATATTGTATGTCAACTGTAATTGGAAAATAAATTAATTTTTAAACATTCCCAATGAGGGACTGGAAAACACAGTTTCATAGGAGAGACAGCTTTGGATTGGCTATAAGGGGTAAAGGAATGGAATTCATTTCAAAAGTTACCTTTTCTTTAAGAGCATGATCTTTTATGTGAACACAGGGACAAGGTAACACTTGAAAGTCTGAAAGTGGACTTTATTTGCTCGCTGACAATGACAGCATGCACAGGGGAATATGATTAAGCTGGTTGGTAATACAGTAATACCTCGGTTTTCGAACATATTCGTTGGTGAACATTTCGGTTTACAAACGCCGTAAACCCGGAAGTAAGTGCTTTGGTTTTCGAACACGCCTCGGAAGTCAAATATGTCATCACGTGGCTTCGCTGAGTGCAAGATCCTGAGGCCTAGCTGTCGGCTGTTTCAAATGTTTCAGAACTTGAACGGTCTTCCAGAACAGATTACATTTGAAAACCGAGGTACCACTGTGATAGGATCTACCTCTACCTCAGGCCAAGACTGTGGAAGGGCAGAGTCCAAAATCCTACAATGAACTAGACAGCATCTCAAAGTCAGTCTGAACCATAATGACGATTCAAGCCTGGAGACTCGGACACCTCTGTCTTCTTAAATGACTAACCCAATGGTGTGTTGTCTGAGCCTACAGGCTGCAATACAGCAAGAATAATATATATGTCCATTCTTTTAATGTTTTTTACATGATATCAGCACTTAGATTTTTTGGCTAAAAGATGATTGCTTACTTAACATTTTAATACTAGGAAGAAACATTAAAAAGCTTTTAAAGTGGTATTAAAATTCTAGGATATGGTCTTGACTTACTGATAAGTGAGAAACATCCATAAAATAAATGGAAATGTATCTTCACAGCCACATATACGTATATATTAAGTAGAGCTACGCTGTACCTGTTAGAATTAGGGAAATGTGTTATCCAAGACCGACATACATTTCTAGGGACTATAGACTCATATTGAAAACTGAAAACTTCTCTCAGCTTCCAAAAAGTGGCAGTTAGGGAGGCAAATCGTGCATCAGAAGTAGAAGGAAGGGGTGGATGAACCGCCTGTGAAATTTAGTCAGCTTCCCAAGGGTCCCTGTTGAGTCCGTGTGGGGTCATTCTTACTGAATCTGATCAAATATGCCCTAAACGAACAGGGAGCACTTATGAGAAGGTTAAGAGAACAAAAAATATAAATCTCAATAGTCTTTTCAAATTCAGTACAGTCTTGTGTGGTAAGGTGTCCAGGTAGCACTCTATATGCCTCCCCCACCACTCCCACCCCCACCCCCACAGCTAACATTTTCTTTCTTTCCTTTATAAGAAACTTGGCTCCTTAGCTACACTAAGCTCCAAGAATGGTGAAAATGTTCCTTGCAGCCAAATCTTGTTCTCTGGGAAAACAGACCACAGGCAGGCAGGCTTTAGTTTATTGAAAGAGCTATATTTTAAGTGTTCCTTGGAATATAAATAGGTTAGTACTTGGAATTAATTCTCATAAAAACCATGCTGTGAATGAGACTTACCCCTTTGCAAGTTCTCAAAAGTCTATTTAACCTATATTGTTCTTGAAGCACAGTGTCAATGGCACTATTTTAATTACAGTTACCTACCACTTAAGTTTTTTTTTGAATATCAATTTCTTTCTTTCACATAGTTGCAGAGGTATGCTGTGATATAAAGTTTATAGTCTCTGAAATTATTTTTCCCATCCTAATAGACTGCCATTGCCAAGGAAGATGGTCATAGGAACAAGAAGTGAATTTATATCCAAACCTAGGCCTGTATCTATTTACCTAGCTATTCAGAATCTTGACTCAAGACTTCCAGGAACACATATCTACTCAAGGCCACGTCCCACCCCCTTTTGTCCTGTTTTTTCTTAGCAATGACAGACTATGAGCAGGATGGGAAAGACACTCCCAGATACTATAAACTTTGTACTGCGCGGTAGCTCTACAACCACGTGGGGGAAAAAACAACAATCAATCATCTTGTTCAGAGGTCCCACCAAGCTGGAAGCCAGAAGATTAAACGCAACACAGCATTTTCTCAGACATGCATAGCACTTAAAAATATCCTGAATTACTGATTGGCATTTAAAAATTGGATCGACCTCACACACAGATCTAGATGTTTATCTTAAGAGACTGGAAGATTGGCGAGACCAGGTCCATGTCTCGAATGCTCTTTGATATTTGAATGGCCGTTTATTGAATGGCTGTTGTGTTTTTCCATGGCGATGCCCTTTCCTCAGGGTGCCAGCCTCTCCACTGCTGCTCCTCATCCTACAGCAGGCTGTGTTCCCTGGGTTTGTACTAACAGACTTCTCTCCGGATGCATCTGCTTTACAGCCAGACTGTTTGTCCTGAATCAGAATACAAGTGGTCGCTCCTCTCATGGAGGAAGTGGGGACTGGCCGAGAGCACAGTCCTCCCGTCATTCCCAGGCATCGGCCATTTCCAGGAGTGTGTGCACTTGGAACGTCGCCTACCGCCTAATAGATCTGCATTAAAACTTCAGAACAACTTTGCTTATGTCTTAGGTTTGTGAGCAAATGGGAAAGACACTTTAGAAAGTAACACGTTGTACTCTTGGTTGTTTGACAAATAAGGATGCAGATAATTGGAAAACATTTTTTTCCTGGATGGCTGACATTCTAATTTCTATACTTCCATCTACTTTCTATTTTCAGCTACACTTCAAAAAGTTTTTCTTTAATCTTTTGGAAGTGGGAGAAAACATGCAAATGGTTATATCAAACTCCAAATGTGGTTTGAAGGCCCCCACGATGTCCATCACACCTCTCAAAGCAATCCTCTAAGCCACACCTGTTCACCATGGTAACACGTACCCAAGGGAAGCCTTCTGCTCCCCCTCTTCAAAATAAAGCAGCATTCTAAGACTCTCACATACAGAAATTCTGGAGTCTTCCCTTAAATGATATTTAAACAACCCAAATGAAAAGTAAGTTCTCTCAGTTAAACCCCCAGTTCTTCTCCTGTAAGGCACCGCTACTAACAACCGGCAACCTTGTTGTTAAGAGCTGGCAGGCTAACCAACTGAGCCATCTGGCCGCCCCTCTGGAAGCTCAACCGCAGCTCTTTGTTTTCAATCTAGTTGTGGAGGGTACAGCTCACTGGCCTATGTAGGAATCGAACCGGCAACCCTGTTGTTCAGAGCTCACACTCTAACGAACTGAGCCATCCAGCCTTTCTATCCTTTTTGAAGCTTTTCTTTTTTTTTTTTAACTTAAAAGCAGGACCAGGAAAGTACTGATACAACCACTCAAAGGCAATAATAGTTTCTATTCATAGCTGATATAATACTCCCTATAAAACTTTCATCAATGAGGTATTAAGGAAAAACAAATTCAATCTAAACTGGATTTTTCGGCTGAATTTCCTAATTTGAACAATCTCTCTCAGTATTTGAGACTACTGAATAGAGGGTCAGTCTTTTACCTTTTAATGACCTTGCCCCTGGTTTCCCCAAGATGTTTCCTGAGTTTTCTCATGACTGTGACGTAAAGGTATCTCCCAAGTGTGTTCTTGAACTGGATACATTGAAATACAACCAACCCTTTACCCAGGTGACTACTGTCATCTGCTGCCGTGTGCTTCTTCCCATAGGTTGCAATTCATTCATTGTACAGGTATAACCAAGTATATAAAACACATCAGACACTTCTCCAGGCACTGGGCTGAAGTGGTAAACAAAACCAAAAATGCTGACTTGCAGAGTGTACATTCTAGCCAAACAATAAACACATGAATAAAAGATTATTCATTTAATTATTATAAATCCAACAGGGGAACAAAAAGTAGAGAAGGAGATAGGGGAGGTTGCTATTATTACAAGGTCATCAAGGAAAGAAGGCCCCTACTGAGAAAGTGACATTACAGAAAAGATGTGAGTCTATGCACCATACAATTATCTAGAGAAGGAGTAGTTAGCAAGGTACGAAAGCCACCTTCAATCCATCATCTATTTTTGTACATCCCTTGAGCTAACAATGGTTGTCACATCTTTCAATTATTGAAGAAAATCAAAAGAATATTTTGTGCCACATGAAAATTATATAAAAATTCTAATTTCAGTGTTTAGAAACAAAGTTTTCTTGAAACACAGTCATGTCCATTTGTTTGTGTACTGCCTATGGCTGCTTTTATACTACAACTGCAAAGATAAGAAGTTGAAACAGCGATCTGGTCTGCAAGGTCGAAAATATTAACTCTTTGGCCCTTTACAGAAAAAAACTTGCTGACCTCTAACCTAGAACAAGAGTATTCCAAGGGTTCTTTTCTCTTTATGCCATTTTTGAGTACCTACACACTTTCAAGTTAGATCTTTATTATGGATTTTATCATTTGCTTTTTACCTCTATTAACCTAATTAATGGTTTACATTGAATTAAAACTTTTCTGATATTTATATTATGATCCCTAACTTGGGTTGCATTTCACTGGTATGTCTTTGTCCATCCTAATTTTCATTCTAATTCAGGTGTCAGTGCCCTTCAGCCAACAAGACCAAGAAGTCATCTATAGTTGAACAAATTTGGGTTTATAAGGTGCTGCAATGGGGGAGACCACATGCCATAAGGAACCATGGAGCGGTTCTCAGTAGGAGGGTGTTACAGCATTTATGTTTGTGTTAGGTGATTTGGAAGAAGGCTCAGGGAAGTACGGTTTGGCTAAGGGTTACATGATGTAATGAAGTGGGAGAAATTTTATGATTGTATCTTTAAAATTCTTATCTGTGATATGAGAAGAATGAAACAAGGCTAATCTATAATTGGCAAAGCAGCAGTAGTCACTCATATTAACCATATTAATCATGGGAGGGGTATATCTGAGCATTTTTGTGGTTTGGGCAATCTTCTTTCTTATCTGTGTTCAGACATGACTACAGAGTGGTTTAGTTTGCCTTGATCCATTACAGTGACAGAGTGACTTTCTGATGCTGCTGTTCTGTGAAATTGTTACGTTCAATGGAAGAACAGCCAGATCCTCCTAGCAACACTAAGGCCTAGATGATGTAAAAAATAAGGCAATCAACAATTCTTTATTCAACTATTCTTCAAAAATGGAGAAATAAAGACATTTCCAAATAATCAAAGACTAAGAGCATTCATTGCTAGCAAACCTGATTTACAAGACATACTAAAGGAAATCCTTCAGGCAAAAAGGAAATGACATCAGACAGAAAATTAAATCCACATGAAGAAATAAAGAGCACCGGTAAAGGTAATTACTTAAACATAAAAGAAAATATGAATATATTTTTTTTATTTTCTTCTCTTGACTGACATAGAAGTACATAAAAACATATAAAACTATAACTTCTATCATATAATATTTAAGAATGTAATATATATGACAATAGCACAAAGGATAAGAAAAGGGAGGGAGCCATATTAGAGCAAAGTTTATTTTATTGGAATTAAGTTAGCATTAATCTGAAGCAGACTGTTTTAAATTAAGATGTACATTAGAATCTCCAAGGAACCATTAAAAAAGACTCCAAAAACAATGTTTTCAAGAAGAATTAAAGTGATATCCTAACAAAGATCGATTTAATGCTTTAAAAAAAAGAATAAAGCAGTCAAGGAGGAAGGAGAACAATAAATAGCAAAATGTCTTATTTAATCATAACAATAATTACATTAAATGTAAATGTATTAAACACCCTGATCTAAACGTAGAGATTGGCAAAATTATACATACATGTATACATGATACAACTATCTTCTATCCATAAGATACAAACTTTAGCTTTAATAACACAAAGAGCTGAAAGTAAAAGAATGGGGAAACTTATACCAGGTAAATAATAACCATAAGAGAACTGAAAAGACTATACCAGTATCAAAAGAAAATATACTTTCAGACTAAGAAATGATAAATGATCAATCCAGCAGGAAAATATGAAACACATAAACATATATGTACCTAAAAATATAACCCCAAAATACATAAATTTTAAAAAATAATAATAACAAAACTGAGGGGAGAAAGAGAGATTTCAACAATAATTAGAAATTTCAACACTACACTCTCAATAATGAACAGCCCCTAGACCAAAAATTAGCAGGGATAGAGAAGATTGGACAACACTAGCAACCAAACTGATCTAACTGATCTCTCTGAAACACTCCATCCACCACACAGCAGCACACACATTCTTTTCAAGTACAGATGGAACATTCTCCAGAGTAAACTACATCCCAGGTCATAAAGCATACCTCCAGACATTTAAAAGGATTAAAACCTATAAAGCACGTGATCACAAATCAACAACAGAAGGAAATTTGGGAATTCATGAATATTAGAAAGTAAACAACATACTTCTAAATAACCCATTATGTTTTCATTAATATAAAATACCCAGAAAAGGCAGCTCTGTAGAGATAGAATGTAGACTTGTGCTTGCCTAGAGCCAGGACTTAGAACCACGATTTACTGCAAAGAAACATCAGGAATCTTTATAGGGGATGGAAATGTTGTCAAACTAGATTGTGGTGATGGCTGCACACCTATGTAAACTTACAAAACAATCACTGAGTCGTACCTTTAAAATGGGAGAATTTTATGGTACGTAAGGCACACGCGGTCTGACAATTAAGTTCGTGAATTCACCCTAGAAAAAGTGCTACATACTTCGTTGCTGCATATCACTACAATCACCTTCAAAATACTCCCTTTGGGAAGCTATGCAGCAATGCCAGCACCTAGTCCACCCTTCAAAGCAATTTTGGAACTCTTTTTCTGGAATGGTCATCAGAGCTGTCATTGTATTACCCTTGATGTCCAGAATGTCATCAAAATGTCTTCCTTTCAATATTTCCTTTATCTTTGGGTAAAGAAAGCAGTCATTGGTGGCCAGATCAGGTGAGTAGGGAGGGTGTTCCAATACAGTTGTTTACTGGCTAAAACTTCCCTCACAGACAGTGTCGTGTGACCTGGTGCATTGTCATGATGCAAGAGCCATGAACTGGCAAAAAGTTCAGGTCGTCTAACTTTTTCACACAGACTTTTCAGCACTTCCAAATAGTAAACTTGGTTAACTGTTTGTCCAGTTGGTACAAATTCATAATAAATAATCCCTCTGATATCAAAAAAGGTTAGCAACATCGTTTTGACTCTTGATTTGGACTGACAGAACTTTTTTGGTCATGGAGAATTGGCTGACTTCCATTGTGCACTTTGATTCTTTGCTTCAGGGTCGTATTGGTACACCCATGTTTCATCACCAGTGATAAGACGGCCAAAAACATCGTCTTGCCTCTCCAAAAGATCTTGGCAAACTTCGACTCTCTTTTGCTTTTGTTCATTGGTGAGTTTCTTTGGGACCATCTTTACACACACCTTTCTCATGCCAACATTTTCAGTTAAGATTTGTTTCTCTATCGATGTTTACTTGGTCTGCTATGCTTCTCACAATCAACCAACAATTTTGACTTACAAGTCGACGAATTTTTGCAATGTTTTCGTCAGTTCTGCTTGTTACTGGCTGCCCTGACCTCTTTTCATCAGTGACATGTTCTCGCCCCTCAGAAAAATGTTTAATCCATTTGTACACTGCCATTTTCTTCATGGCATTATCCCCATAAACTTGGACTAACATGTCCCTGATTTCACTTCCACTCTTGCCAAGTTTAACAAGAAATTTAATGTTTGTCCGTTGCTCTAATTCAAGCTCAGATATTCTCGCGATGGCACATAAAAACACACAACAACAATAATGAATGCCACTCAGCAAGACACAGCCACATGTCGACGCGAACACAGCTGTGAGACACTGATGCACCAAGGTTATGAAACCTTACCGAGCTGTTTGTACAGTGCTGCCAATGTAAGTGCATGGTGGAAAGTTCATGAACTTAATTGTCAGTCCTCGTATATGATATGTAATGTTTCTAATTAAGCCATAGGTTAAAGAAATCAAAAAAGAATTAGAAACTATTTTTCTCTGAATGAACATAAAATGACAACATACCAAAATTTGTGACATGTTGCTAAAGCTGTTCTTAAAGAAAACGTTATAGTAGTAAATGCCTACATTAGAAAAGAAGAAGCTAAAGACTAGAAAAAGAAGAGCCAGTTAAACCCAAATTAGGAAGACTGAAGAAAAGAATAAATGTTGGGGCAAGGGGGAGAGATCAATAAAATAGAAAACAAAGAATAGAGAAAAAACAACAAAACCAAAAGCTAGTTCTTTAAAAAGTTCAATAATATTGATAAACAATTGGCCAGGCTCAACAGGTAAAATATGAAAGACGTTTACCAAGATCAGAAATGAGAGATATGGCATCGAGACATATTCTACAGATATTAAAAGGTAAGGAAACATTATTTTAAAAACTTTATGAAAATAAATTCAAAACTTAGAGGAAATGGACAAACTCCTTGAAATGTATACACAAACAAAGCTCACTTAAAATGAAACAGATAACCTGAATAGCCTTATATAAATTTAAGAAATTTAATTTGTAATGAAAAATATCTTCCTACATTGAAAATTCCACACCTAGTTTCCTTTAATGGTGAATTCTAATAAATATGTAAGGAACAATTCTATACAAAAAAAAACTTTCAAAAAATTGAAGAGGGGGGAATACCGTGTTTCCCCGAAAATAAGACCTAGCCAGACCATCAGCTCTAATGCATCTTTTGGAGCAAAAATTAATATAAGACCTGGTGTTATTTTAATATAAGAACGGGTATGTAATATAATATAATATAATATAATATAATATAATATAATATAATATAATACCGTGTCTTATATTAATTATTGCTCCAAAAGACGCATTAGAGCTGATGGTCTGGATGGTTTCACTTTTGGGGAAACATGGTACTTTCCAACTTATTCTCTGAAGCCCTGATCCTAACACCAGACAAAGACATTGTAAGAAAATGACAGACCAAAATCCCTCATGAACACAAATGTAAGAATTCTAAAATTTTAAACAAATGAAGCAGTATAAAAAGAGGATAACAAACATAACCAAGCAGTTTTCCCAGAAATGTCAGGCTGACTTAACATTCAGAAGTCAACGAATGTAATTCATTATGTTTGCAAACTAAAAAGAGAAAAACTATATCATCTCAATTGATGCACAAAAAGTATTTGACAACATCCAACATCTATTCCAAATGGTGAAATCTCAGCAAATTAGAAACAGAACTTTTACAGCATGATAAAGCACCCTCAACCCTGCTCTAACCATGAGAAAACCATGAGACAAACCAAAATGAGAGACATCGTCTAAAATACCTGACCGGTACTTTAAAATGTCAAGGTTATCAAAAACAAGAAATGTTTAGAAACAGTTATGTCTCTTTAAACTCCTTTGGGCTGTAACAGCTAAATGTAATGTGATATTTTGGATTGGATCCTGGAAAAAGACATTAGGGTAAAACGAATACATTTCAAATAAAATACGGAGTTTAGTCAATATAGAAAAAAAAGGAACAAATTACTGATACATGCAACAACATAGATGAATCTTAAAAACATAATGCTAAGTGAAGGAAACCAGTCAAAAAAAGGGTATACACCTCATATTATTCCAATAGTGAGGATAGTTGCAGGACACAGTTGTGGGAGTAGGATCTCAGGGAAGTGTTCCCAGTCTCTGAAAGGGATTTTACTGTTCCATCTTTTTACATGTTTTATGGGTGGTCAACTTGTTCCAGGGAGACATTTCATTCTCTTTACATGGAAAATCCGGAGAAACTAAGATTTCCTAAAGAACACAATAATTTAATAGAAAATAAGGTACCTGCTATTTGTCATCGCTATACCTGCCCTAGGCCAGATACTAAATTAGTTATAAAGTGTTAGTATCAGGAATTTTAATTCAATTCAACTCATGACATTGTTTAAGGAGAATGGGACTTCAAGGACTTGGGGGGAACCCTGTACAGGAAAAGACAATTGCTCTTCCAAGTTCATGTAAACAGAGCTTGGCTTGCTGTGTAGCTGGTAAGTTTATCACTTTCTCAAATGTTCTATCGCCTCCAAGGATATTCTTTCTTGGAATACACTTATGTCACTTTTCTTTATCCCTTTTTTCCTACTACCGTCAACCACCCTATAGCAGCTGGTTTCAATGAACACTTTGAAAGTCAGCAGATTACTCCGAACTGAAATGTCCAGCCTTGATCTTGTACCCTTCTGGCGGTGCTTTAATGTCTTCTTACTGGTTGTTTCCCCTAAGAATAAATATATTTGCTTTCTTCACACATAGTTTTAAAAACGCCTCTTATTTTTGCCAAAGATACAACCATCCCCCTAGGTCCCCAGACTCACATTATTGGAGTAACTGTTTAATCCTTTCTCCCCCTGATCTCACATCCAATCCATCACCAAGTCTTTCCAAATGCCTTACCCAAATCAAAGCTCACATTACCTAATATCCGTACTCTTGAGATGACCTTCCTTCTCTTGCCTCCATTCATTCTCTGTTCCGAAACAAGCTGTGCACTCTCCTACAACACTTTTAAATATCTTTTCGCTGACACCTCTTTCTGTACAAGAGTCTATAAATAAAAGTCTGCTATAATAAATCCAAACTTCAGTGTCCAGCATTCAGTACCTTGTTATCAACTGCTCTTCTGTATATTTCTACACCTCAAAAAAAAAAAAATCTGTTTGCTTTTCCCACTAAGAGTTTACTGTATGTTAATTTGCACACATGGTTCTCATAATAATCTTATAAAATAGATACTACTATCATCACCATTTTACAGATGAGGAAACCAAGAATCAAAAAATCAAAGTAATTTAAAAAATAACTTAAAAATTTTTTTTAATCAAAGTAATTTGTCATAGGTCACTCAGTTTGTAAGTGGTAGAGTTATTACTTTATTCTAGATCATTCTTACTCCAAAGCTATATACTCTTAACCATCATACTCTACTGCCTTCACACCTAGTACCTGCTTTTGCAGGTGTTGTTTTCTCCTAGAATCTCTCCTCTCCTTCAGTCTTCTCCATGTTGAGTCACCCAGCTGTGCATTCCCTTCTGTGGCTCTTGTCTCCAGTCTGAAGTACTGTATCTGTTTGCTCCTGCTTATATAGGTGGTCTGCATTCAAAGCTGCAGAAATTGCAACTTTGAGAATTACATGTGTCTTGTACAGCCTGTATTGCCAGCACTTAGTAAAGTGCCTTCTCAATTGAACATGATCAATACATATCTATCAAATGAAAAACGAAAAAACAGAAACAAAGAATGGAAGTGCCGTGTCTCTGAATCTTTTCGGTGGTTAGTACACTTCTCTGCACATAATAAACGCTTGATAAACTGCTATCTCGCTATGCTCCTTGTACTTTAACTATGCCAGTGCATGTAAATGCTATTTCTTTTTTTAAAATCCTTGAAATTATCTGGGTTCTCTTAGATTTTTTTCTCTTTAGTCCATGAATGTGCACAGATTAGGCAAGCAATGGCTGTGCACAAGAAAGCAGTCAGAGGCTGGAGTTACTTTCCCTCAGAACCAACAAACGTGAGGTTTGGGCATCTCACACCACATGGAAATGAAATAGAATTGAAAATGGCCATAAAACACTAGAACCTACGAACAATGGGAAATATTTTAACATTTGAGTATCGTCCTTTCAAGGTCCAACATGATGACCGCCATTGTTGCTAGTGAGAGACACCTTAAAATAAATACCTGGATAACAAGAGATACATGGAAACAGAAGAGAAGTGATATTTGCATTTACATAGCATTCTACTGTTCCCATAATAATTTCACAATCATTCTGTATCCACCCTTAAAACAACACAAGCCAAGACAGTTTTTATTATTATCCCAATTTTACTTACAATGTTATAAACACTATGAGATTAAATTATTTCTGCAAAGTGATGAGGCCAACAAGCCAGAAAACTGGGACCAACAGTCAGGTTTTCTGAATCACAAGCCAATATTCTGACATATTTCAATGTTGCTGTATTCGCAGCCAATAATTCATTCACAATTGCTTGTTTTGAGATCCAGGGGTGTATTTGTTAAACAGTGCTACCACCTGCTGGTAAGTTGTCCAAAAATTCACATTATAGCAAATCCTGAAACGGCCAAAAAAAGAAAAATGTACAAAGATACCCACTTTATTATGATAACTACTTTTATCTACCACATTCTCTAACTGTACTTCCTGTTGTCCCGCCATGTTTACTTAGGCACTTCTTTATAAAGTAGCCCAATGAATCTTGCAAGATTAAATGTCTAAACATTTCTTATCTCAAGAATTTATAATTACGTAAGTTTTCTCAACTTTCTAAAATGTGCATATTTGGGAGAACAGTTTACCAAACTTTTGTACAATTTGATATCAAATTTGGTGCCTACCGAGAATATCAACCAGTAATCTTCAATTCTGTGTGCACATGAAACTCATATGATGAGCTAAAAACACAGATCTCTAGCTGAGAGAGTCAATTTTATGTGTCAAATGGAGTGGGCCACAGAGTGCCTGATGAAACCTGTTTCTAGGTGTATGTGTGAGGTTGTTTCCAGGTGAGATTGGTATTTGAATCCAAGAACTCGGTAGCTTGACCTCCCCAAAGTGGTTGGGCATCTAACCCACTAGGGCCCTGAATAGAACAAAAGGCCGGAGGAACAGGAATTCCCTCCCTTTTTTCTTGCCTCACCGATGAAGCTGGGACATTTCATCTCATCTCATCTCTTCCTGATGTAGGACTTGGATTCACACCAGAGGCTCCCCTAGTTGTCTGGTGTTCTACCTCTTACTGAAGTACATCACTGGCTTTCCTGGGCCTCCAGTTTACTGGTCCTGAGACTTCTCAGCCTCCATAATCATGTGAGCCAATTCCTATCGGATCCTATTATATATGTTATATGACGTATGATACAGATGAGAGATGATTTACACAGAAAAATCACATCTGTATAGATCTATGTATGTCCTATTGGTTCTGTTTCTCTAAAGCACCCTAGTTAATACAGATTTTTGTACCAAGAGCGGTTTTAGAAGAACAGATTGTTAAAGATGAGTTTTCTGAATTGGTTCTGGGGTTTCTGGGATTGGCATTCTGATTTGATTAGATCTAAAGGTGCTAATGACCCTATTTCTAGTAATAAAAAGAGCACTCAGAGTCCATGGCATGATCTGGCAATAAAGATACAGAAAACATTTGCACTGGATATTCTTAATCAGTGACTTATAAGTAAGGAGCTGGGTAACTCCGTATGATACTTTCTAACATTTTTAGAAAACATGAATCGAAAGATGTCGGCTGGTTGCTCCTCGTATCCCTGGAGAAAGTGGTTCAAGGAAAGGGTGAGCTCCGGGATCTGAATTCCTAGCTCAGGCACAGCATCAATAACCCAAGAGTCAAATGTGCCCCCTGAAGGGGACTCATCTCCTGTAGCCTCCAGGCTGAAACTGCTGAGAAGGAAAAGCGAGCTCTCGCCCTGTGGCTGGCTGAATCACAATGGAAGTTAAACTCCAGCCTTGCAAGGTGTGTCCTGTGAGAGTACTGGTTGAGAAAGAATGGGATTCTGTATGTTTGCATGGGGACATGCAGGAAGACCCTGATGAAGCTGGGGACACTGAGCCCCTAAATTCTGAGGAGACTTCTTTGCCAGTGATAGGAGCCTCTCCACCTCCATTTGAGGAGATTAAACCTGCATTGCCTGAGAAAGCTGTAATGGCCTCCTGATCGTCCTCAGCACCCATCTGACCACACCTCTTTGCTTGTAGACCTATAACTAGATGCGAGTCCCAGCAGGCCTGTATCCCACATGAATGCTCACCACGCTTATGACGTTGGTTAGTTAATCATGCTGTTCCTAGAAGTGAAATAAATAGGAAACTACTCAATTCTTACTTAATCTGTATAAGCAGAAAAGTTCTAGGTTAAGGGAACAAAAGTCAAAACTGAGTTTTGAGGTGAGGTACAGCGTGTGATCCATGAGGAGACAGGCATGCTACACTCCAAAAAAATTTGCTAGAGTGTTAAATTTATACAGACAGAAATCTAGGCAACGTGTGTGAAAATGGGTACTAAGAATGTGAAATAATGGCAGAAGGAACATAAAGTTGGGTCAGGCTGAATTTATTGCCACGTGCTCACTAAGCAGAGGTCCTGCATGTCAGTTGCAGCTCGGGGGTTAGGAGCGGCTCTAACAGTTTGGTTGGTTGGCTGAAACGCGGACCAAAAGGTGGCCCACAGCGAGCGAATTTGAAATGCAGCACATGTCTTACTTTAGTGTAGAGGAAGGGATTCACAGACCTAGGGAGATGGAATATGAGAATCGCTTCGCCTCTTAAGACCTACTCACCCACCCCAGGAGTGTCCAGAAATACGTTTGACCAAGATTGTGAGACATGAATTTGTGAGGGGAGCCTCCATACCCTTAAAGAGCTTTGTGACTGCTCTTCTCTGAAAGCCCCCTCACAGCAGAACTGTAGTCACTGAACTGGAAAATTTGAATGCAGTGGGAGTAATTGGATCATGAGGTGGCAGCGGCCAAGTGACAACACTCAGTCACCAAAGATGAGGTGGATGTGGCCACTGCAATAGACAGCAGTCAGAGCAGCCATCAGAACAGTGTGACTCATGCAAACTGATAACGCTGGTTAGTTAATCACGGTGTTCCTACAAGTGAAATAAATAGGAAAGCTACTTTATTCCTACTTAATCTGTATAAGCAGAAAAGTTCTAGGTGAAGGGAACAAAAGTCAAAACTGAACCATCAGAATAGAAAATCATAGCTCCTCAGT
This sequence comes from Rhinolophus ferrumequinum, assembly GCF_004115265.2. Classification (NCBI taxonomy): domain Eukaryota; kingdom Metazoa; phylum Chordata; class Mammalia; order Chiroptera; family Rhinolophidae; genus Rhinolophus; species Rhinolophus ferrumequinum. The sequence goes on along the minus strand of NC_046307.1, from coordinate 6,493,202 downwards.
CAATTCCCAGACTTGAACCACTTTACAGACCCAAAACCCCTTGAATGAGGGGGAGGCCTGGTCCCCTAGATGGAGGACCCCATTATACTACCAAAAATGTATACTGTTAACCTTTCTCCCAGCCTTCCCAAAATGGACCTATGGCCTTATGCCAGGGTAACTGTACGTTGGGGGAAAGAAACTAATCAGACCTTTCAGGGACTACTGAACACTGGCTCTAAACTAACATTTATTCCAGGAGACCCGAAACATCACTATGGCTTACCAATCAGAGCTATGGCCTACCAATCGGAGCTATGGCCTACCAATCGGAGCTATGGCCTACCTGATGAGCTCAGGTCCATCTCACAGTGGGTCCAGCGGGTCCCTGAATGCGTACTGTGCTTATTTCCCCTTTTCCAGAATGCATAATTGAAATAGACATATATTTCATCTGGCAGAACCCTCACATTGGTTCCCTGACCTGCGGAGTGAGGGCTATTGTGGTAGGAAAGGCCAAGCAGAAGCCATTAGAATTGTTTCTACCTGGGAAAATAGGAAGCCGGAGGTAATACTACATTCCTGGAGGGACTGCAGAGATTAATGCCACCATCGAGAACTGAAAGATGCAGGGGCAGGAATTCTCGCCACATTCCACTCCACTCTCCTACTTGGCCTGTGCAAAAGACAGATGGATCTTAAAGAATGACAGGTCATCATTTTAAGCTTACCTAAGCGGTGACTCCAACTGCTGCGACTGTATTAGACGAGATTTCATTGCTTGAGCAAATTAACACATCCCCTGGTACTGTACTAGTATGCAGCTATTGATCTGATAAATGCCTTTTTCTCCATCCCGGTCCTTAAGGTCCACCAAAAGCAAGGTAGTTTTTTTCTTTTTGTTCAGCTAACAGGGCCAGCAATACACCTTCCCTGTCCTACCTTATGGGTATATATCACAACTCGCCAGCCCTATGTCATAATTTAGTTCACAGAGCTGTTAATCACCTTTCCCTTCCACAAGATATCACACTGGTCTATTACATTGATGACAATTAGGATGATTGGACCTAGTGAGCAAGAAATAGCAAGTAGCCTAGACTTGGTGTTACCGACCCACCGATCCATAAAGGTGGGCTTGTATAGCAATATTTCACAATCAAGTTGCAGTGGTATATACATGATCAGCCCCAAGCAGTCCCTGAAAGTACAAGTTACATGAGAAAGTGGCACAAATGCCCATGCCTCCCTCCCCACCCGCCCTCTCTCTCCCAGTTTGTATCTAGAGCCTCACGGGGATTTCCTTACAATCAGCTGGCAGAAGATGGGAGCCTGGTTTACAAATGGTTCTGCACAATATGAAGGCACCACCTGAAAGTGGACAGATGCGGCACTATAGCCCCTCTCTGGCTCATCCCTGAGGGACCACAGTGAAGGGAAATCCTCCCAATGAGCGGCACACCTGGTCCTGTACTTTGCTTGGAAGAAGAAATGGCCAGACATGCAAATATATACCCATTCATGGGCTGTGGGCTGGATGGTCAGCGATTTGGAAAGAATGTGACTGGGAAATTGATGACCAGGACATTTGGGGAAGAAGGATTGGGATAGACCTCTCTGGGCAAAAAGCATATGGAGATATTTGTGTCTTGTGTGAAAGCTCACCAAAGGGTGACCTCAGCAGAGGAGGATTTTAATAATCAAGTGGGTAGGATAACCTTTCCTGTAGAGACCAGTCAGCCCCTTTCCCCAGACACTCCAGTCACTGTCCTATGGACTCCTGAACAAAGTGGCCATGATGGCAGCGATGGAAGTGATGCATGGGCTCAGCAACATGGACTTCCACTTACCAAGGCCAACCTGGCTCTTGTCACCACAGAGCACCCAATCTGCCAACAATAGAGACCAATTCTGAGCCCGCGATATGGCACCATTCCCTGAGGTGATCAGCCAACTACCTGGTGGCAGGTTGATTACATTCATCATGGAAGGGGCAGTGTTTTGTCTTTACTAGAATAGACACTTACTCCAGATATGGATTTGCCTCCCGTGCACTCAACACTTCTGCCAAAACCACCACCCAAGGACTCACAGAATGCCTTATCCACCCTCACAGTCCCCCACACAGCATTGTTTCTGATCAAGGAAATCACTTCACAGCAAAAGAAGTGCGGCAATAGGCCGCATGGAATTCACTGGCCTCACCATCCTGAAGCAGCTGGCTTAGTAGAATGGTAGAATCGCCTTTTGAAGACTCAATTACAGCACCAGGCAGGTGGCAGCCCCTGCAGGGCTGGGGCAAGGTTCTCCAGAAAGTTGTACGTATCTGCTCTGAATCAGCACCCAGTGTATGATGCTGTTTCTCCCACAGCCAGGATTCACAGGTCCAGGAATCACGGGATGGAAAAAGACGTGGGATCACTCAGTATTACCCTGGTACCTACTAGCAAAATGTTGCTTTGTGTTCCTGAGACTTTATGCTCTGCTGGCCTAGAGATCTTAGTTCCAGAGGGAGATATGTTTCTACCACGAGACAAAACAATGAACTGGAAATTAAGACGACCACCCGGCTGGCTCCTCACGCCTCTGAATCAACAAAGAAGGGAGTTTCAGTGTCAGCTGAGATTGATTTATACCAAGGGGAAATGGGGCTACTCCTCTACAATGCAGGCAAGGAGCAGTATGTCTGGAATACAGGCAATTCCTTAGGCATCATTTAGGATTACCATATCCTAGGGTCAATGGAAAACTATACTAACCCATCCAGGAAGGAGTAGTGATGGCCCAGACCCTTCAGGAATGAAGATTTGGGTGACCCCACCAGCTAAAGGACCATGAACCACTGAGATACTAGTGGATGGCAAAGGGAATACAGAATGGGTAGTGGTAGAAGGTAGTTACACATACCAGCTACATCATGAGACCAGTTAGTTACAGAAAGTAGGACTATTTTTATATTTGCCATGTATATATGCATACACACGTATGTATACATATACATACATATATGTACACTGATATATATACATATATATACTCACACACATTTGTTTTCTTTCCTCTCTTACTCCTTTATCATGTGACATAATATTGATTTTATATTATAGTAATTTAGTATTAATTTAACATCACTGTCACGCAGCGTGTCATGTGTTGTCTCTGGTCCCACTCCCCACATAAGAACGCAGGACATGCTGAGGCCAAAAAGGAACACCCACAAAGCCACAGATAGGGGAGTCATACCACTATATTCTCACTGGTGGCTGGGTTAGAGACACAGGAAGCAGGAGCCATACGTTCCGAAACCCGCCATCCACTTGTCTCTGCCAACCAACCTCACTTGCTAACAACTGCAATCCGCCTCCCTGCAATCCGCAATCCACACTCCGCTCTTGCTAGCTCAGCCACTATCTTCTTGCTAGCCCCCATTCACTGTTAGCATTGCCACAGCAGTTATATTAGTGGCCAATGGCTCACTGGTTACAGCTGACGGCCAACTAGCCACAGCTGATGGCCATCCAATCACAGTTGATGGCCATTTACTACCTGAGCCAGCACCTTTCCACGTGAGGCCGAGAGCCTGGAAACTGCACTCCTGGCTCTGTCCCCACAATCACAGTGTGTGGTATGCGATATCATGGAGAAGAATAAACGTCACTGAAGGACTTTACCTCTTTGAGGGAAGGAGTTAGTGCAACTTCCGTTACACACAGCACTGTTGTCTCATAATAGGCAGAATTATGACCTTGTTATTGTCTTGATTTGGAGATTAATTATGGTTTAAGGAGATACATGTATGGGTGCCACGTTAACACGAGGTAGACTTGTAATGGTTAATTTTGGATATCAACTTGAGTGAGCCTAGATTAAACATTATTTCTGGGAGTCTCTGTGAGGACATTTCAAGATGAAATTAGCATTTGAATCAGTGGACTCAATAAAGTAGCTTGCCCTCCCCAGTGTGGGTGCACCATCTAATCTGTTGAGGCCTAAACAGAACAAAAGGCAGAGGAAGGAGGAATTTGTCCCTTTTCCTGCCTCATTATTTGAGCTGGGACATCCCATTTCATTTTCTTTGGCCTCAGACCAGGATTTACGTCATCATCTGCTCTGATTCTCAGGCTTTCAGACTTGGACTGAATAACACCACTAGCTTTCCTGGTTCTCCAGCTTGGAGATGCCCAATTGTAGGACTTTTCAGCCTCCATAATCACATTGGCCAATTTCTCATAATAAATTTCCACATGTACATATCACCCTCATCCACACCCACACATATATCCTACTGAGTTTGTTTTTCTGGAGAACTCTAGTACATTTGATTTCTCTCCCAAAGATTCTAATTTGCTCCTTTCTGAGATGGAGTCAGAAAAAAAGTAGTTTTATGTCGTGCAGGGGATCCTGCCGACTTCGCCATGTGTTATGCAGGGCGTCCGGCAGGGTCTCTGCTCCCGCTCCCCACATAAAAACGCAGGACATGGTGAGGCCAAAAAGGAACACCCACGGAGCCATAGGTAGGGGAGTCACACCACTATATTCTCCCTGGCGGCTGGGTTAGAGACACAGGAAACAGGAGCCACACAATTCTCAACCCTCACTGCGCCACTTGCAGGCTCAGCCACCACCTTCTTGCTAGCCCCCATTTGCTGCTAGCCTAGCCACGGCAGTTATATTAGTGCCCAATAGCTCACTGGTTACAGTCGACGGCCATTTACTACCTGAGCCAGCACCTTTCTATGTGAGGCCGAGAGCCTGGAAACTGCTTTTTGGGGCTCTGTCCCCACATTTTATTTTTAATAAGCATCCCAAGTGATTCTCGTGATGAGGAAAGTTGCAAAGCTCTGACTTAAGCAAGCAATTTATCCTGGTTCTACCCATAGTTGGCTCAGTGAGTCTGATCAAGTCAAAGAAACTTTCTAAAACTCAGTCCTTCATAAGTATGGGAATTATACCAGAATCCAATAACTAGATATTCTCTAAGAAACTGCCATCTTGCACATCCTCTTTCCAAAAGAAAAACTTTTGGATAGCCATAAAATTGATCTATGGAAGGCAAAGCCATATGTGATAACTGAATTTTCACAACTGAGATTACTGGAAAAAGCTTAAGTATTTAGTCAGGAATGTTACACTTTCAATTAGTTATCCCACTGTAGCATGAATGAGTTGCAAAAAAAAAAAAAAATGTTAACCTTACAAAATAAAGGAAAAAGAAAAAAAGACTATCAATATCAGTGGGCTCAGGAAAGTAAGAACTAATGTGCTTTTGAACTAGATGTTTTATCATAATCCTTTACCCATTCAGAGTCTAACTGAACAATGCCAGAGCAGAAAGATAACAACCAGGAGAGACTGTTAAGAGATTCCTGGCTGTAATTGCATTAGCTAATAGCCTCCAGATGCTGAAATTCAAAGTCCCACAATTAGGAGAAAATTCTTCAAAAATTAGCCTCACTTGGAGGGTGTTGAATATGTAAACGAATAATGTTAAAAGACTGGGAGCTGGTTTAGGACAGACTGACCTGGGGAAAGGCAGATGAAGTCATTGGGCGCCTTACGGACATACTCTCTATCCTGTAAAACCAATACTGGCAACATACGAGATCCTTCCAGTGAGTGAAACCATCTGGGACTCATTAAAATAAAGCACAAGAATACAGAAGATCTATGACTCCCACTCTCCACTCCTTTGTCCTCAGACTCACCAGCACTTAGCATCACAGGGAGAGCTAACCCTTCCATGTGGTAAACAAGCACATGGTCCAGGAAGGGGACTGAGGTAGTCAGTTAGGAACCGGCTTTGCCACCTCATGTTCAAGATTTCTGGATTCATAGGCATGCCTTCATCTGGTCATTAAAAAATCCTCTTTCTTATCCTCATTTACATGTTGCACATCTCCAGATGTTGTGGTTCGACTTCAAAGCTGCCTTACAGTTTAGCCGGATTTTATCTATGAGAGACTGTGAGCTGTGACAGAAGAGCTGAACCACAACTGACAGTCTCACTCAGCGGCAATCCAATCATTTTTCCTGTTGAGGGAAGGACTTCACTGAACTGCTCCATCCAGAGTGACAACAGGAGTAAACACCTAATCCTAAAGTTTATATAAAACCACAAAAGACCCCAAATAGCCAAAGAAATCTTGAGAAAGAACAAATTAGGCGGTATCATACTCCCTGATATCAAACTATACTACAAAGCTACAATAATCAAAACAGTGTGGTACTGGCAGAAAAACAGATATACAGCTCAATGGAATAGAACAGAGAGCCCAGAAATAAATCCTCACTTATACGGTCAATTAATCTAGGACAAAGGAGGCAAGAATATACAATGGAGTAAAGACAGTCCCTTCAATAAGTGGTATTGGGAAACTGGACAGATACATGCAAAAAAATCAAATGGACCACTTTCTTACAACATATACAAAAATAAATTCAAAATGGATTAGACTTAAATGTAAGACCTGAAACCATACAACTCTTACCGTGTTTCCCCAAAAATAAGACCTAACCGGAAAATAAGCCCTAGCATGATTTTTCAGGATGACATCCCCTGAACATAAGCCCTAATGCATCTTTTGGAGCAAAAATTAATATAAGACCCAGTCTTATTTTCAGGGAATCATGGTAGAAGAAAACATAGGTAGTAAAGTCTGACATTGCTTTTACTGTGTTTCCCTGAAAATAAGACCTAGCCAGACCATCAGCTCTAATGTGTCTTTTGGAGCAAAAATTAATATAAGTCCCGCTATTATATTATATTATATTATATTATATTATATTATATTATATTATATTATATATGACCCAGTCTTATTTTACTTATTTTTATAGTAAAATAAGACCGGGTCTTATATTAATGTTTGCTCCAAAAGACGCATTAGAGCTAGATCTTATTTTTGGGGAAACACAGTAGCAATATCTTTTTCAATGTGTTTCCTCAGGCAAGGGCAACAAAAGGAAAAATAAACAAATGAGACAATATCAAACTAAAAAGTTTTTACATGGTGAAGGAAACCAACAAAAAAGACATCCAACTGAATAGGAGAAGATATCCATCATCAATGGTACATCCAACAGGAGGTTAATATCCAAAATATATATATATATATATATATATATAAGGAATCCATACAACTTAACACCAAGAAAAAACAAACAGGGGCAGCCAGATGGCTCAGTTGGTTACAGTGTGAGCTCTCAACAACAAGGTTGCTGGTTCAATTCCCACATGAGATGGTGGGCTGCGCCCCTGCAACTAAAGGTTGAAAACGGCAACTGGACTTGGAGCTGAGCTGCACCCTCCACAACTAGATTGAAGGACAATGACTTGGAGCTGATGGACCCTGGAGAAACACACTGTTCCCCAATATTCCCCAATAAAATTTTAAAAAAGAAAGAAAAACCAAACAATTCAATTAAAAATTGGGCAGAGGACATGAATAGACATTTCTCCAAAGGGGACATACAGATGGCCAACAGACACATGGAAAGATCCTCAACATCACTGATCATCAGGGAAATGCCATAATGAGATGTCACCTCACAGCTCTCAGAATGGTTATCATCAATAAATCAACAAACAACAAATATTGGTGAGGATGTGGAGAAAAGGGAACCCTCATCACTGTTGGTAGGATTGCAAATTGATATAGCCACCGTGGAAAACAATGGAAATTCCTCAAAAAATTAAAAATAGAATTACAATATGACCCAGCAATTCCAGTTCTGGGTATTTATCCGAAGAAATGCAAAGCACTAATTCGAAAAGGTCTACATACCCCTATGTTCATTGCAACATTATTTACAATAGCCGAGATAAGGAAGCAACCTAGGTGTCCATCAATAGACAAATGGATGAAGAAGATATGATATATATATATATATATTATATATATATAATATATATATATAATATACACACACATACACACACACACACACATATGTATAGCCTCCCCCACAAATAAAAAGTGTATGTGTGTGTGCGTGTGTTTACCAGGGGTGCCAAAAAAATATGTACATGTGGACACTTTGCTCAACGTTTTTCAAGCAGTACTTCGCCATAATCAGAAGTGTCTGGACGCTGATGGTAACCACTTTGAGCACCTCTTGTAATTGCAGAAGTCAAACGTGACTTGTATTCATCTTATGTTGTCAGTATATATTGAGTATTATAATTTTAATAGTTTTTTCCTTTCCTAGTTTTTTGGCACCTTTTGTATATATACACAATGGAATATTATTCAGCAATAAAAAGGAACGAAATTTCACCATTTGCAACAATATGGGTATTACACTAAGGGAAATAAATCAGACAAAGACAAATATTGTACAATTTCACTTATATGTGAAATCTAAATAAACAAAAATGAATAAACAAAACAGAAACAGACCCATAGATATAGACAATAATCTGATGGTTGCCCGAGGGGAGGGTAATGAGAAAATGTTTTTTATCTGGTTTTTTGTTGTTGTTGTTGTTTTTAATTTATCTTGAGAAACAGTGCCGGTCTCTGGAAACAGTTATATTTGGGGGAAGAGTTCAAGTTATTAAACAAAAATTGTTGATACTCCTACCACCACGCTCTTCTATCTGTCTGCACCTGAGAGTATTCCAGCCTGAGCCCAAATTCCCCATTTCTAAAGCCAGGCTTTGCCCTTTAACAGACAGGTCCATGTAGGACCTGGAAAGGCTTTGTGGCCTGAAGGTTTTGAGTGGCTTGATTCATCCTTAAAGAGGCCTCACCTTTGTTCATAGCCCGGGAGTCTTCACATCTCTCAGAGGATGTGGGCGCATCTTGCGTTCTAACGGTCAGGAAAGCAGGGAAGTATCAGAATGAAGCTTCTGGGCGCAGCACCTGGAGAACCAGCTGTAGGAAAGAGGACCACGGGAAGATGAGCATCGAGACATCGAGTTCTTTCCCACTTGCAATGCGTGAGACCCCAGATTGGATCTCTCACTTGGAATACCACTGCCCTAGGACGCTGGCAGCCAAGATACCATCCAAACTGCTCCATCTGGTCCCCGTAGAGCAGCCCCACCCATGTGTCTGTCCCTGTGGCCCCACACTTCCTCACACCCTTGGCTTCTTTCTGCCTCCACCCCTTACTCCAGGATGGGGCTGCCTCCCAGCCCTCTATTGGAGAAGCAGAAAGGTGTCCAAGGACACACAGGCTGAACATAGCCTCCTTCCCCCCGCCCACCCCCCAAAAAGGTGTGTTATGTGGGTGTGTGGTGTGTGTGTGTGTGTGTGTGTGTGTGTGCACGCGCTAGACGGGTTTTGTGATTTCTTTGTGAATATTAATAGATTTCTCAGTTTTCTCTGGAGCAGCATACCTTATAGTCAACGCAATTTCTTGTATCCTGTCAAGTATAACCTTTTACTTCCAGAGGAAATATAATTGGTACCTTTGAGACAGACACTCCGGGGGCTTTAAAGTAGGAAACAAAGAACTTGATTGATATCAATAAAAATAGCAACTGTTAAGTTAAAAGCCAAGTCTCTAAATTAAATTCTGTGTCATAAATCCATTTTTCTTAAAATGTTAGCAATGAAATATAAAACAGCCAAAGTTATCTCATTTTAAAAAAATCACAGAATATTTAAATATTTATACTAAAATAGTAAAGTGTAAATTTAAATATTTTAATAATTCACATGCCCACCGTGTATTTTAAATATCTATTCCTAAGAAATTTTTAAATAAAAATTATAGCACAGGGACGAATAATGATGCCTTTTATTTTGGGGCTGGGGGGGTCCCATTGTCCATACTTATTCATTCAACACAAGCTATTTGTTGAACACTTACAAAGTTCTAGGCACTGTTGTAGGTACTTGGAATTCATCAATGAAAAAGACAGATAAAGATCTCTACTTGCATGGAGCTTATATTCCAGCATTGACAGAAAGAGGGGAAGAATAAACATGGGAAATTAGTAAAGTATCTACCATATTAGAAGGTAACAAGAGCCTTGGAAAAGTAAGCAAAGTAAACCAGAGTAAAAGAGATCGAGGCTGCCAGACTTGTATGTATAAAATCCTCATACCCAATCAATCAAGCATATGAGTATGTATTTCTTCATCACACCAATATTTTAATGAAACATATAATAGTACAAAAATATCCTATGTTACAAATGCCATATGCATAGGTGCCCTCTGACCCAAGGTTTATTACATAATAAACATTCCTTTGGATTGCCAGTTCCTTTGGAATTCCAGTTGAATTACATTCCATTGATTTCTTCATGACATCTCATGTAAAAAAGTCACAAGAACAGTCCAATTCAAAATTATACGACATCTATAACTTATTTTTTCTGTGAACCTTTTTTCAGGTGAAACAGTTAAGCTAAAATTTTACTGTGATTTATTTCTCTGCTCAAGAAACCAGAAAACTGTAAGAAATTATCCAGTACAAGGTTAAAAGTAGAAGATTAACCTTGGACTAGTTAATATGATTATGATTTATCATCGTATGATTTATGAGTATAAATATTCTGATTTATCATTATGATTTCTCTTATGACACATTAGTTAATTCTGGCAGATTTAGAATGGTCAATAGGTACAGAAGTTTAATATCTTAATTTTAACAGCACTCAGTAATTTTCGATTGCAAAACCGAGTAGACTTTGAAGTGGCTCAGACATAGTTATGCATGTTGCGTAGTTAATACTGGTTCACTGACCCAAAACAGCCGAGAACAGAGGTGCGTATGAATGCTCCCTGGGAATAATAATTGGCCTGTCCAAAGTCAGCTTCTGTTACCAGAGAAGAGGCCCATTGCCTCTGAGAAGCACCTGTTGTGATGAAAAGTGACAGCTTAGTGGAATGTTCATACTGTAAACTTTGGGCCAGAGGGCATCTGAGCCACAGACACCCACAGACACATCTGCAGAACAAAAACCAGTCAGTCATCAGCATGTCCTGCTCTCCACAGCCCAAAGTAGTCGCATGGCTTTGAGGTAACTTTAGCACCAGTAATTAAAACTAATTTTTTTAAAACAAAAGAATTTTTACAACATATGAAATGACTATAGTCTTACAAAATTATTAAAATTCCTGAAATTTAATAATGGAAATATTTGGGAGAACAAAAGAATCATACTAGGTAAGACTCACAGAACATTAAAAAAGCTAGAAGCCTGGCATCTCCACAAATGACCAGCTGAAAACGTGGCCTCCTCCCACTTTGCTGCACTCCTACCCCCCACCCCCAACCCCTCCATGTCTTTGCTTGTTTATTTAGTTTTAATTTTGCCTTCCTCTCCTCCTCTAAATAATGATAATGAAACCTGACAGGAGTGAAGGTGACTAGGCCATCAGGGAAGTGGAAGACACTGAAGTGTAACAGGGCAGAAAGTTTTGTGCAGCTAGCAAACTCAGGGTGTGTCTTTTAGAGGGATTACGGAATGACATCATTCTTGGGATCTTGGTCACGAGAACACACCCATGTTCATCCCTCTTCTGTCGCTTTTAACTTCACAGTGAATGGATGTGAGGTTCACTTGTCAGCTCAAGTTAGAAATCTAAATGCTTTTGTCAAAATCATGATGTTAATGATATTCATGCTCATTTCAAAAATTCCTTTTAAAAAAAAAAATGTGACATACTCTTGGCTGATGGGCAAAGGCATTCATTGTCCTGTCCCCAAAGTACAAAAAGTTGAAGACCTATCTTATCCTCTATATCCTATGTCCAGTTTAGCAAGGAATTTCAGATGTACAAAATTAGTTCTTTAGAACCAATTGCACATAGCAGGAACCTTAGGATGGAAACACGACTAGAATTGGTTGGGTGGGAGAAGACAAGAGAAATTCACTCTCCTTTCTCCACCTCCCCAAGCTAGAGGTGGCTACTGAGAGAGGGGCCAATTTAGTACAAATTCAGGCTCCTTGTAGCTTTGGGTATCACAACTAATGGAATAGGAGCTCTCTCATTGTTTCCATGGAAACGTGGACCTCTGCACAGTCCTCTTCTACCTCATAGCTAGTTCTTTCTTCTACTAAACCATAATCAGCTTAAACTCAAGGATAATATTAAAATATCTCTGCAATTCTTGCAGCCAACACAGTGCTTTGCTCACAGAAGGCAGTAAATAATAAAAATGCTTGGTTATATGACCCAAGTAATACCCCAATCATCAAATATTCCCTTATTGCTTTTCAAAGGCTGATGCTAATCTTCTGCAGATTAGACAAAACAGTAGCTGTTTTGTTGTAAAAAATAAATAAATAAGTTCAGCACCTTGCTTAGGTTTCATCAGACACCAAACATACAGTATTTAAATGTTATAAAACTCCGTGAAATATACAAGACTCTCTTGGCCTAGGAACATGGTCTGCATAGGTCATTCTAAAAGCATATTGATCACTAGTAGTATTCTAAAAGTACTCTTCTCAAATGTGTGCTCATAATTCATTCTTATTTTAAAAGACTTACTTGTAGACTACGAAAGGCGCATAGACAAGTTTTGTGTTTAATCAGAGTTACTTAACTGAAGGCAAATTTAAAATACATCTATTAGAAATTAAATTATACATGCTTTGACTCTAAAATCCCAGTCACTGGAATGAAATGTTTCGGCATATATTCTCTTGTTAAATTGGAACGGGTCTTCCTACTTTACACAATGACAAAAGGTTTGAATGACAATGCAAGGTTCTTAGCTTATAAAGGGGTAATGAGAAACTGTTTTCAAAGGAAAAGCCTTTCCTCTTAAAATAATTTTGCTAGGAGATTTTCTATTTCCATCATCTTGCCCATTTCCAGCCCTGTCTTTGCATTAACCAATGAAAAAGAGTTTAAATGATTTTGGTAGATGGAATTTACCAAGAAACCAAGTGATTTCATAAATTAAATAGAATCTTTGGGGAGAGGCGGCCATGTGAGGAAGCAGTGGGGGTCATCTGTTTGCAGAAGTCAGTAACAAGTTTCTACCTGTAACGACTCTTACAAACTTACAAAGTGGAGAATGGGAAGACATTTTTATGAATACCTGGCACAAAGATAGAAGTTTCTCAAAAAGTGAAAAATAAATAAATAAATAACAGGCAGGTACATCTTCAGGAGAAGTAGCATAAAGAACAGGGTCTCTTCAGGATCAGTGTCAGATATGGTCTTACTTAATATTTAAGTTTGCAAACAGCCGTAGTAAACATCTCTGGACATTGAAATACCAAACTGATGAGGGGTAGGCTCTAAAGGTTATAGGGACAGACAGACATATTCCAGGTAAGGTCAAGTTAGGGTGAATAGTAATATAGTTAGAGGGAAGGGCCTCTGTAGAGCCCGTCATCAATCATAACCCAGGGGGCTCATTTCTATGCTTCCGGACACCTGAACCCAACACAGAACAGTGGTCATGAAAGTGATGAAGGAGACAAACGTGGAAGGAAAAGGGACAAGAACTGTCACAGAGCACCTGGCCTGTGCCTTATATAATGCTTTTTAAAAAAAAGAACAATTTCATAAGCAGTCATAGGATTAGAAACTTTTTCCCTAAAGTAAGAATTGTTGAAAAAAACTAAAAAAATACAAAAGTTTTAGATACGTACATATGCATATATGTTGGTGTCCTCAATGAGATATTAAGGGAATCTGAGTATTTTTGGTTCTTCAACTAATTTTCTGAGACTAATCGCAAGGACAATAACCAAGCCCTCCCACAATAATCCTTTGGTGTTTCTGCCAGACAGAGCACAGACTTAGATGGAAATCATTCATTTAGTTAATCCACGTCCTGCAAACACATTAAGGAATAACCTCTTCTTTGGTTAACTGTCTGTAAAAGTTTAAAAAATATATATGTTGATGTTTGTAATGGAAGTCCTTTACTTTTCCCTATATATGTCTTATATATTTAAAAATGTAATAAGAAAAAAATTCCCCTTAAAGTCACCTTTATCAACCAAATAAAGTGCAAACAAGTCTCGCCAGTTTGAGAGAGTGCAGACTGTGCATCCCTGCTGTTTCATGGTTATTTAATTATGCAATGATTCATCGAGTTCTCATTTAGTCAGAGGATTATAAAAAAAGAAATCATAATGAAATCGGCACTGAGGATAAGTCCCACCAAGGGGCAGGATTTCGAAAGTTACATTGCCGGTTTCCTTCCTTGCTGGGCCCTAAGCCTAGCATTTCGCATGTTGGTCAGAAATCACTCACCAGTGAGAATGATGAGGAACTTTCAAGACGTGTTGATGGGATATTGGGATGTACTCAACTTACCTCTGCCTGCTGGCATTCTTCTGTGTCCGCTTATGGTTTTTATGTCAGAGAAGGTTATTTTAAAGTCAGAAGACAGTTTTGGAAATGCTGTGGCTGTGAAAAATGCATGAAGTCAATCTCAGATGCCTCTATCAAGTAGATAACAGTAACCATCTTGATTGGGTCCTGGCTGAGGCACAAATTTTAAGCAACTCTCCTAACTCAATGCATCAGAGAGTTCCAGAGTGAAGACTGAAACCTGAGAATCTGACCCTGTCTCTACTATCATGGAGGCACCCTTGCCCATTTGAACACTGGCTATAGGTGAGTATAGCAGAAAAAGACCTGTGGAGGTGTGAGGCTAACAAGGTCACCTGAGATTGGCAGAGGAAGGTTAGGATGAAAAGGGAGCTCCTTGGTGCTCGTTCAAAAATTACACACATCCCTGCTTCTCCTCCTCCTTCCTGCAACAATAAAGCAACACAGAAATGAATAAATTTCTAAGAGTGAAGAAATTTGTAGGCAGTCATTTGGGAATTAGAGACTAAATTTTCTGGAAGTCTGAAAAAGTCCAGCAGGTCTTCCAATACAGTTCTTTTCTTTCACTGTCATTTCTTTATAATGTCAAGATGCTGTAGGAACTTAATTCTTTTACGAGTGCTTCAGTTAGCCTACGGTGAAGTAGGTCTCATTATATGTCGGTTCACTTAAGGTCGTGGAACCTAGCAAAGACATTAACTGAGGACTTACGGTATGTGGAAATCTGATAAGGAAAAAGAAAGACCAGGAGGAAACCAAAATGCAGGGGAAAGCCAAACTCCCCCATTGAACCCCAGAATGGACTAAGTGAAACGGAGGCATGGATCACAAGGTAAAAGGAGCAAAATAAAACAGGAGTTTTCATTTCATGTCTTTCTATAGAGCAAACACACTAGCAAATGCACCTACACATGTACACATACCCTTTGCACACACACATCATGCTTACTTACGTCTTTCTTCCCATCATAAAACACATTTAACCTCTTAAAAAAAATTGTCAAGAGCCGTGTAGAGAAAACTACAGTACACATGGGGGTGTGGATACCCCAGAAAAAGTCCTCATTCTAGGATTTGGGGAAACTCCTAATTTAGAAGGCAGTTCTCTGCCTCTAACTGCAAAACTTGTCCATCAACAAGACTCACCCACAGGGAAAGAAAGGCAGAGATTCCACTCAGCCTTCTCATTCAGCAGAGAGTCCTAGGAGTAAAGCGCATGTACATATACAACATCAGAAACCCATACCAGGTGCTTGGTATAAAAAGCACAGTTTTTCATTCTTAAATATGAACGAACAACCACTAATTACTGGCTATATGAAGATAGCCGGCAGCAAAGAAAATACAACAATAGAGAGAACTGATCTTGATAAACAAATAATTCAGGGACAAAAAGGGACTTTTAAAAATGTTACCAAGCATCCCAGAAGACCTTAGATTATATTGCACCCAATGTTGAGGTCTGTTCAACAGGCCTAGAATCCGACCAGTCAAAATTAGTATAGGAATCAGTGGACTCTGAGAAGTCTGCCTTCAAAGAAAGAATGCAATGACTCTGGGCCAGCCTAGTGGCTCAGGTAGTTGGAGCGCTGTGCTCCTAATGCTGAGGTCGCCAGTTCGATTCCCACATGGGCCAGTGAGCTGCGCCCTCTACAGCTAAGATTGTGAACAACAGCTCTCCCTGGAGCTGGGCTGCCGTGCACTGCCATGTAGCGGCCAACCGACGACTGGCCACCCAACTGCCTCAGCCGGGCAAGCGCAAGGCTCATAATAAATACCAGCTTGGGCCAGGGAGCTGTATCCCACACAACTAGACTGAGAAACAACAGCTTGAACTGGAGTGGGGCGGGGAGGGCGAAGAAGAGGGGGGAAAACAAAAAAGAATGCAATGACTTGATTCAATAAGAAGTAAATGTTTGAAGGGATTTAGATATTTCTTTTTATAAGAAAAAAATGAAGGGTTTTAAAAAATAAAATAGTATTTACCAAAAACTAAATCTAAAGCAAATAAAAGTGTGCCATGATTTTTGACCACTAAAGTAGGAAAAAGGAAAACTCATTTGACTTGTATGGATTCCCAGCACATAATTAAATTTTGCAGTAGAGTATATATATGCCCATAATAATGTAAGTTATTTATTGCTTTCCAACATTTATAATTAATCTATAGATAAGGCATAAAAGACAATGTTAATAGCAAAAAAAAAAAAAAGGTAAGTTTGCCTGTCTTAAGAGTCTGTATTAATTTCCTATAATTTGGGGATTAATTTTCTATTGCTATATAACAAATTAACTAAAATCTCTCAGTTCCAAGAGGCCACTCTCAGGTCATAGCCATGTGGCCCTCTTGCAACTTGGGGATTACTTTTTCAATTCCACCAGGAGAAGCTCCCTCCGGTCTTATACACAGCAGTGAGTAGCTCATCACCTTTGTCACTGTCCCATCAGATTCCCATGCCTAGGCCTCACTCAAGGGGAAGGCAATTATATACAGTATATATACCCTGTTTTCCCAAAAATAAGACCTAGAGGGACAATCAGCTCTAATGCATCTTTTGGAGCAAAAATTAATACAAGTCCCGGTATTATACATTATATTACATTATACCCAGTCTTATATTAATTTTTGCTCCAAAAGACGCATTAGAGCTGATTGTCCAGCTAGGTCTTGTTTTCGGGGAAACACAGTATATACCAGGGGGTAGGAACTTTAGGGATCATTTTAGAACTCTGCAGACCACACTATTTAAAAGTGAGTGTGGCCTCGATTTAGTGACTGGCTTCCGAAGACTAGAGTATGAAAAACAGTAACTTGACAGTAGAGAAGCCTGGCAAACATTACCTTAACCAATGATGAAGGTTAACGTCACCTGGGATGTCATGTGGATGTCATGTACCCACCGTGTGATGTATTGTAGATACTTTACTTCTTTGTATTCTTCCCCAAATCTCACAATCCTGGTATAGTCATGAAAAATATTATGGTACATTCTCCAAAATACCCAACCAGT
Organism: Rhinolophus ferrumequinum; assembly: GCF_004115265.2. Lineage (NCBI taxonomy): Eukaryota > Metazoa > Chordata > Mammalia > Chiroptera > Rhinolophidae > Rhinolophus > Rhinolophus ferrumequinum. Next base: position 6,475,951 of record NC_046307.1, on the reverse strand, counting down.
ACTCAAACTTTCAAGGTCATTGAAAACAAAACAGAAACCATCGGACCAGAAGAGGATAAGTAAACATGATGAGTAAATGAATTGTGTGCTGGACTGGGAACTGGAACAGAAATGGTTCAGGAGCAGAAAAACTAGTGAAATACAAATAAAATCTAGCATTTAGTTAATAGTAACGTACCAGTGTTGTTTTCTTACTTTTGACAAAAGTACCTTGGATAGGTAAGAAGGTAATAGGAGAAACTGTATGATTTTTTTTATTTAAAAAATTGATGTTCAAGTATATGGTGATGGAAGGAGAACTGACTCTGGGTGGTGAACACACAGTGGGATTTATAGATGAGGTGAATTATATACCTGAAACCTATGTAACTTTACTAACAATTGTCACCCCAATAAACTTTAATTTAAAAAAAATAGATGTTACAGATGACAGAAATTAAGAACTAGAGAGTCACTAGTATTTATGCCTAACATAGGAGAGAGGCAAGGGAAACTGCTTAAAGCTGACAGCAAGAAGACAAAAGAAATCATGTTAAGTGACAAACATAACCAACAGAAGGGGTAATTTAATCAGTTTTGGGAGGAAGGTGAGGACAGACAAGGTGGGTACAGTATAAGTGCACATACAAGGATGTCAACTTTTTAAAAATACACATATGTACATATACATACATACACTTACACAAGTGTACACATACATGTACATACCATATATATATATATATACACACACACACGCACGCACACACACACACACACACACATAAATTTAATTTAGAGGAATTAACCACCAGAAGTAAAAATAGAAATTGCTGAGTGACTAGTTCTTCTTATATGGAGGGTACCAAAAAATATATACACATTTTAAGAAAGGAAAACTATGAAAATTGTAATTGTAATACAGTAGTACCTCGGTTTTCAAACATCTCCATGGACGAACATTTCGGTTTACGAACACCGAAAACCCGGTGCTTCAGTTTTCGAACACGCCTCTGAAGTCGAACATGTCCCACAGCTTCCACTGAGTGCAAGATCCTGAGGCCTAGCTGTCGGCTGTTTTCGAATGTTTCAGAACTCGAACAGTCTTCCAGAACGAATTATGTTAGAAAACCAAGGTACCACTGTACTCAATATATACCGATAGCAAAAGATGAATACAAGTCATATTTGACTTCTGCGATTACAAGAGGTGCTCAAAGTGGTTCCCATCAGCGTCCAGACACTTCTGATTACGGCGAAGTACTGCCTGAGCAACGTCGACCCAAGTGTCCACTTATGTACATTTTCTTGGCACCCCCGGTATATTGCTGATAGCAATGTAAAGTGGTGCGACTGCTTTGGAAATCTGTCTGCCAGTTTCGACTAGAGCTCTGTAAATGTACAACCTATGATCTACTCAGTCCACTCCTACTAATACACCTACTAATACGCATACAAATGTGTGCACATGTTCACTGAAGAGTCAGCTACAAGCCCAAAGCTGCAACCACAAATATCCATTAATTTTGATCAAGTTCAGAAACAGGCCAAAGTAATCAATTAGAAGTCAGAACAGAATTTACCTTTAAAGGGAGAGAGAAATGAGACAAAAGGCACAAGAGGGGCTTCTGAAAAACTGATAATGTTCCAATTCTTGATCTGCTGGTTACCTGAGTTTGGTCACTGGGTGCACTCACTGACACGTTCAGGGATGGTTTGCACACTTTTCTGGGCGTATATTATTTAAAAAGGCTTTTTTAAAGAGATGGGTGTTTAGGAATGGGAGCGGGAAAGAAGGGATGGGCATGTTGGTTTTTATTATAGACATTTTATACTATTTTATTTTTAAAACGTGTTTTAAAAATTTGAATTTTAAACCGAGGCCAGAGATTATCTGGTTTACTTTTCTATCTCCAGCATAAATATGTTGCCTACCAGATAGTAGGTGTATGGATGAGTTGAGTGAATGCATGAAAGAATAAGTGGCAACCTGGGAGTTGCTGGGAACTCTGCAAATAAAGGGCTGGGAGAACATGAAACTGTTTCAACAGAGAGCCAAAAATTCTATGTACATATAACTCACTTGGAAAATAAACATTTAACTGTATGTGATTTACAGATGTGAAGGGAACCATCACCCACCTATTAGAAGGGCCAAAACCCAGAACGCTGACCACACCAAATGCTCACAAGGATGTGGAGCAATGGGAACTCCCATCCATCGCTGGGGGGGCATGCAAAATGGGGCAGCCACTGTGGGAGACAGCTTGGAGGTTTCATCTAAAACTAAACACACTCTTACCATACTCTTCTGTCTTTATCCAAAGGAGTTGAAAACTTACATCCACACAAAAAAACTGTACATGAATGGTCGTAACAGCTTTATTCATAATTGCCAAAACTTGGAAGCAAGATGCCCTTCAGTAGGTGAATGGATTAATAAACTGTGCCTCATCCAGACAATGAATGGTATTCAGCACTAAAAAGTGAACTGTCAAGCCCTGGAAAATACATGAAGGAAACTTAAATGTATGAAAGAAGCCAACCTGAAAGCTACATACTGTAAGATTCCAACTATATGACATTCTGGAAAAGGCAAAGCTATGGAGACAATGAAGAGATCAGTGGTTGCCAGGAATCAGGAAGTGTGTGTGTCGGGGGCAGGAAGTAGATGAAGAGGCAGAGCACAGAGGATTTTTAGGGTTAGGAAAATATTCTGTATGATATTATAACGACTGTATGTAATTTAACATTTGCCCAAATCCACAGAATGTAAACACCAAGAGTAAATGTACAACACCATATACAACACCAAGGTAAACTATGGGCTTTGGGCAATTATGATGTGTCAATGTAACTTCATCCTTGGTTAAAAAAAAAGTTTCATTAATGATGGGGAAGGATGAAAGCGGGGAGGGGTTGAGAAATCTCTGCACTGCCCTCTCAACTGTTTGGTAAGCCAGAAACTGCTGTATAAAAATAAAGTCTTAAAAAATATTTTTTTCCAGAAAATAGAAAAAAAGTTATGAAAGGAGACTTAGGAATGGCACTAAAGAATAAGATTAACAGAAAGAAAGAATCTAATGTACCCCGATTTTATGGATTAAATAGGCTTAACCACATCGTGTGATATTTTGGGTTTCAAAGTTCCTTGTATGCATGTGGTCAAACATTGGAGCAAGTTATCAAACGTAACTTGTCTCCAAATATCCTTAAAATAGAAATTCCTTTTTGCCTTCAGTTGTTTAAAAGCAACTCAGCTTTTGTGGGTAAATGGACCACAGAGATGTGCGAGCATGCACAGGTGTGTGCGTGCCTGTGTGTGTGTCTGTGCACACGCCTGTTCCTCAAATGTCTGCCTTTTGGCAAAAACCCTTTTGCAGGCATTTTGCTAAATTCACCCTAAAACACTAAATCATACTGTTGGTTTGAAAGTGGACCCATACACGGAGGGCACAAAGACACCAAAGAAAAAGGCAGACCACTCCAGATTGGCAGGTGGCAATTCCCATAAGCCTGGGCTTGTCTTGGTGGCCATGAGACCAGTAACTCTCCACACCCACCCGCCAGCATCTTAAAAGTCTATATAGAGGCTTTACCTGGTGTCCGAGTGGTTGGTGGCCCCCCTATAAGGTGTCCATGAGTCCGGGAGCCTACGGCAGCAGCAGACTACCAAAAGGCAGGCAGTGCCAGCTTTGGCCAACAGGGTGGCATGCCACCCGGAGGCTCGAGAGGACCACCAATTCACCGAGGGGTCACGTTTCTTCCCGGCAGATAGCATTTCCCACTCCTGGCGCAGCTCCTCCCGGGCTTCCCGAGACTGAGTGTTCATGTGCAGAAACTGCTCCACCGCCCTTCGGAGAGCTTTGGCCGGCACCATACCCTACTCGCGCGCCAAGTGTAATGCAGGATCTGAGCTCCCAGCAGGATATTGGAGGCCAAAAAGGAACACCAACGGAGCCATAGAGAGGGGAGTCATACCACTATATTCTCCATGGCGGCTGGTCAAGACACAAGAAGCAAACATCCACCAGTACCTCGATAAGGAGTCTTCCTGCACCAGTCTCGCTGGCAGCCGGGCGAGACACAAGAAGTAGGATCCACATGATCCTCACCATCCATAATCCGTGTTTCCTAACCGCCATACGCACTTGCTAGCTTAGCCATAGCAATTACATACAAAACAATAGTGGCTAATGGCCAACTGGTTACAGCTGATGGCCATCTAATAACCGAGCCAGCACCTTTCCACATGAGGCCAAGAGCCTGGAAACTGCTCTCTGGGACTCTGTCCCTACACCTGGGTTCAGTCACGTATTTATTCCAGATGGTCTCAACACCTTATTCTCTCAAAATTCCATTCTTGAAAGTGCTCCAGCTGTGGGAAGCTGGATTCCACAAACGGGGGATGGGGTGAGGAGCCTCTGATTTCTGGTTTCAGCTTGAGGTCAACCCAGGGTCACATCCTCTTCACGACCTCCTCCAACAAATACTTGCTGTTCCTAAAGCCTGTTTGTTAGGCAGTCTAGATTGAAAACTCCACCTTTATTTTCCAGGTTTCTATCAGAGCGCCGGTCATTTTGACAATTTTAAATGGCCACGTAACCTGATTGATTGTATACTCATGATCTTTCACAAAAATGCAGCTTTGTCCCTTGCATCCATGTCCCATGTAAACTTAGTCCAGACATTTGTCCACTGACTACTGATTACCTTATCAATGAACATAGTTTATTTTAACACAGTGGCCCTGGAAGGAGCCAGGAAAGTGGGATTTGGGCTCTGGCTTGGCACCTGTGTGTGAAAACTTAGACAAATCACCTCATCTCCCTAAACCTTTGTTTCCTCAACAGTAAAACACAAGTATTAATTCAGTACTCTCCCTATGTTAGTCCAAATGTCATGGAATTATTTTCATCATGAAGGTTGAACATGATCTTTGGGACATATGCTTGGATATCACAATACAATTAGCTTACACCCTACCATTCACGTAAAACAAATTCTTAAGCACTGCTATGAAAGAAAGTCTGTTCTGCCTCATGGTGGCTGGATGTCTTCATATTTCAGGCGGGAAATTGCACAGTCTTTCTGGCTTCCCAAGTCATCTAGCTACTCTTGGACTTTTTTCCCCCAACTAAGACTTGTGGCCCAATAGTGTATCTTTTGGAGGGAAAGAAAATATTACATGAAGGTGAGAATTAGCCTCAAATAAGAACACTTGAACACTTTGGCCTATAATTTGGAAACTTCTTTCCATTTCATTCTTCCAAGCAACCTTTTTTAAGTTTTAAAAATCTTGGTCAGCTTTTTGTCTACCAAGAAACACTGATAGTTTGAGTATGCTCAAAAACTTTAAAATGTCAGGTTAAAAAATTTCCAACATGGTAAAGCCCATTAATTTTAACTACTAAGAACACGTGTTTGTTTTTATCTTATTTTTTTTATCTGGTTGATTGGGTTTAATTAAATAACTCTCCTCAAGTTTTAGTACTAGAGGGAAGTTCAGTTTATTTTCAAAAGATTAAAAGGGAACTCTAAACATTTCCCATAAAGGCAACCTTAACAATAAATAGTTCAGGTTAGAGACCTAGGAACACTGCATAATCAACAAGACGCGCCACTCTGAGAACAAAAGGGAAAGTGCTTCTACTACTACAAAACATATGTCCTTGAATCTGTCACTTAACTTCTCTAACCCTCAGTTTTCACATCTGTCTAATGGGAACATTATTAAATTCCATGCACATAGAGTTGAAGGGATAAAACATGAGCTCAGAACTATGAGAATCATGTTTCACTCTAGGCAAATGTAAGGGCTATAGTGAAAGCATACAATTAAGAGCTGGGCTGAGAATTAGTGACATCATTTTGCTCCTAATTACTTGAAGCAAATGATCCCACCCGTCTGGGGCTCAAATTTCTCATCTGTAAATTGAGGGGGTGATATTAGACAATATGGTTTCCCTATCAACCAGGAAGTTTAATGACTGAATAATTACAAGCAGGGTACACTTATGATTTAGTGTGTGAGTCTGGGTGAAATGACTGTCTTGGTCTCACGTAGCCCACCAGGGGCAGGACTTAATCCAGTGCATTTTCCACTCTGCCATTTTAGAGAGTCTGCAGATCCCAAACACTTCCTAAATGTTCCTAAATCAATCAACAAATACCTATTTAGGGCCTCCTACATGCCAAGCGACATGCTAAGCTCTAAATAAAAACCATATATTTGAACTTGTTAAAAATGGCTTCTCTCTTCCATTGCTGTCTCCTCAATAGAAACTTTCAAAAATAAAACAAAAACAAATCTCTTTGAGAAATAAAAATTACAATGTACATTTAAGTGCATCAATATCTGTTGAGTTTCCAAAATAAATCTTGGGTGTTTCATTAGCTAGTGAAGCTGTTTTCTTGTTTTAGCCTAGCACATTCTTTCAACATGAATGTCTCCATTGTCCTACGTCTCCATGATACAAGACAAACACAATGCTTACACAATAATTTAAATAGTCCATGCAAAAACCATTACTTGAAAGTAATCTACACTTTTGTAGCAATTTACAGGAAATATAAGGATGTGTTCATTTATACACATAACTATTCCTATGAATTTCTGTAAACACATATTCATGGGTTTAATTTGCTTTAAGAAATTGTAAAGGGAAAACAAAAGTAACAAACATGTATTCAGGGACATTTTAGTGCCTATGATTAGAATGGTACTTTTATGACTACTATATTATCAAAACACTAAGAATTGAATCTCAAAGGTCAAGGTGGTTTCACAGGGAGAGAGAATAGTCTCAGGGATTTTGATTTCAGAGGAAACCCCTTACCCACTCCCCCCACAACAAATGTTTTCTAAACTCTTGCTAAGATTCAACATCCCTCCAGAATAGCACAAAACCTTCCATCCACAAAATGCAAAAATCCCAGGAAGGAGTAAAACATCTACCTCTATTTGTAAGTTACTGTTAGCAGCTAAGAAAGGCTGGTTTGAGAGCACATAACAGAAAGAGCTCCCACAGGACCTAATGCCACAGGAAGGTAGAAATGGACATTTTCCCAGATAGAGCTGAATCAGAAAGTAGAGATGAGAGACCACCTGGGTCTACTTCAAAATTTTATCCAATGTTAGGTCATGATGACGTTTGAAGTACCACCATTAAAGTAGACTTTAAAATGTACCTTAAACTGGCACTAAGGCTCTGTAGGATTTGCAAGTGTATTTAAGAATCCCTAAACTGAGAGTTTTTGATTGGCGAGTATTCATTTTGATGCTGGAAGCAAGGCAAATTTGTTTTGCTAGTTGAAAAGCCGACAATTATCTTTTTCAGTGATACTTCCACTTGGAAGACATCTTCAGAGAAAAATGTATCCCTTCCTCAGGTTAGTACTTGTCAACCAAAGGGACTTAGACGTCTATTAATTCTGAAAGACTTTTCCCCTTGAGCATGGGTGACTCAAGTTTGAGACACAAAGGCTAAGTAGGAAAACCTACAAAGAAACAACTGTTTATGTAGGAGGTGACCTAGCTATTTCCATTCAGTCTGAATCTACTCCATGCAGAAAAGGAGAATTCTGTAAGTAGACTTCAAGAAAGGCTCAGCATATAATTGTGCAGAAGACTTAAAGCCACTAAAGAAATGGGATGTCTATCTGAGGACTAGGCTAAGAGACATGTTTCCTTGGAGACAATAATTTTAACATCCTACCGCTTACTGGGATATATGCTTCAAACCCTAGGGAGCTTATTCTTGGTATTTTCTTAAGCGACCACTGCCATCAAAACCATTTGAGACAACCTGATAAAACTACAGAAGCATGGCCCAGTCCCAGCCCCACTGATTCAAATTTTTTGGGCAGAGGCCTAAAAATCTGCTTTATATTATGCTCCCCAGGTCATTTTGATACACACAGAGATTAAGAACTACCACTCAGTGTTAACAGGTAATTATGCAACAACACAGCACCTATCCCTAAATATCCCCATGTCTTCCTCCCCACCACCTATAAGATACAGTATGTATTGAAAATGGTAAACATGTCAGGTACAATGCCATTTTGTTATCATCCAGGGGCATCAGTAGTAAGAGAAATGTCTCCACAGCCTCTTCATATTTATTTTTCATTCTTAAAATTCTCAAAATACTTTACTGTCACAAGAAGTTTGGAAAAATGATGTCTAGGAAGTCTACTATTATTTTGACATGATGATGGCTGTAAATAACAAAGTTAGTATATTATACATTTTTGTTTACAGCTAGGGCTTTCCTGGCCCAATTCAATAGGTAACATGTCAAAACACTCAGGAATAAGCAGAGAATCGTTTCTTTGGTTAAAATAGTTCAACCTGATATGATATTTAAAAAGAACAAATGTTCGTCTTTTGACTAGAATAAATTAAGTAACCTGTATTTCTGATAAGGTAAGAACATTCACTGGAGGAATTTAGAAAATACAAAAAGGTATAGAACAAAAGACACTGAATATCAGCCTTAACTAGAACATAAACTCTATAAGCAGGGATTTTTCTTCAGGCATCACTGTATATACACTTATTTGACTGGTTCCTTGAAGTAGGCAAATTGGCTATTCAATAAATACTTGTTTCACAATGTGATATATAGATGATGTATTACAGAATTGTACACCTGAAACCTATGTAACTTTACTAACCATTGTCACCTCAATAAACTTAAAAACAAAAGAAAAAAATAAAAAATAAAATAAATAAATAAATACTTGTTTAATGTGATTGAAATAGATAACTATTATGGACATTTTGTTACATTTCCTGTCAACCATTTTATCCATCCATGTCTCCTCCGTCATAAACATTCATTTATGTAAGATGTTTCATTTCTTAAGAGAAATTGTTATACTAGAATTTAAAGAACACACACACACACACACACACACACATATATATATATATACACATTTATATACATTTTTTGTTAATTTACTATCTTTCCTCTGGAAAGTTTGTACCAGCTTATACACAAAGCTGTATAAAATTGTGTTTTTGTTTGTTTACTTTTGCAAGTATTATGAACAATAGTAGTTTCTGTTTTTACTTGCATTTTTGGATGATTAATAACTTTGAATTTTTTTTCATGCTATGGTCATTTGCACCTTTTTTTTGATAAATGCCTGATAATTTCCTATTTTCCCATATTTCTAATGGAAAAAAGCTGCCATGTTTTAAAACTGGTAACAAGTCTTTACTTTAAAAAGAATCTAACTTCTTTTTAATTGAATGCTGCAGAATTTTCCCCAGTTGATGTTTGCCTTTTAACATTACAGGGTTTTGTCCAATATAACATTTTTGTTATTTTTTTGGTCACATTTACTAGTATTTTCTTATGACTTTTTTCAACCTGAAGATAAAAGGGGCATATCTGCTCATTACAAATGGGGGATCATTAGTTTAGAGTTCAATTTGGTGAAAGTGTCTCTCTTGGGAAATGTGACCTGATTTACAGTATTAAATAAATTGTAAATAAATGAATAAAGTTCTGCCATAACTTCAAAATTATGAGAAATTTGTAAAAAAAAAAAAAAAAAAAAAAAGTTGATCTATTATTGAGTTAACATCTTTGATAAAAGAAATACAAGTTATAAGTATGAATATTTAGAACACTTTTTTTTCTTACAATGTGGCCCTTATATAATATTTATTATTATTTACTTTTCCTTAAGATTGAATAAGGTAGGCTTAGAAAATGACCATTCATTTTCTGGTCTTAGTCATCTTTTCAAAACTACCTTATTGATCAATATTCTCTACCTTGTTGAGAATAGTGGTAGTTCATTCTGCCATGTAAACGAACTTTAATCTAAACCCAATCTACTTTGTCAATTTTTGAGTGTGGTTCTCTGAGAGAAAACAAACACTGTATTTAGAAGCTATAGATGTAAGCTTATATTCCCCTGAATTTATCAGCTCACCCCTGTCCTTATTTTAGAATTGACAGTAAAATCAATTATCATGAGAATGCAACTAAATTCAGTTAACATTTATTTTTAAAGGAATACAGGAACCAGGCTCATCTTGCTTTTAAAATAACCTAGAAAGTAAGTCTAACTCAGTACGGTGAAAATTCACTTCAGTTTTAATGTTTAAGTGAAATCATGCATACACACTATTTTGTTATAAAATTTGAAGAATTCTCTCCGAATATTACTCCTAAATTTTGTATAAAGAAGGTGTTTCTTTGTCTTTAATAACCTGAGACCATAGAACTACACTAGAATTCACTAGAGAAAAAAATGCATTGTTGTATTATGGCTTTGTCAAAGTCTATATTGGATTTAAATTATGATGTTTCATAGTATTTCCTATACTGATACAATCTAACTCCATTTTAAAAAATCATAACACATTTCTGAATACCTAAAATAAAGAATTTAGTTTCAATAAATATTTGGGTGAAAAATTAAATTTTTATTATATATGACAGTATTGTTAGTAATTACGGATGTTTCACTCTTGAATTCTTAGATGAATCAGAATTTCTCTCGAGTAGGTAAGTGCCTTAAGGTCGGATCATTCCTTATTATGTCTTTGTATTCTCAGAATCTGTCTAACATGTAGAACACACACACATACACAAAAATTGATGTTGACAGAATGAAACTGCAGAGAGAATGGCTAGAGACAGAACACAGCCAGGAGAAAGAAAAATTAGCCCTCTCTAGTTTGGTTTTAGTCCAATTTCTGACTATTTATAATAAAGGGAAGAAGACAATCAGATTGCAAAGTACCAACAAATACCAACAGTTAGGTCTCATTAGCAAAACTCCCAGCAGAGCAATGGAATTTTATTGTAGTTGCTCATTTCCTGTCCCCTGCACAGTAACTTCCTTATTCAACCTTCGCTGCATGCACAGTGCAGAGGAGGCACTAAATACAAATGTCAAATGTATGCATTCATGCAGAACACAAATAAGTAGTTTAAGATCACCTCAGGAATTTATATCAAATAGTATATGCTTCTTGTTAGCTAAAAATAGTAAGCATGCTAATTCAAAACTAATTTTCTAATTTATAAATTTTCATGGGGTGGGGGGGTCTCTTTTTTGCTAATTTGACACTTGCTCTAACACAAAAACATGAAACACCAGCTAAGAATGGAGAGTTCTGCTCTATAGAGCTTCAACACTTTATAGCAACACCTGATGCTAGGTCTCAGGTACACAGTTCTCTTAACACTCAACCAGTAAACACCAAAATCAAAACAAGAGCCAGACTTGCGAGTTTCAGCCGAATTACCTGTCATTCTATACTGAGACAAACTACACGATGTTTTGGATCAAAGTAATATTTTCCATCAATGATGTTTATTTTGTTAATTTATTTTTCAATTACAGTTCACATACAATATTATATTAGTTTTGGGTGTACAACATAGTATTAGATTTTTATATACCTTACGAAGGGATCACTGCAATAAATCTAGTACCTATTATAAATTTACATTTATATAAACAGTAAGCAATGAGTCCTCATTTTTCATAGCTTGGTTCAACTTTTCTGTATTTGAGGTTACCAGGTCTTAAAGTTTTGGTTACCAAATAAACAGCTCTGGGGGAGCCTGAAGGCCACGATGGATTCTGATTAGGATGACACAGATGGCTGACTGCGAAGGTAAGTTTGCATTACAGTATTTCCTTCATAAAGGAAATTGGATAACTTCTAAGGTTACATTTACTGGACATTTGTCAGATTTCTAAGTTAGCCTTCATACTCTCTCAATATATCGCACATCTAAGTTTATTACAATTGACACCAAAGATATATACCTTTCCACAAACAAAAACAGAAAACCAGGGGGAAAATACCTAAGAACCTGCTATTAAAACAGACTCCAAAAGGATTGGTTGTTGGCAATAACTCAGTGAGAATAGATCTTGTATTTTCATTTTCTTCAAATGGTTTCTAGGTTATCGGATCCATTTTTATAAAATGAAAGCTGAGATACCACCAGAATGTAAGCTCTGCAAGGCAGGAAATTTTTTCCCTTTTCTATAAATGAGAATTATGTGAAAGATAAATAAGAAAACAAGAGCAGAGCGAGCTGCTCTGGATAAAGCCATGTTGAGAGCCTTATTCCCACAGTGTGCCCAAGGGGCGCCATCGAGCTTCCCGTGCATGTTCTGTAACAAAGTACGCGGCACCCAGGTGTGCTTATAGGGATCTTGCAGGCCTCTGAGCAGCCAGAGCATTGTGTCATGTTGTCCTAGACAAGCTTTATCCGTTTGCCCCAAAGTACCCTAGAGATGTTATTAATAGTTTTTCTTTTTCAGTCCCGCTATGATGGAAAGATTGAAAGCCACTGTAGCACATGACACAGAAATTAGCCTATTAAACTTGAACAACATGTGTGATCTGTTGGCCACTGTGACCAAAGAGCCTTAGTGAGAATCTTAAAGTATCTTTGATTGCAGGCTCATCCACATGAATTAGCTTTCCAGCATGGCCCACAAAGCCGAGTAAACTGAATTGCTCAACTGAGTTACTTAGTTTGTCTGGGGGGAGAAAAGAACTTACTTTTCACATTAATGAGGATCATTTGGCTTATTGGGGCTACTTCTGGTTCTTTATGATAAGCCATGTCATCTGCATAGGGAAAGACAGTTATTTTTCTATGTATATAACTGGAAGGAATGTAACTACTTCATTTAAAAAAAAAAAAAGAAACCTGCTTGAATTTGGGTAGAAGTTAAAGAAAGGGGAGCCAAAGTCCTTGATAAACACCACTTCAGATGAATGTCTTCTATCAGGAGAAGAGCTGCCGGTGGGATTGGGCTTTGACAAGTATTGGGAGTTGACACTATGCTAAGTACTTTAGAAACACCATATGAAGTTCTCTCATAAATAGCACAAGAGATGCCATTTTTTACAGTTGAATAAACTGTAGTTCACAGGAGTAAATGAAGATATACTTTAATTTATTCCAGGTGCTCTCTAAGTCCCTCAGGTAAGACACCTGGTTGATTGAGCCATTCCTGTAGCTTATTACGGGCCTGCATTTGGGTGACGGGAGCACTGATGCTGCCCACCACCCCATCAGAATGATCCCTTTGAGTTCTGTGCAAGCACAGTCAAGGTGGTTGCACACATGCCTGTTACTTTTTGAAAAGGTCCCCGATGATTTTGCTGTGTAGACAGACTGAAACGCAGAGCGAAGGACTGCCTGTTTACAAACTAGGAGTTGACTAACTCTTAAATCTATCTTCAAAAGTGGCAGCTGAAGAGTGAATTAGTATAAATAATCAGAAAACATTCACACCGAGATATAACCACTAACAGTCTAGGTAGCAGGTGAAATTCTCCCAGTGCCTTGCTTAATATGAATATGAATCGTGTGACTCTATAGTAGAACTATTAGGTGAAGACAAGTTCATAGACCTACCATGTTTCCCCAAAAATAAGACCTAACCGGAAAATAAGCCCTAGCATGATTTTTCAGGATGACATCCCCTGAACATAAGCCCTAATGCATCTTTTGGAGCAAACCTGAATATAAGACTGGTCTTATTTTGGGGGAAATGCAATATACGAATGGAGAACTACATAGAATGAAGGAAATTGAACTAAGGCAGTTAATTGGTTTCAACCTCGGTGGCATATTAAACTCACAGTGGGACAGTTTTTTAAAATACTGATGCCCAGGACTCACCACAGATCAATTAAACCCACACCTCCTGAAATAGGCCTGGATACGGGTACATTTTTTTTAAACTCCCTGGTGATTTTAACTTGTAGCTGTGATTAAGAACCACTGTCCTAAGGCTTAAAAGTGAGGTTCAATCTGTCACTTGATAATTAGGCAATGCTTCTCAAACTTGAACCAGCATAGGAATCACCTCAAATTCTCTTAAGCTACAGGTTGTCTTGGTCTTATGGGTGGGGCCTGAGGTGCTGCATTTGCCACACGCATGATGGTGATGCTGTGAGCTGCACATGGAGTAGCAAGGTTTCCGAGCAAGGATTCTGAGGTGGCTGCACCCTGGAATCACCTGGGGAGTTAAAAACCCACCAATACTTGGGTCCCACCCCGGGGATTGATTTCATTGGTGTGGGACATGCCGGGTATCAGAGCTGTAAAACCTCCCCAGGTGATTCTACTTGGTACAAAATTTGACACCACTGCCTTAGAGTCCTTATAAAGAGTGAAATAGAGACCCCTAGTAAACCTGAATGAGCAGGAATCAGAAGAGCATCATGTGCAGGGGATGCCGTATCAAAGAGCGACCTGCTGGGCTATGAACCAGCATCTAAAACATCAGGCTTTTCATTTTCTCTAGAAGATTTGGAAGCTCTGCCATCACTGCATTACCGTGGTGGCAAACTGGTAGATCTAAGTAGGGCCTGCCCTTTAGAAGGTACGTGCACGTTCCCATGTGCCAGGCCTACCTGTCCCATCTCATTTATTTGTATTACCTGCCTCCCTCCGTGGGCAATCAAATTTGAGACTCTTTGTTAACCAATGCGTAGTGTCATTGACTCCAGGCCACTTGGCATGATTCACAGGTCCCCAGCAGAGCTGTCTTCAATCAACAGTGACCGGACATAAAATGAATAATTAGCCCACTCAGAATTCGTAGACATTGCCCAGGTATATGGATTAAAGAGCTATCCTTCCCCGCAGCTGATACTTACGAATATTCAAAGGCCACACAGTTAGTGAGGGACCCGTAAAACAAAGTGCTCACATTCCAACTCTCAGCTCCAGGCACTGAACCTCTGTGTGTGAGGATAATTGAAACAAGCTGACAAGGTTATGAGAATTATGCATAGCAAAGTGCCTGGCTCCCAATAAGGGCTCAATCCATGTCAAGCTGCTCGTATAACCCATTTGGTGCCTATGTCCTTCACCTGTGCACAGGAGCTGGGCATGCCCAGTGCACCTCGGGCAGCAATTTTTAGACAGCTAGACCGTAAGCTCCTTCAAGTGCCTATATTGGCACATTTCCTATCCTGTTAAGAAGAGGCTGGAAAATACTTTGTATATTAACCCAAACCAACCAACCACCAAACAAACCCTACCAGAAGGAATTAAAATGAAAGGCTCTGGACTTGAAAAGCCCTAATCCATCTGGGGAGAATTTGTCATCTGGTGTTTCCTAGTTGTGTCCACTACCTACCCCATCTTTGTACCAACCACCTTGTGTCACCTTTGCTTGGTCTCTCACTGGACTGGGTTCCTTCAGAAACAATAGCTCTCTTTCTACCCGCCCGGGGGAGGCTTCCACAAAGTAGGTAATCAATAAAGCAGTACTGAAAGAACAAACAAATAAACCCTCATGCAGTAGTGCCTCGGTTTTCAAACATCTCCATTGACGAACATTTCGGTTTACGAATGCCATCACCCAGAAGTAAATGCTTCGGTTTTTGAACATGCCTCGGAAGTCGAACATGTCACGCAGCTTCCGTTGGGTTGCAAGATCCTGAGGACTAGCTGTTGGCTGTTTTCTAACATTTCAGAACTCGAACGGTCTTCCAGAACGGATTTCCTTCGAAAACCAGGGTACCACTGTATACTCATCCCCAAGAACTCTTGGTAAATACGGTTTGCTTGTATTATATTTCTTATGTGTTAAAATACTTCAAAACCTAGGCTGCCAGTTATCATTGACAAAACAGCTTTTGTTGGATGATGTTAATATAAATGAATCCCTATGCACCTGGACTTACATCTTTACACAAAGTAGAGTTTGTGTACCATGCAAATGTTAACAATTAATAATGATAGAGTGATTGTTGATTTTTCCAGAACTGTGCTTTGCTATTTTGCAAGTTAGCATGAATGGAAATCATTTAACACTTTCCTTTCCCAAGCTGTCTTTCATTTATATATTTATTAGGTCTTTCAATAGAGTAGAAGCTTTTCAAGGGGTAAAGAGATGCTAAACCCATTTTGAGAAGTTTCGACCAAACAAGCTGATCTAAACATAGTACTATTTAGCAAATTGTGTATTCACAGAATTTATTCCAAGATCTAAAAAGTCTATAAAAATGTGTTTCAAAAGACTAAGCACTGAGCTCTCATTCATTTGTTCTTTAAAAAAATCTTCTCTCAAACAATGTAGTCAATCTACACTATCTCTAAGTCCAGACATTCCATAAAAATAATTTTTAAAATGCTCCCAACATGCTTATGCCTTATCCAATTATTGTATATTTTTTACAGTTATTAAAGTCCTGCATTTATAATTGTTTGCATTTTCCAAGATACTTAGTTCTCTAAGTTAAATAGGACACCCCTGATTGAACAATTACAATGATTTCTTTCCTCTTCTAAGACTCCATTTAACACTTGAATGCAACCAGCCATACTGTGTTTGTGTTGCTTGGTTATATGAAAATTCTGAGGCTCAAGTTTTCGCCATATGATTTTAAATGAAGGTTTTCAGAAAAGTATAACACCTAATATCTAGATGAAGGGGTAGGTATGTTTTTTGCCTTTTCATCCAACTCCATTTCCTGTATAGAGAACCTGGAGATCTCCCAGAAAGGCTCGTTGAAGGCTGCTCCAGACAGAGAGAACTAGGGTAAGAACCAGAGCCTTGCCAGACTCCGCCCTTCCCACCACATTGCCCTGTCTGTCTGTTGGGAGATACAGTCCCCCTTGGACATCTTGCACTCCTACATGTCCTACTGGGTGTGTCATGTCTTCAAAGCCCCAAACACTGCACCCAGCCCATTTCTCAGTGTTGTTTATGCAGCTGGTAACCTTAACAGATGAAATTTGCCCAAGAATCAAAGCTATTAAGAATGGAGCCAAGTCATTTCAATTATACAATGCATCACATAACCAGTGACTCTGTCCAGTATGAAAAGGAAAATCCCCCATTCTTCTTTCCTACCAATTCCCTTCACCACTAACCCCAACCATTTTTTTTATTTGAAAAGGAAGGTACGTGTATGTGTGTGTATTATAGACACACACACAATGTTATATCTAAACCATGCTGACTGCAGGAATAAATTCCTAAAATCCAGTATTGACATCACGGGATGCAGAGTATTTAAGTTTTGTCAAATTCTCCAAAAAAATAAAGCACGCAAACAATACAAAAAGACACTAACATTTGGGTAGCGGCTAACAATTTACACTTCCGTTCTTCATTCCTATGTTTCATGCATTCTTTCTAGGGTCTTCAGGTCTTGGAACAATCTCCACATTTCCAATAACTGATAAGGCATTCCACATTTATAGTTGGGGCTGCCAAACAGGCTATTTTGAAAGCACAACATGCATTTTCCAGAAGTCCCATTCAAAGTGGCATGTATCTGAGACACGTTAGCAATAAGTACTTGTGTATTAACTAGAGGTTCTAAGACACATCACCTTTCATTTCTTGTACTTACTGTCTGAAGTGGGAGGAACATTTCCACAAGGAAGCAGCTGCAAGAACAATGAACAAATCCAAAGCCATGTGACTTTGAGATGAGTAGTGAATATACACAGTGGAACTAACAATTATATCAGGAAATGAAGCCGCACGTATGACAGATGTACTCTAAAGTTGACCATTTTCCGCCATGAAAAACACAAAAAGTTAACCTCACAATAAAAAAAAACAAACTCTACCATGTTTCCCCGAAAATAAGACCTAGCCAGACAATCAGCTCTAATGAGTCTTTTGGAGCAAAAATTAATATAAGATCCAGTCTTATTTTACTATAAGACCGAGTCTATAATATAATACCCAGTCTTATAGTAAAGTTATATATTATATTATATTATATTATATTATATATTATATAAGACCCGGTCTTATAGACGGGGTCTTATATTAATTTTTGCTCCAAAAGATGCATTAAAGCTGACTTTCCAGCTAGGTCTTATTTTCGGGGAAACACGGTATTAACACAATAGACTGTAGGATATACAGAGGGTGCAAAAAAATGTATACACGTTTTATGAAAGGAAAAAACTATTAAAATTATAATACTCAATATATACCAGTAACAAAGGATGAATACACATGTATACATTTTTTTGGCAACCCCGGTATATTTTCTTGCCTGCCCCACTTTTCTAGAAACAAATTAACAGGAGATAATTGGAATTTAAAATACAGGCTTATTCTCTTGATGGCATCCCATTTGTTTCCTTCCTCTTCTTCACATGAGTGCAAATTTAAAAAACACAACAAACCAAACAAAGCAAGTGTATTGGTTTTTCTATAGCTGCGTCACAAATGCTCACAAACTTAGTGGCTTAAAACAGGAGGAACTTATGACCTCACAATCTGGAGGCCAGAAGTCCAGGTACCGCTGGCTGCATTCTCTGCTCAGGGTCTCACAAGGCAAAATGAAGGCGTCAACCAGCCTGTGCTCTTACCTGGGGGCTCTGGGGGGAGGCTCTGCTTCCCAACTCACTCAGGTTGTTTGCCGAATTCAGTTCCTGGTGAGTGTACAGCTTAGGTCCCCATTCCAACACACCGGCCGGCCTGCATTCTTAGCCTTGTAGGGCACCCCACACGGACTCCCAAGTCAGCACTGAGAACCTTCGTCCCCTTTCACCAGGAAGAGCCCAGGCCCTTTTAAGAGCTAGCCTGATTAGATTGAACCACAAAGGCTATCTCCCTGTCTCAAGGTGAACTGATTTGAGACCTCAGTTACCCCAGCAAAACCCTCCACAGCTGCACCAAGATTAGTGTTGGATTGCCTGAGTGGGAGACGGTGTGTGGGCGCCTTGGGGCCATTTCAGAATTGTTTCCTACAGCAGGAAAAGCAGGATTTAAATCTCTCCGATAGGAATTACAGGTTACGTATTTCACCTGACCACCATTTTAGATTGGAATCTCTTCTCAAAATAAACTTAAAAATTTTTTTTATTAGTTTCAGGTGTACAAAACAACATACTAGTTAGACATGTAAACCCCTCATAAAGTGATAACCCCCCGCCCCCAAGCTACTACCCCTCTGACATCTTATATAGCCGTTACAATACCATTGACTATCTTCCCTAAGTTGTACTCCACATTCCGTGACAGTATATACCTGTATATTTAGTTATAGTTGACATTCAATATTATTCTACGTCAGCTTCAAGTCTATATATAGTGCATTGGACACAGTCTATGACGTGATCCCCGTGGTAAGTCCAGTGCCCATCTGGCACCTTACGTGATCTTTATAACATTGTTGATCATATTCCCCACACTGTATTAACTATCAGTTTGTATTTCTTAATACCTTCACCTTTTTCACCCTGCCCCCAACCCATTCCCTTCTATCGCCCTGATAGATCTAGTACCTATCTGGCACCATTACAATATTATTGACTATATTCCTTATGCTACATAAAAATAAACTTTCTTAATAAAATGTCTATTGTTCACGCTTAAAAGATAAAGGAAAGTCACATGGAAATAAGAATTCTAAAAGCCAATAGCAGTTATTTTAAAAATCCATGTCAATTATATCTAAGTAGTTGATGTATCTCAAGATGGTAACCTAGTGATTTTTTTTTGTTTTTTTAGCTTCAAAGAAATTTTATTTTAAAAAATTATTTCAGTTATGCTCAAAAGTACTATATTGTTGGGTGTTTTTTATTCCTATTCCCCCCCCACCCCCCCCACCCTTTGGCAACCATCAGCTTGTTGTATCTCTGGGTCTGTTTCTGCTTTGCTTTATTTCTTTTTTAGTCTAGTGATTTTTAAATTCTCTTTAATCAAGGGTTAAGCAGTGATAACAATGCTCCATGAAGGATTAAGGAAGCATTAATAATGTGGGACTATTAATTTGTAGTGATTTGGCAATGAAAATGATGATACTTTTCATATTATCAGCCAATCTCCCGAGTCAGAGAACCATCCGAAAGAAGTAAGTCTAGATGGAAGATGGTGACACAGAGAAAGCTATCAGCACCAGGAGGATCCAATTAGCTTTGCTCATGTGAAATAGTGTACTGTTTTATAGACTGTAAAACGTATCCTTTTTATTGTTCTTTCCTTCTGATAATCCTGGGCATTACCAATTAACGTACAGGTCAGGGTGTTAAGTAACCTGGTTCTCACCCCATTGTGCCTTTAACCACCTGTGCAATTTTAGAAACAGCATTTACCTCTGGGCCTCACTAGTCGCATTTGTGAAATAAAACCATTTTAGAATTTTACAGCTAAAATGGACCTTTGAGATCATACCTTTAAATTCCAGCCAGCTCTCAAGTCCTATTTACCCAAATATCCACTTTTAAAAAGGGAAACTATCCCCCCCAATTAGAGCAATGTAATAATTGAATGGATATAGCAGGGTATTTGGTTACCTGGCTGAAATAAGTTATCATTTTTATTACTTTTAACTTTCTGCAGATGTTTAAGCATTTCATCAAATGAAGCGTCTTGATCCTGCTCCTAACCCCCTTTGTGATTCAATACACTAGACAACTCTGCTTATGTTTTCAAGTTCTTTATTTATATCAGTTCAAAGATTTTGTTATCCTACAAAATTACAGACACTTCCAAATTCAAAGCCTAATGTATTAACATAAATTTAGTTTTCCTATAATAATAATAATACCTTGTCACCTTGCTTTGCATGATCTACAAAAAAGGCAGAATTCACAGTTATGTTACTCTGAATTTTACTGTTGTATTTCCATTCCTGAACCTTTGATGTAACTTAATTCAGTCCACATTTACTGAGAGGTTGTGATGGATCTGATTTTTGTACCAGACCATAAGTTTCGTAGGGGCATCTTTTTATCCTCAACACATAGCACAATTTTTAGAACTTAGTAGGTTCTCAAAATATGTTTCCAGAATGAGTACAGAAAATGCACAGGTCCCATTTTCAAGGAGCTTACAATCTAGTGGGAAAGGTGGCTGTTAGACCAGTGAGGCCCATTTCACACTTCTAACCTACAGAACTGTAAGATAATAAATTCGTGTTAAGCCACTAGCTTTGTACTAATTTGTTTTGGTAGCCGTAGGAAACCAATCAGAGTCACAGCCTTGGTTTCAGCTCTAAAAAGGCTTCACTGTGGTGGCATTGCACAAGAAAGGAAGGGCTTGGGGCAGTGAAGGGAAACAGGTGTTATTAGTTAAATCCTTGTTCCTCAGAGTGTGGTCCCTTCGGAGCAGCACTGGTGGAAACTGGCCTTTTTTTTTTTTTTTTTTTTTGAAATGCGGAAATGTCAGGCCCACCCCAGACCTACTGATCCAAAGTCAGCATTTTAACAAGGTCCCCAGGGGATTAGCATTCATATTAAAGTTTGAGAAGCACTAGGTTAAATATGTTAAAACCTACTTCAAAATGTGGAGAAATCTTTGATATTTCTTTACTGACACAAAAGTTTGCTGTAAAAAACAATTGGTAAACACACCCACGAGAAGAATGCTAGCTGCTGCTGCTTCTCACTGACAGAAGAACAAGCATTTCTACTGCTCTGAAATCAGGATGAAGGCCCTTCAGTAAAATCCATTTGCCCCTTCCTGCAAAGGACGTTCCTTCTTTGAAAATTCCCATGAGTTAAAAGATTATAAATGTCAAAAATTTTATACCCTTAAACAAATATTAGAATCCCTGGAAAAATACAGCGTCATGTTGTGGGGGACAAAATAATTTCCTTCACATAATACATTTTAACTACTTTAATATAAAATACAGCAATATTCCATAGTTCACATATTTTTACAAAATTGTTTTAAAATCCTCTAATAAGTATTTAATGAAAATAAATTTATTTCAGGGTAGCCATGACTACAAAATTAATACTACCAAACTATTACTGATGCCTTTTGATTAACAATAATTGGAGGGTAGGAAGGTGGAGAAAATACCAAACAAAATTATGGATGTTCTAAAAGTACATTTTATCCAGCCTTTATCTTTTTGCTAAATATTGTGCATATTAGACGATGTATTCAAGATGGCTGTAAAGATATTCAACTAAAGTAATACTTCAAAGATTTTAAAACAGCCCTCCAGTAATGACATGGTATTATAAATCATCCTGTCAGTTTACAAAATTAAAACGAGCAACGACCTAGTGAGTCTTTCCAGGAAAAAGATTCAGCTGAAAAGAGAACTTTAACAGAGAATTAGTGATGTTGACCAGAATAAGAAAATCAGCATAATTAAGAAAGATATATAATCATTGAACCTAATTTTCTCTGATTAAATCAGCGCAGCTCACTCGATAAGTAAGGTGGCTGTCTTGGGAAGTGAAGGGTGACATGGAGCAGCGTTCTGTTTTGAAATTTCCTATTTCAATCACCCTGTAAATAAAAGCACTGAATCTGTGTTAACATTATAACATATATCTTACAATAATACAAAAGTCAAACCATTTTTCCATACATCTTTTTCTTTATAGCACACAATTTAAGAAAACGTCACAAGTGTGCACTTTTGAAAGTTATGATCAATGGATACAGTATAGACAAAACAGGTATCTCCACTGTAATATTTTTTAATAAATATAAGCACATGAACAAAAAAAAGGTAAGCAGCACCGGAAGCCTTTGACATTTGCAACTAAATGCCGGTGCCCAAATGGTCTAGCTGGTTACATTTTATTGAGAGGCGCAAAAAAAAGGGGGAAAAAAGAGCCAATTTTAACTTGACATTTTAATTCTAGTAAGAACAAGAGCTTGTCTGGTTTCAGTCCTATCACCTGATGGTGAGTAGTACACCTGTCCACCAGTCCTTCAAATGTCATTTGGAAAGCAGACCTGACTCGGGTGCACTTGCCTTAATTAGATTCTTAATTTCCTTGAATTTTGGATGGCCTTTATCACCAGCTGCAGCAGAACAGCCTCACTCATGGTTAATACGTATGATCCCAGTTCAAGCAAGATGTTTTAAAAAACAAAAAAGGATAAAGACAAATCAAGAAGTAAGCATATAACCCTTAGAAATCTCAAAGGACTGTGTGCTTGTTTCCGACAGAAGGGCAGGGAACAAATCTCGGACTCACTGCAGCTCAGCCACGTGACTGTGCAGTCATGCCAGCTCAGCTCTCACCCCCTCCAGCTGGCTGCCCTGCCCTGCCTTCCTCACCGCTCATTGTTCAATCAATGGACTTTCAGTGATTCAGTCTGAATCTGAATCTCACACTTGCAATGTCTGTGAAAGCGCTTTACATACTCCGAAGTGCCAACGAGGGTCAGTTGTCACTAACCTGTCTAGTCTTTAGTGTGGCAGGAGGAACAGAAAGTTGTTCCCAGGTCTGAGGAAGAACTCTGATGACCCAGGAAGAAGCCAGCTTTCCCTAGTGCTCTGCTGACCAGAGCCTGGTCCACTCTAGGCCAACCATCCTCGGTAATACTGAGAGTCAGGTCCCCCCCACCCCGTGACAGGGGTAGGCTGGGATGCTCCAGGCACAGAAATACGTTGTAGTAAATTGAAACCTACACTTAGCTTCCAGACTGAGATATGACCAATACTGATTGAATTCCAAAATACTCAGACAAAAACCTGTGTTAGGGGGATGGCTCAGCAGAATGCCAAGGTTTTAGATGAGGCTTGTAGACCTTCCCACAGTGCCTGCCCAGCCTGAAAGGGTACCTGAGCAGGGAGGAGAGCAGCAGCTTTTCCAGATACTGGCAGGTTCCAGCCCACCACCTACAATACTAGTCCCAAACTCACTTGCTTTCCTGGCTTACAAGGGGGCAATTAAAACTCCAGTTTTAATTGGGTACATGGCTAAGAGGTTTCCAAAGTTCTTCCCTTACACTCGCACACCCAGTCCAACTAGGCCAAAGGAAAGGAAAGATTACTTTGACCCACTAACCGAAAAATGCAAAAGCACAAAGCCATGATAGCCTCAGAGAGGGCGGGGGGGAGGGGGCGGGGGGCGGGGAGACAAACCCATTGCCTTTCCAAGTAACACTAACAACTCCCCAGGAGTACAAGGATGTCAAGTTCAAGAGAGGGCTTTATTCTATTTGATTCTGCATTTACTCTACAATCACTAGTTGAAAGAAACAATGTTTGACAGATGGCAGGTGCTCAAAAAATTTTGTTGAATGAAGTCCACAGCACAGACCCCGGCACAGAAGTTTCAGCATTGGTAACCATAAATCTTATTAGTATAATCATCTTAGCTGGCAGTATGGATGGGCTTAGGAATTATCTTCAGGAGTTGTGTTCTAAAGGAACAGAGAAGAAGGGGAGCTGGCCAGATTGCTACTTAACTTTCACAGCCATAGAATAAAAGAGAAAACTTAACACTAATAATTTCAGGACACACTACAACACCTCCATATCAAATTCAGACTAAAAGGAAACATCTGAAATGTGGCACGTCTCCCCCCAATCTGACCCAATTCTTTTTTCCCTCTCAACCCAACAGTGTAACCCAAGGCAATGCTGTTCGCTCCAGACTCTTCCAAATACCCAAACCATATTCTTTTCTTCCCTTCTCAAACCTACTCAGGACGAGTCCTTTCTGGGTCTTGGACACTAACATATGATTACACATTTCTGGTAAGACTAACCTCATGAAGACCAAAAAATAAATCAATAAAAATAAAAGCAGCAGCTAACATTTGGGTGTTTACTGTATCAGGCACTGTACCAAGTGCTTTCAGCACGTTCTCTCACCTAAATCCTCCCCTGAAGTGGATATTATTATTTTCATGTCACCAGTGAAAAATCGTGAGGCATAGGCATTAGGTATTAGATAACTTGTCCAAGGACACAAATTTACAAAATGCCAGAAGCTGCATCCAAATCCATATTATCCCTCCACTGTTTGGACTCCTAGTCACTGAGATTACAGACTACTTCTCAAAGGATGAGGTTCAGATGGTAAATAGCTATGTTTTTATTCTGAGTCCTGTGAGAAGACAGAATTGCCAACAACAAAAAGCTTCTGAAATAAACACCATAATAAAGACATGTCTAAAAAATGTGTATGGCTATAGAACAAAAGTCCTTGAAATGTCTTTACAAGCAAGGGAGATTTGGGGATTTTGTATGTTTTTAGTTTTCACTTCCTTGGAAACACTTCAAGTTCTGGACCTCAGCATTTCCATAAAGATAAATTATCCACAGGGGAAAACTGCTGCTTGCTGAGAGGTGAGGATTTTGACATTAGAAGTGTTTAAACTCAGATTACTGAAGAAATCTGAAAAGCAGAAGTTGATTAACTCATGACTGTAAGAAAGCTAACGATCTTCACTGAGATGGAAACAGCAACACTTAGCACCTAACTACCAGAGAACCCAATGGTCCAAACGGACTTAAAAGTAGATAAACAAAATAAAGAAAACCATTTCTACTTGTAATCCCCACACACGGCTCACTGCTTCAGCAGTAACAGAGAAGAAAGGCCAACCAGGCCTGAACACCACTGCAGCTGCCAGCTCCCACCTGCTCCCACTGACTTTACCCCCTCCTTTGTTTCCTCTGACTCTTTCTGATTTGGCCTAACTCACCGCCACAGGGAACACGTTAGAGAAAGATCCTTTAGCAATCCTATAGAGAAAGTGGTGCATAGGCCAGCTTGTGCGTGGACACTGGAGGGTCTCATTAAAAAGGTCTTCATTTGCCATTCTCAATAAAAATCATCAGTTGAAGAACTTGGCAACTCAATTCATATGCACATGACTCTAAAATTATTACAGAATTAGAATTAAACATGAGAGAGAGAGACAGAGACAGAGAGAGAGAGAGAGAAGAGAGAGACAGAGACAGAGAGAGAGATCTACAATATGGAGTGAATGTTTCAAAGGATTATGTGGTAGTTTGCTTTTCAACATCTTAGAATAGGAAATGCTTAAGTAACACTACTGTTACGCAACCCTGATTAAAAATCATTGACTCTCTGACTCCATGGTCCATCCTGACTTCTATTGCAGAGAGCCATGAAACACTGTGAGAGGTGTCCCCAGGCAGTGACACACCTCTTCCCAGGAATTCAAGTCTGAGGAAACCTAATATGAGGTTGAACCAGGCTTAGGCCTAGATATTGCCTGAGTTAAACCTACATGAGCTGTTTTTAACTTGCAAATCTCTAAATGGTTGCTGTTAAGCTTACTGGCATACCTCTTAGTTCATGCATAGAACTATAGCAAAGTTATGAGAAAATATATAAACGATCTTTTGGCATCACTAGAAATCTAGACCTAAGGAGACAGAAGATATAAACTAGAATATGGTGGTGAGGTCTCAAAGGTCAGGCAACACGTCATCCAGACCCTGGAAATTACTGCGTCTGATATTGTCAGACCACACTCAAACTTAAGAGATAAGTCTTCCATTGCTGTTACATATTCAATATTCTTTAAATTTACTTGGAAAACTTGATAGATGATTTGTTTTCAAGCAGGACATTTACCTTAAGAGCAAACATCTTGTCCATCGTGCTTCTCGATGAGGTGGCATCAGCAAGAATACGAACCCCAATACCACGGCCAACCAGCTCCAAAGCTGTTTGTTGGATGCACATGAGTCTAATGGAAAATAAAAAATCCTATAACGCCATCAATGAAAAGCATTTTACAAAGTGCAGGAGCGTGATAAAGCAGAGAGAGCACTAAGCCTAAACCCCGTACCCTACACCTAGCTTTGCCTCGAAGACGCCAGGTGGCCTTGTGCTTAAACAGCATCTCGGGCTTTGCTTTCCTCTTTGTAAAGTCAGGAATCGAATGACATCAATGTTCCTTATACTAGGAACCATGGACATATTCTTAGGGCTCTGTGAGAATTTTTTAAAGGATTGTCACCTGTGTCATCTGGGTGGCCTTTGTACAGCTGACTACTACCAGTAGGTTTTGATGCCCCTCGCCGTTGGGCTTATTTCAGAATTTACACCAAGTGCCTCACACAAAGAATGCAGACTGTGAAAGTAGTGGGAAAACTGAGTCGTTCCAAGGCACCCAGGAGTAAAGGTAGGCCAAGTTAAAAATAACTTGTGACACAGGCAGAAAAAATACAGCATATATCACCAGCAAATGTATTATACAGATTCCATCTCTGTAAGCACTAACTTGTAACAATTCATTAGCAGAGACTGTAGAGTAAAAACATGCTCCAACAATAACTGGATTATACAACCAATGAAAGCAGATTTCACTAATGCCATGATGTCAAACTTACCTTCACATGACAGGAGAGCTTTGGAGAATATCAACTGACACCTCATTAAAATTAGCACTGGAGGACTGCTCAAAAATGATTTTCATTACGCATGAGGTCTAATAATGATGAACGAGCAAAAAAAAGTGCAAAAGTCAGCAACAGCATTTAGGGTGACATTTATACAAACAGGCTTCCTCTATACTGTCATTATTGAAGTCAAAATACAGAGTCAAAATATTAACGTACATCTAAACCTGAGACTACACTTTTCTATTATCAAAACCTACTACTATAAAACCGACTATCAAAATAGTATAAGTATATTAAATTATTGTTACTTAGATTTCATTGTTTTTATAGTTTTTTTCATAATTTTTGAATTTTAGTTCAATAGTTGTTTAAAAGCCATGAATAAATATTTACATTCTGTTTGTACATGTTCTCGTCTATACTATGGGGAGACCTAGAGTATTTAGCTCAGAGGGTTCTGTGGGAGTTTAATGAATTAATATATATAAAGTATTTAGATCACTGCCATGCAAAAAGGCAACACTTTATAAACAGTGGCTATTTTTCATCATGATTATCACCTACACGGTATTCTATATTCAAAATTGCATTCTGGAAATATCAGGTTTTCTACAAAAGATATTATGTCCAAAACGTAACAGGTACTTACTCCTACTCCAAATCACACAACACTCCTGAGTCCAGGAACCTCTGCTAATGCCAGTACTATTTCTGATAATACCACTGAAAACTTGGTCTTTGCAAGTACCAACCTTACACCTATTAAATCAATTTCTTGAACAATGTTTCCAAGACCTTTAGGGTACTGTTCTGTTATAAAAACTGGAATTCTTAAAATCCGGGCCCCTTATAACTGGAAAAACAACAACAACAACAAAGATAATTAGCAATGCACAGATGTATGTATATATGAATGTAGATAATGCTTCAATAAATTGGAGAAATTAAACAAGCATACCGATCTTTGTCCCACTCTAATAATATCCCCAAAATACTTGATAGCTGGTCTGAACCTTTCCTGCATATCACAGCAAAAAAACACAATGCTTGCAAGTGTAAGATTTCCTAGGGTAGTGAGCTGAGGAAAAAAGAAAAAAGAATGATTTAGCACTCATTACACAATGACATTTTTTGCAGTGAGGTCAATCAAGGAAGAAAAATGGTCCTTGTGTTTGACCCTGTAAGTGAATTTCTACAACTATTACCCTAAAGAAATAATCTGAATTACAGGAAAAAAAAATATCCATGAAGATGTTCAATGAATTGATTGTAATAGTGAAAATTAGCAATAAACCAAGGACAGCAATACAGAAATTATTTCACAAATTTTAACACATTCACATGACAAAATATTTTTAGCCAATTAAAATAACTTATGTATATGTTTTCAAAGAATTTATACCATCTACGAAGAAATTATCATAATCTAATGTTAATGTGAAACACAGTACAGTTCAATAGTATTTCCATAATGTAAAAATATGAGTAAAAAGTAGAAGCAAATATATGAAAATAATAACTAGTGGTTATACACAGTTAGGGGTAGTGGTAATATTTTTTCTTTATGCCTTTCTTATATTTTCCAAGAGCTATTTAAAAACATTTCCCAGATGCTATTTAAAAATCTGTATTACTTTTATAATCAGAAAAAAATGTTACAACCGTAAAAAACTTAAATTTGATGATGGCATTGCTTACAGAGTAAAATTTAAAATAATCTGTAGTGGAGACCATGGAACATAAAACTAAAAAGCAGGTAGAAACAAATCCAAACTTACTGCTATCCAACAAGCTTTTGTTAAATTACACACTGACTATATATTTCAAGGACTTCTTACTTTAAGCCATGAATTTCTCTTAAGGCAAAACTTTGCAGATAACTAAAAATGCTGTTCACAGTCAAACATTTACATATTTGAACTACAAGATAGCAAATTAAAAGTGGACTTGACCAAATGCCATCACAAGTAAAAATGTAGCAATTACACATCACATATTAAGGAGCATGAAAAAAATCACATATAAAAATATATATGTGTGTGTGTATATACTCACATTCTTATATCTACATAGATTGCTACACATATACATAAATAATACACATTTCAATCTATTTAAATACAAAAAGTTGGTCACAGCCCATGGCTTCCTCAAGCAAGAGTTTAAGAGATCAATTTCAAGTATAAATTTTTTTGTCATAGCTGGGATTTGACCTTAGATTTCATATTCAAAAGATTTTTCATCTACAAGTTCCAGTATTACCATTATCATGACAGTCTTTACCCTCCTTCACAACCACATATCCTGTGACCACTTTCTAACAATGGCTGCCACATCTGCGAGGCCTGGGCTCCTCCCCGCTCAGTCCCCCGAGGTACTCAGGAGAGGCACACACAGGGTGGCTGGCCTTGCTCAGTGATGCCCTGCACCAGTCCTGTTCTCTCCATAAAAGTGACGCATGTGAGTGCTACATGTTGAATTGTGTCCTCCAAAAGCCATATGTTGAATTCCTCACCCTCAGTGCCTCAGAAAGTGACTTTATTTGGAAATAGAGTCACTGAAAATATAATTAGTTAAGGTGAGGTCATACTGGAGTAGGGTGGGTGCCTAATCCAACAAGACTGGTGTCCTATAAAAATGGGAAATTTGGACGCGGAGGCCTGTGAACATGAAGGCAGAGATCAGGGTGACGTGGCCATAAGCCAAGCAATGCCAAAGATGGCCAGCAAATCACCAAAAGCCAGGAGAGAGGCATGGAACAGATTCTCCCTCGCAGCCCAGAAGGAACCAACCCTGATGATCTCTAGCTTCCAGAACTGAGAGAAAATAAGTTTCTGTTGTATTAATATAAGTCACAAAGTTTATGGTACTTTGCCACAGCAGCTCCCTAGCAAACTACCACGGTGAGTAAACAGTGTATCTTTAGGCATGATTAAAGTTTGAAATTGTCAATATGATGTTTTCAAAATTCTGGTAGTCTAGTATAGTTACAAAATAGACAGGATCTGCTTGGGAGAGAGTCCAGAGGAGAGATAGGGGATCATTACTTCACTTAGAAGTGTTTCCAAGGAAATCTGAAACCACAAGACCTTGCTCCAATACTGCCTCACTTAAAGGAAGGGTCTGGGTCACGTGACTCCCCCAGGTTACAAGGCTCCCAACACAGTACAGCCTGTGGACATGAGAATCGGGGCCCAAATCTCAATTTCACCCATTTCAATTCCATGAAATTAGACAAATCATTAACAACTCCTAAAGAGCAGTTTCTTAATCTGTAACAAAGCAAGAAAAATGATATCGACCTCATAGGACTATTGCAAGGATTAAAAGAGCTTCATGCAATCTGTCAATAAATGTATTAGGCGAATGAATATCCGTCATTTAGGAAACATACACTACACTTTGAAGTTCAGCACATGGTAAAAAAAAAAAAAAAAGTTTTCTTTAATGAGGTTAAAATACCATTTACTACAAAGATCCCTTAAAAAATAATATATACAGAAATACTAATATTGCCTAACTTGTTATGTTAACCTAGTCTGCAGAATGAAGGAAACGATCCATAAAGTGGATTTCTAAATGTTACCAAAAGACTCTCATTACATGAAACAAGTTTGGGGCTTTTTAATTTAGGCTGCAAAAGAATATTTATTTCAACCTGCTCCTCACCACATGCTCCCATGGTGAAGATTCCAAATCCAAAAATCACTACCTTCAAACTAGCCCAAAGGGAGCAGATTCCTTTCCCTCTTCTTTCCAAACCCTGCCTTCTCTCCCTTCCCACCATGAACTCCAGGGTCTCTTTGAGCTATAAAATGTCTGTGCCCATTTAAAAAAATAGTAGTAGTAATGAACTTCCAAGAAATGAAAGCTGGAGCTGAATCTATTCCCAATTAACCATCTTGGGAAAAGGTCAAAATAACCTTCCCAGGGAAGCCCTTGCCTTCTGCCCACACACCGCTGCCAGAGTCTTTCCTGCTCCGTACAGAAGCAAAATCCTCTCGCTGGGGTCCTTCTCACAATGGCTGTTTCTTCCTCTCTTCTATTTGGGCTCGGCCTCCCCTGGTGACAAGCTGGAAAATACACTGGCGGTGGTACAACATCATATCTATGTGAGTTTCCAGGTTGAATGTTTCCATTAGTTAAAACCTGGGAAATACTTCTTGAAATTTTAAAACTTGTCAGTCACAAAAATGACCTAAATTCCCACTGCATAATCCTCTCATTTACATTTCTTCCCCTGCATCTTAAAATTCCTCAGCCTTTAGGCATCTGACAGAGCTACAAAGATGCATAAGCCATGCTTGAAACAAGCTCTGTCTTCAGCTACCTGAGCTGTCAGTAGACACTCGGTCATTTTGACAGAATTCTTTCAAAAACGAAGACACTAAAAAGTGACCAGCCCCTAATACTGGCAACGGGGGCCTTAAGGATCAGTCCTCATAGATGCCCCCACGGTGAGGCCCGAGCAACCACTCTGTTTTACAAGGTCCTCAGCAATGACAGTCAGAACAAGCAGGAAAGCAAACTCAGACCCCTATGAATATACAGTATGTGAGCCAGGACGACAGCGGCACTAAGGCTTACATCTGGAGAAACAACAAGTCACATTATTTAAGCAGGGGACAACATGTGACCAGACTTCTGCTCTTTGTGCCAGCCTCTGGGAGATGGGCCTACCACCCCAGCAGCGTGGACTCACTAATGGGCTATCATGAGTCTTTCTTAAGTGACAGGCATTTATTCCAAAAACCAGTGAGCAGCATCAAAACAGATGCTATTACAAGCTCAAGTCCGTGGCTTTTTTTCCATTCTGCTTGATATTTTCATTACGCATACAAAGAACATGAATGCTATGGTCAGCTCTCAGGGAGGATCTCCATGTTCTTTGCTATCTCCAGCATTACGGCGGAACCCTGGGCAATTCCTTCTATGTTCTGCTCTTCTGCAAAATGAGTTCGATTATTTGGTAAGGAACAAGAATTGGGTCTTATCCATGTTGGCACTCACTATGCCAGGCACTGATAGCCGCCACTGAAATGTTTGTGGAATGATCTCTATCGTCTTGTCTACCCATACAACGTCCATGTCTCTGTGATTATATAGCTAGTTTCCAAAAATATATCGTAAAATGGTCATGAAAAGAAATGTCTTCCCCTTCTCTTCTGAGAGTATATATACATAACATACATGTATGTACGTGTGCATATAAATATATATCTTTTCATATGAATAGAAACAGTTATCAGAATAGGTATATGGAGATGTATGTGGAGTATGTGTATGTATATGTGTGTATCCCCTGACATTATCTATTTTTAAGCTGGGGGAGGCACCTGGCTGAAGAATTCAAACTATTATGATTACCAAAATGAAATAATATAAAAGAAGAATATTTTTAAATACTTTACAATGTATCAAGCATTATATAACAGATACTTCAGAATTCTTGGACTCTTTAGTGAGAAAAAATAACATGCTTAAAAGGATAGAACAGAAGAGTATATTGCTATTATTCTATATTAAACATCACCACCAAAAAACTAACTATACATTATCTCCTATACCAAGCAAAATATTTCAAAAGCCACAAGTGACCCGAATAATATATCTTTTGAGAATGTGCAAGACATTTCAAGTATACACATATAGTATATTATTAATTTCCAGAGTGGTTAATTAAAAAGAGTTGTCAGGGCCGGCTCGGTGGCTCAGGCGGTTAGAGCTCCATGCTCCTAACTCCTAAGGCTGCCGGTTCGATTCCCACATGGGCCAGTAGGCTCTCAACCACAAGGTTGCCAGTTTGATTCCTCGAGTCCCGCAAGGGATGGTGGGCTCCACCCCCTGCAACTAAGATTGAACGCGGCACCTTGAGCTGAGCTGCCTCCCGGATGGCTCAGTTGGTTGGAGTGCATCCTCTCAACCACAAGGTTGCCGGTTCAACTCCTGCAAGGGATGGTGGGCTGTGCCCCCTGCAACTAGCAACAGCAACTGGACCTGGAGCTGAGCTGCGCCCTCCACAACTAAGACTGACAGCAACTTGAAGCTGAACGGCACCCTCCACAACTAAGATTAAAAGGACAACAACTTGACTTGGAAAACAGGCCTGGAAGTACACACTGTTCCCCAATAAAGTCCTGTTCCCCTTCCCCAATAAAATCTAAAAAAAAAAAAAAGTTCCATTAAAAAAAAAAAAAAGAGTTGTCAGACACCCAGGCCTTGAATTTTTCAAAATAAAAAATCCTATCTTGCATGTGAGGGCGGGGGGAGGACGGAACCTTATAAACGTCAGGGGGGCTCATTTGGCGGCACATCTTATGAGGTGCCCGCCTACCCTTCTCCCTCCCAACCATACAGGACATCATCACAGAGAAGTCTGCCTGCTCAGGATAGCTCCAGGCAGCCTCAGATTTTGGATTCCCACTTTTATTAATGGGTGTTAAAGATGCATTAAACTTCATAGGTATTCTGACAACAATAATCTAAAGACAGACAAGGAAGGCTGCAGAGAGGTGTCAGCCACGAAAATTCTTGAAGACATAAAAATAGAGAGTAGTCAACACCTTGGAACCACAATTCTCCAAATTCTCCATACGGACAGCAGGGCAAATTCTGGGGTATCAGAAACCATCTGTCTCCCTCTTAGCTCTCCAGGGGTGGACAGTGGATTGGCAAAGCCTTTGTCCTCTGAACACAGGAACTTTACTTATGTGAAAGTACCTGTTTTGGAAGCTTCTGGGTGCTGGGGTGACAGGAAACAAGACCAATTCCACGGTCAACTACAGCTTGGGAACAAAAAAAAAAAAACACTAGAGAATAATCCTCAGAAAATAACATTTGAATATTACAATGCCCTCTAACCCCAAACCCCACATTTCAGTTTGGTCTTCTGAAGAAACGGCTTATCAGTTTCTCAACCAGGGGAAAAGTGTTGGTGGTGTATGTGGGGACAGAGCCCCAGAAAGCAGTTTCCAGGCTCTCGGCCTCATGTGGAAAGGTGCTGGCTCAGGTAGTAGATGGCCATCAGCTGTGGCTGGTTGGCCGTCAGCTGTAACCCTTGAGCCATTGGCCACTAATATAACTGCTGCGGCTACGGAGGAGAGAGGAGGAGACTGAAGGAGAGTGGAGGAGAGTCGGTCGGTTGGCAGCAAAGCAGACAGCAGGTCGCCCGTCGTGTAAACCCAGCCTCCAGTGAGACCATAGTGGTGTGACTCCCCTACCTATGGCTCCGTGGGTGTTCCTTTTTGGCCTAGCCATATCCTGTGTTCTTGTGTGAGGAGTGGGACCAGAGATCCCACAGGCCGCCCCGCATGACAACTGGTCCAGCGAGCAGAGTCCCCCGCACGACAGTGTAGTACCTAAACTATATGTTCTTTCTTTTAAAAAATATAAATCCTCCAGTGAATTCTCTGAGCGTAAAAAGAGGACAGGAGACCGACCGGCCGGAGTATAAAAACATGGCTTAATAAAAAAATTTACGCCGGCCGGTGGCTCAAGCAGTTAGAGCTCCATGCTCCTAACTCCAAAGGCTGCTGGTTAGATTCCCACATGGGCCAGCGGGCTCTCAACCACAAGGTTGTAGGTTCCATTCCTCCAGTCCTGCAAGGGATGGTGGGCTGTGCCCCCTGCAACTAACAACAGCAACTGGACCTGGAGCTGAGCTGCGCCCTCCACAACTAAGACTGAAAGGACAACAACTTGACTTGGAAAAAAGTCCTGGAAGTACACACTGTTCCCCAATAAAGTCCTGTTCCCCTTCCCCAATAAAATAAAATTTAAAAAAAAAATTTAAAAACTATAAAATAATCCACAGACATCACAACTTACTCAGCACGACCAGGAAATCGTGAGCTAGCTCAAGTTGATATTTAAGAAGGTATTCCAGTCCTGTAGTCAAATGACTTTTTCAGTGTAGGAGGCGCCTCTGTAATCAGATTCAGCTGACAGTTACCAGGAAGAGGCTAAGCACATGGTTATTTCACTGAAGTTTAGGAGAGGCTTAAGTTCAAGAGACCTTAAGATGGGGAAGAGAAGGGGAAGGGGGCTGACTCCTGAAGTTTGCGTTTCCGCACGTGGTGCACACAGTTCCGGGGAACAAACCTTAAGGCTAATGCTCCCACCGCCTCTGCATCCCCGGTTCTGCATCGCCCCGAAATAAACCCACAGTCACCGCTGCACAGCTCTTCGGTCATGCAGGAAGCTGGGACGTGCTCCTGGCACAGCAGGCGGATGTGGGCGGCTGAGGACCACACGCGTGGGGGCGATCGCGCGCAGCGCCCAGCAGAGAAGCCTACGCCCCCGCCTCGACAGGACAGCTGGTGACCGTCACCTTCGAACAGGCACATTTTCTGGGCCGTCCTCGAGGCTGGCGAAAGAGGCGTGGCCCTTCCGACCAGGCGAGGCGCTCAGGGCCCGGAGCCCGGGCAGTGCGGGGCACCTGAGGAGCGGGGCGGGGACAGGGACGCCCGAGGACAGGGAGCGCAGAGGGGCGCGCGGCCGTCCCGCAGGATCCACCTGGATCCGCAGCTGCACCAGGCGCACCTCGCAGCGCTCGCTCACCGCGAAGCCCTCGGGCAGGTCCACGTACTGGCCCCACTCCTCCGCAAAGAGCTGCACCCCGAATTCGCGGCACACGTCGAGCAGGTCGCCGTACAGGCTCAGGAACTTTTGGATGAGCAGTTCGTAGCCCGCGTCCTGCGGCACCGACCAGGGCCGCGCAAAGACCGACGAGCAGAAGAGCACCGGGACGATGCCCGACGGCGTCCCCGCGCCCCCGCCGCCGCTGCTGGGCAGCGCCGGGACCGCCGCCTCCGCCAAGTTCCCCGAGCGTCTGCGGGCTCCGAGGCGCCTCCCGGCGCCGCCCGCTCGCTCCGGTACACGAAGGGGCGGGTCCCGGAGGGCTCGGCTCCGGGGCGGGCGGGCGGTGGGGTCCGGGAGCACGCGCGCGCCAGAGGGAGCCTGCGCCCCCGGCAGGCCGCCCCCTCCACGTTCCCGGCGGCCGCGCGACTGCCGCTCCGGGCGCGCTGCCCCTCCCGCAGCCTCTCCAACCGTCCGCAGGGAGCCCGGTCGCCTCGCAGACCGTTGACCGGCCTCGGCTGCCTCGGTGTTGTCGTCCACAGACGAGGTTTGGCATGCCCCTTCCACCCCGCTCCCCCCATCTTCGAATGAGCAGTGTTCTCGGGGAGTTTATAGAGTTGTGCTTGGGGACACAGGGCTGCCGGACTGAACCCGCTGGCACGCGTTACCTGCCCGCCTTGCGCAGAGGCTTGTAGGCCTCCCCGAAGCTGGCAGCAGTAATCTTAAAACCAATAGGACAGGCTGATAGATAGTCTAAGAGCAGCGGAGTTTACAGTGCTTCCTTGGGTCCATTGCAAGGCTCAGGATTTGGTGGGTTTTTCAGTCTCATGGAAAACAATATCTCTAGTAACGGATATGAGATCTTGACCTCCCTTTATTTCAGCCCAATTTCCGGGAGAACTTGGAACGAGAATTGCAAACTATGAAGAGGTTTGAGAGTAAAAATCAGGACTTTATAATCCCCTGCCTTACGAACACTGTAAGAAACTGTAAGTAACTTGAATTAGATGAGCATACACTGGGCGAAGTCTCCTTAACACCGACTCCTGGGAAGGCAGGGCATGAGTCGAAACATAAAATTAGATTTTAGATGTTAGTGGTTTCCAATTCTTCCAATGTAGTAACTTTTAAGGCATCGCTGACATTTGGAATGGATACCACTTTTTCATGTGCCGCGATCCGGTGTATTTGTAGTGTTTTGCAGCATCCCTGCCCTCTATCCACTAGATGCCAGTAGCACTCCACTCCTCCCCAGTCTTCATACTCCAAAGTGTTTTCAGACCTTGCCAGATATCCCCCAGAGGGCAAATTTGCCCCCAGCTGAGGACCACTGCTTTAAAGTGATGCTAAGACCACCCTTTGGCCTTTATTACTCACTTGTACCCAAGCTACTGAAAATAGTCTGTTTTCTGGCTTCTTCTGAAATTAAGAGGTTACAATTAAATCTTGTTCGAACCCATCAGACCCAAAATGATATTTTTGCACATATCACTCTGTTGCAAGGTCTTCAGTACGCAGACTTGCAAATGTGTGCTAATAAGACAAAGGTACTTCCTCTAGGATGACTGATTTTAAAAGGTACCTATTCTAGGTGGACTAATTTTAAAAGCGTTCCTTCCAGGCTCTGGGCAAGACCTGACAGAACCTTTCCATCCACACCAGTGCTACCACCCAAGACCAAACAACTATCATCCCTCATCTGACTGTAATACTATCCTCATAAATGGTGCCCATTCTTTGATTTTCATGCCCCTAAAGTCCGTATTACCACATGACAATCAGTGAAGTACTTTTACAAAATAATTTCAGAGTACATCACTTTCTACTCAAAATTCTCCAGCACATAGACCTCAAGAAAACCCAGATATTGGAATTAAGAGAAAAGAAGTTTGTAACAGTTATTACGAGTACATTTAAGAATGCAAGGGATGGTCAGATGGAGAATATCAGCAGAGAAATTAAAAAGACGAAAAAATAAACAAATATAAGTTTAAAATGGAAAAGTACAAGATCTGAAATGAAAAATTCACTGGATAATCTAAACATCAGATTATAGGTTGCAGAAGAAATTATTAGTGAAATTGTAAGCTAATGGAAATTATCTAATGTGAAGAACAGAAAGATTTGGGGTGTTATCTCCACTTTATTTTTTAAATTTAATTTAATTTTCAACTTATTTTTCAATTACAGTTGACATACAATATTAATTTCAGGTGTACAACATACTGTGTAGACATATATATATACCTTATGAAGTGATCACCCCAATAAATCTAGTACCCATCTGACACCAAACATAGTTATTACAGTATTATTGACTGTGTTCCCTATGCTGTACTTTACATCCCTGTGACTATTTTTATAACTGGCAACTTGTACTTCTTAATCACTTTTACCTTTTTTGCCCATCCCCTCAAGCCTATTCTCTTCTGGAGACCCATCAGTTTGTTCTCTGTATCTATGAGTCTGTTTCTATTTTGTTTGTTTATTTATTTTGTTCTTTAGATTCCACATGTAAGTGAGATGATACGGCATTTGTCTTTCTCTGTCTGACTTATTTCCTTGGCATAATACCCTCTAGAGCCATCCATGTTGTCACAAATGGCAAAATTTCATTCACTTTTATGGCTGAGTAATATTTCATTGTATATATGTACCACCTTCATTCATCTGTCAATGGGTACTTAGGTTCCTTCCATATCTTGGCTATTGTAAATAATGCTTCAGTGAACATAGGGGTGCATATATCTTTTTGTATTAGTGTTTTGGATTTCTTTGGATAAATAACCAGAAGTGGAATTGCTGGGTCATATGGTAGTTCTGTTTTTAATTTTTTAAGGAACCTCCATACTGATTTCCATAGTGGCTACACCAATTTACAATCCCTCCAACAATGCATAAGGGTTCCCTTTTCTCCACATATTCACCAACACTTGTTGTTTGTTGATTTATTCATAATAGCCATTCTGACAGGTGTGAAGCGATATCTCATTGTGGTTTTGATTTGCATTTCCCTGATGATTAGTGATATTGAGCATCTTTTCAGGGGTCTGTTGGCCATCTGTATGTTCTCTTTGGAGAAATGTCTATTCAGGTCCTTTGCCCATTTTTAATTGGATTGTTTATTGTTTTGATGTTGAGTTGTATGAGTTCTTTATGCATTTTGGATATTCAGCCTTTATCAGAGGTTATCATTTGCAAGTATCTTCTCCCATTCAATAGATTGCCTTTTTGTTTCGTTGATGCTTTCCTTTGTGGTAAAAAACCATTTTAGTGTAATGTAGTCCCATTTGTTTATTTTTGCTTTTGTTGTCTTTGCCCTAGGAGACATACCCAAAAAAATATTGCTAAGACCGATGTCAAAGAGTTTATTACCTATGTTTTTTTCTGGGAGTTTTATGGTCTTATTTTAAGGATTTAATTCATTTTGAGTTTATTTTTGTATATAATCTAAGAAAGTGGTCTAATTTCGTTTTTTGCATGCATAACAGAATGAGACTTAAAAAGTATGAAGATAGCCTTAGTGACTTGTAGGACAATCTCAAGTGATCTAACATGTGTAATTGGAGTCCAAAGAGGAGAGGTGAGACAGAGTAGGGCAAAAAAAAAGTATATATATTTGAAGAAATAATGGCCCAAAATAGCAGTTCCCATTAAGTTTTCAGCTCACATTTATCTCAGAGTCTGCTTCCAGGGAAACCAACCTGTGACATTTGTTACCAGGAATGATCCAAGAAAGTCAGCGTGGCTGGGATTTGGAAGCTGGATCATCCACTGTCAGACTAGTAATGAATACCTCACCACTTGGGAAAGTGGAGCACAGATAGCCCTTGGCAATTAAGACTTTCACGAGCAGTGAACTAGGATCATATACTAGTGGAAAGGAGTGCCTTTGGTATATCAATCATTTGGAAAATATGGGGGAAATACTAATCGTAAAGATGAAGGAATTAGGTGACAGTTGCAAAGCTTGCCTGATGCTCTAGAAGAAGATAGTAAAAAGATAATTGGCAATTTAAAGCTCAGTGGGAAAGCCAAAGGGCCTTTGTGGTAGCATTGAGAGAGGCCTCTGCCCTGCAGTGAGCAGACAGAGAATGCTGAGGACTAGGAGTAGGGTGGAAAGAGCATCAGGGCTCCAAAGCAGGTTCAGCTCTTAAACAGTGCATATCATCTATGCGAAGGTCAAGGCTCTGGTTGGAAAAGGGACCGTGACACATGGGATGGGGTCGATGACACCAAAAATCATGAATCCTCAGATTCCTTAATGACTAGCATTCCCTCATATTTTGAAGACAATGCAGAGGCTTTTCTTCAGCAAAACATGAACTCCCCCAGAACGTCGCCACCATCTTCCCTCTTGGTACCTAGCTGGGCCCCTACATAGCCTTAAGTAACAGCAACATCAGGCCATAGATGTACTGGGCCTGAAAAGGAAGGAAAGAGACTATCTTCCAAAGGAATTGCAGAATCTAACCAGCATGTACCACCTGAAGCTGAGCGATTTTGTGGGGCGTTGGATTATGAGGGTGCATGATCAAGGATGTGGAACATAACTTTATCAATTAAGAAACACTCTACCAACATACAGGATTTAACACCCTGGTAAAGCTTTTGAAGATGGACCAAACACAGTGCTACTATTGCAGCTCCTACATGAGCCATACATTCTCACCCCGGAGTGATATTCACTGTCTTTCCCTCTATCATAATATACCCTAAAGACACATACGTTGGCTTGACATCCTGCAACGTCACACTTGTTCACTATACTGATAACATCATACTAATTGGACAAGATGAGCGAACAGTTACAGTTTGTGGAAGGCCTTGGCAAGACACAGGTACTCCAGAGGGGAGACAGAACCTCTAAGAAATTTCAAGGGCCCACCACATCAGTAGAATTTTAGGGTCCAGTGTCCCAGGGCATTCTAAGACATCCCCTTCAAAGTACAAGACAGAGTATTGCTTCTTATGCTTGCATTCCCCACCATGAAGAAGGAAGCATAGTGCCAAGGAGACCTCCTTGGATCATAGAGACAACATATTCCACTACTGAGAATAATACTGTGACTCATTCTGTGCGACAGGAAATGCTGCCATCTTTGAGTGGGGCCAAAGTAATTGAAATGATTTTGCAGTAGATCCAGGTAACAGTGCAAACAGCCCTGCCTCTTGGACCATAGAACTGACAGATCCTATAGTTTTGGAAATACCCGTGGTACAAAAATATGTAATGAGATTTATGGTGAACCCTAATGCATGGATCACAATGCAGACACCATCAGTTTTGGAACAAGGCCGTGCAACAGAAATTTGTATTGTTCTGACAGGACATCAAGTGACCATGCTCGTGGAACAGCCCACCCTGAGCTGATTTCTGTCAGATGAACCACAACTTAAGGTTAAGAGGGCCCGGAAGAAATCCAAAGAAAGTTGGAAGTGGTACATGTAGGATCAAGAACAAGCGAGACTGGGCAGAACAAATGAACTAGATAAGCAGCTAGCCTAGACACCGACGTCATCCACGACTGTTCCACATCACACGGGGAATCTTTTATCATTAGTTGATGGGAGATAAAAAGTTTGAGCATGGTTTACAAATGGATTGGCTTGATGTGTTGGTGGTGCAAGCCTTGGAAGACGGTAATGAGGGGAAATCCAGTGGGCAAAGATTTGGGCAGTAACCCGGTCATCTACTTTACGTGGAAAGAGAAGTTGCCAGAGCTGAGCTTGGAAAAGACACAGAATCATAGGTGAAGGCAAATGGCTTGGCAAGCTAGTCAGGAACCTGGAAGAAGAAAGATTGGAAGGTCAGGAAAAAGGAGATTTAGGATAAAGACATGAAAATGTCCATATGGGAGTGAGCACCAAGTGTGACAATTTTCATATTACATCGTCCCGCTCACCCAAGAGGATCCCCTTTAGGAGAGACAATGTACCGCCAGGTAGACAACCAGAATATATATGATTGTACTAATCAATCACAAAAAGACAACCCAGTTAAAATGGGAGAAAAGACTTGAACAGACACAGTGCTTAACGTCACTCGTTGTCAGGAAAATACAAATTAAATCAACGAGAACACTACTACTTTACACCCACTAAAATAGCTAAAATTAAAAAGACAATGAATGATAACAATATGGAACTAGAATTTTTATACACTGCAGTGGGTGTGTAAAATGACAAACCATTTAGTAGAAATTGATATGGCAGCTTTTTACATAGCTAAGCACGCACCAGTCCTTTAACCTCAAAATGTCAATCCTAAGTATTGATGCAAGAGATATTAAAACATGTGTCCATCAAAAGACTTATACACACATATTAGTGGCAGCCAGGAACTAACCCAAATATCAATGAGATTTGATAAACAGATGGTGATATATTCATACATAGAGTATTACACAGAAATAAAAAAGAATGAGTATCTGATACATATAACATGGATGAATCTAAAAAAAAAAAAAACATGAATCTAGACACAAAAGACTGCATATTGTGTGATGCCATCCAAATGAAGTTCAAAAACAGCTAAAACTAATCTCTGGTGATAGAAATCAGAATAATGGTTGTCTATGGGAGGACTGGAACAATTGGAAGGGGTGACAGAAATGTTTTCTAATTTATTTGCCTACGTAGGATCTGTACATTTTACTGTATATAAATTTTTACCTTAAAATAATTTTAACATCAGCAGAAGAAAGGAAATAACAAAAATCAGAGCAGAACTAAATGAAATAGAGAACAAAAAAACAATAGAAAAAATTAATGTGACAAAGAGCTGGTTCTTTGAAAAGATAAATTGACAAACCCTTGGCCAGACTCACTAAGATAAAAAGAGAGAAGACACTAATTAACCAAATCAGAAATGAAAAAGGGGAAGTTATCACGGACACCACAGAAATACAAAGGATCATCCAAGAATACTATGAAGGACTATATGCCACCAAATTCAATAACCTAGAAGAAATGGACAAGTTCTTAGAAACATATAGCCTTCCTCGGCTGAAACATGAAGAACTGGAAAATCTAAACAGACCGATCACCAGTAACGAAATTGAATCAGTCATCCAAAACCTCCCAAAAGCAAAAGTCCGGGACCAGATGGCTTCACTAGTGAATTCTACCAAACCTTCAAAGAGGATCTAATACCAATCCTGCTCAAACTCTTCCAAAAAATTAAAGAAGAGACAGTACTCCCTAACTCATTTTATGAGGCCAACATTACCCTGATACCAAAACCTGGTAAAAACAACACAAAAAAAGAAAACTACAGACCAATATCTCTGATGAATACAGATGCAAAAATCCTAAACAAAATTCTAGCAAATTGAATACAACAATGCATTAAAAAGATTATTCATCAAGACCAAGTGGGGTTCATCCCCGGGGCACAAGGATGGTTCAACATATGCAAATCCATCAATGTGATACATCACATAAACAAAGTAAAGGACAAAAATCATATGATTATATCAATTGATGCAGAAAAAGCATTTGACAAGATACAACATCCATTTATGATTAAAACACTTAATAAAATAGGTATAGAAGGAAAATACCTTAACATAATAGAGGCCATATGTGACAAACCCTCAGCTATTCTCATAATTAATGGGAAAAAACTGAAGCCCTTTGCTCTACGTTCAGGAACACGACAGGGCTGTCCCCTATCACCTCTGCTTTTCAACATAGTGTTGGAAGTCCTCGCCAGAGCAATCAGGCAAGAGAAAGAAATAAAAGGCATCAAAATTGGGAATGAAGATGTTAAATTATCACTCTTTGCAGATGACGTGATGCTATATATAGAAAACCCTAAAGACTCCACCAAAAAGCTATTAGAAACAATCAACGAATACAGTAAAGTTGCTGGCTACAAAATCAACGTACAAAAGTCCATTGCATTCCTATATACTAACAATGAAATCTCAGGAAAAAAAATACAAGAAACAATTCCTTTTGCAATTGCAGCAAAAAGAATAAAATACCTAGGAATAAACTTAACCAAGGATGTGAAAGACCTATATGCTGAAAACTACAAGACATTTTTAAAAGAAATTGAAGAAGACACAAAGAAATGGAAAAACATTCCATCCTCATGAATTGGAAGAATCAACATAGTTAAAATGGCCACATTACCCAAAGCAATATACAAATTTAATGCAATCCCCATCAAAATCCCAAAGGCATATTTTTTATTTATTTATTTATTTTTATTTTATTGGGGAAGGGGAACAGGACTTTATTGGGGAACAGTGTGTACTTCCAGGCCTGTTTTCCAAGTCAAGTTGTTGTCCTTTCAGTCTTAGTTGTGGAGGGCGCGGCTCAGCTCCAGGTCCAGTTGCCGTTGCTAGTTGCAGGGAGCA
Organism: Rhinolophus ferrumequinum; assembly: GCF_004115265.2. Classification (NCBI taxonomy): domain Eukaryota; kingdom Metazoa; phylum Chordata; class Mammalia; order Chiroptera; family Rhinolophidae; genus Rhinolophus; species Rhinolophus ferrumequinum. Next base: position 6,431,938 of record NC_046307.1, on the reverse strand, counting down.
CAGCCCACCATCCCTTGCGGGAGTCGAACCAGCAACCTTGTGGTTGAGAGGATGCATTCCAACCAACTGAGCCATCCAGGAGCTCAGCGGCAGCTCAGCTCAAGGTGCCGTGTTCAATCTTAGTTGCAGGGGGTGGAGCCCACCATCCCTTGAGGGAGTCAAGGAATCGAACTGGCAACCTTGTGGTTGAGAGCCTACTGGCCCATGTGGGAATCGAACTGGCAGCCTTCGGAGTTAGGAGCATGAAGCTCTAACCACCTGAGCCACCGGGCCGGCCCCCAAAGGCATTTTTTAAAGAAATAGAACAAAAAAATCATCAGATTTGTTTGGAACCACAAAAGACCCTGAATAGCCAAAGCAATCTAAAGAAAAAAGAACAGTGCTGGAGGTATCACACTCCCCGACTTTAGCTTGTACTACAGGGCAACAATAATCAAAACAGCATGGTATTGGCAGAAAAACAGACACGTAGACCAATGGAATAGAATTGAAAACTCAGAAATAAAACCACATAAATATGGACAGATAATTTTTGACAAAGAAGCAAAAAACATACAATGGACAAAAGACAGCCTCTTCAATAAATGGTGCTGGGACAATTGGAAAGCCACGTGTAAGAGAATGAAACTGGACTGCTATCTGTCACCGTGTACCAAAATTAATTCAAAATGGATCAAAGACTTAAGCATAAGACCTGAAACAATAAACTGCATAGAAGAAAACATAGGTACTAAACTTATGGACTTTGGGTTTAAAGAGCATTTTATGAATTTGACTCCAAAGGCAAGGGAAGTAAAAGTTAAAATAAATGAATGGGACTATATCAAACTTAAAAGCTTCTGCACAGCAAAAGAAACCATCGACAAAATAAAGAGGCAACCAACTGAATGGGAGATTTTTGCAAACAGTGCCTCCGATAAGGGGCTAATATCCAAAATGTACAAGGAACTCATGCAACTCAACAACAAAAAAACAAACAACCCAATTGAAAAATGGGCAGAGGACCTGAAGAGACATTTCTCCAAAGAGAACACACAAATGGCAAATAGACATATGAAAAAATGCTCAACATCGCTAATCATCAGAGAAATGCAAATAAAAACCACAATGAAATATCACCTCACCCCAGTTAGAATGGCTGTCATCAACAAGACAAATAATAACAAGTGTTGGAGAGGCTGTGGAGAAAAAGGAACCCTCATACGCTGTTGGTGGGAATGCAGACTGGTGTAGCCGCTATGGAAGGCAGTGTGGAGGTTCCTCAAAAAATTAAACATAGAATTACCATATGACCCAGCAATCCCTCTCCTGGGTATCTACCAAAAAAATCTGAAAACATTTATCTATAAAGACACGTGTGCTCCAATGTTCATTGCAGCTTTATTTACGGTGGCCAAGACATAGAAACAACTAAAATGTCCTTCAATAGATGAATGGATAAAGAAGTTGTGGTATATATACACAATGGAATACTATTCGGCGGTAAGAAAAGATGAAATAGGACCATTTGTGACAACATGGATGGATCTGGAAAATATAATACTAAGCAAAATAAATCAGACAGAAAAAGCAGAGAACCATATGATTTCACTGATATGTGGTATATAAACCAAAAACAACAAAAGAACAAGACAAACAAATGAAAAACAAAAACTCATAGACACAGACAATAGTTTAGTGGTTACCAGAGGGTAAGGGGGGTGGGGGGTGGGAGATGAGGGTAAAGGGGACCAAATATATGGTGATGGAAGAACTGACTCTGGGTGGTGAACACACATGGGATTTATAGATGATGTAATGCAGAATTGTACACCTGAAATCTATGTAACTTTACTAACAATTGTCACCCCAATAAACTTTAATTAAAAAAAATAATAATTTTAAAAGTACAATCCAATGTCTTATTTCTCTGATCTTAATTTCTGCCACTTTATCTACTCCAGCCCTAATGACCCTTTGTCATTCCTCATCCTTTGTTCGTGTTATACTTTTCTGTCTGAAGACTGCTCTTCTCCCAGATAGCCACACCATCTGAGTTTTTACAGCAGTCTATATGAGTTTTTGCTCCCTCATTTAATTTATCTTGTTCAAATATGGGCCTCAAATCAAGTAGGTCCACACTTATAGCTTATATAAAATAGATCACTTACTGTGATCACAATCTATACCCCTTTCCTGCTTCATTTTTCTTCTCTTTCTTAACACGTATCACAATTTGTATACATTGTGAGAGCAGAGACTTGCTTCCTGTTTCCTATTGTATCACAACCCCTAGAACACTTCCTGGCACATAGTAGTCTCTCTATAAATATTTGGTGATGCATTGTTACACTGAATATATCTTCAAGCTTATTGTATTGAAAAATCAAAGGTATATTCGGTCAGAGGTAATATTTTTAGGTGAATACTTTGTTTACATTGTAAATTAATCCTGAAATCACTGGATATCTTAGCAGGCACCAAGATTTTCTGACTGCATTTGTGTTTTCTGGAAACTTTGTGACAAGGAAAGCAAAGAAAGTCAAATATCCAAACACCTTTTACACCTTTCTCCATGGGAAATTCTGACAGTTTTCTCCCCAGGAAGGAAGGGTGTCAAGATGCTAACTTTATACATCGATGGAATGTGGTGCAGTCAGATGATTTGAAAAGCTGCCAGATAAATTTTAGACCTAGAAGAAACCTTAGAGGTCATCTAATAGAGACATCTAGCAGAAAATTATTGCTAGGATTTATTATTATTTTATTATAACATCAACGATTTTACAGTTGATGGCTGGCTGTGACTAGCACCCATGTTATTCAAAGTCACGTTAATACAAAGTTGAGTTGTTTGAATTTTTTGTCTATTCATTCAATCAATAAATAATCTACACTAAGGATTGTGTGATGAACAAGAAAGATAATGGTGTTATAGAGTTCCTCACTCTTATGGAGCTTACAGTCTCCGAGGAGTATGTACATGCAAACAAATAGATGAATGAGATTAGTGAAAAGACTAAGAAGATGTCATACAGCATAGGTGGGAGGGGTAGGATGCAGGGTATTTTAAATAAATGGTCTGCGATCGACTTTCTTAGACGGAAACATTTAAGCTGGATATGAGTGGTGAGAAAAAGTATTCCAGATGGAGAGAAGAACAAGTGCGAGGGCGCTCTGGGTGCAACAAGCCTAGTATGTTTGAGGAGCGATGTGGTTGGAAAGTAGTGAATCGTATGAGATGAGAGATGTGCACAATGGTTGTAACTATATAAAGAATTTGGTTTTGTTCCAGATAAAATGTTTTAATCAGGGAAATGGCATGAACTGATGTATGACTTTTTAAAACTCATCGTACTAGGAGAACTGCATGTAGGAGGTCAAAAGTAGGAGCAAGGGAGACCGGCTTGGTTGGCTCTTATAGTCGTCCAGGTAAGAGGTGGTGGCAGATGGCTCTGGGGCAGTGGTTCTCAGTGGGGGCAATTTTGCCCCGGGCATATTTGGCAATGCCTGGACACACTTGGTTGTCACAGTTGGGAACTGGGATGCTACTGGCACCTAACAGGTGGAGGCCAAAGATGGTGCCAAGAACCCAGCAATGCACAGGGCAGCCATCCACAGTGAAAAATGTTTCGGCCCAAAATGTCAGTAGTGCCAAGGCTGGGGAACCCTGCTCCAGGCTGTTGGTTCTATAACTGGAAATGAGTGGAAGAAGATGCTATTTTTTAGAGGTATAAGCAAGGTAACTTTCTATAGACGATGTGAGAGATGAAAAGGCAGAAATCCAGAATCCTAGCTTTTGTGCTTGACTATCTGGCAATGCCACAGTGCCATTCCTGAGAAGAAGACTAGGAGTTTAACGTATTAGGGGTGAGAACCAAGAATTCTGTTTTGGTCATGTTAAGTTTGAGATACTTATGAGGTATCAAAAGCAGGTGGTGAGTAGGTAGTTGCACATAAGTGTCTAGACCTCATAGGAGAGGAAGCTCACGATATGAGACATTAGCACAAAGAAGATATTTAAGCCATGGGGGTAGAGGAGATCACCTGGAGGGAGACAACTAGAGTAGAAAGTAGGGCCAATGACAGGGAGTTAAGGTTAAGCGAAGGTGGTGAAAGTAGGAATGAGATTGGTAAGGAATAGATACTGAGATAGGGAGAAAACTCTGGACACTGCAATCATGAAAGTTAAAAAAGTATTCGTGTTACATCGAGCCAAATGAAAACTGCCTAACTCACTTTAGACCTACTACAAAACCAGAAAGTTCATGTAGTTCCACCTCACAGAAAGAAAGAATGACCAACGATGTCAAACACTGCCAGGAGGCCGTGATGAGAGTGCACATGGAGAGTGTGGTGACCCAAAGGCTCTTGGTGACTTTGACAAGGGCAGTTCCAGTGGAATATAGGGCGTAAAAGCCTGGTTTTAGGGAGCTCAAAGAGAAAATTGGGGGTGAGAAAAGAATCAAGCATTTCTTTAGATTAAGAGGGACAGAGGTTTAGAAAAACTTCTTTAATGATAGAAAATGCTAGAAATGTTAGATTACTGTGCTGCACTGGTGAGAATAAACCAGGAGGAAGGGACAGATTTATGGTGCAGTGGGAGAGAGGATGTTTGAAGGAGTACGGTCTTTGAAAAGGATGGAATCCAGAGCACAGAAGGGGGTTGGGGCTTCTTGTACGATCAGAGACATTTGTTCTATTGAGAATGAAAGGCAGAGAATTTGGGTAAACATACAGGCAGGTTAATAACTTTGGAATAAGAAAACGAGGGAGTTGTCCAATTATACTTTCTTCTTTATCGTATATAACTGTATACTATTCTTCAACATCTATTATCCTTAATTCTTGGTATAATTTAGAAATGTATTACTATATTAAAGGCAGTCATAATTTTGACCTGGTATGGTATTCCTAACTCTATCTTTAATTATTTTCTTTTCAAAGAACATATTTTCAGAGCCCTATTTCTACTTTAATACATTCACCTTGCTATGACCATCTTTTGAAGATAGAAAGAGATTTATAATGCATTATACTTTGTATTTCAGAACTTACATAAGCAAGTTTTTGTCCAGTGCTGAGTCTGGTTCATTTTTCAGTAAAGGGACTCCTGGAGAGCAAAGGGAAAAAAGCAAAATTGTAAACTCTTGCCCAAATCTTTAACTCCCACTGTCTCCAAAATTTATCCAGCCATTTGGTATTCATCTTTTTCATAAGATTATTTATGAAGTGTGCACACCACATGAGGGCAGAGACTTTGTCCATCTCTCATCAAAGAATTCCCAGTAGCACAGTGCCTGTCAAATAATACAAACTCATAAATACTTGAACAAATCAGTGAACAATTAAATTTGATTATCTTTCTCCTTAACATTCTTTTTATTCTCTGTTGAGTAACTTGAAGTCATTTCCCACCCTCTCCCCAAAGATGTAATATACAGTCCTCCCTCGATATCCACAGGAATTGCTTTCAGGAGCCCCATGGATACTGAAATCCACAAACGCTCAAGGCTCTTATATAAAATGGTGTAATATTTGCACATAACCTACAGCACATGCTCCAGTATACTTTAAATCATCCCTAGATTACTTATAATACCTAATACAATGTAAGTGCTATACAATGTAAGTAAGTGTTATACTGTATTATTTAGGGAATAATGACCAAAAAAAAGTCTGTACATGTTCAATACAGACTCAACCATCGTAGGCCTACCTACATAGCACACGTCAGTGACAAGGTAACTTTTTTTTAATATTTTTGATCCACAGTTGGTTGAATGCTAAGATGTGGATACAGAGGGCCAACAGCTTAGTGTGCCCCAAGGTCCATGAACTTAAATTATTGATAATCTGAATGTATTTGTACATATTGTATCAATTACAAATACTGTTACTTGCAAGAAACAGAATACCTGGCAAATAGTTTACATTTGCATGTAACTAGAAATCCCGAGGAGGACAGTTGGTGGCTGCAGTGGGGGCAGCAGACATATAAATAATGTCAAAGCTTAAGGTCCGTGTCTGTGATTCTCTCACCCTTCCTCCCACTGTCCCATGATACACACTGCAGTTCCAAGCATCACACAACTGTATTCCGTGGCTGGAAGCAAGGGCAGCACAAGGGAGAGACATTTCTCTGCTTCCTTTGCCATTACTGCAGAAAAACATATCTGTTCCAGAAACCTTTGCTTAAGCAAACTTCTCTGGGCATGTCATTGGCCAGAAGTGGGCCACCCTTAGACTTAAAATAGGTATCTTAGTACTAAGGAAGAAGGAGGTAGTGGCTTGTGGTGGGGAAAAAAAAAAGAATAAGGGCTATAAACTATCACAAAGTTAGCCAAATTCAGCTTTTCATCTTGGACTTTGCTTAGTGAAGGCAGCAGGTGGCATTGCCCCAGTTCCCACTCCATTATTCTACTCACCATCTTGGGGTGTTTTCCAACACACGAGTGCTGTGAGTGGAGCAGACAGGGAGACCTTGTGCTTTCTCCACTCAGCTAATACGTGTCTGTGTGGCCTCTGTGGCTACTTTATATTGTCAATTCTTTCATCTCCATGAAATTTTAAAACCTAGCTGTGAAGAGTTTAAGTGATTTTTCATAATCTCCTCTCTGGAGCTACAACTTGGCGAAAAGATTTCTATAATTAATACTGCTTTGATGGCAGTAACAACTTTCGTAGGCAGGATATTTCCCCAATTTAAATTTATTTAAAAATTGGACTATCTCCTATTACTTTTCAGTAACAACCTCTCCAATCCTATTATGATACCCTCACAAACATTGTGCTACTGTATTTTTCAGCTTTAGAGAGTAAAGAAAACAATATTTGGAGCTAAAATAAACAAATAAAAAAGCCTAATGGAACTTTGTGTGCACAAATTATTTTACGTTCCCTGAGCCTTATTTAAGTCAATTGTCTAGTTAATCCTCCATGTTTTTGAATAAATTCGTGCTTCCACCTTTTTTGGACTCTCTGTATTGAATATTTATTGCTCACCAGGTCAAAGAATAAGCACTTTATATGTATTACTTAATTTGATTCATATAATAATCCAATGACGCAATGTTTTCTCTCTCCCTTCCCCCTAAATCCCCGCAGTTTACCAAGAAAACAGACCCAGAGAGGTGAAATAGGGCTTGGGCTCATGAAACTTGTCCCTGCAGAGTAGAGGCTCGGTAAGGGACGAGTTTATCTGACTCCAAAAGTTTGTGGTCACTATAGTAGACCACTTTCTCTTACATGAGTTTCTTATCATTCTTTGGGAATTAATATTGCTTTGATGCCAGCATCTACTTTGGGAAGCAAATTTTAGCTCCAGATACTGTTGAGACCGACTGTTTTCAAGGCTTTGACAAATGCCTCCCATACCCTTCCAGGTGATTTTACTGCCTCGACTATAAATAGGACATCTTGTTTAAGCAGAAAGGGGTGGCTATAGAGTATGGCCACTGCCTCCCTTATCTAAGGCTACAGGGGTCCCTTCTCCCTTGTTGCATATGATTAAAAGTTCTGCTGGTAGAAAGTGGACTGCCAAATGGCATGTTTTATTCACTTCCCTCCTCAGAATAAGCTTCTGTCAGGAACCCCCTTCTGTGCTCAGACACAAACAAATTCCCTGAAAATACAGTTAGTGATCCTATCCAGTTCTCAGTATTTCAGAGTGTAAACTTCAGCTATTTTCTTGGCATAGTAATAACAAACACTTGTTATAATGCTTAGCGTGTTACAAGCATGGGTCTAAGTATGTGTATTCATTTCCTGTGCCTGCTTTAACAAACTGCCACACACTAGGCAACTTAAAACAACCAGAGTTTATTCTCTCACAGTCCTAGAGGCCAGAAGTCTGAAATCAGTATCACTGGGCCAAAATTAAGATGTCTGCGGAGCCATACTCCCTCTGAAGACTCCAGAGGAGAATCTGTGCCTTGCCTCTTCCAGCTTCTGGTGGCTGTTGGCATTCTTTGACTTGTGATCATATCGTTCCAATCTCTGCCTCCATCCTTACCTTCTTCTATGTCTGTCTGTGGTCATATCTCCCTCTTATATGGATACATATTATTGTGTTTAGAGTTCACCTGGATAATCTCTTCATATCAAGATCCTTAACATAATCCCATCTGCAAAGATGCTTTTTACCATATAAAGTAACATTTACAGGTTCCAGGGATTAGAACCAGATATCTTTGGGAGCCATGATTCATCCTACTGCAGTATTTTACATCTATAACTCACTCGATCACACAGCCATTGAGATAAATATTGTCATTATTCCCATTTGCTGATGAGAAAACTGAGGCAGAGACACGTCATTCAACTTATCCAAGATTATATAGTCAGTAAGGAGCAGTATCTGAATTTAAACCCAGGAAATTTGTGACCTTAAAAACTAGCTGCCACTATAAGTAAAAAAAAAAAAAAAGAAAGAAAGAAAAAGAAAAAAAATGTTCCTATGGAGTTCTCCAGACTGAATGTGTCAAGATAGAAGTCAAATGAAAAGAGGTTTTTCCTTTAAAGGCAGTAGACCTACGTTGTGGAATTTCCCCAGTTTCTCATCTTTGGCAGGACTCCTTGTTCCATCGTGTACTTTTATCATCTTATACATACACAGTCACTGTAAGTGCAGGGCTGTTAGAGTAATGTGAGAAAAGTGTGCTGTATAAACTATATGCAATTGAGGTATTTGCTGAACAAATGGACTTTTTAACCAATCCATTAAAGGAACACCATGTTTGAGTTGGCAATAAGCAGTAAACAAGCTAGATACACCTTATCATTTTTAAATTTTAAGACAGGCCCTTCCAGTACAGCTTGCTGGACTCCTGTACCCCCAATACCCTAGCCTAGTAAAGTTTCTTTTGCAACCCCTAGATCCCAGGAAAGGGTTTTCTAGACTGAATATCCTATGTCATCTAACCATCACACTTCTAGCAGACAATCCCAAAAGTATGTTATCAGAAGTGAAATTAAACTGAGGTTTATTAAATATCACCACATGCATCTCTTATTTAGTTTGTATTCTACTAGGACTATATGAGGTTCAACTTTCCATATGTTTTTGCCTATTATCTCACAGACTTTTTCTCTTTTTTTGCCAGTTTATGGTGTCTAATGATTGCTCTCTGCGATTTTTATTTTCTTTTCACTGATTAATTATGAGGTTAAACATTTTTCTTATTTTTGTTAGACATTTAGATTTCATCTTATAACAATTTTAACTCTGCCATATGTGTTTATCTTTTACTTTTAATTTGCAGAGTTATTTTTTTTTCAAAACTGAACTCATTTTAAAATATAAGCATCCCAAATGTCATTGCCTATTTTGTGGCCTGATACATTGTTTAACGAATAAACTTAAAAATCAAACTATGGAAGTGATGGAAGTATCATGGCAGAGTGAGAAGTCTCCTTTGTTTCTCTTCTTAAATTTACAAGTCTCCTTAAATTACAAATATAACTCAACAGAGGACCCCCTGCACAACACACACACACACACATGCCCAGAAGATCCGTGCACTGGAACATCTGAAGGCAGGTGGGCTGGCATGAGTAGGGCGGCAGGACAGCGACAGTTGCCCACTGAGGCTCCAGTGAGTGCAGCAGCAGTGGAGAAATCAGGCTGCGGCACTCACATTATGGCCTGGAGCATACGAGGGACAGAAGTAGTAGTCCCCTAAGGAAAGGCATCTCTCTTTTCCTCTCCCCATTGCAGCAGACCCCAGTAGAGGTCGCTGGGAAGCTTAAAACAACACAGCTCTACTGACAGCCATTACTGGAAAGGGGGTGGAGCAGCAGGATCTGGCGCTTGCCTCCATAGCCCCAACAACCCCAACAGAGCCAGGTAGAGAAAACTGAGATGGCTTAAACAGTACAGCAGGGCTGCAAAATCATCAACTTGCCTCCCCTCCCCCACCCATCCTGGCAGAGCCTGGTAGAGGCCATGGAGACACCTCCAAGACACAGCGGGGCCAGCGACCATTAGTAAAAAGGAGGTAGTGCTGGGAGCTCACAAAACTAGTTCTCCACTACCAGCCACAATCGCCCACCACAGTGGTAGTGCCCCATAACCAGGGTGAGCTGGTCACAGAGGAGACACCCCCCATCCCATTGGCTATGCAGCATTTTCCTTAATCAAAGTGCTGCTGTTCCACTGCAACCCCAAAGGTGCAAACAGGTAAGAGAGGACAACAACATGCACTATAATACCACATACTGGAAAACAAAACAAGAAAAGTACCCTACATATCAATCTCTGAGTTGTTGACAAAGAAAGAATTCTCAAAGCAACCAGGGAGGAAAAGACTGTAACCTACAAAGGAAACCTCGTTAGATTATCATCAGATTTTTTCAGCAAACACCTTACAAGCCTGGAGAGAGTGGGATGAAATATTCAAAATATTGAAAGAGATAAACCACCAGCCAAGAATAATATAGCCAGCAGTTAACCTTTAGATATGAAGGAGAAATAAAGGCTTTCCCAGACAAACAAAAGCTGACGGAATTTACCACCACAAAGCCTGTATTACAAAAAATGTTGAAAGAAGCTCTTCTACCTGAAACCAAAAGTATACAAAACTTTGAATAAGATGAGAGACAGAAACTCTATTTCTGAAAAGGGTATTAATTATAGCATAAAGGTTAAAGATGGTGAAAAAAGCATTTTTAAAAAGACTATAATTTCTGCAATTTGGAAATGAATGCACAGTACCAAAATGGATAATTTGTGACAACAAAAACATGAAAGGGGAAGAGGAAAAGGACTAAACTTGCACAGGTGAATGTAGATAAGATGCAATCAGAAGAAAAATTATTATTGTATGTATGCAATATTTTTTTACATAAATGTAATAGTACCCATGGAAGAAAAATCTAGAGCTGAGACATGTAACATAAAAAATAAAGGAAATGAAGAGGAAAAAAATCATAGATTACCACCAAACTAAACAGACAGAAACACAAAGGAAAAGAAACAATAGAGAGTCAGAGCTACCAGAAAATAAAAGATTAAGTGGCTGTAGTAAATCCTCAAATATCAGTAATCACCCTAAATGTAAATGGACTGAACTCACTAGTTAGAAGGCACAGAGTAGTTGGATGTAAAAAAAAGACCCAACTATACGTTGCCTTCAGGAGACCCATCTCAGCTACAAAGATAAACATAGGTTCAAATGGAAGGAGTGGGAGATGATATTCCAAACAAATGGTATCCAAAGAAAATCAGGTGTAGCTGTACTTATATCAAACTAAATAGATTTTGAGATTTAAAAAAAATAACAAGAGACAAAGAAAGAAATTTTATAATCATAAAGGGAACAATTCATCAAGACATAATAATTATTTATATACATGCACCCAACCTGGAAGCACCAAAATATATAAAGCAATTACTAACAGACCTACAGGGAGAAACTGACAAAAATACAAGTATAGTAGGGGACCTGAGTACCCTATTGACAGCAATGGATAAATCATCTAAACAGAAAGTCACTAAGGAAATATTGGCCTTAAATGACACACTGGACCAAATGGACATAATCAATATTTATAGAACTTTCCATCCAAAAACAACAGAATATACTTTCTTCTCAAGTGCACAAGTAACATTCTGAAGGCTATGTTGGGGCACAAAACTAGTCTCAGTAAATTTAACAAGATTGAAATCATAACAAGTATATTTTCCAACCACAGTGGTATGAAACTGGAAATTAACTATAAGAAGGAAGCTGGAAAAACCACACGTATGTGGAGATTATACAACATGCTACTGAACAACTATTGGGTTAAAGGAGAAATAAAAGATCAAAAGATACATAGAGACAAACAAAAATGAGAATACGACATACCAAAATTTGAGGGATGCAGCAAAAGTGGTACTAATGGGGAAGTTTATAGCATTATAGACCTATCTCATGAAACGAGAAAAATCTCAAACAGCCTAACATTACACCTCAAAGAACTAGAAAAAGAAGAACAAAGCCAAAAGTCAGTGAAAATAAGGAAATAATAAAAATCAGAGTAGAAATAAATGAAATAGAGAACAGAAAGACAATAGAAAAAAATTAATGAAACAAAGATCTGGCTATACTTACTAAGGAAAAAAAAGACTCAAATAAAATCAGAAATGAAAGAGGAAAAGTTACAACTGACACTACAGAAATACAAAGGACTATAATAAGAATACTATGAGAGGATGTACACCACCAAATTCAGTAACCCAGAAGAAATGGACAAATTCTTAGAAATATATAACTTTTCTAGACTGAACCATGAAGAATAGCAAAACTTAAATAGACCAATCCCTAGTAAGGAAATTGAAACAATAATCAAAAACCTCTCAAAAATCAAAAGTCCAAGACCAAATGGCTTCACTGGTGAACTCTGCCAAACAGTCAAAGAAGATTTAATACCTACCCTTCTCAGACTCTTCAGAAATATCGAAGAGGGGGTAATACTGCCTAACTCATTTTATGAGGCCAACATTACCTTGATAACAACACAAGGCAAGGACAACACAAAAAAAGAAAATTTCATAGATGAACTAGAAAATTACTCTGATGACTATAGATGCAAAAATACTAGCAAACCAAATACAACAATACATTAAAAGGATAATACAACATGGTCAAGTGGGGTTTATTCCGGGGATGCACGTATGGTTCAACATACACCAATCGATGTGATACACCACATTAACAAAAGGTAAAAATCATGTGATCATATCAATAGATGCAGAAAAAGCATTTGTCAAGATACAACATCCATTTATGATTAAAAAGACTATAATTTCTACAATTTGGAAATGAATACATAGTACCAAAATGGATAATTTGTGACAACAGAAACATAAAAGGGGAAGAGGAAAAGGACGAAACTTGCACAGATAAATGAAGATAAGACGCAATCAGAAGAAAAATTACCATTGTATGTATGAAATTTTTTTTTACATAAATGTAACTCAATAAAATGGGCATGGAAGGAAAGTACCTCAACATAAGAAAGGCCATGTATGACAAACCCTCAACTAATATATTCAGTGGTGAAAAACTGAAAGCTTTTCTTCTAAGATCAGAAACAAGACAATGATGTCCACTCTCACTACTGTTATTGTTTACTTCATCCTCCATCATGATAATGCCTGTGTCACACATAGCTTCTTGTACATGGCAATTTCTGTCATATAAAAACATTACAGCGTGTCCTCATCCGCTTTATTCACCGAATCTGGTACCGTGCGACTTCTGGCTCTTCCCCAAAGTCAAAATGATCATGAAAGGAAAATGTTTTTAATCGATTCAGCCACGACAGCGCAACTAAAGACATTCATGAAAGAGGACTTCCAGAACTGCTTTAGAAAGTGACAAGAATGATGCGATAAGTATGTTCAAAGCAAGGGGGAGTATTTTAAGGGGGATTAATGATAATGTGTCTTTTACTGTAATCAATTTTTAAAAATTTAAACATTCACCATATTTTTTTATTACACCTCATAGAATAAAAGGTCCTCAAATTTGTATGGAACTACAAAAGACCCCAAATAGCCAAAGCAATCCTGAGAGAAAAGAGCAAACCCATAGGCACCATGCTCCCTGACTGGCTGAAAAACAGACCACTAAAACAGAATTGAGAGCCCCGAATTAAACTCACCCATATATAGGCAACTAATTTTCAACAAAGCGGCCAGAAATCTACAATGGAGAAAGGAAGTATCTTCAGTAAATGGTGTTCGGAAAACTGGAAAAGCCACGTACAAAAGACTGAAACCAGACTGCTATCTGACACCATTCACAAAAATTAACTCAAAATGGATTAAAGACTTGAATATAAGACTTGAATATAAGACCAGAAACAATAAAATACATAAAGAAAATATAGGCACTAAACTTATGGACTTTTGTCTTAAAGATATTTTTTGTGAACTTGACCCCAAAGGCAAGGGAAGTAAAAGCAAAAACAAATGAATGGGACTAGATCAAACCAAAAAGCTTCTGCAGAGCAAAAGAAACCATTAACAAAACAAAGAGGCAACCAACCAAATGGGAGAAGTTACCTCTGATAAAGGACTAATATCCAAAATATATAAAGAACTCATGCAACTCAACAACAACAAAATCCAATGAAATAATGGGTAGAGTATGTGAACACTTTTTCAAAGTAGACATACAGATGACTAACAGACATGAAAAGATGCTCAACATCACTAGTTATAAGGGAAATGCAAATCAAAACCACAATGAGCTACCACGTCACACCTGTCAGAATGGCTATTATCAATAAGACAAGTAATAAGTGTTGGAGAGGTTGTGGGAAAAAAGGAACCCTCACACACTTCTGCTGGGAATGTAATTTGGTGCAGCCACTATGGAAAGCAGTATGGAGGTTTCTCAGAAAATTAATACAGCTACCATATTACCCTGCAATCCCTCTTCTGAGTATCTACCCCCAAAAATTTGAAAACAGTTATTCATAAAGATTTGTGAACCCCCATGTTCATTGCAGCATTACTCACAATAGCTAAGACATGCAAACAACCTAAGTGTCCAGTTGAATACTACTCAGACATAGAAAATGAAATATTGTCACTTGCAACAATATGGATGGATATTGAATATTATGCTAAGTGAAATAAGTCAGATGGAAAAGGACAAAACCACATGATTATACTCATATGTGGGATAAAAAAGAAAAAGCAACAAATGAATAAACAAAACAAACGTACAAGCAAACAAAAAAAACACCTCATAAATACAGACAAAAGAATGGTGGTTACCAGAGGGGAAAAAAGGTGGGGAGAGGACAAAGAGAGTAAAGGGGGTCAAATACAAGGTGATGGATGTCGTATTATATATTATTAACCAGTGTTAAACCAATACGTTTAATAAAAATTTATAATTCACAAAATATTAAACATGCACGATATGGTCGTAATATATCTAATGGCAAGTCTCATAAGCACTGTACTTTTGAAGCAATGAGAATTCACAATCTTTTGAGCTCTCTGCAACAATCGTAATACGCTATGAAAATATTAGTGACTTCCATTGCTGACAAAGTCATAGGTACTGCTAATATGACTGAGGTGTTGCCTGTTAAAAAGGGGAGGAAATGGTACATTTCAGTTAAAGGCAGTGAAACTAACGATGGGATTGTTTCCCCACTGAAGATCCCTGAGTCCAGAATAAGAACCCTGCCCAATCCCTCCTGACACCCATCGTCACTGAGAATCCCTGGGCTGGGAGTCCTCGGTTTCCACCAACAGCTTCGAGCAGCCGTTGTCCCACATCCAGGAGACTTGGGTCTCACTTAATTAGCTACCCCCTTTCTGGAAGCTATGATTGCTCAACACAAATTTTTTTTTTTTTTTTTTTGTCATTTGTTGTCCCTGATGGCTCAATTGCCGTCAATTGTCTTCCCCCCCTTTCTACAATCTCCCCCCCTGCAGTTCAAGCCGTAGTTTCTCAGTCTAGTTGTGTAGGACACGGCTCCCTGGCCCATGCTGGTGTTATGAGCCTTGCGCTCCCCATGGCTGAGGCAGTCGGTCACCAGTTGGCTGCTCACAGCAGCTCATGGCAGCTCTCACTGGCTGCCGGCTGCTCTTGCTGGCTGCTGGCCACTCCTAGCAGCACACGGTAGCCCACGCCAACCTCTGGCTGCTCACGGCAGCCCAGCTCCAGGGACAGCTGTTGTTACCAACCTTAGCTGTAGAGGGAGCAGCTCACTGGCCCATGTGGGAATCGAACCGCCAACCTCAGCGTTAGGAGCACAGCGCTCCAACTACCAGAGGCACCAGGCCGGCCCCGCATTGTCTTTTTAGCTGTCTCATTTTCACATTTCTGTTTAACATAAATGGAAGTCACCAGGGAGATGAGACCAAAATCCACATAAAAAGAAAATGCAAGTATTGGCCAACTCAGACTAAAATGCATTAGACTTGTCATTAAAACAAAACAACTGCTTGTCTTTAATTGTTCTAATAGGGAAGGAAAGGCCAGACATTCTCCTTTGTTTATTCCAATATGGCTGCTTGTAGTTTTTTAAATAGGGTTTTGCCATGAACCACAAACTAAGATGTCATTGCTGTTGTCCTGGCCTGGTGGCCTGGGGCGCAGACCCCGGGACCAGACACTGCCCATAGGGCTGTGCAGCCTCTGACACCAGCTTCCACCCCTCTCACTGGCCACCAGCCTCCTGTTCAGTTGTGACCCCCCACTCCCAGGCGCCCCCTGCATCCAAACCACTACTGTCTCTCCAACAACAGCACTTTCCAGGCATTTTTTGATAACCAAGACCCATTTTTTAAACTCATGAACCACAAAACATAGAAAAAAACTCAACTCGTTATGTTGGCTATATTTTAACAAAACTCTTAAAAAAAAAAAAAAGACAAAAAACTCAGCTTGCTGAATGCAAAAGCTAAAAACATCCTCAGGAGGAAGTGATGCATTACAGAGCCCAGGAAGGGCAGGCTGGGATTGAACCTGCCCAGAAAAGCAACCCTTAGGGCTCCAGTGGCTCAGCTGGCCTCATCTTCCAGGGCCTGACTGGACGCTCCAATCGGTCAGGGCAATCAGTGAATGCCCTAATTCTAGGACATTTGCCTTCGTCCCATGGCCCTTGTGGGGAGATTGTTGACCTCAGCCCAGGGGTGCAGTCTGTGGGAAGAAATAGAACAGCTGGCTAATGAGTTTTCCTGTAACGGCGCTCATGGATGGGGCGGACTCAAGGAGGAGGACGGGTTTACTCATCCAAAGCCTTTGGCATGGATGAGCCTGGATAGCCAATTGCTTGACGATTTTGTCCTTTTCACATGCTCAGGCCAGCAAGCCAGTGTGAGCTTGAACTTCAGTCCTGCGAACATGGAGATGAGCCCCCTTCAGCCCACCAGGGCCCTCAGAGGCCACGTGGCATCATGGTGCAGTGCCAGCTTTGAGTTCTAAAGCCCTGCCTCCAACTCCTCCGTGGCTTCCACGCATGTTTTGTTATTGAGAAAGTCCCTGCCCTCTCTGGGCTTGCCTTTCGCGTCTGTAAAATGGAATGGATAGACTCTTAAGAGTCCTTTGTGCCCTTCTCAAGCTCGGAGATGACCTCTGGGTCTGGAGGCAAAAACTGCCTGGGGAACTCTCCTCCTGGCATCTGCCATCGCCCCTATCTCCACCCTCCAGGTCCTTAACTCACTTTTTTTTAACTGACAAAAAATATTAACATAAAATTAACCATTTTAAGTGAATAACTCAATGGCATTTAGTATATTCACAAAATTGTGCGACTACCATCTCTATCCAGTGTCAAAACATTGTCATCAGCCCAAAAGGAAACCTACTACCCGTGAAACAGTTTCTTGCTGAGCCCCCCGCCACCACCAATCTGCTTTCTGTCTCTATAGTTTTATCTATTCTAGATATTCCATCTGGATGGAATCATACAATATACGATCTTTTGTGTCTGGCTTCTTTCATTTAGTGTAATATTTTCAAAATTCATCCATGTGGTAGCCTGTGTCAGTGCTTCATTCCTTTTTATGCTGAAGAATATTCCATTGTATGTATAAACCACAATTTCTTTCTCCATTCATGTATCAATGGACATTGGGGTTGTTTCCACCTTTCAGCTATTGTGAGTAGTACTGCTCTAACCGTAAGTGTACATGTATTTATTTGCGCACCCATTTTCGGTCCTTTTGGACAAGTACCTAGGAATGGAATTGCTGGATCATTTGGTGATTCTATGTTTAGTGTTTTGAGGAACCATCAAACTTTCCCACAGCAGCCGAATCATTTCACCTTCCTACCAGCAATTCACAAGGGTTCCAATTTTTCCATATCCTCACCAACATTGTTCTTTTCCTTTTTTGTTTTTATTATTACCATCCTAGTGGGTGTGAAGTGGTATCTTATTATGTGTTTTTTTTACATCTCCCTAACAACTGATGTTCAGCATCTTTTCATGCTGGTCATTTGTATATCTGTGGGAAAATATCCATTCAGTCCTTTGTCCGCTTTTTGTTGGATTGTTTGTCTTTCTGTTGTTGAGTTGTAAGAGTTTTTTAATATATTTTAGATACCAAACGTTTACCAAACATATGATTTACAAATATTTTCTCCCATTTTGTAGGCTTTTTCACTTGCTCGATCATGTCCTTTGATGCACAAAAGTTAATTTTAATGAAGTACAATTTCTCTATTTTTTTCTTTTGTCACCTGTGCTTTTAGGGTCATATTTAAGGAACCACTGCCAAATTCAAGGTCAAGAAGGTTTGCCCTGTGTTTTCTTCTAAGAATTGTATGGTTTTAGCTTTTATATTTAGGTCATTGATGTCTCAGTTCACTCTTAAAGGAAAAAGAAACCTACCTGAGCGCAGAGTGGACTTCTTTTTTGGTCTCTCTGAGTTTGGCTGGGAAGCAGCTACTTTAAACCCAAAGAACCTTTTATGTAGTACATATTTTCCAGATGCTTTCTGTTATCACCTGATACCTACAGCGTGTTATTGTATTCTGACCACTGGAATCCCGCAGTGAAGGATCGGATTACTAAACAATTATGACATCGACCTTCACTAACACCTGCTCTGCCTGAGTACTTCACACCTGAGGGTGAACCACACTTCTTCCTTGCTGGGCCTCAGTTTCCCCAAAGGTAAAATAAGATTTTGGCTGAGGTGCCTGTAAGTATGGCTCTTGTTAAGTGCTGCTGAGGTGTCATGCTCACCACTGTGCTGCTCCCCAAATTCTGACCACCTGACGGGTTGTTTTTAATTTCTTTAGCAGGAGAACTTTTTATGGGCAGACCCTTGGGCAGAAGTCTGGGTTGTAAACAGATAAAAGTGAAGCTTCTCTGAGTAGAGCAGGAGAGGGGGGCCTCCCCATGGTACCCTCTCCCTGGGGTCTTGGAGGGCAGTGCCCAGATATCCAGGAAAGGCTGTGGGGGGAGTCCGTCTTTGGAATGCCCCCCGCAACGCCTGGGCCCTGGGGTACTCTGGCTTACTCCTACATGATCTTCATCCTCTGGTGTGAAGTATTCAGGCAGAGCAGGTGTTAGTGAAGATCGATGTCATAATTGCTTTGTAATCCGATCCTTCATTGTGGGATTCCAGTGGTCAGAATGCAATAACACGCCGTAGGTATCAGGTGATAACAGAAAGCATCTGGAAAACATTAATATGTGCTAAATAAAGCCTAATGAGAATGGGGGCCAGTGAGAAGAAACAGGACCCTGTCCCACCGTGATTCTAGGAGGGGATGTTCCCAGCAGGAGGTTTTCCAGGCCCCAGCAGGAGAGAGCACGCTCCAGTGGAGTCACTGCCTAGAGTTTCATGGGGCAGGGTTAAGGGGGACCCAGAAGAGATGGTGAGCTGCCCCCCACCTCTGGAGAGGCAATGGGAAAGCCACCACACCCCAGATATATCTGCAGCAAAAGTGTGTCCCTCCAGGGGATGGCACAGCTACTGTCCAACTGGACCCAGCTGGGCCAGTTGTCTCTCCGGCCTGCTCACGCATCTCCTCCCCACATCTCCTGTAGCCAAACCCAACCAGAATCCAGAGAGCAGGGACCTGGAGAGGCAGGGATACAGGGCATTGTGGCGAAGGGTGGCAAATGGATCCAGAGCAAAAGTTGGACATCTAGTACCTGCCCCTTGGTCTCTCATGGTTTGAGCTTCTCACAGGGGAGTTTTTAATGGTCAGTGTTCCAGAAAGTTCCATTTCAGTAAGAATGCTTGGTCTGGGGAAGGCCCTCGAAGTAACTTCAGGTGACTACTACTTCCCAATGTAGTTGTAGTAATGTAGGTGGGTGTATGCAAGGCTCTCTGCCTTTATAAATGCAGTAAGAATCACACCGGATTTGGAATGAATCTGGCTCATAAAGATATCTGAGGGAAGAAAATTTCCCCTAGGGGAAAGAAAATTCCCTGGAGTCATGGGTTGGTGCCAGTACAAAAAATAAAAACAAAGGGCTCCCATGTCCATTATGTTGTTTTGATCCTTCCAACAACCTGTGCAGGTGGGTGGGCAGATGAGTAATGACCTACTTTTAGCAGATAAGAAAATTTGCCCAAAGACACACAGCAAGTCAGCATGTAACACATGGCTATTTTCTTTCTACCATTTATTGTTATCCGACAATGCATTATAGATCTACCAGATGATTTCTAGGCTCTTTCCCCCCTTAGAATGTAAGCAAGGTGAAGGCAAGGGCTTGGCCTGGTCCCTTTACTGAGACGTAGTAGAGTATGGTGGTCAGACACTTGGACTCTGAACCAGATTCTCTGGGCTTACTCTTTACTAGCTCTGTGACCTCTCCGTGCCTCAGTGTTCTTGTCTGTAAAATGGGGATAATAGTGGTACTTAGCAAATAGACTTGTTTTGAGAATTAAATGAGTTCATATATGGAAAGTGCCTGGCACCTACTAGATGATCAGTCAGTATTTGTTGAATGAATGAAAGCCAGAGCCTTGTCATGGGAACAATGACTGCACACACCATACTTTGGTTGGTTGGTCGTGGAAGTGGGAATTGTCTTGGCATCCACATCCAAAAACCCCTGCACTTGGCATACGGAGGACTGGGCCTGCTAGCCCTCTGTGTCATTCTATCCCTGCCCTGCCCCCTCTTCCTTCCTTTCCCCAGTTCTTTGAGCTCCGTGCCAAGTTCTTAGTTAGGCGCTAGCAAAGATATACAATTAACTAGACACTTTCTCCACCTTCAAGGAGTTTGCAGCGTTGCCTCTTGGCCTCTAGTGGGGAAACGCTGTGCTTAATGGGTGAATAATGGACAACAGACTGGGGAGGGCAGGGGAGGTACGGGAGATAGAGGTGGAGGAGAGGGAGGCACCGTGATCAATCCTGTGCCCTCTGCTCCTCTGTCAGCCTGAAGACCCCCGTCATCATTGCCCTTGGAGAGTCCCCCAGTGCCAGGACCACAGCCCAGAGCCTCAGCTGGAACCAAGTGCTCAGTCAAGGTAAGTCGAAGTACATCGGACCCCCATCTAGACCCAGGGCCAGGAAGCCAAAGCTACAGATTTCCTGGTATGGGCCAGGCCCCCTTTCTATGAAGCAAAGTGCCAGCTATGAAAAGGCCAAAGAGCGCGCCCTTCCCAGCCTACGAGAACTCCTGCTATCCACCACTCAACAGCCACTTGCTCCACACTTTAGTGGGCAACCATAGGGGCAGGCCCTGTGCTGGGTCCTACTGCTTCTGAGGCTAGTCAGGATGGTGGGGGGTGTGTGGGTGGGCGTGGCCTTCTCTCCTTGCTTAAAATGAGAAGTGTGGCCTTGTCCAATTGGATACTAAGCATTGGCTTCTAGAACATTCTTGGAATGCAGAAACCTCCCAAGTGGAAAAAGTTGCGTGCTTTGAGCCTCAATTCTGACCTTAGGCAAGTCACTTAACTTCCATAAGCCCCCATTTCTTCACTATCAAATTGGAATAATAATAATAATAACTAATCTCACAGAATTATGAAATGATCAAGTGGGATTATGGACTTGGAAATGTTTTTTAAACATTTTAATCATCAGCAACTAATAACATTGAACATCTTTTCAGGAGCTTGTTTGTCACCCGCATATCCTCAGGTGAAGTCTCTGTTTAGATCGTTTGCCTATTTTTTAACATTAGGCAGTTTGTTTCTTATTGAATTTTGAGAGTTCTTTATTCCAGATACAAAGCTATCGTGGGATATCTGCTTTGTAAATATTTTTTTCTTGGTCTGTAGCTTATTTTGAAAATGCTTTTAAGTAGTAGATGCTACCTACATGTTAAGGGTCTCCCCGAATGACTCAGAATGGAGACCTCAAGAAATTGCACGCCCATCCACTTATGCGTGTCTCCTGGTCTGCCTCCCTGGAGCATGTCAGGCTCCTCTGACTGAGCAAGTTCGAGGGTTGGAGTTACGAGTTTTGATAACTTGGCTCAGGGCTGGTGGTGGGAGGGGAGAGAACAGTCAGAATAGACTTCTCAGGCCTCGGTGTTCCTCAGCCGGTTTCTGCAGGTGCCTGCAGGGTCGTGTGTTCAGCAGCCTGATCCCCGGCTCTCCGTGGGAGTGACTCATGACTATCCCACTTCCACCTTGCACACAGTTTGGATGTGTAGGTTATTGTCAGGCTGCTGAGACAGCGGGGCAGGCTAGGCCCAAACCTCTAGGGTATTCAGCCTCTGGAGCCCTCTGCTCTGGAGAAGAGCAGCGGACACAAGCCTGAGGCTTCCGGCCCTCAGAGCAGTGCTCACGCCAGGTTCCTGCCTCAGTTCCTTGGGGGAATCTTTTTAGGAGCCCAAAGGTCATCAAAAGTCATCTTTCCTTACTCCCTCCCTCCTCCCTTCCTTTCTCCTCTCCCTCCCATCCTTCAGACAACTCTGAGGTGGCTTTCCGTAGAAAGGAGCAAAGGGGGAAATTCTGTAGGAAACTACTGTTGGGGTGGTCAAACAAATTGTAAGAATGAAAAGTTGAGCCAACTTAAACATCTATCCATAGAGGATTAGTTAATAATGTGAAATATGAATAAAGGTGCAATGGATATTTTTAAAACTAACAATGTAAATTCTTATTTGTTGGCACAGAGCAAGGCCCACAGCACACTGTTTTTTGTGGTCTTGTTTTGTTTTTTGGGTTTTTTTAAGGGTTATAGAACAACTCCAGCCCGTTTTGTAGACAGGTGTACCTAGAGCCTATCTGAAAGGATGTGCAGCCAGGTGATCACACCCGTTCGTTCTGGGTGGTAGGATTTCAGGGCTTTGTTGTTGTTCTTGTTAAACCTTTAAATTTATGTTGCCTGAAGGTTTTTCAATGAGAAGGACTATTTTAAGGATCTGAAATTATTTTTTGAGGAAAAAAAGGAAACAAATGTCAGTGGATGTGTCTTAAGAGACTTTCTTTGGTTTTCCACCCCAGGGTGGTAATTAAAGGGTCCTTCCTGGTGTGTTCCAAAAACTACAGTCACAGATGTTGTTTGCCACCTTGGAGGAAGGGGGTTCAGTGCCCTCCCGGGAGGGGTGCAGGATGAAACTTTGGCAGGTGGAGGAAAATTCACAATGTGCTCCTTGAAAACCAAACATAAACACGGAGTCTGGGCCAAGAAATAGCCCCTTGCCCCAAAGACCCCTGGAATTCTACAGGGTCATGTCAGGGAGGGGACAGCCTGCCAGGTCACTGCTGGAAGCTTCCTCACAGGCTCTGAAATGGAAGGTGGGGCCTAGGACAGGTTTCTCTGAACCTAAGGCTCTGAAATTTGGGGCAGAGACAAGCTGGCACCTGGACAAGTTCTCCAAACTCAGCCCAGCTTAAAAAGTCTCTGATTCCAAGCCAACTGGAGATTTCCTAATTAATTGTGAATTCTATGGGATCCCAGAAATATAGTAGTCAGATTTATGGAAGATAAATTTCCCCCGCTGCATTTCTTTCTTTTTCATACTGCATTTAGACTTAATATCTCAATTCGATTTTATTTGGCAGTAAAGTGCTGTTTTCATTTTATTATCTCAAAAATATCTCAAAAATCTTCAACTTTTCATCTCCCCGCCAACGTCACCCAACATCGTTCCTCTTCATCAAGAAGTATTTATTCTTATTTTTCCAAAGGAGAGAGTCTCTTTACTTGCTATGAATCTCCCAAGGTTAAAGTGTCTGAAAAGCTCAGTATTTAAATCCCAACTCAGCTGGGTAATCTCTTATTCCATCCATTCATCTACTCATCCTTCCACCCATCCATCCATCCATCCATCCATCCATCCATCCATCCATCCATCCATCTACTCATCCATCAATCCATCCATTAATCTATCCATCCATCCATCCGCTCATCCATCCATCCATCCATCCATCCATCCATCCATCCATCCATCTATCAATCCATCCATTTTTCTATCCATCCATCCATCCATCCATCCATCCATCCATCCATCTATCCATCCACCCATCCATCCATCTATCCACTCATCCATCAAGCCATTCATTAATTTATCTATCCATCCATCCACTCATCCATCCATCCATCCATCCATCCATCCATCCATCCACTCATCCATCAATCCATCCATTAATCTATCTATCCATCCATCCACTCATCCATCCATCCATCCATCCATCCACTCATCCATCCATCCATCCATCCATCCATCCACTCATCCATCTATCAATCCATCCATTTATCTATCCATCCATTCATCCACTCATCCTCCATCCATCCATTCACTCACCCATCCACCCACTCAGCCCATATTTATGGTGCTCCCTCTGGGGCCAAGGGCTGGGCTGGAGCAAATCTTGGCCTTCTTCTCCTCATTCTCCTGCACTCTGTGAGGACAGCATGTCCCCCACGGAGTCATCTCACAGCGGGAACATGGTGCAGGACATACAGAGCTGTCTTTGAATACCTCCCTCACTTTCTTATCGGAGATGATAATGCTGTCTATCTCCCAGGTTGTTACACAGGTGAGGTGATAATAATAGTGCACAAAAGGCCCTATATGAGTATTAGAGCCTCGGCACTCAAGGATGACAGCGGGGAGTTTTCAGTCCCCGGCAGCAGACACTGTCTGGTTCACTTCTGCACTGAGTAGGTGCCCAGTAGCTGCTCCTACATGGAGCCTTGTCCAGGCCCTGCTCCTGAGGTACATGGTGTTAGGAAAAGGCTACACCTGACTATGGACTCTGGGTGTGATTTGTGCTTCTGCTTTTCAGAGGGCTCAATGAAGAGAAAATTCCGTAGACTACCCCCACACCTCCAGAAAAGAAAATGCTTAGGAAAGTCAGGCAGATGAGAAAAACTGGGAGCAATCGTACTGAACCAGCCCATAAAACAACACATTTTTAGGAAATAACTGCCGTGTGGAGGGATTCACTTTTGGATTTTACTGAAGAGCCCTCAGACCTGATCATCAGCGTTGGTTTCCTTGGCTGTCTTCCCACTCGCTTTTCGTTCTTTACTATCCCATTTCCTCTTCATCTCCTGGTTCTGGGCCAAATAGCATCTACCACGAGTCTAAAATTAGCTCCTTAGGGGTCAGCTTCTGGGAAGTTCAAGTCCCCCCAGACCCTGGGGACTTTCTGACACATGTGAGCACGCAGAGACACACACAGACACACACAAGCTCACCCTCACAGAGGCCAAGGATGTTTACAGCTGCCTTCATCAGGAGCCAATGGATTCCCAAAGACGGTCCTTGAGCACAAAACCTTCCCTGAATTCCCAGCGGAATTCTGACATCAACTCTGTAATTCAGGGATACTTTTTTTAAAAAAACCCTTTTTATAGTAATACTATAATGAATAGGCATTTATAAATAACCAGTGATGTACTGTTACCAGGACCTCAATGTTTGTTTGTTTGTTTTTAAATGAGTCAGTCAGTCTGCATGCACTGGCCCAAAGAAATGCACAAGAGGAGTTTGCAGTACAGAAAGTAAAACAGTATAATACTGAACTGGCCAATACAGAGCCAAGGAGCTTATTGTCTAAAGCCCCGATTCCCCAGTGGTGTGTAGGTTACAGATTCTATCGGGCAAAAATCACAAGACATGGTGGGTTTGGGGTTAGGATCGTGCTGGGAGCTGATTGGTTGGAGGTGAGGTAAGGGTAATAAATCATGTCTTCAGGTCTTCAGGACAGTTCTGAGGTCTGTTTCAGCATCCCTCTGCCTGGTCTCAGGGGAAAGTAGCCAGGGGTCTCTCCACCTTAGGGCTCAGGAGCTGGAAACATAACTTAGGTCAAGATGTTACATTTAGTTGCCGGAGGTCTCACTGTGTGACCATTACTCAGATCCGGGCTACTGTCTTCTGCGGCTTCACGGCTTGCTGATTGTCCCGGGGAAAGGCTAGGTCTGTGTGTGTGTTGAGGTGATTTCTAGAGCTAGAATTTAAAGCTAAATTTAATCAAAGTCATAGGGATCCTCAGTCAGTACCAAGTTGGGGGGATGGCAAAAGCAGTTGGCCAGGGTTATGGGCAACAAGGGGATGCATTGACTGCAGAGGATTTAAAAGCAATAACGAAAACGGAGCAGAAATCAGTCTGCTTTTACGACCCCCCTGTGCTGGCCAGTATCCATGCTGTCCATCATCAACACGCTTCCCTGCCAAGGGGACTGCGCCCCCCACACCATGTGCTATGATGCTTCTGTAAATAACAGGAGTAATAATACCACAGAAACATGGAAAACGTCCATGTTTTACAGAATGAAATCAGAGGGAAGGCACATCTGACACATACTACAATGTGGTTGAACCTTGAGGACAGTACGCTAAATGAAATAAGCCAGTCGGCAAAGGACAAATCCTGTATGATTCCCCCTTATGTGAGGGCCTGAAGTGGTCAAACTCACACAGACAGAAAGTGGAATGGGGGATCCCAGGGACTGGGGGAGGGGGAATGGGGAATTAGTGTTTAATGAGTGTAGAGTTTCAGTTTTGCAAGCTGAAAACAGTTCTAGAGATGGGTGGCGGTGATGGTTGCGAATAATATGAATTCACTAATGCCACCGAACCATACACTCAAAAATGGTTAAAATGGTCAATTTGATGTGTATTTTACCATCATAGAAAAAAAGTCAGGCGCGATCCCAGTACAGACAGGAGAGCACAGAGGCCACGATGGGCCCAGATAGACCTGGCCTTTCCCCATCATGTAACCTTGAGCAAGTCACACCGATGTTGGCAGCCTCAGTTTCCCACTCTGTGAAATGGGACTGGTAATTGCTACTCCATCACAGGAGGCAAGGGGATTTAAACAAACCAGGTAACAAGCCCATCCAGGTCATCCAATGGCGAGAACTTAAGAGTTTGTTGGATAGGTATAGGAAAGTGCTGCCAGGCCGGTGGGCCCCCAGGTGTCAGCTCCAAGCAGAGGTTGGGAGGGCCGAGGAGTGTGCTTAGTGAAGGGTGGGGCTGATGGAGGAAGGAGACTGGAAGAGAGAGGCCAACAGCAGGCCCCCAGCCCCGGGGGTGGTGTGGCCCTCACACACGCTTCGGCTTAGGAGTGGGGAGGATGCAGTGACTTCCCTCTGAGGACTCACTCAGATTCCACCCACACGGCTTTTCCGAGTCCATGCTGCATCCACTCAGAGCGCCCGCTTCTCCACACCCCCCATCTCCCCTAATCGCGCTCACGGCCCTGACCGGCCACCTCCTCTCTGCTCCCCCTCCCCCCAGGCCCACCCTGGAAAGAATCCGCCTCTTACCTCCCCAAGGCTAGTATAAATATTCCAACACGACACACTCAGAGTGATTGTTGATATTGCTAGGTGTGCTCATGGCCTGTGGCTTTAGTTTTTAAAGTCGGTTACATATTCGTTCTGAATGTTCATGGATAAAAGGATATGATGCCTGAGACTTCCTTTAAAACATACCAGCAAAAATCAATAAATACGAAATGAAGAAGGTGAGGAGAGAAGAAGGAAGATGGTGTTGGTGATCACTGGACCAGGGTGACAGGTGCTTGAGGATTCCTTTGTACTGTTCTCTCTACTTTTATAGATTTGGAACTTTCCATACTAAAAAAAGTAAAAACAATGCAAATAGGAGCACAGCCCTGCTGAGGCCTTCAGGGCTCCCTGCTGCCCTCAGGACGAAGCCCAAACACTTTCAGAGAGTGAGGAACAAGGTGGGTATAGCTCACCAACACTGTTCAGAATCCCTGGCTCGTGTTGATAATAAAAAGCAAACAGACTTGTCCATTTATCATTGGTTTAAAACCCCCGACACGCAGTGCAACCCCTTCCTGCCTGGACCAGGGTGGACGGCTCCCACTGCCCCCTCCCCTGAATCCCAGCCCATCTTTGCCCTGGCACCAGACCGCATCCTTTCTCTGGCAATCCTGAATGGCCTGTGTTCCCAGGGGAATTGTGGCCATTTTTCTTGCCTCAGTGCCTTTTCCTCTGATGGGAGAATCTTTCTCACAGTTTTTCACCTGCTAACTCCTGCTTTTCCTGTGAATTTGTTTTTGGTACCACCTCTTCCAGGAAGCCCTCCCTGACCTCCCCTGTCATGCGTTGTCCCTATTGCTGTCCTGCTTCCACTCTGCTGGGAGGGCCCATCTCTGCTCCTGATGGGAGGGTGGGGACCAGGTCATCTTGTTCACTGTTACATGTCTGGGCCTGGCACACAGAGAGGACTCGATAAATATCTGTTGAATAAATTCAGAAATTTTGTTCCTATTTCCATTGCAATACGAAGCAGACTCGCCACCCTGTCTCCTTGCCTGCCACGGGAATAAACACTTGCTAACTGTTCCAAGAGCAGCTTTAAGCCTAATACTCAACTTTAGAAAGAGGACTCGCAATCTAGCCGATCCCGGAAGCCTCAAACACTCAGTGTGCAAACCCTTCCCTGCCCCTCGCCTTGAATAGTTCATCTGAGGGTCTCAAAAGGCTGCAGCAGCAGCACTTCCAAGGCCCCCATCTGTACCTCGTTGGGACATGAGAATTACCTGGAGACCTGGGCCTCCCCCAGACCAACTCAGACTCTGGGCCGGGCGGGCCCAGGTGTCTGAACACCGGGTGTTCAGAGCTCCTCACGTGATTCCAGTGGGCATCCAGGGCTAAGAACCATTGACTTAAGTCAGAAACCACGCCTGTGGGGAAGGGCCGAATGCCGGAAACACCTGCCACCTGCTGAGGGCATTTAAGGCTGACCAGGTGCTGGAGGCTAAGGCTCCCTGCCAGGTGAGTGACAAAGCGGGTGCCGGCGGCTCCTGGTCTGGCCGTGTCGCCCCAGCCCTCTCTCTAGGGATTGATCAGACACCTTGCGCTTGTTCAGGTAATGACCACGAAGCTGTTTGGGACCCTGGCGAGGAGGGGGGCGGTCTTGCAGCCCCACTGGCCCTCCCCCCACACACACCCTCACAACCAGTGGCTTGCCTGGAGGAATAGCTCTCAGATGGAGGCTGGGTGTCTCCTTGTTGAATCAGCCTCGGTTTACAGAACTGTGCTGCTCAGGGGCTCTTTGCTTGTTTCCGGGATGGGTAAGGAGGATGTGACAGGTGTCGGGTGTCCGTTTACGCCACACAGCCCAGGTGGGAGTTTGCAGGGTGTGTGGGCCGTTGTCACCACACAGCAGCCTGTGGATCTGTGTGCCCTGCACTTTTGCTTGTGTTCCTCTCCTTGAAATATCCCTCGGGACATGTCCTCCTGTGGGAAGTGTCCACCTGACTCTGCCCCCTCCCACAAAGCCTTCCACCTGACTCTGCCCCCTCCCACAAAGCCTTCCCAAGCCTTGGAGGTGGGATCGCCTGGTCTCCTGCCTCCTCCTTTGCTGTGACACCTGCCTCCCCTCTGGGCCAGCGTGAGCCACGGAGGGAGGCATCTCTGCATCAAACATGGTGTCTGTGTGTGTCTTGTCCATGTTGGCAAAGCCCTGTGGGAGCCAACAAATGCCAAGGTGGAGTCTTGTTCCCACCCTGGGGTCCTGTTCCCACCCTGCGGTCCCACCCCAGCCCTGGCGGTACATGCTTGCTGATGGGTGCACCTTGGAGCAGAGGTTAGCTCAGTCCTTTCTGGGGAATAAGCCTTGCTCGCTCCAAAAAAAATCCCACTTTAGCTTAAAACAAATCCCACTTTGAAGAAGAGTCTGTTAATGATGTAGATCTGAACATACTGACATGGAAATACGTCCCCGGCACAGGCAAAGTGGAGAAGCAGGTCCCCAAATCGTGTATCCAAATCCCCTCCTGTAATGAGCCCCGGGGTGCGCGTGGAGCCTTGGGGGCCTGCAGGGGTGCTGTGACTGTTTAAAAGTTACCGTGGAGGAGGAGTGGTGTTATTGCAAGTTAATGCTCAACACCTTGTTGCAGTGTGTTAATTTAAATTCAGAAAAGACTGCTTTAGAGAAGCCAACTCGTGGATGATGAGATATATATCTTAATTTAACATAGTTCTCCGTTCACAAAAGATGCTCACAGTCAAAGATGGGCTACATCAAGAAAAGCATAGAAAACCCCAAAATGGCCTGTAATGCCCTAACCAGCGAAAGTGGCTCACGACCGTTAACAAGTTTCAGCCGGGGTCCCTTAGCTAGGCTTCTGCCACCTCACAGCCAGGCCAAGGGGTCTCAGTGTGTGGGGAGCAGCAGAGCTGGCCTGAGGCCGGGGAGGTGTCCTGCAACATTGGTCTCTCCTCTTTCTAATGTGTTGGGGGATGTAAAGCGCGTAAGTTGGTGACATTTGCCTACATAACCAGTGTGGCTTTCTCTGGGGCTCAAACTCAGAGAAACCGTGGGTGCAGAATGACGGTAGCTGACTCTCCTGGACGCTACAAATAGCAGTGTGAGGGGAAGGAAGCACACTTAGAGCTGTGACTAGAAAAGCCTGTGAAAGCCAGAAGGATTTGCTTTGCAGCTGGCTTTGCAGAATGTCCCCCAGTGAAGTGGTTTTGCCAAGCCCGTGACTTTCAAACTGCTCCCTCAAGGCACCTCAGGGATGGGGAGGCCCTCCACCGATCTGCAGCTGAGCTTTCTCTGCTTAAGCCATCTCATACTAGCCTTTCACTTGTATTTGATTTAAAAGGAAGTGGCAGCCATCTGAACCCCTGGATCTACTTCCAAGGTTCCGTATGGCCATACCTTCTGGGATGTGGCAGAAGGATGAATAGTTCCCATGGCAATGGTCCTAGAACTAGGCTCTGCTTTGGGTATCTCCAGAAGCAAAAGCATTTTATCTGCTTGTACTAAACTGGCCTCTTACTTATGCACATTCAGTGAGTCTCGTGAGCTGGGCTGGTTTTGCCACTTACAGTGGGTGAAACAGCAATGAGGTGGCAACATAGAGCCCTGGAGAGGTGGCCTCCGCAGTTTCCATGGCTTAAAACACGCGCTTTCCTTGTTTCCAACATCTCTCCCCATGTGTTAGTGCCATGGTGGTGGCTTGGTGCTCTCCTAATCAGACCTCCTCACAGTGTGGGCTGCAAAGCTTAGTGACGCACGGCACGGAGGCGGGAATCAGACAGATCTGGGCAGAAGTCCTGGCTGTGATGTGTGACAGCTGTGGAACTCGGGGCCTCTGTGACGTCTGGGATGGTTTCCCCACCTGCAAAATGGGATTATCTCAACCTTCCTATTAATGTTGCTTCATTTAATCCTAAGTGTCCGATGGTCCTGGCGTGGAATCACTGTGTTTTGGTCTATCGCTCCCTGAAATAGTCCCCTAAGACTAGTCTACTCCAGACTTATAAAATGCTATATGTCTTAACCTCTTGGAGATGGAGGATATAGCTTCTCATTCAACCCAAACCTCGGATCCCAACTGATAATCCTCTTGAAACTGGTTATTACAGCCTCTTCTGAGATGGTGTTTGAAAGGATGTCAGAATTAACAGCAGTGATTTACCTTTTGTTCATTAAAAGCCACTCTTCCTTACGGGGCAGAATTTGAGTTGACTTAAAAGTAGGTGAAAAGATAGCACATGGTTGCTCTCTGGCCTGACATTGCAAGGCTGAGATTGTCCTCCGATGTCGGTCTCTCCTCTTTCTGATGTGTTGTGGGAGGTAAAGCTTCCCCCAGCTTGAATTTTTAATTGAACTAATCTAAAGCCTAAGATTATCTTAAACCAGCTTCTGTGAAGTGCCTCCCCTGCTTTAAATACACAGCAGCTGAAGGACTGGGCGTGTCATTGAGGCCCCTCCACATGGGGTGGGGTGGCGATGGAGAAGTGGCTGACATGAGCTGTTCACGGAGTGGTTGAGAGCCCCCGTAGGGTTCCTTTGAACCACTGTGTCACTCCCCACCTCTCCAGATGGGGCTGTGCTGGGGGCGGTGGGGGTGGGGGACTGGTCAACTCCAGGAATTAATTTGCATTTCCCGTTTGTGGATTTGCAGACAAGTTGTAGACTATTCTTGACCAAGCTCCTAAGGAGACCAATGCTTTCAAACAGGCAAAGTCACCACAGTGAAACCTCAGCCTTAGCTGACGCGTTCTCCTGTCTTGCTGTGGCTGGCGGGTGGCAATTTAGTTTAGGGACTTGTCCCTGGCCTGGTAGCCACTGTTACTGGTAGTGCCTTTGATACTCTATTCTATTCTGTCTCAAATTTCATTTTTTCTCCTAGTCTCTTGCTTGTTCTTCATTTTCTCGGACCCTAATATGTGTGTCACCAAGACTCAATTCTTGTTCTGTTCTCACATAGAGTTCATCTCCTTCAGTCTTAGCTCTCTCCCCTTGAAATTCTCCAAGTTGTCTACATGATCCCTTCCAAACTGATAGGTCTAAATTAGTCTTTCCTACCCGAATCATTCTCAGCTGTGATACACTCAAGACGAGAGTCAATAGACTCGGGTCTTTATCAAGCTTTCTCTTGTCCATAAGGTAGTCTGGCCTGTTCTCTATACTTGGAAACACACAGATATTCATTACACACATGTAAGAAATATCATTCTCTGCTGCCTTGTAGAAAGTTCATACGTTGCCTGATTTTAATAATCTCCTCTAACTAGGGGCCAACTCCCTCAGTGACTTTATCACTCCCTACCCTCATCCAACAAATCTGTGAGTACCTACTTACTGTATGCTGTGCTTTGTGACAAGGCTAAGGGATCATACCTAAGACACACAAGGCCCTACTGTTTTGCAGAGTAGGGCAAGGAAGATGCACAATAAACAAAGCATTGGGTGGTGGTAAAAGCTATGGAGAAAACAAACCGAGTGGGAAGTTACTTAGATTCTTAGATGGGAAAGAGTTGTTAGAGAGGGAGTGGGCTGGAGCCAGGTCACTCAGGGTATCATGGGGAGTTTGAGTGTTCTCCTAAGGTCAGTGGGCCTCAGTAGAGGGTTTTTTAAGTGGGAGGAATTACATGATCAGATTCTTTTCTCTAAAAGATCACATGGCATCTGTGTAGAGAAGAGGTTGGAATAAGACAATGGAGAATAGTTGGGAGGCAATTGCGATAGTGTGGGTAAAAGATGATGGTGGCCTGGTCCAGGGTGGTGGCAGTCTACCGAAGAATTAAAAGGAGTGGGTCACCCTTGAGGCTGCCCTGACCCAACTTGCTGGTGGGTTGGGTGTGGGAGGAGAGGACCATCTTCCTAGCACAGCCTGGTTGGGTTCCTCACCATCCTATTCTGTACAAAACTCCTGGACACAGCCACATGGAAGGATTCAGTGCTCTACTTCCAGCCTGCCCTAGCCATCAAATGCCTGATTCAGACTAAACGCCTTTGAGACGTTTCCCTTCCTCCTGCAGCCCGGGACTGGTCCCCTCTGAGCTCCCACAGTACGCGTCACCTATTGGACTGTCATGAACGTCCTGAGTCTGCTCTCCATCCCACTGTGAGCCCCTGAAGGGCTTAGAAGCTGGATGGCCTTAATGTACGTAATCCACACACTAGACACTGAAAATCTCTTTGTAACTGTCCTGTCTACAGGTAGTTTCCTTCTGCCAGTCAACATGCTGACTTTAGAAGCTCCAGAAGAGAGGCGGAGAAAATTTAAGTACCGAGGCAAAGATGCATCTGTGAGTATGAAGCACCTGGCTCACTCTGTCAGGACGAGGACAGTAAAAAGCACTGGTTGAAATGCATTAGAAATGGAGTGGAGCGTAGGGTGACAAGGTAAAATGTGCATTGTGGGTAGGTGCGTGGGTGTCCACCAAATAATTCCTTCCACTTTTCTGTATGTTTGAAATTTTCATAATAAAATCTTGAGGGTGAGCAGAACAAAAACTCAAGAACTTACGAGTCAGGCAATTATGGACTCAAATTAAGGTGTCCATGTGATCTGGAACCTGTTAACTCAGAGCTTCAGTTTCTTCATCTATAAAACAGAGCTGATACCTGCCTCTGAGGGACTGGATAGCAGCATCAAATGCCTGGCATACAGGTACTTAACCGCAGCCACTCATGTCCCGGAGGCTAACCAAGGAGCTAAAATGTTTGGAATACACTGTGGTCAATAAGCACGTCTTGCAGAAATAAGACTTGGAATTGCAAAGTCCAGACTGTTCTTGCAGCTGCTGGGCTGAGCATGAGGGCCGGGGTAGGGAGCCTGTGCGATGTGTGGAGTCTAACTCTCATTCAGTGTCTCTGGTCTCAGTTTTCTAGCTCTAGCTCTGGGTCCTACATCTATGTATCTTAACTATCATATAGAAGGTTGGGTACACCTGGGGAATCTGAAAGGCAGCTGAGGATGAGAGAAGCACAAAGTCACACAGATGGCCGGTTAGGAAAACACCCAGAGCCAAATCACTCTTACTCACTCCCTTTCCAACAAGCATGGCTGTCTGGCTTCCAAGACCACTACAGATGAGATTGAACCCTCTCTGTGGAGAGCAGCAGGAAGGGCCAGGAGGTGAGAAGGGAGTACACGCAGCGCGGGGCCACTCAGTGATGGGACAACAGTACAATTGGGGCTCTCTGGGCCCCAAGGTGTCCCTGCGTTGCCAGGTAACACCACAGTGACACTATTTTCAATCAAGAAGGACATGGCTTGTTGAAGAAACCAGAAGTATCTAATACATATAAACTTCCTCAAATTAATACTTAAGTCTTCGGCCTAAAACTCATCTGTCTGTATATGTAAGATCATTTCCCCAGGATTCTCAAAACTACAGTGTCGGAATTTCACTTGCTATAAGGAGACAAGGGTTGTTTTTCTTTTTAATTTTAATCTCCTTCAATCGGGTGTCCAAGTAAAATTCTTGGGACTGGATTAAGGTTTGAATGACCCAGGGAGTGATTCCCTAACAGAGGAAATGGTCGGGGACATCTGGGCCTGGGGGTGCCATTCGTAGCCCCAGCTGTCACCCCACAGTTGGAAGGCCCAGGTCTGCTCTTCGGGAACTAATAGCACCAGTGACGATGTGCTCAGACTCAGAGCAACAGGATTCTTTGCTCAGACTCAGAGCAACAGGATTCTTTGCTCCCCACAGCCGAGAATCCTGGGCTGCCAAGGGCGTCCATGAGTTTCCTTTACTTTGGGAAGAAGGTTGCTTATTTTTCTAGATGGGGGTAGGAGGAGAAAGCAGAGGAGGTAAACCAAGCCGAGACTATTTACTGGCTGTTTGACCTTAACTCCCAGCCTGTTGCACCTGTAAAATGAAATCAGCTGCTTTGAAACGTGTGCTGAAGGCTAAACGTGGTGACAGCCTGACTTCCCTGGTCTAAGTGCTCCAGCGCTTGCTTGCTTTCCCTCACTAGATGCGGCGGCAACAGCGGATAGTGGTCAACCTGCAGCTCCGGAAAGCCAAGAAAGATGAGCAGGCCTTAAAAAGAAGAAATATCATCAGTCTCTCCCCTGATCCAGCTTCTGAACAACTGACCAAAGGGGTATGTTGGAAGGTGGCATTTAGAGCACTTGTGTGTAAAATACGTCCTTAGTAAATTTCTCTGGCTTGAAAATGTTTGATTCAGAACTTGCAAGCTCTAATTGAGGGTCTTGAAGGAAAGGCTGTAGAGAGATTGTGGTGAAAGCTAAGCTGGTGTGGTCCAAAAGCTAAAGGTCATTATCTTTGTGGCTTTGTGAGTCTGGGATCTGTGTTCTAACGGGAAGGTGCTGCCTCTAATGGAGAATTCACTTGCCACCACTCAGCCGGAAACAGGAACTGAGGGGTCACTAAGGTTATCTCACCAGCGGCATCTCCTCACGACGGACAGGTCAAGACTTGCCTAGCAGTTGAATGCTGCCCTCTGTCTTCCTCCTCCATCCACCTAACCTTGCTCAATACAAACCTGGGGTTGACCTCAAGGCCAGTACTGTATGTTTTTGTGAATCCTTTCCAGAATGCCCTGCACAGGTCGTTTCCCTTAGAACTCCGGTAGGATTGTACCTATTGTACATGCCGTTCCTGATCCACTACTGTCGGTGTCCCTCTTTATCCACTCTGCTGGGCTTAGGGCTCCTAGAGGGCAGAGATGGGTGCCTTCTGGGCAGATGGACCTCGTGATGTGTTGCCGGGGATCCAACAGAGTGGCTGTAACCACTCTCTGAATTGCCGTAGGGCAGCGCCGTATCTCTATTCGCTGCATTTGTCTAGAATGGTCCCTAAAAGGCCCCCCACCCAAGGAAGATGAAACTACGAAATGAAAGAGTTGTTTTCCTTTTTGTCCTGTACTAGCATGCCTTTAAAAAAAAAAAAACAATTCATGCACCACAGAATTCACCCTTTTAAAGTACATAATCAGTGTTTTTCAGTATATTCGCAAGGTTGTGTGAGCATCACCACTAGCTGATTTCAGATCATATTGATCACCTCAAATGGAAACCACATACCTGTTAAGCAGTCACTCCCCAGGTCTCTGGTGACCACGAATCTACTTTCTGTCCCTACAGATTTACCTATTTTGGATATTTCCTATAAATGGCATCTTATAATATGTGGCCTTTTGTGCCTGGCTTATTTCGTTTAGCATCATGTTTTCAAGGTCCAGCCATGCCGTAGCAGGTATCATTGCTTCATTCCTTTTGTGACTGAATAATATTTCATTGCATGGATAGACCACATTTGGTTTATCCACTCATTAGTTGGTGGACATTTGGGTTGTTTCCACTTTTTGGCTATTACAAATAATGCTGCTATAAACATTTGTATACAAGTTTTTATGGGGACATGTTTTCAATTCTCTGGGGTATTCTCTAGGAGTGGAATTGCTGGGTCATATGGTAATGCTGTTTAATTCTTTGAGGAACTGCCTATGGCAAGCTGAATAATGGCCCCCCAAATGTCTCCATCTCCTACTCCCCAGAATCTAAGGATGTTACCTTATATGACTAAAGGACTTTACAGACAGTTAAGGATCTTGAAATGGGGAGATTATGCTGGGTTATCTGATGAGTCCAGTGTCATCACATTGATCCTTCTAATAAGGATGCAGGACAAGTCAGAGCAGAAGGTGATGTGATGACAGAGGCAGAGATCAGGGTGCTGTGCTTTGAAGATGAAAGGAGGATGTCACAAGCCAAGGAACCCAGGCGGCCCCGCTAGAAGCTGGAAAAAGGCGAGGAAACAGATTCTCCCCTCACAGCGGCCGGGAGGAACCAGCCCTGCCGACACCTTGACTTTAGTCCCGTGAAATTGATTATGCACATCTGACCTCCAGAACTGTGACAGAATAAGCTGGTGTTGTTTTAAGCCACTAAATTTGTGGCCCTTTTTACAGTAGCAATAGGACACAAATATAAATATGCTGCCAAACTTTTCCCAAGTAGCTGCACCGCTAGATTCTGACACTCTTACCAGCACCTCTTGTTGTCCATTTTTAGATAGTCATCGACTGGGTGCGAAGAGCTATATTGCTGTGATTTTGATGTTTTTCTAATGACTAATGATGATAAGCATTTTTTGAAGTGCTTATTGGCTATTTGTATATCTTCTCAGGAGAAGTGTCTGTTCAAACCATTTGCCCATTTTTAAAATCAAGTAATTCGACTTTTTGTTGTTGAGTTCTAAGAGTTCTTTATACCTTCTGGATACTAGACCATTACCAGATATATGATTTGCAGATATTTTCTCCCATTCTGTGGGTTGTCTTTTCCCTTTTTTGATAGACTCCTTGAAGCATAAAAGTTTTAAACTTGGAAGCAGTCCAGTTTATCTACTTTTTTCTTTGGTTGCTTGTGCTTTTTTCCTTGGTTGCTTCCTTTAGCATCCATTGCCTAATCCAACATCTTGAAGACTTGCCCTGTGTTTTCTTCGAAGAGTTTTATGGTTTTAGCTCTTACATTTAAGTCATTGGTCCATTTTGAATTATTAGGTTGGTGCAAAAGTAATTGCGGCTTAAAACGTTAAAAATCATTGCAAAAACCGCAATGACTTTTGCACCAACCTAATAGTTTTTGTACATGGTGTGAGTGTGGGTCTAATTTCATTGTTTTGCAGGTGGATATCCAGTTGTCCCTGCCCTGCTTGCTGAAAAGACTATTCTCTCCCCACTGAACGGTCTTAATACCCTTGTCAAATATCAATTGACTATAAATATGGTTGATTTATAGACTCTGAATTCTCTTCCATTGATCTACATGTTTATCTTCAGGCCAGCACAACACAGACTTGATTACTGTAGCTTTGTATAGGTTTTGAAATTGGGAAGTGTGAGTCCTCCAGCTTTGTTCTTTTTCAAGATTATTTTAGCCATTTGAGATCCCTTGCATTTCCATATGAATTTTAGAACCAGCTCGTCAATTTCTTCAATAAACACAGCTCAGATTTTAATGGAGATTGCGTTGAATCTGTAGATCAATTTGTGGAATATTGCCATCTTCACAATGTGAAGTCTTCCAATTCATGTACATGCGATATTTTTAAATTTATTTAGATCCTCTCTAAATTCATTTATAATTTTCAGTATGTGTTCCACTTTTGCTAAATTTATTCCTAAATATTTTACTCTCTTTAATGCTACTGTAAATAAAATTGGTTTCTTATTTTGCATTATTCATTGCTAGTGTATAGAAATACAGTTGATTTTTGTATGTTAATCCTAAGGAAGTTCCCTTTTTTTCGTAGTTTGTTGAATTTTTATTTTATTTATTGATTTTTTAATCACAGGAGGATGCTGGATTTTGTCAAATGCTCTTCCTGCGTTTG
This sequence comes from Rhinolophus ferrumequinum, assembly GCF_004115265.2. Lineage (NCBI taxonomy): Eukaryota > Metazoa > Chordata > Mammalia > Chiroptera > Rhinolophidae > Rhinolophus > Rhinolophus ferrumequinum. Next base: position 6,393,471 of record NC_046307.1, on the reverse strand, counting down.
TTGAGATGATCAGGTGATTTTTCCTCAGCATTCTATTGATATGGTATACTATATTGGTTTTCATACACGTAAACATTGACTCAGATCTTAACTTCTGCCTAGCATTGTCTGTCCTAGAATCATTCCCTTCAGTTCCATGTCTAAGCATTTTAAATTCAGTAATCATCATCAGAGGCCATTACTTTTTTTCTATTCAATTTAACTGTGTTTTTCTTTTCTTTGTTGGTTTACTTTTCCAAGGATTTCTATTAAACTTTGTTCTGTTACCTTCCCACTTAGTTGTCCATATCTTGCCATGTGTAGAAGATTCTCTATGGCTTTAGTTTTTTGGGGGCTTTACAAGTGCTAAGTTACTTAACGGGCCAGGGCTGACTGACCCAGAACCTGGGCTAAGATACTCATTTCTGCATCCCACACCTCGGCTGCCTCTGCTTCACCAGTGCCTCTAGCTCCTCCTTGGCCATGGTGCAGCCGTCGGGGTTGAGCAGCCAAAGCCCCACTCGCACCCATCTGTGTTATCCTCCACAGCCCCATGGCGCGAGCTGGGCCCTCCCCAATCTTTCTACTTTTTTTAATATATGCATTTTTGGCTATATATTTCCCTTTAAGCTCTGCTTTAGCTGTATCTTATCAGTTTTGTAATGTTTTTGTTTCATTCATCTCAAAGAATTTTCTAGTTTCCCTTGTGATTTCTTCTTTGACCCATTGGTTATTTAGGGGTGTGTTAATTTCCACAAACTTGTGAACTTCCTAATTTTCTCCTATTATTGGTTTCTAATTTCATTCCATTGGGTTGGAGAACATACTTTGCATGTTTTCAGTCTTTATATATTTATTTACATGTTTTAAGGCCTAACACATGGCCTATCCTGAACATTCCATGTGCCCTTGAACAAAATGTGCATTCTGCTGTTCCTTAGTGTAGATGTCTGTTAGGTCTGGTTGATTTGTACTGTTGTTGGTCTTCTATTTACTTGCCAATAGTGTATCGAGTTGTTCCATCCATTACCAAGAGTGGAGTTGGACATCTCCAACTGTTCTTCTGGAATCCTCTATTTCTCTCTTTAGTTCTGTCAGTTTTTGCTGCATATATTTTGAGGGCTGTTGATAGGTGCATATGTTTTTCGGGTTTTTTTTGAAAGATAAACTCACTATTATAAAATGCCATTGTTTACCTTTAGTAACAACTTTTGTCTCAAGTTCATTTTGTCTAATATTAGTATGCCACTCCAGCGCTCTTTGGTTACTCTTTGCATGACATATTGTTTTCAATCCTTTTATTTTTAATCCATTTGTGCCTTTGAATCTAAAGTATGTCTCTCGTAGACAGCATATAATTGGATCATGGATTTTAAAAATCCATGCTACCAAACCTTGCTTTTTATTGGGATGTAATGTAATGTATTTTAAATGTAATGTATTTACATTTAATGCAATTACTAATAAAAATAGGATTTATGTCTACCATTTTGCTATTATCTATGTCTTGTATCTTTTTGTGCCTCTATTCCTCCATTTTTTGTGTGTGCTAAATAAATATTTTCTAGTTAAATATTTTACTTTTCCTGTTGTTTCTCTTGCTGTATTTTTTTAAGTTATTTTCTTAGTTTTTGTCCTGGGGATAGTTAACATCTGAAAACAATCTAGTTTGGAATTATATCAACCTAATTTCAATAGTATACAAAATTTGCTTTTTTATAGCTTCATTCTCTCCCCACCTCCTTTTGTTCTTTTTGTCACACAAGTTACCTCTTTATACATTGTATGCCCATCAGTATAGATTTATAATTATTGCTTTATGCAGTTGTCTTTTAAATTATATAGAAAAGAGTTACAATCAAAAACATATTTGTATTTTTTATGTCTTTTACAGTTACCAATATATTTATCTTTGCTGGTGTTCTTGATTTCCTACTATGACTTGAATTATTGTCTAGTTTCTAGTACCTGAAGAACTCTGTTGTACAGTGGGTTTCTAACAACAGATTTTCTTAGTTTTTGTTTATCTGGGAATGTCTTAATTTCTCCTTCATTATATTATAGTTTGCTGCATATGGAATTCTTGCTTGATAGTCTTTCATTCAGCATTTAGAATATGTCACCTGCTGCTCTCTGGTCTCCATGCTTTCTGATGGAAAATCAGCTCTTAATCTTATTGAGACCTCATGCATGATGAGTTGCTTCTCTTTTGCTGATTTTTTAGATTCTCTCTGTTTGGGGCTTTCAAGAGTTTTATTATGATGTGTCTAGGTTTGAATCTCTTAGGTTTTTCCTATTTGGAGTTCTTTGAGCTACTCAAATGTGTAGATTAATTTTTCATCAAATTTGGTAAGATTTTGGAAATCATTTCTTCAAATATACTTATGCCACTTTCTCTCTTTCCTCTCTGTCCTATTTATTATGTATCATGTGTTGGTATGCTTGATGGTGTCTGACAGATCTGCTAATTTTCATCTTTATTCTTTTTTATTTATCTTTCTTACAGTGGATAATTTCAATTGACCTATCTTCAAGTTTACTAATTGTTTATTCTGTGTGTTTACATCTGCCCTTAAGCCCCTTAGTGAATTGGAAAGTTATTGTACTTTCCAATTCCAGAATTTCTAATTGGTTCCTATTTATAATTTTTATCTCTTCATCAATATTCTCTGGTGGTATATCATTCTCATTCTTTCCTTTAGTTCTTTAGACATGTTTTTTGTTTGTTTGTTTGTTTTCTTTTCTCTTCACTTTGAACATATTTAAAGTCTTTGTCTAGTAAGATCGATTTTGGGGCTCCTCAGGGACAGTTTCGATTGATTTGCTTTGTTTTCATGTGTACCTGCCATACTTTGCATGTCTTGCAATTTCTTAGACAACTGGTCATTTTCAAAGATATAATATGGCAACTTTGGACATCAGATCCCCTTTGCCCAGGGTTTTTAGTTGTTGGTGGTTGTTGTTTGTTCAGTGGCTTCTGAACTACTTTTGTAAAGTCTGTTTTCTTTGTTATGTGTGGCCACTGAGTTCTTTGCTCAGTTAGCTTAGTGGTCAGCTAATGATTGGACAGATTTCCTTAAACACTTGGAACCAAAAATTCACCCAATCTTTGCCAAGGTGTTCTATGTACCTGTTGGGGCATGCCTTCAACACTCAGCCAGGCCGTTGGCAACCCTGACTGAAACCTTCACTTCTTGTTTGCACAGACCATCAGGTCAGTCAGAGATCAGAGCTCAGGGCCTTCTCAGTTTTTTGTAAGCATGTGCACAGCCCCATACATGCCACGTGGCTTTCTGGTTTTCAGGACTATGTCAGAGCTTTCAAAGCCAAGATGAACATCTCATTCCCTAACTTTTCCTTTTTTCTTTTTTCGTTCTGTTAATCTATTGTTTGCACCAATTGTTATTCAGCAAACCCCCTCCCCCAGTCAGCTGTGAAGTTAAACAACTTCCTCTAACAGTTTTTAACAAATACCCTCAGGGAAAAGAATTGTGTATTGTGTGAGATATCGGTCAAATAAAATGAATCTTACAAATGGGATCTCCCAGAAAACTACCAGACAGGTCAAATAATAATTGTCTGGGAATGAGACTTTAAAGGAGCAACGACTATTCTGTCTCCTCCAGTGGCTGCTGAGCTGTATGTTTTCAAGGCTACCATGATTCTGGGGGGTAGGTGGGAATAAGGTAAGGCAAGATGCTACAATGCTCACTATTCTTACTTAGATCTAGACATTTTTCTTGAACAAGAATTTATGCTCGCATAAAACAAATTGCTAGAAGCCTTTGGTCAGTTTCTAGAGCTCTGAAAAGTGGATTCTGACTATTATTATTTTTCTTATTGCATTTATAGAGGAGAGAATTTTTGGAGGTCCTTTGCCATTTTGGCTGACATCCACTAGCATGTTCTTACTGCGTGTAATAAAAAAGGTGTTGGGGAGCCAAGTGACGATAGGAATTACCTGTCCCCTAGAGCATGAGGAGTGTCCTAGAGATCTTTGAGACCTATGAAACCACCAAATGCTCTTCCCTCTCCTGATAGAGACCAGCGTGCAGATTGGGACATACTCATCAGGCCAGCCTGTTCTAAGCAGGTAGAAGGCTAGATTAGACGACCTTCATGGTTCCTTTTGGCAGAAACTCTGACCTGAACGTGTGTCTCCTTGCAGGTCAACCTCACCCTGCAAGAAATAATCAATGGTGTGAATGCCTCCGATCCAGACCTATGTTTCCAGGCCGCCCAGGCAGCCAGGTATCGCCAAACAGACTTCTGCTGTTGACAGGTTCATGGCTCGAAATGAGCTCCAGTGGCCTATTTGGTTTCTTGGCTGTGGCAATAATGCCCACGTAATATAAGAAAAGGCTTGTCTATCCAAAAGTGAGACTAAGTGTCTCCTCTACACTGTCCTTGAGAACAACTTAAGATATACAAGTGTTGTCAGAGATGAATTGCTTCATTTAAATTGGCCTCTACAGGAATCCCAGTGATAGATAACACCTGCTTCATCACTGCAAAGTGCTATAGGCTAACCTCGAGGACATCAAGTGGCTCTGGTCAGCTGTTGGTGTCATGTGACAGGAATGCCAAGAACATCTAGAAAGGAGGTTCTTAATGCCTGATTCCTGTGACTCATGTGTTGTTGTTCTCTCCTTCATTGCAAAGGAAAATACTGTCGCAGGAAAGGAACCCTCCTCTAAACCTGATTGTTGAAGCAGGGCTCATCCCCAGGCTGGTGGAGTTCCTGAAGTCATCACTTCACCCCTGCTTGCAGTGTGAGGCCGCCTGGGCTCTGACCAACGTTGCTTCAGGGACTTCGGAGCAGACTCGAGCTGTTGTGGAAGCGGGAGCCATCCAGCCCTTGGTTGAGCTTCTGTCTTCCCCGCATATGATTGTGTCTGAACAGGCAGTGTGGGCCCTTGGTAATATAGCAGGTGAGACTCTCCCCTCAGGGGGGCCAAGAAAATAGTGGGCCAGGCACGTGGCATGCTATGGGAGTCCTTTGGATAGTATTGTGGACTCCATACTTTAAGTGCCTGGAAATTTTACAAAGTTGAGTCAAGTTCAGAGGCCAAAAATGGAAGCTAAAACCAGATAGTGCAGTACATACTGAAGCTACAGGCTACCTAGGGACATGTGCCAATACCAGGTCCTCCAGCCTCAGGTCTTGATGGCTTCGGGAACAAAGACAAGCCTTTGGTTCATGCAGGACGGGGGTTTATGACAGAGCCTTACGTAACCCAGGACCCTAAAAGAATTCTACCTCCAGTGAAAGTTGCCAAAGGAACATACAAAAAGTGTTTCTTTAGCTTGGGGTAAAGGTCTTCCCTGAAAACACAATCCTAAGATTAGCCTTGTAGATTTGGGACTTGATGCCCTATTCCCTGTGTGGTCCAGAAAAGCCTGAGCTGGTGTCAGCAACGCAGGGTTGGCGGCTCCAGGATTCCTGGCTGAATATAAATAAAAAATTTTCTGGGGGAAACGAACTCAATTGCATCCCTCAGGATTTTGACAAAGTAAGATCAGCCAAAGATTAGCATTTTCAAATTCAAAGACTCAATACCCCACCAAGACCGAGTTAGCAGAAACAAACAGTATGATTTGACCTCCAAGGACTTCAGATATTGGGATTAGCAAACACAGAATATAAAATCAGTCTGCTTTTTTAAGTGCTTGCAGAAATAAAGCATCTATTGCAGAGACTTTGTCTCTCATCTTGCTTGGTTCAGTAAGGAACTAGCAAAATTCGCTGGCATAATGTGACTTATGCCTTCCCTGATAGTTGAAGAATCACAAGCCGAGGCTTCTAAGGTCTAAAATTGGTATGCTAGCCAAAGTCGCAGAGAGCTGATGACACCATCTATCCATCTCCCAGACTCTGCTCTAAGTTGCATTTGGAAGTTACTGCCCTGTGCCAAGGTCTTCTGGGAAGACAGTTTGGTCTGTAATGGCCTTTGTTTTCCTGAGAACCACACTGTGACATGCCAACAGCATTTAGAACACGCTGCCTAGGTCCAGGTGGCTGGCTCCTTTATGCGTCCACAGATCAGACTGCGCCATGGCTGTCACTGCCGGGTGGTGCCTGCTCTGCACCTCAGGCCTGTACACCCAACCCCCATGGGGGAGACCCAGGATCCAGTTCAGAGCTATCCAATCATCTGCGTGCCCAACCCAGGAAAGAGTTTTGGCCTCTTACCCTTTGCACAGACTTTTAAAAAATTAGTCACAGACCTCAAGATTCTCTCTGTTCCCTCTTTGAAGGTCATGTTCTTATCTCTTTGTAGGTGATGGCGCAGAATTCAGAGACTTGGTTATCAAGAGCAATGCCATCCCACATCTGCTGGCCCTGGTTTCATCAAATATACCAGTGAGTATCTTTAAATTAGAAAACCCAGCTAGGTAAGAAGTTCTCAAAGTTGGGAAATTGGGGAAGCACTTCCAAATCAACGCGAGGCCATGTGGTTACCACCTGGCCCCGTGTGACAGCAATTATAAACAAGTCCTAGGACTGACTATCACTTCAGATAGAAATTGATCCAAATTTGTCCTCGGCAGGCAGGAGTGCTGATCTTTCTGTTGAGGGTGTTGGAAGAAGTCCATTAAGCTTTTTCTAAGCTTACGTTCCTACAAAAGTAGATGACTAAGCTCTCCATGCAAGGAGCACAGAATTGGTGGCTCACCAGTTCTCTTCTTAGGTAATAGGGTCTAAGTTTAAAGCTTAGAGTCAAAGTTGATTGATGTGACAACAGAGAACTCCCTGGATTAGAAGTTAAATTTGGGTTCTAGCTTTGCCTCAAACAAAAATGAAGAGAAGTTAGCTTCCAAAACCCAGGGGAATACACACGCAGTCCTCAAGGTGGGGGAAGATCTGACATGGTTAAACCCAGAAAAGGCTGGCGTGACCACGGGGTTTGTAAGAGGGAGCAGTGTGAGGTGGCACGTGGGCCAGGGGACTTGGCCATCATCCTGGTGTCACAGAGAAGCCTTTGGAGGATTTCAAGGCAAGCAGAGAAGTGGTCTGATCTTTCAGAAAGACTCTCCGGGCTGCTTGTTGTAGGAGGATAGCAGAGGATGGTGAAGCTGATGGACCTGGGATACCGCTGTACCAGGCATAGAAGTGAGACAGTAAAAAACAAGGATGCCCCAGATTCTAGAGGTTTTCGATGACTGTCCTCCTAAAGAAATGAGGACGATGGAGGGAAGGAGGCATCGGAGGCTTAGTTGTACATTTAAGTTGAAGTCAGTGAGAAGCACCGTGACAGCAGTGTCAGGTCAGTGGATGTGCAGCTCTAAATACTTATCTCTGTGCACACGAGTGTCACCCAGCTGGCAAGACCAACCAGAGCAGGGCTCAGCAAACCCAACCTGGCCAGCTGCTTGCTTTGTAAATAAAGTTTTATTGGAGCACATTCATTGACGTACATATTGTCTGTGGCTTTTGTAGTGTTACAAGGGCAGAGTTGACTAGTTGTCACAGACCCTACGGGCCCGCAAAACTGAAAATGTTTACCGCCTGGTCCTTTACAGAAAAGTTTGCCAACCCCTGACCTAGCGTGTGAGGAGAGCCCGGGACCAAGTCCTGGGGACTCTGACATTCATAGGTCAGGCAGAGCCTGCCAAGAACACCGAGAAGAAAGTCCATTCAATAATAGAAAACCAGGTTTGGTATCACAGATGCCAAGAAGGGAACAACTGGCTACTAAAGACAATGGAGAGAGACAGTAAATTTAGGACAGGAAAGCAGCTGTGGGATTTGGTGACGTGGAAGGAGCTGATTGCATCACTAAGAAGTAGGGACAGAAACCAGAAGGACAGATGGAAAGCTACAGGGTACATAGCGAATACAGATGGCTCCTTGAGGATGGACTCAGAAATAAGAAGTGGGGTGATAGCTGGAGAGGTGCCAGGGGTCGGGGTTGAAGGTTGGAGAGTGTGTTTCTACACGGATGGGAGCGATCCAGGGGAGAGGTGATCTGGGGACGGAATCTTTAAAGGTGAAAAGTGATGGAATCCAGGGGCAGGCAGAGTAGGAAGGCTGATCCTCAACTAGACGATCAGAAGAGTGGTTATGATGTGTTGCTTTCAGACTGGTAGGAAGGACATGTAACTCTTGCTGCATCTTTGATTTGCCAGTGAAAAATGAAATGAGGTCATCAACTGAATGGGGTGGGGAAGGACCCTAAGGAAACCTCCATCGAACATTTGCATAGAAAGCATAAAGCTCATTCTTGGTGTCCCTCGTGTCCCTCACTACAGAGGACAAATTCCTGTTTGACGCTCAAATGCTGCAGTTCATGCTGGTCAATAATATCGATCAAAGCCGGCAAGGACCTGGGGCGCCTGCGTTGTTTCTTCTTGGCACGCGATGCTGGAAGCAGTCTCTTGTTACAGATTACATTTCTGCGGAACATCACGTGGACCTTGTCCAACCTGTGCCGGAACAAGGACCCGTACCCTTGCAAAAAAGCCGTGAAGCAGATGTTGCCCATCCTCTTCCACCTCCTGCAGCACCAAGACAGCGAGGTTCTCTCTGACGTCTGCTGGGCCCTCACCTACCTCACCGACGGCAGCAACGAGCGCATCAGCCAAGTGGTTGACACGGGGTTCCTGCCCAGGTTGGTTGAGCTCATGGCCAGCTCGGAACTCAACGTCTTGGTAAGTGTCCCAGGTCCCATCTGTCTTGGTATGGGCCTGCCGATAGTCATGCATTGTTTACACTTTAGCACGGTCGGTTCTTTCCCCAGCCCTGGTCTTCCACACTCAGCTCTAATCCTTTACCTCAAACAAAGTTTGTCGTCTGCATTTCCCTGGTCTCTGCCACTTTCGAAGCCAAACACTTGTATCTATTTTGATCCCAAATCCTAGTGGGTCTTAAGTAATGTACTTTTTCTTAATCTGATAACTGGAAAATACAGATTAAAATTGCTTACAATCCCTCTACCCAGTCAACTATTATTTTGCGGCCTTTCCTTCTAGTGGTCTATGCAAGTAGCCGTTAATAAGTTCGCTTATACAGGGTGTGTGTGTGTGTGTGTGTGTGTGTGTGTGTAAAGCTCATGTAACATTCAAGTTTCTCACTAAAGTATAAAAGGGAATTCCCTCTTACCCTTTCCCCAGTTCTCTGAGACTACTTCAGATATAGGTGAAAAGTAAGTAAAAGCAATATCAAATACTTTTCTGTGTCATGAAACATGCCACTTACAGAATATACTTCTTGAAAATGTAGTTTACAATGTGGGTGCCCCTTTTGACTTCTGTGCATAATGCTGTATGTTAGGCAGCCTTGGTGATCATCTATTCTGAGAGTAGCATCGTGTTCCTCAGAGGTCAAGGTTAGTTTGCGGATAGTGCTGGTGGTATGGAGGGTGTGAAGAGAATATCTGTAAGAAGTTCCTCATTCTGGGGGTTTGGGCCCAAGTTGCCGGTCCTGGCAAGGCTGTGATTGGCCTATAGCACGCCTTCCACCTGTCACGTGAGTAGCAGATACCCAGTGTAAAAGGCTGGGGAAATGCTAGGACTGTTGATGGGCTGCATTGGGCTGCCACCACAGTGCAGAGAAACCAAAATAAAGCCACAGTCAACCCTCCTAGGACAATTGTCTTGAGTCCAATCGTAGACCCCTCCTGCGGACCTTTAGCGTTCTTGAGAGGGGTGTTTGTGAAGATGCCAACAAATGCCGTTGGGACCTCATTAGCTCCAATTAAAGATACAACAGAAACTTGACACTGGTGCTAGCTAGAAATTCAGTCGACATTATAAACACTACCATCAACGTTGTAGCTTTCCCAATCTAAGGATGTAAAAGGGACCACGTCATTTCTTGATAAAAGTATCCCTTGACGTCTATCTCACTTGAGTCAGAACTACTAGGAAGCTGGCAAGTACCTGTAAGCTCTATAAACAGCCATCAATGTGCTGAATTAATAAGGGTCGTGGATATAACCATTATTCACGGGCTTCCAGAGAGCCATCAGCATAGCATAACTCATGCTTGGGAGGGCACAGATCGTGGTGTGATTGTCACCTTTCACTGTGATAAACCTGCAATACGTGGTGACGCTTCTAGCTTTGTTCTTCCAGACCCCCTCTCTCCGCACTGTGGGGAACGTCGTCACGGGAACGGACCTCCAGACGCAGGTGGCCATCGATGCAGGCATCCTGAGTGTGCTGCCCCGACTCCTGAGGCACCCCAAGTCCGCTATCCAGAAGGAGGCAGCCTGGGCCCTGAGCAACGTGGCCGCGGGGCCCCACCAGCACATCCAGCAGCTGATTGCTTGCAATGTGCTGCCTCCGTTGGTGTCTCTGCTAAAAAATGTAAGTGGCACACTTGGTCCAACTGGCCCTGTATTGAACTCCTTCAGGAATTCAGGCACAGGTGAAGAAGCTAACTAATTGAGATCACAACGGAGCTATGAAACATTAGTTTCCTAGCTCTCCCTAAAAAAAAAAAAAGAAAAGAAAAGAAAAGAAAAGAAAAGAAAAGAAAAGGGCATCGCATTTTGAACAACCCATGAAAAATTTAGAAGACTAAACAAGCATTGTTCATCGAAAAGGTGGCCCCACAGCTCAAATATCCAGAAAAATCTTGAGCTGGTAAACAGTGGTTTATCTCTGTGTAATGTTCAAAGAATGTGCCACCTACTCTCTACTTGCCAAAAGAGGGAAAAGTTTTGTTTTGTTTTAGGAGGAAAAACATATCCAGTTATGGTGATATTATATACTGAAGAAAGGTGGCCTTTTCAGTATAAAAATCACATTGATTAAAATGGTAATATACACAGAAAATCCAAATGCGAAAGTTGAAATACAATAAAGCTTCCTTCTTCCTCCTGATTGTCACTTCCCTACGCGCCAGGACAATATCGTCAGTATTTCTTCTTGCCACCTTTTTAATGGATGAGGTGTGCTTTCCTGCTCAGGTGTTTCTGCTCTGAGGTTGAATGGTGGGTTCTCAGGTTTCCATTAAGTATGAAAAGCTAGGTCAGGTGTGAAACCCTGCATCTTCCAATCTATTAGACGCTTCCTATCCTGTGTTCTGTGAGTCTGTCCATATTCTAATCAGAAGCCTCCAGTCATGAATCAAGAAGTAATCTCATTTCAAACTCTGCCTTTTGAACTATAACTTGCTTGGAGCCATAAGTTGTTTGTTTTTTTATTTTTGCCTTAAATTGAGGTCACAGTTTTCCCAGGCCACAAAATGGGAACAACTCCTTCTGCCCAGGCATAGAAGGATCCATGGTAAATTACTCCCATATCTCTGGGCCAAATGCTTGTCATAAATGCAAGGGATGCACTGAGTGATATTTCAGTGGTCTTGTCACCTCTGGGCTGGCTCAGTCCCCAAGATCACATCTGTGTGCTCAGCTTTATAACTATGGAGCTTCTTGTCCAAAGTTTTACTGGGCAGAAAGACTAGAAATGTAGACATAGGCTAGAATCTAAACTTCCAAGCATAATTTCTAACTTAGATCAATTACCTGGATTGGTATATATTGGTTCCATTTTTCCCATAACCTGACTTAAGGAAACGGGTCTATTTGAACTTAGAAACTGCCTCTCAAACCCCGTACGAGTCCACCTGCCTCTTTCTTGGCTTCTCACAGATGCTGTCTTTTGCTGCAGAACTAGAGGCAAGTTGTCAGGGTGTTCTGTGTAAATTGCATGTACAGTCCTGGCTGTCACAGTCTACCTAGAAATGGAACCAAGTTAGTCTTACTATATTTAAGTTCTTCAGGATCTGTAAGGAATGTAAATATTCTTTCTGCAGGGAGATTTTAAAGTCCAGAAAGAGGTTATCTGGACAGTGGCTAACTTCACAAATGGGGGCACCGTGGACCAGCTGATCCAACTTATCCACGCTGGCGTCTTAGAGCCACTGGTGAACCTGCTCACCATCCGAGACACCAAAATTATCATCATCATCCTGGACATCATCAATTTTCTCCTCCAAGTGAGCTGTTCTGAACAGGTTGGTCTCTAAAGAGCAGTCATCAATCAGACTTAAGATATTTAATGTGGTTCTTAAAACCCAAGTAGGATTCCCTTTCCTCTGTCCAGATGTTCTATGGAGAACAAGAACAAGAGGACTTTCAAAGAAGGTCCATTATCTTCATTTTGTCAAACGAGAATCTTTGTGCCCAGCACTGTTTTAGATGCTCAGAGTACGACCGAGCAAAGTCCTTGCTCTCATCGAGCTTATGTAGTGGTAGCGAGGGGAGCAGACACCTCAGGTGGGGAGTTATGGGTAATGTAGCTGGTAAAGAGGTAGTCACTGATGGCTCAGAGTGGGGCGGGGCAATGATCTTTACTATGCAATAGTTAGGGGGGACTTCTCTGAGGAAGACTATTTGAGCAAAGACCTCAAAGAAGTGTGAGTCGTGTGGCTCTTTGGGAGAGAACATTCTAGGTCAAAGGAAGAGCAAGGGGGAAGGTGGCCAGAGCAGAGCAAAGGGATGGAATGGAAGATAATGGGAGATCAGACTCAGGGCACCCAGGGGCCAGATCACATAAGGTCCGTGAGACCTCTGATTGACTCCAAGTGAGATGGAGAAACCAATCGACGGGGGTGGGGGTTGGGGAGGGAAGTTGTCATTTTGTGAGGGGTGGAAGGTCTAACTATTGCATTGTTTTGTACACCTGAAACTAAAAAAGAAAAAAAAGAAGGAAAAAAAGAAACCAATCAACAGTTTGAAGCAGAAAACAAATAGTGAGCCACGTGGCGGGCTCTTTTAGAAGGCTGAAACGTAGGGTATACTTGAAGAAGCAGCAAGAAGTTAGCAGGGATATATATATAAGGGACCATACTAGAGGTATTTTCGATTCATCTGTATGGCTGGGATAATGGATTGCAAAGGCTTGAATTAGAATTCTAAAAAGTCCTATTTCTGAAGTAAAGGTAAGTTAAGCCAATGTTTTTATACTGTTTGTGTCCGTTTTCTATTGCTACATAACAAATTAGCACTTAGTGGCTTAACACACACATATATTGGCCGTGGCCGGTTAGGTCAGTTGCTTAGAGCATGGTGCTGGTAGCACCAAGGTTGTCGGTTCGATCCCCACATGGGCCACTGTGCGCTGCACCTTCCTTAAATAAGAAAACAAAAAACCCACATGTATTATCTCACATATTATAACTTCCAAGGTTAGGAGCAGCTTATCTGGATAGTTCTGGCTCAGGGTCTCTCCTGAAGTCCAAAATGTCACTTGGGGCTTTGGTCTCATTGGAACACTTGATGGAGGCTCAGGGTCAGCTTCCAAGATGGCTCACTCACACGCCTGGCGAGTTATTCTCACCACACGGGCTTCTCCATAGGATGCTTGAGTGTCCTCACACTGTGGCAGCTGGCTTCCTCTGGAGCACATAACCTAAGGAAGCAGGCGGAAGGCCCCCTGTCTTTTAGGATCTATAAAGGGGTTCATTTCAGCAACATCCTATTGGTTACACAGATCAGCCCGAGCCTACACAAGGGTGTGAATAGCAGGAGGCAGGAACTATCTGGGGCCACTTAGTTAAGATCCTTTTGAAAAGTTTCAAAGTAACACCAGGGAACTCCTTTTGAAAGCTCCCTTTAAGTACACTTTTCATGTAACTGTCTTGGAAAGAACAGACCTGAGTCAAGAACAGATTTGAAACACAGCCCAATTAGACACTGAGATTTCGAGTAAATCACACAGAGAGTAGAGAGTTGGCAGCCAGCAGACAAAGTTGGACATAACACATTTGTGAAAGCACACTTGTGCTTTCATGTGCTTCATTTAAATTAAACACTTGGGATTTTTCCTTGGGAGAGTCTGGAAACCACATCTGATGAACCAGTGAAGCCCCTGGATCAGACAGTAGGTTAGCAAGATCGAGATGAGACAGGAGAAAGCTTCAAATGGGCAGCAGAGTGCACTTGAGGTTCTTTGAAGTAACTTTGGGGCCATTTGCTATTAGGGTCCAAAGTTCTTCTCCAGGGCTCCTGCTTCTCCACAGCCCAGTTTTCCTTCTGAGGCTAACTTAGCATGTCGATTCCTCTCCTACCGTGTTTCCCTGAAAATAAGACCTAGCTGGACCATTAGTCTAATGAGTCTTTGGGAGCAAAAATTAATACAAGACCCGGGGAAACACGGTAGTTTATTCACTCAAATCCAGTAACTCATTTTGGACCCACAGAGAGGACTAGAGGGTGTCAAAGCTTAGACAGACAGGTAAACAATATGGCGCAAAGGATGTTGCATTTGATCCACAGGAGGTTTTTTATTACCGCTCACAAAATAGCGAGCAGAGTCCTTCTGGGTATGACAGCAAAGTTTGTTCTTTATCTCTCTCTGCAGCTGAACTACTCCCTCGTCTCATAACATGCAGTACTTACTGCTTCAAAACTTTGTCCTCGCCATTCCTTCTTTTGGGAATGTCATTCTCCTATGATCGACCTGGCACAGGATTGTTCGTTAAGGCCTTGTATTACGGTCGGAGCCGTCTGTGCACATTTTCTGTAACTTAAACCTCTGACCGTTTGCTACAGTGTACTTTCTACACCATAACAATTATTTACATATTTCTTCACCATAACAATTATGTCTCCCCGATCGGACGGGTTGCGAAAGGCCTCCTGTAAATCACATCAGTATCTCCAGTTTGCGTGCCTCGCCCATCGTTTACGGACACATATTGGAGTGAATGAATAGCCCTGGACGATAAAGCCTCTCACATTATTTGTTTCCAGGGACTTCATTATTTGCTGTGGTGCAGTTACTGAGGGCCTCTTGTCTCATCTCTCAAGGCTTTCAGGGAGTATAGGGCCAAACACCTGCATTTGCCTAGCTTTACTTGAACATTCTTTCAAACTGTTATTTAAAGCAATTTCTGTTAATTAGACAGGGGCTATCTACTAAATATCAATAGTGATACATTAATGGATGACGGTGCATTCAGCAAAAGAAATAGTGTATATTGTGCAGTGAAGAGAAACCTAAATATATATAACACAAATAGCCGAAGTGGGAGGGCGACCGTGCAATTTTAAATCAATGTGGGAAAAGTGAAACCGTGACTGCCCATTCTGGAACGGGATTCTTGGTGCAGTTCCACTGGGGAAGCTGCCCCACCTCAGGCTTTTGCCAAGAGTCTCACTAGCTCTCATCCCGCCACCCCCAGGCAGCAGGGAAGCTTTTGGAGAAGGAAAGCCTGTGCCTTCTGATTGAAGAACTTGGTGGGGTTGATAGAATTGAGGCTTTGCAACTTCATGAGAACCATCAGGTTGCCTTGACTGCTTTGAACATTATCGAGAACCACTTTTGTGAGGTAGGTGACTTCCGTGTGTAAGACCGTGCCCGTACCCCCTGGCGGGCCACCTCCCCAGGTGGTCACCTGGCAGGGGCCTGTGTTGCCACTGCCAGGCGAGTGACAGGACAGGCGGGCTTCTCTCGTGCCTCAGTTCTGAGTTTCTCCCCAAGCCATGCTGTACGGGCCACCTTGGAGTGGCAGCTCTCTGGCTCCTGGAAACCATTCTAGTCCCACAGAAGCCTGTCCTGTTGCCTCTGGTTTCAAATTTCAGTCTTGTTTTCCAACTGCCAAACTTTGGGGGAGGGGAATCAGATGGGAGGGGATGTGATGCTAAAGTGACTTGTTATTGAAAAATTCAAACGAAGGCAGGCCAGCTTTTGAAACATCATTTTGCTATTTACTGCCTTCTGTTTCTTTCCAGAATAGGATGTTTGGGATGAAGTCTACAAGAGGCTTCTAAGTTTTCTGCAGGAGCAGGGAATAATGATCAGATAACAGACATTTTTTTTAAACTTTTATTGTAAAATGTGCATTACAAAATTTACCATTTTAACAATTTTAAGTGTATAGTTTAGTGACAATAAGTACATTTACATTGCTGTGCAGCTATCGCCACTGTCCATCTCAGAACTTTTTCATCTTTCCAAACCAAAATTCAGTCCCCTTTAAACACTACCTCCCCATTCCTCCTCCTCCAGCCCCTGGTAACCACCATTTTACTCTCTGTCTCTGTAAATTTGACTACTCTAAGTACCTCATTTAAGTGAAATCATTAGTATTTGTCCTTTTGTGACTGGCTTATTTCACTTAGCATAACGTCTTCAAGGTTCAACCATGCTGTAGTATATGTCAGAATGTCTTCCCTTTTTAAGGCCGAATGATATTCTACTGTATGGATAGACCACACTTGGCTTATCCATTCCTTCACTGATGGACACTTGGGTTGTTTCTACCCTTGGGCTATTGTGAATAATGTTGCTATGAGCATGGGAGTAGACATGTCTGTTCAAGTTCCTGCTTTCAGTTCTTTTTGGTATAAACTCAGAAGTAGACTTGCTGGATCATATGGCAGTTCTATTTTTAAAATTTGATGAGCCACCATACTGTTTTCCACAGTGGCGGCACCATTTTACATTCCCACCAGCAATGCACAAGGGTTTCCATGTCTCAGAATCCTCACGAATACTTATTTTCTTTTTAATTTTTTATCATCGCCATCCTACTGAGTGTAAAGTGGTATCTAATGATGGTTTTGTTTTGCATTACATTAGCTATGTTTCATATGAGGAAGATGAGCTCAAAGTTCTAGGTGGCCAGGTAAACAT
This sequence comes from Rhinolophus ferrumequinum, assembly GCF_004115265.2. NCBI lineage: Eukaryota > Metazoa > Chordata > Mammalia > Chiroptera > Rhinolophidae > Rhinolophus > Rhinolophus ferrumequinum. Next base: position 6,376,902 of record NC_046307.1, on the reverse strand, counting down.
GGAGCTAGGGGGTTACAGAATGAGTGATACTGTTAGATGTCAAACTTGAATCAGCCGCATGATCCAGAGCCATACAATAAATAAGACCAGGGCAGTGATTGTTGCTACCCGGACGCAGCTAATCTCGGTTTGGGACCAAGACAATACTCTCAAAGCAGAGAAGACCCAGACGGTTGATGAGCGTCTTCTGAATTTAAACCTCCTCTGAAAACCTTATAATTAGGAGACTTGTCCCTTAAAGAAGGTTCGGATCAATAGGACTCATCTAAGGGCTCCAGGTTAAAGACTTCTGATCTAGAAGTAACAGCAACACCCATTTGTATCCTTACTCACTGTAAGGCTAGTATTCATTTCTATGTATCAAAAGGCTGTTTTTTATTTAAAAATAAGCCAGATACAAAAGGACAAATACTGTATAATTCCACTTACATGCGGGACCTAGAGTAGTCATACTCAGAGAAAACAGAGTGGTAGTTTCCAGAGGAATGGGGAATTGTTTAATGGGTACAGTTTTGGTTTAGAAGGATGAAAAAGTTCTGGAGATAGACAGTGATGGTTGCACCATGTGAATGGACTTAATGCCACTGAACTGTCCAGTTAAAAATGATCAAAGATGGTAAATTTTATGATATGTATGTTTTATCACACACAAAAAAACTACATTTAAGGTCCATCCTGAGATATCTCAATGCTTCTCCTTCAATTTCTCAGAGGGAGCCTTGAGGCCAATTTAGAGCAAATTCTAATCCACAGATGTTAAGGAGCTGATTGTGGTAATAATATGTTGAGAGCCTGGAGGTATAACAGTGTCTCTTCTCCCCGGAAGGAAGAAGAAAATGGCGTGATATTACCAGCCCTGGACCAAGATAATGAATTCTTAAAGCTCTTAACAAAAAAATACCAAAGCTTCACAACTTCTAAACCAAGGACCAAACCCTAAAGGGTAACTTCTTTAAGAAGCAGCACTCCTATATCTTGGTGGACCACAGTTACAAAGCTTTTTAAACTAAATGTTAATAAAATTTTTGACATTTTCACCTCTATCAAAAATGCAGTTAAACCACTTGTGTCTTAAACCCATGTGGAATTCATCTCCTGAGAATGTGGTTGAATAGTTAAAGTAAGAGCTTCAAAACAGAGTAGAATGGTCTGTAGCTATCTAGACAAACTATGATTTGTAGATTTGGTTGAACCAGTATTTCTTAAACATGTGGGTCCCCTTACCTTTTCATTTTTTTGCAATGCCTATTAATACAGAATATTTTTCAGGGAAAGCTATGTGGGTCATCAAAAGGAGGTGAAAAGGAGAGACAGTGCCTGGGATGGGACACACAGCACTAGGCATTGGTGATGGATGTGGGATATGTTTAAAAGATTAGATTTGATTCACATAATTTGAGTGTAGCTACTAGATCAAGTTATACAAAGCATCACATGTCATGCCCAAAGCATGTATTCGCTGGTCCTTGATGGGTGAGGAGAAAAGATGTGTGGGTGTCTATCTAAAACACTGCTGGAAGACAGTTTGTGTTCTCACAAACTTCTCATCCAGTGGTGAGAACAAATCTACAACTTAGTGGACATTGGGCCTTCCAGTCAGTATTTTCATCTCCTTTTGGGGTGACTATCTGCCCACTGTTAAGAGCTGTGTTGGGATGGATCCTCCAAGTGTTCTGCTCTCCCACGTGGAAATGGAGGGGACCTGGGAGATTTCTTTCAACTCCCTCTTTTGTTCATCAGCTCAGGACATCCTAGCGTGGCACGTCTTTGGCCAAGCAGAATCTCACTCTCTGAAAACTTTGCATCTTAGACCCAGGCACTGAGCACAGAAGAAACAGAAGTAGTTGGCGAATGTTCGCTTACTCCAGTGGCAGGGCCTTACGCTCGGAATAGTGGCCACTGTCAGTGGCTGCCTGCTTCCTGCCTCTCTGAGGCCTCCCTTTGAGTCCTATACTCTCTCCCATATTCTTCAAATAGGTTCTCTTTTCGTTTAAGTAGCCAGGGTTAGTTTCTGTTGCTTGCAACTAAGGAATATAACTGATACACATGAAGAGTAAAAATGTAAACCACAACTAGTTATTATTTAGACCCAAAAGATCTAGTAAATCCCATTTTAAGACGTATGAAATTTGAATTTTTAAATTAAAAATATAATATAAATTATATGTAAGATATATTACTATGTAATGTATATAATGTTTTATTCTGTTACATATAAATTTATTTTAAAAAATTAAAAACAAAACCAAGAACAGAAAAAAACTATCCTACCACTCCAACACAACTATTTTTATGTTTCCATTTTCCCTTCAAGTCAATATACATATTATTTTTATCTGATTGGGATCAGATTCTTATTCAACATTTTCAAATGTCACTTTTTCCCCTCGCGGTAGACTGAAGTTGAGGGGAAAGCAGAAAGTGAGGTAGTTTACCAAAATAGTTGAGGAAAAAAAAGTTTGAAACCCTGTTAAGGTTAAACACTGTTACCCAAATGGTCTGACCTTGTTGGCTCAAAATACTGTTAACTTCTTTTTTTTCCTCTTCTCAGTCAACTATTTTTTTACTGAAATTGCATAACAAAGGAGTATTTGTAGTTTAAAGATACTGATACCAACTTGTCTAGCAAGGTTTTAAATAAAGGAGTTATTTGCCTATTATACATGTTTTGGGTGCAAAGAGATGGTGTTAGTCACCTTCTGGCTGGGCGCCCACGTACTTGGACTCAGCGTGTTGGAATGACTGGCAGAGCAACAGAGAGCGGAAGGAAGGAGTAACTGGTTCTGCGTTGGCTTTACAATGTAAAAGCAATTTGAATTGGAACAAGTCTGACCCTCTTGCATTTATTTCAGATTTGTCATGTGCCATAGAAGAAATACAATTCCCTTGGTTAACCATGTGCAAGCCATAATCTACCTGCTTGTTATTTTCCTGAAACATGGAGTGACTTTTTAATGTTAATAGCATGTGATACTTTAGGCATCATAGGGGAAATAGCTGGACTTGGAGTCATAACTCCTGGATTCCAGTCCTTGTTCTTTTTCTAAATAATTGAAGCCTGGACAAGTCACATAATTCCTCTGTACCTTAATGCCTCATCTATCAATTCTTTCCATTCCTTTGGCCTTCCAGTTTTCATATATAAAATGGGAGTTAGTTTTGATAAATTAATAGTTGTATAATGTTTTATGTGAGACTCATAACAACCCTGAAAAGTAGGAAAAATTGTATCAGTTTCCAAGTAACAAACAGGAGCTCAGGAGGCTATCCAACTTGTCCCGCATCTTTTAGTAAGTGGTAGAGCAGGGACTCAGGTACAAACCCCAATGTATTACTTATCTGCTAATACATAACAAATTTCCTCAAAACTTAGCTTTAAAAAAAGCACTTATTATGCCACAGTTTCTGTGGGTCAGAATCTGGAGACAGCTTAGCTGGTGGTTCTGGCTCAAAGTCTCCCATGAGGCAGCTTTCAAGCTTCTACTGGAACTGCAGCTTCATCTGAAGGCTTAACTTGGAGAGGATATGCTTCTAAATTCACTTAGGTGCTAGGTAGTTGGTTTCTGTTCCTCCATGGCTATTGGCTGGAGACTTTAGTTCCCCACCACACCGTGTTTCACTGAAAATAAGACCTAGCCAGGTGATCAGCTCTAATGTATCTTTTGGAGCAAAAATTAATATAAGACCTGGTCTTATTTTACTATAAGACCCAGTACAATATGATATGATATATGATATGGTATGATATAATACCGGGTCTTATATAATATAAGACCGGGTCTTATATTACTTTTTGCTCCAAAAGATGCATTAGAGCTGATTGTCCGGCTAGGTCTTATTTTCAGGAAAACATGGTACACTGCCTGAATCTCCTGACCACAGGGCAGCTCACTTCCTCCAGAGCAAGTGATCTGAGTGTGTGTGCATTGGAGGAAGAGAGTGCCCAAGACAGAAGCCACAGTCCTTTACAACCTAATCTCAGAAGTGATATGCCATCACTCCTGACAGATACTATTGGTTACACAGACTAACACAGTAGAATGTTGGAGGAGCCACACAGGTTGTGAAGATTAGGAGACAGGGATTGTTGGAAGTCACCTTGGAGGCTGACTACCACATTCTGCCACTCTATCATATATTCACATTTTTAAAGACATCATTTTGATGATAGTCTAGGGTCAGTGAATCTCAGCAAAGAAATAGAAGAGATAAAAAAAGAACCAAATGGAAATTTTAGAACTGAAAAATACAATAACTGAAATTAAAATTTTACTGGATGGGTTCAACATCTGAATGGAGCAGACAGAGGAAAGAATCAGTGAACTTGAAGCCAGAGATGCAATCAGCAAAATCTAGACTGTGAGAAACTCAAAATGACAACTCAGTCTCCAATACATTCCAATTAAAAAATTGCACATGGGGGAAGCTATAAATTGAGGGCTAGCTACAAAATGAGACTAACAAGACATACTGGGGGTGGACAGATAGCTCAGTTGGTTAGTGCTCGAGCTCTGGGCAACAGGGCTGCCGGTTCAATTCCCACATGGGCCAGTGAGCTGCGCCCTCCGCAACTAGAATGAAGTCAATGAGCTGCCGCTCAGCTCCCGGATGGCCAGATGGCTCAATTGTTTGGAGCACAGGCTCTCAACCACAAGGTTGCTGGTTTGATTCCTCGACTTCTGCAAGTAATGGTGGGCTGCACCTCCCGCAACTAACAACAGCAATGACCTGGAGCTGAGCTGCGCCCTCCACAACTAAGATTGAAAGGACAACAACTTGACTTGGAAAAAGTCCCGGAGGTACACACTGTTCCCCAATAAAGTCCTGTTTCCCTTCCCCAATAAAATCTTTTAAAAAATAAATAAAAAATAAAAAGACTTTGGCCTGCCAGAATGTGTGGACCTTATTTGTATTCTGATTGCAACAAATAAATATAAAAATAAATAAAACACATATGACATGAGATAATTGGAAACGTGAACATTAAATGGATGTTTGATGATGTTAAAAAATTAACTTTTCTTGTTTTGTATAATCAAGGTTATGTTACTTTAAAAAGTCTCTAACTGTTAGAGGTAAGTACTGAATGATTACAGATGAAATGATGTTTGCAATTTGTTTCAAAGTATTAGGTTGGTGCAAAAGTAATTGCGGTTTTTGCAATTTTTTTTTTTTTAACCTTTTAAACCACAATTACTTTTGCACCAACCTAATAAAATGGGATGAGGGAAGTGGAAGAGAGAGATATACATATGGAGCAGAACTGGCAATGTGTTGATAGCTGGAGATGTGTCTCCATGGAGAGTTATCATACTAGTCTGTTTTTTCTCCTGTTGGATGTTTGAAGTTCTCCATAATTAAAAGTTAAAAAGAAAAAAGAAGCTATTGTATCTTCTTTCATGAAGCTGATCATCCTCTCCTTCACCCTGGCAGTAAACTGGAAGTTCGTTTTCACAATTGTGTGGAAAAAAAGTCTCTACACTGGAATACATTGGGCAAGGTTGAAAGCAGATTTATCATGCTGAATGCAGGAGGATTAAGTAAATTACATAGGGAATGGTGTGCCCCCCTCAGCCTCAAACCCCACTGGGTAAATGGAATGCGGGCCAGCCAGGTTGATATCTTCCAGGCAAAAGACTAGATCTTTCGCTGGGAAATCTGACCATCCTAAGAAGAAAGACCAAAAGAGACTGACATGGTGGATTCCACAAGGAAACAACCTGGCCATGTTACCCCAGGCTCACTGAGCTTGAGATCAGTTCTTCAGTACTTCACTCTTAAATTCACAGACCAAGAACTACCAGACATTTGAGGAAGGCCTCTGGCATAATAGAGACAAAAACAAATGGTACTGATGGGGGATTTGGAAGAAAAGCCATGCAGGGGAAAGAAAACTGAACGAAAAACAATCTTAGCATACTTGAGAGATAAGAGAAGATATTTCTTCCAGGAAGCAAAAATAGAATGTTATTTTTAAAACATCAAAGAACAAAAAGGACTTGAAAATTAAAAATATGATAGTAAAAATGAATGACTCAACAGTAGGGTTGGAAGATAAAGTTGGGGAAATCTCCCATAAAGTAGAGCAAAATGACAAAGATTTTAAAAATTAGAAAAGATGAAATTATATAAATCTTGGAATTTATGAGGTCCAAAATCTGAATAGAGGCATTCCAGAAGTAAAGAATGAAAAAAGTAGAGGACAAAAATAATCAAAGAACTAATTCAAGAGCATTTCCCAAAGCAGAAGAAAACATTTCCAAATTTAAAGGATCCAATGAATGGCCCAGAAAAAATGGATGAAAATTAACATATGCCAAAGCACATCATTGTGAAATTTCAAAAGTCTGATAAAAGAGCCTACAAATTTCCAGAGTAAAAACAAGTCACATGCAAAAGATCAAGAATCAGATGACTTTCTTCTTACTCAACTGCCACTCAAGAAACCTTTTGTCACATCCATAGGGAACCCTATTAGCTAATCTATTGATGAGAGAATCCTAATGGGAATACTTAGATGTGTATATATAAGAAATCTGAACCAATTGTCCAGAAAAATTAACTCAGGCTCCCATTCTTAGACATGATCAGGCACAAGAAAACCGACACATGGTGTAAGAGAAAGGCCAAGGTGAATGAAATAACTATCCTCAGAAGAAACAGAAATAATTCAGAGAAGCTGGGGGAATTAACTCTCAGATTTGAGAACATAGATACTGCAGCCATAAAACAGAAAGACATTATGAAACAGGAACCTCAGAAATGAAATGATTGTCAGGAAAAAATAATAAAGAAGAGGGTTTGAAGATAAAGGTAAGGAAATCTTTCAGAATATAGACCAGAAATAAAGTTGATAAAGTTGGGAGAAAGATAAGAGAGGATTAATTCAGGAGGCTCACCCTCTGAGTAACTGGAGTTCCAAAAAAAGACAAAAGAGAAAACAGAGAGACATTATTAAAGAAATCATAAAAGAAAATATATCAGAATTGAAGGAATCTCTAGGCTGAAGGACTCACTGAATGCCAAGAAGAATAAATGAGTAAAAGATCAATACCTACATTCAGTGCCATGAAATTTCAGAACACCATGAACACCATGAAATTTCAGAACACCAAAAATAAACAGAAGAGCTGGGAGGATTTCCGGTCAAGATGGCATTGAAGGTAAATACTGTGTTTGTCTCCTCTCACAACCACATCAAAATTACAACTTAACTACAAAACAATCATTGAGAATTGCCTGAAGTCTAGCTGAACAGAAGTCCTATAAATTAGGATATACAGAAGAAGCCACCTTAAGACTGGTAGGAGGAGTGGAGACATGGAATGGGCTGGTCCCCACACCCACATGTGGCTATTAAAAGTCAAGTGGGTCAAATATATGGTGATGGAAGGAGAACTGACTCTGGGTGGTGAACACACAATGGGATTTATAGATGATGTAATACAGAATTGTATACCTGAAATCTATGTAATTTTACTAACAATTGTCACCCCAATAAATTTGAAAAAAAAAAAAGTCAGGTGGGATGTCACAGCTGCAGAAGTCCCCTCTGAGGAGCAAGGGGTTTCAGCTCCACACCAGCCTCCCCAGCCCAAAGATCCAGTGCCAAGAGAAGTACCCACAACTTCTGGCTGTGAAAACCAGTGGAGATTGTGGCTAAGATGAAGGGTGGCTGCACTCCCAGGAGTTCCTCTTAAAGGATCCGAGCACAGACTTACTTGCTCACAGACTCAGTTCCTCTGAACTCTAGCACTGGGCCAGCAGCTCAAAAAAGCCAGTGACATATGGGGAGGAACTGAATTTTCTAGTCTCAGGGTGAGGGCTGGAGGTACAGTTTTCTCCTAGACAGAAGTGCTGGCATAAGCCATTTTTTCTTTGTGGAGCCCTTGCCCCTCCTAGTGTGCAGACGCAGACAGCTGCCATATCTGAGTCTTCCATCAACCTGGTTAACACCATTCACCCCATCCTAGTGATTCCCTGAGACCCTCACCCAACTTGTGGACCCACCCAAGCCGCTTCCAGTGACACCAGAGCACTGCTAAAGTGAATCCTGCTCTGTAGGATCAGCCCCTGCATAACAGCTCTTCCACTGTAGTCACAGCCAGTCCTCACAACTAATCAGTCTAAGGGCCAATCCCTCCCATTGATGTGCAAACAGCAACCAAGGCTCAACTACAACAGAAGGGCACACACAACCCAACCAAGGGACACACCTGGAGCACCTGGCTCTGGTGACCAGGGAGACTGTGCCACTGGGCCCCACAGGACACCTACTACATAAGGCCACTCTACTAAGACCAGGAGACATAGCAGCTCTACCTAATACATAGAAACAAATAGAGAGGCAGCCAAAATGTGCACACAAAGAAATATCCCAAATGAAAGAACAGAACAAAGCTCCAGGGGTAAAAAATGGAGACAAGCAATCTACCAGATGCAGAGTTCAAAACACTGGTTATTAGGATGCTTAATGATCTCAGTGAGAAATTCAACAAAGAGACAGGAAACATAAAAATGAAGACAGAAAACAAAGAACCAGTCAGAACTGAAGAATACAATAACTGACATAAAGAATACATTAGAGGGAATCAACAGTAGGTTAGATGAAGCAGAGGATCGAATCAGCAATTTGGAAAATAAGGTAACAGAAAATACCCAAACATAATAGCAAACAGAAAAAATGAGGATAGTTCAAGAGGCCTCTGGGAAAACATCAAGCTTATCAACATTTTCATCATTGGGGTACCAGAAGTAAAAGAGAGAAAAAAAGAAATTGAAAACCTATTTGAAGAAACAATGACTGAAAACTTCCTTAACCTGATAAAGGAAGTAGACATACAAGTCCAGGAAGTGCAGAGAGTCCCAAACAAGATGAACCCAAAGAGGCCAACACCAAGACACACCATGATTTAAATGCCAAAGTTTAGAATCAAAGAATCTTAAAAGCAGCAAGAGAAAAGCAGTTACTTACAAGGGGGTTTCCATAAAACTGTCAACTGACTTCTCGACAGAAACTTCAGGACCGAAGGGATTGGCATGAATTAGGCAAAGTGATGAAAAGCAAGGACCTACAATCAAGATTACTCTACCTAGCAAAGATATTATTTAGAATCGAAGGAAAGATAAAGAGCTCCCCAGACAAGAAAAAGCTAAAGGAGTTCATCACCACCAAACCAGTATTACAAGGAATCTTAGAGAGCCTTCTTTAAGATGAAAACAAAAGATCAAAAATATGAATAAACATGGCAATAATTACATATCTATCAACAATTATTTTATGTGTAAATGGATTAAATGCTCCCATCAAAAAATAGGGTAGCTTAGTGGATAAGAAAACAAGACCCATACATATGCTGCCTACAAGAGACCCACTTCAGATTGAAAGACACACACCGACTGAAAATAAAGGGATGGATAAAGATATTTCATGTAAATAGAAACAGACAAACAAAAAAACCTGAGATAGCAATACTTATATGATACAAAGTAGACTTTAAAATAAAGGCTATAAGAAGGGACAAAGAATGGACTCAGTAATCCCACTTCTGGGTATTTATCTGAAGAAACCCAAAATGCTATTTCAAAGGGACATGTGCATTTATATGTTCATTGCAACATTATTTACAATCGCCAAGATATGGAGGCAGTCTGGGTGTCCATCAATGGATGAATGGATAAAGAAGAGGTGGTACATGTATACAATGGAATATTACTCAGCCATAAAAAAGAATGAAATCTTGCCATCTGCAACTACATGGATGGACCTAGAGGGTATTGTGCTGAGTGGAGTAAGCAAGACAGAGAAAGATAAATGTCATATGATTTCACTTATATGTGGAATCTAAAGAACAAAATAAACAAAACAAACAAATTCATAGATACAGAGAACATTTTGATGATTGCCAGCTGGGAGCAGAGTTGGGAGAGGAGGTTTCAAAGGGGAAAGGATTAAGAAATACAAGTTGGTAGTTGCAAAATAGTCATGGGGATGAAGGACGATGACTTGGAGCTGATGGGCCCTGGAGAAGCACACTGTTCCCCAATATTCCCCAATTAAAAAAAAAAAAAAAAAAAAACCTCAAAGACATTAGAATTGTATAATCTCACGGTGTATTGCATGATTTAGGATTTGAGTCCTAAATTCCTAAAGCATAACTACGTACAATGAAAGTCTGACAAATGACTTGGGAGTTAACCAGTAATAAAAAGGCGTTTCGGTGTGTGAGCATCGCTCCTCCAAAGTCAACACCCTTTCACACCATTTGGGTGAATCATAAATGGGAAAATATATCCCTGAATGGCTTGTCTTTGAGAAACAGGATTATTTAGAAAGGCTTTAAAGTGTTGGGTTTTTTTGGGGGGTAGGGAAATGGGGAATCCTAACATTTAACAGTTGTTAAAAATTATAGGAACTTTTCTTATGTATAAAGTTCTGGTCACTCCTTGCACATTCACTTGAGTAAATATATGAGGCAAACCCAAGCCCCTCTCTGGAAGCTTGCAGGGTTAGCTACAAATACCTCCTGATTAGGAACAGTCATCTGTATGACACTTGTACAAACTATTTTCACAGATAGTGTCTTTCATACCAGAAAAGCTTATAATAACGGTTTGATGGTGATATTGTATCTATTTTATGGATGAGGAACGTGAAGCTCAGAGATTTAAGAGACTCACCCATGATCACACAGCCAGCAAATAGGGGGATATTTAAGCCCACTCTGCTGATGCTACATCCAGTCCAGCTTATGTCCCTAATGTGGAGCTTGCTAGGGAACTCATTGCTCTGGGGTTTATCCTGGTTTCATGTGCCTTGGGTTTCTAGTTCCCCGTGCATTTTGAGGGAGGGAGACTCTGACAATTGTTAAACAGTTCACAACATGTCTCTAGTATTGAGGAAAGGTGGGGAAAGTAATATTTGGGTGATAAAGAAATCAGAATCCAGAGGAAGCCTGAAAGCCATTTTTTTGTGGGACTCCTTTAGAAGGAGTATACCCACCCTAATAAGCTGGTATTTTGTAAAAAGGGACTTTCTCTCTGCCCACGGCCATAAATCTAGCTTTCTACCTGCAGTTTCTCTTCTCCCGTCAAAACCCCAGGAAGTTTTTCATCTGAGTAACCAGAGGTCAAGACAACTCTTCCTTTGGAACTTCAGGCCGATTCTTCCTGAGAGGAAGAGAACTAGCTCTTTGGCAAAACAACCTAGCGCTGCTCCCCAAACACCATATTCCAGGGAACCGGCAGGCTCCAAACTTTCCTGAGTCATTTATTGTTGGCACCAATCCCCTGCCGCCCCCCTTCGCCTCCCACTTACATAGGGCTCATTCTGCAAAGGATTGCATTCAGGAAGTGGAAACTCCTTCAGGGCAAGGATGCGTGGCTTCCACGAAACATCTCCAAGGATACTTTGCTCCACCCTTTATCCAAGGGAAGCCTTCTCCCAAGACCACCCATTATTATAGAAATAGTCCACTCCGGCGTAATGTGGTTTATTTAGGATAACAATTCACATTCAAGTCTCTTCATTTTTGCCAGTGAGTTGCGAATCCAACCATACTCCATCAGCTCAAGTGTAGTGAGTAGGGTCTTTCTTCTTTGTAGCTTGTCCTTCCCTTAGTGAAAATAAAACATTTTTCTCATTTGATGCCAAGGATTCCCACTTATTAAAGAGAGACATTGCAGCCACGTCCCGTGCTCAGTTAAGACATCACTAACTTTGCTTTGAGCAAATGGCAATGTCTAAATTGGTATAATCAACAGAAATAGATGTGGCTTGTCGAGAAAAGTTGTTCAATCCTTTTAAAAAGCAAAGGTTGGGGACTGCTTTCTGAGAAACAAAATTACCAACCCTATGTCCCAAGATATTTCAACTGGTGATGCTCCTGAATTAATCACTGCTGATGTTTGAATCTCTTCAGAAACTTGCTGCTTAAGATTCGGGGCACAAATGCTCATCACCTTCCACATGCTGCACCCTTCCCTTTGTCCACTGACACCAAGAGCATATAGGTGTCTACAAGAAAGGGAAGCCTTCAGTCTGGATCTTCTGCCTCATTTATACATCGTTTTAATGATTTGCTTGTGTGATGGTCTCCACTACTAGATGTAAGCCCCCAAATGCAGGGACCATACCTAATCGACCTTTTAAAATTCCTTGCCAAACAAGCCAGTTCAAAAATAGGCAAAGGACTTGACTAGACATGTCTCTAAAGAAGATTCACAAATGACCCACAAGTGCATGAAAAGATGTTAAATATCATTAGTCATCAAGGAAATGTAAATAGAAACCATAATGAGTTACCACTTCACACCCACTATGAAAAAGCTAGAAAATAACAAGTGAAGGACAGGATGTGGAGAAATTGGAACCCCTGTGCCCTGTGGGTGGGAAGGTAAAATAGTGCAGCCACTACGGAAAACAGTACAGAGGTTCCTCAAAAATTAAAACTAGAATTACCACCTGACCCAGGAATTCCACCTCTGGGTATATATTCAAAAGAATTGAGAGCAGTACATTATTCATAGCAGTACACCCACGTTCATAGCAGCATTATTCACAAGAGCCAAGAGGTGGAAGCAACCCAGCTGTCCAATGCCAGGTGAACAGATAAGTAAAGTGTGGTCTATCTATACAATTCAGCCTTAAAAAGGAAGGAAATTCCAACACATTTTACTGCATAGATGACCCTGACAACCCAATGTTAGGTGAAATAGGCCAGTCATAAAAAGAAAAATACCATACGCTTCCACTTATAGGAGGTACCTCACATAGTCAGATTCACAAAGACAGAAAGTAGAACGGTGGCTGCCAGGGGCTGGGGAGACCGGGAGGAACGGGGAGTTAGTGTTTCATGGGTGCAGATTCAGTTTGACAAGAGGGAACAGTTCTGGAGGGGTGGTGTTCTGATGAGGGAACTCGACATTAGGAATGTATTTAATACCACTGACTTCACACTTCAAAGAGGTTAGGATGTTCAATTTTATATTGTGTATTTTGCCACAATAAAAAAATTGGGAAAAAGAAACACTGGCAGGTCATATCCAAACTACATAAAGAATACCTATAAATCAGTAAGAAACACAGAAACTCCCCTAGAAATATGGACCAACTTCCCTCACCCCCAAAAAACCCCAAAACCTTGAATATGCACTTCTCTAAAGGAATTCCAAATAACCAAAGAAATGCCTAATTATTATTAGTAATTAGGAAATGCAATTTAATATAATATTCAGATTAGTCAAAATTTAACACAATGTACATATTAGCCCCAAATTGGAACAATCTGAATGTCCATGAAAGGATAAATTGAAGTATTATATTACTCAGTAATAAAAAGGAATGAACTCGTGTAAAATACTATACAAACAATAAAAATAAATGAACTATAGCCACAACGTGGTAATATGGATAAATCTCAAAAATGTAGTGTTGAATAATAAAAAAAAGATGCAAAATAGTACATTTATAGAAAAATCAAAATCAGGCAAAAGAAAACTGTATGCTTAGAGATTTATACTTAATGGATAAAACTATGAATAAAAGCAAAGACATGAGTGTAAGAGTCCGGAGAGTGGTCTTCTGGGAAGGAGCTGGGAGGATTTGGGATCAGGAGGGTGAATTTGCAGGCGTCTTCTGGGGCCGGGCTGTGTGGTGACTACAGAGGAGTTTCACTTTTCTGTAAATGCGTCACAATAGAAATGTTTTTAATAGCAAATAAAAATTATTTGCACATTAGCACATTAATAAATGTTTGTTTAATATTCTACATTACAATAAAGAGGAAAAGTGAACTGATAAATCGGTGCATACAAATGACAAAACTGTGTTTTCTAAAATATGGTTCTTGGGAAGAAACAATGGAAGTCTTACAGCTATTTGTGGCCCAAGCCCCATTCATCCAGGGAGATCCTGGACAGATTGGGGATTGATGCCGGCTGGAGGGATGGATGGATGGACAAAGTGTTAGCTTTCAGCAACCTCCACAGCCTTCCTCCCCACCCACCCCCCCCCGCCCAGTGCTATGACAGGCACTGAAAAAGGGATGAACCTGGATCTGAAATAGCTGTTCTTGAAAATCTTGATCACGTTCACTAAGCAGGAATGGAAGCTAATAATTATACAGCAGCCCTCCCTCCCACAAACCAGAACCCCAAATTAATTTAATTTGTTTATAGTAATGCCTTTAAGTAGTGAGGTACAGTTCCCACCCTTTTCGGTACCAGGGGAATCTTTGTCACTTTCATCTGCAGTTGTTTCTGCTTTTTGCACAATCAGGGTAAGATTAGAGCTTCGCCGGATCTCAGCAGTAGGATGAGTTTGATTTAAACACTGGGCAGAATGCACAGAATGATGATTCCGTTACAGGTCCAGCGCATCTGTGGGGCTGGGGAATTGGGTCACCTCCTTGCCAGCAGAAAGTATGGTTAATATTTGCCACAGATGGGTACTTACTACAGCCCTTTTTTGATCATTAGTGCAAGAGTGTGTGATTCATGAATTTTCCAGTTCGTTTTAAATCACAGACTTCCTTCAGTCTTTCCTCTCATTAGGCTGCCTCCATCTTCACATTTGAGTCAGTGTGTGCTTGGGGAACCAAAAATTGAACTCTAAATTATTGGTATCAGTTTAATCAAATTATAGGGAATGTTAATCTGCTGCCCTCCTTCCCCCATCACATTTCTGAGGCAGACATTAGCCATTTGTGGCCTATTCTGTTCTCTATCTATTAGGGAGAGAGCCCTACTGTGCATACTTTGGGCAGGAGGCCGTGCCCCAGTTCCCATTATGAAAGTAAAAGAGGCTTCATCTTTCCTTGTCGCTGTCCCCAAGCAGCCAGTCCATGGACCCTGGACTAGACTCAGCCAATTGGGAACTCCTTCCAGAGCTTACAATCTTGAGAGAGTGACCCCAAGATAAAAGGACAGATGGCATTAATTCCTAGGAGAGCAGGCATCCTGGCCATACTGTTTCTGATAAAACTCTGGGGTGGTGACTGAGAATTTGCATTTCTAACCAGGTGACCACTGCTGTTCCTGTGACCACACTTTCAAGAACCATTGGCATACAATATAGTAGAGCTTCCTCTAATGCTGTCCAAAAATGAGCAAAACTATTTAGCCAATAAACAATGTCTCAGGGTCTTACTTGGGATTTCATTTTGTTAATTTCTCTGGTTACTGTTGTTTCTATATAGATGAGATATAATGAATTGGGAGAATTTTTATCTTATTTTTTTGAACCAATAAAAATTGTAAAATCTTGTAGTAGACCAGAAGCCTGGACATTTCTTTTGTTTATTTACAATAAATTGTCATGTCTGACTTTTTTAAGTTGAGCTAATTATATTCCTAGTAGTGTCTTAGTTATTTTTATTAGGATAATCAATTCAATTGTTTAAAACACCGCTCATCTAAGTGGGAACAACTCTCTAAAAATTACATTTTTAATAAATAATAGCAGTGCAATAATAAATAATGGCAGTTTAATAAAATAATAGCAGCTCATTTACACTGATGACCTTGCTGTTTTTGAACACAGACTGTGGGATTCAACTAGGATCTTTAAAGAAACACTTTTTTGTTGTTGTTTTTTAAAAGAAGACCATCAAGAAAGACTGTTTTTCTAGAATTGTCCCTATTTATCTGGCTGCATATATTTGAAGAAATAATCTATACCTCAAATAATTCCACAGCCATAAAACAATAACTATACACCTACCAGGATGGCAAAGGAGAATAATGACAATACCAAATGCTGGCAAGGATGCTGAGAAACATTGCTGGTAGGAAAGTAAAATGTGTTGGCCGCTCCGGAAAACAGTTTGGCAGTTTCTTATAAAACTAAACATGTAATTTCCAATATGACTCAGCAGTTGCACTCTTGGGCATTTATCCCAGAGAAATGGGAAACTTATGTTCACATAAAACCTGTACACGAGTGTTCATAGTAGTTTGTTTGTAATGGCCAAAAATGAGTTAGCCCACGTGTCTTTCAAAGGGTGAATGGTTAAGCAAACTGTGATACATCCATACTATGGAATACTACTCAGTAATAAAAAGGAACAAACTCTCGATACATGTAACAACTTGGATGTTGAACTTGATGCAAGTAACAACTTGGATGATGAACTTGATACATGTAACAACTTGGATGATGAACTATTTGATATATATATAACAACTTGATGAACTTGATACATGTAACAACTTGGATGAATCTCCAGGGAATTACTCTGAGTGAGAAAACCTATCCCAAAAGATTACATTTTGTATGATTCCACCCATGTAACATTTTTTAACTGACAACATTTTAGAAATGGAGGACAGATTAGTGGTTGCCAGGTGTTGGGAGTGGGGCAAAAGGTGTGTTTATAAACATGATGGATCATCGTGTTGGAACTGTTCAGTATTTTGAGTGTGGTGGTGGATACTTCAACCTACACAGGTGTTAAGACTATAGAACTTAACACACATACCAGTACAAGTAAAACTGGGAAAATCTGAATTTTGTTGGATTGTATCAATGTCTGTATCCTAGTTGTGATACTATACAACGACTTTGCAGATTTTTACTATGGGGGGAACCGGGCGAAGTGTCCGAGGCTCCCTCTGTATTATTTTTTACAACTTGCACCTGAATCTACAATTATCTCAATAAAAATTTCAATTAAAAAACTCAAGTAATAAACCATACCAATGGTCATAGTATAGTAAGACTTGCATAGTGGTAATATTAAGTTTAGGTTGTAATTTAGAGGAAGATCCTGAAGTCTTCTGGGCATAAAAGAATAAATAAATGTGCTAATTAATCACAATTTTGTACATCCAATGGTTTGAAAAACTTGATGTTCAGGTGAAAAGCAAAAGAAGACGAGACCTAGATCTAGAAAAGACCTTAAAGGCTAACGTGATCTAGCCACTGGTCCCAGAGGCACCAGCTCAGGAACAACAATGTGCTCTCAAGAGGCATTTGTCAGCCATCCCCCCCCCCCCCCCCCCCCGCCAGGGACCTTCTGCACAACACCCCAAACAGATTTCCCCAGGGTCACAGCACCAGCAGGTTTCTGAGCAAAGACACACATTTTACATGTACTAACAGCTACCATTTACTGAGTGCCTGATGTAATAGACTGCTATATCTACATTCATGGTTTAATTTAAATCCATGGTTTCAGTTAAACGAAAGATTTAAATTAAATCCATGATTTATTTTAACTTGAGTTGAGAGGCATTATCTCCATTTTACGGATGAACAAAGTAAGGCTTGGAGAATTTAATTAACTTGCTCTGGCAATATGATGGAGCCAGGGTAGTATGGGTCTGTGTGGGTGACAGCTGCCCTCCTTTCAGCATACCCGTTGCTTTCAAAAGGGGCTACAACTGTGCTGGCTCCTAAACAAATACACTCAGGACATTCCCAGTGTAATTTGCTTGATCATTTCCTTTAGATTAGAACTTCTTAACCTAGGGGCTATGAGACCTTATGAGAGCCACAAGTTTCAGGAAATCATGTACGCACTGAAATCAGATACAAAATTTGGTGTGCATTTGCACATACGAGTTTTTCTGGGGAAAAGGTCCATTGTTTCCATCAGATTCTCCCGAGAGGTTTGGGACTCAAAAAACAGGTTAAGAATGACTGCAGTCAGATCCAAAGAGAGATTTTTTTTTTCACTGGAAAATGTTTCAAATGCCCAATAGCACTGACTCAGGGAAGTGATACATCTGGGGGAAATAAAATCAGCTGCCAAATTCTACATAGAAAGCAGGGTCAAAACTGCTCTTTTGTAAGGTCATTACAAAAAGGATACTTGAAGACACTCACTGAACTTCATCTCTGTCTCAGAATTGTTTGACATTTCCCAACTATTTGTTCCAGCTATCTTTAGAAGATAGTGTTTTCGATAAACGTGATGCAGGATGAGAGGATATCGAGGTACACCTTAAGTTCAATATACGGGCTGGCCCACAGCCTTAGCACAAAATCGTGCCTGATGATTGTTAAGTGGGCAAATATCTTTCATCATCTACCAATTTTTAATGGAGTGGGGTGTAAAGATGGAAGATAAAGCAGCTGCGTGACCGTGCTTACACTGAAATCCATTCATTTTCTTGCCTTTGCACAAGCTCTTCCATCTGTCTACAATGCCCTTCCCCACTTCTTTGCCCAAGAAACTGAAACACTGCCTTTAAGCCCTACATCAGGACTTCCATGATTCTTCTAAGATCTCCCCCATTTCTCTGATCCCAAGCAGACTTGTCCTGTAATCTACATTCTAGCTCTCTGTTCGCATTTCCATCATTGTGTGGTTGTCAGTTGTTTTCGTGTTTCACCCAGTCAGCTGAGCCTCTGAAATGCTATAGCTGTGACTTATTTGTGTTCCTTGCCCCTAGCCACATAATGGGTGGCCCGTGTTTGCTAATGAATAAAACATTAGCTTCCATTTAGGAAGGTGCTGCTTGTGTAGGCTGTGTTGAAAGACACTGTTAGGTGTATCTAGTTAAGTGACAATTTCTTATTAATGAGTAAACTAAATAACTTTTAGTAACTTCCACAAGTGACCTCCAGACTTGGGTGTTGAGGAAACAATCAAGCAAAGGAAGGTCCAGACGTCTAGGCAGGTAAGAAAACAGGTTAATAAATGAAAGGTTTTTTGGTCAGGAAAACAGCTGGGGATCAGAAGAATGGCCATAGAGATGTTTAGTCTGGTTTAGAAAAAAGAGACTAATTGAGTATGGGGAAAATGAAGACGGAGAAATACTGACTGGATGAAAGAGGAATGGGGATTACTTGGATCGTTAGAGACTAAATGGATTTTTTCTGACCCCGAGACTCACTCTCAGAGAAACAGAGCTGGATTCTGTATCTACTGCCCTGTTACTTAAACATAGCTTGTATTCTTGGATATTCCACTGGAATCATTGACAGTTTGAGCTGCAGTGGGGCAGAGAAATGACATAGGCCCGTCCTTCTATTTGATGAAGCTCAAAGAACCCTGGAGTCCAACCCAGGAGACTGCTTTCAGAGCTCAGGCAGAGGCAGACGTGTCAAGGGGCTCTAGGGAGAGGGCTCTACTTTGGACTGTGACTTCAGAAAAGGCCCAAGGCTGCAGGGGATGGCAGCCATGGCTCAGATCATGGTTTCCTTAGGACACAAACCAAATAAATGCATTCAAAGAGTTAGGTAGTTGGTCAAAAAACGAGTTTTGGGGAACAGCCCAGTGGCTCAGGTGGTTAGAGCTCCATGCTCCTAACTCCGAAGGCTGCCGGTTCGAGTCCCACATGGGCCAGTGGGCTCTCAACCACAAGGTTGCCAGTTCAATTCCTCGCGTCCAGCAAGGGATGGTGGGCTCTGCCCCCTGCAACTAAGGTTGAACACGGCACCTTGAGCTGAGCAGCCGCTGAATTCCCGGATGGTTCAGTTGGTTGGAGTGCGTCCTCTTAACCACAAGGTTGCTAGTTTGATTCCTCAACTCTCGCAAGGGATGGTGGGCTGCGCCCCCTGCAACTAGCAACAGCAACTGGACCTGGAGTTGAGCTGTGCCCTCCACAACTAAGACTGAAAGGACAACAACTTGAAGCTGAATGGCACCCTCCACAACTAAGACTGAAAGGACAACTTGACTTGGAAAAAAGTCCTGGAAGTACACACTGTTCCCCAATAAAGTCCTGTTCGCCTTCCCCAATTAAAAAAAAAAAAATGAGTTTGGTAAACTAACCCAGCTTTTCCGAAGAGCAAATTATTTCCCCTCTATAACAGGTTAAGAGAGGACTTGGTTTGTTGGAGAAAGCATCACGAACTTTCTAGTTCTACCCGGCAACTCTGGGAATGGAAATGTGAGCAGAAGGCAGGGAAACACAGGCTGTACAGCTGCTGTTTTGTTTGGTTAAATTCTATGCAGACTGGATAATAACAAACATCTCCCTCTCCACTTTATCCTTCTTTCGAATCTTGCACACTTTGTCCAAATGTGGCATTTCCTGTGATTCTGGCAACTTTGTTACAGGTCAATACAGAGCACTTGTACCAAACACATTTAGAGGACTTTGTCTCTTTGAGAAGTCACTCCCTTGAAATTGCATTATCTAAAAGCCCAAAATAAAATAAAATAAAATGAACTAAAATAAAATAAAACAAAACAGAGGGAGAGAAAATATTGCCTATTTGTAGAAGGTGCTTGGTGTAGTAACAGGCCACGGGTTCATGTAACCATCACTTCAATAACGATCAGGAGCGCGGAGCCTTGAGTCAGAAACCTGGAAAATCAATTCGGTTCTCTGAACCTCAGCGTCCGCATCTGCAAGTAGGTTTCCTCCCAGACTGTGTCGAAAACCGAAGGCGACCGTATGCGGGCCGCGCCGTCCCGCCCGCCCGCCTCGGGGCAACCCTGGCGCTGACTGCCAGCGGCCTCGTCTCCGCAACCCCGCAGCCCATTGCACCGGCCTCGGCTGCAGGGTTCCGGGGCGCGCTCCGACTCCGGGCCCCGACCGCCTCCTCGGGATCCCAGCGAAGTGGCCTCCGGCCTGGGGGGTGCAGGAAGCAGAGACCACAGGTTCCAGACCCCGCGCGCCCGAGGCTGGGCGGGCAATGCAGCCGCGCGGCGCGCCCCGCCTCTCCCGCGGGGACGCGCACGCACGCAGGCGCGGGGGCGCACGGCTCGGGCGCGCGCGCGGGGCCGGGCCGGCACGACGGCG
This sequence comes from Rhinolophus ferrumequinum, assembly GCF_004115265.2. Taxonomy (NCBI): domain Eukaryota; kingdom Metazoa; phylum Chordata; class Mammalia; order Chiroptera; family Rhinolophidae; genus Rhinolophus; species Rhinolophus ferrumequinum. Next base: position 6,356,205 of record NC_046307.1, on the reverse strand, counting down.
GGAGCGCGCGCGGCTCCGGGAGGCGGCGGCGGCGGCGGAAGCGGCGAGGGCGGCGAGCGTCCGGCTCTGAGGTGGTGGAGGCGGCGGCTCCGGACTAGACTGGTCTGGGAGCAAGCGAGGGTCGGGGCGCCGGGTGGAGCGCCGATCCTCCGGCTCGACCATCCGCCCGCCGCCCGGACGCCTGGGCTGCGGAGTTTGTGTCCCGGCTCGGACCCCGGCGCCCAGCCCGGAGCCGTAACCTTGAGGAGGCGGCGGCGGCGGGGCTGGGCCGGGCCGGGCCGGGGGGCGGCGGCGCTGGATCCGCGGCTGCACGATCGTTGGCGGGAGATGTCGAACCCTGGGACGCGCAGGAACGGCTCCAGCATCAAGATCCGTCTGACAGGTACGGCGGGTGGGAGGCCCACACTGCCCCCCGCAGCGCCCACTGGCACCCCGCACGGCCCGGAATTTCCCGCGGAGCGCCCTGCTTAAGTGGCCCTCCCCCACGCCGGCCGTTGTCCCAGGACCTCATCACCCCCCTGGGCGAGTGCCCCTCGATTCTCCCTCCGGCCCCGCCCCCTCGCTTCTCCCCGGCCCCGCCCCCTCGGTTTTCATAGCCCCCCCCATCCGTCCTCTCGCTTCCCTCCTCCCTCCCACCTGCCCCCTCGCTGCTCCCCTCCATCCTCCTCGTTCTCCACCTTTTCCTCCCCCGTGTCCCCTTGCTTCTCCCCTCCTGACTCCTCCCCTCGCTTTCTTTCCTCTCCCCTCACCTGCCCCCTCGCTTTTCCCTCCTGGCCCCGCCCCTCTCTTCTCACCACCTTCCCATCCTCTCTGGCTTCCCGGTCTCTCCCCAGACCATCCCCCTCGCTTCTCCCTCCTGCCCGCTCCCACTTGTCACTCCTTTCCCATCCTCTCTCTTGGTTTCCCCTCTACCCTGTTGCCCCCTTGCTTCTCCCCTCCTGGCCCCGCCCCTTTCTTCTCCCCTAGTTTCGCCCCCTCACTTTCCTCCTGAACTCCGCCCCTCATTTTCTCCCTAGCCCCGCCCTCGCCTATCTCCCAGCCCCGCCCCCTTGCTTCTGTCTCGGGGCCTCCACCCTTTCCTTCAGCCTCGAATTCCTCAATCCTATCTTGTAGCTTCTCCCGGGTCTCTGCTCGCTTCCCCTCTGGTTCAGACCGTTTCAGTCTAGTCCACTTCCTTTCTCACCCTGGCCAGGCCACTATCTACTCTTGACTGTGCTTCTTGCATGCTTTCCTTTTCTGCATTGCACTTTACCATCGCCCCCCGCCCCCCATCCTTAAGCCTGGATTGGGCGTTGATTCCCCACACCCCCCACACACTGGAGGCTATGGTAGGTAGCTGCTCTAGCGCAGGCTCCTTGATTCACTCTCATTTAGTCTCAATGAAATGTGGGTGCCTTCTAGGTGGCTCTGTAGTGCCACCTTCAAGGGTGAGCGCGAAGCTCTGCTGTGGGCCTGCGACGTGGTGGTTTGGATGTGTGTAGGTGCCAGCGGTGTCTGGTGGAGGTGCCCCTCGCCAGCGGGCTCCAGAGGCCCTGGACCCGTCTGCACCCTCATCTGCCCTTTCTCTCTCTCTCTCTTCAGCATTATGGGGCGGCTGCTCGTCTCCCAGTTTCAATTCATAGCTGAGGCCAGATTGTCGTGTTGCAAATACTGTTCTACTGGGGGACTTTCCAAACGCGAATATTTCCAGCTCTGAAAAGGAAATAAAAAGTTCAGGCTAATCCCTGTAAGGGGTTTTCCCCAGGATTTTTCTGTTCAGTGGCAGTCTGGTGAGGACTCCAAAATCAGATCCCCTCTCAAAGAGACAGTGAGCGTTTTGGACACCTCATGGCAGATGCATAGCCCTAAATCATCAGTAAAATCCGTGAAAACAGCAATGGGTGATTCTTTTCTAACTAAAATTTCCTTTGAAAGTCCATAGTTGTTGCATGATCCATCTTTTGTTTCAAGAGGAGGGTTATAATTTGTTTTAGGTATATATAAAGATGTCAGATCAGGTTAAGATCAGATAATATAAGCGGATCAGATGATTCAGACCCAAAACCAGATCCTGGTTTTGGAAAGTAACAGGCCTATCCCATGGATCTTTACTTTTAGAGAAACATAACCCTTTATTCTGGTAGGAAACACTTCTCATTTTATAGATGCATATACATTGTTATTTTTATGGTTACATAAAAGCCACATTTTTAACTTTGCAATGCTTGTAAAACTTTAATTACTGACAACTTTAATTTGGCTTTCATTTACAAAGTAACCTATAATTGACATCGGATTTGTTTCAATTTTCTTGTTAAAAGCAAAAGTAACTGATTTTGTGAGTTTTGGTGGAAATGTGATTAATGTATTAGAAGGAATAGATTTTAATTACAATGTTTGTGTCAGGTGTATATGTATTAATCCTAATAGTCAGGTCTGGATAGGGCTTTTCCTCATGAAAGGGAAGACTTGGTTTGTTCTCTCAGATTATTTTTGGATTCAGGAATTTATATGTCATAGATGTAGAAATTCTTTAAAGAGTTTTAATGTCACTTGGTAGTGAAGGATCAGGTGATGAGTGTTCTTTCCGAAACACCTTTCCCTTTCTCCCACCTAATGTTATTGGTGATAAGAGAGGATCTGTGAGTATGGTCATCCCTGCAATAGAACTGAGAGTTTAGGGATGACTGCCGACACGCGTGATGCCAGTTGTCTGTTAATTTACGTGGAAACGTTGGAGCTCGATATTTTGTTGAAGACAGGCTAGGTTTTGGCTTCATCTTTATGTTGCCAGGGGGAGTTTGAAATATCTTCTTCACTTCTGGCAAGTTGGATGGACATCTTTCAAAAGTCGTATACTTTTGTTGTTACAGGTTTCAGAGTCTATTTCCACGTGTGATACTTGAACAAATGACGTGTAGAAATGAGAGCTATTCTAGCTAGTGAATAGCACACAGCGTAATTCAATGCAAAATATGAGGATATTAGAGTTAGAGCATTTAGAACTTTCGGGTCTAGAGTTGTATTTGGTGGTAAGTAGAACGTTGGATTGAGAATCAATTTTGGTCCGATCTGCCATAAACTGCATAATATGGAACAACTTATATAACCTTTCTGAGTCTCAGTTTCCTCATGTAAAATGAGATTTCAGCTCCTTTTATAGCATTCTTTAATTCTCCTCACAGGATCTATCAATTTGGCTTATTCCAAATTACTGTTGGGTGCTTGTACTTTCTATTAGGGCTCGATCCTGATATTCAGAAATTTGTGTTAAAACACAGGAGTCATGTTTGATGCCAAGCATTACTTTTGTGTATTGATTACATTTATGATTTCTTTTTTTTTTCCTTCCTGTGGAACCCCGTTGTTTTTTTTTTAAAAAAAATATGCTGAACTGCTTTGGAAACCTGGCCTAAACAAAAGAATATTTGAGTCTTTATATGTAAAAGAATATAATTTTAATGAACGTCTGTGGTTTTTTAGCAGGATAATAGTTCGTAAAGTTTTCGGTAGGTTTGGGGGCATAATATGTTTAAAGTCGAGTGATCTTTATTAAAGAGCATTATCTTGCAGACATTTTAGAGTTCACTGGCAAATCAAACACTTGGGAAACATTTTCATTTTAAATTCAAGCAGGATTTGCAAAAACTTTGTTCTTATGAGGTACACAAATGAATCCCAGATATGTTATTTAGGCCACTTTGGGTAAAAGAATGGAATTTTGAGCTCTAAGTGTTCCACAGTGCTCTTCAAATTAAATTTTATTCTAATGTTAACCAGTTAGTTGAAACACCAAATGACTAAACTTTTTTGTGCTTTTATGCCTTGAAATACTCTCAGACCTCCTTGTGTTTTTATATGTTTTGGAGCATGACTATGTATTGTGAAGAGAGAAGAATTCTAATTCCAAGTGGGGGGTGGGGTGGGAAGAGACCTTCCGTGGTAGCATTTGGGAATGGAGGCTGTTTTTAAAGTTGTAGCACATATGATGTGAGGCTGACTTGTGTTCTGACATTCAGATGATGCAACTTGGAGAGAAATAGTCGTAGTAATAACTGTTAATAAGTTTCATTGATCAGTAACAGGTGACCTAATTGATTCAAAATAGTTATGTTTCTCTTAAAAAAGATAAATCTATTAAGAGTGTTGCCTTTGTCAGTTTCTCCTAGTAAAGAACCTCCCTATGTAAGGCAGGAGAAACTTTTACCAACTAACTCAGATAAGATGGAGTTTCATGTGCTACGCATGAGTTTGTGTGTTTTCCTCAGGGTTGGCCTCAAGTTTATGAGGTACTGTCGAGACACTTCTTTGAGCTGAATTATCTAAGGATGTGGGATGGGTTCAATCAAATACTACTACAAAACTTAAACTACAATTATACTTTAAAAGGAGTCATATACTGCCAAATACAGGTTCTATTATTGATTTCATTTGTGATTTGATCACATTTGTGTTGTCTTTAGAAAACCCTTTTTTAAAAATCCATTTTCATTCTTTTTACTTTTCTTGACTCACCTAACAGATTTGAGAAATGAAATATATACTTTACTTCTGTCTGTATTTTTACGGTAGTTCTAATTTATCAAATTACAATTTTTAACTTCAAGTCTATTTATTTGTCAAAGTTCAAAACTCCTATTTTTGCGACCATCAGAGTGGTGTCTGGACTTCGAGGTTTTCCTTCTCTTACAAATTTTCATTTTTTCTGTTTGGTCATCTTGTCAGGTTCTATCTAGTGTGGAACATCGGGTAACCCAGGGAGGTTCTGGGGGCTGAGTTACTTCTTCAAAATGTATTTCCTCATGAATAATAATAATAAAAGACTCACCCATAATATTTCAACATCAGCTCAATGATCCAGTTAACTAGGCTGGTTGTTGTGTAACACATTTGTGGGCACTGGTTAAAAGTTAAAATAGCTGACTTGTGCATTTTAGTGAGTGCTGAAAGGGACGTTCAAAAGACCTTCCGAAATGGATGAAATAATTTGGTATTTTCTAGTTGAGAAACCCTAACTTTTAGGATTCTTATTTGGATCAAATTTCAAAACCATTTTAGAGGTTAAATATTTTTCAACAAATAGAGAATGAAAAAAATGTGTGTTTTGAGGTCACTGAACAACTTAAATTACTGGTTTGCTTGTTGTAGATGAATTTTATTGAGAGAAACCCCAAACTTAAATTGGCTTCTTGTCCACGACACTCTGACTCCAGTTGACCAGTCCCTAAGGCCACTCGAGTCAAAGAAGAGCTGCTGGGCTGTGTTGGCAAAACAAAAGCCTCTCACCATGTGGATCAGGCAAATCTTCTTCTTTAAAATGTTGGAATTACTGTTGTGTCTACAGATGCAGTTTACTCCATTTAGATATTTAAACTAAGTGGAATGTTGTTTCTGTATTTCTGGATTAAAGGGGAAAAAAATCTCTGCATTGTTTTCCAACAAGGCTTAAATAATGTACAATCAGTGCTGCTGGGGATGCGCCCCACTCGGTACTTCCAGCTGTGTTCACCTCCATTGCAGCTGAAAGGAATTCTAATTGGCTGAGGAATGTCAGCAACATCATGTATCACCGAGCGTGAACCTATTATGCCGGCTGCTGGGTGATGCATTTCAGATGTTTGAAACTCCTGAGTCCAACTTGGAGGTTGCTTTCGGGAGGCTGGAAGAGAACATTGTGAAGCTGAGGGCTGTAGACAGCAGCCTGCTTTCTTCCTCGTGTGTTTGGGCATCGCTGAATTCTCCAAAGGCCACGGTGCTTTCTTGTGGCTTAAACACTGGATTGGGAATCAGAAAGTCTGAATTCTGCTTCTAACTCAGAAAAGTGCCACAATGAAGAAATGGGGTGGGTGGAATTACAATCTTTTCATGACTCAGTTTTTCTATCACTAATGCAAGATAAGTTTGAATTATTTATAGAGTAGCACAAGGTAAATCCAGAGTCCTAGATTCCTGTTACTTCTTATTCCATGTAAATGCTAACGCTGATGATGCACTTTGACACTGAAGAAAAACTACAGAATCTACTGGTAAACATGGGAAAATAATCCTCAGGAACGAATTGGTAAATTCTCTATGCATTCAGAAAGTTCCTTAGAGAAATAGTGTTACAAGCCAAAGCCAGCATCATCCTTAATTAGGAAACCTTGGAAGCATTCCATTAAAATCAGGGACAATACAGGGATGTACACTGTCACAGTTGTTAATAACTGAAGAAAGAGAGCAGAAAGCAAAATTGCCTATTATTTGGTATGGTATGATTTTGTATCTTAAATCCCAAAGAATCAGCTGAAAAATAATTATAAACAATAAAAAAACCTTTAGTCATTAGAAAATTTCTCCACGGTAAAATAAAATGGATAAAAATTGATAGGCAAAGACAAACTAGGAAAAACAATTTGCAATCTCTATGAAAATGGAAGTCTAGCTTCCTTAATATATAAAGAGCTTTCAAAATCAATTAGAAAAAGGCCAATCACCTATTTGGCAAAGAATAGGAACAATTCATAGACCAGAATGAAAATGGTTTTCAAAACAAAATATCAATATTAAAACTAAAGGTGAAACAGTTTCTCATGTAGCAGATCAGCAGAGACCAGAGAGTTTGAAAGTGTCATGATGACAAAGGTGTACAAAAGCAGAAACTCTTGTCCTGTTGGTGGAGAATGTAAGTTGATGCAGTAGAGTAAGGAGAACAGTTTTATACTAGCAGATAATAAATGTCTGTACCCTTTGATCTAATAATTCTGCCCCTAGGAATTTTTCTTATAGATGCATTCCCACATTAATGTGACTTCTTAGGTGCAAAATTATTGCAGCATTGTTACAAATTGTGAAAGACATAGTACAGCCTAAATGTGCGTCAATAGAGAATTAGTTAAATAGATTGTGGTATATCCCCAGGGATGTGTAGCTGTTTAAAAGAATAAGCTCGTACTTTATATTTTGATATGAAGCATTCTCTAAGATATACTATTGAACGGGAGAAGGAAAGCATGTTTCAGAAGAGTTGATATTTTACGTACTACTTGAATAGTGAAACAAAACAAAAAATACAAGAGAAATTTATAGATGTATTTGTATGGAATATCACTGTGAGGATAGTGTTGAAAATCTTGATTATGTTTTCCTCTGGGGAGGAGAATTGGGACCGGAGGGTCCATGGGAGAGAAACTTGTTTTCACTGTATTCCTTTTGTATTGTTTAATCTACCCCTTTTCCCTCCCCTTCTTGAGCATAGATTCTCAAGAATCTATGGCTCTTACGAGTTTCTTAGAGCAACTAGTACGTTAATTGCCAGTAGTAATTGTTTTCAAAAGTAGGTGTTCTGAAAATTCAGAATAATTGTGCCAAATAATATTTCAAAGAGCTGAAATAGTATCTAAGGGCATATACCCCTGTTTCTGTATATTTCCTTACCAGGAAGAGTAAAATACTCTGCATACTCTATAGATCTGAACAAACTTATTTTTACAGAGAATGTTTATTCTGAGATACACCCCCCTCCAAAAAAAAAATGTTCCAACGTGATATTAAAGTAAGCTCAAATGATACTTTCCAGATTCAGAAATCTGGTCCTGCTTAGACCTACATTCTATGGTGAGTCTTTTGAAAGACGGGGGTCTTGATTCTGAATAGTGGTGCTGGCTTATATCATTTATCTGGAATGTTACTTGAGGTTATCTCTTGCTTTTTCTGTAAAAGTAGAAAAAGTTGTAACCAGTGGGAATTTATTGCCTTTTCTTCCTCGTAGGTGATTGGGATAAAAATCCTAAATTTTACTGGATTATGTTTCTACATATATTACCTGCAAATTATACATTTGAGAATTGCTTGATGCCTGTTTATACATGTCAGTATTATTAACACTTTATATCTTAGATTGTTTCATAGTTTCCAAAGAGTTTCTCCTACACATTTCCTTACTTGAGCCAAGATATCAAGCCAAACTCTAAAAGGTTTGGGTTGTTTTTTCTTCTCTCATGTGTTTTTATTTCTGTGTTAAAAAAGAAATAAAACATGCTAGTATACAATTTTATTATTTAAAAACACATTCTATAGGAGAAAAAAAGGATAGTTTCCTAAATGGATAACCATTTCATGTGCAGATTAAAAATACTCAGAATCACACATAATCCAACTATAATAAATTCACATGCCTTACAAAAATCAATAATCATGTGCAGGAGGAGGCTCACATTTACTTGTGGGACGTCGATTTAATTCTTGTTAGGCTTCAGTGAGGATAGTTCTCATTCACTATATCAGACAAGCTTTTGGGAGCTAAGGTAGCCCTTTTTCCCTCCATAATTATGCAGGGTTGGAAACGTGACGTTCCTGTTCTCCCCCAAATATGTCTAGTAAACACCTTAACGTGTCTAAGACAATCTTCTTGATTCCTCCTCCCCCAAATCCTCCCTTTCCCCAATCTTCCCCACTTCATTAAATCTACCGAGTTGTTCAAACCAAAAATGAAGACTCGTGGTCATTGTTCGTATCTAATTTATCCTCTCATGTCGGCCCCCACACTTTCTGTGGGCTGTGTCTTCTCTTCGTGTCCGTTGCCCTCATCCTAGTTCCGGCTGTGATCATCTCTTGCTCGAACAAACACTTCTTGCCCTTGTTCATTTAAATGCTACTTGCAATCCAAACCAGCCGGCTACAATATTAGTTATTTATTTCACAGACGTTACTAAGGATGAATTTGGGCTCATTCTGAGGTAGAGATGGAACGGGACTTGCTAGAATTGCCCTTTCTCCGTGCGGGTGCCCCTCCTCCCTCGGCTTCTCTGTTCACTGCCTCGAGCTTCAGCTCCAGGAGCAGGGGTGAGGATGGCCAGGTGTCTTTGTCAGGGTAACGTGGAGCTTCTCATGGTCTGATGATTTCGGGGTGGCCAGTGACAATTGTGTACAATGGTGGAGAGAGATCAGGAAACCAAATTGAAAACTACTGATTGAGCCGAGAATGGGAACACACAGTAGTCGTTACAATCCAGAGCTTGCCTAGTACAGGAGCACAGCATGCTGGCTACCCCTGGATGACTCATGATTTGATCACCCCCCCTCCCCGCCATGATCGTTCCCCACGACGCTCTGACCCTAGTCGGCCCCGTCGTAGTGACAGCATCAGCCAGGCAGTTGCTCAGACCAAAAACCTCGGTGTCCTCCTGGAGTCTCCTCTGTCACGGGCTAGAAGTTGCCAACCTTTACCTCGTATCCCACATCCTGAATCTGTCTGCTTCTCACCACCTCCACTGTGGCCCCCCTAGTCCTAGGCAGTCACCTCTCACTTGGACCTGCAGTGGTCAGCTCCTAAATGGTTTTCCTGCTTCCGTTTATTGAAATATCACATACATACAGACAATTCTGTTGCCATTGTATAAACTGAGCATACCTGTGTAACTGTATCTTAGATCAGTGGTTCTCAACTCGGGGCACTTCTGCCTCCCAAGGGATGTTTATTTGGTGATGTCCGGAGACGTTTTTGACAGTCACAACTTTATGGATGCTGGTGGCATCTAGCGCGTAGAGGCCAGCGATGCTGCTCAACCTCCTACAGTGCGCAGAACAGACCCCACAACAAAGAATTGTCTGCTCCCGAATGTCAGTAGTGCTGGAGAAACCCTGACCTAGGTCAGGGAATAGAATGTTACCAGTACCTGGAATATCCACAAGCTCCTTCCCAGTTTCTATACCCTCCCCCCCAACCCCCACCCCCAAAGATAGTCACTGTCCTGACTTATAACAGCCTGCTTTGAATTTCATACCAGTGGAATCATACAGCATGCATTCTTTCATGACTGGCTCCTTCTGCTCAACATTATATTTGTGAGATTCACCGATATTGTTGTGTGTGGTTGTGTATCATTCATCCTCTTTGCAGAGTAGTGTTCTATTATGTGAGAATGCTGTAATTGGTCTCCTTACCAGACAATGGACAGTTGGGTCGTTTCTAGTTTGTGCTGCTATGAACATTCACGTGTGTGTCTTATGGTGAGGATGTGTATACACGTCTTTTGGGTGTATACTTAGGAATGGCAGTGCTGGGTCACAGAGTGGACAGGTGGTCCCCTTGAACAAAACTGCCAAACACTTTTCCAAAGTGCTTATACAGCAGTGTATGAGAGGTCCAGTTGCTCCATGTCTTTGCCAACCTTGGTGTTTTCTTTTTCATTTTAACGCTTTTGGTGGGTGTGGTATGGTGTCAGTTTGGGGTTCTGCTTCTACTTTGACTCATCTCCAATCCATACCATTAAATGGTAGCCATAGACATCTTTTATTTTTAAATTTATTTGTTTGTTTATTTTAGGTAGGCTATAGCTTTGGTATAAACATTGTGATACCCAAGGTTTTTTCCTCTTCCGAGAGACAATGGTCACCACCCTTCTAGGGAATACTCCCTGTTGAGAATGAATGATTTACCCTACTGTGTGTGAGAATCAACCAGGGGCTTGTTAAAACTCAAGATTTTTGGCGCGCATGCCAGCAGCTAGCAAATGTGTCTATATAGAAAAAAATCTAGGTCTGTATTTGGATGTAATGTAAAAAAGGTAGCAAGAATTTTAGTCAAAATCTTAAAAACTTGTTTTTGTGAGTAGTTTGTAATTTATCACTTAAATAATATTTTGTCTACATACCGAGTTTCCTCCCTGAAATCTCCTATGTAGATTCAAACTTGTTTTCTTTTCAAATGACTAGTACTGTATTAAAATACTATGAACAGAGAGAATTATATAGACTACTATATTATAAACCTAAATTTAATATATTTGGTCCAAAGAGAAATAGATGCATACTTTTCACACACTCACTATGTGAGTTTTATCTATTTATTCTTTTATTATTATAAACACATTTATTCTCCCTTAAAGCTCCAAATAAAATAATATGTATTTTATGGGTCAAATATTACGAGCATTATCTTACGATTTGCTTAAGTATGATTTTTCATGCTTTCAGTTTTTTAAATTTATTTTTAAAATGAGGTATAATTGACATACGACATTAGTTTCAGGTGTACAACATAACGATTCAATATTTGTACATGTTCACCACAATAATCTAGTTAACACCATCACCTTACGTATTTAAAAAAATTTTTTTCTCATGATGAGAACTTTTTAAGATGTACTCTCAGCAACTTTCAACCATGCAGTATATTTTTAACTTTAATTTTGAAGTAATTATAGATTGACAGGACGTCGCAGAGACATCCACAGGAAGGTCCTGTGCCCTTCACTCAGCCTCCCCCAGTTTTATCATCCTGCGTAAGTGCGGCGTAATATCAAAACCAGGAGACTGACTGTCGACGCTGCGCGTGTTCAGATTTCACCACTTACATGTGCGCGCGCGCGCGCGTGTGTGTGTGTGTAAAGTTCTGTGCAGTTTTCTCACGTGTAGATTTGTATAACCACCAGCACAATGAACATGTGTACTGACACCAGAAAGCTCCCTTGTGCTGTCCCTTTATAGCCACAGCCACCCCCTGGCCCCCATTCCTGGGAATCCTGGCAATCACTAGTCTGTTCGCCATCTCAAATCTTTTCAAAGCATAAATCAGATCGTGTCGTTCTCTTCCTTAAGCTCCTCTAGTGGCTTCCTACTCAGAATGAAATCAAACCCCCTCAGATTCTGCCCTGTCTGCCTCCCTGCCTCCTATGTCACTCTCTCCCATGTCCTGTTGGAGGACGCCCTTCCCCAAGGCAGCGAGTCTTAGTAGGCCACTCCTTTTTGGCCACATTATGAGTTAGGAGGCCTGGGGACTGGGCAGTCGCAGGCTGTCGTCAGCCAGGCTTGGGGTTTCTTTGACCACATAACACCACAACACCGAGTCTGCTTTCTCCTCAGCTTCTGGGCAATTCCAGGGGCTTGAACCAAAGCCTGAAATGTTCTCAAGTCTAGAATTTTGGCCCATTTTTGTTGCCTTTGGTTCCCTGGCTGTCCCCTTGGCCTCTCCCTCAGGGCCATTGGAAATAACTGGTTGGAATCGAGGGACATCATTCACTTACTCCTCACTCAGGATGCTTTGTGCGCATCTTGAATGACATTTCCAGTCTTCAGGATGAGAATACCTAACAAGAGTGTCTGGTCTTCAGATGCCTGGGGATCAAGAGTCTTCTGTCCACCGTACCCCACAGTCTCTCTCCTGCCCAGTCTACCACCGCCCTCCCTGTCTTCAACCTGTTCTCTCTCTTTAAATCTCTTGGATGGTAGTTTGTAGCAGAAAGGGCCTTTTTCAGCAAAGGCATATTCTCTTCCCTTTTCGCTTATCTCTTTTGTAGGTCCTTAGTAATGCTGTGATAAGTAGTCTGAACATTTCCTTATCTGGAATCTTTCCTACCAAGTCCCTTAATACTCCTCATAGTCTTGATGGGAACATCAGACCACAATCTGATTGTCTCTTAGATAATAAAGATAGTTAAAAGCTCAGGTTAGGTCATTAGGGTGTTCATTGAAATTCTTCAGCCAATTTCAGTTTTTTACTTTTATGTTACATTAACAATACCACATTTATTGTTATTAGTTTTAAAAAAAAACACAGGATGTTTCAGATGTAATTGGCAGAAAACCTAGCTTAAATTGGCTCAATGAAAAGAATTTTATTCAATAAATTAACTGAGCGCGGCCGGATGGCTCAGTTGGTTAGAGCATGAGCTCCTAACAAGGTTGCCATTTTGACTCCCGCATGGGATGGTGGGCTGCGCCCCCTGCAACTAAAGATTGAAAACGGCGACTGGACCTGGAGCTGAGCTGCACCCTCCACAACTAAGATTGAAGGCCAACAACTTGACTTGGAGCTGATGGGTCCTGGGAAAAACACACTGTTCCCTAATGAAGTCCTGGAAATACATTGTTCCTCTTCTCCCCCCACCCCAAAAAATGAATTAATTAATTGATTGATTAATTAATTAACTGAAAATCCAAAAGTAATTCCATCAGCATGGCAAGAACCTGGTTTCTCTCCATTTCTCAGTGCTGTGACCCCAGAGCCATTCTTGACTCTTTCTCTTGTGATCAGAAAGTTGCTACCAGCACTTCTCGTGGCTTTTTGCTTCTAGCTTTTAACCAGTAAAGATGTTAAGAGTCTGCTTCCCGAACAGCTCATTCCTGGAATCAGAGTCCTGGAGTTGAATCTTCTTGTTTGATTGGCCTAAGGTGGGTCACATGTGCATCTCTGAACCAACCACTGTGGCCAGGATGGTAGGATGTGCTGGTTGGACATTTAAAACCCACCCTGGAATCTAGTACTGGTGTTAGTCCCACCCAACATATAGGACAGGGAGCTTTGAGGGAACAGGAAAATGGATGGTAGGGAGGCAACTAACAATTAGACAATACCATTTTTTTAAAACTGTATAATGCTAGCTTTGTGTATGCAGAGTGGAAGGGTGGTAAAACTACAATTTTATGAACTTCTGAAAAAGAAGTATGTCTTCTTTGTAGAAGTGTGAAGCAAAAGATGTATTTTTGTAAAAGTGCCAAACATTTTTGCCAAGATTTAGGAATGGTAGCTTTATATGTGAGCTCACCCCAATAAATTTCAGCATCAATATGTATTTTCGAATGTTTCTGTCCTGTTGTATAGTGTTGTTTTATTTGGGATTATTTCAGTACTAAGATTTAAACAAAAATTCAGATTGTAGGAATACATTCTTACATCACTTCTCTAGAGATAATAGGGTATTTTAAGAAAGAAAAGTACATGTTAATTGTTTGTAAATTTAATTCAGGTTGTATAGAAAGCAAAAAATTGGTTCTTATGCAAGAGTATAATTTTTTATTAGATAAATGACTACCAACCCTTCCCTATAATAAGGCTTTGAATTAATATGTCTGTCATATTTCAGTGAACCTAAGTTGACTTTGATTGAAAGTCACACCATTGTTTTATGTACCACTAAAGAAACACCAGTTATTACAGTATAACATAGGATTCATTTGAAGATTTCAGAGATGTTAAAATATGAAACACTGTGTCTTAAAATCAGTGATATATATGGAATTATGGCTGTCTCTGACTTGAAAGTCCTGGAAATTGTTTGCATACCCACAAATTAATGCCATCTGTCTTTAGTTTAAACACAACACAGTGTGATCTAAACTTTCTTTTCATTTTCGTTTTTGTCCTAAACTTAGTGTTGGATTTGGTCTTGTGTGTTGCAATATTGGCAATGTAATACTGATCATCGTATAGGTTTAATAGTGGATACTACAGGACCCATGACAAGCTTTGCAACTTTGGTTATTTGCTTTACCTCAGAGATTTAGAAGACAATTGAGATACATTTTTGGAAAGCATTAATATTGGTTGAATAAGCTTATTGGGAAGCTAAAGGCAGGTTAAGTGATAGTGCCCGTAATGCCCGTAACCTTTTACAATAGCCCAAGTTGGCAGAGAGCCTGGTGAGGAAAACGCCTTTGGTACCCAAACATGTTCAGTGTAGAAAGCATAATCCTGATATTTGAAAGCAATGAGTGGTAGTTGATTTTCCATTAAAATATAAATGTGGACAGTGTATTGTAGAGCTGGAGACATAGTCACAGGCTATTTATGTACCAACTTGGTGTAAAATGTTGCCATGTCATATGCTTAGCATAAATTTAGAAGTAAAACCAGTAAGGATATCACATAACCTTGCTAGAGTGCTATCTCTCTTGGAGCCTGGTATGTAGAATGTTGTGAATGGGATAGTGTGAGCCTGAGTGGGTTTTTTTTTTTTTTTGTCTTGTTTTTTATATGGATTACGGAAGTCTTTTTAGAGACTTGACCTGTTTACTTACTGCATTATTTATGGCTTACTTCATAAGCAGAATGTCAGCAGGATTCTACTTTTGTTGAAGACACCCACATGAGTGGAGCAGATGTGCTGTTGGGTTGTCTTGTCAGAAGCCCCAGAGGCTGTCCTCTGGCACATCTGGCACGTGAAGCATATTATTTGAGGGTGTTGGTTATGATTTTGGAAAAGGCTATCTCAGTGCATTCCATATTTTAATGTATTCTGAAACAGCAGTGTTTTCTTTTGAGAAACCCCAGGAGGGCTTGTTTGCTGTATTTTGTTTTGTATAGGGTTCAGCTTAACAGTACAAAAAATATACTTTTAGAAAAAGAATTTTACTTTAGAAAATGGTACTTAAATTGAAATAACAGGAAAATAAGTTCCAAAAGGAGACATTTTATCAACGTTAAGTGCTTTTCTCATCACCTGCGTAGTAGTGATGTTTATATTTAGAATAGACAGAAGCCAGTCCAAGATTTCTCAGCAAGGCTTTACAAAAGGATGTGATTATGTCAGTGTTACTCCAGGTGTTTAATTTCAGACAGGATGAGTCAAGGATTTGGTGTTTCTTATATTAGAATAGACTGAACTTTATTCAGGAAAAAACCAGAACAACTCATTGATATGAAATATATACATCACAGCCTAAAAAACGTATTTTGGGGTTTTGAAATGGATAATGCGTATGATGTAAAAGGGTACCCATTAAAAATAAGTCCTCCTTCCTTTCTGTCCCTGTTGGTTGGCTCCAGAGAGGTAACTATTATTGCGACAGTAATACTAGCTTCTCCTGTATTCTTCAGGAGATTTTCTGTCCCCTTTCTCCCTTTCTCTTTAGCACAGATGATAGATAGATGTACATTGTTGTGCATCTTGCTTTTTTCTCCTAATCAGGGATAGCTCCATTTTCGTACCTCCAGAGCTGCCTCTGTGGCAGAGACTGTCTGTGTGCGCTCCAACATTTCCCAGCTGCCCTGCAGTGAGCTGGGACCACATGATTGGTTCTGGCTACTGAACTGTGAGAGGAAGTGATTTGTCCCACTCTGGGGCTGAAGTAGTAAGAGCCTGGGGCCCCCTGAACTATGGAGCCTCTATCAGCCTGAGTTCCTGAACGATTATGTGGAGCACAGGGACCCCGTCTGCCCCGGCCTGCCCCACCAGGCGCAACCTATATTGGATATGTAATGACAGCAAGGAATGCACTTGTGATGCATTAATTTGTTTCTACATCTTATCAGCCTCTCCTGATTGATGTCAGATGATCTCATAGTTTGTTAAAAAAAAAAAAAGGGGGCATCTAATTAGAGAATAATCATTTTAAATAAACAAATACTAGAGAAATAGATTTTACCCCAATATGTTACTATATAAATGTAGCATATCTCTACAGTTTATTTTATTTATTTATTTATTTATTTATTTATTTATTTATTTATTTATTTGTAATTTTTATTGGGGAATATTGGGGAACAATGTGTTTCACCAGGACCCATCAGCTCCAAGTCAAGCCATTGTTTCTACTCTAGTTGTGGAGGGTGCAGCTCACTGGCCCATGTGGGAATCGAACCGGCGATCTGGGTGTTATGAGCACTGCGTCACTGCGCTCTAACCAACTGAACCAGCGGCCACCCCTATAGTTTCTTTTTAAAGACTACCATTAAAAAATATAAAGGAAAATAAGCGTTTTTTTATTTCAATGAGGCTTGATTCTTTATAATTCATAATTTTTGCATTCCAATTTGATATTAATTTTCTAGTCAGATTATTTCTAAAGGAGGATAAGCACCAAAGCCATTTAACTATCTTCACCCAGTATTTAGCCGGATACTTAGGGCTGAGAGGAGAATTGAAAAACATAACCATCTCTTCCAGAATTTAACAGTACAAAGAAAGTGAAACATTTACTAGAAACAGTTAAGCATAGTAAGAAAAGTGTCAGATTGAAAAGGGAGCTCCTTGCGGCCCAGAGAAGTCTAGCTTCTGGGGAGGCCAAATTTGGAGTGACTCTGGAAAGATCCAGGTGGGGAGAATAACATACCATAAAGACAGGGTGGAGCCGGTGTGTCCGTGTGAAGGGCAGGCCCACGTAAGAGATGCCCGACAAGGGCAGGGAATAAAGGGCACAGCTTCAGTGGCAGGCAGGCTGGGCTCAGTCTGGGTGGGGTGGTGGCTGTGGGGGAGACTCGATCAGAAAGTCAGATGAAAATTCTCATTTTGGAGGCCTGCTGTGTAGAAGGGCTTCTTTTGTGCTCAGCGGGCAGCATAGGAGCCCGTGAATGGAGTAGCGTAGTGGCTTTTAGCCTGGGCACTGGAGGCCGGGGTTCCAGTGCTGGCTTTGCCCCTTTTAGCTGTGGGAAGTGTGCGTAGGGTAAGTGCTTCCTTAGAGAAGTTAGTTGTGATGTCTACTGCTGCTGCTGCAGGGAAGGAACTTGGGAACAGGATCCTCTAATGAGGGAATAAATTAGGCCCCTTCACAAAGTAGTGAGTGTTGCTACTGTGTTTATGCAAATACTAGATGATAGGCTTTCTAGGGTGCTTTACAAGGATCCTTTATTGGGGCCAAGTTTAGACTAAATGGTCTATAAAGTTTCTTTTAGCGAACCTTTATTGATTAACTGCTATGTGCCAGGTGAAGGGGATAAAGATCAGAGGAAGGAAATATTTATTGTTTACGGAGTCTATGCATTGTTACAAAGTTAACATCAGATTCCCTATTTGACCCTTGAAAAACCATTCCAACTAGAGTAGGTAGGTCTGTAAAGCTAGTGAGATGTTATAAGTATAAACTGTGTTGCACGAGCTGATAAAATGCAGCAGGCACTCGGGAAGTTGGGTTAGCCCTTCCTCCTCCACGCGCGCTTTACTGTCTTGCTGGTTGATTGCAACACACTCACTTAAAACCCCCTTAGGAGTTCTCTGTGGGGCCCAACTGCTGCTCCTCCCGTCTTGATGATCAGTTGGTGTTTGCGTAGTGATTTTCTTTTTCTTTTTGACACTGGGCCTCCTTTCATTTACAGTCAGGTACTGACTGTTTCAAATCTTTTTGTGGGCAGACTGGGTCAAACATAAAGTGCTCCAGCGGGAATTGCCCCTGCTGGGGAAGCAGCTCCCGTGGAAGGTCCCGCCCTGTTTATCTTGTTTATCTTCCCCTAGCTGTGCCCTGGTTCACTTACGCTTGGGCGGTGCAACCTTCATGCCCGAAGTTTGGCGTCGCTCCAAAAATAGTCTAGAATGAGAGTCTGACACGTGCTAGTTTTAGAGCCTCAGTGTTGGGATGTAATTCTTTGGAATGACCCTTCTGTCTTTTGGCCTTTTTTAGTGGAAACTACGTTAGGTATGCAACCTCTAGACCGTAGAATTATAAGGTGAGCACTGTGGGTAGTGTATGGGTTTTAGTGTACAATTGACTTGGGCTTCAATTCCAGCTTGGCTGCTCAGGAGCTGAGTGACTTTAGACAATAATAAGAAGATATTTGTCAATTATTGAAGCTCTTACTACTTGCTAGGCAGACACTATACTAAGCAGTTGTTATGAGTTGCCATTATTTCCTCCTGTCAATGAGCTTACCAGGTAGGGGCTATTCTCGGCCCCATTTTGGAGACAGCGGAGTGCACTTGAGGCGGCAGACCCAATTCCACCACATCCCAGTGGCCTTGGGCGAATCACGCGTTTCTCTTTAAGCCTGAGGCAATACCTACCTCATAAGGTTGTTGCAAGGAATACATGAACTTGGCACCCAGATGTTGGCCAGTATCTGGCAAGAGCTAGCTTTTCTGAGGCTTCAAGTTTATGACCCAAGTTTAGGAGAGAATTTGCTCGTACAGATAATTGCTGGGTCTTAGAGACATTTTGAACAGTACCCAAATACAGCACCAGTGGTTGTCCAAAGGACACAAGAGAAATGATGTGAAATTATGATTATGTAAAAAAAAAAAAGTGTGGTTGGTATCAGCGTGATTGAGTCAAGTGTTCTCAGTGCAGGAACAAGGACATGAGCATTTCCAAAATAAAAAAACCAGGTCACTCTCCAGTAGTTGTTTTCATTGTGTCCTAACAGCATCCGGCAGCTACCACGGTGGCACTGTGGAGGAGCCAGGCAGTGTCCCAGGTAGTGGGAAGTGAGACTCTGCTCCCCTCCCCCATCCCCGATTCCCGCAGGAGCAAGTACTGTTGGGAGCTCCTCTGAACAATAGTTTTCCCCTGAAGTTTGAGGAGCTTGTCCTTGGGTGTGGTGCTTCCCTGCACCATTTGTATAGTTTCCAGACTGCTATGATTTTATCTCTCAGCAATGTTCCAGGAGGTTTTAGTGAAAATATAAAACCGCCAAACCGCCTATCAAACAGAGTTTGAAAAGAGACCTCTTGGGAACGGACAAACGAAGTATTCTAAGTGGTCTACCATCCAAAGCATTTCCTGGGCTGAGTGTTTATCAAGGCTGGGCTTTGCTTCCAAACTAAGCTTGGGAAGAATCTGGGAATGTTTCCCAGCTGATTGGGGGTGGGGAGAAGAGGAAGAAGCGAGTCTAAGAGAACAGAGAAAATCTCACTCTTTTTATCTCTTACACAGTTATCTGCTGAAACCTGTCTACAGGTGTGGCTTGCAAAATAGAACCATGTTGGAGTATGAAGTGGGATAGGCTGTTAAATATTCTTAACAATTATGTGTAATATTTTATATTTTGGGAACATTGGGTCAGATTAATGTTTCAGTGGATCAGGCTTATTCTTCAAGGTTAAAAAACGATGCAGAGAAAAGAACATTATCTCCGTATTAATTGTCATAAATCTCAAGTCACACCTTTGTTTTTGCTGTGACTTACCACAGAGTTAAAGGTGTCAGTTCACTCACTTGGGAAGAGTGAGGTGTTGAGGAAGCAGCAGTGGTAAGCAGGTGGATGGTGTTTCCTTCCGGTCTGACTCAGTGTTAGAGGCCTCTAGACGATACGTTGGTTTCAGTTCCTCGATGCCGGGTTATATCCTTACAGACATCCTGGTATAGCGAGAAAGTAGTTCTTGCTCTCTTAGCAGAACTCTTCTGAAGAAAAGCTGTCTCCCTGATTTCACTGTTTCTTTCCCTTAAAGTTTTTGTAGTCACTACGCCTTTATTGAGAATTAAGATGCTGGTGATGCCAGAAGAAAACTTCTTTGGCCTGACGAGTGCCAGCTTTACTTTCCTCAATGACGACACATTTATATGTATTGTATACTTGTCCGTCCCCCCACCCGCACCCCCAGTGTGCTGCATGTGGGTTCCTCAGTTGAAGAGGCTGGCATTGGTGGTGAAAGACTTCGATCTAAATTTAGATTCTTTGCAGAGGTTTCATAGAATACTTCCTGAAATTAAGTCACAAACTGCAAAAGCTGCTGCTGCACAGGGCTTCCAGTTTTGTTATTTTTTTCTGCTCTAGAAGTGAAGATAGGGAAGGAAGGACTGTCTCTCACTCCCTGCTGTTTTGGAACCTTCTGCGATTGTAGCCAGAACCACTCAAAGCTTCTGTAATGAATTTAAAGATTAGGGGAGATCTCGTGGTGGGTGATCTGACAGAAATGGCAAACCATCGCAGTCTGAGGGAGTGGAGTGTGGGTAAAACAAGCACTTTGTTTGGGTTGTAATTGTAGGTTGTAGGTGGTAATGGATAATGATAGGACTTCTTTTTGTCTGAGCCCTGTAAATGTGCCCGGAGACGAGTGAGCCAGGAGCTAAAACAGTACATTTAATTTTTAGGGATAGCAATACAATTGGAAGATCTTTAGAGTCAAGAGAAAGTTGAAAATGGGCTGTTGGACTACAATCATGGGTGTTTTATACAATCTCCCTCTGTCTCCTTGAATCGTCGAAAAGGTGTTTTAATGCTCCTTTCCATATGGAGACCCCCCTAACTGTCAGTGCCAAGGCCCCAGACTGGAGAGATCTGAAGTGGAAAGAGGAGGGAGCCCAGGCTTTCGTGCCCCTGGGGAGTCGGGTCCTGGGGACGCGTGCTGGGCGGCCGTTGTAGTTGGACCGGCCTGGAGTGTGTAGTTGTCACACACTCACACAGCCTTTCAGTTTCTGTTATGTAAGCGGCACACTGTTTATAAACCTTATATTTGGGAAATGTGTAACTGTGTTCCTAAAAAGTATTCCAGCACCTTTCATTGTTCGGTAAACACGTGTACAGTCTCATTCCGTGTTCCCCCACACACACCACCCAGCGTGGCGCAGCAGTCTTCCCGTGAGCATGTTTTCATTATGTAACTACCCCTTTTTTCAATATTTGCTCTTTTTAAAAGGTTCATTTGTTTGGGGGGGAAGGTAATATATACATGGTGCAGCATGTAAACTGTACAAGACGACTTATTTGGAAAAGGAATTCTCTTCACACCTGCCCCTTGCCCTCAAGTTCTCTGCCCAGAGACAATCCACTGGTAACAATTTCTTGTATATTTTTGCAAAGATATGTTAGATAAAAATGCTTATATAGTCTTCCTCAACTCTGCCCTCCCCCCTTTTTAAAGGAGGAGTATATGACACACAATTTTATACTTTTCACTCAATATTATATCTTGAAGAGCTTTCCATATTAATATATGTGGAGCTGCCTCATTCTTTTTTTTCATTGAGGTAAAATTCACCGTGTGTAATTCAGTGGCTTTTAGTACATTCCCAGTGTGGTACAGCCACCATCGCTGTCTAACTCCAGAATATTTTCATCACCCTAAAAATAAACCCAGTACCCAGTAAGCAGTCTCCGTTTCCCCAGTGCTGGCCCTGGCACCTACTAATCGGCTCTCTGTGTCTATGAATTTGTCTATTCTGGGCGTTTCATTAAAATGCAATCGTATAACACGTGGCCTTTTGTGTCTGGCTTCTTTCACTTGGCATGTTTTCAAGGTTCATTCATGTCCTGGTATTATGTATCAGTACTTCACTCCTTTTTATGGCTGAATGATACTTCAGTGTATAGATGTATCACATTGTGTTTATCATTCATCAGTTGAACATTTGGGTTGTTTCCGCTTTTTGGCTGTTATGAGTTATGCTGCTATGACATTCGTGTGCAAGTTTTCTTGTGTGGACATGTTTTCAGTGCTCTTGGGTTTATACCTAGGAATAGAAATGCTGGGTCATAGGAATTCTGTGTTTAAATTTTAAGCGGCTGCATCATTTTCCTATCCTACAATTTCTCATGTTCTAGCCAACACTTGTTATTATCTATTTTGTTTTGTTTGTGAGGTTACTATTACAGCCATCCTAACTGGTATGAGGTGGTATTTTATTGTGGTTTTGATTTGCATTTCCCTAATGACTACTGAAGCTAAGGATCTTTTCATGTGCTTTTTGGCCATTTGTGTATTGTGTTTAGAATGAACATTTCAAGAAATCTCTGTTAATAGGGTTGTCTTTTTGTTGTTGAGTTGTAAGAATTCTTTATATATTCTGGATGCTAGGCCCTTATCAGATATATGATTTCCAGATATTTTCTTTCATTCTACAAGTTATCTTTTCACTTTCTTGATAGTATCCTTTGATGCACAACAGTTTTTAATTTTGATGAAATCTTGTATCTATTTTTAAATTCTGTTTATGCTTTTGGTATCATATTTAAGAAACCATTGCCTCACCCAATATAATGAAGAATTTATCACTATTTTCTCCTAAGACTTTTATTGGTTTAGCTCTTACATATAGGTCTTTGATCCATTTTAATTAATTTTGGTATATATTGTGAGGTAGAGGTCCAAATGTATCTTTTTGCAAGTGGATATCCATTTGTCCCAACACCATTTGTTGAAAAAGACTTCCCCCCATTGACTGGACTTGGCACCTTGTTGAAAATCAGTTGACCATAAATGTATTGCTTTATTTCTGGACTCTCAGTTACATTCTGTTGATCTATAATATCTCTCCTTATGCCAGTATCACACTACTTTGATAGCTATTGCTTTGTAGTAAGTTGTAGTAGGAAGTGTCTTCTAATTTTGTTCTTTTTAAAGATTGTTTTGACTATTCAAGGTCCCTTGCAACTGCATATGAATTTTAGGACGACATTGTCCATTTCTGTAAAAAATGCCATTGGAGGGTTTTGATAGGAATCGCTTTGAATCTGTAGATCGATTTGGAAATTATTACCATCTTAACATTATTAAATATTACGTTCCTGAGCATGGGATATCTATTTAGGTCTTTTTAATTTTCTGATAACAATATATTGTAGTTTTCAGTGTACAAGTCTTGTACTTCTTTGGTTAAATATATTGCTGAATATTTTATTTTTGATGCTAATGTAAACGGAATTGTATTTTATTTTTTTTAAAGATTTTATTGGGGAAGGGGAACAGTGTGTACTTCCAGGCCTGTTTTTCCGAGTCAAGTTGTTGTCCTTTCAGTTTTAGTTGTGTCGGGCGCAGCTCAGCTCCAGGTCCAGTTGCCGTTTTCTAGTTGCAGGGGGCACAGCCCACCATCCCTTGTGGGCGTTGAACCGGCAACCTTGTGGTTGAGAGGACGCACTCCAACCAACTGAGCCATCCGGGAGCTCAGCGGCACTCAGCTCAAGGTGCCTTGTTCAATCTTAGTTGCAGGGGGCGGAGCCCACCATCCCTTGAGGGAGTCGAGGAGTTGAACCGGCAACCTTGTGGTTGAGAGCCCGCTGGCCCATGTGGGAATCGAACCGGCAGCCTTCGGAGTTAGGAGCATGGAGCTCCAACCGCCTGAGCCACCGGGCCGGCCCCGGAATTGTATTTTTAATTTTCGTTTTGGATTGTTCATTACTAGTGTATAGAAACACAACAGATTTTTGTGTGTCCATCTTGTGTACTGTAATTTTGCAGAGCTCATTTAGTAGCTCTACTAGTGTTTAGGTGGATTGTTTCGGGTTTTCTATATAAGATTATGCCATTTGTGAATAAAGGTAGTTTTACTTCTTTTTCAATCGGGATGCCTCTTATCTGGCAAGAGCAGACATTCTAGTCTTATTCCAGTTGTTAGGGGGAAACCATTCACTCTTTCATCACTAAGTGTGATGTTAGCTGTGAGTTTTTCATAGATGCCCTTTATCCAGTTGAGGGAGTTCTCTTCTTTTCCTACTTGTTGAGTGTGGTTTTGGTTTTGGTTTTGTTTTTGTTTTACCATGAAAGGGTATAGGAATTTGTCAAGTGCTTTTTTTCTGCATCAGTTCAGATATTGCGCTTCTTTTCTTTATTAATATATTACATTGATTTTTGATTGTTGAACCACCTTTGCATTTCTGAGATAAAACCCACTTGGTCGTGGTGTGTAATCCTTTTGATACACTGCTGTGTTCAATTTGCTGGTATTTCATTGAGGATTATTTGCATCTATACTCGTATGCACAAGGGATATTGGTCTGTGATGTCTTCGTCTGACTTGGGTATCAGGTTGATACTGGCCTCACTATGAGTTAGGAAGTGTCCCCTCCTATTCTGTTTTTGGAAGACTATGTGAAGGCGGGTGTTAATTTTTCTTTAAATGTTTGTAGAACTCACCAGTGAAGCCGTCTGGTCCTGGGCTTTTTCTACTTTGGAAATTGTTGATTATTGAATCAATCTCTCTACTTGTTATAGGTGTACTCAGATTTTCTGTTTCTTCTCAAGTCAATTTTGATGGGTTATGTGTCTTTAAAAATTTGTTTGTTTGATCTAATTTATTGGCATACAGTTGTTCATAGTATTCTCATAATTCTTTCTATTTCTATAAGATGGGTAGGAATGACCCTACTTTCATTCCTTATTTTAATGATTTCATTGTTAGTTTTGTTGATCTTTTCAAAGAACCAACTTTTGAGTTTGTTGATTCTCTCCATTGTTTTATTCTCTATTTCACTTAGCTCTGCTCTATATTATCTCCTTCTGTCTGCCTTGGGTTTAATTTGTCCTTCTTCTTCTAGTTCCTTTAGATGGAAATTTAGGTTATTCATTTGAGATCCTCCTTTTTCAATGTAGCCATTTACAGCCATTAATGTCCCTCTTTGCACTGCTTTTGATGCATCTCGTACATTTTGATGTGATGTATTTTTTTCATTCATCTCAAAATATTTTCTGAATTACTGTGTAAGTTTTCTTGACCCACTGGTTTTTTTTAAAGCATGTTGTTTAATTTCAACATGTTAGTGAAATCCAGGCTTCCTTCTGTTATTAATTTCCAGTTTCATTCCACTGTGATCAGAGAAGAAGCTTTGAATGACTTCAGTCTTTAAAATTTAATTGAGACTTGTTTTATGACCTAATATATGGTCTATCCTCGAGAATATTCCACATGCGCTTGAGAAGAATGTGCTTCCTGCTATCGTTGGGTGGAATGTTCTGTGTATGTCTGCTAGGTCTTTGATGTTTAGTGTTAAATCTTCTGTTTTCCTTGTTGATCTTCTGTCTAGTGGTTCTGTCCATTATTGAAAGTGGTATATTGATGCCTCCAACTAAAATTGTAGAACTTTCTATTTCTCCCTTCAATCCTGTCAGTTTTTCCTTCATATGGCTCCATTATTAGGTGCATATATATTTATAATTGTTATATCTTCTTGATGAATTAAGTCTTTTATCATTATGTAAGGTCTTTGTTCCTTGTAATGATTTTTTATCTTGAAGTCTATTTTGTCTGATATCAATATAGCCAATCCAGCTGTCTTTGGTTACTGTTAGCATGGAATATCTTTTTCTATCCTTTCACTTTCAACCTATTTGTGTATTTGGATCTGAAATGAGTATCTTGTAGACAGCATATAGTTGGATCATGTTTTGTTATCCATTCTGCCTTTAATGAAGAGTTTAACATATTTACAGTTATGTACTTGCTGATAAAGAAAGACTTCTATTTTGATATTTGTTTTCTCTATGTCATATGTCCTTTTTGTTACTCTATTCGTCCATTACTGCCTTGTGTGTGTTAAATCAACTGACCCACTTTGATGGACATGTAGGGAAGGCATCTCCAGCCTTGCGCTTGATGCTGCTGTGAATATCCTTGACTATGTGTCAGGTTACACATGTGCGAGTATATCTGTTGGTAAATTTCTACAACTGGAAATCCAGCTGCTGCTGGAGTGATGCTGACAAAAATAGGAAAGCAGGAAGGAAGCCCCTTTCTCTCCTCTCTTTCAGCCTCTGTCTAGGACTTCCCATTGGCAGCCGTGAACAGGCAGCCAGCAGCGTGGGGTCTGCAGAGCTCTAGCCTCAGCCTCACAGAGTAGTGTAGAGTAGAGCGGGCTTGCAGAGGAGAGAACAGGGGTAAACAATGTGCATAAGAAATCATCGTATTCCCTTGACGTCTTATTTCCAAATGTACAGACTGATTTTCAAATTCTTAAAATTTACTTAACTTCTTTTTTTCTTTTTTTCATTTATTGGGGTGACAATTGTGAGTAAAATTACATAGATTTCAGGTGTACAATTCTGTATTACTTCATCTATAAATCCCATTGTGTGTCCACCACCCAGAGTCAGTTCTCCTTCCATCACCATATATTTGAAGTTAACTTCTTAATATCGAATTCAGAGAAGTCAATCTCTTCTACATTACAGGTCACACTGCAGATTTGTTAATCTTGTAGATTCTGTATTCTTACTAACCTTCTTCCTTGATCTAAGGTGTGCATATTACTTTAGGCTTGCAGTTGTATCTTTAGTGACTGAATTGAAAACATGGCTCTGGAAAGTGTTGTGCATGTAATGGATGATGCTGCTGTGTCCTTTTCAAATCTTGGATGAGCAAGAATGCCATCAGTTCCTGCATTAATGTATTGAGCAGACAACATATTTCAAGTATTTCAAGTCTTAGCCAGATCTTACCTTCCTTCCCCCCGGTTCCCCCCAAATAGATATGCTATTTGTCATTATCAAATCGCATATCTAAGAGGAGGTGACTTATTGCATGTTTTGGCATCCAGAGAACAGTAGAAATATCTCTTGGAACTGGAAAAAACATGTATCTGGTGGACATATTCTAGACTAGCCATATTTCTGCTTCTGCCTGTAACAGTTCTGTTTTAAACCTGTTGTCCTGGCATAATTAATAATAGTACCCTTTCTTTTTCTAAAAAGTGTCCTGGTTTGGTCAGTATGGTCACTTGATATAAAATGTACCTGTCTGACTGATGTTCAAGCCATCTTCTCAGATATAGTTCTATTCTTAGAAATTCTAAAACTTAACCTCTCAGCTGTTTAGCGGTGTCCCCATGTGAGGAAGTCATGTAGCACGAGGCTAAAGCCTGGGGTTGGCATCACCAGAGGGACCCGAGACTGACGACACATGTAGGTAGGTATACAGAACACATACAGGGTCTCTAGCGCCGGTGCTTCCGCAGGAGGTACACTTACACATCCAAGCACATGCCCACCTGTAAAGAGATTTTTTGTGTCATAAGTGTTGTTATCCTTTACCAAAGGAAGGAGTCTTTTCAAGATGAGAGATCCTATCAGTGTTGTTAAAATTGAAAGTCTGGAGTGCAAGGGCGTCACAAGGAATGCCTGGTATGGCAGCTGTCAAGACTCCACACGGCAACAAGGGCCGAGTGTTCCTTCGGTTGGGAGCAGGATGTGAGCTCATTCTGACTCGGTCAGGTCTGTTCCGTTAGTGCCTTTCCCAGACTTTCAGGGACTTTCTTAAACTTTCAAGGGAGTTGGAGGTGTCTGCTATGAATGATTTTTTAAAAAGAAGAATGACTTTTGAAAGTGTTCTCACACAGGCAGATTAGGTTCACAACCTCACTTTTCATCCCTCCCACACTTTAGGGATGTTTAGCATGTATTTTCTGGGTCAGGTATGGATAAGTGCAAATAAGTCTGCTGTCGAGGTGAGCAATAAAATGTCTCACTACATTGCTATTGTTACTCAAAAGAACAAGTACGATTTTGTTAAGAGTAACCTCTTTTCTCTGGGAATGCCATTGGATGCCAATTTGCAATTGGCGTCAGGAAGGTTGGGACCTGCTTACTATTGCTTGCCTCCTATAACTGTGTGCTATTTGGCACAGGGCGGCCCTGCAAATAGGACAGAAAGATCACTTCCAGTGGCGACTGTTGGAGGTTGTTACCCAACTTGCTCTGTGTCGGAGAATAGTTGTTTTCTGTTGTGAGTTGTGTTAGGTGCAAGGGATTTCCAGGAACTCCGAAAGAGCCTGGCTCCTCAAGAATCAACCCAACCCTGTCAGAAAGATTCCAGTGTAGGTTTATACTTTTAAAAGTGAGGCTTTAGTTTTCTGACCAGAATGTGCTCTTTGCGATGCTTCTGCTCTCGAGGGTTCTCATGGTGGCGGAGGGGTTACTGAATCACGAGGTAACGGTGCAATCCATTCCCACCCCCTTGCTGCAGACACAGGGGGAGCTCCTTCTGTGTTTCGTCCTGAGGGGGTGTGGGCAGTGAGTGGTCTTTGTTAAGTCTTGTTTCTTTTGGTGACCCAAGAATGTACCTGCACCAAAAACTTGTCACAGAATCTACAGTATATTATTTCCACTTGGTGAATAATTAGAACTACGTTTGGACTTCTTCCTACCATTTCCACATTTACTTATCGATACGGGGAAAATGGAAAGGGACTTTCATCTTCACTGCAGTGATAGACATGTGACTCAAAAATTGCAAAGACCTTCTTAGCTTTGATTTAATCCATACATCACTTGAGGAAAACCAACTGAAGGGAGAAAAGAGATCACAAAAAGCAGCGGGATTCTTAAAGTGAGAGCTGGCCACCTGTCAGGTTTGTCAGCAGTCGTTACCCTCCCTGCTTGTTCTGGGGCAGCCAAAGGAGAGGCTTTTTCCTTGTGGTTCGTGTGACCTTGTGTTCCCAGTATTTACCAAATATTTTAAATAGTTTTCCAGAAAATTTCCTCCTTCATTTCCCACAGTGTGCACATTCGGACCATAAAAGGATCTGTTGAGATAAATGTTAAAATTCCACAAATAATAGTGTCTCTTAATGATAGGTTTTTAGATTTACAAGGGCTTAGAGTAATTTAATGATAAGCTAAATTTTTCTAAAGTTTTGATATTTTCTAGTTTGCTTCCTTGGGATAGTCCATCTTGATAGCAAAGTCTTCAACTTCAATAGACATTAATTGAGCAACTACTTATTGCAATAACTTTTTTCTCTACAGTGGAGAATACCCCATAAAAAGAAGAGAATTTAGCAGATGTAGTCCCTGCTTTCTAGAATCTCACATTGGGAAGGGAGAAGTTGGGAGGAAAACCAGTACTTTGCAATATATGCTATACTGGAGGTAAACAGAAGCCCAGGAGAGAGGGGGCAGGCATCTTCATTCCATCTGGATGGGTTTGAGGAAGGTTTTTGGAAGATGTAGCTTTTGAACTTGGCATTGCATTATTGGGTAGAAGTAGGCATGTGGGTGATGGGTTGGGAAAATATTTTAAATAGTGGGAATAGCTTGAGTGACCGCGTAGAAATAGAACAGCACTAGGCATTTGTTGGGGGAGGGGAAAGATAAATTGTTCTGTGTTCCGGAGTCACAGTCTTAGTGGGAGAGGCTATAGTAGAAGTTGAAGGGT
Source organism: Rhinolophus ferrumequinum (assembly GCF_004115265.2). Taxonomy (NCBI): domain Eukaryota; kingdom Metazoa; phylum Chordata; class Mammalia; order Chiroptera; family Rhinolophidae; genus Rhinolophus; species Rhinolophus ferrumequinum. The sequence continues at coordinate 6,326,958 of NC_046307.1, read as the reverse complement.
TTATCGGAGTCCATCTGTGTGGTAAATATCCTCTTGCCATTTAGGCACCAACTACGGCACCTAATAATAAAAAAATAATATATGATCAGAAATCAAAAGCCTGTCATTATAAGATAAAAATCAAGAAGCAGTATATATGATGGTTAAGAATACCGATTATGAAGCTGGGTTGTATAGGTTCAAATCCTAAATAGCTGTGTGACCTTGGATAAGTTACTCAACCTCTCTGACGCCTCAGTTTCCTCACATATAACATGGGGATAATGATAGTACCTATGTAAAGGTTTATTGCAAGGATTAAATGGCTAATATGTAAAGTAGCTACAACAATGCCTGGCATATAGTAGAGTGGAGTGTATCAGTAATTAGTATTAGTATTTGGGTATAACATGCAATTTGATTTTCTTTCTCTGAGAAAGATTAGATTAGTCTTTCTGTAGATTATATAGTCTATATAATTTTGCATTAGTGAAATTGTAGCATTCCCAGGCCGGTAAATGCATGAAAACTGTCATATCAGAATTTTCTTTGGAGTAAAATGTCATTCTTTTTCAGAGCCTTTGTACTTTGCATTGCAGCTCTCTAGTTTTACCCACTGCTTCCTGGGACATAGGTTGTGAAGGTTGGTTGGTTGTGTTAGCTTATTCATGTGTGTGTGTATGTGTGTGCACTCCGCATGTGCACCTGTGCATGTATTAGAGGTTTTCAATGACTCAGTTTGGAAATTAATGGGATATTATGGGAAAGAATGATATCTTGTATATCAGTAAAGTAGTTCGGTTATAAGCAACAGAAACTGACTTTGGCTACTTGAAGCATGAGAGAATTTATCTGAAGGCTATTGCAGACTCCTAGAATGGTAAAGTTTGGGCACTAAACCTGAGAAAAGGCCAGAACTAAGGGAGCTTGGGTGGCTAGCAAGCACAGCAGCCATCTTACAGGCAAACAGGCTGGTCTACGTGTTGCCCTTGTCACTGTCACCGCACAGTAGGATAGCTACCTTTCAGCCATTGCTAGACTCCTTGTGTAAATGCCCCACTGTAAGAGCGAAAAATTGGACATAGTTTAAATGCCTAGCCGTAGGGGTCAGAATACATTACGGAACAGCTATGTGATGGCACATCGTGGCCCTTAAACATTTTCTATAAGGATATTTAATGACCTGGAAACTGTCCACACATTCTGTTAAGTGAAAATGGCAGGTAGCAAAACAAACTATGTGAGTAGGATAATTATATTTAAAAATTCAATAAAGTGACTACTATTATTATTCCTATTTGATCCACAAGGCTTAGAGCTATTACTGCTTTGCCCAAGGTCACATGGCTAATAAGTGGAATAAAAGATAGTGCTTTTATTATTTATTCTACTCTCTATGTTGAGCGTGTGTTACTTCTATAGTTACCAAACTGATTCTTAAGTTACTGTAAAAATTTAAAGTTTTAGAATACTTTTTTCCAGTTGAAAAGTTATGTGTCCAGAGATTTCCACTGCAGATTTCTTTTCATATATAACAAGAACTCCCAATAATTATCTCCATTAAATGTATGAATTTCCTCTTTGAACTCGTATGTGTCATACACTGTGTTTTCACTATCAATAGGACAAATGATTGCCATCATCGAAACCAGAAAATGTAATTGGGGTTTTAAACTCAGTGTTGTGGTATTTTCAGGATTACATCAAAGTATTGATAAATAGTTCATGTTTTAAGTGGAAACGTTTTAAGATTTGTGTTTGTCATGTCTAGGCATGAGCTTCCCATTAGTAAAGTCTGGTTATATATATATAAAGTACGTATATATATATAAAATACTCTGAGTCGTGGGTTCAAATGAGTAATAGACACTTTACCTAATCAGATTTCTGCTTTGTCATGCCTTAACATGAGGCAGTGTGCATTTATTTTAGTACTTGAAATAACAAGCACATCACATTGGCAAAGTAGTATTCATTTTCAGTTCTCTTCCCCAGTGTTTTTATATTACTTTCCAGAAATTATTTTATTGGACTGAAAATTTGTGTGAGATTTGAAGGTCAGGGAAAGGGTCCACGTGTGTATGCACACATGTATATGACACTGTGAGTGGTGTATATCTAGGTGTTTGGAAATTAAAAGCTCCATGTCTCCATTTCCCCATCCTTTTTACGAAGTCTCAACTCAAATCTAAAACCTCATTGGTTGTGAGATGTGCCATTAGATGCACCACTAAAAGAGGAAAAGTGCTACCATGTTTCCTCGAAAATAAGACTGGGTCTTACATTAATTTATGCTCCAAAAGACACGTTAGGGCTTATGTTCAGGGGATGTCATCCTGAAAAAAATCATGCTAGGGCTTATTTTCCGGTTAGGTCTTATTTTCGGGGAAACACGGTAGGAATTAAATGATGACAATGCTTTCTTATTATCTCTGGTTTTTATTTCTGTATAATTACACTATTGAAAGCACGACTTATTTAAGTATAGGTTTTAATCTTGTAATATTCTTGTGCATATATAATTTAAAAGTATAAGCCACATAGATTAAAGAATTCCTAAAATATTTGCCCATTCAGTGTCCATCTCTTCTGAATCAACTGTTTGACACAGACTCAACAATATTTGTGTTTCTCCACATACTATGACATAGAAAGTGTTCACAATGGAAATTTTAAAAAAGTACTCCGTTCTTATCGCTAAGTTTTTAAACTAACTTGAGATATAACTCCCATACCACACATTGTCTCCCACTTAAAGTGTAAAATTCATTGGGGTTTTTTTGTTTTGTTTTGTTTTGTTTTGGTGTTTTATGTTATTATTTTTTTTTATATTATGGTGGTAAAATATATAAAATAAAATTTGTCATTTTAACCATTTTTAACTATACAATTCAGTGGTATTACTTACATTCATAATGTTGTGCAGCCATCACCACTGTCTGCTATTTCCAAACCTTTTTAAAAATCACCTTAAATGGGGCCGGCCCGGTGGCTCAGGCAGTTGGAGCTCCGTGCTCCTAACTCCGAAGCCTGTTAGGCTGCCAGTTCGATTCCCACATGGGCTGGTGGGCTCTCAACCACAAGGTTGCCAGTCAACTCCTCGAGGTGGGCTCCACCCCCCCTGCAACTAAGATTGAACACGGCATCTTGAGCTGAGCTGCCTCCCGGATGGCTGAGTTGGTTGGAGCACCGGCTCTCAACCACAAGGTTGCCGGTTCGACTCCTGCAAGGGATGTTGGGCTGTGCCCCCTGCCACTAGAAAACGGCAACTGGACCTGGAGCTGAGCTGCGCCCTCCACAACTAAGATTGAAAGGACAACGGCTTGACTTGGAAAAAAGTCCTGGAAGTACACACTGTTTCCCAATAAAGTCCTGTACCCCTTCCCCAATAAAATCTTTAAAAAAAAAAAAAAAAATCACCTCTAACAAAGCTTTGTAACCATTAAGTAATAACTCTCCATTTTATCCTCTCCCAACCCCCTCGTAACTTCTATTTTTTGTTTTATTAAATGTATTGGGATGGCATTGATTAATAAAATTTAACAGGTTTCAAGTGTGCAATTCTATAATACATTATCTATATATTGCATTGTGTGCTCACCCCCCAAAGTCCAATTTCCTTCCATCACCATATATTTGAACCCTTTTTCCCTCTTCTACCACCCCACTGCCCCCTTTCCCTCTGGTAACCACTAAACTGTTGTCTGTTTCTGTGAGTTTTTGTTTGTCTTGTTAATTCGTTGCTTTCAGTTTTATATCCCACATATGAGTGAAATCATACGGTTCTCAACTTTTTCTGTCTGTCTTATTTCACTTAGCATAATAATCTCAGGATCCATCCATGTTGTCACAAATGGCAGTATTTCATCTTTTCTTATGGCTGAGTAATATTCCATTGTGTATATGTACTACACTGTCTTTATCCAATCATCCATCAAAGGACACTGTGGTTGTTTCCATGTCTTGGCCACCATGAATAATGCTGCAGTGAACGTCAGAGTACATATATCTTTACGAACAAATGTTTTCAGATTTTTGGGTAGATACCCAGAAGAGGGATTGCTGGGTCATCTGGTAGTTCTATTCTTAATTTTTGGAGGAAACTCCATACTGTTGTCCATAGCGGCTGCACCAGTTTACATTCCCACCAACAGTGTATGAGGGTTCCTCTTTCTCCACAGCCTCTCCAACACTTGTTATTACTTCTTATTGATGATAGCCATTCTGACAGGTGTGATGTAGTATTCTCATTGTGGTTTTGATTTGCATTTCCCTAACAGCTAGTGAAGTTGAGCATCTTTTCATATATCGGTTGGCCGTTTGTATGTCTTCTTGGGAAAAGTGCCTGTTTAAGTCCTCTGCCCATTTTTTAATTGGATTGTTTGGTTTTTGTTATTGAGTTGTTTGAGTTCTTTATATATGTATTTTGGATATTAGCCCCTTATTGAAGGTGTTGTTTGCAAATATATTCTTCCCTTCAACAGTCCTCTGGTGACCTCTAATCTTTCTATCAATTTGCCTACTCTCGAGATTTCTGCAAGTGGAATCATACAATATGTCTTTTTGTGTCTGGCTTTCACTTAGCATAGTTTTCAAGGTTCATTCATGTTGTAACGTGTTAGAATTTCCTTCAGTTTTTAGATTGAATAATATTTCATGGAATGGATAGACTGTAATTTGTTTATCCATTCATCTGTTAGTGGTCACTTGAGCTCTTTCCACCTTTGTTGTGGGTGATGCTCCATGAACATGAGGCTACAAGTATCTTACTTGAGTTTCTACTTTCAATTCCTTTGGAAGTCAAATTGCTGGGTCATATGGTTATTCTGTGTTTAGCTTTTGTAATCTCTGTACATTTTAATGCTGATACTTTTGATCTCCACACAGGCACAGACAATGACAATTACATCATGACTGTCACTGGCTGATTGTAAAAGCATCTCAATTTCAGAGATGTTACAGTGCAGGTCTTAGAATTGAGGAAATACTGTATTTTGATATTCCATAAAGTTATACCTTTAACTATATGGTGAGTCAACATGCCTATATTGGAAGATTTTCATCTAAATGTATTCTTAAAAATCATTTTTTAAAAAATGCAAGTGTTCCCTTATAAAGGAATACATCTTCATTGTACAATATTTGGGAAAAAAAAACAGAAAAGTATGAAGGAAATAATAACCTGCCTATTCCCTCTTTCTCTCAGAAATACTATTAATCTTTTACTCTGATCTTTTTTTTTTCAGTTATTTTGTCAGGCATATATATTAGTTTATAGTCTTTATCTGTAGAATTCCTGACAAAGGTAACGTACTCAATTGTTAAATTACATGATTGTTTGCCATAGACAGAGAAAGCTGCCTGTTTGTTCTCCAGCACCCCCTCCACCCACCGCACCCCCATTACCCCGTAAGATTATGTTGGTTACAGAGTTTGAAATATGAACCTACATATTTTATGCCAATATCAACATTTATTGCTAATATTTTATTGTCATTATATTCTGTTGTCCTGGGATCATACTAAAATTGTTTTATAATTTGTTTTTCAAATTAGAAACAGATCTATATGTAAAGAGATCTAGCAACTTCATTTTATTCTTAATTAAAGTTTTTATTTTTGAAAATGTAACACCTGCATATGGTAATACATACAATAGTAAAATAGAACAGGAGAGATTAGGCTGCAGTTCACAAAATCTTTCCCTTCCTTTCTCCACTCCCCTGAGTTTCTATGTTAATTCCAGATAATACAATTATATTTCTCAGTGTTTGCTTCATTTTGCAGAACAGTGTAACTATACAGTGAGAACTTCCAGGTTTCATAGATTCTGTTAGAAGATAGCTGGTGAATGTAGTTTTGACTTTTGCATACTGTCCCCCACCCACTTTTATTTATAAGCATCATATCTGCACTTTAGGCCAGGGTATAGTCCCGACTCTATTATTGAATTTCTACCAGACCTATTTCTCCTTTTTCTTCGTTTTTTTTTTTAAGCAGCGAATTTAGGAATTCACCCTCCCCTGCATCATATAGCATGCTTTTGTTATAATATCGATATAACTAGAAAATCCTCTACAATGGCTTTTTAGAGACAGATGTATAGGATGTTAGAACAGAAAAATATTGAGATGATTCCATTAACATGCTAGATTTTAGAGTAAGATAAAAATTTCAAGTTACTATTTATAGAAGATCATATTTTACCTCTATTTTGTGCAGAGTATAGATTTAAATGGGATCACAAGTCAGAATCGTAGTATGCTCCTATAAAAGGATGGCCAACTCATAATGCCTTTTAAAATTTCAAATGCACGCCATAATATCACATTCTTTATCCCTCTTAATAATATCATATAAAATAGTCTTTGAGCTTACCTAGACGTGGATGTGCAAAATAAGAAAAACTAAATTACTGTGTGTTTTTCTATATATCATTTTCTCCCTTCACTGTGAAATGAAAATGTCTGGACCTTTAGATGTGGAATTCCCATCTCCATTTATAAAAATTGATTGCACTTCGTACCATAAATTAATACATGTATTGTGTTTCGATTTGAAATTTAACTGTGCATGTCTCCTGTAGTATATTTTTATATCTAAACCTCTGTGCCAAATAGCGCCAGGAATACTGTATCTCAGTTTTTAAATTAGTGGAAACTTCATGCTACATTCTTAACACTACCCCCCTTCCTGGCCCTCCAGATTTCTTCAGGATATAATATTATGTTCTTTATCAAGAGTCAAACTGATTGGTAACTTTTCAGAAAACTGAACTGAATTCTAAAATGAAAATAAATGGCTGAAAAATGCAGTAAAAAATTGGTTTCTTGGGTTTGGATTTAAATTTTAATGAGGCTTATTTTGTATCTCTTTTTGACTGAATATTCTTGTTGCTTCACAGGGTTATGTCTAAATTTCATCTTCTTCATTCCACATCATGAAATCATCCTTCTCTCTCCTGTTTCAGACTGTTTGATCATTGATAGACTGTTTCTAGTATTAACTTATGAGCTATGAGTTAATGATCGTTGTTTTAACAAAGATATAAAACTTATTCAAATAAACGTGCTTCTTTGCACACATCACCTGGAAAGGCTGGATATATATTTCTACAATATTGGGCTCAGAATTTGCAACTGCAGATTCTTAAATTGAGGTGCTGATTGTTCTCTTCCTTTCTTAAGGAAGGAGTGCAACATCTTTCCAGCACTAAATTCGTAAATTTCCTGCCATCTGTCTTGTTGATAACCTCAGTGTATTTAAGTGAACGTTTGAGCATTTGTTATTATTTATTTAAGGAGGGTGCAGCTCACAGTGACCTATGCGGGGATCGAACCAGCAACCTTGGTGTTATTAGCACCACATTCTAACCAACAGAGCTAACCAGCCACCCCCCATTTGAGTATTTATAAGCCTTGGTTATTAATAATGATCCTGGACCAATTGTTTAAACAAAAGGTAGAATCCCTTTTAGTTTCAAGGGTAATTGGCTTCAAACCCTCTGAACACTGGAAATAAATGCCTGCACTCCCGTTCTGTCCCAGCCAGTTATGTTGTTACTGCCCATGTCTTTACCTTGCACTTTTCTTCCCTTTGGTGTTATTTAGCCCACGTGTCCGAATAGCTCTGGACTTTGTAAAAACAGAGACTGTTGGCCAAACTGAGGAGATTAACTCGACAGTTTTTAAATAGATTTTTCCTATGTATTTAGAGTATAACATGTTGGCATTATTTAAGGGTTCATCCCACCTTTGTGATGATTTTCTGGTTCAGTATTTTTCCAAATAATTTTTAAGCTGATTTTAAGTTTATAGAAGAAAAAAAAAGTCAGTGCAGATGCCAATCTAACTGATAAACAATAGATGGGTACCATCTTTAAAAAAACAGTGTGTGGGTGTATGTGTGTATATAATATATATGTATATATATTATATACACACATACATATACTTACATATACATATCAGCTTTACTGAGATAGAATTGACCGTCCAAGTCACCTTTTAAAAGTGTACAATTTAGTGGCTTCTAGTATATTCATGGTGTACAACCATCACCATGACCTTATTTGAGAACATTTCCATTACTCTGAAATCAGTTGCCCAAAGTCAATTGACATAAATGAAAGGGTTTATTTGTTGACTCCCAGTTCTATCCCATTGATCTAAATACTCGTACACGTCCAGCCTAAGCCAGTACCCACCATACCATCTTGATGCCATAGCTAAGTCGTAAGTTTTGAAATTGGTAAGTGTGAGTCATTGTTTTGCTTTTCCATATGAATTTTAGGATTTTTTTGCATAAATTGACAAAAATATTTAAAAAGGACAGCTGGAATTCTGATGGGCGCTGCTTTGGGTGGACGCTGTCCTATTTTAAACAGCCCACCAAATCTCCACTATGGATTGCATTCAGGTCTCTGTTACTGGGACTGTTCCTAGAGGATGTGGATCTTGGTGGCAAAGTCAATGCAAATCCCAAACTGGATTATTTGGAAAAACTCTACACAGGCCCTATCTATACATTGAACCCTTTCCTTGGTTTCATTATTTAAAAATATATGTGTGGCATCCTCTGGTCAGAGTATTTGCTTTGCAGATTTTTTAAAAATTTATTGGATGACATTGGTTAAATGATATTATATAAGTCTCAGGCATACGATTCTATAATACATCCTCTGTATATTGTGTCACCACCTATTTGATCCCATCCCCCCTTTTTTTCCTTTAAGCCTTCCACCAATGTTTTGAGATCAGTGAAAATGTCCCAAAATGAAGACAAGGACATTTTGTGAGAACTGGGTTCTTCAGGATCTGTACGTTAGGACGGTGTGAAAGGCGTTGGAGGTTTCTAGAGTGGACATGGCGTGGCCTCCCCCGCTTCCCAGCATGAGAAAGGAATTGCCTTAGAAAGCAGGAAAGCACTTGGTAAGAAATGGAGGTATTTTTCTCTTAGAGTCAATTTAGGTCAGCATCACTGGTCTCTTACTATGTGTAAGGCACCATGCTAGCTGCTGCAGAAGGAGGGGGAGGCAGAATAAGCCCTCCTTAGGCTAGTGAAACAACCTCCAAGTCGGTCAGTCTTCTGCCTCCTACCTCTCCCCCATTCCTTCTCATTTCCTACTCCAGTGCCAGAGTTTATAGCTTCCTAAAAGCCCCAGTCTGGCCCTGCTTGTTTTCTTATTGCCCACGGGGTAAAGTCCAAATTCCTGAGCCTTGCAGATCAGACCTTTCTAGTCGGACTCTAGCCTTTCCTCTTACTCCTGAACCTTACATCCCATAGAAGCACACTTTTCCCCGAATGCCCCATGCCTCTCAAACATACCCTTACACATGTTCCTTCTCTGTACAATGACCTCCCGCCCTTCCTGCTTGGCAGGGGCTCGTCACCCTTTTTCTTCTACCCACAGCAGTGTCCTCAGAACCTCCCTGTCTTTGTTGCTGCTAAAAAGAGAGGCAGAGACTGAATCACCTGTTTCTTCTCTAGTGGCACAGGACCTGGCCAAACTAGTAGGTTGGTGCAAAAGTAATTGCAGTTTTAAAGGTTTAAAAAGAAAAATGGCAAAAACCGCAATTACTTTTGCACCAACCTAATAGTTCTTAAATGTTATCGTGAATGAATGAGGGAGAATACCTGCTTAAGGGACATTATACAAGTAATCTAATGGGGAGGGAAGACTTTCAGAGGGCTGAAAGTCCCTATCACTGTGTTTCCCCAAAATTAAGACCTGGCCAGACCATCAACTCTAATGTGTCTTTTGGAGCAAAAATTAATATAAGACCCGGTCTTATTTTACTATAATACAAGACCGGGTATAATATAATATAATACCAGGTATAATATAATATAATATATGGTACAGGGTATAATATAATATAATACCGGGTCTTACATTAATTTTTGCTCCAAAAGATGCATTAGAGCTGATGGTCCAGCTAGGTCTTATTTTCAGGGGAACACATTATATGGCTGAAGGGAAAACAGTGTCTTATTCAGCTAAATTCTGTCATTTCTCTTGACCAGATATGATATAAATATAAATCTGTCTGGTTTTAATCAAGCGTTTAGCTTAGTGTTCTCTGTTGTTGTTTTCTGTGTTGCTGTCCTTTGTTCAGTAAAGCTCCAGGCAGAGTGCCTATGAATAGGGGCCTGATGTGTGGTGACACAGGCAGAAATATGAGTCAATTAGCAATGAAAACGAGAAAGTGAACTGTTCTACATTATGGGCAGTCATGTCAGATTTTTAAAGAATGTTCCCTCGGCGTTGTGAGCCACCTGGCTTTCTGTGTATTATCTGGCTGAGTTTCTCTACGAGCATGAATTCTCATGCTCATAGACAGACGTCTTTCTAACTCAATTGCTTTTTGTAATGTCCATAAGAAGATGTTCATTATTATAGTTCCCCTACCCTCACTTCAATTTCTTTACCTTACGAAAAATAAGATAACTGCCTATTACATTTTAAATGCAAGGATCAATTTAACTCCTGAATGTAAGGGAAGAGGGCAGATTATTTTATTTATTCTTATAGTAAATTTAGCTTTATTGTATAATTACGTTATAAAACTTCTCTGTTTGGGAACTCCTATGTTTTTTGTTTTGTTTGTGTTTTACATAAAAGCATCTTGTGAAGGAAACCATGAAAATTTTGCTGGTGATTAAACCAGGTTTTGTTTGTCTGAAGAAATCTGTATTTCGTCTTGATTCTTGAAAGCCGTTTTTGTGTAGTGAGAATTCTAGGCTAGCAGTTGTGAAAGGTACTCCCTCCTGTCTTCTGACTTCCACGGCTGGTTTTTGAGAAGTCAGCCATCAGTGCTCCAAAAGTAATCTTTTGCTGTGGCTGCTTTTACGATTTTTCTTTCTGTCTCATTTTCTGCGGTCTCCCTGTGATATAGCCAGGTGTATAGTTCTTTTTATTTATTCTCTTGGGATTTTTGAATTTATGAATTGATGTTTTTCATCACTTCTTGAAAATTCCCAGTCAGGATCTCTTTCATTGTCACTTTTGCCCCATTCTCTCTCCCTTTCTTGTCTTTCTGGGACTCCAGTTCAACTTAAATTGGAGTTTCTTACTGTAACAGTTTATTTTGCTCTTCTTTTTCTAATTTCTTAACATATAAAGTTAGATTTTTTCATTTGCCACTGTTCTAATAAACATTTTTTCTTATATGTGACATTTTATGGATGACTATCTTGACCTCTGATTATTTAGTATATTTTAAGAAATATAAATTTATTGTTTTGTACATTTTATCAAAATAAGCTAGCTAATTGAGACTTTTTTTTTCATAATTCCTGTACCATCTTTTCCTATCATTTTTACTCTATTGATTTTTTTGTTGTTGTTTAATTGGAAACATACCCTATTAAATAGCTTGAGTTGAAAATTTTAAGCCAGATTGGTTAGGACTCTCTTTGGACATTGAGGCACACACACACACAAATACTTTAAACATTCTGTTAGAGTCTTTCTTAGTGACTTTGGTTGAAGTGCAGCTTAAATTAGAGTTAGTGTTTATTGATGTTTTCAGTCCTAAAGTGGTTACGTGGGGTGGGTCTTCAGCCCATTTTTGCAGCACTGAGTATCAACTCCCAGAAAGTGACTAAAGTTTAATTTTCACACGTGCCTCCACTGTGCCATTTGCATTAGAAAAATAGAGAAAAAATTTTTATCTCATAAATTTTCTTGTAAGTACTGCTTTGGTTGAAGTCCACAAATTTTGATATGTTAATTTTTAAATTTTCTTTCAGTTGAAATTATTCTTTAATTTCCCTTAAGACCTTCGCTCTGACCCCTGGATTATTTAGAAATGTGTTTGCTGTCCATGTGTTTGCAGATTTTTCTGTTACCTTTTTGTATTGCTTTCTAGTTTAATTCCACTATGATCAGAGAACATATGTTGTACAATATCAGTTCTTTTAAGTTTGTTCAGATTTGCTTAATGAATGTTCCGTGTGTACTGAAAAGAATGTGTGTACTGCTGTGGTTGTGTGCCGCGTTTTATAAATGTCAGTTTGATACAGTTAGTTGATAGCGTTCAGTCCTATATCGTTGCTGACTTTCTGTCTCCCAGTTCTATTGATTACTGAGAGGTGTGTTGAAGTCTCCAGCTGACATTTTGGATTTTTCTGTTTCTCTTTTCAATTCTGTCCATTTTTGCTCCATGTGTTTTGAGGCTCTTTTGTTAGGTGCATATCCATTTAGGGTTTAGGATTGTTATGTCTTCACAAATTAACCCTTTTGTCATTATGTAATGTCCTTCTTTATCTCCTATCATTTTCTTTGTTGTGAAGTCTACTTTGTCTAATTTTAATATAGCCACTCCAGCTTTCTTACGATTATTAGTGTTTGCATGGTATATATCATGTTCCCCTATATGAGTTGGAATTTTCCTGGTTCTTTGTATGCTGAGTAATTTGGGATTATGTCCTGGAGATTTTGAATATTGTGAGACTCTGCATGTTGTTTAAATCCTATGGCAGATGTGTTTTAGCAGGCATTGATTTAGTTGGGTTCAGGGCATGTGTTCTTACCAGCCTTCTGTGGGTCATGGTTTCAGTGACAGTCCCATTTTCATAATTTACGCAGGGGTATTTGTATCTGACCTACCTGTGTGCCACTACTGACCACGTGAAGCTTGATCAGTGGTTTACCAGTAGTTCAGGGGTGCTGGACATCTGCACCTGCGAGTTATCCATAGCAGTCTGGAGCCAAGGCTTGAGCTTCCCTGGCCACCCAGCTGATACAGAGGTGGACTGCTGTCAGAACTCCTCCCGGTAATGTGCTGCCTTCTGGGGGACCAGACTGAGAGAGGGTTCACCGGGACCCCATCCTTGGCAGTTAACAGATTCCAGCCCTTGACCCCAAGCCCTAAAAGGTCACCTCTCAGCAAGTGACTCCAGGGCAAAAGCAGCTGGACTTCTGGCTCCTCTCTAGGTTCATGTACTGATTGGATCTGGGCTCTACATTCTCACCACCTTGTTAGCTCTTTGGTGCTCTTCAGGAGATAATTTTTGTGTTTCCTCCAGCATTTATTGTTTTCAGCAGACCGACTTACCTCATCTGCCATTACCAGGAGCTGGAAATAATGATAACGTTTAACATTTTCCAGTTTGTGAATTAGAGGTTGTTATGGATTGCATTCTGTCCCTCTCAGATTCCTGTGTTGACCCCCAGAACCTTGGCATCTGATCCCATTTGGAAATAGGGTCCTTGCAGATGTAATTAGTTAAGATGCGTCTTAATGGGGTTGGGTGAGCCCCCAATCCAGAATGACTGGTGTCCTTATAAAAGTGGGAAATTTGGACACAGCGTGAAGGGAGATGCGAAGTGAACGTGAAGTGAAGGTAGAGAGATCAGTCGGCTAAGGAACCCCAGAGAATGCCAGCAGACCGCCAGAGAAGCAGGGAGCCAGGCGTGGAACGGATTCTCCTTTGCAGCTCGCAGAAGAAACCAGCCCTGCTGTCAACCAGATCTCAGACTCCTACCGTGTTTCCCTGCAAATAAGACCTAGCCGGACCATCAGCTCTAATGTGTCTTTTGGAGCAAAAAGTAATATAAGACCCGGTCTTACTTTGCTATAAGACCAGGTCATAATGTAATGTAATGTAATATATAATATAATATATAATATAATATAATACAAATACCAGGTCTTATATTAACATTTGCTCCAAAAGATGCATGAGAGCTGATTGTCGGGCTAGGTCTTATTTTCGGGGAAACAGGGTAGTCTCCAGAACTGAGACAATGAATTTTCTGTAGTTTAAGCCACCCCACACCTGGCACTTTGTTGTGGTGCTTCTAGCTAATTAATGTGCAGCTGTTTAAGAAAACATATTCTCTTAGGTCCTGAAGATAACTAAGTTTTTAGCCCATTGCCTGTACACAGTAGGTAGGTACTTCGTAAGTATTTACGCTCTTTCTGCTATATTTACATTCCTGGAAAACCTTGCATTCTGCAAATCATACACTAAAAATAGCATCTTATGAAAAAAATAAGATTGTGGCAGATCTCTCAAAATCTATGCAACTTGGTAACGACTGGCAAAAGCAGTAATTGTACCTCAGGAGATTCCCTGGACCACCTGGGCAGACATCTCAATGTGGATGAAAGTTGCTAAAATGGATACTAAAGATGTACAAGACCAGCAAAGAGGAAAGTCTAGCAGTGCTTGAATTGGTACGTGGATGGTGGGTGTTGAGACAATACAAAGAGAAGTGAAGTTCTGATACTATTTGTAACGGGCATTGACAGGGCCCGTGCAGTAGCCTGAGTGAGACCTCAGCCGGCTGGGAAGGAGACCCAGGTACAGCCTCTCTTGCACAGCTTTCTTAAAATATAGTTTCTGGCTAAAGCCAATTAGGAGAGGACTTTGTTTTTGTTGCCTAGGATTTCAGATAACTCCATTCCCTCCACTTCCTTGCTCTGGAAACTCACAAATGAATCAATGGGACTTCCATGCTATAATGATGGTATTCCCACTGAACAAGGGAACACGAGCTCATCTGTGCTAGAGAAACTCACAGCAGGATACATGGTATTGGAATTGAGTGGAATTCCCTTTTCTACTCTTCAAATTTACCTCTTAGTCTCCAGAGCAGCTGCTTATGTTAAATTTAAGTGACTTAAAAGACTGATTAGTCAGAGCTGTAAGTATTTTTAAAATTATTTGTTGAGTTAGTTAGAAATAAAGTTGCCAAATATTGCCCTAAATTTGTTCAATTTTAACCTTGGCAATTAATAGGAGATATTCTCTTTATGATATATAAAACCATTCATTGACGTTCTTTTATAATTTATTTTTAATTGGGGAACATTGGGGAACAGTGTGTTTCTCCAGGGCCATCAGCTCCAAGTCGTTGTCCTTCAGTCTAGTTGTGGAGGGCGCAGCTCAGCTCCAAGTCCAGTCACCGTTTTCAATCTTCAGTTGCAGGGGGCGCAGCCCACCATCCCATGTGGGAATTGAACTGGCAACCTTGTTGTTGAGAGCTCCCGCTCTAACCAACTGAGCCATCCAGCCGAAGCTCAGCGGCAGCTCATTGTCTTCAATCTAGTTGTGGAGGGCGCAGCTCACTGGCCCATGTGGGAATTGAACCGGCAACCCTGTTGTTCAGAGACCGTGCTCTGCTGAACCATCCGGCCGCCCCTCATTGTTGTTCTTGATTTCCTTTCTTACAAAAGGGATTATTTATGAATTTCCATTTTGATTCTGTTTGTATTTCTAGCACTTTTAGTTTGCTGTCCCAAAATATTTAAGGTTACTTTTAGGTCACATTCTATTTTAATTTTGAGATATTATATATATATATATATATATATATATATATATATATATATGTATTATATATGTATTATATGTATTGTATATTATATATATGGTTTCAAATAACTTGTCAGGTATTTTTAATCTTGTGTATAAATTTCAACTGAGATATTAATGAAAGTTATAATTTGACTTTTGTTCTCTGTTATTTTTGAAAATTCAAATTAATGTATTACAACATAGAAAGTCTTATTTATCAAAGCTTTTATATTTAGACAGCAAAACTTCTTTTAGCAAAATACTTGTAATCCATTCATAATTGAAAAATCTCTCTTCAACCTGGGAATATATACTTGGCTTTTTTTTAAAAAATTGGAATATACATAAAGAAAGAGCATACATGTAGGATGATGTGTTTTGGAGTACACTTTTTCTAAATTAAAAAAAGTCTAAAGAGCAGCCCTCTATATGAGGAGAGAAGAAATCATAAACTATATTTAGCTTGGCATAAAGTGATTTTTACATGAGAATTTTAGGAATGAAAATGCAGAAACTCAGGATTTTGGGTGCCATTTCGGTAGTGCTCTAGCAATTTGGTAATAATTTAATGCTGTTATAGGGTGGTTGCTTTGTTGCATTTTATTGAATTTTTGGCAGTAATTCCAGGGGAATTTTTGTTTTCCAGGACATAATACAGTAAATCTTTGTGGTGATAAAACTGTCCATATTTGTGGTGATAAAACTGTCCATATTCTCACGTAATTTCAGTCAGCTAGAGCTGAAGACAGAGTAGGAGAGTGGCTTTGAAATGAGAAGAAAGGAAATTCGACAATTATCAAGAATGCAGACTGAAGGCAACTTTAAATTTGATTAATTAGTTTGTAATTCATTTTGGAAACATTTTCTGAATCTAGGGATTTCAGAGATTACCAAAGCTTCCAGTAATTCTGGAAGTAAGAAGGAGCAGAGTTTTCAGTGTGGAGCTCGCATTCTCGCCTCTCCTTATTTGAACTATGTACGATTGGACCACCACATTTGCTACAGCTTTTCTTCATTCTACTCTTGTTCCTTCCTCTGTGTCCGCTAATGGTGTGGTGTGGGCTATGGGAATGAAAAGTTCTGCTGTGGGTCTGTGTACAGTATCTGAGGTACGGATAATACAGACCCAACAGTCAGTAGAAAGAGGACTACGCAGAGGATTCTCGTTATTCCTGGTAACTGTGTTCTGTCAAGTCACAACAGCACGGAATGAGTGAGTACTGAACTGTCGCTCCTAAGAAATACAGGATTTGGGTCCTGTGAGCCTCTGGCCACATTTTCATCAGCTGATCAAATACATACGCTTGTTTCATGTGTGCTTCTGCTTAAAGAGATCTTATTTACTATATATTGCTGATTCATTAGAATTTAACTCACTGCCAACCGCGCTGTAAGTCATGCCTGAATGAAGTCTGTCTAACACACACATATGGCCCATGACGGCCTTCTTGAGTTTGGGAATACTAGATAGCACTTCAACATTGTCCTGGGGGCTGTTTCAAATAGCAACATCACCAACAAAACACCGAAATTGAAAAAGGTGGGCTTAAACAGACCTCAAAAAGGACATTTGTTCATAATATGAGAGTTGAAACAAGAAGGTAAAATGTCACGTTGTTCAGCTACAGCTGGGAATGTGTCCATTGTGTGACTCAAGTTTTTTGTCATACTACATATGTCTGGGAACGACCAGGAAAGTACCGAGAGTATTGATTTCGGGGTTACAAGTAAATTTTAATAAGCAGGCAACTTCACAAATACAGAATCCATGAATAATGAGGAGCAACTGTACTTGAAAGAGTAGGACTGGAGTCCTGACCCCACCAATTAAGATGTATTATCTTAAGCAAGTTACTTAACCTCTCTGTCTGTTTCCATATTTGTAAAATGAGGATAAATATCACATACTTCAGAAGTTTGTGAATCTAAGTGAGTCACATTGCCAGGCATATAGTTAGTCTTTGATAAGTGGTAGTGGTGTCAGGAGTAATCATTACAATAGGTTAATATTAATAGCAACTCTCTTTATTGAGTACCTACTCCGATGCTCACAGTCACCCCAAAAAGTAAGAAGTATTACCTCTGTGGTGCACATGATAAAATTAAGGCCCAGAAGAGGTTGTCATTTATTCCATGTTATCCATCTGGTAAATAGCTGAGCTAGAATTTGAACCCAGGACTTGATCATTTTAAAGTGCATGTACATTGTTCGGCCTGCTATATAGTGAGGAGAGATTGTACATGACTTCAGGTCCCCAACAGTCCAATTGGGATCTATACATCCAGGTGAGGGCAGGAGGTAGTTTGGCAAAGGGGGATGCGTTGTGAGAGAAGGAAGTTACAGTTGCCACCCAGAGTGGAAGAAATCAGGGCAGAGCTAGAGCCCAGAGTGATCTAAGTGACAAGTCTTGGGATTTAAAGTCATAAACATACCATAACTTAGAACGGGGTAGAAGCCAAGTGTGGCTAGAAAGAATAGAGACTGTAGCTGGGGTGCAGCTGGAACAAGGACCTGGGCAAGGAACATTTTCTATTTGAAGGAGGTGATGGATTTGAGACTCTTTAGCATCAATACTTTGGTCATCTTCCTAACTGTCCAAAACTGGACTTGTAAAGAATAGCACTTAAAATTGCATTCCTTTCCGCACTTCTGACCTTTATAAGTCTTCACACCTACGGGAAAGTTAGCATTTGGCGACAGCTCCTTGTTTCTCGAGAGCTCCAAATGACTGACTTACGAGTGTTATTGTTTTCAAAGTTATATTTCAGAAACGGGTCCTTTCTTTGGGTGGTTTTGGTGCAGGGCTTCTCGTACTCCCACAGTGAGAGATTGTAGGTGGGGTGAACTGGGAACCGTCCCAGTTCTCATGGAACCCCCAGTGCCGGGCCCTTTGTAATGGAGGCCTCCCTCCCAAAGGCCCCTTGCGTCCTCCACTCCCAACGATGAGCCAAGGCTGGGCCGAGTGTTGTGAATCCCCAGACTCTCAGAGAGACACGTGGAAGTTTTCTCTCATTTTCTGCTTGTAGTCTGCACATATTTTTCAGTAGACTACAACATAGCAATCTGAGAGGAATGCTTCCTGGTGTTCTTGCAGAATGATTATTTCTTACATCTGGTTCAAGTTG
The DNA here is from genome assembly GCF_004115265.2 of Rhinolophus ferrumequinum. Lineage (NCBI taxonomy): Eukaryota > Metazoa > Chordata > Mammalia > Chiroptera > Rhinolophidae > Rhinolophus > Rhinolophus ferrumequinum. The sequence goes on along the minus strand of NC_046307.1, from coordinate 6,308,544 downwards.
GCTAGGTATGGCATTGCATGAATTTCACCAAATTGTGTTTGTTTTTAACAGCCATATAAATAAATGAATAAGTAGCTAGAAGGCAGGAGAGTATTTGGGGGGCAATGTTTTTCCTTCTTCATGAATCCCACTGAGGTGGTCATGCACATGCAGTCAGCACTACGATAGATTGGGAGCAGGGGCCAGCACGCGTCCTCTGAAAGGCCCAGACAGCGTACGTTTTATGCTTTGCAGGCCGTGCAGTCTCTGTCATAACTATCCAGTTCTGCCGTCGTAGCCACAAACACTAAGTAAGCAGATGTGTGTGGCTGTGTTCCAGTAAAACTTTATTAACAAAAACAGGCAGTAGGCCTGGTTACAAAACTTGACCCCCGTTTCCCCCCCAGGCCGAAGTTTGCCAGTCCCTCATCCTAGAGCACAGCTATTTCTTTAAGACCCTCATAACTTCCTTGTTAGGGTTAAACCCTAGCAGAATTTTATGTGTACGGCATTTTCAAGTTTGCATTATAACCTTGGGCAGTGAAAGTAATGTTATATATAACATTTCTATATAAAATGTGCCATCTCTTATGAACATTATAGGTAACATTTTTTGGAAAACTTATCATCTCTCCTGAATTTCACTTTAAGAAAAAGGTCTAACACCAAGGTAGTACCATGTTTCCCTGAAAATAAGACCTAACCGGAAAATAAGCCCTAGCATGATTTTTCAGGATGACATCTCCTGAACATAAGCCCTAATGCGTCTTTTGGAGCAAAAATTAATAGAAGGCCCAGTTTTATTTTCAGGGAAACACTGTAAGTTCACTGAACATTGTGTTTTGTTGGTGGTAGGAAAGGAGAATGGAAATGACATACAAGGAACTCTTAACAGCTTGATGACATCATGCTAGTTTTCTCCTATGACAGATTATGCATTTAATGGTAGATTGGGTGTATTTAATGTCTTGGGACAGAGGTCATTCATTTATTTAGTTCCTGAAAATGCTATGCATTCTCTCCTCCCTTCTCCCCTTCTTTCCCTCTCGCCATCTCCCCCAAGACTTGGGTTAGGGAAGTTGACTGTAAGGGGGATTTATGTGGGAGGAAGACGGGGGTCCCGACAGCAGGCTGTGACCACCTTCCATGCAGGAAGCAGCAGGGAGGAAATGGGCAGGTTTACAGCTAGCTCCCCACCCCCATCACCTTGTGTGACCCGATGAGTGTTTCATTGTTTCGTCATGATTAGTAGGAGATCCATTTCTAAAGAGCTTTGTTTTCATTAATGCCCCCTTCTCAGAACACTTGAGATTACCACCCGACTTTGTGCCACCTAGTCTAGGATGAGTCACAGGGGAGTCACGGTATTTGTGTGCAGCTGCTGTTGGAAAAACTAGTGTACGTTCAAGAAGCATCAACTAGGATCCACCTGTTTCCCACCATCCTTTTCCAAACTGACTTTTACTAATTCATGTCCATGAAAATATTTTTTTGTAGTTGCCAGTCTGAAATTCATGGTTTTGTTTTTAGGACATAAGGCCTTTTCTTTTACATGCTATCATGTGAAGGCCACAGGTCCTTTCAGAATTTGCAGTAATGTTATAATATGAACTGTCTTATAGCACACACTGTCTATTTGGAGATTTCAGTTGAGTAAACAGAAAAGGGTAGTGTGATAAAAGATGTGTGCAGGTGGGTTTGCAGAAAATTAACCTCAAATCCTATCACAGGTGAGTAACAGACTGAAAGGGTAGACCTGTCAGTGAAAGAAAGCCTCAGGTTGTTAAGTGGCTCAGCGCCCGTTTACATTCCAACATTATTTTGACTAATAGTATAAAATTTGAAACTTCTGAAGACAAAAGAAATAATCGATTGTGTTTTAAAGATTCAATTTGTTTCTGAGTCTAGATCCTCCCTGTGAAATGCAAGCAGTTGACACGTGGATCTGGGATATGCTCTCCCCCATCTGATTTCTGAGGCTATTTCCTCTCCATAAACCCAAATCTACCTGCCCTTTGAAATTCACCTTGTCTCACCTCCACAAAAACAACCCTTCTAAGTATTCTCACAATAGTATTCTGTTTCTCTGAATTCTTGTAGTCTGTCTGTACAGCTCATTTTCAAATTTGATTCCATATGGCCGTGTTTATTAAGCAAGATGTTAATCTTGGATTTACCTCGTCATGGAGCCTGCTTTCAGTGAATTTAAAATCTGGAGAGTTTTATGAGTAGCTACTAAGCAATGTAAGTAACTTTACAGGGCAGGAGAGGATAGGGGACAGATGATGGAAAAGGGGAGGCTCAGCTAGGCCTGGAAGCCCAGGTCTGGGTGAGTGAGAGGAGGGCGGTGGAAGCGACCCAAGCAAAGGAGAGCAGAAAACAGTGCATGAGGGACACGGGGGGCACAGTGAGGACCGGAGTCCCCCTGGAGAGGAGGGGCTTGATAGCAGATGTGGGTGATGAAACCAGAAAGTGAGTGGTGCCGGATTTTATCTTACTCTCTTTCCCCCGACCTCTATCACTTTCTGACTGTCTCAGACAGAGCAGGGAGGAATTTATATTTCATTTTGTAAGCAGTGCTAAGCTCAGAGGTTTATGTGTAGGGGAGTTACATAATAAAGAGTATTTTATTCATTTGATCCAACAAATAATTATTTCATGATTAAAATGAATTAGAGAAAAGAGATGCCAGAGCCCATTGTAATAACCCAGACATGACACAAGAGTTGCCTGGAGTTGAGCGATAGCAGTGGGCCTGGAAAGAATAGATTGAAGATACTACAAAAGATGAATTGATATGACTTGATGAGTAATTGAATGTGGTTAGCAAAAGCGATCTGCTTTGCACTGTTGTTTGGTTTCCTTGCTGATGCCATTTTGTTTGTGGAGCTAAACTGTAAACTCTTTTGGGACAGACCCTGGCCATTTTATGCTCGTTTTGTAGTAGATACCCGTTATCTTTTTATTCCTGCTTAAATAATTTATTTAACACCTCTTATTCCACACAGCATGGCGTTTTAACCAATGACCTGTAACTCCCTAATAATATAAAACTAAGACTGAAGAGTTTGTGTTAGAAACAAATACCACATACATTAATTTTCAAATTACCATTGCATTTAGTTTTTTAACTGAAATATAATTATCATACCATAAGCTTTACCCATTAAAATGTACAATTCAGTGTTTTTAATCTATTCAGAGTTGTGTAATCATCATTACCTGAGTTCAGGATATTGTCATCACCCGCAAAATTTTGAAACCCCACATACTTTAGCAGACACTTATTATAGCCCCTTTATCCCCAGTCTCATCTATCCCCTAATCTACTTTTGGTTTCTATAGATGTCTTGCTGGTTTGTTTGGGCTGCTATAACAAAATGCTACAGACTAAGTGGATTATAAACAACAGACATTTCTCACAGTTTCGGAGGTTGGGAAGTCTGGGATCAAGGTGCTGGCACATTTAGTGTCGGTGAAAGCCTTGTCCCTGGTTCACAGACAGCTGTCTTTTCGCTGTGTCCTCACATGACAGACAAAGGGGCAAGGGAGCTCCCTGGGGCCCCTTCAGAAGGGCACTAATACCATTCATGAGGGCTCCACCCATGACCTAGTCACCTCCCGAAGGAAGTACCATCACCTTGGCGGTTAGGGTTTAACGTGGTAATTTGGAGGGGACACAACCATTCAGTCTATGGCCGAATAGATTTGCCTATTCTGGACATTTCGTGTAAATAGATGATGCAACGTGTGGTCTTCGTGTCTGGCTTCTCTCACTTAGCATATGTTCAAGGTGCATCCATGCCTTAGCATATGTTATATATCAGTACTTCATTCCTCTTTATGGCTGAATAATAATTATATTGTATGGATGGACCACATTTTATTTATCCATTTATCAGGTGATGGACATTTGGATTGTCTCTACTCTTTGGCTATTATACTTAACGTTGTTATGTACATTTGTGTGCAAGATTTTGTTTTCAGTTCTTTTGATTATATAAAGAGGAGTACGGTTGCTGGGTCATTTGCTAATTCTATGTTTAACTCTGAAGAACTGCCAAACTGTTTTCCAAAGTGACTGCACCATTTCGCATTCCCCCATCAACGTCTGAGTGTTGTCGTTTCTCCATATCCTTGTCAGCACTTGCATTTGTTCATCTTTCTTCATGTTAGCCGTCCCAGTGGATGTGAAGTGGTATCTCCTTATAGTTTTTATTCTCATCTGCCTGACAGCTCATGATGGTGAGCATCTTCGATGGACTTGCTGGCCACGTCTGTATCTTCTTTGTAGAAATATCTGTTGAGATCCTTTGCCCATATTCTAAGAGTTCTTTATAAATTCTGGTTACAGATCCCTTACCAGATTTTGCAAGTATTTGATTTACAAATATCTTCTCCCATTCTATAGTTTGTCTTTTTACTTTACTTATGGTGTCTTTTGAAACAAAAGTTTCTGATTTGGGTGAAGTTCAAATTATCGATTTTTTCTTTTGCCGCTTGTGCTTTTGATGTTACATCTAAGAAACCACTGCCTAGTCCCAGGTCATGAAGATTCATGCCTTCTTCTGCTTTTTGTACATAATGTCAGGTTGGGGTCCAACTTCATTCTTTTGTGTGTGGGTATCCATTTGCTGAAAAGACTATTATCTCCTATTGAACTGACTTGGCACCACTATTAAATTTTAATTCTCATAAGACATTGCATTCATGAAATAAGGTGCAGACACCTACTGTTTTAACAGATCAACTTTAAGTAAAAATCGTTGTTTATTGGGTTTGAATTTTACCAGAGGTTGCTTAGATTAGTAGTGATTGTGGATTTGGAGAGTCTTGGGAACGTGAGAACTACTGTCACTGTCATGACACTCGAGGTCCTCGCCGAAGCCCCAACATTTGCAGCCAGGAGAAGCCACGCCACCCACCTGTCTCCCTGTGTTTATGGATTGGCTTGGTGATAGCCCTGATTTCTTCTGATAACTTTATGGTTTGCATCAACGAGGAAAACTTCAGAGCATTTGTGTGGAATTTTCACCAGCCTGATAAGAAAACAACCCAATTTTAAAAAGTGGGCAAAAGACCTGAGTAGACATCTCCCCAAAGAAGATGTACAGATGGCAAATAAGCACATGAAAAGATGCCACATCTTGTGTCATCAGGGAAATGCAAATTAAAAGAGCAATGAGATACCACCGCACCGCTGTTAGAATGGCCAAAACCCAAAACACTGACAACACCAAATGCTGGGAGGACGTGGAGTAACGGGCTTTCACCATTGCTGTGCAGACGCAAATGGTGCAGCCATTTGGAAGATAATTGGCGGTCTCTTACAACACCAAACGCTCTCACCGTAGGGTCCTGCAGTTGCCTTTCTTGGTCTTTAACCAATGGAGTTGAAGGCTTATGTCCATACAAAAACTTGCACACAGATGTTTATGGCACTTTGTTCACAGTTGCCCAAATTTGGAAGCAGCTGTGGTACATCCAGGCAGTGGAATATCATTCAGCACTAAAAAGAAATGAGCTATTAAGCCATGAAAAGACTTGGAGGAATGGTAAATGCGTGTTACTAAATGAACAAAGTTGATCTGAAAAGGCTCCATACTGTATGATTCCAACTATATAACATTCTGGTAAAGACATAACTTAGGAGATGGTAAGAAAAGGTCAGTGGTGGCCAGGAGTTAGGGGGAGGACAGGGTGACTAGGGAAAGCACGGAGGATTTTTAGGGCAGTGAAAAAACTCTGTCTGGTACTCTGTCAGTGGCTACATATCATTACACATTTGTCAAAGCCCTCAGAATGTATGGCACTAAGAGTGAACCCTAGTGTAAACTATGGACTCTGCGTTGTAATGACCTGGCTCTGCAGGGTCACTGATTGTAACAAATGTCCCACTCTGACATTTGTTGAGAGTGGAGAAGGCTGTGCTGTGCTTGTGTGGGGGCAGAGAGTGTACGGGAAATCTGTACCTTCTGTTCAGTTTTGCCGTGAACGTGAAATTACTCTAAAAAATAGTCTCCTTAAAAAATATAATTCAAGGTAGTATAGATTTATGTGTCAAAGGCAGGAAGTACTTTAGAAATTCAGAGAAAGGAGAGATGACTGTTGGCTTAACAGGGAAGAGAGAGGATTTGAACCGCAATCCAAGAAGGAATAGACTTGCAGTCACTGGACAGTGGGTTGGGTGTGTGTCGCCTTGGGGAGGTAACCTCCCAGACTCTTGGTTTCTTCCTAGAGTTTGTGGAAGGGTTCCAGGAGATAACATAGGGGAAGTGCTTGGGAAAGAGTCTAGCATAAAATAAGTAGAGCTCTTCAACAGATATTGACTGAGCACCTACTATGTGCCACATTACTGGGGTTGAGCCCACATTCTAGCTCAAGAAATAATGGTTAGATGTCATAGAAAGAGGACAACAGGCAAAATGAAGAAAGGCCCAGAGGTCAAACCGCTATGCTGGGATCTGGGAACAGTTAGGTAAACCATATTTTGATGATAAGTTGGTGGAGTATTTTGTGTCTTGAACTCCAAAGAAAGTAGTGTGTAGGCAGTGGAGACCCTTGAGATGTTGTCAGAAGGGTTTTGATAATATTTCGAGAGTAATTTGGATTTGAATCAACACAGGGAGCAGGGGTTTCTGATAAGAGACTATTGTAATTTGAAATCACTGCAGCAATCTATAGTTGGTTTAACAGGCAGGTTATTTACTTGTCAAATCTAAAATGTACTTGATGAACACAAAAGTAAAGCAGTAGTTGGTTTTTCCCCCCCCTAGTTTAATATTATGGCAGTCATATCAAACTTTGCTTCAGACTAATTTAACAGGTTTGATGTTTCCAGGTAAATCATCAGTGTCCTTTTTACATTGGCCTGGGGAAGTAGAATTGCTTTAGTATTGAGATAAATGAAAAAGTACAAAATGCTAAGTAAGAGTTTGTTTCATCTACTCAGTAGGGTTAATTCTCATTTTCTCATTCTCATATTCTCTCTCCCCCTCTCCCCCTCTTCCCCGCCTCTCCCCCCACCCCGGTAACATCTTTATTGAGATATAGTTTGCATAATGTAAAATCCATCCACCCATTTAAGTGTAGCACTCAGTGGTTTCTAGTATACTCAGAATTGTGCAGTCATCATTACAATCAATTATATAACATTTTCATCACCCCAAAAAGAAACGCTGCATTCCTGAGCTATCACACCCAAATCCCCTCAGTCCTCCCTTCCCTATGCAGCCACTGATCTACTGGGAACGAAATTTAAAAACAGTTCCTTTTAAAATAGCATCAAAAAACTATTGAGGAATAAATTCAACAATAGAAGTGCAAGACTTGTACACTGAAAACTCCACAACATTGTTGCAAGAAATTGAAGACCGAAATAAATGGAAAGACATCTCCTGTTCATGAATTGGGAGCTTGGCACTGTTGAGATATCCGTACTCTGCAGACTTATCTACAGATGCAGCACGGTGTCTGCCAATCAAAACCCCAGGATGCTTTATGCATAATTGGGCAAGCTGACCTTAAAATTCATACGGAAATGTAAGGGATCCAGAATAACCAAAACAGTCTGGGAAAACTAGAACAAAGTTGCCGGAGACTCACACTTCCTGATTGATTAACTTATTACTAGACTATGGTAATCAAGGCGGACATTACTGACAGTAAGGACAGCCATATACCGTATAGATCAGTGCACTAGAACTGAGAGTCCAGAAATAAACCCTCACGTTTGCAGTCAATCGATTTTTTTACAGTGATGTCAAAACAATTAGATGGGGGAAAGAATAGTCTTTTCAACAAATGGTGCTGGGAGAGATAATAAGTGGTGGCAAGGAGGAAGAGAAATGGGAACCTTTGTGCACTGCTGGTGGGAACGCAACATGGTGCAGCCATTTTGGAAAACAGTTCAGCAGGTCCTCAGGGCTGAACACAGAATCACCACAGAACCCAGCAATTCCACCCCTAGGTATATACCCAAGAGACTTGAAAACATAGGCCTGCATAACACTTTCTTACATGAATGTTCAGTAGCAGCATCATTCACAGTAGCTAAAATGTGGTAACAACTGAAATGCCCGTAATCTGACAAGTAGTTAAACAGAAGTGGTATTATAGTCGTATAATTGAATATTGTTTAGCAGCAAAAAGGAATGAAGTACTGATACATACTGCAACATAAATGAACCTTGAAAACATTATGCTAATTGAAAGAAACCAGCCATAAAAGGTCATATATTATATGATTCTATTTATATGAAGTGTCCAGAATAGGCAAATACCTAGAGACAGAAAGTAGATTAGTGGTTGCCAGGGGCTGGGGGAAGGGCGGGTGGGGAATGGCCTCTAATAGGTACAGGGCTTCTTTGGGGGATTATGAAAATGTGAAATTAAATGCTGGTGATGGTTGTACAACTCTGACTGTATACTAAAAGCCATTGAATGGTATTCACACTTTAAAAGTATGTGTTTTGTGGTTTGTGAATTATGTCTTAACTAGTTGTTATATTTGAAAATGTATACTTAACAAGATACCATTACTTTACAGTTTTTTTCATTCTCTAGTTAGAAGCAGGATCTAGCAGGTTTCCATTTTTATTTTTTTGTCATATTTGTTTGCTTTTAAAAAAATATGTTTCTCTAGAGTATTCCGGCTTCCTTATGTTGTATGTCAGTTTCTCATAATTATACCATAATTACACCTTTTCAGAACATACTGTATTGAAGTAGGGTGCAGCGTAGAACTTGAGCTCTGCAGTCAGGCAGATTCAAGGTTTTACAGGCGGGGTGGGCTTGGACGCCTAACTTAATCCCATCTAACCTTGGTTTCCTTATCTGTTGTGAGTACTAGATACGATGCAATCTGTAAAGCGCTGTTAACAGGATTGGGCACAGAATAAGCTCATTAAATATTAGTAATTGTGAATTTCACAGTTAATAATTATTGAATCTAACTCTAGATATATGTGTCCAGTTAGGGAAATTGCTTCCTACAAAATCAAACCTAGAAACTTTTGAAAAATAAATCTTACCATGTTTATTTTCCGCCTGGTTTAAAAAGAAGGTCAACAGAAAACAATGCACCAACATTTAGATAGTCTCATCTGTTAAAAGGGTGGTCTCAAGGATGGCTCGGGGCGATGTCAGAGACATAGTGGATGGGGGGAGGGGGGTCCACAGTGTGAGGGATATAAATGATAAACGTCTAAGTATTGCTTTGTCTTGTGCACCTGAAACTAATAAAAAAAAAAAAAAGGGTGGTCTCAAGTGCTCTTCCAATTCAAGATTCTATAAATACTGTGAGATTCTTTTCCAGTTATTAAATTTTAAGTGATTTCTCTCCTTTCCCTCCTCCTTAACTTTCTTCCCTCTTTCAAGTTTTCCTTCTTCCTCTCCTCTGCCCACTCTCTTTTCTCATTTTTCCTGGACCTATGAGATTTATTTTTAATTGAGAAGCAATCTACTCGTATAAATGAATACATTGTCCTTATGGACGAGCACAGTGTTAGGCTAAATTCCCCTTGTCCACCAATTCCCAGCCTGCTGTTCTCCTGGCACCATCCCTCCCCTCCCTCCTACCCACGCTCCCCAGGTAACTGTTCTTTAATTTGTGCACTTGTACATTGTGATGCAGTGGCCGCTGTTTTCCTCATAGTCATTCAGATACCAAGGCTGATAGCGGTTCTTCTGTTTTACCACCTCAAGTGGTGGTTTCAGGCTTCTCGGAGGCATGGAGGCCTTTCACCTGTGTTTTTGTGCTTTGGCCCGAAGTGAGACACACCTTCTGCTACGTAGAAATTCTACAGTCACGTGGACCCAGCTAATTCAGGGGACCTGGGAAGTATCGCCTTCCGTTTGCCTTCCATTTACCTTGAAGGACAGGAGAACTAGATATTGGGAGCCTTAGGGACTTCATGCACAGCTCGTCATTTTCCTCTCCTGTAGTTTCTGGTTTTCATATCAGCCTTGTAAACGCAGTCAGAGTGGCTTCCTTTTTTTTTTAATAAGGTGGGAATTCTGTACCTTGAAATCGTGGTAGATTTCTTCTGTAAAACTGTCTGCGCTTGATGCCTTGATCTTGTGGGTAGAGTTTTCAGTTACCATTTCAACTCCTATGGTTATTGCTCAAAGTTTTACCACTTTGGGGGCCAATTTTGGAAATTTATATGTTCCTAGAAAAAATTTTATTTTTTGCCATTGGTTTAAAGTATCTGTGGTACACTCTTAAGATTTGTAAAATTTACTCTTGTGGTTTCATCTCCTCCTCTGTCTACAAGTGGGTTATTTGTGCCACCTTTCTTTTTTCTTGAACTTACTTATAAAAGATTTGTTCATTTTTTAAAAGCTAATCCTTTAAAAGAACTGGCTTCTGATTTTACTGACAACTCTCCTTTCTTTTCATTAATGTGTGCTACTATCTATATTAATTCCTTCTTTCTGCTTTCTTTGGACTTATTTTAGTTATCTTTCTTGGAGTTAGAAACTTAGTTCAGATACTTTCCATCTTTCTGGGATTTTAACGAATGGAGTTAAGCGTATGCATTTTAACATGTAGTATTCTTTGTTTTCATTTGATTCTAAATAGTTTCTCATTTTCACTTTGACTTTCTTTTTAATACAAGTTATATGAAAATAGGTTTTAAAATTTCCATGTTTGGATTTATTTGTGATATATATTTGGTGTGGATTTTTTATTCTGTTTAGTAAATGAATGCAGACTGTTTATCAATTTGGGAAATTTTTTCCTTTATAGCTTAGTACATAGCTTTTTTAATTCCATGCATGGTTGAAAAGAACGTCCTCTCAGTTTTAGGAAGAAAACTATTCTATTGAATTTATTTTTCTTTTTCACAATGTGACTTTCTGTAAGTGTCTGGGGATTCTTAGTTATATATTCATTTTTGCAGCTGGGATTTCCTGTTTTCTTAGTGAAGGTGCAAGAGGAATGGAGGGAGGGGCTGTCATTCTGTGCAGTGAGCGAGCTCTGTACATGAGTCGCCCCCGACACTGTCCCCTGTCCCAGGGCCGTGCTTCACACCCCATCTTGCAGCTGGAGGCAGAGCTGGGCCCTGGCTCACTGGCCCCCCTGGACAGTGGGCATGCCTGGCTCATCCTAGCCCAGCTCACCGGTCAGGTGGCTTCCCCCGGGCCTCATCTTCCTGACTTCACACCTGGAGTGCCATGAGTGCTGGTGCCACCTTCTGCGGTCGCACTTGCCTGCTTGGGGCTGTGCCATCTGTCTATTGCTACTCTTTCCCTCTCCTTGTTTGCTCCATCTTATTAGTGATTTTTTTTTTTTAATTTGTGAGCAGAGCTATGTGAATATATGTCCTCAGTATGTATTTTATCATTCCTGTTGGTTTTGTGAGGAAAGGGCAGACAGCATGTGTTCAGTCTGTCAGCCTGGAAACCTAATAACCTGTCAGTTTTACTCAGGCTGGAAGTGTGATCAATGTGGTGCCGCCATTTTTTTCTAAAAGAACGAAATTAAAAGCCACTATGTTTCAGATAGCAAAGCAGTAAGCAGAATAATAGAATGAACACTTTCAGGGCTCTGTGAAAACTATTTTGTTTGTGAATTTTTTTAAAATGTTATCCTCAGAACAGTCTTCAAAGCTTTGTTTGTATTGTAACGTTCTTATGCCTTCATTGCTGTCCCTTTCTTTATTTGCGTCTGTCTCCTCTAACATCTTTATGGACCAACCTGGAAAATGCCATTTCCAGTCCTTTGAGTTGCCTGACAGTGGGAATCATAAGTAGCATATTAACAATCTGAATGAAGAATAGGAAATGGCAGTAGTATTACTGCCTGTGCTGAGAAGTGGATTAAGAATCCTTGTTGTCATTACACTTTTTCACAAGTCACTAATTTTTTTAACTTAAAAAGTAAGATTTTATTTTTTCTTATAGATGTTATTTATATAGTCATTCTTTGCAGAAAACTTAAGAGTGCAGCCAAGCAAAAAGACAATAAATTCGACCACATTAGTGTATATAATTCCAGACTTTTAAATACATATTATCAAAACACACACACACACACACACACACACACAGGTTTACCCAAAAAGGAGTCATACTGTACATACTGTTTGTTATAATCTGTTTTTGTTTTAATTTTTTTATTCATACTTTATTTTTTCGAACAGTTTTAGATTTGCAGAATTACTGAAAAGCAAGTGCACTTCTCATATTATCCCCACTGTACACACCTGCACACCATTTCCCCAGTTACTAAAAATCTTAACATTAGTGTGGTACATTTGTTACAATTAATAAACCAATATTAACACATTAATAATAACTAAATATTTTATTAAGATTTCCTTAGTTTTTACCTCATGACTTTTTCTGTTCCAGGATCCCATTCAGGATATGACATTACATTTAGTTATGATTTCTCCTTGGGCTGCTCTTGGCAATGACAGTTTTCTCATACTTTCCTTGTTTTTGAAGACCTTGACAGTTTTGGGGGGTACTGATCAGGTATTTGTAGCATGTCCATCACTTGGAATTATCTGATGTTTTTCTCCTGGTTAGACTGGGATTATGCATTTTATGGGGTAAAGTGCCATTCTCATCACAGCACGTCAAAAGTGCACACTGTCAACATGATTTATGACTGTTGATGTTGACCTTGATCACCTGGCTGAAGTAGTCAGACTTCAACTGTATATTTAGTTCTGACTGGTTTTGTGCTTTGCGTAAATGACATAGTACGATATATATTGTGTCTTTCATTGAATACCATGTTTGTGAGAGTCATTGATAATTTCATGTGTAGTTGTAGTTTGTTTTTCGCTTTTGCTGTACAAGATTCCATTTTGTTAATACCACAACTTCTTTATTATCATACTGTCAGTGCACACCTCAGCGGCTCAGTCTTTGACTGTTATTAACTGCTGCTGTAACCATTCAGCTACATGGTGAACATATGTACCTGTGCGTTTCTGTCGATTACATACCTAAGGGTGGAATTGCTGGGTCATGATTGATTTTTTTTTTTAATTTAAATGATCTTATGAATCTAATGTTGGCCACATTGATATGAAATTTGTAATGGTGTAACAAATTGTTTCATTCTTAACACTCAGTTGTCATAATGAAGGAGCATAATTCAGTGAATTACGTGGTTTCCATTCATGGATGGATCAAGTTCTTATCTCCATCACTAACTTTGCTGGGTCGCCTTGAGCAAGATGTTCAATCTCCTGAGTTTCTCTTTTTCTCGACTAAATTGAGCATAATGATTTCACTCTGACTTACACCGTAATGTGAAAAATGATTAGCTAAGTAGTTATAAAAGATTTTATGATAAAACCATGCAAAATAATACCTTTAAATACTTCAGTGCTATAGAACCTAGCACTATAATGTGATAAATGGGAAATAAATTATAAGGGACTTTGTTCTAGATTGTATGTTACGGGTTTTTCATAACCATGTGTGGAAATAATTTGCAGTGTGTTACCTTGCTAAATTTGTCCTCACTTTTGATTTTTTTTTAATGTGTCAAATTAGTAAAGCTTCGTTTGTCAGCTCAGTAATTGAAGGGGAGAAAATGCTGACAGAACTTTCTCTTCTATTATTTTTAATTATTACTTTTTTTCCTTGCCTACCTGTTGTAGATGTGGTGTGACTATCAAGTTATTTGTTTGCTTGATTTTAGCCTTCTTCCCAGTAAGTCTCCCAATTTCCCCTTTACTCTCAGCAGTTATCACTTTGTTTAAAATGGCTTCCTCAGAAGAACACGGCTTCATTTTATATGAACAGGTCTTCAGGAGTCAGGTAGCTGGGGATGTTTGGATTTATGTGGGGTTTTCCTCCCTATTAACCTGGGATTATCTCCTGTTAATGGAATTCATTCAGTTTCCTCCTAAGGTGACTATGTAGTATAATTTACTTAATGGCAGGCTTTTTGGTTAAAATTCATTTCCTTATTGACAAAGTTGAGCATTATTTTATACTGTATAACTAGGAAATAGTCCAAGCTTGAGAAGTCAATTTTAAGCAATTTTTTTTGTGTTTTTTTTTTTTTTAATGATCTTAGTTTACTTTCTTTAAATATCAAACCCTCAGGCATGGGACGTACCTCAGGACAAGCAACTTTTTGTTGTTCTTCTAGAATCCTCAGAGTTTAGAACAAGAGTTTGGCCTATGGTGGGTAATCAGGAAATATTTAAATGGGTAAATGGATTCACTATTCAGAAGCAGCAGCTTTTAGTAACTGTGACTTTGGTCAAGTTATGTAATCTTTTAAAGCTTCAGTTTTCCCATCAGGAAAATGAACATATAACAGTAACTGTCTCGTGGAATTGTTTTGAATAAATGCAATCATGCATGTCAGGTACTTAGCATAGTTGCCTAATTAATTAACTTGTTAAAAAATTCAGTAAATTTTAGCTTCTGTTATTAGTTATACTAAAGGGAATTAGATTTCATTTTTTTAAGTTTCACAAAGCAGTGACTAAGTTTCCAAACCTTCCAAACCGTCCGCTGTGATTCCATTGATAGGTTTCATCAAATGTTGTGGCAGAGGTATTAGTCAGATGGTTGCCTGGGAGACAGGCTGCTTTCTAGGGTGGTTTTGGAAGCTCAAGTTGCAAACTGCTCCTTAGTTCCTGGTTGTAAAATCATGGAAAATCACCCTGTGCTTTTCAGGAGATGACGTACTAGACAGCTAGAGCTGAAGTGTCGGAGTTAATAAACATTGTCTTTGAATGTGGTATTTGAATAAGTACATTTGGATGGGAAAATTAACGTGTTTAGGGAGAAAACATTGATAATCAACTGATCTAGGAACTGATTACTATTGGAATATAACTTTAAATATTTAGATAAAACTTTCACTAATGAAAACCTGAATTTTCCTATCTTCTAAAGCAAGGAAATAGGCTTCCACCTGTAGAATCACCCAGACTCTTGATACATTTGAGCCACTCTAACAGGGTTGAAAAACATCCCATTTGGTTTGTGTGAGACAGAAACATGATCTGGAGATAAAAATTATTCTGAAAGACAGAGACTTTAAATGAGATACTTTTTTTACCTTCCAGGGCAGAGGTATCTAGCCAGTAATACTTGGGAAGAAATCAAACAAAAGCCAACAGGAAATTGCTCCCTGTGAGACCTGTAGGTTCTGCAGGGCAAATCCAGGGTGTCAAGAAAAGCAACATTTTAAGATTAAAATGTAAAAATGAGTATGTCCCTCAGTTATAAATTATCTTGGAATGTAATGGCCTAATCAGTCCTCCGAAATCATCCCTTAAAGTGTAAAAATGACTTTGTTCATTAATGAGGGCTTTGTTCAGACAAAAAGTTCCCTCTGGACTTGACGTGTTTTTTGACATGCCTGTTATTTCTCCCTCATTGTACTATTAGTCTTGGTTTGAAACTGTACGGGAACAGTTTTGTTTTCTTCGTGCCAACCAACTATCACTAATGGTACCATAAGGAATAGCATAGACCTTCCCGAAGAACAAGATCTGTCAGGCAACAGTATATGTGCAAAGCTGCCAGACCCTGGACTCCTGGTGGGGTATGGGATAGCAGCCAGATGCACCACAGTGGGGCTCTAGCAAAACTGTCTCCTTTATTCATTCATTCATTCATTCATTCATTCAGGCACTTATTCATTTATTTCAGCAAACATTTCTTGAACATTTAATTTATGCCAGGCCTTGTGCTCCATGCTAGGATTGTAACCGTTCAGGAGAACGGTCTCTGCCTTCTTGGCGCTTTTGTTCTAGTGAGTAGTTAGTTAAGGAAAAACAGTTATTACCGAATTCATTTATTCAGCAAGCATTTTGAAAGTAACCCCCGCGAGCACCGTACCTGGATACAGTGGTGAATACAAAAGACATACACAGGCCCTGTTCCAGTGGGTATTTTTGTAGGGGAGAGGCAGACCTGAAGCAGCATACAAATAAATAGAGGATTTCATTTCAAACTCAGATAACACCTGTGTTGCCGCTGTGACAGTGTACTGTGAGGTGGGTGTGGAAGTGGGGACGGCCGCTGAGTCTTGCTGAGTCTTTATAGTTTCACCAATAAAGTGGGAAAAAATGACACCTGCCCTGGGTGCTTTAGGAGAGTGGGTACAAAAGTAGGGGAAAGGACAAGTTCAAGAGACATTTAGAAGAAAGAAAAGCTAGTACTTGGTGACACATATAAATATAAGAGGAGAAAAGGATAAAAATTACAACCACAAATACTATTTGGGAGACCCTGTGTTTTTGTCAGGGACCTGGTAAAGAAGCTTGTCTTACTAACTAACTGTGAATGTACAACATAGCAAAACACTGCCCTTCCGTGTATGTTGAGATGCCAAGTGAACATTATGTAATTTGTGCTTACTTCATCCCCAACATTAGGAAACTCTGGTATGTGATTTAGAAATTATGGGATGTAAGAACGGCATGATTCCAAGGTAGAGGGACACTTCAGAATTGAAGTTGAAGCAACCATGTGCTGGTCTACACTGAAAAACTAGGCTTCGTTTTCTGTACGAGTAAATGTCTCTTTTGTTCATTGTTGCATCCCCAGAACCTCCCTTATTATTGGTGTACAATATATGTATTTGTTTAAAAATGAGTGGTATAGCCAGATAGTGTGGGGTTTTACGCTGTGTAATAAATTATCTTTTATCACGATATCTCTTAGGGTGGACAAAGAGAATTCTATCTCAAGATCACAAAATTATTCGGGTAGGAGAAATCATATGCCATTAACCAAACTAGATTCAGTATGACCCCAAATGATCTCTGCACACAACTGAAGCAAAATAATCTTCTGCGGACACTGTTGAGACCTTTTCCACTTTGTGATAAAACCAAATTCCACTGGAGTGAGCCTTAAGTGAAAACATTGCTAGTCTTTTAAACATGAACAAAGATTAGTCTTTTTGAGGTGTTATGAGAATTCTTCCAGTCAGAAGCAATTCAGCACCAGCACCTCAGAAAAACTAGAGCCCACAACTGGTGGATAATATTTGAGGCTGGAGAGCTGAGGTAAATGAGGGTCAGAGCATGACACGTCTGGAGTTTTGCAATAGGAAGCCTCTGTGGAATTGTTAAGAAGGGAAGAGACATGAGATTGAAATTTTGAAAGGATTACTTTGTGATGGCTAATATTGGGGTCTTGAACAAGGGTGGAGATGGCAAGACGTCAACACATTGGAGAGAGAGACTGAGAAGTAAAAGCGTGACACACAGATTTCTGGCTTGTGCAGTTGATGGGTGTTTGCTGATGATCTCTGAAGTAATGAATCCAGGTTTTCAGGCAGAGTGGGAAGATTTCAACTTCAGTTTTGAACACCTCGAGTTTGATATGAGGGTCCTTGAGACATTCAAGGCTGTGGGGGGAAAAGGGAAGTTGAAGGAAACAGAACATCACAGGCCCACTTTAGAGTTGAAAAAGAGGGCGTATTTAAATGAATGTAAGTAAAAGCTTTCCTATATGCAAATGACAATTAGAAAATGCAATGAAAGGAGCACTCCCATTCACAATAACAGCAACAACAAAAACAGTCAACAGTAAACCCAATTAGGAATGTGGAAAACTTTTATGAAGTACTTTAAAACTTCACTTAAGGGCATTAAAGGAAGATTTAATAAATGGGTAAATATACTGCATTCAAGAATGGTAATACTCAATATTGTAAAGAAGTAAATTCCCCCCAAATTTATTTATTAAGTAATTTTTTTAAACTTGCCTAAAATGATTCTAAAGTTCAGTGGGGAGAAAAAAGCATGTGGGACTATCCTGGAAAATGCTAAAGAAAGAGTTTTAGGGGCATGTATTTTCAATTTACACAATTCTAAATTTTCACTTTTTTACAAATATATATTACTTTTTTAATTAGAGAAACAAGAAATAAAACACCATCAGAAGCTGTAATAAATTATGATCTATGAACCAAAAAGACTGGGGGGGTGGAGAGAGAGAAAGAGATTGATTTACATTGTAAGGGAAGGTTATAAAGATTATAATGAATAGGAAGTATTACTAGCGACTATACAGAATTAAAAAGAGTTATCAGGGAATACTGTAAACAGCTTTGTGCCAACAAATTGATAATTTAGGTGAAATCGACAAATTTCTAGAAAGACACAAACTACCAAAGCTGATTCAAGAAGAAATAGAAAATCTGAATAGAACTATAAAAAAATAAAGAAATTGGACTAGTAATTGAAAAACGCTTCCTACAAAAAAAACACCAGGCCTAGGTGGCTTATTGGTGAATTCTGCCAAATGTTAAAGAAGAATGAATAACAGTTGTTCACAAACTCTTCAAAAGAAAAATAGAACAAGAGGGAACACTACCCAACTCATTTTATGAAGTACGTTTCACCCTCATACCAAAAAAATGAAGGGGAAAAAAAATAAACTACAGACCAATATCCCTTATGACTATAGACAAAAAAATTCCTTAACAAAATGAGCAGACTGAATACAGTGTCATATTAGGATTATGTGCCATAACCAAGTGGAATTTATCTCAGAATGCAGGGTTGGTTTAACACCTGAAAATCAATTAATGTAGTACATCCTATCAATAGAGAAAGGACAAACACCAAGTTATCATCTCAATAGGTGCAGAAAAAGCATTTGACAAAAGCTAACACCCCTTTATGATAAAAACACTAAATAAACTAAGAACAGAAAACAACTTGCCCAACCTAATAAAGGGCATCCATGAGAAACCAACAGCTAACATCATAGTCAGTGGTTGAAAGACTGAATGCTTTCCCCTAAGATCAGAAACAAGACAACGAGGCCCACCCCTTGTATTCAGTATTGTATTGGAGATACTGAGCAGTCAGGCAAGAAAAAGAAAAGGCATCCAGATTGAAAAGGAAAAGTGTCTCTATTTACAGATGATGTGAATTTCTTTAGAGAAAATTCAAAACACAAAAATTATTAAAGCTAATAAATGAGTTCAACAGAGTTGCAAGACACAAGTTGAAATACAAAAATCAGTTGTATTTC
This sequence comes from Rhinolophus ferrumequinum, assembly GCF_004115265.2. Lineage (NCBI taxonomy): Eukaryota > Metazoa > Chordata > Mammalia > Chiroptera > Rhinolophidae > Rhinolophus > Rhinolophus ferrumequinum. Next base: position 6,289,575 of record NC_046307.1, on the reverse strand, counting down.
TGTTCACTAGACATGAACAATATGAAAATGAAATTAAGAAAACAATTTCATTCGCAATAAACATCAAAAAGAATAAAATACTTAGGAATAAATTTAACAAAAAGTATAAAATTTATACTCTGAATATTACAAAACAAAGTTAAAATTAAATAAGATCTGAATAAATGGGAGGATATCTCATGTTCATGGATTAGAAAATTTAATATTGTTAAGATGACAATACTCCCCAAATTCACCTGTTGATTCAGTGAAATCTGTATCAAAACCCAGGCTGGCTTTTTTGGAGAAATTGACAAGCTGATCCCCAAATTCATATGACAATTTAACAGATCCCAGGTAGCCAAAACAGTCTGGAAAAAACAAAGTTGGAGGACACATGCTTCCTAATTTCAAAAATTACTACAAAGCTGTGGTAATTACTATGGTCTGAATGTCTGTGTGTTGAAGTCCTGACCCCCCCAAAGGTGATAGGATTAGTCATGAGGTGACTTAAGCCATGAGATGCTTAAGTCATGAGGGTAAAACCCTACCGAGTAGGATTAGTGCCTTCTAAAAGAGACTCCAGAGAGATCCCTCGCCCCTTCTGCCATGTGAGGATACAGTGAGAAGTCTGCAACCCGGAAGAGAGCCCTCATCCAACCATGCTGGCACCCCGCTCTCAGACTTCCAACCTCCAGAGCTGTGAGAAGTCAACGTTTGTTATTTATAAGCTGCTGAGTCTAGTATTTTGTTATAGCAGCCTGAACAAACTAACACATAATCAAGACAGTGTGGTCATGGTACAAGGAGAGAGACATAGATCAACGGAATAGAACTGAGAGTCAACAAATAAGCTCTCACATTTACAGTGAATTGTTTTTCAAGAAGAGTGTCAAGACAAGTCACTGGGGAGAGAATCGTCCTTTCAACAAACTGTGCTTACTGGTACAAGTGTGTATCCACCTGCAAAGAAATGAAGTTGGACCCCTTCTTACATCATACACAAAAATGAACTCGAAATAGATCACAGACCTAAATGTCTATTTAAAAGTAGTGTAAGAATAATTTAAGAGTATTAAGAGTAGTTAGAGCATCTAAATGTATACAAAAAGCTAAAAGTATAAAACTCTTAGAAGAAAATATAGGACTAAATCTTTAAGACTTTTCGTAGGCAAAGTCTTCTTAGACATGACACCAAAGCACAAGCAACTAAAGAAAGCAGATAAATTGGACTTCATCAAAATTAAAAACTTAGCTGCTTCAAAGAACACCATCAAGAAAGTGAAGACAACCCACAGAATGGGAGAATATTGGCAACTCTGAAAAGTATATTTTATCTTTAGCTAAAAAGGCAAGCAGCCAGTTGTAAATAGGCAAAAAAGTCTAAATAGAAATTTCTCCAAAAGGATATATCAATAGCTAGTAAGCAACAGCTAGTAAGATGCTCAAAGTCGTTAGTCATCAGAGAAATGCAAATTAAAACCACAGAGATATAAACCACAGAGCCAGACAATAACAAGGATTAGTTGGGGATGCGGAGAAATCAGAACACACATACACTGCTGGTGGGAATATAAAATAGTGCAGATGCTGTGGAAAACAGTCTGGCAGTTCTTCAAAATGCTAAACATATATGTAACCCAGTAACTCCACTCTTGGGTTTGCAAGAGAAATAAAATACATATCTATACAGCAACTTGTACAACATTTTTCAGGATAGCCAAAAGGTGGAAACAACCCAAATGTCCATCCTGTGATAAAGAAAATGTGGTATATTCATACAATGGAACATTACTCAGTTCAGGATGGATATATGCTACGAGAGGAACTTGAAAAACGTTATGCTAAATGAAAGAAGGCAGTCACCGAATACCACATATTATATAATTCTATTTATATGAAATGTCCAGAATAGGCCAATCCACAGAGACAAAGTAGATTAGCAATTGCCTAGGACTGGTAGGATTTGAGATTAAACAAAGAGTGATTGCTCATGGATACGGGATTTCTTTGGGGGATGATGAAAATGTTCTAAAATTGATTGTGGTGATGGTTGTACAACCCTGTGAGTATACGAAAAACCATTGAGTGATACACATTAAATGGGTGAATTGTATGGTATATGAATTATATCTTGATAAAGCAGTTATATAAAAATATTCTCAGTGAAGTTTGCAGAACAATTATATATATATATATAATATGAATATATTTTGTAAGTAATATATAGGTTCATAATAAAACACTGTATTCTTAAAAATTAGCAAAATTTGTGAAGCAGTATATAAAAGAGATGTTGGTGTATCTTCCCTTGAAGATACAGCTTTAATAACGTAACAGATCTGGTGACAAAATTTCTTACAGTAATTGAGTAAAATAACAACACTAGCATTTATTGCATTCTTTCTATATGCCAACATTGTGCTGAATTCTTAACATACCTTTTGTCATTTGTTTTTCACAATACTGAACGATGTCCCCATATATTCTATCATGTGCCCCTTGCTTTCTATTCTCCAACATACCAAAGTTTACATTTACAAAATTGTATTATTTATCATAATCTCAAAAACACATGCTTCCTTTTGTTGTTGTTAGGAGTGGCTAAAAAGATAAATACTGTAGGTCTTAATTTGAATTGGTAGTTAACTGAGCAATTAATAAGAGCATATTGATATATTTATCTGTGTTTAAGTCAGAATTTAAATTTAAACTAAAAGAGTTTGTATTTGTTATTGATTCCCGATTAGAAGAGAAAACACTTTTTTGTTACTTGTCAGTTTTTTGTTTGATGTAGTACCAAATTCGAAAGGCAATCATCGGCAAAGATAATTTTTAGAATTTTTTTCCACTGTAAATATAGACCAGTATCTCGGTCAGTTTGGGCTGACATAACAAAATACCATGGACTAGATGGCTTAAATAACACACATGTGTTTGTCATAGTTCTGGAGGCTGACAGATTCAAGGTGGCAGCAAAATCCCCCGTCGGTGAGGGGCCTCTTCCCAGCGTGTAGACGGCCACCTTCTCACTGTACCTTCTTCACATGGAGGACAGAGTGAGAGCGAGAGCTGTGGTCTCATCTTTCAGGGACACTGATCCCCTCGTGAGAGCCCCGCCCTCATGACCTCATCTAACCCTAAGCACCTCCCAAAGGCCCCGCCTCCAAATACTGTCACATTGGGGGTTGGGGCTTCAACATACGAATTTGGGGAAGTGGGGGACACAATTCAGTCCATAGCTACTAGCTGTGGTGAGAATCTCGTCCATAAATGCTAACCCTGGCGTTTTCTGTTTGTTTTTAGTATTGTGTGCCAAGAACCTTGCAAAGAAAGACTTCTTCAGTAAGTAAACACCCATTTTTGCTCTCTTACAATATTAATATTCTTCACATATTTCTGAAATTTTAAACTTTTTTAAAAACACTGGGTATACTCTCCTAAAAGTCCTGCCCTGACTGAGTAGAAACCCGTGGTTGGACAAACTTCACTTCCCAGTTGACTGCCACACCAAAGCTCCTTAGCTCCAAGGCGCGGAATTTCTAACTCAGACAAGAAAACGCTCTGTCTCTCTCATTCCCTATTCTGGCCACACCCTGTTTCCTCTGTCTTTCCACCCATTAATACATTGCTTTCTGCTGGATGGAGTGTTCTCAGTTCAAATACAGATGAGACATTTTTCTGTAAAATAGCTAGGTTTGAGTAAAATTGTTAATCAAATTTTATAAATTAAATCACATTTTAAAAGCCTTGTAATTAAAGGGATTTTTAAAAATAGAGGATCCTTTTCTAAAGGAAGGAAGCACCCCTTAACTCAAGAAATTCACCTACTATAAAGTATGTGCCTGCAGCATGAAATTCTTCACACTCTTTCTGATCCTCGCAAGAACACTGCTCAGTTCTTAAGTGGTATTATTCACACTTTAAAGGAAGAAACTTAGGCTCACAGGCTTTATTCACGTCACTAGGAAGCTCCAGAGGGGTGGCTCACCGCCAGGCCTGTCTCCTTACCACCTCTCTGATCTTGTAATCCTCTGATTCATTTAGGAACTTATTAAGACTTGGTGAACACTTGCTTCCATAGATAAAATAGACAACAATCAGTAAACAAGATTTCTAGGCACTGTTCCTTTTTAGAAAGTATAAATACAATTAATTATAGACACCTTTTCTCCATTTAGTTAGCCCTACTTAGTGATCATTAAAAATGGGAATTTGAATTTAAGCTTATTTTTATAATTTTCTTTAAGCCTGGTTTTCTTTCCTGGGCTCAAAAAAATCTGAGGGTGACGTCATACTGGATTGCCTTTCTTAGAAAGCTAACTAGATCAAAACTAACGTTAAATTAGAGAAACCAGGGTAATCATCATTACCAAATTAGATGACCTCGAAGCTCCCTGTAGCCTGCAAGACTGTTCTGTGTCGCCTTGGTAGATCCATTGCCTCATCCAAGTGTGGCTGTCCCCTCTCCTCTAGGACTCCCCGACCCGTTTGCAAAGATTGTGGTGGACGGATCTGGGCAGTGCCACTCAACGGACACTGTGAAAAACACATTGGACCCAAAGTGGAACCAGCACTACGATCTGTGAGTTGAATATTCTATATATGCCGTTTGGGGAGCAGCAGGAAAGTAGGTATCAAGATTTTAAAGTGAAGCGTGTCATTAAAAGAAAGAAAGGATTTCTAACTTCTAACTGATACCAAACGTGGATAGCCAAATGAATATTTGTACTCTAATTTTGGAATTCGTATTCTTGGAAGTTCTTATGTTTGACATTTTCATAGATTTTTTTATGGTTTGCTTTCATAACTGTGATCCTCAAACTTTTCAATCTTCCAAAGGTCCATAGTTCAGGTCCTCTATATACTACTGTTTTCTCAGTGAAACCCTAAACCTGATTGTAGAGTTTTTACTTTAAAAATGCATCATTATTATTATTATTGTCGTTGTTGTTGTTGTACATGTTTCTTATGCAAATAGACATTTTGTATATTTCTGATGATTTTTTTTTAATTCTGCTTTTTAGTACAAATATATTTTCTGCAAGAGAAAATAGTTTGGTATGCTTGAATGTATATAAACCTACACCCCATCAGACAATTTCCTACATTAATCCATAAAATGGATTGCACTTTGAAAACCACTATTTTACTTGCACTTATGGTTTCATGTCCCTGCTACGAAATTTTTGTCAAAGTAATAATGATAATTGGTTATGTATTAACACAAATTGTACTGGGTTTGGGTGGGATTTTTAGGAGCTGGATTCTAAGACTCCCTTTCAGCTGCACTGAGGTACCAATTAGTGGCCTGGAAAGTAGTTGTCAGTACTTGTCCTGAAAGCTTACCCCTGTGGATGACTTACTCTGAGAATAAGTGGGGGTGAATGTCCGAGTTAGGCCCCGTCAGTGTGCTTTGGACAGATCTGGGGGTTTCTAAGTAATCCCTTGTTGCAAATTAGTGTTCAGTAGTAAGCCTAACACTGGTGGGCATTTATGAATCGTGCCATTGTCCTTTGGAACTAGTAAACTATAGTAAATCTCTGTTACAAGAGTATCATCTTTATGTGGTTATCTACATTGGCTTCTTAGATAATGGGTTGTAGTTCTTTTCCCAGCCCGTTGCAGTTAGTAGACGTGTATTTATTTAGTGCCTGTTACGTGTGGAATATAGAACTAACATTATTTTAAAAGGATTCTTCTTTAGTAACAAGTCCATCAGATAAAATCTCAGTGGACTGTCATAATTCAGAAATACAATTAAAAATGAATTTACATGTTGCTTTCAGATATGTTGGGAAAACTGATTCTATAACCATCAGCGTGTGGAACCACAAGAAAATTCACAAGAAGCAGGGAGCTGGCTTCCTGGGCTGTGTGCGGCTGCTGTCCAATGCCATCAGCAGATTAAAAGATACTGGATGTAAGAACCAAACGCTTTTCTGCCTCTAATGCAACTGAAGAAGGCTTATGAGGCTTTTTTTTTTTTTTTTGAATACTGAATACAGAATTCCTGCCTTCCTCCCTAGTTAACATTTCCCTGGGTTAAGTTTTCAATTGTTTGTTTGCAGACCAGCGTTTGGATCTATGCAAACTAAATCCCTCAGATACTGATGCAGTTCGTGGCCAAATAGTGGGTAAGAACTTTCTCATCTGTATAAAGAGATGCTTTTACAGAACTGAACATTCAGCTCTTCATCACTGAGAAAACACATACAGGCACTGACAAAGGTGACATACTTCGAAGGACAAACCACATACGTGGGCCATCTCTTCAGTACTAAAACGTTTCATCTTGTGTGGTTTTTATTATTTTATCTAATTCCCTTCAACCTGTCATTTAAAATTGAGTTAAAATGACTAAGGTACAAAAAGATTTAGGGTTATAATTTTCAATGTCATTTTTATCATCACATTAATGGACAATGAATTTGTCATTGTATTATCCAAGGGTAGATGATAAGATTGGTGGCCACATATTCAAGAGTTAAGAAATAGTTTCTTCAGGAAGACCCATCATCTATGTAAAAAGCAAAGATGATTTCTGAAGACTTCCATGCAATATGATTTTATAGTTAGAGGACTGAATTATTTAGAATGAAAAAATGAAATGTGCCAATGTTAACAGTGTTGACTGGCGGTATTCTGTTGGAAATGATGTATCTGTTAAGTAACTCATCCTGTTCACTCAGATTTTATTAGCATTTTAGGGTGACTCTAAAATGCTGTCTGCTGGTTGTACACATTGCGAGGAATCAAAGAAAACAAAGTGTCTTAGCAACACACCAGAGGGACTTTGACCCCAAATCTTTTAGGTATTGTCTTATGTAGACTTGACCCCGAGATAAGTGAGCAGTGAGTATACGTCCTGAAAACTGTCATAATGGAAAAGTTCTCACTTAATGCTTTTTTGTTTGTGATTTCTCCTCTTTGTGGAGGGAGGTGCTGGGGGAAAATGAATAACTGGGAGCAACTTGATAAATGTCTTTGCTGTTCACAGTAGGGACCAAGAATAAATATTTAGCTTCATCTAGACTTTGCACATTCCGGAAGTGCTCTCTGTGTCCTTCATTAAACATAAGTCGAAACCTTCTTGAAAGATAGGTAACTTAGAGGAAGTGAATATTGTGTTCTGTTCTGTTTATGGAGAACACGGAAAACACAGAACCTCTTCCTGCTCCACATTTACAAGGAATGTTCCAGGCGGTGTGGTCTGCAGCTCCTGGATTAAAGCATAGGAATATATGTGTATGTGTAGACGTCCATGCCTCGCTTTTTAAACAAATAATGTGCATCAATTATACATTTACAATGGCTCACTGTATTATAATTGTATACCATGCCACTGGATTTTAACGCAAGACGTTCTTTTCTGTTTTAGTCAGTTTACAGACACGAGACAGAATAGGCACTGGAGGGTCTGTGGTAGACTGCAGAGGACTGTTAGAAAATGAAGGGTACGTATCACCATGACAATGCCTGCTGAGTTCTCTGCCACCTTGGGCTCTTACTCCCGTTCTCTCTGTGAAGTTATCCTTCACAGCTTTTCAGGGTGCTGAATGCTTGAGACGCAGGAAAGGACTTTGGGGTGAAACTGGAATCCAGGTTCCTTGTGTTTAAAGGAAATTGTAAAGACTAGTGGGGTTGTGCCCAAAAGACTCAGGATCCAATTTAAAGAGGTTCTCACTGGCCAGAGGTGGATCAGTTGGAACATCAGTAAGAATTATAACTGCAGTGGATTGAAACACATCAAATATATTAAAAATGAACATTATGTATTCATAATGACCTAGGGAGAAAAACAAAACCCTAAAACATCTAAAAAGAAAAACCAAAAACCTCAAAAAAATCTCATTGGTCCACAACTTGGCGATCCCCAATGAATTAATGAAGCTGAGTGATCATCATTCGTAGCTGTTAACAGCATCATAAAGGAGAGGTGATCTGACATTAACGGAAATCCAGGGGACAGAAGAATGTGTTGCACAACCCACAGGGGTGCAACAACCACCATCTAGAAGGGGGGACTCTGTAGAGTGTAGAAGACACAGCCCAGTGTCTTCACAAATACACTGCTAGGAAAGTAAATCGCAGGGAAGGAAAAGAACCTGTAAATTAATAATAAGAGAGACTTAAGAGACATACCTACTAAATGCAACTGTGGACCTCGTTTGGATCCTGATTGAGACAATTGACTGGAGAAAGTGAACACTGGTGTTTGGTGGTATTTAAAAAATTAATGTACATTTTCTAGTCATGATAATGGAAAAAGCCCTTCTAGAGGTAGATGTGGAAATAATCGAGGATGAAATGGGAAAATGTTGGGATTGGTTTCAGAGTGGCTCAGTGGAGAGAAGAATTGGCCTCTAGCACGAGACAGTCGTCATCGTAGCTGGGTCGGGGGATTCATCTCCCAATTGGTGGGTATATTTGAAATTTTTCAATGTAAAGTATTTTTTAAAAGTACTTGCTTATAGGGAAAATAGCCTAGTAAGGTAAATTGTCTTCAAAATTGTTCAGAGCTGAAGATTTATGTTAAAGAGTACTTACAGTCATTATTGTGGAAAATAACAAGGGCAACGGAATGTTTGGATTTGACTTAAAATCAAATCACATTTCATGAGCTCCTTATTGTGTGAAGTTGGTTTTTTCAGTCATTCAGCTCTACCCAAGGATGAAGCCCCGCAGGTGATCTTGATGGCCCTTTATATATGGCTCCCTTTTGGCCACTTGTTCCTCATGCAAAAGTCTTCCTATTTAAATAGGACAGTTTGATTTTTACGAAACTAAGCACTTGGCATTGTTCAAGAAAAGCAAAATAAACAGCTGTGAGAGCATCCCGTTGATTTCCAGGTCCTTGTGCCCATGCTTGCTGTGCTCTTCCCCGTTTCAGCACCGTGTATGAAGACTCCGGGCCCGGAAGGCCACTCAGCTGCTTCATGGAGGAGCCAGCCCCGTACACAGATAGCACCGGTGCTGCTGCTGGTGGAGGGAACTGCAGGTTTGGGGAATCCCCAAGTCAAGATCAAAGACTTCAGGCACAGCGACTTCGAAATCCTGAGGTCCGAGGGTCACTCCAGACGCCTCAGAACCGACCACATGGCCACCAGTCACCAGAACTGCCCGAAGGCTATGGTGAGAGAATTCACCCTGCTCTCCTGAGCTTTATCTACCGTGTGCCAGAGAGCTTTGATTTTTTTTTTCAATCTTTTTTAGTAACTTGTGCATGCCTTAAATGCTGATGTTTGCCGAGCTGTGTGCCATACGATGGTTGTGTCAATATAAAGACAACTGGGAAAATATGGTGATAAATCTTGCTTGTCACGAATTTGTCAGCAATTGCCCCAATCTCCCAGTTTAGCAATTGTATGAAAATTTTAGGCAAATGAGTACCAAAGGAAATCAAGATGGTACTTGGGCTAGATGAGGGTATTTGTAATGCTCTGTGATTTGAATGTGGAAAGGACAGTATGGGGTAAGAGTGCAGAAAAGGGGTCACTTGACAATCACAGGGAGAACCTAAGGAAAGATGGAATATAATTGAGATATGGCAGATCATAGCAGAAGTAAGAGCGTATGGAGGTAATAGAGGTCAAGGTAAGGTCACTCCTAGGTACTGGATACGTAAACAGCGTGTCATCCAGGGCTGTGGCTCAGTAAGGAGAACACGCCTCTCCAGGTGTGAACAGGAGAAAGGAAGACAGGCCCCAGCATTTGCTTAGGGCTTGTGATGTGAGGAAGTCGGCAGAAGTTACCCACTGCCCTTTCAAATCCTTGATAATTTTAAAGAATGTTGAAAGCAAGCTTAGCCTTCGCGCTTGGAGGATTGGTTGGAAGCTCCCCTTGCAACTGAATTTTACCTAATCAATTGTGTCCACCACCATCTCCCCCCTCTCCCCCCAATTTCTTACACAGAACAAAGAACAACAGTGCAGGGGCAAGTTTACTTTTTGCACACACAGACTGGAGTTAGCACGTGGCACGACCCCAGGATACCAAGGTAGGTTTCTCCAGTGCGCACCGAAGCCGGTTTTCCAGCCGTTGCCTGGATCCCCTGACTGGATGAGAGAGCCCCTTAGGTTAGAAGAGTGGCAGCTCAAAGAGGATGTCGTCTCGGGGTCCTGGACTCAGGCTCCCGGGGTGAGGGTCCCAGCTCTGCTGCCACCTCCAGACTCTCCACCTGGTAAATCGGCAGCTGCTGGAGCACAACGGGCCTTTAGAAAGCAGTCCTGTATCTTGAAATCAATTCACATAACCAAAAAAGGCCCTCCCTCCTAGATTGAATCCAATGTGCCCTGGCTTGAAAAGCCAATAAAGCCTTCAAGCTGTGTTGCTCTCATTTTAAACTGAAAATACTGATGGAACAAGTGATAGGATGTATGGGATTTGCTTCAAATAATTGTTGTGGGGCCAGTAAATAGGGATGTATTTAAAACAGGGTCACAATGACTTGATAATTGTTGAAGTTGGTTATTCATTATGGTCTCTCTCTACTTTTTATGTGCTTAAAAGTTTCCATAATAAGGAGTTAAAAAGGAAATATAAAGACTATCACCCTTTCTCTCTTCTACTTTACTGTCCCTATTGCCTCAGTCCCTTGGGGACCATTCCTGGGGGAGATGAAGCTTTTCTATACGAATTCCTTCTACAAGGCCATACATCTGAGCCCAGGTCAGAGAGACCCCTGCCCCACCTGTGACAGAGTTATGTTTGTTTGTTTGTTTGTTTGTTTTTCTTTGCTTTGCCTTTTTAAATTTTTTTGGTTTGTTTTAGAATAGCATTACTACCTAATAACACTTATTTGGTAATGCTCATTTCCTTTTCATTCATAATTTTCTTTATCTGAGAACAAGCTTTCTGTCTTTGATTTTTCAAGTCTATGTTGAATTTACAATTCACTTTCATAGTTAGAATGGACATTACCTGCAAATGGATGTGTCTCTGTGGTAGCCACCACAAGAAACATCAGTCATTTGTGCTAATTGGCAACGCCTCTTGGTCAGTAATGCTGTGCTCCCATATGACTGGATTATACTGAAGTAATTAATCAAGAGCTTGGAATGGGAAACACTTTCTTAACAAAGCCAACGAAAAACTGAGAGTGACTCTTCCTGGTATAGCTGTGTAGAATTGTGAGATTTCAAATGCATGTTAATCCATCCCCATCAGCTTTAAAAGACTTGGCTGTCTGGGGGCTTTTCAACGAAGCAACTTCTCTGACCTTGAGCATTTCATTTAACCTGGGAATTCAGATAGTTTTCCGGCAATATAGGTGCTTCCTACTCTTTGGCCGTCTCAGGTATAAGAAAGGATGTTCCCCAAGTAGACCTATAAGAAAGGATGTTCCCCAAGTAGACCACGTTCCCTGTCCTGGTTATAGGCTCCGAAAGTGGCCTTTTTATCTGTAGGATTTTGCTGTCACTTGCAGCACAGCGGCCCGGCCTCAGGGAGTTTGGCGTAAGTAGCACCATGACTATCAGAACTGGGACACGGCCGCACTGCTAATGGGCTCCTGTGGCTCCTCTCGCTGAAGTTCTGGTCTTATGCCTCCGGACAAACCTCTCTGTGTCTTCTGTTTGGTAGAGACCTTAACAGCGTGAACTGTGATGAACTTGGACCACTGCCACCAGGTTGGGAAGTCAGAAGTACAGTTTCCGGGAGAATATATTTTGTAGATCATAATAACCGAACAACCCAGTTTACAGACCCAAGGTTACACCACATCATGAAGTAAGACTTTCACAAAATTTTTGTTGACCTCTTCCATTTATCATTGAATGTTTTCTATTACTATTTTTCTGAATTTATCTACTGCATTGTTTGTTAGTGGAGAATAAGCAAAAGCAAAAGATGATAAATATTTGATGGACAGTTGCATGTTTTAAACTCTCAAGTTAGCCACAAGCAGCATTGAAGCCACGTTGTTGCCACCCTCTTCGCGCAGCCAAAATGAAATTCACCACGATGGCAGTATTATGCAGGTTCATTTCCAAAGCTTCCACATGCGCACTGTGATGAAATGCATGGCCCTTAGAGTGAGAAGCAGTAGAAGAAGGTTTTCATCACTGTCTGGAAGGGCTACCACAGTCGATAATGCTACTTGCAGGAGCCTTTTCCTGTGCTCGTCCTTCCAGATAACTGGGAATTATCTTGGCTCCCACGTCCAGTGTTCCAGGCTTCTTGTGTTCTTAGAACACAAGAGCCCACGTGGCTCTTCTCATTGACAACCGACATCAGTGGCAAAACATGAACAAGACAAATGCCACTTTGTCTCTCTACTAGTCCTAGTCCTTTTATTTTATGGAATTTTGCTTTTAATGGGTGGGCTTAGATATCAGTTGGTTCGGAAAATGAATGTCGACCATTAGATTTCACTTGAGTAGTCTGCTCTTGTGCATGTTGCCCCCCTCCACTATAATCTGCTTGAAAAATGTTTCACATCAACTCCATTGAATTCTAACCGCCAAGGCACATCTACTAGTGTGTTGATCAGTGTCATACGCGATGCGTGACAAATGATAGCAGTTGCTGTCTTTATTTATAGCGATGATAATGTATCAGCTACGCTGTTGCTTGGAAGTAGGATAGCTCCTTTGTTGTATCTGAGACATATTTAGGCTAATGGTGGCCACCAGCAATTTTTACACGGCCATGTCATCAGAGAAAAAGTGTCTGCTTGAAGTTCTGTGGAATGAACTCTCTTCTTGGCCCCTTGGTGTGGGGGGCATTGCTTGCAGCTCCCTTGGCCATTGCTTGTGGAGTGACTTTGATGCTTCTGTCCTTTTCAAGTCACCAGTGCCAACTAAAGGAGCCCAGCCAGCCGCTGCCATTGCCCAGTGAGGGCTCTGTGGAAGATGAGGAGCTTCCCGCCCAAAGATACGAAAGGGATTTAGTCCAGAAACTGAAGGTCCTCAGACACGAACTTTCACTTCAGCAACCCCAGGCCGGTCATTGCCGCATCGAAGTGTCCAGAGAAGAAATATTTGAGGTATGCAATTTAGTGCAACTAAGAATCAGGCACAGTCTCTGCATCCATGTTAGTAAACAGGGCAATTCAGCCAAAGGAGCGGCCCCCAGTAACCTCCTTGGTTTTAAGGGGGTGCTTTCAGGGGACCGCTGTGCAAGCGATTTCTGCATTTCAGCAAGCTCCTCTTTCTGTTTGCTGTTTCAGGTATTGATTTTATTACTCCGTAAAATGCAGGCATTTGTCAGGAGCGGTGCCCATGTAGAGAGAGGAAACTGCATTTCCTCCTGTGATAACAATGTAAAAAGTTAGATGACTTCTGAGGTGAAAATCTAGAGAATTATGCAGAAAGAGGAACTGAGCATTGTAACCCCTTTCCGCATTACACACTTTATATATGTCAGTGGTCTGCACCAGTCACTCCTGCTATGGCCTCGTATGGAACTTGGTCCAATGGCACTGCCTCTTCAGAGACGCTGAGTGGCCGAGTAGCCACCTTGTTGTCTCTTCTGGAAATAGGAAGATCAGATGGCTCCTGGGAAGGGCTCTGTCCCTTATCCAGCCCCCTGGCAGGATCAGGGTCCCTAAATAGGCAGGGCCCTCTTGTAGACTGGGCCCTTTTCTCAAGGAAGGTGATCATAAGGTGGCATCGCACCTGTGTTTGGCCCATAGCCCACCTGCCTTGTGGAATCACTGGCAGACGTGACCAAATGAGACAGGGTGAGAACTGAACACATTCCCACTGGCCCAGCGCCCTGAGAACAGTGGAGGGCACCAAAGAAGCGCCCGGGGCCGAGCTTGATGCTGGTGTGCAGCCGCTGCTGGATGAGTGGGTCAGCTGAAGTGCCCGCTTTTGCCCACTGAGCATCTTAAATGGTTGCCAGGGTTAGAAAAGAGCTGAATTATTGACATTTTGCTGCTGGATCATTTCCACTCAACCTCCTCTTTCCCACTTGGGATGGTAGAGTTTGAATTACATTAAATTTAAAGCATGAAAAGATTCTTAAGTGCCTTATCACTGAACATATCTACAAACACTTAGCTAGTCCCACTCAAAATGCTGAATGTGAGGGAATGTCAGGCAGACCACAGGTTTTCTACGTTTTTGGATGAGCTACTTTATCCCACGTAAACCCTTTTTTGCTTTTTGACTCAGTGAGAGTCGTGTGATTTTTCACTTGAGATATAAAAACAGTCTCAGAATTCTTTTAATGTTCAGACTTTCTAGTGACATCTTCATTTGGGTTAAAATATATAAAGTGTTTATAGTATACATTGAAATTAACTTGTGTAGAGAAAATCAACTCTGCTGAGGACATTTGTTCTTAAGTCATTAGTGGTTGTGCTGAAAAGTGAATATGTGTTTCCTTTAGGTACAGTATTATCTGGCACATGTTTGTTTTGTTGTGCTTTCTGAGCGAGAAACAGTGGGAGAAAAGATGGTGGAAGCAGAATGTACTAGAAGGCAAATAAACATTCTGCACAGGGGCCAGATAGAACTCAGATTTGAATGAATGCTTATGTTGAATCTGGCTCCATTATCAGTAACTTTTCATCTTTTTATAACTTGGAGAATAAGAAAAGTTCTTCTCTGAAACTGTAATTTTCATACGTAGGAGTCTTATCGCCAGATAATGAAGATGCGACCGAAAGACTTGAAAAAACGACTAATGGTGAAATTCCGTGGGGAAGAAGGTTTGGATTATGGTGGAGTGGCAAGGTGAGGTGCTAATTTATTCACCCTTGCCGCTGCACAGACTTGAGCATAAATGTGATACTTACAGAGAAAAGTTGTCACTTTCTGGTGCTTGTCTTGGAACAGTCAGGACTTGAAGCGTTGCCTTCAGTGAGCTTTCTTAGAATAAGAAAACCTGAGAGCATGTGCACACTAGCATCTTGCCATAACCTATCGGAATGTACGTGGTCCTCACCATTAATTTCCGTTGTGTAAAGCGAGAATTAAACTTTTAAACTTTCCCCCTTCTTCATCTGACATGACTGAACCTGAACCCTGAAGGACCTGCTCCTGAAATTAATCAGGGAGGCGGCCTTGCTTGTCTCATTAGAGGATTTCCGGGCGTGGGCGCTGGGCATGTAAGTTGCATTTGTGTCAAAGGAATTTTGTAAAATGACATTTTGTTCAAAATAATTCATGCAAATGATTTTTTTAAACAGAATATAATAATGAAAAGCTACTACCATGTTTCCCCGAAAATCGGACCTAGCCAGACCATCAGCTCTAATAAGTCTTTTGTAGCAAAAATTAATATATATAAGACCTGGTCTTATTTTAATACAAGACCGGGTCTTATACTAATTTTTGCTCCAAAAGATGCATTAGAGCTGATGGTCCGGCTAGGTCTTATTTTCAGGGAAACATGGTATTTTCTGTCCTACCTCTTTTTGCCTTCGACATTACTGCGTTTTTGCTCTTTTAACTGTTTCTTCTAATAGGTATCTTTCTATCATCAAATCGATTAAATTGAGATATTATCTATTGATTTCATGATTTATGGTCATAGACACAGACAGACTGAATAATGGTTGTGGTGAGGGTCTAATTTAAGACTCTCACTTCCCAGTTTAGTAATGTCAGGATGTTTAGATCTCCTATCATTGTCTTTGTGACTTTGCGTAAGGTGTTTTCACCATTATTTTCTGGTTGGTCAACTGAAGACATTATCTCTTGTCCTCTCTTTTTCATAAGAAAAGGGTAGTAATGCTCGTGACTTCCCCTTCTGCATTCCTTCGGTTTCCCTCTGACATTCTGTCATCTGTAATATTACTTGTGTATTGTCAAGGTTGAAGATTTATATTCTGTTCTGTATCTAAAATTAAGCAAGTCTCCTATGCTTGTCTGCCTATTTTTTTTTAACTTATTTATTATTTTTTTTAATTGGGGAACAATGTGTTTCTCCAGGGCCGCCCAGCTCCAAGTACAGTCGCCATTTTCAATCTTTAGTTGCAGGGGGTGCAGTCCACCATCCTATGTGGGAATCGAACCAGCAATTGAACCTTGTTGTTAAGAGCTCGCACTCCAACCCACTGAGCCATCCGGCTGCCCCTCCGGTCGGCAGCTCCTTGTCTTCAATCTAGTTGTGGAGGGCACAGCTCACTGGCCCACGTGGGAATCAAACCGGCAACGCTGTTGTTCAGAGCTCACGCTCTAACCAACTGAGCCATCCGGCTGCCCTTGCCTATTGTTTTTAAGAGTTGAAAACCAATACATTGTTTATACTGTTGTGGCAATGTAAATATTTCCTGGTAGTCTATAATTTATTTTATCCTTTTGAACAAGTTTTTCAAAGAATTTCTCCTTCTTAAACTAGGCTCTGTCTTTATCGCCCCATTAAATTGCTTTTGCCATCACCTTTCCCCCATCCCCCACCGGCTCTCCCTCGTGGAGACGGTCCCATCTGCCTGACGATTCTCCAGGCCTTTTGCACAGGTGTCATCATGGGACTTCGCTGCTTTCCTGGGTCAGAGCCTTGTTTTGTGAATCCCATACCTTCCTCTTTTCTTGCTTTACGACCTTCTGTTACTACAGTATATCTTCAAGTACCTTTCTTAGAAAGGATGGTGTGGGAGGTGAATTTTCCAAGATCCTGTGTCTGAAAATATCTTTTAATTTACATTTTGAGTGATAGTTTGGCTTTTTATAGATTCCAGGAAGAAAATCATTTCCATTCAGAACTTTGAAGGCATTGCTGTCCTATCTCCCCGCACCCAGTGTCACTGAACAATGGTCTGGTGACAGTCTGGTTTTCGTCACTTCTCCACCACACGTTACTTGGCCCTATCCAGGAGCACCCAGCATCCGTAGACTCTACCACCGTTTTCTGTTTTCCACCCCCTCCTGTCCTCACTTCCTCCTTACTCGTAATCACACCATAATCATTCTCTGCACCTCTGCTCAGCACCCGCTCCTCTTGCCATATGCTGCACTTACCTGGCAACACCCCAGCTCGGCATTAACCCATCGTAGGTGGCTCTGTGCCTCACCTGAGAAGCTCAGTGTGACGAGGAGCAAACGTACTTCCACGCTGCTGGCCTTTCTCTGCACCGATGGCCACAGACCCCAAGGTATCAGTTTTCTCGTCACCCCTCCTGTTCTCAGATTCTAGCCACACTTCCACCTAGCTGCTGACTTTGCTTCCTACTTACCTGAGGAAGCAGAAGCAATCTGAAGTCTTTGCTCAGCCCCACCAATACCCAGTCTGCCTGTATCTGCAGCCATGGCTCGGCCTTTCCTGCCGTGATCCCGAGTGGCCCGTGCGTGTTTCTGAAGCAGAGCGACCCGCTCCTTGCATGAGGCACGCCAGGCCTTTGGCTTCTATGTTACTTCACATCCATGTCACTTCATCAAAGCGTCCTTTTTTCTTGGGTCAATCTCACCACATACAAATATACAAATGTGTTTCAATAACTCCCTCCTTAAACAAACATGCCCCCACAACTTCCCTGGACACTGCATCCCTTTCCTGTCTAAGCTTTAAGGAGGCAATAAAGGCAAATAAAGTAAAAAGACAAACAATTAGGAATTCCAGGACAGACACAAATGTGTTCAAGAATGCTTAACTCTCAGTCATCACCCTGTTTCTCTGTTATCTTTATAGCAAAACCCCTCGGAAGAGTTGTGTGCACCCCTATTCCTGCCTCCACATCCCTCGCTTTCTCTTGACTCCATTCCACACCCTTTGAAGCCTATTGTGTCAGGGTGACCGTGACCTCCATCTCACCAAGCCCAGTGCTGCCGCCTCCGTCTGTGGCCTAGTCTGTCAGCAGTACTTGGCGTAGTTGGTCTCTCCCTGCTTCTCGAAACACTGTCTGCACTTGGTTCCTAGGACCCCACACTCCTGGTCTTCCTCTGGCTCACCCCCAGCTCCCCTTGCTGGCGCTTCCCTCTTCCTTACGTCTGAGCGCCGGCGTGCCTCCGAGCTGGGTCCTGGGCCGGGTGCCTTCTCTGCACCCCTGGGTGGACGTGCCGAGGTCCCTGGCTCCGTGCTGAGGACACTCAGAGGTATCCCTCCTGCTGACTCCTCTCCCCTCAGCCCCACACTTGTTTATCCAACTGCCTCTCACACCTCCTTGGATATTTTTAAAGCATCTTCCACTTAACAGTCCAAAATTTCTGACTTGCCCTCTCATACCAGCTCCTCCCTAGTTTTTCCCAGCTCACTAGAGGCCCCACTGAGTCCCTCTGGCTCAGCACCAGTCCAGCACGTGGTCCTCGCAGCTCTACCCTCAGAAGAGAGTCCTGCCCACTCCTTCTCCCTTCCCTCTGTCTGGCTCTTGACTGTTTCACTTACCTTCCTACTTTCTCACTTATCTCAACAGGCCGCTGCACCCAGAATGACCTTTCTAAAAACTCAGCTGAGTCTCTCCCCTGTTCCTGAGCCCCCAGAGGCTTCCCCTCCCACCTGATGGCCCTGCCTGCACCTGCCTGCCCCAGCACTGCTTGGCCGCTGCCTCTGCCCCTCCCCCCCCACTCCTGCCGCCTGGTGCACAGAAGCTGTGTCCCTCTGCCTAGAAATCATCCCCACGGTGTCACACAGCTTGTCTCATCGGTTCACTCAGGTCACCCCAGGCTCTGATCCGCCTGCCGTGGTGTGCTGGGTGAGCTTTCTCCCTCTGCCTGCGTCTCCAGCGGGCACACAGCCTGCGGTCAGGAACTCTGTGTCCATGGAGGCTGAGGCCTCAGTTCTTGACAGAGCAGCTAACACGTGTGAGCGCTCATTTCGATAAACATCTGCCGAATGAATGAGTTTTACTTTTCAGTCATTTCTTCACCCCCATGTCCTTGCTCTGATCTTTCTGAAACGCCTGTTAACTCGGATTTTGGATTCCTTAGGTTGATCCTTTATGTCTCTCATCGCTTTTATCTTCCATCTTTGCTGTTTCCCCCCCACATTTCTTGTGGGAGATTTCCTCAACTTCTCTTCCAGTGCTTCAACACTTTTTCAAATCACCATAGCATATTTATTCACTGAATTCCATTGTAATAAAATATAAAATGAAAGAATTAAAATAATGTGTCTATCACATGACCAAATCTTCTTAAAGGAGAATACCCCTATAATTTGTATGCCCTTGTAAGAATCGTATGTATTCATTAACTTAAATATTGAGCCTCTACCACATCCCTACTAGGCACTAGTAGGGATATGGCTGTGAGCAAAGTTACACGTTCTCTGTCCCCTTTACCCTCCGCGTGCCCCATGTAAAGGAGTTCTCAATCTGATGAGGTACGGGCATCAGTCAAAGAATTACACAAGTAAATATAAAACCATAAGACTGGTAGGTACTACAGAGGAGGACCCAAGCAGATGTGTAATAGTGGCCCTGTCGGGGAGTCTGGATAGGAGAGCCTCACACCTTCACAATTTAGAAAACACAGGCAAATTGTCAGCCCTACAGCAGTTTTCCCAAGCAAAATTATGTTCTGATATGCATTATAATGTGGTCTCATTCAGCTTCTGGATAGAGTTGGGATACTTCAGCAGCCAAAAGAAAAGAATTAAAAAGAAAAAAGTATATGTGTATAGATAGATATAGTCATATCTATATCTATATATTAATATATACCTTGTTTCCCCAAAAATAAGACCTAGCTGGACCATCAGCTCTAATGTGTCTTTTGGAGCAAAAATTAATATAAGACCCGGTCTTATTTTAGCATATAAGACCGGGTCTTATAATATAATACAATATAATATAATATAATATAATATATAATTAATATAATACCGGGTCTTATATTAATTTTTGCTCCAAAAGACGCATGAGAGCTGATCGTCCAGCTAGGTCTTATTTTCAGGGAAACACGGTGTATGTGTGTGTGTGTGTGTGTGTGTGTGTGTATATATATATATGGTCACAGGATGTAAAGTAGTACAGCACAGGGAATATAGTCATAGGAATTGTAACAGCTATATATGATGTCAGAGGGGTAGTAGACTTGGGGGGGGGTTATCATTTTGTGAGGGGTGTGTCTAATCATTACGTTGTTTCGTACACCTGAAACTAATATGAAAAATCGAATTAAATTATAAATAAATAAAAGAAAGTCACCATATGCCCTCTGGTCCTAGGACAGAACCATCCCACTAACTCCTTCCCTTTCTCTGGCTCTTCCTTTATCTCACCCTCCCACCTCCAACTTGTCCTTGACTCCCTTTGGATAAGTGTCCGGAAAAGCCTGCATTTTCCTGAGTTCACATTGGTATTGCCTCCCTACAGGAAATATTTTCCTTTCACAGTTGTACAAGTTTCTTCCTTGATCTTCTCCCTCTTGATTCTAGAAACCATCTTTCTTGTGGCAAATGTAACTTCTCTGTATGCTCTTGATAATGCTAATTCCATTTCCTGACAAGAGGCTTAGGCTCTCTGTCCCCCTTTTTAGGTGAGAATCTTGCCACTTAGTCACTCATATTTATCCTAACAATTCAAATAAAATCACTACTTTCTTGTCTGTGCTATTTCCTGTAGTCTCAAGATGTCTCTAGAGTTCAGTATCTCAAACTGTTTCAATTTACCATTATTCCTTTGCATGGCTGGTATTCTGTATTCCTAGGCACGCATGTGAATAGCTTGGCTGGGTTTGGAAGGAGTTGTGTTCTTGTGCATTTTCCAGTTATCAAGTCTTCCACGTGCAGATACATGTTCGTGTAGCTCCCTGGATTGACGTGGTGCTGTAATGGAAAGAGCTGTGAATCCTTGTTCTGCCACCTCCAATTTGATCTTGCATTGTTATTTCACCTCTCAGATTCTACCCCAGGTCTAAATGGGATCATACCTATATAGACATGAGGAAGAGACTTAAATTACATATACGTGTATGTATGTACTCATTATCTGCTCAAGGAGAATCAGTCTACACTCATATTCCCAGTGTTTGGTTCTGGACCACTTTCGTTCTCTCTTTTGTCTGTATAGATAGCTCTTCCCTTACACTTCCAGAACATTCCTAATAGGCCTCTTTACCTTGTCCATGGCTTGGTCAGAATGTTTGCTTGCATTTTAATCACTTCCTGTCCTTAGTTTTTGTGAAAATGATTCTTCTCAAATTCAAACTCCAAAACTTAGAGATGAATCAAAGTACTATCACTGGCAGATTTTGCCTTTCTAGTCAGTAGACTTTATAAGATTTGGAATCTCATCTCTGGCAGTTCCTTTCTGTTCTTTGGAGTTCAACACACAACTTTGTTATGGCCTGATTATTTTTTGGTTATTCTTACAATTTTCGTAGGTATTTGTGTTTGTGCTTATCCTTTCCTATTCTTTCTCAATTCTCTGTCTTTTCTATTTGAAAAAGTAAGGAATTCCAGAAGAGAATTTGAAGCTGTTATCTTAATGAGATTTATCCATTTGAAAGGAGTTTGAATAGAAAGAAAAAAAAGCTATGTGTAGAACTTCATAGGTATTTGTATGAGGTTGTCCCATATGTGGGCTTGTCACAACCTGGCCATACATAGCAATCGAATCATACAGATTCTATTTAGAGTGCTTTTTAAATTTGTTTTTGATTTGTGTTTTTTTTTAAATAAGGAAATTATTCAAACAAAGGAATTCAGAAAATAACTCATTCTTATGCACTCCACCCAGATTTTAAAACTCTTAACATATTTTTAAGCTTTAAACTAGTTTTTTAAATTATAGAAATGATAAATGTTAATGGCAAAAAATAAGAATTGAACATGACAAAAACTTCATGAAGGGCAGAAGATATTTTTAAACAACCCCTGCCTCCCCAGACTGCGAAATGTTTTCTCCTTATTTAAACATTATTGCATGTTACAATCGATCAGAAACTTAAAAACTAGAAAGAAGCAAAAGAAAAACATGAAAATGCCCCAGAATGTGATTCTGCAGTTAACTGTTGTCAACATGTTAGTGTGAGTCCTTCCTGTCTTTTCTGTGCTCTGCGTAAGGATTTTCTGTTTTGTGTCTGTGTGCACACACGCTTTTTAAATAAGAGTAGGATCATATTGCTTTTCACTGCACTTCTGTTAGTTACTAACACATCATTAACAACATCGCCTGAGGTGTGCTTTTTTGTGTTTTTTTTTTTAAATTGGGGAATATTGGGGAACAGTGTGTTTCTCCAGGGCCCATCAGCTCCAAGTTGTTGCCCTTCAGTCTAGTTGTGGAGGGCGCAGCTCAGCTCCAAGTCCAGTCGCCGTTTTCAATCTTAGTTGCAGGGGGCGCAGCCCACCATCCCATGTGGGAATCGAACCAGCAACCTTGTTGTTGAGAGCTCGAGCTCCAACCCACTGAGCCATCCGGTTGCTCCTCATCACCTGAGGTTTCGATCTTTGCAAACTAGCAGAGAAAAACTCAGCTGGGCCAAGAACACCAAGCCAACTGCTGAGAATGCTGTACTTTTAAGGTGCTGCTGATTCTCGTCAACCACAGTTGTTTCTCAGCTTAAGTTGTGGTTGGCATTTTGGCCAGAAAAGCCATTTCTGATGCTACTAGAAGCAAGTTTTTACTTCTTTAGACTTATTTTCCCTATCTGTACAAATCACATTCACTCCCAGCCAGGTACTCTTACCAGTTTGGCTTTCCAGGACACAGCGGTACAGTCCTTTTGTTAAGATCTAAATAGGTATTTTAACACATATAAAATGTTTCTCTTCTTCCTTTGTTCCTAGGGAGTGGCTTTATTTATTGTGCCATGAAATGTTGAATCCCTATTATGGACTCTTCCAATATTCTACAGACAATATTTACATGTTACAAATCAACCCAGATTCTTCAATCAACCCTGTAAGTATTGGATAAAAAGGTAGGGCATTTAAGTTGGAGAAGTTTTTTAGTGGATTTTCAGCTTCAGTCTCAATTTTTGGTTTACTCACTGTCAACTTAAGGTCTGTGGTAACTAGAACATTGAAAAATAGAGTGAGAACTGGATTAAGAGGGATGATTTCAATCCTGTATTTCTAGTGACTGGGACCTTTGGGTATGTTGTTTTCAAGGAGAACAAGGCGGACATTGAGCTGCTCATGTACTCAGAGCATTTTATTGCCACTTGAGGGAACTCTGCTATGATGGCCGTGTTGGTTGACAGTGTCATTCCAAGAAGTGAGCGGGTTACAAAGTCCATCCTCCTCCCAGTCAAAATTGGAATATTTCCGTAATTGGCCTTTTGGCCATTGCTGCAGACACTGTTCGCTGCTTGTTTTAGAGATGAGGAAATAAGTGCAGAGTGAGCTTCTGGCCCAGGGCTGGGCAGCGGGTGAGTGTAAGACTCTTCCCGTGGAGCCCACGGCCTCTGGGGCCATGTCACGGACCAGCTCGACCGCAAGCGTTCAGATGTGACCGAACCTTTTCCCAGCATGGAAACAAGGTTTTCACTAATTCTCTGATTATGATTCCAACCTGAATGTAGAAATGTGAGGTTCCCTTTTTAGTTAAAAACCAGAACAGCTTGGGTTTTAGAATGGTTGGTTCTTCTTATACTTCGATTTTCATATTTATTTTCCTGTGTTCCTTTTTTAGATTTCTTCTCTTCCTCTTTCTTGTGGGACTGGGGGAGGGGTGGCAGAGGAAGAAGGGGAATTGCCCCTTGCTCTCTATTTCTTTTTAGTGCAATGGGAAGGAGAAGCAGGGCCAGCTTCCAGGGTGGGCACTCAGAAGGGCCTGTGCTTGGTTTGACTCTCTGCTGTCGCCATGTTGAAATTTTTAATTTTTGAATAAGGGGTGCATTTTCATTTTGCACTGGGTCCCACAAATTATGTAGCCATTCTGAGGAAAAGGTCTTTGAACTAACAGCAAATAAAATGTTCAGACGATGTATACAAAAGACATGCTCAAAATTTTGACGAAGCAGCCTTCTTTCATTTGGTCACGAGTACAGCCTGTGAGTAACTGATTCAGTGTCTGGTTGCCTGTGAGACAGTTCTCCCTAGAAGCTGGAGAAATCCCAAGCTACACTTTGGCCTGTCATTTAGCTAATGAATTCATGTTCTCTGGCGCCCCCTACAGGACCATTTGTCTTATTTCCATTTTGTGGGTCGGATCATGGGTCTGGCGGTGTTTCATGGACACTACATAAACGGGGGTTTCACAGTTCCCTTCTACAAGCAGCTACTGGGGAAACCCATCCAGCTCTCTGATTTGGAATCGGTGGACCCAGAACTACATAAGAGCTTAGTGTGGATTCTGTAAGTATCGACTCACTGCTCAGTCAATTGAAAATTAATATGTAGCCACCCTTCTTAGTATATGCCATATACATTTGTTCTGTGTGTGCGTGTGTATACATTTTGGAGATGGGTGTGAAATTGGAGGAGATATAAACAAACTATTGTTTGCCACCAGAAATATAAAAGTAGATCTAACCAAAAAACAATACTTAATTGACTTATTTTCTTCATGATATTTGGCTAGTTTCTTTTCATGGACTGTTTCTTTTGTTATTTCCTTGAATGATTAATGTATGATCACAAATATTAAACCCCAGGCCTGGTGGTGGTTTGATTTTTGACACCCTAAGGCATCACCAGTTAATCGCTAGAGGGAAAGTATTAAAAACAAAATTAGTATCAAAGCATTTAGTGTCAAATGCTTGGATATAAGAAAATATCAAAACAAAATTACTATTGGGCCGGCCCGGTGGCTCAAGCGGTTAGAGCTCTGTGCTCCTAACTCCGAAGGCTGCCGGTTCGATTCCCACATGGGCCAGTGGGCTCTCAACCACAAGGTTGCCGGTTCAACTCCTCGAGTCCCACAAGGGATGGTGGGCTCTGCCCCCTGCAACTAAGATTGAACACGGCACCTTGAGCTGAGCTGCCGCTGAGCTCCCGGATGGCTCAGTTGGTTGGAGTGCGTCCTCTCAACCACAGGGTTGCCAATTCGGTTCCTCAAGTCTCACAAGTGATGGTGGGCTGTGCATCCTGCGACTAGCAACGGCAACTGGACCTGGAGCTGAGCTGCGCCCTCCACAACTAAGATTGAAAAGACAACACTTGACTTGGAAAAAAGTCCTGGAAGTACACACTATTCCCCAATAAAGTCCTGTTCCCCTTCCCCAATAAAATCTTTTAAAAAAAAAAAAATTACTATTTAGTCACCTTGGCTTAGGATATCCTAAACACTCTCATAAACGCAGCAGGCAGAGTTCCATGGTGTTCCTACGATGTAGTAGGTGTCGTGGTCCTTGTGCAGGAGCCGGCTTCACAGGGATGACAGATCAGGCTCTGGCAAAGGAAGGACAAGCTGATGAGCTGAACGGGAGTCAGGCCTCTCAATTGTGTCCTGTGTGCTGGTCAGCCTCGTTTCGCATGTCCCAACTTGAAATAGGTAGCCTGTGGGAGTTAGGGCCTCCATCCTGTAGGAAATCTTTTACTCTGTTTCAAAAAATATGGCATATTAAGAAGCCAGTTTTAATTTTCAAGTGCTTCTTTGTTTGAACTGATGCACTTGAAAAGGCTGCCTTAAAAAGGGGGAGTGATTTTTTCTTAATGTGGCTTCCTGCAGGTTGATTACTTTTGACTCAGTTCCTCCTCGCGATTCTGTCCTTTCTGCTCACAGACTCAGTTTACAAAGCAACCAGGTATCTTGTAAAATCATAAATGGTAGAGGTACTGTCACCCTCCTGTGAATGACAAAATCGAGTCCGAGACACATCTGGAACTAGGGCTGTGGCCTCCGGGCTCTGTCCAGCACCCACACCTTCCTGCCCTCACCCGAGCTGTGTCCACTTGAGGCTCTCCTGTCCTCTCTCGTCTAGCAGTCAGTAAATGCTCGCTTGCTCTCTCTTCCTACTGGATTGTTCCACTTAACATTCCGTTCACTGCCATGTGGCGGCAAAACTCTAACTGACATCTGTCTTCTGTCCTGACTTTGCCAGAGAGAACGATATCACCCCCGTGCTGGACCACACCTTCTGTGTGGAACACAACGCTTTCGGGAGGATTCTTCAGCATGAACTGAAGCCCAACGGCAGAAATGTTCCTGTCACGGAGGAGAACAAGAAAGAATATGTCCGGTAATACTCTGGGGAACCTGGTGGTTGCCAGTGGGGACAGACACCCAGGTGCCCAGGGCCGTGTGGACAAGGCTGAGTTCATGGACTGTGGGGCTCACTTGCTGCATGAGATTTGCCTGTCCCCGCCAGCACTTGTGACAGAAGCACATTACAGAAGACACGTCCAGAAGCCGTTAGGTTCAGCAGGGGGCAGGTCTGCGTGGAGGAGCCCGGATGCGACCAGGCCTGACCTGGCGGAGGGAGACTAATGACCCGAGAGCCCAGGTGGGGGAAGGACTTTCAAGTGACCCCCCCAGATCCGTCCGAAGCTGCCAGAGCGTAGGAGAGAGAAGGAAACCTAGACGTTTCCTTGAGCCCAGTCTCCAGGAAGTCTACTCCATTGTAGTCTGTTTTCCCACTTCTTAATCACAGCAAATAAATGACCAGTCACTTAGAGTGGAGATTTAGAAACAAGGACACCTCCGTGTGTTCAGGCTGTCCAACTGGTAATGTAGTTCTCACGGCATCCTGTATTTTATTTTCAAATACATTTTTAAATTGTGGCAGTTGTTGGAACAGGTCAGGTTAAATACTACTGCTATTTCTAGCAGTGAATCAGAAGATATAAGGGCACGAGCTGTTTTATTTTAACCTGATCCTTAGGCTAAGTATTACCAACTCGTGGGTTTTCCTCCCACCTCGGGGCGGCTGGGCTGGCAGGGCATTGGACTCAGCAGATGGATGTCAGAATCTGCTAATGGAGAAAAGCTTTTTTCATGAACCGTTGGTATTGCTTCCAACTTGTGAATTTTTCTTTCAGGTTATATGTAAATTGGAGATTTATGAGAGGAATTGAAGCCCAATTCTTAGCTCTTCAGAAAGGGTTTAATGAGCTCATTCCTCAACACTTATTGAAGCCTTTTGACCAGAAGGAACTCGAGGTACGTGCTCAGTGTGTTGAGTCAGGCTTTCCTTAAAGGGCCCTGAGGCTTGCAGTGATTCCTCATAGCCGTGGGGGTCTGTCGGGGCTCCCAGAATAGAGTCAGGGCTGGAGTGAGAAGGGGGTCGAGGAGGTTTGAGCCAGTTTATGACAAGGCCAGGCGTCTACTTGGCATCAGTGAATCCAGATAATTCTGGGGGCCTTATTCAGGGTGGTTTGTGGCTGATCGTATTTTTCAGGATCTCTAGCAGTGGGGATTCCTGACCCTCTCCTGTGTAGTCACCTCAGATCGAGGAAATTGTCTCATATATTGCCAACTTTTCCCACAATGTCAACTTGCTGTTCTTATTCTGCACTTAGTAGACTCTGAACAAAGTGTTACTGTTTTCTCTAATCACACTTCATGTACTTGAACAATGAGGCATTCACCTCGTATCCATCTATTTGGTGCCAGATAGCTCAAGCCTTTAAAATTGTTCTCAGTCTTTCCGCCACCAGTGAGATGCCGAGAGCTTGAGCCAAGCGGAGCCTCCCTTGGGTGGGACAGTAGACCTCCAGAGGGAACTTTTTAAGCAAGTTGCAGAAACAGCATGTAGCTCCTGCTTCATTCCCTTCTCTTCAGATTTTTTTTGGGGTTGCCAGGGAGGAAATATTAGGGAACAGTGTGTTTTTCCAGGATGTCAAGTTGTTTTATTTTTTTTCAATCTAGTTGTGGGGGTGTGCAGCTCAGCTCCAAGTCAAGTCGTCGTTTTAGTTTTTCAATCCAATTGTGGAGGGCACAGCTCACTGATCCATGTGG
This sequence comes from Rhinolophus ferrumequinum, assembly GCF_004115265.2. Classification (NCBI taxonomy): domain Eukaryota; kingdom Metazoa; phylum Chordata; class Mammalia; order Chiroptera; family Rhinolophidae; genus Rhinolophus; species Rhinolophus ferrumequinum. The sequence goes on along the minus strand of NC_046307.1, from coordinate 6,261,923 downwards.
GAATTGATCTGGCAACCTTGGTGTTACGCATACACACTCTAACCACTGAGTAAACTGGTCGCCCACCGGTGGCTGAGCTCCAAGCTCAAGCCATTGTTTTCAATCTAGTTGTGGAGGGTGCAGTTCACTGGCCCATGTGGGAATCGAACCGGCAACCTTGTTGTTAAGAGCTCGCGCTCTAACCAACTGAACCATCCGGCCACCCCTCTCTTCAGATTTTAAATTCCACACATCATTGTCGTATGAGGTTCCTGTGATGTGTGCGGCCCCGTTTTACACTCAGCTCCATGCAGTCTTGCTGGTGCTTCTTCCGTCCTCACCAATGTGGTGCAAAAACATGAACACAAACTTGGTGGCAGAAAATGACCCTTCAGTGGCTGTGTACCACAGTCCTAGGGGTTGGAAACCAGCCTGAGGTGGCAGAAAGCCAGGCGTGGTGCTTCAGGCGTACTGCTGGCTTGCCTTTCTTCTTGTTTAAATGTGTGTCTAGTTTATTTGGACATAGCTGCTACTTTGCTCTGGGACCAAGTCTTTAGCTCCTTTCACGTCCTGGAGACCTGGGCGGCATGTTACGACACCGGTTTACACACCTGAGGAATAATTGCCTGTGAACCCTTCACAGCTGATCGTCGGTGGCCTGGATAAGATAGACTTGAACGACTGGAAGGCTAATACCCGGCTGAAGCACTGCGCAGCTGACAGCAGCGTCGTCAGGTGGTTCTGGCAGGCTGTGGAGACCTTCGACGAGGAGAGGAGGGCCAGGCTCCTGCAGTTTGTGACAGGATCCACCCGTGTCCCACTCCAAGGCTTCAAGGCCTTGCAAGGTGACTGACGTGGGGGCGGGGCCGCTGGCGCAGGGCATCTTCACTGGGCGTCTTCTCCCCTGGGCCAGGGCAGGGAGAACGGGAATGTGCTGGGGTGGTCTTCCTGAAACGCCTAGAAAGCGACGTGACATGCTTTCATCACCGCGCGGTGCTCACCGGCTGGGGGGCTCTCACTCCCCCTGGCCATAGAGATCCTTTTCCCCCATAAAGGTGATGGTCTCTTGGTTTCCGTTATCTCTGCCAGCTCCCAGTCCTCAAGGCTCTGCTGTCCTTTGCCCAAGTTGAAAGAAAGTGTCTGTAAATATAAAAGTGTAGGAGAGGCTATCAGCAGAACAAAGCCCAGCCTCCTGTCACACCCACCCCTCCTAGTGTCCCTGCAGCCAGAATCAGCAGGTGGACGTCACTTTGCAGCAGCCATGGCGGGTGCTGACCAGCCTGATGTCCACTCGGAGCTGAGTCTGGAATGATCTGAACAAGGAAGGACCCAGTGGAGCCCAGTGTGTCTCCTCCTATAGAATTGGTTGACAAAGGAGGGTACAAATAACAAGCTTTTGCGAAAGAAATCAGAGTTTTTAAAGTGTACTATGGATTCATTTGTAGATACTTAGGTCAGGCCCCTCCCTCCTGAATCAAGAGACCCAGTCTATTGCTACCAGGTTGGTCATTAGCTCCAGGGGTCCTCCCTGGCCTTCAGTTTCCTCCTTTATACAGGGGCTGCCTGACAGGCTGCACCGTCCAGTTAGGTACCCACGTGCGCTCTCATGCCTTTCAGCTCTGACTGGGTCCCTGGCTCACCCAGATCTGGAGTGGCGGTTGGAAGGCTATAGATGCTGAATATTTTGTGCCTCACGAGGAGATCAGAGAGGCTCACGGTCAGCCGCAGCTAGTCAGCTGGGAAAGTACTCGCAGGCTTCTCCCCGGCCCTGTGACTTGTAAAGTTTCAGATTTTCGTCACTTGATAACCTTGATAGCCAGAAGGAGTAAAGAAGAATAGTAATATATTGAAATTTAGTAAATTGAACTTTGCATGTTAATACTGAGAACAGAGATATATCACGTATAGAACATTCTCTGTAGACTTTTTCTTATTTTAAGCACTTCTTTGAGAGAGAAGTTACTTCCATTTCCTTGGGCTTTGGTCCTAGGTGTTTGTGTCTGTTTCTTTTTCCATCATACCTCTGCCTGAAGACAGTTTATGACTATATCCTGCTTTTCTTTGATCACTGCTGTCCTCTGCCAACAGTGGGCCTGCTTGCTAAACATTTCTATTAAAAGAAAATCCCTATCGCTTCTTGGCCTTTTGGCTAAGATCAAGTGAAGAAAATCCCTGATGATTTAAGGATTCTACCTGCAGACACCCCCACTGGAGCCAGCTCATGGTCAGGTGCATAGGAGAGTGCTCATGCGTCTGCTCCGCGCCACGGGCTTTCTAAATGTCTGATTAGTCACTTGATGGCCAGAGGCTCCTGTTGCCATGGCAACTCCGTGACCCTCTGGCGGGACAGCCCACCTGGGCGTTGGGCCAAGGGTGTGGTCAGCAGTGGGGCCCAGGCCCAGCCTCTGAAGTGCATTAACTAGAATGTTGTCTTGTAAGGTTCTACAGGCGCCGCAGGGCCCCGGCTGTTCACCATCCACCTGATCGACGCCAACACAGACAACCTGCCAAAGGCCCACACCTGGTAAGCAAAGGGCTGTGCAGGCGCCATCCCCTGGGAGCTTCTGCAGCGTGTGCTCTCTCACGCGACTCTCTAAGCTGTCTCATTTATGCAGAGTCCCAGGTAACAACTGGCAATGGCACCAGTGTCGAATGGGACAAGCACTGGGCAGCGTGTCACATGTAAGGGTTATCAGAAGTCTCTTCCATGAAACCAGTTTTGTGGGATGTGATTGTGTTGGCTGCCACTCCCATGGGCGCGTCTGCACTTTCTGGGCCTCGCTGCACATATGCATGGGCGCACACGTGTACCTGTCAGTGGGACAAGTTGTAGTTTTAAGTGGGAGTTACTGGTCTTCACTTTATCTGACCTTCCTGGGGCCCCACTGTCCCCTCAACTTTGCGTGTGACAGATGCACCTTGCCTATTTTGAAAAATACATCCTCCCTAAATTTCAACTTAATACCATGTTTCCTCCGAAAATAAGACCGGGTCTCATATTAATTTTTGCTCCAAAAGACGCATTAAGGCATATTTTCAGGGTTGGCTTATTTTTTCATGTACAACAATCTACATTTATTCAAATACAGTCATGCCATCTTCTTCTGGAACATCCTCATAACGTACTAAGTGCGTCCGTCTGACTGACGATCTTAACTGAGGTTTATTTTCGGGGTAGGTCTTATTTTCGGGGAAACACGGTATCTGTAGTGGATTATTTCCTTTGTGGTTTAAAAATCCAATCACTTACATACACTTTGTCTCAGAACAATTTATTGAGAACAGTCACCTCTAGTTCAGGAGAACCAGTCCCACATGTTGCAGATGCTGGCCCGGACACCCTCTGATATGTGACTTTGGGCAAGTTGCTAGATAGGCTAACTGGGGTTTGCACATGTGTGAAAGGCTGTGAAAGCTGTTTCCGGGACTGTGGGGGCGTCCAGAGCATGGCCCCCAGCCTGGCACTGCAGGAATGGGGCCGTGTGCACACACCCCCTCCTCCTAAGGTTTTGTCCTTTCCTAGTTTAGTGCCTAGAATAAAACGGATATGGAAAATCTCCCCCGATGCTAATGCTCCTGAAAAAAGACTTCAACACCATTTAGCCCGACTCATTCTTAGCAAAAACCATCCTTAGTTGCCTAACCCCTAGTAATTCAATAGGCCACACTGTGTCCTCTGGGTCACAATTTTCTATTTTTGATTTGTTGAGATAATAGCTTCTTAGAGAGTGTCTTTTTCCTTGCACAGTCACTGGAAATGAATTTCCCCATGGAAATACTGAGTCCGAAATTTAAGATTCATTTCATCTAGCAGGGATTTGACATTTTATTAGTTTTGAGATACAGTTTCTGGTTTTGCAGGGGATTTTCCAGGCTGCCCCATTTTGGTCTCAGATCAAGTCACAGAGGAATAGACCGACATACAGTAAATTATTAGTGGCAATTTGACTGCCGGCCAGTCTGGGTTATGCTGGTCTACAAAGATGGTATTCCTGATACTGAGTGATTTCTCCCAAAGACAAAAAATACAAACAAAACAAGTTAAGAGCTTTGTCCTAATATCAACAGTAGATAGTAGTTTGGTTTTATTTTAGTTTTAAAGACCTTTATTGCTGTGTGTTGAAAACTCTTGGCATTAGAAGCAGAAAAGCACAAGGGGGGTGTGGACAACTCAGCTGTTCCCCCCCCCACCCCCGAGTACTGGTGACGAGAGACTTCCACCTTCCCATTGCCCTGCAACCCCCCGCGAATGCTTTGCTCCTGCCTGTCCTTGGCCCTGAAGCAGCTCCTAGGGCCAGACTGCCCCCAGCAGTGACTGTCACTCTTTTGTCCTGTTCCAGCTTTAACCGGATCGACATTCCACCTTATGAGTCTTATGAGAAGCTCTACGAGAAGCTGCTAACAGCAGTGGAAGAGACCTGTGGGTTTGCTGTGGAGTGAAGAGCAACCAAAGGCAACAGATTCTAGCTCATGACCGCCAGACCAAAAGCATATCGCTTTCTGCGCGCCTCCTGCAAAGCGGGCTGAGGCACTGGAATTCTAGATAACCTGAGGGAAAGGACTGTCTCCCCTCCTTTTCACTGGGGGAGCGAAAGGGGCGGGGGGACTTTGGTTGGTGGCTCCCACCCATATTTTCCTCCTTTACGACAGTACTCCCACCCCCTTCCATCACCCATCCAATAAAGTACAGCCAGGTTTAGATTTGGCTTCGGTCACACAGGATATTCTCCGGTTGTAGCACGGTGACAGGCTCACGGCCCTGTGCTCTTTATAGGAGTGTCGACCTGCAGTTATGGAACCGAGCTTGGCTTACTGAGGGTTTGTAACTCGTAGCTATCCCAGCTTTTCTGCCTCAAAACAAATTCCAAATTTCACATCCTAGCAGCCTGCTCTGGGTAGCAGATTAAATTCTACCTGAAAAGTAACTGTATAATATATATGCTTATTGGAATTCTGCCACAGCAGGAAGCTTGAGTCCAAAATGTGCTTCCCTTTTAGAAAGGTAAAGGAATTGGGGGACAGCATTAGCTGGAGGCCCAGGGTAGGTCTTTTCAGGGTATCCTGGTTGAAAATTTTGTTTTACTTAGAGAAAAATGATCTTTCCTTTGAAGAGCCCCTTTTGCCGCATTATCTATCCAGTTCGAAATATTTTTCCAATGAAAATACCACATAACGAAGCTTATGAAAGAGCAGGCCAAAACCAGCCTCAGCTCCCAAACTGTGGCTTCTGCTACCACCTGTACTAGATGAGTGGCAACTGAGCCACTTGAATACTAACAAACTATCGTGCGGAAATGTCTAAGATCTAAACTAACTCAACAAAATTCTGTTATTCTAGCTGCGGGGGTGGTGCAAACTAGCTTAAAAGGGAGCGGGAATACATAACCGCGATGACCAGAATCCACGCCACATTAGTTTTGCACAAAGGAAGGCATGGATGTAAACCTGACAGCAGAGGGGGACGCGTCCACCCTGACTCATTCAGCCCATTTCCCCAGTGTCAGATGGTGACAGTAACAACTGCCACTCGATTTACTTGCCCAGATGTCTTCGTATGATGAGCAAGGCCAAAGCAAGCCTCGACCGTAAGTTTCTAACACCATTTTCCAGTTTGCACAAAAGTTCACACAGTGTTTTAACTAAGCGGCTTGATTTCGGATAGCTGAACTTCAGTGGACAATGGCAGCAGCAGCAAGCTCTCCTGTCTGGTTTTTTGTTGTTTTTGTTTTGGGGGCAAGTGCAGGATAATTCCTTAGCAAGACATTTCACTGTTGAAATTTTGCTGTTGAAAATTTTGAGTTAAGCGTTGGAATCCAGCTGTGGGTCTGAGATGGGTCTGGAAGGAGCGTTTGGACGACCGTTTCGCTGTTCTTTCTGTTACTAACACCAGTAGACTGGCGGCATGGAGCGTACTCACCGTGCTGCGCTTGCGCGCTCCTTGGCTTCCCCAGCAGCCGTCTGCCCTTCGGCGCGGGCAGCGCTCGGCCCTCTTAGGAGATAGACCCGCCCCCTGCGCTGAGCTTTGCCCAGTGGGGGCCACGGGTCACTAGCCGTGGGTTCCAGGGGCTGCGAGAGAGCCTAACTTCTGTACTGACTGGGGATCTAGATAGAAGGGGTGTCGAGCGTGATCTGCCACAGAAGGAAAACTTAGTCCACTCATGAAGTCCAGGTGGAACGGTGGGCTGGCTCTTTCCAGAGTTGGGCTTTGCCCCAGTTGGGCTTATCCTGTGTCTCATTTACCATGATACATACCGAGGGCATTCTAGAAGCTGGCTCCCCACTGATTCCATCCAGTCCTCCCTCGTAATCTTCCTGTGGACATGAGGAAATGAAAATACCGACCTCCCACCAGATAGGTCTCATCTCACGTGGTGGGAGAAGACCTCCACCAGAGATCTGAAAGTGGGAAGACCCACCCGACTTTTCCCGTGGTGGTGATCAAAATCTGTAGTAATTAGGAAGGAAACGAGGGTTGAGTGGCTGGAAAGACTTGGAAGCAGGCACGTGGCGTTTGACTCCTTCCTGCTGTTGGGAGCGTGCATGAGCCTCAGAACCCGCAGCCCACGCTGCTCTCGCGTCACGTGTCTCCCCAGTGAGATCCAGAGGGTCGTGTCCTGCTCCTGCAGGGGCTGCTCAGGACGCACCGGTTTCCCGCCAGTAAGGCCTGGCTCTCTGCTTTCCTCCTTCCGCCGCACGTGGCACGCCCATCAGCTGTGCGTGTCACCCGGGCGCCTGAAAGAGCAGAGCTTTCCAGAGCTCCGTTTACTTTTGCCACACGCGGGCCTGCCCGTCAGCGGCACTGCACTTCTAGAAGTTGAAACATCCGCAGTGATTTGGGCCTTTGATCCACCCCAGAGAACAGTGTAGCTCCCGATCTGCAGGAACCCCGTCCACACGTGCACCCGCGCCGGTCACCCCTCTCGGAGATCCCAGACACCCACCCTGCCCGCCCCCTCGCCTCTGCCCAGATGCCTCAGGGGCGCAACTTCCAGGCTTGCCCTCGCCAGCGGTCAGCAGCCGACCCTCAGGGATGTAGCGAACCACCGCTCTGCCAGCGCTTTGGGGAGGAAACGTGGAGGGGCGGCCTGGGGGACAGTGACTTGCTCATGACGTCTGCAGGGAGATTCCGCCCGCGGGACGGAACCGTGGCCCCGGAACCTGCTCCGCCGAACGCTCGGCGTTCAGGTGGGCGGCCCTCAGGTCCGCTGTCAGGACGGGCTTCTGCAGCCGGGGTGTGCCACGCGCTCGGCAGCCTTCCCGAAACATAGTATGAATTTTTTAAATTTGTTTATTTTTGTTTCTCAACCACTTTATAATGTATTTTTTAATTTATTTTGTAATGTCTTGTTTTTAAGTATTGCTGCTATCCTTGTTATTCTTCCCACTGTTTTTATTGCTGATTTACTTTGTGAAAGTTGTACACTAATGTTCTGTTTTATGTCAAAATCAAAAGTATTTAAAGAAATACTAGTTCTATTTAATGTGGTTATGGAACCAGCTGGAAATACAAAACAAACAGTGATTGTACAGCAGGCTGGACCCGGGAGGTCAGGTTCATTTTGTTACATATGCAATAAACTCACAACTTTACATTTTTGGCATCTGTTATTTCATCGTGGAAGTGATATTCCGATTTCCAAGTGATATTCCTACAAGAATGGAAGTCAGTGGTCAGGGATATTGCAGGGGCCCTCTAAGGAAAAAGGACAAACAAGCATAGAATTGTGGAAGAAACTCATGAAAACATGGCAGTCAGCCATAAGTGCTCTACCCAGCAGAAACGTGTGCGAGTGAAAACATCGCCAGTCTGTTGACTTCTTCTCACACTGGTCATATTTGTTGGCTTGTTTTTTTTTTTTCATATATTTTTATGGTAAAACATATATGATATAATACCTATCAATTTAACTAACATGGTTAATGTACAATTCAGTGGCATCAAATTCATTTCAGTGTTGTGTGACCATCACCATTATCTATACCCAAAACGTTTTTATCTTCCAAACTGAAACTGCCCGTTAACTAATAAGTCCCATTCTCCCCTGACCCCAGTACCATGTAGATACTTCATACAGAGAGACTCAGAATATTTGTCCTGTGTCTGACTTCCCTTCGCATATTATTTTTTCAAGGTCCATCCATGTTAGAGCATATATCGAAATTTCATTCCTTTTTATCACTGAATAATACTCCATTGTAGGAATATATCACAGTTTGTTTTACCGTTTATTTGGCGGACACTTGGTGTGATAGTTAATGTTATGTGAGAACTTGACTGGGCCATGGTACCCAGAAAAGGTTACAGACTAATATCTGAATCTTCTTTAATTTCTTTCAGCAATGTTCTGTAGTTTTCAGCATGTAAGTTTACTCCTAAGAATTGTACTCTTTTCAATGCTATTTTAAATGGAATTGCTTTTTTAAATTTTCTCTTTGGATTGTTCATTGTTAGTGTATAGATACAACTGATTTTGGTTTGTTGATTTTGTATCCTTCAACTTGGCTGATTTCATTGATTAGTTGTAACAGTGTGTATTTTCTAGGATTTCTACACATAAGATCATGTTATTTACAAACAGATCATTTTATTTCTTCCTTTCCAATTTGAGTGCCTTTCATTTTTTCCTTGCCTGATTGCTCTGGCTAGGACTTCAGTACTATGTTCAATAGAAGCAGTGAGAGTGGACATCCCTGTCTTGTTCCTTAACAGAAAAGCTTTCAGCCTTTCACCACTGAGTCTGATTGTTACCTGTGAGACTTTTCACATATGGCTTTTATTATGTTGAGACAGTTTCCTTCTGTTCCGAGTTTATTGAGTTTTCATTATGAAAGGTGTTGAATTTTGTCAAATGATTTTGCTGCATCAATTGAGATGATCATGTGATTTTTCCCCCGTTATTCTGTTATATGGTATATATTACATTGATTTTTGTGTGTTGAGTGATCCTTGCATTCTAGGAATAAATCCTACTTTGTCACGATGTATAATCCTTTTTCTATGTTGTTGGATTCAACTTGCTAATATTTTGTTGGAGATTTGGCATAAATATTCGTGAGGAACATTAACCTGTAGTTTTCTTGTAGTGTCTTTGGCCTCATAGAATGAATTAGGAAGCATTTTCTTTTCTTCACGTTTTTTGGAAGAGTTTGAGAACAACTGGTATTAAATCTTCTTTAAATGATTGGTAGAATTCACTAGTGAAAGTCTGGGTTTTACTGTGTTGGGAGGTTTTTGATTCCTGATTCAATCTCCTTACTAGTTATAGGTCTATTCAGATTTTCTATTTCTTCATGATTCAGTCTTGGTAAGATGTATGTCTAGAAATTTGTCCATTTCATCTAGGTTATCCATTTTGTTGGCATACAGTTATTCATAGTACAGTTGACCCTTAACAACTGTGCAATCCACTTATTAAAAACCACGGGTTTTATTTCACAAATGTATTAGACCATTTTTTGAGATTTCCTTAGTGCTGTGAAGCAATTACATCAATTACAGCAGGCTGCCGTAAAGCAATCATGTTGCTGCTGCTTCATTATCAATAGAGGAATTGTAAAACGTGTAAGGAAATATGATTTTCTTTTTCCCATTCTTTTCATTTTTGATGTCTAATGTCTGTCATACCTATAACATCTACAGTGTTTTGTATAAGACAACATTGATGCAGTTACTGATATGAAGTTCATCTGATAAACAGATGATGTAAACTTAGCGTATCAATACAGAACAGTACAGGACTGGAAATGAATTTCCCCCATGATTTTCTTAACATTTTCTTTAGCTTACTGTTTTGTAAGAATAGTGTATAATACAACATACAAAATGTGTTGACTTTTATGTGTTTTGTTTTTTTTTTTAAGGGGAACAGGACTTTATTGGGGAACAGTGTGTACTTCCAGGCCTTTTTGCCAAATCAAGTTGCTGTCCTTTCCATCTTAGTTGTGGAGGGTGCCATTCAGCTTCAAGTTGTTGTCCTTTCAGTCTTAGTTGTGGAGGGCGCAGCTCAGCTCCAGGTCCAGTTGCCGTTTTCTAGTTGCAGAGGGCACAGCCCACCATCCCTTGCGGGAGTCAAACCGGCAACCTTGTGGTTGAGAGGATGCACTCCAACCAACTGAGCCATCCGGGAGGCAGCTCAGCTCAAGGTGCCGTGTTCAATCTTAGTTGCAGGGAGCAGAGCCCACCATCCCTTGCGGGACTCGAACTGGCAACCTTGTGGTTGAGAGCCCACTGACCCATGTGAGAATTGAACCGGCAGCCTTCGGAGTTAGAAGCATGGAGCTCTAACCTCCTGAGCCAGCTGGCCGGCTCCTTGAATTTTATGCTATTGATAAGGTGAAAAGTAAGCTATCAGTAGCTAAGTTTGGGGGGGGGGGTCAAATGTTATACACAGTTTTCTGATTGCACTGGACTTAGCACCCCAACCCCTGCATTGTTCAAGGATCAACTATTACTCTAATAGTCCTTATTTTTCTTAGTCATTTAGCTAAAGGTTTGTCACTATGTTGATTTTTCTTGAAGAAACAACTCTTGGCCTCAGTGATTTCTTTGTTCTCTATTCTCTGTTTTATTTTTCTGTGCCATAATATTTATTATTTCCTTCCACTGCTAGCTTTGGATTTATTTTTTTCTAGTTCCTTAAGGTGTAAAGTAGGCTGTAGCTTTGAGACCATTTTTCTTTTTTAATGTAAGCATTTACATCTATAAATTTTCTTCTTTAGCACTTCAGTTTTGATATGCTATAATTTCACTGACATTTATCTCAAGATATTTTCTAACTTCCCTTGTGATATGTTAATTTCCATATATTTGAATTATTTTTCATTACTGATTTCTAATTTCATTCCATTATGGTAAGAAAAAATATTTTGTATAGTTTCAGTCTTTTAAAATTTATTGAGACTTGTTTTATGGCCTAACATCTGGTGTATGCTGGAGAATGTTCTATGTGCACTTGAAGAGGGTGTGTTTTACGCTAGTTTGGGGTGGGGTGTTCTGTATATGTCTGTTAGATCTAACTGGTCTGTTATTCAGGTCCCCATTTTCTTACTGATCTGTCTCATTCTGACCTATAAAGAGTGAGGTATTGAAATCTACTACTATTGTAGAGCTCTCTATTTTGCCCCTTCAGTTGTTCTGTGTTTGCTTTGGGTCTCTTTGAATTTATCTTAGTAGGAGTTGGAGTTTCTTAAATTTGCATGTCCAGTTCTTTCCTGAAACTGGAAATATTTTGTCCATTATTTCTTCAGATAAGCTGTCTGCCTCTTTTTCCTTCTGGGACTCCAGTAATGCATATGTTGATCGGCTTGATGGTATCCCATAATCCCTTAGGCTCTCTTCACTTTTTCTTTTTACTCCTCTGATTCAGTGATTTCAAATGACCTTCAAGTTCACTGATTCTTTTGCCTGTTTGAGTATGCTATTGAACCCCTTTATTGAACTTTTCAATTTAGTTATTGTATTTTTCAGCTCCAGAATTTGGTTCTTTTTTTACTTTATATGTACATGTCGGGGGAGAAGGGTGGGAGGAAACTAGGAATTGGGCCACTTCCTCCCCACCATGCAGCGCTGTGCCAGGAAGGGTTGATGCAAAGGCAAGTAAAAATGCCACAAAATTTCCTACCACTTTTGAATGTGACTTTTTCTTGATTGGGCATTCATCTGGTTGCTATAGATCTTTAACTGGTTTCCAGAGGTCCTATAAAGTCATTTTAGTCTCTCTACTTGTTCTTGTTTTTAATGTTTCCATGGGGGAACAAGAGCCTGGAGCTACCTACTCTACCATGGTATATCTCTGTCTTTTCGTTAGAGAGTTTGATACATTTACATTAGTAGTTACTGATAAGGGGGCACTTACTTCTTCCATTTTATTACCGTGTTTCCCCGAAAATAAGACCTAGCCAGACAGTCAGTTCTAATGCATCTTTTGGAGCAAAAATTAATATAAGACTGGGTCATATATTAATTTTTGCTCAAAAAAACACATTAGAACTGATTGCCCGGCTAGGTCTTATTATCAGGGAAACATAGTATTCGTTTTCTATATGCCTTATAGTTTTTGTCCTTCATTTCCTCCATTACTGCTGCCTTTTGTGTTTATTTGATTTGTTATAGTGACATGTTTTTATTTTCTCATTTCCTTTTATGTATATTCTATAGATTTTTTCTTTGTGGTTGCCATGGGGATTGCTCTTACATTCTAAAGTTATAAAAATCTAATTTGAATATGTGCTAACTTAACTTGAATAATATACACAAACTGCTCCTATACAGCTCCAACTCCCCCTTCTGTTATTGTCACAAATTACATTTTTGTACATTTTGTGCCAATAATATATATTAGTAGTTTTTTATGCATTTGCCTTTTAAAGCATATACAAAATAAAAAGTGGACTTACAAACCAAAATTACAATAATAGATTTTTATAGGGATAGTGCCCATGTATTTACCTTTACTGGAGTTCTTGATTTCTTCTTACAGCTTCGAGTTACTGTCTAACATCCTTTCGTACTGAAGGACTCCCGTTAGCATTTCCTGCAAGGCATGTCTATTGGTAATGAACTCCCTCAGCTTTTATCAGGAAATGTCTTAATTTCTCCTTCATTTTCAAAAAACAGTTTTGCAGGATACAGAACTTTTTTTTCTTTCATCAATTTGAATAAATCAACCACTGTTTATCTGGCCTCCAAGGTTTCTGATGGAAAAATCTGCTGGTAATCTTATTGAGGATTCCATGTATGTGACGGTCTTTCTCGCTGTTCTCCACGAGTCTGTTTTTGTCTTTTGACAGTTTGATTATACTGTGTTCTTGAGCTTTTCTATCTGGAGTTTGTTGAGTTTCTTGGATTTGAGGATTCATGTCTTGCATAAAATTTGAGAAGTTTTCGGTCATTATTTCTTAAAATATTCTTTTTTGCCTCTCTCTCTCTCTCTCTCTTTCTCTCCCCCTCCTTCTCTCCCTCCCTCCCTCCCTCCCCCCCACGCCCCTCCTTCTTCTGGGACTCCCACAATGCATATGTTTGCTTGATGGTGTCCCTTGGGTCCCTTTGGTTTTGTTCACTTTTCTTCATTCTCTTTTCTCAATAATTTCAATTGTCTTTAAGTTCATTGTTTGTTTCTTTTGCCTACTTAAATATGCTTTTGAACGCCTAAAGAATTTTTCATTTCAGTTATTGGACTTTTCAGCTCCAGAATTTTTTTGGGGGGAGGGCGTTCCTTTATATAATTTCTCTCTCTTTATCAATATCTTATTTTGTTTGTATATTGTTTTCCTGTCTTTTTCCATGTCTTCCTTTAGTCCTTTCAGCAGCTGTTAGTCCTTGTCTAGCAAGTCTGCTTTCTGTGACGATTTCTTTAACTTTTTGTTGAAAACTAGACATTTGAATCTTACAATGTAACTCTGCAAATCAGATTCCCCTCTTTTCCCGGGGTTTTTATTTTTTCAAGTTAAAAGTGTGATCAGCCTAAGGTGAAAATTTAAGGTCGTGTCAGGTCTTCCCTGAGCCTATGTCTTTCCATAGGCATGAGTATAGCTTTCTAAATTCCCCTAGATAGGTGGTTGCTTTTTTAAAAAATTATCTCACATTTTTCCTGGCGCAACTTAATTTGGTCCTGTGGTCTGGGTTTCACAGGCTGCAGTCAGATGTCAGCCAGACTGTTTTCCTCTCAAGGCTCAACCAGGGAAGAATCCTCTCAGAGTCTGCCAGGTTGTCTGCAGAATTCATTTTGTTGTTGCTTTGTGACTGAGGGTCCCAGCTTCTTACTAGTTTTTGGCTGGAGGCCATCCTCAGTTGATAGTGGTTGTCCATGCAGCTGCTTTTGAATATTCTAATCATTAAATGTTTGTCTCCCAAAGGGGAAAAAATAAAACTGCAGCTGTTCCTTTAAATCCCCTGGAAGCTCCTGCTTCTGTTCCTTAGTCAAAAGCAGCGATCAGAACACAGAACCTGACAGTTGGAGGACAAAGTCCTTATTGCTACTCTGGCTTCGGCACGTTTCCCCAGGAGCGCAGGCATGGCCGCCCGCCACGGGGTTGTGGGCTGGGCAGCTACTGCATTAAAAGCTGAAAGTGACAAAATGAACCACAATTAGCCAAGCTTTCTAATAGACTCTGGAATTCCAAAATCATTACACCAGATTCCGTAACTCTCGTTTTCGTCAAAGTGGAGATAGAGTCGTGCTGCTTCCTGCTCCGCTAACTTCCTTGACGTCGTCTGGTCGTATTCGTCTATTTCCCACCCCGTCACTGTCACTGGAAAACACACGCACGCACACACGTGTCCTGCGCTCTGCTGTCTGTGAGGGCACGCTGAGCTGCTCCTGGGGCTCGTCAGCTTTTTCCGCTGTCGAGTCAAAATACTGTAGGTTTCTCCACAAGTCAGTACACCTACCTGTCTGTTCCCGCACGTGCCCTGCCTATTAGCTTGATGACTCTGTAAAAGCCTGCTCTTTGGGAAGTCTGTAGTTTGTTCCTTCCTCCTCCCCTCCACCGACAGACACACTGGCCTTCCCTCGGAACTGTGTTAACGTGTCTTCTGCGTTTTGCCTGGTGATCAGATGCAGACACACACATGCAGATTTTTTTCCTTTTCAATGCCCTCAAGACGCAAAGTGTCATTGTTGAGAGAATCCTGGCTCTGTAATGTGACTTTGGACACATTACCTAACCCATCCATGCCTCACTTTACTCATCTGCAAAATGGGGATAACAGCCCCTTCCTCCAAGGGCACTGTACTACTTACATGTGTCCTTGTGTAAAGTGCTCAGAGCCGTGTAGACACGCAAGTGTTCTGACGTCATGTACATGTGGGAAACGGCAAGGACTTAACCTTTCTGCATCTGTGTCGCAAGCCCAGAATGGCAGGGGTGCTGGGTGTGCACTTTTCAGAACCATAGTCCCCAACATCTTTTGGGGCTCTGGGCAGAGATGCCCTGGTTGTGAACTTGCAGGAGTCTGGACAAGATCAGGAGGCTTTAGGAGAGTCCTGAGTTTGAATCCCGCTCCAGTCCACAGCTGTGTGACCTTCACTCTTGAGCCTTCATTTCCTTATCTGTAAAATCAGATTAAAATAAAAATATCAACTGATACAACAACACGAATGGTTATCAAAAAAATTGGCAAAAGACTCAGACAAAATGACATCATGTCAAAACAGGCCTTCCCTCTGGCGAAGGGGATGTGTGGGACGGGTCAAAGGGCACCTTCTGGACCCCTGGAAATACACGCGTCTTGGTCTGAGAGGGAGTCGAGTGAGTACAGATGTAAAACGTCAGCAAGTTGTTCACTGAGTGAAATCAATGCCAGAGCCTGAGACGAGAGACCAGCCCGGGGATGTCTGCCTTCCCCCTTCTCCCTCCTGCTTCCACACAAGGCCTGGGAACCCTGCTCCAGCAGTCCAGCGCCTGTCGCTGCCTCACACCCTGACAGAAGGGCAGTGCTGCGGGACTTGGGGAAGCCTTTGCACCCTCATAACAGCCAGTAGTCTTTCCCCCAGGTCTTTGATATAAATAGATTTCCAGTATTCCATCCAGGGCCTCCAAGCTCCGGAGCTGCCCCTCGCCCTGTCAGCTGCCACCCTGAGCCCTTCCAGGCGCTGAGCCATCTGCAGTCGGCATGCCCGAAGCTGCGCTCTCTGGCACCAGCTGTCTGTTGAGCTAGGGGCCACCTGGATGGAGGGGAGGGCCAAACAGCCACACTTCACCCCTAACTGGGCTCTCCTCCCACTTTCGCCCCCTCTATTCCACTCACCACACAGCAGCCGCGGGGAACGGGTAAAGATGTGAGGCCACCGGCTCGGTGCCACAGGAAGGGTCGGAGACATTGTGGAGAGGACACGGACAGTGGGAACTGGACCTGGAGGTGACAGCTCCATTAAGAAATGAAAATCCCTCCGCAGGCAAGTTGGAAGGATTTTTGAAGAAACTGACTGATACGGCTGAGTTAAAATAAGTATACCGTGTTTCCCCGAAAATAAGCCCCAGTTAAGATCGTCAGCCAGACGGACGCATTTAGTACGTTACTATGACGATGTTCCAAAAGACATGACTGTATTTGAATAAATGTAGATTGTTGTCCATGAAAAAATAAGACATCCCCTGATAATACGCCCTAATGCATCTTTTGGAGCAAAAATTAATATAAGACCCAGTCTTATTTTCAGGGAAACACAGTATTTTAAAACTCTTGAAAAAAGATGAAACCAAATGTATGCTAAAGTAGCAAAGAAAGATAAACTCATCAATGCTCTTAAAGATCGTATTGAAAAATCCCCAAACAGAATACTTCACCATAGCCAGAAAAAACAGGTGGTAAACACATATATCAAATCATATTGTACACCTTGGACTAATAATACACTGTGATATGTCAGTTATATTCAATAAAATGAGAAAAAATTAAAATCCACAAACTTCTATAAAAAAGTTTGAAATCATTTTTAATGTATCAATGGTAGTTCGTGTATGAAAGTTATAGGATCTTGGAGGTTTGAAAAATACTGAAAACAGGCTTGACACTTACCTGCAGGCGTTGGTGTTGTCAAGCCTTCCTGCAGCGTGAGGCGTCAGAACTGCTCTGCTCCCAGGGGAAACCAGCCTCGTCAACTCCTGGTCACGACTCACAGCCCTTGTGCTTGGACCGGAACCTGGGTGTTGAAATGTCCCATCTCCTTTATGACTCTAAAATTAAAACAACAGTGGTAGAAAGTGAAATGGAAAGTTCTGGCAGAAACTGCCCTGAGATAAAAACATGAATTTCTATTGAATATTCAATCAAGAGCAAATTCCCTGTGAAAAGAGAAGAGAACCTTCCCGAAGTAAAAGATCAGCCATGCATGCGAAGAGCTGGGACTCGCATCAGAGACCCAAATTCTGGAAACAGAAATCCTCAATGGCCATTATCAAAGCCAGCTCATTTCCACAAGAAAAACACAATTTACAAAAAGAGAATGCACACTCCAGATGAAACTTATCAGAAGGAATTCAAAGTTGAACATATGTCCCTGATAGTTCGAGTGAAGCATCTGGCAGAGGCCTGAGAGGCCCACAGAGAATCCTCTGGAAGCCGGACTGCTCAGGAAGAAGGAGCGTCGAGCTGTAAGGTGCAGGCACCCAGGCTGGACCCACGTGCTCCCCCAGGCTGTCCGTGCTCCTGATGGCCAGGCAGAGCCCAGACACTTGGACACGCACCGGCCCGGAGCTGCTGGCTGAGTTCTCCCCTCAGACACAGGTGTTACCATGGGCTCCCAGGGACAAGCCTAAGAGCACCTGTCCTTCGCTATATTCAGGACAACGAGGATGAGGCCTCCTAAGAATTCTCTCCAACAGTCTTCGTTGGCCCAACATACACTCCACCAACAACAGAAATGTGCACTGTGAATTGGATTCCCCCTTCTGTCCACACAGCTTGAGGTACAGCCTCCAATGCGCCAATCGGAAGACCCAAAACCTCAGCCAGACTCTGTGCTCAGTAATTTCTGTACTGAAGTAATTTTGAGTTTTTTTCTCTTTTAGCTTCATTGCTTTTAGTTCAGAGATAATACAGCGATTCAACTCAGAATCTTGATATAATGATTAATAACTGAAGACTATTTAAACATGAATCATTTAAGTTAGTTGCTTCCACTCCATTCTATTTGTAGGTACTGTTACTACAGAATTGTTGTTATTAATAAGTCTTCTGCAGGAATCCGTAAGTACAGCAATAATTATTTTGTCTTCTAAAATAATTTTGACCATTTTCTCTTTAAGTTTAATTGCAGTTGTTCAGGTGATTGCACAATAGTTCAAATGAAAGCTTCATAAAACTATCAGTTTTAGGATATGATTTATAAACATACAATATGAAACGTGATCTTATTGCAAATTTATTTCCATCTTATTTGGCTTCTGGCTAGTATAAAAATAGTACTTTTGTTTTGCTACTTAACAAGTTTTTTCTATTGGCCCAGAAAAAGAACAAATTCTTCTCTCTCCTCTAAAATAATGTTGAGTTCTCATAAATGGAAACTCAACAATAATTAGAGTCCTCTGAGGCATAAAGTTGTACTTTATTTAAAAGTGAGTCTCCTGCGGTAACTGTTCCCTTTTTTTCTGTCTAGAGAATGTGAGGCTGGGACGCCAGGTTTTGGCTGGTGCCATGTCACTCACTACATGGTCTGTACTGAGAAGACCCCAGCGCCTCAGAGCTTATTTCTGTGAACCGCAGGCTGGATTTAGTCTAATTTTAAAATTAATGTTTACACAATCATTTACAATCTTAAAAACTGATACTTTTGTAAATTACAGTTCAATAAAAAATGAAAAATTTCAATCAATTGCCTCGTGTGACATCAGCAGTATAGAAGACGAGGCAGCCCCAGGTCCTCAACCCGCAGGAATCATTAGACAAACAACTAAATACTGGCTAAAATAACTGTGGGAGCTCTGGGAATCAGGCAAAGAACGGAAACCAAGCAAAAGCCCCATTCATAGCTGTAGGAAAACTGAAGACATTTTTACCTGCCTTCGGCCGCCCCCTCTCTGGTGTGGCAGCACAGTCTGGGGACACTGGCAGCTTGGTCCCCACCCCCTTTCGCAAAGCAGACCGAACATATTCTTATATATAGAAAAACCAAAGAAACACACACCAAAAAACCCCGTTAGAGCTAAAAAAATGAACATATACCAGCTTCTCAAGGAGCCTTTTTAGGCGTTTTTATCTCCTCCCCCCCAGGCCCCCCCGTGATAAGGGAACAATAGGACTTGTATTGCTAAGAACCCACGGTCTGGTGTGAACGATAATGACAATGTGTCTTGGAGTTAATAACATAAAAGTAAAACATGTAACATTAATAGCACAGTGGGAAGGAAGAGATGGAAGTTTAATGTTACCAGATTCTTCCCTTATAGGTGAAGAATAATGTCATTTGAAGGTAGACTGACAAGTTCAAGAGGAATATAGTAACTAGATGATAATCCCTTTAAAATGATGCATGTTACCCAGAAATATATGAAAAGGATAATGCACCATTAACTCGGTTTTATCACACTACGTTCATGAGGCATAGGAGCAAAAACAGGTCTGAATTATACTTGGTAGTATTTTATTTAACATTTTCATCTATCTGTGTATGCATGATAGAGGTCCACACTTAGTTGACTCTTCATTAAATTTTGGAATTAAATATAAGCTATAGATTAAAAAAAATCATACACTATAAGGAAATCCATATAAGCATGAGATGTTTAAACTACTATTTCCCAAACTTTTCTCTTGTATACCAGTTATGTGTTTCCTTTGTCAAGTATGACATTAAAAATTAATCACCTGTAGCAGCAGCATTTAAGAACACTATCAACAGAATGAAAGGGCAACCCACAGAATGGGAGAAAATAAGTGCCAATCATATCTGACAAGGGATTAATATCTAGAACATATAAAGATCTCCAACAACCTGAGTAATAAATGGGCAACAGGTGTGAACAGGTGTGTCTCCAAAGAAGATACACAAATGGTCAATAAGCTCGTGAAAAGATGCTCCTCACTAATCCTTAGGGAAATGCAAATCAAAACCACAAGACAGATACCACTTTACACCCAATGGGATTATCATCATCAAAAAAATAAGTGTTTTTGTCAGAAAACAAGTGTTGGTGAGGATGTGGAGAAAAAGGAACACTTGTGTTTGTGGGTGCACGTGTAAGACGGTGCAGCCGAGATGGAAAACTTGTATGGCAGTTCTTCAAAAACTGGAAAACAGAATTGTAAGATCCAGCAATTCCACTTGTGTATATTCCCAAAAGAATTCAAAGTTTGGAGTCAAACAGAGCACTGCCCACCCGTGTTAAAGCAGCACTGTTCACTAGCCAAGAGATGGAAGCAACCCAAGTGTCTATCGATGGAAGATGGAAAAACAAAATGTGGTGTATATATGCAATGGAATATTATTCAGCCTTAAAGAAAACTGTCATATGCTACAAAATGAATGTACTTGGAGGATATTATACTGAGTGAAATAAGCCAGTCACAAAAGGACGTGTGTCATATGATTCCACTTAGACGACATGCCTGGAATAGACAAATTCAGAGACAGAAAGTAGGAGAGTATTTCCCTGAGGCTGGGGAAAGAGAGAACAAGGAGTTAGTGTTTAATGGGGGCAGAGTTCAGTTTGGGAAGATGAAAAAAATTTTGGAGATGACCGTGGTGATGGTTACACAACGTGATTGTACTTAATGCCACTGAACTGCACACTTAAAAATGGCTAAAAGGGTCAATTTTGTTATGTGTATTTTGCCACAATAAAATAATGTCTAATAACAGTAGACAGTAGACGTGAAATAGTGTTTGGAGACTCTGGACATATACCGTGTGTGCCCCCCCTTCCCCCACCCCCCGTAAATGAGCCCTTTCTCTGACCTTGCTCGTCTCCCGAGGGCCCAGCTTTCAGTGACGCCATGTTCAGGTGAGAGAGCCGAGGCTCGGGTCTCCCGACTCCAGGTCCTTGATCTTGCCACTTCCAGATGGAGCTCAGAAGATGCTGGATCTTCCCTGGAACTCCTGCCCTGGCTGTTCAAAAGTTGGTTTTCCTAGAGACCGGGGCGTGGTGTGGGCGAGCCTGAGATGATGTACAGACTCCAGACTCCCTGGACCCAAACGCCACTCGTACATCAATCACCATATTCCACGTGATTCTTCAAGAGCACGAAGGCAACTTAATGTGTCAAATGACCTGACCCCAGGCTTGGAGGCCTCGTTGCACAGTGAGGCCGGTCAGGGGGCACCTCCTCCCCTGGGGGCCTGATGGCTGCATGACAGCACCTATCACTGTGTTTCCTCGAAAATAAGACCTACCGGAAAATAAGCCCTAGCATGATTTTTCAGGATGACACCCCCTGAACATAAGCCCTAATGCGTCTTTTGGAGCAAAAATTAATATAAGACCCGGTCTTATTTTCGGGGAAACATAGTAGCTGCCTGTCGGCCATCACCTGTCATTTCAATACACGGCTCCTCTCACAGACACTCTCACAAAGACAGTCCTCCAAGTATTTGTACAATAACGCAATTAGCTCCAAAGAAAGAAGGGGAACGTCTAGTCGGATGGACAATCCCTGGCCCCTCAACCTCCAACCCTGTGCCAGGGTGCAGGGCGAGGGGGGAGAAGGGTTGGAGTCAAGATGGACAAGGTTGATTCCGTTTCTCCACAGTTGGCTCTGGGACTGCGGATGAGACCCTCACCCTCTGGGACCTGAAAATCCCTTCTCTGTAAAGGGGGGGCTGCCGCCTGGGGGCTGATGGACCATCTGCACATGAGGACTGGACACCAGCATAACCTCCGCTGTGGCCGTGGGTCCCACCCACTGCAGGTGAGCGGGAATCCATCACGACCCAGCACCACCAAGGCCTAAAGCTTCGCCTCTTCTGGCACATTGGGTTATAGCCCTCGGACTGGGCCTCGCGGTGAGGTTTGAGTGACCCCAGCTACAGGCTTCACCCCACGCTGCCTGGGACAGTGGGGGACAGCGTGGGGCACGGGAAAGGCCTGGGCGAGTCGGGCCTGAGGAGGGCTCCAGGCCCTGGCGCTGACAGCCCGAGCTGTGGAAAGGCCGTCCTCCCAGCGACGAGGCACCTCAACGGGTGGGTCACTTTAGAACAAGCAGCAGCCCCATCCTGTCCTGTTTCAGTTTCTCACGCTGGGACATCACAGCCTGCGTGAGGAACTGACCCTCCCGTCCTCTAGGGCAGTGTCCTGCTTGGTCACTCCCACTGGTGGTGCTGACGAACGGGGACGAGCTGGTGGAGCTGAGCGCTCAGATGCTCCAAGCACCAGGAAACAGCCCTGCTGGGGGCGCGGATCCAACCTGAGGCCTCCAGGCCCTGGGAGGCGCTGCCTGGCGCTGTCCCCTCGGGGCACGGAAAGGGACCAGGTTTCTGGGCGCCTTTGCCACCATCGCGATCAGGACCAGCATTCCCTGTCACCATCCCAGCACGTGCGGAGTGTCTGGTGCAGACCCGCGTTCCAGGCAGACACCCTGCCAGGCACCCTGTCCGTCACCACAAAGCCTCATCGGGGCGCGGCCCACGCTGGCCTGGGACCTCCAGTGGCCAAGGGCCAGAGGGACGCTTAAGTAGAGGAAACACCTCCCAGAAACAGGCATTTTAACACACAAGGGACAACATATCCTTTTATAAAATATTTATTCTAAAAAATCACACTGTACAGATTTAGATAGAACATTCTCAATACTCATATTTATAAAAATGTGAACACACACTGGAGTTAACAGACAAACTTGTGTTGCTGTTTCTTTTTAAATTAGGAGGAAGGAGGGATTTTTTTTCAGGTACAGTGATAGTTAATGCCGAGAAGACATCC
The DNA here is from genome assembly GCF_004115265.2 of Rhinolophus ferrumequinum. NCBI lineage: Eukaryota > Metazoa > Chordata > Mammalia > Chiroptera > Rhinolophidae > Rhinolophus > Rhinolophus ferrumequinum. The sequence continues at coordinate 6,239,588 of NC_046307.1, read as the reverse complement.
AGAGAGCCAGCCAATAAAAAGTGTGAGTCACCGGCCGCTCTCCCAGAGGAACCCACATCTGAGTTTGTGAGAAATGGCGGTCCCAGCAGGGTGACGAGGTGCGTGGCTCCATGTCACACACTCAGTGAGATTCCCAGAGCGGTTCAAACAGAGTAAAAGTTTGTGCTTAGAGAAAAATCAGCACGATTCGTTCATAATTACTGTTTCTCTAACAAAGTGGGTTTTCTGTACATTTGTTACAAAGTCCTGTACAAAAGCACGAAGCTCCTATGGGGTATTACTTCTGAGAGAGTTAAAAACAGTCGTACAGAACTGCTTCCTACAGTTCCATCTGGGTGCTCGCGCGGAGGGAGGGAGGCGATAAAGAACTCACAAAGCAACGCCAGGCCCGAGTCCCGCTTTCTCGAAAGGTTGTTTTCAAAGATTAGAGTGAGGTTTGGCTCTGCCACTCGAATCACCTCACCATTGTAACAGCTCAGCTTCCCTCCCAACTGAATTCATCCTCTTGCACACAAGCTACCAGGGAGACAGACAACTGCACCGCAGTAGAACTACAGGACTTCTGAGAACCAGCGAGTAAGGCAGAGAGAGCTGGAAGCCGGCGGCTCGGGGCCTGAGGTGCCCTTCACATTCCGGGTGCTGAGAGCAGCTGTCACAGCCAGGGGTGCCAGGCGGGGTCCATGCGGCACAGGTTGTCCAGGCTGTTGGCGGCGGCCACCAGGGTGTTCACTTTGCTCTCCCCACCTTCAAACTGGGCGAGGTTGTGCAGGCGGGTCATAATGGCAGTGACAGCTTTCTGAACCAGGGACACCAGCTGCTGGCTGTCCATGTTTTCTGGCTGCCCAGCAGCCGAGAGAGGAGAGGACGTGTCCTCCTGCGTTTTTTTGTGCCAGGCAATGATCTCGTCCCGAAGCACGGTTTTCAGGATGCCGTCCACCTGTGTGAGGAGAGAAAGAGATGATCTGTGTTTAACCAAGAACAAGCCAGAGGGACAGCTTCCCAACGAGGGCGAGCTCAGCCCAGGGGCAGGGGCAGGGCGTGTGCCCTGCAGATGTGCTCGGGGAGCCTCCACGTGGAGCAGTGGCCTAACCGCGGCGCCGAGGCACGCCATTTCTGTCTGGTCTGCAACAGAGCCAGGGCCCACCCTGATGGCACCTGCCACCTCGCAGGGCTCACTGCTGCCGATCTGTCTGTGCTCGTCCCTCTCCACACATGTGAGCACCCGGTGGGCCAGTCAGGAAGGCGGGTCCTGGCACCGCAGCTCAGGGCACAGATCAGAAAGCCCAACAGCCCTGCCCACATGCAGCTCACATCCCAACAAAGGAAAGTATAACATGCCAGGTGGGGATGGGCACAGTGGAGAAAAGAGCAGGTGAGGAAGGCTCGCGGGGGTCTCAGAGGGGAGTGTGATGAGTTCGGTCACACCCAGGTGGAGGTGGGAAGGAATGGAGGCTGCAAAGCATGTGATGCTGCAGGACAGTGTCTCGGGCCCAGGGAACAGCACGCAGAGGCCTGAGCTGTGCGAGTCCCCTGGTGATGGTGGAGGACCCAGGACAGCTGCCCCCAGGCCTCTGTGTGGTCCCAGCTCCACCACTTCCTATCTGGGGGACCCTGGGAGAGTTACTGGACCCCGTGCCTCAGTTTCCCCTTTATAAACAGCATAGTAACAGAGCCTCCCCAAAAGTGTTGTGAAATTCAAAGAGTACGTAAATGTAAAGAGCCCAGAAGAGAGAAGACACTGCTGAGATGACCACCTGATGCTGGGGAGCAGTGCCTGGGGGGCTATTGGGGGTGGGGGGTCCCATGCCCAAGGGGACGGGCCACCCCAGGTACAAGCTGAGACAAAGGAACCATCCAGAAGCGGGGAGGAGGGGTGTGGTGTGGAGACATGTGGACGGGCTGGCAAGGGCAGCCACGGAGGGTGTGGGGGACGAACAGCGGGAGAACGGGAGGGGACGTTTATAAAGGGGAAACTGAGGCACGGGGTCCAGTAACTCTCCCAGCGTCCCCCAGGTAGGAAGTGGTGGAGCTGGGACCACACAGAGGCCTGGGGGCAGCTGTCCTGGGTCCTCCACCATCAGAGGGGACGATGTCTGTCCCCTTTCGCGGCTCATCAGAGCGCACAGACGAGACACAGGCACCAGTGGGTTTGGCAGCACATTCTAACAGGTGCCAAAGTGAAGCCATCCACTTTCCGGACATGGCACTCTGTGTTGGCGTCATCTGCATCTGCCCGTCTCACCAGGAGTGGTGGGCAAGGAGTCCGCAGAGGGTGAGCACAGCAGGGGGCCCACCCAGGGGACCTAAGATGAAGGAAGGAAGCCGGGCGAGAGGGACCCAAGGCTGCAGCTCCCCCGGGGCCAGGGAACCACTGGAACTGCACCCAGTGGGAGGAAACTGGAAAGACTGGAGGCGGTGGGGGGAGGGGGTCTTGTGGCACCGCGGAGAGCACTAGCAGAGGGAGCAGACTGGAGAGGGAGGGGCGGGGCACCCAGAGGCTGGACACTGGTCCTGAGATCACCAAGAAAGGACAGAAGGACAGTTCAACACACTACGCCAAAGCCTGCAAATCTTCATGAACTGAGATATCCAACGACCATCCATTGTCATCTTCGAAGGGTGCAGAGCACTGTCATTTCAGGAACCCAGGACTGTTTAAAAGCAGCCTCAACAGTAGTCAACAAAGGCTATTATTAAGTCCACTATTTCCATGAAAAAAAATTTTTCGGTCTTATTTTAATATAAGACTGGACTGGACTGGACTGGACTAGACTAGACGACTAGACTAGACTAGACTAGAATACTGGGTCTTACATTAATTTTTGCTCCAAAAGATGCGTTAGAGCTGATGGTCCGGCTAGGTCTTATTTTCAGGGAAACACGATATATGTATATATATTTTTTAATGAAATGTTACTCAGCCATAAAAAAGAATGAAATCTTGCCATTTGCAACAACATAGATGGACCTAGAAGGTATTATGCTAAATGAAGTAAGTCAGAGAAAGATAAATACCATATGATTTCACTTATATATGGAATCTAAAAAACAAAAATGAACAAAACAAACTCACAGATACAAAGAACAAACTGGGAGGGGAGGGGAGATGAAGGGATTAAAAAGTACAAATTGCCAGTTATAAAAACAGTCACGGGATGTGTGGTACAGCACAGGGAACATAGTCAATAATATTGTCATAACTACGTACAGTGCAGATGGGAACTAGGCTTATCTGGCTGATCATTTTGGAAATTATATAGATGTTGTATACCTGAAACTATTGTACGTCAACTGTAATTGAAAAATAAATTAACAAAATAAAATAAAGAGAGCCTTCTTCATTCTTTTTAGTTTTCAAATTAAATGCCATTCTAAGGATTACCCTATGATTGTTTCCAGAAGTGGGACATTTCTATCTAAATGAGAACTGAATATTTCAAGCCTTAAAGCCAAAGTCACTGCATCCGAGCACAAACGCCTTACCCAGGAAAAAAACCTAAAGGTTATTTATTTTTATTCATGTTCATAAGTTATTCCCAAGATCCCAAAACAGCATTCCACATTGATGTACAACCGAACATCAAAAAGAGCGAGATCTGTATATAACAAAAAGTCTTTGTTCAGAGTTAAGAGTTTATTCAATAATTTTAAAACTGTTCTGAGTAAATGTTTTGGGAAAGCAACCGGTGTCTGAAGCCTTCTCTAGACACAAAATGCTTATCTGCAGGTAAAAAAGAAAAAAGAAAAAAAGAAAGGTATGGCTGGTCTCATAAATTAAAAACAAAAAAAGTAAACTGTGTTCTGTCCCCAATTGTGAAGAGTCAGAACGCACTGGATTTGAATCCCCATCTGCCTCCCGCAGCTGTATGACCTCTGACATGCCGCCCACCTTCCCTGCCCTCAGCTGTCACACACCCTCACATGGCCAAGGGCATCTTAGCACATGTCACTTCCCTGGGGGTTTGCTATCTGCCTCGCATGTCACATTCATTTAGGCCCCGTCACTACAAGACAGGCACCACCCTACAGAGAATACTTGCACCTTTTCACAGAAGAAAGGTTTGCAAAACGAGAAGCAGAAGGCAGCTATAAAACAGAGTAAACAAAACTGACATGCAAGGGTAACAGTCGGGGAAAATTATCCAACAGCGGCTTCTAGATGCCTTTTTATAAACTGGGTTCCTCAACATCCTAAACACTTCTGGACAGAAAACATTTTAACCCCTTTTCCCAAATGAATACGCTTTCAGTGTATGGCAACACCAACCTCTTCGACCTCGCTCAGCTCTCTCCGCCTCGCTAGCGCTTGGCACTTCCTGTGAGGCGGCCACGTGTGCTGCGTGACCCCAGCCCGCGCTTCTTACACGACGACCTCGAGACCTACCTTAAAGTTGGGCTGGGCGAAGCACCGGGCGACAGCGATCATGGAGGCAGTGAGTGGGCCAGAGACGCCGATGGTGGTCAGAAATTCAGAAATGTTGGGTGTGAGGCGAAAAGGGACAGGACGGTTGGCATCTAAGTCTCCAGTCGCGTCGTTTATATCAAATCGAAAGTAGGCAACGTTCAGTTTGCCGGTATCCTAAAGTTCAGAAGGAGACAATTTAGGAACGTAAACAACAGAGTGCAGATGTCTAAAGGAGAGGGTCTGACTGTTCACCCCAAGTTACCTGAGCAATCTGTAACATCTCGGGGTTGAGTCTATTTAAATGTAAGACGAATTCTGCAAAGCCAATCAGTGCGAGCTGGATGGTGAACATCTTCCGGAACGTCCAGTAGTCTGTGGCGTTGGGAAAAGTGTGCAGAGCCCACTCTTTCAGCATGCTGCGTGGCACCATGTTACTCTGAACTTCCTTGAGGATGTCTCGAAGGACCTGGGATGATATATCACTCCATCACACTTCCATCTCACTCTCTCATTTTTTTCTTCAAAAGGAAAACTCTGGCTCTTGCTCTCTCTCACTTTCTCTCTCTCACTTTCTCTCTCTCTCTCTCTCACTCTCTGTCCCTCTCACTCTCTCCCGCCCACCTTGGTTAGACCCATTCTCTTCCCTGACAACTTATCACTAATAAACCGTTTGCGTATTAAAAGAAAAAAGGAAAACTCTCAAACTGTAATTTCTTAGCACCAGTCGAGTGCATTTTGTCGACAGATACATAAGCAGTGTCCTCTAACGAAACATGAGGATGGACAAGATCAGCCAATTTCCCTTCAGGGTTCCATGTCTTGTGCTTAAAGCAACAATGGAGCTGTTTAAATGAAAAGCCTCACCTGCATGACATGATGTGTGATACCTGTCTCACCGAAAATTTAGGCAAATATCTAAATATTATAACATGTTAACTACAAAATATGCCAGGCCAGTTAACAAAGAGAACAAAAGAACAGGTAGATACCACCACCACCGCTTCGTATCTAAGACCATGAAAGACAAAAGTTTCAGAAACCGAAGCGGCTAGTCTAAAATGAGAGCAGCTGCTACACGACACTTTAAACTGAACTCCGTACTGGAAAACTCACAAGACTATTGCAAACAACACAAATTTAGAGCTGGCCTCAGTAAAAAGTTTACTGATTTAATTTAGTTCCTGTTAGACCGACTAGTAAAGGTACAAGGTCTGTTCTGGGCGAAGTCCTACCCATGTTCTCTGAATAACCACAAGAATGCAGGCCCGAAGCAACCAACAACCACGCAGACTGTCAATCACACGTTCAGTTTCTGTTCGTTTCCTCATTTGTAAAACAGACAGAAGCATTTCTGAGATAGCAGAGTGAGGACTTCCAAAAGGTGTTCCTCCATAAAAGCGGTAAGAACGCTGGCAAAAATCATCAAAATAATCTTTTCCAGAACTCTGGAAATTAAACAAAGGCTTACAACAATCTGAGCAGCTTTCATTCAAGGAAAAAAGGCTGAATCTTGGTGAGAACAGTGAGCTTTGTGGCACTCTAATTATCCTTTTTCCATCTCCTTCTCCACACCTCCAGCACAGCCTGGCAACCATGGCTATAAAAGCTAGCAGCCTAACAGTCACTGGAGTAAGCAGAATGGGTTTGGTGATCCCCCAAAAGCCTCCTCTCCAGAGAATTGTCACGATTTGACCTCTCTGGCAGCTTCTTTAATCAGGCTTGTCTCTGTTTGACTGAACTCAGAGTTCATAGTGAGGAACATCCTATTTAAATCGAAAGGCATTTGTTGAAAACAATCAGTGACAACGGTTTAACACTGCAGGTGCTGAGGCAGTGATACCAGCCGGAGCAAACGAAGCTGGCCAAACGAGATAACAAGCTGGGGAATAAGATGACACACAGGGCTTTGAAAAGCTCCAACATACTCCTGGGAACCTGGGAGTCCACTCCTATGCTCATATAAAAATCCCAGAAGGCGCTACACACTCACCTGTGCTCATGCTCATAAAAACCCCCCGAAGGTGCAATGCACTCACCTATGGTTGACCTTGCGACTCTGCAAAAGCAGAAAGTGAGAGTGCAGGCAGTGTAAACTACCTGGCCAGGCAGAAGGTACACCCCAACACACACAAACACACCCCACATCACGTACATGCACACACACATGCATACACACACAGGCCCTCAAAAAAGGTGTAAGATTTATTGGGTCAAGGCATTTAAGAAAATCGCTATCAAACTCTTGGCTGACTGCTGAGCCAACTGAGCAGACTTCAATGGCTGCACATGACAAAACCCAGACTTTACAGAATTAGTCCAGGAAAGTCACTAAACAAACAGCAACAACGACAAACCTTGAGGGGAAGGATCTGATTTCTACAGTTGCCACATTATTTGAAATGTCCAGTTGTCAAAAAAAAAAAAAAAAAAAAAATTATGACATGCAAAGAATCAGGAAAACAGCCAATACACAGGGAAGAAAATTAAGTTACTTGTATTAAGTCACTTATATGCAGAACATATAAAGCATGCTTAGAATCAACAATAAAAAGACAAATCACCCAACTGAAAAATGAGCAAAGGGCTTAATAGACTTTTTTCCAAAGAAAATATGCAAATATCCAACTAGCACATGAAAAGACACTCAGTATCACTAGTTGTCTACAAAATGAGCTAGCACTTCACACCCACAGGGACAGCCATAATCAAAAAGACAATAGTAAGTATTGACAAGAATGTAGAGAAATTAGAACTCTAATACATTGTGGTCATTTTGGGAAACAGTTTGGCAATTTATCAAAATGTTAAAGATGTAAAAGTTACCACATAACCCAGCAATTCTACTCCTAGGTATGTATCTAAGAGAAATGAAGACATATGTCCACACAAAAATTTGTACAGGAATGTTCACAACAGCATTAGTCATAATACTCAAAAAGTATAAACAACCCAGAAGTCCATCAACTGATGATTAATTTAAATGTAATCTATTCATACAATGGAATACTATTCAGCTATAAAAAGAAACAAACTATTGATTCACACTACACAATGGAAGAACCTTGAAGACATTATGCCAAGTGACAGAAGCCAGCCACGAAAGAACACACAGTGTATGAGTCTATTAATATGATACGTCCAGAATAGGCCAATTTACAGAGACAGAAACGTTTGTGGTTGTCAGGGGCTGGGCATAGAAAGGAATCATAGGGCATGACTAGTAATGGGTATGAGGTTTCTTTTTGGAGTGATGAAATGTTTTAAAAATAGATAATGATTGTACAATTCTGTAATTATAATGAAAACACGGAATTGTATGTTTTAAAGAATTTTATGGCATGTGAATTATATCTCAATAAAAGTTATAAAAAGGCAGAAGACAAAGAAGCAGAGTTAATGCAACCAACTAGGATACAAAGAGTAAGAGGAGGGCATAAACCTAGGATCACTTTGTGCTGTCACATTTCTAGCTGGTCCAGTAGGAGCCCAGCACTGTTTCTAAGCTGGACCAACCATCAGATTCATCAGTTACACATGCTGTTTATAAAACAATAGGGAAATCCTGATGTGGGCATGTATTTGCAAATAGAGGTGACTGGCTTCCACACTGTCAAAAGGAAACGTAACCTTAAGAATACAACCCAGGGGCGGGCGGTTGGCTCAGCGGGTTAGAGCGCAGCACTCATAACACCAATGGTCGCCGGTTCGATTCCCACATGGGCCAGTGAGCTGCGCTCTGCATAACTACACTGAAGACAACGACTTGACTTGCAGCTGATGGGTCCTGGGAAAAAAACACTGTTCCCCAATATTCCCCAATAAAAAAATAAATAAATAAAAAGGTATCTTCAACATTCATATGTGAGAAGTGTCTTAACAGGTTAGTTATCTACTAAAAAAAAAAAGAATACAATCCATTTATCTCCCACCAACACCTCAAAACTGCCCATGGTCCACAGAGTGACCTGTGCCCCGATGAAGCCTTGACACCAATTCCCAAGGGAGGTGACAGGCTGTCCACAGAGGCCAATCAAAACAGAGGGATTTCCCTTCATTTTGCGTGTACAATGCGGGAGGCGAGAGCAGACCCCGTGGCCTGGACCACCTGCCTGCACCCTCAGGTCCTGCTGGCACTCTGAGCACTGCCACGGCGGAGGAAATAAGCAAGCTGTGGGCTCTATCTTCCTAAACAAAAGCAAGTCCTGGGGCTGGCTTGGTGGCTCAGGTGGTTAGAGCTCCGTGCTCCTAACTCCAAACGTTGCCGGTTGGATTCCCACATGGGCCAGTGGGCTCTCAACCACAAGGTTGCCAGTTCAATTCCTCGAGTCCCGCAAGGGATGGTGGGCAGCGCCCCCTGCAACTAAGATTGAGCACGGCACCTTGAGCTGAGCTGCCGCTGAGCTCCCGGATGGCTCAGTTGGTTGGAACACATCCTCTCAACCACAAGGTTGCCAGTTCGACTCCAGCAAGGGATGGTGGGCTGCGCCCCCTGCAACTAGCAACAGCAACAGGACCTGGAGCTGAGCTGCGCCCTCCGCAACTAAGACTGAAAGGACAACAACTTGACTTGGAAAAAAAAAAGTCCTGGAAGTACACACTGTTCCCCAATAAAGTTCTGTTCCCCTTCCCCAATAAAATCTTAAAAAAAAAAAAAAAAAAAAAAAGCAAGTCCTCCAGGCCCCAGACTAACCGAAGTGAGTCCCTGAGAGTGGAAGCAAGGTCACGGCTTCCAGCTGTGGTGTCTTCCTAGAGACCAGAGCAGTCTCCAGGAGGGGAGGAGGGGAGGCCAAAACAGCTGCCCCTGGGGAAGCACCCAAACCCAGACAACCCATCTCATCGGGGCCCACACCCGCCCTGCCCTCCACCCAGGGCCGGGGGAATGCAGTCCGCCCGATGGGTGTCTGCGGTGGCACCGTGCTCCCACCCAGGCACCCGAGACATTTGGGCCTGGCAAGTTTCCGGGTTCGCCCCTTTCTGCGCTTTGGAGAGAACCCACGGTGCAGAGACTGTGCGTTCCCTAAAGCCCCAGCAGCAAACCCGAGGAACACAAACAGGAAGTGGATAACAGCCTCACATCATGTAGGTCGGGTTGGCGGCGAGTTTGCCATAAAGTTAGGTTTAAAATTCTAGCTTCTGAGCTGTTTGTGAAGTGCAGGTAATGGATTAGAAACTCTCCAAGGATGAAAACTTAGCCCTTTGTCCTGTTACAACAAACGGTCTGCAGCAAACATCACTTCACTAAAGCCTGTGGCCACCTCACTTCTACCATTGCACAAGTCCAAACCAGGAAGCTCTCAGCACCCCTCGCCCCAAACACACACACACACACACACACACACACACACACACACACACACTACTTTTCTCAGCACACCCGACATGGAAGCACCACCACAGAAAGCGGCCACATCTGAGGCCTCAGGCAGCACCCGAGTCGGTACCTGGTGGCTGGCTTGGGTCCCGCGCGCCTGCACGGTGGCCAGTCGGTCGTAGTACCGGGAGATGGGGTTGTCGTGCTCGATGCCCTTCTTGGCGCAGCGCTGCTTGTAGATCTCCACGAGGGACAGAGAAGACGGGTTGTCTTCCACAAGGCGCATCTGCGGGGACACTGCCACGACGCGTGGAACTGAGGAGAGAGGGAAGAGGGGGCAGCTGAGAGCCAGCGACCAGGGTGAACGTCGCTCACCTTCAGGGACGCCCGGCAGCACAGGCTGGGTGTGGCGCGAGTGGAGGAAGTGTGCGTGGGGTAAAGCTGGAAGGACGCTGCTCACACAGGGCGTGCTGACGCAGCTCAGGGCACGAAGCCTGAACTGCCAGCACTCTGTGTTTAAGACACCGGTGAACAGAAATCATCTAGGAAGCAATCTTAGAAAACAAAAAACAAGGAGACTGACAAGCGCACAGGCGCTGCCGAGCCGCTGAGCGCACGCAGCTGTGACCCTGTGCCGCCCCCACCGTCTCTAGGCCACCAGGGCCGCCCACGCGTGGGCTAAGTGTCGGCGTGGGGCACACAGACGCTAACTTCTGACAAACGGAGTTAATTTGATCTAACATCAGTTGGACCACAGCTACTGGCGTGCAGTCACGTCTTCAATCCACAAAGAAACGCCAAAGGGCCTCCAGGGCACACGTCTGGGCTGCCATGGGGGGTCGGCACTATAAGTCACGGGACATCCAGGTTAACAAGCATACAGCTTCCTATAGACTTGTTTTTTCATCTACTTCACATGTGGGGGACACTGAACTTCAGGGTAAGAGATTTTTGGTCAAAATGGGTTGAATGACACCTTAGCTATCAGAAGAAAGTTCCTTATGCAACTAGATAATTAGCATTGCAATGGGCTCCAAACCTCAGGGATTAAATGCTAAAATGTTTTAACGGAGGTTTTCTTCTCTGGGTGGGATTACAGGCATCTCATCTATGCCCGTTACAGACAGAAATGGGCAACACGTGAATCACCCACGACATGTGTTATGGAAAACCTCACTCAGATGCGGCTGCTTGCCACCTGCCCAAGATTTCCGGCCTTCAGAGCCCCTCGACTTGCCCGAGTCCTGCATTTCAGTCCCTGAAGCTGAGCTCGGACAGTGCACACACTGCAGGGTGGGTCCTGGAGACCACACTCAACACGCAGTGGGCCGGGAGCAGGCCCACAAACAGCCCTCGTTCAGCCCAGGTGCCCCAGAGCGTGGCGGATTCCTGGGAGAGTGAACATGCAGAGTGCACAGGCACGGCGCCTCCTCCCCCAAAATACGCCTCAGGGAACCCGTCGTGCAGCGAGGAGCCTCAAGGCCAGAAAGGCTTCCTGCAGGAGCAGGGATCTGTCAGGGGACCTGTCCCTCCTCGCAAGGCCTTCCCTGCCTGTGCCGCTCAGCGCCCCCCGCTGCTGACACATGCTGCACAGAACTCCCGCAGAGGCTGAGGTGTGCTGTGTGCCCCCAGCCCCACGCACAGCTCTCCTACCTGTGAAAAACAAGTGCCTCTTTGTGGTTTCCTTCCTCTTCTCTAAGCAGGGGTTCAGCAGGCGGAGCAGCTGCAGCACGCGCTCCTCCCTCCGCGACTCCGTCAGGCAGGCGTCATTCATGACGAGGTACGGGTAGATCTTGCCGTTGTGCCCGCGGATGTACAGTCTTCTGGCCGCGGTGTTGTGCTTCTGGACAATCTCCACCCTGGGCATAAACCTACCGAAACAAGCAAACCATGAAACACCAACTCCCCAAGCCTTGATTTCCAATCGTTTTCTTTGAGGAGAAAATGGAGCTTTCCAAAAGTAGCAGTCAGAATTGTCATGGGAAAAACAGACTGTGTAGTTACAGCAATCATTTGTTAATTAAGTCACACCCCATCTCATTCTGACAAGGTATAAACAGTGCAATGATATCACAAAACAAGACAAGAAACCTCGGCAGAGGGAAAACAAAAGGCAAAAAAGATGAAGCTGGAGTTTCAAAGAATCATGTCAGGGGTCCAGCTTCAGGAGCTACCAAAGGGCCGCCAGCCTGGCCCTGAGCACAGCAGAGAGCTGGGAGGGCTCAGGCCCGGCCATCGGGAGCAGGACAGTCCCGTCTGGCACTCACAGGCGCCCCGAGGAGCAGGCGTGGGGCCTGGCACACACCTGCCCTCACCCTCCTCATCATGGGCCTTGGCCGCTGCCGGAAGTCAGGGAGGAGGAGGGCTGGCCAGGGCCAGAGTCAGGTTTGGAGGAAAGGGAAACCGAATTCCGGACATAATGAGCAGAGCCCTACGTCCGATTTAGAAATAAAATAAACACCTATCTGTTAAGGGAAGCTTCTTCACAGCACTCTTTACATGTCAAAGGAGATGCAACATACTCTACTGAATTTTACAACTGTCCGATCCTGTTTTGAATACACTTTAAGAATTTACAGAAGACCAGGAAACTTTATTTTGTCAAGTTCTGTGGTGATTCAGAAAAGGTTCTTTCAGAAGCAAACACAAACTTGACTCAAACAGGACACTTAACCAACCCATCAGTTAGACCAGGCTCTTTCAGGGGCTTGATCACCCAAATCCTGGAACAATCTCGTGTTCTCTGAAATGCTGCACGGGGTCTGCCCTGCAGGCCTGTCACAGGCTCTGTTTGCTGTGGACGTGTCAGTGGCCACGCCAGGCCAGGAGCACTCACCGAGCAATCTTGATATAATAATGTGTCGGCTTCGGCATCAGAAACTCCCCTGGGATTTCTACTTCCGCTGTCTGTGCTGAGAAATTGCTCAAAAAACGGCACTTTTCTTCTATGAGGAAGAATTTGGGAAGCTGCTTGGTTTTGGCCTCCAGGATTTTGATCCATTTTTTCAATTTGGAAATAAGATTATGAAGCTTCATGGATCCTGGAACACTGAAGTCAAAATCTTCAAAATAAAATAAGATTAAAAACATTTTTAGTCCTCTGGGCTGTTTCTAATCCACCCCAAAATCACTGCACAAGCACCTCCCAGCCTCACACAGCAGTACTTTACATCTAGTCTGGCGCCAAGCCCCGGAATCCCTCTTGCTCGGTGAAGTGAAGATGAGGCCCAAGAGAGCAAGCGAAGCCCTGGTGTCAGCCAGCTCTCCCAGCGTCCGGGACAGACTGCCAACACAGAACCTCACCCCCACCCCCAAACGTACCCTATAGAAAGGCCACGGGGCCCCCGGGAGGCTCCTACATAAAGGTCCCGATGCTGTATCTCTGAGATTCAAGTCTTTAAAAGATACTTTAAATACCTAAAAATGTGAACCATTTATTCTATGCTCTAATATATCAGTGAAGAAAGAATGTTTTAGAAACAAATCAAAAAGTAGTAATTAAGCTGCAATGTTTCTTTTAGCTCTGGGAAATTTTACCAGACAAATCTTGTTCTCATGATAATCACCCATGGGTTGACACTCAAGACACAAAAGCCTGCAGATGTCACTCAGGCTAGAGTCCGGGCCCTGGTGCTCCAGGCAGGAGAGGGGCTACGCAGGCCCCTCTGCCAGGGGAACGGGCAGGTCACTGGGGGGGGCAGAGCGAGGGGGGGGGGACGGACACTGGGTGACAGGCGACTGCTGTGCGCTGGGAGGGCCAGGATCTCCAGCTAAGAGATGTAAGCTCAGGCGAAGGGAGACTGGCCCACTCACCTCAGACCACGCAGAGCATGGTGGTGCCAGGATTCGTGCCCCTATGGGTCCAGGAAAATGCATGAACCTGAACCGGGAACAAGTAATACAAATGCAGTCTCCCTACATTCTGCCACCAGAATCCACTACACGTTTGAACTTCACTTGTCACCCCAAGGCCCGCACCTTTGAATCTCACTAACTTATCTTATTACTCTGTTGACTCTTCCTACGAAAAACAAGTGGAGGGAGGGATCAGGAAGCAGAAGTTTCCCTGAAACCATCCTGTTTCTATCCCCCGAGGGGGAGCCCGGCACTCTGGGTCCAAACCTCAACCCTGCACTGGAGACAGCACATGTCATCCTGGCTGGGGAGTGTCATGGCTTCCCTGGGAGCTGAGTCTAAACACAGTACAACCAGTTCGCCCATGACAGTGGTACGAAAAGCAATGACTACAATTACCTCACATGTTAAAGACTGAGGAGAAACAGCGAGTGGAGCCTCCTCAAGTGCAGGAAGAACAAAGCCAGACTTACCGGTTGTGAACTGGCCCTTCAGCTTCTGGAAGACGGGGTCCTGGGCAGTGGCCTGTGCCCGCCTGGCCAGAGACTCGGAGGCCGCGCTGGAGAACATGGTTGAGACGTTGGACACGTTCTCTAGGCCCACCCCAAACGTGCTCACCAACTTCTTGACGAAATTCAGAGTGTGGGGGGTAATTTTGGCATCCGACACTGCTCCGCTTTTCTCAAACGCAACAGAGTAGCATTTCGCCAGGCCCTGTTGGAGCTGCCGGAGAACCTAGCAGAGAGGAGACCAAACAATTCACAAAAGGGAGCTTGATTCAAGCAACTAACCAACCACATAGCATGTGTCCAGCACGTGCCCACCACCAGGGCCACTGCTGTGGCCCCTGTACACAGTGTAAAATCAGTGTGTGTCCCACCCCGGGAGCTGCGTTTTTAACAATAAGGAGTAAGTATCCTGAACATAAAAAACAAAAAACCCAGTCCACCCCCTTTTGGTCCTACTCATACCCATTTGTTGATTAACGAAGGGAAAGCCTGATTTCCAGGGGCCTCTGTGTTACTGCTGCACGTCTGTGTGCACAGACAAAAGAACACAGCAACAGCAGGGGGCCTTGTGGCCAGCCAGGTCATTATCTGGGCGACAAAGGCTGATTACGTCATCACCAGCTCATACAAACACATTAAGGGGGTGGCCTGGCTGGTCACTGGAGCACTAACTCCCACGTCTAGGATTAAATGCCAGTCCGCTACCCACGCTACCACTCCTGCTCACGCCCGTGCTGCCCGGTCAGCTGGTGGTACCGGAGTGATTCACTCAGGCGAGTGAGCAAAAGTGAGCATTTTAAGGGCAGGCATGGTTTTCTCAATTTAATCTTCTTTTGAAGGCTTCCGCTCCAAATATTTAAGGCCGCACCCATGTGCCATATTAACTGTTTGCCAGCTCCATCATTCAACTCAACAACAAATATCCAAGATGACCAGGCAGCTAACTAAAGATCACACAGCCACAAAAGCATACAGAACACCACACTCCTGAGCCCAGAGCCAAATACCTCTTCGTGCCAGTTTTCTCTGAACCAGACCATCTGGTCGACGATGCCTTCCAGGGAAGACAGGAGGGTGGGGTGGAGCTCCCTCTGCATGTGCATGATTCGGCTGCAACGCCACATGGGTGCGGTTGCTCGTATGGGCCCTGGATCTGATGCAGAATGGGACTGGTTACCCACTGAACTTGGCTGCTGCTGTCCAGAATCTGAGAGCAACACACACAACGCCAATGTCAGCGCACAACTGACCGATGCAGAGCTTGGTGCTCTAGAGGACCCACCGGGCAAAGGAACGCTGGTTCCTGCCGGTGTGCACACACCACGAGGCCGCTGCCGTAGGGACTATGGGAGACTCCCCGGTTCTAAGGAGAGGTGCGCGGAGGGACTCGGGCACAGACAGTTCTACAAGCTGGCTTCACACGGTTCAGGAGAAAGTGTACACATTGACAAGAAAGCACATGTGGCAGCATGCTAACTGGTGAACCTACAAGAGGCTGCACAAGGGTTCAGGGTACTCCTCCCCCTTTTTAACTTGACTGTACGTGTGAACATTTTTTAAATGTTCAGAAAAAGTATGATATAACACATTCCTTGTACTATAGCCCAGAGAATCTAAAAGTAGTTAACAAGCAAGTCTACATTTTTTTCATCTGGAAAAGCCAAACCACATGTGTAAAATATTTTGGAAAAAATAGTCACTTGATATATGAGGAATATGCTGTAAAACCCGACCCCCACTTTCCTAGCTTCAGCTCACTTAGAATAAAATTCTTCATTTTGAAATGACCAAATCGTGACCCGGAAGGTTAGAGCTGAACTGTGCTGCGCTGTCTCCTACCCCGCCCAGCTCATGGGCAGGTGGCGTTACCGCAGTCCAGCAGAGAGTCACCTTCTTAGAAAGACGCTGGCCTCACAGCATGAATGTCTGGGTATTAAAAACATGAAGCAAATGGTCCTTTAATTGTTTAAAAATACCATGCTTTAGTGGGTAACTAAAACCATCAAATAAGCTACTTCTTCTTTGCACACTGGGACTACTCAAAATCGATTACAAATCGTATATTTTGAGTAAATTTTTACATCTAGTAAGATTGATTTCTATGCTGATTCTTCTGACAGCTGAAGACATTCCTTGTAACCTAAATAACATAAACATAGTAACTGACACTGCTTACCAGGATGTATTTATAACTAACGAGGCAAGTTCAACTCTGTAATTATCCATAGCTAAAAATTTCATGTATGATTTCTATTGAAGGATCAAATCAATCGCTCAGGTAAACGGACACCCAATGACATTATGGCAAAGGAGAACCAGAAACTTCACTGAGATCAGGCTTTGCCTTCTGGCCCCAAAGTGCCCTCTCACTGGCTAAAGGAAAGACCGGCCAACGTGCTAGGAGCCAGCTGTGGGCAGGAGTTTGACCACAGCAGTCTGAACGTGGGATACCCCCATAAAACAAGTGCTCCGTGGCCTGGCCGGCTGGCCCTGCCCAACACTTACCACTCTTGTAGCGTTCCCGCTGCTCTATTTTCAGAGTCAGGTACAGGGTCCGGATGGGGAAGTAGACAGCCTGGGGGTACACTCGTCCAACCTGCTCAGAGACATGGAGTAATGAGATCACTGCTCCCACTGTGCTTCTGGATGAAGACAGTTGGTATCGAACTAACTGATGTCAATCATAAATGGGTGGCTGGTCTGCACTTGGAGCAAGGAAGCAAATACTGCATGCACCACTGCTCAGATACACGAGGGCAAATTAAAGAGCAGGCAAAACGTCTAGTTTAGCTTTAAAAGAGCAGAGAAAGATCAACACAGTGCGCTGTGAATGACACAGAAACCAGACTTTCATTTGAGTCGGTAAATCTCAGGAAGGTGAAGTGCACGAGTGCTTGGATTGCACTCAGGCAAACAACAGGAAAGCACAAGCTGACATACGTCAGTCTTTGTATTTGGCACCGTTACTGGGAATTGTGAGACAACTCCCGCTAACTGACAAGTAGACTCATTAGTGAACAGCTTTACTCTGCATAATGGCAGCAAGGAGGAAATTGAAAATTTCCTACTTACTGTAAGAAAAACCAGTTTTACCAAACTGGGGTTCCATGGCTCCTGCAAAAGGGCTGAGCATGTATTATCTAGCTCTGCCACAGGGTGGCTGGCTAACGTGCACTATGAGAGGTTCTATGAAGGTCAATACAAAGAGACCGGATATACATCCCAACAGATGTATAATCTGTCCCCAAGCAAAATACCTGCATCCAGAAACATAGCTACCTCCTCTCAAAGGAAAAAATAAAACCATTTCTGGGTACAACGCAGATGACGCACCGCACGTAAAAAGCAAAGTAAACCATAGAATGATGAACAGCACGTTCCTAAGAGCTTGGTGCCAATGCTCTTCATCCATGAAAAATTACACAACTACAATTTTATAAAGGGAAGCGCAGTCAAAGATGCTGTATCCCAGACTAAACTGTATCTCCAAATTTCTACTCTTTTGGTCCTTCCTCTAACCCCAACGTTCTGGAACCATTCTCAAATGGTCATGAAAGCGACCTGTCCAATCCCCTAACCCCACCCCAGTGCACACAACGTTCAGCTCCTAACAGCTGCAGCCGAACAACTGTACAAAGGGCAACAACCACCACACGCACAGGTGACTTTTATTCTGAAGGGAAGCTGGAAGAGCTCCCAGCACACAGAAGGAAAGCAGCTAGAAAATATCAACTAGATACACATTTCACTGTGACTAACTCTCAGAGTACTCACCAGCAATCTTACATTTTAAGACAATGTTTATTTTACTTGCATCTTATGTGGCAA
The DNA here is from genome assembly GCF_004115265.2 of Rhinolophus ferrumequinum. Lineage (NCBI taxonomy): Eukaryota > Metazoa > Chordata > Mammalia > Chiroptera > Rhinolophidae > Rhinolophus > Rhinolophus ferrumequinum. Next base: position 6,221,680 of record NC_046307.1, on the reverse strand, counting down.
CATGCTCAAGCAATTACCATCTCAACACTGTAATGCTACAGCAGATTATTTCACTTCAACCCTGAGATATTCTTCAATCACTTTTAATTGCTTCCTATCAAGTGATATCTAAATGTGTACATGTTCCCATCTCTTTATTTTAAATACTCTGAGCATGCACATTTTCTTTCTGGAAAAAAAGAATGTGTAATGAAGACATAGTTTCTTTTTTGTGAACAAAGATATCTGGTTATTCCCACCTGGCTAATAAGGTTCAAGAGCAGCTTTCCTTCAGAACCAACCAGGCAGGTGAGCAGCTGTGGGATCCAGGCCAGCCACTGGATGGGTGGCACGCCGATGCAGTACTTGTCGACAGCATCTGCCAAAGTATTTTTGTCATCATCAAAACTCAAAAGCCACAGCACCTAAGACAGAAGGAAAAATTCTAGAGTTGAATGAAAATCCTGAGGCCCTTAAATGACTTTTCCCCACACTAAAATACCACGTAGAGTAGCTGTACTGGCAGCGTGGAACATATTTACCGAAGGGGCAACAATATTGTTCAACTTAACAGATAAATCTTATAGATAATTGAAACCGAAATTTGAATGAAGTTTTTATATATCCAGATTTAGCTTTAATGCCAAATACTAACGAATCTAATCAGCTGGTCAGCGGTGGCCGGTGACCCTAGAAGCAACAGGCAGACGCAAGGGCCTGCCAGTCTGCTAATTCACTCATGATCACACCAAAACCATGGACTTTTGCTAAAAACCCCAGAATGATACTACCCTACCCTCAGGGAGGCCACATGTAGCAGCCTCGTGTCCCTGGATGTCTGAAACAATGACATCTAGAAGTAAGCAAATTTGGAGTCATGTAGTTTCTTTGTGTTGCAGTAGTTGGTGTATTTCTATAGTACACTATATGCTGATGTACAGTCCAAATTTTGATATCACATCAAGGAATTCTAAAAAAATCCCAACCTTTAATGGACAAAACAGAAAAGCAGAGTAACTTAAGAATTCTTAAGTTTTCTGCAAGAATTAATTCTGGGTTGTATGTATGTTTCTTGGCAGGGACGAGAAGGAGCAATACCGAAGAAGGAATCTCAACTTGAAGCGATCCTCGTTGGGCACACCCAGCGCTGTAATGGGGCAACATGGGATGAGAGCACCAGTAGCCGTGATCTCGCCCTGTAGTGTGTGCAGAAACCACATGATTCAATGTGACCTGCGACTAGAGTTGACCTGCTCTGTGACGTGTGCATTGTCCCTGCAGGTCAGGGACAGAATCTAACGGTATCTAGCAGGTAAGTTCTCCTTGCCGACCCCTCCCAGTCTGCAGGAACCTCTGTCCAGTGTAAGATCCCACAGAGAATACAGAACTCAAGTCCTAAGACCCAGACTCCAGGCTCGGTTTTGCTGCTGAAAAGTCCTGGGACCCTGAATATGTCCAGGCCTCAGTTTTCTCAGCTTTAAAATGGAATTGTGGAAGATACTTTGAAGAGTGATGAGAATTCAGAGTTAAGGCACGAAATGAGCCTCACACCCAGCACGGATTCAGAAATCGCGGATTTTCATCCAAACTTGAAGGCTACCACATGATCTTTGGTCTAAGGTAACTCTTTTGGCCTCACCTTGGCTAAGTATTTTCTTGATTTGCTCTCATTCTGATGCCGACACGCATGCAAGTAACAGGTAATGGCAGACACGCCAAGATGCAGCTGCCGCTCCTTCACAAAGATGTTTTCCAGGTAATCGCCCCACATGGCCCACGCTTTCACCAGCACGTCATGCATTTGCACAGCTGCCGAAAAGGCTTTGTTTGCTTCTTCAGACCTTTGAGGACATAAAACCAAAACGTAAATTTGGTTTTTTTCCAGGTGAACCTCATACAACATCAAGTTAACCATTTTAAAGTGAACAATTAGTGTCATTTAGTACATTTAAATGTATAGCTATCACCTCTATGCAGTTCCAAAACATCTGCATAGTCCCAAAAGAAAATCCCAAGCCATTAAGCAGTCACTCTCCATTATCCACAATCGCTGGCCCCTGCTGACCACCAATCTGCTTTGTCTCCACAGATTTACCTAGTCTGCATATTTCGTATTAATGGCATCATACATTATGTGATTTTTGTGTGTGTCTGGCTTTTCACTTAGCATAGTGTTTGAGGTTCATCCACGCTGTAGCATGTATGAGTACTTTACTCCTTTTTATGACTGAATATTATTTCATCACACGTGTGTGTGTGTGTGTGTGTGTGTGTGTATGCCACATTTTGTTTATCCATTCATGTGAGTTGTTTTGACATTCTGGCTACTGTGAACAGAGCTGCTGGGAACATTCGTGAACACGTACCTGCATGAACACCCATTTCAATTCTTTTGGGTATGTACCTAGGAGTGGCATTGCTGGGGCATATGATAATTCTACGTTTAGTTTTCTGAGGAACTGCCAAACTGTTCTCCAGTGTTTGCACTACGTCTGTATCACACCAACAATGGAGAAGACATCATAAGAGAACTCCTCACCCATATCCCTTATGGATACAAATGCAACATCCTCAACAAAATACCCGCAAACCAAATTCGGCAGCATGTTTAAGGTTATACACGTGACCAAGAGGGACTTACCGCAGCAAGGCAAGGTGTGGCTCAACACACAAAATACATCCATATAAGACACCCCACCAACAGAATGAAGGAGATCAACACAATCATCTCGGTTGATGAAGAAAAAGAATCTGATGAAATTCAACACCTTTTCATGATAAAACACTCAACAAACCAGGAACAGAAGGAAACTATCCCAACATAATGAAGATCATATATGAAAAGCCCACAGCTAACATCATACTCAATGATGAAAGAGTGAAAGGTTTTCCTCTAACATCAGAAACAAGATAAGGATGCCCGTTTTCACCACTTCTACTTAAACTTAGTGCTGGAATTCTTAGCCGGAGCAACTAATTAGGCAGGGGGGAAAAAAACCCATCCAGATTAAAAAGGGAAATGCAAAGCTATCTCTATTGGCAGATTATATGATCTTCCATGCAGAAGGCCCTACCTAGAGAATTCACAAAAGAACTATTACAGCAAATAAATTCAGCAAAGATAAAAAATGTAACATCAATATATAAAATTCAGGTGTATTTCTATGTTTAGCAATGGAAAAATCTGAAAATAAAATTAAGGAAACAATTTATAATAACATCAAAAAGAATAAAATTAACTTAAGAAATGTAAGACTTGTACACTGAAAATTATAAAACATTGACCTAAATAAATGCACCCTGTGTTCACACACTGGAGACTTAGTACGGCTGCAGTGACAATACTCCTCTCAAATTAATGTACAGATTTGGTGAAATTCCTATCACATTTCCAACATCCTTTTTTTTTCCCCCAGAAATAACCTAAAATTCATATGGAAATGTTAAGGACCCAAAAAGCTAAAACAATCTTGAAAAAGAAGAACAAAGTTGAAGAACACTTCCCGATTTCAAAACCTACTGCAAAGCAGTGGTAACCAGGACAGTATGGTACCAGTGTAATACACATTAACGGAATAAAGTCTTTTTAACAAATGGTGCTGGTACAACAAGATATACACATGCAAAAAAATGAATTTTAGACCACTACCCTCATGCCATGTAAAAAAATTAACTCAAAATGGATTAAAGACGTAAATGTAAGAGCTAAACCTGTAAAACTCTTACAAGAAACCACAGGAGTAAATCCCATGACCTTGGGTTAGGCAGTGGTGTCTCAGATACAAAACCAAAAATACACGCAACAAAGGAAAAACCAAACTGCACTTCATCAAAATGATAAACTCTAGGCATTAAGGCCACTATCAAGAAAGTGGAAAGAGAGCCTACAGAATGTGAGAAAATATTTGCAAATGATGTATCTGAAAGAAAATTATATCCAGACATAAAAGACTTAGAACTCAACAGTAACAAGTCAAATCACCCAATTTAAACACGGGCAAAATAACTGAATAGATATTTCTATAGAAAAGATATATAAATGGCACAGAAGCACCTAAAAGATGCTCAACATCATTAGTCATTAAGAAAATGCAAATCAAAAACTACAATGAGATACCACTTCACTCACTAGAATGGCTATAATCAGAAAAATGGAAACTAACAAGTGCTGGCGAGGATGTGGAGAAACTGGAAACCACGAACAATGCCACTGGGAATGTATTAGGTTGGTGCAAAAGTAATTGCGGTTTTTGCAATTATTTTTAACCTTTTAAACTGCAATTACTTTTGCACCAACCTAATAAAATGGTACAGCTACTGCGGAAAACTGGCAGTTTCTCAAAGATAAAAAAGTACCACATAACCCAGCAATTTCACTCCAAGAAAACTGAAAACATGCTCACACAGAACCTTGGACATGAATATTCACTGCAGCATTATTCATAATAGCCAAAAAGTGGAAACAACCCAAATGTCCATCAGTTGTTGAATGAATAAATGTATGAATATACAACGGAATATACAACGGAATATGAAAAGGAAGAAAGCACTGAGACATGCTACAACATGGACGAACCTTGAAAACATTATACTAAGTGAAAGGAGCCAGACTCAAAGGCCATGTTGTATATGATTCTATTTATACAAAATGTTCAGAACAGGCAAATCATAGACACAAAAAGATTAGGAATGGTTGTCAGGGGACAAAGGGAAAAAAGGAAGTGACTATTAATAGGTATGTGGTTTCTTTTGGGGATGATGGAAATGTTCTAGAATTAGATAGTAGTGATGGTTGTACAACAGTGTGAATACACTAAAACCCACTGAATTGTACACATTTAAATGGCGTATTTTGTCATTTGAATTTAAAACTTAAAAAAAAAAGGATAAAACACTTGTATCTTGACAAAAATCACTTCCTTGTTTTAATATAAGCCAAAAATGCAACTCCTAGATCCTGAAAATTGAAAAGTGACCTTTAAACCTCCATATGTGGCAACAGACAGCATCTTGTAAGTGCGTCTCATTTGTATACTTCTTATAAAATTTCATCTGATGTTCATTTCTCTACAACAGGGTACAGCAACCTTCTTCTGTAATGGGCCAATTCATACATGGCTTAGGCTTTGCGGGCCATACAATTTCTGTCACAACTCCTCGACTCTGGCTGGAGCGTGAGCAGCCACAGTCACATCAATGGTGTTCGTGAGTTCCAGTGCATGATTCACAAAAACCAGACGCTGGCTGGCTGTGGCCTGCAGGCCACAGTGGACTGACCCCCTGCTCTAAAATAAGAAGCATCTCCATACAAGAGATCAACTCTGTTTCCAAACTGCATGCTGAGAAGTGGGGAAATGAATCCATGTCATTCAGCAGTTCTGTGTTCAAGCAACTCCTTTTTAAAAAGAAAATACTACACATCAAACTGGCTTATCAATCAGCAAGTTGCTACCTGTGCAGAGATCGAATACCTGAAATATCACACGTGACAACGATTGCTAAAATCACACCAATTTCCAGCTTGATCTTCACACGGGCTTCAAGTTATAAATAACTATTTAAATAACCTGATGAGTTTTTCTCTTATTCTGCTCCTACATAACATACATACTTGTTGATCTGAGCCAAGAACATTCCTTTCAGTGCATAAAATTCAGCTGTCATCTCTTTTGTGAAGTATTTTAAGTTTGTAGATTCTATAACTTCAAGGCCCTGTTTAAAAAGAGTAGAAAAAAAGGTCTTGAAATTTCTAGACAATAACTTCATTAAAGTATTTATCTAGACAATACATTCTAAAGGTCATTGACAAGTGTATTTCATTTGACAACAGATTTGCCTACCGTGAGTATTTCTTGACTGACAAGTAGTATTGGAACTGAACCACTACACATCAAATTCAGTTCTAGACACCTTAAGTGTTACTTATTATTTTTCTCCAAAGCTTTGTATGTCTAATCAGTTTCATTGTTTTTATTAATATTCCTCTGAACACAGCCACCCTCATACTTCTGCAGTTTGTTTTTTCCTTAAATACATCAACCAAGTACATGGTAGAACGGAGAAGACAAAATGCAATTAATTCAAATACTCAAGTGGTTTCCTTTCCCTTTCTTGGTTAGAAAGGACTGTTTCCCACTAATAAGGGTATGTTTGTAGAACGTTCTAACTCTTTTTCCCTATTATCTGAATCAGGAGTTTCCACGTGGACACGCCCATCATTCTTTACCCACCCTCCTCGGCACAGGGACAGGCCCCAGGTCCCACTGGCACTCTACCTGCATACACTCGTTTTTCCCCATGACTCCTGCCAGTTGGAGGTAGCATTTGACTTGCTGTCGAATCTTCTGGAAGCAATCCACAATCGGAACGGTTGGAATAGTATGAATACGACTTAATATATCCAGAGCCACATTGACCAGTCCTTGTTTTCGGGCAATTTTTCCATACTGGATGATTGCTGAAGCTGATGCGTGAACTCCAAGCATAGCGTTATTTGAACTTGGATCATGCTGAGAACTATTTTCATACGCAGTTACAATAGCTAGAGAGCAAAGAAATGACTTATCAGTCCATGCCCAACATTTTCAAAGTGTTCCACAATAAGGCTTAAATAAAAAATGAAAAACAAACACACGTGACTTACGAAAATGGAAGCTCCATGATAAGCCCTCATCACTTTTCCTTGTATTTTATATCAAAAGTAAGACCCAAAACGCACTACCTATCGAGCTGAGTGCCACCATCTTGGCTGAGTCACGAAGGCTGCTCTAAACAAACACATGCCTGGCAGGTTTAGGATGTGCCAAGGGGACCAGAAAACTGGAGAAGGCTACACATTGCCACCTGAGTGAGAGCAGCTCTCCCTTGGGGGGACTTCAAAGCAAAGAGTGCCACAACCTAGAGCACCGATCACAGTGGCCTGAGCCGCTGCTGCAACAGGCAGTGTCCAGCAGCATTTCTGTTCTAGCTGGAAAACGTAATGGGTGCGGGAAATTCTTCCCGTCATTCACCACCTTCATCTTTACCCTCTTCATACCACCATCATCTACCCTACCCGCCCAAAACAGAAAATCTGGTAAAATAAAATAAAATAAAATAATAAAAAAACAATAAGCCATGAAACCAGAACAGTGGGGTGTCTGGAAATTACATGATGAATGCATGCTGGACCAGGCAGGTTTACCCTGGTAATGATGCTGCCGCCACATGAAGACACTGCTCCAGTGGGACAAGTCGTCAGACACGATGGGCAGCCTGTTCCTCCAGGTCTTCACCACTGTCTTCATGTCATGCAGGCTGTTGTTCCTCCCCAGGTTGGTCGGCTGTAAGCCTGCATTGATTTGCGCGGCTTCCTGAAGTTCAATGATTTGTTGGGCTGCCTGAATGGGACCGGCATAGGAGATTCCACAGTAAGCATTGTATCAAAGATCCAATGAGAAAATAAACCACAGAGGCAATCAGGAATCTGATTTATCGCCAAGACCTCACGATTCGACTATGAAAGGAAGCACTCTAACTTACAGCTACCTTACATTCCACATTTAACTTACTCGTCACCTCCAACGCTACTCTCCCGATCCTCCCAGTTTTAAAACCCCAGCTCTGTGCGAGATAGGAGATGGGGAGAAGAATGGTGTAGACACCAAACCTTGCCAATGGGCAGCCCCCAAAACAATTCTCTTTTCCAACTATGGTTGGCTGTTTGTCTACCACTGTCTAAGAAGTGAGCAGACTAGTCCCCCTGCCCTCAAGCTTTCCTTCAACCAACATTTAAAATCCCACAGCCATAGCAGACATCTTAAAACACGGTTCTGATGACGTCTTCGGGCTGGTATATACATTTTCAATCATGTCCCTTATGAGTCTGTCTAGTTCACTACCGTTTAAACCCCAGGTGTGTTGCTAACTCTAAACTTCAGTGCCACCTCCTTATCGGGAACGCCCAGGCGACGACTCTGAACCTATACAAATTCGACCGGTCAAGTCCCACCCCCCTGCAAAGGGATTTCTCTCTTTTCTAAAGGCTTGTGTTTATTTTCAGCCCTATCTGCACGGCACTGAATCACAGTCTCCCTCGTATTTTAAATTTTGCTTCTTATGGTTATGTCATCTCCCTCCAGGTGGACGCTCCTTTGAGGCAGAATCTGTTTTAAATTTTTTTGCATCTCCCAAAAACAGCACCGAGGTCAGTACTCAGTAGCTTCTTGTTTGGTTTTACTTTTTAAAATTGCCTACAAGAATTTATGCTTTCCATGTATATTTCTCGCTCATTACATTTAGATTTTTTAAACCTTTATCTAATCCTCCCTCTGACCAAAAGCTTACTGAAAATAGAACGAGATATTTGTTTTATAACAGATACACTGATATATACTTAAAACATGATTGAAATTGCCTTTTAAAGTATACAATTCAGCAGTTTTAAGTATATTCCGAGTTGTATAACCATCACCACTATCTAATCACAAAACATTTACATCATTCCCAAAAGAAGCCCTGGATCCATTGGTAGCCACTCTCCATTCTCTCTCCCCCAGAAGGTGACAACCACTAATCTGCTTTCGGTCTCTATGGATTTGCCTATTCTGGACATTTCATATAAATGGAATCATACAATATGTGGCTATCTGTGTCTGACTTCTTCACTTAGCATATATTCAAGGTTTACCTATGCTGTAACATGTATCGATAGTTCATTCCTTTTTATTGTTGAATAATACTCCATTGCATGGATGTACCACATTTAACTTATTCATTCATCAGTTGATAGTCATTTTGGGTGTTCGCACATTTGGGCTATTCTGAATATCACTGCTATGAACATTTCTGTATAAGTTTTTGTACAAACATGTTTTAATTTCTCTTAGATTTATACCTAGGAAACTGCTGAATTATATGGTAATTCCATGTTTAATATTTTGAGGAACTGTCACTCTGTTTCCAAAGAGGCAGAACTATTTTATATTTTACATTCCCACCAGCATGCATGAAGGTTCCAATTTCTCCACATCCTCACCAACACTTCTTATTGTCTCTTTTTTATTCTAGCTATGTTAGTGGTGTGAAGTGGTATCTCATTGTGGTTTTGATTTGCCATTTCCCTAATGACTAACAATGTTGAGCATCTTTTCATATGCTTATAGGTCATTCATGTATCTTCTCTGGAGAAATGTTTATTCAAACCTTTTGCCCATTTTTAAATTGGATTGTCTTTTATTGTTGACTTACAAGAGTTCTTTATCCACTCTGGATAAAATTCCCTTATTAGATTTGCAAATATGTTTTCCCATTCTGTAGGCTGTATTTTCACTTTCTTGGTATTGTCCTTTGAAGCACAAAAGTTAAATTTATTCCTAAGTATTTTATTATTTTTGATCCTATTTTAGATGGAATTGGTTTCTTAATTTCATCCAATTTGGGCAGTTTTCAGTCATTATTTCTTGAAATATTCCTTCTGCTCCCCTTTTCTCACCTTACTCCTTCTTGGACTCCCATTACAAGTATGTGGTACGCTTTTTGATGTCCCACAGGTTCTGAGGCTCTGTTTCATTTTTGTTCCTTGTTTTCCTTTGTTCCTCAGACTAGATAATGTCAACTGACCTATCTTCAAGTACACTGACTTTATCTTGTACTTGCTTGAATCTGCAATTGAGCCTCTCTAGTGAATTTTTATTTTCAACTATTATACTTCTAAATTCTATTCCTTTAAGTTTCTATCTTTTTATTGACGTCCTCTATTTGGTGAGACATCATTCTTATACTTTCCTTAAATTCTTTACATGATTTCCTTTAGTTCTTTGAACATATTTACCATAGCTGATTTAAAGTTTACGAATACTAATTCTAACAACTGGGCTTCCTCAGGGACAGGCTCTATTGACTGCTCTTTTCCCCCTACATATGGACCATATTTTCCTTTTTTCATGTCTCATAATTGTTGAAAATTGAACATTTCAGATACTTAATGTGGCAACTCTGGAAATCAGATCCCTCCTCTCTAGGGTTTGTTAAGGTTTTGTTTTTTGTTTCGAATGTTTCTGTTTAGTGATTTTCTTCTTGGACTAATTCTATAAAGTCTATATTATTTGTAGAATGCAACCACTCAAGTCTCTGCTCAGTTAGTTTAGTGGTCAGTTAATGATTCGACAGAGATAGCCTTAAAGACCTGAAACAATGAGACTCCCTTTACCAAGGGGTTCTGTGGACATGTCATTCCCTCATCTTCCCCTTACTTGGCCAGTCTCTTTTGTGCCCCTTGCTGGTACTGCTACATCAGACAGCTGTGATGTTAAACAATTGCCACTATTTATAACAAATACCCCTGGATATGGCTTTCCTTACTAAGAGGGTTCTGAGTCAGGTCAAATAGTGACAAACTCTGTGCATAGGGCTTCTCCAAGGATCTGCAATGCTGGTCAAATAGTGCCAGTTCTCTGGGGCTGGGTTTTTTTGGAGTCTCTAAATCTGTTCTACCCTCCACTGGTGGCTGCTAGGCTACTGGCTTTTCACAGCTCCTAGGATTGGAAGCTGTTAGTTTTCAAGGCTACTGCAGAGCTGAGGAGAGCCGGAATGGGAATAAAAGCATTAAATGTGACAAATCCTGCTATTCTTACTAAAACACAGCTGTTTTTCCTAATGCTCCCTGGATTGTTGCAAGTCTTTGTTTAATTTCCAGAGTTCTAAAAGTTGATTTTGACAATTTTCCCCACTGTAGGTGTGGCTTTTATGAAAAAGTACAGTTTCTACTATTCCAGATGATCTGTCTTAATAGCATATTAATGCTGCTCTCTGCACAAGACTCCGACTCTGCTTCTCGCAGATTAGTGGTAAACCAGGAATGCAGTACTGGTGTTTTCATCATGCCAAAATGATAGACCGGTCATTTAAAATCTCTATCAAAACTCGGGGGTCTAAGAATCAGTAAGATGGGAATGTTAACTGTGCAAAAGCACCAAGACTTCTTCTCCCTTCACTTATTTTTTGGGGGAGGAATGGAGTGGTAGTTATAGGAGGAGAGAGGAGAGACAGAAGCCATAGTTCAAAATATGTATTTTAAAACGTAATATAATAAAGATTTTTTAATTAGGCATTGTTTTAACATTTATTAAGTTTGGACAAAAGATATTTACTTGGTTTAATTTAAAAAAAACCGAGCACTTCTCGAACTCATTCTCTCTACCTTACTTGTCTCAAATTCTACATAAATCTGATCCTAAACATTAAGACTAGTTACCAAAATGATAAAACTGAAATGCTGTTGAATGGTTCCCTAAAGTCACTCTTACTGACATTGTCTTTATTTGCTGTAAGGTTTCTCACCTATGTTGGTGGATGGTGCTATTGGGAGGGGGACATTCTCTCTTTAAATACAGTCCGATTTTGTGCTTCTTCCAGCAGAACATACACTAAAATGAATAGTCACATTTGTAACCTAGATACTCAACATTTATCAAAAGTCGACCACAAGCAAAGCAGTGGAAGAGAAATAAAACTACCTTTAATTTCACTGCCAAAATATTTGGATCAGTATTGTCTGAAATACTGCATTTTAAACTCTATACTTTAAATATATAACTACACAATTATTTCTCCTTAGTTCCTTACAATTAATATATCTTGCACTGACAGCTTTTTCCTATTTTCATGCAATAACTTTTTCCTAATAGCGGCAATAGGCAACCCACCTTACTCGCACTACTAGAAAATATGGAGGGAAAAGTCCACTCTTAATAAAAAGCTTTAGAATATTTTAATAATCTAGATTAGAGATATTATATATCTGCAAAATAACATTACCTTAGTGCACACCTTGAGAATAAGTAAAAGATAGTATACAAAAAGAAAAAATATCAAAACAAAACAATTGTTTCAATGAACTTCTGGTTAACTCTGAAGACAAGAAAACCTAAGTACATTAATGTCAGTTTAGTCTCAAAACTACTTTTCAAGAGAAACAAAGTGTGACCATCTGCATTACGGCTGTAACATCAGCCTAGTTTTACTCACTCAATAACACTGGTAGCTGCTCTGCGCCAGGCACCAGATAAAATAGGACAAAAGTTGGCACAGCCCCCAGGTGTGTGTGTGCATTCGTGCACACGCATTCGTGCATGCGTGTAGTGCACATGTGAATGGGACTGGGAGGAGGAGGAGAAGTATGTTCTGTGGAGAGGAGCAGCATGTGCAAGAGGATGTGGGGACAGAGTCAAACAATTGAATGGTGGCTCGTGTGGCTGGAACAAATTGTCAGAAATAGTCAAGATGATACACAAAGGAAGAAGCCGGGGCAGAGTCTATTTAACTAGCAGTCTTAAGAGTCGCAGAGGATGAAGATGTTCTCAAACTGAACAGGGGCATTGCACTGATGGTGGCGTGGTAGGCACTAAAGAATGTTCCTAAAGCAAAAATGAAAATGATCAAAATCACTCCTGAGGAGGTCTCTGTCACTTAAATCCCTTGGAAGCGCCAAAAATAAGCAGCAACATTTTAGTCCTCTACGTTTTCACTGTGTCCCTCCTCTCACTGAGGATGAATTTAAATGGGAAAGGACAAGACAAGTGCAAGGAGTTTCCTCTCTGCCATCCAGCTCAGTTTATGGACCTATGCCTGGACCAGATCGGCCCATGACACTGTGTCACATGAATGCACCGTACCCACCTGGAGAAGAGGTGTGTGCACATGCGACACCACGTGGGGCAGCCGCCGCCACTCGCGAATGGCCAGACTGCTGGCCATTTCCACCAGGCGCTCGATGAAGCTGAGCTGCTGCTCCTCAGGGTGGCAGATAGCCAGGTATCCACGGTACATGTTGACCTTCCAAGCCATCTCCTTGGGACAACTTATTTCTACCTGGTGGTAAAAGAACATTACATAGAAAGCTATGGGTTCTTTCTCTGAATAGAAAGAGTCAAAAACGAAAGTCATTTTTCCTGTAGCCAATTTTGCAAAGCAATAAGCAGAAATTAAGCTAGAAACAGACAGGTATTTTCTTTAGAAGTCATGCATTTAGACTATTCTTTCTGGGTACTCTCCTTTCCTGAATACCAGTCAGTGGCCAATCTCACTAGCTGCGAAAGCATGCCACAGGCTCCTTGCTTTAGGTCATCAGTAGTTCCAGAAAAGGGGACACTGATCAACACTGTCATGACAGACCAGATTAACATGACCACTGGGCTATAAAGTCAGCCAGAGAAGTTTTAAAGTAGTCAATGTATGTTCATCTCCATTCTGATAAATATCACGACAATTTTGAATTGTTTCCAATTCAACTGTTATCCTAGGAAATGAATGTAACTTGTTCTACGTTATACAAGGAAGCAGAAAGCAGTGATTCAGGTTTGTAAGAATATGAGTGAACAGTCACAAATTTTACTGTCTTCTACAAGCCATACTTTATTATAAAATTTTCCCCAGATTTCTCATATCTTGGTTATCAGTTCTGCTGTGAAGTGCTGAGCACGGCGCTATCTGTCACACTTCCTCACCCTAACCCCAGCCTGGCGCCCACACACACAGCTACAGCCAGGGAAAGGCTCCACGTGTGTCCCTGAGAGCCCCAGCGTCTGCTCACCACCTTCTAAAGAAAGCATTAGAACTTACCACATTTTATCAATCTCATTAAAAATGTAAATGATAAAAAATTAAAATCTTTCAAAAGTATTCTCTTTATGTAGAAGAGGAAAGGCTCTCTCTTTGGAGGAGCTGTATAGGACTTGCTATAACAAGAACAATAAATACTCAATGTGAAGCACTTTGGGAAATAATAAAAATTAGACACATTTTTAGTGCCATAATGCTCTCTGTCCAAATGATGTGAGAGTAATAATGGTAATAATAATGCCATTTATATGACACCTTGGTTGTTTCTTGGCATCCTACTTTTTCAGAGCACATTCATAGCCAGCCCCTCTTAGATCTCAACACTCCTTTGATGATGAAATTCAGGAAGGCAAACTTGTGAACACATCTGTTTCCAACATGATCTTCTAAAATTACACCAATCTCACATTTTCTGGACGTAAACACTATTTAACACAGGCTTCTGTCAATCACAACACCTATCTCCTATAACATTTAAGAACAAAGGCATCTCTTTCATTTCTCCTCCAATAAAAAACAATTACCCCAGCTATTAAATCATACCAAGAAATGCACTACCGCAAGCAGCCCTATCATCGCAATTCACAGGAAAACAAAAGTAATTTGAGGTTTTTATTATAAACACTGGCAAATGAGTAAATAATTTAGTAATACCAAGACCATTTGAAATTAATTTACTAAAGATTACCCAGAATGTTTATTCATATACTTTGAACTTTTTTCTAATCAGTAAGCACATTACAATTTTTGGAAAATAATCAAAACTTTGCGAAAGAAGAAATTCATTTGTCAGATCTATGGACATTGTGATACAGCACATATACAGCTAAGTGAAATCTTGTAAAGGAGACTTAAAAAGGTTAGAGTGAGGGGCCGGCCCAGTGGCTTAGGCGGTTAGAGCTGCATGCTCCTAACTCCGAAGGCTGCCGGTTCGATTCCCACATGGGCCAGTGGGCTCTCAACCACAAGGTTACCAGTTGGACTCCTTGACTCCCGCAAGGGATGGTGGGCTCCGCCCCCTGCAACTAAGATTGAACATGGCACCTTGATCTGAGCTGCCTCCTGGATGGCTCAGTTGGTTGGAGCACAGGCTCTCAACCACAGGGTTGCCGGTTCGACTCCTGCAAGGGATGGTGGGATGGTGGGCTGTGCCCCCTGCAACTAGAAAACGGCAACTGGACCTGGAGCTGAGTTGCGCCCTCCACAACTAAGACTGAAAGGACAACAACTTGAAGCTGAATGGCACCCTCCACAACTAAGATTGAAAGGACAACGACTTGGAAAAAAGGCCTGGAAGTACACACTGTTCCCCAATAGTTCCCCAATAAAGTCCTGTTCCCCTTCCCCAATAAAATCTTTAAAAAAAAAAAAAAAGGTTAGAGTGAGCTATAAACATTTAATTCAGCAGAATGTTTAGCTGAATAAAGAATAATCAACTATAAATGTATTCTGTTAGCAATATATATATTTTTTAACCTTTATAAGTGACTGGTTATTTCTCAGAGTAACACAAACTCCTTGCATCAGATGCATAATTTCCCAGATCCCAACCTGAAAGTCAAGATTGAGGCTCTATAACCACTCTGTGGTTAGTAGTTTGTGACTATTTCTGTTCCGCAATCTTTTGTATTTTGTTAAAAGTGATATTAGTAATGAAATAAGCTTGTAGCCACAGGTTAAATTTTTAGGCTCATCATTTCAAAGTGGCCTATAATCTCAACGTGCTTTTGTAGTCTCCAGATCAAGACAAGAAAACCACTGTTGTGTACGTTAGCAAACACTCACTGGTAAAGGGGGTGAGACCAGGATGAAAGCATTTCCCTCCTCTACACCCCGTTAACATGAACACCACACAGAAAAGGTCAAAACCTGAACACCAGCAGCCGGGAAAGGGGCAGAGGCAGAGCACGAGGGATCAGCACAGATGCAGGAAAAAATAAGGAACGAGAATTGCTGCATCGGAAGACAATGATAAGGTGGTAATAATGTGTTGTGGGGTTCAGATAACACACAGAGCTGCACTGTCCAATAGGCTTCTGACGCCCCCGACAGAAGCTTCCCAGTGGGAAAATGGGGACTTATCCCATATGCCCACTCGCCCATCGAGCACCAGATTCCTCTGGACGGAGTTTAATTTTTAAAACTGTGGAGCTCTACCATGTTAATGAGTCAACTTCACTTACACTACATCACCATTACTTCCATAACACGTAACGTGCTTTGAATATGATAGCTTGTTATACAACAAACTTCTACGGACAGCAACTCCTGTGCCTGGGCTGGTATGAGTCACCTTGCTGTAGTCACTTCTAGCAGTGCTTCCACCACCACTCAAATCCACCAGTAAAACTGACTCTGTTCTTCCACATTTCTCCAGGCACTGTTATTTTGTTTTCTCATAGAATCCAAGGTTTCTGCACCTAATACTTATTGTAACTGAATGATGACAAACAATTTATAACTTAACTCAAATTCAGGAAAGGGATTAGAGATAACCAAAAATAATTCCTGCTTCCCAACAGCTACCTTTAATCTGCCAAAATGCCCAGCTTGTTCTTAGTGAACCTAAATCTCCAGAGATTTCACGGCTTTGGCAAAAGGAACCCACACAGCTGTGGGGAATACGACCTGAGTGTGGACGCGTCAATAAGGACGTGGGAGAGAGGTCTCACCTGCACCAACGCCTCCTTCATGGCGGT
Organism: Rhinolophus ferrumequinum; assembly: GCF_004115265.2. NCBI lineage: Eukaryota > Metazoa > Chordata > Mammalia > Chiroptera > Rhinolophidae > Rhinolophus > Rhinolophus ferrumequinum. The sequence continues at coordinate 6,205,403 of NC_046307.1, read as the reverse complement.
CCAGTTGGACACTCGCCACGCACACTCCAGGACGAGGTAAGGGTTTATGTGCCCTTTGGACTGGCCATATTCCGTCAAGGCTTCCCACTGGTTCAACTCCTTCGAGCACCTAGAAGACCAGGGAGTCACGAGCAAAAGTTCAGTTGCCAACAAACCAACATGTTCAGAAAGGGCAGGGGACAGTCATTTATTTCCATTCACAGAAGGAACCCCTCGCCCTCAGAGAAGAGTGGACTCCCATGGGCTTGGCCTGCTGCATGTGCACCTGCCCTCCAGAAGCAAGTGCTCCCCTGAGGACCAAGACCTGCCCGCTACACAGCCGAGGCGAGAGCAGCGCACACAGCCAGTGAGAGGCGGGAGTCATTTACTGATTCTCCAACAGACACTTTCAATTACTCAAGACTTTATTCACAGATTTTTGTTTGTTCTTTTCTCTATGGAGCCATAAAGTAGCAAAGTTCCCTTTTAAAAACACTCATTATGAGAAAATTTCAAAGATTTTTCATGGGTTCCCTTAACTGATTCAAATCCACCACTGCCAGGCTTACCGAATCCAGTGATCTTCCCAAAGCTGGTATTCTGGGAAAATAGCAGGGGATGCGTTACTCCTCTCGTGCTCTTTTTTCGCTTTATCCATTGCCTTCTCATAAGATTCCTGTGCCTAAAAGAGTTAATAATGCTTTCAAACTGCTGTTTAACGAGAAACTTTTCCACAGCCACTGCTCAATTATTTAGGGCAAGTTGATCACAGACCCAGAAGTGCCTCACATTCTTCTCTGTGATCATTTCCCCCCCAGAATTCTCTATTCACGGAGAACAGAAGAGCGGGAGGAGAACCAAGGGTGCATAATTCCCCACACAGAATGGAAAGAGCAGGAGACTGCTTGGACCCGGGGTGAACTGCTCTGTTCTTCAGTGATGAGAGCAGGAGCCACAGCCTGTGCCGATGCTTCCGGAATTTCTGGGGCTCAGTGTCCTACACAAGGCTGAGAACCGTACCCATAACCATGGCCCACGCTTCATGCAAAGGACAAGCACAAGGATTACAATTTAAACACGAAATGCCATCTACCTTCCATTTCCAACAGGACCGATGAGCACAGATAAAACACATCCCCATTAGCTTCTAATGGTGAAGGATTTAGGACTGAGCTTTCAAAATATTCACGTCATGTAAGTATGTTTCTGTTAAATTGCATCTTCAATCAAAGGGCCTTTATGTGTAGGATAGATGCTTCAGGTAAAACAGTCAACTTCCTACTTAAACGTGAACTGACTTAGGGACACTAATAATTATGTAACGTAACCACGCAGCCCAGCCATTTAATCCGACAGTAGCTACCTGCTCAAAGAATCCATGCTGCTCATAAGCAATAGCAGTGGCCGTCTCCGAATACTTGCAACGTTTCTGCCATAAACCAGCCCACATGTCTTCCTCTTGTAACAAAGAGTATAGTTCGGCAAGGGAATCCAGTATCTCCTGAAAACACAGGTCATGGTTTCTGAATGCTCACGACAAAGACTTTTCTTTCCTTCAGTACAGCAACCTCACTGTGCTGGGGTTTAAAATCACTTGGGAGACGGTTACTGAAACCTTGAGTCGCTGCCAAGGAAGACATAATTCACAAATGAGGGGAGGCCTCACCTGCTGAGGTGGAGTTATGCTCTCCTGCTCATAAAATTCCGTTGTCTGCTTTGGCTTAATCTGCAGACTCAGACCTTTTTCAAAAGCCTGGTGCTCTAGCATTAATGTGGAGCGGAACCAAAGGTTGTGCGTTTTCCCCAAGTACTTCAGAACGCAGGGCCTGATGGGAATCGGAGGCACACACTGGGACATGGCTTCCACGAAGCAGTTCAGTGCGCTCGGCTGACAGTCCCGCTGCACCTGGTGGCTGCCACTGCACAGGAACGGGCTGATCTCACCGGCAAGAGCCTGGAACCAAAGGTCATGTTAACTCACGTCTTCATTCAAAACTCAGCACGCCTTTACTCTCTCTCACAACATCTGCAAATATTTCTGATACTTCACGCTTAGATAATAGTTAGGAGTTTCCTCATCCTTTGAAACTCAGTCAAGATTTTCTTTCATAAACACTTCTCAAAAGGTAAAACTACGTTTTCCAAAACAGGATGTTAAAAATATACTCACATGCTGTTGTCTGTCAGACAGAATTTTCCACAATCTGGGGAAAAGCTGGACCCATGTCTTTTCTGCCAGTGTCGTGGAAATGTGACACAGCTGGACAAAAGCGCTGAGCAGTGCCCCAGTCTACAGAAAGAAGACAGATGAGTGCAGCCAGGCTTGAGCTGCTGCTGAACACCCTGCCACGCAGCTGCCTCACACGTCCACACTCAGGAGACACTGCTGACAGACTACTACATGCTCCTCCGCTTTCAAACTTTCAAATATCTGAGCAAGTGTCACGTAAGAGTGAAAACATGGATTCTGAGCACCAGAAACCAACCCGTAGTGCGCTTAGCGGCCAAGCACAGATGGGTACGGGACTCATCAGTGACACACCTCCCTTTTGTAACTTCAAGGGCATTTCCAAATATGCCAGCGCTGAAAGGGTACCTGAGAGGTACACAGGTGCCATTCAAGCAAAGGCTGAAAATATGAAAGAGGAAATAGGAAAAGTACACGCATGTGATGTAAGTTATTTGCCAAAAGGTACAATTCTGAAGAACAAATCAAGGACTGTGAAAGTTCAGTCTCTACAATTGACAGCAGACAAGAGATGGGAAAGTGACTGGAATAGACTAGAACAGAACACCCTACGAATGGGGCTGGAGCTGGGATCTGAGGGCCCAAAGAGCGTATCAAATCCACAGACACGTTTTGTTGTTTTTAAAAATCTGAATTAGCTGCCAACTTTTCTTATGAACAGCCAGGTTTCTAGCCTGCTTGAAGCCCATGTGGCCCACCGAGCTCCTTAATGAGAACAGAACTATCCCTGTTTCTTGTAATACTCTTCAAAAGTAACTTGGTACATATAGTCGTAAGTGATTCTGAGTCATTATGCAAAAAACAATCATATCTATGATTAACCTGAGACTTGATGAAAACCAAAGAGCTTCCAGCTGGATAGATCTCAAAATAGATGCATTTGGAGGTCCCCTCCCCCAAAAGTGGACTTGATTTACCACATTAACCAATTTTCTCCTTTTTTATTACACTTGAAAAATAATCCAGCAATGTCTCATCAGATATGTTTAGTAAACATTTTTACTATTTCTTTCAAGGGCTAGTAATGGGGAATTAACCTTTTTTTCTTATTTTCTCCCATAAGACAATTTAATTCCTTTCTCAAATCTTTTTTTTTCAAAGGAGGGCACAGCTCACAGTGGCCCATGTGGGGAACGAACTGGCAACCTTGGTGCCATCAGCACCACGCTCTAACCAACTGAGCTAACCGGTCACCCCCTCTCAAATCTTTACATAAAACATACACTTTAGAGGCTCACAGAACTATGAATGGTTTCAGTTGAGAAAGGACAGAAAGTGTAACTTGTAAAAGAAAACTTTACACTGATGTGGAATAATCCTGATTTAGGACTCAAAATATTCAGGAGGAAAAAAACCAACAACTATCCCTCCAAACTTGCACACAGACCTTCACTTCCCGGAGAGTATCAAGAAATTTGTCATGTCTGTTGGTTAACATATGCAGCTGGTTCCCAATGTCCTTTTCAGAAAGTTCTTTGGTTTTGGGGGTACTGGTCTGATCTCCAGGAGCTAGTTCAATATCTATCTCTACATCCTAAAAAACAAACACAAATAAGCACAACAAAAAGTCAAATAGTTAATATCCAAGAAACACAACTCTCAAACTTCTTCTTACACTTTTGGCAAGTAAAATTTTAGTTCATTTCCTGGAAGTTTATAATTATTCAAATAATCTTAAATTCTAAAATAAACAACAGATTAACAGACCAGACCTATCTCTCTCTTTTTTTAATGACAATATAAAAATGTCACTATTTTGCTTTCATATTTAGATTATAGAAAGCAAAATAAAGTACAAATTTTAAACAATAAAAAATATAAAGATTATTAGGAATTACAGCCTATCATTCCTCAAAATGCAACATAGCTGCCTAGCTGATTTGCTCATTCAGTTTTAGAAGAGTGACAGGCGAAATGTCAGCATAGTCTGGGCACACAGTAGGTGCTTAAAGGCCCTGGGGCCCTTACTCTGCTGTCCCCTCAGCTGAGTCCTAGGATGGGGAACCCCTGTCCAGGTAGAGGGGACCTTGTGGCTTCTGCCCGCCCTCAAAAAGAAAAAGAATAGTGACAGGCCACTGTGTAGGACCTTGGTTAGCAAAATGTTTCATACGGCTCACTTGCAAAAAAGGAATAAACCTTATTTCTGTCTGAAGCTTCTGGGAAGTCACAGTCAAAATTTAATCATCAAATTAGTCTCTAAGTCAAGTTATCCACCATTTGGTATATGCCCTTGAAAATGCAGAAGAATCCCTTCAAAGTTGGCAATTTACTTCACACAGGATTACAGAAAGAAAAGATCGTATCACCAAAGGATCTACCGTGTTTCCCGAAAAATAAGACCTAACCAGAAAATAAGCCCTGGCATGATTTTTCAGGATGACATCCTCTGAACGTAAGCCCTAATGTCTTTTGGAGCAAAAATTAATATAAGACCCGGTCTTATTTTCGGGGAAACATGGCAGTGTTTAGCAACATAGTGAAGAAAATTTGTAATTTTTATTTGTTAATAAAATGAGTACCTGTCTCACACAGCAGAGGGAAAAAACAACACTTTTCAGAACAAAAAGGGTGCCTCCTCCTTCAATCCTGGGTGGCTGTCATCTAAAACCCGACACTCCAGGCAGAGCTTCCAAGAGCCAACAAAGGAAGGACAGTTTGAAGACCTACGCTGGAGTGGTGGCAGCCATGCCCGTGCAGCGCTCAGCGCCACCACATCTCGGCATCAGCCCTGCTGGCTAGTTCCTGGCTCCACGGCTGCCCCTGCCAGGACCAGGCAGACACAGATGTGGGTGGTCCAGCGCAGCCTGCTGTGGAACCAGCGAGACAGAGCTGTGTCCTTTACGGTGAAGTCACTCCCCAGAGCAGTGCTTTATTTATAATACAATGTGGGCTACTTGTTGCTTGGAGAGAAAAATCACCAAACAGTGCAATACCCTAACTGAGCTCATGGTACAGTCACCTATCTCAAAACGGAATGGCAATATGAGAGGCTTATCAAGGCTAACTCCAAGAAATCTAGTTGGCTGGAAACAACTTAAGTGTCCATCAACGGATTAACAAAAAAAGAAAATGTGGTATAATATATATACATACAATGAAATCTTATTCAGCCATAAAAAAAAATGAAATCTCACTATTTGAGACATGAATGGACCTTGAGGGTACGATGCTAAGTGAAGCAAGTCAGACAGAGATTCGGAAAACAGATTAGTGGTTGCTGGGGGTGGGGGGAAGGAGAGGTAGAAAATGGGTGAAGGGGTCTAACTTCCAGCTATAAAATAAGTAAGTCACGGGGACGTAACGTACAGCACGGCGACAATAATCATACTGTATTGTGTATATGTAGGATGCTGAGAGTAAATCTTAAAACTTCTCATCACAAGAAAAACAAATCTGTAACTATGTGGTGACAGATGTTACGACACACTGGAATGCTAAATTTCACAGTACATGCCAAATACCAAACGTTATGTTGTACACCTGAAGCCAACATGTCGATTATATCTCAATTAAAAATATCTAATTGTACGTGGGTACCACATTCAGAGCTTTCAGGTAGAGACACGTTTTACTACATTGCTCTTGCCCTAAAAAAACCTAAGGCTGATACAGAATTGGAGAAGCGGGCCTTCTGCCATGAAATCCGAACATTACCTCCTCTTTGGACTCGCTGTTCTCTCTCTCCCGAGGCTCCTGCTTGACATGGGTGACCATGGCGAAGGCAGCGCGATCATGACTGTCGGCCAGGTTGATGACGTTGGTGATGGATGGGAGCATAGCGCCCTGGCAGCTGGTACCAATGGGCGTGCTCTTCTCACACACGGCCAAAAGCAGCTGGAGGATTTGGGGCAAGAATTAAAACCTAGACACACGCATGGCATTTGGGGTGTGTGGACCCTCAGTCAATACCTAGTCATCCGACAGCCACACACGTGCTGATGGCTCCCAGGCCCATGGGTCTCCTCTGCACATCTCCCCAGCTTACACACAGTCTGAACCTCCCTTCCGGGCGTCCCTCACCATGACTCTGACTCCATGTCTAAGCTTAGCTCAGCTCAGCATCTTTCTTCCCTACCAAACAGGCTTCTCCTCCTGTTCTCTCAGAGGCATCTCCCAGGGAAGACAGTTAGCCTTTCCTTCATCTATTTCTCCTTCTCTCTCATCCGCATACCACATCACCAAGTCCTGCCAATATTACCGCCTAAATACCTAGGCAGCCACCACCTCCTGCCTGGACATAACTTCCTGACTCACCCTGAGCACTCTTCTCAAACCCACCTTCTTCCACACAGCTGACATCAGTGCTCCCCTCACCCCCTCCAATGGCTTCCCACAGTCCTCTGCGGACAGCAAGCTCCTCAGCGTGGCTCACGAGATCTTCTGTAATGTAACACTCCCTATTTGCATGTAACACTTCCGTGACTATTCCTCACCCCCCAATATGCTTCACCACCCGGCCTTTGCTCATGCACCGCCCTAATCAAGTCATGCTTGCATTCTTTTAGCAAATATTTACTAAACACCCACCAGAGGTGGTGTGAGGCCCTGGAGACTCATTTGTCAACTTCACAAACACCGTATCCCCTACCCTCGTGGAGCTGAAGTGTCACAGGGAAGGACAAGACCAACCTCGGCCCATAAAGAGACACATACTCCACGTGATATTATAGCAGCCAAGGAACGGTCGACTGACAGAGAAGAGAGTGCCCCGCTTTAGCCTGGGTGTCAAGAACGTGGCATGTTTGAGAACACGGAAGGCCAGCAAGGCTGGAGACTAATGAGCGCGAGAGAGAGGGACAGCAGAGGGCTGAGACAGAGGCCTGGGTGTGGTCACTCGAGGCCGGCAAGACCGTATCCTGGAGGCTGGATTTTGTGCTGAGTCCAACGGCAAGGAGCAGCACAACCTGCTTTGTTCTTTTAGAACAATTCTGTAACAATAAAAAAACTGTGGTGGGTGGGAGGGAAAGGGAGTGAACACTAAGGACACGGCGTTATAAACGACGATGGTGGCGAAAGGGCAGCACAAGAGGGGAGAGAAGCGAGTGGCCTTGAACTGGTAAGACCTGGTGACGGACTAGACACACAGGACGAGGGAGGGAAGGAATGGAGGATTCCTGGCCTCGTCCTCTATCGATTCCCGTGTACCCACCCCAGTCAGTCTTTCATCTTCGGATCTGTGGAACCTGCCCCAGGGCCTGGCACCTAACAGTAGCAATAGACAGGTCTCTTGAATAAATGATAAATTTATCGGGGAACTTGGCCCACTGTCTTGCCAACAGCAAAGTTCCAAATATATATGCTGTACACAGCACTAAAAGAACGTACACTCAGCATAAATGGAAATATGTTCACAAGCTCTCGCTGAAACCCAGTGCCACAATTTCCTTCTTTTCCCTCAAAGAGAATTGCGCAGCCACCAATCTCATTAAACAATTTCACAACATAGTTTCATTCACTCTGGTAAGTAGACTAGATGTGCACAGCATCAGTAACCTGGGTTACTCAGTGCAGTAAGTTGGTGATTAAGCCAAGGACAGCTGATTTGAAGAATAAGGAAACAAGAAAACAAGAGGTCTGACTACAATCGCCTTAGAAACATCAGACAACATGTGACTTAGCATCCGCCGAAACGGTCTAACCGTTTCGCACGGGCCTTTACCACCGGCACCTGCGTCCTCACACTGAGGGATGAGCGCCCACGGCAATGTCGGGCTGGCCTGGCTGACTGCTCTACCTTCTGCTGTAAGACAGATGAGGGCTGACGGTTACAGCACACCACACCTTTCAGGGCATGTAGACAGAACTTACAATTTCCGTATTTGAGGAAAAATGAATCTTAGCTACAAACTAAGGAATATTATTCAACTTTCCGATTAAAGGGCTTAAAATCACCCAAAAGCAGCTTTAGATGGAAACATGACTTTAAGTCTTTTTTCCTTCCTACTAGAGATTAAAAGCGGTTTTGAGGTAGAGATATCTGACTCATTGTGGTATGTGTGGACGCCGCCCGCTTCGGAGCCCCAGCCGCAGACAGTGAGCTGAGTCCGTCTTACCTCGATGCACTGCTTAATCCAGAAGTGATTCCCCATGGCTTCCCAATTCTGGGAGCAGGTCACATAAAGCAGGCGCTCGTAGACCCGACGTTTCATAGAGTTGTCAAACACCTCAAAGAACTTGGCCCTGATGAGCGGCTGGGCACAACGCAGCCCCGAGAGAAAGGCAGGCTCGAGTTTCGCAGTCAGCTCACTGCCAGACAGTGTCTCGTCCCTGCAATGGAAGGAGGAACACGGAGATGGAAGAGCTATGCCAGCAGTGGACTCCTCATGCCGTAAGCAAACCAACAAAAACCAAGTAGATACCAACTTCCCAAAACGCCTTTATGAAAACCAAGAGTACGTTATAAATCATCGTACGCTGATGCGGTATTTGTGCAAAAGGTTCATTAATGATGCCAAAATGTTACGTGATTTAGTATTTAAATAAATATATGAAACTTAGGTATGACAAAAAGATTAAAAAGTCATGTGATGCTAGTTGGTCAGAGAACACATTATGGACTGACATACGAAATATTTGATTAATTGCTATAATTACCTGTACACATAATTAACAAGGTCTAAGAACTGGGCATTTAATTCAAGGTCTTCTGGAAAACGCTTCTCTATGTAGGTCATCATTTTCACAAGCAAAATGGACTTCTCCCGGAGTGTAGGTGTCTGCATGAATATTTTTTTAAAAGAAAAGGTCAATTACTTCTATTTGAGAAATGACATGTTCAATAATATTTCAGCCATCTGCCCTACTACTTTCTAAGCTCTTACGATTTTGTCAAATAAAATAAGATACTTCACAACAACAACAACAAAAAAAATCAAAGATGGCCCTGGTTATCTTTGGATGATTAAAATCAAGACCGAGTCCAACAGAATTTCCTAGGGGCTACAGCTCACTTTGGAGACAAAGCAACTAAATTATAAAGCAGAAGTGTGCAAGTATCTTATTAAATAATTGTCCCTCGTTATTAGTGTTTTTTTTGGCGCACCTTCCCCACCATAAAAGACTAACAAGCAAGGTTCATTTAACTTTTTAACAGACGTAAAACCACATTAAGATGAGTGGCCAATTATCTCAAGTTTCTATTTAAAATCTGTTCAGCACAGTGAAAAGATCCAACTTAAAAAAATGATACTGGGAATGCAAATACGGGAGAAAAAAAAGTTTTGCTTGACTGAGAACTTTCAGAAGGAAGAGTTGAGGAAGCGATGCCTGAATTTTCTTTCACAATGAAAGGCCACCTGGCCAGACCACAGCTCCTTTTCCCCACTCACCTGATTGGCTGCCATTGGGGAATTATTTTTAACCCATTCTTCGACAATTTTAACCACAGCCCGGAGGATTTTGGCATCGGGAGACTTTTCGATGAGGGAGGTCAGAATGGCCTGAATGAAGTTCTTCCGCATCTCCATGCTCATCACAGCCAGCCGCGTTTTCACCAGCTCCAGACTCAGCATCACCAGCTCACTAGTTCCTGCTCAAGAGAACACACCCCAACAACTCCTACACACGCACGTCAACAGGCAACCACTTGGCACTACGTGGCATGTTGATTCTGCCCATTTTCCCCCAAATGTTTTCTGCAGCACCCAGAGCTCTGCGACTTGAAGTGCCTCGTCCCTTTCTTGCTATTCCACCACCTTGCAAGGGTGGCCTTGTAGGAGGCTCCCCACGGGAAAGGGGATGGTGGAGCTGATGGGACCAGTGCAGGCAACCCCCGGGTACAGCCAAGTCCTGACGTCACATTCGTGGCACTGTGTACCAATGGGCACCGAGCAGCAGTGCCAAGCACAGCTTCCCCCACACACAACATGTCCCCCAGATTCCTGGAGCCCACTCCTCACGTCTGAAACCTGAGACTTAATTCTCCATCTGACGTAACAGCTCTGATTAAGCAATCTCTGTTTTATATCAAAATTATTAGGTAATTCTCATGTAGTGGTGAATGTTCCACATAAATGTCTAACCATTTAAATTTCTTCACTCTCCCATTCACAGATTTTAAAAGCAATTCATTAAAAAGGAACCTCATTCTGGTTTTAAACGAAAAGCTCAAAAACTTTGTTAAGAGCAAATGATAATGAACTGCATATAAACAACAGATTCTCTGGGGAGGCCGGATAGCTCAGTTGGTTAGAGCGCAAGCTCTGAGCAACAGGGTTGCCGGTTCAATTCCCGCATGGGCCAGTGAGCTGTGCCCTCCACAACTAGAGTGAAGACAACGACCTGCTGCTGAGCTTCCAGAGGGGTGGCCGGATGGCTCAGTTGGTTGGAGCGCATGCTCTCAACAACAAGGTTGCTGGTTCAACCCCTGCATGGGACGGAGGGCTGCACCCACTGCAACTAGATTGAAAACGGCCACTGGACTTAGAGCTGAGTTGCACCCTCCACAAGATTGAAAGGACAACAACTTGATTTGGAGCTGATGGGTCCTGCGAAAAACACACTGTTCCCCAATAAAGTCCTGTTCCCCTTCCCCAATAAAATCTTTAAAAAAACAAACAAAAACAGGCTCTAGTGCACAATTTAGAATCCAGTCACAGAGCCGGGACTGTGGCTTTAAACAAAGTCTGTGGAGAAAACCTGGGGACCAAGTCAGGTGTGTCACCTGCGGTAGCCTCCGTACTGCCGGACGCTGCCTGTGGGCTGAGGTGCTCTCGGACCATCTTCTGCAGGGAGCGCATGAAGACCGAGATCAGCCTGTCTATGTAGCTCGGGTTGTTGCTGCAGGCAGACTTCAGAATCATCAGGGTCCCTGAAAAATAGACATCGCCAGACGTTTTTTAGAAAAGTTTTTAAAATTGAGCAACTGACAAAAATGTGCTACACAAAAATGGCTGTTTCCAACAAAAGATTAACCCCAAATGTCAACATGATAAGCTTTTGGATGACATATACTACATTTGGAAGCATTATATGTTCACTCTTAATTCTTTATTCATGATCAACATCCTCAAGCACGAGAAGTGATTTTTGTGCTTCAGTAGGAACAACATTCTTACCTCCAGTTCTGGATTTTATTTTTAGGTTATGGGAAACTACTCTAAGTCAAGTCTCTTTTGTTCCATGATGTTTGGGGGGTGGGGGTGGCTTTCTTTTTCTATGTAAACTATCTGGGCATGACAAATGTTTTATTTAGAACTCATTTGTACCTCATTCTGAAAAACTGCATAAGATCAATAAAAATCAGCAAAACTAACATCAGAACATGAACACTGAGTATGTGAAAAAAACTGTCATTCATAACTGGCAATTTTATAAACATCCTGACCTTGACCTACACATTAAATTTTAAATCTATATTCATGGCTCACATCATACAACACTAAAAGGGTATTTGTCATTTACATGTGCAATCATCCCAGATCTGGACAAGTTCAGGCCTGCTTTGTTAAAAGGCTGATTCTCAGTGGTACAGAAAACAGATGACCAATCTGATTCTACAGGCAACCCATGACACTTGATGATGACGACGATGAATACGGGACGTGTTCTGGCTGTTCCTGGCTGCCATGCTCGCTTCTACGGAGCAGCTCTCAGGAATGGGCCGTGGACCTCACACACGGCGGACAGCAATGTGGCCAACTCCACAGGCCCACTGGCCCCAAGGCTGTCCCTCACCTGCAGTCACCCCCACAAAGTGGGAGGACGGGGGAGACAGTGGTCAGCTCTTCTTAAACAGAGCCCTCCAGAGAACCAACGAGATGTTCACCCTGCACCGCAACGGCAGCCAGGCTGCAGAGCAGTATCTACTGTACGACCCCACTTAAAAAACGTCGCAAAGCATTCCTCACTGTCCAAATCTGTCTGGTTCCAGAATATAAACACAAGTGTGGAGAGCAAGAAGGACCATTTTAACTATTAGGTTGGTACAAAAGTAATCGCGGTTTTTGCAACTGTTTTTAACCTTTTACACCGCAATTACTTTTGCAGCAACCTATACATTTATCTGGCTTCTGAATTTCCAGATAACAAGTACTTCCAGGTAGCAAGTAGGAAGAGTTTGGAGAGCAAGAAATTCATTTAAAAATAATGTATTTAGTTTGCAAATGCAGACACAAGAGTCAGCATAAGAAGGGCTTTCTTTGTGTATATATATTTATATATATATGTGTATAGAAAGGAGACAAGTACTCCAAAATGTTGCGTATTACTAAGAGAGAGGCTTACTGGCAACTTCTAGCTTTCCTTTTTTGTATTTTCAACGTTTTATACAATTAATATGTAATAAAGGAGAAAAAACTTTTAGTGTTGCTAATCCAGTGTCCAATTCTACTGACAGATGTGAGTTTGACAAAAAACAGAGTCTATACATTTGACTTCCGGGTATCAGGAGGCAAAGTCACCCGGCTGCCCTGACTAGCCAAGAAACCAATTGTCATTTCACCTGGGGCAGCCAGAGCCTCCCCAAGCAGACAGGAATGAGTGGTTGGCTTGTGAGTGGCTTGCTAAGGTGCCCACATCGTCACAGGCAGTGCGTCTACATGCCTGCACCATTTGGCAGCAGCTCAGTGCCTGGTGTAAAATTGGGCCAGCAGATCTACGGGGCAGTTCCCCCTGACCAAGGCCTGCACCTGAGGCTGAGCGGGAGGAACTGGGAAGCACTCGCGTGGGGCAGACTGGGGTCGATCACCGCAAAGGCCACAGGAGACCAGCCTTGCGTGCACCGGGCCGCACAGACACCCTCAACAACACGTCAGCTCGAAGCTCCTCCCCACAGGCTGAGCCTTTCCCTTCTAAGGAAATCTCATGCAGGGAGCACGGATAGATGGACGGCCAACAGAAGCACTGCTGGGCAAACCGAGTCGGACACACTCACCGAACAGCTGGGAAGGATTCGCGTTGGTGGCCTTCTCGTAGTTGGTGAGTCCCTCATAGATGACCTTCCCGACGGCCGCGTACAGGCACTCCAGCTCTTCGTACTTCGAGGCCACACTTGAAGTGCCTGAAACAGAAGAAAAGCTTGGGCTCTGGAGTTTGGGTCCTCAGGCCTGCCAGGCCCTGGGATGTTAACTTTCCTCACAGTAGGGGCTGAGCTTTGATTACCGTGCTTCCCCGAAAATAAGACCGGGTCTTATATTAATTTTTGCTCCAAAAGACGCATTAGGGCTTATGTTCAGGGGATGTCATCCTGAAAAATCATGCTAGGGCTTATTTTCCGGTTCGGTCATATTTTCAGGGAAACATGGTAGTTTGGGATCCGTGGCAACTGGCTGGGCACCTGTCTCCACTGCAGGACGTGCCGTGCTCACCTCTGGGCTGCTTCCTATTTTACAGAGCCAACTGACAACCTTTTATCTCACCAAGCCTTACCTGAACACACTCTAAATACACTTAACATTATTTACAGTACGCCAAAATTTAACCTTGTCAACTGTTTAACATTTGACAAAATACTTTAGCCTAACTTCCCTTCGAAACATTAAGGTAACAGTAATGTTCAGCTGATGAAGAATTGCACTTCCAAAGCAAACAAAAAATACACCACAATGCCTGCTGTCGTTAAGTTTTTCTGTCAGTTTTTTTTAAAAGAAAGGGTGAATGTACAAAGCAAAGTGCGGTAGTGAAACACTCCATAGAGTAACTGGAGAATGAGCACTCTCAAATAACAAGCTTTGTGCCCGCCCATCCACTCGGAAAGAAAGGCATAAAAAGGTCACATACTTGGCTCTGTTGGGAAAATACTCATCAGGCGTGAGAGAAGGCTATGGACTGCTCGCAACACTTTGGTGTTTCCACACGTCATACAGGCAGCGATTCCACGCTGCAGGGGTTTGAAGCTACTGAGGATGGCTGGAGACTGGAGAACAGTTAGCAAGAAACTCAGCACTTCCAAGCCTGTGCAAATATTTCCATAGTTAACTTGATTCGGCTGCTCCTAGAATGGAGAACACAGGTCACACACAGATGAAATCAACGCTAGTACGGTGAATTCTAGAAACCTAAGTCAAGCAAAATTTAAGACTATGTGCTATTAAATATTTAGAAATGAAGTAAAAAACTCTAAATAATGAGCACATCATACATATGTGACCACGGTAGGATTTCATGTTTAGTAAGTTTGCTTTAAATAGTATTTAGTCAAACCTTTTTTGAACGCTCATGAAAATATTCAATGTTAAAATTTTGAAAATCATTAAAATATAGTCTAAAAAGGCAATTACTGCAATGAATTTTGCTTGTCTCCTTCCATCTTTTTAGTTAAAATCCAAATATTCTTCCAAAAGGAAGTATCTTTGAAACTGTATCATGATGAAATCAACCTAACAGATGGGCCAGAACTTAAAACAACAACAATAAAATAGAAAATGGAGTGCATGGTTTATAGTACAGATAAGTACTGCCTCATCCAACTTTTGTTAGTGGTGTATACACAGGCGTGCCGAGCCAGTGTTCTGTGTGTACACGCTAGGTTGTGAGGTAAAACCTCTCACTATGGGAAAAAGGTAGGAAGTCACTGAGCATAGCACATTACGTTATGAAAATGTTAGCCTATTTACTGGCAGAGGCTGTCCACATGTGGCTGAGCTTGACTAAACTGTGACTGTATGTGATAGTAAAGGAATCCGACCCCTCAAAGAGAAAAAAAGGAAAGAAACCTGCAGGCAACCCAGAAGTTATACACCAAGCTGCAATCAAAGCATGAGCTGCCGACTTAGGGGGCTGTGATCCTACTGTTTTCATAGCACAGGTAACCTTTCAAAAAACTTCAGCAACATGTTCGTCTTCGCAATGCAAAATAACAAGTGCTTACAATAGGTTTGCAACCCCCAGCAAATTACAGGATTGAGGTTTTTATAGAAACAAAACAAACCAAAACCCCACCAAATAATCAGCATTTGGGGCTATTTCTTTGTTACCTGACTATACAGTGCTCAATAACAAATTTTATGTCCCTATGCTTTAAAAATTCAAGTCTACTTTAAACGTTGCTGCATAAATCAACTAAAAATGTTTATTTCAAACCAGCTAGTAGGTCAGTTTAAGAAATGAGACTTCAAAAGGCAAGAGGACTATTATGTTTTCAAAACTAACTGTACTTGGGGCTGGATGGGAGTGAAAGCTGAAGCTTTAAAGCCATTTTCTGCAAGTGAAACGCCCTCATTATGAGTATGAAAATTAATAAAAGGAAACCTCATTTAAAAGGGAGTCGGAAGGCCAGAAGGGCGGACCCTCAGGCTCTACCACTACTGGCAATTAGACCCCAACAGGAAGAACTGTCAATCACAGATCTCAACAGGAAAAACACCCCCACTACTTCACTGCTCCAGCAGGAGAAAGGAAGACCTCGTTCTTTGCCTGTCAGCCCAGCCAACGAGACACTTTCACCACCCTGAACTCTGGTTTTCCTCCATTTCTCCAACGGACTTTTGTTTAAAACACCCCCTCCCAACTTCCTCCTTTTTCTCTAGAAAGGAACGTTTCTCTCCTTTGCTTGCTGGCCTTGCCTATGGTTTCTGCTAGTGCTTACAATTCCTCTGCCATTCCCAAATAAACCCATTTTGCTGGTAAAATAACTGGCTGTTTTATATTTAAGGTAAACGGTGGCCAGAAGAGAAAGTGGAAGGGGCCACAACTGGCCAGAGGAACAAATCGGAGGTTCGGGTTTTGGCAGGCCAGCCCCGAGCCCCGGCGGCAGCAACAGCCCGGCACACCTACCACGCTCATCAGCAGCTTGTCGAACCACTGCAGTTTGAGCTCGGACTTGGACCACATGTCTGGTCGCAGGGCCGTCTTCAGGAGGGTCACACACCGGCGAGACAGCACCTCCCCAGGGGAGCCGGCAGTGTTGGTGTTGTCGTTAACCTGGAAATTCACTCAAATTCAAGCCCACAGTTCTCTGCAGACGTGTTTATAGTCACTCTTGTGACACTGCTTCTGCCCGTGGCCCACGCCCTTGCATCCCAGCTCCCCACCTCACGAGCACCTCCACTCCCACCTGACGCAACTCAGCCGTCTGTTTTAGGGACCCTCTCCCATGCGACCCTCTGCTCCCATGCAGGGGGTCAGTGGTGATTTGCTACCATTTGTGTGATTGAGACGAGTGTCAACAGGCTCCCGAGAGAGCAGGGCCCGCGCTCTTCCCCACCGGAGGGCCGGGGCTGTGCCCAGCACACTGCAGCAGGCAAGAAAGTGCTGGTTGAATAGTTTAGTAGGGTCTTTTCAACTTGGAGAGCCTCAACAGTATTGCAAGACACACTACTGTTTAATAGTGAGAAAAACTTAAGGTTCCCAAATTAAAAAAAAATACTGAGGGAAATTTCATTTACAATGTTTTTTTGAAATATAAAAATGAAAAGGTTAAAAATGGATTCCCAATAACTCCATGAAAACATATATATGAATGATAAATAAACACAAGTTATAAAAGCATTTAAATTACTAAATGTTGTGTTGGACCATCCCAAAACCTTTAGAGATAAGAAACTTGGAAGTTAAATAATTTGCCCAATATCACAGAACATGTTTTACCGACATCAAAGAACTACCATGTTTTACCAACACTGAGATTCCCTTAATTATAAGATACATCATGATCTTATCACCACTGAAAGAAAAAATGTTTTTAAAAAATCCTATCAATTTTAAGACAAGGCAGATTTCAGAAATATTAACATGTCATAAAAATCAATGGAATTCGGTATGAAAGTGACAGAACTAGCTGTCAGAGCTTGGTTTGGCTATTTCTTTTTGGATGAAACTGTCCCAGGAAACATTGTGGAGCTGACTACGTAGTCTTCGTTCTAACGGGTCCCTGACATTAGACACTGAGAACCCGCACCTGACAAGCCACTCGGATGAGGAAGTTCACCACGGTGTCCGTGTGCTGCTTATCGATGGGCTTGGCAAGCAGCGAGTCCGCTCCGGGCAGCGACTGGCTCCTCCCAAACACCTGGAAAAGGCGGGAAGAGCCTCCTCAACACTTCACTGCAGTGTATGGCACTGACTCATGCAGCCCGCCACCAGGGGTCAGATGTCATTCTGGGCACTTGGGGACACTAGAGGCAGGCGGGGTGTCCACGAGACAACTAGTAAACTAAGAGGCCATGAAAAGTAATGGGTCGTGTGCTCGAGACTGAAGGCAGCGTGGTCCTCAAAGTGAGAGAGTGACACCAAGGTGGCTCTCACTCAGGCTGAGAAGCAGCCAGCCACGAGAGGAGAGGACACTGCACCAGTGAGAGGAGGAGGAGCCCATGGACCGGTTCTAAGCGAGCCCAGGACTGGGGTGTTTCTCAAGTGCGGAATGGTGTGTGTGGCTGGAGTATCGAGAGCAAGACGCAGGGGCACAAAGGCCACCAGAGGGCCAGGTCACGCAGGCCTCGGAGGCCAGAGTCAAGGGGGGGGGCTGCTGAGGGGAATACAGTCTGACTTAATAGATTGCTTTTATTTTGAAATTAGTGTAATACTCACCAGACCTTACAAAGACAGGACAGTGATCCCATGTACCCTGCACCCAGCTTCCCCAACTTAAATTCTGGAAAGATTTCTGATTCTCTGCTTTGCGAAAAGCATATTGAAGAGGGACAAGGGTGGAAAGAGTGAGAGGAACTGGGAGACAGTTGAGTAATCGGGTGAGAGGGATCGGGCCTCTGCTTGTACCACGAAGGTGGAGGCAGAGATGAGGGGACAGGGTGGGTATTCGTGGCTGGGCTGGGCTGACAGAACTTGCTCTCAACTGGATATGTGGAGAGAACTAAGTGGACAGACAGCAGATGGTCCCAGGCTCCTAATATGAGCAGAGGGTGCAGGCAGGGGCCACGTACTCTGGGGAATAAAGGGGGCAGGAGGCGAGTTAACCTTTACAGTTATAGGGCCGTCACCTCAGTGGGGGGAGGAGAGTGAGCACCCCCAGAGCTCTCTCTCGGTGGCTGCCCTCCAGCCAAAATGGGACACACAGTTTTTAAAAACTGAATACAACATGGGCGCGTGTTCTCAATCGTGTTTCTTGCCCCAAAGAGTTTCTCTTGAGAGTTGCTGGAAGTAATTAACCATTATCGTCAGAACTCTAATTGTATTAAGTGATGCAAAGAAAAATGTGTCTGTAACTTGGGAAACACCTCGAGTAACATGTCATTGGGTTTCTCTGTTACAAGCAGCCTCTCCCAGCTGTGTCTCTGGCATGGTGCTGGGACTTAGCCCACATTCGAAATTTGCTGAGTAAGTGAACAAACTCCCACAAGGAAGCGTAGAGGCTGTAAAAGGAAGCACACAGCGTGTGCACGTGATCTTACCGCACTGATGGCTCCCGTGGCTGTCCTAAAGCGCTTCACTTCCTGGGCGGAATCCACCGACAGGCCTCTTTTAATGGAAGATGAGACAGAGTTGACTCCTTCTCCACTTGAATTTGGGTCCATATCTGAATCCGGCTTAAAAGATACACACACACACACACACACACACACACATTTGATGCCACTGATTTCTGCGGAGAAGCGTAAGGAACAGTCGGGGAGGCCATGAGAGGGCTGGCTGCTCTACCTGCTGCTCCTTGATCCTCTGCAGCTCCCACTTGATGACAACTTCCGACAGGTCCACAGCCAGCCTTCTCTGCTCGATGGTGACGCTGGGCGTGAAGCCCAGCCTCTGCATGGCGCTGACCATGTGCTGCACCAGGTGGTGCCGCACCGGGTAATACACCTGTGGGCACGGGGCATGTCACGCGGGACGCTGGGCTGTGACCCCAGCACACGCACACGCACACACACACAACCGCCTTGGCCCCAACAGACTCAGATGAGCCAACCTCCTGCTCGAGAATTCTGAACCGTAACTTCAGGGAGGGAATTCTCATTACCTTGTGTACACGTGTGTTTATCACTTCCCTCATCCCGGCTCAGTCCCGATATAATAGTGTATTTTAGCCTTTAAGTCATATCATAAAAAAGGCTGAAACACTGAATTCTCCTTAGGTAGGCAAGTCTAGTCACATACATCAAACTTCAGGCTTGATATCTTAATAGTCTAGCTATGCCAAGAAGCAAATTCCCAAAAGAGCCAGGTATAAAAGCTTTCAACTCAATACCATTGGGGTTCCCTTCTCCTCTACCCCAAATCTACAAGAGATATTTACACACGAATAAATCCAACAAAGTGGGTGATTTGGCTATGGAGAGGGTACCAGCAACAAGAACAACTTTTTAAGCCAAGTTACCAAAATCCAGAGTTAACGGTGACTCTTCCCAAAGTAACAACTCATCTTCATTCACTGTTAACTGAGTACTTATAAGAAAACTGCAGCCTTGACAGAAAGCAGCATATACCTGACACATTCTCTGAAGTACAATTTCCACGTTGACAAAGCCATACACACATACACATATTAATCAATGGACCAGAAAAACCTTTACTGAAAGATGAATAACCACCTACTATCGCAGAAAATGAACAATAGGCAAAACTTCAAAGCAAATGACTGAAAATGCATTACACATCTGTCTACAGTCCTTTTGACATACCTTAAAATGCTGCACTATCAAATGCAAAATATGAACCAGCTGGGGAACCGTGTGCCCCTCCTCCACAATGATCTTCCTTGTCCAGTGGGTCAGCATCTGGTGCCCGTCCTCCATTCGGGCTGGCACTGCCGGTGTCAAAATGGCCATCGCTTGTCTGACAATCGCTCGAGCTTCCATTGCATGGGCCTTGAGAAGACTGTGAAAAACCTGAAATAGAGGAGAAATCCTTCTCTAAGATGAGAATGAAGTCTTTAAAAAATAAGATAAAAACGATAACTTAGAACCAAAGCATGATATTCTTACAAAACAATTTTTATGAAATTCCTCAAGGCTCTCTTACTAGGAAACAACATAGTTGCTTTCTCTTTCATTAGGTTTTGATCAATGAATACATTCATTCTAATATTTATTGAGCACCTATTATGTGCCCGTGCTGGGCTCAGATGGAATATACCAAGACGAATGAGACCTAGCTCTTTGCAGAGAGCTCCATCTAGCATAACTCGTGGGAAGTTAGTTGAGGTATACAGATAATTGCACTCCTGCCACAGTATGGAAAATGGAGTGAAAGAGGCCATGATCAGAGGCAACCTTGCAATAGTTCAAGTGAGTGGTGAAGCCCTGATGGCAGTTCGTGCATGGGAACACAAAGGCCACCCAATTGGTACTGAGGGTGGAGAGACAGGAAGGGTTTTGGAAATCAGCAGGACTTGCCCATGCCTGGATAGTGGGGAGAACAAGAGGGCATCATAGACGGTCCTCGGTCTCTGGCTGGCATGACTGGGGGAGAAGGGGCATTGCCAATCACAGAGACTGTATTTATATCTCAAGTGCCTGTGGGAGGTGATGTCTGAGAGGCTACGGGCTTTTGGGGGCCTGGGGTTTAATACCACGGAAATTCACAAGAAGGAAACACAGTGACCTCACAGAATAGGACCAGAGCGGTTACTTACCATATGCTTCATGGGGCAGACAGACAGAGCACGCAAGTGTATTATTACATCGAATTCTCACACAGAGACAGTAACCAACCCTCAGGGTCACAGAACTCATGAGTGGAAGAAACAAAACTCAAACCCTAACGTCAAAGCCTAAACCACTGAGGGACTCAGGGACCATCACATGACAGAGTGCTTATAAGACAATGGTTCAAAAGTTCCCACTGTATATGGCTAAGGAGTGGGCTGGGGCCCCTGACCAAACATTTTCAATGGAATGGAGACTCAGAAGCCAGAATGCCATGGGTAGAGGAGCACCAGGTGGACAAAGGAGACATTTCGTTTCCAAAGCGAGGCTGCAGAGGAAGGAGAGAACAGTACGGGGGGCCGGGGGTAGGGGGATGAATAGTCATGGGAGGCCTCCCAGCACTCCTGAAATGGCAGACACAGCATTTCTCAATGGCATCGGGAAGAGACAACAGAAAAGGAGGTCGCGATTGTACGGGAGTAACGTGGACGTGTGTGGAAATATAAGGGAATGTCAGGCGGACAGGAGGGAGCCAGGCCAGGTACCTGAAGCACAATTTTCTTATGGATTGCGAATTTGGCGATAATGTGTGCCAGAAGTAGGTGGCCGCTGTATTTGCAAGCTGGGTCCACGCAGGCCTTGGACAGCAGGCAGGGCCACGCGAAGGTCATGAGGCGGCGCAGCTTGCTGTTGCGGTTCTTGTTGTTGTCGTGGATGTGGTGGGGCGCGTGCTCCACCAGCAGCGTGGCGTACTGCAGCAGGTGGATCCGCAGGGAGTCCAGCATGTCTGCCTGCTTCTCGGGGTCCAGCACCTGCGGGGACGAGCAGACGGGAGCGCCTGTCCAGTCTGAGCTGTTACCACTAAGGGTCACATGGGGGTAAACCTTACACACGCGCATGCACACGTCCTACAGGAGGGAGCCAATCACGTCACGTCAGTTTCCCTTTCATACAGACGGATTAGAAACTCACTGAATTTATTTCAACACTGCAAATAAAGGCAGGCTTATAGTCAAAATGCAGCGGGGAAAGTAGCTTGAAGTGGGAAGGAGGACTTCCTCTTTTTTTTTTTTTTTTTTAAAGATTTTATTGGGGAAGGGGAACAGGACTTTATTGGGGAAAAGTGTGTACTTCCAGGCCTGTTTTCCAAGTCAAGTTGTTGTCCTTTCAGTCTTAGTTGTGTCGGGCGCAGCTCAGCTCCAGGTCCAGTTGCCGTTTTCTAGTTGCAGGGGGCACAGCCCACCATCCCTTGTGGGAGTTGAACCGGCAACCTTGTGGTTGAGAGGACGCACTCCAACCAACTGAGCCATCCGGGAGCTCAGCGGCAGCTCAGCTCAAGGTGCCGTGTTCAATCTTAGTTGCAGGGGGCGCTGCCCACCATCCCTTGCGGGACTCGAGGAATTGAACTGGCAACCTTGTGGTTGAGAGCCTACTGGCCCATGTGGGAATCGAACCGGCAGCCTTCGGAGTTAGGAGCATGGAGCTCTAACCACCTGAGCCACCGGGCCGGCCCAGGACTTCCTCTTTGATACAATGTTTTTCAGGACTGAGTGTCTTAATTCCAAGTAGTTGAGATTTTTTTCCTGGTCAACTATTATCTAGTCCTTATTTTTCAGTATTCTGATCAGAATATGTTACCTGGAAGCAAAATCTCTATTTTTACAAAATTGTTATGGTTTTCTGTGTAACCATGTATCTGACAGATTTTTTTATGTTTCATGCATATAAGAAAAAATGTACAGTTTGAAAAATATCCTACATGTCTCTACTGAATCAAATACACTGACTACATCATTCAATTCAACTAAGTATCCTAACTACTTTCTGTCTACCAGAATGATCTGCAAGACCGGAATCTTGCATCACAGCTGTGTTTTCATCAGGGCCCTTTAGCCCTCTGTGTCCTCTCGCTCCTGGATTTGCTGCTTCCTTGTGGCCCCTGACTGGGGCTCCAGCCTGCCCGGCGCCATTTATCCTCATCCAACATTCAAAATGCCAACTCCTCACTTGTGCCAAGTTAGTATGGGGATAATCAATAACTCCTTGGATTCAGCTCTATTCCCTTGGGACAGTGGGGTCAGAACTTCAGGAAGGGACAAAGATCACATAAGGACCAGTAACTTGCCAATGGGAACCAGAGTCCCCTCTGCCTAGACCCTCAGGACAGAACAAGTGACAAAAGAGGTGAGAAAACTATGTCCTTCCAAAGAGCGTTAACGTGTACGTGCTACGCTGCAGGCGTGGATCGCCGCCAACATGGACCGCCAACAGCTCAGAGCACTCCAACAAATGGCCCATATACAGAACACGCAATCTAACAATCTGAAAGCAAACGGAACTCCTGCCCGTGAAGTTCAACAGCCTGACCTACAGGAGGCAGCCGAGGCACTGTGAGAGTCACAGGACAAGCATTTCTCAAAGAAACAAACTTAATTCAGAAAAAAACCTCTTTAGTGCACAATGGAAACGCTACTGTGAAGACGCAGAGACCTTAAAACCTAAGCTACTTTCAGACATCATGCTGCCACAAACATGTTTCACTAAGTTGGCAACAAAGGGTCATGGTGGCAACTGTATCGTCTAAAAGTCTCCCTGGCTTTTAGTCCACTCCTTAGCAAAGCTAAAGACGAAAACAGAACATCAAAACTCTCCTGACCAGCAACAGGAGTTTTAATGCAGAAAACTTAATTCATTCCAAAGTGAGGCCGCTTTAAAAAATTCACAAAGGGCAGCCGGTTAGCTCAGTTGGTTAAAGCTCATAGTCTTAACAACAAGGTTGCCGGTTCAATTCCCACATGGGATGGTGGGCTGCATGCCCTTCAACTAGATTGAAAACGGCAACTGGACTTAGAGCTGAGCTGCGCCCTCCACAACTAGACTGAAGGACAACGACTCGACTTGGAGCTGATGGGTCCTGGAAAAAAACCACTGTTACCCAATAAAATTAAAAAAAAAAATCACTGAGAATTGTAATACAGTAGTGTCCTTCCCCCACCCCATCTGTGGTTTCACTTTCCATGGTTTCAGGTGCCCATAGTCCACCATGGTCCAATAATATTAAATGGAAAATTCCAGAAATAATTCATAAATTTTAAATTGCACCATTTTGAGTAGCATGATGAAATCTCTTGCCATCCGCTCCCTCCCACCCAGGACATGAATCACCCCTTTGTCCTGCGTCTCACGCTGCAGATGCTCCCCGCCCATCAGTCCCTTAGCCACCTGTTATCAGATCGGCTGTCACAGTATCGCAGCGCTTGTGTTCACCCTTATTTTACTTATAACGGCTCCAAAGCGCAAGAGTGGTGATGCTGGCAATTCAGATATGCCAAAGACAAGTCAGAAAGTGCTTCCTTTTAGTGAAAAAGTGAAAGTTCTGGACTTACTAAGAAAAAAGTTATATGCTTAGATTGCTAAGGTCTACAGTAAGAACAAATCTTGTATCTGTGAAATTGTGAAGACAAAGAAATTAGAGCTAGTTTTGCTGTCGCATCTTAAACTGCAAAGCTATGGCCACAGTGCATCCTAAGTGCTTAGCTCAGATGGAAAAGGCACTAAACCTGCAGGCGGAGACATGAACAGAAAACGTGTTCCTCCGATTGATGGCAACGTGTTGCACCAAAAAGCAAGGGATCCTCTGAAATGAGTGACACCAAGCCATTTTACTACAAAGTAGGAGATGGTTACAAATTCAGGAATAGGTTTGCACTAAAGAATATAAAAATTACTGGAGAGAGACCACATTCACTAACTTTTACTACAGTATATTGTTGTAACTATTCTATTATTGTTAATTTCTTCCTGTGCCTAATTTATAAGTCAAACTTTATCATAGGTATGTATGTACAGGAAAAAACATACGATATATAGAGATCAGTAATGTTCATGGTTTCAGCCATCCACTTAGGGTATTGGAACGTATCCCCCCAGGATAAGGGAAGACTGCTGTATAATGCTCTTATTTCAATTAACCCATCACACACACACACACACACACTCCTCATCTCCCACATTACTTCTCACACCAATGCATTGTTAGTCACCTTGGTTATGAACACACTGGTGATGCTTTCTGGGTTATCGCCTTCTGGATTGGGCGGTCCTAAGAGCTGCTCTCCTTCCCCCTTCTCAAAGCTGTATAAGAAAGCAGGATTCAAGATATGCTGCAGAACCTACCAAAAAGAAAAAAATTAGAATGATGGAGAAGGAAAACAAAGCTATGTTCTTTATTTGATAAGGTTAGCAGGTCCACCAGTTTGGTCATATGGTAAACCATAAGGTTAGAACTCAATCAAGGGTACAACTGATAATCTTGACTTTTATTCAAATGGTCAACTGGAAAGGTAGGTAAAGAACTTGAGGAAAATAGATATCAGCCTGGTTTATTCTTTTCACTTCAAACAAGTCATTCTCTAAAAACAGGAAAACAAACTATTTTTCAACACTGATTCACTGCTGGATCTGCCTTATGTTTTACAACAATGGCATTTTCCTCATAAACAGTCCAGACCACTATTTAAGTCCTTGGTTCCCTGGAAAATCAGCTCAAACGCCCATGGCTTTCACTGCATAACAGGGGGCTCACCTTGGCTTTCAGTTCATCTCCGAAGTTGGGGTCACTGAAGTCCACAAAGTGAAAAAACAGGGCACGTTTTTGAGCAATGCTATAATTCTTGGGAATCTCTTCCTCCATATATTCTTTTAAGAACGTCATGTTGCAGAGAAAACGGCCAGTAAAGGCTCGGAGCAGCTGGAACAGCAATTCTATGTCTCCATAATTCCTTCTGAAGGGTGGACAAGAAAACAGGTTAAATCCTCACAAGTTCCATAACTACATATGATCCCTGACTTGTCTTTTAAACAGCTAAGCTAATAATAACCCATTCTCTACAACAAATTTGACTACACATATCCAATGAACCACAGCTAGACACAATCTAGCAAAGAGGCTCTAGTTTAGGTTATTGGCCAGAACAAGTCAGTGGATGTAAAGCACAACAGATCCACCCACTTGCAGTAATTGAGCAGACAGTAGGCCAGCAGCTTGGGTTCCTTCCAGTTTGTGGCAGCCATGTTCTCCTTCCGGTGTCTTTCTTGAAAGATTTCACTGACCCACACGCGTCTCAAGTGGCTCACTAGAGAATGCTGATTGGCCAGCCAGGAGTCATTGTTTTTAACTATAATACTTATGATCTGTCAAAGAAAAGACAAGTAGGGAACTGGCAGGGTTCTCTGCGTGTCCCCGAAACTTTTAAGATCCCCGGTGTCTAATGAGAGACGTTACCTTGATGGCCTGAAACTGGAGATCCAGGCGCATTGTGCTGGTGCTGGGCGAGCCCGGGCGCACCGTCTGCGTGCCCCCGGGCAGCAACAGGGTGATGAACCTGTTGGGGTTAGCTGCTAGCACGTCGCGCAGAGGTCGGGCATCTTTGTGTTTTAAAAAACTCTACAAAAACAAAACAAGACAAGCTGTTTTAAGCTAATTTAAAAAAATATGTATCACAAAAGGTTCAGATATGATATAAACTCTTAAGATTCTTTCTAAACCTCTCTAGGCAGGCTGAAAAAAAACACTACAAGCACCCTTTTTAAAAAGTGCTTTTTAAACAGTGATCACACTTTATAATTCTGATAATCCTAGCAGCTCACTCATTTGTTACCACCATCGAAATCCTACAAAGAGGGATTCCTGGACTTGAACTCTCCACATACACAGTGGTGTTTCTAATATTCACGTATGTTACGAGAAAAACAGAGCACACCAGCTCACGCAAATCTGCAGGGACACGCAAGTCCAGCTCCTCGTGCTCTTACCATAAACATTCTGCTCCACTGGGGGTCGTTCAACGTTGCTTCCATCATGAACAGCTCCACAGTCTGGGAGGGGTGCCGCGTCAGGAACTTGATCAGAGGCTCTCTGAAGGGACTGCCGGCCTAGAAAACATGTGGTGAAAATGTTTCTGCTCAGGGCTTGAGGCTTTTCTGAGTCTATCGACCTAACGTGGTAGGAGTATACATCCCTCCCCCTTGTAACTGAGTGTGCTAACATAAGCAAATATTAATATCTAACATCTTTATACTGTTAGATGAATCCCTCTAAGATCTAACACAGTGAAAACGTTATAAGCAACAGAGGAAAAATCAGAATTAACCCTAAATTTGACCATTACCTCAATCAACATAGCCCGTTCTGTTTTCATCACAACCTCTAACAAAGGTTTGACCAGAGTCTGAGGTGCAGCTGGGATCAGATGAAAAAGGTTTATAATTGCTGAACAAATTTTCATTTCCTAATGAAGAAAACCAGAAATTATAAAATAGGCCAATTAATTTCGCTAGCTACAGATATCAACATTACTACAGACCCTACTATGGTCTAGCTACATTCGCAAGGCTAGCCACCAGATGCAGAGTTAACGTGTAAAAAGCACAACTTACCAGTCTCACGTGACAGCTGCAGCCTAAGGAGACTAAGTGCCCTTAGGCTTCAGATTTCACTGTCATGGAGGGCAGGGCGGGGGAAGCTGACTGTGTATACCTGTCGTGATTGTGCTGTTTTCTCACACACTGCCAAGTGTTGGAAGTGACCTTACGGGTTGCCCAGGCAGCCCCTCAGAGGAGGGGGATGGTCATGCCCATGGCGGGGAGAGCGTTAGGATTCCCTCAGTTTGCTGTGACATCATGGGGTCTTCCCAATGCACTAAACCCTGAGGGCAAAGACTTATTTTGCCCTCAAAACTCAGCACCAAGTCCTCAAAAGATACTTCAGTATTTACCCTGGAAATTAGTATCAACTTGAATAAATGATTGACCATGGTGCTAAGTATCTGTCAATCATGCCTAAAACTAAGAGCCAACAAACAGCTTCAGGGAATCACATGAAAAATGTGAAACACCAACAATTTTGCATGTTTTAATGTGCTAACAGCTCAGTGGCCAATTGCTCTGAGTGTCATTCCAACTTCCGTTCTCAGTTTCAGTTCCCCCAGTTTTGGGTCTGCAATTGCAGGGAATTCCCCATGACCACAGGGGAGGGCAGACTCTGACGCACCAGCCTGCGTGGCGTGCAGCAGGCTGTCCATGACCCCACGCTCAGTAAAATGGGGATGATAAACACTAGTCGTGAGTGAGGGGCCACATCCGGCCACATGTGAGATACTTCTCAAAATGCCTCTTTAAACCATGTCGGCTCCATGCCACCTCTCGAGTTCCCTTCTACAGTGTTTTCAAGTCTTGGCACAGAGTAAGTTCTACTCTGAAATTAGAATAACATTCTAATAATGGTCCTTTTATATTATGGGTTTTCGTTTTCCAAGCACTGTCACAAAGTCACTTCTTTTGGTCTTTCCAAAACCACTGGAAGGCAGGAATGACAGATATTATCATCCCCATTTTACAGAAGAGGGAAAGCTCAGGGTTGACTGTCCAAAGTCACAGTATTGGGGCTTCATCAGTGTGGGTGCGTAAACGAGACGCAGGGTACTGGGTGTGGGCGAGCACTGAGGTCAGTAGTGTGAAAGAAAACATAACTCCTCCTGACTCGTAGCAGGTATAATAGATTCTTTGTGGAGTTTCCTCTTCAGAGGTTGTTAGATGTATGAGTTCATATGAACATTATAATAGCAAAATCCAACTGAATCTTAAATATTGAGATATTGCAATTCTAACATGTAGAAAAACCAAAGAACTTAGAATCTTGCTTAAAACATCCTAATAGAAAACATGCGTGGCACCCGGACAGTTCACAGCAATGATACTAAGACAACTCTGCCACAGACAGACAATACGGCTCACTGCACTCAAAGGCACAACGCACTCTGTCCATCACAGAACCACAAGTCACAGCAAAACCAAATACGACCACGACCCCCTCCTGCACCTCCACTGAAATTCTCACCTCTACCCCTTCCATGGCAGGCTGAACCAAAACAAAAATTACAGCATGAAAAAAGGCAACGAAAAGGTGAAAAGAAAAGAAAAGAAATATAAACTGTTCTTCACATTGCAAGTCATAAACTGACTTTTAATAGGTTGTTCTCACCTCAAACTGACAGAATGGAGACAAGGAACATCTCCCGCACTCTGAAATGCTTTCCTGAGGATGGGGAGGAAAATCATCTTTTTTTTCTATTTATGTCATTTACATAAAAACTTCCCATATACTCATACACAGTAGGATTATTGGGGTAAACAAGACAGTAAAGACACAATTATCAGAAAGCACACAATAATTAATAAATGCTCAACAGCAAAAAAAACATCTTCCACCCTTCAGATGTCAAACATAGCCCTTCCAACAGTGTCAAATAGAGTGTACACCTCCCGTAAATCAAATGTAAAAAAAACAGGAATTTTGGGATTCTTGTCTTGGGGGAGAAACCTAAGACCTCGTTGCATGCAAACACATTTAAAAACTGTTTTGTTTAGAGTGAATTATTCAAGATTTTATGTGAAGTGCTAAGACATTTAAGAAAACAAAAAACAAAAAAACCTCTTTCCCAGCTAAAGTCAGGAGAATACCCGGGGGCTTAAGCCATGTCAGTTAGGCGTGTCAGAGGCCCCCACACTCAGAAAATCCCATAGGCCACAACCGGATAGCTGGGCAATCTTGTGAAGTAAAACTGTGAATGTGTGTGCATGTGTGAGTGTTGGGTGGGTGGGTATGTGTGTGTTTGTGTGCGCGTGTGTGTGTGTGTGTGTGTGTGTACAGACATGGCATAACAGGTGGTCATGAGTTCTGTCCTGGAAGTTCAATGCTAAACAGGCCAACTTTCCTAAACATGACGAGGGTGCAAAGCTTTGCTCATCAGGGGTACCCAATGTGACAGAGGGGCTTTTATTTAGTTTTATAGTCGACTAGTCAACATGTCTTCAGCTAGTTTCTCAACGAGTCAATGTTATTTGGGGATTTAACCAAGTAGGAACAAACTACTTTCCAAGACCCTTTTCCAATCCTGGACAACATCCATAAAAATGACCAGAGCTCAAGGGCAGACAAGCAGCTTGGCCCTGGGCTGAGGCAGTGGAGCCAGGGTCACGATGCCTGGGGATCCCAAAAGCCATGGCCCGAGTTCAGACCTGAGGCCTCCCTCACGCAGCTGGACGATCCCGGCTGCTCAGGGAATACACTCATCCGACAACCAACCTGCTTTATTCAGCAGGAGCTCAAGGACTTCCCGATGCCCCCCACTCCACCCCTCTGCAACTGTCCCCACCCCGAACCCTTCCAAATAACTTGCTATAAAAGTTTATGGAACTTTGTTGATCTAATGGAAGTCATTCATCTACCCACTGGGTTTTTTAATATTAATTCTAGAACTGGCTATGTGTTTCAGATAATTAACAGCTGATTATAAAAACAAATATAAATTTCAGAGGAAAAATACCTAACAGATGAAAGACAGGAGGAAAAGCAGAGGCACCTGCACCTACTCCCAAGAGTCTGGGCTTTTAAATACACTCTGCTCTCTCCCACGAAGATTCCCTGATTTTTTTTTCCTGTTTATATAAATAACAAACCTTCAAAGAGGTCATGGCTGGCATAACACTCCTAAAAAAGTTAAAAATCCTGGTTTAGTTTTGCTTATTTAGTTGGCTCTTTAAAAGCAGCAGGAAACAAGACTTACAGAAATAAAACACTTGACACACAATGGTCAAAACAAAGCATAATAAAGCCAAAAAAAATCAAGTTGGAATGAAACACAGCATCCAACAAATAGGCACAGGAGGACAAAAAGCCACATTAATTATGCCTCTGAAGAGCTACAGGATTCCCTTATCCGGACTGCTGTACAATTTCACCAGGCAAAACAGGAACTTACGGAAAACACAACCTCACCGACAGGAAAAGCATCCACTTAAAAAATATTTTAAAAGAATATTAACATATATAAGTAAGATTAGAGTCAAAACAGCAAGAACCATTCATTGTTAAGAGACAAAATCTTTAATGACCAACATTGGAGACTTACAAAGATTTGACTAATAAAACTTTGACTAATAAAAATGTGTTTTGAAGTACTAGCCATTTGACTCTTGGCAAACAACTGGGGTGGGAGATTTAGACCTAGAAAACATAAATTCTTTTACTTTTCAGTGATGCTTTATTACATTCTCCTAATGTTTTAAGTCCTAAAACCTCTACTTGGTTTTATGAGGCGATGACGATGGGAAGCAATGGAAAACAGCAGCTGAGGAGTGCACCACCATGCAAACAGCAGCTGCCAAGAACAGTCTAGAAAATACACTTTACACATTTTAAAGCAAAACTAGTAAAATGGAAACACTAACATATCAAGCTTCTAAAAATTCTCATCAACGAAAACGTCATATTAAAGTAAACAAAAGGGGGATTTTAAAGAAACATAAAAAAGAATGTTTCCAACAATTAAGAGAAATAAAAGGAAATAAAATGCTACTAAAATATGTTTAACAATTTAAATGGACTATAATCATATACAACTAGATTTCTGACCGGCATTTTAATTAAAAGCACTGCTCCAATATTAACATTGAGAACCGCAGTGCCCGGCAGGGTGGCCCCTCCCAGAAACACACAAGTCACTCACGTTTCCGTCGCTCCTCTGGCCCCCTTTATGGGTAAGGACCACAACTTCCATCCACTTCCGCAGATGTTGCTGTGGAAAAAAACATATCCTTAGACATTTCTTCCTCACAACAGGAGCATTTCAATTCCCAAATGCTGCTCTTAGCTGAAAACTCAGACGCAATCATTAATTTCCATCATATTTCATGTGAGAACGGCAGTGTTCCTATTACTGAAACAGCCCAACCATCACACTAGTGATGAGAATAAGCGGCATTGATTTATGTTCTATACACAGGCTGAATTTACCCTGCTCCACAGAAAACACGCCGAAACCTGGCCATTCCAACATGAGGATGTTTACTAGTGTCCATATTATTTCTGTCACCTTAGTACTGGGTTATTTGGCATCACAGCTGTTCACTGAATGCTGCAGGCACCATGCTAGGTAGTGGGGTAGAGAAGCAAACAAGCAGACATCACCCTGGTCCTCGTGGAGTTCAGGTTCCAGCGAGGAAAACAAGGTAAAACACACAGGTAGACGCTGTGTGGAACAACCACTGTGGTAAGAGCTGTGAAGGAGTAACAGGAACCAGCTTTAGATGAGGGTGGAGGTCACACGTGCCAGAAGCACAGGAAGAGCGCTCCAGGCAGAGAAAAGGAGGGAGAGAGGCCGAGGCCAGACACAGAAAGGCGGCCACTGCAGCTGGGGACATGCGCACAAAGGGGACCCTGGGGCAGGATCCCATCAGGTCAGAGCCCTGCACATCAGTGCAGAGATAGCGATTCCCTTCTGTGAAGAATGAGGGCGATCGTTCTGTGACAGAGCCCGTGTCCTGCTGCCAGAGCGAGAGAAGAGAGATCCCTGAGTCCAGAGCGACAGTGACCTGACCTGGGCACGTGGCATGTCCAGCAAAACCCAGCAGACAAGTGCATAGAGCCTACAGCTAAGACCACAACAAGAGCATCCAAATAAGTAACAGAAGTATCTTCATTACCCTTAACTATCCAACGTGCTCTTCGAAACACTGATGCCCCGCAGGAGCTTAAAGAATTGCTTCAAAAAAAGACTGCGGTAAAGCAGGCTTAGGGACAGATGGTTTAAATACGCCTACAAACTTTCTCTGAATCTTTAATGTAAAACTTCAAGAGAGGAATACAGGAAGTTGTTTCCCAAACTTACTTAGCTAGTGAACTGCATCTCAT
This sequence comes from Rhinolophus ferrumequinum, assembly GCF_004115265.2. Classification (NCBI taxonomy): domain Eukaryota; kingdom Metazoa; phylum Chordata; class Mammalia; order Chiroptera; family Rhinolophidae; genus Rhinolophus; species Rhinolophus ferrumequinum. Next base: position 6,172,948 of record NC_046307.1, on the reverse strand, counting down.
GGAAAACCTGTATCTGGCCAAGGTTCCAAAGAACACACATTGAGAAACACTAAAACAACGCATGTTTCTTCAAAAAACTAAGCACACTAATGTTTTACCGGTAAAATTCCTGGAAGGCTATCACCAGACTATATACTCATGCAACGTGTTATCTTATTAGAATAGCTATTTATACCAAAGACATGAAAGTAACAATATTAAAGGTGCAGAAAATGGCCAGCTACGTACATTACAGTTCATTCCGCTTTTAGATTCCCTAAAGGAAAAAAACAGTGCTAACTGGTATATAAAATTCATTTTCAGTTCAGTAAGAAGATATCCAAAACAACTAACCACATAAGAGAATTCAAGACCAAATGTCAAGCATTCAAATTTTAAGAAAGGAAAATTTCCAAAGTTGTTTCCATGAGTGCCCAGGTGTCTTAGCTCTTAAAATTATGCTGAAGGCTTGAGCTGTTAACCTCAAAATACATCAAATGAAGGACAACAAAGGCTGTGACTGAGTCCAGTTCTGCAGGACATGACGTGGCACAGCACCGTGGGCACAACATACCTACATCGGGAAGACCCAAGCCACACACGCAAAACACCATCAGCACAGGTCCAGGGTGGACTCGAGCAAGATGACTGCCAGATGAAAATGGCTGAACAAACAACAGTTTGAATCATTTTTTTTACCACAAGTACATCCAACACTCTCTGCTTTGAGAGGATTTTCAACCACTCAGAAAGCAGCTATAATGCAGAGAAAGAAAAAAAATTCCCTGAACAAACCAGAAACACCCATGTAGTTTATTTTAGGGAAAAAGACTCCTGGCTTTAATCAGAAACTACAGAGTATGAGGCCATTTTCTTCACACTGTTCTAAAACAATTTGGATAACAATGCTTACTAAATAAATTCCCTGCTCACAGCACATCTGAAGGGTTAGACTGGGGGTGGGGAGGAACACAAAATAAAAACCAAAGTTGCTTCAGGCAGACATCCAAAGACAGCAAGAAATTACAGCTGACAGAAGGAAGAGACAGAGTAATTTTGAAAAGGAGACAGACATAAAAAGACTAGGACATTGAGAAGACATGCACAGACCTCATATGAAAGCACCAATAGTTGTATATTATGTAAAATAATGTGTATACTTGTGCTCTCGTTAGGAAGTGATATAATTTCTCTTAATTTAACTACGCTTGTTTGTATGCACATAAATTGGTAAGTAAGTATGTGTATTACATATATTTGAAGGCTCAAAGAGAAGAAGTCTTCCAATTTGGAAAATTCACTTCCATATAATACTGTTTCCTAATTACACTCTACTATTAGAGCATCACTTACAATTTTTAGGATCAATCATAACACTATCGATTCCCAGTGAGGTATTTTGGTCATTGTATAGTTTTAGCTGTCTACAGATAAGAAACCAGTATGTGAGGTAAAAAGTTGTGTTGTTTTCATATACACTCCATACCTGTATCTAAATCTAGTTATCTACCTACTCCTGTTTACTGCTGGGGAGAAAAGTATACCAAAAACAAAAATAAAACCTCCAGGATCTTAAAACGTCTAAATGGCCAAAGGATACTTAAAAACACAAGCATGAAAAATACACATATGTTTGTAGTAACGTATCATGAAATCGTTAACAAATTATTTTTAAATATCTGTTTACTAGAAACAAAATCAAATACATAAGAAAGTTAATAGCTGAACCTTCTTCATCTGCTTACACTTCAAATTTAAACACTGCCAAAGAGATATTTTATTTGCGTCCAATTTCCTTGGTAATTCTTAAAAAAAAAAAAAAAAATCAAAGGACCTCTAGAGTTCTTAGAAGTTTTTCACTGTGTCATTGTCTATAATGGCAAAAGACTGGGAACAATCTCAGTGGTCATCGGTGGGGGAAGGATTAAATAAATTATGGCATGTCCACGTAATATTATATCGCCATAAAACAGAACGAAAAGCACTTTGTGTTCTGATATTAAATGATGGGGTGGTAATTAGAAAAAGTAAGAACTGTGTGTCTGTTATGCTTCCTTTTGTGGGAAATAAAAGAAGATACACATCTCTTATTACAAGTGTAAAACACCTCTAGGAAAACAAAACAAAACAAAACAAAACAAAACACACCTCTGGGGACACACAGCACACTGTTAATTAACACTGGGTGTACCTAGGAAGGGGTGTGGGGATTTGGAGGACAGGGAGGGAGGGACACCTTTTCACAGCACACCCTTCCATATACTTTGAATTTTAAATCATGTAAATACATTATTTATTTTAAAAAATAATTTAAATTTTCTGGTTTATTATTGAGTATGTTTAAATGCATGTGGCTTACCATCATCTGATCACAAAATTTATCATTGAAGGAGTTTGGGAAGAGCCTGGTAACCGAAGTCAGACGATTCACAACGTTCAGAGTCAAGCTTCGATAATCCCCCAGCATCATCAACAAAGGTCGCATATGAGTGTGGATTTGATCTACTTCTATGGTAGCACCTTCTAAAAACTATTAAAAAATAAAGGTTACAAATGAAAACAGGTAACAGAATATACTTTATAACAGAATGGAACACATACACTTTAGCAGCAAGTTGTCTTCTCTTGGGAAAATAGAATATTAACCATACATATTCCAAAAGTATGATGAAATGAGGAAGATTAGTCATTACTGGTTAAAACGAAGTGTGATCAAAAAAATACGGTGAATGTTTAAGTTCAATTTATTACGGTAAAAGACACATTGCCATTAATCCCCTTTAAAATACTCCCCCTCGCTTTGAATACACTTATCCCATCGTTCTTGCCACTTTCTGAAGCAGTTCTGGAAGTCCTCTTTCATGACTGTCTTTAGTTGCGCTATCGTGGCTGCCTGGATGTCCTCAATCATTTTGACTTTGGGGAAGAGCCAGAAGTCACATGGTGCCAGATCCAGTGAATAAGGTGGATGAGGACACACCGTAATGTTTTTATTTGACAGAAATTTCTGTATGAGAAGCAACGTGTGACAAGGAGTGTTGTCATGATGGAGGACACTTTAAAACACACCTTCTCTCAACCGTAGCTCACACGTGACTGACTGCACCAAACAAGCTGAAACTTGCCACACACTGTTAATAAGCTTCGATGTGCCACTTCCCGTATTGAAGATCCCTGCCTTTCCATTGGATGGCACTCGATAGCAGCAGTCACCATATTTTCTGATCACAACAGAAAGGCTCTGTGTCACACATCGCTTCTGGTACAGCAATTTCTGTCAAATTACACACATTACTACAGTGTGTCCTCATTCACCTTATTCACCGGATCTGGCACCGTGCGACTTCTGGCTCTTCCCCAAAGTCAAAATGACCATGAAAGGAAACTGTTTTGAATCGATTCAGGACACGGAGGCAGCCACAACAACACAACTAAAGACACTCACAAAAGAGGGCTTCTAGAACTGTTTCAGAAAACGGCAAGAACAATGGGATAAGTGTGTTTGAAGCGAGGGGGAGTATTTTCAGGGGGATTAATGGCAATGTGTCTTTTACTGTAATAATTTTTTTTTTTTTAAGATTTTTTTATTGGGGAAGGGGAACAGGACTTTATTGGGGAACAGTGTGTACTTCCAGGACCTTTTTCCAAGTCAAGTTGTTGTCCTTTCAATCTTAGTTGTGGAGGGCGCAGCTCAGCTCCAGGTCCAGTTGCCGTTGCTAGTTGCAGGGGGCACAGCCCACCATCCCTTGCGGGAGTCGAACCCAGCAACCTTGTGGTTGAGAGGACGTGCTCCAACCAACTGAGCCATCCAGGAGCTCGCGGCAGTTCAGCTCAAGGTGCCGTGTTCAATCTTAGTTGCAGGGGGTGGGGCCCACCATCCCTTGCGGGACTCAAGGAATTGAACTGGCAACCTTGCGGTTGAGAGCCCACTGGCCCATGTGGGAATCGAACCGGCAGACTTGGGAGTTAGGAGCATGGAGCTCTAACCGCTTGAGCCACTGGGCCGGCCCCCTGTAATAAATTTTTTTTATTTAAACATTTACCATATTGTTTGATCACACCTTGTATTTTAAAACAGTCAGTATAACTATGAAACAGGTAGAGATATCATTACAATCTAGTATGTATTAACCACAGGCTCTTCCAGACATACAAAGTAAACAGGAAGAACTCTTCAGGCAGAATTCTCACACCCCACCCCCACTCACCTTTCTCATACAGGCTTCTCCAGCCTCCTGGAGCTCACTATTGGTGGAATTAAGTGCTTTGAAGAGTGCAGCAATGATCTTCTCTCTAGATTGAGGAAGGTAATTGCAGGCAGCAAGCGCATCTTTAGGGAGAGAAATCAATATAATTTTCATTATTAACCTGAAAAATACATGAACAATTTCCCTGTCTAAAGGCTCTTACCAACCAACAAAAAATATGCATCACTAAACCTCTTTCCTAGAATCTGGCCTCAAGCAAGACAAAAGAATGCATGGTCTTCTACTCACATTATCTAAAGTGAAGTCAACAACATGTTAGAAAGGCCATGATAAATCTTACACCCTCCAAATAGGAGAAAGAGGGCTAAAGGGGGAAAACAGAGGGTCCCCAGTAACACTGCTGCCCCCAAGACATCTTCACATAGGGTGAGCATGGCTGACCTGCAGGCAGATATACTGAATTCATGCAGACGGCACACCTTGAATTTTGTGGTGAAGGGAACAGACAGACACACACAACCTGGCTTCTCTCTACTATCCACATCTAATCAGGCAGCCTCCTCCCAACTTGGGGGGATAAAGACGTTGAAAATACAAATATTCTTAGGAAGGGGACACACCTCAATCCTATGTTAGTTAAGAGAGAACATTCTGACATGAGTAATGTCCGTATCAGCTAACAGGAATGTATGAGAGGCACCCCACAGAAAAATCCCCACGGGAGAAGTGAGAAGCTGCCACATCCCCGCGCGGCCCCTCCCCCACTCTGGCCTTCTGTCTCTTCAACACCCCAGCCCATCCTCAAGCTCGAGCCTACGGTCTGTCTCTCTGCCTCTTACCACCAACTCAAGGATTCTGGCAGTATTTTGTTAAGGTAAGGGTGTAAACATCAACAAAGCAAGAGACAAAGTCAACTAAAATGCGAATATTGGGTATTTATTTACAAAAACATGGGGGGTGGCTGTTTCTAAGTATAAGGGTGAGTACCGATCTAGGACATTTTCCTAAACTTTGCCCAATTCCTGTGCCCAACACTGCAAACTGATGTTCCTCATTACAGCCTAGGGACAGGAGTCTCAACTACGCCTGAATCGTTCCAGTCTATAAAGGTTGCCGTGTGTCTTACTATGTACTCTGCTGCAGATGAAAATGGACTATCGGAATGGCATGACAACTCTCTAAAACCAGAAAATTAGGTTCATAAGAGAACGATAAAGAGTTTACTATAGAGTAAAATCCATAGTTTATTACAAAGTAACAAATGATTTAAATCCTAACAACCTATATAATCTACTGATATCTATCTCACTGCATAGTTTGATAACTTTGCAAACATAATTTTTTGATCTCACTTTTAAAAGAACATAAAAAGTCAAAAAAAAAAACCTAAACAACAACAAAAAAGGCCTCTATCCGCTTTCACTTTTATACCAGTAACTCACTCCCGATTTACATTAACTTACTTAATGCTGCAATTCGCAAAGGAACGAGTGACGGGAGGCTTTTGTAACAGGGCAGCTTTGTTAAAGCTGAATCTTCAGCCTCACATAAATTCAAGAGCTGCAAAAGAGAAAACATTTTAATTTAGTCTGCTCTTACTGTAAAGATATTAAGAACCTTGCAAATAACTGAACACGGCAATCTTCCACACACCCCACAACACAATTAACAACTGACAAACTAAACCAAAAGAATTTAAGTATCAAAATGTGACTGAGCTTCCTTATTCTAAAGCAAAGTCAGTCAGCCTCATTAGTGAAAGAAAGTACTTTCTCACCCACTGATACCACGTTTTTCTTTACACACAGAATCACTTTAACTGCAAATTCCATCATGGCAGGAACACTCATGCTTGTTCAGGGCTGCTTCCCAATGTCTCAGGCCAGGGCTCAGCAAATGTAAGTGCTGTCGTTCAATTATTTGAACAACAATACTTTTTTTTCAAGTACAGAAAAGCATAAAGAAGGAAGCTGAAAGTCACTGGGAATATTATAACTCAGAGATTCTGAAAATGGTTATCCTGCTAGACATTTATTTTATCATATCAGTATGTATTTATGTATCTAATATCTAAAATACCACATGTGGTGTTTTATTATTATTTTACCATTCTATTTACATCCGCAAAAAATGGTATAGGCTATACCATTTTTTTCCTTAAAGATTCCCACCTTGTAAAAGATTTAAAACAGTAGAAAAGGACATACAGTGATACCTACTTCAAGTTACCACCCCATTCCCTTCCCCTAAGAAACCACCATTACTAGTTACTTGTATGCCCTTCAAAACTACTCTCCTCATATAAACAGGGGTGTGGACGCACACATATATAGACACAGACACCTATACCCAAATCTAAATAGCTGCGATATAAAGCCCGAGTTCCAAGTGACCATAAACCCAAGTCCCGTGGGAAGCTTTCCCGGGAGAGTCCCAGGTCTGACCTCAAATCTACTGGACCTGAATCTCTAGGGACAGGACTCACAAGTCTCTATTTCTCAAAGATCCTCACACGTTTTGATGCAGTTAGCACACAGATAAACACTTAGAAAACCAGTTTCATCCCCCAAGATTTCCCAGTCACCACCACCAGGTTCTGGTCTGAAGCTTAGTGAGGAATTTTCCACACAGGTTAAAATGCACCTGCCTCTAGAACCACCAAAGGGAGGCTGCGCTCCCACTCTCCAGTGTTTCTCCTGGACCGTCAATCAAGTCTTATGAGCACTGACTCTTTCACAAGGGATACACGAGGTATGAAAGAGCAAGCCCCATGATCAAATGACCCTACGTCCAAGCAAACACACAGGACTTAAAAAACCCACAGCTAAATTTTCATAATTGGAAATTCACAGTTAGTATGGATCAGGACGGATTTGCTTCCTTAGGACTTTTGCCTGTTTACTGACAATGCTTCCAGAAGTATGATTCGTGTCCTGTAAAAATTTCACATTTGGGACTGATCACCAGATTATTATTGTATTCTAAGAATTAATGCTTAGAACCTGACTGTCTCTAAAATTTAATTTCTGTGTATCACTGTCTAGCATCGCCGCACACTGGAATGTTTACAGTGACAAATATTCTTCAGATGTCATCTGCCACTGCCCATTATCTTGGGTCAAGTCCGCTGAACGACAGGCAAGCCTGACAGGACAAGACCCAGGTTCTCCAAGGACGGTCGTGGCTCCCACCTAAGGTCCTCTGCTGTGGCCTCAGGTGTGTAACAAACCCTCAGGCTCAGTTCCTGCATCTTCGAAATGACAATAATCAGTGTCCCTTCTTCACGGGTGCTGTCAGCTACAGAAGAGCATCACGTGAAGTAAGTTCATAACAGCACACGGCACATTTAAGTGACTCATCAATTGAGTCAGCTGGCACTTGCTCTGTGCTAGTCTTACTGTGGGCACCAGCTGATGGGACAACAATTAAAGCAGACGGTACAGTCTCACCTCCAGTTACAAGTTTCAGGCCCTGAGGAGCAAGGTTCCCTGCAGAGGGCTAACGGAGTTCGAAGGACTCAGGAAACATTCACGTGTCGTTGAACACCTGCAGTTCCCACACCCACCTTCTCCCCAATCCCAGGCATGACATACCTGTGCAAAGTGCTGTGCCGGGATACGGCTGGTTACCTGTGTCACTGCCCAGACCTTCTCTAAACGCTGCCTGACCAGTGTTCACGCACAAAGACAGGTTAGCAGACACACGTCATCACCATCCACACCACGCCGCACCACCACCCCCCTACCTCTGTGTAGAACACCTTATGCTCCACCACGTTAAGATCCATCGTGAAGAGCCTGGGCTGCAAGGTGGTACAGAACGTGTTCCCCTCCATCAGGCCGATCTGCGCGTTGGCAGGCTGGTGTCTGAGCAAATGCTTCTTGGGTGGGACCATATCCTGGAGGACCTAGGACAGGCAAGGAGGACGCACCACTAACCAGCTGCCCCTCAAAAAGCCAACACCTCTCATCAAAATACTCTAAAGCAATTCCCAATCTGGAAACCGTAAGCGATGCAAAGGTATTACAGACGTCTTTCAGTTAGGGGAGGTGGGGAGGTTCCCTGTGCTAAAACTGGGCGCTCAATGTCCAACACATTTAATCCCTAAGGCTCCTGAGGAACCGCTTAAAACAAACACAAAAAAACGGAACTCCTAGATCGTGCTATACCGACCCAGAAAACCAACCTTCTGCTCTCTTGACACAATTACCGATATAGCCATTAATATAAGCACCTTGCTTTTTGCTATCTGAGGTCAAAAACAGCATGTATAACAGCACTGTGTGAGGTGCACATAAAATCATAAATTCCATACAGCTACAACTCGGATTTGAAGGAAAAAAAGTTTCAGAAGTTTTGGTCAGATTATACTAGTTTCAGTGACAGAAATCTCACCTCTTTGTGGGGTTCCATTATCACTGTCACACTTTTTCCAGTGACCTGGGCCAATACTTGCAGTGAATGCATAGCCTGTTTTCTCACAGTGGAATTTGGAGAGGTGACTTCTCGAACCAAGTCATGTGTCACGTGGTGAAAAGACTTTTCCTGAGCTGCCACGATCTCTTCCGCTCTCTCCTCATCTTTCAGAGGTGTCGCACACCTCATCAGAAGCTGCTCCAGGGTGGTCTTGGCCATGGCAACTGCCCCGTTGGAAACCTGCAGGCCAGGGACTCCTTAGATTGGAAAGGGGACGATGCTACCCATGGCACCCACGTCTCCTGCACACCTGCCTGCCATAAACACTGTCACTGGGGGTCCACGCCCCTCACACCTGGTAATTTAACAAGACTATTTATTTTCTAACCTCCATAACCTCGATACTTCAGTAGCTAAATCCCCTACTTACAGGTAATTTCTGTTTGTCATTCAGAAGAGGAAACGTAGACATGACCCTTGCATTTACCAAACAGGTAAGCTGGCAGTGCCTACCACATTCTTTGTCTGAGTTACACAGGCATGTAGGTTCATGAACAACGTGGCTTCTGTAGAACCGTATGCAGCACAAGCACTACTGAGCCCTATGGCAAGGCTGAGAAGTAGCACTCCCTTCGCAGATCACAGACGTACTGTGTGAAGTACTCTGGCCTCTGACTGTTCCTTATCAAGGCAGAGAGATATCTGATACCCAGAGAAAGCCGACAGGTGTTCTGATCTGTCCTTCTATTAAAGGTGCTGTAATGAAATCTAAGCTTCTAGGAGAGCAAATTTGCAGAACTGTCTCACGCTAACTGTTCTCCAGGGAAATCAGCTCCTTGAAACAGCTTGGTTAGGTTTGGGGCCACCCATCACCTACCTCTCCAGTTAAATCCATCATGACAAAGAGGAGCGCTTTGAGGAATGTCTGCTGGTTCTGGAGAACCCAAGTGAGAGGCAGCCGCTCCATGAGAAACTTAATGGACACCACACCCCCCAGCTTTGCATACCAGGCCTGTTCATAACAACACGCGCACAAGCGTTCCACAATGTAAGAAAACAGAGGCAGCTGGCACGCCTGAAGGGAAAAACAAACACGCCAATCATAATGTGTTACTGCGATCCTTAAACTACTGGTTTCTAGAATGACTACTCTTAGGCACAAGCACCCCCAAAATAGAAGGCCCTTCTCAATCCTTCCTTACCCTCTCCTTTGAGCCCAGGATGATACTTGCAACATCAAATATCACAGCGAGGGCCACCTCTCCGATCTTGCAAAGTTCCTTTTCTTCATATGCCATACAAATAGCTATTGCATCAATAAGAACCAAGGGATCCATTCCTTTCGACCCATTTTCTTCACTGTGAAACATGGCTGTGCTGGGCTGGCTGCCCACCTGGTAGCAAGGCAGCAAGAAAGGACCTGGAGGCGAGCAGAGGGAGCGTGAGAGAGGAGAGCACACACACCCCAACATTCTCGTCCCTCACACTGCAGAACTACCGCATTCTTTTCTTTGAGGTTAGAAACGTGATAAAAGTCAGCGCTGGTAACTTTCAGACCACCTTTTGTTAAACAGCAACTATTTAAAGTGGTCTGACTCGCACGAAGGCTATTTTTCTGAATGTTTTCCACTATACACTGTATATTTTCATATTTTCTCAATCACAAGTCAAAAATGTATTGGTTTAAAATGAGAACCACAATTGGGTATGTTCTTTTATAAAAAAGCATCACATAGGCAGAGCACTGGCAGGACTGTGGGTCACGCTCTGGGCATTCCGACATGCAAGTAACAAAAAAAAGCAGCAGCATCCAGCTGGGGCACCCAACACACGCAGAGAACAATCTGCCAGCAACTAGTATTAGGTTGGTGCCAAAGTAACTGCGGTTTAAAAGGTTAAAAATAATTGCAAAAAGTGCAATTACTTTGGCATGAACCTAATAATGAATGCTTCGCAGGTACCCAGCACCAGCATGAGAGGTACCGAGAAGGTTACACTGCTGGGAAGTTAACAAACACAGAGGAAACACTGCGAGACAATCTAAACGTTCAACTGTGCAGCACTGACTGTTCTGGCCAAGAAGAGTTAAGGGAAAGGTCTACATGTTCCGCAGCGTTCAGAGGAAGCAGCTCATCGATCTTCAGGGGAGGGCTTTGAGGGCACAACTGGAGCCGTGTACAAGCCTGTACAAGCCTGTGCCCTGACCAGTGCTGGCCTGGCAGGAGTAGCAAACATTCAGAGTAAGTGTTCAGAAACCCACACAGCACTGGGCATTGCCGTGACATTCTCACAGTCTTTTACAAAAGCACCAGTCTGCAGTGGATTAGAAATAAAACCAAAGAGACAAACAAAATCGGTCCTTAACCGCCCAGAGCCTGAGAGCCCTGCAGCAGAGGCGAGCAGCCACTCGAGGCGGGGAGCGGACGGGCAACCATCCCAGGAAGACAGAGGAGCAGTGCCAGGGAGACTTCGAGGAGCTGGCTGAAGAGCAGAGAGCAGGTAACAGAGCAGAGAGGTGACATTGGAAAACAACGCCATGGAAGAATATCAGCAACAAGTGTGCTTACAAACTCTGTTTTACACGCAGAGCGTCCAACATTATTCAGCCCCCATTTTTCATGAAAAACAAAGGGCCAAAATATTGCGTGTACTTCGCAGATAATACCTGGTAACAATTTTCGCAATATAGCAAGCACCCATCACTGAAATACCAATTATCTTTTCCAATGGTTATTAAGTGGACAATTAACAAAGCTCAAAACCCAATCACCCAAACTCAGCTTCTCTGAAACCCCACAATGCCCCGACCAAGTTTTAGAAGCACCACTTCCCCTGGGCCACTCACCGCACTGCTGGGCCACTGCCACCATTGTGTAGTGGCGAATCAAGCTGGCTACGAAGGGCAGGGCGCTGGGCCGGAGGTCTTTAATGACAGCAGACATGAAGGCTCCGGTCAGAGCCTGCTCAAACGTCTTCCGAGCAGGAGTGTCCTGGGCTTTGTAGCGATGTGATATGATGACATTAGGTATGGTCTTTTCTGTGAAGCTGAAAGACAAAACTAAGTCCATCACCACAGCACCAAAATCCTCGGCCGATGATTCCACCATTACTTTTTTATTTTCAACCTGCCCACCTTCCTCTTGTTTAGATGGGCCTGAGTGCGTTCAAGTCTCTGCTTTAATTTCAGCAACACCCGGAATCAAATACAATGAATTTCATTATAAATATTTATAACCAGTGGTTTAACAGACACCAAATATGTTCTGCCTGATATTAAAACAGGCAATGCATCAGAAGTAAATTACAAAATGGGGGCAGATTCAACATTTTCATATATTTTTAAGGTGATGTTTGATTTTGATCTTTTATAGTTAAGTAAGCCAAATTCTAAGAAGAAACTCCACCAGTGATCAAATAGAAATGAAAAAAGCTATAACTTAAAGGCAACTACACATCTGTTATACATTGAAAATCGCACCAATGGTACAGAATCAAACAGGGCTATAGATCTCATTGATAAAGCATTTACCACCAATTATATGAGATTAAAGCAGGCAGAGTCAGGAAAATACACACCCAACACAAGGATAAGAAACAGTCATCAATATTTTAAAAATTATTAGTTTCTGTGAAACTTGAACAGCTCCAGATAATAGTTCTATGCCGAGAAATCTCCTCTAATTTTTTCCCACTAATTCTCTGATTCTGCCTCTGAAGCCCACGTATTAACATGGGGCCCTTCATTTCCACACACGACATCTTCAAACAGCGTGAAGAGTGGTCATGCTGCTCCCCACTCCACACCTGAAAGTCTTCTCAGCTCTTTTCCAGGTCAAGATGATGCTCCTTAAAATGCACTGGGGTCACGGTGCCAAAACAGACATCTGACTCCCAGTACTGCCCCCCCAACCTGCTTTTCCCCAATGTTCCCAACTCCCCAGCCGGAGGAACTTCGATCCTTTCATCCACTTCCTATAGCACTTGCAGCACAATCCTAAGTGTTCCTCGAGGCCCCATCAGCCCTGGCCCACCCACCTGTCCCTCACCCAGGACGGCCCAGCATCACTGGTCACCTGCTGTGCCTGTCAGGAGGCCTCTGCCCTCACATTCTCTGAGCTTCCTCAGGATGTTTCCACAATGTTTCCTACTACTCTGAGAGGACTTCGCTGATCACCCTATTTTTTTAAAACTGCCCTTTTCACGCCCTATTCCCTTAGCCAGATAACATTTAATAGCACTTACCGCTACGTGAAATATTACACCTTTGTTTCTTCCTGACTGTTGCCCTGTCTCTCACTAGAATGTAAGTTCCTTGAAGGCTAGGATGCAGTCCTGTACACAGACCTTGCACAGTACCTGGTACCAGAAGGTACTCCATCTAAAGAGCAGCAAAAATGCACAGATGGAGAAAGGATGGTCTTTACAATAAATGGATACTGGATATCCAGAGGGCAAAAAATAAAAGTACACCACTACTCCACACCGCTACTTCACAAAAATCAATTCTAAAGAGATTAAAGATCAAAACGTGATCAAAACGTGAATGACAAATTATACAGCTTTTAAAAGATAACACAAGAGAGTATCTCCATGACCAGGACGAAGCAGGAAACGATTTCTTACACACGATGTAAAAAGCACGATGCAAAAGGAAAAATACATCAATTTGACCACAATAAAATCATGAACTTCTGTTTATCAAAAAACTCGACTGAAAGACTTAGAAACAATGACACCCCGGTAGCAACGAGCACACCCAGCACAGAAACCTTGGTTTCTATTCATTTCTTCAAGGAACTCTCTTCCCTTTCATAGGGAATGGTGATTCCAAGGTGGGGGGAGAGAAGGCACAAGGTGAAGGAACATCTTGTTGAGCTTGAAAGGAAGTGCTCAAAAACTGATGAGGATGCGTCAAAACACAGGAGCCAGCCTGGACAGGCTCTCACTGACTAAATTTGGCCATCAAAATACATAATGGATTTTTATCCAATAAGAATCCATGAACCAGGGTGGTGAGGGTGGGAGATGAGGGTAAGGGGGATCAAATATATGGTGATGGAAGGAGAACTGACTCTGGGTGGTGAACACACAATGGGATTTATGGATGATGTAATACAGAATTGTGCACCTCAAATCTATGTAATTTTACTAACAATTGTCACCCCAATAAATTTAAAAACAAAAATCCATGAACCTGTACTGCTATATACAAATATTAACGAAAAAGGAAAATCTCTTCCTTACTTTACAAAAAAAGGGAAACTGAAGATAGAAAATCAGCATTTTATGCGCTACAGTAGAATACTCCTCAGCAATAAAAAGGAGCAAGATACTGATAAACTGTGTCTCATGGATGAGTCTCAAAAGTATCGTGCCAGGTGAGAGGAGCCAGACACAAGAGACCACCCACTCTATGGTTCCATCTATGTGAAATATTAAATGTCCAGAAAAGGCAGATTTACAGAGAGAGGAAGTAGATGAATGGTTGCCTGGGGCTGTGAAAGGGAATTAACTGTAAATGAGCATGCGGGGGGAGGGGAAAATGTTGTGAAATGTTCTAAATCCGATTTATATTTGCAACACTCTCTAGGTTACTAAAAATCATTAAATTATACAGGTGAAGAAGTTAAATCTGGGATAAAGTATACCTCAATAAACTTGTTAAAAAGAAAGAAAACCACCATTTTGTAATCCTCATTACCAGTACTTGAATCAGGCACCAACGTCAATAATGCTATGGCCAGGAGATAGGACAGCATGAGAAACAGGATGTTTACATTGTTGCAAACTTTCTCCCCACCGATTACTTATAAACTACAAGTAGTAAATTAACAACCTGACAATAGAGATAGGGTGGAGGACACTCTCACCAATGGGACAAGCCAACATCTAACAGTCCCTGATGTGACTTCTGGGGGGTTTCTACTAGACGTGCACAGTTTGAATCCTCGTGTGACAAACCCACACTAGGAATATTCTACAAAATTACTGGACTGTATTTTCCAAAAATGTCAATGTCATAAAGATAAACAAAGGTCAAATAACTACCCTATTTTCTATGAATTTATCTAATTTATTGCAATTTAAAAATCTATTGGGTGAAACAGTTGTTCATAACTACTTTTTTAATGTCAAAGACATCTGGAGTGCAAACACCTCTTTATTTCTGACATTGGTTATTTGTGCCTTCTCTTCTTCACTCTGAGAAAGTACAGAAAGAAACTTGACTCTCTTCTTTACCCTAGCCAGAGGCTTTTCCATTTTATTACTCGTTCAAAGAATCAACTTGGATTTACTGAACTATGCTATTGTATGTTTTCCTCTTTTGTTCATTTCTTCTCGTATTTTTTTATTTTGTTATATTTTTCTCATTTTTAAAACAAGTATTTAGCTTAATCTTTGACATTTGTTCTTTTCTGATTTTTAACAACTTTACTGAGATATAATTTATATGCCATAGAATTCATTCATTTTAATTATACAGTTCAAGGAGTTTCAGTTAAATTTGTACAGTTATGCAACCATCACCATAGTCCAAATTTTAAAATACATCACCCCAAAAAGTCAATCCCCACTCCCACCCCCAGGGCAACCACTGATCACAACCTTAAATTATAAGAGCAAAATACAAATATCACATGACAAATATTTGGAGAAAGAAAATAACTGAAAGAAAAGATGGACTGAAAAAGCAAAACATCTACTGAATGCATAGCACTGACGGGAGCTGTGGATATAATGGTTAGCAAAGGGGAGAGAAAAGGTCATGACCCTTGGTTCTTGAAACTTCCAACCTAACAAGGAGGCAATCATAAAGGCAGATCACGACTAAGATAAATTCTAATTCTCAAACATCCAAATTCTGTGTTCCATTTTCTCTAAAAGTCAAGAGAAGCACGACTAGGCAAATAATACGTCATTTTCCTGCTCATAACACTAAGTAGTAAGTAACAAGCTCATAACACGAGAAATTTGGGAGTTCCTCTCTACCCAGAATTCTTGAAACAAGATACATCCAATCACAGAGAATTACGTTAGCAACATACTTAGGGTGTGCAAGGAGCTGGTAGAGTGCATGTTTATTGTCTTCTAGACTCATCATTGCCACCAGGAAGCACTTGATCACTTCCCACGCCTGCCTCCGGTAGTACGGCTCAGTGTTGGCACTTTTCAAGCAGTCCAGAGCGGTTTCAATGGCCTACAAAGAAACACAAAAACTAGAGTTTGTACTGAATTACATGATTTTGAAAAGCTTACACTGAAAGCATCTGCAGCACCGAAAAGAACCTTAATGTGTGTTTTTCTCTTGAAGTGAGCACCTCGAACCTGCACAGGCTGTCAGGTATTCATCCCATGAAACCTCCAGAGAAGGCAGTGGAAGTGTGATGAAATAAGGAACTGCAGGATTCCAATTAAAATGTAAAACAGAGGTTACTAATTTTGTGCTTAAACAGCCAATGGGAGATTCCAGAAACTAAGTGAGCTCAGAGGCTCCCTGTGGTACATTTGCTGGATTACACTTATCAAGGTCCTCATGAGAATAACGAACTCTCAGCAGACCACAGACTTTCCTGTGTCGAAGTTCAAAACTTTAAAGATGGCTTTCTTAAGCTTTCACTAAATTCCCTTTAAAAGAGAAAAGGGTTTACGTCATTTTTTCAGAAAACCTACATAGCTACACACACATTTTATCCTTTTCATTTCAATGAGGTTGACCAGGAAGGCAGGGAGGCACAATCACACACACAAGTAATTTGAAGCCTTTAACAGCTAAGAAATTAACCTTAATGATAATTATGTACATATACATCAAAGAGGTAATCTGTGCCAAAGATTAAAGATTTATCCAGGTTCTATGGAAGGAGCCAGAGGGGGAGCTGACAGGGACAGAGGCCCTGCCCTCCAGACCAGGCAGGCGCCACAGCACACACGGCCACTCGAGTGTGACACAGCTCCTCTCCACAGGCCCAGCTGCGTGTCTGGGTTCTATGGGGCACTGCAGAACTGTCCCTCCTCCTACTGCCTCTGATCTGGTCGGCAATAGGTAATAAATCTCGTGGGGATAATTTTAGAAATTTTATTTTTAAGAATTGATTAACCTGAGTGATTTACCTGCTGAAAAGAATGAAGGACTGCAAAGTATGCCAAAAGCAGAACTGCTCTAATGGAAATTCACTGGCTTGGCTACACTGCCACCCTCAGCCGAGTTGACTGGCAGCTCTGTGGGGTTCGCTGCGGCCCTGAGGAGGCCGTGTGCTGGGAAAGGAGCTCCACGAGCACCGTGACATCGTCTCCACAAGGGGCCGGGAGGACTGTGGAAGCCTATCTTCCAAACTAAGTTTCTCCCATGCGTTAGCTACTTTTGGGGAAAGCAATTTCTAAAGGGATTTTCTTGCTCTGCTTAGTCTATGCAGAGGTCAAATAAAAGATGCCCTAAGTTTTCACTACTAATACCAACCTTACTACTGACAGAGCTAAAGCAAACAGAATTCTAACTTAAGGAAATTACCTAAAATTTAAGAACATGCGATAGACACAGATGTGCACAGGCACAGGATGTGCAACATAAAGACAGAGAGAATTTTAGTTCTCAGTATTCTCTCAGGAGGTAAGTAGTGTATATTTAGCAAACATTGTGATAAAGGTGTGGGTGAGAAGCTGAGATTCCACCCCACCCCTGACGTTTGGAGAAGGCAACACCGATCTCTTGGGGGGCGCTGGAGGAGGGGCGAGGACATTGGCATGTGCTTCCCCTCCCCACCGTGGGGGGGGAACAGGTGGACTGAGAGATAATAATAGAAAACAATTCCTGAGTGACATTTACCCGTGATGGCTATGCTTCCTCCCAAATGTTTAGTAAAGTCAGGTTTAAAAAAAACCCAAAAATCACAGAATTAAAAGGATCATACATCACAATCAAGTGGGGTGCATTCCAGGGATGCAAAGATGGTTCATTATACCCAAATCAATCAATGTGATAACAAAATTAACCAAAAGATAAAAATCATACAATCTTATCAGCAGATGCAGAAAAAGCATCTGACAAGATACAACATTCGTTTATGATAAAATCACTCAAAAATGGGTATAGAAGGAAAGTACCTCAATATAATAAAGGCCACATATGACAAACCCTCAGCTACAATCATACTCAACAATGAAAAAGTGAAAGCTTTTCCTCTAAGATCACAAACAAGACCAAGATGACTATTCTCACCACTGTGATTCAACGTAGTGTTGGAAGTCCTTGCCAGAGCAATCAGGCGAGAGAAAGAAAGAAAAGGCATCCAAATGAGGAAGGAAGAAGTAAAACTGTCACTATCTGCATATCATACGATTTTACACACACACACACACACACACACACACACGTATATAAAATTCTAAAGACACCAAAAATAAACTATTAGAGAATGTTAAAGTTGCAGGATATAAAATCAATATACAAAAATCTGTTGCACTCCTATATAATAATAATCAGAAAAAGAAATGAAGAAAATAATCCCATTTACAAAAACAAAAAGAGTAAAATACCTAGGAATAAACTTGAAGGACACGAAGGACGTGTACAATGAAAACTGTAATCTATTGTTGAAAGAAATTGAAGAAACCAAAGAAATGGAAAGATATTCCGTGTTCATGGATTGGAACAATTGACATTGTTAAAATGGCCATGTTACCAAAAGCAATATACAGACTTAATGCAATCCCTATCAAAATCCCAATGGCATTTTTCACAGAAATAAAACAAAAAAAATCTTCAAATTTGTATGGAACCACAAAAGACCCCGAATAGCCAAAGCAATCCTGACAAAAGAATGAAACCAGAAATATCATACTTCCTATCTTCAAACTATATTACAAAGCTACAGTAATCTAAACACTATGGCATTGGCAGAAAAACACATACAGAGACCAATGGAACAGAACTGAGAACCCAGAAATAAACTCACACATATTTTCAACAAAAGAGCTAAAAACATACAATGAAGAAAGGAAAGTCTCTTCCACAAATGGTATTGGGAAACCTGGAAAGCCACATGCAAAATAATGAAACTAGACTGCTATCTGAAACCACACATAAAAATTAACTCAAAAATGGATTAAAGACTTGAATATAAGACCTGAAACAATAAAATACATAAAGAAAATATAGGCACTAAACTTACGGACCTTGGTCTTAGAGATGTTTTTGTGAACTTGACCTCAAAGGCAAGGGAAGTAAAAGCAAAAATAAATGAATGGGACTATATCAAACTAAAAAGCTTCTGTACAGCAAAAGAAACCATCAACAAAACAAAGAGGCAACCAACCGAACGGAAGGAGATATTTTGCAAACATCTCCAATAAGGGGCTAATAGCCACAATATAGAAAGAACTCATACAACTCAACAGCAAATAAACAAACAATCCAATTAAAAAATGGGCAGAGGACCTGAACAGATGCTTCTCCCAAGAAGATACATGGCCAACAATACATGAAAAAATGCTCAACATTACCAGCTATAAGGTTAGTGAAAATCGAAAACACAATGAGATACCACCTCACACCTGATAGAATGGCTATTATTAATAAGATAAGAAGTAAGTTGGAGAGGATGTGGAGAAAAAGGAAGCCTCGTACACTGCTTCTGGGAAGGTAAATTAGTATAGCCACTATGGAAACCGTATGGCAGTTCCTCAAGAAATTAATACAGCTACCATGTGACCCAGCAACCCCTCTTCTGGGTATCTACTCAACAAATTTGAAAGCACTTATTCCTAAAGATCTATGTACTCCTATGTTCACTGCAGCATTATTCACAATAGCTAAGACATGGAACCAACCTAAGAGTACCCTTCAATGGATGACTAGACAAAGATGTTCATATATACAATGGACTACTACTGAGCCATAAAAAAAAAGATGAAATATTGCCACTTGCCACACTATGGATGGATCTTGAGAGTTTATGGTAAGTGAAGTAAGTCAGACGGAAAAGGACAAGGACCATGTGATTTCATTCACACGGAATATAAATCAGAAAGCAGCAAACTAACAAACAAAAAAACCTCACAGATACAGACAAGAGAATGGTGGTTACCAGAGCGGAAGGGGGTGGAGTGAAGACAAAGAGGCTAAAGGAGGTCAACTATATAGTGACAGAAGGAGACCAGACTTTGGGTGGTGAGCACACATTACAATATACAGATGTCATACTATAAAGTTGTATACCCGAAATTTATATAACATTATTAACCAATGTTATCCCAATAAATTTAACAACAAAATAAATCACAGGACTCATTATGCAGGTAAATTTCTTATACAGAAAGGTAAACATGCCAAGTTTACAATATTTACAAGTTTACAAGTTTACAATATGAGGCAACAGAACAGAGTTAGCCTGGGGTGGGGGGTGGGGGGTGCTCTGAGTCGTTCCGGGCCATAGGACACTGGTGTTAAGACCAGATCTGCAAGGAGCTCAGGAATCCCAGCTGACACTGACTTATTAACATGGCCCAGTCACTCAATACACACACAAGTCCACTATAATACCCTTTACAAAATACCCAATATACAACGACTAGATAAATGTTATGAAAAGACATGATAACAAAGGCTGTGTGGCGGGGAAAGGCTGGTTATACAATAAGAAGGAAAAGTCAAATGTAACAATGTAGATTACAATTAAGTAGAACGGTGACACGGGTGACAAAGGACTAGCGGGGTCAAGGTAAAGGGAGAATAGTTTTCTATAAGGATAAAGCAAAAGTAGTTGAGCGGACCATTTGCAAGATGTTGGGAACACTGTTTAGGTGTTTCGCTTTTTTTTAATTACAGTTGACATTCAATATTATATTACTTTCAGTAGTTTGCTCATTTTTTACACAATTTAGAAGGGTTGCAAAGGCACGTAGAGAGAAACAAAAGAGCTGCCCGTAGCTGGCTAAGAAGTCAGGAAAGATAGCAGGAGCTGTTTGGATAGACAAAGGACAGGAGGAAGCTAGATACCAGAGCGACGGGGATGAGACAAGAATAGAATTAACATGGGTTCTAAATGACACTTGAAGTAAAGCCCATTGGGCATCAAAACAGACTAAGTCCCAGGGCCAGGTGGGCGGGGTGACCTAACCATCACCAACCAAGTTGACCTAAATAAATCTCATACTTTGAGTTAGTAATTCCCTCCCCAAAAAGTACATGTTTTATTCACATATTTTCAAATAAAAATTAACTTTCTTAAAATGAAACTTACAGCATCTTTAAGAAGCATCCAGAGGCTTCCAAACTTACCTTCTCCATTGGGAGCTGAAGAGATGCTTTGCAATCAGAAAACTCCACTGTGATACTGGGGCCTTGAACTTCAGTCACAACATAGTGCAGCTTCTGGGATTCCTTTAACATCTTTCTGTTACTGCCCCCAAATTTACCAAGTACCCGATAGGCCACGTGCGAAATGCTATCAGCAGGATTGCGTAACGTGCGCCATAAAGCCTAAACATCAACATGCTTCCATTAAAATCCTTCCAAGGTAATGCATTCACATGGTTCACAAATCAAAATTCAAAAGTTATTAAAAGACTACACAGTGAAAATTCTTCCATCCACCTTGGTCCCCCAAACACACAAGTTCCCCTCCTTGGGGGAAACCAACGTTATCAGTCTTCGTATCCTTCCAGAGAAAGTTTATGTCTTTACCAAACTACGTATTTAATACAAATGTTCTTCCATGCTCCTAAAATATAAATGGTAGCAGACTGTAAATACTGCAGAGCTCAAAAGGGAGAAAACTAAGCAATATTTTGCTTAAGCACTTTTACAAAATGGGATCGGGACGAGCACAGAGGGAAGTGCAATTTACTGGCAAGGTTCTCATTCTCGAGTTAGATGGTGAGTTCTCAGGTTTTTACCTTTATTATTAGGCTTTATAACTTACAAACATGATATATAAATTATCTCGTACATCCCAAGGAAGGATGGCAAAGAGGGAAAATGAGGACCATGTGGGCCCGCATCATGGGAATAAGTAAGTGAATGTGGGCCTTCTACTTACAGTTAGTGAAAAACACACGCACTCTACTGTTCCAGAAACTGTCAATATTCCCACATTTTCCCAACTAAATTACCATGTCTTGAAAATTACTGTAACTCATTATTTAAGTCTATTTTTTTTAATCACCTTCTATAACAATGTCCAATATTAATGTCCAACAATAGCCAAAATCTTGGTACTTTTCTCTAAAGCAAAATTCCAGTTTCTCCTGTGTTTCTGTAGGTCCAAAGAGGCTTGTCCTAATGACTGCTGGGAGACGCCGTCCAAGTCTCCTCACCTCCACCTCTGCACCTGGCCCACCCAACCTTCAGGAGAAGGGACTTCTGCTCCCCTCCCCAGGAGGGGGCGCCACAGGGAATGAGTGCTTCTGATTTCCCAGTACTCACACATGGATGCAGCTGGAGAGAGACGGCTTGTGACACTTGTCTAGTGGATGGGTTACTGTGCCCCCAAAAGCAAACAGCAGCCTGGACCCTGTCTCTCCCTGGGGCTGTGGGCCTATGGAATGGCAGAAGGCCCGAGAACCCATCCCTTCCTCCTCCTCCTCCTGCACGGAGCTCACCCACACTTGGGTCAGGTCTTTCCAGTTGCTGTCTCCACTGTACTCTGTCCAGAGAGACTCCTGTCCTTTAGGAGTTACTGAGTCTCCTTCATAGAAAGCTGGCATTGTGGCCAGCACTTGGGGTGAAATATTCTATGCTAAAGGGGCAGATGAGTAAATAACAGGCCTCCTAAACCTCTAAGAGGTATCAAGCACATTACAAATCAGTAACAGCAGCAAAACATGAAGGAAAAACTTGCTATCTGACATATGAACTCTAATGGACAAAAAATATAAAATGTTTTCAGACACCTATACCTTCCCTTAGGAATCTGCATCTCTTTACTGTGTAACTCAAGATCTCTTGTGGATAAAGAAAAGATTACCCCAAAGGCGGCCACGTCTGCCTTTGTAAGTCATCAATGCCATGAAAACATAACACTTGTGAGAGCCCTCCAAAAAGGGGGGGAATACTGCAAAACAAACATCCACTCAATACTTACAGTACTTCTTTACATGTTTTCATAAGCCAGCAAATGCACAAAGTAAGTTGAAAGCTACACCATTCATCCAGCAGAGAGCTCACCACTGCGCATGGAGCGCTCAACAGTGGCCCGTCACTTCCGGTCACTTCCGGAAACCACTAGCCTAAAATCCTCAGTAAAAACTACGCAGACACGGGAGCACCTGACGCCTTCTGGTGGCACTGATGAGAACCAGACTTACCTGCATGAGCTCTGCGCGCACCGGCTGAATGTGGTCGTAGAGGAAATCAGGCTGCAGGTTGTCCACACACAGCTCCAGAGTCCTCAGGCCTTGGCTGACCAACGTCTGAGAGCCATTGAGGGCAGACACCAGGGGATCCATTAACATGGGCAGATAAGGCAAGAGAGAGCTCAGCCGCACCGGTACCGTGAGACACAGCTCCACGAAGAGGTCCTTCATATGCTGCTTGTGCAGGCCGCTCTGCAACATGTTCAGCCCTAACAACGGTGTGAGGCCGGCAGAGAGGGACGTTACCTTCCAGACACAGGCCAAAGTGAACGGTACAAAGGACTGGTAAACCTTTTATTATAGACATCAACGTGGTAACAGGAAGACTTTCTGTGCCTTATAACCCTGCACTAACTGAATCTATTCCACAACTGTATCCACGATTCCTTGTCTGCCATATTCACAGTGACAACAGCAGGCTACGTATAATTATTATAAATTAAGTTACAATATTATACCCTCACTAGAAATAGTATACATCGATCTTCTAAAAATCATGTTATACTATTAATAAGCCCCATCTAAAGACACAGACTTCGGATAGATACGTTCATCTCAGGTTAAAGGCTCACAACCTCACATCTTTCGTCATGCTTCCTGGAGACCATTTGACGTCTATGCTCTAAAATAAACATTTTTCTAAAAATCTGCTTTTGCTTTCCATAGAGAGCAACCTCTTTCTTATCCAGGCAACCTCAACTCTTCATGAGGATAACTGGTATTTACCGACTTCCTTCCTAACTGAGACGAGTCAGATCAGGACCCACTCATAGAGCACTTACGAGGAACTAAAAAGAGAAAGTCAAGTGACAGCGGACCCAAGCAATGCAAGATGAAGTGAGCTCAGAAAAGAGGAGTCATCGGGGAAGGCAGCACACAGCAGAAGGAGGAGGATGTGAAGAGGGAACAGCTAAGTTACCGGAAGGGGATCCGCTTGAACAAAACTAGGCGGGAGATGAGCTTGGGAACAGCAGAGAACATTGAGGAACGTTGAGGAAGGCTGAGGAATGACTGGAGATGGGGTTAAACACGGACAATGGAGCCTGACTATGGGCCATCTTAAGCATCTTGCCTGGTGGACTTACTGCCATGTTACATCCAATATATACAAATATTTCCCAGTTGCCACCTGGGTATACTATGTTGTAAATAGCTTCACTTTTAAAAAGTTTGCAAAGAAAATACAGAAGATTCAATCCCTTGCCAAGATGCCAAGAGCTCACCCTTACTCAAACAAACAAACAAAAATTCTTAGGATGGTGTTTCTAATCAGTTCACACCCATAATCATTCAATGGACTCAAGACCCCCTTTAGCTCTATTGTTTTGAAAGCATTGCTAATTATGCATGAATTATAGGGTTCTGGTTGTGTAAATTAGCAACTAAATAAACACAAAAACTTTTACGTCAGGTTTATAACTTGCTTCTTCCCTTCTTATTCTGATTCTCTTTAAAATCTAGGGATTCCTGATCTTACAAAACCACTAGAAACAGCTTTCTTTCTAGACTGGCTTAACAAATGCTATTAAAATGCAACCAAGTCCTAAATGACAGAACCAAAACCTTCCAACTCCCATTCCACTACGAGTAGAGGCAGAGCCCGGCCCAGGGCAGGGAGTTTCCTTCAAAGACCCACTGTCTTTAAAGAGAGTGGGACCCTCCCTGTGGGGGCACATGCATGACCTTCCCCAGGACCTCACCATGACCTTCACTGAGTGCAAAGGATGAACCCCAACTCTCACGTGCAGCCAGACCCAGACACGCACACAAGGCTAAAAGGCAACCAAACTCATTGCTCTGACCTTGCAGGAGATTTGGAAGCAGAGGCAAAAATTCCTGATACAGGAGATCATGGCTCCCTCCCCCAATGGAGCGGAACAGGGCCCGAAGCAGCAGGAAGTAGTTGTAGGGCTCTTTGGCAGTCTGTGCGAGCTCCATTGAGCTGTTCACAATCTTGTGCAGGTGAGGCTGCAGGGGGGAGAAAAGGCAGGTTAACAGGCTCTAGTCTAGTGAGGATCCACACCCGCAAGAACCACACTACATCATGGCAGTCAGACAGGAATGGAAGGTAACTGATAAATTTATGCTAAAAGGAAAAACACAATAAGAACTTTCTAATGCTTATGAGTCCAAATAATTACTCTTACAATATAGGCTGGTTTCCACCAGTTTGGCTGTCAGAGAAACATTTAATAGGTTCCTGTATTACTATGTGGTTACATATGTTGAAAAGATGACACTTTGAAACAGATACTAGAAGGCCTGTCAGCTCTGCAGTTCTGAATATAGTCGCTCCTTTGTAAGACTAAATAATCAAACAAGATCAAAGAAGCCTATCTCCTATAACAATTTATTAGGTTAGTGCAAAAGTAATTGCATTTAAAAGGTTAAAAAATTGCAAAAACTGCAATTACTTTTGCAGCAACCTAATAAATGCAAAAAGTAACCTAAGGAACTAAACTTCGCTATCAATCAAATATATGTAAAAGCCTCAAAAAAGTATAAGGTTTTGAAAGACGTGATCGAAAAATGGGTATTTCTTTAATTAAAAAGTACTTTCTTAGCTTTAGTAACTTCCTTAGTAACTTTAGTTAACATTTAAACCAGATTAGCTTTTTATCTTGTACTTCAAATCCTAGTTTTGACACGTGACAGGTTAAGTTTAACATATTTTTTTGCAGGTATATTTAAACTGTTGGTATGGCACATACAGTTCCAAAATTGTTATTGTATATGGCATGATATATTTGTGTTACAGAATAAATTAACTATATACATTTTCTCTTGACAAAAAGCTATGAATTTGTTTTTTGAGTGTTTTTCTTGTACATCTATCTTACCAGTAAGTTTTGTTTTTTGCTATTGTTCTGTATAGAGATATATCTCATGTTGGCACAAATTAAATTTGAAAATACCAAGTTATGTGGACACAGATTACAATTAAATACTTTCACTTTTTTTAAAATCGAGTATTTCCCTTTCATATTAACACATAAGTAATATTAAAGTTGATAAATGATTACTATATAACTGAAAAAAAAACTGAGGAAACCATTACTTAAAAGCACAGATTACTATTGCTTTTTATCACCATCTGTACTTTTACTCTAGGAAAAACGGATCTTGCTTACATCTTCAAAATTTTCCCTTCTCTCTTCAAACTCAATCGGTGATAATATTCCACTTTCTATAGGAATTAAAATATTTGCCATAAGTAGAAGTGAATGCTTATAAGGTTTCTGTTCTGCCGTGTGCCGCTTTTAATGGGTGATGTAACCATGAGTAGGTTTTTAGCCAATTCTAGAATCAAGTAACTGATGAGATCAAATTATACAGAATTAGTCATCTATAAAAACATTGGAGACACATTACTCCAAGACAATCTTAATTAGGGAACACAAAGTAGTTAGAATGCTTGATTTAAAGGGGAAAAAACAAATAAATATTCCTGAAATGGAATGTTTAGGTATTGTCACAGAGAATAGGAACACACAGAAGAAACAAAGTTAAAGTGGACAATGGCTGATGTATCTCATTGGATTTGAGAGGTAACTGAAGACATTTGTTTCCTTCTAGAGTCTTTTGTATCACTCAATTTTTAAAATAAGGATGATGTGCCCCTAATTTTACTGTGTAATCCAGAAAAAAAGAAGCTGAATTTTAAAAAAATACAGGAAATGTTTTTTACACTTGGCCCTTATTTGTTCCATATATTTTATTAAATCTAGAGCACTCTACAAATATAAAAAGAGACATTTCGATTTTTGTTCAACATTGAAAACAAGAAACTCTGACACAAAGCGTGACTTGGGTCTGAACAAGCTTCACCTTTAGCATTTGTTCATTTTCAGCTGCAAACAGTGAAACTGAGCCAAAGACCAACTTAAACAGCTTGAGGTACAGGTTGGAGAGCTCCAGGTTGGAGCCCATTTCTGGCAGGCGGTCAAGGAGATATTCCACCAGGATTGTAGCAAACAGAGCAGAGGTAGTAGGATTTGCCAAGAAGGAGTTGGCAACAATCTGTCAAAACAAGGAAAGAATGTGACAAAAATAATCCCTTCCCCAAAGCAGCTTCAAGAAAAAGTAATGAACTTCCCAAAAATGTGTGTCAGAAAACCTGTGTCAGACACTCCAAGAAATTAATTATCTACCAAAGGAAAAAAAAAATGAAATAGATTTACTGAGCCTTGAATAGTGCAGCCCAATTTAAGTACTGAATATGGTATTTTATCCTTACCATGAAATACCAAGAGCCTACATCTAACACATATTTAATTTCTACTACCGTGTTTCCCCGAAAATAAGACCTAGTTGGACAATCAGCTCTAATGTGCCTTTTGGAACAAAAATTATTATAAGACCCGGTCTTATTTTACTATAATATAAGACCGAGTCTTATATAGTATAAGACCGAGTCTTATATAATGCAATATAAGACCAGGTCTAATATAATATAATATAATACCAGGTCTTATATTAATTTTTGCTCCAAAAGACGCATTAAAGCTGACTGTCGGGCTAGGTCTTATTTTCAGGGAAAGAGGGTAATGAAAGGAACTGGTCCAAAGCATCTTGATCTTTTGGAAAAACTAATTTAAATATTGGTGGCTTACTATTTCTCTAAATTTTGCTCTACAAGCACATCCTTAGGCATATTATTTACAAAATCCTCAAAACAAGTGTAACAGCAAGAATTCAATCGACACACAGAATTTTATAATGTTGAAAGAACACAAGACAGGCGTTTTATACCTGAAGAGCATAATTCTTCGAGATTCTTTCCACCATATAAGGGACTGTAGTTTGAAAGATTTCTTTAAATGTTAAGGGATTCATCATTGTGAACACGCCAGCAAAGTGTTCCAGTACCTCCTTCTCTTCCTTCATTCTAACAGTCTGGCAGTTTGCTACTCGGATGTATGTTTGTCCATTTCCTGCTATCTGGACCTAGCATAGGAAAAAAACAACCATGGCCATTAAAACTGAACACGTCTGAACATATTCCATTACCTCATCAGACCAGTTACATACTTAAAACAGAGCACTTGAATTACACAATAAATACCCCCTAAAATCTTTTAAATTCTCTATTCTTAGCTTAATTTTAGAACGTAATTTTTTTAAAAAAACAACTGTTAGGTGTCCCAAAAAGGAACAAATTTAGTAAACTTAAATCTTGTTTCTATTGCATTCCATTTAGACAACCTCCAAAACACACAGGATGCCACATAAATAAGAATTCTCACCATAAATACAATGCTGTGCTATGGAACAAAAGCAACTTGGGTACACACATGCAGCAGACCATCCAAACATAACAGATCTCTCAAGACCTGTTCCATCGGTGGCAACTCTAAGAGGTGATTTGAGAGCACTTCCTTACCTGATAAATATCTAAAGCCTGCATTGCATATTTCACAAGTTTTATGTAAATCTGAGTTTCTTTGGGCTGTAACTGCTTGTTGGGAATGAACTGAGCTTCTGGAAAAAAGATAGCATGATAAGTTAATGCAAATAAAACCCACTTTGTGAAAAACATCCTTCATCTGAAGAATTCAAGAGCGGAATTACCACCAGGTGCTTTGCATGACGTTATGCCCCACGTGATCGTCTTGACGCCACAGACTAAGGTTTTCACCAGACTTCGGCAATCTGTGACCTGGAATGTCTGCTTATCCTCCTTGTCCTTTTCTCCTGGCTTCTCAAAGGGAGGCACAGGGGCTGGGGTCACAGGAGTGGCGGGTGTGGGTGGGGGGGGGTGGGGGAGGGGCTGGGGTGGGCACGGGGGCTGGGGAGGGGGCAGGGCCCGGAGCTGCAGGGGCAGCTGGCACCCCAGGCAGGGCTGCCTCCACGGCTCCGAGTTCTGACTGAGGCTTGCACTTCTTAAAAATGGCAGAGAGCTGGTACCGAGCAATGGTGTGGAATTTGAGAACAAAAACCTAACAGGAAGAGAAAGTAGAGGGGGAGACAAAAATCAGTCCTCTTCCCCAGACCAACAACCTTTTCAGAAGACAGGAAAAGAAAACCTGTCTGGAACCACCCACTAAAGTCATTCTGCTTCCTATGAAGGAAAATGTGCCGTTTCCCCGTGGGGTAACTATGGATGTAGCACTATCTCCACTGCACCTGGGAAGAATCCACTGGGGACAAGAGCTCGAGACAAGAGTCACTGGCCTGAAAGGCAGGGCCCGGAGGCCGCCCAGGAGTACTCCGTCGTCCACACGACTGCCACTGCCACGGGAATCATACTTTACACCTTAAGCACACACCCCGGGGTGCCTCTCCAGAGATGTTCACAGCTAATTCAGCACTTTGCTACACGGTACCCCGGGAGCTTGCTGGGAACTGTACTAAGAGGTCTCATGAGTTGTTTTATTTGTGTCCACAACCACCCTGTGAGGCACACACTGGGCATCCCTGGTTAGAAGAGTAAGCCGGCGGAGACATTAACTGTCCCGCCCAAGGACAGCTGGCTAGCTAATGGCGGAGCTGAGACTGGAACCCACGTGTCTAACACCTGCTATCACTTGGCCACCTGGCGGCCCCATAAACTTGCCAGTGCAGCACTGGTTCAAGTTCAGCAGTGGGCGCAACCGCTCAGGGGAGAAGTACCTCCAGCATCCGCATCAGCACGTCTCGCCCGTTGCCGCTCTCCTGCTCGCTCTTGGAGCGGATGCAGTCCACCAGGTTCAGCAGGAGCTTGCAGGACATGGTCTGGATGCTGCTGGGCAGGGACTCATCGTCAATGTTCTTGGCAAAGAGCTGGACGGCGAGGGACAGGTCGCTGAGCGGCAGGTGCTGACGGACGTGGTGCACAAGGTCGGCCAGCGTGCTGTAGGCGAGGGGCCTGCGGGCAGAGACCTCTGCTAGCGTGCGTCTCAGCACGCCTCAGGCCACATCTGCAGGCCGCTGCTCCTCCCACTACCTGCTCGGCAGCACCACCACTGGGACGGCACATTTGGGGCACCCTTTATAGGGTCCCACTTCCCCCAGCGCCACGACTGCAAGTGTGGTCTTGGTGCTTTCATCTTTACTTTCCATGTTCATGCACATCACTAACACTGGCTAACACGAACAGAAACAATCACCAGCTCGAGCGTGCACTGAATGGGTTTTGTTGCTCAAAGATAAGCACTATGTCAATTACCACCTTATATATTGGGGCCATTTTACAGAGACACAACAACAATGTCTGGGCTATGAAGTGCTTTCACTCACTCAGTGTTTGGACACCTGCCACGTGCCAGACACTGGGCTAAGCACCAGGGATAGATACCACAGCGACCAAGGGAAACAGCGTTCCTGCCCTCAGGAAGCTTATTTACCGGAGGGGAAACACACAAGATGATTATTAGTGCTGTGGGCGCTGTGAGAAACACCAGTGGGGGAACCACTCTGAAATAGGGTGCCAGGCAAAGCCCCTTGGAGGTGACACTGATGCTGAAAACTTAAGGACCAATGGGGGCTGTGGGTCAAAAAGCCAGGGAAATTTCCAGATGGGAGAAAGACAAAATCCCTGCTGGGGACTGCCTGGAGTAGCCAAGCAGCTGAGGCCAGAATAGCTGCCTCAGTCAGGAGTCCAGCTTTTGTCTTTGTCTAAGGGCAACAGAAAGCAAGGGGTTTCAAGCAGGAGTGACACGATCTAATGACATGATCTAATCTCCAGGCAGGTTCAACCTTAAGTTATAAAGAAAGGCTTACTTATTACCGTATTTTGCCATGTATAATGCGCACTTTTTGCCCAAATTTGTAAGGGAAAAATAAGGATGCACATTATATGTGGGTACTGTATAATTCTGTATCTATATAAATGTTTCTGATTCTTTTATTTATGCTTATGAGTTCAAAGTGCAACTCTAGAAATCAGTAACGATATCCATAGGCAAAATACCCTGCAATATGATAATCGGTTTTGTTGAACTTATGACGAACTTGCAATGACGAAGAGTTCTTGGCCTTCTATATGCGTAAATATCGTAAATTTGTTACCGGTACATAATATTTCTTATACCTTGTATCTCTTCTTGTGTTTTGTAATTAGTTGTTACATAAAATTTATTGTACCATAATATGTTAAAAAATAAATGCTAAAATTCCTTTATAATACAAAAAACAGGCACCTAAATGTAAACAAATAAAAATCTGAATTAAAAAATTAAAACGAAAGATTTTTTCCCTGCAAGTTTGGGTCAAAACCATAGGTGTGCCTTATACACGGTAGCACATCACACAGCAAAATACGGTATTTTATAACTGTTTTAAATAGAAAACAGTATTTTATAACTGTTTTAAATAGAAAACTGTTTTAAATAGAAAACCTAAGGCATTTCCAAAAAATTCCTGCAATTCTAAATCCACTTGGGAGTAAGGGCCCAACAGCCTATGTTTGTTGAGACACTGATAATGTAGCTAATAACACAAAGAGCCAGGAATCACACTGCCCCTCGCATTTAATTAACCAGATATCATGGATTGAATCTCATACCTGAGCGTCTCTCGAGCAGTATATCCTGAACCAATGAGTATGGATTCATCGAACAGCTTGTCCATGCAAGGAATGAACTCTAGAACACAAATATCCATTGCACATTATCACCACCGAAATCAATTATACATTAAGTTACTTAACAGTACTTTCACAGTAGCCAATCTGTAATCAACTAGCAATCCAGAAAAACGGTGGAGAGGAGAAAAGCATGAACACCGTTCCTAGTCAAAGACATTGACTTTATTGGGCCACAGAACCCATCTGCAACAAAGATGCAGTCAGAATCACATTCAGTATCAGAGAATAAACTAAGAAAAAGTGAACTTCATGTCCCCTTGCACAGAACCCGCCCCAATATTTAACTGGAGGCGCATTCCATCATCCTAAAAAGTTGCCACCATCAACCCACGCCTGTCTGGAGAAGGGGTCAGTATCTCCTAAATGCCCCTTTATCCGCTACACTGAAGCCACCCTTCTTAAACACTGTATGGTTAGTCACCACGGAGAAATTAGGATATTTGTCCATATAAATTACAAATGTCCAGGAAATTTTAGTGTTTTCATAGGCATGGGTCCCAGGTTAAGGGTCCCAACTCCCTGGATGAAGCTGACCAAGAACTCCTGGGGGTTCTTCTGTTCCTCTAATCCTGCAGATGGAGCCATCACCAAATCTCCTCCCTCTCCCTGGCAGGCCTAAAGACCTAACGGGTAGAAAGAGCTGGTCTCCACTCAGAGACAATTCTCAGTGCTGAGGATGTGCGGACAGGGTGGCAACCCACATGTTCTAGGCCTCTGTTCCATATGCTCCTTCAGGAACTCTGGCCACAAACATCCAAAAGACATTTAGATTCTGGAACAAGCCTGACATTACAGCCAGCTTCAATAACTCAAAGTACATTCTTCACCAGCAAAGAGCTACTGAGTCAAAGATATAAAAGAAATGTATACACTGGGGACACACACAGCGCATCTCTGATTAACCCCAAAGCAAGACAGCACAGGGAGAAATGCCAAATGAAAGAAGCAACAGGCAGTTCCTCCAAGGTCAGAGGAGGGACCATCCCTGAACTGTCCTCAGTGAGGTGGCCGAGAGGAAGGAGGCACAGAAGGAAAGATG
This sequence comes from Rhinolophus ferrumequinum, assembly GCF_004115265.2. NCBI lineage: Eukaryota > Metazoa > Chordata > Mammalia > Chiroptera > Rhinolophidae > Rhinolophus > Rhinolophus ferrumequinum. The sequence continues at coordinate 6,140,388 of NC_046307.1, read as the reverse complement.
CAAAGTGCTCAGTCACCAAATGCTGAAGGGCTGACAAGGGGATGAGCAAAATGTTCAAGGAGAAGGAATAACAAATTATGTTGTACAGCATTGGTTTCCAGATCCCCTCCATGACCGAGAATCAGAATCTCTAGGAAAATGGGGAACCGTGTTACACCATCAGGTTTTCTCAAACTGCTGCTCTTGAGAATTAGGGTAAATGGGTTACCATTTGATAATGTCTGAGATGCCAAAGTAAGGCTATGTGAAAATGTTAGTGGGTGTGTAAGTTCTAACTACATGCATACATTTTTGTATTTTATAACGTGGTTAACGTTTAACATGATTCTTTAAATGTTTCTTTCAATAATACAAACTTTTTTGAGAAGCAATGCTTACCTATTTAAATCCCAGAACTACTACAGGCTTCAAAATAAAGTATCCTAAAAGCTGAACTTAATAAGTCTAACGTGATCAACCCCTGGGGAGTGGCATCTCGGAAACCCGCTGATCTCTGCAGAGCAGGCATGAACGAGGCTGAAACCAAGCCTCATGGCCTAATGTGAGGGCCTGGCCGCGCATGGTGGAAAGCCTGAGAACGGTTTTTAGGATGTCAGCATTTCAACAAGGATGACCCTCCCGTTACCCAGCTCCCCAGCCGCAGCTCCAAAGTCCTTTTTACCCAAATCACAGGAATACGAAAAGGTAATCTGAGAATGATACTCCAGGCACAACGCAGCCACTTTGGTAAATTACAAACGTCCCTCTTAAAATTCTTCTATTTTGATATTGTTCAGAGATGAACACATAGGAAAAACCATAAACAGCAAAGTAATCGGTCACCAGAGAAGTCACGATGGCCGTCAGCTCTGGGGGCAAGTGGGGCTGTAGCACCGCAATGCTCAAGTTCGCAGCCTGGGTGATACAAACACTCATGTTTGTTCTGTAATCGTGGGTGAAATCATACTTTTCTTTTGTACGCTTTGCTATATATGTGACATTTCAAAAAAAATTTAACTCTATCTTCCTTTCAATCATATCCACGTACAAGAGTCACACTATAATTTGAAATTTTAATAGCACAAAAATATCTGAGCTTAACTCGAGTGTAAGCATGCAAACTGTGCCCTTCTTTTCATATTTAAAAACTATGTAAGGAAGCCCAAAAATCAGTTTTACGCATGCTCTGATTGACAAGCAAATAAAACATTTAATATTGAAAAATTACTGGGGAAATGATCATCTCAAAACAATTAAGATGTAACTTCAACCTAACAATTTGGACACACCAAATATAAAAACTATTAAAAAATTATAAATCAATAATTGATAGAAAAAGTGTAATTATCAGAGTATCAAAAAGCAAGTATCAGTCATGCACATAAAAACAGAACAGGGTAGAGAAAGAAAACATTGTTTTCTTCTGACCTTTTAAAGATTGCTGGCTGTGAATCAGAAAGCAAATGGCTATTCGGAATTTAAAAAGATACACAAAAGGCAGAAAAGTAGCAAGAGATTCAGAACATAAGATACACTGAGAAAATTACCACATTAATTCTCAGATTGTTGCAAGGATAAGGGAGAACCCCAGTGGCAAGCGGGCAGGCAGAGAGGTAGAAAAGCAAAGAAAGGTAGGTAGAAAGGCAAAGAAAGAAGGGGAAGGAAAAAGCCAAGATAGCAATAAAAAAAAAAACAAGTTGACTCTAAAATATTTGTACACTGGAGCGAGCTAAAGACTCCGCCCAACAATGAAATGTCAGGCAGAGGATAACCATGTCATCTTACCGCTGTCCAAGACACGCCTCGTATGTAAGTTTCCTTAATAAACTCTTACTATTGAAACACACACACACACACACACACACACACACACACACGAACGTCAGCAGAATCCCACCCCCAAAGATGTGGACAGGGCTCATGCCAGAATCCTAGACAAGGCAGACATACGGTTTCTTAGCTCTGTGGTGAGGATGTGCTTTGCAGCAATCAGAAGCTCCTTTCTGAGGTGTGCAGTCTCAGCGGGACAATTTGACAGTAACTGTAGCATTCCTTTCACCATCTGCTGAGAGTACTTGGTCACCAACTCCTATCAAAATAAGAGGAAAACAACACAGTTAGATTGATTGGCGGGTGTTACGAAAAACCCATTTTATAAACCATTAAAAAATTCAGTAAGACTAAGTGTGGCTCAAAGAACCCTCAGAAAGTAACAGGCCTAATAAACAAGTATTATCCAAAAAGTTTTAATAGTTCATGTGTATACATATTGCCATACCGAAAGGATAGGTAGCAACATAAATAGCAGTTTCTTTTACATAATGGGATTATGGGTGTCTTCACTGTACTTTTCTAATATCTTCCCAACTTTGAACAATGAGTATGTATTATTACTTCATTACTATTATTACTTCATTACTATTATTACTTTATTACTATTATTATTTCATTACTGGGGAGAAGGGAGAATACTGAAATTTTTTTTTACTCTTTACTTAGTCATCCCTTTAATGTAAGTTCTGAATGACATCAGAGGCACCTTTAATCAACTCAAAATAAGCTCTAATCACAATCTCCATTTGAGGTGTTTCAGGAAGGCAATTCACCACAGTTTAACTCAAGCTGACTAAAACATCAAGGGGTGCCTAATTCTGATTTTTTAATGATCCATTCAGTGTTTCCCAGGGTCTGGAGGTGGAAGAAATATAAAGAGGAATTTTGGGAAGTGATGGAAATGTTCTGTATTTTGATGTGTTGGTGGTTACCAACTGTATGCATCTGGCAATTCATACAACTGTTTACATACAAAAGGTGATCTTTTTTGCATGTAAATTATATCGCAGAAAATCAGACTTAAAACAAAAATCAATGAACTTACCTGGTAAATTCTGATGATATAAGCTAAAAATGACAATGTTTTAATCTGAGCAGCAATGAAATCAGCATACAACTCCTTGTTGTAAAGCTTATGTTGTCTGAATGAGAAGTGAATAAAATTCACATTATTAGCTCTTAACTCTTTAGGTGACATTAATATTAAAAGCCTATAATAATTACTGAGCCCCAAAGTTTGATTTCTACACAGACCAGAACAACACAGATGCAACAGTAGACACTCTGCACTTTTATGCAGTTCCAAATAAAAATAAGGTAAAGGGTTTAGAGACATAAAGCAAGCAGTTCTCCAAGCCATTTCATAATGTACCCCACAAAGCCACCCATCCCGCAGACAGCATTAGGGGACCTAGTTGCCCAATGAAAGACCACGTGCTCAGGCCACAGGGGTCGTTAGAGCTGATCACCCTCAGATCCTGCCTTCAAATGACTCAAAGCCAGACAGGACACAAGTCAAGAAAGTAAGTGATAAAGGTCTTAAGAGGGATGCCATAATGTTTGAGAAAAAACTTCAATGATTGAGCATGACAGGTGAGGGGGAGTGAAGGGGGGGGAAAGAACATTCTAGCACTCATGCTGAAAGGAACACCAAGAGCAAAGGCTTGAAGGTGAAAAAGACTTGGAAATCCCATAGCTACAAGTGAGCACAGTAATGCCTAATAACTCTAAACTTACAAAACACCGGAAACCAAGGTATTAACCCATCTTTTCAAAATAAGGAACAAAAATAACTGCTACCATCATCATTGAAATACAAGTTCAAATAGTAAAAAATGAATGTAATTTTACCAAAATTTTATCACTTAAGATTTTTGTGTCTTACAAATGGCAACAACACGTGTATTTTTACTTGGAATGAAAGCGCTGTGACAGTAAGCTACCTCACTGTCCGAAGAAATCTCACCTGGCTTGTGCAGATACCTGAATTGCAATGGTATTCATGATCAAGGGCACAAATTCAGCAACAACATTGTGGATATTCAGTTTGTAGAGCTGAAAGGAAACATCAGATTTTCATGCTTTTACACTCTCTACTACAGCAAAATAACTGGGCATACCAAAGAAACTATAGGAGTCATTACATTAGTTAGCATGTGTGGATCATACACATCCATTTGCCACAGATAATTACATGTGAAGTTTGTCATAAAAGAAGAAGCCAAAAACCCAAGAAACAAATAAGCAATACACATACCTGATACATTAAAACAACAATAATGGGCAATTCTGCCAACACTTTCAGAGAAAGAGATCCTCTTGGAATGATGGAATGCTGTTAAGAGAGAAACAAGCAAGATTGTGGTTATCACTGCGGCACTTCAATAAGCCCCAGTCAATATCCTGCTACCGAGCATCATCCCACTGAAATAAAGAGAAGGGAAAAAACACTGACACATCTTTGTACATGTCTGTGGTGAAAGATGCAAACTATTTTAAAAACAAAGTGCAAAGAACCATTATTTAATAGAGGTATTTATATTTTCCAATGTCATCATTCACCTGTAGTAAAAAACTTCCGGAAAATCTGTCAAAACTTAAGAGATTCAAATCACCTGAGAAAATTTAAATTCATGTCTATTATTTTACTTAAAAGAACAGCAGCAAAAGTACAAATTTACCCAGTTTTATTCCAAAATACTTATAAAAAGAAAATGCTTACAATATAAGAAAAAATTTGATAGTCTTAATTTAATATGTAAGAATTCATAAAACATGTAAGGAAAATGTCAGCCTCAAAATACAAATGGGCAATTGACAGGAATAGATAAGCAAAACAAAAAACAGACTGAAAAACAGAAAGCAAGTTTCTAATTCAGGAAGAGCAAAGGAATGAAAGTTTTATTCAAAATGCAGTTTCTTGGGGCGGCCGGATGGCTCAGTTGGTTAGAGTGCAAGCTCTGAACAACAAGGTTGCTGGGTCCCACATGGGCCAGTGAGCTGCGCCCTCCACAACTAGATTGAAGGCAACGAGCTGCCACTGAGCTGCTGGAGATGCCTCAGCTGGTTAGAGCCTGAGCTCTCAACAACAAGGTTGCCGGTTCAATTCCCGCATGAGATGATGGGCTGCGCCCCCTGCAACTAAAGATTGAAAATGGCAACTGGACTTCAAGCTGAGCTGCGCCCTCCACAATTAGATTGAAGGACAACGACTTGGAGCTGATGGGCCCTGGAGAAAACACACGGTTCTCCAATATTCCCCAATAAAATTTATTTTAAAAATGCAGTTTCTTGTTTATCCCAGCACAAATTAAAACATTCCGCAAAACCATTTCAAGAAATATAGATGATATTCTTAATTCAATCATCAAAGTACAGTCATAGTAAAGGCTTAATACACGTTACCTATGTGGCAGATACTACCTGAAGGCAATACCAGCATTATCTTTACAAAATTCCACAAGATAGGCTTTTCAGATAATGAGAGGGAAAATTAAGGCCAGAGCAAAGGCTCACGGACTGTCTCCTACAGTCAGAAAACCCAAGTGGTGGGGCCGAACTCATCCCAGAGCTTCTGTCCCCAGAGGCCACCTCTCAGGCAATGAAATACAATGTACACATAGTTTAAAGGGACTTTATTAATGTCAAAGCTAAGGACGGAACAGAGGGCCCCAGCCTGGTCAGCTGCTCATTCCAACAGGTGATCCTGGACTTCCACTACAGTTTTATCTTTGTATCTTTGCATCAGTGTTGAGCAAGAGTTCACTCTCTTCGAGGCTGCACAGCAGAATCAGTGATGTTCTCTCACGCACACACTTTTGTTAATCTTAAATGCCTCCAGATGTTTAACGAAAAAAACCAAAAAACTTAAGTGGTCTAAAAAATCAGTATCTCATTTTTTCCTCTCCCAAGTATAGGAGACATGGGTAAAAACAAAGCCAAACAACCGGAAAAACTTACGGTCCTTGTCTCACTGTCCTCACGCTCAGGATTCACTTTCACAGCAATTGTCGTGATCATACCGACCATTTCTGGGGGAGGGACTGTGTTCTCGGGGATCACCTGAGGGTTCTCAAAATAGCGGTTCTACCAAAAAAGAACAGAAATCATCTTTCCGAAAGTCAAACACAATAATCCTTCAGAAAATACAGCTAACGGGCAGTGGAAGAAACCAAATGTCCTCCATGATTATGTTCTCCACAGTATCTGGGGTACTCTTTAAGACCGTGAGGACACCATTCTCCACCTTCGACAACAGAAAAGAAACATATGTTCTCAGAATTTTCTGCTCCTTCTTCCTGACTGAGTAAAGATGAGATGCATGCCATATTAGTTATTACCTCAGTGAGGTGGGAGAATGGACCCCGTCCCTCCAGTTATGAGAAACTGGGAGCTAACCCTTAATGCGTTCACTTTCCAATAGTCTCCTAAACAGAAATCAAAACGGGAACAGAGGCAAAGCACAGAAGGCATTTTTAAAGACCAGAAGCCTCATGGTCATCCTTAGTTCTCAATGGCATTGGAACTTCATGTTAAACAAGACAGCTTCTTATGAAAAGCTCTGACTGAAATGGTAGGTGACACGACTTGGTAATTCAGAATGTAATTAATTTTAAGTTTTTTATTATTAACAGATTAAAATCCTTCAAATACCAAAAGAGTCAATGTCACCGTATGTTCATTTAAAAAAAATTTTAAGCTTAAAAAAAATCTTTAAAATAAAAACTGATAAATAAATTTACGTACAATGATTTTCACCAAACATTATTTGTGATAGTAAAGAATCAAAAATCAGGAAAACCAGCAACAGGGAGATGTTCAAGGTACATGCGTATGACAGGAAATTATGGGGCCACTAAGAACTAGGACTGCTGGGAAAAGAGTCTTGGAAGATGTTCCGAGCTATAACAGCAAGTCCTTCTAATAAGTGAGAATAAAATGGAGAGGAAACGTTTCTCTTCTATTCCACACACTTTTATTTAGTGTTGGCACTGCTTAGAAAGAGTTCTATCAGCATAGGAAAAAATTTTAATGATCCAGAAAAATGCTGAAAGTATATACCACCTCCCCAAATAGCCTTCATGACTGTGAGCACAACCATCCTTAAAAAGCACCAGATGAAACAAAACATCAATGTCAGTGGTTGCTTATAAGTGAGAAAATGATGCATGATTTATCTTGTTGTGTTTTTTTTTTTTGCAAAAATTCTACAGTAAGAACATATTGTTTTTATGCCAAAAATACAGTATTTAACCAGAAGAACTCTTTTTTTTTTAATGGTTGATTTACCAACCTCGATTCTGACCTTCACTAAATATTCCCCAAGTGCACCAAATTCCCTTCAGAATAAGGAAGTAACAATAATAAATCCAAATAATATTTAAAAAAACATACCACTACTTTTGGAAGCTCTTTGTAAATCTGTTTCACAAAATCCAAAAAATGATGAATCTAAAAAAAAGAAAGAAACGACAGTATAAGGAAGATATTTACAAACAGAAACTGCTTACAAGAAAAATGTCAATAGTCTTAATATACCAGAACTCATAAAACAGGTAAGAAAAATGTCAGACTCAAAATACAACAGGCAATGAATGTTAACAACAACAAAAAAAAATACAAAAGACTGACAAACAGATAAAAAGCATTCTAACTCCCGAAAAGCAAAGAAATAAAAATTAAATACCATTCTTTGCCTTTCAAAAAGTAATACTATACCACGCTAGAGAGAGTACAAGGAGAGGAAGATTCTCAGACGCTCTAAGGCAGGGGTTTCCAATCTGCGGCCCGCAGGCCAACTGCGGTCCGCAATCCATTGTTAATTGGCCCGCAGCAAATTCCAAAAATATGTTTAGTTTACTTAAATAAACCAGGTGAGGCAACACGTACTTCACCTCGAGTGAGTGGCCCGGCTGTTTGTGTGTTTTACCGCATATGGCCCTTGGTGAAAAACGTTGAAAAAAGTTTGGACACCCCTGCTCTAAGGGAAGCATTAACTACTGACACCCTTATGGAAAGCAGTTTTATAATATATACCAGGAGCATTAAAACATTAACACCTTAGACCTGGTAATTCTATTTCAATAAACCCTGTGTATGAAGTAATTTGATCTATAAACAAACATTCACTAATAGTCATAAAATAAAAATCTTTGAAATATTTTAAATATCCAAACATAAGGGCACCCATATGTAAGAATACTATGTATCCATTACAAATTAAGTTCATAAAGAATTTTATGATTGGGAAAACGCTTATATATAGTGAATGTGAAAGGAAACAATCAGGATATAAAATGTCATATACACTATTACTGCAATTATATAGAAAACATACATATACATAAGGTGGAGAAAAGGAAAGAAAATCAAAATTATTTTTAAAGATGGAGGGCATTCTATTTTATCGTTATGCTTCTAAATTCCAAATAATCTACAATAGGCATTTACTAAGGTTATCATCAGAGAAGGTATTATATTAATTATTGCTAACAGAGTAATTCATGCTTACTCTGTGGGTGTCAATCACTGTGCTAAGAATTTTAACTTTGACGTTTTAATTCTTCAAGCAATCTTTGAGGATATACTGTGACTGTCCCCATTTTACAGAAAAGGCTCCAAAACACTAGTAGTTTACCCAGTATCACATAGCTACTGAATTGCAGCGCTGAGATTCAAACCCAGCTGACTTCAGAACGCACATCTTAACCCCTGTATAACATAAAATGATTGGAGCTTTCTGGCACATCAGATGTGAATACCAGAACCACCCAAACAGCCGTGCCAGTGTGATTGGTTAACACATATCAAATGCTGAACAAATTCAGTTAAATATTCATACACACATGCAAAATAAAAAAGGTAACTGTTAAACCCATAAAGAATTTCCCCCAATTTAGGCTGTATTCTCTACACTTGAAAGCATCATGTGTTTCGTCAACTCTAAAAGAGAGTAAAAATTTACACCGAACGAACTTGTTAGCACACTTTATAAATTCTATCAGGATAAACACTTACTTCTTGTGTGATGGGTGGCCTGAACTGTTTGTGTAGCTCAATAATTATTCTGAGACAAATGAGAACATTTTCTTCATTTTCCGTCTTTAAAAAAAAGCATTTGAGAGTTATAATCCTGAGGACTTACTTTAATGTAAAGATTAAAGACTATTTTCTAAGCATTTTTCTGCATGCACACCCTCCATCAACCAACTTGGATTTCATATGTTGACAATCATTAACCCACAGAACACAGCTATCCCAGACCGGAAGCTTTCGTGGTCTTGGTGGACCATCTGAAGGGCATTCCAGCAGGGAGTTCCGGTGAGGAACACTCTGACTGTTAACAACTGGCATTTACGGTAAGTCTCACCATGAAAAAAGGTTTAATGGCCCAACTGATATTTTTCATTGCTTGAAGTACTGACAAAAGAATAAACAATTACTGAGCACCCACCATGTACTGGACCTTGTGCTAAACATTTCACACACACACTGTGTGGGGGGTGCCACTCACACTGTACCTTACTACAAGGAAGCTAAGGCTCGGGGAAGGTAAGCAACACGGCCAGTACGACACAGCTAATAAATGGCAGAGCTGGAATCTGAATACAACTCTCTCCCACTCCACAGCTCATCTTCCCAAGGGACCCAGAAACACAACAGAATTCTAAACGAAGCAAGACTAAGAACAGCAAGAAAACAATTTTACAGGTTAACTTACCAGGTACCAGATGGATTAGCCCCAAGAATAAAAGCAACTCTTTATATGAGTATCTACTGTGCTTGACACACACAAAACTAGGAAGCACGAAGCCAAAGATCCCTGTACTGAGTTTGTCAACCACCACCCAATTCATTTTCAAAGATTTCCACTATGTTTAGGCAATTCCCCAGTGACTCAGGAAAAAAAAAAAATCTTCAACTATTCACCTAATGATCTTTCTTAGTAATTTAGTTGGCAAAATCAGGGAAAACAGACATTAAGAAAAGTTTACTCATGTGAACCAGAACTGTAGTGAAAGGGAAAGAGTTGTATAACACTGAATTTTACAATTAGAAAAATCAATGAAAGTTTTGAATATGGCTAAATAACAAGAATTCTCAAAGATTACCTCTAAAAAGCGAAACATCACAGACAAAACATTTTTTGTATGAGGACGAAGATGTTCATTGGTTGGTATTCTGTGAATTATTTCAAGAACTAGCTTCCGCAGTTGCTGGTGAAGAAAAATAAAAAAAATTAATAGAAACTCCTTCCAGGAGTTCCAAGTTAATTCCTTCACATTCTACAAGTGTCGCACACCTAGCCATCTGTGCCCAGCACTAGTAACCACCACGTTACAGGATGGATCCCACTTTACAAAGAGTCCTATGAATTATTTCAATGTAATCCAAATACTTTCAATTATTTCTACAAGTGTGTACCAAATCAGGTAAGCCACATTTTTCCTCTCTCATACCTTACTTCCAGCATAAAGGACACTAGGGTGTGAATGTGGGCTGGATTTAAGATGACAGAGCAAAATACAAATGGAACTTCATTTGAGATCTGCCTTCATAATCTAGTTTAGCTCCTATAATGCTCTCTCCAATTACCTTGGGCCTAAGGACTAATTCCATCACAAGCTGTACTAAGCTTTCATGATTCTGTCCATGAAGCTGATGACTAAAAGGTAGATCAAATATATCAATCTTGAACAGGTACAACATAAAAATGTTTTACTTAGCAATACACTTTCACTAGTATTATGGTAATATTTGTAGAGTTGTTTAGATACATGCTGCAATATTAATAGAAAAAAATGACAAGGGAATATTTGAAAATAATCAAGATGGGTAAAGGGTGAAAAGAGTGGGTGGGGATATAGATAAAACAAAATTAGCCCTGAGTTACAAGAATTGAAATTAGTAAGAGTCGAGTTGGACAATGGGGAGGGTCATTAAATTACTGCTCCTTGTTCTGTATGTATTCTAATTCTTTTATAATAGTGTACATACACACCACCAGAATATAACATGAACTGTAAAAGAGATGGCCTGGACAAAATAAAACCAAGACATTTAACTGAGGAGGCAATGGCCTTGGGCAAAGCTATCCTTACATGACAAACCTCTCTCATTGTTAACTGAAACCATTAAGTTTTTTTTGAGTTGTTTTAATTCATAAATGCTTGCAATCCTAGCACATGATATACTTTTTTCTCATTGATATTTTCAAATAGATTACCTGGGCTGGTTTCTCCTGAAGAAACTGAACTTCTCCATCTTGGAGAAATGTAAGAAATCGAGGGATGATATGTTCCAGGAATGTAGAATATTGAGGAGATGACGTTACATTCTAATTATACAAAATTAAAAGAAAATCCCGTTAAGTTTGTGTACATATTTTCATTTGAAATTCACAGTGTTATAATACCCTCAAAAGAATATAAAACATTTTAGCAGACCCAACAGTAATTTTTAATACTTTTAGATGCTTTAGTGATAATGTAGTTTTAAATAAATTAGGACAATCGTTGCTTCTGAAATCCAATTCAAGAAAAGTAAATGCTAAAATTTACTCTTAGAACTAGAAATACTAATGCTGTGGAAATGCTGAACTTGGAGCCAGTTCTAGGCTGTCTCTGCCACACCCTAAGACCACTGAAAAGTCATTTAGCTTCTACAGCTGAGTTTCATGTGGAAAATAAAGAGCCTAAACAAATTGACACCCTTTTCGAATCTAAAAATCTAATTTATTAATTAGGTATATATGATTAGATTATCAAATCTAATCCATTATTTATCCCAGCACTGATTTTAAAAGGAAAATAAGAAATGAAACTAGAGTTTGAAAATAGTATAGGAAGATGTCTACTAGTGCAGTTTCTGGACCTCAGTCTTATAAACAATTACTTAACCTCTGTGCCTCAATGCCCCCATCTGTTAAGAGAAGATATTATTTCCTGCCTTATGTAATCATGTAAAGATTATGAGTTAATATATGTAAAGCGTATAACACTGTCTAAATATTACCTGTTATTTACAGAGTATCTATGTGCTAAATAAATACCGTTCTATATACTTTTTTATTCTTTATCACTCCAGCCTCACCATAACTGTAAGCTAAGTATTATGCCCATTTTCACATGTAAAGAAAGAGGCTCAGAGAGGTAAAAAACTTGGTGAATGTCAGAGTCAGTAAGTTTTGGAAATGGATTCAAATTAAGAGTATTTAACATCCAAGGTCTTTTTTCCTTTTAAGGTCTCATTTAACAAATAAGTACTGAGCTCCTATCATGTGCTCCATGGAGATAAAATGATGAAGTATATAATTCATGCCCTGAGAGATGAGAGGCAGTGTGTGGTGGGGAAGATAGATATCAAGAGAAGAACTAACGCGGGGGGTGAGGGGGGCAGCCAGGTGGCTCAGTTGGTTGGAGCTCGAGCTCTTAACAACAAGGTTGCCGGTTCAATTCCCACATGGGATGGTGGGCTGCACCCCCTGCAACTAAAGATTGAAAACGGTGCCTGGACTTGGAGCTGAGCTGCGCCTTCCACAACTAGATTGAAGGACAACTACTTGGAGCTGATGGGCCCTGGAGAAACACACTGTTCTCCAATATTCCCCAATAAAATTTTGAAAAAAAAAGAACCATTATCTAAAAAAAAAAAAAAAAAAAACTGAAAAGAACTAACGGGTGGCTGGTTTGCTAAGTGGTTAGAGCGCAGTGCTCATAACACCAAGGTCGCCAATTGGATTTCCACATGGGCCAGTGGGCTGTGCGCCCCCATGACTAGATTGAAAACAACAACTTGACATGGAGCCGATGGGTCCTGGAAAAACACACTGTTCCCCAATCAAAAAAAAAAAAAAAAAGACCTAACAATACAGCATTATGATGGAGGAAGTACTGGCAACGAAGGGAACATCTAACAATAAGATGTAATTTATGGACAGAACCAATAGCAGAGACTGTCTTCCTAAAGAAGTGATGTTTATACTAAAACCTAAGGCCAGTGGGAGTTAACCCCATGAAAAAGTGGAAAAGGAAATGATTCTAAGAAAAGCATATGCAAAGGCACAAAATTATGAGAAAGCATGAGTGTAAAAGGCACTAGAAAAGTCCAGTATGGCAGGAAAGGGAATATAAAATAGCTAAACTTCTACTATCATGAATTGGACAAGCCGTGAGAGGAGGCATCAGGGCAGTGAAATCTAAGTGTCTGGAGCTCCAGATACTGACCTGGGCTGAAGATAAAGATTTGGGGTCTATTACGTAAGGTAATCGTATCGTAAGTGCATAAAGGAAGAAATAAAGAAAAAAGCAGAAAACCAGGTAAGAACGTGGAGCCACAGGGGTAAAAACAAAGTGCTCCAGTTCTTGGAATAGACACCTGAACACCGGTCTCCCAGGCCGACCTGGTGCACAATTGTAGGGGCTTGTGCGCGTGCATAGAACGCCGTGGGGAAGGGCCCCAGGAGCTGGGCAGCACCTCAGCAGCCTCTCCCCAAGCAGACTGTGAATTCACTGGGGACAAGAACTGTGTTTGTCACCTCTCATCCTCAAAGCTTAAGACACCAAGGATTCCACATTCAAGGATTCAAGGAAAAGAGGGACAAGCTTCATACTAGAACGTTCTCAAGAAATCAAGCTCATCTATCTGCACAGAAGCCCACACCAACCACTGATTCCATAGTCTTCAAAATCTGAGCGTCAAATTTCTCCCGGAAAAATGACTCATTCAACAAGTTGCCCAGTTATTCTGCCAGTATTTTAACTCAGCCCCCAACTTTTTGATCCATATGACTTTTTCATGTGATTTCTAACCTGAAGGTATCCTTATTTTCTGTCTTAAAAGGTGGTCCATGTGATGCTTAGTTAGCCTAGAATCTCACCCCTCAGTGGTTAGTGAAATGAATTTCTAAGACTCCTGAAATCATTGGGAATTTTTTAATTTCACTCACTTCATTTAAATGTTTTTTCTGGGGTGGTAGTGATTGATTACCGACTAATGGTCACTCTAGTATCAAATTCTTTGAAGGACTTAGTCATCTGAATTTCAGGTAAATGTCTACGTCACACAGATTTCAAGTCACTCTTTGGAAAAGCCCAAGTATTCTTACTGCTTCACTAACTTTTAATTCTTAATTTTTAATTTTTAATCAGTGCACCTGAGACCAGCCAGGAACTGTGTGACACTAAACAGGAGAGGAAGGGGTCAGACCCTCGATCCAGAGAGCCCCACGCCCACACTCAGGCCTGGCGAATGCGCACGTTCCTACGGGTTCATACACTGCTCTGTGATTTCAGCCTCTCAAATAAACCTACCAGGGCTCTGGTTCTCTCTTATCGGTTCTTCCAATAAAATGCAGAATGCAGGCCTATTTTGTTCTACCCCCAGCCTTTTTGAACAGCTTGCATTGGCAACTTGGGCAGAAGAGAAAGCTCTTTAGCTGAATTTCTAAAAATCTGGATTTTTTTCCAGCTCAGTTCAAGAGAGCAAGTCTTTGAAAACATCTTTCAAACAAAACAAAAACAAACAAACAAAAAACCCTACCAAATGAAAAGAGTATCCATTCCTACAGATAGTAGGGTATCTGATTCCATCCCACTAACTTTTATTTAATGTTTATTCCAAGCCAGAGGCTAGGAAACATTTTATCTATTGTTCTTAACCACATTAATTCTATGAGAAAGGTTTTCTCATTCCCACATTGAAAACAAGAAATGTGACTTTCTCTTCTGCCTATGAGACTGGCACCATACTAACTGTAGAGTTAGACAAAACCTGCGAGCACAGGTTTCAGGTAATGGACAGCAGGCAGTGCAAGACCACAATCTGCAAGAGAAGGGAAATTCACAAGCTGAGCCCACGGTCACCATGGCTCTCTGCCTAGGTCCAATTTCCCAACTGGGGCTCAGCAGGCTGGGGCCTAAGGAGAGCACAGTGGTCCTGCTGAGCTGAGGAGCAAACACCGGAGCTCAGGGCAGCTGAAGTGGCTGGAAAAGGGAACTACAGAATGGGGGTGGGGATGGTCTCCCATGTGCCCTTGAAGCCTTGACTGAGGGCTGAGCTGTACTACAGGTAAGGAAGGCAGCGTTAAGACTACCTACCTAGGCTGACCAGAGTGGGATCTCTCAGATGACCGGAGATATCAGAGGTCTAGCAATGTTCGAGGATGGTGGGGGTCCTGCCCAGCCACCGTGCAAAGAACTTCTTAACACCTCGATAATACCCCAGACATCCCGCTGAGGAAAGACCATTTTCTAGAGTGAGGCCTATTCCAGACCTGTCCCAACACATCCGAAATTCAACCTCTGATGAAACACCTTGGGCTTCCCTCACATCCTCCCGACCACAGCATAAAACCAAGGTTACACAAGGTCAGTGAGATCAACCAGCAACTGAACTGCCGACTACAATAAAAACATCAACACACGGGGTGACCGGTTAGCTCAGTTGGTTACAGCGCGGTGCTCTTAACAACAAGGTTGCTGGTTCAATCCCCACATGGGCCACTGTGAGCTGTGCCCTCCTTAAAAAATAATAATATCAACACATTTCAAAGGGAGACAACAGAAAGTACAGTCCCTACATTTCACACACAATGTCCAGTATATATTTAAAAACTACTAGGCATGCAAAGAAACAGGGCAACGTGACCCACAGTCAATAGAAATCAACCTTTATAGTGCCCAAATATTGCATTTAGCAGACAGACTTTAAAGTAGTCATTATGAATATGTTCAAAGAATAAAATGAAAATATGGTCTAATAAATGAAGACAAGGAATCTGCAGAGAAGTGAAATCTGTAAAGAACCAAGCGGAAATTCTAGAGCTGAAACTATAATAACTGAAATTTTAAAATGCAAGTTAAATATAAATAAACTGAAATTTAAAAATAACATCCCACCAGACTGGAAATGACAGAAAAATAGTCAGTGAGCCTGAAGGCAGATCAACAGAAATTATCCAGTCTAAAGAACAAAAAGGAAAAACAACTGAAAAATGAACAGGGCCTAAGGGACCTAAGGGACAATATAAAATTGTAGTTTATGAGGCCCAGAAGAAACTGCTTGATCAAGGTCACAGAAGTTATAAGTAATTGAGCCAAAACTGATACCCAGATCTCATTCCACAGGCATACTATCTGTTGCCTGGACATAAATTCACGGTTGGAATGCATCCTGAGAAGTATATGCCTAAAAGAGCTACCACATTTAAAAATGAAACAATGTTAAACAACCAAAACCAAAGCAACTACCACTAGTATGAAGCTGGACAATGCAGTATACAAATTTTCAAATTTCAATTTTAAAATACAATAAATTACATTAAGAGAGAATGTTTCCTGAGTTACTAATAAAAAGATTGCCCATGAGAATATTTACCTCAAAGTGAAAAGTATAAAATATAAAGCTCATACCTCAAAATTTTCACTAACTTCTTGCATCATTTTTAACTTTGTTTCATCAGCTGTAAATGGCAAAACAAATCATCAGGTAATTGAAATTACATTAAGTATGCTCCTAGAATTCCTGGATTTAATAAGAGAAGCAATCAGATCTTATCAGTTTGACTGTCATGGTCCAACAGAAGGCACATAACTAGTTCCCTACAACCAGTCACACACATTCATACTCCCGGACATACATGTGCATGCACAGACAAGGAGAGACACATACACGCAAGCGCACACACGCACACAGGCCTCCACGGGGCTCCAGCCAGTAATGCTCATCACTTTGCTTCTCCACAAGGCAGAGAAAGGGAAACAGCATTTGAACTGAGATGAATGGGTGCATTAATGCAATTCTTAATGACAAAAAGGATCAACTTACGGGTATTTACATCTGTGAGAGCTGCTACAAACTGAAGGTATTTTTTCATCAGAGTGGTTTGGTCAACCACTGTGGCCCCTTGTGTTGCAACAAATGCCATTTTTCTTTTGAGATAGTTTGTTTCTCAATATTAAAGTATCAGGTCCATGAGTTCACCCAGCCTATGAAAAGAAACGCACTGGTTAGTCAACTTATTAAGGGCACAGGCTCACAATCTCTATGAAAATCCTAAATGCTTGCATTTATCTAAATACTTTTGCAGTAATCCAGACTACACTACTCCTTCTGCTTTTTAAAACAATAAAATTTGCCTAAATCCATTTTATCTATTAATTTCTAAACATGACTTTTCCACACAGATGTTTTCTAGACAGATGCTACAATATTTCCTTCTTTTTCTAGGCCAGGGCTCCCCAAACTTTCTCTATCAAGAGCCAGATAATACCAGGGGTGCCAAAAAATGTATACACATGACTTGTATTCATCTTTTGTTATCGGTATGTATTAATACAATTTTAACACGTTTTTCCTTTCTTAAAATGTGTATTGGGGTGGTCGGCTAACTCAGTTGGTTAGAGTGTGATGCTAACAACACCAAAGTCGCTGGTTCGATCCCCCCATGGGCCACCATGAACTGCGCCCTCCTTAAAAAAAGTGTATACATGCGATCTGCCACAACTACTCAGCTCTGTTATAGCAAGAAAACATCCATGGACAACATATAAATGAATGAGGGTAGTTGTAACCTAATAAAACTTTATTTATGGACACTGAAGTTTGAATTTCATACAATTCTCAATTGTCATGAAACAATTATTCTTCTTTTAATTTTTCCCCCCATTTAAAAATGTAAAAACCATTCTTAACTCATTGGCTGTCCAAAACCAGGTATCAGGCTGGATTTGGTCATCAGACTGTGGTTTGGCCACCTGGGCTAGGTGACTGATACTCAAACTTCAGTGTGCTAATTAAATCACCAGGTGCCAAACAAAGGTGGATTCCTAAGAACCACACAGAGACCACCTGGAGACGTGGTGCAGTGAGGAGCCCAGGATGCTGTAAATTGTTTGCAGCTGACGCACAGTAAGCACTCAAAAAACGCTCCGTGAGGTGGCTCAGTTGGTTAGAGTGTGAACTCTGAACAAGAGGGTTGCCAGTTCCATTCCCACATGGGCCAGCGGGCTGCGCCCTCCACAACTAGATTGAAGAACAACGAGCGGCCACTGAGCTTCTGGTCAGCCTGATGGCTCAGTTGGTTGGAGCACATGCTCTCAACCAGAGGGTTGCCGGTTCCACTCCTACAAGGGATGGTGGGCTGCGCCCCCTGCAACTAAGACTGAACAACAGCAACTGGACTTGGACCTGATGGGTCCCGGGAAAAACACACTGTTCCCCAATAAAGTCCTGGAAATACACACTGTTCCCCAAGACAGTCCTGTTCTCCTTCCCCAATAAAAGCCAGATGGCTCAGCTGGTTAGAGAGCGAGCTCTTAACAAGGTTGCCGGTTCAATTCCCACATGGGATGCTGGGCTGCACCCTCTACAACTAAGATTGAAGGACAACGACTTGACTTGGAGCTAGCTGATGGGTCCTGGAAAAACACACTATTCCTCAATAAATTTTAATGCTCCTTGAATAAATTAATAAATGCTCTTTAAAAGCACCTCCCTGAGTGGGAAACAGACTGTTGGCCACCCTTTGAGAACTGCCCTACAGGCTGAAAAATAGAGGGAAACTTCATTTCTATTTTGAGAGCCCTCATAGTGTCTAGAGATCCTGGGGAAATTGCTTTTATACATCTTCTTTGCACATATCTAATTTCGTGCTGCCTTAAGAGGCAGTTTCTTGATTTTCTTCTTTCTTCAACATACACCACTCTTCTGCAGGCCTTTCAAAAGCCCTGCCTACCGGATACACTGCCTTGCGGCTCGCACTTCTGCCCCAGGGATGGGGACACCCTGACACCACAAAGGCGCTTCTGGCCACTCTCCCGGAACACCAACAGCACTCCTCTGATGCAGAGGGCACCTACAGCTGTTCTCTTTAGCAGAACCCACCACAAGTCCCACTCCGCTGACTTAAGACAGGAAAAGGCCCTAACGAGACCAAAGGGAAGCACTCGTGTCAACCCTGCTGGATGATGATCTGACTGTCGCTCCCTGTTTTAGGTCACACTCCCACCTCCAAACCGAAGGTCCTACAATCCCATTCCCGAAACCCAAGTCACAAGATCACGGCCTTTCTCTGCATAAAAAAATTCTGGTCGAGCCCAAACTTCTTAAAGGCTCGGGCCCCCTTTTCACCGGATTCGTCAACTCTTCCACTTCCCAAGGCCCCAAGGGGCCAGGCACCGCTTTCCAGCCTGTGGGGGGGTGGTCCCTGAGGAGTGAAAACGTCCCATCCCGCGTGTCCGTTGGAGAGCAGCTCGAAGGCCGCGGGAGCCGAAGGCCCAGATCTGGCTTCCGTAGAGCCCCCGAGTCCGGGCCCCGGCGGGCAGGCCCGAGCCTGTGCGGCACCCGCACTCGAGTAAACGGCACCGCCGCACACGGCCGCCCCGCCCCGCCCCGCCGCCCAGACCCTGAGGCGCCGCCGCCGGGCCAGAGGGGGCGCTGTCGCCGCCACTACCTGCGCTCTCCGCGCCGGCCTGGGCGAGCCAGGTGCCTGCGTGGAGGCCGGGAGATGCCAAGCTGGCCTTGGATGCCTCCGGGGAAACAGTGTCCCGACCCCGCGCTCTATCTTCCCGATCTCGAACCGGCCTCCGCTTCCCTCCTTTTGTCACCGTCCCCGGACGCCCAGCATCCGCCTCCCAGGCTCTGCTACGGCGAACGCCGAGGGCCAATTTCCGCGCCGCTAGATCTCCGCCTCCCGTTGCTCTCCAGCTCGGACAGGCAGCGCCGGAGGTTAGAGGGCCGCGGATTGGACTGGGCCAAGGCGGGGAACTGGGAAGCCAGAGGCACACAGAGCCTCCGTTGTTAGGCGGAGCCGCCGCGCCGCAAAGGCCTCCCCGCGCCTGGACCGCTCCGCACTCATCGTGCCCGCCTCGCGCGCCTCCCGGGGGCGTTCCGCTGCGCTCCCGCACTTACCCGACCTCGGCGGCGGGCCTGCTGCAGCCTTCACCCGCGACCCCCACCGAAGCCCCGGCAGCCGCGATCGGCGGCGCACAGTCCTACCCCCGCTTAAAGCGGCTGCGCCCGCCACGGGAGAGATAGGCCCCGGCGCACCGCCCCCAAGTGGGTGCGGCCTGGGCCGGAGCGGGGAGGGGAGGTACCGCGGTGGAGGGCCCGCCTGGTCCTTTAAACCGCGCCCGCGTGGGCGGGGCCGCCGGCCGGGATGGGGCGCCAGGCAGGTGACAAATGTCTTAGGTTAGGCGCCTTTTACCCTAAGTCTCCTCGCGGGGCCAGGCCCGGGGAGGGTGAGGGAGGGACGCTCCGCGGCTGCTGTGGGAGTGAGCACCAGACCGGCTTCCCCAGTCGGCAGCGATCCGGCCCGGGAAGAGTGGCGGGCACGGCGAGATTTTCTCCCACGATCCCTTCCTGGGGTCCTTCTCAGCCCGGGAAGAGGGAGGAGGCAAGATACCCTGTAAGCAAAGGAAAGTCCTGATGTTCTGCCTGGAGGTGGCCGGCTCGGTCATTTATTTGTTCTAAAGCTGCATCACCCCGAGGCTAGACCTCACCCTACAGCTTTCTGGCCGCTCCCGCACATGCCTCGGGCTAGGCCAGAGCAATGAAAAGACCGAGGAGGAGAGGGGCGGAACGCTCTGCTGCCCAGGTGTGATGGCGTGGGCTGGACCAACACGCCCTGGAACGTAAAAGTACAGGTATCTACAGCAGTCTGGAAAGCTTCAAGGAAAAGTTCCTTCGCAAGACCCGTGAGAACCCAACGGTACCCGTAGGTGAGCGGCTGCTGTAGGAACTGGAGACCGGGAGGACAGTGGTGGCGGGGGAAATGAAATAGGGGAGGACAGGGAGGCCATGGGGGACCGGCATGAGACTGGACGAGATTTGTGGCGAGGGGGGCCGGGCGATGAGTGTTGAATCTGATTGGAGCAGGAGCAGGGGGGCCTGGCGTGGGACGGACCTAACTCCCAAAACCCTGCCTCGGCGAACGCCTCCCACCTTGGCCTCACCCCAACCCCTCTGCTGCTGTTGAGATCTTCAACATCAAAAAAGCAGGCCCAAAGCCGGAGGCTCTCTGCGGCCTGACTTGCCACTCCCCACCTGCTTTGTCCCCTCCTCAGGCTGCCTGGGCACGGCGGCCGCCCTTACCTACGGCCTCTATTGCTTCCACCGGGGTCAGAGCCAGCGCTCCCAGCTCATGATGCGCACCCGGATCGCCGCCCAGGGCTTCACGGTCGCAGCCATCTTGCTGGGTCTAGCTGCATCCGCTCTTAAGTCTCGATCCTGAGCCCGCGGTCTGGCCTTGAAAGCTCCGCCGAGATCATTCCCAGCCCCGGGAGCAGCCACCGGTCCTGCCACAGGACTTAATCCCTCATCCCTTCTGATAAACCCCTGTATCAATGGAGGAGGAAGCGGCGAATTGACTAACCGACAGATTTTTTTCCAGGAGTCTCAGGTTGGGTTCAGTTTTGTGTTGCATACTTCCATCTGTGCGGCACTTTCTCCATTCCCTACTTAATAAACCCTCATACACTTGTAGTTTGATGAATTCATTCTCAATCTCATGCCCAAGGTTCTTGGGCTTTGGATTTAGGAGGGAACAGACTAAAGACTGCAGGGACTGTTAGAAATCGTACCGTCTAATGATTCTCAAACCTTCGTGCTCCTGGAACACTTGTTAAAAGTAGAGATTCCCTAGAGTAATACTATTTAAGGTAAAAAATGGATTTTCCAAGAATTTCCAGACTTCCAGTAGGAAAACCTCCCGATGAGGTTGGTCACGGTCCTTCTGAGGCAGGGGCTCTGCCCTCCGTTGTACTTCTGCTCCTCACCCACGCACACCTCCTGAGAACGCCTGAGACTCCACTGATCTAGACCATTCCCAGCTTGGTTCTTGCTGCATCTTACAGAACGGGAAACAGGCTCAGAGAAGCAGCCCGGTGTAGTGGAAATAACATAATCCCAAAGCCTGCCATTGGTTTGTATACTTAGTCTCCTAGGTTTAAGGACGAAAGGATGCTGGGGACCTAAGCAAATTAGAGGAGAGGCAACCCGTGACTTTCACGGTCATGTAGAGCCTCAAAGGAGTTCCTAGTCTGTGGTCAGCTCAAAAATGTTGACTTCCAGCCGGCCGGGCGGCTCAGGTGGTTGGAGCTCCATGCTCCTAACTCTGAAGGCTGCCGATTCGATTCCCACATGGGCCAGTGAGCTCTCGGCCACAGGGTTGCCAGGTTGATTCCTCGAGGCCCGCAAGAGATGGTGGGCTGCGCCCCCTGCAACTGGCGATGGCAGCTGGACCTGGAGCTGGGCTGCGCCCTCCACAACTGGGATTGAAAGGACAACAACTTGACTTGGGGGGGAAAAAAAAAAGTCCTGGAAGTACACGCTGTTCCCCAATAAAGTCCTGTTCCCCTTCCGCAATTTAAAAAAAAAATCTAAAAAAAAAATAATAATAATAATTCTTTAAAAAAAAAATGTTGACTTGGAGACAGATTCCTTCCATGTGTGACCACCAGTTTCACCTGCCCTCCCATCAGTTTCACCACCAGCTGCAAGCTGCCAGAAGGGAAAAAAGGGAGTGAAGAAGACACACCCCCTTCGCGAGCCCTCTGACAGTCTGGATTGCTAAATGGAGGTGTTTATGACGAAGACCAGCTAACTTTCTTCTCCCACCACGGTCTCTCATCTGTAAGGCACAGATATGAATATAAAATAGTACATTGTGGTGAACCTTGGCCTCAAGACTCAAGGAACAGGTACAGAGTGGTGAAGACTATGGAACTTCTAAAGAGGATAGTCACTATTCTTTAATGGTAAGCATTGTGGTGTCCCACGCAGAAAAATATGTTGAAATCTTATCCCCAGTACTTTAGATATCCTTATTTGGAAATAGCATCTTTACAGAGGTAATCAAATTAAAATGAGGGCATTAAGATCGGCCCTTGGGGCGCCATTTACCTCAGTTGGTTAGATCTAAGTTGATTTAAACTCTTAACAACAAGGTTGAGGTTCAGTCCCCATATGGGCCATTGTGAGCTGCACCCTCCACAACTAGATTGAGACAACTACTTGACTTGGAGCTGTTGGGTCCTGGAAAAACACACTTAAATAAATAAACGTTAAAAAAAAAAATTGGCTTTAAAAAAAAAGATGGGCCATACTCCAATATAACTGGTGTCCTTATTAAAAAGGGGGAATTTCCACAGACAGACATGCACAGAGGACAGGCGATGTGAAGATGGCGATGTAAAGATTAACTCAAGACTGTAGTGATGCACCTACAAGCCCAGGAACCCCCGAAGTTGCCAGAAGGTAGAAAAGAAGTCTGTAACAGATCCTTCCCTGGTGCCTTCAGAGGCCCATGGCCCTGCTGACACCTTGTCTTCAGACTTCTGACCTCCAGAATGGTTAGACAATAAATTTCTGTTGTTCTAAGCCACACACTGGTGCTTTGTTACAACAGCGCTAGGAAACTAATATGGTTGGCAATTACTCAAATCTTTTCAAACATGTACAGGTCACGATATTTTGAATGTTTCCTGTTTGCAACCTCTGCTGAAGGGGAAGAGGTGTGGTCCCTGATGGTTTATCCCAAATCCACAGAGGAGCACAGCGGAAAGATGCAGAGCCATAGGCCCCCCAAATCCAGAGGTTCCTGGCCAATCCCAAGGACGGGGTTCTGGCAGAGGCTCCCTCTCACCCAGGCTGAGACGGAGCCTCAAGTGGGAACCTCTGGATTCCTAGCGGGATATCCTCTCTTGTCTGAAAGCCATGAATGAAGCTGGGAAAGTTCTAAGCACAAATTGAGCCCTGACACCAATTGGGGCTTCCAGAAAAAATGAGTGATAATAAATAAGTGTAAAAGAGTTAACAACACACCTTTTAAGCCAAGAAAAAAAAATACATCAGGAGGGACAGTCACAACTTTGTGGACTGAGGGTGTGTGAGGGGCTGGGCCACAAGGCCAGGAGGGAGGGAGGGGGAGAAGGGGGAGGGTTCCCCCTCCCAGTCCTGGGAGATGGGGAGGAACCAGTAGGCTGTGTGCAGCAGCTGCTGGAGGCATTTCCCCCACCCCTGCCCAAAGCAGCTGCTCCTCTGCCAGGGCCAGCCCCTGCTCAGTGGCCATGCTTGTGGCTGCCACCTAGCGGGACAGCGGCGTCTGCTTCAGGGACATGAGCACCGAGCGCAGGCGGGACACGTCTTTGCACTGCTTGCTGCTCTTGGGGTTGAAGTCACACAGCTGGGCCACCTTCTCCCACTCTGTGCCTGGGGTCTCCTCCTTGGATTCCTTCACGAAAGCCTCCTCAGATGCCCTGCAGGTGGAGACAGGCAGAGGTCTCACAGCTGTCTGCCTTTCCCGAGTCAGTGACGCTCTGCCCCCGCCGAGCAAGGCTGTGCCGCCCAGCCTCCTCTGCGCTAGTTTGTCCACAGGCCTCCTCCCCAGCCCCGTGCCCTCTGATCTCAGGCCCCCAGGAACAGCATTGGCATCAGAAGCAGCCTCCTTGGGTCCTGCCTCAGGGCCTCTGCACTTGCTGTCACCTCCTCCTGAAATGCCCTCCCCCCACACCTGCTCAGGGCTTGTTGCTTCTTGTCACTCAGGACTGAGTGTGGGCCTCACCCTCCCACAGAGCTCTTCCCTTGCCACCCTACCCTGCATAGCAACCTCCCCTCCCGCACCCCTGCCCCAGCCGAGGCACTCTCTGCTCATTGCCTCCCCATTAAGTTCCCAACCTGGGGCTCCTGGCACGTAGGGGCCCGTGGAGGAACTAACGTGCTACCTCCGCCGTTTTCAAGGTCTCCAGGAACCTGGCAGAGACAGGACATTGACTAACCAAGTACCTGGTTCAACATTGTCTGTGTCCCGTGGACCCTGGGAGTGTCTCCAGAAAAGGGCGTGGTCAAATGTTGTGTCCAGCACAAGGGTTGTGGGGAGGAAGAAGGGCGGCACAGGGCTAAGAAAAGACAGTAGCCATGAATAGAGTACAAGCGGGGCCAAGGGTCTCAAGTCTCAAGGACTGAGCTCCGAATCGGGCCAACACGTAGTTTTTATTGGTAAACTTCTAAAGAGCTAAAAGATTGTTAATCTCAAGATCTGTGTGTTAGTAGCCTGCTGGCCGTCTTTCCGAAAGTTCCCATTGTGTTCCAGCTTGTACTTTGCCTTCACACACACGCACATCTCCACGGAATCCTTTGAAGGGGAGGGACCAGTATAATTCCATCGGGCCTCGGTTTGCTGAGACTTCCCCTCAAAGGAGCTTTTCAGATATCTCTCCATCGGGCCTATTTGCTGAGGCACTCCCTTGTGAAATCCTGGGAAAAGCGCGGGGGAACAAATGGCTTGGCAGCTGTAAAGCAACAGTCAAAAACGCATAGAAAACTCAGTTAAGGAGGGTCTTGAAGGTCTTTCATGTGTGTCATGCAGAGGGTCTCAGCTCCCGCTCCCAGTACAAGAACGCAGGACATGGTGAGGCTAAAAAGGAACATCCACGGAGCCATAGATAGGGGAGTCATACCACTATGTTCTCTATGGCAGCTGGTCGAGACACAAAAGCAAACATCTGCCAGTACCTCAACGAGGGGTCTTCCTGCACCCCAGTCTCACTGGCGGCCGGGCAAGACACAGGAAGTAGGATCAACACAATCCCCAACCCACCTGCTAACCGCAACCCGCACTTGCTAGTATAATAGCCACAGCAATTACATACAAAACAATAGTGGCTAATGGCCAACTGGTTACAGCTGATGGCCATCTAATAACTGAGCCAGCCCCTTTCACGTGAGGCCGAGAGCCTGGAAACTGCTCTCCGGGACTCCGTCCCTACAATGTGCTAATGTGCAAACATGGAGTGTGATGGACACAGACTCCAGCACATCCGCAGCATGTTTGACGGCACAGCTCTTTTTTGCCCAGGATGACTGTTATCTCTCTGGAGCCACAGCTTGGGGACTGCTCCATTCTAGACTTTGTTTTCGTTGGGAATCAAAACAACCAAACCAGCTTGCGCTGACTCAATGGAACCAGCTCTAAGGACTGGGGAGGGGATTAAGTCGTCCATCACAGCCTCGGGCCTCCAGAGAGGTGCCGATAAAAATCTCACAACTCTGGCCCATCTGCCTGAAAGGCCATGCAGTCAGCATTCCCCAGCACTGCCTAGGGCCAGGCTGAGGATTTCCAGGCCACGTGCCTGCACTTGCCCGGCCTGGTAGGGGATGTCAAGCAGATTAAACCAGTTATGACTGTGATAGGCACTGCTACAGGGAGTCGGGGGCATGGGACTGCAGCACACTTACACGGCCTGGGGGCTGGGGATAGCAGTAGGGCAGGCTGCCAACAGCTGGCATCTGAACTGGGTAACGAAACAAAGTAAGGGGCTAGCTGTGGGGACAGAGCCCCAAAAAGCAGTTTCCAGGCTCTCAGCCTCACATAGAAAGGTGCTGGCTCAGGTAGTAAATGGCCGTCGACTGTGATCAAATGGCCATCAGCTGTGGCTAGTTGGCCGTCAGCTGTAACCAGTGAGCCATTGGCCATGAATATAACTGCCGTGGCTAGGCTAGCAGAAAAAAGAATGGGGGCTAGCAAGAAGATGGTGGCTGAACCTGTAAGTGGAGCAGTGAGGGTTGAGAATTGTGTTGCTCCTGGTTCCTGTGTCTCCAACCCAGCCTCCAGTGAGAGGATAGTGGTATGACTCCCCTACTTATGGCTCCGTGGGTGTTCCTTTTTGGCCTAGCCATATCCTGCGTTCTTGTGTGGGGAGTGGGACCAGAGACCCTGCAGGCCATCCCGCGTGACACTTGGCGTAGTCGGCAGGATCCTCTGCACTACACTAGCCTAGTCAAAGGCCTGAATTTGGGATGCCATAAAGGACAAAAGTTCTGAGGCCAAATAACGAAGGCCCTCAGGAGCTCTGCTGCATACTAGACCCTAAAGGGGAGGGTTTCCTGGGACACCCCCAGCCTGTCGTTTCCGGCCTGCCCTGATGATGTGGGACAGATGGACTTCCTTCAGGAGCCAAAGGGGAGGACAGCAAGTGAAAGCCTAGGCTTCGCTGTTGGAAAGACTTGACTTTGAAGCCCCAATAACACCTCTCAAGCCTGTTTCCTTATCTGTAAGATGAAGATAAAACCACACATCCTATAGGGTTTTATGTGTGAAATGATTAATGTAAAAATACTAAGCCCTTCTTTTCAAGTAGGAAGAAGAGAGATTTTAGGTGCTTCTAGGAGAAACCTTAGAACGAGAGCTTTTCTGTATTATAATAGCCAAGGGCAAAGTATCAAGACTAAGAAAATGCCCAGTGACCACCCCCCACTCTGCCTGTGATTCTGCTGTGTCCTCATCTCCTCCCGTCCCCCAAATCAGGCAGGCCTGGCCCCAGAAATGACCGTGCAGTGTGTAGCCCAGGGGTTGGCACACAGTAAGGTGGTACTCAGCTTTCCACCTGTTTCAGAAAGCAGGTTTGGGGGCCTCTGGTTCCCTTCAGGTCAAGGCCAACACAAGCAACCTAAAGATAAGCATGAAGGCAGGCAGGAGGCAGCCCATGAGGCAGCCCCCACAGCTCCTGACCCTCTGGCAGTTGAGCCACAGCTGGCCTCAGACTAGGGCCTTGGAGAACCAGTCCAAAAGCTCCCAGCCTAGGGGTCAGGCTAGTGCTGGCAAGGCAGGCCCCTTCCACGCAGCCCAGGGTTCCTGGCAGGTTTCCATAGGAGGGTTATTGGAACTGCCATGTAAGAAACCCAGATAGACCAATGGAATCAAGACAAGAAGAGAAGGGAGGCTGCACCTAGGAGGGCCCGTGAATGTGGCACCCGAAAGCCTGGATGGCCTCCCTGCCTGGGTTGAGTTGGTTCTTACAGAGGTGGCCCCAGCACTTGGCTGGGAGAGGCAAATACAAAACCATCAGAGAAGTAAAATAGCCTTGTTTTATTATGTACAGACTGTATTCAAACAAACCATCCACTCTGAAAACAGCAGGTTCTGGTTTTTCCCAGAGCCCCCAGAAGAATATAAATTGGAGCCTCTGGGAAAGCAGTTCCTTCCCCAGAGAGGGGAGTGAGAGAGAGAAAAACCTTTTGATTCCATGGGGTTTGGCCAACCTCATCTGTAGCCACACACCCCTCCTTGCCTTACACCCTGGTTCCACCTTCTCAGGTCCAGGAGGAGGCCTCAGCCTGGCAGATATAAACCGTCACTCAACCTCCATCTTAGTCTTCTGCAAAGATTCAGTGAAGGCTTGCCACTCCGCTGGGTAAAAACGCTTATAGACGTTGATCTTATTCCGAATCTGTTTTGGGGTATCTTGATAGTAATTCTTCTCATCTCGGGCCATAGCCTAAGAAAGGAGAAGGGCCACTTGAGGGCTGGAAAGGCAAAGGTTCAAATCCTAGCTCTGCTGGAGCAGGGCAAGTCACTTCCTGTCCCAGAGGTTCAGCTACCTCACCTCAAATGCCATGGTGTATGTGGGGCAATGAGTGCAGATGCCCACAGGTACCAGGCAGGAGCTGGAACCAGCTGGGAAGCCCGCGCTCTATCCATTGCCAACTACTGCCATCTAGGATAGGAGTCAGGGATAGCCTGACAGCAGCCAAAAATGGGGACTTTCATTGGAAATCTCCCATAATGAAAATGGCACCTATTTCAAGTTCTTTAAAAATACCATGCAAACAAAACAACATACCCGTGGGATAGCCACTCAGCCTATCCCAGCTATAAGCATTCTGTCAGTGGGCTTGCTTTCCTAGAGTCTTTCTTCCCTGTTTCCGCTCAGTCTCAGGAAATAGGCACTAGGCAAGCAGATCAGATCTCGAATGCCCGGTGCCTTCCCAACGGGCCCCAGTGGTTCTTCCTGCCAGGCCTGAGTCACTCACCTTATAGTCCTCCCCATGGTTCTCCACCATGTAGCGTACGTAGTCTATGAGGTCCCGAGACAGCGTATTTCCTTTCTTTTCTGGGAGGCTGGCTTCTACCTCCAAGTCTGGGGTGAGAGAGCCAGGAGATGGAATAAGGTGTTGCTTCCTGCACGATTTGAGCTGCTCAGTTACCCCTTTGCCCAGTACCAATCCACACGAGTTGCTACACCAGCCATCAGATGGGCTTTGCCTCTCCATCACCACATTCAGTGCTAGAACCTTCCTCTTCAGCCCCTCGGATCCCAGGCTCTGCCTATTGACAATCATCTATGAGTGTGGCAACGACCCGAAAGCCACGTCATCTCTGGGCCTCCAGGTGGGTAAACGAAAGGCACCAAACTAATAATCTTGACTAGTGCCAGATCCTGGGGACAGAGATGAAGATACATTGCCTGCCTACAGGGCAGGGCTCCCTTCCAGCTTTAAAATTTTGACAATCTCTTTTCTTGAAGTATTACAACATGTGAAATGGAAACATGTGAATAAATGAGAATTAGGGCCTAAGGCTGGGCCCAGGCACCTCTCTGCTCCATATGAAGGAAAAAGCCAAGCAGTGGAGCCAAGAATGGCTTCACTTTTAAAATAGCTACGCAAATACTCCCTATTTCTCATCTATGAAAGAAGAAAACTAGTTCATGGAAACGAGGTAGTCAAATCTTTCCCAGGGTTAAGTGCTAAAATTGCTTATAGTTAAAATTATCAGGCGGCCAGATGGCTCAGTTGGTTAGAGCGCAAGCTCTGAGCCACAGGGTTGCCGGTTGGATTCCCACATGGGCCAGTGAGCTGCACCCTCTGCAACTAGAGTGAAGACAATGAGCTGCCGCTGAGCTCCCAAGCAGCCGGATGGCTCAGTTGGTTAGAGTGCGTGCTCTCAACAAGGTTGCCGGTTCAAGTCCTGTAACTAGATTAAAAAAAAGAGGGCCTGTCCGGCTCAGGTGGTTAGAGCTCCATGCTCCTAACTCCGAAGGCTGTCAGTTCAATTCCCACATGGGCCAGTGGGCTCTCAGCCACAAGGTTGCCGGTTCAACTCCTTGAGTCCCTCAAGGGATGGTGGGCTCGCCCCCTGCAACTAAGATTCAACACGGCACCTTGAGCTGCCGCTGAGCATCCCGGATGGCTCAGTTGGTTGGAGTGCATCCTCTCAACCACAAGGTTGCCAGTTCGACTCCTGCAAGGGATGGTGGGCTGCGCCCCCTGCAACTAGGAACGGCAACTGGACCTGGAGCTGAGCTGCGCCCGACACAACTAAGACTGAAAGGACAACAACTTGAAGCTGAATGGCACCCTCCACAACTAAAATTGAAAGGACAACACTTGACTTGGAAAAAAGTCCTGGAAGTACACACTGTTCCCCAATAAAGTCCTGTTCCCCTTCCCCAATAAAATCTTTAAAAACAAAAAAAAGAAAAGAAAACGGTGACTGGATTTGGAGCTGAGCTGCGCCCTCCAAAACTAAGATTGGAAGGACAACAACTTGCTTGGAGCTGATGGGTCTTGGGAAATACACACTGTTCCCCAATAAAGTTCTGGAAATACACACTGTTCTCTATTAAAGTCCTGTTCCCCTTCCCCAATAAAATCTTAAAAAAGGAAAAGAAAATATAAAGAACTTCCCAAACTCAACAATAAAAAAATAAAAACTAAATAAAAAAAAATTATCTCTGACTCAGATATCAGGGTTTGGAGGAGGGGGAAATGGGGAGCTGTTGTTTAATGGGGATAGTTTCGGTTCTGAATATGAAAAAGTTCTGGAGATCTACTGCGTGACCACGTGAATGTACTTAACACTACTGAGCCATAGATTTAAAAATGATTAAGATGGTAAATTTTATGTCATCTGTTTTTTACCACAATTTAAAAACTTTTTAATTAAAGCATTAAAAATGAAACTTTTAAAAACTTAGCTTCAACTACAATAAGTACACTATTTTATATGTGCAGTCCAGTGCTGTAATTCTTATGAGAATCGCTGAGATTCACTAAACATAGGAACTCAAGGAATTCTGTATCAAATGTCTGGCCATTCAAATCGTTTTACCTTCAGGAGAACTATTAAAAATCTAGAACAGGTAAGAGGAAGGATGAGCGGAGAATTCCAGAGTATTCATGCTTCCCTGCAGAACTTACTCTCGTTTTAATATTCAGTCTCTACAGCCTTAATATACATGAAATTGATTTGTCATTGGAAAGATTAAATGAGATGGTGGAATCTCTAAAAATCTGGTCATCTTTAAATTCATGAGAAGCTGAAATGCATGCCTGAAACTTAATGGTTTCTTTTCTATCCTCTCAGGGACCTGAATATCTCTGACCTCACTTCACACACCTGAGTTGTCAATAGACTGAAACTGTCCCAGCCGGGGACACAGTCCTAACTCTGTGAGCCCTGGACCAGCTCTCTTCTGCCCTCTGAACCTTGGTTTCTCCACCTGTAAAATGAGGACATCTGAAGACCTTTTCCAGCCCTGACTGCGCAAAATGATGACCTAAAGGAATGTGGCCAGCACCCACCATTTAGCACATAGGGCTTCCGCACGAGCTCCTGAGGTCTCTCCTCTAGGTCTATCTCCATCGCCTTCACCTGCAGAGAACAGAGCCAGTGAGACCAGTACACCAAGGAAGGATCCCAGATGAGGGGAAATTCTAGCTGCCCGGCCCAACACAGATACATTACCCATAAGAATCCCCACACAAGGTCAGGTAGGAGTAGATGACAAACAGAACCAATGCCCTGGAGGCTTCATGGTTCCCAAGAAACTCAAGCAAGCAATTCCTCTTTCTGTGCCTATTTACAAAACTGGCATTATACCCGTCGTTTGCCTCACTTCTTGGATAATCGAATGAAACAATGCACATGAAAGTGCTTTATAATTTATAATGACAGGGAGACTTCAGCTATCTTCTCTTTGAAAAGGTGCAACCTGACAGTGCTTTTGGCTGCAGCTTCATATTTGCTCTAGAAACAGTACTGCCATTTCTCTCTGGCATAAAGGGATAAAAAGAAACTTGCCTAAAAGCAATGGGACAAGTTCGATCAGCAAGCCCACTCTGTAGGTTACCCCTTCATGGAGCACTAGTCACATCCTAAGCGCCCCTGGGGATTTAGTAGTGAGCAAAAACTCTGTAGGTTATCCCTTCATGGAGCACTAGTCACATCCTAAGCGCCCCTGGGGATTTAGTAGTGAGCAAAAACCAAAGTCCTTGTCCCCAAGGAGAATATGTTCCGGGAAACAGGCACAGACAATAGACATAACCAAATAAATATATAATATACCATCAAGAATTTACAAGTGTTATGAATTAAAATAAAACTGGGAGGAATTTACTGAGTGGAAAGGGTGCTATTTTAGAAAGGGTGGTCCAGGAAAAGGCTTATTCAGGAGAAACTTGCCCCAGGGAAGCCTCAGACAAAGGATGATTGTATGGCTGGGGGGAGGTGTAAGGAATAGTAAGTGAAGACCCCAAACTCCGGGGAGTTCTTCTTAGGAAAAGTAAGAACAGAAAAAGACAAATTCTGGAAAATACCACTGAAATGCCAAGGGACCCAAACAGGTTAACTTCAGAGGGGGAAAAATGAGTGGAGAAGGACAGCGGAACTCCATCACAGGTCCAATGTGCGCTGAGGAGGGAGTACGAGGAAGGTCTAAAAGGGACCCTCAGCCACAGTCAGTGCAGGCCGCCCTAGTTGGCTGTGGGGAAGTCACAAACCCAGAACGGGTGGGAGGGAGGTAATAAGCAGGATCAAGTTCTGAAACCCAGCTAAATACAACGCGGGAACGAGGGTCAAAGACCGGGACGCTACCAAGTCAATACCTTTCTCTTACGGAAGGGCACCGCCTTGTTGGGGTCCATAGCCAACCCCATCTCGGCCAAGTTCTGCCGCACCGATTTGGCGTGGTCCCAGGCATGTCGGATGTGGGAGCTACCGGCAAAGAGAGAGAGATCGCGGAACTGTCATCTCCTGGGCCATCCCGGCCAAGGTCCCCAGGCTCCAGAACCCCGGCCCCCTCACCACTCGATCCGCGGCGCTGCCTTCCGTCTAGCATTCCGGTTAAGACGCTTTCGGTTAACATTGTAACCGAACTTCTGCCTCCTGGTCTTCCCCTTGGCCTTGGGCATCGCGCTGACCACAACACCCGCAACTCACTCCACTCCTCTAAGGTCCAGCACCGCGTGTAGCAGACTCCTTCCGGCGGGTGCGCGCGCGCTGTCGCAGGCTTTCTGGGAGATGTAGTTCGCCACGTAGTTCTACGTACGTTGCTGAGTACGATGACTCCCAGAATGCAACGAGCGGTTGCGCCTACGCACAGCACTCCTTTTCCCCGCCCTCTTTCACGACTTCTCCAGGAGGCGTGGTTTAGCGTCCCCATTTTCTCCTACCACTCTTGCCCGGGACATGGCGACTCCCGGCCGTCTGACTCCGGGGGCACCCATTGATCCATCGCAACCCCCAGTCATTGAGGGCTTTACCCCCAGTGTCTACAGTAGTACGGAAACCTTCAAGGAAAAGTTCATTCGCAAGACCCGCGAGAACCCAATGGTACCCATAGGTAAGCGACTGCTGGAGGAACTGTAGACGGAGAGGACTGTCATGTGGGGAATGAAACAGTCAAGGACCAGGGACGCCAAGGGGGACCGGAATGACACTGGACCAGAGATGGGGCGATGGGGCGCCGGGCGGTGAGGCGTGAACTTGATTGGAGCAGAAGCAGGGCGGGATTCAATGTCTAGGATGGGGCGGTCTAACTCCGGTGACCCGCCCCGGACCAACTCCTCCCGCCTCGTTCCCGCCTCAGCTGTTCTGAGAGCTTGACCTAGGAGAAGGGAGGTCTAAAGCGGGAAGGGACTCCGGGGTCGGACGTGCCACTCCCCACCTGCTTTGTCCCCTCCTCAGGCTGCCTGGGCACGGCGGCCGCCCTTACCTACGGCCTCTATTGCTTCCACCGGGGTCAGAGCCAGCGCTCCCAGCTCATGATGCGCACCCGGATCGCCGCCCAGGGCTTCACGGTCGCAGCCATCTTGCTGGGTCTAGCTGCATCCGCTCTTAAGTCTCGATCCTGAGCCCGCGGTCTGGCCTTGAAAGCTCCGCCGAGATCATTCCCAGCCCCGGGAGCAGCCACCGGTCCTGCCACAGGACTTAATCCCTCATCCCTTCTGATAAACCCCTGTATCAATGGAGGAGGAAGCGGCGAATTGACTAACCGACAGATTTTTTTCCAGGAGTCTCAGGTTGGGTTCAGTTTTGTGTTGCATACTTCCATCTGTGCGGCACTTTCTCCATTCCCTACTTAATAAACCCTCATACACTTGTAGTTTGATGAATTCATTCTCAATCTCATGCCCAAGGTTCTTGGGCTTTGGATTTAGGAGGGAACAGACTGAAGACTGCAGGGACTGTTAGAAATCGTACCGTCTAATGATTCTCAAACCTTCGTGCTCCTGGAACACTTGTTAAAAGTAGAGATTCCCTAGAGTAATACTATTTAGGGTAAAAAATGGATCTTTCCAAGAATTTCCAGACTTCCAGTAGGAAAACCTCCCGATGAGGTTGGTCACGGTCCTTCTGAGGCAGGGGCTCTGCCCTCCGTTGTACTTCTGCTCCTCACCCCACGCACACCTCCTGAGAACGCCTGAGACTCCACTGATCTAGACCATTCCCAGCTTGGTTCTTGCTGCATCTTACAGAACGGGAAACAGGCTCAGAGAAGCGCCCGGTGTAGTGGAAACAACATAATCCCAAAGCCTGCCATTGGTTTGTATACTTAGTCTCCTAGGTTTAAGGACGAAAGGATGCTGGGGACCTAAGCAAATTAGAGGAGAGGCAACCCGTGACTTTCATGTTCATGTAGAGCAGGGGTGTCCAAACTTTTCTCAACGTTTTTCACCAAGGGCCACATGCGGTAAAATACACACACAGCCGGGCCACTCACTCGCGGTGAAGTATGTATTGCCTCAGCTGGTTTATTTAAGTAAACTAAATATATTTTTGGAATTTGCTGCAGACCAATTAACAATGGATTGCGGACCGCAGTTTGGATACCCCTGATATAGAGCCTCAAAGGAGTTCCTAGTCTGTGGTCAGCTCAGAAGTGTTGATTTGGAGCCAGATTCCTTCCATGTGTGACTCCCATCAGTTTCAACACAAGCTGCAAGCGGCCAGAAGGGAAAAATGGGAGTGAAGAAGACACACCCCCTTCGCGGGCACCCTGACAGTCTGGATTGGGGTTTCCCGTCAGATCTCAGGAATTTTTTTCGCTTTCCCGTTCCGGAATCCCGAGATACAAACTGTTTTCTGTTCTCCATGATGAATTGTTTCCGCAAAGTGACGCGGCCGATACTACCAACCACCTGGGTTCGATTTTCCAGATTTCCTGACCAACTTTTCTCGGGATTCGGGTACAGAAAAGCGAAAAAAAATTCCCGAGAACGGGCGCGGGAATCCCACCCGGAAACCCGAGTCTGGATTTCTAAATGGAGGCATGTATGACTAGGGCCAGCTAAGTTTCTTATTCCCACCACGGTCTCTCATCTGTAAGGCACAGATTATGAATATAAAGCAGTATATTGTGGTGACCTTTGGCCTCAAGACAGAGTGGTGAAGACTATGGAACTTCTAAAGAGGATAGTCACTATTCTTTAATGGTAAGCATTATTATGTGTTCCCACCCTCCAAGAAAAATATGTTGAAGTCCCCTCCCCAGTACGTCAGATGTCCTTACTTGGAAGTAGCATCTCTACAAAGGTAATCAAATTAAAATGAGGTCATTAAGGTAGACCCTACTCCAATAAGACCGACTGGTGTCATTAAAAGGGAACTTGCACAGACAGACATGCACAGAGGACAGGCGATGTGAAGATGGCGATGTAAAGATTAACTCAAGATTGTAGTGATGCACCTACAAGCCCAGGAACCCCCGAAGTTGCCAGAAGTTAGAAAAGAAGTCTGCAACAGATCCTTCCCTGGTGCCTTCAGAGGCCCATTTGGAGCCAGATTCCTTCCATGTGCTGACGCCTTGTCTTCAGACTTCTGACCCCCAGAATGGTTAGACAATAAATTTCTGTTGTTCTAAGCCACACACTGGTGCTTTGTTACGACAGCGCTAGGAAACTAATATGGTTGGCAATTACTCAAATTTTTTAAACATGTACAGGTCACGATATTTTGAATGTAGCCTGTTTGCAACCTCTGCTGAAGGGGAAGAGGTGTGGTCCCTGATGGTTTATCCCAAATCCACAGAGGGGCACAGAGGAAGGATGCAAAGCCGTGGGCTCCCCAAATCCAGAGGTTTCTGGCCAATCCCAAGGAAGGGGGTCTGGCAGAGGCTCCCTGTCACCCAGGCTGAGACGGAGCCTCCACTGGGAACCTCTGGTCTCACCTCTCCCACCCTCGAAGCCTCTTACCCTCTGGGAGTTTAGGTGTCTGTGGTATATGATGAGGACAATAGAATCCCCATCACACAGGCTTGTTCAAAGATCAGAAAGGATCAAACTTGCAAACAAATTCTGTGAGAGGTTGTCATTCCTCCTTCGAGGAGATGTAGAGAAAGCAGATACAGACAGCTTGGGACACCACCCACTTCCTACTGGGAGTTCCTGGGCCCCCGGGGAAGAGCCTCACCTTGTCTCTATGCCATGAAGCTGGGAAAGTTCTAAGCACAAACTGAGCCCTGACACCAATTGGGACTTCAGAAAAAAATGAGAGTGATAATAAATAAATGTAAAAAGAGTTAACAACACACCCTTTAAGCCAAGAAAAAAAAATACATCAGGAGGGACAGTCACAACTTTGTGGACTGAGGGGGTGTGAGGGGCTGGGCCACAAGGCCAGGAGGGAGGGTGGGGGAGGAGGGGGAGGGTTCCCCCTCCCAGTCCTGGGAGATGGGGAGGAACCCAGTAGGCTGTGTGCAGCAGCTGCTGGAGGCATTTCCCCCACCCCTGCCCAAAGCAGCTGCTCCTCTGCCAGGGCCAGCCCCTGCTCAGTGGCCATGCTTGTGGCTGCCACCTAGCGGGACAGCGGCGTCTGCTTCAGGGACATGAGCACCGAGCGCAGGCGGGACACGTCTTTGCACTGCTTGCTGCTCTTGGGGTTGAAGTCACACAGCTGGGCCACCTTCTCCCACTCTGTGCCTGGGGTCTCCTCCTTGGATTCCTTCACGAAAGCCTCCTCAGATGCCCTGCAGGTGGAGACAGGCAGAGGTCTCACAGCTGTCTGCCTTTCCCGAGTCAGTGACGCTCTGCCCCCGCCGAGCAAGGCTGTGCCGCCCAGCCTCCTCTGCGCTAGTTTGTCCACAGGCCTCCTCCCCAGCCCCGTGCCCTCTGATCTCAGGCCCCCAGGAACAGCATTGGCATCAGAAGCAGCCTCCTTGGGTCCTGCCTCAGGGCCTCTGCACTTGCTGTCACCTCCTCCTGAAATGCCCTTCCCCCACACCTGCTCAGGGCTTGTTGCTTCTTGTCACTCAGGACTGAGTGTGGGCCTCACCCTCCCACAGAGCTCTTCCCTTGCCACCCTACCCTGCATAGCAACCTCCCCTCCCGCACCCCTGCCCCAGCCGAGGCACTCTCTGCTCATTGCCTCCCCATTAAGTTCCCAACCTGGGGCTCCTGGCACGTAGGAGCCCGTGGAGGAACTAACGTGCTACCTCCGCCGTTTTCAAGGTCTCCAGGAACCTGGCAGTACTTTGACTAACCAAGTACCTGGTTCAGCATTGTCTCAGTGTCCCGTGGACCCTGGGAGTGTCTCCAGAAAAGGGTCAAACGCGCATAGAAAACTCAGTTAAGGAGGGTCTCGGCCTTTCCCGTGCTAACGGGCATCGTTGGAGGAGTGATGGACACAGACTCCACCACATCCCCGGCATATATGACGGCACAGCTCTTTTTAGCCCAGAATGACTGTCATCTCTCTGGAGCCACAGTTTAGGGACTGCTCCATTCTAGGCTTTGCTTTCATTGGGAATCAAGTTAGAATGAAAACTGGTCCTTCTTCATCAGAAGTTCTGGCTGACAGTTATACTTGTAGAAGCCAGTTTTGAAGGAACAATGGAGGGATGAAGTATAGTAAATACAGTTTAGTGGACAAAACTCAAACGTGAGCATCATTAAGATAGACGAAGGATTCTTCGGTGAGGAGGGCTGGGTCTGTGTTCTGTTAGGCCAGCAAGGATCCCCGGAAAACCCCTTTCTTCTTGGAAGCGCCCCTCTCATCCCATGCTGGACCAGGCACTGGCTGACAGAGGGGAGCTGTCCAGGTGGTCCCATGGGCTCTGCCAAGGATGAGCTGGCCCTGGGTTGAGGGACCTGGCCCCTCCCTAGTGGTCTTGCTTACATGCTCTGTGCTCATTTCCTGACCTGTAAAGTGAGGATCAGAGCCTGTACTTTGCTGATCCTGACTGGCCTGAGACTCTAATCAGGTGGCAGATGTTTGCAGGCTTGCAACGATGGATGGAGTTGCATGGCCAGTGGGGCTGAGGGAAGCTTTCCTAGGAGCGGTCCTTCCCGCTGACATTACTGCTTATAGTGTGCGTGGACCTGCAGCATCAGCCTCACCATGGAGCTTGCTAGAAATGCAGAATCAGGGCCTCACCTCAGTCCCACTGAATCAGAACCTTCATTTAACAAGATGCCAGTGGTTCACAGGCACATGAAAGTCTGGGAAGCGCTGGTCTACACTCTCCCTCTCTTCAGGACTCCCTTGGGTGCTTCCTGGACCATTTCCTCAGGTGTAACAGGAGCACTGCCCCCCTGTGTTATTCCCCAGCATCCATGCCCCTCTGCCACCCCCACTGCTGCTCAAAACCTCCTATGGCTCCCCGCTGCCTTCAGGATCAAGGCCAAGCGTCTTAGCCGGGCCCAACAGGCATTTTGCAGCTGGCCCCTAGCTGACCTTCTCCATCCATCCCCACTGACATAGCCTGCAGCCGCAAGCAACTAGGTATTTCTGTCATCACTTTTGCCCCAGCCGCTTCTTCTCCCACCTAGAATGCTGTTCCCCTCTCCTCACTCTCCCTACCGAGCCATTCCTCTTCCCACTTTAAGGTCCAGCTGCAAGTCTCAAGTCTCTGAAGCCCACCCTGGCTCCCCCAGCAGAGGGCGGCTCCAAGAGCTTGGTGTGTCCCTCCACGCAGCTCTTATCAAAACACGATCCCAACCAAGATTAACTAGTCGGGACAGACTGTGTCTGTCCTATTCCTGTCTGGACAGACACTGGCACAGGTAAGTACCCATAAGGACCGGGAGAGTGGATGGAAGGAAGAAGTGGCAGGCTGTTACTCGGGGGTGTCCTGGGCTCTGTGAGAGAAGGGTTAGCCAGACAGCATCAGAGTGTGTGCCCAGCTCGAGGAGCAACAAATACTTGGCACTTAACGCAAGCGGCCAACCTCATACACTCATCCCTGCACTTTTCCCTTCAGTTTCACAATCCCCAACACACCCCCAGGTGTCGCTGTCGACCACTTGGGATAACGAGAGAGAACCTCTGCCATCTCTGGTCTGGATTAGTCACAGTACCAACCAGGAACGCATGAGAGGGCCCCCTTGTGGTCAGGGCAGGGATCTTGGCCAAACTCGGGCAGAAGCTCTAAGGAGGAGCAGTGCACTTGGGGGCAGGAGAGAAAGATGGGTGTGCTTCTAGGAGCTTCTTTGTACCTCCAGCAGCCGGCACTTAGGGTTTGCTTTGTTCAACAGAGGACCTCTTCACCCCACCTCCCACCCCCAAGAGTCATCTCACAGGGAGGGGATTGGGCAGCTTTGCCGTTCGCCCCTCCCACCCAGGGATGGCCAGTGCATTCCCTTCTTTTCTCTGCCTGGATTTAGCAAAGCTGCCTCCGGGCAGAATAGACCTCAATAAGCTTTTGCTGGAGGGGTAGACGTCCTCCAGTCCCTGGGGTGCACCTCCTGCTCTGGTCACTGCCCTGGCACTGCTACATTCTTAAACCCCACAAGCAGGAGAAACTGGCAGCCACACACACAGGCCTTGCCCTCTCCAGCTTCCCCAGACAGCGGAGCAAAGGAGGCACACGTACACGTAGCCGATGATATCAGCATCTGGCTGCTGGTAGAATGCTTTGTCAGCGATCCTTGAGGGAAACGGGTTAGGTGGGGAAGACGGGATGGCAAGACAGACAGACAGGCAGAGGGTTGAGAAAGAGAGACAGCGTTAGTTCCTCCAGTTGGAGAGGTGTTAGGAAGCACAGTTCTGGAAGGCTCAGCAACCATACACAGCCCGGAGAGGAGAGCGGGGATCCTCCACCCACCCACCTGGTGCCTTTTCTAAAACAGCGCTGGTCATTTTACTCCTCCCTTTCACAAACATTCAGCAGCTCCCCACCACTTACCCAACACTGGCATTCAGGTGCACAGGTCACCTCTCTCCCACCACGCCCTGAATCCCTGCTGCCCAAGACACAACGTCCTTTCTTTCATATGATTCTGTTCCCAGGTCTAGATTTCCCTTCCCTACCCTGCTGTCTTTTTTCCTGATGAACTCCTAATCATCCTCCAAAGCCCGGTCCCCCACACATGGAGGTCCCTCCCCACTGGCAGCCCTTGTTTCCACAGCCTTCCTGCCGAGGACCCTACTGTTGAATTCAACTGGACACGTATGTTTCTCTCCTCTGAGCTCTCTGAAGATACAGACTGGGTCCTTCTCATCTCTGTCTTCCTGGTACCCAGCCCAGAGCCTGGCATGCAGCAGCTTCTTGAACAGAATTGTGACGGCTTCCCAGAGCTGGCCTTTCCCTTCCTGGAAGGCCTGGTACCTGGAAGGGCACAGCCTCAAAGGCAGGGCTCCTGGGCACCATCTCAGAAGTGCTCTGAGACCATTTCCATAAAGTGTTCTCTGGTGGCATCTGCTATCCTTACCTGCCCATTCCCCCTCCTCCAGGAAGGTCACCCTGATTGCCCTTTGCAGATCAGGCTGCCCTCACTTCAGTGCCTGTGGTTTGGGTGGGACTGACCCATGCACAACACAAGGAATGGGACTAATGCCCATACTGGGTCCATCGCCCAGAGAGTCCCTCCCCCTGGGCCAGTCACTGGGCCGGACCCATGAAGGTCAGGTCAAGGACTTATGCTAGAGCTATTGGGAGAAAAAGGTTATTTTATTCTCACTGAGGTTGCCAAGAGAAGAGAGCAGAAGCTTGGAGCCGCTGGTGGCCACCTTTGCCCCCATCCCAGGGGTGTGTGCCCAAGAGTGAAGGCACCACAGAGGAAAGAAGAGATGAGGGACAGTAACAGTGGGTGCCAACTGACTGTTTCGGCACATCTGCTGTCCTACCCCTGACTTTTCCGTTATACAGGCCACTAATGTCATTTAACGCTGTAGCCATTCTGGGTCGAAGCACTGTCACTTCTACAAGCAACAAAATCCTGTACCCAGAGTGGTTCTTCTCTCCCAGCCAGGCCTCTGCTCTCTGCGACACTGACCATGGCCACAGAGGCCCAGGCCCAGCTGCTGGCCGCTGGGCCCCGGCAGTCTGGCTCCCATCCCTGGGTCCTGGGACCTCTTTTGCTGACTGCAGAACTTGCTCCTCGCTGTTGGGTGAGGAGACGAGGGCTTAACAGGGCATCAGCTCTTCAGAGTTCAGGGCTCCGAACTCCACGCACAGCCGAGGAAGCAGCCTCGGGCGTTTCCGCTTCCCCTTCCTCCGTGTTCTTCCCACCAAATCATCCATTCTCAAGGCAGTCCCCCATGCCGTAGTTCCTCTCATTGTCCCCACAGACCCCTCATGTTCCCAAAGCCCATCAAGTCCCCAGGGCCCCTTCATGGACCCATAGACCCCTTATGTCCTCTCAGCCCCTTCCTGTCGCCTTAGCCCCTTCCTGTCCCCATAGCTCCTCTCACCGGTTGTTGATCTTGTTCTTTTCAACTTGTTCACTCTGGCGCTGGTTCCACTCCTCTAGGTCCTTCTTGGCCTTCTCCCGCCACTCCTGTTCTGTCACCTTGGAGGCAGCATCTGCAACGCCCACAGGAGAATGAGTGGCAGCTTTCCCACAGGGAGGGGAAGGCACGGCTGCTCTGGCTGCTTCTCCCTCGGCCCCAGGGGTCATCCCCACACAACTCCCACATTCAGGCAGTGCAGCGCCCCATACATCCTAAGGCTTCCCCACCTCCCCCTTGTCCCCAACAACCATCCCAGCTGGGAGCCCAGGTTGGGGGCACCCCAGCCTTGTGCCCTCACCCAGCTCCTGCAGCCGTTTCTTCTGCTCCTCTCTCCATTTGCGGATGCTCTCGGGTTCCTGTGTCAGCCTGTCAACCTGGGCAATGGCGGCATAGCCATCAGCTGGGCCATTGGCCTCCTAGAACACAAACACACAGCTGTGCACCAGCCCATGCACCTGCCCTCCTGCGTCTGCTGCCCAAGGACCAGGATACCCCCTCACATCTCAACCTCACATGCGCTATCTCCTTTGCACTTCCTATGCCCTCTGCCAGCTACCCTTCCCCCTGTGTGACCCTGGGCAAGTCACTCAACCTCACTGTGCCTCACTTTCCTCATCATAAAATGAGCTAAATAAGAGTACCCACTCCTTAGGGCTGATATAAGGATGAGTTAAAAAACGTACAGAACTTCTAACACTTCGCACACAATGAGTCACCTGTGTTACTATCATTAAAGTCATTCTATTACAGTTTTATTTATCCAATAACAGTAGAAATTATGTCACTTTATGTTTACTTGTCCACTGTCTGTCTCCTCCATCGGAATGTCACTTTTGTGGTGACAGAGACCTCATCTGTCCCGCTCACTGCTGTGTCCTCAGCGCCCGGCCCATAGCAGATACTCAGTAAACACTTGCTGAGTGAATAAACAGCCTTGAGATGGCCTCAGCTAGGATTATGGTCAAGGACCTGGGCTCTGGGGCCAAAGTATCTAAGTTCAAACCCACCTAACCTTGCTGGGCCTATTTTCTCATATGAAATGGGAATAAAACTACCACTAATTGCTGTTGTGAGGATTTGGTGCAACAATTATCTGTAAGATTTAGAAAAGTCCCAGGCATGGAGCGATGGCTCAGTGAGTGGTAGCTAGAATTCTTCTTCTTATTCATTCCCATTTTATAGGGGAGGGAACGGAGGCCCAGAGAGATGGCATGATGTAGTGGCAGAGCCAGGGCCAGAATCCAGGCCCCTGATCCTCTGCCCACTTCTCCACGCCACCTGCCAGAGCTGGGGACTCGAAGTGTTGGGGTGGAGAGCTCAGCCAGTAAGGACGTGGCTCCCTTCTGGTCTCACCAAGCCAGAGACTTTACGATCCGATCCCTCCTGCCGCTTCCGCTCCGGCACCCTGCTCACCCCACACATTCCTGTCAGCACATATCCTGCCTTCGCTTTCAGCCTGCAATTGTGTCCCCTCCCTTCTCCAGCTGATGAAATCTTACTGCATCCCACGACTTTCCAGCTCAAAAGTCACAAGCTCTGGTATAGTTTCCAACTCCAAGCAGATTTTGCAGCCCTTCCTCTCTGTGCTCTGTCACAGCCTTCACCTTCTACTGTGAGTCTCCTGCTGGATCATGAGCTCCTAACAGGCAAGGCAGGACCATTTTTACAGCCTCTAAACCCGTTCCGTCCTTTCATTGCTGCCCATGTTCCTCCTTGAAGCACTCATCAAAACTGCCATGAATACTGGTGTTGTTTAATGTCTTCTCCCCACGCAACAGCGTCTGTCATGCCCGGTCCAGTGTGCCACCACTGTCGTGGGCACAGACGGTGTTCATTAAGCAGTGGCTGCGTGGATGAAGGCCCCCAGAGCCAGCATGTGCCCGGTTTAGCAGAGGTGCTCAGTAAGCATTTACCCAAGAGGTGAAGGGGCACACGGCAGTCTCCGCTGTGTGGGAAGAGGGAAGGGGGGGCCCAGGGCAGGGTGGTGCTGCCTGGCAGGGCGGGTCAGGCCCACCCTTGGGTGGGGCAGTTGGGCGGAGCTCTTATTCCACTTTTCTTCGTGCACTACACTTGAGTTTGGAGTCTCATGACTTCCCAAGGGGCCTTTCCAGGGCTCGAATCTGGAGAACACAAATTGATCGCTGCTGTTGGGTGAGCTCCACCCTGTCGGCTTCCGGGAACAACCCTGCCCTGAGGTCCAGCTGCCAGAATCCCTGTCCAATCCTATACAAATCCCATCTGCAGACAACTGCAGTTACTTTTGTGTATTTGTGTTTATTCAGATGCTATATTTTATCTTCTTCACGGTACCTGTGGTATCTCAAATGACTGGTTTGTTTACTGTCTCCTCCCTCCAAGAAAGTAAGCTCCTTGAGGGCAAAGACTGCCTATGGATAGTATCCTTTACAGGGAAGGCCTGGCTGTAGGCGGAGTTTGAGAACATTTACTGAATGAATTAACATGCTCAGGCTTGGAGACAGGAATGAACCAGACAGCCCATCAGCTGGGAGCTTGGCAGGGAGAGTCCCCCAAAAAGGAGGACCATGGCTGGGATACGCACTGTGACAGGTCAGGTAAAGAAGGGGGACAAGCGAGGGCACGCCCATTCTAGACTGGGGGCAGAGTGGGACGAGAAGAGATGGGGGAAGGGCATTTCAGGCCAGGAGCGGGCGGCGTCAGGGCCACGTGGGGCCAGTGCCTTTGGGGAACTGAGTGCAGAGAAGATGGGGTGAGAGAGGTGGGCTGGAAGGGCCCTCTGGCCCGGGGTCACATCCTGTGTGTCCTTTAGGACCCACCATCTCCACAAAGCCTGCCCTAAAATGAAGACTCCAGTTTATAGAGCTTTAAAACTTGCAGAGAACTTGCAATGAAAAGGTTCTCTTTGATCTTTACAACCGTACACGGTGG
Source organism: Rhinolophus ferrumequinum (assembly GCF_004115265.2). NCBI lineage: Eukaryota > Metazoa > Chordata > Mammalia > Chiroptera > Rhinolophidae > Rhinolophus > Rhinolophus ferrumequinum. The sequence continues at coordinate 6,095,942 of NC_046307.1, read as the reverse complement.
GTTGTATTACCTTTATTTTACAGGTAGGGAAAGTCTAACGCCAAAGTCCCAGGGTCACCCAGCCGGGAACTGGTAGAGCCGGAATTCAAACTAAATTCCTGGGTGTAAACATACTGGACACATAGTAGCCAATTTCACGTGATTTGTGCGTCTACTGTTTGTCTTCTTGATAAGTCTCCCTTCCCAGGACTAGAGCCTGTGCCTCCTCCTCCCACGCCCCCACGACCCCACGCCCTATCCCCACCTCTCACCCCCACCCTTGTGCCCGGGTCTCGCTCAGTGATTTGGTCAGGAATTTATAAGAAGCTTCCGGGCCGCAGAGCACTTTTCTCCACAGATCTGTGGGAGAAACAGGACATAGCCTCTGATCCCCATTTTACAAATGAGAGCTCCGTCTCAGAGCAATGACTAGTCCAAGGTCTTCTGGCTTTAAAAAGCCGGAATGAAGCCCAGGATGTCTGATTCCACTGCAGCCTGCCTCTGTCTTTGGGGGAGCAGCCTTGAGGAGCAGCTTGGACCCCCCTGGTGCCTCTGTCAGCCCCTGGAGCAGCTGCACATCCAAAGTGTGTTCCAAGCATGTGTGCCCAGAGGTAGCCGTGTCCCCAGGCCGCAGTCCCTGGCCAAGCTGGGTCCACCCACTCTACCACTTTCCATGGGCATCCAGGCCCAGCGGGCCCCAGGCTCTGGACAAGCTCAGGACCGAGTGACTGACCCTTTGTGCCTTCACATATGCTCAGCCAGGACCACCCACATCCCCGCAGGCTCCCTCAGAACCTCTTCCAGCACCCACTCCCTGTGGCAATCCTTGATTTCAGTGCAGCGCCTGGTTCAAGTCCCAGCTCCTCCCAGCTGTGTCACCAGAGCAAGCTTTAACCCCCCAATGTGTCCTCCTCCTCGTCTGTAAAATGGGGACAATGACAGAACCTACATCATAGGAGTGTTGGGAGGATAGAGCGAGTGAATCCGTGTAACGCTCCTGGGTGGTGTCTGACACACGGTAAGAATCAGACCAAGCTCTCCACACTACCGGGTTTCCGAGCACTTGTCATCCTGCACTGCTGCCATCACTTCTTCCCAGGTCTCTGTCTCTGTTAGAAACAAGCTCTTTGAGGATGAACATGAGCTGGATTTGCCTCTACGTCCACGGCTCCAGCACAGTGCATGGAACTCCGGGAACGTGAGTTGACTCAGTGAAGGAGCGAATGGCTGCCTGCAGAGCGATGTGGAGGGACAGACAGCCTGGGACACAGCATCAGAAGGACTGGGCTTTAACTCCCTTTGTGCCCCTCACTGGATGTGGGACCTTTGAGAGTCCCTTCCCTGGGCTTCTTGTGCTTCATCACCTGTTAAATGGGAGTGGCAACATCCCACGCAGGGTGCAAAGCGGGGCCCATATGCGATAACTGCCGTGCAACCCTGTGAGCTGTGGCAGGTGTGCACATGAGAGGGCTGGCAGGCTGCGTGGCTCACTGTGCCGCATGGCAGCCCCGTGCATGCCGAGCGAGGCTGCATGACCAGGACGAGCACAGCGGTGTTTCTGGCAGGGAAAGTCCTGAGAAACCATTTGCTGGCTCCTCTTCTCTGGCCGCTATGGACTTGTTTCCCCTGCTTCTACCCGTGAGCAGTTGGGCGGGGGGTGGGGGGGAGCCCTGGGGGCACAGCAGGTCTCCTCTTTAATCACTTGAATGTCCCATCGAGGAAATTGGGTCAGCTGCCATGAGGGCTGGCAGGCCAGGACTCACCAGGGGCAAGCTGGAGAGGGAAGGGGTCAAGCATGGCCAGGACCAAAAGGCAGGAGGCTCCAGGCACAGCCAGGCTTCTCTCAGTGCAGCTCCCTAGCACCCCCGAATCAGGAACCCTCTTCTGGACACCACATGAGCGCCACCATGCGCCATGCTCGCCATACCTGTGCTGTGAATCCAGGGACAGCCAGGAGGATGAGGCATATCCGTCTTTGGTACTAAGCAGCTCAAACTAAGCTAAACTGAGCTGTTGATTTCTCTAAGTAGCTCAACGGTGGATGATGGGAGGGGTGAGGGAAGGTAGAGATTTTGTGCAGGAGGAATGAGTGCTGCAGGGGCCTCCTGCCCCTGGCCCTGGCAGTGCCAGATAAAACTGGAATAGGTATGGACAGGCTTATCCTTAGGCCTCGTTGGGGATCCGGTCCATACCTGGACCCTCTAGTGGCCCACAGGCTGCCACAAAAACACACAAAGGTAGCAAGAAAGCTCTGCCCCAGACTCTTGAAAGTGTTGGGTATGCAGGCTTCTCCTCCCCCTGCAGCACAAGCCAAACTGTTTGACTCTAAAGGTCTGTGGGGGGCCTCCCACCTGTGACTCAGCCACCAGGCCTGCACAGTCCACAGCAAGGATGTGGTGCAAAGGGCACCAGACCAGGGGCAGGAGGTCTGGGTGGACCCGGCTGCTGAGTGACCGGCCTCATCTGTGACCCCGTCCTGCCTGTAAGGCTTCTGGGATGGCATGAGTGTGAAACAAATAAACATACTTGGGGGGGGGGGGCGGCCGGAGGGCTGTTGGTTGGAGCACGAGCTCTGAATTACAAGGTTGCTGGTTTGATTCCCACATGGGCCAGTGAGCTGCGCCCTCCACAACTAGACTGAAGGACAATGACTTGGAGCTGATGGGCCCTGGAGAAACATACTGTTCCCCAATATTCCCCAATAAAAATTTAAAAAAATAAACATACTTGGGGTTATTAACGGGACAGTGAGAGTAAGAGTTCCCACTGAGATTGGGGAGGAGGCCCAGGATTCCTCAGATCCGTCAAACACAAAGCAAGACCGGAGCGTATGGAGGGAGGTCTCATCCTAATGCGTAGAAAGGGAAAATTCTCCTCCTCACAGTGTTCTAGGCACTTCTGTGGTTCCAAATGCATCTCCAGCTCCAGGTCTACTTTAGGACACAGGCCTGTGGGTCAAGCAAAGTCCTTTTTGGTGTGCCCAGAGCAAGGGCAGCCCGTGTCTCAATGATCTACCAAACGGTGCAGGATGAAACAGTGATTATTTTGGGCTTTCAGGCCCATGGACACATGAAATCCGAAAGCCCTAGAGACTGACTTTTCTAGCTTGCAGATAGTTGAGTAATTTTCCAGAGACAGGACTTGGCCAGTTTCCCTGTGTAAGGTACCAGCCCATCCCTCTTACATAAGAAAGTATTGTTTATTCTCTTCGAGAATTCAGGAGGCGCGACAGGGCGGGAAGAGGCAGATCCCCAAGCAGCGGCCCGGGAGCTGAGGGTCTCTGCCCCGTCCAGTGGGAACTAAGGCTCGTCTAATGAAAGCTTTGCCTCACCCAGGCGTCTGGCAGGGGGTGGGGGGATGACGACAGCTGCATCTGTGGGGTCCTGGGGATGCCATCTGTGGGCCAAGTTCTCTAAGTCTAAATACTTTTAATTCAAGTATGATTGATGTACAATATTCTATGAGTTTCAGGAGTGCAACACAGTTATTCATCTGTCTAAATATTTTTAAACCAATTTTTATATATATATATATGAGGGAAGGAGGGTTAGGTGGGTACAGAGGGCAATCTTTAACTAGAAATATCCTTACTACGTGTTTTGGTGCATGCGTGTGTGTTTGTGTGTGAGGGTATGTGTGTGGGAGTGTGCACAGAACCACTGTAAAGAATTTTTAAACAATAAAAGTGAAAGCCCTTTTCTTACCCCTCCCCAACCCCCATTTTGGGGCTAACCACTGTTAGCAGTTGGTTCACAACCTTTCAGATATTCTGTGCAAACATATCTAAAATAAAAAGCAGGACCATGCTGTGCATATTGTTCTGCAAGCCGCTTTCCCACGTAATAGATTGTGGGCATCTTTTCATGTCAATACAGAAAGCTCTGACTGTCTTTTTAAAAACAGCATGGTTTCCCAATTTACCCACCCAGGCTCCCAGGGCTGGACCCTTAGGTCATTTCCAGTTTGTCTGCTACTATACATCATCCTGCGAAGAATCTGGGGGTCCTTGTTTAGTTATTTCCTTAGGAAAACTCTGAGGAATGGAATCTCTGGGTCAAAGGCCTGCCCAGTTAAAATGTTCATGTGTGTGAGGGACGGCCACTCAGTTCGGCCTGCGAGGGCCAATGTGTGCAGGGCCCTGTGCTTCCTTCAGTCCACACCACGGTGGGCTACTTTATCCCTCCCTCCAGGAGCAGGGCAACACTGTGGGAAGCCAGAGGCTACAGTCCTTCAATCCCTGTCTCTCGTGGTCCTTATTCCTCATCACGTTCTCCTACATAACAAGAAAATCATGTCAAAATCTCTATGTTTCCATCCCAATGCATCAGACATAGTGATCAGAAAACTGGGAGCCCTAATCCTACTGATGGGTAAGTTCCTGAGGTCTAGGCTGTCAGTCCCTACCACTGCCAAGGCTGAATCTTGCTTACCTGAAACACATCTCCATTGATCGTGGTCCCTATGTCCTCAGAACCAGCTAGAAAGAGAACAAGGAGACAGCATTACTTGTTGCTCAGCTTATAGGAAGCGCAGAATGGCCCTACATTAGCACCCGGAGCCAAACTGTATGTATCCATGCGAGTATTGACCCCTCCCCCAAAATAAACATTCTGGATACATAAAAGACTTGAACTCTGCCCTTAACTGTTCACCATCCCTTCTCACAGTCTTTATCACATTTGATTTTCACCAGTCTTGTGATGAAGTTGACATCAACCCATTTTACAGATTCTCAAACTGAGGCTCAGAGAGGCTATGTGATTGCCCAAGGTCATCCAATGAGTAATAGCTCCTCACCTACCTGAAATGGATATACCCTCTGCCACAGCTGGGAATGGCCCAACTATGGAGCCTGTGCCTGGTGAGCAGGTAGAGGAGCTGTAGGCTCAGGGCGGAGTCTGCAAGGGCTAAGGAAGTGGGACCTGCGCGTCTGTGCCTGTCCCTGGGGCTCCTGAGCAACTGCTCCACCTGAGAAAGCAAGAACCACAGCCCCCACCAGACAGTACTGGGCCTATTTTTTCCTCCTTCTGCCCCTCCCAGAAGGATTTCATTTTGCCCTCAACAATGACTTCTCCTGGTCCCTGACATCTGATTAGTCACAAATTCCTGTGGCTTCTGCTGCAACAGTGACCCTCCAAGTTGCCCTCCACTCTCTGCCCAGTCTGGCCTCAGCGCCAGCTCTCGCCTGTACAGATGCTTTGGTCTCCACCCTACTGGTGGCAAACACCTGGAGGGGCCCAGCTATATCCTTTGTCCTCACCACTGTCCTTCCCAGATCCCTGCACGGTACCTGCAACTTAGTAAGAGTCAGAACCTATTTGTTGAACAAACAAATGAATAAATGCCTTGAAAGAATGAATGAAGGAAGGAAGGAAGGAAGGAAGGAAGGAAGGAAGGAAGGAAGGAAGGCTTTGTCCACTCACAGGCCTTCCTGACTCTAGCTTCATGCTCTCCCAACCCTCTTTCAAACCAACTCCAGAGCTGACATTTTGTAAAGCATACACTTACTTATGTCACTCCTCTCATTAAAAATTTAATAAAAATGAACCAAAAGGAAATCCACTTCCCACGGACCACAGTAGCCTATAGGGCCTGCTCCTGCCTCAGGGACTCGGCAGGTGCTGTTCCCTCTGCCTGGAAGGCCCTCCCACCCGTCTCCAAGTGGGCGGCTCCCTCACTCCCTTCAGCTGCTGTTCAAACGTTGCTTTATTATCGGCCTTCCTTGACCACCCCTGACATTCACCCTTCGGGCACCCCTCTCCAACCTTGTCTCTATAGCAGTTACCACTGCCTGATATGTTTACTTGGTTAGGTGTTTGTCTGACTTCCCCACTTGAATGGACCCTCCAGGAGGGCAGGAACTTTGTTTTGTCCACTGCTGGAGCCCAGCACCTCTTGCCTGGTACATAACAGGGGCTCAGTAAATATTTGTCAAATGAGTACGTTTGACGTAGCACTTGAGGATCTTTACAGCCTGGCCCCACCCATTTTTCTTGCCTCACTGCCAACCAGCCCTTCCCACAAACCCTATATTGTTTCCTCCTTCCCCAAGCACACCACTCAATACCCTATGCCTTTCTTCCTGCTTCCCTCTCTGAAGAATGCTCTTCTGGATCCAGTTACTCTCTAAGGCCCAGTTCACAAGTCATCTCCTCTGGAAAGCCCTCCACTATCGCTCCTGCTTCCCGAGGCACTGATGGAGGGTCTCACCTCTGGTGTATCCCAGAATACTGTACGGCATCCCCCACCCTCTTATGCAATTACTCATGACCTCCCAGGGCTCATGCACTCCCTTATCAGGCTCTGTATCCTGTTCAGCTCCCAAGGGCTCCTGCACAGAATGGGTGAGAAATAAGTATGGATTAAATGGAAGTCGAGTTGTTCTTTGGGGGCCCCTGGTTATTTACAAGGCCTGTCTGAGTCCTCTCAGAAACTGCAGTGTCTCCTAGCAGAAAGCCACAGGACGCATGAGATGACCACAGATGGACAAGTATCCCTTTACCAGCCAGACAGAGATGTGAGCAGCAGTGACAGTGCTTTCAGCCTGGGGATTGAAGGGAGGGACACTTAATCCGTGGAAATAATCTCCAGTCTATATAAATTAGAGTCAACTCTGTTTTCAGAGTAAAACAGGGGTCGATTCTGACCAGACAGGTCAGCAATCATCCCTACTCATTCAGATAGGGCTTCTCCTGCCTGAGTGGCCTGGGCCCTAACTCAGGTGAGCTGGTGGGGTTTCAGAGGCAGCATCTTCCCCTGGGGTATCTCCTCCACCAGGGCCTTATATTTCCAAGGTCCATTCACAACAACGCTGGTCTGCGCACTTGGCCTCTCTGGAGTGGAAGCTGTACCACCCCACTCCACCCTGACCTGCCCCAGGCTCAAGCCCCACTGGCCTTCAGAAAGTCTCAGCCCCAGTCTCTCAGTCCCAAGAGTGTTCTGGAGATGAAGTTTCAGCCTCTTCGGGAACCCACAGACACCCACATACAGAAATGTGAGTATGTGTTCCCTTAATGCTTTCTGATGCATCTCTTGCACTTTTATAATCGTGTGTCTGCAGTCAGAGGCCGGCAGCAAGGAGCACAGCAGACACAAGTCCCAGACATGACCCATTTTGGAACAGTGGCAGACGGGGTCCAGAACATTCCTGGGAGCTTACTGAGGCCCAGTAGGGCAAACAGGCTTGCCAGGAACTGACTAGCAAGTCAGCGGCAGAGCCGGGCTGGGTGCTCAGCAATCTAGGTGTGAAAAAGTAAACCTTCTGGGCCTTACCCAAGGTGATGAATGGAAACAGTGTCCATTGCACAGGCTCCAGCCCACAGAGGAAAGACTCAATGTAGCTCAGGCTCAGGCCTACACAAGACACCTCTTTTCCCAGGGGCACCTGGGGCCCAAGTCAGGGCACTCTGTGCAGGGGCATCATCTAAGAGACAAGACTCAGAGGTGCTGACAGGCAGCGGTGCTGACAGGAAGCCAGCTTCCACCCAGCTCCCGGCAGGCCAAGGCACATGTTCCCCACCCATTTGGCTTCTGGCACTCACTGCTAGTCCAGGGGGAATTACTTGCTCAGCACCATGTAGGCTTAGGAGGGCAGATCAATTCCATCCTTTCTGGCCACCTACTGAGCTGCCAGCCACGATACCTCCTGGATCCCCCTGCCCCACTCAGAAGGGCATTTGCAGCTTTTGCAGTGTGAAATTGTGAGTCCCACAGACCCTCACAGGGCATGTCCCTGCTTCTCTCCCTGCCACCTCAGGCATGCGGCCAATTCATGCCCCACCCCTGCCAGAGAGGGAAACTCCCATCCAGGCTGTGAGCCCTGAGAGCCCCACTGTCCTGGGAGAGGCCACAACCCGCTCAACTCCCGGACGCCTCTGGTTACCTCAGCCTGACTTCTACTGCTTCTCTCTCAGGGGGTTGTGACATCTGCTGTTTTCAGCAGAGCATCCCCCAAGCCAAGCCAGACTGGGGAAGCTGGTGGTCTCAAGGAGGAGAAGTGGACAAATGAATACTGGTGCGTGAACATGGGCAGGCATTTCCTAGGATGTGCAAGAGTCTGTCCTGAGGTGCTAGGAGCTGCCGCTTCAGAAGACCTCCACTGCTGGTTTGGTTGGGTAGCAAAAGACCGTCCCCTCACCCCCACATCCCATCACCTCCCAAGATAACTGCCGACCGCCCTGCCGTAACATGTGAAAGAGCATGGAGCCCAGACTTGGGAGGTCTGGGAATGGATCAAGTCCCAGTTCTGTCACTCACGGCTGTGTGACTTTGGGCAAGATACTCAATCTCTCTGGGCCTCCACTTTCTTATATGTTACAAAAGTCTTGTTACATTTCTCAAAGCAAGGGGCTACAGAGAGCTTGAAGCTCCTCAAGTCACAGAAACTGTCTTACTCATGTCTGTATCCCCAGTGGGCCTGGCACACAGAAGGTGGTCGCTAAATGTTGAATGAATACAAACATAACTCTAAGGAGCCTTACTTGTAAACATTTTCTTAAAATATGTAAGCTACCACTGACTCCAAAAGGCCCAGAAACCCCCACCAAAATAACGACATTAACAGAAAGCAAGTGCTGTGTTGGATGCACCCATGAAGGTGATATCTACTTTTTTACTAAATGTTTTAAGAAATTATTCTTTCAAGCCAGAACCAGAACAGAAACATCATTGATAAACGTGCTGTCACAAAGACCAGGCCCCGGACCCTGTGTCTGAGGCTAACCACAGCAGCCCTGGCCCACCTTTGAAAAACACCACAGGGCAGGACCACATGTGACTGTGCCCTGCCCCCACTCCCTTGGTGTCTAACTCAGAGCCAGGCATATGGAAGACAATGTGGTCAGGTGGAGAGGGCTTAGAGTCTGACAGAAACAGATTTAAACGGTCGCTCTGCCACTTACCAGTTGTTTTAGTACTGTACTTTTTGAGCCTCGATTTTGCTATCTCTGAAATGGGTTTAATAATGCACATAAAATTATTAAATGTAAATAAAGTGCCTAGCCCAGTGACTGCAGGACGGCAGGTGGTCCCCAGGGAAGGTGTGTGAGTTCCTGGAGCACCCACTGTCCCCTGCTTTCCCAGCTTTAGGAGAAAGCTAAGTCTGAAGGGCAGAGAGGTCTGCGGTTCTGCCCACATTTTCAGGGCTCAGCTGGAAGCCCACACAGCCAGGCGACTACTACCCCAGGCCAGATTCTCAGGGCTGGGCACCATTGGATTCCAAAGCTTCGCAGTGGTGAAGCTGGCCAGGGAATGAAATGTCATGACGAATTCTTGTCCCAGGAGCCACCAGATCCACAACCCCAGGCGGGCCCTCAGATGAGAATTTCCAAGATTCCTCCGCATTTCCCCCCCGGGCCCGGCTCACACACTGCCCCAGGCCTGCTCCTGGCTAGTGGCGAGCAGGCGCTCTGCTTTCTCCCCGTCTGCGGCCCCGTCCAGTTTAGGTGAAGAGGCCCCGTCTGCGCTGCCTGGTACCCCGGTTTGAGGCGCAGGCCCCCCGCTGCCCAGGCCACGGCGCTGACTCACCCCCATTCGCGGGTCCCGGCTGCGCCAGGACCGCCTGGCCGCCGGCAGGTGCCCCGAAACCTTCGTCATTCTCTATGCCCGCGATCTCACTTTCCTGCTGGGCCAAGAAGGCAGCCGCCGGGTCCTCCTCGGCCGCCTCGGGGGCCCCGCTCAACGACGACGAGAAGAAGCCAAAGTCATCAGCCATTTTCCCTGCGTCTCTGCTGGAGGGTCCGCCTGGCGCTCGGCTCTGCCCGGCGCGTGCCCGGCGCTGCGCCCCGCGGCGGCGGCACAGTCACCCCAGCGCCCAGGGAGCCGACTTCTGCGGGGACGCGCTCGGTGTGGTGGGCCCGCACTTCCTCTTCGCCACCGGGCCCGACTCTCCTGTCACTGCGGTGCGGACGGGAGGAGCCGGGACGGGAATGCGGTGATGTCACCGGCCGAGGGAGGGGGCCCGCAGGACAGCCGGAGGTCGCCTAGCGGCGGCCACCGGAGGGCAGCAGCAGGACGGTGGCGCAGCCCGAGGGGCCCCGAGGCCGGGGCAGCGCTCTCGTTCCCTGCCAGAGGGCTCATTTCCAGGACACCAGGACACCGCACAGCTCCGGCCGGGTCTACAGGGGAAGCTCACTGCACAAAGTGGCCATAGCGTGCACAGGGCCACCGCGGCGGGCAGCCCCGACCTCCAGAGCACGGAGAGGGTGGCCGCTGCGCGGAGCTTGCTCCTGGTCCACTCTGCAGTTTCTTCACCTAAACTGGGTGGATATTATAAATTTCATTATTATGAGGCCAAGAGAGGTGACACTAAGTCCCACAGCGTGATTGCATCTTTGTTGCAAGTCCAGAGCCTTTCCCACCAGGACGTGTTGCTTTAGTGCATTTCTCTTCATTTGGGGTGGCTTCAACTCAGATCGCCAGAGATTGTATGACCTGACTGCACCCCTGCTTAGAGGCTGGGCCCCTCAAATGTCCAGTCTGAGAAAGGCGGACAATTGATCGAGGCAGCCTGCCAGCCCCCACCCAGTCACCCTCACTACACAGTGTCCGAACGCCTCCTCCCTGCCTGTGCTGTGCCAAGCACTAGGGCGACAAAACGTAGCAAAACCAGTCTTGGCAATGGGGAGAGTACAATCTATCAGACCAGCAGATGGCAAGCGGGCCCTCACAGCCCGTGTGCAGGTGCTCTGACATTGAAACGGGGTACCAGGAAACCCGGAGGGGCTTTGGGATCTTCTCTTTGCGATTTGCAACTTGAACATCAACGATGAACTGGAAGAGAAAAAGGAAAGATACACCCCAAGCTGTGGTAGCAGTTCCCTTAGTGGGTGGGGGCGTGGCAGTAGGGTTGGGGTGAAGGGGCCTTTCAGGCTTGCTCAGTAATACTTTGATGTAGGTTTCACTCTCACGATGAGAATAGTATTAGTAGTGTAAACAAGAAAGAAATTTAAAGCCCTGCTTACCTGGTCCAAGCACACCGCTCCACCTTCATCTCACACCTCTTCCTCATTCCCCCAACTACAGGCTGGGGTGCTGGAAAGACCTGGAAAGTTTGCTTGTTTGACAGACCTGCCCTAAATGTCAACTCCAGATTTTGTGGAGACAGAGGACTAGTGAACACGCTATGTGCTTCCCCATTGTCATCTCCACCGGGTGTTCTGATTTAATTTCCTTTTCAGATTGTTCATTGTTCGTGTGAAGAAATGCAACTGAAATTTGTGTGTTGATTTTGTATCCTGCTACTTTCTTGAATTCATTTATTAGTTCTAACAGTTTTTTTTTGTGTGGAATCTGTAGGGTTTTCTACATATAAGATCATATCATCACATGCAGATTATCATTTGGCCAAAAAGTCACTGGCATCTCTTATGTGTATTTCTAGAATTCTTGGTTTGCCTAGCTCCCTTCCCTCTAGTACTCTGTCCCGTGAATCCAAGTCACTTCAACATCCCCAAACTCCTATCTCTATCTCTTTGACTCTTGAGACCACTGAGCTCTGTTTGGGTGCCCCTTTTGTACTCAGCAATTTAACATTCCTTCAGGTACAAAGCCTGGAGAATCATACTTGTTTGTTTCTCTTCTCTTAGGGAATCACAGTTCTGTTCTACTTATTGTTAATGTCTGAAAATAATTATTTCACATACTTTGTCCAGTTTTCTAGTTGTTTACAGTGGGAAGATAATTTAGAACCCTGTTACTTCTTCATGGTCAATAGAAAAATCTCCTCTTAATCTTTTTCTTCTTAAAAAATGTATTTGTGCAGGATAAATAAATATCATTGCTTACAAAAAGCAGAATTAATCTTCCGTAGAGGATGTGCTTCTGTGAGAGTTAATGGAGTTGCTGAAACTGGACAGAGACATTTCTTTGAACAAAATTTTCTTTTCAGAAGAAGTTGGAGGAAGACTTTCTGGCTGACACATGCCCAAAGATGCAGGTGGCATTCAGAGGTTTCTAGCACCCATGGTGCATCCTGGCTGGTGCTGATGGGGCACAGGATGCCTGGGGAGCATGTAAGGGAGGATGCTTCCACCATCATTGTTGATGTTGGAATTTCATGATTTTCCTGGGATGTCTGTCTCTGAACTTCCTTGTTTCTGCCTAGAAGATTCAGGCCCTCAAGGCCACTTGCATGCTGTAGGGACATCCAGCTAAAGGATCTGCCTACTTCAGGACTCTCTCCTTAAGCATGAAGTTGACATTTTCTTCTCTAAAATCTGCTTAATGCCTTTCTTGTTCTCTCGACTTCCAGCATCTTTCCTGCCTAAAAGGTAGTCTCGCCCGGGGCCTAAGCCCTGCATGGAAGCTGTCCTGACAGGCCATGTCCAGGAGGCGGGTCTGCCCTTTGCCTTTTTTGCAGGCTAAAAGCCAGCGCAACAAACCCTGAATCACAGTTCTCAATTAGCATTTTGAGGTGCCTTTCCCTGGTGTGGTGTGAATTGGAGTGTTTCCCTCCTAGTAGTTTGTTAATCCCTTGTCCTGGGCAAGAAGCTGGTCTCTATGATACAGGAGGTCCATATCCCACTCCTCCTTAAAGTTTGCCTGATTTGGGACCTCAGTCTCTCCATGGGTGGTGAAATTTAACTTTGGGGAGCTTCCTAGCTCACTGGCTTGAAGGATGTTTCTTTCTTAAATCTTTATAGACACATTCCCCCTTTTTTTTTCTTGCAATTTGTTGTTGTTGAAGAAAATCTATTGTTTTGTAGACTTTTTCTCGGTGTGGATTTTTCTGGTCATATTCCTGTGGTGGAATTTAACATGCTCTTTGGAACCTTTATTATTTCCTATGAATTGGTAGTGAGATCTAGAGTAGTGGTTCTCAACCACGGTTGATTTTGCCCTCCAGAGACCATTTGGCAATATTTAGAGAATTTTTTGTACTGTCACAACTTGCAAGGGGGCACTAACATCTAGTGGGTAGAGGCTGCGGATGCCGCTTAACACCTTACAAAGTACAGGACAGCCCCTCATCAAAAAGAATTGTTGAAGGAGAACTGACTCTGGGTGGTGAACACACAATGTAATTTATAGATGATGTGATATAGATTTGCACACCTGAAATCTATGTAATTTTAATAACAATTGTCACCCCAATAAATTTAAATAAAAAAAAAATTGTTGAGCCCAAAATGTCAGTCACATCACGAAACCCTGGTCTTGAGGTTTAATGGGATGCCAGATGACTTTTTTTGCAAGCATGTTTCACACATGGTGTTGGGAAAGTCCATCGCACCACATGAAATATCACATCGTGTCTAGTTGCCTCTTAGTGATGTGAGGATTGATCAGCAGCTTTAGGTGTCATCAGCCTGGTCCCTCAATAGCAAAGTTCCAGCTCAGGCTTTTACCTCCAATTTTGGCAGCCTTTGTAATCTTTATCTAAGTCAATAACTATTTGGGGTTGAAAAATTGTGGTGATTCTCTTTCACTATTTCTGCATTAGCTGGAAATTCTTAAAGAACTTTCACTCGTTATCCATCTGCTTACCCAGAAGGAGAGTTCATAGAGGAGAGGTAATATAAATGTTTAAGTGTTTCTCTTAATTTACCAGCTTTCAGAAAAGTGAATTGATGTGCTGGCAGTCTCCAAAAGTGAATAACGAGCTATTTGTTGGTGGATTGTTTTCTTTTTGGTATTATAATGAACTCCTGGATTTATACATATTTGACGTGTTTGAATTCATCATAGACGTTATACTTTTTAAGAACCTTTATTGACATATAATTGACATGCAATATTTCAGGTTCACAGTTTTATAAATTTTGACGTGTGGGTACACCTAGAAAACCTCTCTGCCATCCCCAGGCAATCACTAATATGCTTTATGTATGGCCTTGAGTTTTATATAAATAGAATCATACAATATTCACTCTCTTTTGTCTGGCTTTTTTTACTCAGCACAATTCTTTTGAGATTCATCTATGTTGTTCCACGTATCAATAGTTCATTCCTTTTTATAGTGCTGAGTACCAGAGTAAGTTTAACTTTTATTTTTATCATTTAGAATTTCTTTTATTTTTTTAGAAGGGTTTTAGATTTACAGAAATGTAATACAGATATTATAGTTCCCATATGCCCAATTTCCTGCATTAGCATTTTAAATTAGTATAATATATTTGTCACAATTAATGAACCAATATTGATATATTACCAACAAAAGTTAGAATAATCTTATGATATCTCTTTTTTTTTAACAGGACTTTATTGGGGAACAGTGTGAACTTCCAGGCCTTTTTTCCAAGTCAAGTTGTTGTCCTTTCAATCTTAGTTGTGGAGGGTGCTGTTCAGCTTCAAGTTGTTGTCCTTTCAGTCTTAGTTGTGGAGGGCGCAGCTCAGCTCCAGGTCCAGTTGCCGTTTTCTAGTTGCAGGGGGCACAGCCCACCATCCATTGCAGGAATCGAACCAGCAACCTTGTGATTGAGAGCCCGTGCTCCAACCGAGCCATCCGGGAGCTCAGCTGCAGCTCAGCTCAAGGTGCCATGTTCAGTCTTAGTTGCAGGGGTGGAGCCAACCATCCCTTGTGGGAGTTGAACCGGCAACCTTGTGGTTGAGAGCCCACTGGCCCATGTGGGAATCGAACCGGGAGCCTTCGGAGTCAGGGGCATGGAGCTCTGACCGCCTGAGTCACCAGGCTGGCCCGCGTATGATATATCTTGATTGGTAAAGTATCTGTTTAAATCTTTTAAATTGGATTGTTTGTTTACTTATTGAGTTTTGATAGTTCCTTATATTTTCTGACTAAAGTCCTTCATCAGACATATAATTTGCAAATATTTTCTCTCCGTCTTTTCAGTTTCTTAATAATGTCTTTTGAAGAGCGGAAGTTTAAAATTTTGATGAGTTATAATTTATCAATTTGTTTTTTTATGGATTATGTCTTTGTATCCTATCCAGGAAATCTTTGCCTAAACCAAGGTCACAAAGATTTTTGCCTAATGTTTTCTTCTAGAAGTTTTACAGTTTTCTGTTTTACATTGAGCTCTGTGATATATTTTCCTTGAAAGGCATAAACTACCTGAATACCCATACATCTATTAAAGAAATAAAATTTGTAGTTAAAAACCTTCCTACCCAAGAATGCTCACTTTTGCCACTTCTATTCAACATTGTACTGGAACTTCTAATCATAGCAATTAGGCAAGAAAAATAAATAAAAGACATACAAATTGGAAAAGAAGTAAAATTATCTCTATTCACAGATGAAGTGATTTTCTATATAGAAAACCCTCAAGAATACACACAAAAAATCTATTAGAGCTAATGAATGATTTTAGCATGGTTTCCGTACATAAGATCACCACATAAAAATCTGTTATATTGCTATACACTAGCAATAAAAAACCCAAAAATGCAATTAAGAAAACAATTTCATTTACAATAGCATAAAAAAATACTTAGAAATAAATTTAACAAAAGAAATGTAAGACTTGTACACCGAAAACTGCAAAATATTGCTGAAAGAGTTTAAAGAAGACCTACATAAATGGAAAAACATTCAGTGGCCATGGATTGAAAGATTTAATATTATTAAGATGGCAATACAGTCCACAGTAGTCTACAGATTCAATGCAAACTCTATCAAAATCCCAATGACCATTTTTACAGAAATGGAAAGGTTTATTCTGAAATTCATATGGAATTTCAAGGGACCATGGATAGCCAAAACAATCTTGAAAAACAAAAAACAAAGTAGGAAGACTTACATTTCCCAATTTCAAAATTTACTCCAAACCTACAGTAATCAATAATGTGGTAGTGGCATGAAGATAGACATAGATCAGTGAAATAGTATTGAAAGTCCAGGAATAAATCCATGTATCAATGGTCAGCTGATTTTCAAAAAGGATACCAAGATCATTCAATGAGGAAGAATAGTTTCTTCAACAAATGTTGCTGGCACACATGGATATGCACATGCCAAAGAAGAAAGTTGCACCTTTGCCTCCCACAATATACAAAAATGAAATCAAAATAGATCAAAGAATTAAATGTAAGACCTAAAACTATAAAACTATTAAAACATTTGCATAAATCTTCATAACCTTGGATTTGGCAATAGATTTTTAGAGATGACACCAAAGCACAAGTAATAAAAGAAAAAATAATACATAAATTGGATTTCATCAAAATTTAAAACTTTTGTGCATCAAAGAACACCATCTAGAAAGTGAAAAGACAACCTATAAAATAGGACAAAATATCTGCAAATTATATATCTGATACAGGTCTGGTGTCAAGAATACATAATGAACTCTTACAAATTCAACAACCAGAAGATAAACAATCCAGTTTAAAAAATGAGCAAAGGACTTGAATGGACATTTCTCTTAAGAAGATATACAAATGGCCAGCCATCACTTGAAAAGATGCTATTCATTATTATTCATTAGGGAAATACAAATTGAAACCACAATGAGATGTCACTTTACACCCACTAGGGTGACTACAATTTTTTTTTTAATTAGGGAATATTGGGAGACAGTATATTTCTCCAGGCTCCATCAGCTCCAAGTAGTTATCCTTCAATCTTGTTGTGGAGGGCGTAGCTCAGCTCTAAGTCCAGTCACCGTTTTCAATCTTTAATTGAAGAGCATGCAGCCCACCATCCCATGTGGGAATTAAACCGGCAACCTTGTTGTTGACAGCTTGCGCTCTAACCAACTGAGCCATCCGGTGGCCTCTCTGACAGCTTGCTGTCTTCAATCTAGTTGTGGAAGGCGCAGCTCACTGGCCCATGTGGGAATCAAACTGGCAACCCTGTTGTTTAGAGCTTGCGCTCTAACCAACTGAGCCATCAGCCACCCCTATAATTTTTTATTTAAAAAGGAAAATAAGTGTTAGCCAGGACGTTGTGAAATTGGAAACTTCACACCTTGCTGGTGGAACAGAAAATGGTACAGCCCTTGTGGAAGATAATTTGGTGGTTGTTCAAAATGTTAAACATAGAATTACCATTTGACCCAGAAATTCTACTCCTAGGCATACTCATATATCCAAAAGAATAGAAAACAGGTATTCCAACGAAAAGTTGAACACAAATGTTCATAGCAGCACTATTAACAGTAGCCAAAAAGTAGAAACATCCCAAATGTCCATCAACTGATGAATGGATAAAAAAATAGGGTATATACACACAACAGAATATTATTCAGCCATAAAAATGAAAGAAGCACTGAGACATGCTACGACATGGATGAACCTTTAAAACGTGCTAAATGAAAGAAGTCAGACACAAAGGCCACATATTGTATGATTACATGCATATTAAATATCCAGAATAGGCAAATTCATAGAAACAGATGTAGATTAGTGGTTGCCAGGGATTGGAGGAGGGGAAAATGGGGAATGACCGCTTAACCGGTATGGGGTTTCCTCTGGAGTGCCGAAAATGTTTTGGAACTAGATAGCAGTAATTGTTGCACAACATTATACTAAATACCACTGAATTGTACATTTTACCACAATTTTTTTTTTTAGGTTTTATTGAGAAAAGGGAACAAGACTTTATTGGAGAACAGGACTTTTTTTTTTTGGGGGGGGGGACAGTGTGTTTTTCCCAGGACCCATCAGCTCCATCCAAGTCAAGTTGCTGTCCTTTCAATCTTAGTCTTAGTTGTAGAAGGCGCAGCTCAGTTCCAAGTCCAGTTGCCATTGTTAGTTGCAGGGGGCGCAGCCCACCATCCCTTGTGGGCGTCGAACCCTCAACCTTGTGGTTGAGAGCACCCGCTCTAACCAACTGAGCCTTCCAGCCGCCCAGGAGCTCCGCAGCAGTTCAGCTGCAGCTCGTCTTCAATCTAGTTGTGGAGGGCATAGCTCACAGGCCCATGTGGGAATCGAACTGGCAGCCCTGTTGCCCAGGGCTGGTGCTCTAACCAACTGAGCCACCCGTCCACCCACCACAATTTTAGAGACTCAATCAATGTGATTCATCACATTAACTAACCAAAAGAGAACAACCATGTGATCATCCCAATGCAGAAAAAATCCTTTGGCTAAATCCAAACTCGATTCCTAATAAAAACTCTCAGCAAACTAAGATCTGAAAGGAACTTCCTCAACCTGATAAAAGACAGCTCTGGAAACACTCAGCTAACAACATTAAACTTAACAGTGAAAAGACTAAATGTTTTTCTTCTAAGATCAGGATAAGAAAAGGATATCTGCTTTCATAACTTCTATGTAACATTGTACCAGAAGTTCTAGCCAGCGCAATAAAGAAAAGACAGAGAGAGGGAGAGAAGGGGGGAGAGAGAGAGAGAGAGAGAGAGAGAGAGAGAGAGAGAGAAATCCAGATTTAAAAGGGAAAATTAAAACTATTTTTATATACATGCAACGTGATTGTCTTATGTAGAAACTAGATGCCACAAAAAAACTACTAGAACTAATATGTGTGTTTAGCAAGGTCGTGGGAGGCAAGGTGAACATACAATATAAACTGTATTTTTATTTACTAGCAATGACAAAGAGGAAAGTAAAATTTTTAAATGCTATTTACAATAGCATCAAAAATATAAATATCTAGAGAAAAATCTAACAAATGATATGAAAGGCCCATACACTATAAACTACAAAATATTTCTCAGAGAAGTTAAAGATCTAAATAAATTGAGAGACATACCTTGTTCATGGATTAGAAGACGCAACATTAAGATATAAGTTGTCGTCATATTCGTCTATAATCAATACAATCACAATCATAAAAATCCCAGCAGGAACTAAAATAGCCAAAATAACTTTAGTAAAGAACCAAGTTGGAAAACTAACACTATCTTATTTCAAGATTTATTGCACAGTTACAATAATCAAGACTGCGGTATTGGCATCAAGACAAAAAATAGAGTCTAGGAAAAGTCTTATACATATGTAGCAATTGATTTCTGACAAAGTTGCAAAGGCAATTCAGTGGAGAAGAGATAGTCATTATACTTTTTAATGTTTAAATTTTCTCATCGTTGGCCCTTTGTAATAATTTGACAGCATCTTTGCTTTCTGGTACAGCAAGGTGTACCTGGCTCATCCTGCACATTTTCACCCCAGACTGGAATCAACCATTTCTTCCAAGAGTTCTATAATCTTTTTTTTTAATTGGGGAATATTGGGGAACAGTGTGTTTTTCCAGGACCCATTATCTCCATGTCAAGTCGTTGTTTTTCAATCTAGTTGTGGAGGGCACAGCTCACTGGCCCATGCGGGACTCGAAC
Organism: Rhinolophus ferrumequinum; assembly: GCF_004115265.2. Classification (NCBI taxonomy): domain Eukaryota; kingdom Metazoa; phylum Chordata; class Mammalia; order Chiroptera; family Rhinolophidae; genus Rhinolophus; species Rhinolophus ferrumequinum. The sequence continues at coordinate 6,076,764 of NC_046307.1, read as the reverse complement.
TGGTGACCTTGGTGTTATGAGCACTGTGCTCTAACCACTGAGCCACCGGCCGCTCAGCTCCAGGCTCAAGCCGTTGCTTCTCACTGGTCCATGTGGAACCCCAACCAGCGATCTTGGTGTTATGAGCACCACGCTCTAACCACTGAGCCAACAGGCCGCCTGAGTTCTATAATCTTTTAGTGGGAAATTATATTTAGAAACCACTGTCTGGACTCTTTTGGAGATAATTATTTCTCATAGACCTCTTCAGTCAACAAAACTAGGAAATATATTTTCTGTTTGGAAGAGAAAAATACATTGTGTTCTTATTAATATTTCAAATTCAATGTTAATATTACCATATCTTTACTTAATCTCTTTGACTTTAATTTTTTTTCTTTCATTGAAAATCACTGTCTAATGCATAACCTAATGACTCCTTTTTTGTCTTATCTATACCTGGCTACATGTATATATAAAATACATATGTGTATTTATAAATAACAATGTCAGTATTATTACCGACATTGTGATTACTGAATATCATTTAAGATTTCTTTGCTGTTCTTTCTGTTTTGGGGACACAACTAACTTGATATACAGTGTCATAGCCCAGGTTCAACAGAAAACATAGCCGGAATCACAAGCTTACATGTTTATACTTTACTGGGAAGTGCAATGCCAAGGAACCAGGCATGACAGAATAGAGGAAAAAGGAAGGGCAAATACAAGGGGCTGGGTACTGCTTGGCCGGAAGTGCATCGCTCTATCCCGAGGTCTGGGATGAAACTTCAGAGAGACCATATGAATGACTGCATCTCAAGACAGCTCATCACAGGACAGGAAGTGGGAAGCTTTTATTGGTGGATCTCATCTCTTACTGGTCAGAGTTTTGCCTCATGGGGCATTAATTCCCCCTGCACGTCTGGATTACGCATGCCAGATGTGCAGCATTGTGCCAGGGTAAGCTGGTCATCATGGTGGTGGCTAAACAGAATCCATGCTGAGTTGGTCACCACAGAAGTGGCTGAGGTGAATCAAGTGGCCAAGGGCCTTGGGGACAGGTGTGACTGGAAAAGATTGGTGGCAAAACATTAAAAGATGTCTGATACAGTACACCCCAATGTACCACTCAATGCTGCTCATTGCCTCTCATTATATCTGGACTCATACTACAGTATGGGTTCTTCACTAGTGTGGGAACAAAATGCCCTCACTCCTTCCAAGAGGCGGGTACAAATCTAATTATTCATTCACAAAACTCTCTCAAATGTGGTAGCCAGCCACAACCTCTGTAAACACTTAAGGCGAGAGAGTGAGTCAGTGAAACAACCTATAGGTCTCCGCGGCTGCAGCTGGTCCCAAGTCTGTAAGCGATAATCACATCATCTCCTTCCTTCATTACTCATTCTAGAGTCCCTCGCTCTTGGTTACTACTTTGGTTGGCCTGATTAATTTCCAGTTTAGTGATCCAGACTTTCTTTTCTGAAGGGTCTGAACCTTTAGTTACCTTGCCCTTGTCAGGTCGTAATTGCTTATTTTCTGCTATCACTGGGTATGGAAGTACCAAGAGACGTCCCAGTGAACCCGTGGGGCTCCAGAGAGACTCCCCCCGACTCTTGTGGTGGAACAGCAACCCTGGCCCCTCATAATCAGGAGCATTACCACACTGCCGGTGTGGTAACCCCGCCATCTCCAGGCATAAGGAGCCCAAAGTGTCCAGAAGGTAATCACTCAGTTCAGTGGCAATCACACTACGTCCCCTGGGACACGTGCTCCCTCCTCCCCTGAAGCAGATAGAGTCTGAGTGTGGGGACAATTTAAATGCATCTGGGTTATTTAAACCATCTGTAAATAGGTCTCCTGCTTTTCCTCCCTTTCCCATCCAGCTAACTGAGGTGTTGTTTGAACTTGTTCACAGTGTACAAATCATGTAATTTTTTATGAACCTGGGGTTTTGGAAGAGAAATAAAATATCTCTGCTTTAAAGGACAACTGTTATCAGCATTCTGTCTCCCATCGTCCAAAACTGAGGTGGTCCTTTTATCTTTTGATTTGAGATGCTCTAAAGACCATCCCTCTCTATCCCACAGGCAGTAGCTATATTTCCCGATTTAGTTCCCATGGCTTTACTCTCATAAGTCCACCCACACTCGTGAGGTCTTTGCTCTAAGGATCTAGCCAGTCCCAATATTTATAGACCTTGTACTCTGTACCCAGTGCAGTCCCTAGCCCTGGGGACTCAGTGGTGGCCCAAGCCAACTTGGCCTCTGTTCCCTTCATGGAGGGCAGAGCTGGGAGACAAACGGTAAACTAGATAATATCATCTAGTGATTTAAGTGCTTTGAAGAAAACAAACGTTTAGGTCTCCTCTGAGGATGCAGCCTACACATGCTGAGATCTGGATGTCAAATGGGGTCAGCCCTGTGAGAACTCCAGGAAAGTGCTCCAGGCAGAGGGTACTGCAAATGCAAAGTCCCCGAGGGATTATGAGAACAACAAGGCTTGCAAGTAGCGAGTTCCCTGGAATGAGGTCAGAGGATCGCACAGGGCCTTGTAGGCCCTGGAAAGGAGCTTGGGTTCTATTCTGAGGACAACGGGAAGCCAATGGAAACTTCCGAGCTGGGGAGTGACAGGATCTGATTTACTTGTAAAAAATGATTTAATCCTTGCCATGACCCGTGAGGTAGGGACTATTAGTCTGTTTACAGCTGAGAGATGAGCAAACTGAGGCTTAGAGAGGTTTCCTTGCCAAAGTACACAATCAATTAATGGTGGCATCAGAGTTTGTCCTCAGGTCTCCCTGAAGAACATGAGATGGGCTTTGTGACTTATTTAAGGCAGAACTTTGCCTCCAAACCTTACTTTGTGTCATCAGCCTAAATACCCCTAGCAGAAATCTAAGGATCTATCATATAGTACTAATGAGTGTGGGGATTCCCTTTCTCACTTCTGCTCCTACTTTTTTGGATGAATTTAGTTGAGTCACCTTAATTCCTGTTGGCTTCACTTAACCTATAACGAGTAACCTAATGGGGCAGGAGGCCAAACGAAAACTGTTGCTGACATCTCAATGGCCTGCAATGAAGAGGCCACGTCCCTAACTGACAGGAAACACTGTAAGTTCCAACTGCTCAGAAATTGAGAGCTTATTCTAGGATTTCCAGGACTCCGCAGGACAGAATTTGTCCTTTATTAGGAACAAAATGGTAAGGTGTCAGCAAAGCCTTATTAATAGGATTTGAGAAACATATATTCATTAGATTCTCGGAGATACCTCTCAGTCACAAATTCCAGTGTGTTATAGGCATAAAATTGGGACTCAGAAACCTCCCCCATACACACACATCCTTCCAGAGAATGATGAGATTAATTTTCAATTAAACTGTGTGTTCTTACAGGGCAGCGGCTGTGTCCTGTTTATCTTTTGTAGTATCTGGTCCAGAGCCATTCAATAAATATTTGTTGAATGAATTCCTAAAATCTGTGGATGAATATAATTAATATATCTATTAAAAAGATCTTTGGAATGCTCTAGAACTGCATTTACAATACAGTAGCCACTATCCATATGTGGAAATTGAGCACTTGAAATGTGGCTAGTCCAAATAGAGATGTGGGGTAAGTGTAAAATACACACCAGATTTTGAAGGCTTAGTATAATACACACACACACACACAAAAGGTATTTTGGATACATTGGGTTAAATCAAATATATTACTAAAATTAATCTCACCTGTTATATGTGGCTCCTAGACTATTTTTAATTATGCATGTGGATATTTTATATTTTGATTGGATAGCACTGCTCTAAAAGACAAAATAAAGGCCAAGGGCGAAAAATGCTCGCAAAGGAGAGATCAAGCCTATAATTGATGACACTTTCCATGCTCTTCATCTTGAATTTATCAAAAAAATCTTAGTTTTCTTCCAAGGCATGTGTGGACTCCCATGGCAAAGAAGGATTCTGCTCAGGTCAGAGGGGCAGACTGGAGCTCATGGGGTGAAACGTGGCTTGCAATTATGGCTGACTGACAGTACTTTTCCGAAAAACTGAGTTATCACCATTTTAAAGCAGGGAGATTTCACATGCATACCCAAATTCGTCGGTGCTCTTTAAAAATGAGAAGTTCTGGCAATACTGGTCTCACACAGAAGCCATCAGCTGCCACTAAAACCAGAAACCACTTTTGCACAGGGAAGGGATTCCCCAGTTTGCCATTTTGTATGCCCTACACTGAGGCAATTTCTTGTGGAAGAGTCAAAAAAACAAAACAACAACAAAAAGGAAAATTGTTTGTTGTAACTTTGTCTTTATTCAAGGAAGAAAACAGAAATGTAGAACAAGAACAAGTATGTGTCTTTGAGAAAGTGAAAAACATCCAATGGTGTTTAATGTAAGTACAAAGTATGTCTGTTAAAAGAGTACACCTTAAATTAGAATTACGCAATAAATCCAGAAGGGCATCTGACTTTGCCATCCCGCCCCCAGTTTGTCTGGGTTGAGCATTATTGGAGATGTTGACCAGTACGTCTCCTCAGATGTTTTGAGTTGATGTAATAAATTCTTTAAAGTCACAGCTATTTACATCCAATTTTACCTTAAAGGTGTAAGAAAAATTCCAGGACATGGAGGTTTGTGCAGACCTGGTAAGACCTGACACAGGCCTGAAAGGAAGTAACCAAAACCTAATGTACTTTTCACAAGACTTAGCTTTCAAAGCTCTTTGTCCTATCTCACCTGGTCAATCCTGTGAAGTGGGCAGGGGTGGGATTCTGCAGATAGTGAGGACACTGGGGCCGTGCTAGTGATACGGGCCAACGAATAACCCCCCTAGGCCCCCCCACTGAAACACTTTTTTTCTTTCCTATAGAAATTTTAAGTTTCCTTTTCCCCAGGTTTTTAGCTCCTACCCCTGCTTTAGATAATTACCCTAAAACTTGTGATTCATACTTGTTGAGTGTAATCCATTCTCTGTTGCTCGGGTCCGCTCCTATTTCTTTGGAGTGTACTATGGTTTCTAATAAACTATTCTTTCACCATTTTATTTCTGTGTCTCGTTCGTGCAATTCTTTGTTCGAGTCGCCAAGTACCCTGGACACCGCGCGGAGAAAAGCCAACTCTCCCCTACCCCTAGGAGTCACAGGAGGAGTCTGTGGAAAAGCATGCGTCAGATCCCGACCCCTCTGTCTCCCCAAGGTCTCCGGACAGTGGCCAGAGGAGGCGGATGGCAGGAGAAAAGAGGTGGAAACGCAAAAGGGAGACCTAAAGAGAGGGGGCAGGTTGGAAGGGACAAGGAGCGCGCAGAGGAAAGCAGACATTGAGGTGTGGGGTAGGGTTAAGGCCGTGCAAAGGGTGAGGGTCGGACTGCATTCTAGAAGGAATGCGCTGAGGCCGCACGTCAGGGGCTACTGGGGATTCTCGTTCCACCAATGGCAACACGGAGCGCAGAGAGGAGGTGGTGTGCCCAAGATGTACATCACTTTGCAAGGTGGGCGCTAGCACTTGAACCCAAATCTGATCCCAGTCCCGGGATTTTATTTAGGTCGGTCACAGGGAAGACAGGCCAGTGGGCGAGAGACGCGAGGCCTGGGGCAGCAGGAGCAGAGTCGCACGGGGGTAGACGGAAAGCTTCGCCCAAGGCTGGTAGGCCAATTAAACATCAAAGACCCAGGTGGCCAAGTCCAAATAATCCTGGCAATCAACTTCCATGCAGCGATTTTCCCGCGGTCCCAGCCTTCAACGGCTTCGGACTTGAAGGCGGCGTCGGAAATGCGCAACCAGTATTCGGGGGCTTTCGGAACCTCCCGAGAGATGGTGAGGAACTGTTGGAAACGTCAGGGCAGGAGTCAAACATCAAACGATATTTCGGAAGGGCCACAATTTCCTTAGAAACATTCAAGAATACCGGAGATCCCCGGAAAACGTTTAAGAGGCAGCCGAAATCTGCCGATTCGGGAATTTCCGAAGCTTCTGTGGCATTCGGGAATTTCCGGAGCTTCTCGAGAAGCATTCGGGACTTCTCGGCTCTTTACGATCTCTTCAGGAGTCTTAGGTCCTTAGCAGATCCCTTCTTTGTCCAGGTTGTGAGGGCGACTGGTCTCGACAGGCCCTCGGCAATTTCCGGAAGTGTTCGAGCTAGGTCTGAGAGTGGCGCCCTCTGGCGGTAAGAACTCTCACCACCCCCCACACCCCACCACCCCCTTCTACCCCCTCCTTGCTGGGCCAGGACGCGCAGATGCAGTTGCGCGCCAGCGGCTGTTCCGACCGGATGTGGTTGCTGCTGAGATCAGTTCCGGCGAGTGACGGTGCGGACGGGTCAGAAGCGTAGAGGCGGCGGCAAAATGGCGGCGCCTGAGGAGCGGGATCTAACCCAGGAGCAGACAGAGAAGCTGCTGCAGTTTCAGGTAGCAGCGAATGCTCGGTGCAGCCAGTGCCGCCGCGGGCTGGGGAGTGGGCCCCCAGAGGAGCCCAGAACCCTCCTGAGATTGGGTCCGAGCTGCTTCTGAGACCAGCAGGCGGCCCCCTCCCCCCCCAGACGCCAACTGCCCTGCTGCCCCTGGCCCCCGAGCCTCTGTCGGTTCTCGGCCTTCAGCCTTGGCTGCTGCCATACCCGCCTTTCCCCTCTCCCGTCAGCGAGTCAGCTTCCCTGATGTCCCTTAGCGGCACCCGTCCTCCGCCATCCTTCCCCGGTCGGACACTCTGCCCAACGACTCTGAATCTACCTGAGATGCTTAATCCCCACCGCGGAGTTGGCCTCGTTTCGGGTCCCTGGAAAACCTGCTGCCAGCATCCCATGCCATTTCCACAAACATTTACTGAGGGCTTCTTAGGTGCCAGGTTTTGTGTTGGGCGCTCTGGTGGGGGAAGGGCGGGCCTGGCTCCCGCCCTAAAGGTGTGGGAGGACACCATGTAAGGAGACAAGTGCTACGTTATAAATGTCATCAGTGGCTTCTGACAGGGTTTACTACCCTGGGCTTAGTCCTGAAGTCACGTGCTTGACTGTGCTTGAGGAGGATGGTAACTTGCAGAAATCGGCCTCAGTGGGTGTGGAGTTGAGAACTTCTGGCACTAAGCACTTTTCTCTGAGTTTGATGGAGAATCTGGGTGGAGGAGACCACCAGGGTGGGTTAACCTTGGCTCTTTGTTACCCTGATACCAGTTTCCTTATTGTTTCTAAAATATACACCTTAAAAATGTTTGCTCCCTAAGGGTGTTCTGGAGATTTAATGAGTTTATGGATGTCTGAAGGACTTTGTAAACTGTAAAATGCTCCCAAACAGTATTGCTGCTTATTAATCATTATTTAACTTAGGAAAGAATTAAAGTTTGTGGTACGTTTTTTCCTAATGTAAAAATGTGCTAAATATTTATTCGTTTCAGCAGTTACTTACCAACAACCTTAGTGCTCAGGCACTGCTAGTTAGTAAGTGGTGGTGTCAGATTTAAAGCTGGGTCCATCTTTCTAGAACCTTTCCTGAGCTCTTGACTTGTGTGCTATACAACCTGGATAAATATCAGTGTTCAACTGAGTGTGGACTGCAAATGCTGTGATACTGGGTTTTTTGTTTTCTTTTTTTAACAACTTCTCACTTTTCTGTAATTTCCTTGATTTTACCGTAATTGATTTTGAAGTGTTTTTTTCTCTTCAACTGAGTAGTGATATCTGAAACTAATAGAATATTGTGTGTTAATTATACATCAGAAAAAATGAGCAGGGGGTTGGACGTGTACCTATAAGTGGAAAAATACTATTGGAAGTAGTTGACATTTGATTGGAGTTTTGAGTAGAGAAATGGATGACACGGTAAATTAGAATCAGAATGAATAAACAGCTTCCACTTCCTGGTAGACCACTAATTGCAGAGTTTTGTTTAACTTTGGCAGATCGTTTTACCCACTACAGCGTTTCAGGGATAAGACCCCTGTTGTTAAATGTAACGTGGTGCTCTGAGTTGTAAGTCATGATGTACTTGGTAGTATGCTGGTGGGAGAACATGATTACGTGCTAGCATTTCTGAGATAAAGTGCATAGGAACCTCTGTTTTAGTCGTCATCGGACATCTCTCAGTAAGAGAGGCGAGTAGCAGGTTAAAGTTGAATTGAGATTGCGTTATGAAATTGGATTTAATAAGGCAAATGTATTTTACATTTATGTGTTCTTTAAGCAGTTGCTGGATCAGGTTCATCATCCGAATTGCCATTAAACGTTCTTTGAAATTTACTAGGTGTCAAGCACTATACCAGGTATTTGATGTACATTAACTCTTTCAAACCTCTTAAAATAACACCATAAGGTGTTAACCGCGTCGATTTATTGATGAAGAAACAGGCTCTGAGAGGTCAGGTAGCTTGCACAAGGAGTAAGTGGCCGAGAGTTAGAGATCCATACCCATAACCATCTGTTTGGTCTACAAGCTAATGGAGAAGCCACATACATACATGAACGAGTACCGTGCAGTGTGTTAGTGCTCCTAGTGCGGTATGGTGTAAACTAAGCGCTGTGGGGATTTAGGGAACGATAGGAGCACTGGTGGGGGTAAGGGGGCAAAGAAGGATGGCTAATAGTTAATCAGTATCTCCTGTGCCTTTGTGCTTGTCATCCTCGCAGTAGCCTTGCAAAAAGTGCCGTAAGGAAACAGATCTATTGAAATATTTGCTTAAGGTCACTAAGCTATTAAGTAGTGGAGATGGAATTAGAGTTAGAAATCTAGTGGTTCTGGCTCTGGACTTCAAGGCTGGGCTCTTTGCACCCACTGTACTTGGCCACTTTGAAGGAGGAACAGAATTTCAACAGGTGAAGGACATGAGGAGAGGATTCATAGCTGAGGAAACAGCTCAAGCAAGGTGTGGAGATGGAGTGTGGAATGTGTTTGTTGCGATGGGTTTCTAGAAGTGGAAGTGGAAAATAAGACTGGAAAGGTAAATTAGAGCCAGGGCCTCCAAAGCCTTTGAAAGGTTTAAATTTTAACCTGTAGGCATGGGAGCCATCACAGGTTTTTTTCAACTCGGGAGTGACATAACACTAGGTTTCAGGTTTGCTTCACTAAGAGTGTGGGGCATGCGCTTGGAATCCCCACAGGGGTTGGGACAGAACAGAGTGAAACTGCTAGGAGCTGGTTCTCAACATGTTGCTTCATTTGATATATTGAAATTAGTAAAAGTAAAATATTTTAGAAATCTCAGGTTTCGTCTCTTTCACATTTTTGTGACATGTGGTTTGATTGCAACTCCCTAGGATATGTTTATCATGCTTCTCAGTCCGTTTGATGTCTTCCAAGATTTTTGTAGTTATCCTTGTCTCCTATTTATTTTGGAGCCAGTTGAGTGTGAATAACTAATGCAGACATTTGTTTTAAGCTGTTTCAAGTGGGAAAGAATAGGTTTTAAGAAGAACTAATGCAGGTTTGGGAAAAGTTACTTTTATTGCCATCCATTTCCTCAAATTTCCAGAGACAGGAGATTCCCCTAGTGTCTTGGTTTGCTGCCTTTAGGTTGCTGTTTGAACCCCTGGAGAAGGATGACAGGGACGGAGAGAGAAGGGTCTAAAGAAGCTATGCGTGGCCAGTGCAGGAAGAAACACTATCTTTCTGCTTGTACAGGAGTAAGAAATTTCTTTCCTCTTCAGTGCATATTAAGGTCTGACCCTTGTTCTCTTAAATTATAGAAAAATAAGCCTGTACTCTGGGCTGTAGAATCAAACTCATTTTGCAAATTTTCTCTTTTGGCTTCATCTGACTCTTTATTATCTAAAGGAAAAAATATACAGTGGTTTTTGTTCATGTATTCTAAAAAAAGTCATAGAGTGATCTGTTTGAATTTTTTGTCAGGGAGTTTGATGTTGTAGAGAAAATATGAGCTTTGAAACTTGAGGCAAATCTGACTTAGCCTTTTGACTTAGTTTCTGGTGAGTTCTGCGACCTTGGGCAAGTTCTCACTTCTTTGAATCTTTTCTCATCTATAAAATGGGGATATTATCGAATTCACAGCTTTTTTTTTAACTTTAAAAAAATCTACCAAGTTAATACGTGCTTATTGCAAATCAGCATAAATTCTATAAACAGGTAATTAAATCTCATCTTTTCCCCTCATCCTCATTCCTGGTTTGTTGTATATCTCTGTATACTTTTTTCCTTCTGCATCTACAGATACACAAATGCTTCATATATGAGCTCTCTTACCCTAACCGCTTAATCTAACAGATGTCCTCCATGTTCTTTTTCTTGTTGGATTCCTCCCCCTTTCTTTCGCCTCCCCCCCACACACACACTCCAGTTCAAGCCGTTGTATCTCAGTCTAGTTGTGTAGGACACAGCTCCTTGGCCCACGCTTGTATTACGAGTCTTGCGCTTCCCCTGGCTGAGAGGCAGGCGGTTGCCGGTCGGTGAGCCCACGGCAGCCCAGCTTCAGGCAGAGCTGTTGTTCACAATCTTAGCTGTAGAGGGCGCAGCTCACTGGCCCACGTGGGAATCGAACCTTGGCATTGGAAGCACGGTGCTCCTACCACCTGAGCCACCGGGCCGGCCCCCTCCATTTTCTAAGGTCTGCACTCTAATATGCCCAAGTATATTTGCTTTCACCAGTCGAATAGTGCTCTTGACAAGTCAGCTGTATTTGCTACCAAACCAATGGCAGTGTGTGCTGCTTGTATTTGTTATATGAATATATTACATAAACCAATAAAATAGCAATGCAAAAGGAGTTTTTGTTTATCTGAAAATGAAAGGCTACATTATGGCAAGTTGCTGAAAAATTGCTGTTCACTTAGGTGTGGGCAATCTTTGGGGAAAATCATATAAGGATTGTGCAGGTACTGCTCGGTCAGGGTTTGAGGTTGCACTCCACTTCAAGAAATGAAATCAGTGTCTTAGGGATACGATTTATGCTAGAAAGACTTCAAAGAACGTCAGTGGACCCATTCCCCAAAGAAAAGGGTAGGTTTTCATCAAAAGATTGCTGCATAAATGTGTATGCTTTATGTTTAAATGAAGTATTTAAATAATGTCTACAATGTTTTTATTCCTCACTTTAAGTGACTTTTTAGTTAATTGGCTAGTTATGGGCCTCATTCTCATTGGGTAAGAGAGCGCTGCTCTTTGTCTTACGGAGATTGAATCAGATATTTAGGAAAGTGAGCATAGCATAGTAAATTGTCGTGAAGACTGGCTGTGGAGTAAGAATTTGAATCCTAATTTCTCCAGTTATAGTAAGTCTTTACTTAACGTTGTCAATAGGTACTGCAACTTTAAGTGAAATGACACACTATAACGAAACCACTTTTATCATAGGTAATTGATATAAACAAGAGTTAAGTTCTTAGGGTACCTCATCAACTGTTCTAACGAGACAATGCTAAGGGCCTGTTGTGCTACCTTGGTGACCTTGGGCAAGTTATTAACCTTTCTGCCTTAGTTTCTTCATCTAAATACTAATAAAGTTACTTACCTCATGGGGTTGTTTCAATAATTAAATGTCAGTGTATCTAAAGCACTGGCAAATATTAACCACTTAAACGTTAAACATGATTATGTGGTTTTAGTAGACAAGGTGGACAGTCAGGTTGTTTTCATTTTTTGGTTTCTTACAAATAATGCTGCAGTGAATATCCTTGTACGTATCCAGCTATCCCATTCTCAGTCAACCCTTATTTTTTGGCACCTACTGTGTGCTAGTTATAGTTCGCAGCACAGGGTATGTGCATACATAATTATTAGCCTGTGGAGCTCACATTCCAGTGAGAGGAGACTGGGAAGAGTCAGAATAAGTGAAACACATACTGTGTTTGATGGCGGTGAGTGCTATGGAGAAAAATAAATAGCGGATTCTGAAGAGTGTTTAATTTTAAATAGGATCATCAAGGGAAGGCCTCACCGAGAAAGTGTCATTTGTGTGAAAATGTGAAGGAAGTGTAAAACAGGATTCCAGATTGAGGGGCTAGGTGTGCCAGAGCCCTGAGGCATGGTGTTGAGGGACCTTGTTCAGGATGGCAAGGGGCCAATGTGGCTAGAACGGAGGGAGGGAGGAAGAAAGTAGTAGGAGATCAAGTCAGCGAGTCGAAGGCAGGTCCAGTTCCTAGAAGGCCTTATAAGCTATTATAAGGATTTTGGCTTTAACTCCAAAGTAAGATGGGTAGCCTGGGAAGATTTTTTTTTTTTTTTTTGGATGTTATTGGGGAAGGGGAACAGGACTTTATTGGGGAACAGTGTGTACTTCCAGGACTTTTTTCCAAGTCAAGTTGTTGTCCTTTCAATCTTAGTTGTGGAGGGTACCGTTCAGCTTCAAGTTGTTGTCCTTTCAGTCTTAGTTGTGGAGGGCGCAGCTCAGCTCCAGGTCCAGTTGCCGTTGCTAATTGCAGGGGGCGCAACCCACCATCCCTTGGGGGAGTCGAACCAGACAACCTTGTGGTTGAGAGCCCCGCTCCAACCAACTGAGCCATCCGGGAGCTCAGCGGCAGCTCAAGGTGCCGTGTTCAATTGTAGTTGCAGGGGGTGCTGCCCACCATCCCTTTCGGGACTCGAGGAATTGAACTGGCAACCTTGTGGTTGAGAGCCCACTGGCCCATGTGAGAATCGAACCGGCAGCCTTCGGAGTCAGGAGCATGGAGCTCTAACTGCCTGAGCCACCAGGCCAGCCCCGCCTTGGAAGATTTTGATTAATGATAGGATTTATGATTAGGGCCTGGCTATTTTTCTTAAGGTTAACCTGAAGGGAAGGTAGGGAGACAGGTGATTTTTGCAGTGATTCAGGATGCTTAGGTCAGGATGAAGGAGGAAGTAGTCGTTAGGAGTTGGATTCTCAATACACAGGGGTCCCGCCTTATCCGAGGGGCATACATTGCAAGACCCCCAGTGGATGCCAGAAACCCCGGCTAGTACTGAAGCCTGCACTATGTTTTTTCCTACACGTACTCACCTTTTCACTTACAGGAAGCACTTCCAGGTTCTCTTTGGCATATCCGAACTGCCAGCATCACTACTGTTGTGCTTTGGGGCCGTTATTAATTAAGGGTGACTTGGACACCAGCACTGTGACACCACAGAGGCAGCTGCTAAATGACTAAGGTATACAGCGTGGATACGCTGGACAAAGAAGGTTCGTGTCCCGGGTGGGGTGAATGGGACAGTGCAAGATTTCTTCATGCTGCTCAGAATGGCATGCGGTTTAAAACTTATAAATTGTTCTGGAATTTTCCATGTAATACTTTCAGATGTAACCAAAACTGGGGAAAGTGCAACCCTGGATAAGGGGGACTACTGTGTACATAAAGAAGAAAAGATCAGCGGGCTGAGCCCCGGGGCACTTGGGTCTTTATCATTCTAAGGATGTAAGGAAGACCTAGCAAAGGAGACTAAATGGCAAGGGAGGTAGGAGGAAATCCAGTGTGTTGTCCTAGGATTCAAGTGAAGGAACTTGAGGAATGAGAACAGGCCTTTGGATTTGCATTGTGGGGTCATTGGTCACTGACTAGAAGTTTCGTTGGAATGTTGGGGAGGCGAAGGCTTAACTGGAGTGAGTTCAAGAGACAGTGGCACGAGAAGTTGGAGATTTCTGCAGGTTTTGCTCTAAAGAGGAAAGCGATTGAGCAGAAGCTGGAGTGGGGAAGACAGGTGGATATTTTTTTTTAATTTGGGAGAAATATCGGCATGTTTGTACGCTAACCAGGAACACGCATTAGAGAGAAAATTGGTGTGGAAGAAGGAGAACTGCTATTGCCATGTCCTTGAGTGACGGGGTAGGGTTAGGTGTACGAGACGGGAGGAGGGACCGGCCTCTGCCAGGGGCACGATTCAGTTTGTCCGCAGGAAAAGAAGGTGAATGTGTGCCACAGATGCAAGTAATAGGCTGATGTGCTGGTTGGAGCGTTTGATTCTTTTTTTCTGTGAAACAGAAAAACAAAATCATGACCTAAGAATAAGGATGGAGCAGGTGTTAGATGTTTGAGGAGAGAGACGGCATGGTTGGCTCGGAGAGTGGCAGTGAATTGACTAGACAACTGGTATAAAGGCCAGGCAGTATTCCAGACCCACTTGGAGTTAGTGATCATCAATTTATTTAAAGTGGGACCAGTCAGCCTCCCTTAGCTGTGAGGATACAGGTGCAGAGTAGGCAGAGGGTTGGAATTTTCAAAGATTCTGGTGTAGCCAGGGGAATATGGTTATGATAGAGCGGCAAAGGGGTTGAAGATGTGAGCAAGAGGGGTGATAATGTTTGACTGTAGACTTTGTGATCAGTAGGACAGGAAATGGGGACACGAGAAGTGCTGAGGTGCATGACAAGGTAGAGTCAATGGATTGCAGGTCCCGCAGGTGGAGGAATTTAAAGACAGCATTAGAAGGAGGAAGCTGAAGATGTGGAGGGAAGTGATAGGGGAATGTGGGGGGGGGGGCTTGCAGTGATTGACATGGTGAGGTCTAGGGTTTGAACCCAGATGGAGTGGTAGATAAGGAATTGAAGCATTAGAGCAATTATGCAAATAATAACACCAGGACACTAATAGAGTTGGAGAGAATGACAGGAAGCCAGGAGCTAAAATTTTAGAGTGAGAAGCAGTGATTTGCAGTGAGCAAATGACCCCAACAAGGAAGGGACAGTGAGTGTATATACACTGATGGAATTTTGAAATTTGGAGGTGTTTTTGTTTTTGATGTCATGTAAGCGTTTATTGAGCATTTACTTTTTACAAAGTGTTCTAGATCTACTGTATCATTGATTCGTCCCAGGAAACAAATGGTGTAGGTTCTGGTGTTGGTGAGTAAACTAGGATCCGTAGGGAGTTTACACCAGGTTCATAGTGACGAGCTTAGATTGGAATCCAGAACTCGGGATTCTTTCCTACCGCCTAGCACTGCCTCTCTCGCCCTAAATGTTGATTTGGTTTCAACTACAGGTGAGTGGGGCCAATAGAAAGAGCTATGTGGCAGTTTCATGGAAGAGAACGCAGCAAAGGAAGTCCAAAGTGTGATGCTTATCCTGGACTTCACACTCCTAATTCTCTTAACCGCCTCTTTGTGAAGGTGGACCTTTTAAGGAGAAGGGAAGAAGAATCCTCCCCAGTGGGAAGGAACAAGGAGGACAGTTCCCTCACTACCAGTACCCACAGACACGAGAAAGGAAATGGGAGAGAGACAGGGCTTCAGGGGAAGACGTACCTTCAGGGAAAAGCTAAGTTTCAGTTAGAACACGAAGGTGGAGATGTTCAGGGAAGAAGGTAAGGATGCAGGAGATGTTGCTGATAATAGGGCTTTTATTTTGTAGAATGCAATCCTAAAATGTGATGTTACTGGGTCAAAATCAATGTCCTTTGTACATTTTAATAGCTCCTGCTAGACTGCTTGCTGTCCAGGGAGTTTTGGCAGCTCACACGCCCACCAAGAGGATGTGAGAGAGGACCTGTTTCCCCACACCCTTTCCAGCACTGGGCAATATCTTTTTCAATTTTTGTCGATCTGATTAAATTTTTTAAAGTTCTCGTTTTAATTTGCATTTCTACTGTTAGTGATGATTGTAGTTTTTGGTTTTGTTTTTGCCATCAGTTGAGTTTGAAAAGCTAATGCAAACACTTGATTTAAGCTATTTCAAATAGGAAAGAATAGGGACCTAGGAGTGAGGGGTTGGCTCATTGGTCTCTATTTTTAAAGAGATAACGCATGCATCCCTTGGTGTATGGAAGGTTTGCTTTCTGGCCAAGTTGGTTGCAGAATAAAAATGCTGATTTTTGAGATTCAACCCCATTGTTTCATTGTATAAACTCCTAATTATACATGAGCTTGAGCTTCTTTTGTGTATTTATGATTAGGTATTGTGTAAATTGCCTATTATTCATTTTCTGTTGGCTTATTTGTAGATTCCCCACCCCTGACGTTTGGAGTTTCAGTTTTGTCTAAGAATGCCTTGTGCTTAATGAAGTATACAAATGTTGTCTCCAGTTTCTTCAAAATATTTTATAGCTTTTCTTTTTAAAATCAGATCCTTAATCCATGGGGAATTTTATTTTTTGTATGTGTAAGAATCTCACTTTTTTCTGGAAGAGACTATAGGTTAGCTAAATAATACATCCCTCCCTCTTAAACCAGGGTTTAAGGAGCCTTTGATCATCTGTCTGCTGGTACCATTGCTGAATGAATAACAATAGCTTTATTCTAAGTTTTAATATCTGATAGGACAAGACTCTTCCCTTTTCTTTCTTTGTTTCCTTTTTTCTTTCTTTCTTTGAAGAATTATTGGTAATTCTCACAAGTTCTTTCATTTACATTTAAAAATCATTTTTGCTGTTGTAGAATTATTGGAATTACATAAAATATATTAATTTGGGACTGGTTGGCATTCAGGAACGTGTACCTCTCTATTCAGATGTCACATGTCCTTTAAAACATATTTTGTAACTTCATCTAGATTTTGTATATTCCTTATTAAACTTATTGCTAGGTATTTTGTAATTTTGGTCACCCTTGTGAGTGGGATATTTATTTCTAAATGGTTACAAATAGAAAGAAATGCTGTTGAATTTTGTACATTTATCTTGACTTTTTGGACCTTCTACCTATTATCATGTTTTCTGCTCATTATTAATAGTTTTCTGGTTTGGACTCTTGGGCTCTTTTTAGTTTTTAAATTACAGTTTTATTGAGATTTAATTTAGATACCATAAAATGACCCTTGTAAAGTACACAATTCCGTGGTTTTCAAAGCTGTGCGATCGTCATCAGTGTGTACCTGCAAAGCATTTTCGTCACCCAGAAAGAAACCCATTGGCAGTCACTCCCCATTCTTCTCTCCTTGTAACCCCTGGCAATCACTAATCTTGATTCTGTCTCTGTGGATTTGCCTGTTCTGGGCATTTCATGTAAATGGAATCATACACTGTGTGGTCTTTGGTGTCTGGGTTTTCTCACTGAACATAATGTTCTCCAGGTTCATCCGTGTTGTAGCCTGTGTCAGTACTTCGTATCTTTTTGTCGCCAAATAATATTCCATTGTGTGGCTAAAACCACATTTTGTTTATCCATTCATTAGTTGGTGGCTATTTGGAGTGTTTCCACGTTTTGGCTATTATTATTAATGCTGCTATGAATATTTGTATACAAAACTTGTGTGGACATGTTTTCGTTTCTCCTAGAAGTAGAATTGTTGGGTCACATGGTAACTAACTTTTTGAGAAATTGCCATACTGTTTTTCCAAAGCAGCCATGCCATTTTCCCCACCAGTACTGTTTGAGAGTACCCATTTTTTTTCACATCCTCACTAACATTTGTTAATCTTCCATGTTTGTAGCCATCCTAGTAATGTGAAGTGGTATCTCGTTGTTTTTTTGTTTTTTGATTTTTTTCCCCTTCCACCTTCCCCACCCCCACTCCGGTTCAAGCCGTTGTTTCTCAGTCTACTTGTGTAGGACACAGCCACCTGGCCCATGCTGGTATTATGAGCCTTGCGCTCCCCAGGCTGAGGCAGTCAGTCACCAGCTCACAGCAGCTCACAGCAGCTCTCGCCGGCTGCTGGCCACTCAACACTGGCTGCAGGCCACTCATGCTGGCCACCAGCCACTCTTAGCAGCACACAGCAGCCCACCACAGCCCAGCTCCAGCGAGAGCTGTTTTTCACAATCTTAGCTGTAGAGAGCGCAGCTCACTGGCCCATGTGGGAATCGAACCGGCGACCTCTGTGTTAGGAGCACGGCGCTCCAAGCACCTGAGCCACCGGGCACATATCTTGTTGTTTTGATTTGCATATCCCTAGTGACTTAAATGATGTTATACATCTTTTCATATGCTTATTGTCCATTTATCTTTGGAGAAGTTCTATTCAAATCCTTTGCTCATTTTTTAATTGGGTTATTTGTCTTTTGTTGGGTTGTAAGAATTCTTTATATATTCTGTATACAAGTTCTTTATCAGATCTATGGTTGGCAAAAATATCCCATTTTGTGGGTTGTCTTTTCACTTTCTTGATGGTACCTTTTGAAATTTTTCATTTTGATGAAGTCTAATTTATTTGTTGTATCTTTTGTTTCTTACACTTTTGGTGTCACATCTAAAAAACCATAGCCTAATTCAAGGTGACAAAGATTTAACACCTATTTTAAGAGTTTTGCAGTTTTAGCTCTTTCACATAAGGTATGATCCATTTTTAGTTAATGGATGTCAGGTAGGAGTCCAGCTTCATTCTTTTGCAAAATTTGTTGAAAAGGTAAGTCTAACCGTTGCTGAAAACTGGTTGACCATAACTAAGGGTTTACTTCTGGACCTCATTTCTGTTTTTCTTTTTTAAGATTTTTATAATAGTAAAATATAGCTAACATACAATATTATGCTAGTCTCAGGTTATTCAACAGTACCCACCTAGCACCATACAGAATTATTACTACATTATTGATTATATTCCCTATGCTACAGAAGGGATCACCATAGTAAGTGCAGCAACCATCTGACACTGTACCATGCTATCACGATATTATTGATCTTTCCACCCTTTTTAAATTTTTCAATTAAAGTTGACATTCAGTATTATTCTATATTAGTTTCAGGTGTATACCATAGTTCTTAGACATTTGTATAATTTAGGAAGCGATCCCCTGACTAGTATCACCTGGCACTATACAGTTACTATCATATCGTTGGTTCCACTCCCTATACTATATGTCCCCAGGGCTATTTTATAACTACCAATTGGACCTCATTTCTATTCCATCAATCTTGTATCTATCCTAATGCTAATACTACACTGTCTTGACTATTGTAGCTGTGTAATAAGTATGAAATCAGTAAGTGTGAATCCTTGAACTTTGTTCTTTTTCAAAATTGTTTTGGCTATTCTGGGTCCCTTTCATTCCCAAATGAATTTTAGGGTCACCTTGCCAGTTTCTGCAAAACAGCAGCTGGGATTTTGCTAGGGATTGCTGTTCACTCTGTTGATCAATATTGGGAGTATTGTCATCTTGACAACACTCGCCTTCCAATCTGTGAATATGAGGAGGCTTTCCATTTATTTAAGTCATCTTTAGTTTGTCTCAGTGTTTTGTAGTTTTTTTCTGTACAAGTCTTACACTTTTGTTAAATTTATTCCTAAATATTTTACTTTTTTCAATGGTAATAAAAAGAAGTGTTTTCTTACTCATTTTCAGATTGTTCATTGCTAGCGTGTAGAAATAGAACTGATTTTTTTTTTTCCCCAGGACTTTTTTCCAAGTCAAGTTGTTGTCCTTTCATTCTTAGTTGTGGAGGGTGCTGTTCAGCTTCAAGTTGTCCTTTCAGTCTTAGTTGTGGAGGGCGCAGCTCAGCTCCAGGTCCAGTTGCCATTGCTAGTTGCAGGGTGTGCAGCCCACCATCCCTTGCGGGAGTCGAACCGGCAACCTTGTGGTTGAGAGCCCGTGCTCCAACCAACTGAGCCATCCGGGAGCTCAGCTGCATCTCAGCTCAAGGTGCCATGTTCAGTCTTAGTTGCAGGGGCGGAGCCAACCATCCCTTGTGGGAGTTGAACCGGCAACCTTGTGGCTGAGAGCCCACTGGTCCATGTGGGAATCGAACCCGCAGCCTTCGGAGTTAGGGGCATGGAGCTCTAACCGCCTGAGCCACTGGGCCGGCCCTAGAACTGATTTTTATATATTGATCTTGTATTCTGCAACCTTGTTGAACTCATTCCTTTTTTTTTTTGTAGATTTCTTAGGATTTCCCATATACAAGATCATGTTATCTATGCATACATATAGCTTTACTTCTTTTTAATCTGGCTGCCCTTTTCTTTTTCTTGTTTAATTGTTCTAGTATAATGTTGAATAGAAGTTGCAAGAGCAAACATCCTTACCTTTTCCTGATCTTTCTCCAAGCATAATAAGTCGTTCACAATTGTTATGTTAGCTGTGAGTGTTTCTTAGATGCTCGTTTTCAGGGTCGAAAACCTCCCTTGTATTTCTAAATTTTTATCATGAAAGGGAATCTTGGGTTATTAAAGGGTTAAATGAGATAATGCATGTAAAGTGCTTGATCCATACTAGGGCCCTATCAAACAAGGGGGCAGTCCTGGTGAATACTTAACTGTACACGTGTTCTTTTACATTTCTCTTGATTTTTCTGGGAAATATTTAATAAAGGGTGGAATTGAGAATTTGCGAAAATGCTGTCCTTTTTTTAAATTGGTATTTAGGAGATAAACACTTATCAAGGAGCCTAAACTATACTTGAAGGGGTCTGAGTCCTTTTCAGAAAGAATATAGAAAAGATTTTACATATAGAAAACTTGTCGGATACTACTCAAATGTACAGAACTAAACCTGTGGGTAGGGAAGTAAAAGTATTGGTAATTTAATATTAATACATTATATTTCGTTAGCTTTTTCCTAGCCTTTTCCCATACAAAATGATGACATTCTAAGTCTTTCATTCCTTCTTCAATGAAACCAAAAGTCGGTTCTTTGAAAAAAAATCAAAATTGACAAAGCCTTAGCTAGATGGGCAAAGAAAAAAATAGAAGATGCAGATTACTGAAATCATAAATGAAAATGGAGACATCACTGATTCTGCAGAAATAAAAATGATTAAATGAAGACGATGAATGGAGGTATGCCAACAAATTGGATAACCTAGATAAGATGGACAAATTCCTAGGAACACAAAACCTACCAAGATTGAATCACAAAGAAACAGAAAATTTGAATAGACCTATATCAAACTAGGAAGGAGGTTGAATCCGTAATCAACAATCTCCCAACAAAGAAAAGCCTTGGACCTGATGGCTTCACTGGTGAATTCTACCGATCATTTAAAGAACTAATTCCAATCCTTCTCAAACTCTTCCAAAAAACTGAAGAGAGGGCGGCCAGTTGGCTCAGTTCGTTAGAGCACAGTGTTCATAACACCAAGGTTGCCAGTTCAATTCCCACATGGGCCAGTGAGCTGTGCCCTCTATGACTAGATTGAAAACGACTTCATTGGGAGCTGATGGGTCCTGGAAAAACACACTGTTGCCCAATAAAATTAAAATAATAATTAAAAATAAAAAACCCGAAGAGAAGAGAACACTTCTTAATTCTATGAGGCTAGCATTGCCCTAATACCAAAGTTAGATGAAGACAATACAAGAAAACTACAGACCAATATCACTTATGAACATTAACAGAGAAATTCTCAACAAAATATTAGCAAACTGAATTCAGCAACGTATTAAAGGGATTACAATGACCAAGTGGGATTTATTCTTGGAATGCAAGGATGGTTCAACATACAAAAATCTATCAATGTAATATACCACATTAACAGCGAAGGGGCAAAAATCCACATGATTATCTTAATTAATATACAAGTGTCTTTTTCTTGTCCACATGAAACTAAAGTTTTATGATAGCATTCTCATTTTTAATGTTTCCTTCATGTTTCTTAATAGCTAACTTAAGCATTGTATACTTAGGTGTTTCCCCAAAAAGGAGACTGAGTCTTACTTATATTAATTTTTGCTCCAACAGACACATTTGGGCTTATGTTCAGGGGATGTCATCCTGAAAAATCATGCTAGGGCTTATTTTCAGGGAAACACGGTAATCTTTACAACCCAATGGGTTAATCACTATTTTTATTTACATTTTACCAATAAAGAAATTGAATCTCACAAATATGCCTAAGGTTACCAAGATAGTGAGTGGTAGAGTTATAATGAAGGATTATAGAGGACTCTGGTGTCCTCTAACTTTCCAACAAAGCTCAACCACTTATTCAGTCTACTTTTTAATTGCTTGGATAAAGAATATTGTGGGTTTCTTTTGGAAATGTTCATCCATGTGTTGTTTTAACATAGATTCAGATAGTTGCACATAAAACATCTACACTTGTGTGCTATCATTGTGTCCAATCAATTAATCAAATATTTAAGAATCTATGTGGGTATGGTTATCTCTTGATTCATGGAACATTTGGTTTGATAGCCAGTAATGGTCTAAACCTGTGGTTCCCAAACCAATTCTATGGGAAAACTCTTTCTTGGTTATTAATAGTGTTCTTTTAAAAAAGACTGTCCCCTATGTGAGGCTTTGAAGTTAAATTTTCTTTTTAAAGGACCTCTCAAAACCTTTAAAAGATTTATTGTGAATTTCAAAAAGAAAGGGATTTGATATGCAGCATTTTACAGTTTTAAATTTGACACCCAACTCTTTGTCCATAGAGCAAAACTATACCAACAAATTGTTGACCCTGGGCATAAAGAAGAACAGTTTTATATACGTCAATAAGCTGATGTTTAGCTACGAGAAGGTACTATGAAGAAAGAAGAGAATAGGAATATGAAGACTGCACAGTTCTGCCACCCTGTTGCTCTGTGACTCAGGAAAGCTTGTTCACTCCGCCAAGCGTCTTTCCTTTTGTGCAGAGTGAGGGGTTGAATTATTGTCCTCAACTTATCTTCACTTTTTAATGTGAAAATTAGAAACTCCAGATATTTTTTTCTCAAACAGAAATTTGAAATTTCCTGAATTGAAAATTTATTGGAAACGTCTTGTTTTCTAGCATGAATTAATCAAATAATAATGCCAGGTATTGTGGCATAAGAGGAGACAACTTGGTCTTTGGGGCAGTTATTCTAGGTTTCAGTCTCAGCTTCACCACTTATTATTCTAGACAAGACTATTCTTAGACAAGGTACATAATGCCTTGAATCTTTGGCTTTCTCAGTGGTGAAAATGACGGCGTTATTACTTACAGTGCCTATTACATAGTAATGGGCGCTTAGTAAATGGAAGCTGTTGTTATTTAATTTGTGAAATCAGTAATTAAACGTGAATAATGAACATCTGAGTGTAAAAGTTTTAGTTATAGATCAGAGCCTAGGTGTGATTACTTCGCTTCCTAAAGGGACTTCAAACTCCATTTCTCCTGCCACTACCAGAGAGCGCATGCTGCTTATTGCATAAAGCAAAGCTATCTGTGTGGTAGGAAGGAGAGAACAAAGATCCCTGGTGTTGCCAAGTTTTTCTCTGGGAATAACTGCAAACAAGTTAAAATACGCATCCTCATCAATCCAGAGCCAGCAAGCCAACTGGAATTTACGGAGTTCTTAGACTTCAGCTGAGATTTCACACCAACCTCCTACAGTGTGTGTTAGTATAAACAGATGAGGTGTGGAAAGAGAAACACTTAGGAAAGCATTCTAATGATTTCACTTGGGTAGAGTGATTACTCTGGTTACCCAATCCCTATCCAAATAGTTGAACAAGACATCTGGTTAAAACACGACACCATCTATTTTTTGTGATACCTTCCTTGAATCACACATAAGCAAGAGATATATCAGAGATCACATATTTCAGAAGTGGGTTGCTAAGTAATGGTGACATCCTCTTGTCTTCTGACTTGGGAGATGAGGAAGTTAGACCAAGGCTGGAGTAGGAAAGGGCATAGAATAGTCCACACACTTCCTCCAGTCTCTCCTTTGCATTTCACTAGTGAGAGAGTGATTGGGGTTCAGGGTATTTTTTTGCCTTAAAGGTTAATATTGCCCTTCTCCTACTAAGAACTTACACCTGTGTGTAATTAAACGCAGTATTATCCTAAATCCTTGGGAAAGCAATTCAGGGAAGGGGAGTTAGCTCTAAGGTGAAAAAATCACCTTTTTTCTTTAAAAAAATTTTTTTAAATTGGGGAACAGTGTGTTTTTCCAGGACCCATCAGCTCCAAGTCAAGTCGTGTTTTTTTTTTTTTTTCAATATGTTTGTGGAGGGCACAGCTCACTGGTCCATGTGGGAATCGAACCAGCGACCTTGGTGTTATGAGCACTGCACTCTAACTGACTGAGCCAACCGGCCGCCCAGGAAAGATCATCTTGAAGCAAGGGCTATTTCTCACTAAGACAGATCTGGATGGACCTGCCCAGGAGGATATTTGTGGTAGCAGCTGACATTAGACATTGGTCCTGAGAGATGAGAGGGAGGAGGAGGTGTCAAGAGTTAAACCTTTCCATTCAGGTATCAGTTACCTTTATATCCATTGCAGCTATTTTGTCCAGTGATCTCTCAGATGACCTCAAATGTTAGTAGATCTGAATGTAAACCAGAGTTCTGAAGAGCAAGCCAGTAAGGAGAGATGGCAGATTTAGCTAACTATTATCGAGCACTTACTGTGTGCACCTGAATTTGTGTGGGGTGCTTCCACAAAATTCTTTTAAAGAGTTGCGATGTTCTCAATTGATAATGGGCATGATGGCATGTCTGTGTCATAGGATTGTTGAGGAAAATGTAGTGAAGATGGCTAGCATAGTTCCTGACAAAGTAGGAATTAATGAGTGATAGTGAGAAGAGCAATGTTTAAAAACTAGAGCAATAAACAAACATTGACGTGAGGTAGGATTCATTCATTTATTAATTCAAACATTTTCTACTGTATGCTAAGGCATAGCACCGTGTCTTGGGGATACAGAGATAAATGGGTTCTTTCCTCAAAAGAAAGTTCCTTTTAAAAGAGAATTATAACCTGTCGAGTCCCAAAGAAATTAATTTGGGAGGATCTTGAGACCAGTGACTGAGGTTATTGACTAACATTTCCTTGACTTTCCTGTTTCACCTCTCTTTTGTAAGTTCTGATAGCCAAACACGTTATTGCCAGGGAAACAATTGTAGCAACGCTAATGCATTGTCTCCAGCCAAAACAGTGTTCTTTCTCAACAAAACTCGCATTGCAAAACTCATTGGCACTGAAATGGGAATGAATATTGAGACATATTTAGCTTTTGACTCACCTTGAAACCAGCCCTATCCAATGTAAATTGGAATAGTCTTTTGAAGTACATTTTGTCAATATGTATCAAGAACTTTAAAAATGTGTATTTTTCGGGTGGCTGGTAAGCTCAGTTGGTTAGAGCGGGATGCTGGTAACTCCTGGGTTGCCGGTTCAATCCCTGCATGAGCCAGTGTGAGCTGCGCCCTCCACAACTAGATTGAAACAACTACTTGACTTGGAACTGATGGGTCCTGGAAAAACACACTTAAAATAAATTTAAAAGTTTAAAATATATATATATATATATATATATATATATATATATATACGCATATTTCTTGGATCATAATTTTAACTGGATCTTAAGGGGGAAAATCCTAAATACAGAGGAACTTTATACACGGAAATGTTCATTAATGTGCTATTTTAATAGTGGAAAATCAGAAGCAATTGTAACATCTATATATAAATTGTTTTAGACAATTGAAATATTATATAACCATTAAAATGGTTATAAGACAAAAATAAAATAAAAATGGTTATAAGGACTAATGCGGAAGGGAGTACTTGATACAATAAGAGTGCTCAAAATTGTAGAATCTAAGAGGGGAGTCGCACACAGAAGAGAAAAGGAGAGCTCCCCAAAGCTGACTGTATGCAGTGATGTGGGAAGTGGTGCTGGTTGGTGGAAAGGGTGGGGTGGAGAGATGGGACCCCAAGCCAGGAGAGGAAAAAACAGAAGAATCCTGCAAAGATCAAAAAGCAAAGGTGAATGGGTTCTTCTGAGGATGTTTACAGTCTAGAAAGGAGAAGCAAAGCCCCATTCCCCTGATAATTAAAAAAAAAGGTTTGGAAGGAAGTTTGAATCAAAATCCTATATCCTTTGCTTGGAGTGTGGGGAGCTAGAAGGAAATACACTAAAATGCAAGCCAGTTGTATTGTATCTATTATATGATATATATAATAGTGTTTGGGGCCACAAACACCTCCCTCTTCCCCAATCTTACTCTAGTATTTAAACGTTCTTTACCTAACTTATACTAGGTTTAAAAATACTTGGGCCGGCCCGGTGGCTCAGGCAGTTGGAGCTCCATGCTCCTAACTCCGAAGGCTGCCGGTTCGATTCCCACGTGGGCCAGTGGGCTTTCAACCACAAGGTTGCCAGTTCAATTCCTCGAGTCCCGCAAGGGATGGTGGGCAGCACCCGCTGCAACTAAGATTGAACATGGCACCTCGAGCTGAGATGCAGCTGAGCTCCCAGATGGCTCAGTTGGTTGGAGCGCAATCCTCTCAACCACAAGGTTGCCGGTTCGATTCCTTGACTCCTGCAAGGGATGGTGGGCAGCGCCCCCTGCAACTAGCAACGGCAACTGGACCTGGAGCTGAGCTGCGCCCTCCACAACTAAGACTGAAAGGACAACAACTTGAAGCTGAACGGCACCCTCCACAACTAAGATTGAAAGGACAACAACTTGACTTGGAAAAAAAGTCCTGGAAGTACACACTGTTCCCCAATAAAGTCCTGTACCCCTTCCCCAGTAAAATCTTTTAAAAAAATACATAAAACTGAAAGAAAACCTCGGTAGCCACCCTGTCCTGGTTATGAGTGCAGCTGTTTGAAACAGGAGTGCCAAATGAGTTCAACATGTTGTGCATTTGACCCTTTGGATGCACCACTAGCCATCCTGCTGGCTAGCGTGAGGTCAGGCAGTCTGTTTGCACGGTGCATGTAGCATCACGATAGAATAAATAAAGGTGCATTCATCTTTGGCACTCTGTTTCCACTTTTTCCCCTAATCTTTGAAAATACTTTATCAGAAATACATTTTTCTCACAAAGATAAGCAAAATTATTTCAACAGTTTTTCTCATCCTTGGTAAATAACGCTGTCATTCCATTGGCTTAAGCTTGAGTCCATCCATCGTAACATTTCTCTTAACATCCTTCCCCCATATTTAATCAATTGCAGATCCTTTTGGCTCTACCTTTACAGTATAGCCCAAACCTGTCCTCTTCTTTCCCACCTCACCATCCTATTCTAAACCACCATTCTCTTTCTCTTGCATTTCTATAAAATAGTTTCCTTGCTAGTGTCTTGCTTGCTCTCTTTCATGCCTTCTACCATTAATTCTTCACACAGCAGCCAGACTGACTTTGTGAAAAAATTCTACTGATGATCATGACACTCCTCCTGGACTTAGAATTAAGGCTCTGGGTTAATGGTTCTCAGCCCTGGCTGTATATTAGAGTAACTTGGGAGCTCTCTCTCCTCTAGGAAATAATTTACCTCTGCCTACGCTGCACATTCAGAGGATCTGATTAAATTGTTTGGGGTGGGGATCTAGACATCTGTGGTTCCCCTCAGGTGCTTCTGATACGCAAGTAAGGTTGGGAAACAAATGTTCGTTCCCCTGCTGCCTCCTCAGACCTTACCTGCCAACTTGCTAAGCTTGTTCTGTCTCAGAAGTACTCCCCCAGTTTTGTTTTCGCTTTTGAAATATACTTTTATTTTAGAGTAGATTTAGATTTACAGAAACGCTGCAAAAATAGTACATAGACTTCCCATATACCGTTACTCTGTGTTCCCTATTAATGTATTACATTGTTAGTTTGGTACTTTGGTCACAATGAACTAATGTTGATACATTATTTTTAAAGTCCATACTTGATGAAGATTTCCTTAGTTGTTACCTAATGTCCTTTTTCTGGTCCAGATTTCATCTAGGACACTACATTAGTTTAGTTGTCTCCTAGGGCTTCTCTTGGCTGTGACAGTTTCTCAGACTTTCCTTGTTTTTGATGACCTTGACAGTTTTTAGGAGTACTGGTCACGTATTTTGTAGAATTTCCCTCAATTGGCATTTGTCTGATGTTTTTCTCATGACAAGGTTGGGGTTGTGGGTTTGGAGGAGGAAGATCACATAAAATGCCTTCGCATCTTATAAAGGGTACGTGCCATCAACATGATTTCTTACTGTTGATGTTGACTGTGGTCACCTGGCTGAGGTCTTACTCGTCATGTTTCTGCACTATAAAGTTAATCTGTTCCCTCCTTTTCCATACTGTACTCTTCGGAAAAAAGTCATTGGCACAACCCACACTTAAGAATAGAGAGTGATGTTCCACCTTCTTGAAGGCAAAGTATCCACATAATTATGTGGAATTCTGCACAGGATGCTTGTCTATTCTCCCCCATTTATTCATTCATTCATTCAATCATGAATTAATATCAGTACGGACTCAGGGATGTTCATTTTGTACTTTGGATTATAAGCCATTACTACTTTATTTTGTTCCTCAAATTGTACCAGTTTTGGCCACTGGGAGTTCTTTCAGTTGACTTCTGTATCCCTTTGTTATACCCCCTGTGGATTTCTTTGTGGGGTTTTTTTGAGAACTTTCTTACTTTCCGGCACTACAAGATTCTCCAGCTTCACCTTGTATATTTCCTGCCCCAGTCCTAGAATCAGCTATTTTGGCAAGGAACCTAGTTCCTCTTATTAGAGAATAGTATTAGAAACCGAGATCTGGCCATTATGTGTGCTTACTGTGGGGGTGCATGTTTTTGTTTCTAGGCTCTCAGCTGTCAGCAAGGACATACATGTGTGTGTACTGAGCTAACTAGTTCTGTATGTGACCACCTCTGTTAAGCTAAATGTGTCTATTCAGATCTCTCCAGCACTAATTCATTACCACATGGATCATTCTAGCCTTCTTCCCTTGGTTATCTGTCACTTCCCACTTCAACAATGAGAAAACTGGCTCCCACCATCTGTTTACTTCATTGTTCAATTACAGTATAGGTATACAGATAACAGTGGCTTCTGATTTAACACATGGGAAACGACTTGATCAACTACAGAACGGTGCTTCTGTGCAGTTCCTTTTGCCTTTAGTCTTACAGAGTCCATTCATTTCCTAAGTTATTTAGGTCACCACCTTCCACCACCACCACTACTTTCAGTGAGGTTTTTTCATGTATTTGTGATACAATTAGCTTCTTATGTCAGTCTGTGTTCCATCCTCTGACTTCCTAAATGATTTTTTAAAATAAATTTTATTGGGGAACAGTGTGTTTCTCCAGGGCGCAGCTCAGCTCCAACTCCAGTTGCCGTTTTCAATCTTTAGTTCCAGGGGGCAGAGCCCACCATCCCATGCGGGAATTGAACCAGCACCCTTGTTTGTTGAGAGCCCGTGATCTAACCAGCTGAGCCGTTTGGCCGACCCTCCAGAACTTAGTGGCAGCTCATTGTCGTCAATCTAGTTCTGGAGAATGCAGCTCTTTGGCCTATGTGGGAACCGAACCGGCAACCCTGTTTTTCAGAGCTCGCGCTCTAACCAACTGAGCCATCCGGCCGCCCCCTAAATAATTTTTTAAATGTATATATACTTCTAAGGTTCACTCTGCTGTAGAGTTCTATGGATTTTTAAAAACACATGATGTCATATATCCAATTGTCTCAGTTTTTGCATTTGTTGTCTTTCTGTCTGGAATACTCCGCGTATGTTTTTCCATGGCTGGACCTTTATCTTTCATAAGATCTTTGCTGAAATGTTATTTCCTTAAAGAGGCCTTCCTTGAACCTCCAATCCAAAGGAATCCCGTAGCATAAAATTGTTATTTTGCTGTGTGTATGTGGTTTGTTTTGGTCAGTCTCCCTCCAGTAGGATACAAACGTAATGAGAGCAGAAACTCTATCTGTATCCTGTATACGGTGAGTATCTGGATCATGAATATTTGTTGGTAGATTCCTAGGTGTGTCTGGCATTGCTTCTTCCTAGGGCATGTTTTAATACTCATCAGTAGTGATTGAAAGCAGGCTTGTTCAGTTGGGCTTCCAGCTTATCCTGATTCACTACTTACAGAAGGGTTTTGCTTGCAAATTAGGTTAAGTATTTCAGTGGATTGAAGATGTGCAATTACCCTGATTGTTCTCTCCTACAATGTTTGTAGCCTTTTTTAAAAAAGTTTTTTTTAATATGACTCAATCTCTGGTCCTACATATAATTGTTTAGTACCATGGATTTCTCAGCCTGTTTGTACATTAGAATCAGTTGAGAAGCTTTAAAAAAAAAGTATTGATTCTCCGGTTCCATCCCCGACTTCCTGATCTCCAGGAAAATCCTGCAAATTTGTATTTTTGATAGCCAGCTTATTTATATTAGTCAGAACATTTAGAGTTAAAAAATCTCAGGTATTAATAATGTACAATGAGATTTGCTGAAAATATCTGGAGGATTTCAGTTTATAGCTACAACAATCAAAGCTCATACAAAATGTTCTTTTAACTTGGACTAACTTTTTCTGCAACTTTTCAAGCCTTTACTGTATGGTAGGTCATGGGGAATATTATATATAGAGAGATGAATTACGGACACTGCTTTCAAGGAGCCTGTATCTTCTGGTAAGGCAGTAGAATGAGTGTAATAATCACAGTAGAAGGGAGAAAATAATAGGTGCATAACAGAGGTAGAAAACAATTTTGGGATTTAAAGATGAGTGGTCATTTACACCCTGACAAGGTAAAAGTAGAGTCTAATTCTTAAAGAGAAGGTACAAAGCCATCCCCGTCCTCTGCAGGGTGCGGTGAGGAAACTGGTCTTTAAGAAGGGAGCCTGTCACAAGCCCGAAGGCAAGAGCAAAAGTGGTGACTGGCCTGGAATGGTCAGGAGGAGCTGGAACCCAGACAGGCAGACCTGTCGGGGCTCCTCCTAATAGAGCTCTCGTTCTCAACAGAGCTTTTCCATTTCAGTGTGAAGTTTTTACAGTATTTTAAACAGAAAAAAAAATTATTATCAATGTTTGTGTACCACTGGTGTAATTTTTTAAAATAACTGTATACCAAACTTCGGGTTTTGTTTTGTTTTATTTTTAAGTTGTTTTTTTAAGTATATCCTGGGAAGGATATCCAGTCCAAATCAAATCCTTCATGGTGCACATAAAGGCAGCTAAGATCTGGGGGTTAAACGTGTTTGGTCTGTGGTCATGGTGCAGAATCGAGGCAAGAACCTCAGGCATGTCCTGCATTCTTGTCAGCTTGAGATCAATCTCCTTCTCCTGTTGTTTGCTGGTTAAGAGGCATTTCTTGAGGACAGAGACTATTGTATTCATCTTGAAGTCCCTTGGACATAGTAAGGAATAGACAATAACAGTAGACAGGTATTGCAGGAAAGGATGGATAGATGGATTTGGCTTTTTTAATTAGACCTTGAAGGAAGGTAAGGATTTAGCTCTGTGGAAATGTCGTCATTAGATGTATACATGAACTGTTAAATTTGTGAAGTACTAGACACCTAAAGGGGAAATAGTGAGAAAATAATCTGGAAAGCTAGATTGGGGCCACGTGATAGGAACAACTTGAATACCAAGCTGAGGACTTTGGAATTTATTATTCAGTCAACTGAAGAGTTGTTTTTTTGTTTGTTTTGTTTTGCTTTTTAAGATTTTATTGGGGGAAGGGGAACAGGACTTCATTGGGGAACAGTGTGTACTTCCAGGACTTTTTTTCCAAGTCAAGTTGTTGTCCTTTCAGTCTTAGTTGTGGAGGGCACAGCTCAACTCCAGGTCCAGTTGCCGTTGCTAGTTGCAGGGGGCGCAGCCCACCATCCCTTGCGAGAGTTGAGGAATCAAACTAGCAACCTTGTGGTTGAGAGGACGCGCTCCAACCAACTGAGCCATCCGGGAGCTCAGCGGCAGCTCAGCTCAAGGTGCCGTGTTCAATCTTAGTTGCAGGGGGCGCAGCCCACCATCCCTTGCGGGACTCGAGGAATTGAACTGGCAACCTTGTGGTTGAGAGCCCACTGGCCCATGTGGGAATCGAAACGGCAGCCTTCAGCGTTGGGAGCACAGAGCTCCAACTACCTGAGCCACTGGGCCGGCCCCCAACTGAAGAGTTTTAAGCAGAGGAGTAACACGCATGCACAATTAGGAAGAAGAATTAGAAGGAAGGAGAGAAATTAAGTATTTTGACAATTCACTTGAGGTGTTACAAAAGCTTGATTACAGATGCTGGTGGTGGGAATGGAGGTGTGGTTACAGATGTAACGTAGAAACTTGATAACTGATGAAGTATGGAGTTCAAGTGTGGAGTACTCAAAGATGAGGCTGAGATTCCAGATACCATCTTAGCCTGTGTATTTGGGAGGGTGGTGGTAGTTAACACATATACAGTGGTTTTAATCGTACATTTGAGATACAGGTGCCACATCTAGGTGGAAATGTTAATAGCCTATTGGAAATGCGCTCTTAAACTTCAGAAGAGATTACAGGTCCCGAAATTAAATTAGGAGTCACCTAAGGAGAAAGGGTGGTTGAAAGCTGAGGATTAAATGAGATTGCCAGGGAGGGATGTATAGAAACAAAAGACAAGGGAACATCCTTAGAGAACTTTCTACAATTGAGAGGGATGGAAGAAGAGGAGCCAGAGAGACGAGGTGCGTTGGTCAGAGACAAAGTGAGACCTGAGAACAGTCCCTGGAGGAGTAGGGAATATAGGTATTGAAGGGAAACATTTGAGTTACAAACTCTTTAGTAAATAGTGTACACAGTTCATATTATACGCTAGGTTATATGCCAGTAGGTAAAAGGGTATAAGTTAACGAAAAGCATTATATTTTGCAGGAAACCTACATTGTTATATCATTATGTATTTATAAACAGAATAGTTGTTTAGCATTGGAGAATGTTTTGCTGGACCCAGAGAGTGAAGAAATCTTTAATTTTTTAAATTTGAATTTGAGAGGAGAATATTGATTTTAATCCGTAGTCTTTTTAATTGAAAGCCTTGTTTTAAAAGACAAGAAATTTTATTTATTTATTTATTTATTTTTTGTTCTCTGGGGTAATAGCTGCTATAACTGACGGGATAAATGCTGAATAGTGAAGTTTTACTGTACTTCAACACCTACCTTCAACACTTTTTAGCGTATTTTCTTAGATGTATTCATAAGTATTCTACTAGGGTAAACATATCTACATATGTCCTGTTGGTTTTTCCCTAAGTAACTTTTTGTTTTTTTCCTTTTCAGGATCTGACTGGCATAGAATCTATGGATCAATGTCGCCATACCTTGGAACAACATAACTGGAACATAGAGGTATAATAGGATTTATTCTGAGCTTGTTTTTCCCTGGTCTGATAATGATTCAAACGCATGTAATTTTCCACAGCAGGAATCTTCTTGCAGTAGATTTTTTTCAAACTTACAACTCTTTAAATCTTTAAAAATTAGTATGTGGAAACGGTGAAGATTTATGATCCAAGTTATAAAATCATAGAAAAAATGGTGCTGACCAAATCCCTCAGTATAGTGCTCCTCCTTCTTTATTCTTTCTTAATGGCTCTTTGGGAAAACTGTCGTTCTTTTATGTATTTGGTTTGTAATCGATAAATTTTTTTTTTATAAATTTTTTTTTTTTTTAAAGATTTTTTTGGGGAAGGGGAACAGGACTTTATTGGGGAACAGTGTATACTTCCAGGACTTTTTTCCAAGTCAAGTTGTTGTCCTTTCAGTCTTAGTTGTGGAGGGTGCCGTTCAGCTTCAAGTTGTTGTCCTTTCAGTCTTAGTTGTGGAGGGCGCAGCTCAGCTCCAGGTCCAGTTGCCGTTGCTGGTTGCAGGGGGCACAGCCCACCATCCCTTGCGGGAGTCGAACCGGCAACCTTGTGGTTGAGAGCCCACGGGCCCGTGTGGGAATCAAACCGGCAGCCTTCGGAGTTAGGAGCATGGAGCGCTAACTGCCTGAGCCACCGGGCCGGCCCCTGTAATGGATACTTTAATGCGAACCTTCTTATTGCATATTTTATACCATGTTTCCCCGAAAATAAGACCTAGCCAATCAGTTTTAATGCGGCTTTTTGAGCAAAAATTAATGTAAGACCCAGCCTTATTTTACTATAATATAAGACTGGGTCTCATATAGTATAATATAGTGTATAGTATAGCATAATATAATATAATATAATATAATATAATATAATATAATATAATATAACAATACTGGGTCTTATATTAATTTTTGGTCCAAAAGACGCATTAGAGCTGATTGTCTGGTTAGGTCTTATTTTCAGGGAAACACGGTAATTTATTATTTTGGATTTTCTTGATAGTTGTGTGATCTGCAACTTAAGTTATTTTATTTTAGTATATGGAGCGTTTGTTTCTTTTACTTGATCATTGAATTGGCTAGAACAGTGTCAAATAATGGTAATAGCAAACACCTTGTCCTCACTCTAATGCCTCTTATGTTTTATTAGCAAGTGTGATGTTGGTGGTGGTTTTGAGATAGATCCACTAGGATGTAAGCATCATGAGAACAGAGGTGTTTCGTTTTGTTGTGTTGTGTTGTGTTTTGTTAACTGCTATATTCCCATCATCTAAAACTGATTCTAGTACCTCACAAGCTCTCAAATACCCGTTTACTGTTTGTCTATTCTTGGCATATTAATAGTTTATATCAAGAGTGCATGTTGAATTTTATCAAACACCCTTGATCTCTGTTGAAATTACTATTTTAATTACGGTATGTTACTTGAATAGGGTGCTGGATTTCTGAAAACATATTCCTAAGTGATATTTAGTCATTCAGCACCTTTTTTTTCCCCCTTCTTCTCCTCTCCCCACAACTCTGAGTCAAGCCGTTGTTTCTCAGTCTAGTTGTGGAGGACACAGCTCCCTGGCCCATGCTGGTGTTGTGGGCATTGCGCTCTACCGGGCTGAGCCAGTCAGGCGCCGGCTGATGGCCGGCCGTTCACGGCCGCTCACGGCAGCTCTCTCTAGCTGCTGAGTGGCCGCCGGCTGCTCACGGCAGCCCAGCTCCAGGGAGAGCTGTTGTTCTCAATCTAGCTGTAGAGGGCGCAGCTCACTGGCCCATGTGGGAATCGAACTGGCGACCTCGGTGTTAGGAGCACAGCGCTCCAAGCACCTGAGCCACCTGGCTGCCCTCAACACCTATTTTTGAGTAATTAATTTTAGGCTCTGGAATTATATGAGAGAATAAGACTAAGCCCCTACTCTCATGAAGCTTAATTCTAGATAATTTCAGTTTGTAATAAATGCTGTGGATGAGTGTAGGAAATGTAACAGATAGGTTCTGGGGAGTTATTTTAAATAGGGGGGTCAAGTAAGGCCTTTCTGAAGAGGTTATATTTGAGCTGACACCTGAATGATGATGAAAAGGGGTGACGAATGTGAAAATTCTCGGGAAATGATGTCGCTCTGTGTCCTATTTTGGTGCTGTCTCCTTGTTAGATTTTCATTTCAAGCACATGCTGGCTTTATAAAATGACCAACTTGATTAAATTAGGTGAGAAGTGTAAATAGCATAGATTTGAAAGACAGCACTTGAAAACTTGTTTCTGCCTGTTTTCTATTAACTTTTTCATGTTTTCCCCCATCATTCATAATGTTTGTTTCACTACATCTTTCTTGATAACCTTTCTTAGAAAATGCTTTCTTTTTAAAGATTTTCCAAGTTTTTTAGCATTGGGTATACAAAGTATCATATCTTTCCTTCTCCTGTGTCTGTTCTATTAACCCCTTCTCTTTTTTTTTTTTTATTGTTTTCCTTTTTTAAAAATGATAAACCAGAGACTGGTTTATCTTATTATTTGTTTTTTTATGAGATGTTTTCATATTTATCAGTTCTTTTTCTCTGTTTTTTATTAAGGAAAAATTATATATTTTCACACTTTTATCGGTTTATATTCTTTTTTTAGCATTTTGATATTTTTTACAGCTCGGTTAATTAGACTCTTTCTTACATTTGAGACTGTGAATTTTCTTCTGAAAATACATTTTTAAAGTTTTTATTTTCTTCTTTGACCTAAGAATTGTTTAGGGACATATTTCGAATTCCTCGTAGCTTACTTTTTTGTTTTTGTGTATCCTTTTTATATCAATTTATTTTATTTCATATAGGTATCTATTGAGGTCCTTATGAATTAATAACTTTCCATTAATATTAAATAATGCATATATTTTTTGTTAAATATTTCAAACTTAGAGAAAAATATAGAGATAAAGGGAACAATCATGTATCTACCACCCAACTCCTGAAAGCCAGACATTTTGCAGTACTTATTTCAAATTGGATAAAATTGAAGCCTTATATAAGTTGCTTAAATGTCGTTCCCAGACTCCATTTCTTTTCCACCTTTCCTAGAAGGAACCATTGTTGACAACTAGGTGTTTATCAAGGAATGTGTTTTTTGTGGGATAAAGATTTGGTGTCTATACTCAATCAAGCTTATTAAATGTACAAATAAAATCTGCTATTTCCACTTTTTTCCCTATTTACTTAATGAGACTACTTGACATGATGAACTAGAATAAGTTTTTACAAATTTCTTAAGTTCCCAGTGGTAATGTCTTTTTTTCTAATTACAGAAACAATTCATGTTTGAAAAAAATTAAAATACAGTTTTATAAAGTTGAAAATGAAACTTCTTGATAATCACACTTGACTATCAAATGAAACTTGAGATAACACATTTGATGTTTTAGTATATTAATTATATGTCCTTTCAGACTTTCTGATGTCTGTAAGTCTCCTTAATGTGCTGATAATATATATGTGTATACGTTCCAATGTTGATAACAAATATATCAAAGAGAATGCTTAACTTTTTGTATATGCTGTGGAAAGGCAGTCCATGGTGCAGATAAAATATAATAATGAATTCTGTGTCTGTTTTGTGGGGAGACACTTTCTAAGTTTTATATGGTTTGACTATTTGACACAAAGACATGTGGCTATTAGAACTTTCTTGTAATAGTATTTGACAAGAAAGATAATAAAGATACAAGTTAATACCAGGTGATCCTTTTTGCTTTAAATTCTAGTTTGATTTATTAATATTGCCCCGTTTTATTTCTTGGTTTACAATTATCTGGTATAATATTCACCATCCTTTAACATGAAATGACTTACAGAAATACTAAATGCACATATATGTGCACAACCACACAGGCAAAGAATTCCAAAAAACATAAAGAAAATGCTCACCCATAATCCTACCACTTCATGGATTAGTGTTAAAGTTTAGTGTATATCGTTTCAGACTTTTTTAGGTTCATTTATATGGCTATGTAGATTTATATATAATTTCTTGTCATACAAATGAGATTATGCTGTATTCAAAGTTTTTTTCACTTTAGCCTATTTTAGTAACTCATAAAAAATAATGCAGGGCCGGCCCAGTGGCTCAGGCGGTTAGAACTCCATGCTCCTAACTCTGAAAGTTGCCGGTTCGACTCCCGCAAGGGATGGTAGGCTGCGCCCCCTGCAACTAGCAAGGGCAACTGGACCTGGAGCTGAGCTGCGCCCTCCACAACTAAGATTGAAAGGACAACAGCTTGACTTGGAAGAAAGTCCTGGAAGTCCAATAAAGTCGTGGTCCCCTTCCCCAATAAAAAAAATTAAAATAAAAAAAAAATGCATAAAATATATAAAATAATTTTAATTTTAAAAAGTTTAAACAAAGCCTAAAATGAAATATGAAAAAAATCCACTCGAATCACTTCCCTACCACTATTTCTCAGTCCTACACCCACAATACAGCAATATTAAGAATTTCTTTTGATTTTTTTCCTAAATATTTTATGCCTGTTTAAAAATGTATATGCATTAATTTTTCCCAAACAAACCAGAGCTCTTCAAACTTTTGGGTGTCACTCTTTGCACTTAAGAATTATTGAGGACCTCCAAAGAGCTTGTGTTTATATGGGTTATAGCTACTGATATTTGTTAACATATTACAAATCAAAACTGAAATTTTAAAGTTTATTAGTTTAAAAAAATAAACTCACTTGTTAACAAATTTTTGCAAATGTCTGTAATATCTGGCTTGATGGAAAACAGCTGGATTTTCTGCTTTCAATCTCTGGTGATACCGTTTTAGTTGAAATATGTGAAGAAAATCTGGTTTCACCCACATATGTGGTTGGAAATGGGAGGAGTATTTCAATAGCTTTTTCAAATAACTGGATAGTCTTTGATACTGTGATAGTTTCTTAAAGGTTAGTTGCAATATGGTATTTGAAAAAAATCATATGTAGGAACTTTTCATTCTTTTTTTCATTGAAGCCTATTGGTCTTCACTTTGATCTTTTACCGATGCATGATTTCATAATTTCGTGCATTGATTATTTGGAGAACATTGGTTCACTGAATTAATATAGATCTTCCAGATGTTGGTGCATTTTGCTATATAACACGATTCATTAATAGCACCACCAAACTCATCAGAGAAGCCTTTAAAAGGTATTAGGAAACTATCAAGCTTACAGTGGCAAATACAAGTTTTCCAAAATTCTAATTTTTGCCTGAAAGCTTAACTTTACAATTGATGACAAATATTATCAGTTCTGGTTTTTAAATAGCAGGTTTGTTGATAACGTAATTCACATACCAAACAATTCACCCATTTAAAATGTGAAATTTCAATCGTTTTTATTACATTCAGAGTTGTGCAGCCATTACCACAATCAATTTTAAAACATTCCACTAACGTTTTAGAATACTGAGAACATTATCCAGAAAGAACCCCCATTAGCTGATTCCCTCCTCCTCCTGTCCCTCCACTCCCCTCCCCTTTCCTCACCCCAGCCCTAAGCAACTGCTAATCTTCCTGTCTGTAGATTTTCCTCTCTGGACTTTCACATGAATGGAATCATTGTAAGTGGTCTTTTGTGTCTGGCTTCTTTCACTTAACATAATGTTTCAAGGTTCATCCAAGTTGTAGTAGGTATCAGTACTTCATTGTGTGTGTGTGTGTGTGTGTGTGTGTGTGTGTGTTGTGGTAAAATATACATAGCAGAGTTTACCATTTTAACTATTTTTAAGTGTACAATTTAGTGACATTAAGTACATTTACATTATTGTGCAACCATTACCACTATGTATCTTCAGGACTTTAACATCATACCAAACTGAAACTCTGTACCCATACACAATTACTTCCCATTACCCCCTCTCCACAGCCTCTGGTAACCACAGTTTTACTTTCTGTCTCTATAAAATTTGACTTTTCTAGATACCTCTTATGAGTGGGATCAGACAATACTTGTCCTTTTGTGTCTGCTTATTTCACTTAGCATGCAGTTTTCAAGATTAATCAATGAATAAATGAATGAATGAGTGAATGATTTATCTATATCCTAGTATGAATCAGTAGTTCATTCCTTTTTGTTGTCAAATAATATTCCCTTGTATGAATATATCTTTATCCTTTTGTCAGTTGATAGACATTTGGGTTGTTTCCACTTTGGGCTATTATTAGTAATGTTGCAGTGAGCGTCAGTGTATAAGTTTTTGTATGGACGTGCTGCGTGTCCCCAAAAATAAGACCTAGCCAGACCATCAGCTCTAATGCTTCTTTTGGAGCAAAAATTAATGTAAGACCCGGTCTTATTTCACTATAATATAAGACCGGTATAATATAATACAATACCAGGTATAATATAATATAACATAATATAATACCAGGTCTTATATTAACTTTTTCTCCAAAAGACGCATTAGAGCTGATGGTCCAGCTAGGTCTTATTTTCAGGGAAACACAGTATGTTTTCATTTCTCCTGGGTGTATACCTGGGAGTGGAATTACTGAGTTGTATGGTAACTTTCACCTTTTGACAAACTGCCAGATGGTTTGTTTCCAAAGAGGCTACGCTATTCTATGTTCCCAACAATAGTGTATGAGGGTTCTAGTTTTTCCACATCCTCGCCAGGATATATTAATTTCTGCCTTTTAAATTATAGCCGTTCTGGTGGGTGTGACGATGTCTCTTGGCTTGTAATTTGGATTTTCATTTTTCTGATGGCTAATGATATAGAGCATCTTTTCATGTTGCTTGTTGGTCATTTGTATATTTTCTTTGGAGAAATGTCTACTTAAGTCGTTTGCCCATTTTTAAACTCGATGATGAGTTGTCAGAGTTCTTTATGTATTCTAGATACTAGACTCTTACCAGTATACGATTTGTAAATATTTTCTCGCATTCTGTGGATTATCCTTTGACTTTCTTGATAGTGTGTTTTGATGCACAAAAGTTTATAGCTTTAATGAAATCCAGTTTTTTCTTTCTTTTGTTGCTTGTGCTTTTAGTGTGATATCTAAGAAACCATTTCCTAATCCAAGGTCATGAAGATTTTCTTCCATGTTATCTTTTAAGAGTTTTATAATTTCAGCCCTTACATTTAGGTCTTTGAAAAGAGTATTTTGAGTTAATTTTTTATATGGTGTGATTTAGGGGTTCAGCTGCATTCTTTTGCACATGGATAGCCAGTTATCCCAGGAACATTCGTTCAAAGATTATTCTTTCCCTCCTTGAATTGTACCTTAATACTCGAAAACATGAAAACTATAGGACTAACTTAGAGTAAGCTATAGTGCAAAGTTTAAAGCCACAACTAAGGTTAGAGGGCACACAAGTCCTCCAAAAGGCCACCCTCTCTCTGGCAGCATCTGCACATTCAGGGAGTTCCCAAAACCACCCTCACGTTTGATAATTCACTGGAAGAGCTCACTGAAAGCTTTTGCACTCTCAGTAATGGTTTATTACAGGGAAAGGATACAGATTAAATCAGCTAAAGGAAGAGACACAGAGGGCAGAGTCTTGCATTGCAAGCACAAAGTTCCGTACTCCTCTCGTGGTTTCAGGACATGTTGCCCTCCTGGCATAGATGTGTGACAATATGCACGAAGCACTGCCAACCAGGGAACCTCACCTCCGTGTCCAGAGTTTTCATTGGGGCTTCATTGACTTCATTGGTTGCCTCTGATGAACTCAGTCTTCAGGTTGACTGATGCGGCGATTCCCAGAGTCCCACCCCAGATCACATGGTTTGGTTTTTCTGCAGTGGCCAGCCCCACCCTAAGATTCAGTAACAAAGACGCTCTTAGCAGGTATGACATAGATTATCTCCCAGAAGCTGAGGCAACGACCAGACCTCTTTGGTTAAGGCCAAATTTTTTACTATACTGCAACAAATATTCATTTTCAGGGGCAGAGTTGAGACGGGAACGAGATTTTTTACTGAATGTTCATCACCTGACTGCCAGGAATTATATTAGGATATTTATGTATGGTTATCTCATTAAATTTTCAAGTCAACTCTGAGAAATACCATTCTTTCACTTTCCACATGAGGAAACCGAGGCTCCCAAGCCAGGCCCTCCATCAGCGCTCCCCACCCCCACCCCCGCTCCCCGCATCAGGACTGCTCCACTGCAAAGCTCTAGGGGAACTGCCTGCACTGTCCTCGCTGGGCCGGCTCTCCTCAGGCTTATGCAGTGGGGCACCTGGTGTCCCAGCGCCCTAAATAACACATGCCCTCTGCTTAGAAGCAGTGTGCTTGCTGCAGAAATGGAGCTTCCAGAGATGTTCCTGGGACACCTCAACTGTGAATTCTATAGCCATCACCACACGTTGCCTCCCACTGTAGCAGGTTAAAGGTCCTTGTTTTAAAACACCAAGCGACAGTTGCCTCATCTTTTTCTCTGAGTTGATTTTGAGTATCACTGAAACTCTTTCTTTCTACTCGGTTTTCCTCCTCAGGCTGCTGTACAGGACCGATTGAATGAGCAAGAGGGTGTACCAAGTGTTTTCAACCCGCCTCCATCCCGACCGCTGCAGGTTAATACCGCCGACCACAGGATCTACAGCTATGTTGTCTCAAGACCACAACCAAGGGCAAGTTGTTTCATAGCTGCAATTTCCCCCTTTTTGTTTTATAAGTCCATTCACTTGGTTATGTTGGGCTCTGCATTGTAGGAGCAAAATAAATATTCCGAATGTCGAAAGCTGTTGGCTAGACCTGGTTCCTTGGTAGCTTAATTGGGTTGTTCATTTTTCCTTGATTCCTTAATGAATCGATGCAGTAACTGTCCTTTTTTGCTTTCCTTTTTTTGGCTCCTTGCCAGTTATTTGAAAAGTTTTCTGTACCTTCGTTTGAGTGCAGTGTAGTTTCATTTACATATTTAAAGATATTTGCTACGTGTTTAATAGATCTTCCTCTTTTAAATTAGAATGTTTACTGAGTTCTTTGTTTCTTCATTTTACTTAATTTTAAGCTAATTCTGGGGAAGTGTTTGGAGTCTTTGTAGGGGCCTTAGCCATGTTTTTGAAATTAGGCTTGAAGGGCGAGTAGCAAGGAGGTAGTTCAGTGAAGTTGAGCAGGCATTTGGGAGTGCTCCAGTGCTCCTGGTGCTTTGCTGTTGGGATCCAGAGATGAGTCCGGGGGGAAGAGCCAGTGCTCCCCCTTACATCGCTCAGTCTAATCAGGGAGGTCAGGTGTGTATAGTGACCATGAGCTCCAGAGAACCTTTGGGAGTGTTTCTTATTATCAGAGTTACACTCACCTCTGATACTTGGATTTAGAATTCCAAGAAAGCCCTCCCTTTAACTTGGCAGCAGTTAGAATTTCCTCCATCGTTACACCTTTTTGTGGAGTACTTGACAGTGTTTTAAAAAAATAGAGTTCCTAAGTAGTATTCCGAAGTAGAAGAGCAGATTCTTAGAGCAATTGTATGAGTCAGGGAGTAGTTCTGGATATGCCCAATGTTTCCTCAGTTTGTTTTGAGCTTGACTCAGTGTGTGGGACCCTGATACCAGCCGTGAGGCTCCAGACCTCCCTGCTCTGGACACAGGGAGGGTCTCAGCACAAAATATGAACTATAAGAGATACTGTGTAAACTCTAGATCCCTGTATGATGCCAGTTAATAACAATGGCAACAATAGTCAACACTGTTAAAGTAGTAATTAACATTATTACTAAGATCAGCAGCTATATGGGGATATATAATTTTGGTTAATATAATTGTCAGTTCTTTACAAATGTCCAAGGTACCGTGTTTCCCCGAAAATAAGACCTAGCTGGACCAACAGCTCTAATGCATCTTTTGGAGCAAAAATTAATATAAGACCCGGTCTTATTTTAATATAAGACCAGGTGTCCTATACTATACTATAATATATAAGTAATATAATTAACATAATATCGGGTCTTATATTAATTTTTGCTCCAAAAGACACATTAGAACTGATGGTCCAGCTAGGTCTAATTTTCAGTGAAACACGGTAGTAATAATAATGGTTATCTTTCTTGCTGGTTCTATACATCACATTGTAAATCTGAAAAGAAAGAATGAATATTTATGATTTAGGGAGGAAAACTTTTAATTGAATTTGACAACTAATGGAAGTAAAGCTGCAGAAAAATTGTTGAAGTTGATTTAATACAAAAATTATGTCATAAAAGGAAAATACGATAATATTAGATGAAATACGATCAAAGGCAGCTGGTCTTTAAGAAGGATGAGGTGTCCGGGAAGAGGGGACCGTACTACAGAGGGAGAGACCACGTGAAAAGATGAGACAGTGAAAATCTATGCTAGCCATTTTGTAACGTATTAGGGATTGAGTGAATAATATCTAACTTTGTTTTTGGAATTTCAGGGGCTGCTTGGATGGGGATATTACTTGATAATGCTTCCATTCCGGTTTACCTATTACACAATACTTGATATATTTAGGTACGTACCTTTAATTTACGTGTCAGTAGCAACAGGGTAGACTTGGGAGAGGAAACGTAGACCAGGATAAGGATTATGCTCTGTCAATTTTGACTTGCCAATTTGTCGTCAGATTGAATATTCTTCCTAAACTGTCTTTTAATATAGTATGAAAATATTTTAAATTACGCAAACAGAGCAACTGATGTTGTGAATTGGAATTGTTTTAAAGTAGTCTTGCTTATTGTTTTCAAGAATCAATTTATCTACATTTATCCTTATCCTGCCTTCTCCCACCATGTTAGTTACCTCTACATTCCCTAGTTAATCTTCCCTTTCCTTTCTAACCACCATTAGCTACGAGCTTTATGCTCCTTGTAACTTGTACCCTACATCATCTGTAACCCCATCTGACTACTTACAATCCCAGCAGATTCTCTCGCTCTGAGATGATTCGCTTTTCTGTAGATTCCTCCCACCGGTTTCCCCTCTCTAGACACTTCTGTACGATTCCCTCTGTCCAGGAGCCCCACAGATGCTGGCACCAGAGCCCTGCAGTATGTGTACCGCCTTGCTTCACACCTTAACCTTTCTTCTTGCTTCCTTCATGTGCCATTTAGAAAGCTCAGCACTTGGAAACTACAGAGGGGCCAGAGGTAGAAAATGTCCGGGGGACCCAAGTAGCTGGCACATCAGGCTTGGGGTGTCTGGTCTACAGCCGAGTAGTAGATGAACCCACACTGAGGCGTTACAGGAGCTGAAATGTGTGTGGGCTTCCAGGCCCACAGATGGAGCTAGAATGTGCAGTCTGGGCCTTGCATACAGAGCAGCCTGTACCTCCTTCCCAATAGGGTGGCCTTTGCCTTACTCTGGGGAGCAGGGGTCTGAATTGAGGACCCAGCAGCCACAGAAGTGCAAGGTCAGACAACACCTGTACCTTGGTCACTTGGTGTTTTATG
The DNA here is from genome assembly GCF_004115265.2 of Rhinolophus ferrumequinum. Classification (NCBI taxonomy): domain Eukaryota; kingdom Metazoa; phylum Chordata; class Mammalia; order Chiroptera; family Rhinolophidae; genus Rhinolophus; species Rhinolophus ferrumequinum. Next base: position 6,032,618 of record NC_046307.1, on the reverse strand, counting down.
AGACTGCCTGCTTAAAGTTCTTATAGGTCACCAATTAACCAATTAGTACTCTTTTCATCCCGGTTTTATTTAAGAATGGGCATATAAAAACCTTCAAAGTAATAATGAAGACTGAGTTGACATACCAATTTTTATAGAACTCTGATTGTCCTAAATTCTGTAGGCCATGGGAATATATTGTAATGGGCAACAAAAAAGCCTTTTATCCATTCATTTATCAAGATGAAACTTAAAGAGTAAGAAGATAATCCGAAAATACTTAATTTTAGAGAAAGTTATCAAAACATCAATTTTCTAAAGGAATTCTAACCACTCCCCTCTATACACAGCTTCTTACATTTGTTTTTAATTTGCTCTGGAATGTTTGTGTCAACCAATTTGATTTGATTACTCAGGAGAAATTCCAAATGAAATTGTGTACACACGGGGAATTTGAGGGGATAAGGAATTGGCTCAAGATTTGGTAAGGAAAGCGTCGTAGTTTAGTCACCTTTTCTGTGCTGAAAATTCCTCGAGTATATGAATATTGTTTGTTTTCCTTGGGAAAAAATATGCATGGAGTGTGTTACTAATTTTAATGCAAAACTATATCATCTAAGCAACTTGTTTAATGTTATGTAGCGCATTGGCTTATCAAACCTCTGTCCCATTGCCTTCTGTGAAATCCAAAGGATGAATAAATGGTGCTCTACAAATATGATTGGGATGGGCTCCGTAGAAACAGATGTGTGGTACCACCCCTAACCTTACAATAGCGTCCAGGTCTCCACGTCGGCCATTGTACTCTAGATCAGTTTTATAATTTCCCCCATGGATGCCATCCACCATAAATCAGTAAGCAGAATTTACCTGCCCCTTTGAAGAGCAAGTAAATCATGACTGCACGTTTGGGTTTCAAGTTCTTGTCCATAATTTGAATAGCTTGGGAGTATGCACTAAAAATTCGTAATTCCAGGAGAACAGAAAGGAGAGGGAAAGGCAAGTGGGACGGCCAGAAAGAGACAGAACTCGGTTCCAGACCAGTGCTATCCAGTAGGACTTCCCGTGGGGATGGAAACGTTCTGGAACTGCCCTGTCCAGTGTGGAAGCCACTGCCCACATATGGCCATTGGGCACTTAATGTAACCAGAGTGACTGGGGAACTGAAGTTTCTGTTGTGTTGTATCTCATTTAATTAAATTTAGTAGCCACGTGGCTGGTGGCTCCCTGTATTAAGACAGTGCCATTCTAACGAGTCTGGGGGCACAGCTTGATCCGTGATCTTTTTAGATACTGTGTCTTCCTTTCCCAGTTCTTCTAGCCCTAAATTTTTCTGCAGAAAGGCACTTGGGATTTGTTTAGGCCGGTGTTGGAATTTATAATCCTAGTAGTTTGCATTCTTCTTGAATAGGCGATGGAACCCTACTTGGCTGCTTTGCAGCTTTTGAGCCAGACTGTGCTCTCAGGTGTGGTGGTCCGCTCCCAGACCATCCAGCTCCTTTGCTGCCCCGCCTCTGGCTCTGGGTCAGGACTCTTTTTACAAACTGGCCCCCCCATGTGCACTGCATTAAGCCGATTCATGTGATCTTTATTCCTTCCTCCCCAGGTTTGCTCTTCGCTTTATACGGCCTGACCCTCGCAGCCGGGTCACTGACCCCGTTGGGGACATTGTTTCATTTATGCACTCTTTTGAAGAGAAATATGGGAGGGCACACCCTGTCTTCTACCAGGGAACGTACAGCCAGGTCAGTGCCACAAACCATATAGATGCCAATTTATCGCTATGATTCTGTCCACAAAGGGAAGGATAGGCAGCACTGATCATGTCATTCTTTTACTCAGAAAACTTATATAGCTCTTTACTGTTTATAGAAGAAACAAACAAACCTTTTAGCTGGGCCCTCCTTGATCTAATCCCCACCTCTTTTTGAGGTCTTTACTGCGTAATTTGTTTCCCCAATACCCTAGGTTCCAGCTAAACCGTTTCTTGAATGACCTGTTCTTTCCCATCTCTGTGCCTTTGCTTTTGCTGTTCCCTCCACCTGCAATGCCGTCCTCACGTTTTTGCTGATTGAAATCTTGCCCATCCTTCAAGCAGCTCATGTCACTCCCTTCTTATGCCCTTTCCTGATTGTCGTGCCCGACCCTGGCCTACCTTGCAATTTTGCGATTTAAAGGAGTAATCTTTCCTTTTGTGCTTTCATAGCTTTGTTTTTAAACCGATAGCAATTTCCCACTCTTCTTCATATTTTAGTTGTTTGTGTCTGTCTTTCCTGTCCCAGACTAGAAGACCCTTGAGAGTCAAGCCTAGAGTCTTCTTCGATCCCCCAAAGAGTTGCATGAGGGCATAGACCGCACACTCAAGGCAGCACATCTTGTTTATCCGACCCACACAGACCTTCGACTTGCTGCCCCCGGGAGTGAAAATTAAGAGCTCTGTGGGGTGTTGGGCATGTCTCTAGTTGGCCGGAGAACAATGTAGAAGTAACACTGGGCATAGGCCAAAGGGCGGTTCTGTTCTGCAGCCTCCAGGATTCCTGCATCTATCTGGAGAAAAAGCAAAACGCTTACTCTTGCTTCCTGCTCTGATTCTCTCACATCTGCTTTTTCTCATAGTCAGTCTCCCTCACTGGCTGCTCCTACCCCACTCCACAAGCACAAAGCACCTACCGTATGCCAGGCACAGTGCTCAGTGCTAGAGATGCTGAATGAGATGGGCACATCCCATGCATTCTCTTTGCTCTGACCCTGAGGGGAGACCACCAGTGGTCATTCAGGAAATCTTAATGTAACGTGCTCAGGGTTATGCAAATGCAAGAGCATATGCAGGAATCTTGGGCCCTCACCTTGTCTTTGAAGATCTTTTAAACCCCAGTGCTTTTTAGAATGCCTCTGGGTCCCAGTCCCTCATCCCTGCTTGCTGTATGGCCTGGGGGCATCTTCACAGTATTTATTTATAAAGATGTCATAGCTGTAAAGTGGCAAAATTCTCACCTCCCTTTTCCCTGTCAGGCTCTCCTGTTTTTATCTTCCTTTAGAAGGTGGGAACAACTGACTTCTGTGATTTGTTGGGGACATTGTCAGCCTGTCTACTCTCATGTGCCTGATACAGTTTTAAGTCCTAACAACACTAAAACCTTTTCATTAGAGCTTGTTAGCATGGACTTTGTGTGGGGAGAAAAATGCCAGGGGAGTGAAGGTAGGCGCCCAGAACTCGGATTTCTTGCTCACCTTTTCCCCGCCTTTCTCCTTTGGTTCCTAAACATGTAGCTTTATCCATTAGGACCCTTAACCTAAATCAAAGTTCAAGGCACAGTCCTCGGAATAATTTGTGACCTTCTGTTTCCCACAGGCACTGAACGATGCCAAGCGGGAGCTTCGCTTTCTTTTGGTTTATCTTCATGGAGACGATCACCAGGACTCCGATGAATTCTGTCGGTCAGTGGATTGATCATTTTCTTTCTCTTTTCTGACCTTCCTGCTGAGAGTTTGCAGTAAGCAAGTTCTTCTTATGTCCTTTTCACTCCTCTCCACAGCAACACGCTCTGTGCGCCCGAAGTTATTTCCCTAATAAACAGTAGGATGCTCTTCTGGGCATGCTCCACAAACAAGCCTGAGGGGTACAGGGGTAAGTCGTCTTTCCTTTGCCTCCTTGTGATTGTTGGGGTATCTTTGGAATGATCTGGAAACGCACAGTGCTGTCTATACATTGTCTCATTTAATCCTCTCAGCTGTCCTGAGAGCTAGGGGTTGTATTACCTCTTTATGGTGTAGGAAACAGGCCCAGAGAGTTAAAACTGGCCCGGGATCCAGCAGTTAGCAAGTTTTGGAGCAAGCTCGGCTCTGCCCGACTCTAGCCCAGTCTTTTTTTAATTATAGTTGACATTCAGTATGATGTTAGTTTCAGGTGTACAGCATAGTAGTTAGACATTTATAACTTACAGACTGATGCCCCCAATAAGTCTAACTCACCTGGCGCCATACACGGTTATTAATATATATTTGACTATACTCTCTATGCTGTACTTTACATCCCTGTGACTGTTTTGTAATTGCTAATTCGCACTTCTTAATCCCTTCTCCTTTTTTCCACCCAGCCCCCAACTTCGCCCATTCTTTATAGTTAACCACTGTTTTATTCTTAAAATCAGCCAGTCCTGGCCAGCAGCTTGCCTTTAATCTTAAAGGGTTTTTTACTGAGAGTTTATTGTCACCATCAGTCATTTTTTTCCCCCTTTCTTCCGCCTCCCCCACCCCCTCCGGTTCAAGCCATTGTTTCTCAGTCTAGCTGTGTAGGACACAGCTCCCTGGCCCATGCTGGTATTATGAGCCTTGCGCTCCCCCCAGCTGAGGCAGTCGGTTGCCAGTTGTCGGTTGGCCGCTCATGGCAGCTTTCGCCGGCTGCCGGCCACTCACACTGGCCACTGGCCACTCATGGCGGCACACAGCAGCCCACTGCAGCTTGTGCCAAGCTCCGGCTGCTCATGACAGCCCAGCTCCAGGGAGAGCTGCTGTTCACAATCTTAGCTGTAGAGGGCGCAGCTCACTGGCCCACGTGGGAATCGATCCGGCGACCTCAGCATCAGGAGAGTGGCACTCCAACCACCTGAACCACCGGGCTGGCCCCTCACCGTCAGTCATTTTAATAGAGCTTCTTGCACAGTGAGTTAGTTGTTTGAGTACCTTGAGTGCTGATAGGGATTTAGAAAGTTCAGCCCTTTGCTGAAAATAACTCTGAGCTGGAGGTAAGTATTTTTAGAAGTCAGTCTCAGATATGAAGGTATCCGGTGAAGAAAAATGTAGTTCCTGTGCAGCTACTTACTGTTTGGCACCTGAGTGTGTACCAGCCTTCTAGACTCTGCAGCCTGAGAACCAGGGCTGTAGCACACATTTTGCCTGCGTCCAGGAAGCTGAGTCTTTCTTCCTAATTGGTTCTTAAACATCGGATGAGTTCTTGCAGCCTGTGTTCTGCTATTTTAATACAGTTTGGGGGGTGGACGGTTGTGGATAGAAGGCGACTAGGGATATTTATTATAGAGGCTGATAAAATCTCCTCTTTCAAACACCGTAAGGAAATCATAGGTAAAACTTTGTTGTGATAAAATCTTGGTTATTTAGAAGACCAACTTTCTAAACTCCTTTGAAACAGAAAAGCTAGCTCTTTATTGCTGGGTAAGAAAAGATGCGGTGAAAGGAAGGGATTGGATCAGAGGAGAGAAGACAGAAGATGGTGGTGGTGGTGGTGGTGGTCAGCACCCATAGCGTAAGGCTGAGACTTGCAGCCTTGTTCCCTTTAGACTTGACCCCCCACACACAGGGAAGAGTGGTGCTGAGCAGTAGCCAGATTCTTTAGAGAGCCTTTTATACCCATCAAATAGACATTGTCCCTGAACTCTGCCACCTTTCTTAGCATCATCATGACAGCCACACCCCCACCAGAAAAGCCTATGAATCGGGTTCAGATTACCTAGGAATAGGGACACAAATACATCACCAAGAAAAACTAAGAAACTAAGAGGAGAAAGAGTTAGGCAGAGAATAAATGGCACATCCCTCTTTTCCAGCTGGGATTAAAGGCATTCTCTAGTGCTTGTTGTGGAATTTCTAAGAGTTGATCTGTTTTATCCCAAAGTCCTGCCCTTGATCTATTGGGTCTTCTTTCTGTCAGTCTCGCAGGCTTTACGAGAGAACACCTATCCATTCCTGGCCATGATTATGCTGAAGGATCGGAGGATGACGGTGGTGGGACGACTAGAAGGCCTCATTCAACCTGATGACCTCATTAACCAGCTGACCTTTATCATGGATGCAAACCAGACTTACCTGGTGTCAGAACGCCTAGAAAGGTATAGGGCAGTTCCTCTGGAACTGAGAGGGAGACCAGCTGTAGATTTGGGTGGCTGACCTGGGGCTCCACACATCGTGATTTCTCTCCTGTAGGCAACTTTAAAGCCTTGTCCATTTAGTGTCAAATATTTATGTACTTTGAAATAAATAACTCTCCATCAGATCATCTGTTCTTAGAGATGTAAATGAAAATAAATACAGCGCTCTGTGCTCAAGAATATATATCGTGCCATTTAGAATAGCTAAGCCATGATATAAAGAGCTTAAATGTAAAAAATAAGGAATGGCTATAACACTCCCTCCCCACCCGGTAGTATAAGTAATATGTATTAGTTGTAGGAAATTTGGAAAACACAGAAAAGCACAAAGATGAAATTTAAAATAATCCTGCCATAATCCTACCACCACTTTTAACATTCTGGTATATTTGCTTTCAATTATATAGATACACACACTCCTATACATACACAATTGTTTGGAGAGAAAATGGAAAATACACCAAAATGTTAACAGTGTTTTCTCTTTGATTACTAGAATTCTGAATAAAATGTTTCTACATTTTTCAAATCTTCCAAAATGTGTGTATGTAGTTTTTTGGTTTTATGAAAGCAACATATACAAAAATGTAGTAACCTAAAGGGGTATTTGCCTGTAAAATTGATCTGATGATCATTTTATAACAGTAATACTATGCTACTTTTGTGAGAATTGGGAAGAAAAAATAGTGTAATTTGAAAAGTTAAAGGGTGAGGGAAAAGCTTGCTATTTCTTTTTCTGCCAAATTAAACTGGGAGAAGAAATGGCTTATTCAGATTCCTCCATGCTCTGCTTTGGAATCCTGTATGGTAGTGTGAAATAATCATCTGCCAAGATTGTCAACCTTTTTACCCCAAAAAATTTCAGTATAAGAAAACCCAGAGTTCTGGTTAAGATGGCAGAGTAGGTCACCGCTGTGCTTGCCTCCTCCCGTGACCAAACCAAAACTACAGCTAAACTGGAACAGTCAGCCTGGAGAACCATCTGAAAACTAGCCGAACAGAAGTTGTGTAACTAAGGATATAAAGAAGAAGCCACCGCGAGACTGAAAAATAAATGAAAACTATTCTTTGAATTTCATGGGTGATGGGGAGAAAATTTTAAAACTTGACATTTAACTAAAGCAGATAGATAGATCCAACACAATTCATCACTAATGTATGTTACCATAAATGTAAAAAATAAAATTTATGCTTTATTAGTCCAAAAAAAAACCACCTAGAGCTTTGTGAGATTGCTTTTCTCCTCTGCTTGTGATCTGCCCACAGGGAAGAACGAAACCAGACACAGGTGCTGCGGCAGCAGCAGGATGAGGCTTACCTGGCCTCTCTCAGGGCTGACCAAGAGAAAGAGAGGAAGAAACGGGAGGAGCGGGAGCGGACGCGGCGGAAGGAGGAGGAGGTAAAACAGCAGAAGCTGGCGGAGGAACGGCGGCGGCGGGTAAGGGACCTGGTGTCTACTTAACGGCTCCCAAACTGGTGTTGTCTTAAGTGTGAATGGAAAAAACTAGAAGGTGGTGGGAATGTGGGTGATGTAAATTCTCCTTGCCGTTTTGATATTTACTACATTTTCACAAACAGTATTTTAAAATTTAAAAAATAAAAATAAAAAATGTGTAACAGTGAATAAAAGGATAAAGAGCTCTATTCCATGAAAAGTAAATATAAATAATAAGCAGTTCACAACGCTATTTATTCACAGCAGTAATTTTTAAGTATTCATTCTGAGTACCAGGGTTAGCTCATTTGCCATTTCATTCATGATCTTGTTTCATTATGTATTACCACGGAATTATAGCCAGTATCTTTTAGTCATTCCCTTTATTTCCAAGAGTTAAACGTCAATAAATAATATATGTGATGCAGTAGTACTTTGCATTAGGTTGTTTCTGACTCTTGCCAAGAAGTTTTTCTTAGGATACTCGTTATTAGTTTTTCTTCGGGCTGCACAATAGACCTACATGGTGACTGTATTTCCTCTCCCTACTGGAGCCATAGCCTCACCTTTACTTTGTGTCTCTACAGAATTTGCAGGAAGAAAAGGAAAGGAAGCTGGAGTGCCTGCCCCCTGAACCTTCCCCCGATGACCCCGAAAGTGTCAAGATCATTTTCAAATTACCCAACGATTCTCGAGTCGAGAGACGATTCCACTTTTCACAGTCTCTGACAGTAAGGACCCCTAAATTGTGTGAAGTGTGTGTAGTCTGGCCTGTAGACTTGGAAGCTGGTAAGGAATCGCTAGAGCGTTGTTAGTGTGTCTGTTGCTCTGACGAACCGGGGAGGAAGGGGAGTATAGAGTGAAGCGTGCTGTGAACTCAAAGCAGTATTAAGATTTTCTTCCATCATGTTTGAGCTCTGCTAAGAAAAAAAGGTGCCTTGCCGAGAAATCCCACAAGACGTGTGTGTCTGAGGTGGGAGGCTCTTCCATGCTACTTGGCTTGTACTGGCTTCAGAATCACAGAACCCTTTGCTCTGTAGGAAAAAATCTGTCTCCACTGACCTAGAAGCTCTAGAATCTGAATATTTGTGCACATACACTTCGCTTACATCTGAATATTTGTGCACATACATCTGAATATTTGTGCACGTACACTTCGCTTGCACTTGTCACTCTCCCTACCCATTTGGCCCATGAGAAGCCCCACTTTGTGTGGCTTCCTTGTATATCCAGCATCCATAGATAAATAGCATTTGTCATTCTATAAGGAGGTACTTAAAACCGGAGACTCTTATTAAAGTCTCACAGAATGAAAATGAAATTCTCATTGTTCCAGGGTTATTAGATGTGTTTCCTTGTTGGTATGAATCAGTCGATGTGGTCAGTTGTCTTCGTCTCTAAGCCTGTTTTCTTCATCTGTAAAACAGGTGTAATAGACACTCTAGTGGGATTGTTGTTAGGATTAAGTTCGCATGTAAAGTGTTCAACGTTGTGTCTGGTTCATCATAAATTCTCAAATGCTAACTTATTTTTGGTATTTATAACCAAAAAGAAATTTCTGGGTTGTTTCTTTTTTTATTTATTTACTTTTATTTTGTTATTAATTTCAGGTGTACAAAACAACATAATGATTAGGCATTTACAAGAAATTCCTGTTTATATTGAGAATTGATTTTCCAAATTTACAGCTACAGTAGGTTCTGCCATTTCCGTGATCACTGGAAACAGGAGTAAGTTGCATAATGGAAATGAGGTGCACTGTAGTCAAGTGAGGTTGGGTAGCACATTTATAACTTCTCCTATGTTTAACGGGGGAACACTGGACAAGTTACAGAATCCTTTACAGGGCCTCACCGCCCGTCTGTAAAATGGTAGTATAACCTGCCCTTGATAACTTTAAACTGAAGATATGTCAGGCACTGTGCTTGGCCCTCTAGGGGTTATACAGATGGTGACACGTGGTTCATGGAGTTTACTATCCACTAGGGAATGTAAGACTTACAAGAGCTAATATAGAGTAAAAAGTTGTGAGGCATCCTGATGAGTGAGAAGCAAATAGCTTCCTCATTTTATTTGTTTACCTCTCACGAGTTTCTTTATATTGGGAGAAGGTGCTCGCATCTCTAACTTTGGATTTTTTAATTGGGATAAAATGAGCTTCACACAGTACCTACCGTGTAGTAGGTGGTTACTAAATGACATCCTTTCCCCTGCTGTGTACCCTAACTTCCGGTTTGCATATGGATTTTAGCTTGCAGCCAAGTTCACTAATTTCACTGTAGTATGCCTTGGCTTCAGGAGCTTCTGCTCCCCGAACTCTCCTTATGTATATGAAAAAACGAACCAAAACTTTTCCTCTCGAGAGTTTTGGAGGAAAATCGGTTAGTTTTGTGGAACAGAATAGGTTTCTGGCCAAAGGGAAAGCAACCCATTTGTTAACCATTAATCCCTGAAGGCTTTAAAATAGGTTCTCAGTAAAAGTTACTTAAAAAACAAACTTTAGACTGAAAAATACTTTGTCATAAATGGGGAAGAGGCTCAGAGATGGGAAAGAAGTGGTAAAGGAGGAGAAGTACAGTGGCAGTGCTGGCCTCTAATTTAGCATTCATAGAGTTAATGACACAACATTGTATATGTAAATATAATGATTTATAGATTTTAGTGCTCTTGCAGACTTTGTGTCGTCTTCCTATGCGCTCTGCCTGTTAAAACAATCTCGCAGAGTGAATGCTTAGTGAAATATCAATTTGCACATGATGCTCAGCTCTTGATAGTGGTAAAACGCTAAAGTAAAGGATAAATTGTAGGAAAATCTCTAGGCCCTATGAGTGGGCAGAAAAGTGGCAGCTGCCTCTCTTACATGATGCATATAAGAGAAAATCCAAATTAGACTCAGCCCAGAACTCATTTTTCTATCCATTGCGAACCAGAAGAGACCTTTGGAGGGGATGTCATCTGTTTCCTGATGATACTAGCCCATTGTCAGTGGTAACAAAAAAATTGCCAGTTTTGTACCAGTGTTGAGTACAGTAGCCCCCCCTTATTTGCGTTTCAGTTACCTGCGATCAATTGTGGTCTGAAAATATTAAATGGAAAATTTCAGAAACAAACAATGTGTAAGTTTTAAATTACACACGTCCTGAGTAGCGTGATGAAATTTCGCTCTGTCCCACTTGGGACGTGAATCATCCCTTTGTCCAGCATATCCATGCTGTCTGTGCTCCCAGCCCCATTCTCGGTTATCTGATCGGTCATCAGAGAGAGAGAGACACCACATTCACGCAACTTTTATTACAGTATATTGTTACAATTGTTCTGTTTTATTACTAGTTATTGTGTATCTCTTATTGTGCTTAATTCATGAAATACATTTTATCATATGTATATATAGGAAAAATACAGCATCTATAGGGTGTAGTACTGTGTGTGGTTTCAGACATCCACTAGGGGTCTTGGAACGTATCCCCGCAGATAACAGGGGACTGCTGTATTCTCAAGCAGCGATTGAAAAGGAAACAAAATATTATTTCGCCCTTACATAAAACCCATGTTGGATTCATACCAAGAACATGTGGTGCAAGTCTAATTGAAATATCTCAAGAAAAAAAAAAGGAGAATGAATGTTAATGGATATTGAAAATCGAGTCAGAGAAGGGAACTGAGAATGGTTGATGTTGATACACTAATAAATGAGAAGTTTATAAAATCATGAATGAATTAGGTAAGAGGACCATGGATTTACTCCTTAAATTCTAGAGTTATAGCTCTAAATAGAGTTAAGTTTAAGACAAGGAGGAAGGACTGCTTCACACAGAGGGAGATAAACTTATAACAGGTGGAACAAAAAGAAAATAGAAATAGATCCCCTCCAAATAAGGATAACTTGCATGGTATGTTCCTCATCTTTGGGACTGACCTGAAAGAGGTTAGCGTTGCTTTCGCAGCACATGCCTCAGAGTCTTTGTTAGAAATAGAGTACGTGAGGAAGAGTGTGCCTTTTTAATGTGTGTATTGAGAGAGAGAGGAAAAAGGTGGCCTGTTGCCTAGGTATCTACATTTGAAGTTTTAGCAACAGGAGTTCTCCTTGTTGCCTTAGGAATTTACTTGTGCCTTTTCTGAGCCAGAGCAGGGCGAGAAGAGCATTCCCCCAGAGGAGAGGTCCACGTGGAGGGTGTCCACATGCGGGGCACCCAGCACAGAGAAGTCAAGGCCCAAGTGGCCTGGCTGGGTTGGGGTGTTAAAGCCAGACCGGGTGAGGAGGTTGTCCATGGCGGGGTGGGGTGAACTCCTGGTCTCTGATAATTTCTGCAGCAACCTGGCACGTGGATGTGGGTGTGCAGTGTGTACATACATCCTCCAGCGTGCCTGGGCGCGGCGACACCCCAATAGCAGTGAACGTACCTAGCACCCAGGTTGTGGCTTTCATACCATTGTTCATACCAGGGCTCCTTGGAGGAATGGCTGGTTCCAGGGCTGGGACACCTTGTGCCCGAAAGCAAGTAATGATTCAGAGAACAGTGGAGACATGTCAGAAAGACACGAGCCAGCTTGAATGGACTCCTCCTTCTGACTCCATCTGAAACAATTGGAACATTGAAATAAATAGTAATTATAACATCATAACTTACTGACTGAAATAGGAAATCATGAGTATAGTAATATAAATAAGTAAACCGAAAGTTAGAGGAACAGAATGTCTCCATAGTTTCAAAGTACCTCCCCTCGGAGTTAATTACAAAAGGGACATGAATAACTTACAGTGGAGAGGCCTGGCCGGTGCCACCTCAGCCAGACGATTAAGTGAAGGTCATGGGCAGTGGAACCGACCAGCAGTGTCGTCCACCTGAACAGGGCCGTGGGTGCCGTGCAGCAGCATCTGCACGACTCTGGCCACAGAGGCGTAGCTGGGACCGAATGGTGACAGACAGTTGAGAGACGCTATACAGAATACTTGCCCGGGAATCTGAACGTGTGTCAAGGTCATGAAAGTCAGGGAGAGACAGAGGATTTGCTCCAGGTTTAAGGAGGAAACTTAGGAGATGTGACGACGAAATGCAATACACAGTTCTAAACTGGACTTTTTTTGCTGTAAAGGGCAACGGGCGAGACTTGAATGGGGCCTGAATAATAATATACGTTATGATATTATGGTAGTAAATGTATCAGTTCAACTTCCTGATTTTGAGGTTGTTACGGTTATGTAGATTGCCCTATTTGTAAGACATGCACAAGTATTCTGGGATGATGGGACATCAGGCTGGCAGCTCAGTCAGCTGGGTCAAAGAAAAAAATCTATAACTTTTTTGATAATTTCTAAGTAAAAGCTTTTTAAGTTTCTATGATACAAGTTGTCAAAGAAGAAATAGGTGAATCAGTTCAGAGGAAGGCTAACAACAGGCTGCGTAGTAAATGCCCTGCAGGAGCCGCGCTCGGAATTGGCGCTGAAATGGAAGGACCTCGAAGTAGAATTCCAGTGCAGTGTGATTATTTCATGTCTCAGTCATCCTGCAGGTTTCGTGGGGGCTGGGGGGGGTATTTTTCTCACTGCCCTTCTTTTTCTATATGACCTCTGCAGGTAATCCACGACTTCTTGTTCTCCTTGAAAGAAAGCCCTGAAAAGTTCCAGATTGAAGCCAACTTTCCCCGGCGGGTGCTGCCCTGCGTCCCTTCAGAGGAGTGGCCCAACCCGCCCACGCTGCAGGAGGCCGGACTCAGCCACACAGAAGTTCTCTTTGTTCAGGACCTAACAGACGAATGACACTTTTTCTTCCTCTCCCCTCCCACCCCAATCCCTAAAAGAAGTGGAAAAAAACAAAACAAAAAAAGAGAGAGAGAAATTCATATTATTATTATTATAATACAATATTTTTTTTAAAAGACTGCTGCATCCTAAGGAAGGATCAGAATCCATGCTGCCTGCGAGGTCGCCGCCCGTGTGCGGTCAGCAGTGGACGCTGCAGCCGGCAAGCCCACCGTCCCCACTGCCTGTGCACCACACCCCTCCAGGGAAAGGAGACCCTTCACCTCCAACCCAGCCATTGCCCTAACGGGGGAAGGGGACGTTCCCACTAGTTCTCATTCATTCTTGCTTTTATGGAAAATAAAAGTGAAAAACCTCCAGCGACCAGCGACCGCAGCACCTGCCAAGGACTTGGTTCTCCTGTGTCTGGAGAAAAGAGGGAAGAGAAGGCACAGAGCGGAGGAGATGTTCCTTGAACTTCCCACAACTTACGAATAACTTTTCCATTTTTTCTGTTGCTTTGTATTGACCAAAGGAATGAGGCTGACAGAGGTGTATGTTTTTTTTCCTTTATTTGATAAAGAGCCAATTCTTAAACCCATGAATTCATGCCCTGGGCTCCTTAGCCCACAGGAGTGAATAAAGGTGCGCGGGCTGGTCTGTGCTTCTTTTTGCCATTGCCCCTCTCACGTTACCCGGGGAGGTTGTTCTTTTTGGTCCAACTCGTGCTGTCCTTTCTTGCCACCTATGCAGCCCACTTGGAGCAGTGGGAGGAAATCTGCGTTTGTAGCCCCTGCAAAGGCTGTGATGCTCAGATACCCATCTGTGCCATGTGAGCTCTGTGTATACTGACCTGTACACACGACTGCAGCTTTTCCTCAGCGTCTGTCCCAGCCGGTCGTTACGGGGTCTGAACCAAAGGATAGCAGCTCTTCATTCCTCTTCTGACGTATGCGTGCTGTTCCCGCCCAGCCCTGGGCTTCCCTGCCTTGCCAAGCTCAGTACCTTTCCAAAGGACCTGCAGGGCCTGTGGTAGGGCCAGCAGAACCACGTGAGTGCCCTGCCTGTTTTGGTGGGCGTGTGGTGGTGGTGTTCTAAGGACAGAAAAATAGAGGCCTTGAGGGAAGCTAAGACGGAACGCAGCCTGTATGAGCTGTTAGAAGGCAGATTGCAGTTTCTGATGCAGCCGCCTGCTGGAGGCAGTTTTTATCCTCTTCCTCTACTGCTGTGTTGAAGTAATAGGGTTTTTTTAACCTCTGGATGTCTCTCATTTGTGGTTGCGTTTATGGTAAGGGGTCAGTCAGTGGGTCAGGCCACATATTAACAGATGCGAGCTTGAGCTGACAAGCATTCCAGAGTGTTCCGTAGCTAGACTGGTGCGGACTCGCCAGAACACTGCAACCTACTGAGCTTCCTAGTTCCCAGCATGCTGTGAGGCCAGGGGTTCCTGTCGAAATAAAGCATAACTTGTGGGATTTGTGGTCTCCAAAGGCCTTTTCTCTTGCTTAACTAAAACCTGAGGCCCTCTGTTAGTGGCCCTCTCAGTGACCTGGCTGCTGTTCTCTGTATCCTCGGGGGTTGGGGTACACACCTGGGGGCAGGCTGTCTCCTGGGGAGCCTGAGAATTTCCCAGGGGTCTTGGCACGAGTGTCTAGAACACCATCTCTACACAATTTAAGTTTGCTCCTGGCTGCCTATTATTCTTCCACTTCGTTTCCTGCTGTTCCAAGGCCAGATGAGGGGGAAATCACTGTCTGTTGTCATGAAATGTGTCTGGAGTGAACACGAGGATAAACCGTGTTCTCCACTCAGCCGCGTGTGAAGTCTGCTTCCTGCTGACAACTCTGCAGAGAGGAATTTTTCCACTTAACTCACAGAGCCTCCCTCCCTGATTTCACAGCTGCTCCTCATGGCAATACACGGGGGTGGTGGGGACATTCGCTAGGCTGGCTGTGCTGCGTGTCTTGCCCACACCTCTGGGAAGTTGTAAACGTTTTTCCTTAATCTGCATCTTATTCTACAACGTGCACTTTCAGCCTCATGCCTTTTGATAACTTGTTCAGCGAAGGTGGTCAGATGCCAGAATGTGAAACATTTTCTGTGTTTGTCGGTACAACTCTTGTGACAGCCTACACATTTACTTCAGTAGGTTTCCAGAGGCTTCTGAAGCACACGCCCCTTCCTGGTCCCTATTGCAATAGCCCTGCTTCACCCTGACCCCATTCCCGTCTCTGCCAACCCTGGAGCTGCTGTCCAGGTGCCATCTCCTTCCCTCCGTGAAAGGTGCACATCGTGTCAGTGCCAGTACAATCTGTATGTCACTCCCAGGGACCTCTGGGAGCTCGATGGGACCTACAAGGGAGAAAATACCCAGAATCCCGCGATCTGTAAGCATTTGCTCTTGTTTCCAAGTCACCTCTGGATGTTTTCAGCTTTTGTTTCCAAGTGGTAAGTCATCAACTGAAGGAAAACGTGTGTCAAGTTTCGTTTAGTTCTCCCAAGACAAGTTGTAGATTCCGCTGCGTGACCGTGGGAAGTGACCAAGCGAAGACCCCCAGTTGGAGTCAGTTGAATTTCTGCAGCCTCAGTGGGGCCCTTCTAGTCTTTTCTTCCACTTCTGCAGAATTTCCTGCAGCAAATATTTCCTTGCTTGCCTCCACTATGATGTTTGGATAAGAGATGGCCAGGGGAGAATATTTATCTGAAAAAAAAAGAAAAAGAAACTCGAATCTTCAACTGAGCAGTTATTATGAAAAATGCTAATGGTGCCAAGGCCAAGGAAAGAATGTCAGAAAACGACCGTGGGAAGGAGTGATAACCCCCAGAATGCAAAGTCGGGGGAGTATCTGGTGCTTGAACAAGAAGCTCCACTTCACAAGCGGTTTTTTTCGGACTTGGAGGAACGCAGCAACAGGACGTCCATCCACAACGGACGCAGTGACCCGACGAGGACTGCACCTGAATAGTTCCGTGTAACTTACTGAAGAAATCTAGTGTACTTTAAATTTTTTTCATAAAAGTTTACATTGTATTGTAGGTTAACATTAAATGTTTTATAACAAAAAATTTCGTCAGTCATGGGTCTTTCTGTTGAGGATTGAAGTGATAGATACTTTCTATGTGTGAAGGGCAGGTTGGAAAACGGGGAGGGAACA
This sequence comes from Rhinolophus ferrumequinum, assembly GCF_004115265.2. Classification (NCBI taxonomy): domain Eukaryota; kingdom Metazoa; phylum Chordata; class Mammalia; order Chiroptera; family Rhinolophidae; genus Rhinolophus; species Rhinolophus ferrumequinum. Next base: position 6,016,424 of record NC_046307.1, on the reverse strand, counting down.
GGACATTACACTGCCACGCAGCAAGAGAATCAGAGAGAAGCAAGGACTTCAAGTAGACCTACAGTGTGTTCCTGTGGGAACGGCAGCTGAGGCAGTGTGGGGTCAGAGTCGGGCTCATTTGTCAGCTTTGTGACCTCAGACAAGTATCTAGTTTCCCTGAGCTTTGGTTTCCCCAACTGTAAAGGGGGGTAACGCCATCTGCATCAGGGTAGGTCTAGATTACATCGAATCGATGTGCATGAAGCCCCCGGACAGAAGTGTCAGTAAGTGATTGTTCCTTTCTCCATGGGAGTGTATTTTGAAAGAACATTTTTCTTGCAGTCATAACTCAGTTTCTGCCCCCCTCCCCCAGTTCAAGCCGTTGTTTCTCAGCCTAGTTGTGTAGGACACAGCTCCCCGGCCCACACTGGTGTTATGAGCCTTGCGCTTCCCACCACCCCTGAGGCAGTCGGTCACCAGTTATTGGTCGGCAGCTCATGGCAGCTCTCACCAGCTGCCGGCCGCTCATGGTGGCCACTGGCCGCTCATGGTGGCACATGGCACCACACAGCAGCTCACACCGAGCTCTGGCTGCGCACTGCAACCCAGCTCCAGGGAGAGCTGTTCACAATCTTAGCTGTAGAGGACGCACTGGCCCATGTGGGAATCGAACCAGCGACCTTGGTGCTAGGAGCACAGCGCTCCATCACCTGAGCCACCAGGCCGGCCCTTGTATTTTCATTTCTGAGAGGAAGTTTAAGCCTCGGTTCTTGGCCTTTCTCTGCCCCTTTGTCCTGTGCAAAGACCTCATTCCTGTGAGTTACGGATTCTTGTGACCTTCAGAGTCTGCCCTGATGCTTCCCGGAGACGTGGCGCCTTTTAGTTTTTAACGTGCATCTTAAGTGTAAACTAGCATGTTTTCTCAGTCTCATAAGTCTGCAAGAAGATTTTAGTCACCTGACCTGGGCCAGAATCCACTAAAAGTAGACATTTCATAATTGATAGTGAAGCTTACATCTAAAAATTTTGCCATCAGTTAACAGAATCAAGAAAGATTCAAACTGATGCCAGATACACTTGGTTCCAAATCCTGCCTGTGGCCGTGATTTTGGCCAAGTGAACTCAACTCTAGGCTTCAGTGTCGTCATCTGTAAAACGGGGGATTATAGCCCTGCTGCAGCCGATGGGCCGGGCACACAGTAGGCGTTGGATGGATATAGCTCTCAGTGCTGTCAAAACAGTGGGTAGTTTGCCCACTGCTAGCGGCTCACCCTGGACACGGCCGGGTAGAGAGAAAAAGGGGAGGGGGTCCAGTTGAGTCTTTGTGTAGGGGCGGACCATGCCGGAGACTGTCCTTGAGCCGCCTCTAGTGTTGCAATTGGAGCTCCGTGTGTACTTTTACCGCATGGAGCCACGAACCCCCAGAGTCCCTCATGCCTGTGAGTTCAGCTAACTGTTGAGCCTCTCCCACCTCCCGCAGCCCCACCCCCCCTTTTCCTGTCTGCCCCTCTCGCTAACTCTCAGATCTGTGCCCAGAACTCCCGGGTTTCTTTCTGGCTTTCCCCTGAAGACGCCACTTCAAAACACCCGTAAGCAGGCACGCTCAGGTCCCCCTGCATCTCGGCACCAGGAGGCAGGCTCTGTGCTCCTCCCCTGCTGCTCTGATGCTCTGTCCATGACAATGCTGCGGAAGCTCGTGCCACCTGCTCGGACTGTCCCGTTCTGGTTGCTACTGGCCATTCCCCAGATGTTGGCAACCGACGCTGTCCTCCCCACCAGCAAACTAGACAACTGGAGTCCCTAACCTGGTCTGCTGCTCCTGATTTGACTGGCAGCTGAGCGTGGCGGCAAGAGGCTCTGGAGTCAAATCTGGCTTTGAAACTGCTCTGCTGCTTGCTGACTGATGAGGGCAAGTTCTGTCGTCTGTAAACATCACGCAGTACATCCTTGCAAGGTTCAGGTGCCCTGAAATGAGCTGGTACCTGAGGCGCCTGGCAGTGGGTAGTTGGATGCTTAGTAAACATTCGCATCCTTCCCTCCTACCCCTTCCAGCAGTGCCGGCTCTGAGTGTGGCCTTCACCCCCAGGACCTCAGAACCACCCCTCTGGCCACAGCCGTGATGACTCCAACCTCCCTGTCCCTTCTCTGCCCTCAAAGCCTTTCTGGGCCTCCCCGCGTGTCTCAGTTCTCCCTACTGGAATTGACTTGGCTTCACGTCCTCTCCACTGCAAGCCAGCACTCACTGTCACAGTTCCCGAGGTCAGCTCAGCCCTTTGCTTTCTCCTCTTGCTCCTTAGCTGCAGATGCCTAGCATCTATCACAGCGATTGAGGAACCCTGGGTTGCAACCACTCCATTGATCCAGCTCTCGGGAGCTCCCTGGCATTCCCAGCACACAAGCACCGCTCGCTCCACCGTGTCCCCCTTTCTCAGGTCCGAGCCCATTACCACAAGGTAATTCTCAGCCTACTTCCTGAGAAAACAGGTCACATCATCATCATCGTCCTTTTTCACCTTGAAATTGTGACATCACCTGCTTCCTCTTTCCCTTCTGTCTTGTGAGTGTATTTTCTTTTTTTTTTTTTTAAATTTATTGGGGTGACAATTGTTAGTAAAATTACATAGATTTCAGGTGTACAATTCTGTATTACATCATCTATATGTATTTTCTTTTAAAGGAGAGAATTTACCTACAGTAAAATGCCCAGATCTTCACAGCTTGATAAAATTTTACCTGTGTGTACCCCAAAACCAAAATGCAGAATGCTTCATCACCCCACAAAGTTCCTTCGTACGTCCTCCCAGTGAATAACCCCTCAGAGAGAACCACTGTTCTCACTTCTCTCACCATTGTTTTGCCTGTTTTTAAACTTCATATAAATAGACTCTGTGTGTGTGTGTGATTTAATAAGTTATTTTCCTGATTCAAGTGTAATTCCTATTCATGATAGGAAAAGTTAGGAAGTGTGAAAAAACAAAAAATTCGTAATACCACATTGTCCAGAGATGTCAGTGGTTAATACTCTGATGCAGGTCTTCCCAAACTTTTCATTGCGTATAAAAAGTTTTCTACAGAAATGGGATAACATTGTATATACTGTTTCATCTCTCACACATTTATGTATTTTTTAATGGCTATGTTATTATTATTATTATTTTTTTTTTTTGCTTTTCAATGTAGCAGGTTGATAAACATCCCTGTAGCTAAATGTGCACATCCATTCTTATTTTTTCAAGGGAGAGAAAAAAATCCTAGATGTGAAGTTACTGAGTCAAAAAAGGAATGGAAACTTTTACTTTGTTACCTGTTCGTGTTATCCCCAAATGGTGGTCCAGAAAATAACCCTGGTAGCAGCAGCAGTCTCCCATCTGTGTCATCATCACCGAAACCCTCACCAATAATCCCCTTTCCCGTCGCTTAGATTTCTTTATCTCCCATCTAAAAATGTTTGGCATCTGCCCCCTTACAAAACCTTAATCTTGCTTTCCTCACAAGTCACAGCCCCCCGCATCTTCTTTCCTTCCAAGATAGTTTGCACAACCAGCTTCCACTTCCTTCTTAACGTCCTATTAATTGTGTTGTCATCTCTCATGGTCACCTGTGTCCCCTCAGTACCGTGTTCACTGGTCTCTTACAAGTCCTTTCTGAATGAAGTTCCCCAGCTGGTACCTTTACAGAGTAAGTGTCCCTGTTTCTGTTCCTACAGGTTGGGGTCAGAGTATGTGAACTGGGTTAAGGAATTTCCACTTTATCCTGAAGGCCATTGAGGAACTTAAGCAAGGGAGACACATCAGATTTTGGTTTTAGAAAGGTGATTCTGTCACCTGTGGGGAGACTGGGTGAGAGGGGACAAGACGGCAGGTAAGACTAAGGCGACACAATGGAGTCTTGGAGTAGGAGTGGCGTGGGATGGAGAGAAGCTAGTGGTGGCCACGAGCACTACATAGAAGGCGCCATGACCAGGACTTGCAGGCTGGCCAGCTAAGAAGGGAGGGAGGAGAGATTGGGGACGGTGCCCAATGGGAAGGCTTCTTAACAACTGGATGTAGGAACGGAGCCAGTCACTGGTGACCGTGACAGGTGCTATTTCAGTGGAGCATGGGGTGAGAAGGCAGAAGTAATGAAATGGGGGAAGTGGAGAGATTGAATCTAGGCAGCTCTCCTACAAGCTGTTGGTGCACAGCGCAAGCCAGAGAGGAGTCAGGATGAGGAACTTGTTTTAAGGTAGGGGACACTTCATTATGTTAGACACTGAAAGCAATGAGGTTTTAGAAGAAGAGGTTGAAGATGCATAGAGAAAGACATCCCTGGGTTGGTGGGGGGTGGGCCTGAGCAGGAAGGATGGGAGCAGAAGTCAGTGCATTTGAAGGCAGAAACTGAGGGCGTCCCCGTATGAAAGCATCTGTCGGGTTTGGGGGAGAAAATGGGCTCAGAGGTCTGAGGACTGAGGAAGATTTGAAATAGCTGTTCGAGAGAGCAAGAAAGAGTGTCAGAAGTCTTAGAAGGCTTTCTGGGCAAACTGATGGAGCCCAGAATACATGGTGGGAGTGGGCACCCACTTGTCACTAGTCTACCTTCCTCCTCGCTGCTGCCCATTTCTTTTGAAAACAGGTCACATATGGGCATTGAGAAGCTCTCAGTGCCACCTGAGTCCAGCTCCCCAGCCTGGAAGCCGGAGACCTCAGCTCTGGGGCCCTTGCGATTATAGCTTCATTTTTCTCTGTTTCTCCACACAGTCAACTAATTAACCCACAGCTGTCTTGGTTGTCCCCTAGACACACCATGTACTTTCCCACCTAAAGCTAGACTGAGACAACTGATACTCAAAGAGAAATGGTTTTAAAAATATGCTGTCAGTTTTTCAAACTGCTCTGGTTGTCAACAAGGCAAGTGCCTAGACCTCATGCTTCTCGTCTTTGACAATCACATATAAGGCTCTGGCTTAACTCTGGCTTCATTATAAGCCAGGCACCTGCAAGGAGAGAAGATATAATCACAATTGGTACAGCGTTCCAGTTTAGACAGCTGGAACCTGCATGCCCTGATGTTCTCACACAGCTCTTACCTTTTGGTGCCTTTATCAGAGGTCTTTCATTGGCAAGCAACAAACAGGACACCCGCTGTGGCTAATTTAAGGAAAACACTGATGTGTTGGAAGGTGGGGTAGGTCCCAGAATTGAAAGCCAGACCTCAGAAAGGGTGGGTTGAGGGCAGGTGTGGGGACGGGGTTTTCAGAGCTAGAGGACACCTTTGGGAGGTCAGGACTCCCACCTTTGGGAAGGAGAAGCATAACTAGCAAGCATATTGGGGTTCTGTGCTTAGTTGCAGAACCCTTTTAAAAAATTACAGAAAAAGATAAAGAAAAAAGTAACCATTATTCACATTCCCACCACCCAAAATGATTAATATTTTGCATATTTGCTTCCAGCTTCCTCCCTCCCCTTTTAACTGACATACTTCAGTTAAAATCATGTAGAATGTTTATACATTTGCAAAAAGAACTCCATGCTCCCGATGTGGCTGATTTCTGACTGAGCGGGGCTCCTTGCCGGCCCCTCGGGCGACCTGCGGGGCGTCCAGCCCTCTGTTGTTAGGAGGGCTTTCCTGGAGTGCACTCCTCTGCAGAGGCTGTTTCTGGGGTGCAAATAACAGCAGAGGCTGATGGGTCTGGGATTGTCCCAGCTTGTCAGAACTGCAGAGGCTGGGGTGGGGTGAGGAGTGCAAGGAGTCACCACCATATGAAAGAATCACTGGAGATGGACAGACGGCGGTTAGTTTCACTGTGAGGGGACACTGGAAAGAGAGGGCAGGCCTATGTAAGATCACCTGGGCCCTGGCGCCTTCCCTGCCAGCAGCTCATTCATTGCTTCACTTATTCAATCATTTATTCAGAAATGACTCGCTGATGCCTGCTGTGTCCTTGCCCTTTTGTTAGGGTCTGGGAGTGTAGTGAGTGTGACAGCCCTCGGTCTAGAGAAACAGACCTGGGAGACCAGCAGCCTGGATCACCACTGGTGAGGTGTGGAGAAGAGCCGGCCAGGAGTAGAAGTGTGGCCTGCTCGGGCTTGAGGGAGGGGCTGCGGAAGTTCACTAAAGCGGGGAGCTGGCCTTTGGAAACGGAGAATTTAAGGCATTTGAGGCAACCGAGTGTTGTTCAGGGGCAAAGGGTGCAGAGGGCAGACAAACCTGGGGTTGATCCCAGCTCTGCCGTCTTTTTGGCTCTGGGATCTTGGGAAAGTCATCTCTGCTCTCTGAGCCTCTGGCCTCAGTTTCCTCAGCAGGAACTGTGAGGAAGGCAGTCCGTTTTACAGTCAAGAAACCGAAGGCTCCTGTGTGAGGTAACTTTGCAGCATGGTGGGCATTCATGGAATGCGAGTGGTCTTCCAAGCAGAGGGAACACACACAGCAGGGGTGAAAACCATGAGAAACTGGGGGTGGCTAGAGGGGAACAAGGAGAGATGGGGCTGACGAGCAAGTCTAGCTGGGGATACTGGTTCTTCCACTGCCTCCATCCTCTCCCGAAAAGAAGCCAGAGAAAATGGAGACGAGGGAAAGACAAGGGTGGAGACCCATTTCTTTGACATCATCTATCTTCCCCTGAAATGACAAAGGAGATTTATATTTGGAGCTGAAATCAGTCTGACTTCAGTCTCCCCATTCATAAAAAAGGGAAAAATAAAAAATAAAACTCCTGTGGCTGCCAGCCCCCCAAGAAACCCCATAAAGGGCAGAGGACTTCCACTGCCTCTTAAGCCCAGGAAGTTGTAGGTGGCGGTGGGGAAGGGCCCCCTGGAGCCTTGGGGAGGGGGAAGAAGAGACTGAAGGAAGGGCTCCATTAGGAGTTTTCAAAAGTGGAGTCTCCAACTTGGAGAAGGCAGGAGTGGAGAGCGAATTTCTACCTGGGCCTAGACTGGGCCTCTCAGAGACTTAGTTCCCCCACAGGGAAACTGCATCTTCGCCCGAATTTGATATTATCACGATTTATTATTTGTTTTAAAAATAGGTAATAATCTTATTGTGGTTTAATTTGCATTTCCCTAATGGCTAACAGTGTTGAACTCAAGATACATCCTGTTAAAATGTATGTTGATACCTTTTGCCCATATTCCAATTGGATTTTTTTTGTTGTTGTTGAGTTTTGAGAGTTCTTTACATATCGGAGATGTGAGTCCTTTTGTCAGATATATGACTTGCAAATTGTTTTAATTTTTGATGGAGTCCAGTTTATTGTTTTTTTTCTTTTATGGATTGTTTTAGTGTCATGTCTACCCTTCACCTGGCCTTATGTTTTAGTGAAGATTTTCACTTGTTTTCTTCTAAAAGTTTTCTAGTTTTACCTTTAAATTTATGATCCATTTTAAGTTCATTTTTGTACACAGTGTGAGTTTAGGTCAAGATTCCTTTTTTTTTGGCTTACGAAAGTCTAATTACACTAATATTATTTGTTGAAAAGACTATCCTTCATGAAATGTTAAAAAAATCAGTTGGCTGTACTTTCATGGGTCTATTTCTGGGTTCTTTACTCTGTTCCATTGATCTATTTATGCTTGTCTTGATTAATGCAGCTCTATAGTAAATCTTAAAATAAGCTATTTTATTTTATCCAGGAATTCTAACAATTTCTGGTGTGGAGTGTTGTTAGCCAAGTCGGTACTTGGGTTGTGTACCCATCCCTGAACCCTGTGTTCTATTTTATTTTAAATCTTAAAATAAGCTATTATGATTCTTCGTACTTTATTCTTGTTTTTTGAAATTGCCTTAGCTACTCTGGTTTCTTTGCTTTTTCGTATAAATTTTATATTCATGTCTATCTCAAAAAAAAAACCACACAAAACTTTGCTGGAATTATGATAGGAATTGCATTAAATCTGCACATCAATTTGGAAAGAAATGATATCTTTACTGTGCTAAATCTTCCCATCCAAGAACATGACGTTTCTCCATTTATGTAGGTCTTTCTTTCATCAGTGTTACTTTGTAGTAGTACCCCTTTACCCATGGTTTCACTTTCTGTGGTTTCAGTTACCCAACCATCAACTGAGGCCCAAAAATAGTAAATGGAAAATTCCAGAAATAAATAATTCATAAGTTTTAAATTGCGCGCTGCTCTGAGTAGTGTGATGAAATCTTGCGCCGTCCCACTCTGTCCCACCTGGGACACTTCTCATCTCTTTCTCCGTCATCTCCACGCTGTAGACGCTCCCCACCTGTTAGTCACTTAGCCATCTCGGTTATCAAATCAGCTGTTGCAGTATCACTTGTGTTCAAGTCACCCTTACTTTACTTCACAATCGCCCCAAAGTGCAAGAAAAGTGATGCTGGCAATTTGGATCTGCCAAAGAGAAAGTGTATGTGGAAAAAAAAACACCAACCATAGTATATACGGGGTTCAGCACTATCTGCCATTTCAGGCATCCATTGGGAGGTCTCGGAGCACATCCCCAGCAGATAAGGGAGAACCTCTGTAACATGTTTTGTTACATTTATACATTAATTTCTCTTTTAAGTGATTGCAAATGGTATTATTGTGTTTTTAATTTCAATTTCCTTGCGCTCATTGCTAGTATATAGGAATATAATTAATTTTTGTACATTGATGTATCCTATGGCCTGATGAACTCATTTAGTTCTAGGATGTCTTTGTTGTAGATTCCTTGGGATTTTCTACATAGATTTTCTTCATATCATCTACAAATAGGGAGTTTTATTTCTTCCTTTTTCTATCTGTGTGCCAAACTGTTTCCTTTTCCGTGCCTTATTGGGCTGACTAGGCCCTCCAGTACGAATGGGAGCGGTGAGAGCAGATAGCCTTGCCTTGTCCCTCTCTCAGTGGGAGGCGTCATCTTTTACACAATTAAATGTTAGCTGTAGGGTTTTTTTGTAGATGTTATTTTATCAAGTTGAGGAAGTCACCCTCTATTCCTAGCTTGCTGAGTTTTCATCATGAACGAATGTTGGCAATTTTCATTTGCATCAGTTGATATGATCATGTGCTTTTTCTTTCCCATTGGCTTCTTGAAATACTGAAAAAAGCTTCGAGACTTCCCCACCTGACCATTTTCTCAGACTAGGGCCCGGGTACTCAGTTGCTACCTCTGGTCTAGTCCACCATATCCCAGTGTGCTCCAGAGACTGCAACTTGAGCCCTACATGTGGCCAAATGGAAATGCTGCCCATAGTACCCACTCCTAGAGATTTACAATACATGTCAACATAGCCAAGGCCCAGAAAAGCCCTGAAATGCAGGCTCCTGTTAACTTCACATAGGATTCCCCAAACGTATTTGACCACAGAGCTTTTTGCCAAAAACCTCGTCATGCTCCCACAGGACTTTCTGAAACACACTTAGGGAGTCACTCAGCTGACTCTGTCCCATAATTTGCATTTGACCTAAAGGCCAAGACCAGTGCCCTGGCCAAGGCTACAGATAGTGGCATCACAGACACAAGGTCCTAGGTCTTCACACCCGAGCCCACTGCTCCTGCTCCAGACCATGCTGCTTTGACAGGCTAACAAGTCAGCCACTATCCCAGCAGCACTATAGGCCATAAGGATAAGAGGAACGCAACCATCACCAGTCTGGTTCCTTTGGTGGCTCTCCGGCCCTTTGTCCTTACTGAGCCTGGGGATAAGGGGCTCTGGTCCTCACAGTGGGGTGTTTACGGTGGGTGGGTGTGTAACGCAGGCCGGGCCTATCACAGCACTGGAGCCCCGGCCGGTAGCACAGGGTTCAGGGATGGGTACACAACCCAAGTACCGACTTGGCTAACAACACTCCACACCAGAAATTGTTAGACTTCCTGGATAGACTGTTTTCCTATGGAGATGATGCTAAACTACAGAAAAACGAGCTCACGTTACCAAGAACCACCACACAGAGCTCCTTCGAAACCAAGTTGTAAGAGGAAGGGCGCCTGTGACGTGTGAGCCCAATCCAGTGATGCTCGAAGCAGAACCTGCCTCCAAAATAAAAATGACAGACCAGGGACAATTTTCTCAAACAAGTTGGATACAATCACATCACTTGTCAACGGAATCCTGTCTCATTTGCTTGTGAAGCAGAGGAAGTTCTCACTGAAACGGCTTGGCAGACTCCTGCCAGGACGTACCGTCAAGGTTCCACAGCCGAGAACACTCTTCCCTACCCACTCTCAGATGGACGCCCCCCCACTCCCACTGCCCACCAAAAGACACAGGCAGCCAAAGGCAGCTTGGGCAATACTTGATATACATCATACATTTATTAGTGAATATCCCTCTGAAATCAGCAACAATATTAAAAAAAATAATGATTGCACTACTTGGTCAAGCAGAACTAGCAACTTTCATTTTAAAAAAAGTACAAATCTGTTAAAAATTTCAATCAGTATACACATATATATAATACAACATACTAGTTATGTTAAATGCTACAAACCAATGTGAATCCAATGGAATGGAAAAAACCACACATTTAAGCTTTAAGAACCATTTTTTTTCTCTATATATTAGCATTTTCTCAAATACATACATGGGAAAAATGAGGTAACTGTAAAATGTGCAAGGAACAGGGCCCCCCAAATGACATATACTTATATAGTATATATATATGCAATCACATATATATATGTAAAACCTTTCTAACACAGAACAGGTGCGGGCCCAGCCAGGCTGGGGGATGCTGCCCACTGTCATGCCTAGGCCAGAAATTGGTAAATAAGAGTAAACAGTAACAAGCCCCCACCACAGGAAATCATTGGTAACATGGCATCTATAGCAAGGTCGGCAAATCACAAACATCCTAAATAATTGTTTTATAAATCTTTTTTTAATGATTTTTTTTAAATGTTGTGTTCCCCCCACCCCCCTGAAATAGCTGCTCACTGGAACCACTGCAGCAGCCGACACGATCCGAGAGCCTGTTCCGCCTGCCCCAGGAACCGGAGGGTTTTGAAATCCTTTTGTTGGGTGGGGAAGGGAGAGGTTGGAGAAGATGGTTCTCTGTGTAAAACAGGTGGGGTTTCAACACTGCTATAAATATAGAAACGTCACCTGGAGTTATATACAATAAGACTTTGGGTTGTCCACGGGGTGGGGCCAGGCTGATGGGCCCCATGGCAGGCTGGGGAGGGGGCAGCCAGGGCTGCTGCCGAGAACGAGGGTGGATGGAGCATCCCTGAGGCAGCAGGCGCCAGGGGCTGCCTGCTAGGATGTGCCGGCCCCACACGCGGTTCGTTCGTTTGGGGCAGCAACCCGAGCTGGGGGTAGGACAGGAAAGGGACCAGGAGAACGAGGGAAGGGAGCTCAGCCAGACCCTACAGGGGGCCTCCTCCAGACCTTGGAGGACAGGGCTCAGGCTGGAAGGGGGCCTCTGGAAGTGGGGCCCACGCCCTTCCTGGTCCCTGTCCTCTTGGGACTTCCCTGGAGGAGATTCGCCCAGGCAGGTGTGAGATGGGCCCTGGCTGGAGAGGGAGAAATGCCCTGAAAAGCGTACGGTCCCGGCAGGCTCTGGGGACGTGTGCAGTACAGTGCATGGCAGTTATCAGCTGAGCACAGACCCTCTAACCCTGCCCATGACCACCAGGCGCCCGGCCCAGCCCAGCCGCACACATGCATGCGGACCGGGTGGCACCCCGGGACCATTCCCTGCCCCCCCCCCCCGTGCACTCGGTCCTGGTTGGTCCCTATACCCCCCACTTAACAAAAAACAAAACAAAAAAACAAAACAAAAAAAACCCCCATACTGTTTAAAACTCCACACCCCGAAATCCTACACACAATTTTGGGCCAAATGAATTAAAAAAAAAAAAATGCTGCTCCTCACATTCATGCAAAATGACAGAGAAGGGAGATGGGACATGGGTCTGGCCCCTGTCACTGCCATGGAGGGGTGGCCACCAAGAACACAGAAGGTCACTGTCCTGGGCATGGCCCAGGCACCTCAGGATATGTGTCGCCTGGGCTCAGGGGAGGAGGCTGGTTCCAATGCCCTCCAGCCTGGGGGCAGGGCTGGAATGTCAGGTCTGGCGTTCTCTAGGGAGCCAGACGTACCCCTTACAGCAGGCTGGGTCAGGCTGGTAGCCTGAATCTGACTGGGGTCAAGGCAGGAGGACCCAGGTCTGGGGCTGGAAAAATGGCCTCATGCCACCGTCTGTCCGAGCCTGTCAGTGCCACCTGGGCAGAGAGCACACCATTTCAGTGCAAGAGACCAAGTGACCCAGGATGGTGCCCCCTTTGCCCATCCTGGGGCCAAGGATCTCCACCAGCCACACTGAGGGAATCGACCCCTGGCTCCCAGTGCTGGCAGGAAAAGGAGACGAGCCAGAGAACAAACGGGAGGGAGACCGAAGTCAGAGATACTCAAGCAGCCCTGTGGCAGGTGGACTGGCAGGCAGACTGGGGAAGGAGTCTTTGGAGCTTGGCAAATGCAGGGACTTATTGCAGGGGCTTCTCTCAGGCCTGACCCTGGCACTAGCTCTGGAGATGCAGGCGGGAACGATGGGGCAGGCCTGGGCCATCCCCTCCTCGTCCTCCCTGGTCCCCCCAGGTTTCCAGAGCTTCGGGCAGGGTTCTCCTGGGCAGCTGTCGGCCTCACTCGGCCTCCCTGGGCACCTCGGACGCGTCAGCCCGGCAAATGGGACACGTCCGGTTGGCCTGGGGGGAGCAGCCACATATCAGGCCCCACTCTCACCTATCCCATCCCCTCTGGTGGGGATTCAGTGCCCAGAATACAGCCAGAACTTGTGGGTGATGACAGGATGAAGAGGGGTCCCAAGGCCCACCTCCTCCCTCCCTCACCATGAGGAATGCCCGGGAGCGGCCTGGGCGGCGTTACCTTCAACCACTTGTCAACACACTTGGTGTGGAACTCATGGTTGCAGGGCAGGACTCGGAGCAGCTGGCGCGCCTCAAAGTCGCTGAAGCAAACGACACACCTGGGAGGAGGGCAGATCGTCACTTCCATACTGATGGCCAAGGAAAAGCTCATCTCAGAGGATGAGGCCACCCCCGCCCCTGGAGGGGGGTCCCCTTGCAGTCCATCTGCGCCCAGAGGGCAGGAGAAGGGGCATGGCACTCACAGTGTCTGCTCGGACTGATGGCTGTCTGGGTTAAATCGGTAGGCTGGAAGCTGCTCGATGTCTGCTTTGGTGAGGCCTCGGGGCTTGGCATCTCCCAGCCGCTCCGCCAGGCTCAGGAGGGCCTGTAAATGGGCAGGAGGGCACGGTCAGCTGTGGCCGAAGCCAGAGGACCCCCCATCTCCCACCTCCCAGGACCCCACAGGACCTCATAATTCTCCATCTCCACGTCATCCACGTCCAGATCCAGGCTGATGGTGGGTCCCACTGCTGTTGGTGACATTGGCAGCATCGAGCTAGGGGAGACAGGTACAGGGGACCAGGGTCAAGGTCAGCTGGTGTGAGGGCATAGAGCTGCTCCCGACTCCCTTCACGAAACAAAGCCCAGAGCTCTGCACTGTTCACACCGAGGCCCAGTGTCTGCCCCCGGGCATGGTAGGAGGGGAGAGCCCAGCTGGTGGGGGTGAGCATGAGCGTAAGCATGTGTGAGTGTGGTCTGCTGAGGGTGCCAGATGGCCGAGAGGCCCCTGGACCCCACCAGCTGTGTTTGGGTCTAACCGCGGGAGGCCCCAGGAGAACAGAGCAGCATGGCTCGGGGGCAGATGTGCTGGTACTTACAGGAAGTAGGGCAGGAAGCTGGGGTAATACGGTGGCGGGGGTGGTGGTGGGGGCGGCGGGGGCAGCGGCTGTTGTAGGCGGTACCTCTGGGTGCTCAGTCTCCGCGGCATCATGTGGGAATAGGGCTGCGGGAGGGGGGCCGGGACAGGTCAGCCGGCGGCCCAGCTCCCGTTGCCCCAGAGCCTGGGTGGGGGTGGCACTCACCACACCAAAGGACAGCTCCTGGTGCAAGGGATCGTGGGGCAGGTAGTGCAGGGGCACGGATGGGGACAGGCCCGGGCCTGGGCCAGAGGTGGAGTAGGTGAAGCTCCCTAGGGGGTGCTGGTCCCCCCGCAGCTCCACGTCGTTGTCCAGACGCTGCAGGGACTGCAAGAGGCAAGGACGGGTCAGCTGGAGTCCGTGACAGGGAAACCCCTGGCCCCATGCCACCCCCTCCAGCATCGGCCCCATCGCCCAGGCTCACCATACGTGGGTGCTGGGTCTGCAGCGATATGAACTGCCCAAGTGGCGCCATGTGGGCGGGCTGGGGGTGTGGAGCTGGCGGTGGGGGGTGCAGGATGTAGTGGTCACTGGAGATGAGGTGGGGGTAGGCTTGATAGGGCACGGGGAGCTGCTGCATGGTACACGCCTGGATCAGCTGCTGAGAGAGGAGCAGGGGGCTGGAAAATGTTCTTCTGGGCTCTGGGCTGGGCGTGTGCTTGTGATGAGGTCCAGGGGTCATTCCATCCAGCAAGAGGTCCCCACAGAAAACCTTTGGGGGGACCCATCCCTCGCCTACACCACCCCCAGGCAGGACAGTACACTCTTAAGGTCCATAGTTACCAGCCCAAACCGCAGGCAGGCACTGGATGCAGGGAGGTCCCTGAGCCCTGAAAAGCTCTTACTGCACGTGAACACATGCTTTTCTGGGCAGGGCTTCAGGCCGGAGCCAGGTGGCGCTCTGACAGCCTGGAGGGGCGTCGTAAGCTTGGCAGTTCTGCCCCTGGCCTGTGTGGGACTTTCTCAGGGATGGGGGGTGTGGGAGGGTGGGAGGTGGAGGCCCCACTCACCGGGGGCGGGAGGCAGCAGAGCGGGTAGTGCTGCCCGCTGAACATCACGGAGCATGCTGGGAGCTGTTGGGCACTGCAGCCAGGAATGTGCTGGCCTGAAGGCAGGGGGAAGCCTTGGGTCGTCACTGTGGTGACTGTGTAGGACAGAGGGACGGGTCCCTGGTGCACCTACGGGCAGAGACCCAGGAACTGTAGGGAGGAAGCCTGGCCACGCAGCTCCCCAGGTGAGAGAGTCCTACAGGGCCACCTCCCCTCCCTTCTGTAGCTGGGATCTACTGAGGTACTGTCCCCCGTCCCAGGCCCCAGAAGGCAGAAAGAACCTTCTGGGAACCTGGGAGAGGCTTCCAGCTTTACCATTCACCCACTGTGTGGCCCTAGGGCAGGCCCTTCCCGTCTCTGGGCCTCAATTTACCAACCTGTAAAGCGGGGCGCTCCCTAAACATGCAATGAGTTAAGTAAGCAAGGTGAAATCAGGGCCCTGCCACTTCTGCTTTGCAGACAGGCTTGCCAGAGGCTGGGGGACATGGGGTGGGGGTGGGGTAAAGGCACTCTGCCTACCTGTTCGTGGAGATCAACCATGAACGGGCTCTGTTGGGAGGCTGGGTGCAGCATTCGGGGGCTCCCGCCGGCAGGAGCCGAGGCTCGGCGCTCCTCTACGGGGAGGTGTGGCAGTCGGGCTGGCGGCTGCTGGGAGGGTAAGCGCTCATCCTGGGCAGGTGGGCGGCCCTCGTGGCCGGGGCTGCACCACAAAGAGGAGGCCTCGGTAGGACTGGAGGGGGGACACTCATTCACAGAGCATGGAGAGAAGCCAAGGCCACTGCCCACTGGGGAAGGGGGACAGCTCAGGGCCCTGCACCCCACCACCCTGGCCCGCCCCCGTGCCTCAGCCCAAGCTGACAGCCGAGCACCAGGGGCTCCGGGGTCCACAGAACTGGGAGATGCCTTCCTACCTTCCCTGGCTCTGGCCTGCAGTGCTGCCAGGTCCTGCAGACAATCGCCGCTGACCCACAGGGGCAGAAGGTGGCCTTCTAGTCACTGCCAGAGCCCATGGTCGCATCAGGAGTGGCAGAGGGATGGAGGGGTTGGACTGGGATTCACAACCCTACGAGTCAAACAGACAAAGAAACTGAGGCACAGAGAAGCCCCGTCATGTGCCCCATTTGTCTGGGAGACAGAGTCAAACCTCTGCAGCCTGATTCCAGGGGCTGCTGGTGTCCAGCGCGCCTGGGCTACCTCCGCACATGCACTCTGTGTCTGACCCTCTTCTTGGCACTGGGGCTCAGGGCAGAGACCAGGGACAGGTTTGGCCTGCAGGCAGCCCAGGCCTCAGTTTTCTGCTCTGCAAAATGGATCTCGCTTCTCCTTGGGGGTTGTGGGAGTGTCAGAGGGCTTCTGAGCCAGGTGGTTCCGTCAGGCTCCCTCCGGGTGGGGTTCCTCAGCTTCCTCCCCCCACCTGGCTGGCTCAGGGTTGGGGGAGGGGAATTCCAATCAGTCTTGGGCCCAGTTCTCCTTCCACTGTTGCCAGGTAAGAGGTTCTGATCCAGTTCCGGCCCTCAGGCGCTCCCAGTCACGGCAGGTCAGTTTTGTTTCCATAAGCCATTCCCACAGTGCCTACCCATGTGTGACTTCCTTTACTCTTCAAAAAGGACACTGTCAGCTCCATTTTACTGAAGAGAAAACTGAGGTTCAGAGAGAGGAAGGGACTTGTCCAAATGTCAAAGTGGAAGGGGTGGGTGACCACAACCCTCTCACTGTACCCTGCTGCCAATGGGAGGGGTGTGGCCCAAGGGCTTCCCAGGAAGTGATGAAAGAAGCCAGCCACCAGTGCTTGGCAGGTGGGTCTGGAATGCAGCCAGGCCCTTTCGCTGGGGGCCCCACACAGCCCCTAAGTGGGAGGTGGGGCTTGCTGAGAAAAAAGGGGAAGCCAGAACCTAAGGAAGGAAGTTGAGTTGGGACCGAGGCGGAGGCGGGGCAGATCTCCTCCCTCCCTGGGAGCTGGGGGTCCAGGGTGGGGGCAGTTGGGGGGACTACTCATTAACTGCGGAGATTGGGATGAGGCCCCCACAGGGAAAGCTCTGGAACCTGTCAGGCCCTGCAAAGCTGAAGGGTGCATCAAACAGGACCAGCCCTTTGCAGTTCCTGCCACAGGGAGGCCCCACCGTCCCTCTCCATCTGACAAAACACCTACTCATCCTTGATACACAGCTTTACATGTTGCCACCCCGTTGATACAGCGAGGGGACCTGTGTACTGTCCCCTCAACACCTCATTCCTTCCTGCCAACAGGAGCAAGAACATTTCCTCTGTGCTCGTCTTTAGCTCCTAACTCTCAAAATGAGCCTGCAAGGGAGGCTCTTTTCCAGCTGACAGGACAGAGTCCCATCAAGGCCGCAGTCAGGAAGTGGAAGAGCTGGAATGCACACCTCTCCGGCCCAACTCAGGCTCTGGCACTTGGCAGAGGGGTAGGCAGGGCCCAGTGACCAGCTTGTGTCCAGCACAAGGGAGGCCCGATGTGATAACGCACACTGGAGAGTCCATCACACAAGGCCAAGGCCACAGTCTGGAAGCAGTGAAGTTAGTGCCAACGATTCAAAATTGGGAGCCTAGTCCATACACATCTGGGTTTTTCTGGTTGGGACGCCCAGAAAATCTGGTTCCACAGGGCCCTCATTTCTGCTTGGCTCCCCTCACTTGCAGCATGAGCTTTCTCTCCAGGCACCCCAGGCCCATTCCCTGCCTGACCACCACAGGTGACTGGGTTTGTAACCCCTGGTGTGGCCACGTGCACGTCCTTACACGTGTCTGTACAAAAGCAGCCTCCCTGATTCCTGCTAACAATCCAGCCTAGCAAACGAAGGCCAAGAGAGACTCAGAAGAACCCTCCAAATAACTGAAACAGCGGACCCCTGGCCCACCCCAGACCTCCTAGATCAGAATCTTGGGACGGTTTGGGAACACAGATTTTTACTAAATTCTCCAGAAGTTTCTGTAGCACAGTCATGTTAGGGAATCTCTGCTCTAATAGACCTCAGAGATCCTGGGAACCTACAGTCCTGCCAATGAGGAATAGTAACAAATACTACGATATTTCCCATGTGCCATCTCAGTGAGTCCTCACAGCAACCCTCAGAAGTGGGGACACTGAAGCTTAGAGAGGGTAAGGTCCAAGGTCAGTCGACTGAAGTTGTGAACACACTGGGACACGACCTAGGAAGTGGCCTCAACTGCTTCTCTTGTGCCAGGTTATCTTGCTGAAGTCTGGGTAGTGTCAAGGCTCATGGGTGCAGACCCCACAGAGGCCCAGACCCATGGGAATCTGCTCTGTGGCCAGCCCCTCAAAGACACCCACTCCTCAGAAAAGGGAAGTAGCAAGGAGCTCAGAAACCAAACCAGCAAACAGAAGGGACTCCAGATGTGGACACTGATGCCAAAAATGACAGTGTCAACCCCTACATTCTCACACACGACACCCTGACTTCTGGCTAGAGTCCTGGGTACATCACTTGCCCTCTGTGAGCCTCAGCTTCTTCATCTGTAAAGTGAGAACAACCCAATGACAACTCCCAGTAGACTGGCAAGGGGTGCTCACAGGCCACGGCAGGAGTAGTCTGTAAAGTTTTAAGTGTGAATGATCACCATGAGAAAATAACAGAGGCTGCCCTCCACCCCCACCCCCCAAGCAGAAAGCAGGCACTATTACTTCAAGCTCTGCAGGAAGCAGCTGGGAAATATGCCTCCCTAGGGGATACCCCAGCTGGCAAGGGAGGAGCCCCTGGTTCCTGAAGTCCTACTAGGAACAGAGGTGGCAAAGAGGGAACATACCCACTTCACATTTGAGGAAACTGAGACCCAAAGAAAGGAAGTAACTTGCTCTAGGCCACAAAGCCAGACAGGGACAAAATCGGTCCTGGCTGGCCCCTGGGCCCAGATTCCCCCAACTCCTGACTGTCTCACTAGCATCAGTGACCCCAAAAACTGCCTAATCCCAACTCTCTATTCCAGGCCCTAAAGGAGATCAGGTCAGCTGTAAGGTGCTTGTGACTCCTCCTATTGTGGAGAAAAGCAAGGGAGGCTCAGAGTTAGAGCTGGCAACGTGCTCAAGGTCAAACAGCAAGGGTGGCCATGCTCTCAATGAGGTCTGTGTAAATGGGTCTTGAGGGTCCCATCCCTAAATCCAACCTTGCATGGAAGCAGGCACCACACTTGCATCCACACCCTCCCCCAGGAGGCGGCCGACTCCCTACTTTCAGTGCCCCAGCAGCTACTCCCATCAGGGTCTAGGGAGCCCCTGTGATGTCATGTCACTTGGGCCCAGGGGCTGTTTGTAGGAAAAAGGGGCTGTTCTGCAGACAAGCGAAGTCAGCCTCTGAGAGCATGAGTAGACTAAGCAGGAAGAGAAGCCCCCTCCCAACTCTCCCCACCCCAAGAGGTAGGCCAGGCCCAGCATTGCCTGGTGAGCAAGCAGAGCTCCCCCACGTGAGGTGACTGGAGGCAGCTGAGGGCAGGACCAGCAGGCTTGGAATTAGGAGTCCTTCCCCTGCCCGACTCCCTGGATGGCTTTGGTCAAGGAAATCTCTTTGCTTCTGAGCCTCAGTTGCCACAACTGTAAAATGAGGATGGAAAACTCTCCTTCCCAGAGCGTCCATATAAAACCAGAGACACAAGCCTCAAAAAACCTGGTGGGCACGTTAGTGGGATAGGAAACCAGTATCCCTGAGGGGCAAGCCCCACATCAACGCGGGCCAGGTACAGGTTGCGGGGCTCGGGGGAGCTTCCTCAGCACCCCTCCTCGGGGAAGGAGGACCGAGGTGCGGACACCCGCCCGAAGAGGGGCCTCCCTCGTCCCCTTCTCACTCTTTGGGCCACACTCGGAGGGACATGAGGGGCGGAAGGCCAGGCTGCGGCGTCTGGGCAAGAGCGCTGTGACTTTAAGAGCGGAGGATCCCAGACCATGTGCTCGGCGTGAGACAAAAGCAACAACAAAGGAAGTGGCGGCAGCAGGGGGAGGGGGCGGCTCCTTCCTCTCCAACCGCAGCGCTCAGCCTCAAGAGAAGGGAGACTCGTCCTGGCCTTGGGGGGCGCTGAGCGGAGGATGTCTCCGATCCTAGAGGTCTTGCCGCTCCCTCCAGACCGCCTGTGATTAACCCCTGCGGAGTACCCTATATCACAGCCCCCAGTCCCAGGGGAGGGGGGCAGGAGTTTACAAGGATGCGGAAATCGGGAGTTGGGGGCTCTGGCCCCGACTCACCTTCAGCCGCCAGGCCACACGTTGATTCCTTTGTTCCCGATCTAGGATGGCCAAGCTGGGCAAGGGGGCGGGGGGCCAGCCTGGACACTTTAAGAGCCCCCGCCCTGCGGAACAATGTGCTCCCCTCCCCGCCCCCCAGTCCGGGGGGAGTCCGTCTCTTGCCGGGGCCCTCTCTTTGTCCGTCCGCGGCGTCTGCCTCGCGAGGCCCACGCGCGGTCAGCCTCTCTCCGCCCAGGCCCTCCGGGAGCGGGAGGCGGCGCAGGACGCGGCCAGGTTTGCGCAGCTGCCCGCGGCTGGCCCTTTAAGAACTGTCCGCAGCGCCAGCGGAATGTAACAAACCCCACATTTGATTCACAACATTCGAAGCGGCGGGGTCGCGCGCTGGGCGGGAGGGGCCTCGCGGGGGCGCGCCGGGAGGTTCCGGCAAACAGTAGCCCGCAGCTGCCCGCGGCAGCCCCGCCCTGCGAGTGCCCCGAGAGCCAATCACTAGAAGCGACTAGGCACGTGATAAGCGGGCCGCCATCTTGTAAGGCAGATTTTTTTTAAAAAACCTTCTCGCCCCCACCTTCATACTTAAAGTGACCGCAGCCATCATAGGCAAGGGGCGGGGCCACATGGCCTGACTAAAGATGGGAGACCCCGAGGTGGGCAAGACCAATCAGCTGCAATTCGAACTTGCTATGCAAACTCCCGAACCACTCGCGCCTCTGAGGCTGTATCCCTACCGGAGAAATGGGTCCCGCCGGGAGAACTGCAACCGGACTTACTGTGTCATGGTCCCCTCCTCGGAGACGGGGTGCCGCCTGGGACACTGAAGTGCAACGGGGCCGATTTTCGACCAGGCTGGGACGTCCTCTTAGGCCAGCCAGGGTGGTCAGGAAAGCTCTAACAGCCGTGTGCCGGCAAACTCCCCGGAGATGACGTCAGCCCAAAGAGCTACATCGCTGCGATGACATCATGGCCTGGCCGCCCCCCCATCTCCTTGTTTATACTACGCGGCGGCTTTAAAAAGCTGGGACGGCCTGGCTTGCCCAACGGACCAATAGCGGACAACCCATGTAAATAAGTTAACGCCTGCCCGGCCCGGGGATTGGTCCTGCGCGCACTGACGTCACAGTAATATTTTAACCGCCCCGCCCCCAGCGTGGCCAGGGAAAGGGGCGGGCAATAGTTTGAAGCTTGAACTGCGGAGGTTGGGCGCTCCAGGTGTTCTCAGCTGGGGTTCCGGAGTGCTTCTTGGCTAAGGGGGTTGGGGAACTAAGCCCAACGAAGTCTTTAGTTTTCAACTGTACTCCTCCTAGCAGCTATGAGACGGAGGGATTACTACAACTTGCCCATTTTACAGATGGGTAAAGAGGATCAAGAGGGGTGTCACTGACCCCAGGTCACACAGCTAAGAAAGTGTGGCTGAGCAGATATTTGAACCTAAGCCAAAGCCGAGCTTCGTTCCTCTTTGTCTTGATGCCTCTTCGGGAAGACATACAAAGTGGGATATAACCCTATATCGATTATTTAAGCAAAAACAAATCAGTAATGCTCTAAAATATCCAGAGCTGGGAACAAGCCCAATAAAGAATCGTGTATGCCTATAATCAATAACTGGGCTCCTCTGTGTATGGAGCTGCACTGACAGAGGGCTACCTCCAAGACAGCCCTAAATGAGATGCCAATCCAAAATGTTAACATTTCCTAAACCTGTGTGGTGGGCTACTGGGAGAGTAGGGGATAGTGTCATATTCTTTGCTGCTTTGGTATAGTTCATAATCCCAAATTTAAAAATAAAAATAGAAAACAAGATGCTGAACAGAGTGTAACAGCATATGTATCTGTTTTTTAAACATTAGATATATACAATATCTGCACAGGATATTTCTGGAAGGATACACAGGAAATTGATTGACAACTGTCTTCAGGGAGAACTGGAAGAGCACACTGGGTCAGGAGGATAGATTTTTTTTTTAATTGTATGTGCTTTTGTACATTTGCTCTAAAAAAAAAACCTATAGAGTATAATCTACTGAAAAGTCTAAAGAAAATTACTGTCAATGAGTATGGTTTTAGTCTTTTAAGTCATAAAAACTTCTGTTCCCTTAGAGTCAGAAATCCTCCTTCAGGAAAGGTATCCAAAGGAAAAATCCAGAAGTTTAGGGAACAAACATGTTTATCGAAGTGTTGTTTAGACCAGCCATAATCTGATACTGCACCGTGGATATGCAACCAGCAACACAATGACTGAAAATGGTACCCGGGGGGATATCTGCAGACTTCTAGGCAGAGATCAAGTTCATAATGCATTGCTACCGATGTTACCTGGAAAGCCAAACTCTCTCCATCACAGTTAACACTATGTGTGCCTGAGAATAAATGGGGATGTACGGGGTGATGGCTTTCTCTAACCATCTCATCATCAACTCTCTTCTCCTGTATCCCTTCCAACCTTTTATTTTTCCCACTATGCAAAAGGAATTAGAAAATCCTTCCCACATTCAAAGGTGCCTACATTGTTAAGACAACACCGTGCTTGCCTGTGTAGGGATACAACTTGCAATGTCTCCCTATTGCCTGGCCTTCAGGGGTATGCTTACTAAGATCCCCCACCAAACTTTTCAGGCCCACCTTTTCCCAGCGCTCTGGCCTTCCCTGCCTGCCAGAGATGCCCTCTCTTTTTCTGTCCTTTGAGGCTCTGCTCCCATCTCACCTCTTACAGGAAGCTGTGAAGTCTCCAGCTTGTACTGAACCCCCCCATCTCTGAACTTTGGGCTAGCTGCATCCTGACCTTCACTTCAGGTCATTTAATTTGCACACAGCCCCGTCACAATCCATCGTTCCATACTCATCTCCTGGCCTAAGAGGATTCAGAATTTTTAAGGGCACTATCATCCAGCCTTCACATTGAAGGCAGACACCACCAGCCTCATTTTACAGGTGAGGATCTGTGGCTCCAGGATGTGACCTTGCTCCAGGCCACACAGTGAGAAAACCTTCCCACTCCCTACTCTCAGAAAGTAACCCTTCAGCCACAATCCAGTTACATACTTTGAAGCCACCAAACCTCTGACTGTACTATTATCTCTGCCTAAAACACCCTCAATACCCACTACTCACCTCTGGCAAAACCCTGCTCAACCTTTGGGGCTCAGCTCACAGATGGCCTCCCAGGGCTTCCTGACCCGTCTCTGGCAGTTAGCTGCTCCATCGCCCTCAACACAGCACGACTGTCATCATATTGCATCAGGACAGCAGAAGGCTAGCTCCACGGGACTGCCCCCCCACTACTCTCAGCAGGGTCTAACGGGTCCATCAGGGTCCATCAGGCGGTGGATGCCTAAGAACGGAGCTCTGGGTTTGACTCTTGCCCCTGATGCTACAGGGCCAGGAAGTCCCTGCCCTGTCTTCCCTCAAGCATGACCCTCTGGGGCCTCGAGTAAATCCCCACAGCCCCAGCGTTCTCCCCAGGGCCAAAGACCAGTAATACCCCCGCCACACGCACCTGAAAAACTTTCCTGGGCACATGCAGAATCACTCTGGAGCACGTGGGAAGGAGGATCAATTTTACCAGATTTTCCATAGAAGCCAGAAATCTGGACTTGCCTGTGAAACCCCCTCTCAGGTTCACCGACAAGTCTTACGCTTTGGAACCCCATGGGGGGATGTTGCCTGCACACCTGCATGCCTCCATCTCATCAGCCCACCCTACTCCGCCTCGAAGGCCAGTTCTGTTCCTTTCATCTTACAGATGAGGAAAGTGGCTCAGGAAGAGATCCCAGAAGTGTGGTCCATAGGTGGTGGTGGCTCACCCTTGCCCAGGCAGCTGTCAAGAGGCTCTGTGGAGAAATCGGGGTGTAGGGTCTTCTGCATGGTCTGGGCAAGTCCTGTCCTCATCATTGGCTCACTGGTCCTCCCAATGACCTAAGAGCTGGGCACCAGCATTTGCCCCATTTTACAGATGAGGAAACTATGGGAAGAAGGGATATGACTCACCACCCACTGTCATACAGCCATCAAGGGGTAAACCTAGGATCACACTGTGATCCCATATTAAGTCTGATTCGTGCCATGCAAATGTCAACACAGGGTCCTCAAGGGTTGTTCAATAATCAAAAGCACATATGTTCTGGGGCATGAGGAGAGAGACCATGGAGGCTCAGGGATTAGTGGATGACTCTATATCACAGGTTGGATGAGTGGCAGAGGCGTTCAAATCCTGACTGCTCCAATACAAAACACTGGATGCTCCCAGACGCAGGCCTCCTCTGCAGGAGATGGGAGGGATTCAGCTTGGGCAGGAAGAAGGTGGTTCATCTGTTCCTGCTGGGGCCCTGCCATCCTCCATTGGCCCACCCAGGAGCCTGGACAGCTGGCTGCCATCCTCCCTCCGTCAGGGTCAGAAAGAACCCCACTCCTTTCTTCTAAGACCTGTCAAACTCTCCTGCAATAAACCAGGCCCAGGCAGAACAGAGAGATTGAGAAACCACCCAGGGACACACAGCACAGCTTGGTACAGCCAGCTCAGGACTCAGACCTCCCAGCTACCAGCGCCTCACACACTAGGGTGGGGATTGACAGGCCCTCTGCCAAGTCCTCTCTGTTCAGGACAGGCCTGAACACACCACCCTCACATCTGAGCCCCAAGCTTTAGCTCCTCTAAAAAGAAGCATCTTTGTGCAGATGCAGGAAGGGTGTTCCTGGGTCTGGGGCTCTGGTCTGCAGCACTCTGGCCTCAGTTTTGAAACTGTGGATCAGTTATTTGGCCTCTCTCCACCTCAGTCTCTCATTTGTAAAATCAGGACATTGATAACAACACTAGTGGCAGATGACGTTTATTGAGCACTTGGTATGTGCCCGCTCTGTTGTTCACCTCCTATTGGCTACTGAGGAGGCCGGCATACACTCATGGTTAAATACAGACACTCTGAAGCCAGGCTGTGTGGGCTTGGACCCTGGCTTTGTCTATCAGCTCCGTGACCTTGAGGAAGTAAGTCACCACCTCTGTGAGGCTGTTTGGCCAGGTGTAAAATGGGCGTGAGAGTACATAGCTCAGCGAGTTAGTGGCTCTCTCTCACTATCTGCATCTTTGGGGCTACCTGCCTGACTTTCAGGGTCTGGAGCTGCGCTTGGATGGGCGAGTTTTGTGGGTATGACGCTAGGAGGCGCTCTGCTCTCTTTCCCGACTTCCTCTTCCCTGAAGCTCTCACTACTGGAACCCCCAGGGTCTGCAGAGGAGGGTACAGGTACCGTCACCAGGGGCTACAGGACTGCAGCGCCGAGCAAATCCTGAGAGATGAGTCCACCCGAATTCTCCATTTTCTCTCCGTTTTAAGTGTCTCTCTTACTCGAAGACCAACTTCCTACCACCATCCCCCTCGGGCCCACACGCCTTCTCAATCCCCAGAACCAACTCGACTTGGGCTTAGTGGTCCTCAGGCAACGGAAGCTGTATGACCTCGGACGAGACACAGACCCTCTCTGTACCCCCCGGCGATCCGACATCCTGAAAGCAGTAACGACGGGTTTAGTGATCTGTTCTCCGGTCCCGCAGCCACTCTAGGGCAGGGCCCAGGACGCTCTGTCTCCCCAGCGGCTTGCACATGGAGCGCTGGTAAAGTGGGACCGACGTAACAAATCCAAAGGACTGCAGCTCTCAGTCCCGGACGCCTGGGCCCCAGCTGAAACTGTGACCCACCGGGGTTTGAGATTGGGGCATGCGCAGGGCACACTGGGACTTGTTCCCAGGGGCTTCCCGAACTGGGGTACTTGGACCTAGCAGGCAGACAGCGGCTAGAAGGGAGCGTCTCTCGCTCCGGGTCCCGGGACGGCGAGCTTGGGCCCTAAGGATGCTGGCAAAGGCCTCGCTGGAAGTCCCCCGCTCTTCTCTGCCAGCCCGCGTCCGCCCCCTAGAGCTCTGTCCTCGTTGGCCCTGCGCCGGGGGCGCAAGGCTCAGGATCCAGGCCAGGCATTACCTGGTGCCGCGGCGGGACTCCACCCCCACCCGGCGGCCAGCTTGTCGCTCCCGCGGTAGCCCGGGGTCCGGGTCCTGCTGCTGCCCCCACTGTGGCCTCGCGCAGTGGAACCGTCCGCGGACCTCATCACTGATCGCGCGCGCGCGATGCCCATGCCGGCTGCGTAGCTTAACCTCCGCTCCCGCGCGTGTATGGAACTACCTGGACTGCACCAAGCGCGCGGAAGCGGGAGGTGAAAGGGGCGTGGCGTTGTTCAGCCACGCCCACTCAGCTCCCCGCGGCAAAGGGAGGATAAGGACGAAGTTCCCAGAACCTGGCATCCTAGCCACAGGTTTATTGCCCGCGTGACGTTGGACTAGTGACTGATTGCGTCTCTTAGTCTATAAAATTGGGAAAGTAATATGACTCAGTGACCGTTCAAAGAACCGTTCCTTCCCAGAGAGTCTGTCCCTCTCCCCCAGCCTCGTAGTGAGGGTGGGGCATTTGAGCCTCAGTTTCCTCGTTTGTGAAGTGGAAGCAATAATACCTCCTCGGGATGGTTGGGAGACTCCAGTGACAAGAGGAGGCGTATGCCCATCGCTAGAGCCAACCAAGATCAGAGCATGGTGGACATCTGCTCAAGCTGGCCTTTCCGAGTCCGGGAGGGCATCCCCGACGCTCCGCATCCAGGGAGTATTAGGCGGGCGAGGACTACAACTCCCAGCGTGCCCCGCTCTGGCCCGGTCACCTCGGGAGTTGTAGTCCCTGAAGACCTCGCCTCCCAGAGTTGGCTTCACGAGGTCCCCCTTTTCTCAGCTCAGGACTTGGCTCCTCAGGTTAGGCCCGCTGCTTCGAGGCCAGCTTATTTTTTTAAAGCTTTCAATTGTTGAGCTTTTGCCACAGTCAAACAATATTCTAAGTGCTTAACATGAATTTGCTTAGTTATTCCTTAAAGTCTAACAACCCAGTATGGGAATAGTATTACTCCTGTTTTATAGATTTGAGAACTGACGCATAATGAGGTAAAGGGATTTTGCTAGGAAGTGACAGGACCCAGGATTTCTACTCAGTGGCCAGGAAAGAAGCCTGATGTGTACCTGAATTGCTACCTCAGATGCAGATCTCTCTATCACTGGCCCTGTGCTAAGTGCTTGATGGCATTACCTCATTAATCTTTATAACGAACCTGACTTGGGTTCACATGTTATGCCCATTTTGTAGACGAAGAAGAACCTGCTTTCTACCTCACTCTGATTCATCCTTCAACAAATATCTTTTCCTTTTTTTTTTTTTTTAATTAGAACTACATTAAGGCCTAATTTAGGGTATACTCGTACTTTACAGATACAAACATTATCTGTAACCTTATCTGTAACCTTATCTGTATCTATGTGTATAGCTTAGTGAATTGTTCATAAATGTGTGCCTCCATACAACTAAAACCCTAATCAAGATCTAGAACATTTTCATCACTCCAGAAAGTTCCCTCTTGTTCCCTCCAAGTCAGCCCCCTTCAAACATAACTATTGGTCTGGTTTCTGTTACTATAGATTAGTTTTATGTGTTTTGAACTTTGTGTCAATGGAATGACTGGCTGTGTAAATGCTGCCTTTTCCCCTTGGGATCCCCTTGAGATCCATCCTGTTGTGTGTGTTAGTAGTCTGTCTTTTCCCCCCCAGACTTATTGATATGTAATTGACATATAATATTGTGTAAGTTTAAGGTACAAATATGATGATTTGATACATGTATTTGTTGCAAAATGATTGCTGTATTAAGGTTAGTCATTCACCTACATAATTACCATTTTGTTGTAGTTGTTATGGTGAGAACATTAGCTCTAACAGCAACTTTCACGTCTAAGATAGATACAGTATTGTTAACTATAGCTACCTTAGACTCCCGGAAATTATTCATCTTATAGCTGAAAGTTTGTACCTTTTTTTTTTTTTTAAATAAATTTTATTGGGGAATATTGGGGAACAGTGTGCTTCTCCAGGGCCCATCAGCTCCAAGTCATTGTCCTTCAATCTAGTTGTGGAGGGCGCAGCTCAGCTCCAAGTCCAGTTGCCATTTTCAGTCTTTAGTTGCAGGGGGCGCAGCCCACCATCCCATGTGGGAATTGAACCGACGACCTTGTTGTTGAGAGCTCACGCTCTAACCCACTGAGCCATCCGGCTGGAGTGGAAGGCGCAGCTCACCGGCGCATGTGGAATGGACCAACATCTCCTCATTTCGAGTCGCAGCATCTGGCAACCACCATTCTATAATCTGTTTAGATGTATTCGACTTTTTTTTTTTTAAGATTCCACATATAAGTGAGATCATGAAGCATTTCTCTTTCTCTGTCTGGTTTAGTTCACTTAGCATGATGCCCTCCACGTCCATCCATGTTGTCGCAAATGGCAGGATTTTCTTCTTTTTTATGACAATTATATCCCACTCTGTATCACATTTCCTTTATCCATTCATCGTTGATCGACACTTAGGTTGTTTCCATGTCTTAGCTATTGTGAATGCTGCAATGAATGCCTTTTAAAAAAATTACTGGGCTGGCCCAGTGGCTCAGGCGGTTGGTGCACTGCCTTCCTAAGGCCGAAGGGCCG
Organism: Rhinolophus ferrumequinum; assembly: GCF_004115265.2. NCBI lineage: Eukaryota > Metazoa > Chordata > Mammalia > Chiroptera > Rhinolophidae > Rhinolophus > Rhinolophus ferrumequinum. The sequence goes on along the minus strand of NC_046307.1, from coordinate 5,987,930 downwards.
CTGGTTTGATTCCCACATGGGCCTGTGACTGCGCCCTCTACAGCTAAGATTGTGAACAACAGCTCTCTCTGGAGCTGGGCTGTTGTGTGCTGCTGTTGTGTGCCGCTGTTGTGTGCCGCTGTTGTGTGCCGCTGTAAACGGCCAGTGACTGTCGACCGACTGACTCAGCCGGCGGGAGCGCAAGGCTCATAATAGCAGCATGGGCCAGGTTGCTGTGTCCTACACAGCTAGACTGAGAAACAATGGCTTGAACGGGGCGGGGGGGGGGAGGTGGAAGAAAGGGGGAAGAAAAAAATTACTCAATAATATTCCATTGTATGAACGTACAACAGTTTTTGAAACTTGATCCTCTGAACAATTGACCTCTGAGTTCCAGCCACCATAGTCTTTCAGTTTCCCCAAGGGCCAGGCTCTTTCCAGAGTGGGGTTTTGGATACACTGTTCCCTGTGTCTGGGCTTCCCTTTCCTTCCTCTGGGCCTGGCCTACTCTGCTCTCACACAGAGTCTCCATGTGTGGGGGCAGGGATGCACATCCCCCCACACACCCTACCAGTGCCCGGCACTCAGCACAGTGCCTGGCACAAAATGAGCATTCAGTGTGTTGAATGCACACAGAAGTGGCAGGGGGGTGCTCAGACTGTAGAGCAGCGCGGTGCAGGATTTTGTACTCTGCAAAGCCGTGTGCAACATGGAGGGATGGCTGGGAAGTTGAGGAGGGATTGGACGCATTCCTAGCAAAGAGCCACCCTCCGCACAGGCTCTCCAGGTGGCCTCGAAGCCATTCACTGTAGGGGGTGGGGAGGTTCATGATTCAGAAGAAGTGGTGGCTTAGAGAGGAGTGACTTGCTCAATGTCATACAGCTAGTCAGGGGTAAGTGAGGACTTGATTTCAACTTGATCAATTTCTGAACGCATAGTGGGTACACACAGTAGGTTGTGGGTACACACAGCAAAGACAGGAAATGAGAAGTTTTTCAGTTCAGAATTTGTCAAAACCACACACCTAAGACAGTGACTATGAAGGAAGCTGGAGGTGCATCTGAATTGCTACCTCACGTGCACGTCTCTCTGTCACTTGCCCCGTGCTAAGTGCCAGACTGCATTACTTGATTCATCTTTTCATTTTTCCATTTTCTTTTGATTCATCTTTATGACAAGCCTCTGAGTTGGGTTCTGCTGTTTGGGGCATAACAAGACATGGAGGCTCAGGGAGATGAACTCCCATGCCCAAGGCCACCCACTGGCAAGTAGTGGGCAGGGGAGCAGGACCTACGTCATCTAAGTCCTTATCTGGCCTCTTGGCCCCACTTCTGCCTGCTTTCCCACCACTGCCCGAAGCTGACCCTGGGCTCAGACCTGGATCATTACAGCCCAGAGCCCACTCAGCCAATCAGCTGCCTTGTGACAGGCAGACAAGTGTCCCTTGAGATGGGCAGGGCACCATCTGGCCACACCTGGCTCATCCAGATGCTGTCCAAAGGTGGACAGGCCAGGACATGTCCTGTGGGGGCCAGAGCAGTGACTCAGAACTGTTCGTCTTAGAAGGCAGTGCAGGGAGGGGGAGCAGGGCGTGGGTCTGGGGTCTGCCCTGCCTAGGTCTGGACAGAGAGACAGGTGGACTCCCTTGGTCAGAGACAGACCTTGAGCCTGGCAAGGAGTCACCTGCCTCTCTTGCTACCAGTTAGGCCACCAGCAGTCCCACCTGCCACTCCAAACATTAACATTCGCTGAGACTTTACTCTGGATTGGGCACTGGGCTCTCAGGACTTTAAGTGTGTGACTTCATTTTATCCTGACCGCCACCTTCTGAGGTAGACTTCATACATTGCTCACAATTTAAAGATGAGGAAACTGAGGCTTAGGGAGGTTCTGTAACTTGCCTCACCACAATTGAATGCAGCCCCTGATCCCTGAGCCTGATCTCTGAATAATTACACTGTAATAAGTCATGCCAAGTGCCATCCACCTCCTGTAGCATCCTCTCCTTGGAGACACAGAGGAGGAGACACCTCTCAGGTGTCAGAACTCAGAACTGTACCATAGCTCCCAGATCCTGGCATCTTCTCTCTGTCTCTCTGTCTCTCTGTCTCTCTGTCTCTGTCTCTGTCTCTCTCTCTCTATATATATATGTTTATGTGTATATTTAAATGGATAGATGCTGGACTCCATGGATCCTGTTTCCCTTTTTGCCTTGCCTGCTATGAAGCCTGGAATTCATTTCATGGCTCACTTCTGACAATTACCCAAAACTTAAGGGCAAATATTTAAATATTCTGTGGACTCTAGTCAAGCCTAGATGTCTCCTCATTTTTCTCACTTGTTTTGCCTTCATCCAGGGTTCTTCCCTTTTTTAAGCTTGTTGTAGCATTTTCCCCCCAATTTTTAAAAATGGTAGTAAAATACACATAACATAAAATTGACCATTTTAACCATTTTTAAGTGTACAGGTCAGTGGTATTAAGGACATTCACATGGCTGTGCAACCATCACCACATCCACCTCCAGAACTCTTTTCATCTTGTAAAACTGAAACTCTGCCCATAAAACAGTAACTCCCCAATCCCATTCCCCCCCACCCCCATGCTCTATTGTACTGTCTGTCTCTGTGAATTTGCCTACTCTAGGTACCTCATGGAACTGGACTCACACAGTCTTTTTGTGACTGGCTTATTTCACTTAGCGTAATGTCCTCAAGGTTTATCCATGTTGTAGCCTGTGTCAGAATCTCCTTTTTAAAGGCTGAATCATATTCCATTGTGCGTATAGACCACCTTTTGTTTATCCATTTATCTGTTGATGGACACTTGGGTGGCTTCCACATTTTAGCTGTTGTGAATAATGCTGCTGTGAACATGGATGTATGTTTTGATAATCTATTTTCAATTTGGGGGTTTGGAGGACAAATATCCCTGTTAAGGTGCCTGGCATATAGTAGCTACCTGCTGCATACCTACTGACTGTGAGTCGGGTGTGGCCCCTGCCCAGTGGGGAGGCCACTCGGGGTTATGGCAACACAGGGCGCTTGTGCCCTGAGGAAGCTGTGGGTTCAGGGCCCTGAGAGCTCCGGCGGGGGTCACGGGGTGCATGCTGCATGCCAGGCTACATGCCAGGAATGGTATCTCCGTTATCTGGTTTTATCCTCACAAGAATCCTGTGACGCAATATTAGTTTCTCCAAGTTTTGAATGCGGATGTCCGATATGTACGGGGAGAGGTGGATGAAGCCCCCCCAGGAGGGTTGACACCCTCTGGGGGCCTCTTATTAGTTCCCTCTCCTGACCGCACCCTGTCTCATCTCCTCCACAGGTCACCTGCTGTGGAGGTCCCTTGTAGCGGGGAGAGGACCAAGGGCCCGGAAGTGGCCCTAGATGTCGACTGTCAGCCTCCCTGCCTCCTGCCTGCCCCAGGGCTGGGCCTGGCTCCCAGGTGCTCTGGGCTCAGGCTCTGCTGGGCCCTCTCTCCTGTGGCCTGGGTCTCCATCCTGGGAGCACCGGGGCTGCCCGCGCTGCCCTCCGGCCTCCTCCCTCGCTGTGCTCAGCGCCTCCCCGCCCGCCTGAGGAGTCGAGTCAGCCCCATTCGGGGGTGCGGTCTCTGGCAGAGTTAATGATTGCTCAGGGGAGGCGGAGATGGTGCCAAAGTCTGCCGGCTGTGTGCTGTAAGCCCCAGACGTGCCCACCTGTGCCTGAAGGTGTCCATCCGCCGCCCCCGCGGCCCCTTCCGGTGCACAGGTAGGGACCGTACAGCTCCGCTGCAGCGGGGCGTGGAGTCTCCTGCCAGGGGTAGGGACCAAGTGGGATCGTTGGAGACAAGGTGAGTTTCGGGGGTCCCACCCCAGCTGGTTGGGAGCGCTGGCCTCAGGGAGTGAGCACAGGCGCTGAGTTGGGCAGCCCTGGAGCGAGTCCCAGCCTGGCTGCCAGGCCTCAGTTTCCTTTACAGTGTGGGGCCAGTAATACTTCTTCCCAGGGTTCTGACAGCTCCGTCCTCCCCTTCTAAGGCCTTGGGTCGTTTAGACCCACTGAGGAGTTTTCACAAGATGGAAGGGAGGCGATTGCCCCAGGGGAATGAGTTAACCTGCCTGGGCCCCTTTCACAGGAAGCTCCAGGGGCTGAAGTCACAGGTGGCTGAACTGGGGGATCCAGAGTTGGAGGAGAAAGAGCTGGGCTCTAACCCTGACTGCTTTGGTTCAGATCCCAGCTCCATCCCGACTGTGGGTGGGCTCTGTAACTCTTCTGGGCCTTGGTTTCCTTATCTGTAGAACAGGGATAGTGACAGTGCAGGAAGGAAGCTGGAGAGGACCTTGAAACAGAGTTGGGCCTGTGGTCATGACTAACTCCAGTACCACCTCAGCCGGCACCAGGAAGGGTCTGGCTGGGACTAATGGCTTGATGGTCCCTACCTCTGACTCATTCCCAGGCCCTGACACATGTCATTGCCCTGGTGTACCAGGTGGAGATTCAGCTGAGAGCCAGGGCCAGGCCCGGGCCTCTTCCTGGAGGCTGGGACTGCTGGGTTGGGCAGCAGGCACAAAGCAGGGGCTCAGGGATCATTGGGATCTGACTGATGGAAACAGGCTGGGACCAGTGGGTGAGGACTCTGTGGTTCTTATTCGCACCCCAAGTCTCAGCAGGGAAACTGAGACCCAGAGAGGGTAAGGGCTTGCCTGGGGTGGCACAGCAAGTAAATGGAATGCTGGAATCGGAACCCAGAAGCATTTGATTCCATATGTATCTGTCTGCTGGCAAAGCAGCCTGGGTGATGGACTCTGGAAAGGGCTCCCAGCAGGGAGCTCAGTGGCCTTGGGGTCCACATCCTTGTACCAGGGCACCCTGGCTGAGCTGGTGTGTGCTTTGTGGGTACGGCCCCTATGGAGTCAAGTGGAGCCCAGACCAAGGCTTGCCCAGGGACTCATGGTTTTGGAGCCAGTTTGGGGTAACCCTCTGCCCTCACTCTGGGCATCCCTCTCTGAGCTTCTCTGAGCCTCAGTTTCCTCACCTGGACCCTGGAATGACCACTCCTACAACTGGGGAACAACTGTGAGAAAGCGAAAGTTAGAGTATGCGGTGAGCTGGAGGTGCTGGAGCGGTGGTGGCTGAGCCTGCCTGCTGGGGGCCGGTGGGTGAGGGCCACCTCCCTCTCTGGTCCCCTGGGTACCTGGGCAGGTCTGGGGTCCCCACTCCCTAAGCCTCCCAATTCTAGAAAGTCTTGGAACCATGGGCTGTTGAGAACTGTGGCTGACGCCTCCTCCCGTGCAGCCGGGGTGGGTGTGCCAGTCCAAGCTGCATGTCTCATGCGATGGAATCTAGAAGCCACCCTAATTTACCTTTGTGTCCTTTCTTACTCTTCCCTAAGCACTTTTTGAGAGTAGGGAAAGAGGGGGTGGGGAGGAAACTAATTTCTAGGATGTAGATAGTCCCATTTTTTAGAAGGCAAACTGAGAGGCAGAGAGGAGTTAAAAAGAGCCCCTGGGTATGGCTATGCAGTGACTGGGGGCTAGAGTAAGACTGTGCCTCCTCCACCCTCGTGCCTGGCTTCCCAGCACAGCGAGGCCTGGCGAAAGGACAGCCTGGGCACTGTCAAACGCAACTCCATTCACTTCTTGTCCATTTGTACCTGCTCTGTCTTCTGTCCCTGCTGGGGTCCCAGGAGCTTAGGGGACCAGAGGAGGGGTCACCAATGCCTGAACGTGGCTCCACACCTGACCTGGCCTTAGAGGGTAGAAAGAATTTGCACATTCTATAAGGCAAGGGAAGGCATCCTGGTCAAAGGAGACACATATGCAAATGCCTGGACAAAAGACAACATAGGGTGTGAACTGAGAAGAGGAGCATTCATGCCACCGGCCAGAACAGCTTGTATGGGGGGAGAGAGCCAGGACCTGTGAGGACCTAGCCTGCCGGACCAACGGGCAGCAAGCGTGTCTGGCAGCCAGTGGGAGCCATGGTTGAGGTTTGAGCTTGGAGGTGGCTGCCACCCAGTGAGGTGGGGCAGGTTCTTCCCGTGCCTTCCCCAGCTCACACAGGCTGTACAGTTTCCTCAGTGACCGAATCCAGAGGAGACGCCATGCACTGGAGGACTTTGGCCTTATTATGATTAAATGAGTGTGTGCTTGTAAAAGTCTCTGTGAGAAGGAGATGTGGAAACCCAGGGCCGACCCAGGCAGTGCAGGAAGGACAGGCAGGACCGCAGCAAGACAAAGCGTGGCACTGGTAGTCAGAGGGGTGGCATCCCAGCTCCGCCCCGACTGGCTGGGGGGCTTTGAGCAGGAGCATTAGTTTCCCTGGGACTCAGGCATAAGGGGGAGGTGACCACCATCTCTTCCTTCCAGGGGCATGGTGAGGACCAGGTGCAGGGAAAGTCTGTGTGCGCCCTATGCAAATGTCAGGGTTGTCATGTTGCTCTGAGTAAAGCTTCTGGAGGCCCCGTGAGAATGGGAGGGGGGCAGCTGGAAGAAACTCTGATGAGCGATGTGTAGCGGTGTGTAGGAAGGGGGCCTGGCCTCAGGCCGGGGAAAGAATCTGCACATTCTATAAGGCAAGGGACTGGCATCCTGGACGAAGGGACACATATGTAGGGACGGTGGGGAGCCTGGGGGGAGGGAAGGGAGGGCTCTGCAAGCCTGAGAGGAAATCTGGTTGACAAGAAAGGGCAAATCAGAAGACTAGAAAGAGAAAGCACAGATTTCCTGCTTTGGGTCCCAATCCCATCACTGACTGGGCCACGTCCCTTCCCCTCTGGGACCACAGTGTGCTGAGGACCAAATGGTAATGGGACAAAGTGCCAGACACAGCATGTGGCTGGGCCAGCCCCCTTCCCCTTGGGGCTGGACCTGGGGATGGGGAGTCTCCTTCCTGTCCTCCCAACTGCACTGAGGCAAACTTTGTCACGGTGAGGAGCCCACGGTGTGTCCCTGCGGCTGCATACTGTATGACTAACTGTCCTGTGGCTGCTGACTCACCTCTGAAGGAAGGGACACGAGAGAATAAAAGAGATGAGGGTGTCAGGTCCAAGATCACACTACCAGGAGATGCCAGACTGGCTGTGTCCAGCCAGTGTTAAAATACCCTGGAGTTTGCCCACACGGCGCACGCCAGCCGCCCACCACCATCACCACTGCTCAACTCCATTGCATCTCCACCCTCATCGTCACACGCGTCACCAGCGTGTCCATCCCCGCCTCGTCATCACCACCATCCGTCACAGCTTCCATCCCCACTGCCATCCCTACCACCCCCAACCACCCTGCTGTCCCGGTTCCCAGCCCCACGACCAGCTCCAGGACACCTCTCACTACACTTTGACCACGATTCCATCACGCCAGCACCTCCACAGCGTCGTCTCCGTCTCACTGAGGACTGTGGCTCAGCACATGCGATCCCGAGGACTGAGGACTTAGTAATTCCTCCCAATCAGCATTTTCCAACCTGGCTGAGTGTAGCCTGGCTGTCCAGCATGTGGGTCATCCCCAGCTATCATCTTTGGGGACTTTGGCAAGCCAGCAGTTTTCACAGCCATTTCCCAAGGGGCAGTGGTTAGTCACACTGCAGGTAGTGACCGGAAGACAGTCTGTGGCTTCATCCACATACTGCCCACCCTGTCCCTGACCTCTGCATTCAGTCTCAGGGCACAGGCAGGGTGGTGGGCATAGGGGAGAGACGGGAGCAGTTTCCATGGTGACTGCACTGGCAGTAGGAGTCCTAAGGTGAAGCTGATCCCACAAGATGCAGAAGGAAGGGATTTGCATTTGCCGAGCACCTACTGTGTGCTGGGAGCTGAGCTGGCACATTCCTTTCTCATTCATACTCCCCCACCCCAATCATTTATTAGTTATCCTTCACATCCTACAGGTGAGGAAACAGGTCAGAGACGGGCAGTCAAGGCCCAGTGAGGCTCTGCTGCTTCTCAGCTCTATGAACGCGAACCTTCAAAGAGGGAAGATAGTGCAGTGGTTGAGGGAGTGAATTCTGGCCCAAAATACCTGTGTTCAGAGCATGATTTTGTCATCGATTGTCTGTGTGGCCTCAGGCAAGCCCCTTACTCTTAGCCTTGCTTCCTTAGAAGTCACCTCAAAGTTATAGGTATAACAAGATTATGTGTCACATGTGCTTGAATCAGTGACTGCTACACAGTCGGCTCCGAACCCTGGGGTCAAGTTCAGGCTGGGTCTCTGGATCAAACTCAGCTCACCCTCTTGGTTCCCCCCAACTCCCCTTACCCTGCGACATCTGGAAAATGGGCAGAGGGAGATGGAGGCTTGGGGGAGAATCGCTGAGTGGTGGGTGCGCCTGGGTCAGACCCACACAGATGAGGCCTCCTACAGAGCAAGGCCTGGGTACAGGTACCCCTTCCCTGACGCCTCTTCCTCCAGGTGCTTTCAGACATGATGGCGCGGCCGTGGCTGTCCTGCCTCTTGCTTTCTGCTTTCATCATGTCTGGTGGGTGCCTGACCTCCCTGGGGACCCTTGGCAGAACCCTCCAGAAGGGAAAGGCTCCCTCTTCAGCAAACACCCAGCTTCTATGACCCAGCCCTGTGCTTGGCTGCCCTGGGGCGGTCTGGGGAGGAATACAGACTCAGGCGGCTGAGCTGGACTGAAGCTTGGCCAGGGGGACGGGTGTGGGCTCCCACAGGGGCAAATGGGGGGGGGGTCAGCCTTACAGGGGCGTCCAGTTGTTCCAGAGCCCTGTGTCCCTACAGTGGCAGCCAACGTGGCCCCGACGTTTCTGCCCAACATGACGGCAGTGAGGCTGCCTGAGGACCTACCAGTGGGTGAGTAACCATCCCTGTGCCCAGACTGTGCTAAACCCTTTCCCACAAGAGTCCCAGGCGGGACTTGCTCCCCATCCTGCAGCTTCAGGGCACATCATCGGGCAAAGGTGGCCTGAAGGGAGTTTGTTCCAGAAGTTTGTTTGAACCTCTTCAGCATTTTGGTCAAGGGTCCTCTCACACAGCATCAAATAATCCAGACTTACCCACAAGAATGGTCCTCCCGTTTTCTTTCTCTTTCAGTCATTCTGGTTTCCCCAAGGTGAAAGTATCCATTTGGTCCCATTACTTCTTTTACGCCTCTCACACTGGATAATCTTCTTCCACCCCTGCTTCCCCCCCCCCAAAAAAAAAGAGAGAACAGGCTTTAGGCTCAGCCTTTCATCACATCTGGCCAGAAGTTTGCAGTCAGCAGAGTTAGAATTAGGATCTCAGATAGCTAAAACTACCAGAGGAAGGAAGACACTGCATCAAAGAAGGTGAAACTCAGACTCTGCCCTGGCATTCAGAAGCTGGGTCTGGGTACACGGGGAAGAATGGGGGATGGGCTTTGTAGCCTGGGCATCTCTGTCCCATCTCCAGGTGCCGAGGCCTTTTGGTTGGCAGCTGAGGATCTGGACCATGACCCTCTGACCTATGGGATTAGTGGCACCTACGCCTACTTCTTCAATGTCACCCCAGCCACTGGGGAAGTAAAACTGGCCTACGCTCTGGACTATGAGGTAAAGGACAGTGGCCTGGGAAGGCCCCGTGAGGCAGACAGGCAGGCACAGAGGGCCCTGGGAGCCAGTGTCCCAGGGGTGGGTGCCCTGCCTGTGCTCTCACCTTGACTAGGGGCTAACCTTGGGCCCTTTTCTCCTCCTGTTGCAGACACTCTACTTGTTCGACGTTGTCATTTCTGTGACCGACCATCACAACAACCCAGTGAGTCGGGTGGGGTGTGGAGGGGAGGGTGGTTCAGGGATCAGAGGTCAGGGAATTGGAGCCCGCTCCTGACTGTGTGCCCCACTTCCAACAAGCGGAGAGAGCCCCAGTTAACGACAAAAAAATGGAATGTTTATTTATATCAAAATTATACTTGTCCACTTCTTGTTACACAATATGACCAAGATTTTAATATTTCTCATTAATTTAATTATATAAATACATTGTGTATATTATAGCACAACGAATTATATTATTAATTAATATACATATTAATGACAAAGCAAATGCCAAATGCCTTCCTACCCTGTGTCCTCTGAGATGATCCCCTTCACCTCCGTGGGCTGCATGTGTTGATATCAACACTCATATTTCTAAGTAACACACTTACACCACTATGCCTTGTATCTGTGAAAGTTGAGGATTCTGTCTCGATAAGATAGTCTCCAAACCCTATCCATTTAAAAAAGAAATCGTTTCAATGATGTGGATATTCATGAATACATTCTCTTTGTAAATATCTCAAAAATTGCAAATAAAGGTCAAGTCCCCTTGGGCGATCCTCCCAGCCCATTGCCGCTTACAGCGTCCGCGCTGTTGTGTTCTTTCGTGTTCTCACTAAGTGTGCACGTACCTATACGTATCCACAGAAGAAAGGGGATCGTTTTTTTGTGCATTTTCTGAAACGCATGTGGGATCCCACTGTCCGTATTGTCTTAGATTGCCTTGTCCACTGAACTGCCGGCTTTGGAGCTCTTCCAGTATCTGCACTCAAGGCCCTGTCTCTTTACTGTCTCTATTCCGGTGTGGGGACAGAGCATGGTGCTCTAGCTGGTCTGCTCTGATGGACACTTAGGTTGTCCACAGCTTTACATGGTCGTAAACAAAGCTAAAATGAACGTTCTTGTAACAGGACAGGCACATTTTAGATTTTTTAATAAGTGACTTAATGATGTCTTCAATTTACACTCAAATGGTTCCGTAAACATGGAGAGAGAGAGAAACCAAACATTGGGCAAACGTGGATGAAGGGGATGACGAGTTCTTTGTACTGTACTTGCAACTTTTCTGGCATTTGAAATTGTATCAAACAAAAGCCTACCCCAAACATCGCCTAATTGTCTGCCTGAGAAACTATGCCAAATGGCTCTCCTACCCAGATGCTCCTCACTTTCTTTTCTAAGGAGCCCTCATTTTCTGGGCTTAACTGGGTTTTCTCCCCACAGAAGGAGAAGAATTTGCAGGTGATTGTGGAGGACAGAAATGACAACGCACCCGTTTTCAAGAACACCGATTTCTCCACCAACGTCAGTGAGGTAACATCTGCCTTAATAGGATGTGTGTTTGTGTATGTGTGTGTGTGGGGGGAGGCAGGCATCCTAGAAGCTCTTCTCAGAGTAGAATGGGCCAGAGACAGCCAGCAGGAGATCCAGGATTGGGAAAAGCACCTGCTAGAAGGGGCGGCTGCTGGAACCAAATTTAGCGGAATGTAACCCTATGAACAATAGGTACAGCAACATTTGGCAATCAATTAGATTGCATTGGAATTCTTTCAGCTATGAAACGGAAAAAAAGGAATTGATTTTTCTCATGTATCTGAAAAATGTGGGGGTATATCTAGATTTAGGAATGGCTGGATCCAGGTACCCAAACCATGTCATCAAGAAGAGAGTTCTCTCTACCTCTCAGCTCTGCTTCTCCAGTTGCCTCCATCCTGGGGGTCTGGAGGTCTCCCCTGAGGTGATAAAAGTCTCCTCAGCAGCTCCAGGCTCATATCCCAGCAGCTTTGCAGCTTCCAAATAGACTGTGTCTTTCTCAGTGGTCCCAGCCAAAACCTTAGGGCTGATTCTCATTAGCCCGTTTTAGATCACGGACTCATCACTCTAGGGGTATGGAGTGCTCTGATTGGCTAGGTCAGCATCATGGGCCCTCCCCTCTAGTAAGGGGAGGCAGCCCCACTGGCTTCCTAGCTGTGCCTAGAACACTCCACACTCATCCCCACCTCAGAGCCATTGCAGCTGCTCTTCCCCTGACTGGAGCATCCATTTCCTAGAGCGTCCTGGAGCCAGCTTCTTCTTGCCGCATAGGTCTCTACCCAGGTGTCACTTTCTCAGAGAAGCCTTTCCAGACCGCTCAACTTAAAGCAGTCCTTCCCCAGTCACCCTCTCTCACTGTGGCCTGGGCAGGGAGAGGTGCCCTAGTGGTCCCTGAGCAGCAAACAATGCCACTCCTGAATCTTCATTACCACATGGCTTGACGACCCATGAGGTTAGGGCCCCCTGTGAGGCCAGACACTAGGCCTGTGAGGTCCAGACAGCCATCCGACAGGCTCTGATGGAGCACCTACTACGTGACAGAGGCTGTCCTTGGTGCTAAGGATCTCTGTGGAACAAGACAGACCTGCTTGCCAACCTCGATAGCTCTCATTCTAGTTAAGAGCACAGACACTCATCAGGGCGACATTAAATAAGCAGGCTTATTTCCGATGGAGTTGAGCTCCATGAGCCTCATGAAAGAGGCCACAGTGAGAGAGGGTGACTGGGGAAGGACTGCTTTAAGTGGAGCGGTCCGGAAAGGCTTCTCTGAGAAAGCGACACCTGGGTAGAGACCTATGTGGCAAGAAGAAGCTGGCTCCAGGATGCTCCAGGAAAAGGATGCTCCAGTCAGGGGAACAGCAGCTGCAAAAGCTCTGAGGTGGGGATGAGTGTGGAGTGTTCTAGGCCCAGCCAGGAAGCCAGTGTGGATGGAAGGTGAAGGGCAAGGAGGACATGAGGTCAGAGAGATGGGCGGTGGCCCGACCGTGGAGGCTATGGAGACAGCACGGACCATATTCTGGGTGGAATGGGGAACCACTGGAGGATTTTTAGTACCAGAGCGATGTGGTCTGGTTCATGATTTTCAAAGATCCCTTTGGCCACCATGTGGAAATAGAGAAGGTGTGGACAGAAATTGCAGGACCTGTTCCCAGAGGGCAAAGGCTCCCAAAAGAACCTTCCAGCTCTGTAGGATGCTGTTTGGAACCTACTGCTGTAAGCTATACAGAGTCCACAGAGATGTCCAATCAGGGGAGTGACACATCCTGGGTTCTGGAATGGTCGCTCTGCAAATGAGAAGCCAGCTCAAATGGTGGGGAGGCTGTGTGGGGAGAGGAAGAGTAGGGAGGAGGGATTCTGTGCCCTGCCCCCCGGCCCCCAGCTGTCTCTAGAGGCGTAGAGCAGGTGGGAAGAAAAAGGAGACTTCTGTGGAATGCTGGGTTTCAGGCCCTGGACGTTTCTGACATTATCCCTGTGGGACAGTTAGGGACACAAGCTCAGGGCAAGGGTGTGATGCGCTCGGGCATGACTGAGACGGATTGGAGCTCATAGGTGACGAATCCTTCGTTACAGACCCTGCCGGTCGGCTCCCTGGTGTTCTCTGTGCTGGCGGTGGACAAAGACACAGGGCCTGCTGGTGTGGTGAGGTACTTCATACAGGAGGTGAGTGCAGTGTGGGCCCCACTGCCCCTCACGGCCACCAGGGGGCAGCATCTCCCTGCAGGGACCTTGAGGGCTGGGTGAGGAAGGTGGCTGTGTGGTGGTCCAGCCCGGTGGCCAAGCCTTCTGCTGGTCCCCTCAGGACCTCCTGAGGGTCTAAGGAGGGTACCTGCTTCAGACAGGACCCTTCTTTCCACCCTCTTGCCCAGGGCAGTCTGAGCCTTTACCGAATCGTGTCATACCACATGATAGTGGAAACCGAGGCTCAGAAACGGAGGCTCAGAGAGGTTAAGTGACCTCGCGAGGGTCACAAGGCTGGTCCATGGCAGGGCCAGGATTCGAGCCCAGGTCTCTCAGAGCAGGTGTTGGGGGCAGGGCCGTCAGGAGCCTGGCCTGACTGCTCTGCCTCAGGTCATCCCGAGCACCGGGGACAGCAAGGACCTCTTCAGGATCCTGCCCAACGGCTCCATCATCCTCAATGGCAGCCTCAGCTACAACAACAAGAGCGCCTTCTACCAGCTGGAGCTGAAGGCCTGTGTGAGTGGCGGCGCAGGCACCGGCACAGGCAGGGCGGGCGGGGCTGCTGCCGGGCTCACGGAAGCTCGTCTGTCTCTGGCAGGACTCAGGCGGCGAGTACAACAACAGCGTCATCACCCAGTGCTCCTCCCCTGTCTTCCTGTCCATCTCTGTGGTTGACCAGCCAGATCTGGACCCCCAGTTTGTCAGAGAGTTGTACTCGGCCTCTGTGGCTGAGGATGCGCCCCAGGTGTGCCAGGGACTGGGGTGGGGGGCGGAGGGGTCTGGGTGGAGACAGAGGCAGAGAAAGGGTCTGGGCCACTGACCATGCCTCCTTGCAGGGAACCTCAGTGCTTAAGGTGGAGGCTGTGGATAGGGACAAAGGCATCAACGACCGTGTGACCTACCGGATCTCCAGTAAGAACGGGGGTGGCCCCAGGAAAAAAGGAAAGGGGCAGGGGTTCTGTCAGAGCCACTGGAAGCCGCCGCTCCTGCTGCCTCTTGCCAGACTCCACAAGGCCAGGCTGGTTTGACATCAGGCCAGACGGGGTGATCAGGGTCAGCGCTGCCCTGGATCGTGAGCAGCTGCTGAAGGACGATGAGGAGGTGCAGGTCCAGGTTACGGTGAGTGAAGGGCCCACCGCCGCATTTGCATCCCCGCTCCCTAACCTCTGACCTTTGATCTCAGCTCTCTGAGCTCTGGTTCTCTGGTCCTCTGACTTCCGCCCTCTGGCCTCTGATCTGCTCTTAGGCTACCGAGGAGCACCCCAACATTTATGGGCAGGAAGCCAAGGTGAGCATATGGGTCGTGCTGAGCGTGACAGACGTCAATGACCACAAACCCGAGTTTTTCAACTGCAGCCTCCCAGCCTGCACCTTCAGCCCGCAAGAGGCCCAGGCCAACTTCGTCGGCTCCGTGGATGAGCACGCCTCCACCCGCATCCCCATTGATGACCTCACCATGGTGGTGTACGACCCCGACAAGGCAGGCACCCCCAGATAACGGGGGGGGGGGTGGGCAGGCGGGACGGGGGAGATGGCTGTGGGAGGGAGGTGCACAGTGACCCGTAGACCGAAGTACCATGGGGCGTGGTGGGGGGTGAGTCGTGAGGGACGTGGTGCCAGTGATGAGTGCGGTGAAAATCAGAGTTGTTGGGCGACATTTGGAGATGTGGCGCTGGCGGGCAGTCCTGTGCTCAGGGCGGTGCCAGGTGGTGGTGAACAGAAAGGCAGTTGGATGGAGCTTGGTACTGGATGCAGGTAATGTGGAGGCAACAGACCCGTAGTTTTCGGTGGTGAAGAGAGAATGGTGATGGTGTCGGTGAAGTTGAGGGGTGCTGGGGTAGTACTGGCTATTGCGGATGTGGGCAGTGCTGAGACAGAATGGTCTGCCTGACTGGTAAGCTGGAGGGAGTTCTTAAGTGGAGGGTGGTATGGAGCGGTGGGCGAGTGGGTGGGACCGAGTGATGAGTAGCTGTGGATGGTGTTGGTTGTATTCGGTGATAGTGAGTTAGCACAAAATGTGGAGTGCTGGGTGGTATTGGGTGGTGGTAGGTGGGTGGCTGTGTGCAGTTGGTGTTTGGCGTTGAGTGGAGTGGAGGGGGTGTCGGCAATGAGGTGATGCTGGATGCTGCTGTTAGCACGGGTGATGGAGGGTGGCGCGATGTGACTGGGAAGGCTCATTGCAACGCTTTATGAGACTGGGGGGGTGTCTGGGCTCCAGGTCTGCAGGCCAGGCCGGGGGCCCCAGTGCCTGGGGAAGTCTCCTGATGAGCCCAGCGGGGTCATTAGGGACTGGTGACCAGCCCAGCCTTCCTCGTGCCTCAGTCTTCAGAGAGCTCCCCTCTCATGGTACCCCAGGGGGCAGGGTTACCTAAGGCAGGAGCCCATGGCCAGGGACTGGGGGAAGCTGCAGTGGGTACGTTGTGGGGGGTGGGGTCCCTACTACACAGTCCCCTCTGCAGGGCAGCAATGGCACCTTCCTGCTGTCGCTGGAGGGCCCGAATGCCCAAGCCTTCAGCATCTCCCCTGAGCGAGCAGCAGGCTCAGCCGAGGTACAGGTGCTGGTGCGGGACCCGTCGCTGGTGGACTATGAGAAGCAGCCCGTGATGCTGGTGAAGGTGAGGGGCGCTCTGGGCACCGGGGCGCACAGGTCGTGGGGTGCTGTGGTCCCCATGCTGCTGCCTCCTCTCCTGTCCTCAGGTCGTGGCCATTGACTCTGTCAGCAGGAACTCCTCTGTCGCCATGGTGACCGTCCATCTTAGAGACATTAATGACCACAGGCCCACATTCCCTCATGGCCTGTACAACCTCAGTGTCCCCGAGCACAGTAAAAATGGCTTTGTAATCACCGACAGCATCCATGTGAGTGACGAGGGCCGGGGCCGGGCCGGGCTGGAGGGGCACGGAGAAGGGCAGACCAGGGACGCTGGCCCTGACCGAGTCTCCGTATCGTCTAATGGCTTCAGGTCCCAGCAAGTGTGCATGCATGTTTGAGTGTGTGGGGGGTTGTGTGGGGTGCCTATGTGTGAATCTGTGTCAGGGGGCTCTCCCTTTGTGCCAGGAAGCAGTACAGCCCTGTCCCCAATTGTGTAGTTGGCAACGAGTGCCATCACTTCCAAAGAGTGTGCCACTGCCCGTCTCTCTGCCTCACAGGCCTCTGACCCAGACACAGGTGAGGGGGGCCGCATCACCTACAGCCTGCTTCCAGGGAGTGGGTATGTGCTCAGGGTGGGCAGGGGGTGGGCAGGCGGGCAGGTGGGTGGTGGGTCTAGGCTAGTCAGATAAAATACAGGGCATCCAATTGCAATCCATTGCAATTTCAGATAAACAACGAATCTTTTTTTTTTTTTTTTTTTTTTTTTGTATAAGTAGGTTGCAGATAGTCTGTGGTACACTACATTTCATTGTTTAGTTGAAATTCACATTTAAGTGGCACCCTGTCCTTTCACTTGCTCAATCTGCACAGGGAAGACATCTTTGAGGTGGACCCAGCTTCAGGGAAACTGATGGTGAAGAATAGTGAGCTGCTGGACAGGGAGAAGCAGGCCGTGTACTACCTCACACTGCAGGCCACCGACGGCGGGAACCTGTCGTCCTCCACCATGCTGCATGTCTACCTGCTGGACATCAATGACAACGTGCCGGTGGTCAGCGGCTCCTACAACATCTTTGTCCAGGAGGAGGAGGGCAATGTCTCTGTGACCATCCAGGTGCGAGCCAGCCTAGACCTGGTGGGTAGGGTGGGGCAGGGCACCAAGCCTGGCCCTGTGGTCGTGCTGGCCCTGGGTTGGAACCTGGGCTCTGCTGTGTGGCCCATTCAGTCTCTCTGGGCCTCTGTTTCCTCTTTGGAAAATGAGGGCGATCGTACTATTTATTTCCCAGGTCACTGGGGAGTAATGAGATACTGGATGTAAAGTGCTCAGCACAAAGCCTAGCACAGAGTGAGCCCCCCAAACATATTGCTCTTTTAAATTCAGGCCTCTGCCTCATTCCAAAAAGGATTTGAGGTGGCTTAGATTAAAAAGTAAGGCAAAAGTATGGAAGAAATAAAGAAAGAGGGAAAATAAAGATGGCATTTTTAAAGGACACAAAGATAGATCTAGAACCCAGGGCCACACAATTGCTAGGAGTAGGCTGAAAATTCAGTTCTGAGCTTAATGGCCAGAGCAAAAAAGGAAATGAGATCAACAGCCGGGTTTATGGAGTCTATGAGATAAAAACACACTACTGGCTCCAGAGAAACACAGGAGAGAAGCTTCTCCCCTGAGTCATCTGAAAAGGAGTCTTGTGAGAAGTGGGAAACCAGGTTGTTAGAATAACGTACACGTGACCATGGAGCCCTCCCGTCTTTCTGGAGCTGTGGTTTCCAGAGCATGTTCCCATTCCTGATATGACCGACTTGTGAAGCAGATGCTCTGCTCTAATGGTCCCATTTCACAGAAGGAAAAATCTGAGGCTTAAAGATGTCAAGTGACTTTTCTGTGGTTGCAGCGCTGGGCTGGACATCAGACTTCCCTGCCCTGAGACTTGGGCCTTTTCCCTGCTCCTTGATGCTTCTCACCCCCGTCTGTGAGCTCCTTGGGCAGGAGCATGTCAGATCTGCTGCTGTAACCCCAGTGCCCAGCGTGAGCCCAGAGAAGCACTTGGTGAAGTAGCTGGCCTGAGGTCAGGGTACTGAGGGATGAACAGATGGGGTCAGGCTTCTGGAAAAACCATCTCTGGCTGCCTACCCAGGAGTCACTTAATAAACAAGATTCTAACAGAACTGAAATGAAAGAGCTGAAGTTGGGGGTGCGGGCAAGGAGGAAGGGGAGAGAACTGGCTCCACGTCAGCGTGGCCCAGCGCTGGATTCAGAGCCACATTGCCGAGCACCTACTATACCCCAGGCCCTTTGCTGGGCCCCAGGTGTCCTGAGATGAATCCACCATAATCCTGCCCCGGCTGACTCTCAGTTAGGGAAGAACACCGGACAGTCACTCAGGGGTGTCACTTGTGCTGTGTTGAAGGTAGCACAGGGGTCGTAGAGGCCTGGGGGAGACTCCAACCTGGCCTGGAGTCAGGCAGAAAAGGTGTAAAGGGTATACAGGGTGAGGGGACAGCATGTGCAAAGGCTCTATGGTATTCTCCGTGCAGGATCACCCCAAAGGCAAACCCAGCATGTGACACACACACACACACACACACACACACACACACACACACACACACACTGGGTAAAGAAGCAGCTATTTTGAAAATACAGCACTAGTCATCATGGAAAAATCAGAATCTTGTCAGACTTCACACTTATTTTATGTTTGTTTGTTTAAATTTTGAATCTCTATAATATACTGCCCCCATGCCCTCCTCCCCACTAGAATATCAGCTCCAGAAGGGAACTGTCTTGATCCTGGCTCTATTCCCAGTGCCTGAAACAGGGCCGGGCACATGTGCAGTAAACACTGGGGATGAATGAACGACCTCAGTGTTTAAGATCTCAGAAGCTCTTGCAAGCTGTTGATGGGACCCTCTTAGTTGGGAGACTGAGGCTGGGAGATTGGCCAGCATCCCACTGGCTTCAGGACCAGTTACTGTCCTCGGGGGCCAGTCTGTGGGGGGTAGTCGGGAGGGGGGAGCACCTGAAGGCTGATGCCAAGCGCTGCTTATCTGCACAGGCTCATGACAACGACCAGCCAGGCACCAACAATAGCCGTCTGTACTTTAGCCTACTGCCCAGTCCCTACAGCCACAACTTCTCAGTGGACCCCGATACAGGGCTCCTCAGAAACCTGGGGCCCCTGGACAGAGAGGCCATCGACCCTGCCCTGAGGGGCCGAATTGTGCTGACCGTGCGTGTGGCTGACTGTGGCAACCCTGTCCTCAGCACCGAGGTCAACGTCAGCATCACTGTGGAGGTAAGGCCTGGTGCAGCCGGGGTCATTGGGCCACGATGGGCCCTGCCTGGGGGCCCCTGAGCACATGGCCAGCTCCTCACCTCTCCCCAATTAGAGTTACATGTCTGCCCTTTGCGGTATGGTGGGTAAGAGAGCTCTGGAGCCAGACTGATGGGTTAGAATCCTGGCTCCCTACTTGTGTGGCCCTAGGCACGCAACCTCTCTGTGCCATAAAGTTCCTCATCTGTAAAATAAGGATGAGAATAACATCAAATGAGTTAACAAATGGAAAGTGCTTCGAAGAGTGCCTGAGCCATAGAAGGCACTCAGTAAATATTAGCTCTAGTTGTCATTTACAAATCTACTTGACACCCTCCTATGTCCCACTACCATTCAAAGGGGAAGAGAAGGGGCAAAACTCAGCATTTATAGTGTCTATTGCACACCCAGCCCTGCAAGGTAGGGGTGGTTATTACCATTTCATTGACCAAGAAACTGAGGCACAGAGAGGTTGAGTAGATTGCCTAGGGTCACAGAATGGGGTTTTGAACCCAGTCTGTCTGGTTATAAGGTTGCTATCAGCCCAAAAGTCACCTTCTTGCACGCAAGTCCTGTAAAAAATGTGCGTCTCTAAAATGTCCATGATGTGGATGACGCCCCCTAGGGGTCGTGCAGTGCACCGCGTCCCCCACCTTACACAGCCGCCCTGTGTCGCATTGGGTTGGGAAATGGACTTTCCTACAAGGATCAAAGTGACCCCTCAGGGAAAATGGAGAAACAGAAGCTGAATTAGGACTTGTCAACTGTCCTTGGAGTGGAAGGAGGCCACAAAGAAGGAAGAAAGCAGAATTGCATTTAGGGAGTGAGTAGGTCCTGGACTACTACCCATTTTGCAGATGAAGACATTGAGGCCCAGAGAAGCCACATGTGAGGCAGAGGTGGAGTTGGATTTGACTGAGAGCTGTGCTCAGCCACTCCTGCGAGTTAAGAAAGTCTTGAGAATGCAGAGGCTACGTGCATTGAGCCAGTTACTCCATTTCTGGGAAATCACCATCAGAAAATGTCTAGTTAAGAGGAAGAGAGCTTGTTTTCAAAGATGTCCATTCTACTGTTATTTAGAAAAAGCTGAAAGCAAAAGCAGGTGCCTGTGGGCTCCCCGGGGGAGGGCTGGAAAAGCCAAGGGCACCCCCAGCACACACGAGTGTTAGGGGCGGAAGCGATAGGCGATGTTGGCTCCATGCTGTGACAACAGTGGCAGCGCTTTGTCTATGCAGGTGGCCAGGGCCAGAGAGAGACAGTGAGCACAGAAAACAGTGGGCTTCTGAGGGCAGGGCCAAGTCTCAGCCCTGCAGTTGCCTGAGTACAGAGCAATGTCCACTGTCAGCTGAGGGCAGGAGGGACAAGAGGGAAGAGGGGATGAGGGAAAGCTCGGGTTCCAACATGTTTGTGGAAACACAGTGGTATTGGTGCCAACATGATAAATCCGGGAGGTGGGAGCCAAACTTGGGCAGACAGGGACACAGGCGGGGACACGGAACCGTCCTTCCAGAGAACAGGGTCTAAGACAGCTCTGAGCGTGGCTGGAGAAGCAGAGGCCTCTGAGCCCCAGGTGTGAGACCTGGGCTAGTTCTTTCCTCTCCAAGGCTGTTCCCTCCTCTGTGAAGTGGGCAGTGCTGTCTGCGGAGACCACACAGTCTGTGCCTTGGGCCAGAGGAAGTGGTGGTCTCTCAGATTGGCTGTGGGGAGGTTGAGCCCTGGGGTCTCCGGAGGTCCCTGGACTCAGAGCTGCCCCTGCCTGCAGGACATCAATGATAATGTGCCCATCTTCAGCCAGTTGAGCTACACCTTCCCGGTGAAGGAGAGGGACCTAGGTAAGTCCTCCCTGGGCCAGGCTGGGCGTGGGGTTCTGGAGCCCAGTGTGGCATCCGGCCACCCCCAGGGAGGGCCTGAAGCTCCTGAGGGAGGTGACAGCAGGGGGTGCCTCCAGGTGGCCAGGCCAGGGGCCCCTCTGAAATCTGCCCCTGGTCCACAGGGGTGCTGGTGGGTGTGGTGAAGGCCTGGGATGCAGACCAGACGGAAGCCAACAACCGCATCAGCTTCAGCCTGTCAGGGGGCGGTGCCAGCAACTTCGTGATCCGAGGCTCAGTGCTGCAGTCTGGGCAGGCCGAGGGCCACCTCAGGCTGGCCTCAGACGTGAGCCTGGACTACGAGACCCAGGCCTCCTACAACCTGACAGTGAGTGCCGAGAACCCAGACCCCCAGGGGGCTGAGGCCACAGCAGGAATCTTCGTGCCCGTGGAGGACGTGAATGATGAGCCACCCACGCTGGACGCGGCCTCGCTCCGGGGCATCCGTGTAGCTGAGAATGGCTCGCATCATGGCCTGGTGGCTGAGGTGGTTGCCCGGGATGTGGACACCACTGCCCAGCTGGAGGTGCAGCTTGTGGATGTGACCTGTACCAAGGCTGGGGTTGACGTGGGCAGCCTGTGCCACGGCTGGTTCTCTGTGCTGGCCAACGGCTCTGTGCTCGTCAATCAGAGCGAGGCCATCGACTACGAGACCTGTGACCTGGTCACGCTGGTCGTGCGGGCCTATGACCTCACAACGGACCCCCGCTTCCAGGCCTACAGTGACAATGGTGAGGCGCCTGGCCTGCAGGGCTCGCAGGCTGCAGCTTAGGGGCCATGGGAAAGAGCCCCCGACTGGGGCCTGCAACGTGCGGGTTCAAATGCTGGCTCCAGCTGTCTCACGGGAAAGTCATGACATCTCCCCAAGCCTCAGTTTCCCTGTCTGTCAAATGGAGTAGGTTGGCTGTGCAGATCAAATGAAACCATGCCTATAAAGCGTTGGTGCAGTGCTTGCCACATAGTAAGCACTCAATTAGTGCTATTATTTTGTGAGGTTGTGTAAAGGAAAGTGCACACTTCAGAGTCAGATGTGTGCTCGTATCCCACCTCTGACACCAAGTAGCAGTGATAGCTGTATTAACAGTTAGCATACACTGAGTCCTTACTACAGCCAACAGCTATGCCAGTCACCTTGTAAGCATGCCTTCATTTCACTCCCACACAACCCACGAAGTAGGTAATCCCTATTCAATTTTATAGATGAGGAAACTGAGGCACAGAGTGGGCAGTTTAATAACGTCGCATACGTAGCTAACAAGTGTCAGTATGATGTTGTGCTTGGGTGAGATATACCTGGGTTGGGCTCAGTCCTGGCCCACTGCTCTGGCTGTGTGACCTTGGATAAGTTGCTTACTCTCTCTGAGGTCTGGGAAGGAAACTCCCTCCCACAAAGGCCAGAGGAGACTGAGTGGGCATCTGGGGTCCAGAGCAGGGGAGGCGACTGAGCACGGGTGGTGCATGGAGGGAGGCTGCTGGGAGCATGGCTGAGGCCCAGGCATTCTGGGCAAGGCCTTAGACTTGAAACCAGAGCCAGCCAACCTTGTGTCCTAGGAAGCCTCCTCATCACCATTGAGGACGTGAATGACAACGCACCCTATTTTCTGCCTGAGAATAAGACTTTCGGTAAGCAGCAATCCTCTCCTTCCCCACCCGCACTGTACTCTGCCAGGACTACCTGTGGGCAACTGCCATAGACCCTCCTCAAGTCCCAGGTGGGCCCTTAGAAAGGGAAGAAGGCCCCTCCAGTCCTGCTTCTCCCCCAAGGTTCCAACAGGAGGGGAGACCTGAGTGTTTGCCAAGGCTGCGCCCCAACTCCTGTCTGATCCTGGGCCAGGCCTTCCCTCTCTGGGCCTCAGTTTCCCCATCTGCGCAATGGGAGGTGGATGACCTGTGAACGAATGGCTCAAGGGTAGTTGTATGGGGGTATCTGGTGGTAGAGAGGTTGAAGGCAGTTTTGAGGGGAGGAGCTGAGCTTGGGGTCAGCACTAGGCCAGCTGGGCACTGGCCCTGACCCCACTGACCCCTTCTTGTCCATACTTGTAGTGATCATCCCAGAACTTGTGCTGCCCAATCAGCAGGTGGCTTCTGTCCGGGTAAGTCCCTGGCTTCAGCCATTGTCTGTCACATTAGTTCCAGGAGACATAGGGCAACGGCCTTCAGGCCCTTGAGCCACCTCCAAAATGTTTTAACACTGGAAAGGAAACGTATTGGCTCCACCATGTGAAAAGAAAGCCCAGAATGGAAATGAACACCTGCCTAATTGATATGATTAAACTCCATTAATTGTTAAATTTAGTATTCATAAAAATTTCATGACCATAAAAACCACTTGCAGGCTAGATTTGTCTCACTACACTAGAATTCCTGAGTATTACAGAGAAATTGTAGCAACTGTAAATTAAATGAGTTCCTTGTAGTTAAATAATTTCCAGAGAAACATAAAAAGACTTTCAATTTTTGTTATGGTGTTGGATGCAGTGTGTTTAGTAGGGGCAGTGGCTATGCCATGCAGAGTGTGAAGCCTCCCACGCAGCCAGAGGCCCGGGCCAGGCCGGGTCTCTTACTGACCTGGGGAGCCTCCAAGGCTTTCTGGAACTCAGTTTCCCTCCTGGACAAGAAGCTGGCTGTGGTGTCTGGTGCCACTCCCTGTGCTGTGGCAAGGGCGTGGGTGCAGGAGATACACAGCCCAGCCTGCCCCACTGAGAGCCAAGTCTTTGGTAAGAGGGGGACTCTCCTGGAGCCTCGGTTTCCTCCCAGAAAATGGGGATAGTAATTCTCCCTCACTAGGTTCTTTCAAGCCTTAAATGGTCAGTTTTCCAATCTCCAGCCAATTGCCTTCCAATGTCATGAGTCTGGCCACGACTTTGAACAATTTCTTTAAATCGACTCCTTTTGAAACTTAAACACCAGCTTTGGCTGCATCCTGAGCAGTGATGTCAGTGGACTCGTGTCTCTGTGTGTTGGCTGTGTTTTCCTTTAAAAGGCACTGGAATGGATAAAAATGTTTGTGCCTTCTCCCCCAGTCATTTCATGGTCCAGGAGGGGAAGTTGTACTCTCGTTAGTAAGCACTGAAATGAGGGCTCCCAGGGAAGGTGCCTGGCACACAGTAGGTGCTCAGGAACTCTGAGTGTTCCTGTGCTTGTGTGTGTGTACGTGGTAGTGGGTGGGGGGAGCAGGGCAGGATTTCCACATGAAAGGGACTTTGGAGCTGGGGAGCCAGAGGCAGGGACTTGCCCAAACCTGAGTTTGTTTAAAGCATTTTCTCAGTTGGGTGGCCCGTGAAAGGCTGATAGAGATGATGGGGACCAGCCTCCCAGGCCACCCTGGCCTCTGATTCCTGCTGGAGGTGGAGGGATGCCTGGCCTGGTCCACAGATCTTGTCCCTTCTTGCTCCCAGTCTAGAGACAATGACTCAGGGAGCAACGGGGCCATCCTGTTCTCCATCCTCCAAGTGGATTTCATCACTGAGGATGGGACCGTGATCCCTTTCCAGGGCTTCTTCCGGGTCTCCACCTCCTCGGAGGCCAACACATTCATCGGCAATATTGAGTAACTGTGGGCAGCCCCTGGATGGGGGCGGGGGGAGCCTTGGTGGGCCCTCGAGGCAGTGAGTTCCCCATCGTTGGCGGTAAACAAGTGGGTTCCAGAGAACTCCAGCTCAGGTTCCAAGACTGAGCTGTGCCCTCCTACCTTCCATAGGCTGGTGACCAGCCTTGATTCCACTCTCCGAGGTACCTACCAAGTGACAGTTCAGGCCCAGGACCAACCTTCCGTGGGTCCTGCCCAGGCATCCAAAATCACCCTGAATGTGAGCTTTGGGTCCTGCCTCCAGCCCCCAGTGCCCTCTGCCAGCCCCCGGGTCCCTCGTGCCTCATCTCCCCACATGCCCTCCTCTCGTAGCTCTTCACTGTGGACCAGAGTTACCGTGTGAGGCTGCAATTCTCCACGAACAAGGAGGAGGTGGGCGCCAACACGGAGAAGATTATGGCGTAGGTCTGGGGAGCCTGGAAGAGGGCTGTGGGGGAGAACAGGGCCTGTGAACCTGGGCCCTGATGAGACCTGGTTGGAATGTCTCTCAACCCTGTCCCCGACACACTGTGTCTTGCCCCTGTCCTTGACCCTGTACCTGCACTTCCTTTCTGCTTGTCCCTAGAAGACTATGGTTTGGCTGGGCGGGAGAGGCATCAATGAGGCTGCCATGTACAGTTGCTAAGGCTGTGTACTGCACAAGAACACTCTGCTTGCTTAGCTGTAAACCCAACCCCAGAGGAAAGGGCTTCCTTGTTTGTTTGCACAGAGGTGTGAGTTGTTTAGCCAATGGAGCTGTCCAGAGGAAGTGCCCCTTTCTAGTTCACACAATTCCTAATTCCACTGGCAGAGCTCTGGCCATAGGCCTGGGGTAAGGGCCTTATCCCAGGCCTCTGTGACACCTGCCCCCTTTGTAGGGCTCTTGCCCAGGCAACCAGGACTACTGTCTACATTGTGGACATTAAGGACTTGGACTCCACGGCTCGGTGAGTGCCCGCAGGCGCAGTGTTGGCTGAGGGAGAGAAGCAGCAGCAGCCGGGTCTGCTGGGCAGTTCTAGGCTGCTGACTCTTCACCCCTGCCCCATGCCAGGGCCCGAGGCCGTTCCTACCTCGATGCCTACTTTGTCTTCTCGAATGGGTCAGCCCTGACACTTGATGAGCTGAATGTGTGAGTGGGGTGCCCTGGGGATGGGCAGGAGGGGGACCAGGAAGCCTGGGGGATGCCAATGTCCCTCGGGCCTGAGCGGGGCTCTGTGGACAGGTTGATCCGGGAAGACCAGGACTCCCTGACACAACTGCTGCAGCTGGGGCTGGTGGTGCTGGTGAGTGCCGGCAGGGCGGAAGTGATGGGGGATGGGGCAGGGCACACTGACCCCAGAGCCTCCCTCACACCCCTTCTTCTCCAGGGCTCCCAGCAGAGCCAGGAGTCAGACTTGCTGAAGACGCTCTCTAGCACCATCATAGGATTGGGAGTGGCTTTGCTGCTGGTCATCATGATCATGACCTTGGTCCTCGTGTGTGTCCGAAAGAGGTGCTACTCCCATCGCCCTGTCTCCAGCCCCACCTCTCCAACCCCTCAAGACATGGTGGGGAGGGAAGAGAAAGAACTTGGGTTTAGGTGCCAGGTATATCTGTATTCAATCCCCAGTTACCTGTTGTGATATTTTGGGCAGGTCATATCTCCTCCCCAAGACTCAATTTCCTCATCTGCAGAATGGGTGTGACACCAGATTCCTCAAAGGCTTCAAAGAAGCAATGTGCATCTCACACTCAGCAAGATGTCTGGCACATACTGTGCATTTAATAAATGCTGTTTCTTTTCCCCTTTCTAATACATTTGCAGTCAGCAGCCACATCTGGGTTTGATTCTAGGCCTTGCCATTAGCTAACCGTGTGTCTTTTGGCAAATCCTTTCTCCTCTCTGGCTCTTACTTGTACTCTCCACAAAATGGAGTGATCATTCACACCTGCCAGGGTTGTTGTGAAGACACATCCCCAGGGCCTGTACTGGGCGCACAGTGGGTGTGCAGGGAAAGTAGTAACCCTTTTCCTGGTTCCCCACAGCTACC
The DNA here is from genome assembly GCF_004115265.2 of Rhinolophus ferrumequinum. Taxonomy (NCBI): domain Eukaryota; kingdom Metazoa; phylum Chordata; class Mammalia; order Chiroptera; family Rhinolophidae; genus Rhinolophus; species Rhinolophus ferrumequinum. The sequence goes on along the minus strand of NC_046307.1, from coordinate 5,961,376 downwards.
AGCGGAAGCTTTGGGCTATGAAGGCTGCCAAGGAGGCCCGGAAGACAGCGGCAGGGGTAATGCCCTCAGTCTCTGCCATCCCCGGGACTAACGTGTACACCTCTGAGCGGTGAGCAGGACGTGGAGGGTGGGTAAGAGGCCCCTCAGGACAGCTGAGGTCCGCGGCTGCTTGACTAGGCCTTCTCTCCAGGGCCAATCCCATGCTGAACCTCTCCACCAAGGACCTAGGCTTTGAGAGTCAGTCCTCCTCCAGCGACCTGGATCACATCAGGTGAGCAGTGCCCCTCAGCCAGGCTGGGTGGTGGTGATGATGGTGCTGGTAAGGGTGGTGGCGGCGGTGATGGTGGTGAAGATGGGTCTGGTGGTGATGGTGGTGGCGGTGATGGTGGTGAAGATGGGTCTGGTGGTGATGGTGGTGGCGGTGATGGTGGTGAAGGTGGTAGAGGCAGTGGTGGTTCTTGACACGGACAGGGAGGCCTGGGCCTGCCAAGTGTCTGAACTCCATCATCTCCCCCACAGCCTCAATTCCCTGGACAACAACTCCGTGGACCTGGAAAAGGACAAACAGGAAACCAAGGCAAGATGGAGGATGAGTTGTTGTCCGGGGATTCTGACTTGGGGTCCTTCTCTGAAGGGGTGGGGTTCAGGACAGAGCTGAAGGACTGCTGCTGACTTGGGCATGTCTCTGCTCCAGGCCTTAGGACACCCTATGGCTCTGGAATGGGGTGTCCTTGCTCCTTTATGGTTCATCGTGACCCTGGGCGACTTCTCCCTCTGGTTCTGTTTTCTCACCTGTAAATGGAGATCAGAACACCAACCACGCAGGGCTGTTGAGAGGATGAACTGATAGTGGGTATAAAAACCAGCTGGCACAAAGCAAATACTAAAAAATCTGGTTCCCTGCCTTTATAGCTTTTATATAAAAGCTGGCAGGGTAGGGGAAGAGATCTGGAGGAGAATATAACCTGGCAAAGGAGAGCAGGTAGGTTCAAATAAACAATAGGCCCATCATTTGTTTAATAGGTTAGTTGGATCGATTAGATCAATAGCTCACACAGCCTCGGCTGCTGACTGGAATCCTGCGGGGAGCGTTTTAGAGATGCCGTGTCATAGCCCAGGGATTCTGATCCGACGGCTGAGATGGGCCTGGCATGAACATGTGGTTAAAGCTCCTGGGGTTCTCATGTGTAGGCAGGATTGCGAAGCAGAGTAGATCAGTGGGCGGGGTGGGGGATGGGTCCTCTCCCTAGAGGAGCAGGGAGCCAGAACCGGAAGAAACTACCATGTCTCCTTCCCACTTTGAAAACCACCACTGGAGTAGAAGCTCTAAGGCCCACTGAGCTTTAAGTCTGCGGTTGTGTGTGTGTGTGTGTGTGTGTGTGTGTGTGTGGTGGGGTGCAGTATCCACTCACCATCACTGTATCCACTCCTCTCTGGGTCCTGCCCTCAGCTGGGCTCTGCTCTCTGGGGTTCGCCACCTTTCCTTCATGCTTCGGTACTTCCTTTCCCTTGAGGACGCCTTACATGGAAACACTCGGTGGGTGTTCTTTCAAAGCCTCTAGTGGGTGTTAAAATACCAGAATGTCGCACAGGGACCAGGCTGTGACATGGAGACCTCCAAACGGGCTTCTTAGGATGGGGGTCATAGATGGCAATCCAGGCTACCAGAAAGTGCTGGAGACCCCTGGGTGGGTGGCTCATCTCTGGCTGAAGATGGTTTGAGGCAAAAATTCCAAAGCACATGTCTTGGGGGTACTAAGGCAGAAGGGAACAGTCTTACCTGCCAGAGCTGTAACCAGACAGGTGGCTCCTGGCAGAGGCCAAAGCTGACCCCCAGAGGAGAGTGGAATCAGGGGCCCCAGCAATGGGGCTGGACCTGTGGGCTAGGGAGGGGCAGGGAGCTCTGAAAGAAGTCTAGAGAGGGAAGGGGCCAGGCCACTGAGAGCCTTCAAAACCAGGATAGAGCCACGACTGTCCTGGTATGAGAGGGGGTCATTATATTTCCAGAAGCTTCCCAAGGCGCCACCCCCTCTCCTGCAGCAGTTGGTGGGCCTTGGGGTCTCTGGGCAGGCCCTGGGGGCACGGGGCCTTCTCAGGAGCTGGCTGCCCCTCCTCTCCCTTGGCTGGGTAGGGAACACAGCAGTGAGGGGCTTTTTCCTTGGATCCCTGGTACCCTGACTCACCCAAGACCTCTATAAGTGTGTGTGGCAGGTATGAGATAGCTGAGATATCGTTTAATCCAAACTTTTTAAGCAACCGAGGCCAGAGAGGGATGCTGACTTGCCCAAGGTCAGAAAGCTCGCAAGGCCAGGGCACACCAGAACCTAGGTCTTCTGTCTCCCAGGCCAGGTCACATTTTCCTGGGTTACTGTGTCAGCAGCTCCTGTGGAGAGTCTGTGGCAAGGGCTCCAGGGAGCACAGGAGAATGGTTAGCCCATCCTGGGGCCCTCAGATGTCCCACTGTTTACCAGGGACTGGAAGAGCTCCAGTCTGGAAATAGCCCTTGGCGTGTCCTGGGGAAGGTGGTGGCAGAGGGGACCCTGCCCCATAGTGCCCCTGCTGTGTAATTGAGCCTGGGCCTGGCTGGTCCACAGGAGGGTGAACTTGTGAGGTGTGTGTGTGCATGTACGCAACCTGTCACCTGGGGAGGGGGAAGAAGAAAGGCAGGGAGATGAGTGAGTGAGCACCACCATGAAAGGGTGGGACTGTGGGTGCGACGTGTCCCTCTGAGGCTGGCCGGAGATGTCACATTGAACCGGGGTAGTGTTGTGCTGTGGACAAACTTTAACGCCAGCAAAACCAGCGGCTCAAACCCTGCTCTGCCCCTCTGGCCGTGCAAGCCCTCCAAACCTGTTTCCACACGATCCTTCCCTCAGGGGGTTCCTGTGGGTATTTCAGGTAATGGATTTACTGCACCCAGCACGGTGCCTGCCATGGGACGCAGGTGACAGGAACTGTGCTGGACTGGCTCCTTGGCACAGGGCCGAGGGCCTGGCATTATTCAGGACTGGGCAGAACGCCAAGGAGCTGCTGTGTCCATGGATGGGGCAGAGGTCAGAGGAGACAACCTTAGGCCCAGCCCTTTACCTGAGCCCATCTGCACCTCCAGAGGCCATGGCCACCTCTGGAACACAGCCAGGAAGCTGGCACTCCCGCCAAACAATCATCTGGTTGGAGGCGTGAAAGCCTACCCACTCCTGTAGGGCCTGGGGAGATCACCCCACCCCTGCCCGTCCTTCACCTCTCCCCTCTCTCTTCCCACAGATGGAGCCCCTGCATAGTTCAATGGAGCCAGACGCAGAGCCCCTCAGTGTGGTGCTGTCAGGAAGAAAGGCAGGCACAGGGGGACAGCAGGACAAGCTGTCATTCACCAATGCTGGCCTAGACACCACAGACATATGATGGGGGCCCTTCCACCCATCCCTAAATGGGCCCCCACTCTTCTGGTCTACCTCAGAAGATGACCTGTCTCCCCCAAACTATGCCTACCCTCCCTGAACATAATTACTCTGCACCCTTCTGCTTGTAGCCAATCACAGCTAACAAGAGTTGGGGGAAAGTTTTATTACCAATGTATATTGTGACAGTTTGTAGCCAAAAACTGTGGCTGGAGGAGTGGGGACAGGGGTACTTGATTGATCCTCAGGGACTTGTGGGGCTCACAGCACAGGGGGTATGAGGGGCTGGAGAGGGTGGCCTTTAAAGGACAATTGTGGTAGAACGTGCTCTCCGTTCTGCCCCCAATACCCAAGACCAGCTGTCACCAGGCTGCCTGTGGCCCAAGACCTTCAGTGAGCCTCTGCCTGTGATCCCCAGACCTGTTTGAGACCCTCTGACCTTGCTGTGACTCTCCTTTTAACTGAGCCCCCAGGGCACCCCTGCAGCTGCCTGGGAATTATGACCGGGTGACCTACGAGGGTGGACACAGGGCTGGGGGATGGGCCAGTGAGGGTCTGACAGGAATTGGGGATGACCACCAGCATGCAAGAGATGCCCGGGCCACGGGGGCCAGCCCATGGCGAGGACACACACTCACACACGCCCAGGGCCTCACTTTCAGAGCCCTGCACACTCGGGGGGCCTCACACGCCAATCCTTGCACACTTGGAGTTTTCGTACAGTCTCTCCCATTCTGGGGACCTGGCCGCCAATGTCAGCGCACCAATCTGGACATCTCCCGGGGCTGCCTCAGCTCTCAGGGTAGGGGTGGTGAGCAGGTCCCGAGGTCACAGTGTGACCGAGTGGGAGCGGAGCTGAAGGCTGTGAGGGGACAGTAGGGTTTCAGGGCTGGGCTCATGGGCTCATGACCACAAGGAAGCTGGGTAGAAGGGGTACATTTGTGTGGTATGGGAGGGGGCTGAAAAGAAGGGGATGAGGGCCCTAGAGGCTGCCCACCACTCGGAGGGCTGTCGCGCGTCGAGGGGATCCCTTCTAGGGGCCTGGGGTCAAGAAGGGAGCCTGAGAAGGTTGGAAACCAGGGCGTACAAAAAGGGTTTGGGGGGGCAGATCATTCGGCCGTGGGTCCTGCCCGTGAGCAGCACCGCGGCCGGCGCACGCTCTGCAGCAGCGCGCGGAAGAGGCCGGGTGGGCGCTTGGCGGCGCCCTCGGGGGGCGCGGCACGCACTGAGCCCGCACGGCCGGGGCCTGAGCCGGCGGCGGGCGGCGGCGCGGGCGCCCCTTGGCGGCCGTGCTCCTCGATCTGTCGCTCCAGATGCTTCTGGATGGCCATGCCCAGCACCTCCACCTCCATGGCGGCGCCGTACACCTCCCACGTCATGCCTTTTTCGTCCCAGCTCACGTCGCGCACAGGCTCGGCCGCCTCCGGGGGCGCCACGGCGGCTGCCAGCGCGGAGCCGGGCCTCACTCGCACCTCGGGGAAGGCGGGGGGCGCGGTGGGCGGTGCGGCGGCCTGCGGGGTCATGGGCCCCGTGGCCACGGAGCGCATCTCGGCCGCGCCCAGCGACACCTGCAGGCCCGCGTCCCGGCGCGAGGGCGGCCTGGGTGCGGGGCTGGGCGCGCCCGACCCCGCCTGGAAGCTGAAGGCCTGGCCGCTCGCGCCATCCTGCGGAGACATGGGGCTCACGGCCACCGACACACAGGCCTGCGCGCCCGCCTGCGTGCCCGCGTCCTCGCGTGGCGGCAGCGGTGGAGCGCTCGCCTCCCACGACGGTGCCTTAGTGAAGTTGTCGCGAGTCCGTGGCCCAGGCAAGGGAGCAGCGGCCTCCAGGCCGGGGCTTCTCTGGGCCCCTGCAGCCTCCGGGTCTTTCTGGACGAGGTCAAAGGCCTCCGTGCTGGACGCCGTCGCTGGCTCAACGCGGTCCCCGCCACTTCCCGCACCCGAGGGAGAAGAGGCTGAGCCGCAGGCTTTGCCATCTGACTGCGTGGACGAAGAGGCCTCCACCTGCTCCAGAGTCAGGAGGGCCACCTTCCCCGAGGATGGGGGCTCGGCTTTTCCCAGAGGTGCAGAGTCGGCCTTCCCCGGGGCCACAGGTTCCACCTTTCCAAAAGCAACAGGGTCTGCTTTTTCTGAGGATCCGGGATCCCCCTTCTCCAAGGCCGGTGGCTTCTCGTTCTGCAGAGATGCAGCCTCTGCCTTTCCTGATGAAGAAGGGCCTCCCTGCTCAGGGGGCTTTGTTTCAGCTTTGCCCTGGGACTTGGGTTCTGCTTTCCCTGTGGTCTTGGGGTCCACCTTTGTGGCGTTTACAGGATTCCCCTTTTCTAGAGGCAGAGGACCCACCTTTCCCTCTGGTACAGCTTCTGCTTTTCCTGAGGGTGCCAGGACTGTTTTTCCTAGAGTCGTGGGGGCCACCTTTCCCAGAGACATGGAGTCCACTTCTCCAGGGGGCACAGTTTCTGCCTTTCCCCTGCTCACAGGGTCCACCTTGCCCAAGGCCCAGGGGTCTGACTTCCCCGAGGCCATAGGACCTGCCTTTTCTGAGGACAGTGGATCTGCTTTCCCCCCAGTCACAACCTCAGCTTCTAAAGAGGATGAGGGTTCCGCTGTCCCCAAGAGCTTGGGATCCCCTGGACCTGAGGACACAGGGTCTACCTTTCCTGAAGATTCAGGATTCACTTTTCCAGAAGATGATGGTTTTGTATTTCCCACAGAAATGGGATCCACCTTTCTGGAGGACGCTGGGTCCTCCTTTCCTGAGGATATAGTTTTTGCCTTTCCCGCAGACATCGGTTCAGCCTGCCCAGGAGACAAGGGCTCTGGCTTTCCTGAGGACACAGGATCCACCTTTCCCAAAGAAACTGGACCAACCTTGCCTGAAGACACAGGTTCTACCTGTCCAGCAGACCCAGTTTTTGTCATTCTCACAGACACAGGATCTCCCTTTCCTGAGGAACCATGATCTGTCTTTCCCAAGAACTGAGCGTCTTCTTTCGTGGAGGACACAGTGTCTGCATTTCCCATAGATACAGGGTCTGTCATCTCCAAGAATATAGGGCCCACCTTTCCTGTTGACCCCAGAGCCACTGTTCCAGAGGACACAGGCTCAATTTTGCCAGATGACACTGAAGTCAGCGTTTCCAAGGGCCCAGGATCCACCTTGCCCGCAGAGGCAGGACCCATCTCTTCTGAGGACATAGGAAGCTTTTGTCCTGCATACTTAGACTCCTCCTGTCTTGGGCACACAGGATCCACTCTGGCTGAGGATACAGGATCCTCCTTCCTTGGGGACACTGCATTCATCTTGCTGGAGCATGCAGGATCTACCTTTCCCAAGAATCCAGGATCCTCCTTTCTTGGGGTCCCAGGATCCATCCTTTCAGAAACCACAGGATCCCCCTTTCCCAAGATCGCAGGCTCTGTCTTTCCTATGAACGTGGGATCTGCCTTTCTCAAGGACCCAGCATCTTCTTTTCTGATGGAAGTGGGGTCTGCCTGCGTTGAAGACTTGGAGTCCACCTTCTCCAAGAACATAGGATTTCTGTTCTTTAAGGACGAAGGATCAGTTTTCACTGAGGACACAGGCTCTGGCTTCCCAGAGAAGGTGACTTCTGGGGTCCCTGAGATTGAGGCTCCATGTGCCCCAACCGTCTCCTTGGTGGCTGCCTCTTGGGGAGGAATGCAGGTCAGGGAGGGGCAGGCCAAGCTCCCTCCAAGACCCTCAGAGCAGGAGGCCCCTTCCCTAGCCCCACTGGGGCTGCTGTGTCTGGAGTCCATGCCAGGGCTTTGGGTAGGGGTATGCCTGGGGGGTGCAGGGCTGGCCTTTAGCTGGGAGGGGCAGTTGTCCCTCATGGCCAGGCTCCCAGCCCCCAGGCTCCCATCCTGTGGGCAGCAGAGGGCTGTTGGCTGGGGTCCTGGGGGGCTGGAGTCCTTTCAAAACAGCTGGAGCCAGCTGGGTCTTCAGCACAGCCCAACTGTCCTCATGACCATGCTTCAGCTCCAGGCTGCTGTCTGGTTCTGAAACACAGAAAGAGCAGATTCAGACTCAGGGGAGACCCAGCTGGGAGGAGCCTCTATACGTGCCTCCTCTCTCTCACCCTCTTCCTGGCAGCCAGGCCCCCACCAGGTTCTCTGTCGCCGTCTGGTCTCCTCATGTCCAACAAGTCTGGGCTAAAAGCACTAACACCTCCACATCACTCCCCTGCTTCATTGTTCCCAGAGGCCTCTGGATAAGGGCCAGACTTCCTAACATGGCATTCAAGACCCTTTACAATTGGCCACAGTCTAACTTTTCAACTTCATCTACCGCTCCCTTGTCAGCCCACCCCATGCAATATGCTACCCAGAAATTATGCTTTTGTCTTCTTGCCCATGGGTCACAAGCTCTGATGCCATAGGAGCCAGGTAGGTAATTGAAGTGACAGAAGCAGGCTAGGTATAAAATAGTAGGGAGTAGTGAGGACTACGGCAAAGTGCGAGCACATGCCCTGTCGAAGAGGGAACCATTACTCCACCAGCCAAGTGCTGCTCTGGAGAAATGTATCCTGGTAGGACCAGTGAGAAGTGGGAAGTCCAGTACTTTGATGTAAAGCATCCTAGTTAAGATTTAAAAAAACAACAGGAGCCGGCCCGGTGGCTCAGGTGGTTAGAGCTCTGTGCTCCTAACTCCGAAGGCTGCTGGTTCGATTCCCACATGGGCCAGTGGGCTCTCAACCACAAAGTTGCCAGATCAATTCCTCGAGTCCCACAAGGGATGGTGGGCAGCGCCCCCTGCAACTAAGATTGAACAGGGCACCTTGAGCTGAGCTGTCATTGAGCTCCCGGATGGCTCAGTTGGTTGGAGCGCAATCCTCTCAACCACAAGGTTGCCGGTTCAACTCCCACAAGGGATGGTGGGCTGTGCCCCCTGCAATTAGCAACGGCAACTGGACCTGGAGCTGAGCTGCGCCCTCCACAACTAAGACTGAAAGGACAACAACTTGAAGCTGAACGGCACCCTCCACAACTAAGACTGAAAGGGCAACAACTTGACTTGGAAAAAAGTTCTGGAAGTACACACTGTTCCCCAATAAAGTCCTGTTCCCCTTCCCCAATAAAATCTTTAAAAAACAAAACAAAACAAAACAAAAACAACAACACTATGGGGCCAAACAAAATGTGTCTGCAGGCCACCAGTTCGAGGCTGTGTAGGCCTTGGGGAGTTGTGAACAGTTGATAGTCGAGGAAGGGACACAGTCCAATACGTGCATTTTCCGAGATTGCTCTGGGATGGTGTGAGAGGGGCTGGCCAAGACCCAGGAGGGGGCTGCAAATGAATCTCTCATTCATCCAGTTCTTCATTCATTCATGCAGCCCCTTCTCTGCCTGCGACCCTGAGCAGCTGCAGTGGTCTAGATGGGAGACGTTACAGCAGAGGTCCTGGGCATGGGGAGGTGGAAAACAGACAGGAACCAGCTGGCTGTGGGGGTGACAGTGAGGGGAGCCTGCAGGGTTCTGGCTGGGGGTGTGTGGGTTGCTGGGTGATGGTCGTGGCAGGAGATGTGGGGAAAGGGAGAGTTGTGTTTTGGGTAAGCCACATGTGGTACTTGGGACAGCCAGGGGGAGGGTCTGCAAGCAACTCCGCTTCATTATACTCAGCCACCAAAGTGAGCCGAGCTCCCAATGCCCCCAAACCTGCTCTTCCTGCCCTCATCTCCAGAGCCACTGTGCTGGTGCTCAGGCCCAAATCCCTACTCACCCTTGACTTTCACAGCCCACGTCCCATCCATCAGCAAAATGTAACGGCTCTACCTTCAAAGTATACCCACAATCTGGCCACTACTCTGAGCTTAACCCGCATCATATGCCACCTGGGTGTTCAGCAACTGCACTCAGGACCAATGTATTGTCCTTCACCCAACAGAGCTCCTTCTCAACATGGCAGCCGGAGGGATCTCGGTAGGACCCAAGACAGACCTCACCCCTCCTGTGCTCAGAAGCAGGCAATGTATTCCCATCTCATGCAAAGCAAAAGCAACCTCCTTACAATGGCCCATGAAACCCTGTATTTTCTGGCCCCATTATCTCTCCCTCGATTATGCTGCTTCCACCATACTGGCTGCCTGGCTGAGCCTTGAACACTTCCTGCCCTGACCTTTGCCTACAACGCTGTCCCACCGGCTCGCTGCATGGCCCGCTCCTTGACCCCTCCTGGATAAAACAGCCTCCTCCCCAACACTGCGGGTGCTCTGCAGCCCCGGTGCCCTGCTCAGATTTTCTTCAGAGTATCTGTCACTGCCCGACATATTACATTGCTTTATTGCTTACGATTTGTCTCTCCCATTAGAATGTCAGCTTCAGATGGAGGGATTTTGTTGTGTTTACTGATATATCCTCAGGGTGGAGAACAATGACTGGCAAGTAGTAAGCTGGTAGCTCCCGATAAGTATTTGGCAAACGAAGGACTGAATGATCTTTCTAAGATGTTGGTCCAACCACGCCATTCCATACAATTTACTTCCCCTGGTTCTTTTTGGGGAAGTAAATAGGCTATAATCTTTTTAGAAGGACATTTATCAATTTCCATCAAAGTTCTCAGTGCCCATAGCATGTAGGCCAGCATGCCCACCTCCAGAGACGCTTTTCAAGATAACCTGATGGTGCATTGAAGGTGCACGAGGCCATGGCTGGTGGTGAGAAGCAGGCAGCAGATTTGTGAAATGCAGGGCGACCACTGTCAGAAAGTGTGGGGTGATGAGGAAGGATGCCCAAGACAAGTCAAAAAAGCCAGGGGACAGCATGGCCAGTGGGATTCCATGAGTGTAGCCAAGGAAAAGAACAAATACACATCTATGGCTTGGTTATAAAGAGAACATTTCGGGAAGTAAACCTATGAAATTTTAGCAATGATTGCCTCTGAGAAGGGAGACCAGGGGTCTGGAAGTGGAAGAGACTTTTTTGTATGCCCCTTTGCGAAGTCTGAAGTTGGGTTATATGTGCACATATTGCTTTCTAAAAGAACAGGAAAGAAAGAAACCTTTAATGACTCCATATTACCTGTGGGGTCACGTCCAACTTCATAATGTGCTTTCCAGTCCCTGCGGACTTACTGACCTGCTGGGCTATATGCTTCATCACGTCTCCCTCCCCCAAAGCATGTACATGCACACGCACACACACCCATATTCACTCACACATGAGCACACACGCACGCGCACACACACACACACAAATACACGCATGCACGCACACACACACGCACCACCTCCCTGGGTTCCTCCATGGCTGCACATCTCTCCCACCTCAGCCTCTACACACCCTCTCGCCTGGCTTTCACCCAACCTTCAGGTCTCAGTTTAAATGCCTCCTCCTCTGAAAGCCTTCTTTGCCCCCACCTCCCGTGGGGTTCCCACAGCCTCTAGTGGGAACCAGACTCGTGTCACTCTGCCCTTAGCCCTTTATTCCTCTGGGTCTCTGCCTAGACCTCAGGTCCTTGGATGGGGACTCAGCTCCCGCTGTTCACCACTGGGTGCCCAGGCTTTGGGTTTATATGACTTGGGGGTGGGGGGCATCCCCAAAATGGGGGTGCAGAGGGAGCAGCAGTTTTGCAGAAGATGGTAGGGCACTGGTTTGGAGAAAGTGAACTGGGTGCCTACAGGACTTATGGGGGGACGTCCAGCAGGTGGGAGACAGGTTTGAAACACAGGAGAGGTCTGGCTGGAATTCTTTGGATCTGGTTTTCAGCAGCATAAAAATGAGTTGGAAGGTCACTGGCTCACCGGGATCAGGCTGTCATTAGATTTGAGTGGGATGGACTGCATCCATCATCATTTTTTGCCTCTTGATGGTGAGATGGGCACAGATGAGTATTTTTCTCCCACAAGAAAAACAGCAGAGCAAATGAGATGATTAAAGACTCCTGACACCCTCAGGGTGAGGGAGGCAAGAGGGAGGGGTGGGGACTGTGGCAACCTGGAGGGCACTGGCCCTTGGGGCAGCTGCGCTCAGTTCTACCAGCGAATTAGGAATTCATTTACTGATTTAACATTTATTGAGCATATGTGCAATGTTCTAAACACTGTTTTTGGTACTGGGGATACAACAGTGAATAAGAATGCCCTTCCAGGTGTGTAAAGATTGGGGGGAGAGCAATTAACAAGTAAGCAAATAAGAAATGCAATTTTAAATAACAGATGCTGTGAAGACAAGGGAGTGGGCAGCTGGTTTAACACATGGTCGAGGAAGGCCCCTCTGAGGAGGTAACAGCACCGGCAGCCATGACGAGGCCTGAGTGGCTGGAGTGGAGCTGGAAGGGGGAGACGGAGGAGGCAGGTGGGAGCGTCGTGCGGGGGCCACCGCGGGGGAGTGGGGACTTATCCTTAGGCTACAGGGAAACTCCTGGGGCGTTTTAAGCAGAGAAGTAAATGTGGCTCCTGCATGGCCAGTCCTCCTAATTTTTTTGAGCAGTCATCAATCTGGATTTTTCTATATTTTCAATGTTGGCTAATTTAAAAAGTACCGCACAGGCCAAAGAACTCACTTTTGTGAGCCAGCTCTGACCTGTAGGTCCCTTGCTTCAGACCTCTCATCTACCTGGTCCTTGTGACTGTGGGAAAGGATGCTACAAGCCAGGTCGACTGGGTAGATGGGCAAGTGAGAGCCCTCAGGTTCTGGTGACGGCTGGGGTCTGCCTGCCATGCCTGACTCAGAACCTGTTTCCTTCTGCGGAAAATAGGAATGGCACTGCTGCCCGGCAGGTGTACGGGGAACTGGAGACGGAGTTGGAAGGAGTCAGCAAGGGCTGTAGGAGGAGTGCTGAGTTCTCAACCCCTCCTTTTACCCTGGGGTCCCCTCACACTAGCCACTCCAACAAGCTCCCTCGCCCTGGGTGCGGCCTGTGCAGCAAGTCAGGACAGCTCCCCACTTACCAGCTCTGTGACCTCGGCTCAGTCCCTGCTCCTCATTAGGGACCTTGACAAACCCACCCCCTGTTCCCACAGGGCTGTTGTGAGAATTACAGAAGATGAGGGGTGCATGTGCTCTGCACTTTAGAGCCAGGCTGTGTATGTGGAAGACCTGTTTTTGTCTTCTCAGTCTGTCAGAGCCCAGCTGTGCTCCCAGGAGGGGACAGAGGAGGGGAAGGCCAACAGCAGAGCACAAGCAGGCAAACCCAGCCCTCAGACATGCTTGTTTAACCCAGTGTGCTAAAACAAAAAATTTTTTTTAAGGAATTAACTTCTAAAAATTAGAAGATTTCATGTGAAAATCAGTTTTCCAGCTTCTCTTGGAAAATTAAATTTGGCTATCTGAGTGTGCTTCCTGCATGGCTGGAGCCCAGAAGTGGCTGCCTTGTTAGATGTGGGTGTAGTCTTCAATTAGCCACAATCTCCAACCCTCCCTATGGTGTACTGGACACTGAGGCTGACTGTTGGTTGCCATTGGTCACTGAATTTGTACCATCATTTTTGTTAAAGCCAGCCCCTCAAGTATGTTATCCACCTGGCCTGTAGCCACCTGAGTTCTGACCCTTGACTTAGATGCTCAGAAAGGTGGGAGGTGACCTCACATACATCAAGCCTTTATTATGTTTACGTATGTGCAGACCTCGTACACCTGGCAGGCAGGTGTTGTGTTCTTATTTTCCAGAGGAAGAAACAGGTTCTGGGAGGCAGGCATGATCCAGCTGGTAACATGTCCATTCTGAAAGCGTCCCCTGGAAGAAGCCAGCTTCTCAAGTCCCAGCTCGAGGTTCTCTGACACGGGATCAGGTCTGGGGTAGGGACAGAGAGCCTGGCCAGGGGTTAGAAAGATGTGGGGTCAAGCCTGAGCTTAGTGACTTTGACCTGCTCCATGACTTTAGTTGAGTATTTCCACACTCTGGGCCTCAGTTTCCCAATCTGTGAAATGGGGGAGGGGGTGTAGTTATATCTAGAAGAGCTGGCCCAGACCTCAGTTTAAGACCAGCCAAGATACCATTCCCAGAGGCTTTGCTGCTCACAGTTCTGCCAGGCCCTTCCTGGCTCTTGAGGAAGACTTGGTCTCCTCCAGCCACTTCTCCAAGAAGCAGGCTAGGCCTAGGGTGCCACCTCCACACCCCCACTCCTCCCTCTAGAACCCAGATCCATCACTCTCCCGCTGTGTGCTCAGCCCTGGGCCGAGCACTTTCAGCCTTACTTTAGCATCTGGACTCCACAACAACCTCATAAAGGGGATATTATCATCCTATTTCTCAGAGGAGGACACAGGTCAGAGGGAGAGAAGACAACACCAAGGCCATACAGCTGGGGCTGGGGGCTGTGGCTCAAAGCTTATTGTGTCTAAACCCAAAGCCGGGGTTCTTCCCACTTGTATCAGCTAAGGTCTTGGACACTGACGCTTGTGCTCTTTGGGGTCAGGCCAAGGGTCCTCCTCATCCCCCGGACCTAATAGGCAACAGTACAGGGAGAATCCAGGAGAGGAAGCAAGAGTGTCGCCCATGCACATGCCCGTCTGCAGGAACACACACACGCTATGAGCAGAGGTATAGCCCAATTAAGGTAAAAGATTAAAATGACCCCGTAGGTGTGTGGGCCAGCTCACCTGGTGTGCAGAGGGCCTGTAGACAGCTCGTGGATGTCTGCGCCAGTGTAGGCCAGCCTGGGGAGCAGGACCTGGTTCCTGCATTCTGTTCAAGAACAGCTTGGTGTGCACATGGGCAACCTGTACGTGCAGAATGGACTGTTTGTTTGTGTCCCATGGGGGGCGTTGGACCCTGTGGGTGTGCACATGTGTGGCCACGTGGCCTGAGAGTCTCACTCATGGGAGAGCTGGCCTGGATGTGTGCACAGGCGCCTGTGCCCTGCTCCTGAGCAGCAAAGCCCTTGTAAATGCCCATTCTGGCCCAGACACCCAGCCAGCATATGCCTCTCCCTCAACGATTTCTTCCCAATATGGAGCCAGGGCTGCCAGGCACCAGCGAACACCTCCTCCCATGGTGACAAGACTTACAAAGGTTTGTGGGGCTTTGGCAGGTGTGAGTATGTGCCTGTGTCTGCCGGCCCTCGCCCCCTCACCCCCTTGCATGCCAGTACCCTCAGAGCAGCAAAGCTTCTTGTCTGGGGCTGGAAGGGAGAAGGAAGGAGTCTAGCTAAGGGTGATAGCCAAACCTTTCAGAAACCGCCCCCAGACCATCCATCCATCCATCCACCCATCCATCCATCCATCCCCAGGAGGGCAAGAGTGTGTGCACACTTGGGCTGAGTGTGGGTGAGGGGTGGACAGCAAGCTAAGAGACAGAGAGTGTGTGACAGGGAGTGTGTGCACAATCGTGACCGCCTACTCCAGGGTTTGGAAGTACACGAGGGGCACCCGTGATGAGCAGGTGTGAACAGGCATAAGCAGGCCAGAGCAGGGTGGCTGCGAGTGTGTTATAATCAGGGAGTACTGTCGAGTTGAGTGTGCTGTGATAAGCGATGGCGGGTGTGAGTGCGTAGCTAGCTATGCCTGGATGTGTACACAAGGCTCCCGCTTGGCGTACTGGGTGGGTGCACAGGTGGCCGAATGTATGAGTCCAATGGAATGACCAAAGGCCATAGTGTATGTGTGTGGACCCGTGGCCTCGCACGGTGAGTGTGTGATGGGACCCCAGCGTGTGTGCCACACTAAATGTGCCACGGCGAGTGTGCTCGGTGTCTCGTAGACAGCAGAGCCACTCCAGCGCTGAGCTTGTTCCAGGGGAGAAATGAATCAACGCGGGCGGACCCCCGCCCCTCGGTGGCGGGAAGCGCCCCCTCCCGCACGGCCATGCGGAACAAAGGGGCTGCGGGAGGCATGGCCAGCGCGGAGCCCGGGTCCTACACACGTACGCGCTGGCCCGCAGGGCCCCTCCGGGGCTCGGCCAGGACTGCGGGACCCGCCCCCGCCCCGCCCCGGCCCGTCAAGGAGCCTGGCAATGGACACCCGCCGCCCCCGCCGCGCGCGCACACGCACGCGAGCTCACGCCGGACACAAGCCGCGCGCGGGGCCGAAGCCCCGTCACCCAGGCGGTTTGAGGACCCTGGACAGCGACTCCGGGCTTGGCGTGAGAGACGAAGGGGGTCGACGCCGCCCGCCCGGAGGGGCAGCAGGTGCGGGCACGGCGCTTACCCGGCAGTGCCGCCGCTCCGTTTCCTCCACGCGCTGCGCTCCGGCTCCCGCGGCCGCCGCCCGAGCGGCCTCGGCTGCCTCCGGCCGGGCTGGCGGGCGGACCCGCGGACTCGGCGCCGCTGTCCTCGGCGCCGGCTCCGCGCTCCCGCCCCGCGCCCCGCCCCGGGCATGCGCACTGGCCGACTCGGGCTTCGGAACCGGGAGGGGCGGTGCCCGCGGGGAATTGGGGCCGAGGGAGGGAGGGACGCCCTCACGGCGGCCACGGGGCTCCTGGGTCCCCCGCCGTCCTCGACCCGGTTCCCATTTTACAGGGAGACAGGAGAGCGAAGGGCGGCGAGGCTGCCCTCTTGCTGCGCGCTTGCTGAGGGCGGGCGCGCTGTCTCAGATCTCACTCAGTCCAGCCCCGCGAACGCCCTCTCCATGTCTCCCCGAAAAGGAAATTGGAGCTTAGAGAGGGGAAGCGACTTTCCCCAGGACACTCGAGTCCGGATGGGGGACCCAGGTCAGCGAAATCTCCGAGCTCCCACTGCGCGGAAATTTCCCGCCTCCACCTTGGCCACACTTCCGGCCATCTCCCCCCTCCCGCCCCGCCCTTTGTCTCGCCGCCGCCCACGCCCCCGCGAGTGCAGCGGACACGAGTGGTCCTTTCGATTCTCTCTTCCAGGAAGTCCCTTCGATTCCTCCGCCACCGGCCGCCCTCGCCAGGTGCCCGCCCACCCTCTACTCAGTGCAGGTCCAGTTCTCCTCCCCCTGGTTACCCCTCGAGCAAATCACTTCACCTGAATGAGCTCCAGTTTCCCGATCTATGAAATGGGACTAACATTAATCACTTCCCAGTGGTCTTGGAAGGATGAAGGAGCCTGAAGATGTTCAGGGGCTTCCAGTTGACTCAGGATTGCTAAGGACACGAGGACTTGCTGCATACCCCGCCTCGACGTTTCTTGGCAGAGAAATTGTCCCCTCTCCTTTGACTTCCCAGAGGAGCAGAAGAAATAATTTTGTAATTGCTGAGAGATGATAAAAAACCCTCTTGCCTGTGCTGTGAAGCCATCTACTAAAAATTGTAACAGCTAACGTTAATGTAACACTTAGTTAGGGACAGACATCGTGCATGGTTTCATATAATTTCAATTTCCAATCACTTAGAAGCAAGTTAATATTAATGTGTTATATCCCCGTTTTTCAGATAAGAACAGTTAATTAGTAGCGGAGCTGTCTAACTCCTGAAACTTCATGCTTAACCTTCACTTTCTTTTCCTCTCACTTCCTGGTGAACCCTAAGTCACCGTGATCTTTTAAAAACTTCTTAAAAAAATATAGATAGCAAATGAAGAACGTCTATCAAACGGGCGGGCGGGCGTCTTCAGCCAGCATTCCAGGGAAGCAGAAAACCGCAGAGGGCCGGACCAATTTTCAGCACCACGGACAACATCCATACCCGGGCTGCTTCCTAAGGTTTCAGGCCCTGAAAACTGCTTGTTCATTGCCCACAAGGGTACTTCGCTTCACACTTTAAAAACCCTATTCTACACTTGTCGTTTCATTTTATTCCGCCTGTAGTCCTTCAAGGTAAATATGATTGGCCCCCTAATACAGATGAAGACGTGGAGGCTTGGGAAGGTTCACAAGATGTGAAAAGTAGTAAGACCAAACTGTTCTCTAAAATGTCCTACTGGTAAATGTCTAATCACTATGCTGTGCACCTGAAATTAATATAAAATAACACTGAATGTCAAGTGTAATTTAAAAATTAAAAAGGGGGGGGGAAGGTGAAGGGAAATAAGAGGTCCAAATTTCCAGGCATAAAACAAATAAGTCATGGGGGTGTAACGTACAGCATAAGGAATACAGTCAATAATATTATGATAGCACGTTACGGTGTCAGATGGTTCCTGGATTTATCCTGGTGATTAGTTTTTTAGGTATATGAATGTTGAATAAGTACCCCTGAAACTAATATGATATTGTATGTTAGCTATATTGTTAATAAAAATCTTTTTTAAAAAATAAAATAAAATAAAATGTCCTCCTGGGGCAGGACGAGGGGGGAATCTGAGTGGGACCATGGCATAAGTGAGGAAGCCATGGCAGTCGGCCAGGTTAGAGATGCTGCTGCCTGAATCATGGCAGCATTTGTTGGGATGGAGAGGAGAGGACAGATTTGATACCTATTTAGGGGTAAAGCCAACATGCCTTGGTCATGGGGTGGAAATGGGTGTGAGGGGAGAGGGGGTTCTGCTGCCTCTCTGAGGTTCTGCCTTGGGGAGCCAAGTGGATGAAGGACAGATACCTGATGAGTCCTGGGCAAAGCAGGAGCTTGTGGGCTATGCTGACACATCCGAGTCCAAAACCCAGCTATGGAGTGGGCAGACCAGGGGACTGGTGATGGAAATCATGAGAGTGTGTCAGTACATGAAGGGAGAGTATAGACCATATAGGGTGCGACGAAGGCCCCAGGTCCACTCCGAGGAACAGCAACATTAAGGGGCTAGCTGGAAAAAGGAGGCTACAAAGAAAAATGAGAAACAGTGGTGCGAGAAACCAGAAGGAACTTAGGATAGTGTGATGTCTCAGAAGCCAAGGGGAGAGAATGTTCCAGAAGGAGGTCAGGGCCAACCGCATCAGGAAGACAGGATATGGCCTGAGAGACGTTCCCTAGACTTGGAAAGAAGGTAATGGAAATTTGGTGAAAGCACAGTTAGTGGAGTGGTGGAGGTGGAAGCCAGATTTGATGAGTAAATGGGAAGTGGAGAGGGCAAGCAGATGACTCTCTCAACAAGTTTGGACTTGGAGGGAGAAAGGAGATATGACCGTCTCTACAGGGGCCTAGGAGGAGATTGGAGGCACTTAAATCCTGATGGGAGGGGCCAGCAGAGAGGGAAAGGGGAGATGCCAGGAAGGAAGAGCATGATGGCTGGGCCCAGATGCTCAGGGTGGAAGGCTAGGATGGGATCCAGCAGCCTGGGGCAGCTCACAGACCCTGAAATGAAGATCAAGGGAACGTGGTCTATTTGGGAGGTGCAGGGACACCAGTAGGGGAGTGGGAAGGTGATCCAGGAGGGGAAGACATCCAATAAGAGGTGGTTATTAAGCCAGCTACCACAGTGGGTGAGTGAGCTTAATCCTTCAGGAAGTCTTGGGAAATGGAGTAAATGAACGTCTCAGAATTCCCCTGGCCAAGGGCAAGGAAGCCAGTGTATTTTTTTCTGAGCACCTGGCAGACACGGATGCTGTGTGTTAATTCCAGGTGCTTCTGGCCCACAGTGCCTGCGAGCAAAGTGGGTTCTGCAGTCAGAGGGCAACTCTTTGACAAAGACGCAGGTCCTGTTGGGAGTCCTACTGGTGGGTACAGATTTGGTAAAGTTGTCTGAAGGGATGTGGTCAGAGCTCTGGCCATGTCTGCTATGTGGGCACAGTCAGGGCCTCTTTCCATCTGTGCCCTTTGCCACACTCTCCAACCACTCTTGTTCCATGGGGACTTGTTGATAAAACCATGTTTTAAAATGAAAATTTCCAGACAATGAAACAAAACACTTGCTAAGGCAGAGTGTAGCTCAAAAATGGCATGGAAGCAGGAGGGAGGGTTCAGATCCTGGCCTTGCCAGTTACTAGCTGTGTGGCCTTATTGAGGTCTCCCTGAGACTCAACTTTGTCACTTGTAACTCTTAGCTCTCAGAGCTCTGAAGAGGATGTAGGGAGAAAAAACAAACACACACAAAAAACAAGCACCAGGCATAGGGTAGCTTGTGTGCTAGACACCAAGATAATGGCCGGCCTGGCACTGTGCACCCTTTTCTGACCACAGCACCACCAGTTTCCTTGGGGAACTACCTCCTCACTCCAGTCTAAGTGGGGGTGGGACTTACTCCATTGCCAGCTTTCGGGGTGGGCAGTGACCCAGGCCTGGCCAATCACTATGCAGTGCTAGGTCTGGGAGGTGGGAGTAGAGCACTGGCTGGAGGCCAGATCAACTGGTTCTCACACTTTTCTGTAGCTTTTGGGGGTTGCTAAATTAGTGGTGTGTCCCCTGGGGCTGCTGGGGGATCATCTTTGTCCTCGTGTGGAGCAAGTCTTCCTGGAGCCAGATTTTGGCTCACCCTCGGGTTCAGGCTCATCCTGTGACAGCCAACACGGTCATCCACACCCATGTGAGTGTGTGTGCACGTATTTCAGTTGGTCTACCGCTGGGAAGCCATACACACTCGTACGCACCAGAAGATAAACAAGTGCCTGCAGCTCCTTGGCTGGCGCCCAGGCCGGGGGTGGAATAAACAATCCCAGTGACTTTCTGAAAAGCAAGCATGTGTGGCAACAGGCGCCATGGAGACAAGCAGACTGTACCAGAGCAGAGACAGCAGCCACCCCCCAAAACCACCTCTACACACACACACACACACACACACACACACACATTTCGTGCTCTCTCATGTTCACATCCCCTCCATCAAACACAGTCCCCCTTTCACACCCCAGGCACACCCACACTTGGGGTCTAGCCAGTTACCCCCATTCCAGCTGTTCTTGAGGTTACAGGCTTTTGAGAAGGTCTGAGAGTCCCCATACAACAGCATCTGCAGTTCCTGACCTCTTTGCCTGGATACTGGTCCTGGTAGAGACCCAATTGCTGCAAGTCACAGCCTCTAGGGAAGGTGGTGTGTGTGTGTGTGTGTGTGAGATCATGTGGCAGGCATTGCCATATAAACCCAACTTTCTGGAAAGTTCTTATGTTTGCTTCAGAGATGCACACAATACACATTCATCAGCTCCTTCAAGAAATACTCACCAGATCCCCCATCCGCTTGAGGCTTAAGGCTTGTACAGACACACCCCTAAATACAGACACTCAGATATGTACCTGTACTCATGCATGCAATGCATAACCCAATATACCCTAGATGACGATGGTCTGCCATTTACTGACTGCCTAATTGTTTTATAGTCATCATCTCATTACATTTACTCTTTGAGGAAAACCATCTGAGATTTATTCCCATTTCATAGATGAGGAAACAGAAGTTCAGAGAGGTTAAGTAACTTGCTAGGGTCACACAGCTGGAAAGTGACAAAGCTGGGAGCCAAACTCCAGCCCACACTATTAGCCCTTCTTCATTTAATCAGACATACCCATGACACCCCATGCATGTACAGGCATACACATACACACACACACAAACCCTGCCTCCTCAGTTAGCCCAGGTAACTGATGTCCCCACTCTGCCTTCCTCACGTGCACCACTCCCAGTCCCTCACAGCGTTGCCCTGATATTCATGGAAGCCCCTGGCCTGGGCACATATGAGCACAGCCTGCCGCGCACACAGGCCCCCTCCCTCCCTCTCTACATCCCCACCCCCCAGCAGCTGCAGGCCACAGCTCATTTGGGGGTGGCCCTGGGACTTGGATGGGTGACTCAGGCTGAATCATGCCCCAGCGGCTCCTTGGCAGACCTCTCCCCTGTTCTTCCTAAAGAGCCTATGTCGAAGGCAGAGGTGGGCCTTGGGGTCGGAGATAAGGAGTAGGGCAGGAGGGGATGCGGGCGTTTGAGAATGGGGGGGGGTCCGGCCCTCCCCTACTCCTCAGTGGTCTGCAGGTGCTCTCAGGCAGCCCCCACCCACGTCCCTCCTTTTGCTAGGGAAAGTGGTCCTTCTGCCTGGACAAGGGCCAGGGGCTCCCTTTGTCAGCCCTAAGCCCATTTTGGCTCCCCTGTCCCACCTCTTGGTCCTAATAACCACAATAACAACGTTAACTATTTTGATTGATCACACATATTACAGAACTCTATGGTTTTAAAAGCACTGTCTCATCAGTATCACGTTTAATTTTCTTACTAGCCCGAAGGGGTGGAAATTAACATTCTTACTTTCGAGCTGAGGAAACCAAGGCTCAGAGAGGTTGTGTGAACTGTCCGAGGTCACACAGTTGGTGAAGTAACAGAGCCAGGAAGCAAACTCAGGCTTCCTGGTCGGATTTGTGGAAGGTAAGCATTAGAACCAGGAGTCGGGCTGTGGTTGGGCATGGTGGGTGGAATGTGGGGTGACATGGTGGGGGCATTTCAGGCGCATGCTGGGGCCATGGTGGAGGGCATGGCAGAATGTATGGTGGGGTGTATGGTGGAGGCAGGACTGGTGGCTTAGTGTGTGGCAAGATCATGACAAAAGTTTTCTCTTTACCCTTCTGAAATTAATGGGTTATGGGATTATTCATGCTTTTAAAAATTCTTTTACTTCTTTTCCGTGTTTTAGGCTGATATCCCAAGGCTAACACGTCCAAAGCCATGGAGTTTCTCCTGAGAAGACTTTTGAGCTATGGATCTTTGCTTCCTGAAACTTCAGTTTCCTCCTCTGGAAAAACTGGGTCCAAGCCTCTGGCAAGGTAGGCAATTGAGAGGTGCTGACTAAAATCACATGCTTCATGACCTTTAGAAGCTGTGAAGGACTTCACAAAGGCTGCTGTTTTCCACATTTTAGCTTTTAAAAAACACTCGTGGGTGCTGGACGAAGGGCAGGGTGGGCTTCTGGGAGCTTGGGAGCGGTGCTGAGAGGGGGAGCGTGTGACAGTTCTTTCTTTCCCCTGCCTGGGCTGGCCTGGCCTTCCCCCACCCTCAGCCCAGAGCTGGTTTCTAGGCAACAGGATGGATGCAGGGATGGTTCTGAAGGGGAGAGAGCTATAAATAGGGAAGGGAGAAAACAAAAATAAAGTTCCAGGGAGAGCTGTGGAGCTGCATTACCAGGGGGTGGGGGTGGGGAGCTGGGGGTGAGGGAGAGATGGCCCTCGGCCCTTCATCAGGAAAAGGGGGCAGTTTTTAGGTTAGCTTGCTGGCAAAAATCCAGAGTGCCGACATGGGTGGGGAGGGGATCTCTGTGTGCACAGCTGAGCGGGATGGGGGTGATGGGAAAACCCTTCTGGTTGGAGGACTAGGGAAAGCTCAGAGGGGGTAAGGGCTTCAACAGGCAGAGTTGAGGGCAGCTGTGGAGGAAAGAGTGCAGGCAAAGAAGGGAAGTTAGGGTCAGGCGAGGTGGGACTGGACCCACACGTCTTGGGAGGCCTGGCTAGGCTCATCTGGCTGACCGCACACTCGTGTCCATGCAGACACAGAGGGGTGGACTACACCCTTGCTGTAGCACTCTTCTCCCCACACCTTCCACGCCACATTTCATGCAGGTTTCAGCTGCAACCTCACCTCCTCAGGCACCTGAGCTGACCACCCAATTTAATGTTGGTCACCACCCCCCGCCCCCGTCATATTCTATCCCACTGCTGTTTTATGTTCTTCATAAAACTCAAAAGTATCTTGATCCATGTATCTGTTGATCCATGGGACATGAGTTCTGTGAGGGCAGTGACCTGCAGGACTGTTTCCTGCGGCCCCTCACTTCTAAGAACAGAGTGGGTGTGCAACACACACTGTTGGATGACAAAATAAACACACACAACACACATGGGCAACACCCATGTACATGTGTAAATAGATAACCGCATCATATCTGTGTGTACACATAACTCAACACCCCCACATACACAGTCTGCATGAAATTGCACAGGCATCTGTTATCTTTGTGCTACTGTTCCCATGTTTTCCTATGGTTGTTGGTTTTGTTTGTCTCCCCTAGGGGCAAGTCTGTTTTGGAAAATGGGGCTTTGGACTCAGGCTTCCAGCTGAATGTGGCCTTTCTAGCACTGTTCCCCAGGGCAGGTAATGTCGCCTCCCTGGCCTCCATTCTCTTGTCTGTAAATTGAAACTAACAAAGAATCCTTGAGCACGGTTTCAGGTGAAATTAAGGGAGACAAGTGTGAGATGCCTGGGGCATGGTGGGCGCTTGGGAAATAGCTCCGTTCCTTTCAGGAGGGAGGGACCCATGAGTGGTGTATTCTCACATGTGCACCCACAGTCAGGGCTGGCATCTTCCGCTGACGCTTCTGGGCTTGTGCCTGGAATGCATTTAAACTGACCCCAGCAGATGGGAACATTGGTTCTGGGCAAAAAACCAGGCTCAGAAAACCAGGTGCGTGGCTTGGCACCCAGGAAAACAAAATAACCCCCAAACCCTCCACAAGCCAGATGGTGAATCTGGTTTTGGCATCTAAAATTGGGGATCAGGTGCTCGTAGCTGGAGAGGAGGTGGCAAACTCAAATTCTTTAGAGACCAGGCAGTTCATGAACATGAGTGGATAGGGAGAGAAACTGGAATCATTTGCCAACTGGCATCAAATGAAAAAAAATTAAACCTTGTGCTACAAATGAAACATCTCTACAGGCCAAATCCAACCTGAGGGCCAAGAGTTTTTTGCAATCCTCCAGGACTGCGGGTTGTAAATAGTGTCCTAATTCAGCCAAAAGGTATCTGGGATTGTGGCTCTCGCGCGTTGAGTCAGAGAATCCCAGCCCACCGGTTTGTTCTCCCTCCACACACGTCTGCCAGCCGCCTCCGACTTACTGAAGTAAAAGCTCAGTACACTGCAGGCCAAAGTGACTTGAGTGGACTGGTCTCCTGCAGTGTTCAAGGCCTTCCTGGCCTTGCACTACCCCCCACCCCCAACCACTCAGGGAAGGAGGCGGTGCTCACACTTGGGGGGTAGACTGGATGGAGCAAGCTCCTTCCAACACTGGGGCTGGAGGCGGAAAGAACGTCGGACCAGACACAGAAGGGGGTGGGGTCTCGCGCAGGCGAGGCTGGGGGTCCCAGTGGCCAAACAAAGCGGGGCTTCCGCCGGGGCGGGGACCGGCCTCAGAAAACGAAGTTACAGGGACAGTCGCAGACTGCTTGAGCGCCGCATCGATGGGGGCGGGGCCTCGGCGCGGGTCTTTGGAGCCAATAAGAGCTCTTCGCCTTGACGGAGGCGGGGCCTCTGCGCAGCTCCGCGGCTTCTCCGCCCATTCTTTCCCTCACTGAAGCAGTGTTGGGGTCCCTCTAGTGTCGATCCTGGTCCCTTCGAGGCGCCTGGCCGGCTTTCGGATTTCTGTGGACCCTCGCCCACCTTAGGCCAGGCCACAAACCTCCGGGCGCCTTTCCGGGAGGGGTGGAGCACTGATTGACGAACTCTGCCTCCTTGTGGGGCAGTTGCCCATCTCCCCTTGGATGGGTTTTCCTGCATTGGGCAGGGTTTGTGTGTGTGTGTGTGTGTGTGTGTGTGTGTGTGTGTGTGTATGTAAACGTTCTGTGGGGGGGTAGAGGTCCGTCTGCACGTACAGCGTCTTGCAGTGCCCGCGCTGCTGGTTTCCGAGGACTTCTCACGGCGCGCGTGCAGTTGAGTGTGCACGGGCCCGCACGTATCGGCCAGCGTGCGTGCACGGGTGTCTGCAGGTGCACACCTGCCAGGGTGCATACACTCGGGCTGGAGCTCAGGGACCAGCGTGCGTGGCAGCCGGCGCTGCGTGTGAGGCGAGGTGTGAGCTGGTCTACCCTGCGCTGCCTGCGACACCGGGCTTCCCTCCGCCCTGCACCCCTAATTGTCGACTTACGGCCCAGCAGGTGGCGCCCCAGGCCGCCTTCCGGCCTGCCAGCCAACTGTGTGTCCTAGCCTGGGGGGGAACCCCTCCCTCCAGGTCATCCCGGGAGAGGGTAGGAGACCGAGAAGCTGAAGCCAGAGGTGGTCAGTCTCCTATTTGGGCCAAGTGTGCGGGCCCCAAAGAGGGAAGTGGGGCAGGCTGGGACCTGGAAGCCCGTCGGCCACCCCCATCTGGCACCCAGCCCTGTCCTGCTCTTGCGTCGCCGGCTACAGACAGATTGGCTTTATTCATGGACACGGAGGGGGGAAGGGGGCGGCAATGCTGCCCGCCTGGAACACGCTCACACGGGGATTGGGGGACTCTCCATGCCACAATCACGACACATGACGCCCGCGCTTGGACCGGGCCGGCTGGGGGAGGGGGCATGGCACAGCCTGGCTCCTGGTTTTGGTTAAAAAAATGGTTCTTGGGGTCGATGTGGGCGGGGGGGTGGGGGGCTCTGGGGCTGCCGGATGGCCCTTCAGAGAGCTTCTGTCGGGAGTGGGAGAGGAGAGCCATCGCTTTTAGATCTTCGTTTAAAAACACATAGAACATGCTACATCCCTGCACACACTGGACAGGATGGGGCGAGGGGCGGGCAACACAGGTGGGGAGAGGCTCCGAGTCAAGGCCGCAGCCCTTGCCCTGTCCACGCCACAGGGTTGGATGTGGGCGGGTAGGAGAGACAGATGGACAGACACTAACACAGGCTCTGAGGGGGCCCCTCAGAGTGAAGGAAGATCTCCTGTTTGGGGGGAAGGGGTAGAAGGACAGCCCTGGCTTTGGGGGGTGGGACAGGGACAGGGAAGGGATTGTGCTGCTGGTGAGGGGGCCCTCCTGGGCCCTTACGCCTCTGGCTCATACTCCTGATACTCCTCCTGCATCAGAGGGATGGGGGTGGAGTGGAGAAGAGCAAAAGAGGAAGGGGTTGGAGACCAAGTGGCCAGGCCCTGAGCCCAAGACCCCTTCCCTTCAAGGAGGAACAGTACATCCCCTCCCCCTGGGCAGGTGAGGAACAGGTGAGGTGGGGCACAGCCTGGCCAGTCCTGGGCACTAGTACCTGGGGCTCAGTGATAGGCCCCATCTGTCCTCCCTCCCTGGTGCTACATCCTGGGGCCTGGGTTCTAGAAAAGAGGGGCCTGAATTTTCCCGGCCCAACCCTACCCTGCCAAGGACCTCCCACCCTGCTGGGATTTCAGCAATCCTCTTGGATACCCAGTCCCCACCCAGCCCTGCCACCCCTCACCTGGGGCGGTTCCTCATAACTCTCCCCTTCTGGCTCCATCAGGGGTTCTATCAGTGGCTCCTCAGCAGCTTCCTGGGCCACTTCCTCGGGCTGCGGGCAGAGAAAGGACAGGGCCTGTGAAGACAGCTGGGGATGCTCCCTCAGATTCCTACCCTGGGAAACTCTTGGTTGATTGGGGGAAGACTAGGGTTGGTTGGCAGTATAATCAAGAATTTCTAATTAAATTGTTTATATGGAGTGCCTTGGAAGTGAGATGCAGGCATGAAGAGTGAAATCCCTCCAAATCCCTCTTGAGGCTGTGGGTAGGAAGCGGAGCGGGGCTCTCCATCCCCCTCTCCCCAGCACCTGGCAGCCTCTTGCACTTCCATCATTTGGACTGAATGGAATGGGGAGATAGCACTTTCAGTCACCCATTAATCCCTACCTCTTTGGGTCAGACTCTCTGTGCTGGGCTTTGGGACCCCAGAGATACCCCTGGAGGCTCCTCTGGGCTGGAGGGAAATAGAGGCTCAGATACAGGGCTGAGCAGGGGCTCTGAGCCATTCCCCTGCCACTTTCCACCCATCCCTCCCCCAGGGCCCTGCATGGCCTGGTTTCTTCAGCTGTTGCTATTTTAAGATAAGCTGGAAGCAACAGCTCATGGTGTTGCTTGGATGTGTGAGCTAAGACTCTCCCTTCCCCCTACATCTGCTGCCCAGATGGGTGCAAACCAGCAGGCATGCAAGTGGGGGGCTGCCAGACACATGGCCAGCCACCTGCAGGTGAGCACATGTATGCACACAAACACAGGACCGAGCTGGCTGCACATACAGGCACATACAATAATAACCTGGGGTCCATGTGTGGCTGCACAAGGCCATACGGGCTAGTACACACCTGGAACCCTGGTAGAAACTACGCAGGGCGGCATACCACCTCTTCTACTTCCACACATACCACTGTCCCTCCCTACTGCGTGGAGATAAGACTCTTGGGACCCTGGAAGGCTGGCACTGAGACAGCCTGCCCTGGCCATCTCTGCACTAGAGTTGGCCCAGCCCCATCCAGGCAGCTTCACGTCCTTCGCATTACCTGTCTAGGTGGGCCCTGTGGGCACAGGAGTTTACAGCTCCTGAACTGGCTCATTCCCCCCAGTGTACAGATGGGCAGACCAAGGTCCAGGAGGTGGGGAAATGTTAGTTTGCTCAAAGTCACTCAGCTATGACCAGAACCCGGGAAAGAAACAGAGTGTTACAAATCCCAGCTGGAGCACATCATTTAGAAACCACTCAGATGTCCAACAAGAGTAGAAGGATGTGTACGCTGTGGTTTCATCACACATGGGTACTGTACAATAAACATGGAGCCCAATAGTGCATACCACGGCTGCCTGTTGAGTGGAAGAAGCCAGGTACAGAAGAGCATGTACGTTCGGATAACATTTATGTGCAATTCAAAAATACCCCACTAATTTGTGGTGATGGAAGCCATGAAGCAGTTACCCATGGAGGAGGAAACAAGGCCAGGCCGAAGGTAAGGAGAGCAAGGTGCCTAGGGTGCAAGTGTTAAGAAGGCACTCACTCTCAGGGCTATGCAAATGAGACCCCAGAATGAGTGTCCCTTAAATTCTGCACCCCCGACACCTCCCTCATCTCACCTTAGTCTTGGCACTAGGGGTAGGGATTGGAGGGGGGCTTCTGAGGGGCTGATGTTGTGTCTTGATTTGGAGGCTGGTAACAGGGGGGAGTTTCCCAGCCTTGCCACTCACTAGCTGTCTGGCATTAGGGAAGTCACTTCACCTCTGATCTCAGTGGTCTCAGCTGGGAAATGAGATGGCGTCTCTGCTTTGGAGGAGTATAGGAGGCTTCCATGGTAACGTATGTGAGCGGGTTGGGATGGAGAGATACTCAGGGACATGTACCCTGGGCTTCCACGGGTTCCCCTGTGCCCAGTGGCCCCAAAGGGCTGTGGTTTGGATTGTAAATCTATGCTTTTGAGCTCCCTTGAGAGAGGAGGCTTGAGTTGTCAACAAGTGCTGATAAGAGGAAGGCAGCCTAAGAAAGATGATGGTTCTGTGCAAATGCCCCTCACAAACAGCCTCAAGACTGACAGCTCAGGCCCAAACCTGCCTCTCTCTGTACCCCAGCCCCCCAGCACAGGGCCTGGCCCTATGTCAGCACCAAGTGACTCTAATCATATGGACCTGAGCTTATCCTCCTGACCACTTCTCAGGGAGGCAGGCAGGAATGGAACCTTCGGCAAGTCACTTCACCTCTCTGAGCCTCAGTTCCTTCATCTGTAAAATGGGCTAATTGTGGTGACTTCTTCATAGGGACATTGTGAAGATTCAGTGAATTACTCCATGTAACATATCGAGAGCAGTGCCTGCCCATACAAGAGGTCAATAAATAATAGCAAGGATCACTGGAAACATAATGATAACAAATGCGAAGTCACCCAGCTGGTAAAATGCATAGGCAGGACTTGAATCAGAACTTCTGAGTCAAGTCTGAGACTTCTGACACGGGAAGGAACCAACTGTGTAAAAGGCCTGGAAGGGAGGGTGGGGTAGGGTCTCCTCGCACAGCCCGATGGGTACACTCATGCATAAAGCACACTGATCTCCCAAACCAGCCGCTGAAGAAGGAGCCCCACCCCCACAGAGTCAGAATCTGTACATGTCCGAGGACAGGCATGCACACAGGAGGCTGTCTGTGCAGATGAGTGGGCAGGGTGCACTGTCATAATAGTACCCTTCCACGCACACCTGTGGTCACATAAGCCCCTGGGGGCAGACACAGACCGCTCACATGGGCATGGGGCCGCCATCTCTTCCTGAGCACTCACTGTATGCAAGCCCGGCCCTTTACCAGCGGTGCTCACAGTGGGGTTCCTACACCTGCAGCATCAGCATCACCTGGGTACTTGTTAGAAATGCAGATTCTCAGGCCCCACATCAGACTTACTGAATCCGAAATTCTCGGGGTGGGGCCAAGAGTCTGTATTTGAATTTGGTCAACTAGTCATTCCGATGCACACTTAAACTTTGATCTATATTACCTAATCTACATAAGAGCCCTGTTATGTTCATCTCCCTTCTTACAGGCAAAGGATCAGGCTCAGAGACGTGATGGGACCTGACCAGGGTCACACAATTAGGAAGTGGTGGAGTTGGGATTCAGATACAGCTCTGTCAGGCTCCAGAGCTCACAGCTCTTACTCTGCCCTGTGTCCTACTGGAGGCCTCTTCTTTATGCACATAGGGATAGCCATCACCACTCCCCTGGGGGAATATGCCTGCGCAAACCTGTGATGCAATTCGCCCCTCCCCCACGGCCCACATCTGCTCATGCCTGCCTCAGGGCCTTTGCATGCGCTGTTCCTACTGCCTCATATACACTTCCCACTTGGGTGTCAGTTCAAATGTCACCCCCTCAGAGAGGTCCTCTCAGACAACGTAGCCTCCTTATCCCTGGACTCTCTATCCCAGCACCCTGTGGTCTTTTCTTTATAGCACTTAACCTTGTCTGAAATCATCTTGCTCATTGGTTGGCTTTTTACTATCTTCTCCCACTATACTACAGTGTCAGCTCCATGAACGTAGGCACTGATTCACTGCGGTAACCCCTGGAACAATTCCTCTCTGGCGTGAATACTTGTTGAATGAAAAGAAATGAATGAACAGTGACTCTGGGTGGTGAACACACAATGTGAGATATAGATAATGTATTACAGAATTGTACACCTGAAATCTATGTAACTTTACTAACAATTGTCACCCCAATAAACTTTAATTAAAAAAAAAGTGAATGAACAATCAGTGACACATGCAGACATGGCCAGAAGCAGTCGAGGTCATACTTGTAAGCAGAATACATGTATACAGCCAGATCTGGGTCATGGTCGCAGAATGTGAGACAGGTGTCTTGTGCCCCAGGCTGGCTGGGGGAGCAGGGAGCCTAGTGGCAGGTTCATGGGTGTGCCTGGCATTTGTGTGTGTGTGCGTGCATGTGTGAGTGTGTGTGGTGGGAGGATCGCTCACCTTCAGATCAGTGGGGAATTCCTCCTTCTTCATCAGGCCTGTGGCTGCTGCGATGTTCCCAGCCCCAGAGAATACAGCTCCTCCCAGATGTGATGCCTGCTCCTTGGTTTTCTCAGCCACTGGAGCAGGGAGGGTGTTGGGGAAGGTGGTTGGGGGCCAGGGTGAAGGAGGCATAGGTATCCCCCTCCCCCTGTAGTGTCCCAGGACCTGCCTTCCCCATGGAGCACCCCCATGGAGCCCTCTTCCACCACCCCTCCCTGCCACCCCCTGGATCAGAGCCAGTTCTCAGCCTGGGGGAGGGAAAGGGGCTGTGCCAGGACTGGGCTGGTACCTGAGGCCACTCCTTGTACCACCCCCTCTCGGGTCTTGCTTCCTGCAGGAAGACAAAGGGGGCACATTTAAGGGCTCTGAGCTGAGGGAACAGAGATTCTGGCAAGCATGGTGGTTAAAAAGTGGGCAGAGGGACTCACTTGGCAGCTGGCTTCCTGGCCCTATCACTGCCACCTTGGTCCTCAAAATCTCACAAGTCCCAGCTCATCATTGCACTGAGCCCCCTGCGCCTACTTCCTCAGGACTTTCAGTTCTCCTCACGGTCTGTCCCCCACCATCCCCACCTGATGTGGTACCCACAGCCCTCAGGTGGCTTTTGCCTGAGTGCCAGCACTTTGCAAAGTGCTCTACTTGTACCAGGTCATTTCTCTGCCCAGGGTGGGAGCATGTGGGGGTGGGAGTGGGAGTGGGGTGGGGGACAAACAGACTGTGTATTTGGAAAGGTTGCCCTGGTGCCTGGCTGCCCACCTCCCCCCTGTGGGCATCCCCGTCTCACCACCCCCCTCTTCATTTCTTCCAAAGATTCTCTTCTAACAAGGGTGCAAATTACTCCTTTTGGCCGGAGTGGGGAATGTCTTAGATGCTGGATGGGTCTAAGGGTGATGTGCAGATTGTGGCTGACACCCACGACACTGCCTGGGCCTTCCCGACAAATGTGGGGCTGCTGAGAAAAGCCAAGGGGCCTGATCTGAGCTGGGGGGGAGACTTCAGGGGAGAGGACAGCTAACAGACCCAGAAACGGGTGTTTGGGTAGGCTGAGGCCCATGGAGGAGGAGAGGCCGGTGTGGGAAGACAGGATTTTCACACCTAAGGCCAGCCAGACCCAGGGATGGGGGTAGGCGTTGTATGTGTGCCCATTCATTCCTCCCACAAACATTTGTTGGCACCTGCTCTGTGCCAGGCCCCAGGCCAACCACTCACTGTTGTGTGGGGTTAAGAGAAGAGCAGATTCGGTGCCCAGCACCTAAAGCAGTGGGGAGAGGACCGCCAGCCTCAAGCAGTGCGGTACGTGATAGGGGAAGGGGCACTGCCTGGGCCTTGACAAACGGGGAGCAGGTGGATATGCAGAAAGGAGACTGGGGAGGGTACTTCAGGCACAGAGAACCATGCAGGCAGGGCACAGAGGGGTGTGCGTTCAGGGCCTGCACGAAGCACATCCATGCCGTCTGTGTGCCTGCAGCAATGGGAATGAGAAACAAAGCTGGAAACAGCCGGAGGCAGGACCAAGCCAGGCTACATCCGTGAGGCTTATCCGTGTAGGAACTAGGGGCTAGTGGGGGCCCCTGGGCAGGGGCTGAGTCAGAAGGCAGGCCGGAGCTGGGCGGGCGGGCGTGGGCTCAAGCCTTCTCCCTGATCCCATCACTTCTCCCTAAGCTATAACCACCCTTGTCTGGTGGCTGCACTACCTCCTGTGATTTGTACTGTCCCCAGAGGCCGGAGGGACATTTCCAAACTGAAGTTAGACCCTGTCAGTCCCTAGCTTCCCCTTTGCCATGGCAACTGTAATAATGCTCTGCCTGGCCTCCTAGGGCCCCCTCATGACCTGGCTCTTGCCCACCTATCCCTGCTTCCTGCCCTTTGCTCTCCAGCCTCCTCCACCTACCTCCTGGCTTCTTATTCTCAGAGCTCAGCTCCAATGCCACCCTCTTTGACTACCCTACCAAAGTGGCCCCTCACCACAGCCACTTGATGTCAAATCCCACTATTGGAATGTTCTGAGTCACCATTAGGAGAGGGCATCTTTGTTTCTCTTGTCCACTCTTACATCTCTAGGAACCATGCATATGGCTGGCACATAGTAGGTGGTCAAATATTCTTCAAATGACCACAAACCCAAATCTTCCACGGGGAGGTTAACCAGCCCTCTTCAGCCTGCATAAGGGACACTTCTACACACTGTACACAAGAAAGGCCTCAATTACCAAAAAGGATTCAGTAAATGTCAGCTTCTGGGCCCAACCTCCCTTTATGCAAATGAGCCCACAGGCTCCCTCTCCTTTTTCACTTAGGGTGAGAGATTTAACCACTTGGCTTCTGTCCTGTTGCCAGCTGGTGGGTGCAAAGAGAGGGGACCCAGATGAGAGATGGCAATGGTAGAACCACAAGCACTGGTAGGCAAAAAGACATGGAGAGCAACTCAGTGGTGGAAGTAGCTGAAGAGGAGTGCTGGGAGGGAGCCCCCAAAATACAGGAGGGAGGGCAGGCAAGAGGAGGGGTGGGGCTTTGGAGTCCAGAAAGCTTGGCTCAAACTACAGCTTCAGATTTTATCAGCTGTGTGACCTTGAGCAAGATAGTCAAACCTCTGAGAATCCCAGTTTCCCTGGTCTGTGGAATGGGCAGGGAGCATTAAATGAGGTAATGGATGTGTTGGCATTTCACACAGTACTTGGCAGAGAGTAAGGGCTCAACACCAGGTAACTATTAATGCGAAAAAGAAGAAAAGGGAGACTATTTGCTTCCATCACTCCCTCAGTCTCTGGCCTTCCAGTTAAACTCCACCCTCACCAACCCTTCCCCCCATTCCCCCACCCATGGGCTGTGTCCTCAGTGACCCCTGCCGACCCCACCTCATCTGCTGACTCATATTCTCCTGCCCAGACTCTCTCTACGGACCCCAGCCCCACTCCCCCAGGGGACACCTGGTCCCCGCCGCCCGGAAGCCCCTCCCCTTGCCCACCGACGTAGAGGACGCCCTCCTTGGTCTTCTCTGCCGCCTCGGTGACCCCCTGCTTGGTTTTCTCCGCGGCGGCTACGACACCCTCCTTGGCCATGGACAGGCCCTTCATGAACACGTCCATCCTGGCGGCCTGGGGAGGATGAACACACGGGCACGGTGCGCTGGCTCCGCACCCTCACCCCAGCCCTTCCCGACGGACGCGGGGGTCCCCTCCCCTCCCTCCTGAGACCTCGACGCCCTTCCGACCCGGAGCCCCCTCTCGCCTTTCCCCGTCTCCAGCGCGAGGCACTGGGCCGCGGCGAGTCCTAGCGTCCTTGAAATCCGGGGACGCGGGAGGGGCCACCTTCTCGGTTATACGGGGCCCCGCAACCTGCAGCCCCGCGGAACCGGAGTGCTGGAATCGGCGCGAAGCCCCGGAACCTGCCTGTACGCACACGACAGTGTCACACGACCATGTACACAAACATACTCCATGGACACGCTCACGTGCACATACAGGACACGCAGACGTTCAAACGCGCACTGACACTCCAACACACACCGGCACACAGGCGCGGACGCACGTCCACACGGCCACCCAGGTGGTTGCAGACACAGAGCAGCAGACACACATACCCCGGGGCGCACACTGACACAGACCCGCCGCGCCCTCTCTCGGTTCTCCAGCCCCTTCCTCATCTTTTTCCCCATCCCACCCGGTCCCCTCTCCAGTTCCAGGGCGGTCTCCATCCTACCCGGTCCTTTCTCCATCCCTAGCCCCTTCTCCATCCCACCCGATCCCCTCTCCATCCCCATCCTTTCCCTTTCTTCGCTTCTGGACCGCGGCCGCCTCACCTGGGTGTGGGGCCCGAGCAGGGGATGGAACGGCGGCTGCGGCGAGCGGATGCTGGGGCTCGGCTAGGCCGGGCTGCGGTGGGCTTGGGACCCGTGAGGAATCGGGGCTTCGCCAGGCGATCAGGTCGGTCCGCAGCAGGAGGGGCGCGGGACCTGAGCCGGACGTAGCAGTGCCCGGGTCTTGGGTGCGTCGCCTGCCACCACTCGCGCCTTGCGCCCAGCTCGCTCGCGCGCTGGGGCTCGGGCTCCCGCTCCGGCGCTGCGGCAGCTCTGAGCTCAGCGCCCCCGCCTGGCGGCCGCACCGCCCCCTCGGCCTGACTGACAAGGGGGCGGGGAGGGTGACAACTCCGCAGAGCCCGCCGGCCTCCCCGGCCCGGCTTGGGACGCGCCGCTGAGGACCTCAGGGCGTCACACTTACGTCCTGCCCCACAAAGCCCAGTCTGGTGAGGGAGACAGTGCCGCGTGCTAAGAGATGGGGCGGGGACGGGGGTGGGAATAACGCAGTTGGCTTTGTAGTTCGGATGGGTTCGAATCCCAGCCGTGCTTTCTGTTCTCCTGGAGCTACAGTGCTGTGTGCCGCAGAGACGGGACACAGGACAGAAAATAAACGTGACAACACTTAAACCAAATAAGGTTATTTCAGCTTGTGAGGAGCGTTGTGAAGATAATAAAATGATGATGTAACAGA
This sequence comes from Rhinolophus ferrumequinum, assembly GCF_004115265.2. Classification (NCBI taxonomy): domain Eukaryota; kingdom Metazoa; phylum Chordata; class Mammalia; order Chiroptera; family Rhinolophidae; genus Rhinolophus; species Rhinolophus ferrumequinum. Next base: position 5,926,599 of record NC_046307.1, on the reverse strand, counting down.
GATTAGAGGAGGGGTACTTGAGACAGAGTTGTCAGGGATGGCCTCTGTAAGGAGGTGAATGGAAGGAAGCACAGAGAAGCACTGAGGCCACGACGGGTGAAGGTAAGATCCATAGAAAGGGAACTGCAGGTGCAAAGGCCCTGAGGCAGGGCTGTGCTTTGGAACAGTTAAAAGGCAGTGCTGCTGGAGAGTCAGGAGGGCGAGAGAAGGAAGTGGACAAGACCACTTTTTGTATGGTCGTAGTGAGGACTGTCAAAATGGTCATAGGATGCCAGGCACACAGAGGCTCTCAGCCTGGGCTCTGACAGAATTAGAACGAAGAAGCTGGGATCTCAGAGAAAGGGGAATCTGACAGCTTGGAGGAGTCTGGGAAAGCTGTACAGAGGAGGTGACATCTAAGCTGGGCCTTGTGGGATGGGTAAGATTTCATCCAGCAGATAAAGGAGGAAGGGCGTTTTAGTCTGTGGGTGCAGCATGGGCAGAGGCACTATGGCTGGAAACGCAGGGTGTGTAAGTGACAGGTAGGTGATGAGGTGAGGTGGTAGCCAGCGGCCAGAGTACAGGGCCTGGAAAAAAAATGTTCACAGGCCGCTGGTAGAGCTGTAAATTGGCGCATGCTTTTTGGAAGGCAATTTGGCAATGTTTACCTAAGACATAAATGCGTGTTCCTTTTGAGCCAACAGTTCCCCTTCCAGGAATTTATCCTTTGGATCTCTACTCGCACAAGCGCACAAAGACATTTGTGCAAGGATGTTCACTGCAGCATGGTTTCTTGTAGCAAAAAATTGAAAGTAACCTAAATATCCATCTGTAGAAGACTGGCTATTTGATTGTGGTATATCCAGTCAGTCAATGTGGTGCTGCTGGAAAGGATAAGCCAGGCCCAGGTGTACGGACGTGGGACAAGCCAATTTTGATACATAGAAAATCATATATACATATGTATATATGTATATACTTATCACATATATATACATTATAGGTACCTTATATACAGACTTCATACAGACTTCCAAACAAACCATCAACAGTAGTTGCCCCTGGCAAACGAGACTAAGGAGAGATGCTTTTACATTTCATTGCCTTCTTTCTTGTGCTGTTTGATTATTTTACCTTGAATAGGATTTTACTTGTACATTTTTAAAAGACATCATTATTGTTGGCCTCTCAGCATTGGAATTGCCCCTTCCTATGTTTGGGGGATTCCCCACCTTATGAGGCAGAGCCCACCTCCCCCTCTAGGAGCTGCCAATGCTTTCCCAGCATTCCTTGCAGCCAGGACTGGTGACATCAGACCCAGACACTCCAGCCCCAGATTCAGAACCTGAAGCTAGTGCCAGAGCAGCAGGGAAGGAGGGAGTCTGCCCTGGTGAGGACATGTGGCATTGGTGATGGCAGCTCCTGTCATGGCCCACGGGCATCAGTGACGCTGCTTCTGGGAGCATCCCGCATGACAGGGCAAGCTGCATTGTCTGTACCCAGCCGTAGCATCATGGGAGTCTTCCTGGGTCTGCTCGGCACTGTGATTTGGGGCATGATTCCAGGCTGTGGTCTCCAGGGAGAATGGTCTGGCCTCCCTGGAGAATTTCTGAGCTGCCCAGTATTGGTTAATAAACGTATCTGCTTGAATTAGCCAGAAGTGATTTCTGTGAGTCGGGACTAAGGAACCCCTGAATGTGAGAGTAGGTGATGAGGAAGGACTGAGGAGGAGGGAGGAGGGGAGGAAGGGAGAAAGAAGACCAGATGAGAGGATCTATGCTTCCTATTGTAGGAGCTGGGAGTCACCGCAGGATTTTAAGCACGAGAGAGACCTGTATAAGATTTACATTGTATGGGGCCAAATGGAGGTGGGTTGGAGGGGACATGGCGAGATCAGGGAGGAGGCTGGGGCAGAACCCACAGGAGGGATGACAAACATGAAGCCTCAGTGAGCCTGGAACAGGATCAGAGGGAGAGATTTGAGTATCATTCAGGAGTCCCATAACTGGCCCAGTACACCACGGCATTTGGAGTTGTTAGCACAGAAGTGGTGGCTGGAGCCATGGGGAGGATGCAATTGCTCAGGGGAACAAAGAGAGAATCTGGAACAGAATCCTGAGGCACTGCAACCTTCAGAAGCAGAGAGACCGGGGGAAAAGACTGAGAGGGAACAGCCCCAAGAGGAAGAGAAGTTGGAGAAAGTGGTAGCAGGGAAACCAAGGACATTAGAGGACAACAGGATAAATACTAGAGGGGCCAAAGCCATGAGTAGTGAGTGGTCTTTGGACTGGCAGCAAGTGGGGGGTTTAACAGCTGCCCTGGTTGTATGTGTCTGTGTGTGGAGCGAAGGGGAAGTGGCCAGGAGAAAGTGACATTCAAAATGGGTTTTGAAAGATGAGAAAGACCTTACAAGTGGTGGTGAGCGTTCCTGGCAAAGGATCTGGCAGGTGGAAAAGTCCAGAGTGTCGATGGGACAGGAAACAGGTTAAATTCTGAATCAGGCAGGAAGTTCATTTGGCTGCTAGTACAGAAGCTTAAACAAAGCAGGTGTATATCCTTTCACTTAAAGAAAGAAGTCCAACAGGAGGCAGTCCACAGTTGGTGTGATGACTCCTACCTTGCTGTTCCATCATTCTTAGTACATGGATTCCATTTTCAAGGCCACCTCATGGTCCAAGATGGCTGCTGCAGCTCCAGCCATCATGTCTACGCAGAAAGCAGGAGGAAGTGAAGTAGGGTAAAATAAGCACTTTCCTGTTGTCTATCTTTTTCATAAGGAGTTTCCCCAAAAGCCAACCCAACAACTTCCACTTCTCTCTCATTGGCTAGGCCTAGCTGCAGCGAGGCTGGGGAAGTGTGGTCATCTAGCTGGGCATATGACTTCCCAGAATCCAATTAGAAGGGAGAATGGTTACTGGTGAGGTACTAGCGTCTCTGTCACTATTTCTTTCTGTCCCCCAACTCTTTTGTCTTGAAAAATGTCAAACCTAGAGAAAAGTTGCAAGCATAGTACAAGAAACAAAACCTCCAGAGGCGGCTGGTTAGCTCAGTTGGTTAGAGTGCTGTGCTCTCAACAACAAAGTTGCCGGTTCGATCCCCACATGGGTCACTGTGAGCTGTGCCCTCCATAACTAGATTAAAACAACTACTTGACTTGGATCTGATGGGTCCTGGAAAGATACACTTAAAATAAGTTAAAAAAAAAAGAAAAAAGAAAAAACGAAACAAAACCTCCAGAAAAGTTGCAATATTAGTACAATGGCTACCCGAATATCCTTCACCTAGATTCACCAATTGTTAACATTTGCTACATTTTTCTTGTTTTCTTTACATGTGCTGTCCTCAGAAGAAGGGGACATGGTTACTGGGCTGCCACTTTCTAGCACAGTGGGTTCTTTACCCATGCCACACTCCTGGCCCCCCTTAGGGTATAGGGTGGCAGAGCTCAGGCCTCTATGTCTCTTTCTGGCCAGGCCTTAAACCTGTGAATTCTCTCTGCCCCTGGAAAATGGGCCCCTCCATTCCTCTCTTGCCTCTCCCCTCCCTATAGAATGTACTAAGGGGAATGACTATTGAAGCTTCCTGGGAGGGGAGGGGAGGAGAATGTGGAGAAGGGGGTGGGAGAAAATCCCAGCAGAAGCAGCTGGAGCAGAAGGCATTCTCACAGCCCTGCCTGGTTCTGCAAAAATTCAGATGTGCCTTTATAACTCTGTGTGTGGTGCTTGACAGTCTGATTAAACATTTATCAACATTCCTGTGGTTCAGAAGCCTCAGGGTGGGGAGGAAGATAGGCAGGCCAGACGGGGGGCTGACAACAGATAAAGGAATGGGTGATATTTATTGACCACCTACTGCGTGCCAGGCACTACATCCAGTATATCATTAAGCCCTAGGAACAATTCTTTAAAGCAGGCATTTTCATTCTGAGTTGACAGATGAGGGAATTGACACCAGAGAGGGGAACTCACTGGTCGTTGACATCTATTCCATCCTATCAGTTTTTCCTGAGTGCCTACTGTGTGCCAGGCACTGTTCTAGGTACCCCAGATTCAGCAGAAAAAATGACCAACGAAGTGCTTACTCTTCTGGAACGGTTCACTAGGAAGCAACAGACAATGAATGAATGAACTCGTAACCAAATAAGATGCTTTAGATTGGGCGGCTCTTGCCAAAAACAGCGACATTTGCCTTGCTAAATCTACTGGTCAGCTCTCCCTCCTCACTCTGACCTCTGAGTACTTGTTTTGAGCCAGGCCCTGTTCTAGGCACCGGAGAACACAGCCGTGAATGAAAGAGGCCTTGGGACCTTATGTTCTTGTAGAAGGCAGATAACAAGGAAAATAAATAAGTAAAATCTATGGTGCTGGCGTGGGCCTGAGGCCTGGACAGTTCAATACGGTAGGCAAGGAAGACCTCACTTGAGTTTGGAATGGAGGGAACAGCCCATGTGACTTGCTATGGCCCGAGAGGGCCTGGCACATTTGAAGACTTACGAGGAAGCCAGTATGGCTGGAGCAGAGCGAGTAAGAGAGAAGGGCAGAGAGCTGATGGGCCCTGCAGACCCTGTGCTGAGAGCAGAGGAGTGATGGGCCCTAACTTTCATTTTCAGTGGCCTCTATGTAGGGAGTAGATGGTGCTTGGGCAAGGGTGGGAGCTGGGGGGCCGGTTCAGATGCCATTGCCATGATACAGGCAAGATAACTGTTGCTGGGCCTGGGGTGGTGGCAATAGAGGTGGAGAGAAGTGGTCGGATCCTGGATCTGTTATGAAAGTAGAGCTGAAGATAGAATGTTCTGATGGGTTAGAAAGAGTCCTGGATACTTCCAGAAACTGGAAGGATAGAGAAGATTGTGTGAGGAGTAGGTCTGGAGACCGGGGGAAGACAGGAATTCAGCTTCGCATGCCATAATCCTGAGACAGAGGCACATTAGATCCCAGCTGGGCCTTAGAGAGTTGGATGTGTTCTTCTGGATTTCAGGTCGGGGCCCGAGGTACACTGTACATGTGACATGTAGTGGCCAGGACTGGATGAGATCATGAAACAGCAAATGTGGACAGCATAGAAGAGATCCAAGGGCTTAGTTCTGGGGTCTTCTAAAGCAAAGAGAAGGAACCATTGATTTTGTTCGTATCTGTGTTCCCCAGTGCCTAAAACAGTGTTTGGTGCAAAGTAACTGCTAGGTCAGTGTTTGCTGAATGAATAGCTGAATGAATGAGTGAATGAATGAATGAATGAATGAATGGTGGTAAGTGCTAAGAAGGAAATAAAACAGGGTAATGAGTTAAAGAGTGTGTGGCAGAGAGTGGTCTACTTTAGACAGGTTGGTCAGGGAGGGCCTCTTTGAGAAGGTGACATTTGAGTCAAGCACTCAAATGTCAAGAAGTCAGTCATGTAAAGAGTTGCAAAGAAAATGCAAGTGTAAAGGCCACGAGGCAGGAATGAATCTGGCCTGCTGAAAGATCAGTGTGCTTGGGGCACTGTGAGGCTGGATCTTGCAGGAATTTGCAGGCCCAGAATCTGGACTTTGAATCACATCCTGGGTGTCCAGGAGGGTTTTAAACAGAGGAGTTAAGTGATCAGATTAGTATTTTAAATGATCCCTCTGAGGCACGTGGAGAATGTTTCATAGGGAGGCAGGAATGGAGGCTAGGAGAGTGTTACGAGAGACCGGGGCAGTGACACAGGCCGGGGATGGCATGGCATGGGGGCAGGACATGGGGGGGAAGTTGGCAGATTCAAGACATTTTAGGGACAGAAGGCCAGGATTGGGGTTTAAGAGCTCCTGCTTGTTCAACCACACTGGGAAGATGTCCCTCAGAGACAGGCTTGGGAGGGCTTTGGTAGGGGCCAGGACCCCAGTAGGGCCAGGGTCTCTCCTTAGTCACCTGGGCTGGAAGATGTGAGAAATGGCGGGAAGGGGTGCTGTGGCTGGCAGGGTCATTCCATGCCAGGCTGTGGGCCAGGACTCTAAGGCAGCTATCTAAGGCCATGCCTGGCACTTGGGGAAGGTCCTTTCTCCCTTTTTCTCCATCAAACCTAGATTCAGGCTCTCTCCCCAAGCCTGGCCTTCTTCCAGGGCTTCCCCTGACAAAATTCCCATTGGGAGGTACTATTATGTCCCCGTCCTTGAATGTGGGTCCTGGGACTTGAATACAGTGGATATGATGTTGTGCCAGGTTTGGGATCCAGGCCTTAGGAAACTGGCAGCTTGTTTTTCATCCCTTGGGACACTCATTCTGGGAACCCAGCCACTGTGAGGCCATGTAGAGCTGTCCCAGCCGACACCCCCAGCAGAGGTTCCAGCTGAGAGCCAGCATCAACTGCCCCATGGGGAGTGAGCCGATGACTGCAGCCCCAGCCTGTGAGCCACTCCATCCCACAGGGCTTTGGAGCAGAGACAAGCTGTCCCTACTGAGCGTTACCCACATTGCAGACCTGTGAGCAAAAAACCCAAAAAGATGATTGTTGTTTTAAGCCACTAATTTTGGGTGGATTATTATGCAGTGACAGGCAGTTGGGACACAGTGCTCCACTTCTCCAGCGCCTGTCCATCACCAAACACCACTGAGTCTTCCTTCTAAATGCCTCTGAAACTCAACACGTTCTCTCCATTTTCCCTGTCTCCTGGACAACTACGTTAGCATCCTAATAGATCTACCCCCACTCACTCTTGCTGCGCCTGTGTCTGTTTCCCACACAGCAGCCCAGATAACTTTCTGCCCAGCCCACCTGTATCCACCTGAAGCACTCAGTGGCTCTCCACGTTCCTAGGATCAAGACTAACCATCCTTTCCTCCTTTGGGGTTCACCACATTCTTCTCTTCCTCCAGTACCCCACGTTCCCTTTGCCCCCAGAGGCTCACGCTGCTCCACACCCTGAGATGCCCCCACCCACCTGGTTAACTCTCACTCATGCTTTAGGTCTCTGCTCCAGCATCACCTGTTCCACCAACTACCTCTAAGCTGATGGTTCTCGAAATGAGGTCCCTGACCAGCATCATCAGAGAACTGGATGGAAATGCCAGTTCTCAGGCCCAAGCCTGAGAAATTCTGGGCCAGGGTCCTGCGGTCGGTTTAACAAGCCCTGCAGGTGGTTCTGATCCATGCACTTGAGAACTGTAGTCGTAAAGCCTCCGGTTCAGGTCATGGACTTTATTTTTTCCACCTGCAAATTCCTTTCCTTCAGAGGTCTGCATCTGTGGTTACAAATGTGGTCCTTGTGGGATCATCTGATGTCGGGCTCCCTGGCAGACCAGAGCCACCCAGTTTTTGCTTCTCACCGCCTCCTAGCACATAACCCTGTGCACATACCTGGGCATGGGGGTTGAACAGATGGTGACTGTCAGCCTCCAGGTGGTCATGGGCTTCCATGGGTGTCGAGGAGAGGAGGGGCCCCTAAAATTCGCCAAGGGGAGGGTGAGAAACCTTAAGAAATTTGGGGAGGCTTCAGCCTCTCCAGAAAAGGGTGCTATTCGGAAGGCTGGGGAGGGTATCCTGAGCCAGAGCTTTCCTTCCCCTCCCTCTTCTTTCCTCCCCTTCCCAATCGCTTCCCTACCCTGGCGTAGCCCTCAGGTGATTTCTATGAGTTCTGAGCCAGGCCTTGGTCTATGGGCTTTTTGTGTTTTATATCACTTATCACAATAAGCTTGAGTTGTGTATCATAACATTCCCATTTTACAGATCGGGAAATAGACTCCATGTGGTTCAGTAACTTGGTTGAGGTCACGGCAGGGAGGACCTGAACCGGCTGTATGGCACTACCCCTTGCCATCCAGGCCCAGGCGGGGGATACTCTGAAAGGCCAGGAGTGTGGTGGGCCGGTGGGGCCGTGTGGAACCTAATTTGCTCATCCAAAGGACAGCCTCAGCTGCCATGGATTGTGGACCTGTGAGGTGGAGGCCCCTGTGTTGCCAGACCTTCCCAAATTTTCAAGAGAAACCAAAAATGTGGCTTTTTAATATATCATTTCCCCTTTCTGAATGATTACATTTAAAATAAACTTAGATGCATCCAGAGACCAGATAAATGCCTGTGTCAGATGACACTGGTGGCCAAATTGAGGGGGTGAATGGCAGCAGAGACAAACAAGGAGATACCTTAATGCGTGTATAAGGTCTGACCTGGCCTCGCCCTGGCTGTGTCTAGTCACTGCTTCTGCCATCTCTGGGATAGTCGCTTTACATTCAGGGCTCGCCCTCAGTGGGATGTGGTTTCACCAAGGGCAGATCCCTAATATTGACCCATACCGTTCTGTCTCAGCCCCCACACGGCCAGCACCATGGGGGCAGGCTAGGCTCGCCTGGTCACAGCCCCGTCTCCAGCCTTGAGCCTGCATGCAGAAGACGCTCACTAAAGGCTTGCTTTCAGAAGGAAAAGTGTAACCTCTTCCCCTCTGAGCACTTCCATGTTGGCTCCGCCCCCTTTGGGCTGGCCAGACGGGGGTGTTGGTGGGTTAAAAAGAAGCAGGTGGGGCAGGCCCTCTGCTGGAGCCCCAGTTGCCACAGCATGGCCACCGCCAACTCTGTAAGTCCCCTTGGCTGCTCTACCCACAGCAAGGGACGGGGCTGGAGCCGGCCAGACTCACAGCCCACTCGGACTGCTTTTTTTGGTCAGGACAGAGAAGCTGAGGGTGGAATCCAAAAGTGGGAGAAAGAAGAGAAAGAGGAAGAGGAAGAGGAAGAGGAGGCAGTAGCAGCAGCAGCAGCAGCAGCAGCAGCAGCAGCAGCAGCAGCAGCAGCAGCAGCAGGAGGGGCCTCAATGGAAGAGGAGGGTCTGGACTCTCCCAGGGACCTCTTTTCTCTGAGGAGCAAGGCCCGGGATGAGGGCCCCATGGAGGTCAAGCCAGAGCTGCACCTTCTGCAGAGCAGGTAGGGCAGCCCCTGCTCTGCACCTTGGATGACCCCTTCCTCTGGTGGCCCCAGTTCCTGATTGGGAAGGCCCGGGCTGGCCTCAGACTTAGGCCCTGTTGGCCCTTCCAGCCTTCACCCAGCGGGGATTCTGGGTTAAATGCCTCTACTTGTCCTCCAGTCCCCTGACCCTTCAGGATAACTGACTTTAGGGGGCCTGTACCCCCAAATCCCATCTCCCAGTTTGTCCTCGAAGGTGTGAGACTTCCCTGCCAGCCCAGGTACTGCCAGGGTGGGCATGGGGGCTCTCTGCTTCCTCTTGGCTACCCCTCCCCCCAGGTGGGCTCTGTGGTTCTTCAAGAATGACCGCAGCCGGGCCTGGCAGGACAACCTGCATCTGGTCACCAAGTTTGACACTGTGGAGGACTTCTGGGCGTGAGTGTCTGCCCCTAATGGAGGAGGTGGGGGTCAGGGGGCTCTGAGCTCAGGATCCTTCCCAGACTCCTCTTCTCCAGGACGCTGCCTCCTACGCAGCTTTCCTAGCCCTCCCTGGGGCTTGGTGGGTTATGGGGGGGCTTTCAGGCTGGGGCACAGGCCCCCTGAAGCCTTCTTGGGGCTTAGGGAGAGAGCCTGGGAAGTGGAAGAAGCAAGGAGTTGACCTTGACTCTGCCACTTCATGCTTTGTGATCCTGGGCAAGTTCCTTCCCGTCTCTGAGCTTGTCTCAATCACAAACTAAGGATGAGGCTGCTTCACCGTGTCAGTGGGGGGTCAAGTGAGGGGACCTGAAAAGTGCTGTGCAGACCCTAGGGGCAGGTGAGAAGGCCTGGGGCTTTGATGATGGGTCAGGGAAGGCTCCAGGGAGAAGGTGGGATTTGAGGGTTTGGGTAAGTAGTGATGGAATTCCAGGTGCGGGCGCCAGTGCGAGTAAGGGCTTGGAGGCTGTAAGGAGGGGAAAGCAGTGGGGTCTGGTGAGAACTTGAGGGGGCTGAGGCCAGTTGGAACCAGGCCCTGAAAAGCTTGGACTTTCTGCCTGAGCTGGGGATGTCTTTCCAGGGTGTACAATCACACCCAGCTGGCCAGTAAGCTCTCTTCCGGCTGTGACTATGCCCTGTTCAAGGTAAGCTCTGGTCCCCCCACCCCACCCCTGCCCCCGGGCACAGGGGGGCTGATTTTCCTCAGCATCTGCTGTATTACTCCTTTACAGGGGTTTTGGGGGTGGGGTGCGGAGGACAGTCTCCCTCAGAGCTGACTTCTGATTGAAGGAATGCTATACAAAGCTTGGCCGAAGTCTTAGACCGGAGCTGCACCTTGCAGCACACTGAAGAGTCTGGGAGGGGGGTGGGCGGGGTGGAGGGGGAATAAGGGAGGAGCCCAGGTTTCTGGACTGGCTGGGCTGCTTAACTAGACACAAGCATCAGAATTGCCTGAGGCTACTGCTCATCAAGGTCCAGGCCCATCCCTGGAGGTGCTGACCCAGCAGGTGTGTGGGCTAGGGCCCTGACATCAGAGTTTGAAGATTTCCCAGGTGACCTTGTGCCCAGCCGAGCCTGGGATGTCTGGCCTGGCCCACACTGGGGTTGCCCCAGAGGCTCTGTTCACCACCCCCATTTTCACTGTTGTCTTAAGGAACTCTGATCAGTAAAGGAGACACACACATACCTGCAAGGCTACAAAAGGGGACAAATGTTGAGGCTCAGGGGCCTGGAGGAGCTCAGAGGTGGGTCTGGGGGCTGAATGGCTGGTGGTAGCATTTGTCTGTACAGAGGAAATAGAGGCAAGAGAGAACTTGGCCTGTGGAGACCTACTGAGGGGCTGGCATAGTGGGGGCAGGGCTGTGCCCCCACTTCCCTTTGAACAAAAGGAGGCAATTGATTTGCCATTTGCGTCCCAGGATGGCATCAAACCCATGTGGGAAGATCCCAGGAATAAGCGGGGTGGTCGCTGGCTGGTCAGCCTCTCCAAACAGCAGCGCCACATCGAGCTGGACCGCCTGTGGCTGGAGACAGTGAGTAGGGGGCTGGGCGGGGAGGGTCCTCGTAGGAAAGGGCAGGGCTGGTATGGGACCGTGGTGGCAGTGGTTTCAAGGATGGCAGGTACAGTCCTTGTGCCACAGCTGGAGGTCTCATCATCCCCCTTCTTGGCCGCAGCTACTGTGTCTCATTGGCGAGAGCTTTGAGGAGTACAGCCGAGACGTGTGTGGGGCTGTCATCAATATCCGCACCAAGGGGGACAAGATTTCCGTGTGGACTCGGGAGGCAGAGAACCAGACAGGCGTGCTCCACATTGGGTGAGGATGTCTCTGGCAGGGGTGGGAGCTGGCTCTCTTCTAGGGGAGAAGGTGAAATGAGGCTGGCTTGGCCTGCAAGGGATTCCCCCTACCGTCTCCCCCTGCCGTCTCCCCTTTCTGCCTTACCCACATGTACAAAGGGTTTGGAATTGAGATTTCAAACTATTTCTAGCAGAACTGTTATCTTTTGCATTAGTCTTATTTTGTGTTTCCACATGGCCGAGACACAAAACAGGAGTGACTGTGGCTGGAACCAGGGTAGCAGCTCTGGACAAAGGACCTACAGTCCCAGGTTATTGCCATGACACACTGCTGACTGCCTGTCTATTTCCTCTCCCACTCACCCCCCAGGCGTGTCTACAAAGAGCGCTTGGGACTCTCCACAAAGATCGTCATTGGATACCAGGCTCATGCAGACACGGCCACCAAGAGCAATACCCTAGCCAAGAACAAGTTTGTGGTGTGAGAGGACCTTGGCACCACTCCCCGTGCAGCCACCCCTGAGCCTCTCACTGCTGGGTGTCGATCCTGAGCAGGACTGGAGGGTCAGAGGGCCTGGTTCTCACCTATTCTAGAATGAACAAACACTTTTTAACATGAGTTTGGGCCCAGGCTCTAGTCTGTAAGTGGTGGTGGTGCTGGTTGGGGTGGTGAGGTCGGGGTGGGGAGGGCAGGCTGAGGACCCAGGACAGCAGAAAGATGGAGGAAATCCCTGGGTTTTCCTGTTTCATGGGGGAGGCTGGGAGGAGGGTGGGATATCACTGGGGTTGGGTGGGCTCAACCACAGGTGGAAAGATGTCAGGAGAGAGAACCCTGTGATCCAGCACTTACTGTGTGACTACCCTGGTAGGGGGCTGGCTAGGTGGCCTGAGGGCCAGACTCTTCCATTGGAGGGGAGGGAACTCACGGCCACTGATGCTCTGAGAGCTAGAGTTCAGGGATAGGAGTGAGGGCCTCTCCTTTTGGTGATCACTGTGCTAAAAAAAGCCTTGTGGATTGCCTCGTCAGATCCGTGGCCTTGGAGCCCACCCTGAATCCCACACCTTCCCTGTACCCCCACCCAAAGGCTGGCGGCTTAGAGGCAGAACATCTCACCGAGAGATATGTGTAGAGCCGAGGGAGGCAGCTCTGCACAGTCTCTTCCCGTCTTGCTCCCTTGGGGTCAGGGCTGTCTGGGCCTTGCCCTTCTCAGGGCAGGACTTAGGAGGAGGAGGAGGGTGGTGGTCAGGCCTCACCTCTGTCCCTTAGAGGTGCGTTAACTTGAGGCCCCTTTCTGTTCTGTTCCTGTTCTAAATACTCACGTTTGAACAAAATGGGAATGATTTTTAGGGAGGGTGCAAACATTGGGTAAGATTCGGTCCCCTCCAAACTTCCATCAGCTCCAGTCCTTAAAGAGGCTCGTGTGAGACTCCCTGTTACTAAGGAGCCCAGCAGGCCCTAGCTGGGATGGGGGAGAGGGGTAAGACTGGGGGGCTCCAAGTGCCAAAGGGGTTTGAGCCAGGGGTGGGGTGTATGCCCCCTGCAAAACTGAAAGGGCAGGGAGCAACCAGCACAGCACTCAAAAGAGCAGGGCGTCATCTGGCCCGAGTTCGAGCCAGTATAGGTAGGGCTGAATTTCCAGTGAGTGAAACGCGTCTGATTCGACTTCACTGTAATAAAATGCCCTGCGCGTGTATTAAGAACACCAGTCGAATCCCCATCTGCTTACCAGCGCAATAATTAAATCTAGAGACGGGCTCCCACAGAGAGGCCCGGGATTGTGATGGCGCTGGTCTTGAGCCTTGCGGGGTCGGGGAACCTGAGGGGGTCCTTCCATGTGGTTTGCGTGGCCATTAGTAAGCTTCTCAGGCGGTACTGAAGGAAGCCTGGGCACACTCTGCGGCTCTGCGTGTGCAGCGAGCTGGAGGCGGAGCCTGTCTGGGGGCGGGGCCAGGCCCAGAAACAGGGTACTGCGGGGGACTGAGTCGCGCTGGGGGGCGGAGCCCGGGCCGGGGGCGGGGCCAGGCCCAGAAACAGGGTACTGCGGGGGACTGAGTCGCGCTGGGGGGCGGAGCCCGGGCCGGGGGCGGAGACAGGCCTAGGGGCTGCTAAGGTTCCGAGGGTACTCAGCGGGCTCAGAACTGGGCAGCCCCGGCGCAGGGGGCGGTCCCTGCGGGGAGGGCGGGGCCCGACGGGCGCTTGGTGTGGACGAGGCCATGAACCCGCAGCCGCCGGGCTAGGTCCCGGGCGGCTCTAGCCCAGGGCGGCCCGCGGAGGGCTGGGCCTGGCCTCCGGCTCCGGTTCCCGGGCCGGCGGGCGGCCGCTCACCATGCCCGGCAAGCACCAGCACTTCCACGAACCCGAGGTCGGCTGCTGCGGGAAATACTTCCTGTTTGGCTTCAACATTGTCTTCTGGGTGAGCGCCGGGTGGGTTCTGGGCCTTGTGCTGTGTGTGACCGGAGCAGGAGGTTCAGTCCCTTACTGGGGATAGACCACACCCTGCCACAAGGGCTTGGGATGGTCTCCCCATTCCTTCCTCTCACCCCTACCTCCACGCCCATCTCCAGGACCACCAGAAGGAACTGCCGGGAAGCCCAGATTGCATGGGGGCGGATCCTAGCCTCCCCGGGGATGGGGTAGGGAGCCTCCCTGTGTCTTCCCAAAGCCTGGAGGAGAAAGGGGAGTGTTTCCTTGAAAGCCCCAGGGGCACGCGTGGTGCGGGTCGCCCTCTCTCCTGCCCAGTCCTCTTTGATACTCTGAGGTGTAGGATGCGCGCGGAGCCCCACCCCTGATTTAGGGGGGCGAGTCTTGTGCGAAGGGAAGGGCCAGGCTCCTTCTCCTGCCCCCTTGCCCCGCCAGTATCTGGGACTGTTGCCTCTCCTTAAGCTCCGACTAAGGGGATTGGGCCAAAGCCCCTCCACCCCCAGCCCCTTTCTGGGAGGCCTTGGGGCTGAAAGGGCCAATAGCCAGAGTCCTGGGGGAGGGGGAGAAATCTCCCGTTGAGAGGCCTGGAGCTGGCCCTGGGGAATAATTCTGCATTCCACTGCTGACCCAACCGAGGCTCCAGGGCAGGCCTGCCCCTGTCCTGAGGAGGGAACTTCTGGTGCCCCTCCCAGGGTGGCATCTGTGCCCCTGGGCCCTGCCAAGTCATCTTTCCTTCTCCCTCCCCCATCTCATCTCTCCAAGGCTGCTTGCTGCCTCTGCAGTCTCTGCTCCTGCTACCTTGGTCAAAATGCCAGGCCTGTTTAGTTTTGTTCAGTAGGACTCGATGGCACTGCCCATTACCCATGTGCTGCCCGTGCAGTCATGCATGTGTGGGTATCCTTTGGCCCCAGCAGTGCTCAGCTCTCAGAGGATGTGGGACATGTGCAGAGAATGCTGGTAGGGAAGTGTGGAGGCCTGGGTCCAGTTTGTAGCAGGCCTAGCTGTGAGACTGTGGGCAAGTCACTTCTCTCTGGGGCTCTGCTTCCTTGTTTGGGACAGGGTGATAATGATGCCTGCCCCTCAGGGTTAGACAGATTAAATGAATTCTAACTTACTGTATTCTTGAGGCCACATTGTTATCTACAGTTTACATATAAGGGAACAGGCACAGAGAGGGTAAGTCATTTAATCTAGTCACACAGCCAGTAAGTGCAGAGCCAAGGTGACAGCCCAGTGGGCAGTGGGTGGAGGTAAGGCAGAGCATTGAGCAGAGGGAGCCCCCAAATTCCAAGAGGGGACAGATATGAGAGACCCAGGCTTGTTCCAGGGCTCCTGAGCTGGGGCAGAGTTTGAGTTTTATGTTGAGGGCAGTGTGGACCAGTGAAGGCATCATTGCTGGGTGATGGGTCTGTTCTGTCGCTTGTATTATAGGCAATCTGTCTGGCTGCCATGGGGAGTGTGGGTGAGGGGCAGGGTTGGAAGTGGGGAGACCAGGGAGGAGGGCTGGGGCAAATCTGGGGTGGTGGGGGGTAGGAAAAATGAGGAAGGCTTCAGGGGAAGTCATGAGACTAAACTGATAGGACTGGGCCACTTGGAGGTGGAGGAAAGGTTGCAGGTTTAGGTCAAGATGGCCTAAGGGAGGTGCCTATGAAATAGTCCCAGAGATGTTTTTTTGTTTTAATGGAAAGCAAACTCTGGTGTTACCCTGCCCAGAGCCTTCCAGTGGTTTCTCGTGAGAATATCGTTCAGACTCCTCCCCATGGCCTCCAGCACCCTGTGGGGTCTGGTCCTGATGCCCTCAGTTTGTCCCTCGCACAACCAAACGTGATCTTACCTCAGGGCCTTTGTCATTCCCTCCCCCTGGAATTCTCCTCGTTGTTCCTTTTCATCATTCAAATCTCAAACTAAAATGTCACCACTTTCCCTAACTAAAGCACACCCCCGCCACCCCCAACCACTCCCCATTGCGTCACCCTGTTTGATTTTCTTTAAAGGATGTGTTGGTATCTGAAATTACCTTGTTTGCTCACTGTGGATTTCCCCTGCTGCAGTGTGAACATTTCATAAGGGCTGAGAGCTCTCTGTCCTATTCGCTGATGTACTCCCAGCACCTAGAACAGAGCCTGGACCGCGGAGGTGTTTACAGTAGGGGTCTGGAGCCAAGCAGAGGCTTGGGCGGTGTAGGGAGATGTCCGTGTCATGAAGGGGTGGACAGTGAGTGTGAGGACAAAGAAGGGCAGAAGGCTGAGGATGGGACTGGTGAGGGGGGGCCAGGTGTATGGGGGGTGAAGCTGGGAGGGAGGCTGAGAAGAGGCATGGTGAGGAATGGTGTTGAGCTAAGCGCCGAGGGGGTCAGGAAGGAGAAAGCAGTGATGGGAGCCTGTCTAAAGGCCATGGGCGCGTCAAGCAGGATGAGGCAGGAGAAGTGATGTTTGGTTTCACATCCCAGATCCCGTGTGGGGGAGGGAAGGAAAGACATTTTTGAAGAAAGCATACAGCAGTGGGAGGAGCCTGGGGTCAGAGAAGAGAAGCCATTAAAGGTGAGGAGGCTATGTCCTGAGGGAAAGGAGCCTGTAGAGAAAGCAGGTCTGGGGGAGGTGAACTCATGGCCTTAGGCGTGGGCAGCAGGTGATGGGTGGTCAGGAATCTGCTCCGGGTCAGGCAGCGGCCGTGACAGCCAGGTCTCTTCCCAGTAAGGAATTGAGGGCAGGATGGCAGGTGGCATTTAGAAGGCCCAGGCAGAACTGTGGCCACATGTTTTCTGGGATACAGCCACTGGAGCCCCTCCGCTGGGTCCTGCTCGGCCTCAGGATTCCTTGTCACTTAAGGGGCTTTGGTTGTGAGCTACGAGAATGGAACTTGGCAGAAAACAGCCTCTGGCAGACAGAGGTTGAAATGGTGGGATGGCGGTGGGCTGGTGGTCACAGAGCTGCAGGGCAGCTGGAGGGCCAGACTTGGGAGGGGGTAGAGGCCTGAAGCCCCCAGCCTGGGCTGGGGTGGGAGCAACTGCTGTTGCTTGGTGGGAGTGTCTTGGTTGCCTTCTGCTCCAGTTCTGAGTTCCAGGAAGGCACCCCTGATGTCCACCCCAGAGCTAGGGAGCATTCAGTCTTCCAGGCTGTGTCCTGTGGGGAAGAAGCACTGACATGTGTTCTTGGGAAGGTGGAAGGACCCTGGATCCCATCTACAGCCCTGTGCCCTCTTCTTTTCTTTCCCCCTGAATACCCTGAATGCTGGGGAAAAGAGGGTCTACTGGGAGTGGAGCAGGATGCTGGTGCCCCAGCCCTCAGCTCCTTGCTGCTGCTTTTGCAGGTGCTGGGAGCCCTGTTTCTGGCCATTGGTCTCTGGGCCTGGGGTGAGAAGGTAAGATAGTGGGGTAGGGCGTGGGGCTGCCATGGGTCAAAGTGGTAGGAGGATCACACCCCATTTGCATCTGCTCCCCTGGTACAGGGCGTTCTGTCCAACATCTCAGCGCTGACAGATCTGGGAGGCTTTGACCCCGTGTGGCTGTTTGTAGTGGTTGGAGGCGTCATGTCGGTGCTGGGTTTTGCTGGCTGCATCGGGGCCCTCCGGGAGAACACCTTCCTGCTCAAGTTTGTGAGTGCCCTCCACCTAGATCCACTGGGGACCCCAACCTCCTCCTGCCCACTTCTTGCATATAGTTTGTGCTTAATAACAGGTAGTTTTATTATGTTATTATAACAATAATCATCAGATTTGTATTATCTATATTTATAGGATCATTTCTGTTGTAAGTGACTGAAAACTAGTGGCCTAAGCATAAAAGGATATTTATTGGGTCACTAAGAAAAGCCTAGCGGTTTGCTGGCTGCCCGCACGTTCGGATCCAGGAGCCACCACAGTGTCACTTGGTCTGGTCTCTCTGTTTCTCAGCCCTAACCCTCTGGGTTGGCTCCATTCCCCATGGGGTAGAAGGATGCCCAGGAACGGTGGGTGGTGGGTGCTGGCTTCACGCTCCCCTCCTAGAAACTCCTATTGGAGGTTGAGGCTCTTCTCAACCATTCTGTCCAAGTCCTTTAATTGTATCTCCTTGGTTTTGATTGGCTGTCTCTGGACCAATCCCTGTGGCCCCCGGGGAGGTAGGGCTCTGATGGGTGAGCTCCCGGAGCATGCCCAATCCTCTGTCTGGGAATGGAGAAGGAGGTGGCGAACGCTCCAGCTGAGCCACGGAAACTGAAGGTGTAGGTGGAAGGTGGTTTCTCAAAGAAAACAGGTGATTACTAGAGGAAATGGAGTGGACGCATAGATAAAGACAGCACTGTCTTTACCATCATAAAACAACACTGGCATGATAGAGGGTGGAGATTCTGGGTGGTGGTCTTGGATCCAGGCAGGGTGGGGGAGGGGTGGAGCTCTGCCCAGTGGCACCCCAGGACCTGTGACTCACCTCCACCGTCTGTATGCCCAGTTCTCCGTGTTCCTCGGCCTCATCTTCTTCCTGGAGCTGGCGACAGGGATCCTGGCCTTCGTTTTCAAGGACTGGATTCGAGACCAGCTCAACCTCTTCATCAACAATAACGTCAAGGCCTATCGGGACGACATTGACCTCCAGAACCTCATTGACTTTGCTCAGGAATACGTGAGTCCAGCGTCCAGCACGGGCTAGCCACCTGCAGGAGGCACCTGCTGGGCAGATGAGTGTGGGAGCAAGTGCCCGGTGTGCTGGGACCATTTCCTCACCTACCGAGGCCAGGCAGACCCCAGGAAGAGCCAGGAGGTCCCCTGTCTGAGGGGAGGCCAGCCCCTGCTGATCCCTGCAGGTCCTCATGTGCCTAGCCCTACAGAGACACAGGGTTGGGGAACAGAGGCCAGAAGCTCCAAAGTGGCAGCTTGTAGGTCAGGGCGTACACGACACTTACAGGAGGAAATGTGGTGTAAAATGATAGATTCTCCCATCTACTGAACCCTGGGCCCACAGTATTGGCTGGGGCTACACTGCTGCTACCCTCTTTGCTAGTGCAGGGGTGCTTTGCCACTGTCCCTACCACTCTGTGTTCTGTTTCACCTGTCGGCCCTCTTCTCTCTCTCTCTCTCTATTTAAAAAAAAAAAAATTTTTTTATTGGGGAATATTGGGGAACAGTGTGTTTCTCCAGGGCCCATCAGCTCCAAGTTGTTGTCCTTCAATCTCGTTGTGGAGGGCGCAGCTCAGCTCCAAGTCCAGTCGCTGTTTTTAGTCTTTAGTTGCAGGGGGTGCAGCCCACCATCCCATGTGGGAATTGAACCAGCAACCTTGTTGTTGAGAGCTCACGCTCTAACCAGCTGAGTCATCTGGCCGCCCCTCTGGAAGCTCAGCGGCAGCTCGTTGTCTTCAATCTAGTTGTGGAGGGCGCAGCTCACTGGCCCATGTGGGAATTGAACCGGCAACCCTGTTGTTCAGAGCTCGCGCTCTAACCAACTGAACCATCCGGCCGCCCCCCTCTTCTCTCATTTATATTAATTGTTTGGCCTCTGAACATATTAGAGTTTGAGACTCCCGACAGAAGCTCTGCCCTCAGGCTTACAACCTGCCCCTGTGGAGAAGCAGTCAGTGAACAGTTCATGAAATCCTAGATACCTCACACCTACAAGTTCTCACCTGTGCACACCGTCACCCCCAGTCACACTCATTTACACATTCACATCCTGTCTGCTCTGGGATCCAGAGATGAATTAGAGCTGGTGCCTGCTTTCAGGAGTTCTCAACCTGGGTCCAAGGCAGACATATAGCCAGGTGGTTAGGATGTGGTTTGTTCATTCAACACGGAATTGCTACAGGCTTATCGTGTGCAGGCCCTGGGCTGGGTGCTGGGGATTCTGAAGTGAAAAAAGCAGGGACCTGTCCTTGTGGGGATGGCAGTGTGGGAGAGCGACGGATGAAAAACAAGCAAAGCAAACAAATGGAGTGTGTGTGTGTGTGTGTGTGTAAAGTTACAAATTGTGGTAAGGACTGAAATGGGGAAGAGTAGAGAAGGGGAGAGCCTGTGGGGGGTGACCTTGGGGCAGGAGAGGAAACAGGGTTGTGAAGAGAGGGGGCAGTGTTCCCCAGCAGGTGCTAGGAGGAGAGGAGGCTGGCAGAGGCCAGGATGGGGACCTGTGCACACACAGCTACGCTACCGTGCCTTGTTGCCCCGCCGTGGCCTACTGTGTCTGCCGCTCAGCTGGTCCCTCAAGGGCTGGCTGTCCGGCAGCCCGGGCTGCACGCTCCTGTCTCTCCTGCTAGGTCGTGACCGCCTTGCCCTATCACAGCCGCACATGCGCCATTGCTGTACCTAGGGAGGCATCTCACCGTGTTCTGGGTGGGGGTGATGGGGATATGGGTGCTGACAACAGCATTTACTAAGTGGAACGGGAGAATTATGAAGGTGGCAGGAAGGAAGAGACGGCTTCGTAAAATCTCGGGGGGGAGTGTGGGGAGACCTGGCACCGATGGCTTCAGTGGTGCCTCTCCCCACAGGGCTTGGCTTGGCACCCACCCCTCAGGGTGTCCTGGAGGAAGTCAGAGTCCTTGGGCCAACATTCTTGCTCCATCCCTTGCTTTTCCAGCTTCTCTTGGGTTAGGGGAGCAAGCTCAGGAGCCCCTTCCCACTCCTCCCTGCTCGCACCAACCTGGGGAGGAACGTAGAGCTGCTCCGATGGCCCTGGGCCTGGACCGGCCTGTCTGTTGGGGGTGGGGGATGGGGAGGTATCCACCCTCCTGGCTGCTTCTACCCCCGCCCTTCTCCCCAGCCTGGTCTTGTCTCTCGACAGCCTGGGCCTGTCCCCAAACAGGGTGGGCCTGGCTCATCTGGGGCTCTCCCCTTCCCCTTCCAGTGGTCTTGCTGTGGAGCCCGAGGGCCCAACGACTGGAACCTCAATATCTATTTCAACTGCACTGACTTGAACCCCAGCCGGGAGCGCTGTGGGGTGCCCTTCTCCTGCTGCGTTAGGGACCCTTCGGTGAGTGGGCTGGTGGCGGGGGGGGGGGGAACCCACCACAGGGCTCACTTGGCCCCACCCTGGGGGCCATGCATGTCAGGAGGAGGTCATTTTACATGGGGTACCCCTACCAGGCTGGGGAGTTTGTGTCCGTGGGTAGCACTGAGGCCTGCTGGAGCCGGGGCTGTGCTTTTTCAGCGAAACCTGTCTCTGACTGTGGTGAGATGGCAGCTGCAGGACCCCGGGCACATGGCCTGGCCCATCGGGCTCCCAGCACCCGGTGTTCCCAGCTAAATGCAGCTCAGGCAGTGTCTGCTCCTGGCCAGCCTGAAGTTTGTCTTGGGGTCGGGGGCTGGGTCACTCCCTTAGTCATGGGTGTATGTGGCAGGGGCCACCCAGGCCGCAGCCGGCTGCCACATTCCTGGGCCACCATGCTGGGGTGGCAGGGGGTGGGGGTTCTGATCCCTTTATGGTTTCAGAGCAAAAACTTCTTACAGTGATATCCCTCCAGTACAGTTCATCTGGGACACTGAGGGCCAGGTTTCTTCGCATTTTTGTAAAATGTGAGTAGGCACAATTCCTAAACAGGAGGCACCTCAAGCTGGCGTGTGCTGGCGTCAGGCAAAGAGGCACATGGGCCCCTGCGAGCCTCACTCAGGAGCAGTGGACGTGGTAGAATCCACATTTCATCTGCTTCATCTGAGAAGCAAGAACCATTGCAGTGCTGGGCGCCATGGGCCCTGGGGGGTGCCCCCTCACCAGTGGCTCACGGGCCTGTTTCTCCTCAGGAAGATGTTCTCAACACCCAGTGTGGCTATGATGTCCGGCTCAAACTGGTGAGAGGGCCGGGGCCAGGGATGGGGGTAGCTGGGGGCCCTGGGATGGCAAAGGCCCTCCATAAGCTCCTCTGAGGGGCCTCAAGGATTCTGTGGGGGAGGGGATGCAGAGTCCCAAGAACCGTCCAGGCACGCAGGCCTTGGTACTGCCAGACGTGGGGGCAGTGGGCCCATCAGCATGGGCACAGGTGCGTCTGCTCATTCCAACTTATGTGAGCACCCACTGGGTGCCAGGCATTACCCTAGGCGTGGGATTCGTGCTCCTGAGACACACAGAACCCGCTGTCAAGGCACGGGAGCTCCAGTGGAGGAAGAGGCGGGAAGCTCCATGATACATAAATGTGAACAGTAATGTGACCATTTCAGCTAGGAGCTTGGAGGAAAATAA
The DNA here is from genome assembly GCF_004115265.2 of Rhinolophus ferrumequinum. NCBI lineage: Eukaryota > Metazoa > Chordata > Mammalia > Chiroptera > Rhinolophidae > Rhinolophus > Rhinolophus ferrumequinum. The sequence continues at coordinate 5,904,946 of NC_046307.1, read as the reverse complement.
AATAGGGAGATGATGGGATTGAGGCTGGGTGGTTCAGAGAATGTCTCGGAGGAGTGGGCATGTGTGCTGAGACCCCCATGAGAAGGAGCCAGCCATGCGGAGGCCTGCTGAGGCGCCAGGCTGAGGCGCCAGGCCCGGGGCAGGTGTGAGCTTGGCAGGACGGACTGAGACGAGGCCTGAGGTGGTGGGTGGGCTGAGTGCAGTGCCTGTGCCCTCCACCCCGCCAGGAGCTGGAGCAGCAGGGCTCCATCCACACCAAGGGCTGCGTGGGCCAGTTTGAGAAGTGGCTGCAGGACAACCTGATCATCGTGGCCGGGGTCTTTGTGGGCATCGCCCTCCTCCAGGTACTGCTGAGGCCCCGCATGCTGCCCCCCCTACCCTGGGACCCCACCCCCCGCCCTGCATCTCCCTCACCTGCCCACCGTTTTACAGATCTTTGGCATCTGCCTGGCCCAGAACCTCGTGAGTGACATCAAGGCAGTGAAGGCCAACTGGTGAGACTGCCATGCTGGCCATGGCCACCTGCCTGGCCTTCCCAGGGACCCTCCACTGTGCCGTGATGGGCAAGGCTGCAGGAGGCGTTTCTGCTTGGACCTGAGCCCCACACGGGGCTCGTGTGCGGGTGTGCTGTGCGCCCGCGGAGAAAGCCACGTGGCTCTGCCCAGGCTGCCTGTCCTGGAGCTGTGTGCATGGAGGCGCGTGTGTCGGTGTGGGTGTGCACAGGGAGCCACTTCTTACACGTTGTGTGCTGAGCTCTCCAGGAGACTAGGAAGGGCCCAGGCTGGGGCACACTGTGCATGGCGACGGCGGGGTGGGCTTTGGGGCCTGCTGTTGCCAGAAACAGCCTCATGCAGCTCCAGAGCTCCCTTCTCTATTAGCTGTGACCTTGACCCTGCCAGGAGCCCACTTCAGCCTCAATGTCTCAGACTCTAAAATGGGTCCAAGAAGTTTCTCTTCCTTGCTTGCCTCTCAGGCTCAAACAAGATGATGGCTACAAACTACACAAATAAACAAAACCTTGAAAACCCCTGGCTTACGCCCACCATCTCGAAGGCTCTGTCAGCTTCAGGGCCCCTGGCCTGGACCCACCCTGCCCTGTTTTCTTTGGCCTGGGTCATGCATACATTTGAGCCACCCTTTAAAACTCGGTATATTTCACATAAAAGTCCACATCCCCAGCTTCTCGGGAAGAGGCAATCTGACCCCAGCAACTCTTCCGTGGCAGAGTCTCCTGGGACACACAGTCCCTGCTCTCGGAGGCCCGCCTGGCCCATTCCTTCTCACCTCCGTGCCCTGCCCAACTCATGGACAGGGGGGTGACCTCCCCCACCTCTGTAGGGTTATTCCTTGCTGACACTGCCAGGCTGCTGTGGTCAAGCCTGGAGTGAGGCCCAGGGATGGGAAGATTGGGGAGGCTGGACCCTGCCCTGAAGGGGCTGGTGAAGGGGCCGACCCTTCTGGGACTGAGACGGGTGCCAGAAGGCCCAGGAGGGTGGCTTAGGGGTAGTATAGAGATCAGCAAGGTTTGGGGAAGGAAGTAGCTGGAAGCCCAGAGCTGGGCACCCATGGGGTTGGGTAGCCTGGTTGGGCGGCCGTCGATGATTGTTGACTCCTGGGTTCACTACTTGGAATCAAATTCAGAATCTTCCCCGTGGCCTGCAGAGCGGCCACCAGAGGGCGCACCAGCACAGCATTCCCTGTGTCTGGCTTTCCTCTGGCAACCTCGGGGTGCAGCCAAGTGCCTGGTGTGTCCGCCCTGCTTACTAGTACTTTGGGTTCAGGAGCTTGACAGCTTCAAAAGGAGCCAACTGGCTCAGACTTGGGGAAGTCTAGCTGCTGCCCCCAGCTCTGCCTCTTAGCTGCATGGAGGAGTGTGTGTGGCGTGACTGTCGTAGCACTCCCTGGGCTGCCCTGTGTGGATGAAAGGAGCGCTTTGGGCTAGTTCCCAGATCTCAAACTCAGATGTCCCGAGGGCCAGAACGCTCATAGATGAATGAAGCAGGCCTTTGAGTAGTGAGGCCTTTGCAGTACCTTTGACTTTCCTAGTGTTACTGGAGCTGGGACACTGTTTTGTGACGAGCAGGTTGATAATGGCAACTGGCCTCGGGAGACGATAGGGTGTGTTGGGGTGCAGGGCAAAGCACAGATCCCCATCTGAAGTTGGTGGCTGTCATTAAGTTGTAGCTAAGTGCTCTGAAGTAACAATGCAGGTCTAATGTCACAAATCTGGAGAAACAGAAATCCAGATTTTTATGTAAAATATTTCAACTTTTAAGTTGTTGGCAACTAATGAAAAAAAATTTAAAAACGCTGCAAGCCAAACAAAAAGCGTGGGGGCCGGCTTTGGCCCCTGTGCCACTGTAGACCTCTCTGGGATAGTCACCCATCGGGGCCCCAGCTGCTCTGCCATTCAGGGATGCTGGTAGCTGCTGCCAGGTGGGCAGGGCGTCGGGCATGCAGCCAGCATCGTGGCTCCCAGATGCAGGCTGGACGTGTCCTGGGTCCCTGACAGGCGCCGGCTGCAAGTGTTTTATAGATGTTACAATAAATGCAATTCACAGTATTGTGCACGTGTCTCATGTTTTCAAATGTTTTCACTACCCCCCCACCCCAACTTCACAATCCCCTTGTGAGGTAGAGATTCTTTTCTGATGAAACCATGGCTCAGACAGGGGAGGAAGTTGCCCAGCACACAGCTGGAGAAGGCTCCCAGCTCTGGCCCCTTTCGTTGGAGTTTTGCACCAGACCCGTCCTGCTTTTCGGACACATCAGGGTGAAACCTGTGAACTCAAGTGCCCACCAGTAAGGGGAAGTCAGCTATCATTCCCCAAGTGGGAGGTGAGCAACCGCTTAGGTGCTGGGGATGAAGGGCAGGGCAGAGTCTGGCCCTTATGCTGCCTTGTGAAGGAGACAGCAGGCAAGTAAGCATTCATGTTGGGAATACGTGCTGTGGAGAATGCAAGAGTGATGGGCTAGACAATGACAGCTGGGCTGTGGGAGAAGGGACCCCTTGCTGGGGGGACCCGGGGCGGGGCTGCCGTCTCTGGGAAGCTCTGGGAGGATAGTGTTCCAGGTTTTGGTACCAGCTGCCCTAGAGGCCCTGAAGCTGGAGTGGGCTCGGCGTGAGGGAGGCTGGGGTCCAGGAGAGGACGGAGTGGGCAAGGGGCAGCGGGAATGGACAGAGGGAAGTGGTGGAGCCAGCTTATGTTTGGTACTAGGGTTCATGACATGGGATAGGAGTGACTGGTAGGGCTTGGTTGTGACCCTGGCTGGGACCCAGAGTTTTGCAAAGCTCAATTTTGCTGCAGGACATCCATGCATCCATCTACCCACCAACTCATTCCCCATCCGCTGCCATCCACTCAGGGAGGCACTGGCTGGGGGCTGGGGTTACTGAGGCAGCTCACAACTGCCCTTGCCCTCCCGAGCCCTCAGTCTCTTGGCAGAGGCAGATGGAACAGCTGCTAGTGGTGCAATGTGTACATGGTGACGAGCACATGAAGATCACTGCTAGGTGGGATATTACGCTGGCTACAGACAAATCTGTCCCCAAAGGAGAACTTAGAGCAGTTCTTTGCCTTGCACTGAGGAGCCCTTACATCCGGACCATTCCAGATGTGTAAAGAACACAAGGGAGCTTGTAAGGCCACCCCTGCACATTTCTCTAGGCGTGTCCCTGGGCCGTGTGGACCAGGGTAACCGTCCCACCCTCTGTCAGGGAGGTGTGCATGCTGGAGGTGACAGGTGTGCACTACCTGGCAGCCTGTGAGCTCCCCAGGAGCCCTGGGCCTGCCTCGTCTAACCGGAGTGGGGGCTTCCAGCTCTGTGTGAGGGCCTGTGACATTGGGCTGCCTCAGAGAGGGCCGGAGGGGGAACCGGAAGGGACAGAGAGATCCTGGGCTGGCAAGCTTTTGGATCTCTGGGTGAAGTGGTCAGATGGGCTAGGGAGGTCAGGTCAGGAACCCTCTCAGGATGGCCAGCGAGGCTAAGGTGGTACCTGCCTTGGAGGGAGCCACTCTAGGTGCCCACCAGAGGGCACCAAAGTGCAGCCAACACCTTCTCTTATTTGAGGGCAGAGGGGATGTGGGTGTGGGGGTCACTGAGGGGAGCCCCTGTGGCTGAGTAAGGCCATGTCATCATTCCAGAGACCTGGGGGTCCACTCTTTTGCTAAATCCAGGCCTTGCCACCCTCTGCTTTGTCCTTTCCAGGAACTTGAAGCAAACGACACTGCCCCCCGCCATACCCCCGAATCTCCCAGTGTGTTCCAGGAAACTTGAGCCCACCTTCCAGCTCCCACAAGTGGTGATGTCCGCCAGACAGAGCTGGGGGGGGGGTGTCACTTTCTCTAGGAGGCTGAAGCGACATGCTCCACCACATACACTTCTTTTCACTCATTCAGCCAGACTTACTGAGTGCCTACTATGTGCCAGACACTGTTGTACGCACTTGGGACACATAAGGGAATAAAATGGAGATCCCCTTCGTGGTGCTCAACCTCCAGACCCGGGGCCAGCAGCTTGTGTCTGCAAAGGGCCAAAGAGTAAATATTTTAGGCTTTCGGGCCACTCAACTATGCTTTTACAGCAGAAAGCAGCTCTTGACAAGACAAATGAACGGATGTGGCAGTGTTCCAGTAAAATTCTCTGGACACTGAAATTAGAATTTCATATAACTTTCAGGTGTCACAAAATATTATCCCTCTTTTGATTTTCAACCATTAAAAACACAAAACCATGCTTAGCCCTTGTGCTGTATAAAAACAGGCAGTGGGCTAGAATGGCTGACCCCTAACCTAGGACGGGAGACGACACACAGTGAGCTGCGTAACAAGTCACTCAGCTGGGAGAGGGTGTGAGTGCCTTGGAAAAAGGGTGAGTATGGGGCCTTGGCTGTGCGGAGGCGGGGCACGCCCTGGTATTAAATTGGGTACTCAGAGGGGGCCTCCTAGAGAAAGCAAGATGGAGCAAAGACTTTTGATTTTCATTTTAAATTATTTTGATAGCACAGGTAAAATAGACACCCAACCTACTTTAAAAATGCAAGAAACTCGGGTCCCTGTACCGCCCCATTCTGCTCCACTCCCCTCCCCTCCCCCAGCTGTGAGCTATAGATCCTTTTGGACCTTTTGCATTCTCCAAATTTTGCCCTCATATTATGTACCTGTAGAAAACATTCAGTATTGTTTTTTGTGTGTTTGAAGTGGCAGGTGACCGTCCCCCTCTCACCGTGTCTTGCTTTTCTGCCCTCACGATGTGTTTTGAAGACCCAATCATGTCTGTGCTTTAAAGCTGCTCATTTTGTGTGACTGTGGGGGCATTTTCCTGCAGGGACAAGCCATGCTTGCCTCTCCGTCCCTCACCTGATGGATGGTGGACAGTCTAGCTGTTCCTGCTCTGGGGCTCTTTCCACCCCAAGTCTCTGGTTAGAATCAAAGCCAAGCCCTGTTCCCTGGAGCAGCCATTGCTTTGCCGGGCAGGAGGACAAGTGCTACAGGAAAGGGTGCCTCCACATTGGGGCTGATGGCAGGTGGCCCCTGCAGGATGCTTCCCTGGCCTGGGGGCCTCATTTTGCTCCTCAGCTCAGGCATCAACCGGATATCATGCCCATTAGAGGTGTGAAAGCCACGCAATTAGCCCCTTGGCACTGCCAAGGCTATTGCCACAGCAATGCCTCCCTGGTCCACTGTGCAGCTAGGCAGGCAGATGGGGACCACAGCATCCTGCATACAGAGGGGCCTCCATGGTGACACGAGTGTCTAACCCTTGGCTGAAGACTGCTGTAGGTGCCCGGAGGCGTGGACACACCTGAACACCTGGGTCCCGTGTCTGGGGTGATCCTGTCTGGGAAATAGCTCCCCAGGCCTGCCTTCCGTCCAGGCCAGACCCTGCCCAGGCTGCCCTGGTATGCCCCACTCCCAATCTGTGGGAGTCTCCTAGGAATCGTGACTGGAGAGACGGGTCCCAACAGAGGATCCCAGCGGGCTTGCCTGTCAGCCAACATTTGCCCTGTACCTCTGAGTGCCAGGCTATGCTGGGAGCTGGGAGTCCGGCAGTGATTCCGACACAGTTCCTGTCCTCAGGGGGCTCACGGTCTGGTGGGAGATGCAGACAGGTGAATTGCCAGTCATTACTCGTGATTTATTTGTTGCGTAAGGTGGTGCAGGCATGTGGTTACAAACTGTAAACTGCAATGGAGCGTGTGTGCCAATCTCCCTCTAGCCTGTGTCCTCCCTCCCCCAGAGGCAGCCACAGTTGCCAGCCTTGTCCTGTCCTCCGGAGATATGTTCAAAAGCAGCTCTACTCAAGAAACAAAGCAAGTAGAACCCAGTCCACTCACTGCATGACTGCTGCACACTCTTCTGTCTGCATTTTTCACTGACCAGTATTTCTGGGAGACAATTGCATATCAGTATGTATAGATCCACCCAACTCTTTCCAACAACAGCAAACCCATACTAATAGCAAGAACTGATACCTACTATGTGCGGGGCACTCCGCTAAGCGCGCGTTGTTTATATTAACTGCTCTACTGCCCCTCTGCAGGCCAGGGGGCTGGGGACGCCCCACGGTGTGATGTGGCCTGACCAACTTTCACGGCCACTCCTGAGGGACATGCCGGATGTTTGCAGGCAGTGAACTCCCTTGTACTTTTATCTTTGGGCACTTGTATCTCGGAGGATAAATGCTTGGAAGTGGATGGCTGGGTTAAAGGGCACATGCATTTTAGATGTCCAGAGCTATTACCAAATTGCCCTTTGAGGAGGTCACAGCCATTTACTAAGGTGCACCTGCCCTCCCGTCCCAGCAGCCAGAGCCAGCTGCCTTACTCACCTTTCTGTCTTTACTAATCTGATAGAAGACATTTCCCCTCGTGATTTTCCTTTGCATTGCTCTTGTGCAGGAGGTTGGACGTGTTTTCATACAGATCAGTGTCACCCGGTATAGTCAGACTCATACAGAGTGAGGTCCAGTGGGGCCAGGCGTCAAAAAGGCTGGGTGGTTTTTCTTTCCAGGTGAGAATGGAGGTGGTCTAGGAGTGTTGCAGGCGAAGCATCCAAGCTGGCCCTTGGGGTGTGGGGTAGACACAGAGAAGGCATTCTTGACAGAGGGGAGGGCAGGGGCATTGGGATCCAGGCCTGGGGCACCCCTTTTCTCCACAGTGTCACATCTGCTCCCTGAGTCCCTAATCCCGTTTCCTCTGCTCCTGCAATAGCTTGAGCTTAAGTTCAGTTTCTGGGGGGTCTCTGCCCCCGGGGCCACCTACTAGGGTCCCCAGAGGGGGCCTGCCCCCCAAGCCTTTAGTGAGGTAACCTCCATCGCCCCTGTCTGCCCCTCAGCCTCCCCTGCACCTCTTACCCATCCCCGCCGCCGGCCAGGCAAGCGTACATCCTCATTAGCACGGTTCAGTGGCCAGCACTGGTAATTGATCTCCATCCGGCCCAGTGTGGACAGCAGCTAATGGGGATGAATGGGGCGGGAGGTGCTGCCGCTGAGGGATGTTCTCTCAGAGGCCCACACAGGGCGGAGAGGCGGGCAGGAGATGGAGATGCACTGAGCAGGCCCACGATTCAGCTGCGGAGCCTGCAGCTGCCTCTGCCTACCTCACATCCCCAGGCTGCTATCTGGTCCCCAACCTGGGCCCTGGGGCAGGATGAGCATGTAGGTGGGCAGAGTGGCTCTGGAATTCAGTCGCCCGCTGGAGCAGGGGCCGGGGCAGGGGCCAGTCTAGGAGGTGTTCAAGGATGGAATCCGAGGAAAACGATGAGTGTTGGGACCCCAAGGTAAGGCAGGCAGTGTCCCCAGTTAGTCATGTGTGGGGGAGGAGAGGAGACACTCCAAAGTTGGATTGGGCAGCCATGAAGCCGACCAGAAATAAGGATTCCATGATATAGTCAGTCAACAAATATTTAAGTGCTTACTGTACGCCAGGCACTTGGTAGCTGCAAGGTGACCAAGACAGTGAAGATCTTCCATGAGTGGGGGGAGACAGGAAAAAAAATACTTAAGGTGGTAATAAATGGTGATAAAAACTCACAAGAAAATAAACAGGGTTATGTGATGGGGGTGCATGAATGGAAATGGTGCTTCAGGAAGTAGGGGCTTTGGGAGGCACCATGTGATCTGAGATTGAATGGTGAGAAGGAAAAGCATTCCAGCCAAAGAGAACAGGAAGTGCAAAGGTCCTGAGGTAGTGTTTAAGGAAAAAGAAGGGACCAGTGTGGCTAGAGAATGGCCTGTGGAGAAGATGAGCTGATAATTCAGTGGCAATAAAGCCAAGAAGTTCATGGTGAAGGCCAGAAGCCCAGTTGCCAGGTCTGTGGGGTATGGTGGACAGAACACCTTTCCTGAGGTGGTGTTTGCCATACATAAAGGCAGGGAGTAAGGTCCCGCCTGAGTTAGCTGGGCTGGAGGACCCCAGGGAAGCCAGGCTGGGCAAAGACCCCTGTCACTCCCTGGTCACCGTGCCTGCAGATTGTGGGGGTGGCAGTGTTCCTGGGGTGTCTGGGCTAGCCTCAGCCTGACTTAGAGGGGACGTAGAGGACTTTTTGGCCATCCTGGGAGAAAGCGTCCAGTCCCTACTGTTTGTACAGTGGGCAGGCGTTTGCAAACCAAGGGTGAGATCTCACATGAAAGGACACACCAGACTCGTCCCCATTCTCTGAAGGCATGTTCACACCCCCATATCTTTGCTTTGGTTGTCTCCCCAATGCACAATGCCATCCCCCTTGGGCAGTTGCTTCACACCCTTGAAGGACCTACTTAAATGTTCCTTCATTTCCCTGGTTCTCCTCTCTCCTTCCTCTAGGCTCCTGCCTCCCCTCTACTAGAGCTCAGTGTAGTAGAGCTTTTGGATTACAGATCCTGGTAAAATATGATCTAGAAAAAAAATCTGATAAATTGTAACATCAATTTATGATTTTTTAAAAAAAAATCACAATTCCTTTGCAACTAGAAATAAAGGGAATTCCTTTAACCTGATAAAGAACAAATGGAACAAACATTATACTTAACGTTGAAATATTAGTAACAGGAAATAGGGCAAGGATGCTGACTGTCTCTGCTGCTCTGCGGCATTGCATTTGAGCCCGAGCCAATGCAATAACACAAGATAATACATAAGAAGTAGATAGACTAGGAAGGAAAAGATAAGGGACCATCTCTTTTATCTTGTTTCCAATTAAGCAGATACTCAATAACTGTTCATTACATTGAAGAAAAAGTCAGTGTGTCCTTAAGTTGTTGAAGGGGGCAGGGACAGAACTGATCCTCTAATAGCAAAAGTCTGAGAAAATTCACTGGTGCTCAACAGGTTCCATAATTGTGGTCCTGCCAAAAATACAGAAGCACGACATTTCCCTAAGACCAGAACTGAACGAGAGAGCTCTTGGGATGCCAGGAAAAGACTCAGTTTTCAAAATAATTGGTGTTGGTTCCAAAACTGGGATAAGATGTTTAGGTTGGTGGAATCTCGGTGGCAACAGCAGTAGATGGCACCTGGATTCTGCATCGGGAGCAGAAAACGGGGGCAGCAGAGCCTAACCAGGGGGAGCTGCATGGATAAGAGTCATGGGCCCCAGAAAATCTTTCTGCTCTTTCTCTTGGGGCACTTAGAGTTAGAATATCCTGCTGCTTTCCATGGGGTTCTAGAACACTGAGTTTAGTTTCCACTTCCTGTCTATTCCCTGTCAGGTTTGGATTCTTGATGTGTCTATGACATGCCCAGGAAAAGTAGCTCTGGCTCAGGACAAACTGAGTGTTGGGCATCTATTCTCTCTGCCTGGTCCCTGTCTCTTCCCCTATCTTCTGGAAATGGCACCTGGGTTTTCTTCAGGGGAGAAATCTCCCCAATCCTTTGTCCCGTTCTTCAAGCGGTGTGGGAACAGGACCCAGGCCTAACCAGTTCCATCTCTGTGGGGACAGAGCCCCAAAAAGCAGTTTCCAGGCTCTCGGCCTCACATAGAAAGGTGCTGGCTCAGGTAGTAAATGGCCATCGACTGTGATCAAATGGCCATCAGCTGTGGCTAGTTGGCCGTCAGCTGTAACCAGTGAGCCATTGGGCAATAATATAACTGCCGTAGCTAGGCTAGCAGAAAACGGGGGGGAGCTAGCAAGAAGATGGTGGCTGAGTCTGCAAGCGGCACAGTGAGGGTTGAGAATTGTGTTGCTCCTGGTTCCTGTGTCTCCAACCCAGCCGCCAGTGAGAGTATAGTGGTGTGACTCCCCTACCTATGGCTCCGTGGGTGTTCCTTTTTGGCCTCACCATGTCCTGCGTTCTTATGTGGGGAGTGGGACCAGAGACCCCGCCTGACACCCCACATGACAATCTCCTTGGCCATGGAGAATTGGGCAAAGGACGCCTGCTTTCGAGTCTGCTGAGACAAAGCAGTTCCCTCTCCTTGGAGTTATGGGGCTGTTGGTGACCACCTTCCTGCTCCTAGTCCCAGAGAGCAGGTGACATGGAGAAATAGGTCAGGAGAGGGTGACCAGCCTTGGCCTGGGGACCACACTTGAGCCCTAGATCTAGCCATATCTGAGGCAGAGCTTTCTTGCGCTTTCCAATGACACGAGCAAATAAATTTGCCTCTCTTCTCCCTCTTTTTGGGTCTAAGTTCTTTCAAGTTGGGTTTCTGACATCTGCAACCAAGAATTTGATTGACACAATGGCAATGAGAATGTCTGGGTGGGAGAAGTTGAAGTTCTGGATCATACTAGCCGAGGTTGGCATCCCTTCCTCTTTTTTTTGTCCCGTGATGACCCTTCCAAGGGGGCTGGTCCCAAGATCCCAAGAGGAATGGCAGAATGATCAGACATCATGCTTAGTCATTTTTGTATAGTTAGCTTCGTTGAGGTATAATTTATAAACTATGAAATGTACCTATTTTAAGTGTATATTTCATTGAGTATTACAAATTTATTTCCCTTTGTAACTCCTTCCGAATCAAGATGGAGAATGTTCCACCACCCAGAAGGTGGCCTGTGGTCCTTCTTAGTCTCTGTTCCTCCCCCCAGACAACCACGGACCTGCTTCCTGTCACCAAGGGTTAGAGTTTTTTCCTCCAGGGTTTTTCATATGCAGTCATTCCTCAGTATTCACATACTCCACATTTGTGAACTCGCTTACTTGCTAAAATTTATTTGTAACCCCCAAATCAATACTGCCAGTGCTTTTCTGGTCATTCACAGACACGGGCCGAGTGGTGAAAATTTGAATGTGCCTGATGCACAGACTCCCAGCTGAGGCAACGCTCTGCCTTTTTGTGTCAGCTCATACACTGGAAATCTCTCCTTTTTGCAGTCTATTTAATGCCATGGTTTTCACATTTTTATGGTTTTTTTGTTGGTGGTGGCTTTGTTGTTTAAAATGGCCGCCAAGTGTGGCGCTGAAGTGCTGTCTCATGTTCCTTAAGTGTGAGAAGCCTGTGCTGTGCCTTACGGAGAAAATACGTGTGTTGGATGAGCTTCATTCAGGCATGGCTTCCAGTGCTGGTGGCCTTGAGGTCAATGTTGATGAATCAACAATATATATTAAATAACATCTCTTTAAATGACACATACAACAAAGTTATGTATTGACTGGTTGATGAAAATGCTATGGCCAGAGGCTCCCAGCAACCGAACCCAGGAGCAATGGCCCAGCACAAATTCAGTGCCTGTGGAGACTCTGGAGCACGACAACCATGAGTAACGAGAAGCGACTTTGGTTGGGACATACGAGTACACATGCAGCCCCGTGAGTCTGGCTCCGCCACTCACCATAATGTTTCTGAGATTCACGCATGTCGTTGGGTGTATCATGTTTGTCCCTTTTACTGCTGAGAGGTGCTCCATCGTGTGGGTACACCTGGCCTTTATTCATTCCCCCGTGGATGGGACATTTGGATGGTGTCTAGTGTGGGGCGATTATGAATAGAGCTGCTATAAACTTTTGTGTACAAGTCTTTGTGTGGACAGATGTTTTCATTTCCATTCCAAGTATTTTCATATGAGCAAAATAAACATAATATTTGCTTAATCCTTACAATTGTCCTCTAAAGCAGACTCATTTTGTACCTGAGAAGATGGGGGCTCAGGGCTGTGCTGGCCCGCCGAGGTCACTCAGCTCACAGCTTCTGCCTGCCGCCTCTTCTCTGGCGGAGACCTGAGGGTCTCTAGTCAGGCTCGTCCCTGTGCTGGTGTGGGAAGGACATCTGTCACTGTCTCTCCACAGGCCTCAGGTTCCCCAGCTGCACAATGTGTAGCTCCAGTTCCCTCCAAGGAGCCCTCGGTTTTCCAAGCCTGTGATCCTAACCCTGCTGGAAGCCTGAGCAAAGGGGCCAGGCCCAAAGCAGCCGTTGGGAGGCCGAGCTGGGCTAGAACCAGGAGTGACAGGGTCTGGAGGCTGGCTTGTTGGATTGTGGGGCTTCCGCTGCCCCAAATCCACTCCCCTTGCTGTAGGTAACAGGGCCGTCCTCCTCCTCCATCAGGTGCAGCCTGCAGGGACTGTCTCCCAAGGCCTTACCCAGACAGAGGACAATCACATGCTCATCTCTGTCCCAGGGCTTTGAGCCAAGCAGAGGGAGGCCTGACACAAGAACTGCCAAGTGGACGGACCGGACTCCAAGCAGCACTTGCTCCTGGCTCTTTCCAGGCCTGGGTGTTCTGCCTGCTCTTAATTCAGCAAGTTGCCAGACAACCCCCAGTGTATTCTGGGAGCTTTCTGTTGCTTGCAGTCAGTTCACCCTGCTTACCATGCTTACTATTCCCCTCCCTCGTGGACTTGAGGCCTCAGCTCCAGCTTGTCTCTCAGGAGTCTCTTCCTCTGGACTTTCCTCAGCATGAGAGAGAGCATCGTACTTAGGAGCAACTGGTGCAGAGGGAGGGGTCCCAGGCTTGGGGACGGAAGATGTGGATTTGGGTACTGACGTGTCAGTTGCCCTCTGGGGCTCATCTTCCTCGTCTCTAAAATGGGCACCCTTACCTATTTCATTCACTGTCATTGACTGCCTCATATGGGGCAGGCGCTGTCCCTGGTGCTGGGGAGACAGTGGGGGGAGCAGACTTGGTTGGGCCCTGCCCTACTGGAGAGGGGAGGACAATAAGATGTCACAGTGGGGTGAGAGGACAGAGCAAGTCCCAATACCCTGGAGGCCAACTAGGGGCATCGTCCAGACTCTTGGGTCAGAAACCGACCTTAGCCCCCTCAAGTAAGGGGAATTTATTGGAAGGGCAGAAATTAGGGCAGTGCTGGGGATCTAAGTAGTGAGAACTGAAAGGAAAGTCTTTTTAGGGGGTGGCCATCAGGATGAAAAATTTTGCTGAAGAGTCAAAATCGTTGAGAAGGGTCTGCCTGGCCTCACTGGCCTGCGACAGTACCCACCAGGGTACAAGTGCTCATGATTGACAGCCTGGACTACCTGTGGAGGGGAAGGGGTGAGTCCTCTGGTGCTGCACCCTGAAAAGTAGGAGAAATGCAGGGAAGGAAAGAGCCACAGTTGTCCCTTGGTTGTCAGGCAAGGATTCATGGGAGGCCCACAAGTCCACGGAAAACCGAACTATAAGCACAGAGGTTTTTGGTATCGTAGGGCTCAGGAGGGGAGGTGGCCTCGCCTGCAGCCTGTACCTATGGAGTAGCTGCCCTCAGGAAAGGATACCAATCTGTTCTTTTGTGGACACAGCATTGGAACCTAGAAGGGGCTCCACGGGTGTTTGGTCAATGCAGGTGGAATGAATGAGACTCCGCTCGTTCGTTAGTGCCAATTACGCAGCGCTTGGGCCTGGAGGCTGCTGCCAAGCCCATCCCATGCGGCCCCTGACTTCCCGAATTCAGAGTTGCGCAGTGGAGACAGACGTGCCCCAGACTAGAGATGGAACAAGACACAGTTGTAGCCCTGTCACTGAGGCATGCGGCCAGTGCCATGGGAATGCCCAGGACGGGTGGTGGTGAGCCTCTATAGGCGGTTGGGGGGCTTCCAGAGGAGGCCTGGGCCAGGAAGGCTGAGAGGGGTGGTGAAAGGCTGTGGTAGAGAGAGGGGGGCATTCAGAGGGGAGGGGGTGCTGGCTTTTTATCCTGGGCACTGCCCCTGCCCTGGGGGCCTTCGAGGGAGCTGGAGATGGGCATAAGTGTCCGGTGGGTGATCTGGAAGGGGGGGTGGCCAGGCAGGGAAAGGAGGATGGGGGTAAGAGTAGAGAGAGCCCTGGGTGAGAGGCGAGGAGATGGGGGCTTCAGGCCCCTGCTGGCTGCAGAGGACACCCCAAGGTTACCTTGGCCTGTGGCTCCGGGCTGGAGCTGCTGCCAGCAATGACAACAGTGAACCAGCAGCCTCTTTGAGTTTTATTATCATTCAAATGAGGACGTGGAGAGGTATTTCATTTGATTGGTAGAATAATAGGAGCCATTTATCTACCTTCTTTCAACCTTTCATATCTGTTTCACTATTTTATGGGATCGCATACATCATAGTAAAGGCAAAAATGTATTTTTTTCCCCTTGACTTGGGGCTGGGGGGTGCAGCGGGGATGGGAAGGAGGAAGGAGGCTCTCAGAGTGGCTGGCAGGAGCTGAAGGAAATGAAATCGAAAAAGACTATTATTGGTGACAGTTACATTTGAAAGGGAATAAGAAACTCCCCAGTGAGCCTCGGATGAAGAGTTTTAAATGGAAGATCTAACAGTTCCAGCTCTGGGGTCTGCCGGAGAGATGGGACTGAAGGAAGGCCTGAGGGGTGAGGGGTGAGGTAGGGGGAGTGGAGGCCGGTGGGGAGCCCAGAGTGAGGCTGACACAAGGGGCATGTGGCCCAGCTATTGGAATTCTTTGTCTTTTTTCAGTTATGATAAATTACACATGTCATACAACGACCATTCTCCTTTTGAAAAAATGAGAACATTCCAGGTAAAGCCTCCTGTGACCAGCAGCCCCACCTCTTCTTTCCTTTCCCCAGAAGAAACTGCTCTTAATATTTTTTTCCTCTTAATTTTACAAATATAAAAAGATACCTTAAAAGAGGTAATAGATTTCCACCCCCATTCTTAAACTATGTCATTCAGCTCCTTGTCTTTTGCACTCAGTGTTTGCAAGCTCTGTGTGCATAGATCCACATGGGTCTCCAAATGTCCCGGAACTGCCATGTGGTTCTCCCTTCCACGGCGAGCCCGTGTTTTAGCCACCTTGACAAACACTTGGGTGGCTTCCAGCTTTTCACAATTACAAACCATGCTGCAAGGACCTTTGTCCTCTTCCTGGGCACCTGGGTTACTTTCTTGAGGGCGGGTGAGCAGTGAACTCGCTGGTGGGGAGGGGCGTGCATTTTCAGCTGGAGGAGACACTGCCCAATTGCTGCCCAAAGGGGCTCCCCTGTGGAGCTCCAGCCAACTGCCTGCCTCCCAGGTGGTTGACACTTGGATTCCTGCCCAAGTGGGTAGAAGACAGGGGAGCAGCAAGGAGCTGGATGGACAGGGCATCAGAGTGGAAGGGAGAGAGACCTTATCCCCTAGAGGGACCCCCAGAGCTCCAGGTGTCACTCCATAAGGTGGAGGGCAGGATTCTAGTGAGGCAGGCAAAGGAACAGCAGGCATGACCCTGGACGTGACGGTGGGGCCACAGGCAAGGGCTGGAGGGTGGAATCAGAGGGCACTGTGTGGTTGGCGGGTTGCTGGCTAGCTGAATCTGTGGACGGGGGCAACACAGGCAGGGGCTGGAGAGCACGGGTATGCAGGGATCCTCCAGGGAACCTGGCTCCCTGAAGGCAGCACAGGGACCCAAGGGTCCAGCTGAACGTGGGAGACTTCGTTCAGACCCACAGGGTTGGCTGAGGCCCCGTCCATGGGGCAGCATTTGGGGCCCAGCCCTCAGGGATGTGGGGGTTAGTTAGAGTAATGGGGGCAGTGGCCTAGTAGGGACCAGGTTCTCTATTCTGGGATGAGGACTCAGGTTCCAGAACTCTCTGGGGGTTCAAATTGCAAAGATTACAAAGGACAGTTGCTTTTTTTTTAAACAGCTCTATTGAGATATAATTTATATACTACACACTTTCCCCATTTAAAGTGTACCATCCAGTGGTTTTTAGAGTATTCACAGATCTTCATAACCATCATCACAGTCAATTTAGAACACTTTCATCACCTCCAAAAGAAACCCTTTAGCTATCATCCCCATGTGCCTCCAACCCGAGGCAATCACGAATCTGCTTTTTGTCTCTATAGATTTCCTGTTCTGGACATTTCATATGAATGGAATCAAACACTATGTGGCCTTTGTGTCTGGCTTAATTCACTCAGCATAATGTTTCAAGTTTCATCCATATTGTAGCCTGTGTCAGTACTCCATTCCGTTTATGGCTGAATCATTTTCCATTATTATTCCATCATTACAGCAGAATGATATTCCATTGTATGGACAGACCACATTTGTTTGTCCATTCATCAGTTGATGGACATTTGGGTTGTTTCTACCATTTTTTGACTATTATGAATAGCGCTATAAACATTTGTGTCCATGTTTCTGTGGACAGATGTTTTCATTTCTCTTGGGTGTATACCTAGGAGTGGAACTCCTGGGTCACATGGCAACTCTGCGTGTGAGAAACCTCCAGACTTTTCCAAAGTGGCTGCACCACTTTACGGTGTGGGAGGTCTTGATTTCTCCACATTTCTTGCCAGCGCGTGTTACTGTCTGACTTTTTGATTCCAGCCATTCTAGTAGGAGGAATTCTTTTTGAGGCAACTTCAGAAGCTGGTGGCACGAGCTGGGTGCACCTCTGGGCTCCAGGCCCCTCAAGAACTTATCTAGGAGAGAGGCGGGGCTTTCTCACATCCCCAGCTCTGCTCTCTGCTGGACCTTGGCCACATGAGGCAGCTTCAGCCACTTCCTGACCTGAGCTTGAACCTCTTTCCGTCAAATGCCCCAGGCTGTGTTAGTCAAGGTTCTCCAGGGAAACTGGAGCGAGAGAGATGGATTGATTGATTATAAGGAATTGGCTCACATGATTATGGAGGCTGACAAGTACCAAGATCTGCAGGGGGCATTGGCAAGCTGCAGACCCACGAGAGCCCCTGGTGTCCTTCTAGCCTGGAGGCCAGCAGGCTCAAGACTGGGAGAAGCCGATGTTTTAGTGGAGATTGAAGGCAGGAAAAAGCCACTGTCTCAATTCAAAGGCAGTCAGGAAGGAGGCATTTTCCTTACTCAAGAGGGTCAGCCTTTTTGTTCTATTCTCATCCTTCCACGGACTGGATGAGGCCCACCCAAAGCAGGAGGGCAATCAGCTTGTCAGTCTGATCGCCTCCAGAAACACCCCACAGACACACCCAGAACAATGTTTGACCAAATATTTGGGCACTTTGTGACCCAGTCAAGTTGATACATAACATGAACCTTCTCTGCGGCCCTCAGTGGCCAGCTCAGCAATCGATTGACTTTCAGGTGTAAGTCAGCACATTTCCTCTTGTGATGGAAACAGGCGTAGTGGGGCTTAGTCAGTGGGGACCAAAAGGTGCCTGACTGATGCCATCAATACTTTTGAGGGGCTCAGAGTCCAGGAGCCGGGCAGGGGCCAGGTGACACCCTGATGTGACCAGACAAATGAGCCCTGTCTGGAGTCTGCCATCTTTCCTCTGAGTTGGGATCCCTCTGCCAGGGGCTCCTGCTTCCATTAATGAAACTGGGACAACTGTGCCCTAAGTTTCACTCTCTCCCTGGAGGTTTCTCCTTCTGATTCCTGCCACCCCTCCCTCAAGGGTCAGTAGCAAGTGCTGCTTTTTGTGATATCCTGGCTCCCATGTGAATAACCGTTTCATGGGTCCCCTCAGCTTAGCTTTGCCATTGCTGGGACCTCACAACGGGATAAACAACAGAACCCGAGAGGCCTAGCTCCGGTTGGCCTGCTCCTCCAGCCCTGGTTTCAGACCCTGGGCCTTGTTCACCAACTGCCAGTCCACGCTCTGGATTTCCAGGTCCTCTTGGCCTCTGTGTGATGGGCTGGGCAGCTTTTCGGGCCTCTCCCGGGGCTCCCCACCAGGCATCTTGAATCCTTGATGGATCTGCCCCAGAGGGAGGGACCCACTTTGGCAGCCCCCATGCGTGGCTCTCAGCATAAAGTATCACCAAAAGTGGCCTTGTGTCCCCAGGGATCTGGCTTCACCCAGCCATCCTGGGGCGGGTGACACTGTGAACTCTTCCCCCTAGTGGGCCGGTGCTGCCTGCAATGCTCTCGCTACCTTAACACATTGCCCACCACCCACAGCAACCAGACCCGGCCTCAGGGGGTGCAGGTTACACAGAGAAGCAAAGAGAAACAGAAGGTGTTAAATCTTAGCTTGTGAGCTTCCAAAGGCCCAGGTCCCATCATAAACAGGAAATCTGGACCACTACCTGCCCAGTGCATTTTTTGCCCTCACCACAGAGAGATGAGGTTAAAAATTCTGGCTGACTGGGTGTGTGTGTGTGTGTGTGTGTGTGTGTGTGTGTGTGTGTGAGAGAAAGGAGTGAGCTGGGCCTGCTGGAGTCTCCTGTGTGTGTGCTGGGGCGGGGGACAAGTCCTGGGGGGACAAGTCCTGGGTGGGGATCTGGGGAGGAATAGCCTCTGGGGGAGCTGGGGATCTGATTGAGGGGGCACCTGAGCCTTGTTTCCTGGCTGGGTGAGGTCCCCAGATACCTTGTGCCCTGACAAACTGTGGTGACAGGAGCTGAGAGGTGACTTGGAGCGAGGGTTTGAGACAATCCGGTGAGCATCCCAGCTGCAGAGCACTGAGGGAGCAGCCGTGGCCTCCCAGCTGTGATGAGAGGAGGCCACCATCAAAACCGTCTTGGCCTTTACAAGCAGGGATGAGATGGGGACACAGACACCACGTCAGCTGCCAACCCTGAAGGGAGGCGACAGCCAAGAACCAGATGCCCCCGTGTGTGTCTTGGGGGTGCCAGCAGGGTCAACATGGACCTATGACCCATCTGTCACTGCCCCCGCCCATGTTCTGGCACCACCCATGTTTGAGGGAATCTGGGAACAAGGAGATGAGGGAGAGGGGATCCTGAATCCATTCAGTTTGAACCCTAATTGCTGAACTGACCAAGACTTATTTTCTGCTGCTGGGCAGAAAATGGAGATTTGAAATAAAGATTACTGACAGTAGGAAGATACGGTTGTGGTTTTGGCACACTTGGGGCAGTGCCTGAATATTCATACCCACAACCCACAGCTTAATTTGGGACAGTGACTGGGGCACTCCCAGGGGGTCACAGAGGCACAAGGCAGGGCTCTCCCCCCACCTGGGACATGCAGATGGATGCTGGCTGGACCTGGATGTGCCCTCCCCATTCTCCCTCCTCAGGACCCATCCACTTGGCAGAGCGCAGGTTCCAAGTAAGTAAAGGGGCTGTGTGAGTGCTGAGCAGAGCCATTCATCTTTCTGCCCCCCGGGGGTCCCTGTTTGGTGAGTGACACTGACAGGAGCTGGCGATGAGGAGGGAGGCAGGAGGCAGGCAGGGCAGCTGGGTGACCTGACAGTCATAGGAGAGCCCTGAAGGCCTGGGGGCGGAAGAGGGCGTCCTTGTGCAAGTACGGGGCAAGGACTCAGCAGACTTGGCAGCTCCAGAGATCCCGGGCAAGTCCCTCAGCTCTCTGAGCTTCAGGTCCTCACCCCACACAGGGTGGGCTCTGCTATTTCTGCCTGACCCCATATTTCTCCCTGAACGATCCTCACTGGGAAACCTTCGTCTCCCCATCATTCAGACAGGGCTGACCCTGGTCTCAAACTTCAGGTGTAGATAGGTGATCCAGGCCTGGCCCACAAGACTATATTCTGCGCCTTTGATGGAACTGTTGGCAAAGAGACGCTGGCTCTCCCTGGGGTGGTGAGCGGTGAGTATGGAGCTTTGAGCTGCTGAGGGGTGGGCTTGTCTGAGAATGACTACGTCAGAGGAAAAACAGAACTGAGAGATGAAAGAAATGGAGTCTGTCTCAGTCAGCTCAGGCCGCCGTCACAAAATACCATGGACTGGGTGGCTCGAACAACAGGCATTTGTATCTCACAGTTCTGGGGGTTGGGAGTTCCCACATCAAGGTGCTGGCAAGGTAGATTTCATTATGAGGCCTCTTCTCCTGGCTTGTAGATGGCCACCACTGTGTCCTCACATGGTGGGGGTGGGGCGCGAGAGAGTAGGCTCTCCTGCCTCTTCTTATAAGGACACGAATGCTATCAGATCACGGCCCACCTTTATGATCTCATTTAACCTTGATTTACCTCCATATAGGCCCTATCTCCAAATACATGGGGGCTGAGGTTTCAACATAGGCATTTGGGGGGGGTCACAAACATTCAGTCCATAATGGAGTCCAAGAAACATGGTTTGCACCCCTGGGTCCAGCTATGTCTGAAGCCCAGATCTACCCATGGGTTTTTCAGTTACATAAGCCCTTCCATTTCAGGCCAGTGTGGCTTGGGTTTCTACAACTGAGGGAGTCCCGTGACAATTGTCATAGATACTACTTTATATACATAGGTATTACACACTTAGCACCCAGCAGGTGGGGAAGAAGTGTTCATTTGGACCTTGGAGAGAAAGCACATGTGTTTAATGAGAGAAGGGAAACAGGCAGGAGGGAATGAGGAGAAGACAAAGAAAAGCAAATCAGTAGAGGGCAGAAAGGACGCAGAAAGTGTGAAGGGACAACAGGAAGCGTCATGTGGAGGGAACGTGAGGAGAGAGCAAAGAAGCCAGGACTTGTTGGAAACGTTTGGTTCCTGGGAAGCTAAGTTCCTGAGCTGTTTGCTGGTGGTGTTGAGGAAGAGTCTGAGGAGAGGAAGCCCTGGCGTGGGCTGGGCCAGTGAGGCCACGCTGAGTCAGGTGGCTGCAGCCTGCCCGTGCTTCACTGCACATTGTCCCCTGTCACCCGTGTCATCTTTTAAAAGAAGTCAATCAGGTCAGGTCTCTTCCCCACTTTACCTCCTCCTGCCCCTGGCTTCCTATCACAGAGAATAAGGGGCAGCGCCTCCCCCTCCCCCAATGACTGCGCACACCAGCTGTCACCAGCTGGGCCCCTGCCTTACTGTTCTCCTATGAGCCAAGTCCCACTGCCAGCCCCTTGCACCTGCTGTCCCGCGCCTGGAATGCCTTCTCCACTGACCTTCACCTTCAGCTCTGTCTTCCCAGCCCAGCTTTCCTCTTCAGAGGGCCCCCCTGGGTCCCCTCCAGAGCAGTTCTGACGTGTGATCCCAGGATCCTGTGCTATGTCACCACCACCGGAAATGAGCTCACGCAGTTCCTTTCACTTGGGTGTTGATGGTCTCCTCCTACCCATTGGCTGGGACCTCCTGTCTGCTCACTGCTGCCTGCCAGGCCTGGGGCAGAGCCCAGCACGGAGCAGACACTCAGCAGAATCCCTGACTGGATACCGAATGCCCCTTGAGAACTCTGCCCAGCACTGGGCAGAGTCTCCTGGCTACAAACCCAGGTGTGCAAAAATGGCTCTCAGGTTTTTGAAAAAGAAACTCAATTTCTATCTTAGCCCCATTATAGTAAATTCAGTGGCGATGTAGTCAGTTTGGGGTGTTCTTGGTCACTTCTGGGTCTCCTCGGTCCCGTCAAGCGCCCCCTTCTCACTAGGGTTGCACTTGAGATGGGACAGGGGCCCATGAAGGGTCAAGGCCTCAAATGGGGAGGGGCTCACCTGGCCCTGTGCCAGCATCCATGCTGAATCCATGTTCCCCAGGCTCCCCGCCCTCCACACTGGCTGCTGCTGAGATCTCCTGTCCTCTCCATCCAAGGTCCATTCCCTGCCACATGTCCCTTTCTGGCCACGGCGTCCCTCGGTACATTCCAGGGCCACTCTGGTGACCGTCTCACTCCAAGACATTCTGCCTCAATAATGCATACGGGGACCCTCCGAGCTGCCCAGGCCTGTCTGCCTTGACCCCTCCCTAAAACAGTTTCTTATGTCCTGCTGGCTGGGGGCCGGGTGGGTGGGGGTCTCTGTGGGCCATGATGCTCCCCAGTCTTTGCTTCAGAACTGAGGCACAGTCCTGCTGCCCTGGGACCCCCAAACTTCGCACATGGCCAGGCTACCTTTCCCCGCCTCTCCCAGCTGGGAGGGGGCAAGACCCCTCCTCCTACGTCACTCCAGGGCTCTGGCCAGCCTGGAGGTCGTCCTAATGTGCTTTGACCAGAAACTGCTCTGATTTGTTGCTTGTGACATAAATGTTAGTCCTAGGCCATCCCGGGCTCCCTGGGGTCCTCAGAGAAAGGGGGATGCTGAGCAGAAGGGACAAGAAGGGGTGGAAGGAAGAAAGATGCTGGGGTACCCCCACTCCAGCTTGTCGGGATGAACCACAAAGGGGGTGAATCTGAAAGGTCCGGGGTGCCCAGCATGTGTGAGCAAGGCTGGCACAGAAGGGGTATGCTGAGGGGTGGGGGCTGGGCAGTGGGCTTCATCTTGCTTTAAGCCGTGGCAGGACTGAGCTGGATTCCTGTTTCCGACAGATGGAGGCTGCAATGCAGCTCTGCTCCAGGCCGAAGCTCAGGGGATGGGGCGGCTGGGAGACCCACCCCCGTACGGCCCCTGCAGCCTGCAGTGGAGGTCCCACATGCCTGCCCCTTTCCACTTCACTGACTCTTCATCAGATTTTCCATCTCAGCCTCCAGCCTCCAGTGCCCACCTCCCCACCCAGCATTGCTTAATTTCCCTGTCTCTGCTGCAATTTATTATTTAAGTCTGCAGAGAGACCAGAGTGAAGCGGGCTTCCTGGGAGACAGGCTGCAATGGAGGAAAGAGGCTGGCCTTGGTGGGATCTCCTGGGGCAACCGAAGGATACCTGCTGTGGGGGCAGAACCGGGGCTGGGGGGGCCCCAGGAGGCCGCTGAGCCCAGTTCCAGCTTGGGCTCTCCACTGAGGCATCACCCACCCAGAGAGGTCCCTTGAAGAGTGGGGACATTTTAGCAATCCCCCAGCTCCCAAGCTCGTCAGCTGATGGGTTCCAAGAGGGTTGGAGATGCCAAGGCTTAGCTGCCAGGCAGCCTCCAGGAAGATGGGTTTCGTGCAGCTCCTAGGGAGGGTGGATTTAAAGAAAACCAGGGTTGCATTTAAAATCCAGGAGATTTCATATAAATACATGGATTTCTAGCTTCTGAAAAACTAGTTGTCAACACTGAGCTGCCTTCCACGAGGCAAACTTGGGTGCAGCCGCGTTTGGAAGGGGCCCGCACGAGGCTTATCCACAGCCCTGCTTGCCTCTTCGCTCACCTGGGCCTGCCTGACCCTGGGGACATCTGGTCCCCTGCTGGCACGTGGCACAGCAGAGGCTGGAAAGGCCGAGCCCCCTCCTTCTCCCTCGGCGTTCTGTGGGTTTCTGGAGGGCAAGGACTCCCTCTCTTCTTCTTTCTGCCTCTGCCTGTTACTCATTGCAGTGCCAAGCCCGGTGCCTGGCGTGTGAAGGTGCTGAATAAATACATTCTCAATGAGCAGCGGAATGAATGAGTGAAGGAATGGTGGTGTCTGTGCAGGGTTACGAGGCTGAACGCCATTTGAAAAGACGAGTCTGGATCGTAGGCCAAGGAAGCAGAGGAACGGAGGCTGGGGCACGGGAGGTGTGCAGGGTGTGCACGGTGGGGTGCGGTGGGGTGAGGGCGGGGTGTCACCTGGGCAGGGAGGTCACCTGGGGCTACCTGAAGGCCAAGCTAAGGAGCTGCAATTTATTATCCACTCACGTGAGCTTAAAAAATCCAGAGTGTGGGGACCTGTCCAGACCCACTGGGTCAGACGCTTCCGGGCAGGGTGAGGGAATCTGTGTTTTCAAAAATGTCCCCCTGGGTGAGGGACATGAACAGGCCTGGGACCCAGGCTGTGTGGTCAGGCGGTGACCATCTGTGCCACAGGTCTGCCGCTGTGTCCAAGTCCTTTCCTGTCCCCACACCACCCGGGGCTGGGGGTCTCTCTAAAGCTATTGTCACCCTACTGAGTGCTGGACAAGCCTGAGTGTTGGTGTAACCATCATAGCCTCTCAGCATAGTTTAAGTAAGGTTTAGAAGGAAGGAAAAATATGAAGTGACTGTGTTTGTTTTGCCCAAGCAAAATCCATTTATAAAGTGCAGCACTTGTTTAAGAACAAAACAACAGTTATTGACAAAATATAAGAAAATAAATTAAAGCAGCAGCTCTTTAAAAGGACTCTGTCTGATAATTTGATATTTTCCCCCTTCTTCCCTTAAAGGGCAGAATGACATAATCAATCTTACTGTTCCATAGTCTGTCTCGTTACAGCTTTTTCTTAAGTAGAGAGAGAGAGAGAAAAAGAAGAAATGGAAAGAAAATGAAGTGTCATCTGTAGTACCATCACCTCCCACCCCATCACAGGTCCCACTCGGTCCCTGTTTCTACCCCAGCCTTCTTGTCTTGCTGGCAGCCCAGTCCTGGCCCCATGCTGCCCCAGCCGTGTCATCCAGATGTGACCAGCGTGCTTGGTCAGCTCTGGGCTTCTCTTGCCCAACCTGTGGCGACCCTGTCCTGGCCCCCAGCCCACGAGTGGGTTCTCATATACATTTCTCATCCTGACAGCCTCGTTCAAATAGCTGATGTTTTTCATGAGAAAAGCACAGAGGAGGATACGTGTGTGCTGAGGGCAGACACAATTTGCACCCGCAAGTGCACCCACACTGTGGACAACACCTTCTTCCAACGTATGCAGGACCTCAGTTGGAGGGGGCTCCCATACCCCTCGTTACAAGACCCCCCCCGAATGCTGCCCCTGTTGTGGCCACAAGCCATTCCCATCAGCTGCACACACGGGGGGCCTGATCCTCCGTTGGTGGCACTGACTACCCCGACCTTGACGACAGGTAAGGTTTCTTAGGAATCAAACCAGCTTTAAAAGCAGTCCCACCTGTGCCCTTGGCCAAATCCTCGCACCCCTGTAAGTTTCTCCACGTGGAGAGCGAGGTCAGTAACAGGCAGAGGTTATTGTGAGGACTGAATGAGCAGCCACATATAGAAATAATAATAACAACAATAATAACATTTTATAATTGAGTACTAGCTCAGTGCCTGATCCTGAGTTGTAATCTTTTTCTGACGTTATTGGATGACAACTTCAGTTCATACTATTCTTAGCCTTATTCCACAGGTGAGAAAACCGAGGTGCACAGAGGTAGGTTAACTGCCTGTGGTCTTGCAACTAGTAAGAGGAAGAGGTTTTGGGGGGGGGGGCTTTTCGGAACCCACACCCCCCTTGCTAATGAGCCCCATTTCCCTCTATAAAAGTCCCCAGTAGGTATGGTCTTCATGGGCGAGCTGTGATGGTGCCTGCCGCACACAGAAGGAGCCTGGAGGCAGCGTGTCCCACGCTGTGGGGCCAGGAATGAAACTCAGGTGTGAACCTCAACTCAGCCTCCGGTCCCTGGTTTCCTAGACCTGGTCCGCCAGCTCCTGGATTCGGGGAGCTCCACATATACCTTCCCTTTTTGCTTAATACTGGTGGCCACCTCCGTAGCTTGCAACCCCAGGACTCTACTGCAACAAAATAAGTGGTAATAATAACATCAAAAGTAGCCATCATTTCTTAAGCATCTACTATGTGCAGGCTCCTGCGATAAAGGGCTTTATATACATTACTGTGTCTCGTCCACTCCACACTCCTGTTTTATAGGCAAGGAAGCTGAGGATTGAATATGTTTGGATTCTTGCCCAGCCTCACACAGCTAGAAAGAGGGACAGCCTGAGCATAACGAACATAAAGCTCTGTTCGTGTACCTACCGTAAGAGGTGCTCACTAAATGATGGCGTTAGCACTGTGTGGGTAGGCACGTATCGAAAAAAATACTGGGAGGTTCCAGTTCCAGGTAAGGTGAAGTAAACACACTCCACCCTGTCTCTCCCACTGAATGCAGCTTAAAACCTGGATGCAATGCATGGATTAACTATTTGAACTCTCTGAAAAGAAGGCCAGATATCAAAGTAACACCAAATCAGTGGTAAGCCTGCTATTTTTCCCCCCTCCAGTATTCCCTGGGCTGAATTCCATGCAGTCTGAAATCTTGAAGCAGGTTTGACCATCTATGGGGAGAGTTCCAGGAAAAGCCCTCAGATTCTGGCTTGAGGACCAAGAAAGGTGTCACCTATTGCTTGAAGTCTCCTGTTTATCTTTTATTTTCTTCGTTCCCCCTTTTCCATTCTCTTGCCCCGCAGCCCCCACACAATCCTGTGTTGGCATCAGCAGCGGAGCATCATGGACTGGCAGGAGCCTGACACTCTGGAGGAGGAGAAGCTTCTTTTCCATTGAGAGGAGCTATGGTCCATGAGGGTGGACAAGCCCCTGCTGCTTTGCTCTCTCTGCTGCTTGGGCTCCACACAAGCACTTAGAGAAAGTGCACTGCAGGGAGAAGTAAATAAAGCCCCAGCTTTCTGGCCTGAGGACTGGAAAAGGGGAACCTCAGTGAACTGGAAAGTCCAGAAAAGATCACAGAGAGGAAGGAGGGAAAAGCACCCCTTAAAGTTGTTTATGAAATCCTGGGCTCGCCCCCAGACTGTACATGCTCTGACTCCAAACAGCATATAGAGACCTGAGAACTAAACTATGGGACAGACCACTGCCCAAACCCCAGATTGGCCATGGGGTGGTGCATATCTGGGACAGATCCAAACAGCACTCACTGCAAAAGCTTTGAAAATGTGACTGACGTCTGAACCACAACCTGCAGGAGGCTGGTGATAACCCAACTGGGCCAGTTGCCTGGTAAATGAAAAATATCAAAATTACTCCGTATAGGAAGAACCAGAAAAATCTCAGCTCACTTGGGAAAAGATAATTAATAGACATCAATGCTAAGATGACGTTACTGAGATATCAAACAAAGATTTTACAGTAATGATTATAAAAATGGCCTAATGCATAAGGGCAAACGCTCTTGAAATGAATGGAAAAATAGAAAGTCTCAGCACAGAAATGGGAGGTATCAAGAAGAAATAGGAGGTATCAAGGAGAACCAAGTGGAAATTTAGAAGCAAAAAATACAATTACTGAAATAATATACTCACTGGATAGGCTTAATGGCAGAATGGAGAGGATAGAGAAAACAGCCAGTAAACCTGAAGATAGACAAACAGAAGTTATCTAATCTGAATAACAGAGAGAAAAAATATTGGAAAAACAAATGAACAGAGCCTCAGGGACCTGTGGGACAATAACATTCACGTCATTGGAATCTTGAAAGAAGAAAAGAAAGAGTAAGGTCTAGAAAAAAACATTTAAAGAAATAATGGTAAAAGTTTTCCAAATTTGGTGAAAAACAGAAACTGACAGATTTAAGCTCAGTCAATCCAAAACAAGATAAATATGAAGAAATCTATGCCTAGACACATCATAATTAAATTTCTGAAAACCAAAGACAAAGAAAAAAATCTTAAAAACAACCATAGAAAAATAACATATTATCTATAGGGGAACAATGATTCAAATGACTGTGGCTTTCTCATCAGAAACCACAAAGGCCAGACGGTAGTGAAACAACATTTTAAAATTCTGAAAGCAAAGAACTCTCAACTCAGAATTCTTTAGAGGAAATATCCTTCAGGAATGAAGGTAAAATAAAGACATTCTCAGATGAAGGAAAGCTAAGAGAAATTGTTGCCAGGAGACCTGCAGTAAAAGACTGCTAAAGGAGGTTCTTCAGACAGAAGGAAGATAAGAGCAGAAAGAAACTTGAAACATCAGGAATAAAGGAAGAGTAGCAGAAATGGTAAATATTTGATAAATATGATAAACTATTTTCCTCATGTTGATTCTCCTGTTGTGCTCTTTAAAATATGTCTGATGGCTGAAAATAAAACAAATATATAACATTGTCTGATGGGATTTTAAATGGATGTAGACATAATATAGAAGACAAAAATACAACACAAAAGGAGGACGGTAAAGGGGTCTACATAGTGGTAAGGTTTTAATATTCCACATGAAGTCGTAAAATATTAATTCTAAGTAGACTGGAAAAGTTAAGTATACTTATTGTAATTCTTAGAGCAACCACTGAAAAAGCTATTAAAAGAGATATAGTTAAAAAAAAAGATAAAATAGGATACGTTCATAGGCAAAAAAATGAATCTTAATTTAAATCTTATACTTCATGCAAAAATTAATTCTAAATAGATTATAGATAGTTTTTGGAAGAAAACATAGGGAAAAATCTTTGTGACCTGGGAGCAGGCAGAGTTATGATTTTAAAAACACAATGCATAAGAAAATAAATTGAGCTTCACCAAAATCAAAAAATTCTGTTCTGAGAAAGATACTGTTAAGAAATGGAAGGCAAACTACAAATTTGGAAAGAATATTTGCACACCACATATCCAGCAAAAGATCTGTATCCAAAGTAGATGAAGAACTCTCAAAATTCAATAGTAAGAAAACAAACAACCTGGAGTGGCCAGTTGGCTCAGTCGGTTGGAGTGCAGGGCTCATAACTCCCAGGTGGCCGGTTCGATTCCCACATGGGCCAGTGAGCTGTGCCCTCCACAACTAGATTGAAAACAACGACTTGACTTGGAGCTGATGGGTCCTGGAAAACACACTGTTCCCCAATAAAGAACACAACAAAACAAAAACCCACACAATTAAAAACTAGGCAAAAGATCTGAAGAGACGCTTCCCCCAAGAAATTATAAGGATAAGCACATGAGAAGATGTTCAGCATCATTAGTCATTAGGACAAAAGGTTATAACTGCACACCTATTGGAATGGATGAAATAAAAAACATACGGACAAAACGAAGTAGGACAAGGATACAGAGCACTGGAACTCTCACACATTGCTGACGGGAATGCAAAATGGGAGCCACTCTGGAAAAGAGTTTGGCAGTTTCTTATACAGTTGACATATACTAACCACATGACATAGCAATCCCACTCTTGGGCGTTTACCCTAGAGAAATAAAAACTTATGTCCACATGAAAACTGTCACACAAATGTTCATTGCAGCTGTATTGGTAATTGCCAATAATGGGAAACAATCCAAATGTCCTCCAATAGGTGAGTGAATAAACAGTGGTACATCCATTCAGTGGTATACTAGTTTGCAATAAACAGGAACAATTTACAGTTGACCCTTGAACAACGCAGAGGTTAGAGGCGCCAAGCCTCTGCACAGTCCAAAATTTGTGTACAACTTTTGACTCCTCAAAAATTTAGTTGTCACTCTGTATCTGCAGGGCATTGGTTCCAGGACACCCCATGGATACCAAAATCCATGGATGTGCAAGTCCTTTGTATAAAATGGTGTAGAACAATGCACACAGTCAGCCCTCCTCATCCACAGACTCCCAGCTGCAGATCGAAACTGTACAGGTATTTATTGAAAAAAATCCACATACAAGTGGACCTATGCAGTTCAAACCCATGTTGTTCAAGGGTCAAGTATATTGATACATGCAACAACTTGAATAAACGTTAGAGACATCGTGCTGAGTGAAAGAAGTCAGTCTCAAAAGGTTATATACTGAGTGATTCCATTTATGTAACAGTCCCAGAAAACAAAGCTCTAGTGATGGAGAATGGGTCAGTGGTTTGTCAGGCGTCCTATGATGGGACTTTGTGAGGAAGTGACACTTGTGCTGAGAACTGAATGGGAAGATAATGAATGACCAGATAGAGTGTGGGGAACAGCATTCCTGGCAGATGGAAGAGCAAGGGAAAAGGCCTTGTGGCAGGGCCAGGCTTGGCGAGTGGACAGACCAGGAAGAAGGCCAGGTGGCTAGATGGCAGTGAGTGAGGATGGGAGAGGATGGAGGTGATTCCAGAGAGGTGGGCAGGGATCAGATGACATGTATCTTGGTAAGCAGAATGGACTTATTCTAAATGCAATAGGGAAGATACTGGAGGGCTTTTAGAGGAGTGTGGGACCACAACTTGAGCACCTTGCACACCGTAGGTGCTTAATAAGTGTCTACAGCCTGAGTAGACAGTGCATCCACTTGGTGGGATTCCTGTCCCCTCTGGGTCATAACTGGCCCTTTCCCTTGTCCCTCCTGCTGAGCTGGACCCCTCTGGCTGCCTTCTGAATTTTCCTGGCCCAGAATTGTCCTCCCCCCGGGCCGTTTGCTCCCTTCAGAGAGGGCATAATTGCCGCTTTCCACAATGACATAAAAATCTAAGAGGCACAATCAATACAACGGCACACACATCATGTCTTTCATTGCAAACGATAAAAGCGTAAACAGCAGGGGAGGCAGCAGCTCTGGAGGCTGCAGTGGGGGCAGGGCGGACTGCCACCGCCTCCCTGCTCATCCCTCCCCTTCTGGGGCACCTTCTGCACTCTGAGGTGACACCCCTCATTAAAGCCCATTGAGGAAATGGTTTTCTCTCTTTTCCTTCCAGATGCAGCAACCCAGTCTCTTTAACCCGACTTCAGAAATCCAATTTGTTTTCCTTTTCACTATTTTAAATGCTTTTTTCTTGCTTCCCTGCATCTTCTATGTCTCCCAAAACACAGACCTTGGAGTGCCTTCCCGGAGGCAGAAAAACTTGCCTGGGTATTCCTTGTCACAAACCCATGAATTGACCTTGACGGGGAGACCAGCATTCGATGGCCAGCTTCTTTCGCTTCACGTCCAGCTGGCCACGCACAGCTTATCTTGGAACGTGCACAGACTCAATTACAGCCCCAGCTCTCACAAACTCCCTGCGATGACTTCTTCAAACTAGTTACTTAATGAACATCATCCAATTCTGATTCAGCCTTGCCATACTCTCATTTGCAAAAGCCAATCTGCTTTACGATTTTAACCTCTGGCTAGAAACTGTTCCCAATTTCATGTCATCCATAAACTTGATGAACGATTAGATTAGCTTGCGTCTCTGCAGTCATTCATTTACTTCTTCAACCAGCATTTAGTGAGCGCCTACTGGATACAGAGTTAAAGAAGACACAGATCCCGTCCGTGAGGGACTCCCACACTGGTGGTGGAGCTGACAAGCAAACGGTTAATTCAGCAGGATCCGTGGTGCTGAACCCAGGCAGGGACCCAGAGCTGGCCTCCTCGGGGGAGGGGAGGTTTAAGCTGGCCTTGAGATGCTAGAGGGGAATTTTGCCGGCTGGAGAAGAAATGGTGTTCCAATTAAACCAGAATGTGCACAGGCAAGTAGTTCTGGGTGGTGATGGGGGAAGAAATGTACTGATATCTATGAATGTGAGGGGTGATGAGCTTCAGGCCGGAATCCAGCTAGAACCAGGTTGCCTCTCTGTGTCTTGTCTCTGCTCCTGCCTGCTTCCTTCAGAGGCTCCTTGTGGTAGCAAAGTGGCTGCCAGCAGCCCCAGGGTTACCCTTCCTGGGTTCAAATCCAGGGACAGAGACTGTTCTCTTAACATACTCAGCCCATTTCGAATCTCATAGACATTTACTGGGTCACATGGTCATCCCTGACTAATCAGGGTGGCTGGGGGCGTACAGGCACTCTGATTGGCCAGGCCTGAGTCACATGGTATCTGTGAACCTTGGAGTGGGGTCAGCTCATTTTGAAGTGTGCGGGCTGAAAGGGGGATGGGGATTCCCAAAGGCAAACTGGGGGCTGTTAACACTGAAAAGGGTGAACAGGTGCCCGGCTGCTGGAACACCGACGGCCCATATGTGGCCACCGGTGGGCTGTGGCATTCTGTCCTCCCAGGTAGTGGAAGGGTCCTTTCTGCGTGGTGGGTCCCAGGCATCGCTCACCAGCCACTGTGAGGATGAGGTCGGACCCCTGAGGCCTCCTGGTGACCATGTTCCTCTCACCATTTGCAGGCCGGTTGAGAGCGTACTTTCTGCTTTCCCAAGTGCTGGATTTAAGCCAGCCAGCGAGTCACTTCCAGCCAGTCCTCCTGCCCTCAGCCTCCCATTCTTCAAGCTCTTTTCCTCCTTTCTCAAAAGCCAAACCTCCAGCCATCCTGGGCCCCGTAGGGCTGGCCTCTGGCGCCTTCTAGTTGGAACTCAGCATTGGTCGGTCTGGAGCCAGGGCCGCCTGATCTGTCGGGCCGCTCATGGGCACATCCTGAGCAGTACCCACCCGGCCCAAGTTCCAGAGCCTTCCTTTGGGGCTTATGATGGAGGAGTGGGCTCTGTGGTGGATGGTCTGGGCTTTGGGGACACACAGGTCTACGCTCTAGTCTGTAGGGACCAGGATTAGGTTCAGCTGTGACAGATACCACTCCAAAGAGAAAAACAGTGCCGACAACATGGACATTTACTGATTTTTTTTCTAAACAATCGAGAGCCTAGAAGCTGGAAGAGAGGTTTCTCAAAGTCGACATCAATCATTCTTGATGCTCAGCCGTCTTCAAGGGCTTCTGCTTCAGGATCCAAGATGGCTATTTGGTTCCAGCCCCAGGAGGAGAAAGGGACAAAGAACTACTCGTCTTCCTTTTAAGGACACTCCCTAGGACTGCACACTACACTTGTGTTTACAGCGTTGTGGTCACAATTTAGTCATGTGGGCAAGATGGCTGCAAGGGAGGCTGGGAAGAGACTTCATTCCAGGCAGCCGTGGGCCCAGCTACAGATCAGAGGGAGGGGGAATGGATAACGGGGGGTAAGAAGCAGCTTAAACCGGTTATAGCTCGGCCTCCCTAAATGTGTTCATATCCCTGACTTCACCAACCCCCATGGGCGAGGCAACTTATATTTCTCATGTTACAGAGGAAGAAGGTGAGGCAGAGACTGAAAGGTTTGTCCAGCATGACCTCTGTTCTCTTTCTCTCCTTCCTTTGCTAACTTTCTTGCTCCTGTCTTGGACCTGGAGCACAGCTCAGTTCCCCTTGATTTGCTTAAGGAGCAGGGTCTTTGCTGTCTTGTCTATGGGTTCGGGTCCCCAGCCTGGGCCACCCGTGGGTTTGCAGTGACTGTTCCCCAGCAGGGCCAGGCAGCGTGGCCCAAATCTGCAGGCTTGTCTCTCTGTACTAGGCTTATGAATCTTCCTCTAACTGTGCCCATTTGTTAGTGATGCTGGTTTAGGCTCCAGCAAATGTGGACTCAGTCACTCTGGGCTCCAAAAGCTGTGCCCACCTTTCCGTTTGCACAGCCCTTCTGTAAAGGAGGACTAAACCACGTCCTTCAGCTCTCTCAAGGGTTTCTCGACGGGTATCAAGTGAAAACTAATATGGGTAATGTGTTCTGAGGACTCGGCGGAAGCCGCTGCACTCAGTACCAGCGCAGCCCCTCAGCGCCACTAAATGATAATTGCTCTGGGCTCTGGGAGGGGGATTCCAGGCCCAGCAAGGGAGCTGTTCACACTACCCATTCAGTCTGGGGCGGGATGCGGGTAGTGCTGGCATCTGGAATGATACCCGCTCACTCGGGAGTGGAGGAACCAGGGGCAGGGCTGACAGCCTCCTGGTGGTGCCCAACCACGCAGCAAGAATGTCCCTGGGCAGATGGGTGAGCACGGACAGTTGGCACTGTGGAAGCATCCAGGGGCAACAAGGATTCAGGCTGAGAGATCACGTCTAGCGGGGGAAGGGTCTGAGAAATGACACAGCCGGGCGGAGGTCTGGTCCTGGGCAGGGAGAAGAAAGAAGCAGTTTTGCAAATGGAAAATCCACCTATAGAGAACATGGGCCTCTCTGCCACTCTTGCACCTCCACCCTGTCCCCCAACCATCCCGGCTCCACATAGTGGGCAGAAGGTTGTTGCCTTGGGCTGAGCAAGACCACATCCGCACCCTCCCCTTCCCATCCTGCAATAGATTCTCATTACCCCTGAACCCACACACTTCTCACGCCCCGCAGAAGTCCATCTGGGGTGGCCTCTGCGTTCCTCTCCACGCCACCTCCTCCGCTTTCTCCTGGCTCCCCACCTCCTGCCACACTGCTTTCTATTTTCTCCTCAAACCTACCATGCGTACCCCTGCCTGGGAACTTTGCACTTGCTGTTCCCTCTGCCTGGAATCTTCTTCCCAAAGCTCTTGGCTTGGCTGACCCTCAGAGAGACCTTCTCCTACCCCCACCCTCCTCGCACCCTTCCCCGTCACTGCGGATGTGACCGCTGTATTTAAGATGACCTGAAATGATCTGATTGGCTGACTTGTTGACTACCTGTCTCTGCACTTGAACGTGAGCCCCGGGCAGGGGACCTATTTGTTTCCTGTTTTCTCGGCAGTGCCTGCAGCAGAGCAGGTCTCAGTAAAGCCCTGGAGGGAAGTAGCCTTAGTTTGGGACCCCTTAGAAGCAAACCCTAAGACAAGGTTTTAAGTGTAAGTGGCTTATTTGGGAGGTGGAGGGGAAGGGAGGTGGGGGGCAGCTGATCAGGGGAGTATTCTCTAGCAGGTTACTGCCGTTGGCCGTTAGAGTGTACTCCGGGAACCCTGGCGGCTAGTGTACACGGTTTGCCTCAGAGTTGGCCCACTCAAGGGGAGAGGGCTATGGGGTACTTACCCACCATCCCCCATTCGTTATTGATTGACGGCTGTTCATGGGGGCTGTATTTGCCAGCACTCTGGCTGCAATAACACAGGGAAGAGCGGCCTTCCAGATACCAGAGAAAGGCCTCAGGAAAGCACCCAAATGAGCAGAGGACGAGGCCTGGGCATCAGTCACAACCCAAACCCAGTTACCTGAATGGGCTCCAAGATCAGGGCCTGGCTCAGCTGAGTGTTGATGCTCAGCCTTTGCTTTCCCTGAGTGGGGTGCCTCTGGCTGCAGGCGCCCAGTCCAACTCAAAAGGAATAAGGACCTTATCTTACACCGTAGCAGGTCTAGAGAAGAGGGGTGCCTTCAGGCACGGAGTCAGAGAGCCAGTGAAGTCACCAGGAACCGGGTTCTGTCCCTGCCGCTGCTCTGCTCTCGTTGGTGTCCAGCACCGACCTCAGTCTGTCATCCCTCAGCATCACAGCATGGCTGCTGAAGCTCCAGGGTTCACGTCCAGATGCCATAATGCCCAGAGATAGAAGAGAGCGTCTCTCCCTGTGAGGATTCTCTCAGAGGATCCAAGAAACCTTGGACCACCCTTTCGTATGTCATTGGCTGTACCTGGATAGCTCTCCCACTGCCCTAAACAAATCAGGGGCTGGGACATAGGACCACCAAGAGTCAACATGAACAATACAGATAAGAAGGAAGAGGATGCGGGCAGGCAGCTAATGGAACCTGCCGAACACTTTCCAGTCCCAGGCTGAGGAGAGCGGGGGTGAGAGGCCAGAGCAGCAGCCTTGAGAGAGACGTGCTGGGCTCTGGCAAGCCCTGGCAGCCGCAGTCTTGAAAGGAGTGTCTTAGCTTTTGATCTGCAAAGAGACTGCGTCCTGGCAGATGGTTTGTTGGCCTCCTCAGGTTTCTGGCTCTCCCAGCAGGCTCCGAGGCAAGCCTGGGGCGGGAGGAGTTTGGAGAAGCTGGTGGGGGGACCTCTGCTCCCCTTGGGCAGGTTTGAGTTTTCTTTGGCAGCTAATGACTTAGGATGAATGATTCTGACCCAGATGGAAGCCCCCTCCTCCTTACCCCTCCCTCCAGCTGGGACAGAACAGGTGGTGGAGGGAGCAGAAGGCTGCAGCGTGAGGCTTGTGGGCCAGGGGCCATTCGTCACTGGGGGCGTTTATATCCGACCTACGGCCAGAACCCAGGCAGAACAGGTGTTGCATTGAGCGGGAATGGGAGGAGATGGGGATTAGCTGTTCTGGCCCTATCTCCGGACCGGGGCCTGGCCTCCCGACTCAGAGGAGAGGTGCTGGGCTTGCCACGCAGTGGCTGAAAATGTAGGGGACTCGTGCACCCAAGGAAACAGAACGAAGGAATAAAATGCAGGAGGCACTTCCAGCTTTCCTGTATTTGGAAAATTTGGAGATTAAGAAGATTGGCTATTGGTGTTTCACTGGGGGTAGCGGTGGGGTAGGGAGAAAAACCCTGATTTGTAGCATTTGCTGATTGCAGTGGTGTAAATACTCTCACTGAGGCTGATTTCAAGCTACCAATTGTTTAAAACCCAGCTCACACATCCTGAATATTTAACTGGTTCCTGGGAGCCGGTAGGAGCCAGCCTCAGACACCCTGTGTATGAAGCTGTTCATGAACAGCGTAGAATTGATTTATTCAGTGGTTCGTAAGAAATCACGGCAGCCTCTACGTGTCCAGAGCCATGTTCCAGGGAGGCCAGGCAGACCCAGTCCCTTCTTCTGTGAGCACAGACATGGACAGGATCATCTCAGAGTGGGATGGCGTCAGTGACAGCAGCGTCAGAGGGCAGACGGGGAGACCAAGAAGGAGATGTGGATCTTCCTCTGTCCTGACTGAGCCGTTCCTTGTGACCTTGGGCAGGTCAGTCCCGCTCTGCCCACTGTGACAGAGGAGGGTGTATGCTTGGGCCAGTTTGACTCTGTCCCTCGCAGTTCTCCTCTACTTGTATCCCACACGCCTCTTTTATTCCTCGCCGCCTCTCTCCCGGCCGCCTCAGCGCTTGGCCAGGGCAGACCCTTCATGGGCATTGTCAAGGCCCCAAGTCATCCCTTGAGACCAGCTCTGTCTAATCTCTGGAGGTCAGTTTGACCATGGAGTTGAGGCATGGCGCCAGGCTCTCCAAAGAGCCGGCACGTACTTAACCATGGCCATCGTTTCTCCAGTGGCAAACCCTCCCAGATGCCAGGAGAGGCATCTTACCTGGGCCTTTTCCTACCTGGCCATCGGAGCTCAAACTCCTGCCCTCTCCAATCTCTGGTGTTTAATTATGAAAACGTGGAGGTACTTTGTGAACCATAAAGTGCTCTGCAGATATTTTTAAACACGAGGGTTAAGGTTATCCTGTACGTGGGGCTGACAGAACCACTTCCCAAGTGCCCACCTGGGGGAGCCCCCGGGGGCCTCTAGGGTCAGCATCACTGTGCCGCCCTCGCGGGGCTTCTCATCATCTCTCTACAGGGTGCGCAGAGTTGGGGTGACACCGTCACAGGCTGACCATCACAGCGCAGACATAGTTTTCTGTTATTTTCTCTTGCACCTGAATCTTTAAATCCTCTGAGTCCTTCGATGAGCCAGGGCTGTGGCGGGAAGCTGTTAATAATAGATACAAGGACCTGTCTGGTAACGAATTGCTAAAGACAGTAATTAGCATTTTAGTGTAGGCATTTTCTCCACTGTCACCTCTGGAGACCCAGGTTCGAATCTGGAATTGGGGTCACCAGTGGAGGTTTGCCTGTGTCCTCCTCCGAAGCCCCCATGGTATTTGTCTTTGTCACGTGGGTTGTGACAGCCCAGGGCCCAGTGTGGCCTGAGGGGGGCACTGTGTGTCCAGGCTGTGGAGCTGATGGCAGGCAGAACACGAATTTGCAGCAAGGAGGGTGGGAGAGGAACGGCCTGACACTGGCAGGGGTGGGCTGTGCAGAGGCCGCGGGGGGAGCTGGGCAGGGAAGGGAGAAAGAACAGAGCGAGAAGGAACACTGAGCGGTTTGGGGTGGGCAGAGTGGGCCGCAGCGAGGGGGCTGAACAGGGAGGAGAGCTGCGTGGGGCCCGCACTGTGGCTCTTTCCCTTTCACAAGCACTAATTTTCTTGATTTTTCCTCAAGCCCCAGCAGCCGCTGATGGCTGGAGTGCGAGGAATAAATGACTTCACGGCCTTGCCTTTTTTCTTCCTCTCGTTCACAAAACAAGCTTTAAAAATGACAACACTAACAAGGGAAGTTCTCTCTTCTCTGAGCGGCTAAGGGTTGGGGACAATGCTTTGGGGTCCAAGAGACAAACCCATCCCTGTGTATTGTGAGTGTGTGAGGCGTGGGAACACACCTCACAGCCCCTTTCCCAGCTCTTCCCTTTTCCCCCCCGCCTTGGGTGGAGGCAGCAGGCAGATGTAAGCCTACCCGTGTACCTGTAGGTCTACCGCTCTGATTTATCTGCCTTCCCAGCCCCCTCTGGCATTCGGGGTTGCTCAAAGATAGCCACACGCATTGAAGAATGACCTACATTTTCCCCTCCATGCAAAAGCACCTTTGATGTGTGCGGCGGCAGCTCCAGACTCCTAGGGCTTTGGGACCAGAGACTCAAGGCCACATCAAGAAGGTGAATAGGTCTGGATAAGGAGGGTGATTTTTGGGTGCTGGAGGCCCACACTTGGGACAGTGACATGCCAGGGGGACTAACTGGTTCTGAATGTTCTAAGCAGAGCTGACCTAATCCCACTTAGGAGTCTCTGGGTTGCAAATCATGGAGGACAAAACTCAAAGTGGCCTAAACAAAAACGGGAACGTATATGCTCCTATTAGTAAAAAGTCAAGTGGTAGGTCAGGTTTCAGGTAATGCTTGATCCAGCTGAATTACATCACCCTATGGCCTGATTTCCTTCCTGCTCTCTGCACCATTGTACACAGCTTCATCCTAAGGCTGGGTTCCCTCAGGATCACAAGTTGGTTGCCAGAAGCTCCTTGAACTCCATGTTTCTTTGTTCTTTCCAGTGAGAAGGGAGGATCTTTCTGGATTCTTTTCTGGGATTCAGCATCTCTCATTGGCCTGAATTAAGTCACATGCCATCCGTGAATCAATGACTGTGTCCATGGGATGGGCTGTCAGATTGTCCTCCAGAGCTGGTCATGGGGTCAGTCCCACTCAAACTGCAAACAAGGCTGCTCCAAGTCGGGAAGGACGGATCCTTCACGTCCTAGGAAATGGACCACAAATAAGTCACTCCCTCCCTGTAAGGTGAGTATATAGCCACACCCTCTGCCCGGGGGCTTCTTCTTCTTCTTCTTTTTTTTTTTTTTGGTTCTTTTGCTGTTTATTTAACATAGAGGCTTACTTAGGCTTTGGGGTGCCACGTGACTTTGTAGTGGCTCCCACTTGAATGGGCTGAGGATGTCTGCCCACAGCATCGATGCTGGGGTTGGCCCATGGAAGGTTTAGGGGATACAATGTGAGCAGAGGCTTTACATCTGTGTGAGTATGGTTTAGATTGGCCTCTTGTATTTCTTCCAGGACCATGAGACGAGCACGCCCTGGGTAGCCACCAGTCCCAGAAGCAGAGCCACCCAGCAGACCCTCAGACTATGAACAAGAAAAATAACAAAATAAATGTTTCTGGTTTTAAAGCTCTGAGGTTTGGGGTTGTTTGCCACACAGCGTTATCGCGGCACTAGCTGACTAATGTCGATGCAAAGAGGTTGCTAAGTTAACAGGAGCTGTGACATCCTACATTTGCAGGGCGAAGGCAGCAGTATCAGAGAGGAAATTGCGGGATTCCCCCTTTGCTTTCTGGAATCTAGAAGGGTGTCTGGCCTTCCCTCTGCAGGGTGTCTCATGCCTTTTCTTGTCAGGGTGCCTGGGAAAAAGGTATTTTGGGGAGGGAAGATGCCAGAACATGACCTAAAAGAACAACGAGACCTCAGGCCAGCCCACCGAGTCCCCAGGTCTGCTGCCTTCTCGCTGGTGATGCAGAACCCAGGGGACCGTCTGCTCCCAGCAAGCCCAGGGCAGCCACAGTCTGGGCTGGTTTTGGCCCTGGCATAGCTGCTTGGCTCTAGGCCACGTGTGCAGTTGTCACATTCCTAGAAAACAGCATTTAAATTAAGATGTTATAACTTAATCTCCATTTGAAAGGCCTTTAAGAGAACGCAGTGGGAGGGTGAGGGAGCCTCACAATGGTCAGTATTGACTCGAATTTATCTGACTTCCTATCGGTGGGCTCCCCTGCACTGCAGCAGGGTAGGAAGCACTCACACGTAGCCTCAACGCCTCTGTGAGTCTCAATGGGGGAGGGGACTTAGTCCGCAGATGACGAGGAAAGCTGGGCCCAGAGGAGGTAAGGGTGAGCAGTGATAGGTGCCATCCTCCTCTGGGCTGTGGACCCATGGTACCTTGCCATCCATCCGGGGACATTTGTTGCCGTTAGGTTGTTAGACATCCTTGGTGCCCTCTTTGGGCCTGAAGCATGGGGTTTAGAGAAAGGGGTTGCTGCCTTTCTGTAAACATTGGGACTGGCCAGGGTGGTGCAGGGGTCAGCAGTCTCTCCTGGAGTCCAGGGTGGCCAGACCAAAGGGTCTTTTGTGGCCCTGAAGGGCCTCCACTGATGTCAGAGAATGAGCTTGGACTCTGGACAGGAGTGCAGATCCAAACTTGGGTGGATGCCTTTGCCCCTGCAATCCCTAGCCTCCCAGTCTGCAATGAAAGATGCACAGTTAACAGAATGCCTGGCTCGCAGTAGCCCTTCGACAAATAGGCGTCCCTGCATTATTTGTCGTGTTTAGAATTGCTGAGATAGCGGTGTTGGATTCTGGATTTGGATTCCCCGGGTTAAAAGCCTGGAACGACCTCTTCCGAGGTGGGAATTTCCAAAAATTCCATGTAACCTCTCTAAGCCTTAGCTTCTTTATCTGTGACATAGGGATCAGGATGACAACTCTTTTTGGGCTGTGTGAGGATTCAGTCCTCTAATACAGGGGACTTAGCACTGCGTCTGACGCACATACAGTAAGTGCTCCGTGCATTTGTACTGTCATGCCTCATCTTTGACTTTTGTGATTGTTGCCCTGTTGGGCACAGATGCCTGGGATGACCTTGGTGTGACATTGGCCTTCTTCAGCTCTGCACCTCTCACTCATGACCCTGGGTAAGTGCTCTGGCCACCCAGATGGGAGCAGGCTAGGAATGGCTAAAGATGGACAGGAAGGGACAGAGAAAACAGTTGCAAGATGAAGCTGAGGGCAGGTGAGGGTGACCCGAAAGTCCTTCCTGCCCACTGCTGAAGGCCCCACATCTGGTCAATACTTCATTGACTCCTGCAATCGTTTCATATCTCCACATTTCTAACGTTAAGTTTTTTTTTCCATGCACAGCGAGGTGTTCCCATGGCAACCTTCTGGCAACACAAAATAGCAACTCCTCCCAGAATGGACAGCCTTCTTCACTGTCCTGGAGAAACCACAGCAGTGGTGTGTGGCAGAGACCTCAGCACCCTGGACGGAGGACTACTGTCCACTGGCGGCCCCTTTCCTAACTTGCCTAGTCCTAGGGCTGCACTGTACCTTTACTGAGGGACGGCCTGTGATGTCCAGCAACACACCAAGTGCTGGCTGAGGACCCAGCAATTAAGAAGGCAGACAGAACCTGCCCTCAGGGACTGGAATTCTAGTCGGCTCCTACTCAAGAAAAGGAGCAAGGCGATTGCAGCCAGTGCTAAGCACTATGAAGGGAATGTGGCCCATGTGGCAGAGGGAGACTCTGGAGGGGGTTGAAGACGTCCTCTCTGGAAATGTCATCTGCACAGAGCCCTGAATGCAGACAGGAAACCAGCCTGGGGGGAGTGTGTCCAGACAGAGGGGACCATGAATGCAAAGGTGCTGAGGCAGGAGTGAGCTTGAGTTTTGAAAAACAGGTAGAATCTGGAGGGAATGGAGTCTGCCAGGCAAGGTTGGCAGGGACTTTGTCAAGGAGGGTTTTATGAGTTGGGGTGAGAAGGTAGGATTTTATTGTAACTGTAATGGGCAGCCATTTGAGGGGGTCTTAAGCAGGGAAAGACATGGTCTGACACAAGTTTTAAAAAGATTTTTTTGGATTGCTTTGGGACAAGTTGGGCTCCTTACCTTCCAGGGTTTCTCTGCCTGGGAAGCCCCACAATTACTGAGTGAATTGCCAGTTTGGCTGAGAAATAAAACTGCAGCTCTCGGAGTGGGTCTTCTCGTACCCAGAGAGGCCTAGGTATCTTCTCAGGAATGTGGGGGACTTCTCACCACGATTACTGCCACCCTCCTCTCCGTGACTCTGATATTTCTGGTTGCTGACAGCAAAGCCCCTACCCCTAGGCCTAGTCAACCATAGTCTATCCCACCCCACAAAGCCATTGAGATTTATCTCTGATGAACGGGCAGCCTCGGACCCATGAATCCTTCAGCCAGCCCAGGCCTGAGCGCTCAGTCTCTCATAACTTCATGTTAAGGATGTGGAGTGACACCTGAGACACCTGAGACAGCCAGATAAAGGATAAAATAAGAGGCCTAATAAGTGGGACTGATGGCTGTCCTTGCCCAGACTGGGCTGGGGGAAGGGTAGAAGAGGACCCAGGGTGAATTATGACCTTTCCCAGAGAGTCTAGGGCTTGGCCTGGCATGGCAGACAGGCATCCATCAATCCCTGCCCCCTTCAGGAATCTCAGTTCCAAGGTCCCAGAGAGGCCTCTGTATTTTGGTGGTCTGAGAAGTTGAGGAAAACAAAATAGTTTCCTGAAGGCTCCAAGGTGCAAAAAGGGAGAACGGAGCACTAGATGCCCGCATATGCCTGTGGGAGGTGGGACAGCAGGAAATGGGAACCCTAGTGAGTCCCATTGGAGACAGACAGGAAACGCTTTTTACACATGCCAGAAAACTGAACCAAACTGGCTGAAGCCCAAAGGGACTTCACTGGCTCCCATAGCTGAATAGTTCCTTCTTCAGGTGCAGCTCAGTCCAGGACTCTATCAATGTAACCAGTCCTTCCATAGATTGGATCTGCCTTGGAACAGACTCCATTCTCAGCAGGCTCTCTCCTCTTGGTTGCAAGATGGCTGCTAGAAGCTTCCAAGGCCATCTGCTTCCTTATTTATGTCCAGTGGGAAAGAGTCCCAGAATCGAGTCTCATTGGCCCTGATCCCGTTGACAGGGGTCATGTACTCCTTTATTAATTAACCTGTCATCGTGCAACGGGAAATGCTTATTGGCTAAGCTAACCTGGCTGACCCTGCAGCTGCATGTGGGGTCGATTCTATCCAAATGCATGGCTGGGAATTTGGGATTCTCTAAGGAAGGGGGAGGGGAGGAAATGGATGCTGGAGAAGCAACACATGCCACACCACCACTCAATCTCACTTCTTACCATTCCTCAATATTCATACCCTTCTCTCTTCCTAATCATTGTTCCAAAACCATTTGTGGAAGCTCCAGCTCTGTCCCTCCACAGAAACCCTCTGTATCAGTCAGGACTCTGGTTGCAAGTGACAGAAACCCAATTAAAATTTGCATGAGCCAAAAGGGAATTGTTTCACATAATTGTAAAATCCAGAGATAGTGCTGCTGGCAGTAGGCCTGGGTGGTTCCAGGGCCTCTCTGACTGTCATCCAGTATTTGGTCTCTCTCCATCTCTCCGCTCTTCTCTCTTCTATGCAACTTAACTCTCAGGAGACCCTCCCCAGGGAATGGCAGGACGCCCCAGCAGTCCCGACCGTTATCAGGCTGGTTTGCCTAGTGTTCCACCAAACTCCCAGGGTGATTGTCATTGGTCCATCCCTGACCAATCACTGAGGTGGGGCGGGGCTGGCAGCAGTGAGTGCTAGTGGGCCTGGGTCCTTGGGCCCTTGCAGCTGGGGGAGGGGAGCCCCACCTGACCGGCAGGGCCTGATGGAAAGTCCCAATGCTGTTTCCAGAAGAGGAGGCCTGGAAGCTGGACAGAGAAGACAAGAGCCTGCAGTGACTTTGCCCGCACTGTATTGCTCTGCATCGTTCCCCAGACACACCTCCTTTTCTGTGTGTAGAACTCGAGGATGGCAATCACCTCATCTTCCCTTCTGTGATTAGTAGGTGCTTACTAAACCCTGCAGAATAGAGTGTGGCTTGAAATTTGGTGTCACAACTACTGTGGATGGAGCAGCTACCTACACCAGCACTTTACAAATACCATTTTCAGGAATTACTAACATTTAAACAATAAGATAGATAGAGGTGAGGAAATGGAGGTTGAGAGATGTGAAGTAATATTCCCAAATCATACAGCTGATGAGTGATTGAGCTGAGACCCTTACCCTTGTCCGGCTGGCTGTAAAGCCCTGGGCTTTACACACACACACACACACACACACACACACATCCTCCCTCAAACGTGAGCTCCAGGGACCTGCAAATATCAGGCTGATTCCTTCCTTCCTTCCTTTC
Organism: Rhinolophus ferrumequinum; assembly: GCF_004115265.2. Taxonomy (NCBI): domain Eukaryota; kingdom Metazoa; phylum Chordata; class Mammalia; order Chiroptera; family Rhinolophidae; genus Rhinolophus; species Rhinolophus ferrumequinum. The sequence goes on along the minus strand of NC_046307.1, from coordinate 5,861,167 downwards.
TTCCTTCCTTCTTTCCTTCCTTCCTTCCTTCCTTCCTTCCTTCCTTCCTTCCTTCCTTGATTTGGTCCCTTTTTTTTTTTTTTACCAGCTCTTGGTGTATGGAAAAACCTCACTTAGGTGAGCACTTGGGCTTGATCTGGGGGAAAGGGACAGAGTCTGTGTCACCTCTTTTGACCTGTACCCTCAGTGCTATGAGGAGGGTCTGATTTTCTTGCTGTCAGGGTCTTTGCACTTGCTGTTCCCTCTGCCGGGAACACTCTTCCTCCCAGTCTCTCAGCCCCTCTGAGAGGTATCCTTAACCAGCACCACCATAAACATCAGCCTGTGTTAAGCACGACCCACAATCTGAACTATCCTATTTATTAACTTGCTTATCATTATCTCATCCCTTTAGAATGGTAAGTTCCAGGGGAGCAGGCACCTTGTCCATCTTCTTCCCGGATGTGGGACCTTCATGGCCCCATGTGTAGTAGGTGCTCAGGAAATACTTTGACAATGGAAAGAGTGAATGATGGTGTTATGGAGTTCACAATGCACTGTTCTGATTTCTTGGTTAATCAAGCCCTTCTCGTGTGTGTCCTGCGTTCCACTTGGCAATCTGGCTTGTCTGTGGACCACCAGCCTGTGAGCTGAGCTGCTGGAATACCAATGAGGGCAGGAGGCGTTTGTACTGACCTGAGTGTTGAGGCAGAGTCCATGAGACGTGCAAATATACTGACTTGCAGGAGAAATGCCCCAGTGGGTCCCGAAGAGCTCATTTGTCTGTTCCCACTGGGTTGCACATCACCAATGTGGGCTGGGAGGTGGCTGTGATGGGCTTGGTAGCAGACACACACTGCACTGTTCTCCACGTGGTCCCTGAAACAGGATGTGGTGGGGTGGGGCGGGGGGCTTGGTACCTGCGTCTCCAGCATCCAGATGTCTTGATCTGGGGCTCTGGGGCCCCTCAAATGTCCCTGCTGATGCTGGGAGAAAGTGAGGGCGCCTGAATCTCACCTGAGCTGCTCCTCGGCCCTCCCCATGCTCACTCCCGCCATCACGGCTTGCTTTTCTTGGGCCCTTCCCACCTTGCCTTCAGATTTTACCATTTTGGTGGCCTCCACACTCACGTCCTTATTTTCAGGAATAGCAGAGTCTTTCCTCCACGTCTCTCTGCCGTCTTAGACCAAAAGAGAGAGGTGACCAGTCAACTCATCGACACTCAGGATCAAACCTGAAAACTCCCGAGAGCTGGGGCCTGAGTTAACAGCCAGTCCCTGCCCTGTGCCTAGGAAAGAGGTGGGAGGTGAAATCCAGAATGTTAATACCACACCAGGTGAGGCCAGGAGGAAGGTAGAGGACTGGGGCACATTTGGAACAGAATACAAATGTCTTCCGAAGGCCAGGGAAGCCCCTGCCAGCCGCCCCCTTCTCTTCCTTCCTTTCTTCCTTTTTTCCTTCCTCCCTTCCTCCCTCCTTTCGTCCCTCCTTACCTTACCTTATTTATTTATTTTTTTATTCATTCATTCATTCATTCATTCATTCCTCGCTCCCTCTCCTCCTCCCTCCCTCCCTTCCTCTTTTCTTCCTTCCTTCCTTTCTCTCTCTCTCTCTTTCTCTCTTTCCCTCATAGCACATATCTGTGATTATCTTTCGAGTTTTGTTTGTTTGCTTGCCCATCTCCGTGACAGCAGACTAAACCCCATAAAGACAACAGCATGCTGTTTTCCACCTCCTGAGTATTTCAGCATTGAGAACAGTGACTGCACATAACAGGGGCTCAATCAGTGTGCGTTGGATAAATAGTGAGCTTACCCCACACTGTGATGTCCAGAGCTCCCCTTGTGCTTAGGAGAAAGGTCTCAGAAAATCTGCCTGAGTTCAGCACGACATGTGAGCTGCTGTGGTGATAAAAATCCCTGAGTTGAATGCAGGTTCCCTGCCCCTGGGCACATGCTCCACTAATGAGCTAAAGGAGGCTATTTGCAAGCAGTCAAATGTTACTTCTTCACCAATCAGTCTATAATTGTGCTTCGGACTCTTCCTTAGACAACATGGAAGGTATCAGCAAAATTGTTGTTGTTGTTGTTATCTAATATTTATTATACATATTGTGTACGATGAACCATTTCACACCCGGTTTTCTATCAGTTTCCCGTTCCCTGAAGGCAGTCTTGGGAGCAACCTATAAAAACCCACAGTGAGCTGGAGCCTTGCAGCACATCTGTCCGGCAACTGAGATTCAAGGTTTCCAGGCTTGGGGCTGGGCAGTGGAGAGCCCTGGATGTCTGGGAACGAGCAGAGCCAAGAGCACCCACAGGCTGTTTTAAAAGCTCTCATCAAATTGTCGGTTGTGGAGGGACAACTTTAAGTAAATGACTTCTGGCTCTCTCTGCTTTACAAACGCCCCTGCCTTAGAGTCTTCTTTCAAATTCAGCAGCAAATCTCACACACAGACCTGTGACAGAGGCAGGACCATAAACCCTCCAGAAAGTGAGGGCATCCGTGTGTCCTTCCAGCAGGGGATGGTACGTGGTGGTAACTAGGGCTGAGAGCACAGAACAGGAATCTGGAGCCACTGGCAAGACCCTGCACCCTCCCGCCCTCCAGCCAGTTAGGGGGAGCTGCCTGCCCCCACCCTGCAGTCAGCCCCCATTCCCCACCCCCATCCAGGAGCGAGGGGGCATGGCCTGGGGCCTGGGAGAGCTTCGCAGGAGACACACATTTCCTGCCTAATGGGAGGTGGTTGGGTTGGTAATGAACATTCCTGCTGATTTGGAGGAATGATTTAGCACCAGGAGGAGCTTGGGAAAACATCTAAATAGAGAGAGGACAGGCATACCCCCACCAGGCAGCAGCTCAGAGAACCTTCTACAGCTTGGGCATTTGGATCCATCTACACAGGGAGGGACTGAGAACATAGAGTGCTGCCTCCTTTGGAAGGAAGGCAGGGAGGCAGCCACCAGACCAGTGTTGGGCGCTAAAGAAGGGAGGGAAGCCGAAAAGCACAGGTTCTCCCCTCCCCCAGCAATGGGCTCGAGGCTGGGAGCGGCAGACAGGTGAACCTCTAAGCCTGGGTGAGAACCGTGTGGGTCAGGGCCCGGCCAGCTGGACACTCACCTCTGGGCCTCAGTGTCTTCCTGTGCTGCAGAGATTAAATAGCACAGTGGGTGGGCAAGTGGGGCACACATTTGCTCATCTATTCAACAAATATGTATGAAGCACCTACTCTGTGCCAGATGTCACTTGGCCACTGGGCGTCTGGTGGACATATCTGCCTAGGTGCCTGCTCACGTTCCAGTGGGGAAGGAAGAGGACAGTAGACAGGTGAGCAAATACGTGAACAAGATAGCACCTGGTAGCTGCAGTACAGAATATACAGCAGGCATGTGTGGAGAATTCCCTGGGGGCAGCAGAGGGAGGTGACACTTAAGCTGTGACCTGAGAGATGAGGAGAATCTGGGAGAAGAGCAGGCCAGCCAAGGAAACAGCGGGAGCAAAGGCCCTGAGGTGGGAGCCAGTGCTGGACGTTCAGGGGACGGAAAGAAGGGAAACGACTGAAGCAGAGGGAGCAAGGGTGTGAGTGGGAATGGGGAATTGCAGGTTATGTTCTTTTGGAATGGAGAGAATGGGAAGGAAGTAATAGAAAACTCGGGAGGCTGTAGTGAGAAGGGAGGGGGCTAGGGCCAGGGGGTGGCCTTGGGGAGGGGAGTGGACAGGTCTGGGATAGATCTGGGGGTGGAGCCAGCAGTACTTGCTGATGGATTGATTGCCCGTAGGAAGAGGTGAAGGATGTGGGGATCTGGAGCTTCAGCCAGTCCCAGAGGCCAGGAAAGGTGTAGGGAGAAGGCAGGGAAGCTGCCGGACTCCTGATTCAGGGGAGTGGGCCTGGAAATCTGTATTTCTAATGAGCCGACCTCCAGGTGATTCTGGTGAAACTCTGAGCTCTCAAATGCCAAGGCTGGAAGTTGAATTCTATGTGTATAAAAAAACATACCCTGGGGCTTTCTGCTGCCAAGGAAGGGATCAGGATCCAAAGGTTAAAATCAGTAAACCACTTGTTTCACTCATTACTCCTCTCTCCCCATGAAGACAGGAAAGGGAAGACCCCACCCAGAGTCCTCTCCCTTAGCAAGGTTGTAGGTGCCCTGTCCCAGGAACCCTTCCCTTCAAAGACCCCTTTTCTTCTTACACTTTGAGATTCGGGAGACATGGGAATCTTTGAGGTACCTGCTACATAAGTGTGAATGGAGGAAATGTCAGACAAGAGGCCGGCACCCCCAAACTATCAATGATTCCAAAGGTCCCATGCAAAACCTCAACCATACCTGGAGGTGACTTAGGAATCAAGGTAAACTGAAAGATGGCAGCCTACCCGCGCAAGGTTTATTTTCTCATATTAAGCAAGTCTGGAGGTTGGCAGTCTGAGGCTGGTAAGAGCACCTGTGGTCGTTGGGGACCCAGAATCCTTCTTTATCCATGGTCGTTGGGGACCTTTATCCATGGTCTCCTCCTAACATGTGGCTTCCTGGCATCATGTCATGCTGGAAGGGAAAACGTGGAAGAGGAAAAACACATTTTATCAGCCAGAATTTAGTGCATTTACAACACATAGCTGTAGGAGAGGCTGGGAAATGCAGTTTCTCTTAGCTGAGCCCTTTGCCCAGGACTCTGCAGTGAGGCAGAAAGGGGAATGGATGTTGCAAGGCAGTTAGCCACCTCTGTCCCAGGATATTAAGAGTGACACCATGTAAATAAGCTCAAGCTATCCCCCTGCCAAACACTCTCCCCAAGCCTCCCGTTACCTGCAGCCCCTGTGGGTATCACGCCCGCGGCCTGCTCCTCCTGACTCATCTCCTACTACTTTCCCCTTCCCTCTCTACTGATGTCTTTACATGTCAGGTTCATCCCCACGTCAGGGCCTTTGCGCTCGCTGCTCCTCCTGCCTGGAAGTCTTTCCCCCAAGATCCTGGCACAACCAGCTTACTGGCATCTTGTAGGTCTCGGCTTAAATGTCACCTCCTCAGAGAGGCTTGCCCCAACCTCCCCACCACAGTTGCGCTCAAACCCATTAGACTGGTTTGTTTTTTGCCAAAGCACTGAGAACCATCTGAACTTATAGATTTTATGTTTATGCTCCACCCGAGGAGGGAAACTCAGTTTTGCTCACTGCTCTGTGCACTGCCTGCTCATATGCACGTATATATGCACATAGAAAATAGTCCTTCATTTGCATTTTCTTCTGCGAGGTGGCCTATGGGGACAGATGTAAGAAGACTTGCCAAGGGCCCAGCTTCAGTGTGGCCATTCATATCAGGAATGTCCTTGGTTGCCACCTCACTCTGAGTCAGCCACACGCCAGTTTCCTTGTAGAAGAGGTGGCTCCTCTCTCTTTCCCTGCGCCAGCCTGTTGATTTGGGAGGAAGAGTGATTATGTCTACGGAGCCCTGGGCTGTGCACCCTTAGGGGTTCCTGTATCCTCTCTCTGTGTCAGGTCTTCTGATCCCCGTGTCTCAGGTCATTTTCTTTCTTGGTCTGCTTCCCCCTTGTCACAGAGCACAAACTCCAGGGGCTTCCCGAGAAACAGTGGAAGAGAGTTCAATTTTCTGAGAGTTTTTGGTGCCTGCAGATGTCTTTTTTCTTTCCACTCATTTGATGAATAGTTTACCTGGGTATAGAATCTAGCTTGGAACTCATTTTCTTTCAGAATTTTGAGAGCATTACTCCATGTCTTCTAGTGTCTGGAAACTTGTAGACTTTTTTTTTTTGTCCCCAGGCTCCTGAAATCTTGCAGCAATGTTCTTTGGTGTGGGTCTTTTCATCCATCGTGGTCCACGGTCTGGGTCCTTTCAATCCCCAAATGCATGCCCTTCATTCCTGAGACATTCTCTTGACATATTTCATTACTTTTCCTCTATTTTCTCTTCTTGTAACTCCCATTACCCAGACGTTGAATCTCTGGAATCGATCTTTCCGTGTTCTTACCTTTCCTCTCCATTTCTTTGTCTTTTTGTTCTGTTTTCTGGGAAACTTCCTCACATTTGCTTCTAACCCATCTATTCTTTTTTTTTTTAAGTTGCTCCATTTTGCTTTTGATTTTCAAGAACTCTCTTTTAATTCTCTGTTTTCTGAATGTTCCTTTTATTGCCGCTCCATGGATGTAATCTCCTACCTCCCTGAGGTTATTAATAATAATCTTTAAAGCTTTTCTCCACCTGCATGGTCTCTGTTTCCACAGTTTTTCTATTTGTCTGCTTTGTTGTCTCTGTTTCATGACAGAGATGTCCGTCAGATGTCTGGTGACCTTGGTTAACCAGGTCACGACCAAATACCTAAATGCTGACTAGAAGCTCCGAGATCTCAGTGCACAACTGGCTGGGGAATGCTCCAGTTTGGGTCCCTTGAGGCCTTTCACTAGGAGTTAGACAGGTTCCCTCGGGAAACCCACTCAGTGTCCTGCCTGGGCAAGAGTTCTGGCCTCTTGGCTCCTAGAGCTGAGTACAGAACGGGACTTGGTGGTTGGGGGTCACAGCGTTCTGTATCCTCTTTGCAGTATAGTAGCTAAGCTCAGCTATGCCTCGCCTCCTCCAATCCAGAGAATAAACCCTGGCTTTTGCTGAGGAAGGGAGCAGCAGTTACCCAACAGTTTGGAGTGAGGCTGGGGATCCAGATTCCCACAGGTTTTCAAAAGCTTTTGCTTTGCTCTCTCTTGTTTTAACTCCCATTCATCCCCGTTTCTAGGTGTCCCCAGAGCAGCACGTTCCTGAAGCGTTGAGGGCTCTGGGGTGAGAACAGACTTAAGCCTCTTCTAGCAAATCAAAGAACTACCATTCCCTCTGTCCGAGACCTCTCAGTCAGGTGTTGCTCCTCCCTTTGCTTCTGCTTCCAAAATCACGTTGCTGCCATCTCCTCTCCTGTTATCCTTCCTATCAAGTGATGTCTTTAGGAAAAAAAAACAGATCTTCTGTCGTTTTAGTGGGGCTGGAAGGGAGTGCTGGAAGGTCTGATGTTCTGTCTGCCCTCTTGTCTCCCCCTCGCCACCTTACAGATGAAGGGATGAGGTGGGAGTTCGGGCTTCCTACAGTGACGAACAGTAGCTACACATCGGAATTCCGTCCTGTGTTTATGGAGATCCTCATTTAATGGCCCCGACTCCCACGTGGAAATGGAAAATGCCAGACACACACTGTCCTGTCGCCCTAGCAGCTAGGATGAGTCTGTGCCCAAGCTTAGCCAATGAGATGCTCTTCCCCCAGATCTGGGTCAGGAGCCAGTGGGCAAAGAAGCAGGGGCAGGGGCGAATCTTCTGGATGGAATGGTAGCAGGGGCCGCGCTGTGTCCTGTGCAAGCTGCGGTGGCCACAGTCAGGCTGTTGGCAGCGTTTGTCCTCACTGGCTGGGATCGCTGCAGGATGTGGACCACGATCAGCTGAGAACCCTGAATGATACACACAACTGGCTAGTGGTAGGCTTGGGGTCAGGGCCGAGGTCTCTAATGTGACACGGTGTCCTCCCCACGCTGTCAGGTCTCCTCAGGCCTTTTGAAGCTGCACTTGGAAGCTCCCCAAAGGGGGCTTTTCCCACCTGCAAACTTTTCACAACCTCAGTCTCTGGACTGACCCTCTCCTGCCCTTCCTAGTCATTGACCCTTGACCTCCTGTCCCTTATCAAAGATGAGCCCCACTCTGTGGCTGTGAGTATCTCGGCACCCAAAACCAGACCGTCTGGTCGCGTACGTCCATCTGCTCTGGCCATGCTTACTCCTCTCTGTTTCAGCCAGCTCCACCCTCCCTGACACCCACAGGGCACTGCTCCAGCCTTTGACCACCAAAGCCATCTCAAACCATTATTTAAATATTTTTAACAATGTACTATTTCATGTGTTTATTCCTTGTTCTTCCCACTAGAAGTGTGTCTCATGTTTTCACTACAGAGCACAGGACCAGATGACATGTAAAAACGTTCAATAAATATTTCCCCACTTCCCTCCTCTGTCGAGGCAATAAAGTAGATAGGAACTCATGTATGATTTACAGATATGAATGTTGGTAGTGAAAATTATTCTCCCTTATCTGTGCCTAGTTTTCTACTGGCTTTTGTTGTAAAAACAAAACAAAACAAAAAAACTATAAGATGAAAGAAATTTTGGAAAAAAGAGGGAGGGAAATCTCCCCTTCTCCTACCTGGTACCACTATTTTCATTTTGTGTATATATTTGCCTTCAAGCCTTTTTTCTATAAGTGTTCACATATTTACATGGCTCCAGTCCCAGTGCTCACTCCCTATGAAATCCAGCGCAAAGACCACTTCCCAGGGCTGCTTTCTCAGACCCTGGTAACTCCTTCACCCTCTGTCATTGCTTTTCTCACCCCCAAGAGTCATTACCTGTTTTCACGACTCTCCAAGCAATGGGACCAGGAGCTTCCAGGGAGTAGGAATTACATCCTATGACTCTGTGTCCCACCCACAGGGTAGGGCACTCAGTGAGCACTTCTCACAGTCACAGTTTGTATTCGGTGCTGCCACTGTGCATAAGAACAGATGCCTTTTCCCCTGGTGCTCCGTAGTTTTCATAACAATCATTTTTAATGGCTCCAGAATATTTCATCAAGTGGATGTTTCGTAATTTAGTTAACCAGTTCCCTATTGGGGAACATTTGGGTTGTTTCCAGCTTTTTTTCCCTATCACAAATAAGGCTGCAACAACTATACTTACTTGTGCAATATAGTTAATTTTTCCTTTTGAGTAAATTCATGGAATCTCTGGGACTTTAAGCCCATTTCAACCTGGCAACAACTGACTCACCTAGTCCCAGTTCACAGGAGGGACACAGGTGCCCTTACAACTCCATCTTCCTTCAGCATAAACACCTCCTGTGTCCCCTGCTCTGCCGAGTGGTCAGGGGTTGAGTTGACTTCATTCAGCAAATGGTTATTAAAGTGTTATTTGTCTTGGACTTTCTAGAGCCTGGTATAAAACCTGGTGTGTCTGAGGTGCTTGCAGCTTGAACCATCTGCCTGCCTCACACCTGTGCCCCTGCCTCTGGCATCAGCTCACTACTTTTCCCCACAAGAAACCACCTCTCTCTGCATGTAGGTTCAGTACTGACACCATTGCTCTTGACGCCAGCGGTGTACTTGGGCTTTAGACCTGGCCAGTCAGAGCGCTGCATTCCTGCCCATAGGGGTTGGCTCAGGGAAGGTCATAGGACCCAGTCAGAGCCAATGTGTTGCAACCTTGGGACATACGACTTCTTCCCATTGAAATTGTAACTGCAAGGGTGATTCAGTATTGATGACGTCATATTGTTGATGTAATATTGACCATGAGGTAATTTGATGGCGGGACATTGGAGCTGCCTGCAGCCATTTTGCCACTGTACAGGGAGACCCCACCTGAGAATGGTGCCAGTGCAAGGAGAATAAGAGTAAGAGAAGCAGAGAGAACACTCATTCATTTAGTCCCTCCACATCTATTTGTTCAGCTACACTCTGTGCCAGGCCTGTCCCCGACCCTGGGTAAACAGCCACGAACAAGACAAAGTTCCCATTCTCATGGAGTACACGGACATTGCAGCGGGGAGAAGTAGTCTCTACAACAAACAAGCGTATATGTAAACAAGATAATTTCTGGAAGGGGCGAGTGCTTTGAGGGGTGCGAATGAGTGGCTGTTGGAGGGTGACTGCTTTGGACTAGCCCACAGGGAAACCTGTCTGAGAAGCTGACACCGGAGCAGGAACTTGAGTGACGGGAGGTGACGGCATTCCAGATGAAGCAGCCAACTAAGGGTCCTAAGGGTGGGAGGGGGCGTGTGTATAGGTTGTTTTTTGTTTTTCAATCTATTGTGAGATTTTTATTAAAATGTAGCTACCATGCAATATTATATTAGTTTCAGGTGTACACCATAGCTATTCAACATTTATATACCTAAAGAAGTGATCACCATGATAAGTCCAGCAACCACTGACACGTACCACACCACCACAATATTATTGGCTATATTCCCCGTGCTGTACATGACATCTTCATGAATTATTTGTCTTATACCTGGAAATTTGGGCCTCTTATTCCCCTTTCCCCCCGTTTTTAAAATTTTCAATTACAGTTGACTTTCAATATTATTCTATATTCATTTCATGTGTACAGCTTAGTGGTTAGACATTTACATAATTTAAGAAATGCTCCCCTGACTAGTACCCATGTGGCACTATACATAGTCATTACCATATTACTGACATCCCCATGCTTTACTTTACATCCCCATGGCTATTTTGTAACTACCAGTTTGTACTTCTTAATCCCTCACATTTTTTACCCTGCCCCCAAACCCGTCCCATCTATCACCCCAACAAATTTAGTACCCATCTGACACCATACATAGTGATTACAATATTATTGACTATATTCTTTATGCTATACCCTACATCCCCACGATTACTGTGTAACAACCAATCTGTACTACTTTGGTTTTTTTTTTTAAAGATTTTTATTGGGGAAGGGGAACAGGACTTTACTGGGGGACAGTGTGTACTTCCAGGGCTTTTTTTTTTTTTCCCCCAAGTCAAGTTGTTGTCCTTTCAATACTAGTTGTGGAGGGTGCCATTCAGCTTCAAGTTGTTGTCCTTTCAGTCTTAGTTGTGGAGGGCGCAGCTCAGCTCCAGGTCCAGTTGCCGTTTTCCAGTTGCAGGGAGCGGAGCCCACCATCCCTTGTGGGACTCGAGGAGTTGAACTGGCAACCTTGTGGTTGAGAGCCCACTGGCCCATGTGGGAATCGAACTGGCAGCCTTCGGAGTTAGGAACATGGAGCTCTAACCGCCTGAGCCACTAGGCCAGCCCCAATCTGTATTTCTTAATTCCTTCTCCCTTTTACACTCACCCCCACCCTCTCCAATCTAGCAACCATCAAAATGTTCTCTGTTTCTATGAGTTTGTTTCTGTTTGGTTGTTTATTTTATTTGTTAGATTCCACATATGAGTGAAATCACATTGTATCTGTCTTTCTCTGTCTTACACTCCACTCAGCACAGTACCCTTCAGGACCATCTATGTAGCCGCAGATGGCAAGAATCCACTCCCTTCCCTGGCCGAGCAATATTCCATTGTATGTATGTACCACATTCTCTTTATCCATTTTTCCATCGACAGACACCAGGCTGCCTCCACATTTTGGCCATTGGAAACAATAGTGAAATGAACATATGGATGCACATGTGCCCTTGAAGTAGCGTTTGGGTTTCTTCAGATAAATACCTTGAAGTGGGATTATTGGGTCCTTCTTTGTCTCTTGTTATAGCCTTTGTTTTAAAGTCTATTTTGTCTAGTATAAGTTTGCTACACAGCTTTTTTTTGTTTTGTTTTTCATTTCCATTTTCATGAAATATCTTTTCCTCATCTCTTTACTTTCAGTCTGTATGTGTCTTTCCATCTGAAGTGATTCTCTAGTAGGCAGCACATGTAAGGGTCTTGTTTTATTATCCATTCAGCCCTCCTATGTCTTTTGAGTGGAGCATTTAATCCATTTACATTGAAAGTAATTGTTGATAGATATGTAGCTATTGCCATTTTATTATTCATAATTTTGATTTTTTTCCATCTTAAAGAAATCTCTTTAAGGTTTCTTATAATACTAGTTTGGTGGTGATGAACTTCTTTAGCTTTTTCTTGTCTGGGAAGCTCTTTATCTTTCCTTTGATTCCAAATGATAACCTTGCTGGGTAGAGTAATCTTGGTTATAGGTCCGTGCTTTTCATCATGTTGAGTATTTCCTGCCAGTCCCTTCTGGCCTGCGAAGTTGCTGTTGAGAAATCAGCTGACAATCTTATGGGAACTCCCTTTCATGTTACTAGTTGCTTTTCTCTTGCTGCTTTTAGGATTCTCTCTTTGTCTTTAACCTTTGCCATTCTAATTATAATGTGTCTTGGTGTGGGCCTGTTTGGATTCATATTGCTTGGGACTCTATGCTTCCTGGACTTGTATGTTTATTTCCTTCACCAGGTTAGGAAAGTTTTCTGTCATTATTTCTTTAAATAGGTTCTCAATCTTTTGTTCTCTCTCTTCTCTTTCCAGTATCCCTATGACGTGAGCGTTGTTATGCTTGATGTTGTCCCAAAGGTCTCTTAAACGATCCTCATTTTTTTTTAAATCTTTTTTTCTTTTTGCTGTTCTGATTGGATGTTTCCTGCTACCTTGCCTTCCAAATTGCTGATTTGAGACTGTGCTTCATCTAGTCTGCTGGTGATTCCTTCCATGCACTCTTCATTTCAGTTATTGTATTCTTCACTTCTGACTGGTTCTTTTTTATGGTTTCTATGCCCTTCTTTATGTTTGCTATCTCTTTGTTAAAGTCCTCACTAAGTTCCTTGAGTATCCTTATAACCATTGTTTTGAACTCTGTCTGGTAGGTTTCTTGCCTCCATGTTTATTTTCAGTTCTGTTTCTGGAGTTCTTTCTTGTTCTTTCATTTGGGACATATTTCTTTGTTTGCTCATTTTGGCTGCCTCTCTGTGTTTGTTTCTATGTATTAGGTAGATCTGTTATGTTTCTCAGTCTTGGCCAGGTGGCCTTATGTAGTAGGTGCCCTGTGGGGTCCTGGCACAGTCTCCCTGGTCGCCTGCTCCTGGTGCTCTAGGAGTGTCTCTTCTGTGGGTTGTGTGTGCCCTACTGTTATAATTGAGCCTTAATTACTATTGGCACATCACTGGATGGGATTGACCCTCAGGCTTATTGGCTGTGGGGTTTGGCCACATCCACAGCTTATGAGCTGCTGTTTGGGGGGCTCACCCCAAGGGCTCTAGTGCCTTTTGAGACCATCCTTTGGGTGTGCTGCTTGTGGGGCTAATTTTGTTGTGCTCTGCTGTGATCTGAAGCCAACCTCCAAGTATGTTGGTTCTGCAGCATCTTGTGAGGGGCTCTGGTGCAAGCTCAGGTCACCCACAGCCTGTGACTGACAGTGGATTATCTGGTAGGAGCTACAAAGCTATCCTTGGTGGTTTGCTGGCTGTGCTGACCCTGGAGGGATCAGCATGTGGGAGAGGGCACAATGTGAACTGAGGAACCAAAAGGCCGGGGGTAGCTCTGCAAAAAGCCAGGACACCCTGAGGCCTGTTGCTACCTGTCAGCTCCCTTAAGTTTCAGCCCCTGATACAGCCTTGTTCAGTACACCAGTTGGGTGAGGCAGGGTCTCAGGGAGTCAGTCACTAGAGTGGGAAGAATTGTGGTCAACAGGTTAATGTAGTCTCTGGTTTGGTTCCAGTGCTAAGCCTGGAGCTACTCTGCAAAAGTCTCAGACAGAGAGCACTAAGGCAAGATGCTGCCCGTCTGTAGGCTCTGATAGTTTTTCTAGAAAGAATGCAATGTGAGCAAGGCTAACTGCTCTGGGAGAAAGGGCCTCTGGTGTTGGGCAAGTTGGGTGGAGAGTCAGCAGGGTGGAGCAGCGGAAGTCACCAGGCCAATCAGATTCAGATTCAGATTTGGCCTGTGGGGAAGGGTTCAACACAGTAAAGATGGCACTTGCCTGCCGGCTGCTTGGGGTAAGGACACCACACAGGGAAAATGGCAACTGTCCTCCAGCCCTCATTTCAACACCACACACCTCAGTCTGACCCCTCCCCCCTGGTATGCCTCTGATGTCCCCCAAGTTACTGGTCCTCCACCGGAGCCCAAGGTGAGAGCCTGCAAGTGAGAGTCTGTGCGCGGGCCATTTAAGAGGACATCTGGATTTCCTGCAGCTTCCATCTCACTTGGATGGTTGGAATCCCCACTGTTTTTCACAGCCAGATGTTGTGGTAGCTCCTCTTCCCAGCGCAGTACTCTGGGCTGGGGACGCCGGTGGGGGGTGGGGTCTCTTGCTTCTCCTGGGGGAAACCTCTGTGGCCCAGATATCCCTCCTGATTCTCAACTGCCACATGGAGGTTTGGGGCCGGCCCGTTTCCTGTCTCTACGTCTCCTACCAGTCTCGACGTGTCTTCTTATTTATACCCTTATTTGTAAAACTTCTGTGCAGCTAGACTTCAGATGGTTCTCCAGGTTGATTGTTCTATAATTTAGTTGTAATTTTAATGTGTTCATGGGAGGAAGCCAGCACAGTGTTTATCTACTCCGCCATCTTGGATCTCCTCTCCAGGTTTTGTTTTTAATTAAAAAAAATTGTGGTAAAATACACATACATAAAATTTACCATCTTAACTATTTTGATGTGTGCAGTTGAGTGGATGCACAAGTTTTAAAGACATTTTTGAATCCTTCTATCCAGCAGTAACTGAAACAGTTACTACCCCCTGACCTTTCAGTTATAGGAGCCAATAGTTTCTCTATCTAGACCAAGTTCCAGCTGGACTCTCTGCCTCTGGCTCCCCGAGGCCTGATGCAATCATTGTTGTTGAATGAGCAAATAGATAATTGAATGAACAGGAGCTGGAAATCTCTAGAAACACATGCTACCCTTAGCAATGCCTCAGTAGCCTGCGTCCCTGCAGCCTTGTCAGTGCCAGGTATTATTATCAACCAACTTTCAAGCCTAGAATACAAAATACGGGAGGAAACTGGGACTGTCCTTGCCTCTCTTCCTGCAAGTTCTCCACACTCGTTCATGCACAACTGCTTCGGGCTGCTTTGTTCTCTGCTCTGAGCTGTTGTCTCATGGTAGGTTGTGACATTTCCAGTTGGGGGTGTCTCACTTACTGCTCTGGGGATGTTTTTATTTTTTTATTTAAAGAGAATTTCTGTGGCAGTCTGTGCCACCAAGGGCCATCGGAAGCCCCTGGCAATATCATTCTGTCTAAAGAACAAAGAGGCAAATTTGCAGCAGATCAAATGCAAAAGCATCATGAAAGAAGAAGGAGGCTGGGAGTTACAGATGATACAGTGCCTGGTCCAGTCTGGATCTGTGTGTTTTGCCGAGACCTGAGAGCTGTGAATAGTGGAGAATCCACACACAGCTCAGGGTGTGTGGCTGTTTGGGGTGTGGGAGGAGAGGATGTCCCCCTCACCTTACTGAAGACACTGCCTTGCCATGAGGAAGTAGGAGGGGCACAACACCTCCAGACAGGGCCAGCACAAATGGAAAGAGCAGCTAAGGATGGTGTTAGGGGCTGGAGTGTCCTCAGCTATGGGGATTCTGTCACTGCTGTGGCTGCATGCATGTGACAGAAGCTCAGGTGTAGGAAAAATACAATTTCAGTTTCCCAAAGTGGGGTCCAGGTATCCCTGGGGACTTAAAGGAAATGCAGAGAACATGAAAGCTTTCCTATTGGACCCTACTGGCAGACACACCTTCTCTGCTAGTCTCAGGAAGGTGCCCCTGTAATCTAGTTTGGAGGTATACGCTCTGTGCCCCTTCTCCTGGGCATCTTCCTGTCCCTGACATGCTCCGTGCCCCCATCACCGTCCACTTATTCCCCTCAGCTTGCCATTCTTTAAGGGCTCAGTGCCTCTCCCTACTTACCTCGTCCTACTCTCAAGCCCTAGATCAGAGCTTCCACCTACCTCAAACTCCTCCCAGACTCCCCTCCTACCACAGGTACCTCAGATCGTCTTCCTGTCCCTCTGCCTAGTCTTCCTTCCCACCTCCTGGAGCTCCCAGGCCTCTGGGTCGGCTGCCTCACATGTTTCCACAGTCTGCAGACCATTGGGTCCTCAATGGGATCACAACCCCAGACTCTTGTCTCTGCACAGCTCCGACACATGACGTAGTACTGTCTCTCTGGGGGTGTGGTCCGTCCTTCTGGGAGTGGACTCTCATCATTCTTTCTGGCTACACAGTGCTAGAAACTTCTTCCTGACAAGGAAGAAGAGACAGGCTCCCTGTGTCTAAGCTCAAATGCTAGACATTTGCTTTCCAGGTCTTCTTGACTGCTAGGATCCCGCATTAGTCACACCCACCCCAACTAGCCAGGGACACAAAGACACAGAGACCACCCAGAATCTGTCTATTGAAGGGTGATGGCAGCAGTAGTCTCCTGCGGCTTCCAGAGGCAGTGGGGACAGGACCCAGGGCCTGGCTGGGTAGGTTGGGATGTCAAAGCCAAGGGCAGGACAGGTGGTGTCTTTGTGGCTTCCTCCTGGAGGCTCAGCCTCTAAGCATGATTCTTGGGCTTCCCAGAGGGTGTCTGAGGTCCAAGTATCCTTCATAAGTGCTCTTTCTGTTTCTATCAGCCAGACTACGTTTCTATGAATTATGTTCAGTTCTATCGCATTGGAAGACCCTGATTGTCCATTACGTTTGTCAATTTGTTTTCCCCCTTATTCTAGTAATATATAGCTTTCACTTATATCTAATATCTATTCTTTAAAATACCTTTATTAAGTTTCAAAAATAAATTGATGTAAAGCAAGATAGTAATGGAAAAGTCTTTTAAATTATAACTTGAAAATCCAGAGCCACAAAAGATTTGACAATATCAATCAAAATTACAAATGCATGTATCCTTTGACTGAATAACCCCACTTTTGGGGATTTATCCTACGCTTATCTTACTCGATTAATATAGCCTGGATTAGTGATCTTTCCGAATCAGAACACAGAAACCTTCTTCATCTCCCCACTCCTCCAGTTTTTACAGTGGAACGTCCCATTGTATGGATGGGCCCTAGTTCATTGAGCCAGCGCCCTCTTGGTGGACACCTTCAGTTGCTTTTGCTCGTTTGCTGTTATAGGGCAGTGAACGCTGTTATACACATGCCGTCTCATGTGTACAAGTGGGACATCTGTGCAATATACCAAGTGAGAAAACAAGATACAGCATTGTCTACAGGGTATGTTATGATTTGCACAAGAAAGAGGGGAAATAAGAATATATCTTTATGTTTGTTATACTTCCATAAAGACATTCTGGAAGGAGAGACAAAAAGCTAATAATAAACATACCTGCCATTTGTGGTGGGTGGGAGGCGTGGGCAGCAGGTTGACAGGGACAGAGGTGGGAGAGACCTCCCCCTTCACCTGTTAGCCTTGTTTTGCTTTGGGAACCACATGGCTGTATTAGCTGTCTAAAAACCACACATAAATGAGTGCAGGTGTGCACGTAGGTATGACCCAAATCCTGAAGACAGCCAATGGTGGCTGAATTGGGGACCTCCCCATACTGTGGCTTTGGGCTGTCTCTTCTACCCAGACTATTCCTTCACCCATAGGAGCTGACAGGGAGCTGGGGAGAGTGGGGGTAGCCCCTGCAAGTGCACGCGACTGCCTTCAGCTCGTGGCCCCGCCCACAGCATCCTGTTTCTCCTCTACCTTCCTTAGGGGTGCTGATTAGGGGAACTCTCGGTGAAACTGGACACCTTAAATCCTGCTTCCCTCCCAAGAGAGAAGACACCAGAGGGGCCTGCAAGGTTAAGGAAGTGTCGAGTGACAGGCCTTATTGGCCCAGTTCCCATACTCATAGATGCCACCTGTTCCCGCCAGTGCAGCCACACACGGGAGCCTGGAGAGCAGCCCACACATTTATCCCTGGACCTGGCACCTTGTAGAGGCTGGACACACACCTTCAAATCTCCCCTCTGCAGTTGGATTGTGGGCCGTGGGATTCGGGGAGCAAGCCGGAGCGGGAGGCTGGGGGAGGGCCATGCATCAGTTCTGTCTCCAACTGCCTTTGTTCGTGAATAAACACGCGGTGGCCTCCTCTTTCCTCCACCTGAAAGCTGCCTCTGCCGGAGACAGGAACCGTATACAATCTCTGCTTTAGATGTACAAAAAGTCTGAAATTGCTTGGAGACCAGGCGGGAGGGAGCTGTGCGAGGCTGGGGGGATCCAGGCGTGTAATTGTCGGTCATCTATCTGCTTCTGTCAGCGCACAAGCATTTGCAGAAAAGACTCCGTGAATTTGCTTTTTCCCGTCTTGCATTACTTACTCTTTCCTCAGCAGATGTAAAACCTTTTTCTTAAAACTGCCCTCAAGCATAATGAACAGGAGAGACATTCGGAGCTGATAAGAAAGACACCCCCAAATGATGCACTTGGCCTTCCTCAGCGTCCCAGTGATAAATACACAGCAGGCGTTGTATTGGAATCTGCTTTGGAGCCGGGGTTTCCACCGGACCTGAGTGCTGCAGAGGACACCAGGGCCCACACGATTAAGGGGGTCCCAGCTGCTCCATCTGCTTCCCCACTTCTCAGGTCCATGGCCCCAGAAGACAGGTGCAGAGACTCATCCAAATGGGCATAGGGCTTAGAAGCCATTGGACCCGCTCAGCCCCACTGACGCCCACCTGTGTTCTTCTGGGTAACCTTATGGAACCTTCAGCCGGTCCACTTCCTGACCTGCAGGGAGGTTGTGGGGACAGGAATCTGGGGTAATGGGTAATGCTGTGCAGCAGATGCAACATTGGGGTGATCAGCCCAGCTCCTGGGGGAGAGTATAAGATCACTGAGCAGCCCCAAATGTGGCTAATTAAACCAGAGCTGCTCTCCTTGAGGACAGGATGGGGCGTGTGGCAGGATGTGGTGGGTGTGGCTGATTCTGGGGGTGTGACATGGAAGCCCCATGGGGCTCTGGTACTGTCACTTGCTCACTAAGTGACTAGCCACTCAGGGGCACGACTCCAGGGGAGACTTTCACCATAGGCAGCATGGCGGCCCCTGGGCCCATGGTTGTCTCAGAACGTCCCCAGGTATTGGCTTTCTCATCTGCACAATGGGAGCAGCGCTGCCATAATAATCACAGGAAGTGTTCACTGTTCACACAAAGCATGCCCGGCAGGACCTGAGTGCTTTGCGCAAAGGAAGTCATCTCCTCCTGACCCGGCTGGCTGTAGGGCCAGGTTGTGCATACACGGTGGGTGGAGCTGTCTATAAACAACAAGCAATGTGAGTCTATACAGGTTTCTTTTCCAGATGGAGATGGACACTTTCAGAGGCAAACGGGTCCCAAGAGACCATTGAGGCCATCTCCTCTTTTTCACCACCCCAAAGTGATGCCCAGACAGGTTAATAGACTCACCTGGAGTCACACAGAGTTGGGGCCACCTTGACTGGGTCTCCAGGCTGGCTACAGGACCGCCCTTGTCTTTCGTTTCGTCCCAGGCCCCAGAGTGGGGTGGGCAGCCGCCACAGGCCCTGCCCTTGGTCTGGGAGTTGTGTGGTCAAAGGGGGCAGCTCCTGCACTAAGCTGCTGCTCGTCCTTTGCCCTTGGCTGTGGCGGACATTCAGTCCTTGCTTCTCCCTGCATGGAGGCCTGGGCAGTGTGCGTCTGTAAGCCTTCAGCTCTCCTCCACGAGGATTCTGGAACCATTCACGTGGCTGCCCCTCTTCCTCAGCCTCTCCAACCCCTTTCTCTGCCCAGGAGAGTAGAATGGCATGGTAGGTGGGGCAAACCCCAGGCCCCCATCCTCCCCTGTAGCTGGTGGAGGATGGAGGGGTAGCTCATGCCACTTGCCGTGGGAACAGTCATGCCACAGGGTCCCAGCCTGCAGGGATGTGAGTGACCCTGGTCCTGGGAACTGCAGGAGAAAGTTGTCTATCTGTTCTAGGGGTAGTAGGGGTGAAGTTCTTGCTGGAACCCTCCATCACTTCAGTGAGGCAAGGGTTTGCAAACTCCTATGGCCACAGCCAAGCCAGCTGAGAGGGAGACGGCAGGGGCAGACCTGTGGGTTCTGCCTGATGGCAGGACGTGCAAGGCAGGCCAGTGTGGAGGTCACATTACGTTTTGAAGAGGAACTGAAACCCTGGACTTTTAGAATAGGAACTGTCCTGCTTTGTAGGCACTGTGTGGGTCACACGTGGTCCCCGAGCCACGATGATTGTCCGTGGAGGGGTCTTGAGGGCGTCAGGGATCGGAGGACCCCAGCCCTGTGGGGTGGGGCTGTGCTGTGGCAGAGACGAGAGGCCCCAGTTCACTCACACACTGAGGCTCTTGTGAGGAGGCCCGTGGCCTGGAGGGGTCAGGCCGCGTGCTGAGGCCACAGGCTGACTGGCGGCCGCATTTCCCTCCAGGGCCCTCGACTCCCGGTGCTTCCCCTGAAACCACTGCTGGAGGGAGGCTGCTGGGGCGTCCCCTTCTCGCCTCCTGCATGCTGGTTCCTTCCATGTGTACGACCCTCACCCTCAGCCCGTCTGGCCCCTCTCTGCCCAGGAGGGCAGGACAGAATGGAGTGGAGCAAACGCCAGATGTGGCCAGCCCCCCCGACCCTCCTCAGTAGACCAGCTTCCTGGCCCCGTGGCTCTTTTGTCTCTCCGGTCATGCTCTGGGCCTCAGACTGTTTTGCCGTCCTGCCTCTCCCCACAAGGTGCCCCCTGGCAGGAACCTCAGCAAAATTCCAGAATCAGGACACACTCTCCCTTGGAGCGCGGGGGCCTTGCTGATCCATGATGGGCCTGGTCCCTCAGCCAAGCCCCAGTTTCCTAGCCTGTAAAAATGGGCCACAATCCATACATTGTAGGTTGCCCCAGGGAGTAAACAAGATTGTGCAGGGACAGGCATCTGACAGGGGAGGAAAGGGGTCTGGGTGGGGAGGCTGGCAGCCTGGGCCTCGCATTAGCAAGCTTCAGAGTCAGACCCAAGATGAGCTGACGGATGGGTGGACTCAGAGACGCTCTCTCAGGAGGGAAAAGAGAAGACGGCCATCACTCAGTGTTAACTGTTGTTGTCTTCGCCTCGCTCTTTCTCTCCTGCTGCCTCCCGAGGGTACTCTCAGCAGTCTCTGTAGCTCTGTCCTCAGGATCTGTCCAGCACCCCTCTGTGACCTCGCGGGGGTGTGGGAGAGAGCGTCAGGTCTCAGCTTCTCTTCCTGCCCACTGCTCCAGCCACAAGCTTCCTGGCAGACATGGTCCGCCCAGGGCCTCTGCCTTCGCTGTTCCCTTTATCTGGAAGGTTCTCCCCACAGATCTCCATGGGCCTCACTCCCTCTCTTCCTTGGATGTCTGCTCAAATGTCACCACCCGTAGAAAAGGGGAGGTCCTCCTTCCTGACCTCCTGCACTCCCCACCCTCTGTCCCTGCTTTGTTTGTCTTCATAGTACTCATCACCACCTGACATTTTAATGTGTATTTCTCTACTTCTTGCATTTTTAACGTATGAGAAATCAAAAAATAGTGTTTACTTGAGACTCTCCTGCCTTCTGAGAGCCTCCGAGGATGAGCACGGATGTGGGTGGCTGAGTCCATTTATTTCCCAAACTGATTTGCTTCATGGAGCACTCTGAGGGCCCAGAGGCCCATCTAAGTCACCTTGGGAATTACTGACAAGAGCATAGGGACCCACGGCAGCCGAGGGAGGGGGCCGGCGTGGGGCAGGGAGGGAGGGAGGGCAGATGGAGACGAGATGCTGCTGCCACGAAGCCGAGGCCGTGTGTTAATTTCTTGAGTGCCCCGCAAAGGAGTTTAGGACTTTATCCTATAGGAAGCTGATATTAAGGAGGGATTTGCATTTCATTTAGATCCACTTAGTGACTCGAAGATGGGATGCAATCAGAAAGCTACAGGGACTTCGTTGAAGAGGTTGGCTGGACACCAGGGTGAAGCAGAGCCCATGTACCCGTCTAAGGAGGGAAGCGCTGCTAGGGGCCAGTTCTGTAGGTTTTGCACTGCATACCTGTGGGGAGCACCAATCCCAGAAACTACAACATGAATTGTGCCTCCTGGTACTGTGCAGTGCACATCCTGAACACCCAACCCTGGCAGCCCTGAGAGGGGCACGCTCATGCAGCTCCAGTGAATTCCTGCCAAGTGGGAAGGTGTGGTAGACTAGTGTTCACCAATATAGAACTAGTGATACGAGTATTCACAGGAGACGGTACCTCCCAGCCGCCTTGGAAAATGATGGGCCACTTGACTACATCCAGTCAATGGCAAGTGATCAGAAATGAGATGCGTGTCACATGCTGAGGCTGACAACACCCATGTGCTTGTCTCCTGTCTTTTCTTCCCCTGAAGCAGCAACTGAGAAGGCCATGCATCTCAGATGCCACTAAAGGATGGTAGCGCCTCCCTCGGCCTGGGTCCCTAAGTGACTGTGTGGAGCAGAGCCCGGCCCACTTGCACTGGACATGTGGTATGAGAAAGAAATAAACGTCTGTGTGGGAAGCCCCTGAGAGCAGAGGCGTTTGTCACTGCTGCAGAGTCCAGCCTGTCCTGACCCACACAAACGTTGCCCTGACTTCCGAATGTGAAGAGAAGTCTGAGATTATGTGCTGGGCACCAATTAAAAATAATACCCAATTTAGTGCAGGCCAAGCCAAATCCCTCTACAGGCCAGGCGTGGCCTGGTGGCACTGCTTTGCAACCCACCATCTCAGGCTCCACTGTAGGACCTTAGAGAACTGTACATAAAACAGGAGCTAACTCATTTTTTTTGCACTTTTCTAGGCAATCTCATATACATGTGGGCGTATCG
This sequence comes from Rhinolophus ferrumequinum, assembly GCF_004115265.2. Classification (NCBI taxonomy): domain Eukaryota; kingdom Metazoa; phylum Chordata; class Mammalia; order Chiroptera; family Rhinolophidae; genus Rhinolophus; species Rhinolophus ferrumequinum. The sequence continues at coordinate 5,838,863 of NC_046307.1, read as the reverse complement.
GGACAGAAAGAGACTCTTTGGTCTATGATTAACTGAAAGAGAATGCCAGGTTACAACCAGAGAGAAAGAAGGCAATACTATAGCTCTTTTAAAAGCTGCTGAAAAGCAGCATTAGGGCGTTTGAATGCCCGTGACAGCGGTTATGTGACACCGGCTGAATCAGCCTTGAGCGAGGCAGGAAACGGTGATTAAGAACCCAGCTCTGCTATTTGGTGTGTGACCTTGGGCAAGTCACCTCGCCTCTCTGAACTCTGTTTCCTTGTGGGGAAGTTGGGGTTCATCGTAGAAACTGCTTCGCAGGGACGCTGATGAGAGGAAGTGAGACGTGCATACAGTGCTCAGCTCTCAGGTAGGGTGGATAATGCCAGCTCTTGTGGTTCCTATTCTCTTTCTGTCCAGCCAGTCAACAGCACAGAGCTGGCTCCCCACCCTGGCATGTCCCCTCTCTGACACTGTAGGAGGCTTGTCCAGGGAAGGGGCCAGGCCTGGCTTTCCTGAGCCATCACAGGTCAGTGCCCTTGGTCTGGTTAGTTGCAAGCTGGCGGTATTCATTCCCTGTGGCTGCTGTCACTAATTACCACAAGCTTGGTGACTTCTTCTTGCATTATTTTTACTGTGCTGAAAAACACAAAACCTAAAATTTACCATCTTAACTATTTTAAAGTGTACGAGGTCTGACAATTAAGTTTGCGAACTTGTTGCAACGATGTTGCTAACTATTTTGATATCAGAGGGATTATTCATTATGAATTTGTACCAACTGGACAAACAGTTAACCAAGTTTACTATTTGGAAGTGCTGAAAAGGCTGCATGAAAAAGTTAGATGAAAACACCCTGAAGTTTTCGCCAACAATTCATGGCTCCTACATCACGACAATGCACCAGCTCACACAGCACTGTCTGTGAGGGAGTTTTTAGCTGGTAAACAAATAACTGTATTGGAACACCTTCCCTACTCACGTGATCTGGCCACCAATAACTTTTTCTTTTACCCTAAGGTAAAGGAAATATTGAAAGGAAGACATTTTGGTGACATGCAGGACATCAAAGGTAATACGACGACAGCTCTGATGGCCATTCTAGAAAAAGAGTTCCAAAATTGCTTTGAAGGGTGGACTAAGTGCTGGCATCAGTGCATAGCTTCCCAAAGGGAGTACTTCGAAGGTGATCGTAGTGATATTCAGCAATGAGGCATGTGGCACTTTTTCTAGGATGAGTTCAGGAACTTAATTCCCTGACCTCGTACAGTTCAGTTGTGAAATGTATATTCACATGGTTCTGAAACATCTCCAGACAGTTTTCATCTGGCAATACTGGAACTATAACTTGGTGACTTTTAAAACAACACAAATTTAATCTCTCACAGTCCTGGAGGCTAGAAGTCCAAAATCAGCCACACAGGGCTAATGTCAAAGTGTAGGCAGGGCTGGCTCCTTCTGGAGTCTTAGGGGAGAATCTGTTTCCTTGCCTTTTCTGGCTTCTGGGATCACCTGCCCTCCGTGGTTGCACCCCTTCACACTGCTCCAACCTCTTCTCTGTCATTCCAGCTTATACTGTGTCTCATCTCCCTGCATCCCTCTCATAAGGACACATGTGATTGCATTTAGCGTCCACCTTGATAAAGATCTGTAACACTCACATCTGCAAAGTCCCTTTTGCTAGGCAAGGTCACATTTTCACTGGTTCCAGGGATTCAGATGTGGCTATCTTTGGGGGCCACTACTCAGCTACCATAGTGGCCATTGCAAAGAGCTCAGGGCCTGGGTGCTTTCCCCCGGCAGGCAGGAGGAGCATACGGGGGCTTGTGGTCTCGGGCCCAGGCAGCCCGGTTTTGACCCTGCCCTGGACCCTACTCTCTACAGGGTTGTGGGCAGGTCCCTTCCTCCTACGCTCAGCTTTCTCTGGTGACCATATCTACCCGGGACCATTCATTGAACCAACACAGCACTAGGGATACAGACAAAGATTGCTTCTCTTGTGAGGTCTCTCTTCTAGTGGGGAGATGGAGAATGAAGAAGACAAATGCAAGGAATGACGGATAGCAGGAAGTGCTAAGGAGAAAAAGGAAGCAGAGGCAGGGAGAGGAGGGTCAGGCAGGGCCCCTCTCTGGGCGGTGAAGATTCAGTCCACACACATTTATTGGACATCTATTGCGTTCCAGGCACCGTTCTAAGACGTGGGACTCAGCCAAGAATAAGACAGAACTGGCCGGCGTCCTGGAGGACCTCTTGTTTTAGCAGGGACCAGCCAGGGAATAAATGGATGGGATGAATTCAGATAATAGTAAGGTTATGACAAAACAAAATGGTATCCTGGGCGAGAGAATGTTGGGACTGCTTCAGATGGGGTGGTCAGGGAAGGCCTCTGGGAGGAGGTGAACGCTGAGTCAGTGTGTGGGGACCTGGGGGAACAGGGTTCCAGGTTGAGGAGACAGCAAAGAAAACGTGGAGGTGATGCACCTAGAATGCCCAGTATGGTGTCTGGGTGGCAGGTGCTCAACAAACTTGTCAGCAATGGGGAGTTGCGTGGGTGGGGCGGCTTTGCTGACAGGACGTCAGGTCAAAGGCTTCATCAACCACCTGTTAGCCAGGGCTTCTGAACTGTTGGTCCCAGCAGTGCCCACACCTGGTGGCCCCCTTAGACAGAATGAAGGCAGAGCCCAAGCCCCAGTTGAAGCTCAGGCCTGGAGGAGCCCTGCCAGGAAGGAGCCCGCCTTGGTCCCCCCACTCCCGCACTGGAGCCCTGTTCCCTCATGCGGGCCGGTTTCTTTAATGAGACCATCTGTCTGGCTTTCCTCACTCTGCTGGGCCTGATGGGGCCATCCATCTCCTCGGTCCCCGTTGTTGTCTGTCTGTCACTGTCCGCCTGGCCCTGCCATCCCCGCCCGGCTCTGAGGGGGGCCCTGGCAGGTTTGGCCTCCAGCCTTCGTGTTTATTTTTCTCATCTGGCCACAGCTGGCCTCTGTGCTGAGTCACTCGCTCCATCTGCCCGTCCTCACTGAGGGATGGCGGCTGTCTCTTCCTGGCTCTCCCAGTGCCACGTGGCAGCCCACGCGTGTAGCGGGTGCCAGGGCCGGCACACGCATAGGGATGGGACTGTGAACAGCTCCGTGCCAGCCGGCATGTACGTGTGGTGAGGGGGCAGGGGGCACTTCAGGGCCAGCCCAGAGAGTCTGCGCTCCATTCGCTGAGTCTCAGAGAGGTGACCCTGCTGAAGGCCATGGCCAGCCCCAGGCCTCACTGGATGCCAGAGCCTTTCCCTTTTGCATCTGAACGTGGCAGGGAGGGAGGGTGGGCATCTCCAGCTGGGATTCAAATCCCAGCAGGACTGTTCTCAGGACCTAGAGTTCTGAATTTGGGCTGATCATTGTTTTTCCAAGTCTGACTTTCTTCATAATTTTTGAAAAACAAATGAGTTGAACTCAGATAGTATAAAACCAACGTGTATCCCACGGGCCCAATACCTATTCTCCCTTCCTCTAGCAACAAAACCCTAAATTTTTCTTATGCCCCTCCTCCCAATTCCTGTAATTTAGGCAGGGCTGACATCAGGCTTGGCTCCAGAAGAGAGCACATGAGCAAGAATTAGCCAATCAGAGCACTGCGAACTCCTCTATCGGTGATTGGTTCCTGGTCAGGTAGGCACCAGGCCAATCCGAGCCACAACCTTTGCTGGAACTTTTCTAAGGAAAGGGGTGCTCCTTTCTCCTGGGTCTATGAGTGAGCAGGATTTTGGGCCAGAGCTATTGGCAGCTGCCAAGGGGTGAGAGCCAGCCTGTGAAGGAAACCAGCACAGAGGAGAGCAGAGCCAAAACATGGGGAATGAGAGCAGGCCTAACAAGGCCCTAGATCCAGCTGGGCCTGAAGCCAGCCCCACCTCTGGACTTTCCCTCATCGTTGCCAGTACATTCCCTTTTACAGTAGAGTATGAAGTGGTTTCTATCACTTGCAACCAACAGAATCTTATGTGACATATTCATGAAAGGGATTAACACCTGCCTGATATGCAGTAGACACTCAATAACTATTTATTTTAAAATAAATACTTTGAAAGTGAAAAAGCCATTCTCAAGAGCTAACATATCATATGCGTCCATTTACATAACATTCTCGACATGGCAGCTATAGAGATGGCAAAAAGATTCGTGGTTGCCAGGGGTTGGGGATGGTGGAGGGGATGGAGGTGACAATAAAGGAGCAGCACAAGGGACATCTTTGTGGTGATGGAACAGTTCTGTATCTTGATTGCTGTGATGATCTCGGGAGTCTCCACAGGTGATAAAATGACAGAACAATATGCACACATTGTGCCAGTGCCAGTTTCCTGGTCTCGGCATTATTCTAGAGTTATGTAGGGGGTAACTATGGGGGCTGGGGGTCTGAAGAAAGGTACATGGGACGTCTCTGTGCTGTCTTTGCAACTTCCTGTGAATCTGTAATAATTCCAAAATAAAAAGTTAAAAAATCCTCTGTAGGCTGTCAAGCCCAGCAGTTCTTGGACCCTAAAGGGCAGAGAGTATGGCTGTTAGAATCAGACAGACCTGAGTTCGAATCTCAGCACTGCCATTAATGAGCTGAGTGATCTGAGGTCAGTCACATCTCTTCCCTCACCCTCAGTGTCTTTGTCTATGAAATGGGGTTCATTGGCCTAACTTGTAGGCTGGTTATGAAAAGAAAATGAACTGGACCGGCATCTGCCTAGCTCAGTTGCCTGTTGTATGGTAGGCAATAATCAATAGCCATAGATGCAGCAGGGTATAAAAACAGGGCTTAACAGGGAAGATGTGTAGTGTAGGTGTCAGGCTTTGGGCTCCGGAGCAGCCTCCTGGGGCTTGAATCCTGCTCGGTGTCCCCCTGGCTGGGTGACCTCGGCCAGGCCACTTGATCTCTCTGGCCCTCACTTTCCCCATCTGTAAAATGGAGATTAAAATAGTACCTACTTCATAATCTAGTTTTGAGGATTAAAAGAGATAATGCATCTGAGGCTCTTAGGGAGCACCTGGCACTTGGCAAGGGTGCAAACAAAGCCCTGAGCGCCTTTCAGTTGGGGAGCCTAGCTCTTTGGGTGAGACTGGGGGCACCTGGCCATGCAGTGGGGTCTGTAGCAACCTCGCCCTAGGGAAGCCCTGACTTCCTGAGTACCACCTTCCTGGAGGTTCTCCTTCGATGTCCTGCACCAATGATAGATCTCTCCCCTGGCCAAGCAGGAAATCTGATCCTAGGTCCCAAGGCACCCCTGCCCAAGAGCCAGGCTCCCTGCTTCCTGCTCCATCCTCCCTGAGGAGGAAGCACACACACCTGAACTGGACTCTGCACGGAATGGATTTTGAGATATAGCCTCCCAGGAGAAAGGAAAGGATGCAGAGCTCATGGTCAGTGAAATTATGGGGAAAGTAGGGTCGGGAGATGTGGCTCGAGGTGGTGGAGAAGTCCCTCTGTTCCCAGTCATATATTTCATGGTTCTGCTGTGGTTTTAAGACGCTTAAAATTCCATCATTACTGAGCCTCTCCCTAGGTTGAAGGTTGTCCACTCGTATGTTCTGTTCCTCTCTCAAATCTAGAGAAGTAATGTATTAAGCCACGAGCGTGTGAATTAATTTATGACAGGGTTTGGAGTGAGGCGAGCTAAAAGTAGGGGGCGGGGGGAGAACCCATGAACAAGGGAGAGAATAATGCTGAAGGCAAACTTTGCCTGCCCTGGCTGGCTCTTGGTGATAATCTGTTTAAAGGCGTCCCCTCGCTGTCCTCACTGATGTAGATCCATTTGAACAGTTTTAGGGCTGTAGTCTTTATTTAATGCAGCTCCGAGCCTGGCTGCACAGGGGCCCAGAGTGGAGAGGAGGCTGGCTCCCGGCAATGCTTAATAGCAAGGTGAGCTTCTGAGTAGGAGGAGTGGCTGAGCCAGGCAGCAGTGGCCATATTTGAGGACTCAGTGCCTGCTGCTGTGGGGATGATGGAGCCTGCTAGAGGTGACAGTTCCCACCTGGGAGCTAGGCACGGGCACTTAGGAGAAGGGACTCTCAATTTCACATGAGCTGGTGATTTGGTCGGCTGGAAGAGGCTTTATTAAATAGTGGCTGAGAATAAGCCAGGACTCAAGGTGGCTTCAGCAAACAAGGGAATATGTTGGCTCATGTGGCAATCTGTCTTCAGGTATGGCTGGATATAGGACTCACTGTGAGAACACTCCGTAGTTTCCCAGACCACAAGTTTCCTGTTTATCATGGTGGGAAGAGCTTGTCAGGGGACAGGCATTTCTTCCAAAAGTCCTGAGATTCTTTCTGATTGGTCTGGCTTAGGTCACATGCCCATTCCCCAAACCAATCACTGTGGCCAGGAGGATGGGATATGCTAATTGCCTTGGCCCACTCCAAGGGGCCAGCAAAGGTATGGAGGGTGTCAATTCTATCCAAGCCTCAAAGAGGGCAGGGGGCCCAGAGCAGGGCTGTCCTGGCTAGGAAGTAAGCAAGGTGCAGCCTGCGTTCACATGCTCCATCTATGTTACCCCTCTCAACAGCCTCTACAGATATTCTTCTTCCCATTTGACAGATGAACACACTGAGGTAGAGGAATTTGCCCAGCGCCACTACCCAGAGAGGGATTTCAGCCTCCGTCTATTTTATTCCAAGTTCTTTCCAACCCCTTCTGGTCCAGCCTGTGGCCCACCAGCCCCTAATATTCCAGAGCACGTAGGCTGCTAGATTTGGGTGTTGGAAAGGATCTTAGCTTTCATTGCTTGTGATCTCCTTCAGTGACACACTGAAGGTCACACAGCCAGTGCATGCAGAACAGAAACTAGAACTCAGATCTAATTGTCACTTACCTCCCGTCTGTCCCCCTGCTTGGGAACCTGGTCCTGCCTGTGTGGCCCTGGTCTCCATCGGCTTGCCGACCTCAGTTTCTCACCTCCCCAAGGCCTCAAGCAGTTCCCGAGGCCCCTGCAGCTTGGGTGCCTTGACTGATGGGCTGTGCTTTCCTGGGTCTCAACAGCACAGCTATTTGCATGTGTCTTACTCCTCCTCTAGACCATTTTCCTTCCTCTCTAATTGCTTTGTTCTAATTCTTTAGAGGTAATTTTTTTTCTGTGACTTTATTTCTATAGTCAACACCTTCCAATTAATTCCGTAGCTCTTGAACGTTCTCACATAAGTTGCCCTAAAAGCCCTTTCCTTTAGCCGCTGCGTGGGTGAGGACATCTCCAGCAGCACGGTCACTGTCACCTGGTCACATCTGCCACCTCCAAGACACTTGTTGCACTGGATGTTCATAACAGCCTTTGGAGGGAGCCTCATTTCACAGAGTGTGAAGTTGAAGCTCTGGGGCCCTGGTGTGGGCAGAGTTGGGGTTTGAACTGCCACCCCCTTCCACCGTCCTGAGCTCTTGGTACCGGGGGAGCTGGCTCCCAGGTGCACTTCTGACATTCTGGGGTAGCCCTGGAGTGAATTTGGGGGCCAGGCTGCTCCCACCCATGGTGATTCTCTGCCAGTCCCTGGGTCCTGCTGGGAGAAGCTGTCCTAGTGGGTGGGAGGAGAGGAAATCCAGGGGAACACAGGGTCTTAGCATCTGTGCATGGATGGGAAAAAGACAGTGGCAGCTTCAACCTCTCCGGGGGAGAGGAAGGGGGAAAAATGCAACACCAGCTACATTTGCAGAGAAATAAAAAATGATTTCAAATTCTATTTTCCCATCTCTCAGCACATCCCCTGGCGCTATTTTATCTAGTAAATAGGAGGCCTAGCTGTTATTCTCAATTATGATATTAATTCTCCCGGTGACCCTGGGCCACTTACCTCCCTACTCAGAGCTGGTTTCTCTATCTATCACCACCCGCTCAAGGACAAAAAGATGTTCTCACAGGAAGGGAGCTTCTGTGTCTAGAACAGACCCGGGCCCTCATTACCCAGCAGGCACTGCAGGAGGGGGCACAGGGCGACTGGTGAGGGGTGGACAGCAGCTTGGCTCCGGGCACCTGCTCTCCTTCTCTCTCTGTCCTCTTTCCTAATCACAGACCCCTCCCTCCACATTGTTTTTGTACTTGTTAGCTTCACGGATCCTTCTGCCGACCTCTGTTCTGTTTGATTCTGGACTTTTCTCCTTCCCCCTACAATCCCATGGAGTTGGGGGAGGGGTGGCAGCAAATTCCCAGCTGGGCACCACCTTCCACCATCATGTGGTTGGTTCCATGTTATTTTTTTCAGCCGTCTCCCCTCATGGGTGTGTGTGTGGGGGGGGAACAAGGTTGCCACGGGTAATTGGCCTCGAATTTGTTTACCTCAGCGCCCCACACTCCCCCTCCCTCGCGTCTCTCCCTCTGTCTCCTCCATCCCACCATGGCTCCCTGAGCCATCTGGAATCTCAGTTCCCTCTCCCCCCACGTGGGAGCCGGAGAAGGCCAGTTTGAGCACCGTGTGGGAGGCCCACACTTCCCTGGAGCATGGACAACTGGGTTCAGAAAACAGCTCGTCAGTGACAAAGGAAAAATACAAATAACAAACAGCAGAGACCCCGGGTTGGGGTTCGGCAAATACAGATGAAAGCACGTCTCTGCTGAAAAATCCGAATGATTTTTGCTCTTGTTCAGAACTGAAGACTAATTTTACAATATTGGTCGTCAGGAAGGAAAGGGTTTGGATGGGGGTGGGAGCTGAGTCTGCTTCTGCAAGAGCCCGAGAACTTTGTGGCCTGGGAGACTCTGAGTGCTCACAAGCTGACACAGGCAAAGCCTCCCGGTGGCCAGCGAAGTTACCTGGGGGACCTTCTGTGAGGGGGGCAGAGAGCGTTATCCTTTGTGGTTGGTTTGGATAGAAGAGAACGCTGAGGTTTAGAAAGAGGATTGTTTTTAGGCAGAACTGGATCCAGATCCATGATGGTCTGAAGCTCCATCAGGGTCTTTCTGCTGAACCAAGAGGGCAGTCTCCCAAGGGACAGAGAGATTTCTGTAGCTTAGGGAGGACTACAGGTCAGATCTGTGACAAATCCTCTCCTGAAACCCTAGGGTGACAGTCAAAATAATTAACAACCGAAGGGCTAGGCACGGATCCATCAGAGCTGAAGCCAGCCATGAGATGGGACAGGTCCGGAGGGCCCTGGAGGCCCAGGAGGCCACAGTGGTCCACAGAGGAGCTGGGAGCTGGAGGCAGTAGCTACTCACCACCTGCGAGGGAAGCTTTTCAGTATTTCGGCAACTGGCTCACACCAGCGTGTGTCCTGGGTGATCCGTGGCTCCAACTGGTACTTGGACGCGGACAGGTCTCCCACAGAAGCTGCCCCTCCTCATTGACACAGGCCTGGGAGGAGGTCTGGAGGAGAGTGGGGGGGCTGGCCTCTCTGGCCTCAGTTTCCCTATTCACGAGTTGGAGGCAACTCTTGCACCTGATGCTCCAGAACTTTGGGCGGAAAAGACGACCCTGTCCAGCACTTGGCTTAGGACAATGAATGTTTGCTGTACTTCTGATGTCCAAACCCGCCCTTATGTCCACCCAGCTCCCATTTTGTGAGAAATGTGACCATCAGGCAGTGAGGTGAGTTATGGTAACAACAGATGAGCTTCTGTACATACGAACAGAGCAGGGCAGCTGCAGCCATACCTGCCGTCCCTGTTCCAGGCTCCTTCTCCAGGAACAGCCTTGGGAGCCAGCTTGTGCAGCACCACACAGAGCTCACTGTCCTTTTGGGGGATTGTGACAGCCAAGTTGGGACAGCCTGGGCTTCCTGGCTGGGCTCTGGAGGACCCCATCCAGACATGACACCCACCCTCAGCTGGGACAGGGCTGGCCCTAACCAAGCAGGTTCCTGAGGGGCCTGGCGTCAACACACCTTCTCCTAGGGGCCTCAGGGAGGGGCCCTTTCACTCTGAAACGAGAGGCACTTTTTTAGAAGGCAGACCTGTCCCTTGACACCAGGCTTCCTATTCACCCCCTGCAAGTGCCACAGCTGATGAAGACAATGTTCATCCTTGGGGATGGGGGTCCCGGCCAGGCGAGGGGTGACAGGGAAGAATTTGACCAAATGCCTTTTCTTCCTCCTGTCCACCCAACCCATGTGCCTCACGGAAAGCTGCACAGAGGACTTTCAGAGTCCATTGACTAATAGCAACGAGGCTGCCATTGCAGTGAGGGGGTTGGGAGGGAACTGGGTTGGACAGGGGGAGGGGGAGGCGGATGGTGGCTTTGGAGGGACCGTGGCAGTGGTTGCTCCTCTGTTCTCTGTCCATGACACGCCCTCATCAAAGTGTGGGGGTCCCTGTAGCGTCTGTATGAGAGTCACCTGGGATACTTTTAAGTGGTTCTGTGGAGTGAGAATCACTGAGGTAGGGCCGTGAAACTGATCTTTGAAACAGATGACTCCAGGGATTCTCTTGCTTCAAAGTGTCTGAGAGCCACTACCTTAGACTGAGATGTCGTGCTTCTGGCACCAAACTTCCCTTAACTCCCTCCTCCTTTGCCCCACATGGCCTGGGTTTCAGCCCCAACTTTGCCACTTACAAGCTGGGAGAGTTTGGCTGGTCACTCCCCTCCTTGCCTCAGATGCCTCGTCTGAAGTGGAAGAGACACAGAACCCCCTGCTCAGCTCAGCCTCCTTTGAGCCCTGCGTCCAAGGGGATGGGCAACATCCTGCCATATGGTTCGCGGAGAGCAACTCAGATAGGAGCTGTCACAGAAGGGAACCTGCCCCTCCCTGGTCACTGTCCCTATCAGGACCAGGTAGTGGGATTTGTCGGGTGGAAAAAGCTCTGAGCCAGACCCACGAGGCTTGCAGTCCTGCCTGCGTGATCTTGGGCAAGTCCATTCTAGGTACTGGAACGACGCAGCTCTCCCAGACGGCAAGGTTCCTGATTTCATAGAGCGCGGACATAGACGATCAACTCACAAACAAATCAGTGAAGCAAAGTGACTGACAACAGTGCTAACTGTTATGAAGTCAAGAAAAAGGGGGTGCTGATAGTGACAGTCGGAAGGTGGGGAGCCACCCTCTCTGGGAACCTGAATGTCAAGTTACTGGCCTGGTATAATTAGAGAGGAGCCTCCCAGGCAGAGGGAACAGCAAGTGAAAAGGTCTTGGGACAGAAATGGGTGTGGAGTGTGAAGGGAACCAAACGATGGCTGCTGTGGCGGGAGTCCTGGGGCGGGGGGTGGGAAGCGGGGAGACGGGATCAGAGAGGTCAGCAGCAGGCAGATCGCAGGGCCTCTGACATAAGGTCACAGGTAACTTGGTACCTCTAAGGAACTCAGATGATTGTTCCTAAGTCTGAGCATTGGGATCTCATTCGAAGCCGTCTGGATGTGCTTGTATAGATCACTGGCTTCTTTCTGCCTCTCTGCCATGGGGTGATAGTAAAGAATATTGTTTCTCTTCTTTGTTTCCTTACATTTAAAATCCAGCCGGAGCTTTTCAGCCAGGTCCTTGAATGCGATGCCCCAGGGCCTGGTGGTTCTGGGGCTCTGGCTCTGGTGGGGCTGGGTGTCTGCGTTGGGATACGCAGGCCAACCCCTCCTCAGAGGGTGGACAGACTGGCCACCTACCTGAGGGTGCGAAACCCCTCTGGAGGCCTGGCTCTGGGGACAGGAGTGGGCTGCAGGGAGAGGGAGCAGGAAGGAAGGAGGCAGAGGCAGTGCAGGGAGGGAGAGCGACTGTTGCCATGGAAGGAGGTGCAAGGTATTCTGGGATCAGAATTCTCACTGCAGGGGACTGGTGCGTGTGTGGGGTGGATAGTTGGGGAAGGTGATGGGGAAGCCGGTGTCTTTCTTCTGTCCTTGGTACTTTTCCACATCCCCACAGACAGTGAGGGGTCCCCCCACGTCCCCGGAGCTGGCCCCTCGGTAGCCCAGCCCCCCATGGGTCCCCTCCCTGTTCTGCCCGTCAGCCTTGCCTCCTTGCCTCATGTACAGAAGGCAGCAAGTGGCCCCTTTCCAGGAGGCCTGTTTACCAGCACAACAGCAAATTAGTGCTCTTAAAAGGCATTCAGCGTTTATCCCGGCAAACAAGCTCTCTGCAAAGGGGGCCTGTAATGCCTTCACCCGGAATCTGCTGAAACGGGGTTTGTCGTGCATCTTAACCGACTTCCTTCCTTCCACCACGTTAAATGCGTTTAATCTACTCTTGCAAATGGTTAATTTTGAAAATCCGCTTATCAGAATTAGGTCCTCAACATCCATATTTATTTACTTTTCATTTTCATAGTCTTCTTTTTCTATGTGTGTGGCTGAATTCCATTTTCGATTGTCTGGCTCTATCTCACAGGTCCTGAGGGCCAGGTTGGAGAATAAGGGCTCGGTAAGGAGCAAATTGGAAATGGGCACATGGCAGGGATGGGAGGGGTGGCTTTAGGGTTCACTTCAAGGATTGAAAGGCTGGGCTCTCCGGGGTAGGGAACCATCTTTGGGAAAATTACGAAAAGCTGAGACTTGAGTAAAACTGGGTTAAGAAGGTGAGAACGTCTTGCCATATCCTGGGCTCTCAGAACATACTTCTGCATTTACCAAGGGAAGCAGTAGCGATGGCAGAAATGTGCAGGAAAGGGGTTGGGACCCCCTGCTATTCCCCGGTGCCCACTGGGCACCAGGCTCCATGCTAAGTGTCTTGCAGACGGCATCCCCAAGGCTCATGGCAGCACTGCCAGGTGAGCAGAAGCTGCAGCTTACGGATAAGAACACGCGTGCCGTGATTCAGACCCAGGTTCGTGTCCAGACTGTATACCCTTCCCCTTTGCGCCATATTGTCAAGTATACAAGGGATACTTTATCCATTTAAGAAGTGCAGGTGTGTTGGTGCAGGACACAGGCCCATGAGAAACAGGAGAGATGGGGTTCTCAGAACCTGGAAAATGGGTCACCAGGTTGCAGCCTGTGCAGCCAGGAGTGTGGATTTTGCACGTAGCCTTCCTAACCAGATTAGAGACTCTGAAAGTTTAATAAGAGTCATTAAAGAGCTGTGAAGAGTGGCTAGGCCATTTGACCCCTGAGGAATTATTCATTTAGTGTTATTTGGTTATTGCTGGTCCCCCCACTCCCTTATTTATAAGCTTATTTGGGAGAACATCTACAGCAAAAACCTGAATTTTATTTTATTTCATTTCCTTTGGACATCGACTGGGCAGCTCATACGTGCCAAGTGATGTTATGCAGAATACTGAGAACGATGAATCAAATATATTTCTAGCCACAGGAAGCTCACATTTAGTGAATTTTAAAAGAAAGGCTCAGAACAACAAAGTATTAACACATACATATGAGATAATGTTATTCTCTCAGAGAATAGCTAAGTTATTTTGTAGCCACCTGCTCTGGCAAAATAAGTGGAGATTTTTCAGATCTAATGGAAATTTTGAAAGCGTAAGGCATTACAGCTTGGTGGTTGAGATTAGGACGGAATTGTCAGCTGACCTGAGCTGGAGCTGCAATTCCACCATATTCACTGTATGACCATCGGCAAGTCAAAACCTCAGTACCCTCATCTGTAAAATGGGGCTACAGTAATATGTACCCATAGGGCTGTGCAGATTTAAATTAACACTGCATGTGGTGCGTTAGTGCAGTATGTGACCAGGGCATACACCTAACAATTAAATAGCAAACATTATTATGTATAATAGTTTATACAAAGTTGGGAAATAAAGTTTGAAGGTAGAGAAATAAACATTAATCAATGGTTTGCCAAGATTGAAAGCATGTTTATAAAGCACCTGGGAAGCGAATTAAACTGTTAGTGGGTCTCCAGGCCCTGGTGCCAGATGCTGGGTAAATCGCAAGGTGGACCAATGATTTACTCATGGCTAGGACCCCTCCCTCCTTTCTGTGCCCCTCCCTTCCCTCTCGACTTCCGGTGTCTCTCTGGAATTGAACGGTGTTTGTAGGATATAGCGAAGTAAGTTCCTTCAGACTCGCAAGTAGCCTGTATTTGATCCCCCCAACCTGTCCACCTGAGGGTAAGAACTTGCAGAAGATGAAATTCCCCCCACTTTCCATGTCAGGGGTGTGTGGGCACGAGTCTGCAGAAGAGAAGACAGTGGGAGTATGTGTGTGTGTCGAGGCAAGGGGGGAGTAGGCGGGTGTGTGCACGGGGAGACACCTGGGGTGTGGGTGTGGGGGTTTGTGAATGAAGGAGCATGTGCGCACGCAGAGACAGGGTGTGTGGAAGGGGTGGTGACCCAGAGGGAGGGCCATGTTCAGTAAAACCAGTTCTTCCAACATCCACTATGCACCAGGAGCCCTCCTGCCACAGGTGGAAGTGAGCTCCTCTGGACGGGCTGATGTTCTGTCCAGTGAGGTTTTGAGAGAGAAAATGCAGGACCAAGGACTGGATAGGTGAGAGGGTGGAAATGATGGGGTATTCTGGGAGGATGGGAGTGTATCTGAGTGTGGGGAGGAGAAGCTGGCAAAGGGGGTGTGAACTGGCTTCTGAGGAGAACAAGGTAGAAGGTGGGGAGCAGAGGGCTGTGTGGACACCAGGGGACACGACCCAGAGCAGGGCCATTCTGTGAGCAGCATCCAGCTGCTGTCATCGTGGTTCCCACAATGCAGGATGAGTGGACAGTAGACGGAGGCCACGGAGGGAGAGTGAGCCGCTGACCCAGACTGAGGATGGTGGCTGTGCTCTGGCACCAGGCGGGGGGGGGGGGGAAGGGGGGACTGGGAAAGGGAGGGGCGGGGGCAGGCGGGGATCCGCAGTGACAGAAATGCACAAAACCAGGCATTTATTTTACGTTGGTGCAAAAGTAAGTGCAGTTTTTACAATTATTTTTAACCTTTTAAACTGCAATTACTTTTGCACCAACCTAATAGTATTATCTGTTGATTCTGAGAGCTGAGTCAAGCTGCATTAAAAAAATATGAGATTACATACTGGAGGAAAGAATTTGGTCCCTTATTAAAAGAAAACAGAAAAGCTGCAGGAGGTCTCCATGTGGGGCTGAGCAGTGGGAACAGGAGTCTCTGGCTGGGACCACCCCCTCCCAAATTTCACATTCCCCTTGAGGATGAGCTGTCAGTTCTGTCCCTACTACCAAGGGCATTTCCTAAGATGTGGCTTCCTGCTCTAAGAACCTTCCCTAGGTTCATTTAGCACTGCTGAATAGGGCTGGAATTTTAAAAAATGTTTTGCACACCCACACATGCATGCATGCACACATGCTCACTCCTGCCTCTCACTTGAGCTTTTGGGAGCACTGAGGGGGTCTTCCCACCTCATTGTATTTATTGGCCAGGTCAGTTTTGCTTGTGAGTGACAGAAAACTCAACCTAAACTGGCTTATGCAAAACAAGACATGTATTGTTTCTCGTAACTGAAAAGGGTGGTCTTCAGGCACAGCTGGATCCAGGACCCAAATGGGGTCTTCAGGACCCAGTTTCTCTCTCTCTCTGAAGGTACTGGGTTCCCCTCCCCACCACACATGCAGCCAGGGTGCAGGCCTGAGACCTGAGCTTTCCCATCAGATGCCTGCTCCTGGGATCCTGACTCTTGAACAGGGTGTTTCGGGCACCGTGGGGACATCAGGAGGTCTCATCCCACCTTCTCCGACGCTCTGGCACTTTGGTGGCCACAGTGCCATCCTGACAAGGCTTCCTGACCCTTCATCTTACTTCCTGCTCACCCCCCGGCCTGGTCCGCCAGCCTCCCCCTGATGTGGGGAGGCCCCAGTAGCGACCCAATAATTTCCTTTTACTTGCATTAGCCTCATTCCTTGCATTAGCCTTGCAGGAATCCTCCTGATACGCTCACAAAGCCCAGGCTCCTGTCAAGCCAGGGCTCCAGCCTGTCCACTACAGCCCTGGTCTCAGGGGAGGCTGCCCCAGCCCTGGAGGGGAGAGAATTTCACAAGCCTCTTGCTTGGCCCCTTGCTTCCAGCTCCCAGCCAGACCCCGGGGGGTGGACCTCATGGCCAAGGGGCTTTCCCTTTCTGGAACTTCCCAGCAGTCCTCGTTTCTTGTCTGAGCAATAGGCTCAGCCCTGGCTCACTGGTGGCAAGTTGCTCAGTGAATGAGCTCAATGCATGTTGAAGTTTTCATCAGTGTGTTTGGCTCCCACTCATCCACCTCTGCAGTCACCAATTTCTTCTCCTTGCCCTGAGGGTGTCTTTCCTCTCCCAGCCTCCAGAGCCAAGCATGAGTCACTTCTGCAGAACCAGACTTCCAGGCTGCAAAGGCTCAAAAGCCGCTGGCCCGAGCATGAGAGAAGAGGGTGCTGATAGACGAGGGGTTTCGTGTTCTCCGAGACAACATGGTGGGCTGAAGCTGGGGGAGAAGGAAATTGGGAGGGGCTGAGACCCTGTGAGGAAGGAGCATCACGTGCCTCACTTCCACCCCAGCACCTTCCTTTTTGGTCCTCCAGGAGGACCAGTCATTTGCTTCGTGGAAGCTAAGTGACCCTGAGTGGTCTCAGAAGTCTCCAGTGGTCACAAATGGTCAGCAGTCAGCTTGCTCCCCGTCACTGCTCTGGAAAGGAGCGACGCTTGCTGAGCCCCGGGAATCATAGCCCTCCCTCCAGCTTGAGCCGTCTCCCAGAATGGAGAGTGGGAGCACATTGAGGGGGACAGTGGCATAAAGAGAAAGACGTGTCCTGCCCCAGGCCATGTGGGTACACCTTTGAAATCGTCCACAGAGCCACCATGACTATGGGACATAGCACCCTGCTCACAGGCTAAGAGCCTGCCCTGTACATCTAGAGAGACAGATGGCTCCCTTTGGGACAGCACTGGACTCTCAACTTTGGTGTCCGCGCCAGAGTTACACATCCAGAAAGGAGGGAGAGTGCAGTCACATGTGGAACTCAGCTAATTCACATTCCGAATCTCAGAAGCTATCTGCCCTGTGACGGGGCTGCGCCTGCCAATTGCCTGAGGGCGTGTGAGCGCCACTACAGGGAGTGCGGGGCCAGGGTGCTCACCGGCAGGAAGGGGTTCTGAAAAGGACAGCCCAGAGCACTGAGCCCTGTGGTCCAGCAAACCTCTCCTGGAAATTCCCAGGCCAGAGGTCCTCAAATGGGCCCCTCCAGTATCTCAAAGACTGTGCCAGAAGTTTCCCAGGATGATTTCAACTTGTCCACCAGACCCTGAGTTCCCTGCAGCTGGTGTGGCTCACCACCAGAAACTCAGTGCCTGGCAGAAAGCAGGTACAGTGGTCCGCCATTTATCCACGGGAAATACGGTCCAAGACCCCCAGTGGATGCCTGAAACTGAGGTAGTACCAAACCCCATATATATTATGTTTTTTCCCTATACATACATACATACATACATACGTACATATTCCTTTTCACTTAAAGGAAGCATTTTCCAGCTTCTCTGTAGCATATCTGAATTGTCAGCATCACCACTCTTGCACTCTGGGGACATTACTAAGTGAAATAAGGGTCACTTGAACACAAGCACTGCAATAATCTGATAACCAAAACAGCCGCTCAGTGACTAATAGGCAAGAAGCATCCACAGTGTGGAGACGATGGACAAACGGATGATTCACATCCCTGGTGGGACAGAGCAGGAAGGAGCAAGATTTCATCCTGTCACTCAGGACAGCATGTCATTTAAAACTTATGCATTGCTTATTTCTGGAATTTTCCATTTAATATTTTCAGACCATGGTTGACCACAGGTAGTTGAAACTGTGGAAAGTGAAGAACGTGGATAAGGGGGTGGCTACCATACTCTGCAGGTTTTTGTTAATATTTGCAGAAGGTACGAATATCTGCTCCCAAATAGACAGGAAGTGGTAAGTTAGTTACTGTCCGGCCTGGAGATGGTGCGTCTGCTCAAATACATGAGCTGAACTGGCCACGTCCGAAATCAGAATTAAATCTATTCAGATGCCACAGCTTAAAAGACCCAATGATATATTGGGCTGGTGCTTTCTTTTATGAAACAGCTCTAAAGCGTTACCTATTTTTCACTTGGAGCTCACTTGAAATGCGTTCCATTTTGGACTTTATAATTTATTTTAGGGCTCCTGCTGTATCTTTGCTCTCTGAGTCCTGCGATGGCTCTGGGCTAAAAGCAATAACCAACCACAGAAGAAGAAAAAGAACGACTGTGCATCACAAGCGCACAGCTTCTGAAAGGAACACATTTTCCGGAGACCTCAGGTGGTAGCTGTGGCTAGTTGCCTCTGTCTGGGGGGCCGTCTTAGGCTGCCTCTCATCAAAGGCTGCGAACACTTCAGTACAAAAACAACCCACAGCCACAAAGCAGGAGGGGTTCTGCTTCTGTGTGGGGATCCGTGGGCAATACCCCGGTAATCATGACTAACGACTGACTGACGCTTGGGCAAAGTGTCCCAGCGAGTGGGTGGAGGCTCTGGGCATCCTGGCTGCACCTGGCAGGCTTGGCCACCGGTCCAGAGATCCTAGTCCGGGGTCTGATCACGAAGGATCGAGGGGTTACGAGGGGGGAAAAAACCATTTTAAATTATAATTGTTATTTTTTTGTGTTAATCTATGTCTGAAAAAATGTCCTAGCACAGCAAACCTATGATCGCACACATATCGTTTTTAGGAGGAGGCTAAACAAGTGAGTCAACTTACTGGAAACATGTAAGTAGTAGTGTGTGTGGTACACAGGTATGGCAAAACTCATGTGGATGACTGAAGCTTGAGAAGTGTGGCTTTGTGCTTCGCTGCTGTGGTCCTGAGTGTAAAAGCACATAGACACTGAGTTCCCTGCTTCCACCTCCTGTCACAGCCATCAAAGCTTCTGAAGCCAGAGAGCAGCATTCGATACATATAGTTACAGTAGAATACCTTGGAGGCAAGAGGCAGGAAGGACTTTTTTTGGCTCAATAACCTCCCCCTCCCCAATTTTGGGGGGTCTCATTTACACAGGAGATAATCAAGCCATGAATGATCGATCTGACAGCATGTGGTGAAGACAAGCCCTCTCACCCATTTCACAGATGAAGAAACCAAGTCCCAGGGACAAAAGTGACATGATTCTATGGTGAGTTAGAATTGGCTTCAGCAAGCTTTTTCTAGGGCAAAGACAAAAGCTTAAGTTCCCAGACGTGTAACAAATACCCACAAATCAATAAGAAGAAAGGGAAATGGGAAAGGATTTCAAAGAAAATACAAACGACATTTAAATAATCAGAAAAGATGCTTAACCTCATGCATAATAAGAGAGACGCAAATTAAAATTATATGGACACATCTGCTTCTAGCTGCGATGGATTAGCTTGCATCAGACCAATCATCCTGTTGGGAATAATTAGGAAAACTGGATGAAATTTTACAAAAACCAACTGTTTGAAGATACTGAAGAGTTATCAAGATGCCATGATCCTAGACGGAAGGGAAGCTTGGAGGCGGGAGCCAGCTCTCGGCCGTGCTCTACCTCTGAGGCATATTCTAGCTCTAAAGCAGGGACGTAGAGGCTGAGAAGAGCTTTTGGCAATTTCAAGGGGTTGGGGAGACAAAAACTGGAGTCCAGCTTCTCTTAAGAAGTATTTGTGCACCCATAGTCACAGCAGCATTATTTATCATAGCCCAAAGTTGGAAACAACCCACGTGTCCATCAGATGAATCGATAAACACAGTGTGGTGTATACACACAATGGAATATTATTCATCCTTTAAAAGGAAGGAGATTCTGACACAGGCTACATACAACGTGGATAAACCTTGAGCACGTCATGCCGAACAAAATAAGCCAGTCACAAGAAGACAAATGCTGTATAATTCCATTTATATGAGATACCCAGAATAGGCAAATCCATAGAGACAGAAAGGAGAATGGTGGTTGCCAGGAGCTAGGGGAGGGGGAAATGGGGAGTCACTATTTAATGCAGACAGAGTTTCAGTTTTGCAAGATGGAAAGAGTTCTGTGGGTAGTGGAGAGGATGGTTGCACAACAATGTGTGAATGGACTTAATGCCACTGAACTGTACATTTAGAAAATGCTTACGATGGAGAATTTTATGAGAATATATATATTCCACTGCAATTTAAAAAATAAAAGTAAAAAGCCTGGTAAACAGCCTAGGCTTTCATTTGAGAATCCGAAGTGCTACACACTAGGAGTAAGGGACCCAGAACTAAACCAGCCCTCTCTCAGTGAGGACCGCCCCTTCCGAATCATCTCAATTCTTGATTGGATAAATACAGCCTGAGATGGCTGGCTTAAGCAGAAGTAAAAGCAAATTCTCCTTGGAGGAAGATAACAGCATCCTGAGCCTCAAATGATCTTCCCATATTCATCTATTACATCTGATATTCAATGAAAAACAGAAATGCAGAAATACAAGAATGGGACAAAAGTCAAGAGAAAAACAACACATTAGAAACATATCCATGAGCGTCTAGATATTTGAGGTATCAGGGTTGGACTTTTAACATAACTGTAATTAATATAGTCAACAAGTTTGATGACAAGAAAGAGAATTTCAACAGAGAACTGGAAACTATCAAAAAATAATCAAATGAAAATTCTAAAAATAATAAAAGGGGATGATAAATGTGACAAACGATGTACAAGACTTGCACATTGCTGAGAGATTAAAGGAGATATAAATAAACAGAGAAATATTGTGCTCATGGATCAGAAGACTCAGTGTGGTTAAGATGTCAATTCTCCTCAGATTGGTCTATAAATTCAATGCGAGATTTTTTTGTTGAACTTAACAAGTTGATTCTAAAATTTATATAGAAATACAAAGGACCTAGGACTGCCAAACATTTGGAGAAAGAAGAGTAAGTTGGGGGAACTTACACTACCTTAGTTTAAGACTTATTATAAAGGCAATGTAGTATTGGTGTAAAGATAGATATACACGTATAGATCAATGGAGCAGAAAAGTGAGTCTAGCAGTGCACCATGTAAACTGATTTGTGACAAAGATACTAAGGCAATTAATGAGGAGAGGATATTATTTTTAACAAATGGTGCTGGAACATTTGAATAAACATATGCAAAAATAAAAAAGAAAAGAAAAGAAAAAAGAAAGCTTCACCCTCACCACACACAAATATTAACTTGAAATTCATCATAGATCTAAATGTAAAGACTAAAACATTAGTGGTCTTGAGTTTGGTAAAGATTTCTAAATACATCACACAGAAAACATGAACTATAAAAGAAAAAAATCAATAAATTGGATTTCATCAGATTAAAAATGTTTTTTCTTCAAAAGACACTATTCTGTTTGGCAGTGTCATAAAAAGTTAAATATACACTTGCCATGTGACACAGCAATTCTATTCCTAAAAGAAAAGATATGTTCACACAAAGATTTGCATGTGAATAATCATAGCAGCATTATTCATTCATAACAGCCCATAATTGGCAAAAATCCACAGGTCCACTAAATGGTGAATCCATACAGTGGCATACCACTCAGCAGGGAAGAAGGAATGAGTTAGTGATAAATGCAACAAGATAAATGCACCTCAACAACATTTTAGTAAGTGAAAGAAGCCAGATGGAAAAGCATATACCGGGGGTGCCCGAAAAATGTATACACATGACTTGTATTCATCTTTTGTTATTGGTATATATTGAGTATTACAATTTTAATACAGTTTTTTCCTTTCTTAAAATGTCTATACATTTTTTGTCACCCTCTGTATATTGTATGTTCTTATTTATGTGAAATTTCTAGGAAAGGCAAAACTACAGCTAGAGTGAGCATCTCATGATCGTCTAGGGCCCACATTGGGAGAGAGAAGTGACATAAACAGGTGCAAGGGAGCTTTTGTGGGTGACGGAAGTATTCTGAAACTGGATTGTGGTGATAGCTCAATAAGTGTACTATTTACTAAAACTCATTGACCTGTACACTTATAATGGTTGAACTGTACAATGTGTAAATTATATTTTAATAAAGCTGTTCAAAGTGAGAGTAACAGACCGTGTTAAGAACATTAAAAGACAAGCCACAGACCAACAGAAAATTTACAAAAGATATTCTAACAAAGGACTTGCATCTAGAATATATTAAAAACTACTACCATGTAACAATAAGACAAACAACCCAATTTTAAAAATGGGCAAAATATTTATTCAGATACCTCACCATAGAAGATACATGGTGGTCAAATAGACATATGAAAAGATGCTCAACATTAGTCGTCAGGGAAAAGCAAATCAAAACCAATGGAATGAGATTCCACCACACACCTACTAGACTGACTAAAATTAAAAACACTGACTATGCCAAGGGTTGGTGAGGATGTGCAGCAACTGGAACTTTCATACACTGTTGGTGGGTACATAAATTGGTACACTTATTTTGGACAGTGATTTGTCAGTTTCTCAAAAATTGAAATACAACTACGATAAAATCTACTGCAAAAGATTTATCAAGAGAAATGAAAGCATGTGTCTACACGAAGACCTGTACATGAATGTTCATAATAACTTTATTTGTAATAGCCAGCAACTGAAAATCTAAAGGCCCCTCATCAGGCAAGGGCTAAACTCCTTGTAACGTATCCATGCAATAGAATACTTAGCACTAAAAAGGCATGAACTATTGATACAAATACAATACAGCAACATGGATGAATCTCAAAATAATTATGCTGAGTTAAAAACAAGCCAGACCCAAAATAAATACATACTGTATGATTCCATTTATATAAAATTATAGAAAATGCAAATGAATCTGTAGTGAGAGGAAGCAGACCAGCTATTGCCTAGTAAAGGGGATAGGAAGGAAAGATAAGGGCATGAGGAAACTTTGGGGTGATGGATATGCTCATTATCATCATGATGGTGATGGTTTCACAGGTGTATACATATGTCAGACCTGATCAAAGTGCACACTTTAAATATGTGCAATTCTTTATACATCAATTATGATCCAGTAAAGTTACATAAAATAGAAAATAAATTTTAATACACAATAACTAAAAGCAAAAGCTAAATAATTGGGTTTAGACACTGCTGAAGAGAAGACTGGAACTGTAAGATAGATCAGGATGAAATATCCCAGACTGAAGTATGAAAAAAATACGGAATAGACAATACAGAAAAGAACGTAAGAGACATAAGAGTCATGATGAAAAGGCTAATGTAATAAATATTTGGAATCCAGGAAGAAGAAGAAAGAAGACAGAAGAGTGGGCAGAAGCAATATTTGAGAAGATTATGGCTATGAATTTCTGAAAAAATGTGCAAAAGATAGCATGTCATAGATTCAAGCAGAGCTAGGAAAACCACACCTAGGTATATCATTGTGAAACCACGGAAAATCAGAGACAAAGAGAAAATCTTAAAAGCAGCCAGAGAAAAACTGCCAACTATTTTTGAAGGATAGAAATAAGACTTATAGCCGACTTTTTGACAGAAATCATGAAATCAAGAAGACACTGGATTGATAGCTTGAAAGCACTGGAAGAAAATAACTGCCAACCTCAAATTCCACTAAAAATATTCTTCAGAGAATGAAAATACATTTTCAGCAAAAAGTGAGATAATTTATTACCAGCAGATGTGCACTGAAGCAAATACTAGGAGGAATTTTTCAGGCAGAAGGAAAATGACGCCGGTTGGAAACACTGAGACGCAGGAAGGAAAGAAGAGCCACCGGGTTTAAAATAAAGAATTAAAATGAAAATAGCATAAATGTGGGAGGAGAATAAATAATATTAAGTGTCCTAAGGTCTTTGTAACTCTGGGAAGTGATAAAATTAGCTTACACTTAACTAAGCCAAGGATGAGATTTTAAGGTGATTGCTAAAGCCAACAAGGTAATAGAAGAAGGAAAGGAAAATGGAATTAGATAGGTATTTAATTAATATAAAGGAAGGCAAGGGACAGATAGGACAAGTAGAAAACAAACAAGATGGTAGATTTAGACCCAATCGTGTAAATAATTACACTAAATGTAAATGAATTAAATATTCCATTTAACACATGTCTCAGTTATTTCAATTAAAATTCAAGAAGTACGGGGTGGCCGGTTAGTTCAGTTGGTTAGAGCATGGTGCTAATAACACCAAGCTTGCTGGTTCGATCCCTCCATGGGCCACTGTGAGCTGTGCCCTCCTTAAAAAAAAAAAAAAAGAAGAAGAAGAAATTCAACAAATATTGTTGGATTAGATTTTTTAAAAAAACTTAAGTTATTTACAAGAGACAAATCTTAAATATAAAAACATAAAAAGGAAAAGAATAAAAGGATAAACGAAGAAAATACTGACAACAACAATAAAAAGTTGAGGTAGTTACATTAGTATCAGATAAAGTAAGCTTTAAAGAAAATACTTAACTGGATATAATAAGATACATTTCTTAATGATACAGTTTAAATCCACTAGAAAAATATAATAATTATATATTTTATGCACCTAATTTTGTGGCCTTGAAATACATAAAGCAAAAATGAACAGAACTAAACAGGGAAATAGATGAATCCACAATCATCATTGGGTGATTTTTAACATACTACTCTCAACAATGTTTAGAACAAACAGACCAAAAACCAGTGAGGATCTAAAATATTTGATTAACAGATTTGACCTGACGTACATAATACACTGAGACCCACAACTTTAATACACATTCTTTTTTTAAAAAGCATTTTTAAAAAATTTATTGGGGAATATTGGGGAACAGTGTGTTTCTCCAGGGCCCATCAGTTCCAAGTCATTGTCCTTCAATCTAGTTGTGGAGGGTGCAGCTCACAGGCCCATGTGAGAATCGAACCGGCAACCCTGTTGTTCAGAGCTCACGCGCCAACCAACTGAGCCATCCAGCTGCCCCTAATACACATTCTTTTTATGTGCACATGGAACATTTATCAAAATGAACCATGTTATGCCTTAAAAGCAAGTCTCAACAAATTTCATAAGGTTGAAATTCCTGACCATATTGGAATTAAGCTAAAAAACAACAAAAAATAAATTTTTTTAACCAAGAAAATTTCCAAATGTTTGGAAATTATAAAGTATTCTTCTAAAAAGCCTTGGCTCAAAATTAAAATAATCATGAAAATTTAAAAACATTCTAAATAAAACGATAATGAAAACACAACATACCAAAACCTGTGTGGGTGCAGCCATGCTGAGAGGAAATGGACAGCCTAAGATGAGGAAAATTTTTAAAGGAAGAAAGATTGAAAATATCAATCTGAGATGAAAAAAACAGCATATTTATCTTCTAAAGAAATTTAAAAGAAAAGAAATAAAAGTAAAATTAATGAAAATGGGAAACAAATTTAGAATAGAGAGGATCATAAAATCAATTTTTAAAGGATTAATAAAAATGATAAGCCCCTAGGGAGACTGATTTTTAAAAGAGAGCAAGATAAGGCACAAATAACTAATATCAGAAATGAAAAGGAGGATTTCATTACAGATAATAAAAGATAAGAGAATGTTATGAAAAACTATATGCTGATAGATTTGAAAATTTAAATGAAATAGAAGAATTACTAAATAAACACAACTTACTAAAACTGTTGCAAGAAGAGATAGAAAATATGGATATCCCCATATCCGTTAAAGAAATTGTATCCATAACTAAAACCCTTTCCACAAAGAAAACTCCTGGCCAATATGTTTTCATTGAATAGTTCTTCCAAACATGTAAGGGAGAAATATCACCAACCTTACACAAAGTCTTCCAGAGAATACAAGAAAAGGGAACAGTTCCTAATTATATATATATATATAAAGCTAGCATAATCTTCATACCAAAACTTGATTAGGAAAAGTATAAGAAAGGAAAACCTCTCTTATGAACACACCAATCTCTTTCATGGACATATATTCCTAAATCAATTATTAGCAGACCGAATCTAGAAATGTAGAAGAATATATCACAACCAAGCTAGATTTATTTAGGAAAGGCAAGGTTGGCTTTAAAAAAAAAAAATCAATGTAATTTCCCACACTAATAGAATAAAGGACAAAAATCATACGATCATCTTAATAACTGCAGAAAAAGCAACTGATAAAATTTTGACACCCGTTTACAATTTTAAACAGCTCTTAGCAAACCAGAAAAAGATGGAAGCTTCTTTAATAGGATAACGGGTATATCCAAGAAGCATACAGCAAACATCATGCTTAATGATGAGTATTAAGTATGCCTGAGATTACGGAAGAGACAAGAATATCCTGTCTCTACTTCTCTGCCATATTGTACGGGTCTAGTGCAGCAAGGCCAGTAAATGAAAGAAAAAGTAGTATTAGAAAGGAAGAGACAAACCTGTCATTTTTCATGGATACCATGATTGTGTATGGAAAAAAATCACCAAAAATCTATAGATAAGCCTTGGAATTAATGATTGAGTTTAGCAAGGTTACTTGATACAAGGTCAATATTTTTATTTACCAGGAAAAAAATTTTAATGAAAATTTAAAAAGTGGTGACATTTATAATATCATAAAATTCGAATGTCTAGGGATAAATTTAACAAAAGATGAATAAAACTTCTATGCTGAAATCTATTAAAAATCATTGAGA
Organism: Rhinolophus ferrumequinum; assembly: GCF_004115265.2. Lineage (NCBI taxonomy): Eukaryota > Metazoa > Chordata > Mammalia > Chiroptera > Rhinolophidae > Rhinolophus > Rhinolophus ferrumequinum. The sequence continues at coordinate 5,812,471 of NC_046307.1, read as the reverse complement.
GCAATTAAACAAGGCCCAAGTAAATAGAGAGAGGCCATGTTTATGAAATAAAAGACTCAGTATTATAAAACGGTCAATTCCCCCAAAATTGACTTATAGACTCAACAACATTTCAATTAAATCTCAGCCGATTTTTTTTGCGTGGAAATTGGCAGGCTAGTTCTAAATTTAATGTAGAAAAGCAAAGGATGAAAAATAGCCTTCAGGAAAAAAATCTTGAAGAAAAACAAAGTGGGAGGACTTACCCTATCAGATATCAGGTATCAAAACTTAATATAAAGCTACAGTCATTAAGAAAGTATCATATTGGCACAAAGGTAAACAAATAGACCAATGGGACAGAATAAAGTCCAGAAACAGGTGTACAAGTAGGGATTTGATGTTTTACAAAGTCGATATCACAGAGCAGTGAGAAAAGGATGGTCTTTCAATAAATGGTGCAGTGTCAATTGGATATCCATATGGGAATAATAAATCTTGGCTCTTACCTCACACCATGTGAAAAGTAAAATAATAAAGCTTCTAGAAGATAGCATTGGAGAATATCTTTGTGACTTTGGGGAAGGCAAAGGTTTATTGAACAGGACATAATGGCACTAATATCAAGGGAAATATTGATATATTAGACTACAGTAAAATCAAGTGCTTCTGTTCATCAAAACATACTATTAAGACAGTGCAAAGTCAAGTCATGTGGGGAAAGATACTTTCTGAAACATTACTGGCAAAGGATTTCTATCTGGTACATAGGAAGAATCTCAACAAATCAAGTAAAAGAAAGAAGACAATAGAAAAACCAGCAAAAGACTTGAACAGGCATTTCACAAAAGGGACTACTAATTGATCTATAAACACATGAAAGAGTGTTTACCTTCTTTAGTCCTCTTGGAAATGCAAATTAAAACCACACTGAGATAACTTTTACAAAAATTAAAAAGATTGACACTACCAAGTGTTCATAAGGATAAGGATCTGCTGGCATTCTTATCACAGCAAGAATGTAAATCAGGAAAACCACTTTGGAAAATTGTGCGGCCTTATCTACTAAAAGCGAAATGCGCACGTTCTACGACCAGCAATTCCACTTCTAGAGGTATGTGCAACGGTCGTGAGTGCATATTGCACCAGGGACATGTACTAGAACGTTGGTTGCATTACTATTTGTAATATCTCCAAATAGGAAACGACCCAAATGACCATCAAGAGTTGAATAAATAAATCGCAGAATTTGTGGAATGCTATACACCAGTGCAAATGAATGAACTACAATGCCGCATAACAACTTGAATGAATCTCACAAACGTTATGTTGCATGAAAGAAAACTGACACAAGAGCATGTGCTATGAAATTTCATTTATATAAATGGCAAAAATATGCAAACTAACGTGTGGTGATAGAAGTATGAGTAGGTTAAATGTTTCCATGGGGAGGGAAAATAGTGATTGGAACAGGGGAAGAGGGAGGCTTCTGGACTCTCTGATAATGTTCTATAACCTTGATCTTGTGATGTTTATTATATGCATCCATTTTCTGAAAACTTATCAAACTGTATATTTATGATGTGTGATTTTTTCCTGTAGGTATATCAGGCTTAAATAAAGACGTCATAAGAAATTATACCTAGATACCAAAAACTGACAGAGATCCAAGAATTGGATGGCATACTAGGCCGGTGTATGTAAACAGGCATTCTCATACATTGCAGGTGGATACAACGCCCATGAAGGACGATCTGACAATATATGTTGTTACATATGCACATATCTTCTTTTTCAATTAATAGACTTTGTCTTTTAGAGCAGTTTTAGGCTCAAAATTGAGTGGAAAGTACAGAGAGTTCCCATGTATCCCTGACCCATCAGCATCCTGCACCAGAGTGGTACATTTGTCAACGAGTCAGCATTGGCACATCATCATTACCCAGCATCCATTGCTTATGCAGGGCTCACTCTTCGTGTCGTACATTCTGTGGGTTTTGACAAATGTCTAATGACATGTAGCCACCATCAAAGTGTCATACAAAATAGTTTCCCTTCTCTAAAAATTGACTGTGCTCAACCTATTCATCCCTCTCTCCCCTGGGACCTGGGCAACCACTGATCTTTCTTTTGTGGTAAAATCATACAACATAAAATTTACCATGTTAACCGTTTTTAAATGTACAGCTCAGTGTTATTATTTCATACTGTTGTGCAACCATCACCACCATCCATCCACAGAACGCTTTCGTCTTGCAAAACTGAAACTGTACCCATTACAATAATGTCCCATTCTTCCCTCCCCAGCCACTGGCCACCACCATTCTACTTTCTGCCTCTATAAATTTGACTACTGTAAGTACCTCATATAAGTGGAATAATATAGTATTTGTCCTTTTGTGACTAGCTTATTTCACTTACTATAATGTCCTCAAGGTTCATCCATATTGTATCATGTGTCAGAATTTTCTTCCCTTTTAAGAATGAATAATAGTCCATTGTATGTATAGGCCACATTTTGTCTGTCGATGGACATTGGGTTGCTTCCATTTTTAGGCAATTGCGAATAATGCTCCTATGAACATGGATGTACAAGTATCTCTTTGAGACCCCAATTTCATTTCTTTTGGGAATATACCCAGAAGTGGAATTTCTGAACCTCGATAATTCTATTTTTAATATTTTGAGAAACCACCATACTGTTTTCCATAGCAACTGCACCATTTTATATTCCCTCCAACAGTGCACAAGGGTTACAATTTCTCCACATCCTCACTAACAATTATTTTCTGGGTGATGTTTGTTTGTTTGTTTGTTTGTTTGTTGATAGTGGTCATCCTGATGGGTATAGGTGTTATCTTATTACAGTTTCGATTTGCATTTTCCTAATCATTAATGATATTGAGAATCTTTTCATGTATTTATTGGCTATTTGTATATCTTTGGAGACATGTCTATTCACGTCTAAAGGAAAACTGTTTCTCTACTCACAACACATCTGACACCAAATGTGTGGCAGTATTTTCCCCCATACCAACCAACTTTCCAACTCTCTGGACACCAACTGAATGTCCTATAATTTAATTCAATTCTGATACTAACTACACAGAGTTAGAGTCAGGCTGCACAGGGTAAGGGGTCAGTCCCACAAAACTGCCCTTACTTCCGATGCCAGTACCAACTAATGGGTCCCCAGGGTCCCCACACTTCTGTCTGGCTTGGCTACAAAGTCAACCACCACCACCACCAACCCCAGCCTTAGCTTCCATAATTTGTTGGAACAGCTCACAAAACTCAGGGAAACATTTGCTTACACTTACTAGTTTATTATAAAAGATATTAGAAAGAATACAGTTGAACAACCAGATGAAGGGGCCCGTAGGATAAGGTCTGGAAGGACCCTGAGTGCAGGAGCTTCTGTCCCCATGGGGTTGGGGTACACCAACCTCCCAGCACATGGATGTATTCAACTCAGAAGCTCTCTGAACCCTGTTGTTTAGGGTTTTATGGAGGTTCCATTATATAGGCAAGATTGATTAAATTGACCATTCATGATTAATTGAATCTCCAGAACTTCTTCCCACACTGGAGGTTGGGGTGCAGCTAAAAGTTCCAACCTTCTAATCACATGGTTTGATTCCTCTGGTCACCAGCCCCCATCTTGAAGTTATCCAGGGCCCTCCCCACAAAGAGTCACCTTATTAGCATACTGGAGTCCAAAGGTCTTAGAAGGTCTTGTGTCAGGAATCAGAAATGAAGACCAAGGATATAGATATTTTATTGTATTTCAAAAATTTTTTATTGTACTATGGTATCACCGAGTCCTTTACTCATTTTTAATCAAGTTGTTTGTTTTGTTGTTGTTGAGTTGTAGGAGTTCTTTATATATTCTTGCTATTGACACCTTATCAGATGTATGAATTGCAAATATTTCCTGACTTTTCACTCTGTTGAGTGGGCCCTTGTATGCACAGAAGATTTTAATTTTGATGTAGTCCAATTTACCAATGTTTTCTTTTATTGCCTGTGCTTTTGGTGTCATATCCAATAAATTATTGCCAAATACAATGCCAAGAAGTTTTCTTCTTCTAAGAATTTTGTGGTTTTAGCTCTTACATTTAGGTCTTTGACCTACCTTGAGTTAATTTTTGTATATGGTATAAAGTAAGGGTCTAACTTTCAATCTTTCATACAAACATATCTGGTTTTCCTAACACCATTTGTTAAAAAGACTGTCCTTTCCCCATTGAATTGTCTTGGCATCCTTGTCAAACATCCTTTGGCTATATATATGAGGGTTTCTTTCTAGGCTGTTTGTTTCATTCCATTTGTTCATACGTCATTATGCTAGCACCACACTATTTTGATACCATAGCTTTGTAGTGACTTTGGAAATCAGAAAGTGTGACATCTCCAACTTTGTTCTGCAGTCACTAATTTTTTTACTGTCTCCATAGTTTTTCCTCTTCCAAAACGTCATATAGTTGGAATTATACAGTATATAACCTTTTCAGATTGGCTTCTTTGACATAGCAATATATATTTAAGTTTCCTCCATGTTTTTCCATGGTTTGATAGCTTATTCCTCTTTAGTGCTGAATAATATTCTATTGCCTGGATGTACCACAGTTTTTTTGTCCATTTGCCTACTGAGGGACATCTTGGTTGCTCCCAAGTTTTGGCCATTAGGAATAAAGCTGCTGTACCATAGACATTTAAAGTGGTTATGATACAGTTGGATTAATATCTACCATATTTGTTACTGTTTTCATTGTCCTCATTCTTTATTCCTATTTTTGTCTTCCATTGTTTTTTCTGTCTTCTGTGGTTTTATCTGAGCATTTTATATGATTCTATTTTTCTCTCCTTTCTTAGCATACTGATTCTTCTTCTTTTTTTAAAAACTTTACAACTTTCAAATAACAGGATACCACTTCACAGGTAGTGCAAATATCTAATTTCGCCATCTCGTCCCTTCATTTCTGTCCTTCATTTCACTTATCCATAAACTATAATCATCATATACATTGTCATTATTATTACTTTGAACAAGTTGTTATTTGTTAGATCAATTAATAATTAAAGGAATAAAAGTTTTATTTTGCTGTCACTTATTTTTTCTCTAAAGCTTTTTTTCTTTATGTAGATTTGAGTTTATGATCTGCATCATTTTCCTTCTTTTTTTTTAATTATTGGGGAAGGGGAACAGGACTTTATTGGGGAACAGTGTGTACTTCCGGGAGTTTTCCAAGTCAAGTTGTTGTCCTTTCGATCTTAGTTGTGGAGGGCGCAGCTCAGCTCCAGGTCCAGTTGCTGTTGCTGGTTGCAGGGGGCGCAGTCCACCATCTCTTGCAGAAGTCGAACCGGCAACCTCGTGGTTGAGAGCTCGCACTATAACCAGCTGACCCACCCGTCCACCCCTTATTTTCCTTCTATACGAAGAACTTCTTTTAACATTTCTTGCAAAGTGAGTGTAATGGAGACAAGTTTCCTCAACTTTTGTTTTTCTGAGAACGTCCTTATTTCTCCTTTATTTCTGAAGGGTAATTTCCAAGTTGGTGGTGGGGGGAATTCTCTCAACACTGTAAATATTTCACTCCACTAGCTTCTTGCTTGCAAGATTTCTGAGAAGCTGGATATAATTCTTAACTTTGCTCCTCTGTAAGTAAGATGATTTCTTCCCTCTGGCTGCTTTCAAGAGTTTTCTCTATCGTTGATTTTCTTAAGTGTAATATAATATGCCTATGTGTAATTTGGGGGGAGGGGCCTTTATTCTGCTTGGTGTTCTCTGGGCTCCCTGGATCTATGGTTCGGTGTCTGGCATTAATTTGGGGGAATTTGTCAGTCACTGCTTTAAATATTTCTTCTGTTCCTTTCCTTTTTCTCCTCCTTCTGATATTCAAATTATGTGTATATTATACCTTTTGTAATTATACCACAATTTCTGGATATTCTGTTTCATTATTTTGGTTTCCTTTTTTCTTTTCTTTTTTCAGTCTTTGTTTTGGAAGTTTCTGTTGACATATCTTCAAGTTCACTGATTCTCTTTCAGCTTGTCAACTTTACTAATGAGTCCATCAAAGGCATTCATTTCTATTACAGTATTTTCAATTTCCAGCATTTCTTTTTTATTCTTTCTTAGAATTTCCATCTCTCTTACATTATCCATCTGTTCTTGCGTGTTGTCTACTTTTTTCCATTAGAGCCCTTAACATATTAACCATAGTTAGTTTAAACTCCCAATCTGATAATCTAGTATCTGCCATGTCTGAGTCTAGTCAGATGCTAGTTCTGTCTCTTGTGTTCTTTGTCATTTAGCATGCTTTGTGTTTTTCTGGTGAAAGCTGGATGTGATATGCTGAATAAAAGGAACTTTTAGCGATGTGGTGGTAAGGTGTGGGGTGAGGAGAAACAGCCTATAATTCTATGATTAGTCCTGTCTTTTACTGAGCCTGTGTCCTTGGGCTGTGACTTTGTACTCATCAGCTTCAACTTTTACAACACTCTGCAGTTCTTGTTTCATCCATTCCCTCTCTCATACACGCATTTTTTTATTTTTAAGAAATGTAGTTTGTTCCCTCTGACCAGCAATTTCATGTCTAGAAATTTATTTTAGAGATATATATGCATATGAGCAAAATGACTTATTTCCGAAATTATTTACAGAATTGTTTGGAACAATTAAGAATTTGTTCCAATTTCCAAGTAAGAAATTGGAAACAAAATGAATGTCCATCAAGAAAGGGACTGAAACATTCATGCAATGGAGACCCATCCAGATGTAGAAATGACCGAGGAACTATTTTAATGCACTGATATGGGATATTCTCCAAAATAAGTTGCTAAGTTGGGGGGAAAATACCAAAATAAAACAAAAGGGGAAGGATGCATCTAGTACACTTCCATTTAAGTAACAAAACAGGGTAAGGTAGTACAAACGTATTTTCTCTTGGGCCCATAAACTATCTCTAGAGAGATAAACCAGACACAGATAACACTGGCTGCCTTTGCAGAGGGGAGCTGGTGCTCTGGGAACAGCAGTGACAGGGAGACTCTCACTGTAAACCCTTTTCTACCTTTTGACTTTTAAATCATGGGACTACATTACCCTGGTGAATGAATGAATGAATGAATGCAATCTAAAGGAGAGGAAGGAAATCCCTTCTCCTGCAGCCTGGAGGATGGGGAGATTGTAGGCGGAGAGACCCACACATATGGAATACCTATGCCATCAGGCTAACCTACTTACCATATAATATTCCCAGTACTCCTGGGAGGTAGGTGGTTTACACCCATTTCACAGATGAGGAAGCATGGCTCTTTCTTTAAAGAGCTTGCCAGAGACCAGTTGCCACCAGTAAGTGGCAGAGCTGGCCTGGAGCCCTGGTCTGACTCTGGCTGATCCAGCTCACTTCCCCGTGGGGAGTAGACAAGGCAATTTGACTTCCTGCATTACAGTGACAAAAGCAGATCAGAATTACTGGGTCTCCAGCACGGACTCAAGTTGGTCTACGGTGTGAGCAGAGCAGCCACTCCCAAGGCAGAATCACCTGGTTCCTTCCCAGGGGATTTTTGGGTGCTGGGTCAATCCCAGCATTCTCACTTTCCCCACCTCTGAAAACAAGATCCAATTTAATTTAGGGAGAAAAACATTCACAAAGGCCATAGCGCTCAGTTTATTCCTTGAAATGCAATCAGGCTGAAGCAAAGAATTAATTTTTAATTCCATCTTAATTACTCAGAGAAATAATCTACTGGCACATCCTCGCCCTGGGATGCCCCTGCCTGATCTATGCCTGCTGCCACTGGCACCTGAGGCTCACCCCAGGTGCTGACTGGAGAGAACAGAGGTGGGACCAGGGCTGGCGCTCCTGCACAGGTATTCTTTGCCGACGAGAATTGTGAACTGAAGAAACTCATGCATTATCTTTCCTTGTGCCACCTCTCAGAGTTATTATATAAACCAATTCTTTATTAAAGCCAGAGTTCTTTAATAAAGACATCTCAGAAATGCATAATGGAGGGGTCTCCAGGGTGTGCCAGATCATTTGCAACCCTGGGCTGAGGGTATGGGGGCTCTGTCTTCCTCATTGTTTCCCATGTGTTAAGCAGATATTAACTGAACACCTACTATGTGCCCAGCATCTTGTGGGAGCTGGGGACCCAACAGAGAAGTTCCTGCCCTCATGGAGCTGACATTCTTGGGGGAGGGGACACAGACAGTAAACCAATAAGCAAATAAATATGGTAATTTCAACTGGTGATAAGTATATGTGGTAAATAAAAGGGGGCCATGGGTTGGAGAGTGATGGGTGAGGGTTGGCAACAGTAGATGGAGACTCGGAGAAAAATCTCTCTAGAGGGGGCTCTTTGGGGCTGAGGGCTGGGGAAAGCATGCCAAGCAGGGGACACTGCAAATGAGAAGTCCCTGAGGCAGGGACAAAACCATATGTCTGCAGAGTAGAAGGTCTCTGTAGCTGGAGTGGGTGAGCTGGGATGAGGGTGGGAGTTGATGACTTTGCATTTCATTCTTGCCCCAGGGAAAGCCACTGTACGCCAATGCATGTACACAGTAGGTGTTCAATAAGTGCTTGCTGCAGAAACAGCACCCTCTGAACTGATAGAATTTAGGAATCTGTTTGCTGCCATTTTGTCCCTTCCCTGCTGCCAGGGAAATCCAGGCAACTGCTAATGTCCAGGCATTCGCACTCTGCCAGCCCTCACCAACCTTGTTTTGATGTGCTAACAACTCTTAATGAGGATCCTAATGAGTCACTAAAGATGGCATCATTAGGTTGTGAACAGAACAGTCTACAAAAGCAACGTCCAAAACAACCAGGCGATTAGCCTGCGAGCAGACACTGCCCCCTTGCTTATGCTGGGCAGCCGCCCCCTCCCCAAACAAGCCGGGAGCCCCGGATCTGCCTGGATCTCCCTGAGCTGTAAGTCCCCAGCCCTGCAAGCTGTCACGGGCTATTTTGTCATTATCACATGAAGCTGTTAGTCTAAGAACTGAAAAAATGCAAAAAAAAAAAAAAAAGTATAAGGGTTTGCTTGAATGTATAAGTGGGAGTAAAGACACAGCTTGGGGCTGGTTAGGACTTAAAGTGCTAATGCATTAGGGACAGAGGATCTCAAACGAGGGCTGCAGGCTAAATCTGAGGCACATGTGTTTTATTTGGCCTACCCGGCAGTTAGCAAAAATTTAAAGCACTTTCCTACTGTAAATTATTAGGAGAGTTTACATCAAAATGTGGATGTTCAGCTTCTCATGAAAAGCCAGAAGCTGTGGCAGCCCTGGGCCTCAGGGCTGCGTTGGGGCTGGGTCACCGTCCCTTACGCTCGATCCTCTTTGTCGCAATCCTCACCATCCCCCAAGAACTCCCCACCCAGAGGCCAGATGTCAGTTGCTATTTATTAATAAGTTTGCCCAGTTAAAGTTCTCTTTGGAGATTTAAGAAGAAGGAAAAGGAATATTTTTCTCAAAGCTCCTCTTTATTGAAAGTTGGCAAACAGGGGCGGCTGGGTGTGCAGGTGGTTGGAGTGCTGTGCTCCTAAAGGTCACTAGTGGGATTTCCACATGGGCCAGTGAGCTGCATCTTCCACAACTAGACTGAGAACAACAATGGCTTGAATCGGAGTTGGGCGGGGAGGAGGGAGAGGAGAGAGGGTGTCATGCGGGGGACTCTGCTTGCTGGACCAGTTGTCACTGCGGGGTGGCCTGCGGGGTCTCTGGTCCCACTCCCCACACAAGAATGCAGGATATGGCGAGGCCAAAAAGGAACACCCACGGAGCCATAGGTAGGGAAGTCATACCACTATACTCTCACTGGCGGCTGGGTTTACACGACGTGCGACCTGCTGTCTGCTTCGCTGCCAACCAACCGACTCTCCTCCACTCTCCTTCAGTCTCCTCCTCTCTCCTCGACTTCCCTCCGTAGCCGTGGCAGTTATATTAGTGGCCGATGGCTCAATGGTTACAGCTGACGGCCAACCAGCCACAGCTGATGGCCATTTGATCACAGTCGCTGGCCATTTACTACCTGAGCCAGCACCTTTCTATGTGAGGCCGAGAGCCTGGAAACTGCTCTTTGGGGCTCTGTCCCCACAGAGGGAGAGGGGACGGCGGAGGGGAAGTGAAAAGAAAAGTTGGCGAACGAAACACAGATCAAGAAAGGAAAAATGAAGGAGAGGCTATATCTTGAGGAAGTAGAGACAATTCTTTCATGTTTGGCATGCAAACAAAGTGTCTGCCTCCAAAGAACCCACTGACATGCCATGGGAAACCCCCACATCTCGGCCTGCCTCTGTACGCCACTCACCCCCACCCCCCAGGGACCGGGGGCTATTGCTACTGTGTGGGCAACCCTGAGAACTAAGTTTTCACTATTGGGAATTGAAGTGTGTGACTTGCTTTGAGTCCGCTGAAATATTATGAAATCCTGAGTCGTGTTCTTAGTGAACCTGAAAGTTACCATTTTTTCATTTGAATATGGGTTTCAAACCCTATCAGCAGGTTTTCCCTGGGTCCAGCTTTGGAACCCACTGAAGATGTTTAATGCCCATCCCCGCCCTGGGAGCTGGACACTCTGGTCAGAGCTTTGAGTAAGGGCAGTCGGCATTCTGGTGAAATGACGTGGCAAAAGACCTTTCGAAGGTGCCCAGAAAGCTGGCTTGTCGGACTACTTACTTTTTGAAATTTGTAAAAATAGGTGAGGCATCCTCACAGGAAAAAAGTCAAACACTACAGAAAGGGTTGTCATGAAAAGCAAGTCTGCACTCACCCAGACCCCTGGTCTCTCGGTTTCCCTTCCCAGAGGCCTCTGCTCTCCCCGTGGAGCTGGAATCTGAAATGGAACTGATGTTATTTTCCCATTGTCTATGTTTTGCTAGAGAAGATTTTGGTTAAAGGGTAATCAAATCACATTTAAGAATTCTGCTAAAAGATTACTTTTATAATGAGAAAGATATGCCCGTGCCCTAACTCCTGGTATCTGTGAGTGTGACCTTACTTGGAAAAAAGAAAGGTCTTTGCAGATGTCATTAAATAAGGATCTGGAGATGAAGACATTATCCTGCATTATCCAGGTTGGGCCCCAATCCGATGAAAATATTTTTATGCACTAGACACAGAGAAGAAGAGGAGGCAAAGTGACCCTGCGGGCAGACTGGAGTGACGTGGCCACAAGCCGAGGCGTGCTGGCAGCTACCAGAAGCTGCGAGGCAAGGAATGGATTCCCCTCATGAATCTCAGGAGGGAGCACGGCACTGCTGACACCTGGATTTCAGACTTCTGGCTTCCAGAATAGCGAGAGAATAAATTCCTGTTGTTTTAAGGCACCCGTTTTGTGGGAATTTGTTACGGCAGCCATGGGAAACTAATATAGGGTTCCTGCCCATCTCTGTGTTTCTCCTCCTCATTTTCTATGCACACGGAGCATATCATGCTCAATTATTTCCTCTTGCTTTTATCATTCAAGTGTGCTTGAAAATCTTTCTCCCAGTCAGCTGTCTTCACAGTCTTCTTTATGCTTGTGTAATCATCCATCATATGGATGTACTGTTGCTCTGTCTACTTCCTCCCTTACTGACGACACTGAGGTTGTTCCCAATCTTTTACAACCACAAACAATGCTGTGACAAGTGTTTGCACACGCACGCACACATGTGTGGGCATCTTTTCCCACACAGGTGTGCACGCCTGTGCAAACACCCACAAGACCACTTCCCACAAGTGGAATGGCATCCCAGAGTGTGTGCATTTACCATTTTCGTAGCTATTGCCAAATTGCCCTCTGGGGAGGTAATACCACAGATTCCCTTTAAAAGTACATTTTCTTTCTCACTATGAAAGTAATCTTTTAGTAGAATTCTTAAGTAAGATTTGATTACACCCTTTAAGTAGAATCTTTTCTAGCAAAACATGGTCAGTCGGAAAATAACATCAATTACCTGACATTTTCTTGCCAGCCTGGCTGGGTTGGCCCTCTTCGGTTAAATGGGGGTGCTTGTGTTAGGTGTCTGCTTGTCCTCCAGGTGGCCTCTGTCCGTGGCTGTGAGGCTGGGTGCAAGGGTGTGGCTCTTTGAGCCTGGGTGGTGGTCTGAAAAGCCTCGTACCTTCCCGTCGTTGACTCGTCCCAGCAACCTCCATGCTCCCTCTGTGAGAAGGGGAGGAAGGGAAACAGAAAGTCACTTCACCCATCTGGATGCTCTGATACTGTGTCGAATGTCCAATCTGTCCATGTTCTTCATGCCCTTGGACCAGCCTTTGGTTCAGAGGACAGTTCCCTGCTCCTCACCAAGACAGACAGCAGCAGGGCCTGGTTCCCTAAGGTGCCACCTAAGCCCATCTTGCAGGCAAAGGGGCGCTCTGTCCTCTGCTCTTGGCCGGGATTGGTGCCAGGACAGATGATTCCCTCTGTGGCGTGTCCACCCCGGTCAGCCCCCCACAATGATTTTTAGAGCTGGAGAGACCCTTAAAGACGCTCTTGTCCAGGCCCCCATTTGGGGTATGGATAAACCAAGGGAATGAGTTGACTAGTCCAAGGCCACCCACAAAGGCCTCCAATCACCTTCTGGTGAAAGAACTGAGTTCTTTCCATGCAATAGAGTGCTGGGATGCAGGCCCCACCTTCCTCTCCAGCTCCAGCTCCTGCCACTCCCTGCCTCTCCCGAAATTCAAGCTCCGCAAGGAGCTTGAATAGTTCCTAGGAACTTGAAGTTCACCTGCTGCTGCCCTGCATGGCCCAGGTCCCACCACACACACAGCCCCAGGCTGTACCTCACCTCCAGCCCACACTCATGCCACCTCCTTCCTTCCTCAGCTTTGCTGGTCAATTCCTTCTCATTTTTTATGACTCAGCTCAGACATCCCCTTCTCCAAGAATCCTACCCTGATTTTCCCTAGCTGGGTACCCCTTCTTTGTGCCTGGGCACATCTCTATGGTCTCACTTACCACGTTTATCTGTGTGGGGTCTGTCTGCCCATCACCACCACACGGAGCTCTTGGAGAGCTAAGAAAAAACCCAGTCATCTCTGTATCTCCAGTAACACATTTGTTGGATGAATGAATGAACAAACCAGAAGCCAGGAGACGGTCACTGCGATGAAGTGGAAAGACTCTCGGGCTAGGTATCAGGAGACCTTTGCTATTTATTATTTATATGAGTATACCAATGGGCAAGTCTCTTACCTTCTTTTTTAAATTATTATTTTTTCGGTTACAGTTGACATTCAATATTATTTTATGTTAGTTTCAGGTGAACAGCATAGTGGTTAGACATTGATATAATTTATGCAATGATCCCTCCAATTAGTCTCGTACCCACCTGGCACTATATGTAGTTGCTGCAACATTATTGACTATATTCCCTATGGTGTACTTTATTTACATCCCCATGATTATTTTGTAACTACCAATTTGTGCTTCTTAATTCCTTTACCTTTTTCACCCAGCTTCCCAACCCCCCTCCCCTCGGGCAACCCTCAGTTTGTTCTCTGTATCTATGAGTCTGTTTTTGTTTTGTTTGTTCATTTATTTTGTTCTTTAGATTCCACATATGAGTGAGATCATATGGTATTTGTCCTTTTCTGTCTGACTTACCTTACTTAGCATAATACCCGCTAGGTCCATCCATGTTATCGCAAGTCTTTTACCTTCTTGAGGCCTCAGTTTCTTCATCTGCAAAATGGTGTGATTTGGCCATATCTAACGTAACAAACAACCATTGGACTCTGAGCAACACCTGGCAATCAGCATTATGTGGCTTATGCATTTGCATTTGTCTGGGTGTTGGCTGATTCAGTCTGGGCTCCACAAGGTGTGGCTGAGTCTGGCTCTGCTCTGTGTATTTCTCATTTTCCTTGGACCAGTGGGGCAGCCAGGTGAGACCCTCACATGTTGATGGCAGAGGCACAAGAAGATAGGTGGGGACATGACGAAGCCTCTGAAGGCCCTGGCTCAGAACAGGCACTTCTGCCCACATTCCACTGGCCAAAGCCTGTCCTATGACTGAACCCAAAGTTAAAAGGCAGGGGAACACTGCAGGAAGTGGGGAGAAGAGGGCACTGCAAAGTCACATGAAAAAGGGTGTAGATACAGAGAGGGTGAGAGGTCAGACCAACAAACCAGTCCGCCCAGGCGACGTGGTCTCTGAAGGCCGTGTGAGGACTGGACCGACAGGCGCTGGTCCTGAGATGATCCATTCCCTTCCCTGCTCTAGCCTTCATGTCACTCTGCCTGTTGAACTGTCCCCTGCTTCCTTCTGCTAGCCTGGGCCCAGGTCTCTTCCAGGGAAATTCTGTGTGTACACTTCTGTCTCCTCCGCATCTCAGCCTGCGGTTTTCATCCTGCACAAAACCTCTGCCCCCCTTCAGCAAAAGCACAACCACCCACGTGTCCTCTCAAACCTAAAACACGACATTTGCCTCCCTCTCCTCTGCTCCAGGCTTTTGCCAAGCCTGTGAATTTCACCTCCTAGGTCTTTCCTGCCACCTCCTGCCCTGGGCCAGGCCACCCCATGTCCAGGCCCTGCTCCCTTCAAATGCATCCTCCATGCTGTCACCTACACAATCTTTGTAGCAGGCAGATCCTCCTGAGCCAAGAACACTTGGCTGGGTCCTCACTGCTAATGGCGGGGACACCCGGGCAGGACATGTAAGGCTGTGAAGCGACAGGGTAGGTGCTATGGCTTAAATTATGTCTCCTCGCCAAAAATGTGTTGGAGTTCTCACCCCCAGTATCTCAGGTATGACTTTATTTGGAGACAGGGCTTTTATAGAGGTGATCGAGTTGCAATGGGGTCACTAGGGTGGGCCCTAATCCAATATAACTGGTGTCCTGATAAAAAGGAGAAATTTGGACACAGACAGACATCCGTGGAGGGCAGACAACGTGAAGACGTGCACACACAGTGTACTTCATCTGTAAGAACACCTGAGGCCGTCAGAAACGAGGAGACAGGCGTGGAACACGTTCTCCCTCATAGTCTCAGAAGGAAGCGACCCCTCTGACACCTTGATCTTGGACTTTTGGCCTCCAGAGCTGTGAGACAATAAAACTCTGTTGTTCAAGCCACTCAATTTGTGGTACTTTGCTACTAGACAGCCCTAGGAAACTAATACAGTGGGGGAAGGGGAGGCAAACACCAAAATATTAGCACAGCAGCGGGGAATGGTAACTGGGAGGCACATGGGGTCCTTAAGTGGGGAAGAAAGAGGCAGAAGAGTCAGAGCCAGGGATCAGCGACGTGAGGCTGGACCTGCTGCTGCTGCCTTTGAAGATGGAAGAAGGGACCGTAAGCCAAGGAGTGCAGGCAGCTTCTAGCAGCTGGAAAAGGCAGGGACAGATTCTCCCTGAAAGCACCCAGAAAGGAATGCAGCCCTGCTGACACCTTGATTTCAGCCAGTGAGACTGATTTTGGACTTCTGATCTCCAGAACTGTAAGAGAATAAATATGTGCGCTCCAAGACACCACGTTGGTGGTGATTTGTTCCAGCATCAATCAGAAACCAGGACAGCACCCTCCCTGTCACACCCCCTCCCACTCTGCCGCCTCCTTGCTCAGCTCTGTGCCTGGGAGGCTGTGACCTCTGTCATGACCGCACACACAGGACCCCTGGGCCTCTGGCTTACAGTTGGGTGCATCCGAGGGAAACTGGAGCGTGGGAGGAGAGAGAGGCAGGGTATTTCTTCCCGCCTCCCTCCCTGCCTGGGTGGGGTTCTGCTGGGGGCTGCGTCCTGAGCTCCTGTGGGTGACCCTCCTCCCTGCCACAGTTCTCCCCACCTCTGGCCCCACTGCTCCTTTCTCTCCCCTCTGCTCGAGGTGTCAGTGGCTTCCCTGTGGCTTGTCCCTAGTATCTCCACACCCACTGTGGCTTCCCTTGTAACCCTGTCTGCACCACTATAAACGAACCCCTCTTCAATTTCCCCTCCGACTCCCAGTTGAATGGCCTGCTGTCACCTGCTGGAGACCTGCCTAATATTGTGGGTGTGACCATCAAAAAAGATGCCAGTGAATTTCTGTGGGGAGGTTGGGAGAATGCTTCAGGAAGGAGGGCATTTGTTGTGGCCTTTGCAACGTCTCCACAGGTAGGAAAGGGTTCCTGGAACCAGGAAATGGGTCTTGGCTTTGAGCCAGACATGGAAGTTTGGATTCTCGACTCTTCCCATAGTTATGGGAGCTTAGGTGGCTCGGCTGACCTCTGGAGCTTGTTTGCCTGTCCCTAGAAGGGTCAGTGGTATGTACACCTCCCTGGCTGACGTGAGGAGTGAAGTGGCTGGCACATGTTGGAAGCCCCATAAATGGGGGCTATTAGGCCCACGGGGACATCCCAGGGACAGAAAAGCACTGGCTTTTAACAGTCCCTCATCGATGTACTCAGGGAGCTGCAAGCCGACGGGGGCCTGGAATTGGAAGGCCTGTCTCTAGACAGGCATTGGGGAGCGTGGCCCAGAGCACTTTGAATCAGGGCAGAAAGTTTGGATTGAATTCAATAGGCCGCTGTGAGGGTTTTGTGCAGGGGAGTGACACATGGTGATAGAGAGAGAATGAATTTAGAAGGGTAAGGGTTCCTGGCAACTTCCTTTGGAGAATTTTTCAAAGACATCTGTGTCTTGTTTTCTTTGTGCAAAAAGGGGAAATTGAGGTAAATAGAACTCCAGAAGCAATTTATTGACAACTTGGGTCCTGAGAGCAATTCTTTTCCGGATACTGCGTCTTCCAGCTAGAATTCTTTGCCAACCTGGTGTTCAGGAGTGGGCTGGGAACATGCAGGACCACCATTTGAGTGCTCTGGGCTGCTCTGGGGAAGGACCCTCTCCTCGTGGTCCATGAGCTGGCACTCCCTGCAGTCCTGCAGGGCACAGCTTGTCCAGCTGTACCGGGAGAGCAGAAGGAGGACTCACGGGGGACCTGACTCAGCCCCTGCTCTGCCTGGAGCTGCCCCCCTTCCCCTCTGGGCATGGAGGTGTGTGGGCAGCCAGCCTCCAGGCTCCTGCTAACTAATGTTGCCTTGTGTGTTCCCTTCTGACAGGAAAGGAAGGAAAAACTTGAGCCTGTCAATAAAGCTGCACAAAGTCACCTGGTAAATGAGGTGGTAGAAGCCATCCCATCACTTCAGAGTCACAGTGTGTGCCAAAGGGGCAAGATAAAAGCACCATTCTGGTCACCCTGGCTACTCAGGGTCTGGCCTTCACAGGGGGACCAGTCTCCGCTCAGCCCATTAATCCTGCTATTTATTTTGTCTGCTATACCAGTCATATATATGACTTTGGCATCGTGTAAAATGTTGTCATCGTCACTTCCTTAAAACGACTTATTTGGAATACCTTTCTCTATTAATCAGTACTTTTTTGTTTGCAAGAGTCAGAGCCCTAACTCAAAGTGGCTCAAGAAAACGAAGGCTGTGGGAAGGCTGAGGGTATGAGCTGCAGCGTCAGGCCGGACGGGTCCAGGAGCAGCAGAACTGTCATCAGGACCCCGCTCCCTCTGCCACCCAGATCGGTTTCGCCGGCATTAGCCGCATTTTTTGGCAGCCTTTCTCCACCGTGGTCCACAGCAGTTCCAGGTTTACATTCTACAGGCCAAGTGCCCCAGAGGAAACAGAGGGCTTCATTTTTCATGGATGGGATAACTATCCCAGAACAGAATCCATTTGGCTTGTCCAGAGTCATGTGTCCATCTTGACATCAGTGAATGGCAGGCTCTGGATGGGCACGCCGTGGCCACATGCCTGTCCCAGGGGCCCACCTCCTGAGAGCGGTGGTTCCAGAGGGAAAGTATCAGCGTACAGAGAATGAGGAGGAGGGGGCATGCTGGGTCACCGTGTTCATTTTTAATTTTCTCTTGCATTTTCAATAGCCCAAATGTGCCAAGAACGTCTGTGCTAACAGATCTGCGGATACGATGACTCACCAGAGAAAATGTCAGACTCCAGGCCTGGCTACGTTGGCTGGATTCTTGCTTACCTTCTGGGCAGTCAGGGTCTAGGAAAAAGCATGCTTTGCATTTCAGAGGTCAGGGAAGGGGCAGCTGGACTCTTCTGCTTAATGCAGTTGTCTCCAGAGTGACAGACAGCCGTTTTGAACACACCAGAAAGGCCCAGCCTTTCGCTTGTAGAGGGTGTAAAATGACAGAGCCAAGAGCTCAGGTTCAGGCAGGCCCTGAGGCTGCTGCATGGAAAGGAACTGGGGAGAGGCCATGGCACTTCCACCTGGGTCCCATATTATTCAGAATCTTTTGGTTGCGAATGATACAAACTGAATTCAGAGTGGCCGAAGCAAAATACTAATAGTAAAATTACTATCATGATACATAAATCACAATAATTATTACAATTAATAATAATTGATATACCATTATATAATTAATAACATAACTACCTGTGATATAATTATGTATGATGATATAATAATAGTTATTGTTATAAACAATATTATTTCCTGACTCATGTAGCTTCAGACATGGCTGGATCCAGGTGCTCAAGTCACCGGGAAGCTGAAGTCCCCGTCTCAGGTCGCTTTCCTCGGCTGTGGCTTCATTCACAAGTCCTCTGCAGCCTCAGGCTCACACTCTCAACTCAGCAGTCCCAGCGGACAAAGAAGGCCTCCTCCCCATAATCCCAGGATTCACCCCATTAGACTTTGGGTTCCCTGTCCATCCCCAAACTATTCTCTGTAACCAGGGTGCTGAGATACGCTGATTGGTCAGGCCTGGGGCCTGTGCCACCGCCACCCCTCCCTGAGGGATCGGCTTCTTCCAAACCTCAGGAGCTGAGCAAGGGGGAGGGGGATGATGCCCACAGGAAGAAACAACAGCTGTCCCTCACTCGGGGAGAGGGTGGGGGGGAGTGTTTGAAGAACAGAGGGCAGGGGTGCCAAGCAGGAGAGGAAGGCTGTTGCTGGGGGAGGCCTCTGAGTGAAGTAGAGGGGCTGGGGAGCGGGTGGCAGGGGTCCTCCGCAGCAGAGCTGATGGGCAGCCCCGAAAGCCGGGCAGAGACAAGCTGGGGTCAAAAGCCCAGGGAGCAGTTTAGTGCGGCTGAGGGGAAGCCCTGTGGTCTCTGGCTCTGAGGCTGATACCTGCCCCTGTTGGCAGGCACACCCTCGGCTCCTGAAGCTCTTTGCTACTGGGAAGCTTCTCGTTGGCTACCGGTCTTCCTGGGGTTCCCCCAAATGGCCAGGGGGTGAGGACACCTGTCCTCTCATAGGGGGTTTAGGGCTGCTGCTCAGAAGTCCCCCAAATGGCTTCCTGAGAGTCGGGCCTTGCTCTGAGGGCCGGGACATGGCGTGAAGGGGACAGATGTGGTTCTGGCCCTCAGGAGCTCACTTTCTAATTGGGGCCAAGGACAGGCCCTGGGCTCCGGCAGAGGGTCTGGCTCAAAAAGGGGCTTCAGGAAATGTTTGTGGAATTAGGGCCACAGGAGAGAAGCTGCTTTTAGTTGTCCCATCTACAACTGGCTGCGTGACCTTCACTTCACTTAGTGCAAACCCTCTCTGGGCCCCCAGGTTTTTCATCTGTCAAAGAGGGGGTTGGAGCAGCCAGTCCCCAATTCCCCTTCCAGCTCTAACATTCTTGGCTCTCTGGCCAGCCCCCCTGCCGAGGGGACCCTGCACTGGCAGCGATACTTGCTCCAACCCTTCTTCTGAGCCCCAGTTCCTACCCTGCGCAGCCTGGGCAGGGGAAGAGGCATTCAAGGCACTGTAATTATTGTAAAGAGGAGAGTTTAAGTGTTTAGTTTTATGAGGTAGCCGGCCCTCTCTGTCAGCAGAAAGCCGCGCGGCTCCCTGGGTGCGAGTTAATTTCCTCTGTGGCTCGTTTTCTCGCCCGCTGTCATTTTTCCTCTACTGCTTTATGGCTTTTGGAGCCTTCGGAGCTGTGTGTGGTGCCAGTGGCTTCACGCACTGGAACCAGAAGCCCCCTGCACCATCCCCACATGTCGAGCCCATGAGCAGCCAGGCCTTGTGGTGGGCAGTGGGGCCGGTGACCTCTGCACTGGATGAGACGCTCAGAGGCAGCAGGCTGGGAGGGAGGGAGGAGCAATGAGGCTGGACCAGGCTGTCCCCAACCAGGCCATGGCCCCTGGCACCTCCTTGTTGAGCTTGCAAAGAACAAGTCTAAATTAAATGACGGGTCAGGCCAGTCTTGCAGCCGACCTGAGTGCCTCAATTAAACAATGGAAGACTTTGCCCTCTGGCTCACAGTGAGCAAGGGAGGAGGCAAATGCCATCAGCTTTGGCCTCAGATACACCTGGGTTCAAATCCTGACACCCCCCCCAACCCCCCATCAATGTTCAGCCACCTGGACTAAGTGACTTCTCCTCCTGGGCCAACATTTCCTGGCCTGCAGAATGGGAGGTGCACGGCACCTGTCTGGTGGTGCTGAGGGAATGGAGGGTGAGCATATATGCAAAGCACCTGGCATGTGAGCTGGCTTTCCTGAGCCACGCTGTAACTCGGAATGATTCTCCCACCTCCTCTGTGGGCCATGGGGAAATCATCCCCTTGCCGGGGAGAAGTGGAGGTCCTGATGAGCAACTAAACAACCTCGAAAAGATGCTGTGGGCCCGCCAAGATGAAGTGCAGCCTCTCACCTGCACCTGGCCAGGCCATGCACAGGGAATTGTCACAACAAGGACCCATGGGGACCCACCAAACAGCTTTGTAAGGGAAGGGTTGTTAGTCCCATTTCAGGTTGAGGGACCTAAGCCCCGAAAGGGGACGCAGCGTGCTGAGAATCACCAGGCTCGTAGGAAGGCAAGCCAGGTGCCTGGCAGTCCCAGGAGAGAGTCCTAGAGGCACAGCAAAAATGGACTCCTGTTTAGAGACCGTCGGCTGGCAGTTTTGTGACCCTCGTCAGCTGATCTCACATAACTGGGTGGCTCTAAGGAATAGCGGTGACAAAAGGGCAGCAGCTCAGTGTGCTGCGTAGAAGCGCTCTGTGGAGTCAGACCTGGGCTTGATCCCACTGTGCCACTTGTGACCCTGAGCAAATCATGTATTCTCTCATCTGTAAAATGGGATGACAGCATCCTAGGCCACATGCGAGGATTCAATTAAATGAGACGAGGCTTGTGCACAGTAAGAATGTTGGTGGTGATTTCCCTCCCAGACACCAGCTGTTGAGAGATCTGCTTTCTTCTGGATTCTGCCTCTAGTTCCTGTTCAACCTCGAGCACGTCACGACCCCTTCAGTGAACATTTTAGGCCTCACAGCCCTGTGAGACTTTGTTAAATTGTGGATCCTCTGCCCAAAGAAGTGCATACGCAGGATACCACAGATTTGGCAAGTGATTTCAGAGATTCCTGTACCTCCTGAACTCTGTGCGTGGATCCTTGGTTAAGACCCCTGAGCTGATGGTTCCTCCTGTCCTAACCTTCTGTGTCTTTGTGGGGAGCCCGGAGGTGGGTCTCACGTGGTTACTCTGGTCCTTTCCAGACCCAGCAGCACGTGGATATACAGACTGGCCCTAGCCTGTAGTTCTACCTGTAGGTGTATCTTGGGGAAGAAAAGAAGCTGTCAAAAAGTGCAATGAGTCCCAAGGTGGCTGCTTTGCTTGGCTCACCTCCCCCACTTTCAGGATATATGTGGTTTGCCCCCAGCATCCATCCCTTCTTCCTTCTGGAAAGAGTCCTCCTGAGTTCCCCCTGGGAACATCCCTTCCATGTATCAGCCTATGACTGATGAGCTGATTCCATGCCCACCTCCAGGGGCAGACCCTGATTGGCCACTCAGCATATCCCCTCCTCCTGGCTCTGGCTATTGGTTCAGAGATGGTCAGATAACCCAGTCAGAGCCAATGAAACATGAGAGTATTCCCAGTGTTTCTGGGAAAGAAACGTCTTTTTTGTTTTACATGGACGCCTGGAATAGAGCTTCATTTTCCCCTAACTAATGTGGTATAAGATTAGAATGAAGGCAGCCTTTTTGCTACCAGGAAGCATTTGCCTGGAACTGCTCAAGGTGGGGGTGGGGGAAGGCTCTGGGAGGAACCTGAGGTGAAACTCGTGAGGCGGAATTCAGATGAGAAAGATGGAGAGAAGCAAGGTCTGGTGACATCTTTGGAGCTACTGGACCAAGCCTCACCTAATGCGAACATTACCTATAGACTAAAACTGTATAGCTCAATAAACTCCCCCATGATATAACCAATTAGACCTGAGTTTTCCTGTCACTTGCAACGCAAAGCGTTCTAACTGAAACTCCCTGCGGGCTAGGCAAGACAGAAAAAAGATCAAGAAGGAGAGCTCAGGAGTCAGGAAGACAAAATTCTTCCAAAGGATGTGGGAGATCAGAGTACCCACCCACCCACGTGGTGCTGGGAAAACTTCAGGGAAAAGTCAGGGCTGAGAGGGCAGATGAATTTTTTGATATTATTAGTCTGGACAGGAACAAATGTTGGCTATTTGGAGTCTGATTGATCACCAACTCCATTCAAGTCCACAAATATTTCCTGAAAGCCAGTCATATGCAGGACACTCTGCCTTATGATGGAAGACACACATACGAACAGGACAGTCCCCACAGCGGGGAGCTCTTAGTCAGGTGAGGGAGACAGCCTCAGACAAAACTCACGGTGACGCAAACAAGACCAGGATAAGTGCTGAGATTGAGAGACGACCCACGGGCTCTGGGAGCCTGAGGGCAGGCTGATGTGGGCAGGCAGGATCCTTAGGACTGGGTGCTACCTCCACCGAGAGAGAGTGCACAGACACCTTAGAGGCTAAAGTGGCCCCAAGCGCCAGGTGCATTTGGGGAGCAGTCCCTCACACATAGGCCTATGGAGTCCTCCAGATTCCATGTTCCCCAAAGCATGGGATGAGGACCATGGCAGGGGTGGATTTTAGGAGGCGTCAAGTCACACTGTCTCACTCAGATAGTGAGACAGTTACTCCCTAAACAACCCTCTCTGAAACCTTCTACCAAGGACGAAGTCTCAGTGTGGTGCCAGCCTATCTTTAGTGCCTCTCGAGCACTCACTGGCCGCTCCTTTTAGCAGAGACAGACAGCAGGCCTCAGCCTCTTGCCTTCCCCAGGCAACAGGCTCTTGCTCAAATTTCCTCACACTGCTTTGTTTTCGTGGCATTTAACAGTTGTCTTCTATTTATGGCAAATAATATTGGCTTTTCATTTTTGACATGATAAAAAGCTTCCTTTACATTTCATTTCTGTACATTTTTTTAAGGTGGCTGATTGAAAGACAAATATTAAATAGGACAAGTGGGACACAGTTGACCAAAACTGTGACGGCAGGATATGACTGACCCAAGTATGGGGAATAGTCATTGCACAAATGCTGGTTGCCTGCTCTGTGCACACGTGGGGAATACAGCCGGGACCCAAGCAGGCATCACCCCTATGCTCATGGAGCGTATAGTCCACTGGGGACAGGAAGCGGGGAAGATGTCACCAAAGTAAATAAAACACATAGTGTGTTCAATGGTGCTTGGTGATTGTGTGTATGCGAAGCCGGAAGGGGATGCAGACCCTCTGGGCCAGGCTTCAGGCTGAAACCTGGCAGCCAGTACAGGCGTGGGGGTGAGGCTGCGGCTTCACGGACACCCTGGGAAGGAGCACTGCAGGCAGACGGAGCCGAAGAATCCAGTCGTGCTGCCGTACCTCCTGGTTGAGGCTAGTTTTGGACACTCCCGCTGGCCACAACGACACACCACAGGAAACCCCATATTAGTACACTATCCCCCTTTCCTCAGAAGGAAAAAACAAACCAGGGTCTGCAGAGAGGAGAGGTGTAGCTTCGAAAGCAGCCCCCAGGGCACAGCGGGGTCACTGCTGCTCTATCCTGGCCCCATACTGTACCCAGGAGCGGGCCCCAAGCGAGATCAGGACGCAGCATGACAGGACCCCCTGAGGCTCTGAAATCATCGCCTTCTGAGTCATCAAAGTGCCATTGACTTGTGGTCAATAACAGTATGGGGTGCTAAGTGCACTTATTATTCCACTTGTTTGAAAATTGGTCCTCTGTCCTCGGTCCATCTGCAGCCTGGTGGGTAGAAAAGCTGGGAATCTGAACTGCTTGCGAGCTGTCTGCTCCAGGGCAGGTTCCTTTAGTCATCTGAGCGTCTATTTCCTTGTATTTAAAATAGGGTAACGCATTGAATGAGGTCATTTGTACTGCTCTTGGCACCTGTGGCCAGTCAATAGTTGTCCTGTTCCTCCATATACCTAAGTCTGAGTTACCCAGAACACTCCGTCTCCCTTCTACAAACGGGAGCTGGCAGGAGGAGGAGATGGGCAGGAAACCCATTCATTCATTCATTCATTCATTCATTCATTCATTCATTCATTCATTCAATAAGTATGTATATTAGCCCTTGCTAGAACTGTCCCAGTCACTGGAAGTACAGCAGCAAACAAAATAAAGGCAGATAAGGTCCGGCTCCTGTGGGAACATGTCATCAAAGCAACATATGAGATTTCAGTTAGTCACAAGGAGCCAACTCAGATTGGGCATCCAGGAGGGCTTTGCAGAAGAGGTGACACTGGGACAAGAAGGGGTAAGCTTTGTAAAGGTTTGGGGGTAGAGCACTCCAGGCAGAGGACAGAGCAAAATTCCTGGGAGTTGTTTGAAAGACAGAAAGAAAGTCTGCTGCTGGAGGAAGTGGGTGCTGGGAGTGTAGTAGGAGAGGAAGAAGATGCCAGCCCCTGTGGGGTTCTGTCAGAGGAGAGCCTGGGGTGATGCCGGTGCCTGAGGAAGCCTGCAGTTCCCATTTGGTGTCGGGCCCTTTGGCGGCATCTTTAGAAACTCCCCATTTGAGGGAGACCCTGGGCTCCCCGCCACCAGGCGAGGCCTTGCCTGTTGCCCCCACTGCCTCTGGGGGGGTGTCATCTTTGACCAGAGCCCCAGGCACTCATGTGCTAGCTGAATTTCCCTCCCTGAATCCCAGTACTCCTCTGAATTGAAAGAAATCTCTGTGGTTTAGATGAAGGAAGGGATGAGGAGGGGGAGAGAGCAAAGTGTGTCTGCTGGCACCAGAACCACAGCAGAAGCCAATGCTGGAAACCATCCCAAGTAGTTAGAAATTAAAATAATAAAAGAAAACTGAGCATATGGAGTTTGTAAAGTGCCGTCCATCTTCAAGAAGGGACACGACTTGCTCAAACGCATGGGAGAGCTGGGGTCTGGGAGGACGTGTCCACGGGGTAAGGATGGACACCTGCCTCCCAGGTGGGGACGAGGGGCTGGGGCACGTGCCGCCCTGGGCCCTGCAGAGTGTGGGAATCACCTTTGGTTGTACTTTTGGACAAGGAGGAACAATGTCCTCTGTGTCCCCTTCCTAACCACACGGGAGTGGCCTATCCTCCTCAGCCCAGAGAATGCCCCCTCCCCCAGCTCAACCCCAAACCTAGCTTTCATTCTTCCTCTTCTATATCTAATGCCAGAGCAGTCCTGCAGGCTCACCTTCCAAACACACCCAGTCCAGCTGCTTCTCACCTCCTCTCCTCCCCCACTCCCGTCCAGCAGCCACCTCTGCCTGGTCTCCCCTTGCCTCCTTCCCCACCTGGTCCAGTCTCCTCCCCACAGCCACCAGGCGGATCTGTTCTCTAAAGACTGTTCATCTTATCTTCCCCATGGCCTTCCAGTCCCTGCATGATCCGGGCCCTACCTGCTGCCAACGTCTCTGGTCTTCCTTCTGTCAAACAGGCCAAGGTCATTCTGCCTCAGGGCCTTTGCACATGTCGTTCTCTCTGCCAGAAACACTCTTCCCCTGCCTTTTTTATGACCAGCTCCGCATTCAGGTCTCATCTCAAATGCCACCTCTTCAGAGAAGCCCTCCCCAGCCACCTAATCCAGAAAGCCACTTCTCTAGTTCCTTTTGACATCACTCTATTTATTTCTACATAATCTATCAATATCTAAAGTTACCTTGCTTGTTTCTTTGACTTCTCCCTCTACTACCTAAGCACCACGACTCCTGGACTTTGTCCTTTTTCCTGCTGTGTCCTCCACATCTAGATCAGTGTTTAGCCCAGAATAGGCCCTTCACAGACATCTACTAAATGGGGACCTAGTGAATTTCAGAGCTACCTGGTTTATTTGGCCATCAACCAGGTGTTTAGGTAGCATCACGCAAAGCCTTGCGAATGCTGAGTGGCAGAATTCACCAGGTTCTGGTGGAGCCCACGTGGTCCTGAGTCAGGACACTGCAGAGTGAACCTCTTCCCAGCCAAATCGCTAGACACCCCAATGTGTGTTGGGGGCTCCATCCTGACAGTAAGAAACTGGGCAAGAAACCTTGACGTGCTGCTCCTGGCTTTCGGAGCTCACTTGAGAGGCCCAGGTGCCTCCCTCCACCAAAGGGGCTCAGGTGTGCCCTATGCCAGGTAGCCTAGCTGTCACAAGCTGGAGAGGTGAGCTGGCTGGAAAATATGAGCAGCAGCGTGAGAGGGGAAGGTAAGTGTCCTGTGAGTGCCTTTGGCGGGGGGAGACCTGGCTAGCCTGTGTGCCTCGAGGGTCCTTGATGGCCCTTGAGCACCTTGGCTTGGGTGTGCAGAGGTGGCTGCGTGGGCACGTGTAGGTGCCCGTTGGGGAGGGGTGGAGAGGATCTGCCCCAGAGGCGGCTGGGCCTGTGGAAGAGTGGAGGGTCTCCTCCCCACCGCCCCTCCCTTCTCTCCTCCCCCCTCCTCCCTCTCCGTCTGGCTGCTCCTCTCCCGCTCTGCTGCACGCTGGCCTCCACAAGATGAATTTTCCTGGCTGTGCCAATCTTGCTGCCACCTGTTCGCGCTGTGCTGGAGCCAGCAAAGTGGCTCAGCTTCAAACCCAGAGCAGCTGGGAGAGCTGTTGCCAAGCCTCCTCATTTCCCTTGCTCCCCTCCTTTGTGGCAGCAGTAGCAGCTTCGGCTCCCAGACATCCTGTCACCTGCTGTCAGCTGGGCAGGCCCTTCTCTCATCGCCACACCCTGATGGACCCCTCCAGACCTAACCAGGCCTCCGCCCCTCATGGTGAGGCTGCAGAGCCGGGCACCGGCAGGGGTGCTCACAGTGGCTGGCCCTTGCCACCTTGCCTGCCCCCACCCCCAGCCCAGACTCTCAGTCCCCTTCCTGTCCCCCACTTCTTGTGGGGTTCCCCAACTTACTACTCCCAGGAGCCTTCTGCAGGAACTCCAGAAAAAAAGACTGAGGCTGGAAACAGGGGCCTGAGAGAGCTAGGAGATGTCCAGCTTTCCCCACTGAGTCCATAACAGAACAGGTGGCCTGGGACACACGCAAGCAGAGCAAGCTTTGAACCTCGGGTAGCGGGAGGGCGTCAGAGCTTCCTGCAATAGCAGTCCCACCAATGCCAGAGGCTGAGACCCAGCCCTGCCCCACACTCGCTCGCTGGCTCCCTGATCTTGGCAGAACCCCTCTGAACCAGCGTCCTGACTGCCAATGGGCCAGGCCAGTGCCTGCCCACCCCACACTGTCACTGCAAAGAACACAGAGGACTGGTACCTTGAATTCCTTCGGGACAAGGCAGGGATATAATTAAACACATGCGTGGGACTGAGAAATGCAAACTGTAAAGTACTGTGCAGCCGAGGATCTGAATTTGCTTTCTCATGGGGTGTGGACCAGCTCCCAGAGAAGTGGCGGGACCCTGTGGCCAGAGCATGTGTATACCCGGCCTCCGAAAGAAAGATGCCAGCTGTGTCTGTCTTCAGAAATCCTAGCTCCAGCTGAGGGGGCATCTGATGGCTGAGAGACAGACACATCAGAAGATAGAGCAAGACATAGGCAGACAGACAAATAAACACAGATGAAGTAGCTGGTGAGGCTGATGGCTGTCCTGATGGGAACAGACAGGAGGTGGCAGCTGGGTTCCCACAGCCGGGGGCCTTTCTCTGCTCCGCAGGGCCCTTCTCTGCCTCCTGCCCTTGGTCGTCAGCTCTCACGCGGGACCTGTGGGCACGTGGGTGAACAGTTCCACACGCGCTCCCTGCTGCTCACAGGACTGCCTCCTGCAGCCACGGAGGGGCAGGGGTGGGGCTGAGGGTGGGGTGAGGGGAGCCCTGGACCCTCCAAATCCTGACAGGCTCCTGAGAAAGGAACTAATCTGGCACTTGGAGGAAGGGATCTCCTCTTGGCACAGACTACGTGGGGTCTGAGGATGTGTGCCTGTGTCAGTGCTGGTGACAGGTGAGTGCCCGGATGTTGGGTTAATCTGGGGATGAGTCATCAAGGAGAAGCTGAAGGGGTTTGTGGAGAAGCCACAGTGTCTGATCGAGGTTGTCAAGGTGAATCTTTCCCCAGGTGCCCAGAGCTGGGGGGCTCCCGTCCCGCACCATCTGACTAGTGGGGCTGGGCTGGGCTAGGGTGCCAGCTCCAGCAGGGTGTGGACAGACAGGGGCTCAGACTAGCCGCCCTGCTTCCTCTGGGCCTCTGTCGTGCATCCTCCACAGCTGCCAGACTGCTCTTTTGAGAATGGGAATCAGATCTGTCCCTCCCTTTCTTACCTCCCCCTCCCATGCACATGTAATGAAGCTCAAATCCTACCCATGGCTTACAGGAGCGGCCCAGGTCTGCCCTGCCTACCTCTCCAACCTCACGTCCCAGCTGTTCTTCATTCACCACCCTCCATCCACCCTGGCCTTATTGTTCCTCCAACCCAGTTCCACCTCAGGACCTTTGCACTTGCTGTGCTCTCTGCCTGGGACACTCAGACTGTCAGTTCTTGGCTTGGTTGCTTTCTTCTCTTCATTTAGGTCTCAGTGGAGAGGTCTTTCCCAGTCCTATTTAGTGGCCCCTCCTTCCTCCAGGCTCTATTGCATCTCCCTGGGTTTTGCTCATTTCTTTTCTGCATAGCATGTACCCCTGTGTGAAAATATTTCCTTTGTGTATTTTTAGTCTGGCTCTACCCTGTAGAATGCAAGCTCCTGTGTTGTTCACTGCTGTTTCCCACGGTTTGGGGCAGAGCCTGGCATTTAATAAATTCCTTCCATGAATGAGTGAACCACAGAGGAATAGGCCAAGTGGCCCTGGAGTGGGGGCACGTGCCCAAGAAACTGAACAGGACAGAAGGCAATGCAGCTGGAGGATAGGCTAGGACCGGAGAGATCTCCAAAGGGCTCATGATGCAAATGTCCATTTTACCATGGGTTTTCTCGGTTTACTCATTAAATGTTCATTATCTGAAGCTGGTGTATTATCAGCCCCATGTTACAGATAAGGCAGCTGAGGTTCCAGGAGATTAAACCATGTGACCAAAGTCACACTGCTTATAAAAAAGAGTAGAGTTGTGACTCCACATCCCACACTTTCTCCTCCATGGCATGTGGCCACACAACTGGTTAGAGAAAGGCCTTATGGGCCCCAGCTGTGTCCCTAAAGTCACTCACGGTCACGTTCCTCAGAGGGCTTTGCCTGCTTGAGAAGGCCGCAGAGAGGAGCCGTGGGCAGCAGGCTTCCAAAGACCCCAGGCTGAAGAGGATGGTGGCCAGCAAAGAGCAACTGGGAAAGTTGGTCCTGGTGCTGGGTGGACAAAGGAAGGGTGAATGGAGGTCTGGCTCTTGACTGGAAAGAAGTTTCTGGAGGAAACCGCCAGGATGGGAACGACCGAAGGTTTAGATCTGAGTCCTAGCCCTGCTTCTGGCAACACATCCCCTCTTCGTCTTCACTCTCCTGCTCTATGGAAGGAAGATAGTAATGCCTACCTCCCAGAGTTGCTCCAAGAATGAGCCAAGCCCTGTGTGTGAGTGTTTTTATAACCCTTCAAGAGTTGTACAAATGTGCATTTGTGGGGATCCACTGGCTTCAAGGGTCAGAAATCGACTCAAACTGGCTCAAACTCAAAACGGCATTCATGGGCTCTTATAAATAAAAAGTTCTCGAGGCAGTGGAGGTTTAACTTCAGGCATGGCTGGATCAGGGTGCTCCAACAGAACGAGTCTCTCTCCTCTGTGGGGCTCCGTTCTTAGGCAGAGTCATCAGTGGGTGGCATTAGCCACTCCAGGCGCCCACACTGACAGATAACCAAACCCACCTGAAAGGGAGCATCTCCTGGATAAGCCCCAGCTTAAGTCCCAGGATTGATTTTCACGGGTAACAAACGGGAGGCCCAATGTGAACAAACCACTATGGAAAGTAGGATACTGGGAAGCTCTGATTGGCCACCTCTGGAGCCAGGGATGACACTGCCTCCATATGAACCATGACGGCTGTGAGTGGTGGCTGGGGCAGGCTTTCCAAAGGAAAATGGGGGTGCTGCTAGCAGAAGAGAGGGACTGGGAGCCTGGCTGGCAGTAACAGCCATTCATGGCAAGACTAACGGTGGCATCCTCACCCTTCCAGCTGGCACTGCTCTAGGGCAGCACTCTTTCATGCTCCAGGTCCCAGGAGACTCCACTCTGGGGCTGCCCTGCGGGGGCTCACAGGACACCACTTTCCTGGGAAAGTATCGAACAGAACTGCTACGGGAGTTAAACAGAATCATTCTGTGAACGTGATTTGTAAACGGTGAAAACATCCTTCAAATGTTAGAGATTGCCCTTAACGTTATTTTAGAACGGTGGGAGGGACTACAGGATTCTGGAACTGAAAGGGGCTTAGGAATCATTGGCCAACGCCCAGGCCCCGTTTATACTCATCACCACAAGGCAGCCAGGAGAATGAATATCAGATGCAGATCACACCAAGTCACTCCCCTGCCTAAACCCTCCGCTGGCTTCCTTTTGCTCTTGGAAAAGTCTAGATTCTCCGTCTCAAGGGCCCTTGGGATCTGGTCCCTGGCCACCTTTCAGGCTCCACACCCCGTCATCCTCTCCCGCCACCCCATGTGCTCAGCTGCATTGTCTTTCCTTTGGTTACACAAACACACCAAGCTCACCTTCTTGGATGCTTGGCACGTGCCGTCCCCTCTGCCCCCAACACTCTTCCCCGGATGCCCACACGGCTGCCACTTCCTCGTCACTAGGGTCTCTGCTGAGATGTCACCTTCTCAGAGGCTCCCCTGGCCGCTTCCAGAGTTGACGCTTCTCCACAGCTTCTCCCTCCACACTCACTTTACCCATTTTTATATTCTTCACCAGTGGGAATTATCTCACTGATTTATTTGTTGGCTTACTTATTGTTAGTTCTTCTCCTGACTGCCACCCTCACTGGGATAACCAGATCCAAGAAAACAGGGTCTACACATAGCACAAGCCTTGGCATATAGTGGGGGATCAATAAACCCTTGTTGAATGAATGTATATGGATGGACAGATGGCTGGTGCATGGTGGGTGGGTGAGTGGATGGGTCCATGGGGAGATGGGCGAGTAGGTGGGTAGACGGGTGGATAAGTGAATGGATGAGTACATGAGTGGATAGGTGGATACATGGCTGGGCTGAGCTCATGCCCTGTCTTGTCCTTAAAAAACGGTGCCCTGTCACCCCCTTTAGGTTAGGAACTGACTTGGAGCACTAATCGCTAAAGACCCTCCAGATTCCCCATTTCACACCCGCTCCACCCTGTGGCCCTAGTCACACCTGCTCCAGTTGCTGAATTCACCTGACTTCAAAGCCCATGAAACCAGTCATTAGGAGGCTAATAAAACCCTTTCCCCTGCACGGGCACATTTCTGCCCTCGCCTGCGGCCCACTGCCCATCAGCTGGGCCCGCTGTCACTATTGTCAGGAGAGGGTAGAGAGCTCACCAACCCCCTTGCCTGGCAGCCATGCAGATGCTAAGCAGCCCCCAGGGAGGCGTGTGCCTCCGGTCCTGTCCCTCCAAGCTGTTCTGGGAGGTGGGAAGTGGGAGACAGCTGTCTCTTTGAGGACCCCGCACCTGAGCTGGGGGTCCGGCGAGGTTGGCAGGGAGTGGGAGCCTTCCATGCAGACAGCTTTCTGAGAGCTGCCCTGGTGTCTCAGGGACAGAGGCTGGAGGAGGGAACTGCTGTGACCTTGGCTCACTCCGATCGCTGAGGAGAAACAGTCCCAGGGAACATTCAGTGGGCGACGATCCTGCCAGGAGCAGACCCACCGGACTGAGACCACATTAAGGGGACATCTTGGTCATTCTTAACATGAGATCCCAAGGGCAAGGGAGGCTCCTCCCCCTATCTGGAAAATTCCATCTCAGTGAAATCTGATTGAAGAAAACATCAACTCTCCAAGTCATTGTTGAGTGGAGGGAAAAAAACACTCTGCAGAAGGATACATGCAGTAAGATGCCATATTGTAAAAATCCTAAAATGAAGCAAAACTATGTCTAGTTATATCAATATATAGACCTGTGTACATGCAGAGAAAGGCCCAGAAGACTACATGCCAGACTTTCACAAGTGGTTCCCTCCCTGGAAAAATCTGAGATTTGGAACGGGGTTATTTGTAGCCTCTTTTTTTTTTTTAATAAAAATAAGATATTTATGTTTTATATGTGAAATTTTAAATTAATTTTTAAAAGTATTCACCAAGGATATAATTTAGAGTGTGAGGGTCAGACCTAGCTCTTGAAGGAAGTGGCATGAAAGGGCACAAGAGGGCTCCTGCTGGTATAGGAGCCCCTCCCACCCACCTCAAGCTGAGCCCCGCTGGAGGCAAATTCTGTGGGTGCCACCTTTCCCCTTGGTGCTTCCCTGGGACAGGGCACCTCTGACTCACCCTCCTTGCAGCTCCCTCTGAGACCCAGTCTTGAGGTGGCTGAGGCAGACCCAGAAATCAGTTCCAGGACTTTGGGGGCAGGGAGGATGGGAAGCCAGGCCCTGAGAAAGCAGAGTATTCTGCTCCACTGATCCCATAGTGCCAGGGCTGCAGCGTCTCCGCTCCCACACGGCCAAATGACAGTGACCATGTGCTCATGCAAGGGGGCTTATTTTATTAACCAGATAGATTAAGCATCACTCCTTCTAATTACCAGTTTAATTAACCTTGGCACACAGTATGTACCAACCCCCAAGGGACTGAGTCAGAATTGCTGGGTGAGCACCACCCATCTGCTGTGCGCTAGCTTCAGCTGGCCCTCAAGCGGCCAGGGCAGTAGGCGCTCAGGGCCAGGGGTGGAGCAGGGGAAATAGTGGGCAGGGTTGTCAGGAACCTCTGGGAGGATCTTGCCCTGGGATTCCAACATGGCTGCCTCTCCAGCAGCACTTCTGCTAGTGACTCTTTGCAAGGTGACTACAGAGAACTCAGTCTGGGCCACCCCCACTGTGTCTCCCAAGTGTGTGCAGGGTAGCAACATGCCCGGCTAAAGCCCAGAACTGAAAGACTTGTGTTCAACTACCACTTACTGGACGGTGATGGTGCAGGTGCTGCCTTAAAGGCCCAAGCCTCAGTTTTCTCATCTGTGAAATGAGCACAGTGATATCTAGGACATCGGACAATTTATGAGGTTTAACTAAGAGGACAGAGGTCAAGATGCCTTGTAAATGACAGTCGTTCATCCATTCATTCAGCACATATTTATGGACTGTGCACTATGTGTTAGCAAAAGTAAGCAATGACAAACGGGGAGAATTTAGAGAGACCAAGTGTCTGGCTAAGAACCGCCCCGCCGTGTGCATGTGCACTCGTTCCTGACCAGTCACCCACACCCCCCACACTCAGCACACACCTCACAGACACTTGCACACAGCACACGGGCATACACATTCTCCTTCACAACCATGAACAGAACACACAGCATCTCAAAAACATGTACATGCATGAAGACAACCGCCTGGCTCCTCTGTTCTCAGAAGCATGAGGCCACAGATGTCACATTCATAAGAAGCGCAGAGGCCCTGGTAAAGGGTTTTTTAAAATATTTATTTAAAAGCTTATTAAAACCCTCACCTAGTCTCCTCTTCCCTAATGCAGAGTTGTTGGAGCCTCCTGATGTCTGTGTGGGAAGTGAAGATGGGAGCGTGTGTATTTGCATATGCGCGTGAGAGAAGCCTTTCTATGCATTTGTATGTAGGATGCACCAGCATATGTGTGTGCACGCGTGTGTGCATGTGTGTGTGCATGTGTCCAGGTGTGGAGTGTGGGGTTGTGTTATGCTCATGCTTCTTAGGACCTTTAGTTCATGACCAGTGTTTCTCAACGTATTTTTCACTCTTGCACGCCCCACAAGGAGCTTAGTAGACATTTTTTTTCTAATCACCCCCTCTCTGAAATTGTAATACCATAGATACACTGTATATCTGTTTATGTGCTATATATAGATCTGCGCTTTATATAGAGAAAGAGTCAGATTTTTTTTCACGCACCTCCACCCCCAAAGAAGCAATTTTCACTGCCTTGGGGGCGATACTGCCCCTGTTGAGAATTCTTGATGCAGACCCAAGAGTTTCTGGCTCCAGGGGTCTGTGGCCCCTGCATTATGTCCCACGATTCCCAGTCTCAAGGGCCTACCTTGAAACCTCTGAAAATGCAGATTCCTGGGTCCCACCTGGAGATCCCATAATAGATTTGGGAAGGAGTCCAGAAACCTGGGTTTCAGCAAGCTCCTGGGGGATTCTGATCCCTGGCTGAGGGAGAACTCTGGGGCCTCCGGGGTTTAGAACAATCAGGGACCACCTAGTCTGAGGGGAGAGGTCTGTCTGGAGCCCCCGCCCCGTCCTAGAGAACTGGGTATCAACCTACAAAGGCTGGGGCCTTAGCCATCAAGGCCTATCTGTATCAGAGCTGCTCCGGCCTCCCCAGAGGAGGCTGGGGGAGACCAGTGGCTGGACCAGAATCATTGCCACCAACCAGGACTTAGAGAAGACAGGATGAAGAGTGTGTGCCCAAGACCCGGACCACGTGGCTGGAGTCTGGAACAAACACTGACTCAAGGTATCTGCAGCCCCATTTTCCATCTGTTCGCTAGCACCACAGATGTCCCCCCTACACTGACCCAGGCCTCCTTTCTGGAAGCCCCAGCTTCCCCCCAGTCCTGGGTACTCAGTGTGCCAGGCACTGGGAGAGGAGGCAGCTGACCTCGGCCCACCTACCGCACCATCCCAGGGATTGGAAGGGGAGCTCCAAGCTGTCAGGGGTTGGAACCCCATCTGGGCGTTGCCAAGGAGCTGGTGGCAAAATCAATCAAAAACAGAGACCCCCTACCTGGCCCTGCCCTTTGTAGGTGCCAAAGAAATGATCTGCCTCTTTGGAGGACTGGACCAGTGCGAAGCCCCAGCCCTGGGTGTCTGAGTGATCAGAACACAGGGGACCAATTAACGCGCTGTGGGCAGTGGTCCAGCAAAGGGCTGCCCTGGCACAGATGGGAGCCCGAAAGAGGGAGGGAGGGGTCATCACGGGGGCCAAGAAGTGGAATGGGTCGGGGGTAGAAGTAACTCTGACAGCATGAAGGCAGGACAGGGGAAGGTGGGCTGAGAGTGGATGGGAAATGGAGATGGAGATAGAGGGAGCCTGGAGAAAGCGCAGGGAGGCGGGGACACTGCGGTCTGGTGGGAAAGCCAGGAAGGCACCCTTCTCCCTCTCTTAAGCTTTTAAAGGCATCAGAGCATCTTGCTAATTGTTCATCTCCCAGAGATGCTAATGAAATTAACTCTGCAAAATGCTCATCAGGTCATCTGCAGAGGGCACAATGCCAGACTTCAGTTTGGTCCAATCCTGTCCTCCTCCTCCTCCTCCTCCTCAGCTCCCCCTGCCCCTTCCTGATGATTCCCCGCCCCCTCCTTTTCACAAGGCCCCCCAGCATGGACACCTCACCTCCAGAGCTGCTTGAGAGTGCCCAGTGGGGACACTAGAAATGGGGACTGTGTAGCCAGGGAAACCTGAGAGTCTGAGACCGCGGAGCTCCTGGAGCTGGAAAGGTTGTCTCTGGGTGCAAGCATTTCTGTGTCTGTGTGTGCGTGTGTGTTTCTGAGTGTGTGTGTGTGTGTGTGTGTGTGTGTGGTGTGTGATAGCACATATATCATAGGAGCATGTATCTCTACTACAACCATTTGTTAGACTGAATGTTCTTTCAATCACTCAGCAAACATTTCTGGAGCAGCATCCAGGTTTAAATCCTTGCTTGATCTCTTACAAACTGAGCGGCTTCCGGCAAGTTACCCCCCGTTTCTGTGCCTCAGTTTTTGCATCAATACAATGGGGATGATAATAGCATCTACTTTATAAAGGGCTGTGAGAATCGAAACAGATAAACCGTAAGGAGCTTAGTCCTGTGCTGGGCACATGTTGAGGTCTCCAGAAATGCCCGGCGCTGTCCTTGGTCCTGGAGGCGAGGCGCTCTCAGGTGCCCCACTGAGGCACAAAGTCCCCAAGTAGCATGGGGCAGCATGAAGAATGGGCACGAGAATAGTCTGTACAGGAAAGAAGTGGGGATATGTGGAAGTGGGTTTATGTGTATGTAAATATATACAGGGAACTTATGCGTTTTTATCGACTGTGTTCTGCAGCGGGCGTGCACCTGTGTGAGTTGAGTGTGGGAAGTGAATTTATGATAGGAGCTGTATGGGTGCTGGCATGCTGTGTGTGTGTGTGTGTGTGTGTGTGTGTGTATGTGTGTGTGTGTGTGTGTGTGCTGGATTCAGGGCATGGGTGGAGACTGGGGTTCTGTGTGTGGAAAGGACTGGTCCAGATGTTGCTGGGGGTCCTCTAAAGGGGTTTATTTCTAGTTTTCTCTCCCCTCTTCACCCCCACACATTCTTCACTTGTCTGGTGATGCGGCTGTCATTCCACCCTCATTTACAACGGGAAGGACATCTATGTCTTCTCCCACAGGCTGCAGACTCCCCCAATGAGTAGCGTTGAGCTTTGCAAACAATAGGCACTAACAAATGCCTGCCCTATCCTGGGAAAGGCTCTAGAACAGGCATCTAGAACAGATGATTCTGTATCATTCTTTCAAATGCAAATGAAAGAAACCCAAATGGGCTTAAATAACAAAGAACTGAATGTATTGGCTCATATAACTGAAAAACCAGGGACATATCTGACAGCTGCAGGAGCAGCTGGATCAAAGAGTCTTGAATGATGATGAATTATGATTCAGTACCTTTCTTTTCCTCAGGCTCTGCTCTTCTCTGGCCAGGCTTCAGTCTCAAACATGTGCTCCTCACATCACGGCAGCTCCAGGGTCTCCTCTTCTCTTCTCCAACAAGAAAAGAAATTCTTTCTCTCCTTAATTCCTACAAAAGTCCTAGAAATGAGCCTCCGTGGCTTGACTTGGGTCATATGTGACTCTCACCCCAATGAATCACTGTACTTCAGGGGACAGTAGATGCTGAGAGGCCAGGCCTGAAGCATGTGCCATCCTCGGGAACTGGGGTGGAGTAACCCCACACGAATCTCATGCACTGACAGTGGGGAGGGGTGATCCCTCAAAGTAAAGACAGGAAGATGCTGCTTCCAGAAGACAGAAGTTGGATGCTGAGCCGTGGGCAGATTTGAATGTTGGGATCAAGGACCATTAAGGGCCAATGGGAGGTTACCAAGAGCAAGTCCTACCTGCTGAACTAAATTCCTGTTTGATTGGGTTATTGGCCTGGTGGATCAGGGAAAAGCTGGATGCTCATGAATCTGGGGCTCTGCACGGTCTTTCCATTTATTTTGTGGGTGCAGCAGTGAGATGTGAGCTGAACAATGGTGTGGTCCCAGTGGACGAAAGAGAAGCTGACTTTATTGCCCTAGTGCAACTTGCAAGGTACTCTGGAGTGGGGACCTGCTAGGCTCTGTCCTTGGTCCTGCCCTTAGCCACCTGTTAGTGAGGACTTGGTTGAAAGTATATATGACTCCCTCATCTCATCTGGGAATGACAGGAAACTGAAGAAAACAGCAAGTACCCTGCCTGACAGCCTCCACATCCTGACAGAGTTCCATATGGGAAAGAAAGATTAAACGTGATATGATGGAAAAGAATTGGGATGAAATGAAGTCTCTACATTTAAATTCAGAAAGCCAGCAAGTCAAGGGTAAATAGGGAGCACTCAGTTGTTGGCAGCACCTATGGCAAAGGTTTAGGGTTTAGGGCAGTGTGCCCCAAAGTGCAGTCTTCAGACCACTGGCACCAGTAGAAATAGCTAGGGGAGGGGTTTAGTAAAAGCACAGATTCCTAGACATACTGGGATAGGGTAGGGCCTGGATATTTGCATGTTAACCAGCATCACAGGAGCTTCTGGCACATCTCTAAGTCAGTGATGGCCTCGCCACAGGCTCTGAGGTCCCCCGGACCAGTATGCATTAACAGTGCGATTTCACAACCAACATCTGATTGGGACACTCCTTGTGCATCACACCCCATGGGCAAGAGATGTGCTGACTCCCTTTAGGCGGTGCTGTCAGAGGAGCAGCCTCACTGGAGAGCACCTGCAGTGGGGACAGGTTGTCCAGGACAGGACCCCAGAGCCCTACTAGTATGCCAGTGGCAGAAGCAGAACTGTTTGGCCTGGAGGGAGAAAATTCCGGATAGACCTAGACTCTGTGTCCTGAAGTGAAAAAAAGAAAAAGTCTTCTGAAATAACAGAAGCGAAAGAGGGAGCACACATGCTTGATGTGGCCCCAGAGAATGAACCCACTGAGGGGCAGATTCTTGCTCCCTAGAGAGAAATTTCTGGCCAGCAGAGTGGTTGGAGGGGAAACCCCTCCACACACACACTTGTTGGAGGGTACCACCTAGATGACATTTGGGCCCTCTCTCCCTTCGAGTCCGGGCTCAAGGGCAAAGGAGGTTGGAAAAGCCAGGAACCCTTCTCCCACCTAGTCACCTACCTTCAGGTCCGAGTGAAACCTTCCTGGCAGACCTCCTGATTCTTCAGCAGAATTCAAGTGAAATGTGTATTCCCTCATCTTCAAAAGGGCATCCTGCTCCTTTCCCTGACATGCCCTGAGTATCACTTGGAAGGAGACAGCTAAGCTGACATCTGCGTGACTAAAAGGAACCAGCATGTGAAGATCTGGAGACAGGGTGTTCCAGGAAGAAACACACATGGGAAATACTGGAGATGGGGATGAGCTTGGACGCTGGAGAAACAGAAGGGGGCCACCATGGCCAGGACAGAGTAGGCGGGGGGCAAGTCGCACTGGGCCTGGAGACTGTGGTCATCATTAATGCTGCTCTTACATATTTCAGCTGCTGCCGTCCAGGTACGTGTGGCAGGATTGCACTTCCTGGCCCTCTTGGGTGGGGCTGTGGGTCCAGTTCTGGCCCATGAATTCTGAGTGAAAGTGACATGTGTCATTTCTGGGCTGAGCCATTGATTGCTGGTAGGTGACTTCCAGAGCTCCCTTTTCCTCTGCCTCACTGACCAATCTCACAGCTCCCAGAGAGTGGCTGCTTTGTCAGCCTGGGTCCATGAGTGAGGGTGACCTGGAATAGTAGACCCATGATGGACAAATGAGAAATAAACCTTTGTTGATTTAAGCCACTGAGATCTGAGGACTGTTTGCTACCGTGACATAACCTACTCTATCTTGACTGCTATACAGACCATTTTATTCTGGCTGAAGAGAGAGGGCCAGAGAAGTGGACATCAACAGAACTGAACAGAGAAGAAGAGCCTTTCTTTTCCTGTACTCCAAACCTTATTCCCAAATGCCAATCCCAGAGCAGAGGAAATGTAAGGAGTGTGGAAATGTAAGGAGTGTGGACACTGAAATTAAACCTCCCAGGGACCTATCTTGGCTAGCCCTGCAATCACTGAATAAGGTTGTCCCTGGGCATAAGGCACTTCCCTTTCCCCAAGACTCAGTTACCTCATCTGTATAATGGGGATAATAAAGTTTATTTAACAGATTGCATGTGAGGATCAAATCAAATTACACATGAGGCAAGGACATAGCATAGTCTAGCACACACAATTATGATATCATCTCACATTCCAGCCCTCAATACAAGTCCTTCATCCTCAACCACCTCTCTCCAGTGCCAAAACCCCCATTCCTAATCATTTCCCCATCCCAGAAACCCCAAATACAAGTCCTGTTAACGGCTTCACCTCACCACCCACCTCTTCCCTAAGAGCAGGGTGGGACATGGTGTCAGAGGAAGCAGCCTGGAAACACACTGCTCCCCCCAGCACACACACACACACACACACACACACACACACCCCAGTTGGATAGACTGGACCTCCTGACATGGCATACATACAAGCAACCACCAAAGCAGAGTTCAAAAACCACAAGCTGGTGGATATTTGTGGACATTTTCATCTGGGCTCATAAGAGGTTTAATTTTTTAAATTTTTAGTTAAAGATTTTAAATCAGAAGATTTTACATACAATGGCTTCTATTGAAATCGATGGAAATATTGGAAGACATGGCCAATACTGGGCCCCAATTCCACCACCTCCCACCTGGCACCTGGAGCAGAAGAGACAGTTGTCCCTGGGCGCTGAAGCCCAGTGCCGGCAGATGTATATCTGGACATTGGTTGATTTTTTCAATAGTAGAATTAAAAGGAAAGCAAAAACATTTCTCATAACCCTTCTCTATCAAAGGTGGGAAACAAAAGACCAAGAGAGGGCCTCGTATTTCAAGAAATGTAGGCGAGCTGCTATCTCTTTGTGGAAGCGAAAACCACTCTTATATTGCCCAGCGTGCAGCATCAGTTTGTATTATCGCCCGGGCACTGTAGACGTTTCAGTTTGCGACCCTGCTCTCACCCTTCTCATCCCCCTCCCCACACACCGCAGGGCCCTCTCTTTTTCTGACCACTCGCCCGGTGCGCTTGTCATTTCCTTTCTCATTCTAGGTAACCCTCTGTTTATTTTAACCGGATTAGGGGATGGGGGTGGGGAACAGGAGACTCCAGCAGCACTCATTGCTGGAGGCTCCGGGAGACGACGTGACTTGCCCAAGGTCACAGAGCTTGAGAGCGGAGGCGCCCAGACCCTACCCCAGGTCTCTTCTAGCTCCTAAAGCGCAGCTATCTCCTTCATGCCCACGTCTCCGGCGCTGTGCACGCTCCGGACGCAAACACTACGCGCCCAGTCGGATACGCTGCACCTTGGGGTTGTTTTCCTTAGGCGAACGGCGCCGTGGGGTTAGGGAAACCTTGGGTCACGCTGGGGCCTACCAGGTTGCGTGCTTGCGACTGCAGGTGGTCCGGAATCTGACCTGCCAGGGAACCTATGCGGGCGGGCCGGGGCCGGGGCCGGGGCGCTCTCCCGCAGTCCCCTATCCAAGCCGCGGGCTGGTGGCGTACCGCGGCGCGCTGACGGCCTCGGAGCGCAGCCCGGAGGCGGGGAGTGGGGTGGGGTGGGGGGAGAGGACTGCAGCGGAACCTGCCCCGAGCACCCCTGCCCCAGGCGGCTCTCTGCAGGCTGGCGCCGCGCCGGGGTCGCCGCAGCCTGGACCCCTCCCGGGCCACCTGTGCGCAGACTTGGGTCCTGGGAGAGCCCTGATCCAAGAAGCAATCCGCTCCGGGTTTCAGACTCCTGGCCCGGTCCCTGGAGACCGCGAGGGGCGGTGGGAGGCCTCCCCGCCCACCACCCCAGCCCCTCCCCGGGGGAGCCTCGAGCATCGCTAGGAGGGATCCCCGGAGCGGAGGGTGGCCCGCGCGCGCGGCGCTGGGCGGCTGGACCCCTCCTTCCTTCCCCCGCCCCGCCCTGCCACCGCCCCGCTCCGCGGCTCCAGTCCGGGTTTTGCGGCGCCCGCCGGCCCGCTCCCCGGCTGCGGGCTCCGCGCGGCGGCTGGCTCGGTGCGCGGCGCGGCTGGCGCTGCGCTCCGCCCCGGCTGCATTGCTGCGCTCCCTGTGCCCGAGGGAGCCACGCGCCGCGTGCGCCCCGCAGCCCGCCGCCCGGAGGCAGCGCAGTCCTCTGGCATGGGCCCCGAGGGCGCCCCAGGCTGGGCTCTGGGCTGAGGCGCTGAAAGCCGCCCTCCCGCCCGCGGGGCCCCGCGCCCGGCCCGCCCGCCCGCCCGCGGCCATGGCCGTCCGGCCCGGCCTGTGGCCAGCGCTCCTGGGCATGGTCCTCGCCTCCTGGCTCCGCGGCTCGGGTGAGTCACGCGCACGCTCTGGGGAGGTTTGCGGGGAACCGTGCGCGCGAAAGCTCGCAGCTCTGGGGGTCTATGACCCGCGGTGCGGGACCCAGTTGGGAGCCCCCCGAGGCCAAACTTTGAGAGGCGGGACGCGGGGGGCGCCTTTCGCTGCTGCGCAGCTTCCCCGAGCGCTACCCCGGAAGCCTGGGTTCTGCCAAGTCCAGGAGCAGCTGCGAGCACGCGGGGCTGGCGGGTGTAGACGCCCCAAC
Organism: Rhinolophus ferrumequinum; assembly: GCF_004115265.2. Lineage (NCBI taxonomy): Eukaryota > Metazoa > Chordata > Mammalia > Chiroptera > Rhinolophidae > Rhinolophus > Rhinolophus ferrumequinum. The sequence continues at coordinate 5,770,403 of NC_046307.1, read as the reverse complement.
CTCCGGGCGGGGGAAGTTTGCTGGTTGCCCGGCCCCGGAGCGGGGTCAGGGGTTTGAATCAACTCCCGGGGGAGCCTGACTTTGAGGGTCGTCGATTAGAGGGTGTTGACCACATTCCAGTCCTCAGGAAATCGCGGAGGGGGTTAAGATACCTCTCCGCGGTAGCATCTGCCTCAAACAGCTACTCACAGTTCTCAGCTTGGCACCTGGCCTCTGCCCACGTTCAGAACACTGTGTCCTCCTCTGTCCCCGCCACACACGCTCGCACACGTACACACTGAGGCGTGGAGGCGCAGACAGCAGCCCCCAGCCCTTGCAGCCCGCACAGAGCACTGCGCCCCGGGCTCGGGCTGAGGCCCCTGGCCCCCCTGGTGCGTGGGGCAGAGTTGTGTGCGGTGGGTCCGCTGCCGGTTCCCTTCTCCCTTTCACTGCACAGGCCTTCGTCCTCCCTTCATGTCCCGAAGGCCACCCTAACCTGCCTGGTAACTCAGCCCTCAGCCCACCTCCTTCGGCAAGGTGGGGGGAGGATTTGTCCCCTGCATCCTTTGTCTGCTGTTCCTGAGCTTCCACCCAAGATGAGCTGTTGGGGCCTCCTGATATTTGTCCCCCACCCATGCACCTCGCAGAGCTGAACCTACATGTGTATAGTGGGGAACTGTCATTTACATGATCAAGGGGGCATGGGGCTTGCCCGAGCAATTCTTGATTCTTGCTGCCCCGAGAACCTGGGGGGGGGTCTCCTAGCCTGTCCAGGCCATTGTTATTCCTAGGGGTGTCAGGAGGGAGCATTGGGGTTCCTGAGATGCAAAGCCAGACTGATAGGAGATCGATGAATGATTGCTCAGAGACCAGCCGGATGGTTGAGGCTGATAGCTGTTCCTGTAAAGGGTCCCTGCATAGTGCATCCTGCGCCACTGCCTGACCACCCACCCATCCTGCCCCCTCAGTCCTCCCTTACCCCATCCCATCCACTCTGTCTCCCTTCTCCGTCACCCCATCATCCCCTCCCACCCCGCAATCCTCACTTTTGCAAACCCTTGTGCCCCATGACCTCCCCTTCTAATCCTGACTGAGCTGGGAGGCTGCACTGCCGCTGGGGGTGTGTTCATTTGCACACATGTGCGTGTCAGGAGTGTGTGTGCCACACTCAAGGGGTGCAGGTTGCACCACTGACCATGGTGAGCTGGGGGTGTTCATGCTGCTCACACAAGGGAGGTATTTCCAGATACTGAGTGGGTGACCAGGAAAGGTTTACTGAGCTGGATATATGAGAGGTCTGAGTGGTCATGTCTGCATGTTGCCTATGTGAACACGTGTGAGGGCTGTGGGTTGGCATGTGTGCCCTTGACGACAGGGCCTGGTAGTGTGTGTAGCACGGGTGTGTGTGTGGCCTGCCCCACAATTGTGATGGTTTTGAGCAGTTGCACAGGTGAGCATGTGTTGATAAGTAGGTGACAGGTGCTGGTGCGTCAGGACATCACAGCCAGGGGGGCATGGATGCCACATGGATTCCTCAGGAGGCCGTAGAATAGGGGAACTGCATCCCTGGTTGGTGGGGCACCTGTTGGGGCCTGGTCCAAGGTTTCCAGGGAGCTGACAGGTAGGCCTTAGTGCCGTAGGGCTGCCCTGGAGCAGAGCCTGCCTCCAGCCATCCACTCGCAGGCCTGTGGGAGGAGCTGCTGAAGGGCATGGAAGGGCCCTCATTCTAGCCTGGGTCCCTTGCTGCTATCCCCCAAGGCTCTGGGCACATGTGCCCAGGCAGCTCTGACCCTGCAATGACCCCGGCTCCTGCCGCACCGCCCACCAGCTCCCCGGCAACCATAGCCAGTGAAAAAAATGTGTGTGAGTGGCTGAGGGAGGGACAGTCAGCCAGGTGGCAGGGGGCACCGGGCGCCAGCATGGACAGCAGCCTCCTACTCCCCAGACCAGACACCCACCCTGTGTCACACAAAAGCCTGTCCCTTCAGCGCACTCACTTGGGAGGCCCCTCTCTGTGCCCTCGCACACAGGGACCCACCAGTCTCACAGGATTTTCCCATTCATACCCAGCCACACAGCAGGTACCTGCCTCCCTGCCCCTGTGGAACGCACACACCTGTCCTCTCTAGTCACACAAACCGCTGCAGTCCTTGGGGGAGGGGCCAGGGGGAGCTGGCTCTCCTGAAAGGAGGGATTGAGGAGCACCGAGCCGAGCTGCGGCATTGCCCCTCCGGACCCCAATAATCTGTCCTAGTAGCCTCTTCCTCAGGGCTCACACCCATCCTCAGAGCTCTCCCTGGACCCCTCTGTCCATCCCCCAAGTCCAGACTGGAACAGTTGGTTGGGGGGAGAGTGTCTTAATTCTTTAGGGCTAAGAGATACCCTGTTGTCACTCACTCTGCTTTGGGGATGGGATGGGCTAGACTTTGGGGGCCCCAGGTGTCGGCTGGTCTTCTGACTCCCCTTTGCCTGTGTTGGGAAGGGCTTCCCTCGGGAGCCCAGGGATTGGCATTGATCCAGGTACCAAACCCCCAACCAAGAGGCACTGGCCCGGTTCCTAGAACAGCCAACTTTGGCCTTAGCCGGAGTCCAGCCCCCCCACCTTTACATACCTTCCCTGCCCAGCGCTGCTTTAGGCCCCAGGGTGGGGGATTCCTCCAGGTATAGAGTCCAGTGCTAAGCTTGGCCGTTGCTTGCGAACACACATGTCCATACACATGCATGCCGGGGCCTGCTCATTCCAGGCCAGCTCTGTCCGGCTGCCCCCGCCCTCCCAGGGACCTGCCACCCCCCATCCCGCCCACCCAGGGCTGGAAACTTTAGGCTCTCTCAGCTCTCCCTTCTCCTTCACGCTTCATGTCTAATCTGTAACTAAGTCCTCCAGCTCAGTCCTCCTGGTGACACTGCTTGTGTCCCTCTCCTCCTTTGCACACCCCCCCAGGCTCTTTGTCCTTCACCTTTCTCCTTTGTCCTTCACCTAGACCAGTGCCATGGCCACCTTCACTCCTCCCGCTCCTGAGCTGCCTCTGCTTAGACTAATGCTCCAGGTGCCCAGGCTGGAACCCCACTAGAAAGCTTTCTGTGCCTCCCCAGTGCCTGCCTTCAACCCCCAGCCTGGGGGCCTTTAGGGAAGCCCCTGAGTTACCACACTTCCTCGGGCTGATCCATTGGGAGGGGGGTGTCCTACCTGGCTCTGCCTGCTGGTGGGCTGGGCATCCATACCCCCACAAGCGCCAGCTTCGGAACTGTAGCTCCTTTGCTTACAGAACCATGCCCCCTGGCCCTGCCAGCCATGCTGCCTACCCTACACCCCAACATCTGTGGCTCTATCTAGACTGTTCCGCTGATCAGCCCCGTCCTCTAGGAGGCCTCCCCAGCCCCTCCCAGGGCCCATGCAGAGGCTGGAGCACAGTGATGAGCTCTGAGTGGGCTGCAGGACAGAGGTGCTCGTTCCTTGGCCCTGGAAGGCATGTGGGGCTTGGGGCCACTGCCAGACGCCTCTGGCCCCAGCCACTTTGTCACTCACTCCGTTGTCTATGGTGCTAGGACCCTGCCGTCAGCCCTGAACATGCTCGGAGTCACAGCCAGTCAAGTGCTTCTTTTTTCTCTTCATTTCCTCCTCTTAAGTTTGGGTTCTCTGGCTAGGCATGGAGGGCTGCGGTGCCTGAGGAGAGAGAAAGAAGCTTGCTCCGCCCCCCTCAGCAGCCCTCCCCATCTCTGTCCCCTGCTCCAGGGAGGCTGGAAATGGCATCTGTCCAAGAAGGGATGAGCAAGATGAACCCCCACCACAGGGTGGCTGTGCCCCGGCCCCTTACACAGATGGCAAGCCAGCTCTCATGAGTGCCTAGGTTTGTGGGTTTCTTGCACAAGGCGTGTGTCTGTATCTGTTGACTAAGAACCTCCCTGCCTATCCCCGTCCCTCCCAGGCATAAATGTCCCCAGATGGGTGTCTTCTTGTGTGAATGATGTCATTCTGGGTCCCGGACTTGCAGACTCAAACCGCTGGAAGGTGGAGCTGAGGGGCACCGAGCCATAGCATTGCCCATGCTGACCGACCATCTGTCTTGGTGGCCTCTTCCTCGGGCCCCACCCCCTCTCCTTATGGCTGGAGTTGACACCAAGACTCAGGCTGCTCTGTGCAGTACCTACTCCTGGCTCCTGGTTGAGGCTGAGCCCCAGGACAGCCCGGCCTTTGGGCCCCAACCATCCTTGCCACCCAGATGGGCGCTCAGTTTCCTGTGACCAATTGTATACCAGCCCACCCCTTGGTTCCTCTGTCTCTCCCATAAGAGGGGCACTGGAGAGTCCTCCTGCCTTTGGGGGAGCCTCGGCCCCCTCTTTCTGGCAGGTGGAGTACATAGGGTAGGGGCTTTGGAGGCAGATGGGCCTGGGTTTCAGTCTAAGTCACCTGACAGGTAACTTTTACTCCCTAGCCTCTCACATCGGTAGAATGGGGTCACATTTGCTTCCGGGGGTTATAGTAATAAGTTGATGAACAGCATAGAGAGAGTGCCCCAGGGTGGGCCCTGACTTGGACCAAGCTCCTCTGGCTTGCTTGTCTCCTTCCTCCATTTTCCTGGCATTTGAAGGGGCACAAGTTAGGACAGGGTGGGGTCTGAAGCTGCTTCAGAGCCCAAGCCCAGAGACAGGAGAGAAGTTCCCTCAAGAGGGCCACTTCACTTGTAACTGCTCCAGCCCCAAGCAGGAGCCCCAGGTAGCAGTCCTTGCCCCCACCCCCCATCTGCACATACACCACCCCCTGCAGGGACTCAGGCCTGCTTCCTCCAGAACTTTGTTTGGGTTTTCTGTGAAGGCGATGATTTGGGTTCAGCTTGTCCTGGAACTGTGTGCTGAGGATCAGCCCTGACACTCAGAACATAGCAGCGAAGGTGGGTGGGAGCCCGGGGTGGAACTCAGTTCTAGTCTTGGCTCTGCTATTTGATTGCTGTGTGATCTTGGACATATCACTTAACCTTTCTGGGCTGTTTGTCTCTTTGTATATTAAAGGTTTGGACTTGATGACTCTCTTGGGGCACAGGCTGGTACCCGGGGAGGCTGCCTTGGGAGTCTGGGGTGGACCGTGCTCTTAGCAGCAGGTTCCCCAGGTGTGAGTACCTGCCCAGTACCTGCTAAAGCCGCCAACCACCCCGGCGGCAGCTGCCTGCATTGTCTTGGAGCGAGGTGGCTGCTGTGGCAGGGCTGAAGGTGGCTGTGAGGCAGGAGAAGACACTGTGAAACCCTGCACCCGAGCCAGGGAGCAGGGTTCTGCTTTAGCTGGTAAACACCCCCAGTGGCAGAAACAGGCCTTTTTAAGACCCCCAGAAGGTCAGAATGCCAGTCAGTGCCTGAGGCCCACCCTCTTCCCAGGCAGCCTTTAGTCCCAGGAGCTAGAACCCCAGGCACGTGGAGGAGGTGGTGGGATGGTTGACTTGGCAGGGGTCTAGGTTTAGACCAGGGCTGGGGTTAGGGTGAGGCAAGGGAGGTGCCTTGGGTGCAAACTTTAAGTTACACAAGTGCAGGGTCAGCCCCTGAGTGAGTGCGTCCTTGAACTTTGTGCCCTTGGTACCCTCGTGCATCACGCTAGTCCTGGCTTTCGAGCCTCTCCTCCCTGCAGGTTCACAGAGTAGTCATGTAGATTAGAAGGCCTGATGCATGTCAATCCTAGCACACAGTAGGCACTCAATAAATGTTTGCAATTGATGGTGATGGATATGGCAGAGGGTACTCATTGGAGGAAAGGGGAGTCTTTGGTGCCCTCTTCGTGGGAGAGGGTACAGCTAGGGGCCCAGGTGGGAGGGCAGAAGCCTAAGGGGAGGCCTCCATTTTGGGATGGAGACAGGCCTGGCGTCTTTTCTTTGCCCCTTTTAATGCCCAGGGGCAGGCCATATAGAAGTTGTAGTGTCATTTCCCTTCCCCACCCCGGTCTGGTTGTTGGTGGCCCATCCCAGCGCTGTTTGAGATGGGGGAGAGGGGAGATTCATAGAGATCAGGAAAGGCCTGAGTGGCAGCTGCTCATCCCAGAGCAGGCCGCCAAGGGGCAAGTTTTAGATCCCACTTTGGTGGGGGAGGGGGCCCTGAAGTCCCTGCTTGAGTCCCGCCATGATGAGAGCTCGGAGGGCCAGTGTCCTGATAGGTGAGACTCCTAGACCAGCTCCTCCCCACGCCTGGATGGCAGAGCTGTGTCCCTCTGGAAGGTTCAGGGTCACCTTGAGCTCCAGGCAAATATGTGGCTGGGATTTGGGGAGGGGTAGTCATCTTGATGACTGAGCCTTAGGGCCAGCTAGCTGCAGGACCCCTGGCGAGGAGCTCTGGACCCTGTATCCCACCTCTGCCATACACCTCCCCAGCCAGGGTGGCGGGTGGGACACCCAGTGTCCCACCCCAGCATGTCCAGCTGACAGCCTGAAGAGTGGTACACCCCGAATTAGACCCTACCCCCTCCTAATTGGGGCGGAGACCAGATGGAGTTGAGGGGCTCCTGGGTTTTCCCATGTCTGCGTCTTTCCAGCTGTTACCCACCCACACACAAAAAAGGGTGCCAGGCGCAGGCAGGTAGGAGGGCTACCTTCGTGCCCCCGGCGTGATGGGAGCCTACCCCCCTTGCGAAAACAACCCCCCCCCCGTCATTCACATACTTGGCGGGCGGGGTCCCGGGCTACAGGCAGGCCTTGGGCCCGGCGGGCTGCGGGACACGTGAGCAGCCGCGGGGCGGCGGCGCCCGAGCCAATGGGAGCCCGAGCCAAGGGGACTAGCGATTAGCGGCGGCGCCTGGCCGCGCGGGCTCTGGGGAGGCGCCCAGGGCGTCGGGGTGCGGGGCTGCGCATCCTGCCCCGCGCCCCCGCCTTCGCCCCAGCGCAGCCCGGGAAAGGAAAGCGCGGGGAAGGGGCGGGGTCCCTCCGCCCGCCAGCCCGCCCGCGGCCGCCCGCCGGATTAGCGGCTCTTTGTTCGGGGCCTGTTAACAAGTTCCTGGCTGAGCGCTCGGCTGCCGCCGGGGGAGCCGGCGTCCAGCCTCTGGGCAAGCGGCTGGCGGCCTCCGCCGCTCCCAGGTTCCGGCGCCAGCTGCAGCCACCGCCGTCTTCCTGGCCCTGGCGGCGGACCCCACTGATGGTCTGGGGCGAGTAGGACTTGCAGAGTCCGGGGCTGACCTCCCCGCGGAAGGGAGACCGCCCCATCTCCTGATCACCTCCTGTAGGCCAGTGGCTTCAAGTGTACGGCTGTGGTCGACCCATTTTACAGATGAGAGAGGAGGGCACGGTGTCCCAAGGTCCCGGCCATCCTGAGGTTCCAATCCAGGTCTTTGACACCCAAACGCATTCTGCTTCTGCTAAGAGGAAAGAAGCCTGGGGCAGGACGAGCAGGAGCCTTCCTGTCGTATTTTTTTATTCTTAATTAACTTGGTAGTAACCGTAGCCAGTGCTGGGCGCTGCCTGCGTCAGCTGATCAGAGCCTCAGGACAACCCACGAGGTAGGTGAGGTTAGTCCCATTTATCAGATGACGACACCGGGCCTCAGAGAAGTGGCAGAGTTGGGACCTTGTTACTGCTCAGCCTGATCCTTCCCCTAGTTCCCCTCCTCCCATGAGGCCATTTGCTGTCAGGGCCTTGTCTGGTGCCCCATGAATTTGAAAGACGGCAGGAGAAAGTCAGGGGACCTTGATTCTGGGGCTAATCCCCTCACATCCAGGAGCCCATTTCCTTCTCTACCTCCGGCCTCCTGACCCACCACCCCCTCACTTCCTAAACCCAGGCAGGGTTGTTGTCCAGGCCACAGGATTTTGATTACAAAAGCCCCTGGTGTTGGCTTTCTGACTTGCTCAGGGCCACATGCTTTCATGTTCAAAGCCACTTTCTTATAATGAAGGGGACTCCTTCCCAGTAAGCTCCCCCAAGTGGCTCTTGGCTCTTCCTTCTGGCACCACTCAGGATGGCTTCCCCCTTTTTATTTGTTTAAGACAGAGTTCCTGCCTGGCACCTCCAGTCCTCTCGGCTGTTCCTCATGTACATGGCTCTGAGCCCCCTCGTTACCTGCCCCTGGATGTCCATCCCAGGAGCTCACCCCACTGTGACATGGTGCCCTCGCATGGACTGGCGTAGGATACTAAGTGTGTCTGTTGCAAATATTGGCAATCGCAACCCAACTTGGCTTAAGCCAAAAAAGGAGATTTATTGGTGCATGTAACTGAAAAGCCAGGGATAACAACTTTGGCTTCAGGCATTGCTGGATCCAGGGAGAACGCTGTGACCAGAACCCCTTCGCGCTTGGGGCACTGGTACCACTCCAACAACCTCTCCCCTCACAGTCCCAGCCTGGCTGAGTTACCACGGCTATATTCGTGCAGGCCCATTCTGGGAGTGTGTTTGGGGCGAGGGTGCAGACAGCGTCTCTTCCCACAGCCATCCAACAGATGTCCAGGTCTTTCCTCATTGGTCCAACTCAAGTGCTGTGCCATGTGTCAGTCAGTCCCCACAACCAGGGGTCATGGTTATGCAGGTGAGCTTGGGCCCAAGCCACCTGTGCTACTGTCCTATTACCCAGGCTATTTGCCACCACTCACATTTCCTGTCCCGTGAGAAGGAACGGGTGGGCACATCATCCTCAGATTTAACCAGTATGTCATCAATACATTTTGCCCAAGTATTTAATCAAAATGCTGAATAGCACAGGGACATAACCAGAGACTCAAAGGTAAAGGCCTGAGTCTGGATCCACATTGGCTTTGCTAGAAAACAGTGCTTGGCCATTCAACAGGTTTTGCATTCCCTTAAATGTGCAGTCATCTGGTCCATAGATTTCCGTTTGCTGATCCTGAGTTATTTTATCAGGTGCCTGGCTGAAATCCAGACACCCTGTTTCCAGTCTGGCCCTGATCTACCAGAACATATACATAATGTAATATATATAGATATATATTCCCTATAATAAGGGAAGCTGACCTGGTGTGCTGGGGCCGAGGGGGTCCCAGCATGTCTCAGTCTCCCTGTCTCTTGGGTCACCTGCAGCTGACTGAGAAATCCTACCAGAATTGTGCCTGAGGTTTGTTCATCAGGTTCACCAGTCTGTGGCTATTCTAGTTGTTGGGTTTTGTATCTGTCCAGCTTTCATCCCCGCTCCCACCAGAATGCAGCCTTAGTGGGTGTTTGGGGGGGCCCTTCATCTCAGCAGCAGGGCCCAAGTGAGACAAGTGATTTCCCCATCCTGGTTCCCTTCCTCTTTCAGAGCCCACTTTTTAAGCCTCTTTTCTCTTCTATTAATAACTGAATTTCTCACCAGTACTTTCTCTTTTTTGCTTAAATGCATGAGAATTGGTTTTTGTTGCTTGCACTCAAAGAAACTAATTGACATCTTCACCAAATTCGACTTCCTTTTGTGGAAACTAGGCTGAAGCTCATGCATCTGCCCGTGACCGCTCCCACTCCCACTCCCACTTTCTCAGAGGTCAGCAGTGGGTTCAGCAGGCCACCTGCCTGCACCTGGTGTGATTTACCGGGACCAAGAGACCTGATTCAGAACCGCCACTTCTCCTGTCCTGCCATCGCCTCTGGGCTTCAGTGCCTTTGTACTAGAGTTAGTCCTCATCTCCATTTCAGTGTAAAATGGTGGAGGCCTAGCCCCCAGTGTCCCCCCAATCCCAATCAGCAGGCCCACCCTTTCCTGGTCTTCCTCTTCCAAGCCCCCTCCAGCCCAATTTGGCTTTTGTATTTTCCACAAGCTTCAGCCCACTCTTCATCGTTCTCAGCTCCATGCCTCTCATTGGTGACTTTGTCCTTAGGTTTGGGCCATCTTTCCATTTTCGACATCTCCGGCCGGACTCTGAGCCTACGTACACGTCTTGCAGCCACCGTGGCAGTTTCCTAGAGTCCTTTCCCCAGATCCTTTGGGATCACACAGCCAGAGGTCTATCATTGAGACGTACCTAGTCCTCTGAAGACCCCTTTCCTTTCAGACCCTAGCTCCACTGGGGAGCTTGTCTCTGGTGTGATTGCCTGAAGCCCACCACCCAGACGCCAGGACGCTCTTCTGAGGGTGGTCAGCATTCCCTCCCAGCATCGAGATGCTGGTAAATGTTTAACAGTTGGCTCTCTGAGAGCATTGCGCTGGGGGACTGATTTGCCGATTTCCATGATGTAAATACTTGTACCACGGCCTATTTCAAGCTGCCAGTGTAATGTTGACCAGCTTACAAAGTTCTGGAAGTGTTAGTGATGGGCTCCTTGGAACCAGGCTGAGCTGGCCGCAGCACACCGCTGTTCCCTGGACACGCCAGCCTTCTGGTCACGGAAAGGGAGTGACGAAGGCTCCTTAGGCCTTTGCTTCTAGGACCCATTGACCTCCCCAGGCTTGGAGGGGTGGCTCCCCCAGGCACCAGGCTCTTTGGTGGGCCAAGGCGTGGGGCACCAGAGGGTTTAGGTTGAGGCCCAGAGCTTTGGAGCTGATGGTATGGGTTAGAATTCTGAATTGGGTGACCTCAGGCAGGCAATTTCCACTCTCGGTGCCTCAGTTTCTTCACCCAGAAAATGTGGCAAATGAAAGACTCCTACCTCAGAGGGTTGTGGGGATGAAATGGGTTATTCCATGTGGAACCCTTAGCCCAATGCCAGGCCCACAATGAATGCCCCATAAATGGGAGCTGCTGCCCATGCTGTGTGGCTAGCAGTAGGTATGCCCGCTTTTGCCCTCCCTCTGACACACCCCCGAAATGCATGTGTGTGTGTTGGGCAGGGGTGGGGGGGTCACAGGGTCCGTGGTTGACATCACTGGCAAAGAGCGTCAAGGGCAGGGCTCTGCAGGTCTCGAATCTTGGTAAGTTCTCATTTGGCGGTGACAAGCTTTCACGAGAGGGCTTGAGAAGGAAAGCTGACGTGGTGAAGGAGTACTCACCCAGAGTGACATGGCCCAGTCTGCTGCTGGCAGCCTGGAAGCCAGGTGGTTTCCCAGGGCGTGAGGGGGCTGTAAGGGCGAAATTCGGCAAATCGATCACGCAGTTAGATTCAGCTAGTTTGCAGTTTGACTCACGGACCCTGCCGTTGCCCTGTCTCCTGTGTCCTGGCGTAGAATTTACCCCTGGCCGTTTGCAGAATGTGAAAGCATTCACGAGACTCTACAAAGTGGGAGAGCAAGAAAAGGTTTATTAAAGTTCGGGCAGAGAGAATGCCCATGGCAACGTCTAAAGAAGACAGCTGCTGCAGGTTTCTGTTTGAAGAGAAATACTGGCACAAAGGAGTTTGCCAGGGCAGAGTCTGATAGGGACAGCCGCCCCTAACTTCAGGTTAGCTTTCTCTCATATAGGAAAGGGGGAGTCGGTCAGGCAGGTCTGAGGGCTGACATTGTTTCCTGGGGTCTGGGCTGTTTGAAGATGACGTTATCTCTGGACTCGGAATTGGCCGAGTCCACCCGGCCCAGGACTTTATGCGTCCCCAGTAAAAACTGCAAGGGAGGCGTAGTTTGGATTCCGGTGTCCAGGCGTCTGAGGACTAGGAAACTGCTCTTTTCAGGTTAGGATTCTGTTAGTTAACGAGGTATGGGCAGTCTTGAGAAAGGGAACAAAACAGGTAATCAGTGAGGGGAGAAACAAAGAGGAAACAGATGAATATTAGGATGGATCAAACTGCAAACTAAGTTTAATTACAGGCAGCTAGATAGCGAGCTACGTCAACCTGCACACTATCTAAGTCTAACGGCATTATTGATTTACCGAATTTCACCCTTACAGAGGCCACAGTGACGCTGAAGAGCCCAGACAGGCCAGGCAAGGACAACCCACCTGCTGGTTTGCAGGCTGGCCTGTGGCTTCAGGGCTGGTCCCTGGCCACCGCCCCCACCCACACACATTCCCAAGTTGTGGGGACTCCAAGGCCAGAGGAGGAGAGGGACTCTGTCTGGCACCTTGGCATGTGTGGGATTGGGCCAGACAGTAAAGGGAGGGGAAGAGCGCCCAGGCATTCCCTGGTGACAGCGTGTGTACAGGGGAGCCGGGAGGCACAACCCAGCTGGAGCAGACGGTGCCTGTAAGGGACCAGGGAGCGACAGGGCTGGCTACATCGTTGAGCTGGGGAGTGACAGGCAGTGAGCAGTGTTTAAGGAAGATTAATCTGGCAGCGCACAGAGGATGGATGGAAGCTGGGAGAGGCCAGAGGCAAGGAGACCAGCCAGGAGGCCGTGGCGGTCATCCAGGCAAGAAATGACAAGGGCTGCCTTCCCAGCGAGCAGGCGGCAGGGATGGAGTCGGCGAGATGGATGTGGGTGACAGTGGAAAGGCGGAGCTTCTGGAGTCGCGTGTGGGGAGCGAGGAATGGGGAAGAGGCAAACATGATTCAGAGATTTCGAGCCTGGGGAAGTGATGTCAGAAACAGAAAGTGAACGGGGAGCCAAGATGGAGGAGACGGCGAAAGAGCAAGCGGACCCCACGGGGGGCTCCACAGGGCAGTCCCCCCCCAGGTCCTACCCACAGCGCCGCCCTCACCGTGCTTTGGCCACAAGCGGCAGGAACTGGCTCTAGCCACGTTAAGCCAAGGAAACATAACAAGGGGGTCAGGGCTCGCAGATGCAGTGAGTAACAGACAGACAGACGTGAAGTCCTGTCCTAAGAGAGAGGTCCTCAAAGGGTCAGGGTGGCAATGGGGCTCTCCTATTTAATTCAGAGCATTGCCGGCAGGAGGGACATGGGTTTGCTGTGTTCTGGGCAGCCTTAGAAGGCAGGGCCAAGGCCAGCAGGGGAGACACAGGAAGACCTTCCTAACAAGCAGTGACACGGCTGCCCCGAGTCAGTGGGCGCTGTCAGCAAGGCGTGTCTGGGAGCCCGTGGTCAGGCGGCCGGCGGCTGTGGTGAGGACAGGGCTTCAGAACGGACTTGGACTGCACGCCAGCCACCCTGCCTCGTGTTGCCGTTTCTCAGGTTCCCATTGTGGACTACTCAGCCCATTGTCACATGCCCATGATGTCCTCCCCAACACCACGTGGTCCTGGCGGGACGCTCAGTCATGGGGCCCATCTTCCCCCCGGGGAAAGCATCTGACCGGGCTCTGGAATCCTGGGGGAGAGCCCGGGCATGGTGATTGGGCCAAGTTGGGCCAGTGGCAGCCATTTCCCCTTCTGGCTGCCGAGGTGAGTGAGGCCCCTGCACGGGGACATCAGAGAGCAGCAGGAGGGAGACCTCTTGGTGGCCCGGAGGCCCTAGACACAGACTCAGGCCCTGCAGCTTTGCTCTGTCCTGTGAGCTGCCTCAGCAGCCTTCCCGGTCCCTGAGCCAAGACCTTCCTGCTTTTAGGCGACCCACTTTGGCTTGGGTTTCGGTACCCCTGACCTGAAAGACATCTAGCACAGGATCTTGGGAGAAAGACACAACCATGGGGGCAAGAGAGCTACCCAGAGCTGGCCAGGTGGTACCGCGTATTTAACCCCCAGGTGGCACATAGAACATTTAAAAAAATAGAGAATTCACATAAAAGACCAGATTTGTCTTCTCTTGAAAAATAAGACCTGGTCACTGAGAGCCCATTTTCCTGGGTGGGCAGGAGCTGGGACTTGGCGGCTCCCCCACTTACCATGCACCCGCACTGCCTGCACACCTCCACTTCCCATGCACCCCCACCACCCTGGGCACCCCCATCACCCATGCACACCGAAGCTGCGTTCTCCACTCCACACACACTGCTCAGTGAGTGGAAGGCACGGAGGACATGTTCAGGCTTCCCCTTCCCTCCCCTCCCCTCGAGCTCTAAGAGCCTATGTTTGGAGCCTTAGATTTCACCTGTTCAGTTAGAGGTGGTGGTGGATAGTCCAGTAGAAATGTCCAGAAGATCATTGGAAACCCTGGACAGGCACTTGAGATGCAGCGAGAGCAGGGACAAGAGGCCCATTCGTGAGGCGTGGTCTTGGGCACCTGAGCTCAAATCCCATTCTAAGGGTGGTTGGGGAACGGTGTGGCTGAGAGGGAAAAGGAAGATTTGGGGAGTGATTCCGAGGCAGCCAGAGGGAGCCAAAGAGAGGGCAGTGGGCACCCCGGCAGGAGTGACAGTTCTGAGGCAGGGGAGGCAGCCTCAAGGAAGGCTGCAGGTGAAGACCCTAAGACCCAGCACATGCGCTGGCGAGGCCCGAACGGGCCCACAGGGCCTGTGCTCAGAAGCATGAAGCGAACGTTAGAGCCAAGCCGGGGAGACGTGGGTGGGCAGGACGTAGTGGCCACTCGGAATCCTAGAGCTGGGATGGAAGGCTATCAGCCAGAAAAGGCGGGGGCCCTTGAAGGCTTCAGAGGAGGAGGAGCAGGGAGTACGAGGGTGAGTGCTTGGCGTGTGCAAAGCACTTGCACAGAAGCTCCCTGCAGGTGGGCTCAGAGGGGAAGTGACTGCCCATGTCACAGGGCAGCCACCGCAGAGCCAGGTCCCAGCCCCAGCCCCTCTGAGCACCCGGCTGTGCAAAGGGGTGGGGAGGAAGACCCAGGGACCCGTGAGCTTTTGAGGGAACTGGAGAGGATGGACTGGGGGACGGGGCTAGGTGAAGATGGGGTGCATCAATCAGTGAGTAAGCCCTGATGGAACTCTGCTGTGTGCCGCCCCTGTGTCAGGCGCTACAGATACGCAGCCAGCAAGGCGGGCACTGTCCCCACCCTCCAGGAACCCATATTCTAGTGGGAGGAGCTGACCATAAACAAGACGCAGATTCAGAGAATGAGGACTGCTCTGCAGGCATGGGAAGGTGGGCAAAGAGGGCCACATGACCACGTGAGCTGGACGTGGGCGTGCTGAGTGGCAAGTTTGGATGGTCAGGCCTCTCTGAGGAAGTGCCATGTGAGCTGAGACCCAGATGACTGGAAGGAGCCAGCCGTGGGCTCAGCGGCCCAGAGGCGGGCGTGAACTTGGTTACCAAAGGGCCCATGTGGTCTGGGCACAGAGAAGTGTGGAGTTGGGTGAAGAGAAAGCATAATGACGTATCTCTGTTCATGTATGCTGTGTGCCCCTGGACTTCCAGAAAGGTGCGCAGTTGCTGAGGCAGGTCTGATAAGGCCAGTGGGGGTGAGGCAGGTGATCGGAGGTGGAGATGCGGCGTGAGAGAAGCCAGATCTGGGTGGCGGGACAGCGCCCTGGACAGGGCGTCAGGAGGCCTGGGTCACAGTCCTGCCATGTGCTCAGAGTGTGAGTCCTGGGCCAGAAACACTCTCTGCCTCACTGGTGAAATGGGGAGAATGATCCAGAATGACCGGATATGGGCTCTCCTGGAGCTAATCCTGAGGCAGGGGCAGGGGTGAGGACGGGGACGGGGAGGCTGTGGGGAGAGGGCGGGACAGGCCACCTCAGCACCGTCCTGCAGCTCAGCGCCTCCGTCCCCCTCGCCTCCCAGTAGCAAACACTGACCTGTAAAAGGAGCTGAAGTCCAGTGAAGTGGAGCCTCACCCCTTCTCGAGCCCTTTGATGCATGTGTGCATGCACGTTGAATTGGGGTGAAATTTATATCACATAACATTTTAAAGGGCACGATTTAGTGGCATTTAGTACATTCACAGTGTTGTGCAACCATCACTTCTGTCCAGTTCCAAAACATTGTCATCAGCCCCAAAGGAGATCCCACGAGCAGTCACCCCCCACCCCCCCTCCCCCCAGCCCCTGACAAACACCGACCTGCGTTCTGTTGCTATGGAGTTGCCTCTTCTGGGTATTTCATGTAAATGGAAGCATACAATACGTGGCCTTTTGTGTCTGGCTTCTTCACTTAGCATCATGTTTTCAAGGTGTAGCCTGTGTCAGCACTGCTTCCTTTTTATGGCCGAGTAATATTCCGTCGTATGGACAGACCACATTTGCTTTATCCGTCATCATCCACTTGGGATGTTTCCACCTTTGGGCTATTGTGAATAACGCTGCTTTAAACATTCTTATGCAAGTATTTGTTTAAACACCTGTTTTCAGTTCTCTTGGGTATCTGGCTAGGAGTTGCTGGGTCACGTGGTAATTCTAGGTTTAATTTTTTGAGGAACTGCCAAAGTGTTTTCCTCGGGAACTGTACCATTTTATGTTCCCCCTGGCAATGCACGAGGTCTCCGTTTCTCCACAGCCTAATGCTTGTTTTGGATATATTAAATTCTTGTGAAAATTCTCTTTCTCCTCTCTTGGTGCTCCTGCTTCACAGGTGCTTGGGTCTGGCTGGAGCCTGCCACCAGTGTGGGTCTCGTGGTCCAGGACTGGCAGCAGGCCGGGGGCCCAGGGTAGCTGGGGCACAAGGGCCTGAGGGCGGCCGGTCAGGCGGGCCGCCAGGGGAGGGGCTGGGCCTCTCTCTGCCATCTGGGGCCCCCGCTCCCTCCGCCCCCTCCACCTGCCTCCACATGCCCCCAACTCCGTTTTGTGTGTGTGTCGCGTCACCAGGATAAATGTAGCTAAAAACAATGCGGCTCGCTGGGTGCTAATTTGTCAGACGCAGTGTGCGGCTGTGATTCTGAATACATTAACATTTTCACATGGAATCATTTCAATTTTTAGTGATTAAGAAGTATTTGTTTTAAAGCATCGGGGTGATTTACCGCGGGCCTGGGGGGCCGTGGGGGTGCGGTGGGGGAGCCCCCGGTGTGATGTCATTCATGGGCACCAGTGCCAGGAGGGCTCGTGCCAGTCGTCACCCTGTGCCCACCGCGGGCTTCCTGGGTGTGGGGCCGGAGGCGGCAAGGAGCGGGCAAGGCCCAGGGCCCAGGCGGGGGCAGCGCGTGGGGTCCCAGTGCCCTTGAGGCACCGGGGCCCGGAAGCCTCCGCCCCCATCTTCTCCCCTCTTCTCCGTGTCATTCAAGCCTCACTCAAGGTCACCTCCTCAGAGTGGCCTCCCTGGCCTGTGACCTCAAGTAGCAGCCTGGCCCTCTCTGTTGTAGCTTCTTCATGGCACTTACCGACATCAGGGAGAAGCTTCTTTATTGACTGTTTCCTAGTCCCCCCAGTAGAACATAAGCTTCTTGCGGGACTGTGGCCTGCCCACTGTTGTGTCCCCGTGCCTAGCACCGTGCTTGGCCCGAAATCAAAGCTCAGCATTTGTTGGATGGGTGGGTGGATGGACGCCTGGGAGGGAAGGAGAGTAGCTGCCTATTCAGGGGACACAGAAGACCCCTCCTCATACCGTGCGTCCTATCGTCCTTGAGCCAAGCTCTCTCTGGGACTCGAGGAACCACAGCCCTTCCCAGGCAAGCTACCTCCGGTGTGCCAGGCTTGCAGGCACCTGGGAAGTACAAGTTCATTACGACTAGGGCTGGTACTCACAAGCTTCCACCCCCACACGGTCTTCCTCTTCACCCCCACTCTTTAGAGCCCGTGTGTGCTTCCCTCTCCGTGCGGATGGGAGCCACCGAGAGGTTCCCTAGGGCTTTGGACAATCCAACTCCTCCAGGTCCCAGCTGCTGTCAACCTTCTTGGCCAGGGACCCTCTCCTCCCCTCCTGGGGGTCCCAAGCAGGGTGGCCCTCTCCAGAGCCGCTCCCAGGACAGCTAAGGTCTGGGCATGAAGGACATGCCCGCAGCGGGCATGTGTGTAACGTGTACCTGCTTGTGTATTGGTGTGACCAGATGTGCTGAGCTTTGCCGAGTGAGAACCGGGCTCCTGCAGGCCTCTCTCCATCCTGGCCATACAGGAGGCCCTTCCTCATCCTTTTGCGTTTCCCAAATTTCTGTGGCCGTGCACCCCACACCTGTACCCCCAGATCAGACCCCTCCCACCACCTACCCCAGTGAAAGGAAAATAACTGAAAGCCTTTATCATTCAGCAGAAGCAATATCAGAAAACAATCATTATTTTAATCACCTGCTGTCGCCGTACAAGACAAGGAGGCTGCAAAGTGCGATAAAAATCTTTATGTTGATGGACTGCTAGCCTGGGCCAGGGTGCAGTTTCCAGGACCACTGCTGGCAACTCCAGTCAGCTGGGATGAAGCCCCCTAGGGCCAGGTCTCCAGTGCCAGGGGCCTGGGCACATCCTTTTGTCCATCAAATTTCTACTGACACAGCAGAGACACTTGCTTCCTGGCCCAGAGTGCTCAAGACAGCACACACACAGAAGTGTGTCGGAGGCTCATCCCCTCCCTGCAGGCTGAACCTTGGACCCGCGCTTCTCTTTGCTCCTTGTGTCCTGGTGTGACAGGATGTGCTCAGAGCTTTGCTGAGCAAGATCCAGGCTCCTGCAGACCTTTCTCCATCCCACAGGAGGCCCTTCCTCACCCTTCTGCGCCTGTGTGGGACTGGGGCTGGCACGTGTGCCTGTCTCCCTAAACAGGCCCTTTCCATGCCATCCTGCTCTGCTGCGGCACCCCCATCCTCCAGCCACACAGGGCCGGGGCCCTGGCACGATCCTGGACTCCTGTTCTGCCCAGAGCTGGTCCTTCCCGTAAGACTGGTAACCTTGAACCTGTCTCCTTTCCTCCTGCGCACCTCCACCCCTTAGAGCCTGACCACTGGCCACTGCCCCTGGCGGAGATCATCTGTCCTCCTGTCTCTCGCCAGCCTGGCCCCACCGCTATGTCTGCATCTTTCTAAAGCCCACGTGGATGCCCGTGCCCAGGAACCAGCCCTATTTTGTTTGAAGCACATTCACAAGCAGTGTCATTGAAGCCTCACAACAGAGCTTTGAGGAGATGCTGTCATCATGCTCCCATTTTACAGATGTGGAAACTGAGGTGTGGTGAAGACAAGCGTGAGTTCAGTCTGGCAGTCTGATTCAGAGGGCTGGTCTGAAGACTAAATGGGGTAACAATTGTGAAATGCTTGGAACAGTGCCAGGACTAGAGTTCATGCCCAGTGGATTTCAGCTGTAATAATAATTTTCATGGTTGTTATTGCTCTTCAGCCTGGAACAAATCACTTAGCTTCTTCACTTACACCTCACTTTTTTCATCTGTAAAATGGGACAGTGCTCGCCTCTCCCATAGGGCGAGAGAATCAAATAAGCCAGTGTCATAGTATGTGGTGAGAATTCAGGACCTGTTCACTGCTGTCCTTGCTGTTGCCATAGTAATGGTGGCAGAAGTCTAGGCTGTGAAGATAAGTTGAGTCCACATTGTGCAAGGCCCTTAATGCCACACCAAGGGGTTTTGAGCCATTGCAGAGATAGTGGCAAGAGAGCCATGTGATCAGATATACTCATAGGTTTTTGAAGGATCTTGGTGGCCCAGTGGCAGATCGATGGATGAGAAAGCAAAGCTCAGTACCAGAGGGATCCAGTGAGGGCTGCCAAGGCCTGCACCCCAGCATGGCAGGAACCCTACCAGCCGTGGTGAAGGTGGATGGCAGGGCTTGGTCACCCCTCAGGCAGACGAGGAGCTAGAGGACTCAGGGGTCTGCATGGGGCTGGCCTCTCATGAGACTCATATCTTTTTAGATCTTCTCTTCCCCAGCCGGTGCCAAGCACAGGACTGGCACATGTGGTAGCCACTCTGGCCTCCAGGACTCAGGTAATTGGCTAAGGCCCAGGGCCCAGCAGAAACATCACGGGCTGAGGCCAAGTCAGAGTAGAGAAGAACTCAACACAAGAAAATCTTGAGGCTGTTGCCTGGGACTGATGGAGCTTCTCTGAGCGACTTCAGGAGCCTGGCTTCATCTCCTGGCCTGGCTCAGGTGCAGGCTGTGAGTCTGCCTAGATGGCTTCACTCATTAATTCATCACCCACTCATTTCTTCATTCTTCAACTCATGTCTTCAACAAATGTGTGTTGAGTGCCATCACTGAGCCGGATCCTGGGGGGTCAAGGAGTACAGTTGAGCTATATGCACGCCCTCCCAGAACCAATGTTCTGCTGGAGGAGTCGGGCAACAAGCCAGAGAACAAATGAAGAAATGAAATCATTGCACGCTGTCGGGAGTGCAGAGGCGAACAAAGAAGGGGCTGAGACAGAGCCCCCCCCTTCCCTCACAGTCCCTGTCCTGTCTGCCTGTGAGAAGTGGCTCATGCTGTCCAGCCCTGCCAAGATGCATGGTTGGCACGAGCAGCCCAGCCTGCCCCATATGTCTCTCTGTCTTCTCTGGATTACTCCCCTATTTTGGCCATCACTTCAGAGCTCTAATATATTCCCTGGGGCCCGGGAGGGGCCATTCATTTAAAGATTTTTCGATGGAGCCTTCTCCTCTGAGGACCCTGAGGGGAAGAAAAATGCTGGGAGAGGACGGAAAAGAGAGCAAGAGGGATCTGATTTCAGAGCTCCCAGCAGCAGGACAGATGAGGAAGGAAACAGGGCCCTGCTTGCTCAGAGACGGATCTATCCAGAGCTGTCAGTGCTCCTGCAGAAGGCTGAGACCCCATCCCGCCTTCCCAGGGAGAATCTCGCCACAGGTCCTGGGAGATGGCGCCCCTGATAACAATTCAATTTGCCAGTGTCCCTCGCTCATCCTTCCCAGTTCTCTGAGGAGCCACATGACCCTTCCTGAGCTGTGAGGGCTCCTGCGGGCACCAGCCTCAGGTGCTCTGTCCCCTGCAGCTGGGCCAGGGTGGCTGGCAGGCTGGGCCCACCCTGAGCCGGGTGGGTAGGGGAGACGTGTGCCCGTATGACCATGCCAGAGCAGGAATGTGAGAGGTCGGTGCGAGTGCCTCGGACCCTGATTGGTGCTCATAGGGCTCTCTAGGCTGGGAGTCATCACGCCTTTGGGGTTTGGGGCAGACACTGATTCTCATGGAAGCATTTGGAAATTCCAGGCTCCTGCTTTGCACTGTGGGCAGCCCCTGCTCTCTGCAGGCAGCTTGGCCAGGGAGAGAGGTAGTCTCAGAGTGGCTTGGTGGGGTGACAACTGTTCTCACGCATCACAGGAGCCTAGGATGGGCCTCTGGCCAGAGGCTGGCTCGTACACATGGAGGTGGTCATGGCATTGGTGCGACCGAGGAAGTGTCTGGCCCTAAGTGAAGGTGACTTCACTGCAGGCTTGGAAAGCAGGGATGCCTTCCCCTCGAGTCCAGCCCCCGGGGGCTCAGGACCACCTGCCAGGCCTGCCTCTCTTCTAAGTGTGAGCAGGGCTGCCTGCCCGGGCTGGCAGTACGAGTTTCACATGAACGGCCCCAGGTGGGGGCAGCTGGGCAGCTAGCTGGGTCCCCTGCCCATGGTGGAGAGAGGTCCTCATCCAGGACTCTCTAACCACCCTGGTCCAAATTTCAGGGAATTCCCTGGTCCCCTCCCGGCAGTTCCAGATGCTCCCGCGCCTCTGATCCAGTTCTCCCAACATGCCGGCATTTCCCTGCCTGGCTCCGTCTCCTCCCCTCCTCTCAAACATACGAAATCCCCGCGCTCCGCAAAGGGCAGCGCGAGTCCCCCTCGATGCAGGTGTGTGAGCGCGTGTGGGGAGGGGAGGGCTGTGGGGTAAACACTGCGTGTCTGAGCATGGGTGTCGTGGCAGCCAGCAGTGTCTGTGGGTGCCTTGATACGTGTGTCTGTGTGTCTGTCCTCCGACTGTGTATGTGTGAAGTGTTCTATGGCATGGGTCCCCTGTGTAACTTGTCTTAAAAATAGATTCATCTGGAATTCGAAGCAACTGTTTTATCATTGATAAGGAGCTGACAAAGAAAGGAAACAAAAGGTCTGAATGAATAAACAGTTTTCTGGATAGAGAAGTGTAAGATGTGAGCTCAGCCAAGAATTGGAGATAATCTCTTTTTTTAACATTTAAATAAAAGATCTGGAAGAGGATGTGTACAGTGAAATCACCAAGTTTACAGTGAAATCTAAACTCTCCTGGATGGTAGTACAATGCCATGCTGGTGAAGGATAAGCTTTAGGAAAATCTAATCTCCAAAGGCAGTAGACTGGGCAGAGAATGGCCAGCCATTTTCAGTTTGAGAAAATTATGTGCATGGGGAGGGAATTTGGAGCATCTTTCCTAAAGAGGTTGTCAGACAGGCAAGAGAAGCTGGACATGGCTGGGAAGGGAGTTTGAAACAAGCCCTAAGTGTCTCCTCATCCTGACACAGGCGAGAGAATGGCCTGGATCCAACAGTCTGGTGTGCTTTTGGTCATGCCCTCCTAGGGGAGCAGCAACCCGAGGTCGGGAGGAACCGGGGTTTTATTACAGACAGACATGATCTGGGTAGTTCATTCCCTTCCTTGACCCTCAGTTTGTACATCTGCGAAATGGAGGTAATGATCCCCAGGGGCCTGCTTCGCAGGGTGTGAGAGAGACTGCAACTCACACAGATGAGGACGTGTAGGTAACTGAAGTTCAGTTCGGCTGTGAGTGTTGTTATGAAGAGAGAAGGGAACTACCACATAAAACCCGACTAGCCCGCCTGGGACAACTTCAGTGCACAGAAAGAGGCTAAGGGAATATGGTAGAAATCTATAAAATCAGAAAGGGCACAAAGAAGGGGACATGGGCTCCTTCACTAAATCCCAGCCTGACAGAATGGACGCCGCCCCGGAGGTAAGTTTAAAAACAGTTAACAGGAAATCCTGCCGCACTCAGCTGGGAATAAACTTTTGAAAATCATTTCCTCTGGAGGTGATACAGGTTGGAAATATAAATTGCTTCCAGAAAGGGTTGGATAAGTTCGTAGATACCAGAGTCAGAGCGGTACTTGGGCAAAATTAGAATGTCAGGAGGCCTCTGCCTTGCGAGGATGACGTCATGGAGAAAGTCCCCGGCAGAGCCAAAAGCCTGGGCCAGACCTAGCAACCATAACCCTGTCATCTGTATGTGTGTGTGAGAGTCTGTGTTTAGGACCAGCTTGCCCCTATCTGATGAGGGTGGCTTCCCTCTCACCAGTCCATCTCTGTTCTGAAACTCCCTTCACTTCCTCCCAGGCCCTCTCCCCCAGTGCTGCTCCCACACCCCCATTAAGCTCCATTCCACAGAGTTCCCTAGCGCCACGCCCAGATTTCCACTCTCACAGTGCCGACCTATGCTCCAGCTCACCTGTCACCACAGAGCAGCCACTCCCTCCCTCTGTACTGTCTTCTTCACAAGCACCTTGCCTGGCAGTGCCCAGAGGCCGTTGAGGACTTGAAGCTCCTGCCAGGCCCTCCACTTAATGCTATTGGCAGGTAGCCTCTCTCCGGCTGCCGGCCCATAGCTCCTCTCCGACTGGCTGCCTCCCCCTGGGCCCCCAGCAGAGGCTGGCTGAATGAAGGCTGACGTTCAAGCCCTTCAGGGACCCACAACCCTGGAGAGTTTAGGCACCTGAGGATGGACTCGTATCCACACTGGACACAGGGTCACCATCAGGTAACAGTCCTGCTTGGGTCTTTGCCAGGTTATCAGTCTCGTGCAGAAGGACTCGGGAGACTGGAATTAGGAGGGGAGGTAGGGTTATGGAGTCTGCTTCCCCACCGTGGCTCCTAAGATGTTTTGAACCCTTTCCAAGTTGCCGTGGATGGGCTGTGTAGCTTGCTGTGGGCTCTGTTTTAGCAACACGGATAGCGGTCCTAAATGCAGCCGTCGTTTTCAGCACCATGGACAGCCCCGCGCCGTGCGGCTGCCCCTCTTGGGGCTGCCCCTCTCTGGCTCCGCTACTTACCTCTGCCAGCTCCTCTAGGGAGGCCCCCACCACCACCTCCAGAGAATTCATTTATCCATCCGCTGAGATTTATTGAGCACCTACCTACTATGCGCTAGTCACTGCTTTAGATGCTGAGAGCACGTTACTGAAAACAGCCTCCATTCCCCGGGGCGTGGACTCCCATCCCACAGGCTTCCACTGACGTCCCCAGAGCTCGCTCCAGGCAAGGTGTCCCGGCAGGCCTATGGAGGGTAACAGATTTCCCTTCTTGCAAAACTGCTTCTGCTGCTCAACTAATGGGAGGGAGCTGGAGAAGTAGGGAGTATGGATTCAGATGGTATTTTAGGATTTTAGAAACCCAGTGTGATCCAATCACGCCCCTGCTAAAGACCCTCCCATGGTTCCTGAGTGCCTATGGAAATAAATAGCAGTGTCCCAGCCTGTTATTCAAGCCCCTTTGTAAAATGTTTCTGATCCATCTTGCCAGCCCTTGCTTCTTACCTCTCTTCTCATGTTTCTTACACGCCAGCCAAACTGGATTCTCAGTTAAGAATATTTTGGTTGCAATATGACAGAAAACTCAAACAGACTTAAAGAGTGAGTGGATGTTACTGACTCTTGTAACTGGAAAGCCCAAAAGTATGGCTGACTTCAGGAGGGGCTTGATCCGCTGGCTCAAACAGTACCGCCCTGGAACCACCTCCTCCTGTCTCTGCTCTGCCTTCTACGCTGTTGGCTGCGTGCGTGGCCTCCTCAGGGCGGCCCCTGGCAACTCCATACCCTCCCTATGTTGGAAACGAAGTGACTGTAGCAGCCCAGCTATACACCCCCACATCCTCACCCCACACACACCATTCAGGGGAGCCAATGTCCTTATTGACTGGCTCCCATGCCTTACGCAAACCAATCACCAGAGCCAGGGCAGGAAATACAATTGGTTTACTCCTGGAGCTGGTGGCGGTCTTTTCCACCCAAGCCACACAGCTGAATATGGAACAACAGGGGATCCCCAAAGAAGCCGGACTGCTGTTTGGTGGAGTGGGAGAGCTGGAGACTGGGGAGGAGCCGACAGGTGTCCGGTCATTGAGGGCGCTGTTTTGTTTCCTGCTTCTGTGATGCTGCCCTGCCGGTTGCCTGTTGTCCGGACTGCTGGTACCCTGTACCCCTTCCTCCTCGTCGTCGCTGCCTTCCCGACAGCACTCCCACCAGCCCTTCAGGGAGTCACACCCGCCTCCTCTGATCCCTCTCAGTACTTGGCTCACTTCTCCCCCGTCTTCTCGCCATTCCCTGACCCACAGTCAGAGAGCGGAGTGGACATGCATCCAGCACTGTGCTGGAGCTGGGTGATGGATGCACGCTGTCACATTGGCTCAGTGGGGTGAGATAACAGCCTCACTGAGCTGCGGGCGGGCCAGGAGGGCTGGCTGGCTGGGCAGGCCCAGGGCTGGCCCGGTGCCCAGGTCCATGCAGCCTGGGCTGTCCCTTGCTGTTGCCCACTCATGAAAACTTGGACCTGCCCAGTCTGTGGGTAGAGCCTTTGCCCCTGAAGCCGCCCTGGCAGGGCCAATCTGAGTGTGACAGGATGACAGAGGATGTGCATGGAAGGGAGTGGAGGCCCTTGGGAGAGAGTCTGTGGGTGCCCTGAGAGGACAGACACTAATGCAGGCAGCATCTGAGGTTCCTTCTCCCACTGTGGTTTCACTGCCTCCTCCTCCTCCTCGAAGAATTACCTTCTTCAGGCCTCTCTGGCATTGCCAAGGGTGGGGGAGGTGGGGGGAGAGGAAGGACTTGTAAGGAACCTGCTGCTCTAAGAAAGAGGACATGAGCTGAGTGTCAGAGGAAGGAGGGAAGAAACTCAGGCGCTGGGGGCGGCAGTGGTGACAGGGTGCAGTGACGGGCTGGGCTGTGAGTCGGGGGAGGGCCCAGAGCCATTCTGCATTCCCACCGCCAGGCCTACAGCTCCCTCCGTAACGTAACACTCCCACAGCACTTGCCCTGGCGTGCTCTTGTTTTAATACAAAGTTGGCTCTGCGAGGACGTGAGCACATCTCCTGATCTCTTTCTGTTTGACAGGGACCCTCCCTCAGCCCAGGAGCCGCTGGTCTAGGGCTCACGAGAGGGACAAGTGGGGGCTTTCTGTGTCCCGGGAGCCCTGTGAACACTTTCTGGAGGCAGCACATGGGCAGCACAAGAGGAAAGTGTGTCCCACCCTGGCCCCAGGTCTCCCTGACCACTGTCTTCTAAATCACTAACCAAGGGTTTTTTGTTTGTTTGTTTTTAATGTCCAAGCCAACGTCAGAGAAATCTCATTTTGCAGTCGGCCAAATGGGACCAGATGACGGGGAGACGGTGGTGGGGGAGACCTGCCCAGCGGGCCCCACATTGACGGCCTCGCAAAGGGGGGGCTGGGAGAACATCCTGTTTCCCCCACTCATGCCCCCTCATGGGTGCCCCCTCTGTCCTTGAGTGGCCTCACTGAGGAGGGCTGCTGCCCTCTGATCCCCTCGCTCTGGGTGTCTGGGCTTTGGTTCCCTTACTGGAAAACTCCATCCTGCAGACAGAGGGCATCTCAGTCTGCTTGGGCTGCTGTAACAAAAATACCACAGACTGGGCGGCTCATAAATGGACATTTATTTCTCACAGTCCTGGAGCCTGGGAAGTCCCAGATCAAGGCGTCAGCAGATTGGGTGTCCGGTGAGGGGCCGATTCCTGCTTCATAGATGGCCATCTTCTCCCTGTGTCCTCAATGGTGGAAGGGGTGAAGGAGCAATCTGGGACCTCTTTATAAGATCACTAATCCCATTCATGGGGCTCCGCCCTCATGAACTAGTCATCTCCCGAAGGCCCACCGAAGGTCACCTTGAGGGGTAGGGCTTCAACGTATGAATTTTGGGGGGACACACACATTCAGTCCATAGCAGAGGGCGTTGGATGGACGCAATGTGACTTGGTCGTGCATTGAAAGCCATGGCAGGCAATGGGAGTGTCAGGAACCATTCTTGTCTCTTCTGCTAAACTTACAAGGTCCTGGGATCAAGACAGCATAGTAATGATCTCGAAGCTAAAGTTGCAGGAAGCACCAAATGTCTGCTCCAATTTGTTTCCTTTAAGCCACAGAGCTACTCAGGACTGCAGGCAATCATGGGTGTGGTGATGGATTCACCAGAGTCGGAGGCACTTGAGGGCGAGCTGGTCTTCTGGCCCCGCCCACCACACCGAGCCCCGCCCACCACACCGAGCCCCGCCCACCACGCCGAGCCCCGCCCACCACGCCGAGCCCCGCCCACCACGCCGAGCCCCGCCCACCACGCCGAGCCCCGCCCAGGGCTGAGCCCCGAAGGGCTGTGAGTGGCAGCGTAGCAGGGCCCTTAGAACGCAGACTGCAGTGAGGCTGCTGGCTCTGCCATGTCTAGTAATGTGACCCTGAGCGAGTTACGTCACCTCTCTGAGCCTCAGTTTGTTACCTGTAAAATGAGAATAATGATACTACCTACTCATGAAGTTGTTGAGAGAATTAAGTGAGATGTTCTATATAAAGACATACATGACATGATACAAGGAATTTCTAATCAAGTTGACACATGCTTGCCATATGTCCTCACAATCCCACTCCCAAGAGAAATGAAGACGTGTCCACCCAAGGCCTGTATGTAAAAGTTCGCAGCAGCTTTGTAATCATCAGAATCTAGACACAGCCCTGGTGAGAGGCGGCACAGCTGCAGTGGAATACCGCTCAGCAGTGAAAAAGGACCAACTCCCGGCTCAAGCAACAACGTCGACGGAGCTCCGTGGCGTGTTGCTAAGTGGAAGACGCCAGACACAAAGGACTGCCCACTGTATAACTCCATTTCTGTGGCATTCTAGAAAAGGCGAAACTACAGCAACAGAAAGCAGATCAGTGGTTTGCTGGGCTTGATGGCAAAGGGGCTCCAGGGGATGTTTTTGGGGAGACAAAACTTTTCTTGATTATCGTTGGTGGTAGATACATTTGTCAAAACTCATCAGACTATAGATTTAAAGGAGACTGAGTTTTATTTTATTTGGCAAAAAAATAAGACAACCCTGATTGTTAAAAAGCAGAGCCAAGCATAGTAAACACTACATGTTAGTTGCTATTCTTCTTCTTCTTATTATTATTACAATTATGATTACCCACAGAAGGGTCTCTGGATCGGTCATTCACATCCGTGGCTGTACCCGGCGCCCACCCTTCTGCCTGGGATGGCAGAGGAGGACATGAAGGGTCTTCTCAGCCCACACAGCTCCCATGAGTGCAGACAAACGCATGGGGAGCACACAGGGAGGGGGCTCGGCTGTTTCCTGAGTCTGTTTTCCCTCCCGCTGATCCTGTGAAGCACTCAGCAACACGTTAGCAAGAGAGATGCCACAAGAAATAAAGTTTGTTATGAATTGTCCTACTTGGAGCTAATTATAGGCACGGAGGACAGGATTATTTACATCAGGAGGCCACGGGGAGGTAGAGGGGCCCAGAGGCGTGGAAACGAGGTGGAGGGCTGGGAGAGTTAAGCAATTGGGGCCATGTTTGGAAGAGTAAAAGCACTTTTTAAATAAAAGCTATAACTAAACTCAGGTCTAAGCTGATGGAAGTGTCTCAGCAGACAGATCAGAGGCCAGCCTTGTCATGTCCTCGAGATGAATTGGGATTCCCACGGGCACCAGGGTTCTCTGGGGGGTGTGGGGCACACATGGGGCGCCCGCTCCCCTGGAATCCCAGGGAATGTGGGCACGTGTCTCCACCAGTACCCAGCCTCGCTCTGTTTTCCTGGGCTTTCCTCGTTCCTGTCAGGGACGTTTATTCCCACCCACAGAGGTGGGAGCCAGCCTGAGCCCAACGTGCACACCCACTGGTTCTAGCAGGCTGGTGAGGGACGGGCCAGAGGGAACTTGGGTGAGCTGTGTCGTGCCTAAAGAGCATAGCCAGCTGTGGCTCAGGGGCGGATGAACCTGGTGTGGCCCCAGCTTCCACTTCTTCTCCAGGAGGTGGAAACCATTGTTCATGTGCAACTTCCCCGTCCGTAAGTGTTGATTTAAGCCTGTGGACCAATGGTTTTCAGCCTCTAAAAGCCAGCCTGGCCTCCTATTGTTCCAGTTGGAAGACACAGGCCCAGGCAGGGCGGAGAGAGACTCAGTGACTCGCCGAGACCTGCTCTGCTCGCAGTGTCACAGTGGTCAGAGCTCCGTCCAGCCATGGACTCCCAGCTCTGTGCTCTTGACAAGAGCAGTCATGACACACTTGGGTCTGTGGCAGGCTGGGTTGGTGGCTCTTTCAACTTGCCAGAGGGTACCAATCTGGCCCTTCCCTGAATACGAGTAGTGGGCCAAGGCTTTTCCAGTTAGTTATGCCTGGCAACCTTGCCATCTACCCACTCAACCAGGCAGGAAAGGACATAGCCATCTTCTGCTCCCCCCACCTCCCTCCCAGCCAGGACGGCCACTCTTCACCATGCCCACCATGTGCTTTCACATCTGCTCCTCTCCAGCGGCCTGTCAGGCAGCCCTCTGTACTATGGGGATGGCCTTCACTCTCCTGCTCCCACCACAGAGCCATCTCTGTACAGCTCCCTGGTCCCACAGGCCCTGCTCCAGAACCTTCCCTGCTCACCCACGCTCAGTGTCCTGGTGCACTCAAACCCTTTCTGATCCAACCCATGCTGCCACCAGATATG
The DNA here is from genome assembly GCF_004115265.2 of Rhinolophus ferrumequinum. Classification (NCBI taxonomy): domain Eukaryota; kingdom Metazoa; phylum Chordata; class Mammalia; order Chiroptera; family Rhinolophidae; genus Rhinolophus; species Rhinolophus ferrumequinum. Next base: position 5,741,309 of record NC_046307.1, on the reverse strand, counting down.
TCCTGCCTCAAATTCTTTGTTTCTGCTGTTCCCCCAGGCTAGACTGCCCTCCCTGCTGCCCCGTGGGGACCCCTGCCTTTTCCCCAAGGCAGCACGCAGCCCCTCCTACCCCGTTGACCCCAAGGCAGGCATACATGCTGCATTCTGTGCCTGCTGATTTCCCTGGGATGCTGAGCATCCCAAAAGTCCACGGGACTTGGGTCTGGCACAGAGCAAGTCTTCCAGAAACATCCTCATTCCTTCACTTAGAAATATGTAGTGAGGACCTCTTGTGTGCAAGGTCCCGTTCCAGGTAAATGAGACAGACAGGCCATCTCTGCTCTTGGAGCTTCCCGTCAAGTTCCAGGCAGGTGGAGAACAAAGAAATAACCGCGTAAGCCTGACAGGGAACCTATTAGCCCTGTCTAGCATCCGCCAGGAGGAGAGGGAGGTGAAAGCCAGACTGTAGGGGCTGAGCAGGAGCAGGGTGAAGGGCAGAACTGGGGCCCAGAGGGCAAGAGAGATGCGACCTAGGCTGGAGAGGGGCAAAAAGTTAAACAAGTGGTGTCCTTGTCCTTGATGGAGGAGAATTGAACATCCTTGGATACCCTTGGGCCATTGAGGCATTTTATTTTATACAGCTTGATGACTCTGCCTCCAGGAAGCCCTCCTTGATGCCTCAGATCAGGCCCCAGCTATTTGCTCTCATGCTACCAGTGCTTCTCTGACAGAACTCCGACTACTTGTTGTAACCTTGGACTTACTGCTCTGACACCTAGCCAGTGTCTGTCTCCCACAAGTGGGTGAGCTCCTGAGAGGGGGCCTGGGTTTTGCCCTCCTTGGTAAATCCAGGCTGCCGCCCAGGGCCTGGCAGGAGAAGCCAAGGGTGGCAGGAGAGGACACAAGGGTGAACGGGCACAGTCCTGGCGTGGAGGCTCCAGAGGGAGCCGAGGCTGCTGGCTGGTGAATTGGCCCAGAGGAGGTCATGCTGTCCTTGAAGCGAGCTAGCCTATGGGCAATGCAAGCATCTTAGCAGGGGGTGGACATAGATGCTACATAAATGCTCTGCCAGCCCAGAGTCTCCACAGGAGCACCCCTCTCCTACCTCATCCCCACCGAGCTGTATACCCCTCCCACCCCACCCCCCCCACTCCATTTGTGCTGCTCTAATGGCAGGTGGCTACATTCTTGTTTGGGGGCAGATAAAGGCCTGCCTTGTCACGTACAGCTGAAGTCAGGCTCCACACACAACAGCTGGGAGCTCCCGTTCCCTGTCTGGGATGGGGGCGTAGGAGAGGGGCAGGGCTGGCCTCGGGGACTGACGTCCCAGCTGGTCCAGGCAGGACAGCTGGTGTGTGGGCCCACACGCTGACCCATGAGCCCTCCTCCAGGGCCTCCCTTGTGTGGGGGCCTCCACCAGGGAACAGGGGCCGAGGTGGGGGGCCTCAGCAGCCTCTGGCTTCCCTCAATTCATTAAGACCTGTAAATTTCTCATTAATATAGTTAAAGTTCGTTTTAAGAGGAACAAGTGCAGAGATAATTGATAATAAACCCTCAGTTAATGCCCTTGGTTTACTGTATGTAATTTATATCCGCTGATAGCGTCTCACTCCCAATTACCCATTTAGCTGTGGCGATAACAGCAGTTCAATCAGACCGATACCAACTTTTATATATTCCAGCTCGATAGCAATAAATACCTACAAGGAGACCCACTGGGCCCACTGTATTTTTTTATTAAGATTTAAATATTCATGCAATTATTACTGATTTATTAAGAGCTAATGACCCCTTCAAGAGGCTCTAAATCTTTGCCCAAAGAGGGCCTGGCCCGCCCGTCTCCCTTTGCCCCCATCTTGCCTTGCAGTTCCCCCTCCAAATCAGAGAAATGAGCTGCTCTGCCCCAGTGCGGGTGACATCACAGCATCACCCACATTTCCATGGCGAAGGCAGGCAGGTGAGGCAGAGGCCACGGAGGCAGGTCAGGCCCAGGGAGGGACTGGGCCGCCCTTGCTGAGCACACCCGAGGGACAAGCGGACAGGAGGCCTCTGGGAGCCCAGCTGAGCGGCGGCCTCCACACGGCAGCCTCCTCCGGGCTGGTCTCCAGGAGCCCCCTCTTCACCTCACTCTGGCATTAGTGTTGCCCAGCGCCGCTCCTGTCCCCCTGGCCCTCCTACCCTCACGCTTGTCTGAGTCTGCCCCCCCCCTTTAGGGGCCCTTGGGAGGGGTACACCAGCTTATCTTTCCTCTGCTGCCCTCTCCTTCCTTTCTTTCAACGTCCCACCCTGATTGCATCAAGGACGAGAGAGTGTGCAGGGTTCTAGGGTTCCGGGAGTCAAGGCCCAGGAAGGACAGTGGCTTGCCTCAGGCTGCACAGCAAGGCCAAAGCCACCTCTTTTCTCTCCTTCCTCCCTGTTTCCTTGCACCCCTACTGCTCCCCCCACCCGCCTCTGCTTCCTCCAGCCCCCTCCCCTCCACCTGCAAAACCTCAAAGCCCATTAAAGGGGCAGGAAAGATAATGAACAAACCAGGAAAACATGAAATCAATATTAGGAGAAAAAATACTACTGCCATTAAGTGAAATAAACAAGCTGGTAATTATTTGGACAGCGGGTAATTAAAATGGGGTGAGGGCTCATTACTGTCTTGTCGGGGGGGTATGATGGGTGTGGCCAGACACACACTTCCCAGCTGCAAGGCCACATCTGGGCCTGGGCTCCTGTGCACCCAGATCTGGGGGGTCGTTGCCAGGGGTTTCCTCTGTGGACTGCCTCCCCACACACACCTACCTGTGTCTGTCTCCAACAGCCTTCTCCTGGGGCAGGACCTGAGGTCCCAACCAAAGGCAGGCAGGGCGGGCAGCCCCCAGCCTGCAGTCTGCACCCTCTCCTGACCCCACTGCTTTCCCGAGGAGGGAGTCGCTCTCCCTAGGACCCTTGAGCCTCAAGCAGGGGTGTAGCTTGCACAGAGTAATACATCCCAGCCACCTGGAATGATGGACAGACGACAGACAAACCCTCCAGGCTCTGCCCAGATGCCAGGAGACTTCCTTCAGGAGGCTGGGATGAGGAGGGGTCCTGGGGAAGACAGGACTCCGTGGTGCTGGCGAGGGTGGGAAGAATGTGGGAGGGGAGGAGACCAGGAGACAGAGCAGTGTTGGAGGGGGGACTCCCCGCTTTGCCCTGCTGTGACCCTGATCCTTACATTTGTAAAGTCGGAGGTGACCTTGGACGTTGTCCAGTCTGGCTTTGGCCTGCCAACTTGTTTGGCCCACACAGTATGTAAATGTTTAATTAGTTGTCAACATTTTAAACAGGAAGTTTCATGTAAAAATGGATTTCCAGCTTCTCCAGAAAGAAAAAAGTCTGGCACCTCTTGGCCGGCCTGACCACGGTGGCAGCAGTTGGTTGAGCTGAACTGAACCTTTGGATGGGCATTTCACTCTCCACTTTTCCTGGCCCCTTCCCAGGCCCTGAAGGTGCCTGTGTTTGCCACCCCTGACCCTTCTGAGGCCCAGAGAGGGCAGGGATTTGCCCAAGGCCACACAGCCAGGCAGAGGCAGAGTGGGAACTGGAGACCCAATGTCCTGATGCTCAACTGAGATCTCTGTCCCTGCCCTCTGCTAGTACGTGCCCTGGGCCGGTCGCTGGCAGGAACGGAAATGACACAGTGCCCATCCCCAGAGCTTGCAAAGAGTTGGGGGAACACTTCGATTCAACCAGTCACTGACCTTCAACTTGCCAGTTCTTGAGCTGGGCACTGCTAAGAAGAGGTGGCTCGGACCTGCCCTGTGCATGGGAGGGTGAGCAGTCTGATGGAGGAGGAAGGGACACCTTGACTTATGAGCTAACAGGGCTGGGGGGCATTGGGAGTGGGCAGGGTGCCCTGAAGGTGCAGGGGAAAGTTGGGGTGCAGGGAGGGGGAATTAGTGGAAGCACTGATCTGGCTGCCGGGTATGGGTCGGTGTCCATGGGGTGGGGGGGCGACATTTACCCTATGGTCAGTGGGAACTGGCGGGTTTCTGAAGTGTGGGAGCAGATTTTCTTTCTAGAAATAGCGCTGTGGCAGCATAGTTGATGGCACCAAAGCCAGGAGGTGGTCACGGGAACCAGAGGTGGGGCTGAGTGAGTGGTAGACATGAAGTGAGAGGAGGGAGGGAGTGGGGACGCTGGGGCGCATTCCAGGGCCACTCGAGTCAGGGAGGCGGCAGGAGAGAGCTCAGCAGTGAGGGAGCCACGGGTGGGAGGCTGGCACCGCGTGTGGCATGGAGGCAGGGTCCCCAGGGAGGGCAGAACACAGCTAGGTGGCTGCATGGACGGGCACCGAGGAGGCGCTGGGGGGTGCGCCTGGCCACTGCCCCTGCCGGTAGCTGCTGGACCTGTGACTGGGTCTCCTGTGGGACCCTGTAAGAGCAGGGGTCCAGGTGAGCTCAGCTGCTATGAATGGGGTCACAGGATGACTGATGACTTGTGGCTGCCGGGTCACCATCCTGGTAAGGGCATTGGCCACCCTGGTGACATGTAGCCTAGAGGACAGTGGTGGTATGCACAGTGTGTGTGTAGGGGGCTTGGTGTGTGTACCCAGGAATGGTGAGTGTGATTCTGGGGCACTGTGTGTCCCGGACCTCCCCGGCAGGGCTGTGGCCACTGGACACCCATGGGGCAGAGACTGGGTCCGTCTCGGGCACTGTTTTGTGGCCCGTGCCTCGCGCAGTGCCTGGCACATTGTGTCGGTCACATATTAGCCAACTGCCTGTGTCCTAGGTAGGAGACGGGCGCCCCGGAACCAGCCTGCCTGGTAACAGTCCATCACCCCTCACTGCTCCCTCCACCTCCCATGCCTCGTTTTCATTGCCTAGAAGTTGGAGTTTGAAAATAGTTCTTTGGCTCCTAGAATTGTCATGAGGGTTAAATAAGAAAAGCCATGTGGTAATGGCTTGACTGTATGTGTGCGCGTGTGTGAGCGTGTGCACACAGGCACCTGTGAGCGCCTGTGTGCGTGTGCCCAGCTGGCCGTGATTGTGGGTGGTGTCTCCCAAAGGCAGGTCACTCTATGGCCTCCCTCTTGTATCCAGTCTCTGTCCCAAGGCCACAACTGCCCTGCCCTGTGCATGCTGAGCCGAGCCGGGCGGGAAGAAGTGCAGCCACTGCTGGACCACCCCCAGCCCCCGCTCTAGCCAGGCTCCCATTAAACCAGTGAGATATGAAATGCCGCCATATCTGGGACAGGGTCTTTAATTAAATTAATTGCCAGCGATGTTGTAAAAATGCTGACGGGTCATAAATGGCGTGTCGGCAGTGCCGTTCATCATCCCAACGGACTCGCTGGGGGCCACCCCTGGGCTGGAGGTGGGGGTGGGTGTGCTGGGCTGAGGCCACCAGGGAGCTGTGCAGCCCCCAGGGTCAAGGGAGAGGGGGAAGGGAGGAGGATGTGTGTGTGGAACAGTCAAACCATCCTTACTTAGCTTCTATATCTAGCTGGTGAAGGTCACAGATGGGAACGGTGAGGGTGCCCAGGGAGCTGGTGGAGGATGTGGCTTCCTTCAGCCTGCTGGCCAGTCGGAGTTACCCTTGATCCATGGGCAATCTGAGAATCTGGCCCAGCCTGGCCGCTGATTGCTATGTGACCTTGAGCAAGTCCTTCCCCTCTCTGAGCCCAGTTTCCTCATTAGGAAGACAGCGGGCCACCCTCCTGCAGGGAACTGTGCCAGGGGTCCTTTTATGTCTCTTTCAGCTGGGGCTGCCACAGGCCCTGGCGGGCTCAGAGCCTGTGTGCTGAGTGGTGGTGAGGGGGCCAGGCCCACCTGGTGCCTCTATCATGTGAAAGATGGTGCACGCGCATGTGCACACACACACACACACACACACACAATCACCCGAACCAGAAACACACCCACAGCAGCACACACTGCACCAGCAAAAGATTCCAAAGCAGGAAAAAGCCTTTCTTTCCCAGTTCTCTCTGGGCTGTGCGACCACATAATTACCCTGGATTCCATTCTATTTAATTGCAGCTTATTAAATTCTAACCAGCCAATTATCAGCCACAATTGCAGCTTAATTCGGGGACACAATAGCTATTTTATCGTTTGTTAATCAAATGCTTATTTAGGCCTCAGCTTTATTAACTATTTCTCTGGCCTGAAGCAAGGCCCTGAGGTGAGAAGGGGTCCTGGAAGGGGTCCCTGGCGCCTGTCTCCTCAAAACAGCACTCTCCCCCAGGTATCTCTGTAGTTTTAAAGTCCCCTCCACTGGTGAGTTTGGGGGCTCTGAGCGATGGCAGGTGTGTGACACCCGGTGTGGGCTCTGGGCACAGAATGGGAAGACCCACATTTGTTCATTTGTGCTTTCAGAGCTTGTTTATCAGCATGTTCTCTGCGAGGCACTGTGTTGGGTTCTGAGTCTACGGTAGTGAACAAGACAGTGTGGTCCCCGCTGTGGTGACCCATTTCAGGGGAAGGGGACACACAGAGTAACAAGATGATTTCAAATGGCGGTGAGTGCTGTGAGAACAGACTGGGAAAGGGGTGGGGGCACAGCAGTCGGGGAGGGCCTCTGGGAGGAGGTAGCGTTGGAGCTGAGACCTGAGGGATGAGAGGGAGGCAGCTGTGGAAGAGCAGGGGCGGTGGAAACAGCCAGTGCAAAGGCCCATTGCTGGGATCAGCTTGGAGGGTCTAAGAAACAGGGTCAGCATGTAAGCGGAGTGAGCAGAGGGTGGCATTTTGGGCGGAGCCAGACACTGGTCCCGGAAATGCCCAAACCCCCAACCTGCCCTCTGTGGCTGTGACCTGAGGCAAGTCCTGAGCTTCACAGCCCTTGTCTGCAAAACGAGCGGCGGGTCAGAGGCACCTCAGTGCAGCTGCCTGGTCTGTGGTAGCTGCTGGGCCCTGTGGCCTGGCCGTCCCCCCCCTCAGTGTGGCCATCCTGCAAGCGGGTGAGGTGGTGCCATCCTCCACCCCCAGACCCGCTTTGTCCTTTGCAGTTTGGCCTGTATGCATGTCCTCGTGGTGTGTGTCTGTCCTCGTGACTAGGCCCCTGGAGCCCACTGGAGAAGAGGGTGACTTTCCTCCGATCTTGGGGAGGTGGTTGCTGCTTCTGACACTTTCAACACACATTACCATGGAAACCAGAGTGCTGCACACGCGTGTATGAGCACCGGTTGGTAGAGCAGCCTTCCATTCCAAGGGACACAGTGGGGGCTGTCACCTCCACCTGGTCACCTCCACCTCCTACACACTCCTAGGCAGGAGGGACTGCCGTCGTCCCCTCCCTCATTCCAAAGAGCCTGGACTCAGACCTGCCCCTGCCCTCCCGAAGTCCTTGCTGTTGGGAGAGACACCCAGAAAGACAGACGACTAAGGGATGGACCAAGAAAGAAGTATTGATGGGTGCCTTGAGACCCTCGGCGGGGACAGTCGTGACCCACCTCGTCCTGGTGAAGGGTGTGCCCCACATGAGGAAACTGAGGCTTGAGAAACAGGTGGCCTGCACAGGGGGCTGGAACAGTCAGCGGGCCCCAGGAAGCAGCTGGCGGGCAGTGCAGAGGTATTCACGTGTTGGCTTTGGAAGAGTTCTGAGGCATGCTCTGGCCCTGTGGCACGCTGTTGTCACCCCCAGGCAGGTCCACGCCTCTGGAACCTCAGGGTTCCTGTGGGCCCTAGATCTGTCATCCCGGGACCTCCCACCCACCAGTCCCCCAATCCCCTAGCAGCTGTCTGCCTGACAACAGGCGAAGGTTCCATGTCTGCCCCTCAGACCCCCTGAGTGAAGCCCCGTGGATCACAGCATGCCCGCGTTTAAAAAATAGTAACTCAGGAAGCCGTGTCAGGATGCAGGCGTGCAGGGGAAGGCAAATCCCCCGTCGCCGCATGTCTACATCCCCTTTGCCCCCACCACTGGCCGTGACTCCCGGCCCCACCGCCCTCCCCCAGATAATGCACATCAGCCTCTGCCTCCCCAGGGTCCAGGACGGCTTTCCAGAATTGACTGATCGACTCATGAATTGATTGACTGACTGATTGATTGATTGATTGGAAGTTGTGCAAAGCTGGCTCCCAGACAAATATGAATGTGACACATTCCAACCCTCCTTTCTGGGCTCTGGTCCCGAGTGAAGGAACGCTGTTCAACATTCATTCAACAAACACTCACCCGGGCCAGGCTGTAGGATGCACGAGGGGTGGGGGGGCTATCACCTTTCTGCCCCTGCCCTCAAGGTGCTGACAGACTCATAATGATGTGGAAGGCACTGGAGTGTGTTCACTCAGGGACTGTGGGAGCGCAGGGGAGATGTGCTGGGCCGGCTCTGCCCGGGAAGGCTGCCCAGGGGAGGGGTGCTTGAGCCGGCCTTGAGGGGCGAGTAGAACTCCCCCAGGCAGAGTGCACACCTGCGGGTGAATCAATGCGATGGAACGGTCCTCACTCCAGCTGGCTTCAGCAAAAGAAAGGAATCCAGGGGTCCGTGGGGTCCCAGGCCTCAAACGCTGCCGGGAGGAGTGGATCCCTCTCTCTGATTGCCTCCACTCTCCGAGCCCCTCCCTTCAGACCCCTGCTCAGCCTCGCTTTCCCTTGGCCTCCCTGTGGCCTGCAATCTGGAACAATAGAAAGGGGTCCTCCCTTCCCGGCAGCCCACCCCAAATCCTGCAATCCCGTCTGTGGGGAGGGGGTGATCTACCCATCTGGGAACCAGACAGTGTCCTATGCCCACCTTTAGGGTCAGAGATAGGGTCATCCCACCTGGGGGTGGGGCATGTCCTGCAGAAAATCAGGTGCTGTTAGCCAAAGGGGGAGGGGGCAGAGCTGGGAACAGAATGTACACAAGCCCTTGAGGAATTGCCAACAGTCAAGATGTCACCCCACAGGATACACAGGGAGGGGGCCCTAGAGGCAAGGCCAAGTGGCAGCTCAGGTCCTGGGCCACTGCAGGCCTCCGACACCAGGCGAAGGGCATGGCCTTTTAGCCTATGGCACTCTGCTCTCCCTGCCTGGGCCTGTGGAGCGCGACACTCAGGCCCCAAGAGCACCCACGAAATGCACATCTCCAGACAAGGCCGGCTGGGATCGTGGACGCTCAGGGCGTGGGGGTTCAGTTCTGCGTGAGCTGCCAGGAGAGGGTCAGGCTGGAGAAAAATGCGGACTGCTGGGCCCCCAGACCCCTCCTCCACCCCATTTCAAATCCAGAACCTTCTCAGGGAAGTAGGAAAAACAGGGACTTGCGGCCCCCTGGCCATGGCCCTTGGCTGGGGCTGTTGGGAGGATGAGAGGAGCAGGGGTGGTGGGCGGGGTCCGGGCAGGGCTGCTCTTGGGAAACAGTGGTGTGACACCCTGCCCCCACCCCCCTGCCCCACTCCCAGGGACCGAGTCCTTACTCAGTAAATACGAGTTCATTAATAGCTTGATTAATCACACCTCATATTTTTGTGGTGCCTTTAAAAATAAAACATTTGAAAGCACTTTCACACCCATCCTGGGCCTCAGAGTTACACAGGCAGGTCTTGTCACCCCAGACTGCAGGTGAGAAGAGGGGGGCTCAGCCTCAGAGCAGTAACACGTCAGGGTGTGGTGGGGGCAGCCTGCAGAGCAGAGCCCTCTCCCTGCGCAATGTGCCTGTGGGCTGCTCTGTGACCCTCAGGGTCTCCCTGCAGAACAAGAGTAAAAGGGCCACCCTTGGGCAGATCTTCTGAAATTCAAGGGAGAAGGAGAGGTGGTCACTCAGTCACTCTACAAATATTCCTTCAGTATCCAGGCCGGACCTGGCTCCTGCCCTGAGCAGAGGCAGTGTGCAAACAAATCCACCCCAGTCCTGAATGTGGCGTGCACCCTGGAAGAAGGCTGAGGGGACAGGATGGACACTCGGGCAGGTGACAAAGAGTATAGATCCAGGAAGACCTCCTGAAGGAGGTAGCACATTTGCTGAAACTTGAAGGCTGGGTAAAGGTTCCCAGATGGGGCAGGTCCACACTTGCTTCTCCTGTGGTGACAACTATAGCACCAGTGATGACAGGGCCCATTGCAGAGAGGACTAACAGTATGTGTGGTTTCCTGGAAGAGTGAGGTGGGGGAACCCCTGTTTCCAGAGGAAGTGACAGTGGAGCTGGTCCCTGAGAAGGTAGGAAAGTGTTGGCAGAAGAGGAAGGAAGGGTGTTTTAGAGAGAAGGGTGTTTTGGGCAGAGACCTGGAGGTGGGAGGCAGTGCCTTGGAGGGACCAGTGGCGTTTTTGCACAGGAAGGCTGGCCAGGTGGCTGAGCCAGAATGGAAGGCTCAGGGATACCAGCCAAAAGTGTTTGGTGCTGTCCTGAAATGCCCATGGAAGTCAGGCAGCAAACAGAAATAGAAGACGCAGGCCTGGGTTGCGGCAATAGGGAGTGGTGGGGACTGTGGCGAACTAGAGAGCTCTTGCCCTGTTGAAAGGATCCTGGACCATTTGGCAGTGAGCTTGCAGTCCTTCGTGTTGTCTGTGCTAGATGAGTATGGGATTCACGTCAGAGAGAAAGAATACTCAGTCTACTGGTCTGCGACGTGGTGGGGAGAGACCCGAGGTTCACCCTGGGCCTAACTGGGACAGTGAGGCATCTGGCAGATTGCAGGTGCTGCCCACAAGGGTGGAGGTCACACAGAGGGCGCAGGGGTCTGAGGGAGGGGAAGCCAGCTGTGGCTGCCCAGTCAGCTTCTGTAGCCCCAAGAGGACATCCAGTGGGGCCTGAATTTACCCACACCCCATGCCCTTAGAGTGTCCTTGCTAGAAGGCAGAGCTGTAACCTGGAGGATACCTACTGGGTTCCACCCAATAAATGTACCCCCCGGGGTGGGGAGGGGAGGCCGTGCCAACGTGGCATGACGGAGGCCCTGGAGAAGTGAGCTATGTCCCTTATTGGTCACAGTACATTTATTTTTCATTAGCAGTTAAACGCAGACATGAGGGATTGTGCTGGGTTCAGCGGGCAGATGACGCGAGCAGTGCTTGGTGCACTGATCGATAGGGAGGCTGGAGGGCCACGCACCCACCCCCTGCCCACCCTGAGCCAGAACCCCTGCCCACCCAGCCGCCTGCCAGTAGGCAGGCACAGGCCATCACATTGAGCCTCTGCAAGGTGAGGCCCGGGCAGGCCCAGTACCTGCTACTGGGGGCTCCCATGCCCTTCTAGAGCCTGTGACAACTGCCCTGAGCCCCCTGGGGTCCCTACTAAGCGGTCCAGCTTGGCCCCCAGGGTCCACAGAGATGCTGTGGTTTCCCCAATAAATGTCTAGAGGCCACTGGACCTACCAGCCCCCCCCTCCAGGCCCACCCTTGGGAGCTCGCCGTCCAGTTCATTCTCTAGACCTTGCAGCCTGAGCCTGATGCAGCCCGAACCTCGCTGAGCCTGCTGTCTGAATCGGGCTGGCAAGTGACTGCTGAGTGACCGTGAAGAGCAATAACAAAAGGGACATAAGGCTACCCCGACACTGTGTGAGTCCAGGGCCAGAGCTGGGCTGTCAGGGGAAAGTGACTCCCTCTCAGGCCTCAGAGTCCCCACTTGTAGGATGTCCAGATGGCTCTTCCCTTCTGCTTGCATCCCCACCCCACCCCCATCCTGAGGGCAACGCACCTGCCAGCTCTGTGCCTCAGTTGCCTCATCAGCCCCTCCCCCTGCAGAGAATGCTGTAAGGATTACTGAGCTGAAGATGAAAACCTTTGGCATGGTCAGTGCAAAACCAGTGGGTCCTGACAGCAGCCGACATTCACTGAGCACGTGCGAAGTGCCGTTTTTCATTTCATCCTCACAACAGCCCTAAGAATTGGGTACCATCTCCTCATTCTGCAGGAGAGGAAACAGGCTGGGGGGAAGGCACTGGGGGGGCGGGGGGGGGGAAGGGGAGCTTGCCTGAAGTCACACTAGGTTTCTCAGCCTCTGGGCAGGCATTCTCAGCTCACCTGCCCGGCCCAGGAGGCTATAAGACCAGACACAAATCCCTTCCCCCAAATCACAATCTTGGCGGGCGAGGGGGCTGACTCCCACCTTAGGAAGAGAGGGTTCCTGGGCAGGCAGGAAACAAGGGCAGTGTGGATGCCCCCTGCGGGCTGGGTCCAGGCCCAAGGAGCCAGGCCTTCCTGTTAGAAGCCCTCCGAGGGTTTGGGGCTGCCTGTGGGGAGGGTAGTAGAGCCAGGCAGCTGCCCTGACAGGCAGACAGGACCCTCCATAGCACAGATGACAAAAGGGTAGTTTGCCCAAGGTTACCACTAGCAGGGAGCAGAGTGGGTCTCGGAAGCCAAGTTTTTCTCTTTTTGCACAGAGGTACCTGTGGACTGTGAGTATGCTGGTGGGGACGTCACCGCAGCCCTGAGGGAGGCGAGGCCGTCAGGGGGCTGTTTGGTGGGCAGCTGGGCGGGGAGGCTGAGGATGTCCCCACTACATCCTCCCCCCCTGCACCCCCACCCTCTCAGCAGACCTGCTGGTCCAGCAGCCTGTCAGGCTGCTGTGAGGTTTACCTCTGCCAAAGCCTCAGAGCCAATTACCTGTGTAATTAGCAACAAATGACTTGTGGGATGGTTGTGGTTTTCAGTTAAAATTAGAAGGAAACCCATATCCAGGTCTCCTTGAAGGGTGGGGCATGGCCCAGGCCCTCAGTCTCCCAGACACTCTTCTGGCTCCCATCCTGCGGGAGCCCACCCGGCAGTCCAGGCCCACCCCCATGGCCCTCCCTGGGGCCTCTCCCGTAGCTCTGCGACCTCACCTGTTTCTTCACTTGGTATTTTCTGAGCAGCTACTGAAAGAGGGGCCAGGAATAGGGACCGACCTGGAAGCGGCCTGGAGGCAGCCAGAGCACCAGAGGAAGGGAATCCTGTCCTGCCTGGGTCCTCTCCCTCCCTCCGGCTTTGCCCTGGACCCCCAGGGTGCTGGGTTGCCTCACCAGATCCCTGAACTCCTACCAGGGACATAATGAGCCGGGCTGCTGCCGCCCTTGTCTCATTCATCTCTCCACAGTCTTCAGAAGTGTGTTGGGGGCTGCCTCTTCCCCCACTTTACAGAGGGAGACAGTCAGGCTTGGGAGGGTGCATTTGGCAGTCCACATTGCCAGGCTGGAAGTGGGAGGCAGCCTGGCCTCACTCCTCCCGTGGATCCCACCAGCTGGCTCCCATGGCCCGGCCCCACCCCTGAACTGGCAGGGAGCTCCCTGACGGCCAGAGGCCTGGCTCAGTTTCCCTCTTTGCCCTGTTGCAGGTGCTCAGCAGAGTGCCACGGTGGCCAACCCGGTGCCCGGTGCCAACCCAGACCTGCTTCCCCACTTCCTGGTGGAGCCCGAGGACGTGTACATCGTCAAGAACAAGCCAGTGCTGCTGGTGTGCAAGGCTACACCTGCCACGCAGATCTTCTTCAAGTGCAACGGGGAGTGGGTGCGCCAGGTGGACCACGTGATCGAGCGCAGCACTGACGGAAGCAGCGGTGAGGCGGGTGGGGCAGGGCGGTGGGCGGGGCCACATGACGTGAAGATCCAGAGAGGGCCCTGCAGGGCTGGCTGCGTGCCTGTGAGCAGAAGGCCTCGATGTGACCAGGTCCCCAGGAGAGCAGGAGCCCACACCTCGAGCCCCTGTATATACACCAAGGCCTGCCCTGGGAGGCCTCACAGAATGGTGAGGGAGTAAGAGGGAAGCCCCTGAAAATGCCCCAGGGGGCCGAGAATAGAGGGGCTGTATCTGAGTCTGAGCAGAGCCTGGGCAGCCATGCCAACAAAGAAAGCGGAGTCGGAGGGAAGGGTCCCAGATGATCGAAGAGCTCAGGGACCTCACACTCTGTGATTGTTTAATTTTTGCGTCCATTCATTCATTCACTTATTCATTCACACATTCCCTGAGCACCGGCTCTGTGCCAGGGACACAGCCCCCGCAGAGAGGTGGGCAGCCTAGTGACCTCTCAGCGAGTCCTAGGAGCTGTGGCAGCCAGAGGACAGCAGGACCAAGGCTGCCTAGTGGAGGTGACATGGAAGCAGAAGGGGCATGGTAACTGGTCAGGAAGAGAAGAGGTCGTCCCAGGCCAGGGACACGGCACAACAAAGGCCTGGAGGCAGATGAGCAGTGTGCAGGTTGGGGATCAGCAGGGAGTGGGCACAGGGGGCAGTGGTGCCATCTGGGAGCCTCGCCCATTCAGCTCTGGAGTGAGGTCACAGTCCCATAGGGTTTCAAGCTGTGGAATGACATGGACAGACCTATGGGTGACATCTGGGGCCAGCGTGGGGGGCCTCAAGGGAGGGGCAGATCCAGAGATGCTGGGGAGAGGGAACCAGTGGGACTCGGTGGAGATGTGGAGGAAGGGGTTCCCAGGCAATGAGCAGACCCAAGAAGGGCCTCTTCTGGGGGACACCCCATGCCCTGCCTCCAGCCTGGCCATCGGCTTCCGGTGGGCCGTGGGGACCAGCATTCCCCAGCAGCAGGAGGGTGGAGCTGACAACAGCCTCTCCTCCTCACTGACTGGAGCCCAGTTAAGCTTATTTCCTCTTCCTTAGCCTTCGTGCTTTGTGGAGCCCTCGGGTAAAGTCCTGAGCCCCTTTTCCTGGACACCTCAGCCAGCCTGAGATATACAGCCACCAGGGTGAGGCTAGAGCCGTAGTGCAGCCGGGGACAGGCAGGCGGCACCCAGGACAACTCACACTGATGCCACCGCAGGCAGGGGACAGCAGACCCACAGGGGTGGCCCATACTTCAGGCAGAAGGCACTTGGTGACCTGAGAAGGATCCCAGAGGAGAGTACCATCTAAGCTCAGTCTTAAGACCACCTGCGACCAGCATTTCCCAGGCCAAGGGCCAGAAGTGCTGAAGTAGGAATGGCAGGCCAGCCATGGGGCCAGACGGGTGGGAGAAATGGGCCCAGGGATAGGCAGGAGGCTGTCGCCAGACTTGCACTGTGGGAAGTTGGTGCTGGGCAGAGGGAGGCTAGAGGACAGCCATTTCTGCCCAGGAGAAATGGAAGGTCTCACAGTAACCTGGATGTGAGCCGACAAGTCCTGAATTCAGGCCGGGTGTGATTCGGTCCTCAGAACCAGCCTGTCATTACAGACGGGATGGAGGCCTTGGCTCTGACTCCTCCAGGGACACAAAAGGGCTCCAAGCATGCATTCTGACCGCAGAAGTCACCCTCCTCCCCTACCAGAGTCAGCAGGGGCTGGTCTTCCCCACAAATGCCAGCCCTCCCCTTGCCCGCACCCCTTTCCCGTCAGTGATTCCTGCCCAGGCCCTTGATCCCGGCAGGGCCCTGGCCTACACAGTGCACTGCTGGCAGCTTCCTTCCTGCAGTCCTCAGGTGTTAGTTGAGCACCTGCTCTGTGCTGGGCCTGGGGCTAAGTTATGGGCTACAAATTCAGCCCCCAAGACTCTTGGAGCAGGTGGCCCAGCTTTGCCCGCCACCCTTGGGAGGAGGATGGGAGGAACAATGACTTGTATGGCCCAAGAGAGTCCATGGCCTCCTAAGCACTTCCCAGAGCTTCTGCTTACATTACCTAGGAGAGCTGCCAGAACCCTCCTGCTCACGTGGGCAGCTTTGGGGCCCACATTGTCCCAGTGGGAGGTTCTACCCCTCCCAGGCAAGTCCCCTCCCCTCTGTGAGCCTCAGTTTCCTCATCTGTAAATGGGGATGAGGAGAGCCCCCTTGCAATTTGGTGAGGGAAACCATGAGATCTCACATACCCAGTCAGAGCTCAGCTCCAGGCCTTTCCTCTCTCCCCACCCCACACCCAGGACCATAATGAGTCCCCCCACTGCTGTGGCAGGTCCCCCAGGGAAAGCACAGGTAAGGGGGAGGAAGCGACAGCCAGAGACCTGCTTTTCTGCAGCCTTGAGGGTCTGTCCTGGAACCTCTGGGAGGCCCCAGGCCAGCCCAGCCCCCTGCTCCTCCCAGCCTTCCCCTCGGGGCTCCCCCCACACACCCCTCCTTGTCTCCTGCAAGCACGAGGCCTGGGACCATGGCTAGGCTGAAATCCAGGCCCAGCGTGCACACAGAGCCCCCAGCCTGTACTCCCCAACAGGCCTTGCTCCCTTCAAGCCAGACAGAGCAGCAGACCTCATGGGGACATGTCCCACCTGTAACCACCACGGCCCTCTCCTACCCTCAACATCCAACCTCAGGCCTCCCGTGGCTAGCACGGCTGAGTTTTCATTGATCTTATTGATTTCTTAACCCAAAGCCATTGACTGCTTGGAGATGCAGAGATAGGCTTCCCTTACCCACAAACAGATGTCACAACTGTGGTACCATGCAGACACACAGACCAAAGACGCTGACCCAGAAACATTCTGTGGTCAGGCAAGTATGACAGCAATCGGAAGTCAGCCCAGATCTGCGGCTGTACCCATTCCTGTGTGGGCTGGAGGTGGCTAGGTGGACTCCCCAGGAGTGAACACCCTTATCTCCCCATCCCTTGCCCCTATTTCCCATCCGGAGGGCCAGGGGTTAGGGACCAAAGCCCGAAAACCCTCAACCCAAAACCTGCTGATGCTGTAAAAGCCTGAAATTTGCTAGCCAAGCTTCAGAGTCCAGTCTGGGAGTATACTTTATTGTGTGTTACACAAACTGATTGCGTATTAGACGTAGATTGGTGAGAAGGTGAGAACCTCAGCCCCAGCTTGGCCTCAGAGCCCCGCCCCCACCCCGCCAACCCTCAACCTCCCAGAAATACTCAGCACACCTCCCCACCAGGCCTCCCACGTGCCCGTGGCATTCACACACCCGCTCACACCCCACATGCTACTGGGCCAGCAGGGACTCCTTCTCCTTCCTCCCCACCCTTCCCCAAGGCTGGCATCTGCTCACATTTACTAGGCAGGTGCAGACACAGCCATGTCCAGAAACTGCTCCCAGGAGCCTGGCTACCAGGTGACCTGCAGAGTGGAGGACACAGCCCCTCACCTCAATGACGGGGCAGAGCAGGGTCTGGGTCTCCCCCTGGGTCCTCTGCCCTCCGCTAGCTTGTGGGGCTCAAGAGTGCTGCCTAGAGGTGGGACGAGGCAGACAGACTTGGTCTTCATTCATGGCAACAGGAACAAGATGAGGTGGCAGGACAGAAGTGGGAGGAGTCAGGGAGAAAGAAATAGGCGTGCTTAAATTTAGAGCTTTCCTCCTAGGCCGATTTGCGGTTGGTGCGGGAGCTCCCCTATCCCCCGCCTCCAAGAGGATGGAGTGGCCCGTAGACCTGCCCACCAGGAGAAAAAGTTCCCAGTTGAGAATGTTCTGGAGGGCTCCACCTGAGCATGTGCATGGCTTCTCCTCAGCTGCCCCAAGACTCGGTGTGCTTGACAGAAGGCTGGTGCCCAGGGTCCCTTCTACAGACAGACTCTGTGAGGGACCCTCGGTTCTCAGCCCTCATCCCACGCCCAGTGAACCCCAGATCAGACTTCAGCCAGAGGTGACATCCACCCCCAGTCTCCTGTGAGAACTCCCAGGGGCTAGGGTGAGTGGTAGAAAAGTCTGGGGGCCCAGTGTGGGAGCCTGAAAGACTCGCAAGGAGGGGTGTAGGCAGGGGTCAGGGAAAGACACGTTAGAGAAATTAAGAGAGAAAACAGCCTCCCAGCTCAGCTGGGCCGCTGTTCCTCCTGCAATGCAGCTCTAATTGAATTTCTCTGTTAACAATGGAAACACATTGCTGCCGGGACGCTCTCCCTCTTTCTGATAAGCCAATGACCCGAGGGAAATTGGGGTCAGGGGGAGGAGAAATTGGAAACAAACAGTCTTTTCTCACTCCTGGGACACTGGTTCTGGCCAGGGGCCAAGAGGCTGGAGGCGGGAGGGGGGGGGCTATCATCTGAGGACTTCTGGGTCCTCACAAGGTCTCAGACCTGCCCCGCACCCCCCATACCTGGGTCCCAGTGTGGCCGAGGGCAGAGGGCTCGGTTCATTCTTGAGAGGGGTCTTCCCAGCCCAGAAGGTGCAGAGCACGTCCCGATACCCATCACAGGGTATCCTCCCCTGTGGGCCACCCCCTCACCTTCGCCAACAATTCTCTCTATGGCCTGGGCAGCCCCAGCTCACGCCAGGGTGACTACAGAACACCTTGAACATGCTTTAGACTCAGACAGCCATAGAAGGAGGACCTATGACAGCCCCTAGCCCTCTGAGCCTCTGCTTACTCATCCATAGAGTGGGAGCAGTGGATGTTGGAAGATAATAAACCAGCATGTGGGAACTGCTTGCTAAGCCCAGGGGTCTATTATCATACTATGTAATAGCTGTAATTATATTGTTAATAGCTGCTATTGTATTATCACATGTCAGGATCCACTTGCTAACCCCTAGCAAGCTGAGCCAGATCTTTCCTCACCCTTTTTACCCACAAGGCCCCTAGGGCTGACGTGTGTGCCCCACCCCTCTGCCTCTGGTCCTGGGAGGCCAGCCACTGCTGCCAGAAGCTCCTCTGTGCCCTGGTCTCTGAAACAACATGAAGCCCCTTTAGGGACTTTTTGTAAGTGAATCCAGGAAGACAGGCCTTGGGTGACAAAGTATAGAGTGGAAGTGCTAAGAACCTACTCCATGCCTTCAGGGGATATAAACTGAGCTCCCTGTGGGTCCCCCAGAGTTCCCTCCAGGCTGAGGGTTGCCCCAGTGTCTGCTGTCATCAGGATGGGACTGGGAGCGTCTGTGCGGCCCTGGGCCCTGGCAATCTGCCCCTCCCGCCCCCAGGCCTGCCCGCCATGGAGGTTCGCATCAATGTCTCGAGGCAGCAGGTGGAGAAGGTGTTTGGGCTGGAGGAATACTGGTGCCAGTGCGTGGCCTGGAGCTCCTCGGGCACCACCAAGAGTCAGAAGGCTTACATCCGCATTGCCTGTGAGTCCAGGGCTTGGCCCACAGGCGGGGGTGGCCCAAGGGTGTCACTGGGGAAGGGTATCTGGTCAGAAAGCCTCAGAGGAAGTGCCTATGGACACTGCCCAGCCACCCCTATGACCCTACGCGCTTGGTGCTTCCTTCTACCATGCGTCATGGCCCCTGTGAGACCAGGGGACAGGCTGGCTGGGCTGACCAGGCATGAGGCACTCAGGCTGGAGGACAACTCTTGTTTTTCTCCCAGATTTACGCAAGAACTTCGAGCAGGAACCGCTAGCCAAGGAGGTGTCCCTGGAGCAGGGCATCGTGCTGCCCTGCCGCCCGCCAGAGGGCATCCCCCCGGCCGAGGTGAGAGGGACTCCAGGCTTGGGTCCTGCCTGCCCAGCCCCCCAGGCTGAACCCCCAGGGGCTACTATTGCTCCCGGCGGGGCCAGCGTGGGCAGGCAGTGCAGCAGCATGGCTCCCTCTCGCAGGTGGAGTGGCTCCGGAACGAGGACCTGGTGGACCCATCCGTGGACCCCAATGTGTACATCACACGGGAGCACAGCCTGGTTGTGCGACAGGCCCGCCTGGCCGACACGGCCAACTATACCTGCGTGGCCAAGAACATCGTGGCACGCCGTCGCAGCACCTCCGCGGCCGTCATCGTCTACGGTGAGCCCCGGCACCAGCAGGGCAGAGCGCGAGGCACAGACGGTGTCCTCAGGGCGGCACTGTGGCTGGCTCCCCATTGAGCCAGGGCCAGGTGGGCCAGGCTGTGGCCTGACCGGGAAGGGCAGAGAGCTCGCCGTGGCTGTCAGGGAGCTGAGGGGCATTTCTGGGAGAAGGTGTGGGGCGGGTTTGCGGTCATCTGTGGCCAGGCCATTCCTTGGCTTACTTGTGGGCATGGGGCATTGTGCAGAGGGAAACGAGGGGACAGAAGGAGTCTAAGAAAGGCAAGCCCGGTGGGAAGTAGTGCCCTGGGCACCCCCAGGAGCAGGCAGAGGGAGGGCGTGCGGGAGTTGCCCCCGTGAAAGGCTGGGGTGTTAGCCGGAGGGCCTGGGAGCTGCAGTTAGGGCTGGCTTCCCTGAATGCCCGCAGTTCCCGCTGGCAGAATGGGCTGAGGAGCAGGCACTGCCCAGGGGCAGTGGGCAGAGCATGGCCTCCCCTCCAGGGCTTCCCTCCCAGCACAGCCACAGCCCCTGTGCCTTCCTGCCCTGGCCCCTGGGCCAGCATGTCTGAGGAAGCCCCCCACTCCCTGACCCCAGCCCTTCTCTGTCCGGCCAGTGAACGGTGGGTGGTCGACGTGGACTGAGTGGTCCGTCTGCAGCGCCAGCTGTGGGCGCGGCTGGCAGAAACGGAGCCGGAGCTGCACCAACCCGGCGCCTCTCAACGGGGGCGCCTTCTGTGAGGGGCAGAATGTCCAGAAAACAGCCTGCGCCACCCTGTGCCCAGGTACCAGTGGCCGCCGCCTCCCGCATCGCTCCTCACCACACCATCTCCGCGCCCTGGCTCCATCTTGCCCACCAGCCTGCCCCCCATGGCTCCATCCCACCTGCCCACACACAGGGTCAGGCTAAGTGCGAGGCCAAGATGGGGTTCACTGTGCTGGAGGCAGGACTCCGTCCATGTCCGGCTCAGCCTCAGCAGAGGGGCTGAGTCCCAGGGGCTGAGGTACAGTCAGGATAGGTACAGTCAGTGTGGGGCAGGGGCAGGGCTCAGCCTGAGGCTGCAGGAGGGCCATCGTGGGACCCAGAGCCCACACTGCCCCAGGGCCAGAACGGCCCCTAGTGTGGGGAGAGCTAAGCAGGCCAGTATCATGCGCCTCCCGTCATGAGCATGTGTCATCCAGGCCAGCTGGACACCAGAGGGTGTGCAGACCAGCGGGACTAGCCCTGGCCTTGCACGTAGAGCGTGGGCTGGCCCCCCAGGCTGACCGCACCATCTCTTCTCTGTCTGTGTGTGTCTTGCATCTAGTGGACGGCAGCTGGAGCCCGTGGAGCAAGTGGTCGGCCTGTGGGCTGGACTGTACCCACTGGCGGAGCCGCGAGTGCTCTGACCCAGCGCCCCGTAACGGAGGCGAGGAGTGCAGGGGCACCGACCTGGACACCCGCAACTGCACCAGCGATCTCTGTGTGCACAGTGAGTCCTCTCTGACCCGGGAGGCCTCTTCAGTTTGCCAGGGTTGGTCCTGCCCAGCCCTCGGGAGGTGGTGGCTGAGGAGTCAGTCCCCTGCCACTCCCTCTCCAAAGCTCAGGACCCTCAGGGACCCCTGGCATCCCTGACACACCCACACATGTGCCCCTGCACCCCACAGTACTTCCCTCGCCCGTCCCAGCACAATCATACATTTGCCCCTTTGCCTTTCCGTGTACACACGCCCCTCCCCCGCCTCTCCGGCAGCTTCCCCTCCTGCCGATTCCCCAAGTGCACAAGCAAGTCCTGTGGGGACACAGGGCTTGTGAGGCCTGTTAATTACAAGGCCATAACTAACAATTAAAGATCTCTGTTGGATTTTTTCTCTAGAACACACCCTCCCCCATTCTTTCAATTAAAAACCTAATTATCTGTGTCAATTCCTTTCTGATGGACATTTCTTCCATTATGCAAAGCCCTTCTAAAGTCAATACAGCTTCCTCCAACCAGTCAATCACCCCTCCTGGGCCCTGCCCCAGGCCTGGAGAGGCCAACTAGGAGAACCCTGGCAGGGACCTGCCTAGTACCAGAGTGGCAGATCCCCTGCTTTGGGGAGCTGGGATGCTCCTCCCAGCCCCAGCCTGGCCCCAGGCCTGCCCGGGAAGTGTCTCCTCCCCTCCATTCTCCAGCAGCAGCCACCTCAACCTGAATGGAGCCTGTGAGGGATGCGACTTGCTCCGAGTGACACAGCAAGGTGGTGGCAGATGCAGGGCTGGGGTACACGCGTGCCGACTTTCACGCTCCCTGCCAGTGTCCACTGCCCCACCGGTGCTGCTGCCCAAGGAGTGGGGGCCTCATCCTCCTTGGGTGGAGACCGCTGACCCCTCCTTCCCGGCCTCCTGCACCCTGCCCCTCCCAAGGCTGTGCTCTCTCCCGCAGCCACTTCCGGGCCCGAGGACGTGGCCCTGTACGTGGGCCTCGTGGCTGTGGCTGTGTGCCTCCTCCTGCTGCTGCTTGTCCTCATCCTGGTTTATTGCCGCAAGAAGGAGGGGCTGGACTCAGACGTGGCCGACTCGTCCATCCTCACCTCAGGCTTCCAGCCCGTCAGCATCAAGCCCAGCAAAGCAGGTGGGGTGCTCCAGCCCCCAACACTCCTGCCTGGGGCCTCCAGGCCGGGGTCGCCCAGACAGGGCCATCCCCATTGCCATTCCCTGAGTCTGTCTTTATCCCGCAGACAATCCCCATCTGCTCACCATCCAGCCAGACCTCAGCACCACCACCACCACCTACCAGGGCAGCCTGTGTCCCCGGCAGGACGGGCCCAGCCCCAAGTTCCAGCTCACCAACGGGCACCTGCTCAGCCCGCTGAGTGGCGGCCGTCACACGCTGCACCACAGCTCACCAACCTCGGAGGCCGAGGACTTCGTCTCCCGCCTGTCCACCCAGAACTACTTCCGCTCCCTGCCACGCGGCACCAGCAACATGGCCTACGGGACCTTCAACTTCCTCGGGGGCCGGCTGATGATCCCTCATACAGGTGGGACGGGCCACAGAGTGCTCCGGTAGCTCTAAGGGGCAAGATTAGCCTCCGTGTCCCTCATGGAGGAGGGTGGGACAGCCCGGAAGTTTTTCCTGTGCCGCTCAGCCTCACCCCAAGTGCTGAGCCAGGCCAGCAAGGAAAGGGGGTAGAGTTTGGACGAGGACGCAGTCGTGGCTGGCAGGGGGCCAGCGTGGAGGCCCTGGCCCGAGCTGTCTCCCTTCTGTGGCCTAGGGCACAGGATTCTGTCCATTCACGTACACAGCCGACAGTGTGTGTGCCGGGCTCCGTCCAGGCCCTGGGCCCCTAGGTGGAGCAGGTGAAGAGACAGCAAAGGACCAACACCTGGACAGGGCGCTCCTCCACCCACCACCTCATGTAAACCAGGGTCCCTGAGAAACCTTGATACACTCCGGGGACCCTTTCCATGGTCACCTTTTGGGGAAGCCTCTGGTGTGGCTGGTCACTCCCACCCTGAAATTCTCTGTTCCCTCGGCTTAGATGTCCCCACGTGCCCTGATGGTCTGGCCCCTGGCCGCTCTCCAGCTGCTCCGGGTGCCTGTTCCCTAAATGTAGGTGTTCATCAGAGCTCCCTCCCCCACTCCGTGGCTTTAGTCGCCATGTCTGTGCAGATCACTCCCACTCCTCCAGCCCCAGCTGCCGCTCTCCTGGGTGACAGATTCGTACACCCAGTTGCCTCCTGGGCAGCTCCATCTGGATGTCTCACAGCAGCTCCGATTCCTTGTGCCTAAAACAGCACCGTCTCCCACCCTCCCCCAGAACCTCCTGCTTCTCGGCTTTCCCCACCTCAGGGACAGCACAGTGGAGTTGTTGGAGTCAGAAACTCGGGGTCACCTTGACCTCCTGCTCTTCTTCACTTGCCTCCCTCACCTCCACACCAGCTTGAGTCACACACCCATCCTGTCATTCTTCCTCCTCAACTTCTCTTGCACGCGCCTGCTTCCTGTCTTTCCCACTGCCTCGCAACACCTACCGGTCATCTGGTTCACAGCTCCTAGCATTCACCCAGTGAGGCCACACTCCATCATGTCCCTCCCTTGCTTGAACCCTTTCTGGGGCTCCCCAGTGCCCCCTGCAAAACCCACATGACAAGGCCACAATGGCCCATCCCCTGCTGGCCAGCTGCAGTGGCCTCTCCCCTCCTAAGCACACTTCTGCACATGGCAGCCACGTGGGCTCTCAGCGCCCCACGCACACCGTGCTGCCGTCTGCACACACGAGTCCCTCTCCCCCATGCACCGGGTCTTAGCCTGGCAGCCCTCCCTCTCTGTGCCTCATATCCCTGCCAAAGGGCTGCCAGGATGAAGACATGAGATGGGCCATGCCACGCTCTTAAAAAGGGACAGGCGCACAGTGGGTGCTTGGCGACCATTGGTGGGGTGGGTGAGCTGCAGCTCCCCCCAGCTCTCCTCCAGCACCCAGCACCTTTTACTGCCATCCACTCATCGTTCTCCTTGCTGCGCTTGGCGCTTCATGAGAGCAGGACTCGTGGTTTCCCCTCACTTTCCTGAGTACCTGTACTCGGCGGGAGCATTCATTGAAGGAGAATGGGGGTGTGTGAACCTCTGCCACAGAGAGCATTCACGCGCAGATCTCTGGGACGGTCACCAACACTGGCTGGCTGTGCCAGGGGCAGTGCAGGCTGGTGAAGGAAGCAGGAGCAGTAAATGCCATCACTGGCTCCCCTCTGCCGGGCTGCAGTTCCCGGGAGGTGGTGACTTACCATCCAGCCTGCCTGGTTACCCTCTCTGGAGAGCGTGCCTGTGCTTTTGGACTTGGTGGGGTAAAGTCACAGAATTTCTCCCCCTCTTCCTAATGTAGGGGCTTCCTATCCTAAAAGGGCAGCAAGTGGGGGCAGAAGCACCCCTCGCCAGCTGCACAACTACTCCCCAGCCCCCGACTTCACATGTCCTGCCCCACTGCCTCTTCCCTGTGACCACTCTCCCTCAGCAGGCACTTTCTGGTGCTGCCCCTGTAAGACGCTGGGACAGGTGAATCCATGGCTCCCAGACCAGGGAGGGCTACCAAAGTGGGCAAGGTTGTTAAAGGCCCGGCCCCACCTACAGGGGCCCACTGCCAAGTGAGGAGCCAAGTCCTACCGGGTGGCTGAGAGTGGCCTGGAGGTGGCCATGGCCGATGGAGGCGGAGGAAGCTTGAGCAGGGCAGGAAGGCGGGGCACCGGGCTTGTCCGGGGCAGTGGTTCCAGAAAGGCGAGTATGCCGCACAGGCTCGGCTGGAGATGCTGCTGGAAAGGCAGTAGGGGCCAGAGGTGAAGGGCCCTAAGAGCCAGGCCAGGGAGCTGGCCTTTATGCCGGAGGCAGGGAAGTAGGTACAGCATACCTGGCACCTTTTGTTCCAGTGTATTCTGTGCCCAGGCTAACTGGGCATGCTTTTCCCATCTGAGTCCCTTCAGCCTTTCTTAGGGTCACTGTGATTCAGCTTCATGCCTGTGTGTGTGTAGTGGGATAGCCTGACAGCCCCTGTGGCACCTCTGTCCCCAGGCCAGGCCAGCGTCTGTCAGTCCTCAAAGGGAGGCTCATGCAGGGGCTGGCAGAGGGGGCTGTTTGGTGTCTTTGGTGGTAAGGCCCGGCCCCTCCCGCTCTGTCACAGGGGTCAGCCTCCTCATCCCTCCAGATTCCATACCCCGTGGAAAGATCTACGAGATCTACCTCACGCTGCACAAGCCCGAGGATGTGAGGTGTGGGCGTGGGCCCTGCTGCTGGGGCTGCGCGGGTCCTGTCCCCTGCCCACCCGCTGTGGGGCCTGGTCTGGCCTGGGGGAGGGCAGGCCAGGGATCAGCTCTGTGAGCTCTGCAGCCCTGCTCCCACCCCTGCCCGGCCCTGCCCTGTTCCAGGACGGCCCACTGATGCCTTGCCCTCCCCACCTGTATTTCCCCACTTGAGGTTGCCCCTAGCCGGCTGTCAGACCCTGCTGAGTCCCATCGTTAGCTGCGGGCCCCCCGGTGTCCTGCTAACCCGGCCTGTCATCCTCGCCATGGACCACTGTGGGGAGCCCAGCCCTGAGAGCTGGAGCCTACGCCTCAAAAAGCAGTCCTGCGAGGGCACCTGGGAGGTGAGCAGGGACAGCCCCACGGCCCACCCAAGGGAACCGGCACAGGGCTCCGAGTGGAACCCGGCTTCCCACCTGGCCCTTGAGCCATGTCCCTGTCCCCAGTCTCCGGCCGCCCCTGCACTTGGCCGTGAGCTGACCCACCGGGCCCTGCACGCAGGACGTACTGCACCTGGGTGAGGAGGCGCCATCCCACCTCTACTACTGCCAGCTGGAGGCCAGCTCCTGCTACGTCTTCACCGAGCAGCTGGGCCGCTTCGCCCTGGTGGGAGAGGCCCTCAGTGTGGCCGCTGCCAAGCGCCTCAAGCTGCTTCTGTTTGCGCCCGTGGCCTGCACCTCCCTGGAGTACAACATCCGAGTCTACTGCCTGCACGACACCCGCGATGCACTCAAGGTACTGCCCCTGCCGCCGCCCGCCTGCGGGGAGGCTATGCCTGGCAGGGAGGGCTGAGGCCTCTGGCCCTGCGGGAGGGCTGGCGGCTGCGGTCCTTCCCCAGCCAGGCTCGGCTGACACCTGGGACACTGCTACAGGAAGTGGTGCAGCTGGAGAAGCAGCTGGGAGGACAGCTGATCCAGGAGCCTCGTGTCCTGCATTTGAAAGACAGTTACCACAACCTGCGCCTGTCCATCCATGACGTGCCCAGCTCCCTGTGGAAGAGCAAACTTCTCGTCAGCTACCAGGTGAGGGCACTCAAGGTCGTGGAGCGGGCACACGTGCTGCGGGGCACACCTAATGCCGCACCTCTGTCCCCCCCCCCAGGAGATCCCCTTTTATCACATCTGGAATGGCACGCAGCAGTTCCTGCACTGCACCTTCACGTTGGAGCGTGTCAGCCCCAGCACCAGTGACCTGGCCTGCAAGGTGTGGGTGTGGCAGGTGGAGGGTGATGGGCAGAGCTTCAGCATCAACTTCAACATCACCAAGGTGGGCAGGAGGGGTATCGGCACCACCATAACCCACGCCACCAGCATCACCACCCCCCGGCCTACCCTGCCATCTCCTTCTAGAAACCAGACCTGCTTGGCAGCTTCCACAGAGTCTCAGGGGAGAGGTGTGGGTGCAAACAGACAGATGCACACAGATGCCACGGGACTTGGGGAGGGTTCAGGAGAGGATGTGGGAGCAGCAAGAGCGAGAGGTGGAGCAGCGGGGCCCTGGGCCTCCCTGCGGGGGGACTTCGTTTTGGGCCTCGAAGAGTCAGTAAGAGTTAGGCAGCTCTGAGGGAAGGTGAGAGGAGGACAGTGACTTCTGAGGGGTCAGCAGAGGCTGGCCGGGGGTGACTTGGGGCGGGCTGGGGGAAGAGAGGAGGGGGTGAAGCCAGACTGCTCTCTGGCCGTGTCATTGCAGCTCCGAGCCCCAATGAGGGAGTGCCCAGGAAGTGCCAGTGCCTATGTGCCCCCATGCTCTGGGGTGGTTTGGACGCTCCCCCAGGGGGATATGGCAGATGGCCTGGACCAGGGAAAGTTCTAACAGTTATCTCCACTCCTTCGTGCCCCAGGACACGAGATTCACCGAGCTGCTGGCTCTGGAGAGTGAAGGGGGGGTCCCAGCCCTAGTGGGCCCCAGTGCCTTCAAGATCCCCTTCCTCATTCGGCAGAAGATCATTACCAGCCTGGACCCCCCCTGTAGCCGGGGTGCTGACTGGCGGACTCTGGCCCAGAAACTACACCTTGACAGGTGGGTGGGAGATGGGCAGGGAGGGGCTGCAAAGGCCACCTGCAGTCCAGCATGGCTGGGAGGGTGGGTGGGGTGGACAGGACGCTCTGTGGGTGGGGCCTATGCCCCATCCACCCGCAGCCAGGGCATCCAGTATGCTGGGCAGAGGGGAGGCCCTGCCCTCGGGTGGGCTGGGGGACGAGGCAGAAGCCTGGGGTCAGGCCAGGCACTGACGGACCCCTCCCCCTGCCCCTCCGCAGCCATCTCAGCTTCTTTGCCTCCAAGCCCAGCCCCACAGCCATGATCCTCAACCTGTGGGAGGCGAGGCACTTCCCCAACGGCAACCTCAGCCAGCTGGCTGCAGCAGTGGCAGGACTGGGCCAGCCGGATGGTGGCCTCTTCACAGTGTCGGAGGCTGAGTGCTGAGGCCAGCCAGGCCCCCAACGCCTACACTCTCACCAGCTTTGGAACCTGTCACCAGGGACAGGCAGAAGCCAGATGGGGTCCCTCCACCACACCTGGGGGAGCGGTGTGGACAGGCCCCCTCCTAGCGGACACTGTCTCTTCACACTGGCCCTTCAGACCCTGCCCACACTCCCGCCCTTCCATGGCCTGCCTGGCCAGGCTGGCACTGCCACCTGCCCCAAGGCCCAGGGTGGACAGTGCCAGGAGCCGGGCTGAGCCCAGCCCATCTGTGTGTGTATATGTGTGTGGTGCTACCTCTCCTTCTGCCCCTGGCTGGGGGCCGCACACACATGGCATGCGCGCACACGCTGGCCTCGGGACGTAGCCCCAGAGCTCCTGCCTGAGCTGGACCTTATGCAAACATTTCTGTGCCTGCCGGGTAGGGGCACGTTTGAGGGGCTCGGCTCCAAGCCTGCGGGACTGAGGGCCACAGCCAGACGGGGGGCGGCCCCTGGATTCAGGCACATGAACCCCACATGGGCACGTGCCCACGCATGTCTCGTGCGTCATCTCACACGAATGCCCCCGCACACACATCTCATGCTGTACACCCGGAGGCCACTCACGTCTCTCACACCCGGTGTCAGTCCACATCTGTCACATGCTGCCCTGCTCCCACCCACCCAGGGACACCCAACGGCTCCTCCCTGATCCTGCCCTGTCCCCAGCTGCGAGGAGCCCTGCCCGACGGGGCGTGTGAATATGCAACGGGAGTCCCGGGCTGGACAATGGCGAGTGTGCGTGCCGTGGCGTGCCCGCCCTGGGGCCTGTCGTGCGAAGCTCGTGCCCTGACTCTGTCTTAAGTGCATTCGCGCACTTACATTTGGCCTTATGTACACAGCCTTGCCCGGCCGCCGGGGCGCGTAGGGATTTTAGCGGACGTGAATGTAAATAAATTATATATATATATTGCTAACCCGAGTGTGGCTTCTGTTGAGGAAGCCAGAGGTTGAGGCCACAGAGGGGTCACACACGGGCTGCTCTGGGAGTCCTGGGTGGCTGGGCCCGGCTGGGGGACAGATGGGTCTGGGCCCTGGGCTTCTTCAGACATGGGCCAGCGGGTCCAGGCGACAGGCTACAGCGGTGACCAGGGCCGCACCTTTGCCCGACCCATCCTCTGACTGCAGGAAGGTGACGGCACAGTGAGGGGCCAGCTTCTGCACAGTGGCTGCCACCAGACGGGAGAAGCTGTGAGGGGAGGGGGTGAGGTCAGCCAGGCCGTCCAAGCCCGCCCTGGCTATGCCTCCCTGCCCAACCCAGCACCCAGACTCACTGGGGGTGCATCTTGTAGAGGGTCCCGTCTACCCCCACAGTCACGGTCAGCTCTTCCAGGCCCCGGTTCTCACGGATCTTCTCCACCACGGCAGCCACACCTGCCCCACAGAGCTGGGCGGCCCGCTGGGACACAGCCTGGCATACCTCCAGGACCATCAGGGCATCATCTGAGGTCAGGGGCAGCCCCAGATCCTCCAGGATGGCTCGGACCTGTCTCAGGGCCAGGCTGTCGCTGGGGACAGGAAGGAATAGAGCACAGAGAGGCAGGGTCCTGCATTAGCTCCCCCCTCTGGTGACTTCTCCATCCTCCAGGCTAGACCTCCTTCCAACCAGCATTCCACCCAGAGTGGACAGGCAGAGCCGTTTGGGCGGTGGGGGGGACCTCTCAGAACCTTTCAATCTCAGAGAGAAACTTGGTCTTGAAAATGTCCCTGGTCTGAAGACGCTGGGTCTGCTGACCCCGGAAGAGAACTCCAAGGCTGGTCAAATGCAAGAGGACGTGGCGGACGATCTCCCCCAGGTACATGCCGCTGATCATCTTCTCAAACCTGCACGGAAGCGTGTGTGTGCACAGGGCAGGAGCCCCACCTCAGCTGCCATCAGCAGCGGAGGCCACCAACAGTCGCCCCTGCCTAGCCCAGCCCACACCTCTGTTTGCCAGGATTGATGGACGCCTGGTCCACAGTTGCATCGAAGCAGGTGCTGAGCGTGCCCAGAGAGCCATCGTCCCCAAAGGCGCCCCACTCCATGTTGATGCACATGTGGCCTGAGTCCCCGGCTACGGCCGCCACGTTCTGGAGCTCCTCCATGTAGCAGGCATTGGTGCCGGTTCCTGTGGGAAGCCAGATGAGGTGGGAGCCATTTACTGATGCAGAGAAGACACCGCTGAGCCCGTGCCACACTGAGAGGGCAAGACGGGGGCTCATCCCCTCCCTCTCCGTCTCCCATGCTCACGCCCTGCCCCGGTCCTAGTCTTCCTTCCTTCCCGACATTCCTTCTGCAGACCCTGCCAGCACCAAGCCCTCAGGGCCTTCACTGCTGTCTCCACCAGCACCACCATCAGTGCATCTCCCATGCTCCCCCAGGGCATGCCTAAAAATGCCATCTGTCATGTCATTTCCCTGGGAAATGTGTGACATCCCCACTGTCTACAGGTGAGAGGCCTAAGCTCCCTGGACTGGCCTTCAGGTCTTTAGTCAAACTAGCAGGCCCTGGGCCAAGAGCCGGGGTTGTAGACAAGAGCCAGACACGAGGACCCCACAGTGGCCAGAGGCGGGGCAATGCGCAGCCGACTTCAGTACTGCCTGTATGTGCCCAAATAGAGGTGCAGGGAAGAGCATCAGGGGAGCCCTGAGCACGGTGAGTCTTCCTGCCTAAAGGGTCAGAAGAGCTACAGACAGGAAGTGACGTTTGGATTTGGCCTTGAAGCCCAGAAGCAATGAAAGGCAAGGCCTTCCAGGCAGGGGCATACCCAATGCAAAGGCACCCCCTACCTCTCCCCAAAACAGGGTCAGCTCTAGGCAGGTGGTCTGGTCCGCCCCATTTGGAATTCCTCCATCCAGTGGTTTATGCCCACGGCCCTCTGGGCATGCCCCTCCGAGTGCCTCCCTGTGCCAGACCCTCTGTTCAAGTAGCTCTCAGTCCCCTGGGAGGCTACCACACACCTCGTGCTCTAAGGACCTGTGAGCCCCGCTCCCCCGCCTAGAACCCTTCTTTCAAGACTTTCACTGCAAGTCCCTCTCATGTTGGGACCCTTCCTTTCCGAGCTCAGCCTTGTTGCCCTGGCGCAGAGTCAGATTCAGCTCTCTCTGACTGCCATGTGCTCTTCTGGGCTCAACCCCTGCTGAAGCACCAGTTCTGAGAAGGTAGGTGTTCCCCCCTTTCCTATGTGTCTTCCTGTCCCTTCCTCCAGCCCCCAGCTGGCCATAGGATAGCTGTTCAATAAAGACTTAGAGTCGCGGACCACCTGAAGCTCACAGCTCATTCTCTGTCAACCCCCGGCTGCCACCAGCTCCAAGCACTGAGTGTATACCCCAAGCCAGGCACTGTGCCATGCTCAGCCCTCCTTTCATCCTCCAGACCCTTCGGGACAGGCGGTATCAGTATCTCCATCTTAGAGATGAGGAAACTGAGGCTCTGGTGACCTGCCCAAGGCCATACAAGGTGGGAATGTCAGAGCCAGTATTTCCACACAAATCTGTATGACATCGATGCTCAGATTCATTTAACAGAAGGGCAAACTGAGGCTCAGAGAGCTTAAATGACTGTGAGTCAGCAACTGAGCTGAGCTAGACACTTCAACTCCACACTCCAAGCCCAACAGGTCAAACAGGAATGATCCACATCCCCAAGGCCAGAGGAACATCCAAACAGGAAGCAACAGGCAGCAGGGACTTAGCATCAGGC
Organism: Rhinolophus ferrumequinum; assembly: GCF_004115265.2. Taxonomy (NCBI): domain Eukaryota; kingdom Metazoa; phylum Chordata; class Mammalia; order Chiroptera; family Rhinolophidae; genus Rhinolophus; species Rhinolophus ferrumequinum. Next base: position 5,710,003 of record NC_046307.1, on the reverse strand, counting down.
AGTAGGGGCACAAAAGCGCAGGGCCTTCTTTACCAATGATGAGGCCGACCTCGCAACGGGGGTCGTCATAGCCGCAGGACATCATGGTTCCCACCGTGTCATTGACAATGGCAACCACATTCAGCTCCACTGCCTGCACACAAAAGGATGCTGCTAGTTGCTGGGCAACATGGTCGTCACGGCAACCAGTGCAGGACCCAGAGGTCTCTACTGCAGAGGGCCCCCACCCTCGGGAAGCAGGAGACCCTTTGCTCCCCTGAAGGCTTGCCACAGCCCCAAAGCACCTCTGAAGGCAGATCCTTACCTGTCTACGCTGGATGGCTTCTCGCAGCAGACCCACGACATCTTGGCCCTCGCAGTCGGATGCATTGAAACCCTTCGTCCAATTCAGGAGGATGCCCTGGAGTGGGAACAAGGCAGGACTAGAAGCTGGACGTTCCTTGGAATCTCATCAGAAGCATACAATGTCCCCCCTCCCCTAGCAGGATTTTAGGCCCACTCTGCCTAACAGTTGAGGGCCTTGCCCTCTGCCCTCTCCTTCCCCAGGAGCCTTCCGGTGTGAAGAAATCTATTAATAACCATCCAACCTATGCCTTCCATTGTTAGTGCCAGAATGCTCAAATGGTCTGAGGGTCTGGCCATTTTAAGACATTTGCTCAGAAGGAATGGCCCTTCATAACTGGGTTAGGAAGGGACAGAGCTGGAAAATGGGTACATGTGTGTGTGAAAGGGGAGGACAGAGAATGCTCAGAGGGCCACAGGACAGCAAATTCTGCTTTTCCAGAAAGACTAACAAGAGTCGCTTAAGAGAAGGAATTCTCGGCGTGGGGACAGAGCTGTGTCAATGGGAGACTCAAACGTATGTTCCAGGTATTAGTGAAGGACGAATAGAAAAGCCAGAACCCAGACACCTGGGCAGGATGGGAGGGGACAAGACAGATACACCTTTATTGTGAGAAATTGCCCTTAAATTGTGAACATAGTGACATGGGCTTGACTATACTTTTCTTAGTGTGCTTCCTCTGAGGGAGGGGGCAAGGGGAATTATTCCACCACCGTTAGGACCAAACGACTGCTCAGGCAGGTAGGAGCATGGAAAACAGGTCTGCAAATCTTTGGAGCAGGGGATTTTAGAAACACTAAGCAACATTTCCCCAGTAATATTTCCTTTTATCCCTTTTCCCATGTAACCACAGTGAGAGTATTCTGTGCTCATTGTCTCAAACACAGAAACCGGAGCCAGTGAGAGTGCATGAGAGGGGGGACCCGTTTTGGGGAGGCCAGATTGTGAGGATTAGCAATGGCTTCCCGGCTCCCAGGCAAGATAAACACCCCCTGGGCACACCTCTGGGGGGTAGGGAGCAGACAAGGGATTGGGGTGATCTGAGAGCAGAGGAGGCCTGTTTTCCTTTCCCACCAAACGCCCAGGTAGGTGTCAAGACCCAAGAAAGGAAGTGGCAGAGTGCAGATGGCGGGTGTGGGTGGCCATCTCCTCTGTTGTATCCCACGTGTCTGCACGTTCTTTACAGCAAAGGGCATGTGTGGCCGAGAGGGGCCCAGCCTGGGGAAGGGGGTCCCCAAATTGATCAACATTAAGTTTTCACCCCTCCAAAGAATGGGGGCTCAACACAGAAGGTAAGTTGGGTGATGGAAGATTAATTGGACCGTGTTTCTTGGACTCCTGATTTTGCATCCTGAGTCCCACCTGCTTCTCACACCTCTCAAGGAATAATGAAAAGGTGCCAGGTGCTTCGCCTGAAGCAGACAGGACCAGCAGAGAGATGCTGCTGGTTGACTGACCGGGTCAAGTGCGGGGAGTGCAGAAGCACGTGTCTGAGAGGTCAGGGCCGCAGCAGGTGACAGCCACAGGCCTGCAGGCTGGTGGGAGGGGAGGCGGCAGAGCTTTTCAGGGACTTGGGTGTGGAAGAATGCGGTGGACGCCTGCAGGGGCCGCAGGCTCCTCAGCCCAGAGGGTTTTCGGCAGAAGTTAGGGGTGTTGAGGAGGGGACCCCTGGGATTTTGGACCGGGTTTCAGGTACAGCTGCCTCCACAACTGGCCTCTGGTGTGTGCATGAAAAGTCTAGCGTTCTTGTTGAAGGACTTGCAGAGGTGTGTGCTGAGTGCCTGCTGCTCTGCCACCGCAGTCAGGCACTGAGAGGGACACTGGTGGGGGTGTGGGGGACGGCACAGAACCCATGCAAGCACAGGCCCCTCTGAGAGGCTGCTCCCCGCAGGTCCCTAGGCTGCTGCGGGTGGCATGGGCCACGTGCCTGCAGTCGGCCCAGACTTGAACCTACATCTCTCCCAGGTGCCCAGGTGCCCACTCTCCTGCCCACTGGCAGCCCCCAGGGGAACCCGTGTCCTGCTCCACCCTAGGCCTCTTCATGGCCCTGGATTCCAGGCCACTTCACCACACCCATCCACCTGGGCACACCACGTCTGGTGGAACAGGCTGAGTGTAGGCTCAGCCCTCCGCCTGCCCTCCTCCCAGTCCAGGGCACCAGAAGCCTGTCCCCGCCTCCTGCCCACTCCATGAAGTATATGTGGGTGGAAAGCCTCTAGGGATGGCTTCTCCCGGCCTCTCCTCCCTCACCTGGTCGAGGCCGAGCTGCTTGCACGGGAAGGAGAAGGTGAAACCCAGGGGCAGGCTCTGCCCGCTCAGGCCCTGCTTCTGCTGGAAGTCCACGATGCAATCCACAATGTGGTCAAAGAGCTGAGGGGCAACGCAGGTCAGCGGGGGTCAGCCCAGCCCTTCCCCACCCTGATTCAGCCCCAAGCTGTGGGTACCTGCTGTCCAGAGCCCTGGGCCACACACTGAGGGATGGAGTAGACCTGGCTGGTGATCTGCACGCTTCCTGTGGCCACACGTACCAGGAGGACCCGGAAGTTGGTGCCCCCGAGGTCCAGTGCCAGGAAATCCCCACGCTCTGTGGGGCAGAGACTCTCAGAGCCAGGCCAGAGCAGGTGGATTCCCCCAGCACACGCTGACCTGCAGGAACCCATGTCCCAGCCCCACAGTCAGGCCAGGTCCTCACCGCTGCCATCAGGTGTGGCCCGGACATAAGTGGGCAGCATGCGGAGGGAGGAGGCCTCCCCTCGGAGCCCCTTGACCATGGCCTCCCGCATCTGTGCCTGCACCACTGCCAGCTGCTTGAGGGTCAACCGGAACGGCGCCAGGGTCTTCTCCAGCAGGCACCGGTGGGCAGCCAGGCGGGCAGCCACAGCGGTCACCATTGCCACACCTTGGCCGCCCCCGTCCACACAGGGGGTGAAGGAGACATCACATTCGGGGGCCAGGAGCTTCACCGTCTCCTGCAGGACACTGAGGAACCTACGCAGACACATGCCAGGCGCACCCTGGCTTGGCACCTGGCCCTGATCACTTCAATTCTAAATCTGTCTGTACACCAGTCACACGCCCTGTGCCCAGGGACCCCTCCCTTGCACACCCAAGGAGAGCATCTTTTCTCTCTGACTTATTCTGGTCCCAGACCCCATCTAGCCTCACTCTGCATGGGTGCCATTCGTACTCAGTGCCCTGCACCTGCGGTACCAGAGTGCCCTCTGGGTGTGTGACACAAACTCACGTGTTCCCTGCTCAAACAGGATCTTGTGTTTCGCCAATACCTGGGATGTCGCTCAAACACTCGGCCTCCGGTGGCCACGGCGATCTGAAGCGTCTGCTGCTCCCGGCTGTGCTGGAGGCGGGTGAGGACAGCGGCAAGGGCAGCGGCGCAGAGCTGGGCAGCGCGTGTGCACACAGCCACACACACGTGTTGCACGATCTCAGCATCCGAGGCCCCCAGGCTCAGGCCCAAGTCCTGCAGGAGGGTGTGCACACGGGCTGCCCCGGCTGAGGGGCTGAGGGGACAGGGTGCTACCCTGAGGCTCGAGCAGCCCAGATGCTCCCTGCCCCTTCCCCCGAAGCCCCATGGCTCCCTGGGGGACAGAGCCGCCTCCCCTCTCCCAGCGGACAATCCCCTTGTCTAATCCCATTGGCCTCTGCACTCACTGCTCCATTTCAGCCACGTGCTCCAGAAGAAAGGCCCCTGGGCTCAGCAGGGCGGGGGACGTGCAGCCATCAAAGAGGACCCCGAGCTGGGCCAGGTGAGCCAGCACCAGCCGCACCAGCTCACCCAGGTACAGGCCCCCAATCATCTTCTCAAACCTGCAGGCACGAAGGGTGGCTGGACAGAGCCTTTCCTAAGCTCTTGGCCCACCTGGCCCCACCTGAGAGAGCCCCCTAGGAGGGATCATTTTCTTTGGGGTCCCCAGACTGGAGGTTCCAGAGGAAAATGGCCTCCCAGGATTCAGGTGACCCCACTGCCCTCGCTGGCTTAGTTTAGGTGTAGGGGCCTTCTGGAGTGTGGGAGGACCCAGAGGAGGGCAGGGGACACTTGGATCGGCTACCCTCAAGCTCTAGCTCTTGTCAGGGCTAGCTAGAGACAGGAATAAGAGAGTGCCAGGAGGTGAAAACTCTGAATTCTAGAACCTTGAACCCTTCCTTCTTTAAGCCTGGCCAGGGCCACCCAGGGAGCCACCTGGAGACACTCAGAGGGAGAGGGTAGGCTCTAAGAGCTAGTTCTGGGGACAGCGGGAGAGGGGGGCCGCAGAGGTGGGATAAGGCCTAGAGCAGGTCAGTCCACCTCTGGGCGCCGGGATTCAGGGACTCCTGGTCCAGGGTGTGGTCGAAGGTCGTCAGCACTGGCCCGAGGACCCCATCATCGTCGAAGGAGCCCCACTCAATGTTGACGCAGACTCGGCCCCGGTCCTCATCCAGCGCTGCCACGTGCCGCGCCTCCTCCATGTAACACGCATTGGTGCCAGTGTCTGGCAGGGACGATCCATCAGGGCCTGCCCAGCGGGCAGCATGCCTCCCCCTACCGCCACCAGGGGCCCCCGGCTCACCTACTACGAGCCCGACCTCACACGCCCTGGCGCCCGGCTCGCAGCCCATCATGGTGCCCACCGTGTCGTTCACCACGGCAACCACGTCGAGGCTGTAGGCCTGGACAGTGAGAGGGCAGAGCGGGGATCCTGGGGGTGGGTAGGGCTGGGGCTCCGTGTTTGACGGAGATGCCGACATGAAACACACGTGTCCACATGCCCCTCACAGGCACTGTTGGCCCTCCGCCCCACAGAGGAAGCTTTCGCTGCCATCCCACACCCCTTTGGCTCCTCCCGCCTCAGCTCAGGTCCTGCAGCTCTCAGTGGCTCCCAACCGCAGCCATCCCTCCAGAGCACCAATGCCCCCGACAGGACCAGGATAAGGAGCCCCCGTGGCCCCATGAAGACTGCACTGCAGGCACCTCGCTGTCTGCCCTCATCCTGGCCTGGCTCCCCAAGCCCATGCACCGTGGCGGGTGGCCCAGAGGGACCTGGCTTTTCAGGAATACGCCCTGCTACGAAACAAACCCTTCCTCCCCAGCCCCAGCTCATGCGCCTGACAAACTCCTCCAGGCGCCTGCCCAGTGCAGCCACCTCCTGACAGAGACAACCTGTTCGCGCCGTGCGTTCCCGGCCGACTGTGAGGCTGTTGCAGACAGAGTCAAGCCTCCTCATCTTTGTTCCCCCCCAACCCCCCATGGTCCTGAGCATTGATTTGACCTTTCTTGGCCTCAGTCGCCCTACCTAGAAAATGGGAATGGTAGCTACATTTACCCCAGGGTTAAACTGGGGAAAGGATACAAGCAGGAGAGGAAAGCGGGCGCTCACACAAGCACAGGCCCAGCCGCCGTGTGCCAGGCCGAGGCCCAGGCCACATGGGCCGCCCTCCCATCGCCCTGCCCCCACTCACCCCCTGCCGTGCAATAGCATCTCGAAGCAACTGGACCACATCCTGGCCTTCCACACCACTGCACCGAAAACCTTTGGTCCAGGAAATGAGGGTGCTCTGGGGGCAAAAAAGCCAGGTCACTCCTCCAATGGCTTTCACGAGTCTGCAGCCCCTCCCCCCATGTCCCTGTGCCCACTCTGCCTCACCTTGTCCAGGCCAGTCTGGTGACAAGGGAAGGAGAAGTTGAACCCAAGCTGCAGGCCCCGACTGCCCACAGGAAGCGTATCCAGGAACTCAGACAGGCAGCGAGCAGCAAAGTCAAAGAGCTGTGGGCCACATGGGGGCTCAGCTCTGCCCACTGGAGCCCCCGCTGCCCTCCGGGGTCCCAGAGCTTTGGCAGTGAGCCCTCACCTGCTGGCCAGGACCTAGCATCACCTCTTGGGGGATCACAAACTCCTTGCTCCGAGGCTTTGTCCGGTGCCCTTCAAGGCCCGTCAGAGTCACCCACAGAACACGCAGTGAGGCCCCTGTGGCTCCCAACTCCAGCACCACGAAGTCTCCTTTCTCTGGGGACAAGCAGGTCACAGAGATGATACAACTGTTGAGACCAAGCCCTCTGCCTCCAGGAAACATTCCCAAGGCCTGCGAAGCCTTGTAAGGGAACTTAGGAATGGAAAGCTCAGAGACGGGGACAGAGATAAGGAGCTTCCCCCTCTCCCAGCGGAGAACTTCGCCCCAGGCCTGGCCACCCCTCTTAGTCTATGCCACCCACCAGTGCCATGTGGGATGGACCCCACGTATGCGGGCAGCATCCGGACAGCAGGGACAGGGCTGGCCTGCCCCCTCAGCGCCTGCTCCATGGAGCCCAGGAGGCTGGCTTGGATCTGCCTCAGCTGTGCCCCCGTCACCTTGAACTGTTGCAAGCACTGCTGCACCTGGGGAGAAACAGGCTGATATCTGGGCAGGAGCCCGTTGGCCCAGCCCAGTTCCCCGACTTCAAGCAGGACAGGCCAGCCCTGCCCAGGTCCCCTCCTGCAGCTTCTCCAGGGCTGGTCTGACCCTCTGAGCCTTGCTGGTTTCCCCTGAGTCTGCCCAGCCCATCACACATGCTGGCTCTCTCACAGCTCACAGCCTGCACCCAGCTCCCATGTCCTCAGAAGGCTCCCTTCTGGAGGAAAGACCCACCCACTTCCTCCTGCTCCATTCCCTCCTGGCTCCTTCTCAGCTCCCTATATCCCTTCTCCCTTCTACTTCACTGAAGTCAGGATTAGGCGAGGCCTTTCTCCTGTCACACCACGAATGATTCGCTTTGGCTCCCCAGCACCCAGAGCCAAGCTGCTCAGTGAGTTGTCACTTAAAGAGCAAATGAATGAACACAGGTGTGAACAAACTTCAAGTTCAGCGGTCACCCTCTCCAGATCCACTCCACTCTGGAGCCTGAGCAAGCCCAGCCCTCATTTCTTGTTTTTTTTTAAATACACCATCAACATTTATAGCTCAGCTCTCCCCAGAAGGCCAGTACTGGAGCTGGGGGGCTGGGCCTGCATGAGGAGTGGTCGGCCTGGGGGCCCAGTGTGACCACTCTAATGTGCCTTGGGGACTGTCAGTCCTCCCCCTAGGCTTTCCTGGCCTGAATCCTTGTGGGGCCTGCTCCTGAGGCAGATCTAGGAAAGCTGCTTTCTGGAGGAGTAGGACATACAGGAAGAGGTCACGTGATGCCTCAGAACCTTCCAAGTCCAATGTCAGCATGTGACAGGAGAGAAACAGAGGCGAGAGGGTAGAACCCTGGAAAAAGTGACAGTCTGATGGTGAGGTGGTGAGGAGAGTTTGGAGGCCACACCAAAGTGACAGCCCAGCAACCTTAGTGGTTTTTCCCACGGATGCTGGCCAAGGCCCACCTACGCGCCCAGCTCTATTCTGAGCGCTGAACACTGCACAGCCAGCTGAGGCCTGCCTTACAGAGCTCAACTCGTGTCGGGGCAGAAAATGAGCAAATAAATAGATAATATGTTCTGGTAGTAATGGTAGCTATTAAAAAATAAATAAATAAAGCAGGAATAGAAGTCCGAGAGTGACCAGAGAGGAAGAGGTATTTTTGGACATTGGTCAGGGAAGGTCTCCCTGTGGAGGTGACCTAAATGAAGGGAAGGAACGAGCCATTTGAAAATCTGGGGGAAGAACTAAAGGGATTTTCTTCAGTGTAAGGGGATGAACTGGGGGAAAGGCTGGACCAGGAGTGGATCAGAATGAAGGGAGGGGTGAGGCAAGGAGAACAGAGAACAGGACACCCCAGGTTCTTCCACCAGAAGCCTGCTGTGGGGAGCTCAAGAAGAGCGCCCCCACACACACCTCCCCCGTGTGTGGAAACCTCCCCTGGACGACCTTCTGGCTCGTCCTTCAGAAGCCCCAGCAGCCTGCCCGAGGTTCTTGGAGAGTCCCAACCCATGACTCCACTCTCTTAGGCTTCCCCTTTCCCAGGCCCCGCCCCTGCTGCTCCAGCCTGACCTGCGTCTGTAAAGTAACCACTCGGGCACCTGGAAAAGGAGGCGGGAGAGCCTGGGGAGAGAGGCTGCCCACTGAGGGAGGGGGGATGACTCCGTCCCACCTCTGCTTTGGAAGAGAATGGGAAACAGATCCCTACGGCTGCAAATGACTCTAATAGGAGTGCCAGATGTTCCCTGCTTACGTTACAGCAGATGCTTCCAGCAGCATGTATGCTCACAGGGGTTAGTCCTGTGTTATACATGAGGAAACTGAGGCTCAGAGACGGACAGTCATCTGCCTAGCCCAAGCAGCTATGAAGGAACACAATGGGATTTGAACCCACTGTCTGACTGCAGAGATGTTTCTACATAAATGTGAAGCCTTATAAAAACTAGCAATTTCACCTGAAAAGAACCCAAAGCTGATGAAGTTCACAGCAAAGAAATCCCATAGGACCTGGGATGAAGAAACTTACATCTGAGTTCTCGTCCTACCACTTCCTGGCTGTGTGGTCCTGGGCAAGTCAGACATCTCTCTTGTGCAAAACTGAGAGAATAATCAAGCTCAGAAAGCCCCCCGGCCCCGAATGCCGGAGGCTATGTCCTACTCACGGCTGCATCTCAGCGCCACATGGAGTGGCTGGCTCAAGGCTGGCACTAAGAAAGGATTTGTTGATCGAGTGGTTGTGAGGGCATAAGAATTAAAGGGGGTCATGTATGTGAAAGTGTAAAGTGCTGTAGGTGGGAGCGGTGTGTTATTATTGCTTAACGACAACAGAATTATGGAGTATTCAGTGGCTCGGGCAGCTGCATGTTTTTCTTCATTTTCCTCCTGGGTGCAGTGAGAGGTACAAAAGGAGTGACTCGGAGACGCAGAAGCCACAAGAAAGACGAAAGGACTTCCCCGGCCGACTCTAGTGGGCTCACAGCAGCCAGAAGGAGCTACTGGAGTTCCCCCACCTGAACCTCCCCCAAGAAGAGTGGGGAGAGACCTCAGGCAGGAGAGCAAGAAGCAAAGCATCAGAGAGAAGGTGGATCCAATATGCCTTCAGTGCTGGCTCCTTCAAACACCTTGCGTGGCAGGTGGTCTGGGCCCATCATCGCCTCACCTCTCTGAGCAGGTTTCCCACTCGACAGAGCAGGAACAAAAACAGTGCCCACTTCCTAGAGGTGCTGTGAGGACTGAGAGGGAAGGGGTGGAACAGGGGCTGGACTATAGGACATGCTCATTGAAACGTGACTTCCCTTTCCCCAGAAAGCGAGGTAAAAACAGCCTGGAGAGCCTGACTGCATACTCTGTGGTGATAAAAGGAGCCCTGGGGGAAAGGGCGGGGCTCCAGACAGGCTATGCTCTGACCACACATGGCCAACAAACTTCCTTGGATGACCAGATGACCATGGGAAGGGGCGCCAAAGGTGAGCCTGTGGTGTCGAGGGGGGCCAAGGCCACGGGAAATGTGGTATCCCTGTGAAGTCCCCCTGAAACCAAAGGGAATTGTCCTGAAAATGCAGGTGCAATGAAGCCAGCAGGGCAGGTGTGGGGACAGGCACGGGAGCCTCAGGAGGCAGGGGCAGCAAGTGAGCCAGGAGGTGGTGGCAGGCCAGGCACCACCTGCGGCCCAGCTGTGAGTTGCACACAGAGGAAACGCTTACAGCAGGGTCTGGGGCAGAGGTTGAATAAGGGTGACGTGAGAGCGTGAAATGTAGTGAGTCGCGACATGCCCACAGTTTGGGCAACAAGCTAAGTCCAGCAGATGTCCGAACAAGCCGGAAAACTAAAGAAGCTGCAGGGAACGACTGGAGAGCCCTCTGCAGGCCCTCCTCTGTGCAGGTCCTTTATTACCCATCCAGCATCTCACTTAATCCTCCAAGGGGCGGGAGCACTCGACTTCCTTTTCCTCCATTTTACTGATGAGGAAACAGAGACTAAGGGATATGAAATGACTTACACAAGTGTTTCCTGCTTGAGAATGTGGTACGCAAGGGTTCTAAACCTTGGTCAAGACGACAGAAAAAAGGAAGACTCACTTCTAAGCTAACCTGAGGCATGCAGAGTAAGCTGCTCTCTAACCTCCAACTGGGTTCAGCACTGAAATCGCCTCTGTCTGTCTGCATGGCCATGTGGAGGGGAGGGAGACCTGCAGGAGTCACTAGAGAAGCGGGGAAAGGAAGGGCCTTAAGAACACAGTCTTCCACAAGAGAACCCCAGGAGGGTCCTTTCTAGACTGGGTCAACCCATTCGGGGCAGAGAGACACCTGTGTGGCGAGGTGGCCGAAGCAATCCATTTGGGGCTGAAACACTCAGCTTGGCTCAGGCTCCTGCCATGCCTTAACCAAGGCTCGTCACCTCTCTGAGCCCCCTCCTCCTGAGCTGCAAAATGAGGAGCTAATCCCACCTGTAGTACTATGTGGAGCCTCACAGGAAGGAAAGTCTTGGCAAATTAGGAGGGGCTGCGTGGGTGTCAGCCAATCCTGCTCTGACAGCCTTGAATGGGCAGCCAGTGCAAAACTTACCAGCTCAGAGCTGCCTGGCGGGCAGGGCAAGCCCTCCTGGACAGCTCCGTCCCCTTGCCACAACGCTACCGGCCCAACGGAATCCATGTGGCTCCACAATGGGGGGTGGCCACCTAAGAGAGGAAAGAGAGAGCCCAAGTGAACCACTTACTTTATAGGCCCTGGGAGGCCATGACCCAGACCCGTAACTTTCTTCCTTCTGAAGGGGACCAGGAAGGAAGCTATGGACAGAGCTCAGAACCTCTGACCAGCAAAGATCCTCAGTCCCCAACCAGAAGGCCCTCATTTTCCAGGAGGATCTGTAATGAGAGGGCAGCGGGAAGGCTGACTTCTATCCCTAAAGCCGTTCACTCCTGTCCTTCATTCACATTTACCAGTCCTGATGCATACTTGCTGGAAGCTGGAGTACAGAGGAAGGCGACAGAGGCCCCACCCTCAGGGACCTCACAGCCGGACCAGCAGTCACAGTAGGGCTGACACAGGCAGTTGGCGAGATGGGTACACTGCAGTGCTTGGGAGTTCAGGGACGTGCTAGAGCATTGGGCACAAAGGGTGTGAGGTAAGAAGGGGCCAAAGATGCAGACGGCCTTTATGCCAAGCCGAGGTGCATGGATTTCTCTCTGACGGGCGATGGGGACAGGGGTGGGTCTGTGCTTCAGAAAGGGTTCCCACTAGTGGCACAAACTTTGGGCAAGTCATTGATGACTTCTTTGAATTTCAGTTCTCCTTCTGTAACACAGGAGGAAATAATGTCTGCCTCCACAGGTTGTTGTGAGAATTAAGTGGAACCACACCTGGGTACATGCTTTGGGAAATGTAAGGTGCAAGAACGTCAGCTCCTGGCAGGGCCTGGAAGGAGCAGCGATGCAGAACTGAAAGGACCCTGTGCCCAGAGCCACTGCCCCGGGTCCGTCTCAGGGCCTGATTTCCTTCTGCCAAATGCGGACCAACATAGGTCAAAGGGCGGAAATGAGAAGACAAGAGCAACAAAAGCTTGCTCAGTGTCTTCAGATGTATTTAGCTGAATCTGAGTGGAAAGTCTTTGAGCCTCAATTTCCTCTTCTAGAACAGGACAAAAATTCAGTTCTTGTGAGGATTAAAGGAGTTAATGATTCTGAAAGTCCTTGCACCCTGGAAAGGACTGTAGAAATGTCAGGTGTTGTGCTCACTCAAGCTAGAGGTGGTATTGCTGTTCCAGGAGGTTCCTGAGGGAGCCTTCAGGGATCCAGGTGCCCTTCAGGGGTGAAGGAAAAGGGAAATGCAGCGGAGGACCCAAGATTGGCAGGAGGCATCTGTCCACCGAAGCACTCTGCCTCCCCTCCTGGAACAGCAAATGCAGGAAAGGTACCTTCCCACCCTGCAGCTCCTCCCCACCTTCTACCCCATCACTCCCATGAACTTGGCCTCCTCTAGTCACCTGTGATCTCCTGACCTCCCTGTCCCAGCCTTTTCCTCAGTCCCCACCTGCACTGCCCTCTCTTAGGCATGCAAAGCCACCAGCATTCTCTTCACTGCAAAATCCTCTTGTCCCTTCAACAACCGGTCTCTCCTGGGCCTCCTTGCTGAGTCTCTTGTAGTTTTCGTAACTCCTTCTCCCCTCTTGTCTTAAACAACGGGCTCCCGGGTTTCTGACAGCTCTCCCTTCCACATTCTCTTTATCTCCTAGTCCCCAAGATTTGATTAAAACCTCTGTGTGAGGACTCCCAAAATACCTGTCCTGAGCCAAATCCCAAATTCCAGTGGTCTGTTAGACTTCATGACATGGATGCTGGAGAGTCTCCTCACACTCAACAGTCAAAGCCACATTCATTTTCTCCTTCACTTTTGCCCACGACTCCTCCTGTGCCCCAGCTTGGCTGGAGGCCTCAGGGCTGTTCCCTCACACTCCCCAGGTCGCCTGACCCTCGCCTCCTCCGTGCAGCGTTCTCAGGCAGACAGAACTGAGAGCAGAAAGCGCTCTCCCGTGTGTCCCCTCCTCCGGTGCCCACTGCCACTGCCCGAGAACTTCCTCCCATCTGATTATACCAACAGCCTCCTGACTGATACTTCTGCAGTGGGTCCACCTCCCACCCGCCCCCACACGCTCTCAACACGTCAGCAACACTGCTGAAACAGACCTCATCATGTCATTCCCCAGCTGTAGCTCCCCTAAGAAAGAAACCGTCGCATTGTGATGGCTCCCACTGTAGACAAAAAAAAAAAAAAAAAGTCCAAAATTCCTTATTGTGGCATTGCAGGCCCCTCACGCTGTCCTCAATCCAAGCTTCCTCTCGCTACTTCTCTTCATACTCCAGCCACGCTGACTACAAGCTTCGCCCTATCTCCTGCTGTCCCTGAGTTGGAACCGCCGTCGTCTGGGTCATCTTTGCATCTTCAATGCCCAGCACAGGGGTTCAGCATAGGTAGGTGCTAATACAGCTTTGTAAAATTGAGGGGAGGAGTCTTATTCAGAGAACCAAGAAATCAGTTTCTAATCCATCTCCCCGGAGTCACATACATCTACACTCGGTTTCTAAATCTGGCAAATGGGAATGTTAGTTCCACATACATTGCAGGTCTATTTCAAAGATAAGATGGGGCAACTGAGACAGTTACCTTTGGAAAGGGCCAAGGGGTACACATGTAGTGAGATTACACTCTCTTTTCAAGCACCGGCTAGCCCATTCATTCATTCATTCATTCACTCACTCACTCTCTTCTCCTTTCCCTCTTTTATTTGACATTTATTCAGCACTTCTACATGCCAGGGACCGTGAAACTTCCCCCAAGAAACCCCAGTATTTATACTCTCGGTAAATGTATTCACGTCCGTCTTCTCCAGCTGAAAGTCTTTGTGGGGAGGCACGTGACTCCCATATCACTAGCTCTGAAGAGCCCAGCCCGGGGTCTGCACACATTTGAAGAACTGTGGGCCTCTTGGCTTCCCTCAGCTGAGTCAGCTATATGGAGTGAGCCTTCCTTCAGGAAGGCATGCTAGGGATGCTTGCTAGGGAGGGAGTCACCACCGAGGACCAGCGGCTCGTTCCAGCCTCCGTTCCTCCAGCATGGGTCAAGCAGGAGAGGCGAGACGAGGGCTGGGCTGCGGCAAGCGGGAACTAGACAGAGGAGGAGGCTCTTACCAGGCGAAGCAGCGTTGGTCACTCTCCTCAGGCCTGAGCTCTTTTCTCTCAGTATGAGGTATCCCACTGACCTGGTTTGCACGCAAAAAGTGAAACTCACAAGTGACCCGAGTTATACTGCCCCCAAGCTCCACCCTCTTACTAGACACCAGCTAATTCAGGAAGGTGCACTTCCTTCTGAGTCCGGCCTAAGAGGAACCCGGGTAGGCAGGGCCATGGTGCAAACTTAAGCAAGATGACCGCAGGAAGGTGAAGTCCTGAACTGCGCCAAGGGCCCTGGGACACCCCCTCCGCAATGCTGGGAGCTCCATCCCTTTTACAAACACTCAAAGTCTGAGTTTTGAGGTGGTGTTTCACCCTTGGAAAGGAGATGGGAGAGGGAGGGCTAGCCTGGGAGATAAGCATTCCAGTGGACAATGTTGCATAAGTGGAAACACTAATGAGTAATAGACAATGGGGTCACACGAGAGGAAGAGACTAACTGTACCCTCGTTAGCTGAGGAAGCTGAGCCTTGAAGAAAGAACAGCAGTGTGCTGGCAGAGATGGTGCTTGGCAGAGAGGGGCACGGCCAACATCATGCAGCATAAGGCACCTTCATGGAACGGGGTGCAGCTCCAAGGGCCTAAGAAGGAAACACGTAGGTGGGGTACATGGTGGGAGAGGCAGCAGCCAGACTGGAGTCTGTCAGCCAAGGGGGGAGAGCAAGTTTACAATACGGGTCTTCTCTCCTGGAAGGGGAAGGGGTCTTGGGCTGCAGTGCAGCTGTTGGCTGCCAAGCTGGTTTTCCCCCGAACTAATTTTCTTGCATGCACAGAACCATGGCTCACCACCGTGCTCACTGCTATGGTCTGAATGTTTGCGTCCCCCCAAAATTCATGTTGAAAACCTAATGCCCAAGGTGATGGTATTGGTATTAGGAGGTGGGGCCTTTGGGAGGGGATTAGGTCATGAGGTCAGAGCCCTCATGAATGGGGTTAGTCTCCTCATAAAAGAGGCTCCAGAAGACTCTTCCCCCCTTTCTGCCACATGAGGACACAATCAGCGGTCTGCAACCAGAAAACAGCCCTCAGCCGACTGATCTCAGCCTCCAGGATCCAGGACTGTGAGGAATACATTTCTGCTGTTTGTAAGCCGCCCCGTCTGTGGTGCCTTGTTATAGCAGCCTGAGCAGACTGAGACACCCACCACGGTAGACTAGAAGTACTGCACTAATTTTCATTTCAGGGCAACTGGTGGGCAGACACTTTAAAACTTCAGGCTACCTCATCAGCAGTAACCCTTATCCACAGATAGTACATGACCTCCCTGTGATACCAGGATGGAGACCAGGGATGTGAGCTCTGGTGTCAGATGTGGTGTGACTGGCTGGGCCTGGAAACATGCCAGATGTCAGCCCTGCAGCACAAGTCACTGGGTACCAATCAGGCATGTTGGCTCTGAAAGGCGGCGGGGGGGGGGGTGGGCAGGACAGAGTGACCGTCACCCACAACATAGCATCCTACCTAGCCTCGAGTCGCAGTCTCTCTCAACTTGGTTCAGTTGGGAGAGGAGAATATGGAAGTGAATGTGCAAGGCCCAGCTGTGATTCATGCTGACGACCAGCCTGCAGTCTCCTGAGCCAGTGAGATACGCCCCCAACAAGGAACGTCAGGGCTCCTTGTCTGTTTCTGCAAGTCTTATGTTCATTTCCCCAGGAGCAGGGGTCCTGGCACCCTAGGCCGAGTGTCAGGGAAGGGCTGTGTCAGGGAGGAGGGAGGAGGCAGCCGGCCCTGACCCTGAGCAGCTGTGAGAGCCCTCGCTGTAGCAGAGGCACGGCAGTTCTCTTCAGACACCAGATGGCCACCGACGAACAAGAAGGACAAACACTGACAAGGCTCCCTCACAGCCCCTTAGTGCCAATCACCAGCTGTCCAGAAGGAACTAAGGAATGGGGTGACGCAGTCAGCTGGAGGAAAGGCGGGCCAAGCAAGAGTGCCACTGCTGGGCTGGGAGCCAGGCCCTCCCTGCTCTGAGCTGTTCCCAGGTTTGCTTCCCAGCAGGCAGTGCCCAGCAGCAAGGCACACCAGCCCTCAATAAGCTCCCCCTTGCCCCCGTGGCCTCTCACTCTGAAGCGCCTTGCAGCTCTCCTGTACCCATCACGCTGCTTTACTGCTAAGTCTTTGTTCATGCTGATCTGTCTGGGAGGACTCCCCCTTTGCCCTCTCCAGCCCTTTCACCGTTAAATTACACCTCAATCTTTACCGATGCTGGGGAGCCTCCTGATACGCTCCTCCTGGCCCGGACCCCAGCTGGGTGTGGCCTCTTGATCCCCTAGTGTCTTGGACTTTCTTCCACCATTGCATTGACAAGTCTATTAAAAATTACTTTCAGTGTTTGTCTTCCCCCACTGTATTATGGGCTCCCACAAGCATGCTTCTTACTCACCTCTGGAGGCGCTGGGCCCATTTCTAGACCTGACGTGGAATAGGTCTCAGTTAATTTTTGTCAAATTGGAAGAGCCCATAACCTCAATAGTCCAGGGCTTTTGAAACTGAGAGAAAATCTCTTCCTGCCTTCCTGGTGTATATGGCTTCAGCAGCCTTTCTACTCTGGGTGTTTACACGCTTCCATCTTCCCACTGGCACTACCTGTCTTCCCCTCACCCCAATTCCCATCTGCTAAATCAACTTAGGGTCAAAGCTGCCCAGCCTCACAGGTGACAAAGAACCCATCCAAACCTGCAATTTCCATTGAGTTTTGAGTTGAGGGGCGGCAGGCGCTGCCACGGTGTAGGAGAGAGCGCATTAGCTCTGTTGTCCGCTCCAGATCCAAATCCCATGCCATTTACCAGCTGTAGGACCTCAGGCAAATTTCTTCACTTCTCTGAGCCCCCGTTTTCCACGTATAAAACATGGAGACTAATTTCTCCATAGGATATGCCTTAGGTTGGGTTCCCCCCAAATCAGATCAAATTTCAGTGCAAATAGTTTAATTGGGAAGCGATCCTGGCCAGGGCTGCGATTAGGGTGATGCATGTGAGGTGCCCTGCTGTAAAATGTAAAGAGGCCCTCAGGTTCATGCAAGTGCCCCTCACCGTAGACCCAGCCCTTACCCAGGAAGCACTGACAGGGCAGTTGGAAGTGCGGTTGGAAGCCAAAGGACCATATGTAATTAGTTGCTGCTGGGAGCTAAACCCCACAGAGGAACTCTGGGAGACAGGTAGAATGCACCCACCTGAGAGGTGAGGAAGCGGGGGTATTTATCATCCAACTTCCATCTTTCACTAGTTGAGGGATGCTTCAGGGACCCTAACTCCCTGGCACTCCCAGCCTACGCCACACAAGCCTGGAGAAGTGCTAAGGCAGCGTGGCAGGCTCTTGCAATAGGTCCCTGTGGGGTATGTGACAGAATGGCAAGTGCCCAGAGGAAATGGGCCGGGCACTGCCTCTGCCAGAGGGGCTGTCGCAAGGGTGAAAGGAAGGAACAACCACAATACCTAACACAGAGAAGTCCCCTTCTCTGTCTCAATTTATGGCAATCGCTTGTGAAGTTCATGGAGCTTCCCAGCTCTCCATGAGTCAACACTACCGGCAGAACAGTTGCTTCCCATCTTTTGGAAGAAGAAAACCAACCAACCAAAACCCCAGGGTCCCCAGGAGAGCTCCAAAGGCCCGGGGCCTGGGCTGCAGAAAGCTCGTGACTGAAGGAGCTAAGGTAGTTGAGGGCTTACTCCTGAGAACTGTTTCCCCTGCGTCTGCACCCACCGCTCTCTGGCTTCTCCTCACTGTAACACTACTTATGACATACAAAACGGGCATCACGTTAGTAACAACTGCTGCCACTTACTCATCATCCTGTGACAGGTACTGTGCCTTATACACATTATCATAATCCTGAGAACCCTGCATGATTTTCCCCATTTTACAGACAAGGAAACTAGGTCTCAGAGAGGTTAACTTGTATCAGCAGGGGGTTCAGACTCAGGTTGAGATCCTCTTTCCACTGACTTTGTCTCTTCACTGTCTCCGCAACGCCCCTCCCACAGGACCACCGGCAGGGGAGGGGAGGGGAGAAGACAAACTTGACCAAAGACTGGGGTGCAGGGAGGGGCACTGGGGAGGTGGCTGTACACACACACGCGCGCACGTTCTCTCTCTCTCTCTCTCTCTCTCTCTCTCTCTCTCTCTCTCTCCCCCCATTAGCTAACAAATTACCTGTTGTTCTGGGTCCTGCTGATCCACACCCTCCTTCAACAATCTGCTACTGACCCATGTTCTAGGGAGACTGCTCAATTTGAAGCTAAATAATTCACTTTGTAGAATCAGCCCTTTCCCTTTTCTTATCTTCAGGCAGAGAGAAACATACTCTCTCATTTGTAGAGCTCTACCTCCAATAAATTACCATTTAATGAGAAGACTAGTGAGAGTTAAGCTGATGGGACATAACTGATAAGCTAATTTTCATTAGAAGGAAAACAGGAAAATAATCAATACTAGAGTCAAAATACAGCACTTTCTTTAGGATTGAAGAGGAGGGCCACTGTGGTGTCACTGCCATGGACAAAAACCGGCTTTATTTGTTCCTCTCAGCCTTTGTTTCCTCGTCTGACAATTGGGAAGGATAATACCCACCTCATAGGTCAGACCTGTGAGGATTCAATGAAGGTGCATACATTGCCCAAACCACAGTCGTTGCTCAAAAAATAACAGGTATGGCTTATGTGATGTAACTTCGGACTTGATAGACCAGAAGTTAGGAGTGAGTGGTGCCTGTTATCCACCCCAGGAACCTTTCCTGGTCAGCAACCAGCTCCCATAGTCTTTCATTACATCTTCTCACGGTCTAGGCCGAGGACAGCTTTCTGAACACCCTGTGTGCTCCTTGCCCTCGGGAAGCCACTTCTGCCATTTGGCAGCTTTGTTCTGCACGGGAAGCTCCTGGGCAATGTGCTGGAGAATGTGCACTCTAGTCCTACGGTGCTAAAACAGAGCCTATTTCCTGTGGCTTCTAGGACCTCTCACAGTAAGAGAACTAATCTCAGTTTTAACAGATGAATATTCCTGGCACCCCCACTGGCTAATCTAGGAAGGAAAAAATAATTGTACAGGAACTAATATAACAGGGTGTTTGCTGAGAAATTCTTGGGAAGAATGGCAGGACACATCCCTCAGAGGTCTTATGCTCTGGGTGGGACAGCAAAATGAAGTGACAGGTGACTAAATGGTAGGAGTATCAGAAAAAGAAGTAGGACTCAATGCCCTGGCACCTTCCAGAATGGTGTCAGAAAAGGTCACGGGAGTAACCACACAGTGTTTGGAACTGTGCACTACACATTCAGTGAATACAGGCAGTATATCAAAGACCAGTAACAAAATTCATTCAGAAACATGTCATTTATGAGCGTGAGAACTAGCTCCACAATTAAAATATCCCCACCCGAAACCCTGTAACACAGAGGAAAGAAAGGAAAATCTCCGTCGTACTGAAATAAGATTTCATACAAACATAGATAAATATATTTAAATTTTCTTTTAACTATAAGCGAATTCAAACAGGCTGTTATAAAACAGAATATTATACACGGTTGTCTGTATAAATCATAGAAAACATAAAAACCAGAATGCTGGGTAGGTGCTGGTGGTGGAAACTGCAGGGCCAAACTTTCTCAACAAGGAACTGGGGTCACTAAGGCTTAATGAACATGGCCCACGCCTGGTGCTCAACTGGTTTTGTCAACCTTCGGACCCTGGAAACTCAGAATTTTCTCTTTTTTCCTCTGCCTGCTTTGGTCCGTGTCCGGCTGCCAGGCCGGACAGTAAACTGCTTTTTAAAGTCCACTAAGCAATCTGTAGCTTCTGAAATGGAAACAAAAGATTTGATGGGAGATTCATTTAAGTCGAGATGTGCAAGGGAACTCTGCATCTCTCTGCTGCAGCCTGCCTCTTCTGTCCCTGGTGAGGGTACCCTAGAGAGAAGAGGAAAAATGCATCATGCGTTGTACTGGGGGCTTTTACATACCTCAAGTCATATAACCTTGACTTGAGGTTATAGTCATCCAACCTGAGAAGTCATCCAATCTGAGAAGTACTATCGTTCCGCTTTCACAGATGAGGACATTGGGAAAATTGTACACCTCAAGCCCACAGTTGGACAGAGAATGAGGATTCAGACCCCAACTCCCAAGCTGCTTAAAATCCAAGTCAGAAGACCAAGGCTGGGTGGGGGTGGGGAGGTGGGGAGGAATAAGACACAGCTTTGGCTCTGCTTCTTTTAACACCATGTGTGAACTGAGCTAGCTGGCCATTCAATTCTTAGCTCAGATACATGAGGGTCACAGAGTTTCACAGAGAGAGGTCACACAGTTCCACAGTGATTTCTACCTTCAACAGTTTGAATATCACATTATACACAAAACCCAGGACTAGGCCTGCACTTTTCTAGAACTGCTGACAGCCACACTTCAACGTATCCCCCATTCACCTGAAGGCCACTGTTTCTGAAGACTTGGCCTTTACCTCCGCATCTGTGACAGGAGAGAAAAGGAATAATGTCGTTAGCAGTGTTGTCATCAAACCACCTCTCACTGATCCTGTGCTTCCTGTGCTCTGGGCCCTGCTTTTCGTCAGGCTTGTCCACGCAGCTCTATTCCCCAACCCCAGACCAATGGAATGTGAGCATTTAGCATCTAACAGACTCAGCCGCATAAGTGCTGAGGTGAATGCTTTTCAGTGAACAACCTCTGAATAAATCTACTTCGAATCTGGACTTGAGGAACAAGGAGTTGCCAAGGGAAACCTGGCACCTGCAGAGATTCACAACCTACTAATCTAGAGGCAATAGGACATGGGGCTCAGAGAGGCTGCCTTTTTACAGTCATCAGAAAGGCTTAAGGAAAAGCTCCTTTCCATCTGCATCTAGTGAACTTTAACAATAGCAACAAATAACAACCACAGTAATGATAGCAGCTAACATTTATCAAGAGCCTACTTATGCCAGGAAATATGTTTGGAGCTTTACCAGATATAGTCCTTACACTTTACAAAGTTGGTATTACTAACTCCATGCAATGCTCCAATCTACTCTACTGTTCCCTAACTCCTAGGCACAAAGAGACAGAGTTACTTCCTTCAATCCCTCAGGAGCACAGGTTGGACACTAAGCTAAAGGTAACACATGAATGACGCACAAAACATTAGGAGGCAGTAAAACCTGCATGCCTGATTTTCCATGCCTGTTCCTTTAGAAGGTATTTGGGGTTTGGGTTATTCCCGTGATTTAGAAATGGTTTTTCCCAATTCTACAGGTAGTCCTGCAAGTTTAGGCTTTATGAAGCCTGAAATGAAACGCATTGTGAATAAGATAGGGTATCTCCCATTTTCCTTAGGGAGAGATTACCTAGACCGAGTCTCCAAGGTCAAATGTACACCCACATAACTCCAACAAATAGGGAGTTGGCAGTGGTTCTTTTCACTGAAAGGCTTTAGGCAAAGGCCCAGAAAACTGGTCTGGGGGTCCTCACCTGCAGTCTTGTGCTCAGATTGTTCCAAGAGACTGAGGAGTCGACCTTCATTGCGGCCTTTTCCCTGTGACAGAGATAAATAGATGAAAGGGTTACCTCTTGGCAGAGAATCTAAAATACCACTTCCTTAGCCCAGATCACACCTGTCTCCAGGACCAAGAGGTGTGGAGGCACACCTCTAGGAAAGTCTTTTGCTTTCTAATAAATGAGGGTACACAAGCAAAAAAGCAAACTGTGATGAAGAGATACATCTTTATGCCAAGAATATTATCCAAGAATGAATAACAGAGTGAAGACAAATTATTCCACCAAGATCATATTACAGAACAGTAGCCTTTGACCTATGATAGATTTGGAGTGATCTAAAGTAGAAAACAACAGTTTCAAGGTAGCTCTAGGGTTAGTGATACCAGAAGAATAAACTGGCTCTACGGCATAAGCACATACCTCTAAAATCCAACTCCAAATCACCACCTCAAAATCACCCCACTCGGGGGTCTCTTTCTTGTGTCATGACAGATAATGGCTTCTCCATCTTAGCATACAGTGATTTTTATGTGAGTAAGTCTAGAATATGGAGCTGCTGTTTTATTTTTGATCTCTAAGCCAAGACTTACTCTTCCTAATCTCTAATCACAAAGCCCAGAAAGAACATCCATCTTTCCAGTGACCCAACCCCACAGTTTCCTAAGGCCAGGCACACAAAGCATCCAACAAAGTTGGTCTTGAAGACTGGCGGTTGGATATATGATTGGATATCCTTTCTGGAAAGCAATTTGGCAGTATGTTTCAAGAGGTTTTTAAATGTTTATATCCATTGCCCTAAGGGGAAATTTATTCTAAGGAAATAATCAGTGGTACAAAGACTAACTGTTTTAAACAGTCTTATAATACAGAAGAAGTGGAAAGTACCTGGATGTTCAATAATATAAGAATGGTTAAGTGACTTGTGATGTAAACATTAAGAGTAATTTAAAAAAAATAGTTTAAAAATAAACCAAGGAAGGTATTTATGCTACAATGTTATGTGTATACACACATGTACAATATGGTGTCAACTACATTAAAAATGCATAGAAAACACAACTGGAAGAAAATAAATAGGCCAAAATACTAAAAGTTATCATTGAGTAGCTAAATTATGATTGATAATTTCTCAATTCTTCATACGTTTTTTTAAACTTCCCGTATTTTCTACAATGAGCATATATTTTTTTATTTAAAAAAACACTAATTTTAAGAAGCATAAATCTTGTTTCAAGATAAACAGAAGAAGAGGGAGGACAAGCAGGGAGAAAAAAAGCCCAGGACAAAGCTGCGGAGGGTCAGGTGGCCTTCCCTAAAGCACTGCACACATACCTTTGGGTTCCTCGGCCGCTGCTGCCATTTCGCCTCCGCGTCTGAGCATCCTCTCTCACTCTCTTCAGGCCCATCTCTTTGGTCACGCCTTGCAAGCTGGAGACAGGACTCTACATGACACTGGTATTCTTTGAATGGGACCAGGGATTTACAGAGATAACACTTCTCATTCCTAGCCAATCAGAAGGAAGAAAAAGCAGTTTTAAAATTTGCTTTTGCCGCTGGGCTCCTGGATAAGTCTCAAATTGTGTTTTTACGTCTCAAAGTTATTCTGCTGAGAAGGCATGTCAACCAATGCAGACTCGCTCAGTGGGACCGCCAATAAAACTAACCCAACGCCAATCAAAAGGACTGAGTGATTAGCGGTTTTCCCCGGCTGATTCTCTGTACCCTGCTGTTGCAGCAGTGAGATGGTAATGAAATCAGCTCTTTTAACTATCACAAACAACGCTGTCTGCTCTTTAGACATAAAATATCTGTCAAACTCATCTGAAATTAAGTGTAATAGTTTTTTCAAAGGGAAGTTAAAATTTAGACAGAAAAGGGAGCACCAAGAGCATTAAATCAAGATAACAATTTTGCCAGGGTGGATGAACTTGTCTGATTAGTAAGTCAAATCCATCCATATGCCAACTTCCTTAATTCTACAACCTGCAGCATTAACTAGGAAGTTACAAAAGCATGTGGTTCTGCCAGAGGCTTCTCCGTAATTTTATACACATAGTTATTTTTATCTTTTTATAACAGTTGAGTTTGTGGAAAGAGGAAATTGTCCTTGAGGTAAGGTTTATTGGACATTGGTGAAAATGGAATGGTGGGAGACAAAGGAAGAAAATGAGTATTTATTAAGTATTTCCTCTGTGGTGAGAACTGGTGACAACTGGCTGTGCCAGTTCTGACCACATGACCTTAACCAATTATAATTTCTCTTTAATTCTTTAAACACTATTTCTCAATTAATTCTTTAGCCCTATTAGGAAGATACTATTCTCCTCAAGGTCCTATAGCTAATAATTGTCAGAAGCCATGTCTGATCACCTTAGTTTTAAGAAGCTGAAGAAAACTTTCCAAAGTTTGCTATCTTAGACTTCTCTCTCTGGCTGGTACTATTCAATCACTACAGCAAGAGAGATTTGGATTAGCGCTAAGAAAAAATTTCTCTGGAGGTTTTTAAAATAGAAGAAGTAAGTTTCTTAAGTACTTAATCATCTGAGAGAATGCAAGCAAAACTCTACTTTATGAGAAAAGCTAGAGCAGTGTAGCTTTCAAGGTTTATCAACGAATATAAAAAGCATTTATTAACGCCCTCCTACATGAGAGACGCAGCACTGGCAGGAGCTTAAGTCAGATAGGCTGTGCCAGTTCTGACCACATGACCTTAACCAATTATAATTTCTCTTCAGTTTCTCTATTTTTAAAAAAAAGGAAAAAAAAGTAACTACCTTACCAGCTATTGTGAGAATTACATAGTAAATAAAGCACATAGCACAATGGCTGGTATATAGTATTAGGTGCTCAACAAATAACTATAATTGTTACTGCTGTCTCAGATACGTTTTATTAGATTGCCGGGGAATAAAGCATGAATGAAGGCAAGTATCTGCCTTCAAATAACTAACAGCCTAGCCAGGGAAACAGAAATGTCCAAAAGAAACAAAAATAATTACTGCAGTACACTGTGATGAATCCAGTCCTAGAGGAATGTCTACATGACAGCAGGATTCCAAAAGAAGCAAGTGATCAGGACTGCTCAACTGGATTACAGAAGACAATTCTAAAATTTAAGGTCTAAGATCTGTGTTTCAAAGATAAATGTTTCCACCTAGTGACTAACTGCTCTAAGGTACTGTTGGTAAATAAAGTCTGCACTTTCGGGAGGCAGCACTTAAGCCTGACCCTCCCAGGCCCCCTACAATGTGCTTTCTTAGTCAAGCCACAACCCACAACCCAAGGAAGTTTCTATATTACCCAACTTTTTGCAATTCAGCTTCTGTACCACTACGTCGCAAAATAGCTCACTGCTTCCCAAAAGCACCAAACACCAATATGCAAATTCAAAGAAAAAGTTTTTAAATTTCAACATCAATTTTATTATAGCCAAAACAGTGGGATTAACTCTACATAATAAACTATTACATACACACAAAGTTATAGGGAATAAAGTTTATTTTGGCAACTAGTGTTAACCAAAATTAAAGTTGCATACGTTAGTAACATAACCCAACATCCTTCATTTGGTGTAAGTGTGACACATTTTCCTGCTTTCCTGTGTTCTGCTAAATCACCATAAGCTAAACTGCTTTATGAAACTAGCATGTTGAAATTTAGCTTTCCTTTTTTTGCTTATACTCTGATTCCAAAGCTAACAGCAATGTGGAAGTGGAATGGACAGCAGGACTTTTTAGGGTAATAAAAAGGGATATACAGAGGCCACCTACACTGACATAAACTGGGAATAAGAAAAAGAAACTAAGGCATCCAAGCATCAAAGTGATTGGCAGGCCAAAGAAACCCAAGAGAGGTGAGGGAGGAATTAGTCACTTTATTTGGTCCAAGCAATGGTCCACCAAACAAGAGGAACTCTTGGGGTGGCCGGATGGCTCAGTTGGTTAGAGCACGAGCTCTGAACAACAGGGTCACTGGTTCAATTCCCACATGGGCCAGTGAGCTGCGCCCTCCACAACTAGACTGAAGGACAACTGCTTGGAGAAACACACTGCCCCCCAATATTCCCCAATAAAATGTATAACAAACAAACAAACAAACGACACAAACCAAGAGGAACTCTGAACACCGCGTACTTGCTTACTTGTCAATGCCCAGGAAAGCCTGGGCCGCGGGCCCCCTGGCGCTCTTCTCCTTGGCCTCTTTTTGTCTCCGAGTCAACACTTGCAACAACAACAAAACAAAAACAAAAAAAGAAGAAGAAAAACTGTTAGGTAGACTCTGAATATAAAAGACAAAATGTATAGGAAGAAGCAAAGTTTAAAATCCGATTCCACCGGGAGACGTGCACCGAGAAGCCTCAGCCTTTCTAATAGAGTACCGCCTGTGATGAATGTACTAACCTGCCGACCACAACACATGCCCGTATTTGCTAATGAGATCTATTCATCCGCTAAAGACCTCGTCCACACCAAGAAACGCCTTTGTGTACTACCCCAACCTGCAGCCCTCGAGGGAGGGCTTTCTACTTTCCCAATTAAAATTCTGATTGGTGTGACCACATCCCAACGAGGCGCTCTGTGAGACACAGTAATAGTAGCCACACTGAGTGCCCACATTATCTCCAATCTTTACAAAACTCTGCAAAGTGTTCCATTTACAAGTGAGGACACTGGAACTGAGAACAGTAAACACAACCAGCCTTTTCCACTGCACCAACCACCTCCCAATTCTAGATGGGTATATAGACACCTTTGGTCCCGGTGGCATACAAATACTTTATCTTATACCAAAAGGCATCTGTTTATAAAATCATTGTCTCTTAAAAGATCTTGGAGGTTATTTAACCAACTGTTTTCCCATCTTCATTCTTTGCAGTAACAAGAAAAACTGTGACCATCTCATTTCAAATCTTGCCTTCTTCCCTCTTGACACTTGAAATTCTCATGACAGAGAATTTAGGAAAGTTATTAGTTCACAAAATAATTGAGACTGTGAAGCATTTATCTAGTCCAGGGGTGTCCAAACTGCGGCCCGCGGGCCAACTGCAGCCTGCAATCCATTGTTAATTGGCCCGCAGCAAATTCCAAAAATATATTTAGTTTACTTAAATAAGCCAGGTGAGGCAACACGTACTTCACCGCGAGTGAGTGGCCCGGCTGTGTGCGTATTTTACCGCATATGGCCCTTGGTGAAAAACGTTGAAAAAAGTTTGGACACCCCTGATCTAGTCCAAGGGTCAGTAAACTTTCTGTAAAGGGTCAGACAGTAAACACGTTAGGCTTGGCAGGCCATCTGGTCTCTGTCACCACCAGTGAACTCTGCACTGTGGCAGAAATGCAGCCATAAACGATACATAAATAACTGGGTGTGGTGTGTTCCAATAAAACTTACTGAAACAAACAAACAGATTTCTGGCTGGATTTGGCTCCCAGCTACCATAGTGTTTGCCTACCCTCTAGTCCAACCTCCCACTCATAAAAAAATGCCTTCTGTGAGTATCCCTGACAAGTAATCACACAGTTTTCAATCTGACTATCCACTCACTAAGGGGAATTCTCGTCCTCCTAGGGAAACCCATTTTACTGCTCCACCACAACCTGGCTCAGTCTGCACTTACTAGAGGCTCTATGACTATGTTTGCCCCCCTTTTTCACAGGTCAACTCTAACACTTAAGTGCATTACAATCTTGGATTGACTCAGTTCTCTTCCCTACTGAAATGTAACGTCCTTCAAAACAGCGACTGTATCTAGTCATTAAACCAATCTCGAATGCGACTTGGGTTGCAGAACCTTTTGAGTGCCTAGGTTAGTTCTAATCCTTGTAACAATCCTCCAGATCGGTATTATTATTCTGCCCTGTTTTAAAGGTATGGCAACAAACAGAGGAATTGACTTCGCCAAGTTCCCACAACTGGTAAGTAGTAGAACCCAGGATACAATTTATATCTGTCTGATTTCTATACCCATGTTTTACCTTCCTAGTTAACTTCCTCTACACACACCCCAATTTCTGTCTCTCTTTATATGTGTGGCACCCCAAAGTAGACCCAATACTCAACAAGCAATCTAACCAGTAAAGAGATCATAAGAACCATAAACTACCCCACCTAGACCCAATCTACTAACTTAGCCGAGGCTGTTTGCTTTACTGCCAATCCTGGTATACCGTTGGTTTAAATTGAGCTTAAAGGTAATTAAGGTCCATCCCCTACCCTCCCAAATCATTTTCAAACAAAATGTTATCAAGACAGGTCTCCTAATTCTATACTTGGGTAACTAGGCTGTTGGGTATTTTCCCCCTTTAAACACAGGACTTTGTATTTCTCCCCGTTTCCAGGTGAACATTCAGTCTGTTCAGATGATCTGCAGTCTTGAGCCTGTCATCTGATGTTATTAGCTCTCTTTTCCAGCTTCGTGTCATGTGAATATATGACAAGCGTACTTTCTACATCTTCATCCAAGTCACTGGAGGGAAAAGTGGTTGTAAAGAACATGGCAAAGGACAGAAAACTGTGGCATGTTACCAGAGCAACCTGTCTTCTTCCCTCTGGTCCCAGTCTCCTTTAAATACTTCATCAAGCAAATATTTATAGAGAATCTTCAATGTGCAAGTAATTTGGGGAGACACAGGAAATTGTGAGGCAGGGTCCTTGCTCTTACGGAGCTTACAATTTACAAAGGGAGACAGCACATACACTCGAATAATACCAGGTATTACCAGGTATTACCAAGTGGCACCCCAAAGTAGATACCAAGTGTATCTACTGTACACTTGTAATACCAAGTGTAAAGAGATGTGCATAATAAAACAAGATCATACACACAAGCAACTATTAATAGTGTTTGCCTCTGGGGAGGATGGCGTAAGGACTGGAAGAGGAGGGAGGCATATTTTTTACTACATCCTTTTCTGCCCTACTGAATTAAAAATTAAAAGCGGGATAAAAGAGACAATATTATAGAGATAGCAGATAATCTATCTCTAAGCTCCTTCCAACCCAGAGATTTTATAAGTAAAAATAAAGTACTGCAGGAGAAAAACATCCTGGACATAATTGTATAACCGCCTTCAAATCCACCTTCTATTCTATCAGCTAGCCCACATTTCTCCATCTTATGTACTTCATGAGAGATTTTATCTAGTGCCTTGCTGAAATCAATTCTTCAAAGGTTGGCACCTCACAGATTACAGAAAACTTTAAGGGTTGTTTTTTTCTCCCTCTTTCCATTTGTCCCTCATCTTGACTACCAAGTATTTTTCCAAAAGAAATACTTGGAAACCACTCCACAGACAGGGCTAGAAAAAGAATTATTTGCTTCTAGCACTTTATGTATACCTCTACTGCACTTAGCACATTTCTGCTGTTATTTGTTTGTGTCTCTGTCTCCTTTCTATACTGTGCAACTTTCTGAATTCAGAGATTCTGGGTTTTGTTTTGATCTCTTCAGCATCCTTAGCAGAACCTAGCATATATTAAACACTAATAAATATTTCCGAAATTAAATCATAGCAGTGGATTCAAGGGGAAAAAGTAGGTCCTTGTTTTATGAGGGCCTACTCTGTACCAGGGCCTTTATAAACATAATCTCTAATCCTTACAACAAAACCCTGCAAGGCATATATCATTATCTGTATTTTATAGATGAAGAAATATTAAATAACCTGATCAAGATCACAAAGCTAAAACAATAACAAAACAGCCGCCATCATGGCACCAGGAATGCAATACAAGTCTGACTTGAAAGAAGCTTATGTCCTTCTACAAGAGCAGACTGCCTCTGCTGAGAAATAAGAAAGTAAAGGATGAGAAGAGAAAAAGTGGTAAGTGGTGAGTGACTGGCAGGTGGAAAAGAATCTGAGGGGAGAGACTTGGCAGATGGGTGGGACTTATACGCTAATTCTATTATTAAATGTTATGATTGTGGTGTACTGGGCTGGGCCTTGCAGTTAAGTTTTTCCTTTGAAACCTACTGCCCCTGCAAAGGACCAGAAAAGTGTAAATTGTTCTAAAGGAGTCTCCAACTCCAGTTTTATGAGGGTTGAGACAGCCATTTCAACTAGCTGCAGGCAGAGACTTCAGCATGAAACTAAAATCCAAAACCCTTACTGGTAGTGACAACAGCCAAAGATTTCAAAAGGAAACAATGGAGTCTGAAGACACCTAGCAGGAAAACAACTACTAGTGTGAGGTAAGTCAAATGGAGGAGAGGAGGGGCATCGCTGAGAGCTGTACAGCCACCTATATAAACCGACGACATGTCTTCAGCCCTTTACATAATGGCTGGAAAACACTCTAAGGAGCTGCGCTTGGGCCCTGTCTTGGCAAAGATACAAGGAGGCAGGAACGCCTCGCAGAAGAGAGTGCACCAACTTCAGACATGGACAAGATGGTATCCAAACTGGGACTCCACTAGCTGTGTCGCCACACGCAAGTTAACTGCTCTAGGTATTGGCTGACTTACCCACAAAACGAGAGGACATAGCATCTACCCTCACGAATTTTGGTAAGGATCACATCAGATAACCCAAATAAGATATGAGTGTCCAGGCCACAGAAAGCATTCAGCAAACCTAAATTATTATTATTATTATTACATAATTGTCATCATTATTCTTCCAGACTTATTTCTTAGCCTTATCCAAACATTTATGCTCATCCTTAGAACAAGCATTTGCCAGCCTGTCGATAATTTGGGTTAGGTCTTAGTCTTAAGTGGTCCCATACTAGTTTGTACAAACAAAATGGACAAATAACCGAAGTATCACAGAACAATTATCAATACTATATAAGCATCAGCACATTTGTTACCAAAATCCAAAGACAAAGCATCAAAAATAAAAACATATGGCCTATAGCCTAATAGCTATGTAGAGTATCAGATGGGTAATAGACTTACTGAGGTTATTACTTTGTGAGCTACATAAATGTCTAATCACTATGTTGTTTCGTACACCTGAAACTGAAAAAAATACATACATACATACACACACACACACATATATATGTGGCCTAGAACTGTTAATAGTGAAAACAATGGCTCCCGGGAAGAGTAGAAATTTTATACACAAAGAGAAATTCGGGAGAATGACAGCGGTTAGTCTCTTCAATTTGTCTCCCGTAACCTGCAAACTGCCTGAGCAGAAAATAGCGGGCGGCCACAGACTTGTGTATGTTCCCGGACGTGCTAAGAGGGAGGGCCGGCGAGCACCACCTGCAGGGTGCCTGCCGCCTGCCTCAACCAACGCTGCTGGCCTCCCCTAAGGGACGAATCCCAACCGAAAGGCTATCAATAGAACAAATTATCTGCCATTCTCTGAGAGATGTGGTTATTTAAATTTTAATTAGAATTAAAAATGATTTAAAATTCAGCTCCTCAGTTCAATGAGCCACATTTCAACTGCTCAACGGCCACATGTGACTAGTCCTCGCTTCCATATTTGACCCACAAATATTCTGTCGTTACAGACAGGCCCACTGGCTGGCACTGCTCCTTTAAGAGCTAACCAGGACTAATATTATCATGCCTTAAGTCTGTTTACCTGGGACACCACGAGAAATCCAAGCCTCCCTGGCATCTCTCATCACCTAGAGTCTCACCCCGCCTGACTCTAATCTGTCACCTGGGGGGGCTTTTCTGATCCGACTCAATCGCCCTATTCTTACTCTCCCTCTGGAATTCCTGTCAGGGATCAACAAAATTCCCACCGTTCCCAACGTCCTCTGAAAGTTCCCTTCGTCTTCTTGCTCTCACTGAAAGATCCTCTGAGGAGAGTGCTTCTCCTTGGACCTGTTCAAGTCCTGGCTTGTTTCTTCTTCCAAACATCCCAGTACTACTGGCTGGGGGTGGGGTATATGTCCTCTTACTCCTCTTTGTTGCTTCCAGGCGACGGGAAAAATCTAGTGTGAAGCACAAATCGTTGTGCTACCCGACCCTGAAGCGGTCATCTCCTACCTTCCTGGTCACCTGCCCCCCACCAGCCACCCACACGTCCCAGCCCGGCCATTCACTGAAAATTTTCACACGTCACTCACCGTCTTTCTCTTCACCACGCCTGCCATCATTCTTGGTGATTTCAATACATACTGTATCAGACTGAGGCACAGGAAGTTGCAGTTTTTGTAGGTTCGACCTAAGGTAGGATCCGTCCGATACTCTGGCCTCTCAGTTCCTCGACCTCTCGCGGTCTGCTCCCACGGATCACACCTTTTATCTCAGCCTTTCTCAGCTCAGGTGCTGAGGGAGGAGTAAGCCTAATGCCCTGCGGCACCGTCTGCATCTAAAGTGGCTGGTACCAGTTTTGTACCATCCTTGGGAGAAGTAAGGTCACAACAGTCTGTTCTGTTCATCTTCCGTGTTCCGTGCTTCCAGTGAGGAACCCGGCTTGAGCCTGTCAGTAATCGTGCCACTTGCAAGGTCTCAGTTTCAGATGTCTGTTCTCTTATCAGCGCCACCACCAGTCTTTCAGCTCCTTCCTCTAGTAGCCTAACTCCAGTAATCCTTCAGCCCTCGAGGACGTCTAACTCCAGACGGTCACCTTTTCACTGCCCATTACCCTGTCATGTCCTCACTTTCCCTCTTACCTAACTTAGACCTCACGGTTATTATAGTAACAATTCCCTCGCATATGCTCTCAGCTTGTTTCTAATTTCTCTTGTACTCCCTGCAAAGCCCAGTTTTGGTTCAGTCCGACCCTCCACTGTTCTGTGTTTCTACCTAAGCAGCACGCAGTGCCGACCACAGCCTTCAGGTGGCTCCTCAGCCCTGCCTGGCGGTGCCGGTCTGTTGGCACAGGTGGCTGTTGCACTTCCGGGGACTATTTCTCATCTTCTCCGCTACCCTCACACCTCCAGTGTCCATCCCGACTGCTGGCGGCATTCTTTTTTGTTTCAATATAACACCGTTATTGAGATATGACATATTACATAATTCACTAATTTCAGGTATAATTCAGTGGTTTTCAGTATGTCCAGAGTTGAACGGCCCTCACCACAATCAATTTCAGAACATTTTTGGTAACCAAAAATGAAATCTGTTCTTACTAGCAGTCGTTCTCCATTTCCCCCAAACTCCCAGCCCCAGGCAACCACTAACGTGCTGTCTGTATCTATGGATTTCCCGATTCTGGGCGTGTCCTGTAAATGGACTCATACAATACGTGGGCTTTTGTGGCTGGCTTCCTTCACTTAACACATGTTTTTAAGGTTCACGCATACTATAGCACGTATCAGTACTTCATCCCTTTTTTCCCCACTGTGGTTGCACCATTCCACATTCCTACCAACAACATACTGTTATTCCAATTTCTCCACATTCTTGCCAACCTTTGTTATTTTCAGATTTGTTTTTTAATAGCCATCCTAGTGGCTACGAGGTGTGACCTCACTGTGCCTTCGACTTGCATTTCCCTAATGACTAATGACGTTGATTATCTTTTTATGTGCTTGTTGGTCATTTGTGTACCTCCTTTGGAGAAATGTCAATTCAAGTCCTTTGTTTTAATTGGGTTGTTTATCTTTTTGTTGTTGAATGGCAAGAGGTCTTTATATATTCTGGAATCTAGACCCGTACAAACAGGATTTGCAAGTATTTTCTCCCATTCTGTAGGTTTTCTTTTCACTTTCTTGATAATGTCCTTTGGTGCACGACAGTTTTAAAATTTGATGGAGTCCAACTAATCTATTTTTTTTTTCCTTTTCCTGGTGCTTTTTGTGTCTAAGAAGCTAAAAATCCTTTGCCAAATCTAAGGTCATGGAGATTTACCCCCAGGAGAGTTTTACAGTTTTAGCACTTACATTTAGGTCTTTGATCCATCGTTTGTATGTGGTGTGAGGTAAGGGTCCAACTTCTTTTGCATGTGGCCATTCAGTTGTCCCAGCAACATTTGTTGAAAAGACTGTTTATCACCTACCGAACTGTCCTGATACCTTTGTCAAAAAGTGATTGCCCATAAATGTACAGTTTTAATTCTGGACTCTCAGTTCTATTCCATTGATCTATATATACCTATCTTTATGTCAGTACCACGCTGTCTTAATAAGTTGTAAAATCGGGAAGTGTGAACCCTCAGCTTTGTTCTTTTTCAAGACTGTTTTTTGGCTATTGTGGATCCTTTGTATCTCCCAATCTCAAACCATGGAGTCATCATTAACTCAGTTGCTTGGGTATAAAACCTTGGTGTAATCCTTGAGTTTTCTCTTTCTCCCACTCCCAACAAATCTTGTAGGTATGACTTTCAAAATACATCCCAAATTTGACAACTTCTTCACCTCACAGCTATCACTGTGACCCAAGTAAGCATTTGACCCTGCCTGGAATACTGAGCAGCCTCCTGCTTAGTCTGTTCGCTTCTACTTTGCTCCTGTCCCTCTACAGACTACTTTCCACACAGTAGACAAAGTCAGATTACATCACTCCCTTGCTCTCAACCCTTCTATGGCTTTTCATCATATTTAGAATAAAGTGCAAAACCCCACGTGATCTGACCACTGCTTCTCGCTCTTTTCCCCTATTGTTCATCCCATTTCAGTTACTGTGACTTCCCTGCGGCACGAAGAAACATGCCAAACACACACTTGCATTTGGGCCTTTATACATATCCCCTTTACTATTCAAATATCAGCTTGAGAAGTCTTCCGTGATCTTCTTATTTAAGAGCCCCCCACACACACACGTTCCCTGCCCTGGACATTGTCTATCCTTGTTCTTATCTTATTTTCCTCAAATTTTATTTATTATCTGTTTTCCCCCATGAGAATGTAAGTTTCAGGAGAGCACAGAATTCTCTTTTGTTCAGTGGTGTATCTCAGCTTGTATAACAGTATCTGGGTTATAGTAGGTGCTAAATAAATATTGATTGGTGCTGTCAGTTAAAGGAGTATAAATAATACATTATAAACAACACTGTTGTCTTATGAATTATTCAGGAGGACTCTCTAATTTGAGCATCCTGCAGTGGGCTTAGCCAGAAACCTGAGCCAAAGCTGCCTCCTCTCATCCTGACCCTCAGTCACAAAGTTTGATTGATTCTCTCACCAAAAGATTCTCAGATCAAATCTATCCACTCCCATTGCCACTGCTTCATTACTCATCTCCCTGTTTCTAGACTCAATCCCTCCAACCCACCTTTCATACTGCTCCAAGAATAACTCCAGCCCCGCATTACCAGAGGCAGTACCCAGGATCTTCCCTGACCTAGGGAGACCCCAGTCTCTGCACTTGAACAGGACCCTATGTGCACATCTATCATAACACTTCTTACACAACGTTCTAATTATTGCTTTACCTATTTATCTCCCCCAGCAGAATGTCTCTTCATCACTTCAGAATTCCACATTCCTGGCATAAAATTGACACTGAAGATAAACGTATATTTAATTAATCAATTTGGTAAGGTAGTTTCTTATTAACAAGTTTGGTGGAGTATTTTCTTGGCTTTAAGAACAACAAAATGGGCGGACGGGTGACTCAGTTGGTTAGAGCGCAAGCTCTGGGCAGCAGGGCTGCTGGTTCGATTCCCACATAGGCCAGCAAGCTGCGCCCTCCGCAACGAAAATGAAGTCAATGAGGTGCCGCTCAGCTCCCGGGTGGCCAGATGGCTCAGTTGGTTGGAGCGTGGGCTCTCAACCACAAGGTTGCTGGTTTGACTCCTCGACTCCCGCAAGGGATGGTGAGCTGCGTCCCTTGCAACTAGCAATGGACCTGGAGCTGAGCTATGCCCTCCACAACTACGATTGAAAATACAACAACTTGACTTGGAAAAAGTCCCTGAAGTACACACTGTTCCCCAATAAAAATCCTGTTCCCCTTCCCCAATAAAATCTTAAAAATATATATATATATATATTTTTATAACTTAAGATGAAAATGTCTCTAGAGCCTGATCTGAAATAACTCTTGAAATGGGAAGGCCCTATCTGCCTCACTCCACTCAATAAATAAATTCTCATTGTTCTCTCAGGTACTAGACTTGATAATCTTATTCTGCCAGAGACAGTTTCTATCTCAAAAATCCTAATGAGTATGTTGATGGTTCCTAATTATAAACACCCTAAAAAGGCAGGCATCCCTGGGTTCATTTTACAGATGAGCAAATAAGGGCTCAGAAGGCTCAATCCTGTAACTCCCTGGTCTAGGCTATGATTCCAAGTCTGTTAGACTCCAAAGCCAGTACCACAATACTGAACTGCCTTCTTTGCTACAGAGAAGCCACAGAGGCCCCTGTCCAAATTCAAGTTGTAGCAATGTCTTTTCAAGTTTAAAGATAAGTTTTATTTCTCAAGAGGTACACCTGAATTTTGAGCTCTTGATCTTAACCTTCAGTGCTGCTGCAGTTACCCCCTGCACCTGAAGTGCTTTGCATGGCTTGCTCAACATCTTTCCACATAAAGACAAAAATATTCATATAAAAATATTCTTAGCAGTGGCCCCCACCCCAAGGCTAAAGGGAAGAGTCAATACTGAGAAAAATCTTAAAACCACACAATTTCTATTTAGGATATAAAAATAAAGGGTCTAGAACCATTATATTTTTATGAACAAAATTTCTCAGTCTATGAGGTACTGAATAATTTAGAGGTCTTAGAAAAACAACCCCTTGTCTAGTTCCTACTAGTACTTGTGTGTAATATTTATTGCTCAATCTTTTTCTTTAACAGCTGCAATTTTTATTTAAGCAATTTGACAATATATATCTAGAATTTTGAAATAATTCAATCTTCTGACCCATGAATTATACTTTGGGAATCCACTCTGAGGAAATCATCTGAATTTAGATGAGATCGTAAGACAAAGATATTTTATCCAAGTATTATTTATAACAATAAAACATTTAAACAACCCAATGTTCAAATACAAGATAAAATAATATGCCAGAATTCAAACTAAAGACTGAAAGGAAATATACCAACATATCAACTGTAATTGAGGAGGGAGAGGGGGTTGGGTTTTGGGTGATTATTTTTGGATCATTAATTTTCTATGTTGCCAATTTTTTTTCAATGAGCATATACCACTTTAATCATTTACAAAATTGTTTAAATACTGAGAGACACCCTAAATGAAATAACTGATCTAGGCAATGATCATCAGTGAACGTTAGTTGAAAGCTGGGCTTTCTAATGGATAGATTAGGTTGATCCCACTGGTCCATCTTAACATCATAAAAGAAAGATAACCAGAGAGTTTGTGCCTCCCAATCTGATGCAATATGAAATATATAATACCACCTTATAAAATACTCGTCAAAAAAATGAAATAAACTAAATCGGATCGAGCCTCAACTCTACCTAGAAGTTTCCAGAAATTATAGTCTAGAACAGAAGAATATGTTAAAGATAGAACAGGGAAACAATCAGCAAAATCCAGGAGGGAAATTCTAAAAGACAAAAAGCCAGTCTCTTTAACAGATAAACCATAATGGGGGAAAAAGAGGGGGGAGGATAACATCGATTAAAAGAGACATCAACCCAATGTATTATATGAACCTTGTTTGGACCCTAATTTGAACAAACCATTAAAAAAAATTATGAGATAATTGGGGAAAGGGAGATGCTGACTGGTGTGATAATGGCACTGTGGCTTTATTTTTTTTAATAGTCCTTGTCTTTTAGATACATATTAAAATATTTATAGATGAAATGCTAGGCCTGAATATTGCTTCAAAAAAATGTATTGGGGGTGGTGGGATGGGAGGCAAATTGTACATGAAAAAAGACTGGCCATATATTGATAACTGCTAAAGCTGCAAAATGGGTTCACAGGGATTCATTATACTATTAAACAATAAAAATAAAATACAGACTTAAAATAAAACCTGCTGTTAAAAGCTAAATATTTAAAAATAAAAAAGTAAGGAAAGAGGGTGGCCTGTTAGCTTAGTTGGTTAGAGCACAGTGCTTTTTTTTATATATATATAAAGATTTTATTGAGGAAGGGCAACAGGACTTTATTGGGGAATAGTGTGTACTTCCAGGACTTTTTTCCAAGTGAAGTTGTTGTCCTTTCAATCTTAGTTGTGGAGGGTGCCGTTCAGCTTCAAGTTGTTGTCCTTTCAGTCTTAGTTGTGGAGGGCGCAGCTCAGCTCCAGGTCCAGTTGCCGTTGCTAGTTGCAGGGGGCACAGCCCACCATCCCTTGCGGGAGTCGAAACCGGCAACCTTGTGATTGAGAGGACGCGCTCCAACCAACTGAGCCATCCGGGAGCTCAGCGGCAGCTCAGCTCAAGGTGCCGTGTTCAATTTTAGTTGCAGGGGGCGCTGCCCACCATCACTTGCGGGAGTCCAGGAATCGGACTGGCAACCTTGTGATTGAGAGCCCGCACTCCAATCAACTGAGCCATCCCAGGGGCAGCTCAGCTCAAGGTGCGGTGTTCAATCTTAGTTGCAGGGGGTGCTGCCCACCAGCCCTTGCGGGACTCGAGGAATTGCACTGGCAACCTTGTGGTTGAGAGCCCACTGGCCCATGTGGGAATCAAACCGGCCGCCTTCGGAGTTAGGAGCACGGAGCTCTAACCGCCTGAGCCACCGGGCGCCCCCACAGTGCTTTTAAAAACAGGGTTGCCGGTTCGATCCCCACAGGGGCCACTGTGAGCTGCGCCCTCCACAACTAGATTGAAACAACTACGACTTGGAGCTGATGTTCTTGGAAAAATACACCTACATAAATAAAAGCTTAAAAGAAAAAAAAAAGTAAGAAAAGGATTCACATCAAACTCTTCACACAGTTGTTTGAATTCAGCTGGTTCATGGATGAATTTTTTCTGAGTAAAATTTCCCTAAATCCTTCTATAATAAAGATGTTCTACTTTTAAAAAACTGTTAGAAGGAAAAACTGCCAATGATTACAAGTGGAGCCCTTGGATAAATGACAAATTCCAGGGATGAAGCAGGAAAAGTCAAGATAACCCCACGACCTCTTGTAATAAAAAGTAAGGAAGTGCTCAAAGAACTAACAGGCATATGCCAAAAGGTTACAGAAGACTTTCACATTTGGAACAACTTGAACATCGAAATGACTGCTGAAAGAATGAATTATAACACATTAAATTTAAAAAATGAAACCATGAGTCTATAACACATTAAAAAAATATTAACTGGGGAGGAGAGAAAAAGTTCCTCTACAGAAGAATGTTAGCTAGTTAACATAGAAGAATGACAGGAATAAAATAAAAATTAAAAAATCACCATTCACTACTATAATAACTAATTTAAGCAAGAATCACCAATAGGTGCTAAAACCACGGGTGAATGCCTACTTGGGAACAGGATATTCATACAGCCTCAAAGTACTACCCCACAGGTGGCACTGCTGATCACAAAACGGAAAAGGTACCTTTACAGATGAAAATCTATCTGACAGACACCACCTAAGAGACAGGATCAAATTTAACAATCCCAATAGTACAAACAAATATCATTTGCTCCCTGATGTGCTATGTTATGGACTGAATGTTTATGTTCCTCCAAAATTCCTATGTTGAAATCCTAAGCCCTAATGTGATGGTATTAGCATGTGGGGCCTCTGGGTGGTGATTAGGGCATGAGGGTGGAGCCTCCATGAAATGGGACCAGTGCCCTTTAAAGGGCTGACAAGCCCAGAGTTCTCTCATTCCACCACCTATGGACACAGCAGGAATTCGGCAATCTATAACCCAGAAGATGGCTCCCTTACCAGATAACAAGAATGTAAGGAAGTTTGTTGCCAGTAGACTCACACTATAAAAAATGCTAACAGCAATTCTTCGGGCTAAAGGTGATGACTCCATATGGATACAGATCATCAGGAAAAACTGAAGAGTATCAGAAATGGTAAATATCTAGTAAATATGAAAGACTATTTTCCTCTCAATTTCTTTAAAATACACAGGGCTGTTTAAAGAAAAACTATGTTTTAAGGGGTTTATAATGTATGTAGCTGTACATACGACAACTAGAGCATAAAAGAAAGGGGAGGGAAGTAAATGGACCTACACAGTTACAAGATTTTCTACAGTTTTCATAAAGTGGTATTAACTCTAAGTAGACTTTGAAAGTCTACCATGCCTAGAGCAGCCACTAAAAATGCAGAGGTATAGCAAAAAAAAAAAGAAATAAAGAAAGCAATTCTATAACATATTCAAATAATCAATAAAAGGCAGGAAAGAAAAAAAAATTTGAAAAAACAAAATGGACAAACAGAAAACAATACAATGGTATACCTAAGTCCAACTATATCAATGATTAAATGTTAATTAATTGAATTTCCAATTAAAAATTAGAGACTGTCAAAATAAAAAGCATGACCCAATGGTATGCTATCTACAAGAGATGCACTTTAAAAACACAAATATGTTCAAAGTAAATGAACAGAAAAAGGATATCCAGGCAAACATTAGGCATAAGAGTTGAAATTGCTAGAACCATGTCTAGTTGTTCTAGCAGATGAAATACACATCAAGAAAATATTACCAGAGGTAAAGCTGGAAACTAAACAATATACTTACAAGTTGGCTCTAAAATATTTATGGAAATGCAAAGGACTAGAATATCCACAGCAATCTTTAAAAAAAGAAGAAAGGTATCTGACTTCAAGACTTACTATGGAACTATGTGTAGTCAACATATTTGTGGTATAGGCATAAGTAAAAACAAACAGATCAAAATGAAGTAGAACAAAGAATCCAGACACAAGTCTGCACTTATATAGTCATCTGAATTTCTCCAAAGTCACCAAAGTAACCGAATGAAAGGGAAATCTTCAACAAACGATGCTGGAATAACTAGATATCCACATGGAAGAAATAAACCTCATCCCTTACTTCACTCCACATACAAAAATCAATTCAAGATGTGTCATAAACCCAAACAGAAAATAATAACTATAAAAACAACAAACTGATATTTAGACTTTATCTTAAAAGTTCTGCTCCATACACCATTAGGAAAATGAATAGGCATGTCACAGACTAGAAGAAAATATCTGTACAAAATATATTTGACAAATGACTGGTATTCAGGACATGAGGAATTCTTGTCTCAACAATAAAAAGTCAAACAATCCAATTTACTAGTATATAGCAGGTGCTCATAAATGGTAGCTATTGTTGCTTAAAATTAGGTATGATTTATAAAGACTTGGCAAATTAAATCCTTTTATTTAATGCAAAAATAATATCTTGCTATCAAGTATTTCCTTTATATTAAGTAGGCCCTTAGAAAATTCCTTAGTAGCAAGTCAGCCTGTGAATAATCGATCTCCACAGCCACCAAAGAAGTAATTCTGATAGTTCGTCTGACCCTTTGACTTTGCACAAGTGCTTTCCCAGAGGTGACTTATGTCACATTAACTCTGTTCACCAGGAAATAGTCTGAATCCATCAAATTGTTTCTTCCAAGTAATTGAAAAGCTGACAAGGTCAATTCTAATGAGATGAGATTTCATGTTTGCATTCAGAGGTGAAGGATTCTACTACTCTACATTCCTAAAACTGACTGAGGCTTCTATGGTCTCCTCAAACTTTCCCTTGAGTGTAGATGTCCCCATCTCTACAGATGGGAAGGCAGACAGAACACAGCAATGAAGAGGAATGCTAGCTCTGGAGACAGGCAGACCTGGGCATGGGCCCTGGCTCTCCTGCTGATTAACTAACTGTCTGATGCTGGACAAGTACTAAACCTCTCTGATACCAGGTTCCTCACAGGTAAAATGGAGATAACACTTATTCTCTAAGGTAATTATTGTCCTGTCTGCAGCTCTAAGATGCCATGCTTCCCCCAAAATAAGACCTAGCCAGACAATCAGCTCTAATGCATCTTTTGGAGCAAAAATTAATATAAGATCCGGTATTATATTATATATTATATATTATATTACATTATATAAGACCTGGTCTTATATTATAGTAAAATAAGACCAGGTCTTGTATTAATTTTTGCTCTACAAGATGCATTAGAGCTGATTGTCCGGCTAGGTCTTATTTTCGGGGAAATACAGTAGTTCTAATGGAAATGATTGACCTAATATTAATTCCTTGACCTTTCTTCTTTCTCAAAATGCTCTAGATGCCTAAACTTAAAAGTATGACTAGATCATGAGTGAGAGAACTTCTCTAAAGTGATTTTTAGCTGTTAATATATCTTCAACACATAATACTTCGAGTATTAACTCAAGTGCTAATAAGAGCTATTGTATTTTTCAAGGAAGGAACAAGCACATCTGGCAGAAAACAAAACCAAACCAAACAGAACTGCTCAAAGAAATCCCGAGGCCTGGCTCTTCAGCAGCAGGCACAATGAGTGGAGGTAAGCAGAGTCACGACAGGAACAAGACGGGAAGAGTGAGGCACTGAGGACCTGGGATGCATTCCGACTGCCCTTTCACATGCCTCGTCACACAGCAACTTCATGAACGCGCCACAGTGGGGCCGATATGAGGAAATGCTCCACAGAAAGGCTGAAAAGTTTTCAGAAGACAACTAAGACGCCCCCTCTACCAGGGCCCCTCCTCCTCCGCCCTTTGAGCTTCCTCCTCTCATTACCAGTGACAATGACTTCTTCATCCTCTCTCCTTGTTGCCCACTCCCCCCTTAATTCTGCATGGATTCCAACACTCTTTTTTCCCATGTTAGTGCCATTTCTATTCATACCGATTAGGTCTTTCCGCAGGATCAGCACTGCTTGTGCTTCAAGAAATAAAAGCTTTCACAGCATTCACACAAGAAGGGGGTTGCCATCCCAAGCATAAATCTGGAAACTTGGTAAAAACTGATGGGTGTGTGAAAAAAATCTGGAAAGCACCTTTGATGCTGAAGGCAAATGACTTACA
This sequence comes from Rhinolophus ferrumequinum, assembly GCF_004115265.2. NCBI lineage: Eukaryota > Metazoa > Chordata > Mammalia > Chiroptera > Rhinolophidae > Rhinolophus > Rhinolophus ferrumequinum. Next base: position 5,667,784 of record NC_046307.1, on the reverse strand, counting down.
AAGAACTTATATAAACTGATAGATAAGCAAAATACTAAGAACCCAATAGATACTTAAAGAACAAGTCTTCAAAGAAGAAATATAAATTGGCTTTTTTTAAAAAGAAAAAACTTCAACTTTACTACTAATCAAAGAAATATAAAGTATAATGAAATGCCATTGTTTACCTATAAATATGCCATGCTTTTAAAAAAAGAAGATTATTTCTCAGTATTTGGAATGGTGTGATGAGAGTAATACTCTCATGTTACTAGTGAGAATTTAAATGAGCATAACCTTCCAGAAAGCAATCTGAAAACTTTATACATATAATCCAGTAATTCTACTTTTAGTAATCCAGTTTAAAGAAATAACTAATCAGAAGTTCAGACAATTTATGCATTATAAGGCTCATTGCTATTTTAGATACATATCTTTAACGGGGGGGGGGGGCGGGGGAAGGTAAAAAAACCCATGCTTGATATTAGGGTAACAGTGAAGTAAGAATGTCCTTTTTCTCAACAATCTTGTCAGTGGTTACTACCTTTGTTTTAGCACTTCACCAATCTGTATCATACTTAGTCATGCCCAGGTTTGTTTGCCTCAATGGACTATGAATTCCCTGAATACAAATTTGAGTCCCATTCAGCTCCTTTCCACCTCTTGAGCACACCCCCAGGCCCTAGCACAATACTTCACTAATACCAGGACACAAACATTTGTTAAGCTGAATTACTGTATAAAGGCAACTAATCAATGACTTCTGATAGTATAATTTTATACACATAAAGACATACGAACACACACGTAAAAGACATGGAACAAATACTAAACTTATAACTGACCTAATTCTACCACAATTTGGAATAAACTCACTCAATTCCATGAGATTAGAGGAATGAGTATTGGATTGCACTCTAATATAATTGTAGTAGTCAGAATCTACAGTCATTCCTCTTTATCCTTTCTTTGCCTGGAACACAGATGTGAGGTCTAGAGATGCAGCAGCCATCTTGAAACTGTAAGTCAAGAAGCCACAAGTCAAAGACTGTAGAACCAACCCAAAGAAAAAAGCCTCTCATTACATCACTGAGTTACTGCCTCGGTCTTGACATCTTGTTATGTGAGAAAAAGAAAAACTACATGTTAAACCCATTATTAATGGTGTTTTCTGTTACTGTGATTGATAGAATTTTCTGATAGATGCTAACAGAATTTTCCATTCCTTGTTCTGACTTATAAACGATACACACGTACCGCCACCCACTTGGTTATGGTGACTAGACCAGGGGTGGACACTTACACCAATCAGTCTTTCTTTAGCCTGCTTTGTGTGTTCTCCTTCTATGGCTGCTGGCAAACATTTTGCTTGCCCCTTGGAAAAAGCCTATCTGTTGAATACAGACAAATGGAGCCAGAAGATGGAGACATCAGCTCTGCTTGAAGCCTACACCAGACTTCTCAATTGTGCCAACTGTCTCTTTTTTGCTTACGGTTATTTGAATTATATTTCCAACACTTACATCTAAAAGAGTCCCACATACTACAGTGGGGTAAGCATACAAATAATTTTTACAGTTGGAAAAAACTTTGTCCATATTAACCTACATAACTCAAGTGACATTTGTCGTTCTCCAGTTGCCTATTATTTCCGTTCACACTGCCCATACTACAAGCACATTGAATCTCTTGCTTTCCTATACACCCTTCACATTTTTCTATCTATGTGATTTTTGCCTACTGTCCTTTACATTAATGCCCTTCTCTCTCAGTCGTCGCCAATCACATTTCCTCTGAAACCACAGGATTTTATCTGTATGTCCCTTATATTTGACCTTGCATTACACTTAGTCATGTGCACGTCTATGTACCCAACTGCACTGTAATCTCAGTGTGTTTGGATTTGTGTATCTCTTCACAGGTCAGTCTGTCTCCCAAATCCATGTTATTTCTACTAAACCTATGGTACTTCCCAATAGCATATAGTTAACAACTTCAGGAGTTAGGTGTCAATAGCAATATTGTCCTAGGTAGCACAAAAGCTATATTAATAGAAGTGAGAGGACTGAAGGAGGTACAAATTACATTTAGGTAGGCAAATACAGGTATATAAAACAGAAAAACATCAATTTTGTCTAATTTAAGAAATGTTTTACTTATCGAGGTTCACATCTTATGATTTTTGCCAAATCTCCCAAGTTGAGCCGATTCTAGGTCTGTCCTTCTCTACTAGCTCCACCCACCCACTTACTTACACACCATTATTTTCCCAGGAGATATCCATGAAGAGAAAATTAGTCCTGGCATTATCCTGACACTAAGCCACACCCTGTATCTAGGCCCCGAGTGTGAACAGAGAGTTTCCCTAACTCTCCTATTATCTATTTCCCACTAGCTTTTTCTTACCACTTTAACAATCAGATTGCCTTTCCCTGCCTTTCATCTCTCCCTTAGCTCTGCCTGGCTGACGGACCTCACAGAGACTACACAGGCAGGAAAAATATTCAAATAATAGCAGCAGCTATCATTTATTGAATGTCTGTTACAATCTAAATACAGTGCTAGATACTTTATAAAGTGTCTCTGATTCTCATGACAATCCTGATGATGTCAGACTAATTTTACAAACAAGGCACCTGAGCCTCAAAGAGGTAAGGTAACTTCTCAAATATCACCCCGCTGACGGTATTACAGCTGAAATTAAGTTCAGCTCCGCCTAGTTCCATAGCCCATGTTTCTCCCACGCTATCATATTGCCAAAAACAAAACGTTGGCTGTTCTCCCAGCTCCCACCTTTGTCCCTCACCCCGACAATCGATTCACACAGCAGCCAGACTGACCCTGTGCTCAAATATTAATTTTCTTTGATCAAATCCCTCCAATGGTCCTCCTTTGCTGAGAGTAAAAGCTGAAGTCCTTACTATGGGCCTAAGAGCCCTATGTGATCTGTCCACTGGTCCACTCCCCAATTACCTCTCTGGTCTGTTTCTCTCTCTCAGTTACTCCACTCCAGCCACACTGGCTTGTCATTCCTCTCACATACACACCATGCCTGTTCACACTTTTGGGTCTTCACACTTACTGTTCCATCAGCCTGTAACACTCTTCTCCACCTCGAAGTTCTGTTAGCTTACTCCCTCACTTCTTTTAGGTCTCTTGTTCAAATGCCACCTTCTCAATGCAACCTTCCCTGGCCACCTATTTTAAAATTGTGACCTCAGACTCCCTATCCCCTCCCTTCTTTGCTTTCTGTTTTTCTCCAAAATATGTATTACTACTTGACATATTGTATGTTTATTTGTCTATTGTCAGTATCCTACTACTAGAATAAAAGCTCCACGAGGACAGGGCCTCTGTATATTCTGTTCACTGTATCTGGTATATAGTTGGTACTTAATATTTATTGAATGAGTAAATGAAGATCCTTATTCTTTCTAGGTGTTTAAATAAAAATGGTATCAAAGACATTTTCCAGAAAGCAAATGCAAAGGCAACCTGCCTTTGTTCTAGTCTAGATTAATTTAGCAAAGCCTCAAACAATGACTTTAAAGACCACTCCCTCTAATTTTTCCATAGTTGTGAATTGAGAGCTGTGTCATTGAGCAACAGAGTGAGCACAGACTGCGCCGACTTAACCGGAGCGTAGTATTATAATCAAATAAAACTTACAGCAAAGTTAATCAGACACATATTTAATGATATGCATAATTGTCATTGTGCTGCACGGTAAGTAGGCATAAATGGTAGACACTTCATGTAAATGACTCTAATTACTATTTTTTTTACACAGCCAACCAAACCAAGCATGTCTAGGATCAGATTCAGGGGAAAACAGGAAGGCAGGGAAAGCTGGCTACCTAAGTCCGAGAGGTAAGACCTCTCTCGTATTTCAGACCCTGAGGCGTTGGGCGAATGGTCCCCCAGCCTGGGGGGTGCGTCTTCAAGAGTAACTCTTTCCCCTCCATAGTAGCAGAGGTTTCCTTTTACCAAAGATTACAAAATTAGGCTGAGGTCTTGGCCTCTGTCTCCAGTTATAAAGCTGAGAGGAACCAGGGCAATCACCACTGCCCCAGGACAACAGGGGCAGGCAAGCTGGTAGAGAAACCAAATAGCAAACTTACTGAGGACCTATGCCAGGCACACTAGTAGGGACTTTGCATAACGCATAATTCCTCTAACTTCCCCACCCTACCTGTAGCCCCAAATTCTGTTCCTAGGCAAGCAGAAGAGTAAGCAGAGACTGGGACAGTTCCAGTGAGGACTCGCTCCTCCATCCGCCAAATTCTGTCATAGAGCCTAAAATGTCACCAGAGAGGGTAATTTAGGTTAGCAAGTTAACACTACTAAGATGAAGAGGAAGCTGTTCTTTAGTGCCATTTCCTTTGCCTCCTATCTTATCTAACCCACAGGAGGATAAAGAGACCCCCACTTTCCTGTGGGTTTACCCAAACCTATCCAGCCTTCACAGCCCCGGCTAAGCCCACTCTCTCCGGGACACCATCCCTATTCACTGCAGCTCTGCTCTTTCCTCTTGCACTTATTGTCAGGGTCATTCATTTGGGTACACAATCATTCACTTTGTGTCACCCTGTAATTAAATTCTTAGGTTAATGCTTATCTCCCCAGTGAGACGGCAAGCTTCTTAGCTGCAGAAATCTTGTCTTAAACCTCTTCAGGAACCCACATAAGGTCTAATATCTAGATGAATTAAAGTTAAAGGCAGTAGGTGATAGAAAGGAATCAAATCTCTGGTTCTAGGTAGACAAGCTGGTGTTGAAAAGAAGTTTGTAGTATTCCAGATTTGTCTTTATTATACTTCTGAACTAATTTTTAAAACAACTTTCCCTATGAAAAAGCAAGTGTGACTGTCATTCGGGACACAGCAGACGTCTTTGGATAGAGGTCTGAGACATTTGGATCAGAGCTGTAAGATACACAGTGCCAAAAATATAAGGGCTTCCAGTTATATCCGAAAACACACATCTATAATGTCTGAAAGAGTCCTCCAGACCAAAGTGTAAATACAATTAAGTAGTATTAGGCAGGGTCACTGACCCTTGGTCCAATGGAATATAGAGAACCTGAAAGGCTTTCCCTGAATGGATGACGATGCAAGTCTCAATCTACTTGGTCCAAATCTGATGGTGTCAGCTTCTCAAGTTCAAGGAGAATGACCTGGTTTCTGGTGTTATAAGTCTGCATTTGGTTTGGAAAAACTCGGAAACAAGCCCGAATCAATTTCAACAGCAAATATTTGGGGCTGTGAGTTACCCCACCACACCCCCAGTAAGGAAGAACAGGCTAAAAAGTAAATATTTTATAGCTGAAAGATGTCTGATGGTAATGAATACTAAAGCTTCCTGTTTAAGGACAACCTATCAAGAGTTCAGTCTGGAAGATATCAGTTGGAGCAGCTCTGTACTGCTCCTTATCTAATAATTCTGATCAGAAGGTCATCTATTCCTGGAGCTCAAGAGGCACTCAGTTTCTCAAACTCATTTATTTCTGGACCTCAATGCTGAGTAGGTTGTTGACTCACATAACTAATACCGATTGAATAAGCATGTTTGGTGAGATAGACAAGATAGTCTCTTCCTTCTCTGATCACCAAGCGCCCAGCCCCAGAATTCTTTCAGGCACTGGAATGCTCTGCTAAAAATCTAACTGAAGAGCTATGTCAAATTAAAACTGCATCTAGAATCCTAGGCCTTCAGAGTTCTTTTATTAGAAAGTTGATGACCAGATTTAGGTCTTCACTTTTCAATGTAGTTAAAAGACTACAATACTATTCATAAGGGTCCTTGAAAAGGATGAGAAAATCTCTGACCTACCGTGTTTCCCCGAAAATAAGACCTAACTGGAAAATAAGCCCTAGCATGATTTTTCAGGATGACATCCCCTGAATATAAGCCCTAATGCGTCTTTTGGAGCAAAAAATATAAGACCCGGTCTTATTTTCGGGGAAACACAGTAATAATTCCACTACTGGGAGTAGTAACAGCAGCTGCAAGTTCTTAAGTACTTACTATGTGCTAGGCACTGTGCTGAGCACTATTAAAGTATCTCACTTAACCTCACAAAAACTAAAGAAGGTCATTACTATTATTTGACAGATGCATAAAGGGAAGCTTGGAAACTAGCATGGGGTCATACACTAGTGAGTGACAAAGGTGGGAGTCCACCTCAGATTGACTGAACTCCAGAGCCCATCTTTTTCACCCAAACTAGGAATATCTTAGGAAATAACCCCAAAATACCCCAAATATAAAATAAAACAACCCCAAAATAAAGCAACAACTTTAGGCATAAGGCTCAGTGCCATGTAAGTACATGACAACTTGAAGCATTCTAAATACATAACAGTTAATGGAAGCAAATCGGATTATAAAATATGTAGGCATTAAAAATATTTTTATATCTAACTTTTAGTGACTCATGAGAAAATTTTATGCTATAAATAGAAGAAGCAAAATACAAAATTTTACATACCGTCAGATCTCAACTATATAAAAAATATATCTGCACATGGAAAGATTATTTACTGTTAAATAAAAAAAGACAAGTTGCAGAATAATATATATACAGCATAGTCCCACTTATGTAAATAGTGTCTGACTCATTTTAAGTATTCAATAAATGTAAGCCATTATTATTATTATTATTATTATTATTAACACATACTACTTTATAATCAGAAAAATCAACAAATTTACTTAAATTATAAGTTTCAGTACTTCCTTATTTAATAAATAAGAACTGTATTACTTTAGAAAAATTAAATAACATGTAACTTTCTTTCCTGGAACTCTTAATTTATAAAATACCTCACAATTATAAAATTTCAGATTAAATACCTCTAACTTATGGGAATCAAACTGCACTGAGAAAAACGTTGCAACAATATTGATCATCTAAGTATGGTTACATTCAGCATGTTGGACCACAGAAAACTGTGCTGACACTATTATACATGTTTAGAGTTTAAAGTCATAGATAGAAAGGCAAGATCAGCGGTGGTATTTCAAGGGCTGTAATGAACAAGCAAATGCTCTTGGCCAGTATCTCACACTGCATCAAAACTAAGGCTTTAGGTGCATACACTCTTCAAGAGATAACCAATAGATACAGGGTGAGGCAGCAGGCACATGTAGGACATAAATGGAAATTAGGAATATTTTTCAGCTGCTGTCTTTAGGTAGAATTTAAACACATACACACACACACACACAATTCCACAAAGGGCTTTTTTTTGAATGAAAAATGGTCAACTATAGAACTTAGTTCCTCAAGTTCTATAGGAGTCTCAATATTTGAATATGTAAGTTAAAATGCAAGGTCTGGGCTATAGCACTGATTTTTGGCTCACCTATGGCAAGGGACAAGTTGAAACATTAAAAGATGAAAGATTTTTCCCTTCCCTTTTTCCTCAGGTATGTGCAACAAAATAAAATACCTGCCAAAGTAATAAAGAACAGGGAAAGTGCTAGAGAATTAACTAGATAGAAAACAAAACAAAAAACCAACAACTATAACTTTGAAGAAGAGTTGTCTGTTTTTCCTGCACTGTCCTGTACACTATTACAAAGCCATCGTGCAGACAAAGAAGAGTCCTGGTAAGTCTTTACCTGCATCTTGCTCCATCAGCCCATTGCAGTACATGGCATGGCGCTCGATCTTTGTGGGTGGGAAGCCTTGGTCACATAGTGGGCAGGATATGTTGGTACTGGCTGAGAAGGTAAAAGCAGGTATTTCCTTCTCAGCATCTTCCCTGTTACCAACCTGAAGAACATGACAAATGGCAATTGTAACAGCTTTACTTTATAAAATAAATTTTCCCCCAAATAACTGCAAGAGACTCCATCCCATACTTCATGTACTTTCAAAGAAACAATACCAGTTTGCCAAATTCAGGACTGAGGATTGAGAGACATTTAGTGCCTACCTACTATGTGCTAAGCACTCTGCATGTAATACTCATATAATCCTCATAGTAATCTTACAAAGGTACTGACATACCCTTTTAACACATGAAAAAAAGAGTTGTCCAACACAGTAAAGCAACTTGCCCAAAGTTACAGAACAAGTAAGTGGCAGAGCTAAAATTCAAACCAAGGCCTATCTGGCTTCAAAAACTGAGGGTATGCCTCTCTGACTGCACCGCAAGGCACTGTCCGCGCTGGGACAGTACACCGTGTCTGCTGTGTTTTAACAGTCTGTATATATCAACAGCATCTCAAAGACATTTTTGCAATCTCACAAATGAACTGTGATATTGTAGGTGACTTCAGACATAAGGAGTTAGAAAACAAGAGCTCTAAGCAAAAGCAGCACAATGAAAATTTAAGAACTACAGCCTCAGCTTAGACCAGTAAAACATACCACCTCCTGTGTTTTATTTGTGACATGGATTGAAAGAGGAAACACAACTGAGACCCAAATATTTCAGAAGGCCCAAGAAAAGTCATTAAGAGAATTCTGCCGAAGCCATTCTTATACCTGATCTCTTTTGCCCCTCTCAGTATTCTATAGTCACCATTTTTCCTATAGTTGCCAGTATCTCTCAGAGGCAGTCATATTTTACCTTTACAGGTCAGAACTGAGAACTCTGCAGTGACTAATTCAACAGTATGCGTGAGCAGTGCAGCATTACTGCCTAACACTTGCTTCAAAGGACAGCATGTCCTATCCAATCAGTGTGAAACTGTCCTGCATAGCCATTGCTTCCATTTAAGAGCAAGGAGCACCCGGGCTGTCCTTATGCCTTACTACAGGGAAAAAATAAACCATCTTCTGGTACAAGAACAAAACAGGACCAAAACAGCAATGGGTAGATAATCTGAGCTCTAAGCCAACTGGGTTTTTTTGGTATTTTTGGTCTCTATAAGTTTAGGCCATCCCTAAAATCTGCTGCTTGTGAATGTGCCCCAGCAGAGAGGGAAACAGGCCATCTAAATACCAAGTCAAGTAGTTTCTACAATTGCCAGAAAACATTTTCAACATACCTGCCTTTTACTTAAGAAAACATACTCTGAAAGGGAAAAAAAAGATGAGAAAGGAACTAACGGTGGTTGAGCTCCCATACGATGCCAAGCATTTTCCATCTGCATCCCTCACAACAACCCTGCTGGCAAAGGTACCACGAGCTGCAGTATTACAGAAGAGGAAACTGAGGCTTGGAAAGGCCAAGTAACCTACCGATCACAGAGCTAGTAAGTAGACCACCTGGACTCAAGCCTAGGCCCGTGTGGCATCAGAACCTTCAGTACTTCATTCGGCCCTGGCGCGGCGAGAGCAAAAAGCACACCCTCCCACTTTGTTTCTGGAAGCTGACTGTGCCAGGCACTGTTATCCTTCTCTAGGAGGTGGGGAGTCAAGTGGGTTTACAAGTTCTCGGTGTTACTTATTCCAAGCTTAGTCACAGCTTCTCACAAACCCAGGTTCCTCTGTTAGTAAGTTTTACAATGAAAAGTTTCTTGTGCATGCAAAGCCATTTGAGCAAAGGGGAGAAAAAATCAATATATCCTAAAATTTGCAAGTAGTCTGGATTACTGAAAGTTAGTGGTGACTGGGCAGTTACTAGGCATTCTAAAGTTCACTAAGTGCAGAAATGTTATATGACAGGAATGTCACAGTGCTACGCTCCTTTGTATCCATCACCAGCTCTATAAAATGTAGAGAATGTACCTTCAACTATTAATGCATTCAAGAGGGGGTAGTCTGTCTATTGTCCTATTGTGAATACAAGACCACTTTCATTCACACTCATAGGCAACCCAGAAGGTTTCTAAACATTTTTATATTAAAATAAGATTTTTTCCAGCATCATTAAAATGGTCTATTTGAATATTAACTACAATGGAGGAACCACAAGAGAAAAAAATACAAGCAAAACACCTTTTATTAGGACCATGCAGTCAGGGATTCAGTCTCAGCAGAACGGCTTCTACTTCTTTTAAAACACTATACAGCCATTTTTCAAAAGAGGTGGTTGGACACTGAACCTTCATTTCTTAAAGGGCTCTTACCTTCTGGCCTCAAAAGAAACTTCACCTCAAGAAATGGATCCGGTGAAAATAAAAGTATGTCCTACAAATCACCACCTCCGCCCCCCTCCGCCACCAATCACATGTGTAGCTTAGAAAGCTGTTTGTTTAGATCTGTCTCCTCTTCTCATAGGACTCAAAACACAGTTTACTTAAAACCCAACTGACTAAACAGGCTGTTTGGTTCTGAATAATATCCATTAACTTTTCTGAGAACAGATTATCTGAGACTCCAAGTAAGGGAAACTCTCAGGCAAGATATTCAGAAAACATTACTTCCAAAGGAACCTGACCACTGCAGGAAATCAAATCAAGAGAGATCACAGTTCTGCCACAGGTATTCCAAATATCTCGAATACTGTCGAGCAGTTCTCTGTCATTAGTAAGGTAATATCACTGAACAGACACGATACATTACAAAGCAGGAGGATAATAACTGGTTCCACATGCACACTTCTACTTGTGCCAAATCTCTGTGTCTTACATTCTTTATCGAATTTCATCTTCAGAGAAACCCAATGAATAGCTCCATTATACATACGAAGAACTGAAATCCAGAAAAACATTACTTGTCTATGCTCCTAGGCCTCTATCTCTCTATCATTACACTTGTCTAACCACATCGTAATTATAATTTTCTGTTTCTGTGTCTGTCTCCTCCCGTAACAGGACCCTCTGAGGACAGGAACTGTTTTTGTCTTATTTATCTTCATAGCTCAAGAGTCTAAAACGACGACTGGATCTCAGTATACTAACTCTATTATCTGCTAAATAAATGAATAAAATGATTAATTAATAATTTGCCCAAGGTTACAAAGCTAAATGGTGGGATTGGGATTCAAAGTTATGCCACCTAATTCCAATACTCGTGCTCCTTGCACTACACCAAACTACCTTCCAATAAATAAATAAAAACCTTAGGACAAATGACCCTATACACAGATTCTAAGGGCAAAAGTCCACACCCATTACACTATCTTTGTATATATAACATGTGCAGATTTTCTATCTTTCTAGTAAGTGACTTGTAACTAGTAAGTGATTACTTAAAAACTACAGCATCTCTATCTTCTTTTAACGCAACTTTTAAGACAATGTAGAGACATCCACAGATACCAGCAAAGAGCAACACGAAAGGAGGACATTCAATGCAAGACAGGCCATACAATTCCATCTATTTCATGTGTAGTGGTACAGACATATACACTATAAATTCTAAATAGGGTTCATGCTTTTTGCCCCAAAGAACAGTCTCCTTCGCAGTCATGGATGGATAAGAAATCAGCCTTAACTAAAGGCTTGCAGAGAGAGCTTCTTCTGTATGTTGGGATGACTGTGTTAATAACACTCTGTTCCCCCTATCAACATTTAGAAGGTTCTGGTCCCTCCCTAGGAAAAGGACCTGAGGCCATTTTGACATTGTCTAGCAGGATCTGTCCCTTAGTCACTCTGCTGCATGAAGTCTCATCATCTTTCCTACCACCACTGGCATCAGGGAATCTTGGTCTGTCAGTTGTGACAGATCGGGCTCCAGGAAACCAAGCTGTGTGCATGATTCATGAAAGCAGAATTTCTAACCAGTTACCTGCAGTGCAGAAACTAGGAAGAGGATCTAACCTCTACTGTAAAAACTATTTCAAAAAACCTAGAGTATAAAAAGGAGTAAGAATGTAGCCTTTTTAAGGTACTCAGGATAAGACAGTATATATAATACAAACGTAACCAAATTCTTTATTTCCACAGAAAAATCAGTTTAATTCTCAGGCTGCTTTCACAACAGATTTTAAAGTCTTTATTTAAAGGAACTCTTGGTAATTAAATGTTTTATCAGTCTCAATATGAAAAATATACACTGAGAACCTTAATCAGAAGTGTAAACTTGTGTCAATCAGCTTTATGGTTAATGTGAAGTTAGGAAAGGTAGTGTTGCAAATAGAGATTTGCTTATTTTATCATGCTGATATTCTGGCTTTGCATTTCTGATCACATCTACAAATTAGGGCTGAAACTTACAAATATAGTAACGATTTCCAAGACTATTCATCTCTGTTACTTATCAGTATATAATGATAAATACCTCAGACTTCAGAGAGAAATCTGTGTTCAAATTCTAGTTTTACCAATACTGGCAGCTTGACTTTGAACAAATTACTTAAACATCCTAAGCTTCCGTTTCCCCATCTGTAATAGAAATAATAAAGCCTATTAAAAGACTCAAGAAATGGTAACTACTGTTATTTTTGGAAACAATGCTGAACTGATCTTAACTATAAGAATCTCTCTCTGAGATAAGCGTCCCAAAAGCTGCAACCCTCTGTCACCTAAATCTTTTCAGCCAAGGTCAATGTAGCATCGGAGAGGGCTACCAATAGAAAGAAACACTGAAAAAAATTAGAGAGAATATTCACCTCCTTATCTGCCATTATTATTCTTACTTCATCCAGGGTCTCTCTGCTATCTGGAGAGACTTCTCTTTCAAGGTCAAAAGTTTCAGGGGAACTTAGTTGTGTCTCTGTAATTAAAAAATTTAAATCTCATTAATTTTCATTTTGTATTTTCACAGTTAAAAAAACAAACATCTATTTCCCCTAAAGCTTAAGGTATGGTAATACTGCAGTGGCAACATAGATCTAGTTTGTTTCTTCTTTAAGCTTTACTGAGGCATAATTTACATACAACAGAATTCACCAATTTTCAGTATGTAATTTGATGTTTTGACAAATACATATAATTTATACATGGTATTATTTATACCATGTAATTACCACCACGATCAAGATATAAAACATTTCTAGCACCCCAAAAAGTTCTCCCTTTCTAGCACCCCTAAAGTGTACCCCTTTGCAGTCAATCCTCTCCCATTTGGCTCCCTGCAATGACCAATCTACTTTATGTTCCAATAGTTTTGCCTTTTCTAGAATGTCATGTAGTATCGTCTTTTGTGTCTTACTTCTTTCATTTAGTATAATGTGTTTGAGAAGCATCTATGTTATTACATATATCAGTAGTTCATCCCTTTTTACAGCTGAGTTGTATTCCACTGTGGATATATCAGTTTGTTTATCCATTCATTCATTTGGCTTCTTTCTAGCAGAGCTGTGGTTTTAAAATAGATTAACTTTGACAAAAAACAAAAACCTGCCAATGTTAGTTCTGAGGTTAGAGAGATGATGAGAGACAACAAAAATTGAAAGCAGAAAAAGAAAAAAAAATTCTCAACAAAGATATACCTTTCTTTATTTTTTAAGCAGCATCTATTCATTCAACATTAATTAAACAAATATTTATTCAATAAATTCCAGGCATTGTAGCCTGGAGCTACTAGCAATATGGAGATGTAAGATGGGGTCCCTCATAGTCTCACAGTTCAGGGGTCAGCATACTATAGCTGATGAGGCAAATCTAGCCAGCTGCCTGTTTTTGTTAATAAATTTTTATTGGAACACAGCCACACTCATTCTTCTTTGTATTGTCTACGGTTGCTTTTGTGCTAAAATAACAGAGTTGAGTAGTTTCAACAGAGACTGCATGGCACACAAAGCCTAAATATTAGGTTGGTGCAAAGCAACTGCGGTTTAAAAGGTTAAAAGTAATTGCAAAAACCGCAATTGCTTTTGCACCAACCTATACTTATTATCTAGTCTTTTATAGAAAAACTTTTCCAACCTCTGGTCTAGACCCCTATCTCTTCATGTAATAAAAGAACAGTTAAGTATATTTCAAAGAAGGACAATAAATCTGGGGGGAAAATGTGCCTCAGAACACAAATCCAGTAAGTTCTCTGTTATATACACTGTACATCTAACTGGTACTTCTGTGCTTCACAAATACAATGAACGGCCAATGTTGGGCAAATAAAGTACCTGCAAGACACTGCTTCTCAATCAAAAGAAGGATTAAATACATTTCTAATGTTAACTACAGTTTAATACATCATAATTTTTTGAGAACTGGACACACACACACACAAATTTTACTACTTTGTTAGAAAAAGGATTACAGTGCATAAACTTCAAAATCTTTGTCAAGTTTCTCTGAGAGTCATTACTAAAAAAGACAGTCTGTTAAAAACTAATAGCTGCTCACTGTTTGCACTACTGTAACAATAAAAGGTCTTTAATTAAGTTTTTCTGTGAATGGCTAAAATGTTCAACTATAAAGACAATTTAAGAGGGCATTAGTTCCTTAGAAATAAACAACGCTGTTATCATGCACAATGGGGGCATAAGGCTATAATCCTGCTTCTTCAACAGAGTAATTCTAAAAAGATGTTATAATTTTGAATATCAGACCCCTGGAACTGTCAGAAATATGTAAAACAAAATAAGCACTACACTCAATCTGTGTTTCACCCATTTAGAACAGAATTTTTGGACATTTAGATGCATAGCTTCTAAATTTTATTTTTAGAATCACATAGGACTCAGGAGTCTAGCTCCACGGAGAAGTTACGCTTCCTTAGCAACAGGAACAGTTACACTTCCTTAGCAAAACAGTATTTTGCAATCTAATTTAGAAGTGGCTTATGTCAGCAAACAGTTGGACTTAATTAGCAGGCTAATAACAGCAAGTCATGATCGTAAAAGTCATCTAACCTCAGTCATAAAGGTCTTGCTTTTTCCTCTCTCATTAACTAGGACTTTCAAGACCATTGTGTTTTCAGGTTCCTCCTGCGAGATCCCAGGGTGACATCACACGCCATCTTCCTAAACAAACTGAGTGACTTCCAAGCAGGATGGCATAAGCACAGCATTCCAGAGTGCTCCTACCAAAACTGGAGCACTTGATAATGGGTCTATTAGTAGGTATCATTAGGCACTAATCCCAATACATTTCAGATGAATTAAGAAAACACTTTCAATAAAAACCAAAAAGTTAAACTTTATGATATGCTGCCAAATGTTTTCAAGTATTTACAAGACATACTCTTCTTCTTTTTTTTAAGATTTTATTAAAATATAGCTAATATACAATATAAAATTAGTTTCAGGTATACACCATAGTTATTCAACATTTATATACCTAAAGAAGTGATCACCGTTAAGTCCAGAAACCATCTGACACCGTACCACACTATCACAATATTATTGACTATATTCTCTATGTTGTACATGACATCCGCATGACTTATTTGTTTTATACCTAGAAATTTGAACCTCCTATTCCCCTTCACCTTTCCCCCTCCTTTTTAATTTTTCAATTACAGTTGATATTCAATATTTTATATTAATTTCAGGTGTATAGTATAGTGGGTAGACATTTATGTAATTTAAGAAGTGATCCCCCTGACTAGTCTAGTACCCACCTGACACTATACATAGTCATTACCATATTATTGACTATCTTCCCTGTGCTTTACTTTACATCCCCAGGAGTATTTTGTAACTACCAATTTGTACTTCTTAATCCCTTCCCCTTTGTCACCCACCCCCAAACCTCCTCCCATTTGGCAACCATCAAAATGTTCTCTGTATGTATGAATTTGTTTGTTTTGTTTGTTTATTTTGTTCTTTAGATTCCACATATAAGCGAAATCACATTGCATCTGTCTTTATCTCACATACTCCACTCAGCACAACACCCTCCAGGTCTACCCACGCCGCTGCAGATGGCAAGAACCCATTCCCTTCCCTGGCCGAGCAATATTCCATTGTATATATTACCACCTACTCATCATCCATTCGTCCATCGATACACACCCAGGCTGCCTCCATATCTTGGCCATTGTAAGCAATGCTGCAATGAACATATGGACACATTCATCCCCTCAAAGTAGCATTTTGGGTTTCTTCAGGTAATTACCCAGAAATGGGATTACTGGGTCCTTCTTTGTCTCTTGTTACAGCCTCTGTTTTGAAGAATTATTTTGTCTGCTACCCCAGCTGATTTTTCATTTCCATTTTCATGAAATATCTTTTCCTCATCCCTTTACTTTCAGTCTGTATGTGTCTTTCCATCTGAAGTGAGTCTCTTGTAGGCAGCATATGTAAGGGTCTTGTTTTCTTATCCATTCAGCCAGCCTACCTTTTGATTGGATTATTTAATCCACTTACATTTACAGTAATTATTGATAGATAGGTAGTTATTGCCATTTTATTATTCACCTTTTTTTTCATCTTAAAGAAGTCCCTCTAAGATTCCTTGTAATTCTGGTTTGATGTTGATGAACTCCTTTATCTTTTTGTCTGGAAAGCTCTTCATCTGTCCTTCGATTCTAAATGATAGCTTTGCTGGGTAATCTTGGTTGTAGGTCCTTGCTTTCCATCACTTTGAATATTTCCTGCCACTCCTTTCTAGCCTGCAAAGTTTCTGTTGAGAAATCAGCTGACAACCTTATGGGAACTCCCTTTTATGTTACTAGTTGCCTTTCTCTTGCTGCTTTTAGGATTCTCTCTTTGTATTTAACCTTTGGCATTTTAATTTATGATGTGTCTTGGTATGGGCCTCTTTGGGTTCATCTTGTTTTGGATTCTCAGCACTTCCTGGGCTTGTATATTTATTTCTTTTACCAGGTTAGGGAAATTTCCAGGCATTATTTCTTCAAATAGGTTCTCAATTCCTTGCTCTGTCTCTTCTCCTTCTGGCACCCCTATGATGTGAATGTTACTATGCTTGATGTTGTCCCAGAGGCCCCTTAAACTGTCCTCATTTTTTCAGATTCTTTTTTCTTTTTGCTGTTTTGACTGGGTGTTTTCTGCTACCTTATCTTCTAAATCACTGATTTGATCCTCTGCTTCATGTAATGTACTGCTGATGCCCCCTAATATAGTCTTCATTTCAGCTATTGTATTCTTTATTTCTGACTGGTTCTTTTTTTTGTTTCTTTATCTCCATTTTTATGTTTCCTATATCTTTGTTGAAGTTTTCCCTGAGTTCAATAAGCATCCTTATAACCAGTGTTTGGACCACTGCATCTGGTAGATTGCTTGTCTCTATTTTGTTTAGTTCTTTTTCTGGAGCTTTGTTCTGTTCTTTTATTCGGGACATGTTTCTTTGTCTCCCCATTTTGGATGTCTCCCTGTGTTTATTTCTATGTATTAGGTAGGGCTGCTATGTCTCCCGGTCTTAGTAGAGTGGCCTCATGTAGTAGGTGTGCTGTGGGGCTCAGTGGTGCAGTCTTCCTGATCACCTGAGCTGGATGCTCCAGGTGTGTCTCTTGTATGAGTTGTGTGTACCCTCCTGTTGTAGTTGAGCCTTAGTTGCTGTTTGCACATTAATGGGAGGGATTGACCTTCGGGCTGATTGGCTGTGAGTACAGTAGAGGAGCTGCTATGCAGAGGCTGACCCTACAAAGCAGGATTCACATAGCAGGGCTCTGGTGCCTGCCCAGTGTGCTCTTTGGCTGTGACGTCCCCAGAGGTGGCTGGGTGATGCTCTACCTGCGTCTGAAGCTGGCCTCCGGGCGTGCCAGCCCCAGGGCCTCCTGGGAGGAACCACACCTCAGGCCAGGTTCAGCCACAGCCTGTGCCCTGCCCAGAGCCATCTGGCATGAACCACAAAGCCATCCGCAGATGACTGCCACCACACTGGACTTGAGGGTTCCTCAAGAGGCCAAGCTACAAACCAACGCCAGCTGTCGCTACTGTCAGGTTTAGGGATGCTGAGCCAGAGATACAGAATATGCTGAAGCCAGATGCTACATGTTTGGGTTTTGTGAACCTTTGAGAGATTTATGGGAAAGTCCGCTGGATAAGCCCAGACAAGCCGTTTATATGGAAAAGCCACCGGAAGCGGCATTGGTATGTCCAAAAGTTGGGTGGGGTGGGGTCTCAGGGAATTAGGGCCAATGAACAGTGTTAGCTGTGTTGATGGAGACTGAGATATGGCAGCCGCCTGTGTCTGCACGCTGGGATGGGGGCGGGCTCAACAAAGAAACACTGGTTTCCACCAGCTCCTCCACTGGGAGAAAGGTGCCCTTCCAGCCCTCGCCCTGCAGCCAGACAGCTCAGTTTCTCCCCATATGTCCCTGGCACCTTTCAAGCTGCTGCCCCAGTGCTGGAACTCAGAGCGAGTGAGTCCGTCAGCGAGTAAGTCTGTGCACAGGCCCTTTAAGAGGAGCTCTTGGGACCGCAACTGCTCTAGTCTCACTCAGCTACAACCTCTGCTGGTTTTCACAGCCAGAAGTTATGGGGAATTCTCTCCCCAGCACTGAACCCCTGGGCTGCGGAGCCTGGTGTAGGGGCTGGGACCCCTTGTTCCTCCAGGGGGAACCTCTGCAGCTGAGATATCCCTCCCGATTTGTAATGGTCATACATGGGTGTGGGACCAGCCCATTCCACAGCCCCTCCTACTAGTCTCAAGGTGGCCTCTTCTGTATCCATAGTTTTCTTATTTTTGTTTCTTTCATGTTTCTTTCCACAGAAACTCAAACTTAGTTTATACTAGTCTCTCTGACCCTGACAGGTTATATAAGACCTAAAGGAAAACTAGGTATGACTTATAATAACGTTTGTACACCACTTGCTGCCCAAAGAGTTTAAACATTAATAGGAAATCCACTCAATCTCACATGAATGAGGTTACTGATAAATGTAATAGGCCCACTTTTAAGAAAATACAAGCTAAAACAAATTCCTTAGAAAGTAGTGGTTCATATCACAAAATAATTGTTCATAGTATACAATGATTCAACTCAAAAGTTCTCTTAGTATCTTAGTTCATTTAAAATTATTTGTTTATCAAAATATATTCATGTGCATCTCTGAATGAACAGCTCTTATACATCCTAAAGCAAGATACACATATTTTCATCTCTACAATTAACAAAAAGCAAAGTACAATGCTTAATCAGGTTAAATGTTTGTCTGAGATAAAAATATAAGTCAATGAACAGAACTGTGCACAAAATTCAATTTCTTGACTTCCTATATAATACCTTGTGAGTGGCAATGTAAAACTAATAAAAAGCTCTGAGAAAAATCTGCTAAATGACAAGCCACTTTGAGGACAGCCCAACTTTGAGAATCCATAAACCAAAACATAAAGTCCTCTTAGCCCTGAATGTACAATTAAGTGCTATTTCTGATGCTTTGCTGCCATCTCTGATGAGCCTAATAAGCAAACATGCAGACAAAAAAGCCATGTTAATTTCAAAACTCAAATATCTCTAAGAAAAGACTGAGAATCAGATTCAAAGTCCGCTAAAAAAAAAGTATGTGTGTACAATGTATGTGTATATACATATGTATGTGTGGAGATACACACAACCAATCACACATAAATCTCCTGGGGGTGGGTTGGAAAAGTCAGGAAAATTAATAGGCACAGAAAGGTAGATAGCTAGGGATCAGAAATTCAGTGAAATCATAGTGGGGTGCTTACCAGGACACACAGTGACTTCCTCTGCAGAATTCTCTGGCATAAAGACTGAGTCTCTCTTACTTGTCAAAGCAGCAATGCTGAAAAAGAACCAAACCCCAAGTGAATTCCCAGTAAAATGAATCAGAACACAGGACCAAAAGCAACGGTGAATCATTAATAAAGCCACAGGTAATCTGATACCTGCTGTCCAATACCACAAAAGCACAACAGGGAAGCAAGGAATCAGTAGTGAAAACTCCAAGCCAGAAATAGGGGAAATAAACATACTTACAACTTTGGTTCCAGTGAAATCACTGAATGAAAAGAAACCCCCTTTTGGAGTCTTCGCAAAGAAAGGTTGAAGGGTAAGGACTATCTATGAATACCACAGAAGACAAAAACTCCACTCCTGTATGAAGATGTCAAAGGTGTTTTATAGCCTCCAGCTGAGCCTTTTGAAGGCTAGAGATCTGTAAACTCGTAAGAGAAGATATGGAGATTCTCCTGACAACACATGAGCTTTTCCTGCACCTTGCAGTTAAATTTCTTCTTTATCTCAAGATGTGGCTTTCCAAGCAACAAAAATAAGATACAGTTCCAAACTGCCCTACAGCGAAAATCTGCCCACACAAGTGGACTGTCTTCTGAGAAGAACATAATTATCAATGGCTCCCCTCATCCGGCCTTCTGGTTTACCCTGCCTGTTCATGGAGTGCAATCTCTTCCTGACACAGGAACAGAGGGCTGAGAACTCTGAGCATCTGAGCTATCAAGCCCTCTCCTGCTTCCCAGACCTTTTACGATGAGTTTGATCAAGTATGCATGAGGATGCAAATCCTCACATCAACCAAGAACCACAGAGAAGAAAAAACAACCAGCACTGACTCATGATAAATAACTAAATCCTGATAGGAAACCACAAGTGATTTCTCTCTCTAAATAAAACATCTCATACCATTTGTTATAAACCCAAGCCAGACACAGTTTACTCTGCATGTAACATTAGGGCTCTATTCAAAGGTCCATCACAAAACAATTTGCTGACATTTATAAAATGGGCTAATCAATTTGAAGTCAAACCACATTGCCTGCAATTCCAACTCTCTCCTGGTGACAAAGCATATAATCATTTATTAAAACCTACATCTGCTCTGCACAAGGCTCCCTACAACAAAGCAGAGGCCTGCGGGAAGCAGAATGCCTACTCCAGTTAAAACCACTTCCAAAACTGTCTTAACAGCAGGAGACTCAAACCAAAACCATATTCTTCAGTTCAGGAAGAGCTACTACTATTAACTTAACCAAAAGCCTAGGAACACCAACTAAATTACAGCAAACGGTAACTGGGCCTCAACCTCCATGTGGGAGATGAAGGTCACTCAACGTAAGATTAAGCTCTTGAGTAATCCCCAAAGCTCAACTACTGGATAAAGGGGAAAGTAATTGGAAGCCTGATCTGGTTAATAGTGCAGTTTGTAACCCGTCAACTACTATATGTAATTAAAGTGAGAAGACCTAAGAAGGAAAACCCCCATTAATCAATCATCGAGATTAACTGAGGAGGTAATGCAAATACAACCATTTAAAGGGAAGATGAGATACAATCAGAATGAAAGTGGCATAGGATAGGGAGTGAGAGTCACACAGGTTCTGTGTGGCCTGAATAATATGAAGGGTTCAAAGAGGAGGTAAGTCTTAAGAGTAGACTTAAAGGATGTATATGTTTTGGATATGCAGATAAAATAAGCATAAGCAGAGGAAACAAAAGGAATATGAGGACTAGAAGGATCATAAAGAAATCAGTTTAAAGCCTTCAAATTGGCATACCACGTTTCCCCAAAAATAAGACTGGGTCTTACATTAAGTTTTGCTCCAAACGACACATTAGGGCTTACGCTCGGGGGATGTCATCCTGAAAAATCAAGCTAGGGCTTATTTTCCAGTTAGGTCTTATTTTTGGGGAAACACGGTAAAAAGCTAGCATAGTTAGTTAAGAGAGTAGCAGGATATAACCACTTTTCAGGGAATAGTGTAAATGGGATTGTGCCAAGATGGCTGGATTGAACAAGAAAACCAACAAGAAAAACCCAGATTTCTTTCACCCAAATAGTCTAGGCTTCTGTAAGATGCATATTTGAGAACTGAGAGAGAATGATTTCTCCTAGTCTGTGCTTATAACGAGCTAAAAAAAAAAAATCCCTGGCAAGCTGTCCCTATACAGTCTCACTCATGTGGTTTATCTCTCTTATTCTGGCACCATCAGAGAATTCAGACCCATAACAACATATAATCTTACCTTTGTGAGGCAGGTACAGAGTTTCCTTCTTCAGAAGTTTCTTCAACAAATAGCCCTTGGGAAGACTGCGAAGAAATATGTAACGTTATAAATATAAAGGCACAGATGACTAGTTTCTCTCCTATTTTTTTTTAAATTAATTGTTCGACATTATCACTCAGCAATTAGCAATAAGAAAAAACATTTTATATTAAATCAGTAAGTTTCAGTAAGAAGAACATATCCTGTGGAGTCAGAAGACTGAGATTTAAATTATGGGTGAATCACCTACCAACTTTATAATCTTGGGTAAGTCACATTTGAATTTGTGTCCTCATCTTAAAATGGGTATTAATGATTGCCTCACAGAGTGTTACTGTGAGAATTAAATAAGATATGCTATGTATTTGTAAAATGCAAAACATAAATATTAATTGGTCAGTCAAATGAATTATGATTTCAGAAAAGCAGTTATAAAGCTTCGGTTGTAGAAGGAGGAAACAGAGAGAAAAGTCCAGTTTTCAATGGAAATACTGAGTTGGGAAAAACAGTGCAATCCACAAAAGACTCTCTGGGCACAACCAAGTCGTAACAGAATATCCCAAAGGGAAGGTCATAAAGATTCCTTTCGGGTTACCAGAAAGGGGGGAGAGGGGAGCAGGGCTCTAGAAGAAAACGGGGTCTAATATATGGTGATGGAAAGAGAACTGACTCTGGGTGGTGAGCACAGTGTGAGACATAGATAGTGTATTACAGAATTGTATATCTGAAATCTATGTACCTTTATAAACAATTGTCGCCCCAATAAACTTTAAAGAAGGCAAGATTCTTTTGCTACATATCTACCACTATGGTTTTGGTATCTGGATGCAAGGATATCTTTTAAGAAACATAACAAATAGAGAGTGGATAAGGAAAAGATCATTTTCTTTGATTCATGGTAGAATTGGTACAAATGTCAACTCATTAAATGGAGTTACTCAGAAGAGCACAGAAAAGGCAGCTACTGCCTACTTAGGTGGACTTCTGAGGAAGTACCTGGGCTGTGAGGCTTCTTCCAACAGATGAAAAGCTACTGGCTGAAGTTCACAGGTTCTCCTAACAGGATATAAATAACCTAAACAAGTTAGGCATCTCTCTACTACTCTGGTAAATGATGAAATAAACTAAAAAACTGGAATCCCTTCAGTCAAAGGGAAGATAAAGCTGTACTATGATCAGGAATGTAGCCATTATGAAAAATAAGGGTTCAACAAAACTGTCAAATGGACTAAAATACAACAGCAATAAATACTTCACCTATCTGTTTTAACTCGGTAGTGACAGTTTTATTCCTGAAATCTCAAAAACGGTAAATACTGACACCTAGTGCCCATTTAATAGCCTTCTTAGAATGACTTGCTCGAGACGCAATCAAGGCATTAAGAAGCTATAAGATACCTTCACCTCCGCCTCCACCTGCGGCTAAAGCATATCTCTACCTTTCCCAGAGGAAATTTTTTTTTAATTATTGTACACCTATTATAAGCCAGGGTCTTGCTAATCACTTACATGCATTATCTCCTTTAATCCTCACAAGAAACTTTTGAGGCAAAAACTGTTAAATTATTTTTAGAAATGAGGAAAGTACAATTTTGACAGGTTTAAATAATTTGCCCAAAATCACGGAGGTGGTGAAAAGTAGAACTGGGACCTGACTCCAAAATCCATGCTTTAACCACTACAGTTATATTGTTTTACTCTTCTTCCCAACCATTTCAACATACCCCAAGTATGTCTTCACTTCATTAACTCAGTTTTAATTTCTAAACACTTATACCTCGAGCATGCTAGGAATGTGACTTTAAGGAAACTGTGGCCTAATCAAAACATAACACTCTGCCTGAAGAAATAATGTTAATGGAAAAAGGATAGTTTGCAAAACATGTAAAAAGAAAAATCCAAAAGATCCAGAATCAAGCAGTGTCTTCAACACCACGGCCTGGGAAGTGAAAGTAAATAGACACATAGAAATGTCCTCTGCTGTCAAGTACTGGTCACTAATCACGTCTTTCCATAAACTAGTTGAATCATCCCTTAAAATTTCGATTTTCTGATTACTATTTCAGGTTTCACATACGTCATCCTAGAGGAAGGACACTAGATGGTGTACCTGAGTATCGTGATCACTGAAAATGTCTTCCATAATAAATTAACAAACTGTCATTTGGTGTACATGTCAGCTTGTAGTTTGGTTAGTCAGTCAGTTCTCAGACCCCCACACAATTTGGTCATTTCTGGGAAACAAATTGCAGTATCAGGACTGAAAAATTAAGATACTAAAAAGTATTCACTACATCAATTTACTAGCCCTCCACCTCCCTGCTATACAGACATCAAGATGACCTTTGCATTAACAACTTCCCTGTGACCTCAGTGATGCCAGAAACCAGTTCCCCTCTGATTCTAAAGCTTTTACAACCCTCATATAAACAATTTGCCCCAGGGTGAATGTTTTTCTGAGTCGTGGGACCGTCTTGCTATCTGTATCAACCAAGTAGTCTCAAAAGTGGGTAGCTTCAGTGAAGCCAAAATCAATAGAAAATGTTTAATAAAAACAAATTCTTTCAACACACAATGTGAGATATAGATAATGTATTACAGAATTTAACACCTGAAATCTATGTAACTTTACTAACAATTGTCGCTCCAATAAACTTTAAAGAAAAAACAAAACAAAAAATAAATTTTCTACCCACAGTTCCTGAATGCAAAAAGATCAAGACAAGAGGTGAAATTACAATCGTTAACGCCTTCATTATTTGCCTATAAAATTAGTAAGTTTATTTCTGTTTGTTTTTTAAAGATACTATTCTATGTTGGCAAGGCTGAAGTGAAGTAGGCAGTCTCATACATTGCTGGAAGGAAGGACTACAAATTTGAGCAACCTTTCTGAAAAGCAATCTGGCAATAAATAGCAGGTCTTTTTTTTTTTTTAAGTTCATAACTCTCACCCCTATTTTTCTGGTTCCCTATCCCTAAGGACACTAGGTTTAAATAAAGAAAAGTTTTATTTAGAAAGACGTTTATCACAACCAAAACATCCAACAAAAGGAAAATGGTTAAAATATTATGGTAAATCATAGGTCAGAATATTAGGTAGTCATTAAAAATGAAATCTATAAATAACTTTAACATCACAAAGAAATGTTTAAATGTTTTTACTTTAAAATACAAAAATATAAAAATATAATCTAAACCATACAAAATATAGGTATAGAAAAAAAGACGAAGGAATACATCACTGGATAGTAGGACTGTGGGTGGGTGCTCTCAACTTCACTCTTCAAACTTTTCAGCATTTTTCAATAGTTCTAAGTGATTTCTAAAATTAATTTTCATGATTACAAAGGATACTTACTATGTTGTCAGCCTGATCTCCTTTTACTGAGGACGGCCCCTCATTCCTTCCAGTGCATTAGAGCAGTGGGCTCAGGGCTCATAGTCATTCAGACAATTTGACACATACCCCCATTCAGGCCACAGCCATCTGGGATGGTGAGGGCTGTTAACCCCAAATGGGCCATAAGTCCTTTCCTAGACATTTGAAATTGGAACTGGAAGAGAGTAAATCTCCTGTAAACTGTACTTAAGTTTGGGAGCTGAACAATCAGTGTTTTCCACTATTATACCATGTGAAACAGAGAAGCAAAGGAAGATGGTCTGCAAGGAGAAAGCTGAAGCAGATACAATTTAGCACTGAGCTACAGAAAAATTACAGATGATTTTCTAGACCCAGTACCTTCTCCAGGCTTGGTTACCATCTTGTTTCAAAATTTATGAGGCACCCTGTTTCCTTATGATAAAGTCCTCTTTTTAATTAAGCTATCATGATTTGGTTTGTTGTAGCCAAATAGTAACAATTAATAATACTATTAGTAGTATTTGGTGACTGTTCATGAAGTAAGAACTTCAGTCTAATTTTTTCTCTCTCAGATTAACAAGGCCAGTCACTAGATTGTGACCATGTCCAGGCTATTCCAAAGGCACTGCTTTCAAACTTTGGAACTTGACACAAGTCTATATGCTCTAGAACTCTGGCCCCTGGGATATTTCAAGCTAACAACTTGAATTACAATAAATCATTGTGCTAACTCTGTGGAGTTAATTTATTCTTTTAAGGGAAAGCATCTCTAAATTGCAAAGAACTAAGAAACAAAAAATGTTATCATAAGCATAACCTAACTTTCCTTTGGAAAAGAGGCAAGTCACTAGAACTGTAAAGAAAAATGCTTTCTCTTCCCATACAGTACTCTTTGCATAATGTGTATGAAGAATGATTCCCACAGGTTACTCTTAACGGGTGACCTTCTGGTCCCTTAGAGCAAACTACCATTTACTGAGTGTCCTGAGCATTGTACTAGGCATTTTACATAATTCACTTTAATCATTAAAACTAATGAAAGATATGATTTTACACATGTAAAAACTGAGATTCAGAGATTAAATGGCTTGCTAAAAGGCACCCAGTTACGAAAACAAAAATGTCAAAATTTCAACTCCAAATCCATGCTCTGTACACTATTATGAAATTTCTCACAGCTACCATTTCTTGAACCCTTATCATAAGAGACAGAACAAACAGGGAACAGCAAAACCAAACCAAAACTCAAAAGTCCAGTAACAGAAATAGCAACAAAAAAGTATAGTCACAAAACAGAGTAGTCTTTATATTTATAGTTTACAGAGTTTGAAATTATGTGATTGCTTTTATAATATTCAGAGAAAAAAATGAATATAAGCTTTCAGATATAACCTAGATGTCAGACAACGACAAAAAAAGGCAACCTAAGTGTCCCCAAATCAAGGACTGTTTTCAGTAAATGAATATAAGCTTTCACATATAATATAACCGTCAGAAAATGACAAGGCAACCTAACTGTCCCCAAACAAGGGAGTGTTTTCAGTAAAGAAGGTCACCACAAGCAAAATCAAAAATAAACCATTATGTGGAGGAAAAAATAAACTGGAAAACTACCTCTACTTCCAGTTACAAAGGACCACTTCCCTAACACACAAAGAATGCCTACAAACCACTAAGCAAAAGATTGTCAGAAAAGAAAAATGCCCACAATATCTAAAACACAGAAAAGAAAATACAAATGGATCTCAACTACACACATAATAAGAAAAATGACAAGTCAGACTGCACTGAGGTATTTTTTCTCTCTCAGATTAACAAAAATCAAGAGATCCTGGTCATACTGTACGGGTATGGGTATGGGTAAGCTCGTACGCATCATACACTGCAGTGAGTATACATTTATACAACCTCTATGGAAGGCAATTTGACAACAGATAACAAAACTATAAACGCATATATACTTTAATCCATCAATTACATCTACAACAAATTATTCTACAAATATCTCCCATGTGAATGAAAAAAATCTTCTGAACAAGAGTAATCACTGCAGTAGTGTTTTTAATAGTAAAATATTGGAAACAACCTAAATGTCCACCTATAGCAGCACTGGATAAAATATTTATCCAACATATTACACATCCAAAAAAGGAAATTCTTTATGTAGTGTTATGGAATGACATCATAGAGATATTAAATGAAAAAGGCATAACAATGTGTAGAGTACGCTATGCTCTGTGTAAAAGTTGATTCTACTACATGAAATATTTTGGAAGGATATACTAGAAACTAGTAGTAAAAGTTGACTCCACAGAGGCGGGGAACTGGTTGGCTGGGGATGGGAGTAAGAGACCAACGATTTATTTATATCTTTTTTAAATTTTGAGCCATGTGAACATTATTACCCATTCAAAATTTAACTTTTTAGAAATAAAACTTTTAAAACACAAAAGATAAATATGGTGCATCCATATGATAGAATGTCTTCAAACATAGTTAATAGGAAAAGATCTAAGATAAACTATTTAAATGTCGGGGGGAGAACAAAGCTTATACAGAAGAGTCTTCATTTTGTTGAAAAATTAAAAACAGAAGCGATTTTTATATGCAGACAAATAATAACTGCCTCTTGGTGCTGGGATTGTAGGTAATTTTTTCTTTACACTCTTCTGTACTTTCCTAATTTTCCATAGTGAGTATGTTACGTTAAAAATAAAGGGGGTGCCGGCCCGGTGGCTCAGGTGCTTGGAGCGCCCTGCTCCTAAGCAAAGTTCACCAGTTCGATTCCCACATGGACCAGTGAGCTGCGCCCTCTACAGCTAAGATTGTGAACAACAGCTCTCCCTGGAGCTGGGCTGCAGTGAGCAGCCGGTGGTGGGCGTGAGCTGTCGTGGGCCACTGATTGTTGCGGCAGGCTGCTGTGCGCCCCGGTGAGTGGCTGGTAGCCAGCGTCAGTGGCCGGCAACCATTGTGAGCCGCTGTGTGCTGCCATGAGCGGCTGGCAGCCAGCATGAGTGGCTGACAGCCATCGTGAGCAGCCGGCAGCCGGCAAGAGCTGCCCTGAGCGGCCTACCAACAACCAGCAACCGACTGCCTCAGCCGGGAGAGCGCAAGGCTCATAACACCAGCATGGGCCAGGGAGCTGTGTCCTACACAACTAGGCTGAGAAACAACGGCTTGAACCCGAGTGTGTGGCGGGGAGGGGAGGCAGAAGAAGGGAGGGGAAAAAAAAAATAAAGGGGGAAGATCATAAAAATAACAGATAGCTAAAATCTTCGTTTAATCTGTGAATAAATCATCCTAATCACAGCATCACCGACCCTTACCTGACCATGACTGGTTGTTGGTTCTTCCTCCAACAAAAGTTTCTCTTTCAAGCTTTTAATTGGGCTTTCTTGGAAATCCTTGGGTTTTGAGTGCCAGACAGATGCCCTAGACTCCTGCCTCTCCTCCTCTTTGTCTTCATCTCCCATATCTTCTGAGATGCCTTCATTTTTTTCACTAGCCTGATCTCCTTGGCCACATTCATTCTGGGTCAGAGAAGGAGGTCTAGGTAACACTGGTTCCCCAAATCCTTTTTTTTTAAAGAGCTGCCTCTGAGCCATTTTCAGGCTCTTTTGATAAACCTCCAACTGGCAGAGAATGACCTTGGTGTATTGATTGGGGTCTACTCCAGCAGGACAGAATGGAATACCCCAGAAGTAGTGCACAGTACCCCCACTGTCCTGGAGACCTTTGGCATCCACTGAGGTAGGCAGACAGTGCCTAGATGTGTCCCCCCTACCCTGCGCAGCTTCGTGAAAAGCACAACCCCTCCCAGTACTTTCCTGTGGCTTCCCACACTGTGTGTGCTCAGCCAAGTGGCCAGTACATCTGTCAAAACATTTAACGTTCTCATTCTCAAACACTGGCTGGCTTGACTGGTCCCAGCTTCCTGAGCTGCCAGAGACCGGCTCCTCTTCAGTGTTTTCAGTGTGGTCCCAAGGCTCCTCTCTTTCCTCAGCCTCGTTTCCCTGACTGATATGTGGGCCTTTAAACAGTGATGGAGGTACCAGCTGCCATATGCCTGTAGGTATTTGAGAAAAAGTAGGGCTAAGGACAAACTGTTTTTTATTAAGAGGGCTTGGTAAGTTCTCACTTACCAAGAATTACATAATGTGGGTTAAAAAAAGGCTCTTCTTTGGATTTAACCAAATGTTGGTTTTTCCTTGGAGATGAAAGTATGCTGGATATTAGTGAGATCTCAACTACTTTCTGATTTAACCTCTTTAATACCACCCAAGGAATTTCGGGAATTTCTGTATATCTACTCTCAGTATGAGATCCCTGTGATATGGTTCTACTTGATGAATGCAAGGAGTCAGAACAGGGAGACATGCCTTCAGTGGTCCCAGAGTCTGTGGTTTTCTCTTGGTGGGACTGTGAAGATGGTCCAATGGCCAGAGGTCGAGATCTGGTAGCAGAAGCATCAGAAGGCCGGCAACTCTGAAACAAGTGATCCCACACCAGACCAGGTTTATTATTACAATAGCTATGCATGAAGGGTCACGGGAAGGACAAAAAGGGGAGGCCACTGTCCCTAAGAGATTCTCCTCTTTAAAATGCAGATGCTCGGTTCAAATGAATTCCACAATGTGTACTGACTGTTTACTATGTGCAAAGTGCTGTATTAGATCACTATGCTAAACCCCTTTCTAATACAGAGAAGTGGATGGCATAAATGGCTCTGGACTTACCATCGACAAATATCCTTCACATTTAAAATAATTTCAATTACACATACGAGTATTCAAATCATCATTTAACATTATTTGAGAAAATTTAAAACTGCCCATTCTTTCTCTCCATAACCCACCTCTGGTTCTCATTCCCTTTGCTCTCCCCACAAAACAGGGGAGATAAGCATCTTATCTTTCCCCTTTTGGTTTCTTGGTAATCGGTAACTCTTTTCAGAAGCTGCCAACTACTACGGCTCTCTTAAGCCATAGACTGAAAATCTGTAAGGTGGAAGAAAACTCTTTCACATAGAATTAACAAAACACTTCAAATTGGGTTCACCAACAATTCAACATGGGCTTTAAAACTTATTATGGGAACTATTAGTTGAAACCCCCATAACACCACAGCAGTAAAAGAATATCGCTCATCAAGCCTCATGAACTGTTTCAACATAGCATATTTACATTAAGGCTTTCGGCAATGGCTTTCCTCAAGAGCTCCTCTTCCTCCTCCTCCTGGCTGTTCACCTCCTTAGCTTCCTGCTCACTCATTTTGAGAGCCAGAGCAAACTGCTCGTCCTCTGTCATTTCTGTAAGAGGAGAGGGGAGAGGGGAGGGACACAATAAACAATGAATAAGCATGGAGGCAAGAAATAGAATTATTAAACTTCTCAAGTGAAGACACTACAGACCATTTAATACAATTTTATAATCTTATAAACAAGGAAAGCCCCAAAAGGTAAGGTGTTGGCCAAGATCAGTAGCAGAAGTTACAACAAGAATCTTGGGTTAATTAGACTGAGCTCCCGTGAAGGCAGAGTTCTTGCTTATTTTGTTTATTGTCAAGTATTTGGTGAATGAACAAACAGATGAACCTCCACTCCAGCACTTTTTGTTACATATCACACTGCTTTATGCTCAACCAGAATCATCTTAGTCTTCAGAATCCTCTTATTTACCCAGTAGAAAAGACCATCCTTACTGACCAGAATGTGATCTACAAACACCGTTTCCCATTAAAACTAACTGGGGTATGTTGGAGAAATGGCTGATTCCAAGTCTGGAGCTAGAAATGTAGAAGATGAACTAGAATATGTTGTACCTGTGAGCAAAGAAATCTATCAGACACTACTAGGGTCATATCAAAAGATTTAACAGTCAACTTAAAAAGGTTCTCACTGGTCAAAAATGGAACAACTGAAACAAACATCAATAAAAATAAGGAACACAATAAATTAAAACACATTAAATATGTTTAAATCTGTAAGTTCATGATACTCAAAAAAAAACAACTGGTCATTGTTGAAGAATGTTACTGAATCAATTATTTTGAAAACTGATAAATAAAAGAACAGAGAATCAAGCTTTTGTTCTACTCTTCCAACACAAGCTATACTACTGGGTAACGAAATAGATGAAGAGAAGTTTCTCTTTAAAAAAATTATTCCAGCTAATAAAAATGTAAAAGAAATGACGGAATATCACCATTTTGTATAATGCACATGGAGAGGATTTTGGCAATGTCTAACAAACTACATAATGACCCAGCAATACCAATTCTAGCAATTTACTCTAAAGATAGACTTCTAATTAGAAGAAAAGTAAATGAGCACTGCATTTTTCATCGCAGCATTGTTTGAATTTATAAAATACTGGAATCGACTTAATGATCCACATAGGACAATGCTTAAACAAACTGTGGTATACATACATATAACTGTAAAAAAAGAATCAGAAAGATATCTATAGACCAGGAATAGAATGATTTCAAAATGATATTAGGTTAAAGGGGGAAAAAAAAGCAAAGTACAAAAGAGTGTATATATAGTATGCTACCTTTTGTGTAAGAAAGGAGAAATTTTTAAAAATACATATACCTGTTTGCTTTTGCAAAAAAAAAAATGACACAAGCAGGGTAAGTCAGAAACCAATCCACGTGGTTACCTACATGCAATTGGGAACAGGTGAAAGGGGTAAGAGGGAGTGACTCTTCTCTGACTATACCTTTTTGTGTATCTTTGAGACTTACAGAATCTTGTAAACGTTATACATACTTTTGAAAAGTAAAATAAAATCAATAAGGATGAGGGATCCCTAAAACTGAATCCAAACATTAGAAAGTGCACACCACGGAATTTGAAATAACTTTAATGAGAATGAAAACATCAAAATTTGCGGGATGCACCTAATGCAATGTTTACAGAGAAATGTACAGCTTTACAGGATCATATTAGAAAAGTTTAAAATCAGTGATCCAAAAGCCTCCCACTTTAAGAAACTAGAAAATAAAGAGTGAAATTAACCCAAAATAAGTAGAAACAAATATAAAAAGCAGAAATCAACAAAATAGAAGATGACATACACTAGTAAAAAAAATTAGAAACAAAAATTGGTTCTATGAAAAGGTCAATAAAATTTATAAAACTCTAAGTAGACTTATCAAGGTAAAAAAAGAAAACACAAATTAACAGTATCAGGAATGAAAGAGGAGATACATCACCACAGATTCTACAGTCAGGAAAATAACAATAATAAGGGAATAACATGGACAGTTTTGTGCCAATAAATTTGACAACATGGATCATGCATTCTCACCAGGGGTGATATCATCCCAAAGTGGACAAGAATTGGTTCTTGAAGGTCAAAAAACTCGCTCTCTCTTTAAAACAGATATATAATCACTACATAAACCAGGACCTATAGCACTACCAGTGGTATTAAAAGTTCATGAGGTAGTTAGGGAAAAAAATGTCTAAAAAGGATCCTTTGGAGAACAACAATGAAAAAAGGATTGAGAAACACTTAGCGGACAAACAAAAAAAAAAATCACTGAAAAACACAAATTACAGAAACTTACACAAGAAGAAACAAAATCTGAACAGCTTTATACCTATTAAAGAAATTGAATTTGTAATTTAAAATTTTTCCATAAAGAAAACCCCAGAGCCATCCGACATTCATCACTGGTGAACTCTATCAAAGAATACTCGTAAAAAAAAAAAGTAATGGGGTAACCCATTAGCTCAGTTGGTTAGAGCACAGGGCTGGTAACACCAAGGTTATCAGTTCAATCCCCGCATGGGCCACTGTGAGGTGTGCCCTCCTTAAAAAAAAAAAAATACCAAACTAATTCAGAAAACAAAAGACCAGTTCTCCACAAATTGATTTATAGATTCAACACAATCCCAACAAGCTTGTTTAATGAAACATAATAGAAAATTCAGAAATAAGATTCACAGATTGATTTTCGATTAATTTTCGACAAGGACAGGCTTTTCAACAAATAGTGCTAGAACAAGTGCATATCTAAAAATTAAAAAATGAACCTTAATACCCTTACCTCACACTATATACAAAAATTAACTCAAAATGGATATGTCTAAATGTAAAAGCTAAAACTGTAAAAGTTCTAGAAAAAAACATAGGTGAAAATCTTTATAACCTTGGGGAAGTCAAAGATTGCTTAGACCCAGAAAGAAAAAAACATAAAAGAAAAAAAAAAAAAGGACCCAACCAAAATTTTAAATTTCTCTTTAAGAAAATAAAAAGATAAGCTACAAAATGGGGAAACATATTCACAATACATATAATCTGACAAAGAACTTGTATCCAAAATATATAAAGAAATTCTATAATTCAATAAGAAACAAGAAATCTAATTTGAAAAATAATGAGCAAGGGATCTGAACAGATACTCCACGAAAGAAAATATCAGAATGACCAGTAAGCACATGAAAAGATCATTAGTCAGGCAAGTTAAAAATGAGATACCATTATATGGCACTAGACGAGCTCAAATGAAAAAGATCGGCATTCCTAACACAGTCACTAATAAATCATCAAGAAAAGGTGATTGTATCCTTTATGTTCAATTTAAGAGTACCAAAGATGATGTAATACAAAAGAAGTAAGTCTGAGTTCTTTGTAATACTTGGCTTTTCAAAACATCCTAAACAACCCTAAAGGTTCTGGAGAGATGAGGCTTTGCTGCATTAACTGAAGTACTCTCCAGACTCTGCCCTCTTGCCCCACCACTAAAACAAAAACTTTAATTCAGTAACACAGTGTGATTCTGGGCTTAAATCTTGATTTTTTCCTCTTTAGTTGTGCAATCTTAAGCAGCTTACTTATCCTCTGGTACCTGGATACTGGTCTGGTTCTGTTCATCTCTCCTCCTTCTTTTAATATGTTGTGGACATGCATGTAAACCAAGTTTACATGCATGTAAACCTTTCACTTTAGGGATTCTCACGTACATATCATGATTTTGTAATACTTTAGTTCAAACATATGTAAAATAGAGGTAATAATATTTAAGGCTGTTGATGATTAAATAATTTAATACACGTAAAACACTTAGACTGAGCTGCGCCCTCCACAACTAAGACTGAAAGGACAACAACTTGACTTGGAAAAAAAACCCTGGAAGTACACACTGTTCCCCAATAAAGTCCTGTTCCCCTTCTCCAATTAAAAAAACAAACAAACACTTAGAGTACTACTTGGCACATTGGTACCCAATAATTGTTACTACTAATAATTAATTTATTCATTATATATTAAAGAAATCCAAAACTTTAATTCAGATTATCTAAGTCATTTTACGTATATTTTACTGACAGCACACAGCCACAGAACTTGACAAAGCCACCATTACAAATTTACCTTAACCACTCAGAATTAAATCAATCAGAATTAAATCAGAGTTAAAAAGATATTCATTTATTAGTTACTGTCTCTTACTCTCACTTATCAACCTTAATCTGAGACTAAAATCCAATAAACATCACTGTTAATTAAAACATTTTACCTGACCTCTCTACTATATAAAAACAAATTGGAAACCCACCTGGGAGCATGTTTCCTTAAGGAAATTGTCAGCAAATATCAACCTTAGACTCTCCAACTGAACCAGCTCCATTCGGCTTATGAAATGATTCTGCTAAGCTACACAGAGCAGTACACAATTTGGGGGAAGCTGATTACGCTGGTCAAAATTTATGAAGATTAACATTTCCCAACATCCAGGGTACCCTCCCACTGAGATGTGCAAACAGACTGTTAACAATCCAGAACACAGACCAGATAGTACATATCAAGAGAACCTGTAGTATAATTTGTGAGTATTTAAAATGGCTAAAAAAATATTTCATATAACAAAAAAATATACAAGATAAATTATTTTCCCACCCAAATCTTTTCCTATGAACTTTCTTTTCTAAAACAGATATAACTCTGCAACTGTGGTAAAAGTGATATACCTATATATTGTCAGTTACAATGTAAATTTATAAGACATTTTTGAAAGCAAAAAGGCACACACTGTGTCATAACCCTTACAGATGCACATTCTCAAACAAAGTAATACCACTTCTGGGAATTTACCCTAAGTAATCACTGGAAAAAAGGAAAATGCTAAACACAAAAAGATGTTCACTACACTATTATCTATAAGAGCACTGACTTAAATGCCTAAAACAAGGCAATGGTTAAATAAATTACAGCATGTTAACCTCAAGAGACTCAGAAGTTACCAAAATGCTAATCATAAAGGCATACAAATGATAAAGTGTGTAAAAGCTAAATGAGTATAATGGGGACTACTCACCAATTTCTGGTTGTACATGTAAAGAACTTGGAAGTTGCCACTCTGCTCTAACAATAAGTACAAAGCTGAATAGACTGAAAAGTCAACAACTCTTCTTGGATCCCTGTGAGGGAAGGACACAGGACAAATTGCTGCCCCCAAGGTGGAGAGAGAGGGGGATACAGGCTCATGGCTTATCAGAGCAGATTCAATACTGGAAACTGCCACAGAAACCAGTGTCAGGGGAGGAAAACTATAATTGAAAAATTGCTGGAGGCTCAGTGTAGACAATTCTAAGAGTTAAAACCTCCAGGGGAACTCTCATAGGGGGCCCCCACACTTTTCTGTGAGTTTTATCTTGAAGAGCTCAACCAGGTTCTCACGATAAATATGGGGGGAATTCCTGTTGAGCATCCCATGGGGAGGGAAAAAGGAACTACTGTGAAATACGCCAGAGTACTCTGCTCTTTTTAACAAGACCTGTCCTAGGAGAAACTAGTTAACCAGAGCTTGAATTGATCAGAATCTAACTGACCCGGGAAAAGGGCAATACCAAACTCCAATCTACTCTAGCCATCCTGTCCCACCTAAGAGGGAAAGGAAAAAAAACTGGCAACACTTGTGAAGTTCACAGTCCCGAGGCACAGGCTCACTGGAAGACTGAGACCTGCTCATAGAACTACCAAATGCTTCAGCTTACCCCCATCACCAAAAGGCCTATTTACAGGAGTTTCTTTTACCTGGTACATCATGTCTAGCTATCAAGAAAAAATTACAAGACACACTAAAAGGCAAAAAAAAAACAAAAAACAAAAAAACACACAGTAAGCATCAGAACCAGACATGGTAGAGATGTTGGAATTATCAGACTGGTAATTTAAAACAACTATGATTAATATGCTAAAAGGCTCTAATGGATAAAGTAGAGAGCATGCAAGGCCAGATGGGGAATGTGAATAGAGATGTAAATCCTAAGAAAGAACCAAAAAGAAATGCTACAGATCAAAAACACACTAACAGAAATGAAGAATGTCTTCGATTAGTACATTGAACACAACTGAGAAAAGAATCTGAGGTTGAGGATATAGTAATAGAAACTTCCAAAACGAAATACAGAGAACAAAGACTGAAAAGAATAAAGCAGACTATCCAAGGACTGTGGGACAACTACAAAATTAGTAACAAACACATAATGGAATTACTAGAGGGAAAAGAGAGAGAAGAGCAAAAGCAGTATGTGAAACAATGACTCAGAATTTCCCCCAAATTAATGTCAAATACTAAATCACAGATCCAGAAAGCTCAGAGAACAAAAAATAGAAAAAAATTTAAAAACATACAAAAACAACCCCTACACCTAGACACATCATTTTCAAACTATGGAAAATCTAACATAAAAAATTCTGAAAGAAGCCATAGGATAAAACATCTTACCTAAAGAGAGAAACAAAGATAAGAATTACATCTGACTTCACAGAAACCATGCAAGCAAAAGAGTGGAGAGAAATATACATTTATTGAGTTTTCATTTAGTTTTTCTTTGAGTTCCTCAAAACAGAATTTATCTCAGAAATGCAAGGCTGATATAACATATGAAAATCAATTAATACACCAAATCAAGAGAATAAAAGACAAAACCCACACAATCATCTCAGCAGACATAGGAAAAGTATTTGACAAAACTGAACACCACTTCAGGATAAAAACATTTTTAAATGGTTAAAACAGTGTATTTTATGTTACGTGTATTTTATTTTAACACAATAAAATTTTTTTTAATGAGCAAAGGATCTGAATAGACATTTCTCCAAAGAGATACACAAATGGCCAACAGGCACATGAAAAGATGCTCAACATCCTTAGTCATGAGGGAAATGAAAATCACAACCACTACATTCCCACTAGCATGGCCATAACAACAAAAAGTAGCACTAGTAGTTTTGGTAGATGTGGAAGAACTGGAACCCTCATACAATGCTGGTGGAAACGTAACATGCTGTAGCCACTTTAGTAAGCAGTCTGGCAGTTTCTCAAATGATTCAATAGCGAGTTACCATAGGAACCAGTAATTCCACCTAAGTATATACCAAAAAGAATAAAAACCTATGTCCACACAAAAACTTGTACATGAATGTTCATAGCAACTTTAGTCATAATAGCCAAAGAGTAGGAAATAACCCAACTGTATATTCAATAATACATTTTAAAATGTGGTATAGCAATATATTGGAATAATATTTGACAATAAAGGAATAAAGTACTGATACAAGACAAAACATGGATAAACTTAAAAACATTAAGTGAAAAAAAGAAATCACACAAAAAACCACATATTATGTGATTTCATTCATATGGAATGTCCGTAACAGACAAATCTATGGAGACGGAAAACAGATTTAGTAGTTACTTAGGGTTGGGTGGGATGAGGGCTTTGACTAGACAGCTAAGTGTATGGGGTTTCTTTTTGGGGTGATGAAAATGTTCTAGAATTAGACCGTGGTGATGGTTGCACAACACTGGTAATATACCAAAAAGCAATGTACACTTTAAATGATGAATATATTGTATGATGAATTACATGGTGAGTTATATCTTAAAGCAATTACCATAAAGAAGGAGAAATAAAGACTTTCTCACACAAAAAGAGAATTAGCAACTTGTCTACATTATAAGAAGTGATAAAGGAAGCTCTTCCAGCAGAAAAAAAGTATGACACTGGGATCTATGCAAAGAAATAGCCCTTGGGATAGCAAAAAGTACGCAATTCTTTATTTTTTATCTCCATTGCTCTAAAAGACAACTATCTAAAGCAAAAGAGTCTCAATGTATTGTGTATTTATAGCATAGGCAAAAGTAAAATATATTGCAAAAATAGCACAAAAGAGGGCAGAAAGTAATTGGGAGTTACACAGTCTTTTACACTACACATGAAGCAATTAACAATATTTGACGGTGACTGTGATTTATTAAATTTGTGTATTGTAAATTCCAGGGCAACTACTAAACTTTTAAAAGACATAAATACAAGTGAAATGGAATCATAAAATAATACTCAGCAAATACAAAAAAGGACAGAAAAAGAAACAGTTGGAATAAATCAACAGCTTTCAAAATGGTAGATTTTAATACAATTATGAATGTCAATGTAAAAGAAGTTGTCAGCCTAGATAAAAAGATAAAAAGAACTGTCAGACTGGATAAAAAAAGCATGACTAAATAAACAAGTAAAACCCAATTTGACTATAAAGATCCAGATTTACCAACCAGACAACTACCAACAGTCTACCAATGGTGGCAAAAACTTAACTTCAATTGATAAAGATTATCGCATCTTAAAAAGTAACTATTATCAATAAATTTTCAAGTCTGAAAGTAAGTTGAGTACATTCAACAAATCTAACCATAGTGACAGCAACCCCTAGATGTAATTATGTGATGTAACAACAAAGAGCTGTTTAGATTAATTTTACAAGGCTGAGAATTATACCTTAAATCACCAAAACTCAAGTTTATAGTGGAAAAAAGCCTTGTTTATCTTCAATCAACTGTTGTAATAATTTCAACTAGCTATCATACGTACTTTTTGAAAAATTCACTGACATACTTGAACATTTCCCATCACATTAAAGTGCAAAAATGTAATCATTATTAGCCTCCGTGTCCCAATCTAGCCAGCTCGCAGGGGTCCGAGGAGCTGTGCCTTGAACCACCCCCTGCACCCCTCACTCCCCTGCCTACTTGGCACTGGAAGTGGTGAGGAGTGGGCCACTGCCTGCAGAAGGCACTCGGACTCTGCACGCACCATGCCCTGGCCGCTGCAACCCTGGGGGCTGAGGGTGGGCACTGTCCAGATGCTGGTACTCTCTGCTCTCAGTGCATAAATTCACAAATGTTAATGGAAAACAATAGAAAATGTCACTGGAACAGTGGGAAACAACAGTTTTGCATAGGAAGCTTTGGGAGATGTTGTTTACTATAGTCTCCCTGAAGTTGGGACAAAATTGAAGAAGATGAGTTTGGTGCTTTGGAAAGTGTGAAACCTGCTAGAGAACTCTGTTCTCTATCAGGAGCAATAACTGAAATTAACGAGCTTTTGCATAAAATACAGGTCTTGTCAACAAATCTTGTTATGAAGATGGCTGGCTGATTAAAATGACATTGAGTAACCCTTCAGAGCTAGATGAACTAAGGAATAAAGAAGCATGTGAAAAACACCAAAAATTTATTAAGGAATGAAAATGCAACCCTGCCCCCCCCCCCCAATGAACTAGCATGAAACAACTTTAAATAAATAAGTATCTTCACAATTGATCAAAACCATCAACAAAGGATTTTTGTGATATTGTAATTTATAATAATAAATATATATTTAGTCTTTGTTCCCTGGCACAGCGCTCCTAAAACCCTTGAATTTCCTAAGTGAAAAGAGCAATAAAGGTATATTTTGTTATTCATAACAAGCCCCTCTCAACCACTCCTGAGTTTACGTTAATGAGCTTACTTTTGGAAAGCCCTAAAGGATGGAGGCTGGTTACCAGGAGAACCAACCATTGTGATTAGAGGTTTGGAACTTTTAGTCCCACCCCCCAACCTCCATGGAAGGGAAAGGGGCTGACTGAAGGTTGAATTAACCACCAATGTCCAACGATTTAGTCATCATACATGCATTAATGAAGCCTCCATAAATATCCTTCAACTACAGGGTTTGGAAAGCTCCCGGATTGGTGGACATGTAGAGGTACTGTGAGGGTGGCACTACTGGAGAGGGCATGAAAGCTTCACACCCCTACCCCCATATCTTGCCCTAGGCATCTCTTGTATGTGGCTGTTCCTGAGTCATAGCGTTTAAAAAAAAAAAAAAAATAGAATGCAGTCATCTAATAAGTAAACTGTTTCCTTGAGTTCTGTAAGCCATTCTAGCAAATAAAGAGGAAGTCATGGGAACTTCTAATTTAGAGCCAGTCAGTCAGAGCAGAGGTAACCTAGACTTGCAATTGCTGTGTGAAGTAGGGGTAGTCCTGTGGGACCGAGCCCCTAATTTGGGGGATCTGAGACTATTCCTCAGTGTGGGGGAAAAACCGTACACATCTGATGACCAGAGTGAAATACTGGGAGGAAACACACAGAAGAGTTTTTCCCTTACAATTTTACTAAGTGTCTTTCTAAGTAAGTTGAATTATCTCCATTTTATTGACAAGGAAACAGAAACAGAGGTGGACTGAAAGCAGTGATTTGCCTGAAATCCACATAGTAAGGGCTGAAGCAAGGATTCAAATCCAAATGTGGCTAACTCTACAGGTCACTTTTTTAAGGAAGGCACAGTTCACAGTAGCCCAGGCGGGGATCGAACAGGCAACATTGGTGCTACCAGCACCACGCAGCCACCCCTAAAGGTCACATTTTAAATTTTCACGCTCTGGCTCTAATAAGTCAATTGTATAAGCTGCAGGTAATTGTGACTCCTAAAAATTTTAACAGAATCCAGAATAAAGAGGAAGCACATACATCCTTATTCAGAGAAATCTCTTCCTAATGAAGAAACTAGTGTCAATTCTATGACTGTTGCAATTTCTAAACCATTCTCAACACAGAAATAAAAACATACGTGCAATTTTTCTTTTAGCCAAACACTTTGCTCTATTCGACTGTTTTGTCTTCGTTTTCTGCAATTCATTCTCCTCCTTTGGTTCCTGTTGCAAAACAAGAAATAGGATCAGGATAGCTACCATTAAAAGTAGTACTCTTTCAATCTTCTCTATAGCTAAGAGGCCGCTAAACCTCTGAAGAAACAGTGGTTGTAAATGTTCACAGAAAAATATTAGTAAAATATCCTTTACGGTACAAAAAAAATGTAGATCTAGCACCAGTAAGTACCATAGAAATAAAAATTTTAAATATATTCACATTATTATGTGTCATATACACGCTCATGTAAAAACTGGTCATTCTGCAAAATAGCAGTAAGCACACACCCAAGTTCAGAAAAAGCTTGATTCAAGGTTTAAAAATCAGTAACGTTTTAACTCTGCATATTCAT
The DNA here is from genome assembly GCF_004115265.2 of Rhinolophus ferrumequinum. NCBI lineage: Eukaryota > Metazoa > Chordata > Mammalia > Chiroptera > Rhinolophidae > Rhinolophus > Rhinolophus ferrumequinum. The sequence goes on along the minus strand of NC_046307.1, from coordinate 5,626,442 downwards.
TTATTTTAAATCTGTACTTAACAAAACAACAGAACAACTGAGGAAAAGTAGGCAACATTTTGTCAGACAAGGGGCTAATTTTCCTTATTATATAGTCATGTTCCACATAAAGACATTTTGGTCAATGACAGATAGCATACATGACACAAGATTACAATGGAGCTGAAAAGTCCTATCACTAAGTGACATCAGAGCCATGGTAATGTTGCACACAACCAATTACACGATTGCGGTAATGGTGTAAACAAATCTACTGTGCTGCTAGTCATATAAATGCATAGTACAGACAATGCGTACAGTACATGATACTTGATCACAATAAACAACTATGTTACTCGTTTATATATTTACTACACTTTTCATTGTTACTTTATTTATTTATTTATTTATTTTAAGATTTTATTGGGGAAAGGGAACAGGACTTTATTGGAGAACAGTGTGTTTTTCCCAGGACCCATCAGCTCCAAGTCCAGTTGCCATTTTTCAATCTTAGTTGCAAGGGGCACAGCCCACCATCCCTTGCGGGAGTCGAACCGGCAACCTTGTGGTTGAGAGCACGCACTCCAACAAACTGAGTCATCCAGCCGCCCAGGAGCTCAGTGGCAGCTCAGCGGCAGCTCATTGTCTTCATTCTAGTTGCGGAGGGCGCAGCTCACTGGCCCGTGTGGGAATGGAACCGGCAACCCCGTTGCCCAGAGCTCACACTCTAACCAACTGAATGTACTCTACTTATAAAAAAAAAAGTTTTCCGTAAAACAGAATGCTGTGTTACACCAGCAGCAGCCTCTTGACTGCCATCATTTTATCTTATGATTGATGAATCTGGTGTTGTTTTGTACAGTAACATACTATACAGGCTTGTAGACCAGTTGGCTACACCACATAGCCTAGGTGCAGCAGACTATACCGCCTAGGTGTGTGTAAGTCCATTCTATGATACGCGCACAACAATGAAATCTCCTAACCACGCATTTCTCAGAATATATCCTGTCATTAAGTGGCGCGTAACTATATAAAAGCACACTTAAAATCAATAAAAAGACCAATATTTAGCCTCTGCCCATAGGAAAGAACATGATAAGACACTTCATAGAAAAACATACACAGGGGCTCATAAATATATGGGAAGATGCTCAACTTCATTTTGGAAATGCAAATCAAAACAATTATATAGATATTATTTCCTTTTACCTATACTAGTAGTAAAAATGAAAATGTTTTATAAAACACTTACTGTGGGAAAACAGGTACTCTCATACCACTGATGGGATAAAATGGATGCAATGTTTAGAGGGTAAATTAGCAATAACCTCTAAAATCATATAGACTCTTTGTCCAGCAATATATTTCAAGGAATTGATTCTACAGATACGCTCACACATTAGCACAAAGACATGTGCACAATTACGTTCCGAGTAGAATGTTTTGTCATTGTAAGACTGTAAACCACCTCAATCAATGCTACTCAAAGTATGATTTACAAATGGGTGACAATCAGCAAACTGCTTGTTATTGGGCTGCAATAAAATAAGCACAGAAATTGAGAATAAGCATTTAGAAACTTTTACAGCAATGTGACATTGCTATAACATCCATGCACATGATAAGAGGACTTCCATGATGAAAGCTGCAGACTAGTCATTCGCAAAAGGACCAAATTATAATTTGTGATATTTTAAGCTTAGTTATTTATGAAAATCTAAAGTATATAAATATCTGAAAAAATGTAGACATTTATAACTTATGATATTAACTATAATTTTCATTTTTAATCAAGTCTATTTTTTAAATTATACTTTAATACTATTAAACAAGAAAAGTAAAGCTCATATTATTTATTTTTAATCCTAATTTACAGATTTCGAAACAGCTTCAGTGGATTTTTGTCATTAAGAAAAGGCAAATCCTAAAAAAAAAAAAAAAAAAAAAGGCAAATCTTTCTGAATGTAGCAGTAAAACAACCGATGATCCAAGTGATTGTGAAGAAATAAAGAGCAAAAGTTTCATTCTAGTTTTAGTTTTCAACCCACAATTTATGAAGTATAACAATCAGAGTATCTTATTTCTAAATATACACTGACTAATGAAACTATCAAAACTTAAACATTTATCTACAAAAGAGTAAGTTCAAAACCAAAAGAATTCTATGAAAGAGTATTGAATTAATAAGCTGACACAGATGCTTAATGTTTCATATATAATTAGTACTTTGTAGATTTCTTATAAATACTAGATTTACTAAGATCAAAAAATTATATACAATTGTCAAGAAATTAGTAAAAGAGCAAAGCTATCAACTTGGAAATGCTGGGTGAATCTGGCAAAGAAGGTAGCTCAAGGACCATATTCTTATGACAACACAGCTTGACATATTCAAGAAGCAGATCATGATAGAGAAGACCAATTAATAAAACAAAGCTAGCAATGTAATTTTCATTGCAACTTCATGAATACAGATAACTGGCAACACAGAATACTTTTAGGAAATGTGTGATGAGCTTGATGGTAGAAAAATTCTTTCAGCTTCATTTCTGACAAACTTAACTAAGTTTTGAACTGTTTACAACCAACCCTTAAACTTTTAAACTTTATGTAGCCAGAAGTAATAACAGGAAAATTTCCCAGATTAAGGAGCCTATGCCAGAATGTTAATCAATATACTAATTACATTACTGAAAAAAGTGTCAGCTAAATACTGTGCATCGTAGAAACTGTAAATTACATAAAGATTAAGGCTAACGCATTCAGTTCAAGAAAATTCTCTTTATTGTGTGATATGTAAATGATCATAAACAACTGTTATTACTTGATGAGATTTAAGATATTACTAAAGGAAAAAGTTCTGTGGAGAATTCTGAACTACAAAATGAATGCTTAGCGTTTCTGCAACTTCTTAAGATGTAAGTGGAAAGCAAGACTTGTTTATTTGTCTGATATCTTCAGTATTTTCAATAAACTTAATGCTCCCATGCACGGGAGGAATTCAATGGCAGATAAGATCAAAGGCCAGAAATGAAAGATTATTGGAAGAATATTCTGCAGATTGTGATATGTTCTATAATTTTATAACAAACATCAATAAAATACATGGTAATCTTGACATTACACATCCACAAATAGTTATTATCTAAGACCTTACAAATTTGACAGAACCTTTGAATTTTATGTGACTTCAAAAAAATTAGCCTATAGGAAATTCATGGATCTCAATTTCATTTCTCTCAAAAGATAACTGAAATGTAACTATAACTTGACAGGAAAAATTGCTGGGAACTGGCTACCAAGGAGGATCAAAGATGAATTTTGAAATACAGGATTCTAGGGGTTGCCGGTTCGATTCCCATATGGGCCAGTGAACTGCGCCCTCCACAGCTAGATTGAAGACACGGAGCTGCCGCTGAGCTTCCAGAGGGGCGGCCAGATGGCTCAGCTGGTTAGAGTGCGAGCTCTCAACAAGGTTGCTGGTTCAATTCCCACATGGGATGGTGGGCTGCACCCCCTGCAACTAAAGATTGAAAACGGCGACTGGACTTGGAGCTGAGCTGCGCCCTCCACAACTAGACTGAAGGACAACGACTTGGAGCTGATGGGCCCTGGAGAAACACACTGTTCCCCAATATTCCCCAATAAAATTTATTTTAAAAAAGAAATACAGGATTCTAGCTCATTTTGAATAAAAATTTAAAATACCACAATCCTATTGAAAGTGCTTAAAAATTTTTCTTCCTGTTCCAGTAAGACGGTAGATTTTAATTAAAGTACAGCAATAATTTATTAAATATAAGTAGTCTAAACACACCAGTTTTAAAAGAGTAATTGTCGGACTGTATAAAAATTGACCAAATCATGTTCTGTCTACAAGACAACCAATTAAAATATAAAGACATAGACAAGTTAAAAGTTAAAATACCAACAATGTTGCAGGGAAACTAGATACCCACGTGCAAAAGAAGAAAGTTGGACTCCTATCTTACACCATACACAAAAGCTAACAAAAAATGAATCAAAGACCTAAATGTGAGAGATAAAATTTTAAAACTCTTAGAAGAAAGCATGGGGGAAAGCTTCACGACGATGGGTTAGGCGATGATTTCTTGGATATCACACCAAAACCACAAGCAACAAAATAAAAAACAGATAAACTGCAGTATTTCAAAATTTAAATCTACTGTGCATCAAAGGACACTATCAACCGAGTGAAAAGGCAACTACAGAATGGAAAAACAAGTGGAAAAACCCGATAAGGTGTTAATATCCACAATATATAAAGAACTACAATTCAACAACTGTGAATACACTTAATGTCACTGAGCAATACCCTTAAAAATGGTTAAAATGGTAAATTTTATGTTATGTACATAGAGTGCCAAAAAAGTACATACATTTTAAGAAAGGAAAAAATTGTATTAAAATTAAAATAATATATACCGATAACAAAAGATGAATACAAGTCATGTGTATACATTTTTTTGGCACCTCTGGTATACGTTACAACTACACACGCACACTACTATCTCACATCATATACAAAAATTAGCTCAAAATGGATCAAAGATGTACATGTAAGAACTAAAACAATAAAGCTCTTAGGGATCAATCTCCAAAAGCACAAGCAACAAAGAAAAAAAATGGATAAACTGGACTTCATCAAAATTTTGGACTTTTGTTCATCAAAGGACACCATCAAGAAAGTAAAAATATAACTCAAAAAAGGAAAGCAAATAGCTGCAAATCATATATAAGGGGTTTAATATCCAGAATATAAAAAGTATAGTTCCCACTCAACAACCAAAAAAAAAAAGACAGGCAATGCAATTTATAAATGGTCAAAGGACTTGAATAGACATTTCTCCAAAGAAGATATACAAATGGCCAACAAGCACATAAAAGGATAATATCATTAGCCATCAGGGAAATGCAAATCAAAACCAATGAGATACCACTACATACTCAACTGGGTGGTTATATTTTCAACAGAAAATAGGAGTTGGCTAACATAGAGAAATTGGAACCCTAGTATTGTTGATGGGAATGGAAAGTGGTGTACACGTTGTAAAAAAATAATAATAAAAGGAATGAAGTACTGATACGTGCTATAGTATGCGTGAACCTTAAAAACGTGTGTTAAGTGAAGGAAGCCAGCCACAAAAGCCCACGTATTGTATGAGTCCATTTACAGGACACGCCCGGAATCGGGAAATCCATAGATACAGACAGCACGTTAGTGGTTGCCTGGGGCTGGGAGTTTGGGGGAAATGGAGAACGACTGCTAGTAAGAACAGATTTCATTTTTAGTTACCAAAAATGTTCTGAAATTGATTGTGGTGAGGGCCGTTCAACTCTGGACATACTGAAAACCACTGAATTATACCTGAAATTAGTGAATTATGTAATATGTCATATCTCAATAACGGTGTTATATTGAAACAAAAAAGAATGCCGCCAGCAGTCGGGATGGACACTGGAGGTGTGAGGGTAGCGGAGAAGATGAGAAATAGTCCCCGGAAGTGCAACAGCCACCTGTGCCAACAGACCGGCACCGCCAGGCAGGGCTGAGGAGCCACCTGAAGGCTGTGGTCGGCACTGCGTGCTGCTTAGGTAGAAACACAGAACAGTGGAGGGTCGGACTGAACCAAAACTGGGCTTTGCAGGGAGTACAAGAGAAATTAGAAACAAGCTGAGAGCATATGCAAGGGAATTGTTACTATAATAACCGTGAGGTCTAAGTTAGGTAAGAGGGAAAGTGAGGACATGACAGGGTAATGGGCAGTGAAAAGGTGACCGTCTGGAGTTAGACGTCCTCGAGGGCTGAAGGATTACTGGAGTTAGGCTACTAGAGGAAGGAGCTGAAAGACTGGTGGTGGCGCTGATAAGAGAACAGACATCTGAAACTGAGACCTTGCAAGTGGCACGATTACTGACAGGCTCAAGCCGGGTTCCTCACTGGAAGCACGGAACACGGAAGATGAACAGAACAGACTGTTGTGACCTTACTTCTCCCAAGGATGGTACAAAACTGGTACCAGCCACTTTAGATGCAGACGGTGCCGCAGGGCATTAGGCTTACTCCTCCCTCAGCACCTGAGCTGAGAAAGGCTGAGATAAAAGGTGTGATCCGTGGGAGCAGACCGCGAGAGGTCGAGGAACTGAGAGGCCAGAGTATCGGACGGATCCTACCTTAGGTCGAACCTACAAAAACTGCAACTTCCTGTGCCTCAGTCTGATACAGTATGTATTGAAATCACCAAGAATGATGGCAGGCGTGGTGAAGAGAAAGACGGTGAGTGACGTGTGAAAATTTTCAGTGAATGGCCGGGCTGGGACGTGTGGGTGGCTGGTGGGGGGCAGGTGACCAGGAAGGTAGGAGATGACCGCTTCAGGGTCGGGTAGCACAACGATTTGTGCTTCACACTAGATTTTTCCCGTCGCCTGGAAGCAACAAAGAGGAGTAAGAGGACATATACCCCACCCCCAGCCAGTAGTACTGGGATGTTTGGAAGAAGAAACAAGCCAGGACTTGAACAGGTCCAAGGAGAAGCACTCTCCTCAGAGGATCTTTCAGTGAGAGCAAGAAGACGAAGGGAACTTTCAGAGGACGTTGGGAACGGTGGGAATTTTGTTGATCCCTGACAGGAATTCCAGAGGGAGAGTAAGAATAGGGCGATTGAGTCGGATCAGAAAAGCCCCCCCAGGTGACAGATTAGAGTCAGGCGGGGTGAGACTCTAGGTGATGAGAGATGCCAGGAGGCTTGGATTTCTCATGGTGTCCCAGGTAAACAGACTTAAGGCATGATAATATTAGTCCTGGTTAGCTCTTAAAGGAGCAGTGCCAGCCAGTGGACCTGTCTGTAACGACAGAATAATTGTGGGTCAAATATGGAAGCGAGGACTAGTCACATGTGGCCGTTGAGCAATTGAAATGAGACTGAAGCAACACCCTAAATATGAAAAGACCGTCAGTGAACTGTGGGACTATTTTAAGTGGCCTAATATACAGTCTCTGTAAGAGAAAGGGGGTAAGGGGAAGGAAAAATGTTTGATCGAGTAATGGCTGATAATATTTCAAACTGATTAAAATTATAAATCAACAGATCCAGAAAGTTCAATGAACCACAGGAACAAGAAATACCATAAATTTAAAAAGCACATCACGAAGGTGAGAGGATTAGAAAACAATCAGTAACCACAAGATGGCCACGGGGTTTTGAAAATTAATCTGGGGAACGTAATTTAGTGGTTATCAGAGGGTAAGGGGGTTGGGGGGTGGGAGATGAGGGTAAGGGGGATCAAATACATGGTGATGGAAGGAGAACTGACTCTGGGTGGTGAACACACAATGTAATTTATAGATGATGTGATACAGAATTGTACACCTGAAATCTATGTAATTTTACTAACAATTGTCACCCCAATAAATTAAAAAATAGTAATAATAATAATAAATACTACTTAAATGACTTTCTTAATGTGTGACTTTAAAAAAAAAAACAAAAATAGACTTTTATCATTTCATTTTGAATTTTATCTACTCATATTTACATAGGATCTTAGATGATTGATTTCAAGAAGATTAATAACCTTAGAGCCAGATTCATTCTTACATATAACCCATTCTGCTCTTTTCGGGAAAGTCATGTGATTTTCTGAATGCCAAGGCATAAAATTAATTATCTTTAAAAACACATGCATTTTTTACTTTGTAAAGTTGTCACTTCAACCTAAGTTGGTTTTCTGGTTGTGACATAGAAAGACATACATACTACACACATTGTTACAAAGAAGCGGGGATGATGTAACAGTGTGGAGTGGGAGATAATAAATGAACTTTTGATGAAAGGAGAGGGTTAGTATCTATATATAGCAACTTCTAGAAAACACATGAATGAAAAAGTTTGCAAATCCAAATTTTTTAAAACTATGCACAAAAACTACAGTATTTGGGGGAAAGGTTTACACAAGTAGTTTTTAAAATATTTTTTCTACTATCAATTACACAGTAACATATACACACTAATTGAAAATATGCCAGAACCATAATTCTGAGCAGTGTTATCATTTTCTAAATGTATTGTCCACTTTTCTACTATATGATGTAGCTGTTAATTTTACACAAGTATAATTAGCTGTTTACTTTTAAGCAAAGTAAAAGGATTGTCTCCCTCAAACTAAGTTTTAAACATCAAAAACTATGCCTATAAATTTTAAAACTTTCAACAGTCTCAATATTTCAACTGAAAAGTATTGTAAATTTAAATGTACTTTATGTAATAGGTGCATCAACCTAGTTATTTAGTGTAGAATCCTTCAAAGACTTTTCTATCTCTTTATTGGATGATTTTTTCTTAATGCTGGCTTCATGCCTGTTTGCTTTCTTTGTTATTTCCACTACGTTGTGGCTATCAAACCTTCTTTTGACCTATATTACCATGGTATTTCTTTTTCCATCCTCTTATTTTAAATCTATTTGTATCTTACATTTCAAGTGCATTTCTTGTAGGCTGCATATATAGCTGAGTCTTGCTTTATTATCCAGTCTGGTCTCTGCCTTTAATTTGGGTGGTTAGATCATTCATGTTTTGTGATTATGGATATGATTAGATATGAGTTTGTCATCTTGCCATTTGTTTTCAAGTTGTTCCATCTGTTCTGTGTGTCCTTTTTTTGACGTTTTTGGGGAGGGCCTTCTTTTGAATTAATCAAGTATTATTTTACAATCCCATTTAATCTACCTTTTTGACAAGCTAGCTATAACTGTTATTTTAGCGATTTAGGGGTTTTAGTATGCACATTTAGCCCATCACAGTCTACTATCAAGTGATGTCATACTATTTCATGTATAAGCATCTTATGATAGTTTACTTTAATTAATACTCCCTGAACTTTATTAGTCATGCATTTTACTTGTACATGTATTGTAAACCCCATAATACATTATTATTTTGTTTAAATAGGCAGTTTTTCTTTTGAAGATAAACAATCTTATATTTTTATCGTGTAGTTTTCATTTTTGGTGTTCTTCATTCCTTATGTAACTCCATATTACATCTTGTATCATGTTTGTTTTGGTCTGATTGGGCTGCCATAACAAAATACCGTAGATTAGGTGGCTTTAACAACAGAAATTTATTTTCTCATAGTTCTGGAGACTGGAAGTCCAAGATCAAGGTGCCAGCAGGGTCAATGTTTGGTGAGGATTCTCTCTGAAGGTTGTAGAGGGCTACCTTCTCACTGTGTACTCATATGCTCCCCCCACCTTTCTGGTATATCTTCCTATAGGGGCATTGATCCCATCACGAAGGCACACCATCATGACCTCATCTAACCATAATTACCCTCACAGGAGACAACTCTAAACACCATCACGTTGGAGGTTAGTGCTTCAACATACAAATATTTTGAGGGGGAAATAATCCAGTCCACAGCAGTGTTCCTGCTGCCTAAAGGACTTTAACATTTCTTATGAGTGAGTCTGCTGGTGATGAATTCTTTCTGCATTAGTGTATCCGAAAAGTCTTATTTCATCCTTTTATTTCAATAAAATTTTTGGTTTGGAATAATTAGATTTATAAAAATGTTGGGATGATAATCCAGAGATTTCCTTATACCGTTCCTCACATTCTCCTTAATGGAATACATCATGACCAAGTAGGATTTCCTCCAGAAATGCAAAGATGTTCCAGCATTAGACAATGTATTAATGACATAAAATATTAACTAATTAAAGAAGAAAAACTATACCATCGTCATCTTGCTAAGTAATGAAAAGGTATTTGATTAAACATCCCTTCCTAAAAATACTAATAGTAAATTAGCAATTAAAGGGTATTTCTGTAAAGGATAGAAATATGAAAAAAATAGGTAAACATCAGAATACTTCTACAGTTAAATTTAAAATCAAGACAAATTGTACCCTGTCACTAATATCAACATTACTCTGGAGGCTATATAGTCAATGTAATGAAACAAAAAAATGAGGTAAGGAAGAGAGAAACTGATCATTATTAGCAGACACAAGTATCTACCTAAAAAACCCAAAATAATCAACTGACCAATTATTTCAAAAATATGTGATACATCAATGAAACAAAATAAAAAATCCAAAAACAAACCCATTTATAGACAAGATTTTAGTTTACAATTTCAAATTGTAAATCTTTGGATAAAGGATAGATTATAGAAAAACACTGGTAGAAAGGTCTATCCACTGAGTCTCAAGTTTTTCAGTATAGATATACACTGTTTAGAGATACAAATAAATGTGATAGAATCATAAAGAAAAGCATAGAAAGATAAAACAAATACAGCGGTTACCTTTAGATGAATGGAAAGGAACACAATTGGAGAGGATCATGCTAAGTCAAGAAGGCTTCTAAGGTGGTAAACACAGGTGTTCAGGTTATTTTATAAAACTATGCATTTACATTTTATGCACTCCTTTATGTTTGACATATTTGACAATTTAAAAAATTTTAATGAAATGATCTGTATGTGCTGTTATAGAAAGATCTCCAAGAAGTATTAAGAGAAAAAGCAAAATAGTATGTGTAGCATGATTCCTTTCCTGTAAAAGTTTTTATTGATGGTATATGCATAAAGATTTTTTCCTCTAGAAGAATACAGAAGAAATTATTACCTTTCATTAAATGTACAATAATTAAGGTATACATATTCATTTTATACCTTTCTCTGCTGTTTTGTTTTCAAATAGTTTTGAATTGTTTTTATTCTGATTTTATTTTGAACTGATTTTTAACATGCATGTAACTTTTTAACATATCTGTATGTGTATAACTATTTTATTTTTGTTAATATTAAGATGGGTTATCCAAGTGGTAGAATTGATGGATTGCTTGTTTTCTTCTTTACATTTTTACACCTTTAAATAAAAAAAAAGTATTTAGTCAAAATCCTAGTTAAAAACTGGACTATAAGGAATTTAAAAAAAATAAAAATACCCAGTAGAGATTTGGGAAAAAAATCTCAATTTTGCTGATTATTAAAAATATACAATGTTTTATCAAATTGAGAAAAATTTTAAAAAGTGATAATAATCTTGGCAAAAAGGACAAGGAGTGCACTGCTGTTAAGAATTCAAATGAAAAAAAAAAGAAGAAAAAAGAAAAATAGTAAAAATAAAAAAAGGAAAGAAAAAAACAACAAGAATATAAATGAGACTATATAGTGACGGCTCCGATAGAGTATACCATATAAACTGATCTCATGGAGTCAGATTTTTAAGTAATCAAATATCAAGATCTAAAATCTGAACTTTTACAAGAAAATTAGAGTAAGCTAAGTGAAATGTACAGAGACAAAACTGAAGGCAGAGAAGCAAGTTCACAGTCTACTGCAAGAACTGAAATAACAGATGATTAAGGAGAGAAGTGGAAATGAAAGAAGAAGGGCAGATCTGTGTACTGTCATTTAAGAGGTAAAAACTAAAAGCTTCTGGTGAATGATTAGGTATAAAAGATGAGAAAGAGGAAAGTTAAAGATAATTCTGAGCTTTACAACTTGAGGCAAATGAGTAATTCTACCATCAAATGTGATAAAAGATAAAGAAGAAAGAGAAGTTGGAAGAAAAAACAGTGACTTAGTTCACCGCCTTATTGTATGTGATCTACAGGAAGGTGGAAACCTCCAATAAACAAATGGAATAGGAAATAAAAGAGAGACATTAAGATCTAGAGAGCACTGTCAAATACAGCTTTCTACAATCAACAGATGAATGGGTAAAGAAGAGGTGGTATACATACAATGGAATATTAATCAGTAATTAAAAAAGAATGAAATCTTGCCATTTGCAACAACATAGATGGACCTAGAGGGTATTGTGCTGAGTGAAGTAAGTCAGAGAAAGACAAATACCATATCATTTCACTCATATGTGTAATCTAAAAATAAATAAACAAAACAGACCCATAGATATAGAGAACATTCTGATGTTTGCCAAAGGGGAGGAAGGTAGAGGGATGGGAATAAAAAAGATTTCTAAAATAAGAGAAATATTCTATAGCTGTACTGTCTAATACAGCAGACTCTGGAGTCATGTGGCTTTGATCACTTGAAATGTGACTAGTGCAACAGAGGAACTCATTTTCACTTTTACTGAACTTTAATTTAAATTTAAATAGCTATAGGTAGCTAGTTACTACCACATTAGATAGAATATATCCAGTGACTTAGAGACCATTTACATTCCATTTCTCTCACTTCCCAGACATACAACAATTAAGGTTTACATTTGATGTATTCAAATAGCTATAAAATATCATCTTGGCTTAATATATTACAAAAATAAGGATCTATGATCTATCCTCAGCCAAACAGTATGATTAAGTAATTCTTAATTCCATTTGCAAATCAAAATGAAGCTGAGTAAAAACTGCATCGTCTGGCAAGCTGGCATTAAGGTTTAGTGGCAAAACAAACCAGTCTTGGATTAGAAGGCCTAGTTTGAGACCTAGAACTCCACTCTACAGAATACTGACCTCTCCATCGCTATCGGATATCACAATGAATGCATCTTCAAGTTTACGCTTCCTCTTCACATTGATAGGACCCGTAGTTTCTGTATCTTTCTTCTCCAGGTTCTGAGCTTCAGAGGCTTCTTTGATTTTTTTCTTTCTCCGTGGCATCCTTTTAACTGAAATACAAAGACAAATAATTTACTCAAAGTATAAGTTTTCTATATGCTATTTGTAATTTAGTCATATAAAAGAAAAAGATAACCATCTAACAGAAGCAAAGCTGGATTTCTGAATTTTTCCACTACTCATTAAAATGTACCTATTTTTCTATAGAGAAAATATATAAAAAATTTATATAATTTGCTATAGAGGAAAATATATAAATCTCATCTCTTTAGTAAAATTTCAGTAGGAATAATAACTTATCCTAGTTCCTTAAACATTAACTTAGATAATTTTTATTTATTTATTTATTTTTAAAAAGATTTTATTGGGGAAGGGGAACAGGACTTTATTGGGGAACAGTGTGTATTTCCAGGGCTTTTTCCAAGTCAAGCTATTGTCCTTTCAATTTTAGTTGTGGAGGGTGCGGCTCAGCTCCAGGTCCAGTTGCTGTTGTTAGTTGCAGGGGGCGCAGCCCACCATCCCTTGCGGGAGTCGAGGAGTTGAACCGGCAACCTTGTGGTTGAGAGCCCACTGGCCCATGTGGGAATCGAACCGGCAGCCTTCTGCGTTAGGAGCACGGAGCTCCAACAGCCTGAGCCACCGGGCTGGCCCAGATAATTGTTTTTCTTGAGTACATATTATAATTTATCTAAAATATTTTTAAATACCAACTTCTCAACCTGATAAAGGACACCTCCAAAAAACCCACAGCTAATATCATACTTAAAGGTAAAAGATTGAATGCTTTCTCCTTAAGACAGGAACAATACAACAATGCCTTATTTCATCATTTCTCTGAACTTTAATTAATTTATACTGGAGATTCTAGGCAGGTCAGTTATTCAAGAAGAAATACAAGACATCCAAATTGGAAAGGAAGAAGTAGAACTACTATAATTTACATGATCTTGTATTTTTTAAAAAATTTAAGAAATCTACAAAAACTATTATAACTAATGAACAAGGTCAGCAATATTGCAGTATTCAAAGTCAATATACAAAAATCACTTGTATTGCTATCCACTAGCAATAAACAATTCAAAAATGGAATTTAAAAACTTCAATTTCTAATAACATCAAAAATAATAAAATGCTCAGGAATAAATTTAATAAAGGAAGTGCAAGATTTGCAACTGAAAACTTAAAAATAATGTTGAAAGAAATTAAAGATCTAAATAAATGCAAAGACATTCATTGTTCATGAATTGGAAGACTTGATATTGTTAAGACAGCAATATTCCCCAAATTGCTCTACAGATGCAACATAATCCCTAATAAAATCTCTTACTGAATTTATTGTGGAAATAGACAAGCTGATCCTAAAATTCACAAGGAAACACAAGGGTCCAAAACAGCCAATGTGGCACTGGCACAAATATAGAGACGTAAAGATCAATGGAACAAAACAGAGTCCAGGAAACACCCACATTGTCGATTTTCAACAAGGGTGCCAAGATAATTCACTGGGGAAAGTACAGTCTTTTCAACAAATGTAGAGGGCTTCTACCTCACATATACAAAAAGTTGCAAAAAATGGATCAAAGACCTAAATGTAAGATTTAGGTAAAATTCTTAAGTCAAATATCGTCATAAATCTTTGTGATCTTCAATAGACAATGGTTTGTTACATGAGACATGAAAAGCCTAAGTAACAAAAATAATAGATAAATTGGGCTTCATCTAAATTAAAAACCTTTGTGCTTCAAACCATAATATCAAGAAAGTGAAACAAAAAAAATAGAAAAAAGTATTTGAAAATCATCTATGCAATAAAATAATCGTACCCAGGATACAAAAAGAACACTTGCAATTCAATAGTAAAAAGGCAAATAAACCAATTTAAAAATGGGTAAAGAAGTTGAATAGATATTTCTCCAGAAACACAAAGGACTAGTAAGCACATCAAAAGATGTTCAATGTCATTAGTCATTAGGGAAATACAAAGTGCACTATGTAATGGTGATTTAAGAAAATGGAAAATAACAACTATTGATGAAGATATGGAGAAACTGGAATCCAAGTACACTGCTGATGGGAATATTAAATGGTACAGCTGCTGTGGGGTTAAAAAAAAAAAAGGCATAAAGTAGTGATAAATACTACAGCATGAATGAACTCTGAGAACATGTTAAGTGAATGAACCAATCACAAAAGCCCAAACACTGCATGATGCCATCTACATGAAATATCTACAACCGGCAAATCTGTAGAGACAGAAAGCAGATTACTATTACTGGGGGGCTGGCAGAGAGGGAAATGTGCAGTGACTGCTTAATGGCTACAGGGCTTTGCGGGGGATGATGAAAATGTTCTGGAATTAGAAAGTGGTAATACTTGCACATTCTCAATGTACTAAAAGCCACTAAACAGTACATATTAAAATGATTAACATGTTGGGTTTGTTTTTTTTAAATGTTGGGTCTTATGTTACATGAATTTTACCTAAATTTAAAGAAAAAAATGATGATTTTATTTTATAACCAAAGCAGAGAATCACTGGCTTAGTCACTGATTTAAATAAAGCAACTGTAACTGTCTTACAAACTTCTCAAATAGCTTTAGACAGTTGCTACACCTGTTTATCAAAAAGAATCTGTGTAATCCTAGTATTCTGGGAGGACAGTAATATACCCAGATGCTTCCATTCCAGTCATTCCAAAATCACTTCCTATCATAACAGAAACATAAACACAAATTTATTTTCTATTCTTAATGCATATTTTTAAATAACTTAAGTCTTAAAGAAATCACACAGAAAAGATCAAAAATTTAAACTAGATATAAATTTTTAATTCTGTACTTAGAGTAACAAGAGAACTAGAGAAATACATATATTAATAGTATATATGAAAAAGGGTTAGCGATCTAGTATATAAACAGTACGTACATACAAATTGATAACTAGACACGAATTGTCAATTTGCAGGGAAAAAATCACATTAAATACAAATATATAGAAGCATTTAACTTACCAAGTTATCATGAGACAAATAGGATGATATATTTTTAATTCCCAAATTAAAACAATATTAATGGTAATTCATAATAGGGGGCAGTTCTCTAAAGACCAAACTATAACAGAAATGGAAAAAAAAAAAAAAAACAAACACAACACAAAACTTTGTACAAATGGTGCCATATTTCTAAATGACTAAAGTCTCAAGTTTTAACCACTCACCTTACCCCACCTTCTTAGATGTAGGTCTGCTACTGTCATAATGAAAATCACCCAAAGAAAAGAAAACAAATCTCTTTGGGAACCAAGAGAAACAGCAAAGTTACCTGAGGGAAAAGTATATGGAATCTGGCAAATTAAAGATAAACAGATTTTAGATTAATACTTAGAGAACTGCAGGCTAAGCAGTTTTGTTTTTGATTGTTTTTTAATTTTTATTGGGTAACAGTGCATTTTTTCCAGGACCCATCAGCTCCAAGTCAGGTCCTTCAACCTAGTTGTGAAGGGTGCAACTCAGCTCCAAGTCCAGTAGCCATTTTCAATCTAGTTGGGGGCGGGGGGCCAGGGGACACAGCCCACCATCCCATGCAGGAATCGAACCAGCAACCCTGTTGCTAAGAGTTCGCGCTCTAACCAACTGAGCCATCCAGCCACCCAGTGGCAGCTCGTTGTCTTCAATCTAGTTGTGGAGGGGACAGCCACTGGCTCACGTGGGAATCGAACCAGCAACCCTGTTGCTAAGAGCTTGTGCTCTAATCAACTGAGCCATCCAGCCACCCAGGTTAAACATTCTTAACCTGTCAATCCACAAGCTTTAAAGGATCTATGGATAGACCTCAAAGGAGTCACCACTCCTTGAAATTTTGTGCAAAATTATCTTGTTTCTGTATATTCTTTGGGGGAAAATTTTATAGGCTTCATCTAATTCTCAAAGGGGCTCAAGACACAAAATAATTCAGAACTACCAACAATCTAGCTAAACCCCTTCATTTTCAGAAGCAATCCAGAGGTTTAAATGGACACAAGTCTCCCAGTGTTTTTTATTTAATAAGCATATTTACTTTGTATTACCCAAGTTCTTTGACTATTTAATCTTGTATACATTTTTAAATTTTTTGTGTGTATGCTTTCTAATATACATAAGTATATTAGTACACATACATAATTTACAAATACACATATATTATGGATTGTGCTACAAAAGTTATCAGCAGGGATACAAAATTTTTAAAAGGTAAGAAAATCTTTGCGACCTTGAGTAAGTAAAGATTTTCAGGATACAAAAAGAACCAACCATGGAATTTTTTAAAATACATAAATGGACTTCACTAAAATTTAAAACTTGTTCTTCAAAAGACACCATTAAGAAAACAAAAAGACAAGCCACAGGAGAAAATATTTGTTGGTGAAATGAAAGGTGAGAAGCACATGGATTTGATGCCAAGATCTCTGATGATTTTAACGGGAGAACAGATTCAGATTATATAACATATATAATCTGAAAACCCACAGTTAATATCATACTTAATGGTGAAAGACTGAAAGCTTTCCGCTTAGATCAGGTACAAGACAAGGATGTCTACTCTCTCCTCTTCTGTTCAACATGGTACGGGAGGTTCTAGCGAGGGTAACTAGGCAAGAAAAAGAAAAGACACCCAACTTGGAAAGGAAGAAGTAAAACTGTCTCTATTCTTAGATGCAAAGATCTTTTATATAAGAAATTCTAAGGAATCCTCTAAAAACTATTAGAAGAAACAAGTTTGGACCGGCCCGGTGGCTCAGGTGGTTGGAGTGCCATGCTCATTGCGCTGAAGGCCGCCGGTTCAATTCCCACATGGGCCGGTGAGCTACGGCCTCTGCAGCTAAAATTGTGAACAACAGCTCTCCCTGGAGCTGGGCTGCCATGAGCAGCCGGAGGTGGCCGTGGGCTGCCGTGTGCTGCTGTGTGCTGCCATGAGTGGCCAGCAACCAGCGTGAGTGGCCGGCAGCCGGCGTGAGCTGCCATGAACAGATGTGAGCAGCCGACCGACGACTGGCAACTGACTGCCACAGACGGGGGAGCGCAAGGCTCATAATATCAGCATGGGCCAGGGAGCTGTGTCCTACACAACTAGACTGAGAAAAACAACAGCTTGAACTGGAGTGGGGGTGAGGGGAGGCAGAAGAAAGGGGGTAAAAAAAAAAAGCAAGTTCAGTAAGGTTGCAGAATACAAAGATAAATAAACAAAATAAAGTGTATTTCTATATTTGCAATGAACAATCTGAAAATTAAGAAAATTTCATTTATAACAGCATCATAAGGAATAAAATACTTAGGCATAACTTTAACAAAAGACATGCAAAATTTATATTCTGAAAACTATAAAACATTTTGAAAGAAATTAAAGATGATCTAAATAAGTGCAAAGATATCCAATGTTCAAGGATCAGAAGACTTAATATTAAGACATCAATACTCCTCAAATGGACATACAGATTCAATGCAATCCCTAATGAAATACTAGTTGGTTTTGTGTGGAAATTGACAAGCTGATCCTCAAGTTCACATGGAAACGCAAGGTTCCCTAAATAATCCAAACAATCCTGAAAAAGAACAAAGTTGGACGACTCACACTTCCTGATTTCAATATGTACTTAAAATGCTACAGTAATTAAGACTGTGGCACTGGCATAAGAATGAACATATACATCAATGGAATAAAAATGAGAACCCAGAAATATATGCTCACATTTACAGTCAACTGATTTTCAACAAGGGTGCCAAGACCATTGAACAAGAAAAGAAAAAGATTGAAATACTGTCATGTGGGACAAAATGGATGGATCTTGAGATCATTATGCTAAGTGAAATAAGACAAAAAGTCGAAAACCATATGACTTCACTCATATTTGAGACATAAAACTGAAAGCAACAAAGAAACAAGACAAACAAAAATTCATAGACACAGAGAATAGTTTAGTGGTTACAAAGAGTAAGGGGGGAGGGGAGATAGTAGAAGAGGGTAAAGGGGATCAAATATATGGTGATAGAAAGAGAACTGACTCTGGGTGGTAAGCACACGATGTGATAAACAGATGATGTATTACAGAAATGTACACTTGAAACCTATGTAATTTTACTAACCACTGTCATCCCAATAAATTTAATTTTAAAATAAAATAGGAAAAGAATAATCTTTTTCAACATATGGTGCAGGGGAAACTGCAGAGTCAGATGCAAAAGAATAAAATTGGACCTCTACCTCACATCATAGAAAAATTAACTCAAAATGGATCAAAGACTCAAGTGTAAGAGCTAGAATTACACAACTCACAGAAGAAAACATCGGCATAAATCTGTATGAGTTTGAATTAAGTAATGGTGTCTTAGATATAACATCAAAAGCACAAGCAGAGAAAAGAAAAACTAGATGAACTAGATATCATCAAAAATTAAGAACATTTGTGTTTCAAAGGGCACTATCAAGAAAGTGAAAGGAGCTTTTCGGCTATTGGCTAAGAGGAGGCCAAGGAGCAACTTTCTTCCATCCTATTCGGGAATCCAGTTTCCTCTGACACCAGCCACCTCCACCAGGTCGCCAAAGTTCAAAGTTCAACCCCAAAGAGATCAAAATCGTATACCTGAGATGCACCTGTGGGGAAGTCAGTGCTACATCTGCTCTGGCCCCCAAGATCGGCCCCCTGCGTCTGTCTCCAAAAAAAGTTGGTTGATGACATTGCTAAAACAACCAGCTGACTGGAAGGGTCTGAGGATTACAGTGAAACTGACCATGCAGAACAGAAAGGCCCAGATTGAGGTGGATCTGCCTCTGCCCTGATCATCAAAGCCCTCAAAGAACCGAGACAGAAAGAAGCAAAAAAACATTAAGCACAGTGGAAATATCACTTTTGATGAGATTGTCAACATTGCCCAACAGATGCAGCACTGATCTTTAGCTAGAGAACTCTCTGGAACCATTAAATAGATCTTGGGAACTGCCCAGCCTGTGGCTTCAATGTTGATGGCTGCCACCCTCATGACATCAACAGTGGTGCAGTGGGATGCCCAGCTAGTTAAGAACTACAAAGGAAAATATTTCAATTAAAGATCATTTGACAATCAGTGGGGGGGGGACGTGATAGTCCACGGAATTGGAAAAACTTTTTGCAAATCACATCTGATAAGGGACTTGCACCTAGAATATATTTAAAAAATAATAATAATAACTCTTACAACTCAAAAATAAAAAGGCAAATAACCCAATAAAAATTAGCCAAAGGATCTAAGTATACATTTCTACAAAATTTACAAATAGCGAATAAGTACATGAAAAGATGCTCTATATTAGCCATCAAGGAAATGCAAATCAAGAGCGCAATGAGATACCACTTTACACCCACCAGAACAGCTATAACCAAAAAGACACATAATAAGTGCAGGCAAGAATGTGGAGAAATTGAACCCTCATATAGGTCTGACAACTAAGTTCTAGAACTCATCCTAGAAAAAGTGCCACATACTCGTATGCCGCTGGTTGGTGAATATGTAAAATAACGAAGCCTCTGGAAAACAGTCTAGCAGTTCCTCAAAAATGCTAAAATTAGAATTACAACTCAGCAATTCCACTCCTAGGTAAATAGATAGCCAAAAGAAATTAAAACTTATGTCTACACAAAAACTTGTACACAATTTATGTAACAGCATTAGTCATGAGAGCCTTAAACTGGAAACCCAAATGTCCATCAACGGATGAAGGAATAAAATGTAACATATCCATACAACAGAATATTATTTGCAATAAAAAAGAATGAACTACTAGTACAAACAACATGGATTAAGTTTGAAAACATCATGCTAAGTGAAAGAAGCCAATCCTTAAAGATCATATATTATTGTATGGTTCTATTTATATGAAATATCCAGATTGGTAAATCTATAGACAGAAAGTAGAGCAGTGATTCCTTAGGGCTCAGTGGGATTGGGAACTGATGGCTTACGAGTGTGGCGTTTCTCTTTGGGGTGATGAAAATGTTCTAAAATTGAGTGTTATGATGGTTATACAACTCTGTGAAAATACTAAAATTCATTGAATTGTACACTTAAATGGGTGAATTGTATGGTATATTAATTATATCTCAATAAAGCTGTTTAAAAAAATTAACCTATGGTGACTAAGTCAGAACACTGGTTACCTGTGAAGGGTATTAACTGGGAAAGGGAACAAGGGAGCCTTCTAGGGTTCTGGAAATGTTCTAAATCTCGATTTGGGTGGTAGGTACATGGACGTACACATTAAGCAGTACAGTTAAGATTGGTTCACTTCTCTATATTAAATACCTTTAAACTGTATTAAATACAGGGTTTTAATGTTTAACAAATGTTTGTGAATGAATGGATATTTTAATTAATCCTCATAAAAACCTAAGAAGTAAATATAATTATTATGAGGAAACAGCTTCAGAAGTAACTTGCCCAGTCACAAAGCAGGTACTTCCTTCTGTCTCTCGTCTCCCAAATCTGACTCCAATACCCCATGGCTTAATCTTTATACCTCTTCTGACTAGAACTGCTCCCTGATGTATGGTATGCACACATAAACATTTGCTGAATTAATAGCATAAGGTATATATTAAAATTATTAAATACTATATAAAGGGACAGAAGGACAAAATTATTATAGACTGAAGAAGGCTATCTGGAGGATCTTTGACTCTAATAGAACAGCATGAGCAGGACTTGGAGTGGGAGTTAGCACGGAGGAACACTGGAGGGCTCATACTGCCCGAGGAAAATACCTTATATGGAATAGTTTCCATCTTAATTAATGTTTTCTATACCTTAGAGTCATTTAAACCAATATGCTCAAATCTGATAGTAAGGGTAGCTACACCCATACAAATATATGTATGTAATTTATTAAAGTTGTATATAAATAAATAAAAACCCTTCTCCCTAGCACAAAACCACCTGCAGATTCAAAGTAGGTTTTCAAAGAACCACAGCAGATAAAGGATCAATAAGAAGCATTAAGAAGAGGCGCCCCAGATACAGATTCCAAAATTCCAGTGCTTCATGAGAGTTAGCCAGTTTCCAAAGTATTCCTAAGAGTAAAAAAGCTCACTGCTCAGCCATTCAAACAAGCAAGCCAGCCTATAATTGAACTACTATTTAAATTGCTACTCTTCAAAATGAAGAACTCACTAAAATAACGGCTTATCTTCAATTACTTGAACTGAGACTATAGCGTCTATAAAGGAGGAGTAGAGTCTGGATGCCAACAGCCTCTTCATAATCATGACATTTAGGAATAAAATGTCTCTAAAAGAATGCACAAGCAGGAAAGGTGACCCAATACTTATTTCACTTTGATAGTGTCCTTTAAAATCTCCAATTTGGGATATTTGTCTTTTCCTTTCAGCACATCTATCATCTTAATCTATCTGAAGAACAATCACTGACAAGATAATTTAAAATCTTAACATTCTACCTACCAAACCTGTCAAAATTGCTTTGAAAGCTTGGGGGCACAGGGACCCTAACAACAATACTTTATAAATGATTGACTCTTACCCCTAAATAAGCCACTATTCAAGAAATTTGGGGGCAGCTGGTTGGCTCATAATACCAAGGTCCCAGATTGGATTCCCACATGGGCCAGTGAGCTGCGCCCTCCACAACTAGATTGAAAATAACGACTTGACCTGGAGCTGATGAGTCCTGGAAAAACACACATTTAAAAATTTATAAAGAAAAGAAATTTGGTACCAAGCTCTTTATCAACTGATCACATCAGCTTGATGTTTCTCTAATTTAAAAAAAGGTAAAGGTACACCAGCATCTACACACACCCCTGATGTTTTATTTCCCAGTTCATACTTAGCCTCAGTTTAGGACAAGCGTGTAAGTACAGAATCCAAACACTTTGAGTAATAACTAAATTATAGCTATTTATTGAGTCCTTGGACACTATTCTAGGTACCTCCCACACATTACAAAGAATATTCCTCCCAATAACTCTATGTGGTAGGTATTATTTTACACTATTTTTATGAACAATTTTTATCAATTTTTTTATACATTAGGAAAATTATTCAAAATCAAACAGTTGGTAAGAGGTTAAGCTGGTAAAAGACTATGTTGAGAATTGAAGTCCGATGTGTGATTCCAAAAACACATTCTTTCATTCAACTACAAAGCACTACCTCCTCCCTGACAGGAAAAACTAAAAACAGAAGCATAAAACTTCCATTTTTCCCTGGGTGTCACTCAGTATGACATAAGACTAAACACAGGAACCCTGGAGTCAAGCTGTCTTGATTCAAAACCAGCTCCACCACTAGCGAAATGTGTCTTTGATCATCTGTAAACTGAACAGCACTGTCCCGCACCTAGTCGTGAAAATTAAATACATGTGTACGTGTAAAACGCTTGAAACACTGTCTGTCGTCGTACAGAAGGGAGACGCACCAGCTCTGCCGTAGGGGAAAGTGGAAAATGACGATAAGGATTTCCAAGGAAAATCTTGTTTTCTGGCAAAATAACTAGTTAATGCAAGAATCGCTCCCCGACAAAACAGTAGCCCGGAGGCGGGAGGGGCGTGAGAAGGCAGCGACTAAGCGACCGTCGCCCTAACTCCCGAGAGGCAGCCGGACGGAGCCTCCTCCTGGGTTCCGCGGGAGCAGCCGCCTTCAACGAGCAGGAGGGGGCAGAGCCCTTCCGCGGAGAGCGGGAATTACAGGACGGGACGCCCAGGAGGATGAAGGCCGCACTCCCGGGGTGAGGGGCCGAGCCCGTCACCCGAGGGCGGAAGCCCACCGCGCATCCCGAAGGGCCCACCCCGGCGTCAGGAGGTGCCCACACGGCGTCCCGAGGGGCCACCCCTGCGTGGGGAGGCGCCCACCTGGGGTCCCGAAAGGCCCGACTCAGCGTCGAGAGGGCCCTATGCGCGCTTCAGGGGCGCCCCTGCGGGTGAGGAGCGGGCCGCGGGCCGCGGCCCCCGTGAGGAAGACCAGGTGGGCAGAGGGCTGGCTGGGATATGCGGAGGCGGCAGGTACTCACCAACGGGCCCGCGCCACTACGCGGAGCCCCTCCTCCGGGGCGCTGGGGGTCGCGAGCGCCCGCGGCACGTCGGGAGCTGGGAGCCGGCGGGTAAGCGAGCGAGCGCGCGCGAAGCTGGCCGCTACCAAGAGGCGACGCGCTCTACAGGCGTGCGCAGGCGCAGGCGTCCGGGAACGGAACCAACGCGCACCGCGGGGAGAAGCCACCGCCAGGACGTACCAACTGCGCGAGGCGGGGGAAGTGGATCCGATCTCCAACAGCAGCGTGGACCCATCCTGGTGCTCTCGCAGAGTGCCTGTTCGTGAGCACTTGGAGGGAAAGCAAACAGTAGTAGCACAAAGGCCCCCAAACAGTACAGTAAACTTTTCAAAGTCTTCTCTGCCACATCAAGCCTCCTCTGGCCCTTTCTTTGCATGTGTCTAGAGTTAACACTGAAATTATCTGTTTATATGAACACTTGAAAACTTTCTCTGTAAATGTTAGCCTGATCTTTTCAAGGGAGGGAGGGAATCTGAGAAACGGCAACTCGTAAGAGATCTCAGATGGAGTGTTAAATGAGAACAGTTACTTTGGGTGAAATTTAAAATGTGCATTTTATCACACAGCAATTTCATGTCTAGAAAAATACAGGAAGAAACTGCTACAGGTGTGCACAAGAAGACATATTCATGTTGAAGCCTGCTTCCTTTCAAAAAATATAAACCATGGAAATGTCCACTAAGACATGGATTAATAAATCGTGATATGTTCCTACAATAAAATATTACAACAAATAAAACTAATAAATGAGTCCTATAAGTAGCAACATTTGATAGCTCATGAGTTATTGAAATAGCAACATGCCAACAAATATGTACAGTGAAATGATATATGTAAATTTAAAATTACATAGAATGACACTATATACTGATTGTAGAAAATATATGTGTGTATGGAAAATGAACTAGATGGATAGATCAACACACACCGTGATAATGATATGATAATAGGCAGGAGACGGTAGAGGTGGAACCCAGAATGGATGGGGATAGGGCATAAACAGGACTTCAGATAGATCTCTCATGATTTCTTTAAAATAAAAAGAAGAAATCTAAAAATAATAAAATGTTAACAGTTGGGTAGTGGATCTATACATTATTCTCAGTACTTTTTTATAACATTTAATTCTGGAATGCCCTTTTCCTATCCCCCCAGGTCACCTACCTCCAAGTGATCCTCCAAAATCCAGCTCAGCCAATTTTTTCATCTGCCTCTTCTAACCCTAGTTCATTTCTCCTGCTTCTGGGACGTTTGATCACCCATGGAATACTGCAACTGTTTACTGTATATCTATCTCCTCTGTAATACTGTGGGCCTTCTGAAGACATGATCCATGTAACCCTAGCAAGTAGCAAAGAACCTGGGCAAAAGCAAACACCCAATACATGTTGATTGAATTGAATTGTGAAGTAGGGGAGATCAGAAAAAGTTTCAGTGCAGGGCCAAAAAGGTCCGTTTGGGGCATCCTACTTCAGAGAAGAATGGTGATGCAATTGTTGCTGGCAGCCATTTTGCAACACTGAGGAGAGCCAGCCTATGGAAGGCAGCCTCCAAGATGGCCCCCCATCATCCTGCCTCCTGGCAATCACACTCTGTGTAAGCCCCTCCCCTCCCTTGAAGGTGGGCTACTGACTAGACTTAATGACTCACTTTTTAAAAATATAATAAGGCATAGTGATGGGATGTCATTTCCAAAACTAGGTTATAAAAAGACTGTGGCTTCCTTCCTGGGCACTCTCACCCTCTGAATGTGCTCAATACGGGGGAATCCAAATGCCATGTCCTGAGGTAATCATGTGAAAAGACCCACATGTGGGAGAGGATTCCCCCCACCCACCTACCCATGGTGACAGCTTGATCACAACATCGTAAGAAACCGAGGTCAAAGGTACCTCCAGGTTAAGATATGCCAAAATTCCTAACCCACTGAAACTATGTTTATGTTTTAAGCCACTAATTTTGGGGGCAATTTGTTGCATAACAACAGAGAACTAATACACAGCTTAGAAAAGAAAAAACACAGAAAATCAGGTGAGAGCCCTGACACACACACACACACACACACACACACACACGCTCACAAGGTCTGAAGATTGTTTCCGAACTCATCCAGAAAAAGTGCTACATACCTCATTGCTGAATATCACTACAATCACCTTCGAAGTACTCCGTGTAGGAAGCTATACGCCGAGGCCAGCGCCTAGTCCATCCTTCAAAGCAATTTTGGAACTCTTTTTCTGGAATGGCCATCAGAGCTGTTGTCATATTACCCTTGAGGTCCTGAATGTCATCAAAATGTCTTCCTTTCAATATTTCCTTTATCTTCCGGTGAAGAAAGAATTCATTGGGGGCCAGATCAGGTGAGTAGGGAGGGTGTTCCAATACAGTTGCTTGTTTACTATCTAAACACTCCCTCACAGACAGTGTTGTGTGAGCTGATTCATTGTCGTGATGCAAGAGCCGTGAAGTGTTGGCGAAAAGTTCAGGTCATCAAACTTTTTCGTGCAGCCTTTTCAGCACTTCCAAATAGTAAACTTGGTTAACTGTTTGTCCAGTTGGTGCAAATTCATAATGAATAATCCCTCTGATATCAAAAAAGATTAGCAACATCGTTGCAACAAAGTTCACAAACTTAATTGTCAGACCTCGCGTGTGTGTGTGTGTGTGTGTGTGTGTTTGTATTATATATATATACACACACACACACACACACATATATATATATATATATATATATATATATATATGTATATATATAATCTGGAGACCATTCCACTTCTGGGCTTTCTGTGATGTGAGATAAATAAATATCCCTAATATTTATGTCACTATGAGTCATGTTTTCTGTTACTTGCAGTAGACAACATTCTAATTGATGTACCATATTTTGCTGTGCATAAAGCACTTCCATGTATAATGCGCTTTCGTATATAATGTGCACCCACATTGTTGGCCCAAACTTTCAGGGGGAAAAAATCTTTCATTTTAATATTTTAATTCAAATTTTTATTTGTTTATATTTAGGTGCTTGTTTTTTGTATTATAAAGGAATTTTAGCATTTATTTTTTAACATATTATGGTACAAGAGATTTTATGTACCAGTAACAAATTTACAATATTTACGCATCATAGAAGGCCAAGAACTCTGTCACTGCCAGTTCATTATAAGTTCAACCAAACCAATTATTGTATTCCAGGGTATTATTTTGCATGTGGATATTGTTATTGATTTCTAGAGTTACACTTTTAACTCAGAAGCATAAATAAAACAATTAAAAACATTTTTACAGATACAGAATTAGTACTACCCATGTATAATGCACATCCTTATTTTTCCCTCACAAATTTGGGCAAAAAAGTGAGCATTGACTGAAGTGTAGGGGTAACAAGATGGCGGCGGAGATGGTGGAGCTCCATAAGCTGAAGCTTGCTGAACTAAAGCAGGAATGTCTTGCTCGTGGTTTGGAGACCAAGGGAATAAAACAAGATCTCATCAACAGGCTCCAGGCATATCTTGAAGAGCATGCTGAAGAGGAGGCAAATGAAGAAGATGTACTGGGAGATGAAACAGAGGAAGAAGAACCAAAGCCCATAGAACTGCCTGTCAAAGAGGAAGAACCCCCTGAAAAAACTGTTGATGTGGCAGCAGAAAAGAAAGTGGTAAAAATTACATCTGAAATACCACAGACTGAGAGAATGCAGAAGAGAGCTGAACGATTCAATGTACCTGTGAGCTTGGAAAGTAAGAAAGCTGCCCAGGCAGCTAGATTTGGGATTTCTTCAGTTCCATCCAAAGGCCTATGGTTACCTGGCACCAAGCCTATGGTTAACCAGGACAAGCTAAAAGAAAGAGCTCAAAGATTTGGTTTGAATGTCTCTTCAATCTCCAGAAAGTCTGAAGATGACGAGAAGCTGAAAAAGAGGAAGGAGCGATTTGGAATTGTCACAAGTTCAGCTGGAACAGGAACCACAGAGGATACAGAGGCAAAGAAGAAGAAAAGAGCAGAGCGCTTTGGGATTGCCTGATGAGAAACTCTTGATGCTTTTCTGTTGTCCCGCGGTTTCCATCTCTGACTCTTCTTGGTCACATATATACCTAAATGCACAGTCATGAATGTGCCTAGGTCCTGCCTCGCAATGAGAGAGCATGTACCCCAGGTACATCTGTGAACTCCAGCAGTAATTTGACTTATTGCTGTTCCAACTTTAAGATTGTTGTTGTTGTGTTGGTTTTTTAATTATTATTTTGCTTGTTAATTTAAAAAAAAAAGTGAGCATTATACACGGCAAATATGGTAAATCTGAATGTCCATCAGGAAGGGAATGAAATACTACATAATACAGTATATTCATATAATAGAATAACACCATATAATTAAAAGAAATACACTAGATCTACATGTATCATCATAAATAAAACTCAAAAAATGATAATAACTTTAAAAAGAAAATTGCAGGATGATGCAAGTTCCATGAGAATAGGATTTTATTTTGCTGCATCCCTAGTAGTTAGAACAATACCTAGCACATAGTAGAGAATAATGAATGATATGTTCAGCCTGATTCCATTTGTGTGAACATGCATTCTTACACAAATAATATTGTAGTTTTAAGTTAAAAGATACATGTGAAAGTATTGTAATAGGCCTGGGAGTTAAAAGATACATGTGAAAGTATGGTCATAATAAGCAAAAAATAGATGATAGTTTTGGAAAGGTAGCCAAAACTGGGATCAAAGGGAATCTTAATATAGCCATAGTGTTTTGATTTTATTTTTAGAACTACTACTGTGTAATTAAAAATGAATAAACCATATATTGAGAAAGCAAATATCTTTCAGTGATTGCTGCCTCCCAGTTACCTAATGTTTCACTGCTGATCTCTTTCTAAAGTTTCTCTTGCCATTTCTGAGTAGAATTTCTTGTCTTTTTTTTTTTTTTTTTAACAGGACTTTATTGGGGAACAGTGTGCATTTCCAGGACTTTTTCCAAGTCAAGTCGTCCTTTCAATCTTAGTTGTGGAGGGCGCAGCTCAGCTCCAGGTCCAGTTGCTGTTGCTAGTTGCTGGGGGCATAGCCCACCATCCCTTGCAGGAGTCGAACTGGTAACCTTGTGGTTGAGAGCACGCGCTCCAACCAACTGAGCCATTCAGGTCAGTGGCAGCTCAGCTCAAGGTGCCATCTTCAATCTTAGTTGCAGGGGGCGGAGCCCACTATCCCTTGTGGGAGTCGTGGAGTCCAACCGGCAACCTTGTGGTTGAAAGCCCAGTGGCCCATGTGGGAATCCAACCGGCAACCTTCGGCATTAGGAGCATGGAACTCCAACCGCCTGAGCCATCGGGCTGGCCCCTCTTGTCATTTTTTAAGTGGGTCATTTATTAATAGTGGGAAGATGACTTATTTACAACTCCTCTTGTTCCATGTGGGAGCACTACAGTTAGTGTAATAATCCTACCTCCTCACTCACTCCTCCCAGAGTAAGGCTGACTTATGTCTGGTAGGTTTCAGAGAAGGAAATACATATCTTCCGCTCAGCCCTTTTCTCACTGTCTTCCTGATCTGCCCACCTGCATGAAGCACACATTCTCTGCTCTTCACCACTGTAAGTTTTTCGGCACATCACACCACCCCTCACCTCTCCCATCTCCACCAAGAAAAGCCAAGACTGTTTAGATGGGCCTATAACGGGGCAAGTCCATCCAACTCAGGGTTGAAATATAATCAAGCTCACTTGGCTACCACACTAATTAATCTCTTACTGGGTTCCAACATGGGGCAAGAAACAGGAGTGTTATTTGTTAATCTCCTCAAACCACAATAATTAGGAAGCTGGTAGTTCTTCACTTTTTTTTATTTTTTATGTAAGGCTATATATGTCTACATGTAAAATTGTAACAAGAGAACAGTGCTGCAGCATATGTGCACAGCCTCCAAGAAAATGCTAGGTGAGTTTCAGGTATGTGTGTATAGTACTTGTGTTAGTCATAGAGTAATCTTTTTTTTTTTTTGTCTTAGCATTTATTGTAGGTTTTGGGTTCTTTTCAATCTACATTTATAAGGACTACACACCATCAGACAGTGTTCTTGATTTCATTTGAAACAAAAATTCCCTTCTCTTTTTAAAGCTTCCAAATCAGTTTAATTGAAGAGCAGCTTGAGATTGCAAGCAAGCTAATTTAAAAATGTTATAATTAACAAATACTCATCTATGTGAATCTGGATCTTTTTAGATATTGTGAATCAAAATAAAAGAGACATATGTCTTCAATAATACAAAAATACATATACAGGGCCAGACCGGTGGCTCAGGCAGTTGAAGCTCCATGCTCCTAACTCCAAAGGCTGCTGGTTCGATTCCCACATGGGCCAGCGGGCTCTCAACCACAAGGTTGCCAGTTCAATTCCTCGAGTCCCGCAAAGGATGGTGGGCAGCGCCCCCTGCAACTAAGATTGAACATGGCACCTTGAGCTGAGCTGCTGCTGAGCTCCCAGATGGCTCAGTTGGTTGGAGCGTGTCCTCTCAACCACAAGGTTGCCGGTTTGACTCCCACAAGGGATGGTGGGCTGCGCCCCCTGCAACTAACAATAGCAACTGGACCTGGAGCTGAGCTGCGCCCTCCACAACTAAGACTGAAAGGACAACAACTTGACTTGGAAAAAAGACCTGGAAGTACACACTGTTCCCCAATAAAGTCTTGTTCCCCTTTCCCAATAAAATCTTTTAAAAAATACATATACATAAGGTTATTGACTTAAAAATATTGCAAATAACCTAAATGTCCATTAAATGGGACATCCAAATAATGGAGTATTATTCAAAAGTAACAACAAAACAAAACCACACACATGCGCACGCACAAAGGACAACTTAGAAACTATGAACTGGTTACCTGTTGGGAGTGGGTAGACTCAAAGTGGAAAGAATGATAGGAGGAGTAGCCATTGAAATGGAATAGAAATGTGGGGAGAGGAGACATTCTACGTTTAAATGTTTTTGTACATTTCTTGTTTTGGAACTGAGTTAATGTTTCAGGTACTAAAAAATAAAATCAACAAGGATGGGGGTGGGGAGGGACTCTAAATGGAATGCACACAGAAACAAATAAACCAAGCTGTATTGCAAATAAGTAGCATAACCAACTGAAGAGGGGGATAAAAACCAAATGCATACAAATGCCCACATACACACACGTCAGTATCCTAGATCTATGTACTGAGAGAGCCTAGAAGCAATAACACCCCTATAGCCAAGAGAACACCTACCCCACCCCCAACATCTTGGTGTTTGAAAACCATTCTCTACTATACCGAAGTAGGGATCCTCAGAAAAACGGCTGAATCCAGAGAAAGTAGAAGATGAGCCTGGATATTCTGACTGTGCAAGAAAGTAAAGTACTCAAAAAAGAATGATGACATGTCAAAGATACATAAGAGCCAATTTGAAGTGGTTTCTCATGTCAAATATGGGACAATATGAATATCAAAATAAATAATGATAGTCAGGATTATAACTCATTAAATAATTCTTGAATCTATACTGATAGAAAGCAAGAAAGCAAGAAAGAAAGAAACAAAGAAAGAGAAAGAGACAGCTCTTCCATAGGTAGATTGTCAATTAATAAATGTGAAAGGAATAATGAAATTAGAAAAACACCATTTGGCAACCATCAGAGTAATAATTAAGGCAAGTGTCATCAATGAACGCTAAAACTGGTCCTTCAAGGTTGATGACTGACAGATTTACATGCTCTCAAAGAAGTTCCTCACAAGATACTTATTAACACAAAAGGGAAAATAGTGACTTTATAGTAGAGAAAACTGACAGGCACCACCTTAATCAAGTAATCCCAGGTATTACCACTAGTAATGAGACACAACAACATCATGTACAACCTATTATGATGCCTGTGGTATCACTGCCAAAAATGTATAAACTTGAATCTAATCAGGGAGAAATAGAGACAAGCCCACACCGAGGGACATTCTACAAAATAACTGGTCTGTACTCTTTAAATTTATCAATGGCATGAAAGACAAAAGTTGAGGAATTCTTCCAGACTAATGGAAACTAAAGAGATAGGACAACTGATTAGAATGTAAGACCTAGAATTTTCTTTTGTTATAAAGGAAATTATTGAGACGGTTAGTGACATTTGGATGAGGTCTATAGATTAGATTGCATTGTATCAATGTAATTCTTTACTTTGATAACTGTACTATAATTATGTACAACAATGTCCTTGTTTTTAAGAAATGTGCACTGAAGTATTTAGAGTACAATTGCAAAATGACATGTCTGCAACTTGATTTCAAATTGTTCAGAAAAATATCTATAAAGCAAATGTAGAGAGAATGATAGAACTAACATAGTAAAGTGTTAACATCTGGGAAATCTGACTAAAAGGTATATGGGAATTCTTTGTACTATTCTACCAACTTTTCTGTAAGTCTGAAATTATACCATAATAAAAAGTTAAAAGAATATTAATAGGAGCAGCTGGGTGGCTCAGTTGGTCAGAGCGCGAGCTCTGGGCAACGGTGCTGCCAGTTCGATTCCCACGTGGGCCAGTGAGCTGCGCCCTCCGCAACTAAAATGAAGTCAATGAGCTGCCACTCAGCTCCCGGGTGGCCAGATGGCTCAGTTCGTTGGAGCGTGGGCTCTCAACCACAGGGTTGCCGGTTGGACTCCTCGACTCCCACAAGGGATGGTCTGCTGCGCCCCCTGCAACTAACAATAGCAACTGGACCTGGAGCTGAGCTGCGCCCTCCACAACTAATATTGAAAGGACAGCAACTTGACTTGGAAAAGTCCTGGAAGTACACACTATTCCCCAATAAAGTCTTATTCCCCTTCCCCAATAAAAAAAAATAAATAAAAGTTTAAAAAAAAAAGAAGAATATGAGTAAACCACATGATGATTCTGATGAAAAGACTTCAGTTGCCACCTATAATGTTCAATTTCAAAATTTTGTCTTTATCTAGACTGCCTCATTGTTCTAATTGATTTTATAAATAACTTATAATTTTGCACTTATAGAGTAACTACATATTAATAAATACACACTTTTATCTCTTTCTAACATTAGGAATCTGTATAATATCATGTTTGAAAAAAAGAATTCTGCTAAGCAAAGTAAATACTGATCTAGTTCAACTTTTCCAATTCATAGTTTGAGAAATTGAATCACAGGGAGGAAATGTGACTAGTGACTTGCCTGATGTCACACAGCTATAAACCAAGTTGGGACTGTCAAACACACAGTTAATCCATGAGAAAATATTAACAATAAATAGGCACTAGAAAAAATGTGCAGCATCACTAATAATTAAAGAAATACAAAATAAAGTCCCACAGCATATTTGTTAAATTAGCAAAAACAAATAAAACACAAAACTCAATGCTAACAGGATTGTGAGAAAATAAGTATATTTCTGCATTGGAAATGCACTATAAACACGTATAATCTTTCCAGAGAGCAATTTAGCAATAGCTGTCAAGAGTCATAAAAATGATCACGCGCTCAACCTGAGTAATACCACATTGGGGAATATGTCTCAAGGAGATGATTCAAAAAAGAAAAACAGATTTGAACAAAGATGGTTATATCCAAACAGCATGTTATACTAGCTGAAAACTAGAAACAGTCCAAATGCTTACCCATGGGAGAAAGGCTAACTTGAAATAGGCCATGGTAGACCAATATAATAACAGATTAATACACTGTCACAGGGAATTTCAACAAGAGGACCTTGTAGAAATGTGGCAAGAACCATATCAAGTAAGGATAAGCTGAAGACAATCGAATCCCAAGAGACCCTTACACAGTGCAACAGGTAAAAGACAATTTGTACATAGGTGCCAAAGAAACAATGGGTTTGTAATTAGTAGATGATTTGAACTTGGAATCTTTTTTTTAAATATGACTTTTATTATTTAATGAAATCCACATACAGGAGCAATGGAAAGGATGACCACAGCCAGAAGCCAATGACTACAACCCCTCAATCTTGACACAACAATGTGACAATTTCTCTTGTTTTTTTAAAACAATTTCATTGAAATGTAATTAACATGCCATAAAATTCATCTATTCAGAGGATCAACTTAGAGTATGACAGAGTGAAGAACTCCACTGACCCACACTCCCAGTTAAAATTATTTTAAAACAACCACTTCAAGCCTCTGGAACCTAGTTTTTAGGGCAAACAGTACATGAAGAAATATCTACTCAGAAAAAGAAAAAACCGGGCCGGCCTGGTGGCTCAGGCGGTTAGAGCTCTGTGCTCCTAACTCCGAAGGCTGCCGGTTCGATTCCCACATGGGCCAGTGGGCTCTCAACCACAAGGTTGCCAGTTCAATTCCTCGAGTCCCACAAGGGATGGTGGGCTCCACTCCCTGCAACTAAGATTGAACATAGCACCTTGAGCTGAGCCCCGAATGGCTCAGTTGGTTGGAGCGCGGGCTCTCAATCACAAGGTTGCCAGTTTGACTCCCGCAAGGGATGGTGGGCTGCGCCCCCTGCAACTAGCAATGGCAACTGGACCTGGAGGTGAGCTGCGCCCTCCACAAATAAGACTGAAAAGACAACAACTTGAAGCTGAGCTGCGCCCTC
The DNA here is from genome assembly GCF_004115265.2 of Rhinolophus ferrumequinum. Taxonomy (NCBI): domain Eukaryota; kingdom Metazoa; phylum Chordata; class Mammalia; order Chiroptera; family Rhinolophidae; genus Rhinolophus; species Rhinolophus ferrumequinum. The sequence continues at coordinate 5,592,161 of NC_046307.1, read as the reverse complement.
CACAACTAAGACTGAAAGGACAACAACTTGACTTGGAAAAAAGTCCTGGAAGGTACACACTGTTCCCCAATAAAGTCCTATTCCCCTTCCCCAATAAAATCTTTAAAAAGAAAAAAAAGTTAGATAAATTGAAAAATATTTTAAGAAAAAGAAAAAAGAAAAAAACCTACAAAATTCAGTAAGAAAAGTGAGAATCAGCATATGAACAAAGACCAGTCCCTCCCTTCTCCCTCCCAGCTCAGGGAGGTAGAGATTCCTCTCCAGACTGCTGCAGCCAAGAACACAGGGTTCGCTTCCCCAGCTCCCAGTCCAGGGGTTTTCCTCCAAAAGGAAAAAAGGAGCAGGACATCAGCATTTCTCATTCTGCCCCAGCTACGTCTTGCTGATGCTAAGTCCCAGGCAAACATCATTGAGAAGTTGGGGCTCCCTTCTTCCTCCCAGCCCCTGTTCATGGAGTGGAGGCTTTAACTTGGGTGCAGCACACTGAGAATACTAGGGCCCTGGTTACCCTTGCCTCAGCTTGAGAGAGGCAGTAATTCCACATCAGGATAAACAAACCAAGATGTCCTCAGGCTGCCATTCTTCTCCAACACCAAGTCCTCATACCCGAGAGAGGGGATGGGAATCTTGCCATTGTTCCCATCTTCAGCAGCTCCTGCATCTGGCTTAGAGATTTTATAGGGTAGAAAGCAGGCAGGGTTGGGGGGGGGGGGGGCGGAGTGAGAGGGAAGGTAGCTCCTAATCTCTTCCAAAGTAACTGACTTCATTTCCAACAAAGCCTGGAGAAGTTCGAGTCCAAGGGTACTAACAAGAACAGCAGTGGTTGTAGGAGAAGAATGTAGATACAGGATAAATTGTAGGCCAGCTAGTGTGCAGGAAAAAGCCAGGGAATAAGACAGCTGGGAGCAAAAACAAACCAAAAAAAGGGGAAAAAATAAAGAGAAGAAACAACAACAACAAAAAGACAGCTGGGAGGAGCCCAGCTCTTCTGGAATCAGAACAAATGTCAAACACTAACCTCAGAAACTATTCTTTCAAAGGAGGCAGAATTTCATTGAATTATTTTGTAGAGAAATTTATGCCCCAGGGCATTGTTAAAAATAATAGATCAATGAGCTGGCAATTAGAGGAGTTTAACAGCTAGGTATGCTCAAGAAAAGAGAGTCCTACCAAAATCACAGTCATCCTAGGGTGACTGGATGTATCCAAAGCTCCACTTCCCTGAGGAGCAACATCAGAGGCTTAACACTGATGGGGCATGGGGCAAACTTTAATAAAATAATCCAACCAATCACTAAACAAACAAGCAAATAACAATAAGTCCTGGAGAGCTGGGGAGACCAGTACTCAGAATTGCTTATTAGTCAGGGTTCTCCGGAGAAACTGAACCAATACTGTATAGGTAGACAGACAAGTAAATGTATAGATTAATAGATAGATTAGATTAAATAGATTTGTTATAAGGAACTGACTCACACAATTACGAAGGTGGACAAGTCCCAAGATCTGAAGGGTGAGTTAGCAAGCTGGAAACCCAGAAGAGGTGATGGTTAAATTCCAGTTCAATCCCAAAGGCGTGAGAGCCAGGAGAGCTAATGGTGTGATTATCATCCAAAAGCAGGCAGGCTTGAGATCCAGACGAGCCAATATTAGTTTGAGTATCAAGGCAGGAAAGAAGCCAATGACCCAGGTTAAAGGCAGTCAGGTAGGAACAATTCTGTCTTACTCAGGGAGGGTCAGCCTTTTTGTCCTACTCAGGCCTTCAACTGACTGGATTAGGTCAAAACACATTAGAGAGAGTAATCTACTTTACTCAGCTTACCAATATAAACGTTAATCTCAAATAAAAACACCCTCACAGAAACACCCAGAATAACATTTGACCAAATATCTGGACACCCAATGGCCCAGTCAAGTTGACACATAAAATTAACTATAACAGTTGCTATTATAAATTATCTAAAAGAGCCAGTTTCCAACAAAAATTCCAAGGCATGCAAAAAAAAGTATGATCCATGCAATGGTAAAAAGTAGGCAACAGAAACTTAAATTAATCAGATGTTAAATATATCCAAAAAAGACTTTAATGTAGCCATTACATACACATTCACAGAACCAAATTAAAGAGTAAAGGAAGGTATGATGACAGTGTCCCATCAAATAGAGAGTATCACTAAAGAGATAAAAAGTACTTAGGAAGAATCAACTGGAAATTCTGGAGTTGAAAAACACACTAATTGAAAAATTTTAAATTCACTAGAGGGGCACAATAGTAAATACAAATGTGAGAAGAAAGACTAAGCAAACTTGAAGATAGATCAACTGAAATTATGTAAACTGAAAAACAGAATAAAAGAATGAAGAAAACTAAACAGAACCTCAGAAAAGTGTGGGACACCATTCATCACATCGACAAACATAATTAAAGTACCAGAAGGGGAGAAAAGTGTGAGAAAAGAAAGGAACAAGTATTTGAAGAAATTAATGGCAGAAACTTTCCCAAATTTATTGAAAAATCATAACTATATATCCAAGAAGTACAATCATCTCCAAGTAGGATAAACTCAAAGAGGTCCACAGAAGATGCAAGCCAACAATGCCAAGGCCATGAGTGCACCAGCTGAGGCCATCAGGGCCCTCGCAAGCCCAAGAAGGTCAAGCCCAAGACTCCAAAAGGAGGCAGCTGTAAGTTCAGTCAACTTGCCTACATCATCCACCCCAAGCTTGGGAAACATGCTCATTCCTCCATCGTCAAGGGTCTCAGGCTCCAGCCAAAGGCCAAGGCCCTGGCCGCAACTGCAGAGACAGCTCCACCTCCAGCTCAGGTCCCTGCTCCCAAAGGTACCCAGACCGCCACAAAGTCCCCATAGTAGAGGCCTCTGTCTGCCAATGTGAGGATGGAGGGACTGGTGGGACTCCTGGGCTGCTGTCTGCTTGGGGCTGGTGTCCTCCTGTGCTATTTATACAAATAAACCTGAGGCAGGATCTGTCAATCCAAAAAAAAAATGAAAGTCAAAGACAAGAAGAAAATCTTGAAAGCAGCAAAAGAAAATGACACTTTACATACAAAGGAACCCCAATAAGATTAACAGACGACTTCACAACAGAAACAATGGAGGCCAGAAGGCACTGAGATAACATCTTCAAAGTGCACAAAGAAAAAAATCTATCAACCAAAACCCTTATATCCAGTAAAGCTATCTTTCAAAAAAAAAAAAAAAAGGTGAAATAGAGACTTTCCTAGATTAAAAGAAAAAAAGAAAAAAAAAACTGAGACAACTGTTGACCCACCTTACAGGAAATATTAAAGGAAGTTGGGGGAGGGGTGAGGGAGAGGTAGAAAAGGGTAAAGAGGGTGAAATATATGGTTACAGAGGGAGATTTGACTTTGGATGGTGAAAACACAATGCAATATATAGATGATGTATTATAGAATTGTACTTTTCTCAGCAATTTTATTATTTGTAGTAATTTCAGATTTGACATTTTAAACTTTGCCTTTATATTATAGATTAAAGCAAACAAATAACTGTATTAATGGTATCAGGAATCAAGATTTTCAATGAAAGAAAAATACAGATAAAATTAAAAATCAAGAACATTAAATGAAAACACTCTAATGTTAAAACTGTGTGGAAAATACTAATATGAACTAATTATCTTTAATGCATACCTTTAAATTCTATCCACCAAAATGGACTAGAATCAATGTCTCCCCATTAACCAATTGTTTTCTATCATTCAGATTGTGGTGTCTAATATAATTCCCCACTAAAAATGAACAAACAACACAGGACTCCTTAGAGAAATGGCTGAATCAAGGTCTGGTGCATGGAAAATACAGATGATCCTGGACTATCTTATTTGTGCCAGAAAACAAGGATGCTTTCAAAGATTTATAGGGTGATATCAAAAGGACTAAAAGAAAAAAAACTATTAGAATGATACGTCAGTCAGTGGCCAGAGTTATGAAGATTTGAGGCTCAAAACAAATAATAATTCCTTTTTCCTTCTCCCTCTTCCACTCCCTTCACTTCCTTTCCCCTCCCTTCCTGAACAATTCCGTTCTAAAGCAGTCAGATAGTGCTAATAAAATAGGCATTTGCACCTAGGATGGGAAGCTCTGCAGTAGCCCAGAGCTTAGTGCTGGAGCCTGAAGGGGTGGAGAACATCTCTGCAGAGCAGCAGCTTAGCACAGAGGATCAGAGCCTGAGCAGGGTGGCTGTCCACACAGGGGCCAGACCAGCTCAAGAAGTTAGAGCCTGATTGGGTGAGGAAGTTTCCTATGGAGAGGTATTCCATTTTGGAGTGTCAGAGTCTGAGCAGGATAAGATGAGATGATCCAGAGCAGGGTTGTTTGTGCCCTAGCTCTGCCCACTGAGAGGGCCAGGGAGCAGCAAACATCTCAGTGACAATGGGCATAGCTAGTGCCCAGTCTTTGGCTTCTAAAGACCATTCTCCACAAAAATGATCCAGGATGCATTGAAGAAATGGCTGATTCCAGGGCTGGGGCAGGTGAAGTGTGAGATGAGCCTGGAGTATCTTGTTATCTCAGAAAGCCAGGAAGTGTGGAAAGAATGATGAGGAACGAGTCAAAAGGACAAAGGAGCCAGCTCAAAGGCCAAATCTGGAACGAGTTGAGCACCAAAATAAATAATGATAGTAACTGATCATAACCCACTAAATAAAATAGGAAACCATGAGCCCATTTGAATATAAATTAATAAATAGAAACTGTGATGAAGTACAGTATATTGACAGGGCTTCAAAGCAATTCCCCACAATATACTTATTGATTACAAATTAGAAGGGTAATTTTGCATTTGATAAGTCTGGCATCTAAATCAGGTGACTAAGGTGAGAGTGAACATCATCAATAACGAGACATAAAGTTGTACACTACCTGACAGGGTACGCTGAGAAGAACACAGCATCACTTCTCTATTTCTGCCAAAGACGGGTAACCTGAGGAAATACCGAACAAACTCTAACTGAAGTAAATTCTACAAATTAACTGGCCTATAATCTTCAAAACTGTCAGGGTCATGAAAGATAAGGAAAGTTTAAGGAATTCTTTCAGATGGAAGGAAACTAGGCACATAACTAAAAGCAATTCTAACTAAAAGGGTTCTAAGCTGGATCCTTTTGCTACAAAGGACATTGTGAGGCTATTTTGCAAACTTCAAATAGTTTATTTCCTGATTTTGATAGTTGTATTTTAGTAATTTGGGAGAATATTCCTGTTTCTCTGAAATACACAGTAAGGTTTTGAGGATGGTGGACATCAGGCCAGCAACTCTTCTCAATAGTACAAGAAAGGTTCTTTGTAGCATGCTTGCAACTTTTCTGTATATTTAGGATTGTTTTAGAAGGAAAAGGAGGAGAGGAAGGAGGATTAAATCAAGGATTAAATATTGTTAATAAAGATTAAAACACTTTGAATCAAGGAAAAAATCAATTATTGCATAATGACATTCAAAAAAGAAAACAGAAAAAACTCATTTGTACCTATTTAAAATGAATGTTGGAAGAAGCTCTTGCTTTAAAAATTAGTAATTAAAAATAAAGAGTCAAGCAAGAATCCACAGCATCAAGGCAACCTGCCTATACCCTATCCGCCTTCCAGAGAAAAAAATCTTATCCCTCTTGGAAGTAAGATAATATAAATCCTAACATCTACTTTTTTCCTACAATGTCCAGTATCCAATCAAAACCTGTGAATTGTGGGGCTGGCCCGGTGTCTCAGGCGGTTAGAGCTCCATGCTCCTAACTCCTGTTCGATTCCCACATGGGCCAGTGGGCTCTCAACCACAAGGTTGCCAGTTCAACTCCTCAAGTCCCGCAAGGGATGGTGGGCTCTGCCCCCTGCAACTAGCAACGGCAACTGGACCTGGAGCTGAGCTACGTCCTCCACAACTAAGATTGAAAGGACAACAACTTGACTTGGAAAAAAGGCCTGGAAGTACATACTGTTCCCCAATAAAGTCCTGTTCTCCTTCCCCAATAAAATCTTTAAAAAAAAAAAAAAACCTATGAATCGTGCCAAAAACAAGAACAAATGACTGAAGACCAAATGTACAAAACAAACAATAGAAATATATCAATAAGTGAGTCAGATATTGGCAGTTATCAGAAAGGGACTTTATTATTAAGATGTTCAAGAAAATAGGAAAAAAAAAGAGAAATTGCATCATATATCTGGAATCTAAAAATAAGGAAAATAGCAAGTGGAAATTCTAAAACTAAAAAAATGTTATATGCAAAACTAGAAATACCACAGGTGGATTTAATAATAGATTAACAGTAGGACAGAGGATTAGTGAACTAGAAGAAATGACAATAGAAAATATGCGAACAGAAGCACAGGGGAAAAAAATAATATGAAATATACATTGTGTAAGAGACGTATAGGACATGGTAAAACGTTTAAACATATGTAATAAGTAGCAGAAGTCCTAGGAGGAGAAAAGAGATTTCTTCAAATATTTTCTTCAAGAATTCAAATATTCTTCAAGAATTTTCCAAAACTACAAAAGACATCAAAACCACAGATTCAAGGAGATCTCTGAACCCAAATCAGGATAAATATAATAAAATAAATAAATATAATAAAATATAAGGACATATAACACCCAACTGCTAAAAGCCAATGATAAACACAAAATCTTAAAAACAGTCATATGAAAAGGATATATTATGATCAAAGGAGCAAGAATAAGATTGATGAAAAAGATAACAAATAAAAAATAAAAATAGGGCGGCCAGATGGCTCAGTTGGTTGGAGTGCAAGCTCTGAACAACAGGGTTGCCTGTTCGATTCCCACATGGGCCAGTGAGCTGCATCCTCCACAACTGGATTGAAGGACAACGACTTGGAGCTGATGGGTCCCGGAAAAAGACACTGTTCGCCAATTTCCCCAATACATTTTTTAAAAAGGGGGCAGGGAATGCCAACGAATAAAATAAAAAAATAAAAATAAAAAAGACTGATGACTAACATTGATGACTAACATTTCAACAGAAAGAGTGGAATGGAACAGAATGAAAAAATAGCGTAATGAAAAAATAGCACAGAATGAAAAAATAGCACTTTAAATTGGTGGAAAAAAAGTACGTCTATCAACTTAGGGCAACTTAGGGCTCTATACTTGGCAAAAACATACTTCAAAATTGAAATGGAAAATAACAAATGTTGGCAAAGATGTGAAGAAATTGGAAACCTCATGCATGTGAAGAAATTGGAAACCTCATGCATTGCTGGTGGGAATGTAAAAAGGTTAGCAATTGTGGAAAACAGTATGGTGGCTCCTCAGAAAGTTAAACATAGAGTTACCATAGGATGCAGCAATTCTAATTTTAGAGATATACCCGAAAGAATTGAAAGCAGGAATTCAAACAGGTATTTGAACACCAATGTTTGTAGTAGCATTTATTCACAATAGCCAGAAGGTAGAAGCAGCCCAAGTGTCCATTGATGGATAAACAAAATGTGCTATATACATACAATGGAATATTATTCAGCCTTAAGAAGGAAGGAAATTCTGATACATAAAACAACATGAATGAACCTTGAAAACATCATGTTAATTGAAATAAGCCAAACACAGAAGGACAAATATGGTATGATTCTACATATACGAAGTATCTGAAATAGTCAAATTCATAAAGACAGAAGGACTACCGAGTTGTTCAATGGGTACAGAGTTTCTAAACTTTTATTTATTTTAAGTGTGTTTTTCCAGGACCCATCAGCTCTAAGTCAAGTAGTTGTTTTAATCTAGTTGTGGAGGGTGCAGCTCACACTGGCGCATGTGGGGATCGAACTGGCAAGCCTGGTGTTATGAGCATCGTGCTCTAACCAACTGAGCTAACCGGCCGCCTCCTGGGTACGAAGTTTCATTTTGGGATGATGAGAAAGTTCTGGAGAAGGATAGTGGTGATGGTTGCAGAACAAAGTGAATGCATTTAATGCCATTGAACCGTACACTTAAAATGGTTTAAAAAAAGTAAATTTTATGGTATGCATATTTTATCAGAATAAAAAAATTAATGAAGGCAAAATAGGATATTTTCTGACAATCAAAAGCTGAGCGAGTTCATCATGAGGAGACCTACACCACAAAAAAATACTAAATGAAATTCTTTAGTCTGAAGGAAGATGAGCCAGATGGTAACATGGTACTGCAAAAAGAATGAAGACCAAAAAGGAAGACTAAGTAGGTAAATATAAATGAATACTGACAGTTTAAAACCACAACAACAATAATGTCTTGTGAGATTTAAAATATATATTGAAATAAAATATATGACAACAATAGTACAGAAAGCAGAAAGTGTTAAACTTTTTTAAGGTTCTACCATTGTTCAGGAAGTGGGGAAAAACTGATTTAGACTGTGATGAGTTAAGGATGCATATTACAACCTCTAGAGTAACCACTAAAAGAACAATAAAATAATAAGCAAATACCCAAGTAATTAAATAATAATAAAAACACAAATAAGGGCGGCTGGATGGCTCAGTTGGTTAGAGCGCGAGCTCTGGGCACCGGGGCTGCCGGTTCGATTCCCACATGGGCCAGCCAGCTGCGCCCTCCGAACTAGAATGAAGTCAATGAGCTGCCACTCAGCTCCCGGTGGCCAGATGGCTCAGTTGGTTGGAGCACGTCCTCTCAACCACACTGGTTCAGCTCCCCACAAGAGATGGTGGGCTGCACCTCCTGCAACTAACAACGGCAACTGGACCTGGCTCCTCCACAACTAAGATTGAGGGTGCAGCTCAGTTGTGGAAGGCGCCCACCACAACTAAGATTGAGGGAAAAGTCCTGGAAGTACACACTGTTCCCCAATAAAGTCCTGTTACCCTTCCCCAATAAAACTCTTTTTTTTTTTAATTAAATTCTTAAAAAAAAAAAAAAAACACAGTAAAAGATAAAAATGGAATAATAAAAACTCGGCAATGGAGAGGCCATGTGGTGGCCTGCAGTGGGCGCCCGGTTCTTCTGCATGGTGGGTCGGTCACCAGCAGAGGCTTGGAACCCTTCCTGATGCAGGAGGTGTGGGCACTGCTGGAAGACACCAAGGTTGAATATATTTTAGGAAAAGTTTTATTCACCACCTGTTCTGACTTGTATATGCTGAAAAAGTTAAAATCTGCAGGAAGATTATTTTTGCTGATTAAAAAGCAGTTTCCATTTAATGTTTCTTCTGTAAGTAAAGGAAAATATTTAATGAAATGCAAAGACTTATAAATGATGATCCTGAGAGTTGGTTGAATGTCATTTCACTTTGGAAAAATCTTCTTGAACTTGATGCAAAAAAGGAAAAACTTCCTCAAAGAGATGCTAACCCACTAAAAATAAAAATGGGAAAAAATGACACCATCATTGGTAAGAAATTAAAAACAGAACAAATGCAAGAGACACAAAAGACTAAGGAATGCCAACTGGAAAAACAAATAAGAGAAGGAACCTTGGAGCAAGGAGATTTTCTCACAAAAAGAGAACAATTTCAAAAAGAAGAATTTCAGAATGATGTAGCAAAAGCAATTGATAAAACGAGAATGACTTGAATGTCCGAGTTTCTTATCGCTGCAGTAGAGCTATTGCAAAGACCTTTACTGCACAGGAGATAGGAAGAATAATTGGAATTGCTCTTATGAAATAGTTTGGATGGAAATGAGATTTGGGGCATCCCAATTTAGAGATCTTTATACATCTAAATGACATTTGCTCTATGGTGGGAATCCCTGTGTTCAGGGTTCCCTTAGCCAGCAGAGCTTACGTCAAAACTACAGTACTGAGATCTACAATTGCATGGGCAATGGCCTCTGTCGCAGAAATTGAGGCTGGTACGTTTGTTTAAGATCTAATGTGTGGATTCAAAACAATACTTTTGGAAGCTGCTAAAGAATGGGCAGCTGTGTATTATGTGGGTGATGATATCAGTGACTCACAGTTACTAGGTGCATGCGCAATCTGAAAGCTGCAGGCCTTAAGGATAAAATTGAGTTACTTAAAGTCTCTCTAATATAGGGATCAAATATATGATGATGGAAGGAGAACGGACTCTGGGTGGTGAACACACACTCTGACATATAGATGATGTATTACAGAATTGTACACCTGAAATCTATGTAACTTTACTAACAATTGTCACCACCATAAATTTTCATTTAAAAAAAAAAAAGTCTCTGTAATAGAATTGCCATTGCCATCAGAAAGTGTCGATATTATTATTTCTGACATTCCGTTCAGGAAAAAGTTTAAGTTAGGAAAAGACATCAGAAGCATTTTACAAAAAATTGAAAGAGTGCTTCACGTCGGTGCAACCATTGTATCATTGCTTAGCAAAGATCACCTCAGGCACCTTGAATATTGTGAAGGGAGCAGCATCCCTTTGAATTCCAAAGGCAGCACACAGATGAACTTGGAATTGGAAAGTGCTTGATTCCTGAAGAAAAAACTGGCATATCAAAGACAGTGTCATCTTCGTTGGAATACAGTAACAAGGAAGGCTTAGATAAAATGCCACCATTTGGCTCTTTGGTGCCAATGGAATGCTACAAAATAAGCCTTGGAAAAGCAGATGCATCCATATATAAATATAAGAAGTAGCATTCTTCTGGACTATAGCAGGCTAAATACTGTAAGCCAGGTTCAAGTCCTTAAATGTCAGCTCTACAGCAATAGAAGTGGTTATCTCTAGGATTTAGATAATCCCACAGAATTCCAAGTAGACAAATTCCCCTGAAGACGGGAAGCGTGGCTGCTGGACACAGGTTTTTAGTAAGATTCTACTTTAGACTCTAAAGGGCTTAATGTTTCTGACAAAGAACGATTAATAAATATTTAAACTAAAGTACTCTTAACCTTCGTATTCTGTCAGAACATGAAAAGTTCTGTTCTGCCTCAGTGTTTCTGAGCAGAAGCTTCAACATCAAAACAAAAGTTTTCAGAAGTTTAGAAAGTATATCGCAATTATCAAGTACAAAGAGAGAGAAGAGACTTCAATTAAAAAATAAATAAATAAGGCAACAGAAGAAGAATCTTCCTATGACAAGGAACATCCACAAGCACAAACATTTGGTGCTGACACAACGAGATGCCATTAAAACGAGTTCTGAAGATGCTGCATTAAAATTTAACAAGCATAGTACAATGACAAGAAAATTATACTTGCTTTGTTATGAATCCTTTTGCAAATAGAAATGACTCTCAGGTAATTGTTATATACAAACTTTCTGAAATAAATGGCAATCATACAAAAAATGGAATAATAAAAAATAATTGTTCAATCCAAAAGAAGGCCAAAAAAACAAAAACAAAAACCGACAGAATAAAGAAACAAAGAACAGATGGAACAAAGAGAAAACAAATAGCAGAATGGTAGAAATAAACACACTATGTCAGTAATTAAGTTAAATGGAAATGGACTAAACACTAAACAAAAGATTGTCAGGCTGGATTTTTTCCCCTCCTTCTACTTCCCCCCCTCCTCCCCCTCCCGCCCCCCACTCCGGTTCACGCCGTTGTTTCTCAGTCTAGTTGTGTTGTAGGACACAGATCCCTGGCTCATGCTGATATTAGAAGCCTGGTGCTCACCCCTACTCACCTACCCCCGCCCCCACCTGCCGCAGCAGTCAGTCGCCAGTCGTCAGCCGCTGGCAGCAGCTCATGGCAGCTCTTGCTGGCCGCTCACGCCAGCGCATGGTAGCCCACAACAGCTCACGATGGCTGCCGGCCACTCACGCTGGCCACGGGCCGCTCATGGCAGCACACGGTAGCCCACGGCAGCACACAGCAGCTCACGCCAACCTCCAACTGCTCACGGCAGCCCACCTAAGCACAGCACTCCAACCAGCTGAGCCACCAGGCCGGCCCACACTGGATTTTTAAAATCTAATTATGGTATATGCTATTTACAAAGGACACACTTTAAATATAAGTTTATTGAGATGAAAGGAACACAAAAGGGAAAAATGGAAAAATACATACCACGAAAATACAAACAAAAGAGAGATGGCATAGCTAAATATCAGAGAAAGTAGACTTTAGGATAGTAAATATTAGTAGGGCTAGAAGGGACATTTCACACTAATAGAAGTGTCGTCCCCGGGCCCAGTGGCTCAGATGGTTGGAGCGCGTGCTCCTAATGCTGAGGCCACCATTTCAATTCCCACATGGCCCGTGAGCTGCGCCCTCTACAGCTAAGACTGTGAACAACAGCTCTCCCTGGAGCTGGGCTGCTGTGAGCAGCTGGAGGTGGGCGTGAGTTGGGGAGGGCTACCATGTGCTGCCGTGAGTGGCCCACGGCCAACGTGAGTGGCCAGCAGCCAGCGAGTGCTGCCCTGAGCTGCGGTGAGCTGCTGTGAGCGGCCTACCGCTGACTGGCGACCGACTGCCTCAGCTGGGAGGAGCGCAAGGCTCATAACACCAGCATGGGCCAGGGAGCTGTGTCCTACACAACTAGACTGAGAAACAACAGCTTGAACTGGAGTGGGGGGCGGGGGAGCGGAAGAAAAGGGGGAGGAAAGTGTCCAGAAAAAGCAGAGAACCGTATGATTTCACTGATATGTGGTATATAAACCAAATACAACAAAAGAACAAGACAAACAAATGAGAAAAACTCATAGACACAGACAATAGTTTAGTGGTTACCAGAAGGTAAGGGGGTTGCAGGGTGGGAGATGAGGGTAAGGGGGATCAAATATATGGTGATGGAAGGAGAACTGACTCTGGGTGGTGAACACACAATGGGATTTGTAGATGATGTAATACAGAATTGTACACCTGAAATCTATGTAATTTCACTAACAATTGTCACCCCAATAAGTTAAAAAAAAAAAGTGTCTGTCTATCTGAAAATCTGACTTTCCTACTATATATTTAGAAATGAGATGCATGAAGCAAAAAATAACAGAACCAAAAAGAGAAGTAGACAAATCCAAAACCATAGTTGGAGATTTGAACAATACACACACACACACACACACACACACAAACACACACACACACAGAGAGTAATTGATAGAACTAGACAAAAATCAGTAAGGATATAAAAGATCTGAATACACTATTAACCACATTGACATAATTGAATATTTATACAACACTATACCGAACAAACTGCAAAATAGACATACTTTTCAAGTACAAATGGAGCACTCACCAAATAGACCATATGTTGGGCCATAAAACAAATCTCAAGAGATTTCAAAAGACTGAAGTCTTATGGAGTTATGTTCTCGATCAGAATGAATTAAATTAGAAATTAACAACAATAAGAAATTTGGAAAAGCCCCACATATTTGGAAATTAAGCAACTTACTTACACAAAGTTCAAACAAATACAAAGAGAAAACTAATCTATAAGGATAGGGTTCAGGATAATGATTTCTTTTTGGTGAAAAGAGGCACAAGTGAGCATTCTGGGACTCCAGAAATGTTCTATACCTTAATATAGATGGTGGTTATACAGATGTTACTTATATATATAAGTCATTCAAGATTTCTATTTATACACTTAATACCTCAATAAAAAAGTAAATTAGAAAAAAAAGCCATTAAATTCCCTAGTACCCTAATATATGGTGATGGAAAGAGAACTGACTCTGGGTGGTGAACATACAATGTAAGGTATAGGTAATGTAATACAGAATTGTACACCCGAAATCTATGTAACTTTAATAAGAATTGTCACCCCAATAAACTTTACTTTTAAAAAAATTCCCTAGTACCTAACAAAATGTCTAGTTCATGGAAGATGCTTAATAAATGTTTGATGAATTATAAAAAGTGAGAGATAAAGGATGGAATGAAAAGGTCTAACATACTCGTACATCTTATACCATTTATACCCTCTAGATTGGCAAAAAATTAAATCTGACAGTACCAAGTGCAGGAGAGAATGAAAATCAATGGGAACTCTTATATTAATACTTTGCTGATGAGTATATAAATTATACAATCAACCACTTTGGAAAACAATTTGGCATTAGCTTGTAAAGTATAACATCCATATACCCTACCCGACAATTCAATTCCTAGGTGTATACCCTAGAGAAACTCCTGCCCAAGTGTACCAGGAGATAAGTATAAGAACGTTAATAGTGCCCTGTTTTTATTCAATTTTTTTTGGCTTATAAATAACAGAAATTTATTTCTTACAGTCTGGAGACTGGAAGTTGAGATCAGGGAGCCAGCACGGTGCTTGGGGACCTCTTCCATGTCGCAAACTTCTCGTCTTATCCTCATATGGCAGGAGCTTTAGTAGTAGCCCTGTTTTTAACAGAAAAAAACTGAAAATATTCCAAATGTCCATCAACAGTAGAACACATTAACAAATTATGGTGTAGTCACACAATAGAATATTATCCCACAGTGGAAATGAATGAACTGTAGTGACTTGCAACAACATAGATATTAGAAACTTAATGTTGAGGGAAAAGGAAAGTCACACAAAAAATACAAACAATATGATACCATGTTTATGAAGTTCAAATGCAAGCAAAATTAAACAATATGTTATTTAAGTATATATATATATATATATATATATATATATATATATATATATATATATATTTAAACTTGGAACAGTGTGTTTCTCCAGGGCCCGTTTTCAACCTTTTGTTGCCCACCACCATCCCATGGGGGAATTGAACTGGCAGCCTTGTGTTGAGAGCTCACAATCTAACCAACTGAGCCATCAGGCCATCCCCCTGGAAGCTCAGCGGCAACTCGTTGTCTTCAATCTAGTTGTGGAGGGTGCAGCTCACTGGCCCATGTGGGAATCAAACCAGCAACCCTGTTATTCAGAGCTCAAGCTCTAATCAACTGAGCCATCCAGCCGTCCCATATATAATTTTTAAAGCAGGGAAATTATAAGCACAAAATTCAGAATTATGGTTAGGAAGGGGTGGAGTGACAGGTAACATTCTAGTTCAGATTGGATGATGAGTTCATGGGTGTTCATTAATTATTATTCTTAATAATTTATATGTAATGTTTTGTATGTATTAAATATGATCATTTAAAGTATTTTTTAAATAAGGAAAAAAGCAATAGAAATAAGGAGAATTTCAACTACTAGGTGTGTCAGGCATCCCTAAGACCACACCCAGTTTCAGTGATTCTCTAGAAAGATTCACATGACTTGCATACAGTTGCATTCACAACTACGACATATGACAGCCAAAGGATACAAAGCAAAATCACTCAAAGGAAAGGGTACATGGGACAAAGGCCAAAGGAAACCAGGCACAAGCTTTCAAGAGTCCCTTCCCAGAGGAGTCACACAGAACACTTAATTCCTCCAGCACAGAACTGTGACAACACTTATCAAGTGTTGTCGACCAGGGAAGCTTGCCTGAGCCTCAGAATCCAGGGTTTGTATCAGGGGCCAGACACACAGGCACTCTGCCCAGCATGTACTAAAATTTCAACTCCCAAAAGGAAACCATATTGTTTGTACCAACAGTTTTGGCTCAGTGAACCACTCTTATATGTTAGGGAATTTAGGAACCCTCCTGAAACCCAAGTTCCCAGATGCCAGCCAAAGCCAACCTTGAAAGCAGGCCTTTCAAAGCAGGCCTTTCAAAGAATAGCTGCTATGTTAACTCTCCTCTGCATAGTAAGTAATACTATGGCTGAAACTTGGGGTGAAACTTGAAGAAGTATGCCAAATGGAAAAGACAAGATGGTGGAACGGCATTAAAGGCATTGGGAACTGTATGTGCCAAGACAAAGAAGGGTGAAAAGATGCCCCATCAGGGAACAAACCACAGTGCTGAAGTCCACTCAGTCTGGTTGGGGCACAGATGCTTGGGAGAGTATCAGAAGACCATGGAGAGGGAAGGAGTCAGACTATAAACGGCCACTTACACCACAGCAGGACATTTTACCTTTGTCCTAAAAGTAATGGGGAACCATTGAAGTACTGTAGGTTCCGGAGTACAGCACAGAACCTAGCTACAATAGACTGGCTGTTTATGTCCTCCCCAAATTTGTATATTGAAATCCTAATCCCCAGTGGGATAGTATTAGGGGATCTATGGTATTTTGTTATAGCAGCCTGAACGGACTAAGACACTGGCACATAATGTACAAGGCCTTAAATAAAGCCTGCTGATTAGATGTGACTCAAACCACTATGCCAGTTCAAGATCTATGCCAATCTTGGCAATCCTTCAGTAGAGATGACAGAGCTGCGTTGGATCATCTTAGGCCATTGTAGATTTCTTTGGGTACATTAAACTAGACGAAATGCACAGACTATTAATTGAAACTGGTCCTAGAAAATATGGAGAAAAGTGTGGTTTAGCTGATACAGTCTTCATCAAGATGAAACTGGAACCTAACATTAATTTGTTATATTTTCAGAAAAAATATAGCTTTCAGAATAAACTGGTATGTGCCAGGCAATGTGTTATGTAGTTTACGGGAATTATTTTCATTAATCTTCACAATCACCATTTAAAGTGGGTACCATTTTCTCATTTTACAGATGAAGAAGCAAACTTACAAATGTTAAATAATTTACATAAAATCATAGATCATGAGTGCAGAACGAAGCAGCTGATGTCAAGATGAGTGCCTCCCAGATTCAACTGACGGCCTGTTTGTTTTCAGAGATTATCGGAGTTAATCCCCATCCTGCTCTCCTCAGATATCATCAGGGTCCAATACATCATAGCCACCCATTGCACCTCACGTAGCTCTGAACATCCACCCCTCCAGCCTTGCCAAGGGTGTCCCGACACAGCCTGGAATCACAGTCCCTGCACCACCACTGGGGTGATGAGAAGCAGTAGCCTTATCTGTTCATTCCAATTTTCCACACAGATATGCTTATTTCCTAAGTGGGCTGTGCCACCGAAAACGTTGAGAAGCTCTACATGAATCTAATCTAACCCTCCTCTTACCCCTCCTTCTCAGAATCCTCTGGAAATCCCAATCTGTGATCAACAAACTCCCCTATACCCTCAGTCGTCCTTGGAAAGGCGCTGAATTAAAACCTGGCGTCCCCTGAGGATATTGTTTCCTGCAGGCCAGAAGACCTTACAAAATAACCCAGCCCAAGAAAGACTGCAGCAAAGATGTATCCCCAGAGTGTGGCTGTTCCACAGTCTTCCTCAGGAGCACCCCAGCTATTTGAGGTCAATCTCAGGTTCTAAACCAAACAATACTTATTCACATCCTGTTAGTAAAATCTAATCTATGACCACCTCTAATAGCTAGAGATGTGATCACAGAGCTGAGAAGTAGAAAGACTCATATGGGGTAACCCAGATACTATCATGATCCCCACAACTGGGGCTTTGTTGTCCTACTCCATCCATACTAACCTTAACCATGTTTTATTTTCTGTATTTTATGATACTTTGATATATTGGGGCCTTGTGGACCAAGGTAGAACTGCCCCTCTCAGGGTTAGCTAATTCCTAACAAAAGCAAATAATCTGCCTTCAAGCACACCTTTTATTTGTAAACCAACCAATCCAAAGTCCACACCCCCAACCACCTCTTTAACTCTCACACCCCAAGTCAGTATTCCCCCTGCCCTAAATCACCCCAGACAACTAGGGACCCACTCCTACAGCCCAGAGCCTGATGAAATTATTCAGACTAGCCAATCCTAAACTGCTTACCTTGCCTCATACATTCCTTCCTTCAGAAACCACAATAAAGTCTCTGGGCCTTGCTCTCCCTTTTCTCCTTCTGCCTCCAGAACAACCCTGGTACTTCCTCATATAGTCCTGCATGGTGTGGTGTGCTCCCCTTCTATTTTGAACCATAACTAAACTTTCAATGGCATTGAACTTGTGTGTCATCACTCAGTCACCTCTATAAATTAAATCCTGGGTGCAATCAAAACAGTTATCACTTATATTATAGCAGTTAAAACATACTCTCAGATATTAAGTATACAGTAGATACTTTCTTGTCTGGAGTTTAATGTTCCTGAGAGCAGGAACTATATTTTACTAAATTCTGTAGTGTGGGTTACCATGCACATGTGCACGCATGCACACAGAGTGAGTGTTTACCCAACTGAAGTATCTGTTGAACTGTGGCCAATTCCTGTCTCTTGGAAAAGCCATTTCCTTGGGATTGTTCTTCTCCCATAGCAACAACACATAGAACATGTTGGGAAATGGTTCTTGTTTTCCACAAAGAAGAAATAAAAAACCAGCCCCATAAACATAAGGCGTCATCACCTGCACTGCTAGGTCCCAGCAAGGAGTCCAGGCCTAGGCATTATTGGAAGGACTTACACAAATGCACAGCAGAAAACTGGTGATAGTGAGGGCTGTTCAGAAACTCAGAGCTGTAGCTCGGGACTCTGCTCAGTGGCACAGGGGACATACTGTGACAGCATTCATTGGAAAGTAAATAGAAAGTAAATAGTAAATTTTTAGCATTTAATTGGATTGAGAATAGGGGGAGGGAGACTGTTTTACAATATACACCGCATCTTAAGTACTCCACTCCCAGGATGTGCTGCTCCATTGTGTTAAAAAATATCCTCGTGAGTTCTGGGACTTTAACAAAAATGCCCTGTATCCTTTGTGATTTCTAGCTGAATAACTCATGCTATGCAAATATAAGTAGAAATCTTCTTTAAGATAAATAAGTAATGTATAATCATTGGCTTTTAGGCTGGTCATCCAGTATTGGCAAAAGGATTTTTGCCATGGATTTACAGTCTGAGGACCAGTGTTCAAACATAAACTCCGTCACTAACCAGATATGTGACCCTGATAAAACTTTCACTTCTCCCAGTCTTTTTCTTTATTGTTAAATACGTAGGTATCTCTCATTGGAGAACCACCTTGAGGATTTAATGTTATAATGTCTGTTAAAGGTGCTTCATAACCTATAAAGCACTGCACAAACATTAGTCATCTACGGCACTGGAAGTTTCAGAGCCGGGCATGAGGCCTGACACGGAGTTTGTGCTCAATATTTGTAGTATAAATGAGTAAATCCCAGTAATGAGCTGTGTGATCTCAGGCAAGAAATAGCTCTGTCTCTATCTCTCTTTGGCCTCCTCTGATACCACTTTTCCCCTTGTTCACTGAGCTCCAGCCATACTATCCTTTTTCCTGTTCTTCCAACACAGTAAGTTCATTCCTGCCACAGGGCCTTTGCGCCTGCTGTTTCCTCTGCCTGGAATGCTCTTCCCAAGCTCGTTGGCCATCCCATGTTCATCAATCAGGTCTTAAGTCAAATGTCATTTCTTCAGAGCTTTTCTCTGACTACTCTAATATTCCTTCCACAATATTCACCCAAGATGTTTTACTGTTTTAATTTCTCCTTATCATTTTTTACTATCTGTTGACTTACTACACTCTCCTCAACCAGAATAAAAAATGTTCTCTTAGAGCTTCCCTATCTGTCTAGCTCACCACTGTATTCCAGTGCCCAAAATAACATCTAGCTAATAGTACACCCTAAATAAACATTTGAATAAATGAGGTTGAAATAAGGTAATTATATCAAAAGTTTCATTCATTCAACAAATATTTTGTATGTACCCATGAGGGTCCAGGCTCTGTTTCAAAGTGCTGGGGATTCAGCTGAGAACGAAGTAGAGAAAAATCTCTCCTTTTCTGAGGCTTGCCTTTTTTTTTTTTTTAAATTGGGAAATATTGGGGAACAGTGTGTTTTTCCAGGACCCATCAGCTCCATGTCAAGTCGTTGTTTTCAATCTAGTTGTGGAGGGCACAGCTCATTAGCCCATGTGGGAATCGAACTGGCAACCTGGGTGTTATGAGCACTGCATTCTAACCACTGAGCCAACCAAGAGCTTGCCTTTTCAGTGGGGAGACAAACAATAAACAAGATAAAAAGTAAAATATAAACTATGATCTGATAATGGTAAGTGTTAAGGAGGAATAAAAATAAAGCAGGAATGGATATGAAGTGTATGTGAAGGGGTAAAACTTAGGTAAGTTAGCCAGAGAAGGAAATCAGAGACAACCATGAAGACACATGGGGGAAATTATATCCTGGAGGCCAGGGTAACTGGGACAGGAATGAAGGGATTGGAGGCTAACACAATGGGAAATGAGGGAAGTTAAGTCAATTGTGTAGGGTCCTGTTGGCTAAACTAAGGACTTTGGCTTTTTTGAAGAGTGAAATAAGGTGTTGGAGAATTTGAGCACCGTAGTGTCATGATATGGCTTGTTCCGAGATGATCGCTGGGTCTGCTGTGCTGGGAATACTTGAAGAGTAAGGAGAGGAACCAGTGAGGACTCCACTACAACAACCTTGGCAAGAGATGGTGGCTCCGAGAGACTGCGAGAGGGCCAAGTGTGGGATTGGAAGACAGAATTTCAGTTTGACAGTTCTGCTGGAGAGGAGTTTAGAGGGAGTTCAGGTCTGGGGGTTAACACTTGGAACTCAAACAGTATCTATTAGAATCATGGAGATGGAGTCCTGGCTCTACCACTTGCTAGTAACGAACTCTTGAGTAAACCATTTCTAGCTTTTTTTTTAAAGATTTTATTGGGGAAGGGGAACAGGACTTTATTGGGGAACAGTGTGTACTACCAGGACTTTTTCCAAGTCAAGTTGTTGTCCCTTCAATCTTAGTTGTGGAGGGTGCCATTCACAATCTATTTATTGTCCTTTCAGTCTTAGTTGTGGAGGGCGCAGCTCAGCTCCAGGTCCAGTTGCCGTTCCTAGTTGCAGGGGGCGCAGCCCACCATCCCTTGCGGGAGACGAGGAATCAAACTGGCAACCTTGTGGTTGAGAGGCCGCGCTCCAACCAACTGAGCCATCCTGGAGCCTCAGCAGCAGCTCAGCTCAAGGTGCCATGTTCAATTTTAGTTGCAGGGGGCACAGCCCACCATCCCTTGCAGGACTTGAGAATCGAGCTGGCAACCTTGTGGTTGAGAGGATGTACTCCAACCAACTGAGCCAGCCAGGAAGCAGCTCAGCTCAAGGTGCTGTGTTCAATCTTAGTTGCAGGTGATGGAGCCCACCATCCCTTGCAGGACTCGAGGAGCCAAACCAGCAACCCTGTGGTTGAGAGCCCACTGGCCCATGTGGGAATCGAACCAGCAGCCTTCGGAGTTAGGAGCATGGAGCTCTAACCGCCTGAGCCACCAGGCCGGCCCCCATTTCTAGCTTTCGGGTCTCAGTTTCCCTGCCAGTGAAATGGGGAAAATATTCCCACATAACAGGGCCTCACGAGAACGAAATGAGACGTGTCAAAGACTGACCGTGAGCAAGGTGAGAACCCTGAGCCAAGGACTGATGGATACCGTCCCAAACGGAGGGGGCTGCTATGGAACCGGCGACCAACTTCCGACTCCACAACAGATGCTTCGAAGTCCCAACAGCAACGAGGAAAAAAAAGCCCCGGCCGGCACCGCAACGCGGTCTGCGCCGCCCAACCTCGCGAGATTTGTTGGCCCGGCAAAGTCACTCTCCCAGCCACATCTCGCGAGACTAAGGTTCAGGAGAGGCTATCGGCCGGTTAGGGGTTGCGGGGAAGATGGAGTATCCCGCGTTGGGCACGGTGGAGGCCGCGGACAGCGGAGGGGCCCGGCCATACAACATCTCGGAGGAGCGGGAGGGCCGGGAACCAGACCGGCTGCGCTTCGACCGCGAGAGGGCGCGCCGCCTGTGGGAAGCAGTGTCCGGGGCCCAACCAGTGGGGAGGGAGGAAGGTGAGTCCGAGGGTCTCAGAGGCAGGAAGCCCCTAGCCCGCCTGCCCGTTTCGCGGGGAGTGGCGGAAGCCCGGGGCGAGAACGCGGACCAGCCCCCGGGTCTACGGTCACACCCCCTAACTCCTGGCCCGCCCACTTGCGTGACGCGCCGGAGGACTCCATCGGGCCCATGCCCGTGGGCCAGCTCCCCTGAAAATCGAGTCCGCGGCACCCCAAGAATCAGGGCCCCGCGTGCAAATGGTCAAGGGCCTTCTCAAGTTCAGGCCGCCAGTGCTTTCTGCCCTGCATTCTTTACCCACCAGAGCGCAGTTCTTTCCAAGCTCGTGGACTGGAATCCCTCTCCATGCCTTCTGGGAGACCCGAGACTCGTAGCCCCCTCACCGTTTCTCCCTGACTCTCCATCGTCCCAGTCTCCAGGCTCCCCCAGCCCTACTGTCTCTTGCCTCCCTACTCTCATGCCCCACACTTCCAAGGGCTCTAAAAGCCTTCTTACCCCCATGTTCCTCCTGGCCTTGGTGACTGAGCCCTGGTTTACCCGTTTTTAGGTGTCTGGTCTCTGCCAACTGGGTCCCTTTTCTGACATGGGGGCCAGGAGCCTGAGAAACAGGGACACTTCTCCGCTGAAGGTTCCCAGCTGGCTCTGCATTTTACCTGGCAGTGGTAAGATGGAGATGGAAAGAGCTGGCCTGACCTGGTTGTGTGACTCTCTTCACAGTCCTTAGCAGAGGTAGCTGCACAAAAACGGGCTTCTATGCTAATCCTATCATGTGATCTTCAGGGCAATCAGATTTCTGTAACGGTTTGTTTGCTTGCTGAGCAGCCTCTTCTTGTAAAGTTTAATATGTTGCCTGTGGGCTGATTGCCCTGTGATAAAATGGAATTTTTGACCACATCCAGGACTACATATGTTTCAATTTGGGATGGTATACAGACGTATACCCTAGTATATTTCTCCAGTTTAAAAACTAGTCTAGTCTGACTCCTAAATTATTATGTGCCCCCTCTGTCCCTCATACATTCTAACTTGTGTGGTAGAAAGTTGCACCCCGCCCCAACCTGGCAGTTTTCTTTTAATTAATTTGACAAACATTCCTGATGCCTGCTCTACTCCCAAGACTGGCTGAGCATCAGAACTACAGAGATGAGGAAAAGACTGCCCTTGCCCTACAGGAGGGACCTGTAGTCTAGTCCAGGAAGCAGACACCAAAACAGTTTCAGTCTAATGTATAGTAGGAACAGTGGAGAGGAATGCCTAAGAGTTGGGGATGCACAAAAAGAGGAAGTGACCTTTGTCCTCAACCCAGCAGCTGTGTGCTGGAAAGTGAACTGTCTCTTTCCGTGTATATGAATGTACAGTGTCGCTTACAACCCAGTTCATTTCCCTACTCTCTTCGCTTTTGCAATATTTATATGAGGTTTAGGTAGATACCTGTAACCCCAAGTTCTACTTGCTTGGGTTTTTTTTTTCCTTCTCTTAGCACTTTCATTGAGTTAGAATTTACATACCATAAAATTCACCCATTGTAATTATACAATTCAATGATTTTTAGTAAAAGGATAGTTATGTAGCCATAGTCCAGTTTTAGAATATTTCCATCACTCCAGGTCTTTTGTGCTCCTTTATTTTAAATCCCCACTCCTACCTCCTGCCCTAGGCAACCCCTGAACTGTTTTTCTGTCTCTATAAACTTGCCTTTTCTGGACATTTCATATAAATGGCAGCATTCAAATGTAGTATTTTCCATTTGGCTTCTCTCAGCATGTTTTTGAGGTTCAGCCAAATTGTAGTGTGTATTAATACTTCATTCCCTTTCATTGAAAGTAGAATTCCATTATATGGATCTTGTTTTCTTTTATCCTCTGACAATCTGTACCTTTTGGGTGAGCTGTTTAGACTATTCACATTTAATTTAATTATTGTTATGGCCAGATTTACATTTTCCATTTTGGTATTTATCTTCTTTTTGTTTTGTTCTTTTCCTCTTTTACTGGCTTTTGTGTTAAGTATTTTGCAGTGTACCATTTTAGTTCCCCTATTGATTTTTTTTTTAAGTTATTTTCCTAGTGGTGTTTTAGGGACTACAGGATGCATCTTGACTCATCACAGTCTACTTCAAATTAATACTAACTTAATTCTAGTAAAATATAAAAGCATTCCTATAATGTAACTCCTTTCCTCCCCCTCCTTTGTGCTGTTGTTGTCATATATGTCTATATATGTTATAAACCTAATTAAACATTGTCATAATTATTGCTTTATACAATGTTTTTTAAAGAAGAAAATAAGTTAGAAAAAAATATATAATGTCTTTTATATTAACCCACATATTTACCATTTTTGATGTTCTTTATTTTTTCCTCTGAATTCAAGTTATCGTGTATCACTTTCAGCCTGAAGGGCTATTTTAAGTATGTCTTGCAAGGCAGACCTGCTAGCAATGAATTGTCTCAGTCTTTATCTGGGAATGTTTTTATTTTGTCTTCATTCATAAAGGATAGTTGTTATTTTTTTTCTAATAACAGCTTTATTGACACCTGATTCATATACCATAAAATTTGTCCTTTTAAAATGTACATTTAGTATATTCACAGAGTTGTGCAGCCATCACCACTGTCTAATTTCAGAACATTTTCATCACCCCAGAAATATACCCTGTACCCATTAGCAGTCACCACTGGCAAGTGCTTAACCTTTTTTCTGTTCATATGGATTTACCTATTCTGGACATTTCATATAAATGGAATTATATAATATGTGTTCTTTTGCAACTGGCTTCTGTCACTTAGCATAAGATTTGAAGGATAGTTTTGTTGGACATAGAGTTCTTGGTTGATAGTTTTGTTCTTTTTCACTATTTTCCCCATTTTTATTTTTTTATATTAGTTTCAGATGTACAGCATAGTGATTAGTTCACTACTCTGAATATGTCTTCTGGCATTCATTGTTTCAAGATGAGAAGTCATTAATCAAATTATTCCACTGTAGATGATGAGTCATTTTTCTCTTGCTGCTTTCAAGATTTTCTGTCTTTATATTTCAATTGTTTGACTGTGATGTGTCTAGGGGTCAATCTCTTGGTATTTATTTTATTTTGAGGGTCTGAGATATTTGGATATATGGATTAATGTCTTTCTTTGGTCAAATGTGGGGAGTTTTCAGGCCTTATTTCTTCAAATATTTTTTTTTCTGCTGCTTTCTCTTCTCTCCTTCTGAGATTCCCTTATACATATGCTGGTATGCTTGATGTGTCCCACAGGTCTCTGAGGCTCTGCTTGTTATTCTTCAGTTTTCTTTTTTTTTTAATTGGGGAATATAGGGGAACAGTATGTTTTTCCAGGACCCATCAGCTCCAAGTCAAGTCATTGTTTTCAATCTAGTTGTGGAGGGTGCAGCTCACTGGCCCATGTGGGAATTGAACCAGCAACCTTGGTGTTATGAGCACTACACTAACCAACTGAGCCAACCGGCCACCCTTCAGTTTTCTTTTTCTTTCCTTCAGATCAAATATTTCTATTAATTTATCTTCAAGTTCACTAATTCTTTCTTTTGGCCATTTTGAATTTCCTATTGAGTTCCTCTAGTGAATTTTTCATTTCATTGATTGATTATTTCATTTCAGCTCCACTCTGTTTATACATACTCTAAATGGAAAACTTTTTAGGGGTGGCCGGATGGCTCAGTTGGTTAGAGCGTGAGCTCTGAACCACAGGGTTGCCAGTTCGATTCCCACGTGGTCCAGTGAGCTGCGGCCTCCATAACTAGATTGAAGGCAACAAGCTGCCGCTGAGCTGCTGGAGGGGCGGCCAGATGACTCTTTGGTTAGAGCGCAAGCTCTCGACAACAAGGTTGCCAATTCAGTTCCCACATGGGATGGTGGGCTGCACCCCCTGCAACTAAGATTGAAATCGGTGACTGGACTTGGAGCTGAGCTGCACCCTCCACAACGAGGTTGAAGGACAACGACTTGAAGCTGATGGGCCCTGGAGAAACACACTGTTCTCCAATATTCCCCAATAAAAAATAAAAAAATAAATAAAACTTTTTAGCACCACATCATCAGTGCCTTTACATTTGCTTTCTTCTTGCCCTTTTGTATGATGAAAACTTGAGCTTCTTGAGACCATCAACAATATGGATTCACAAAGTAGATGGAAGTAGTAAGGCTTTGTGACCTTATGGAGCTAACTGTCCAGTTCATTCTCATAGATCACACTGTTAGACCATACTGCCTAACCAGTCGGACCCATGGGTAGATTATATCCAGCTTCCTTTTCCTAGGATCTTTTGTTGTTCGCTGTTTTCTAACTACAGCTGTACGTAGACACCCACTACCTTCTAATAAGCCATAAGAAACAGGGTAGTAAATAGGTTTCATCCCCCCCTAAGGACCTCTTCCAGGCAATTGATGAATTTCTATAGAACTGAATTGAAGATTCTAAGGCCACATCTAGGCCCAAGGATTCGCAAGTCATTATAGATTAGCAATGTTTACCTAATAGTTGGAATATAGTTTAGTCATGTAGTAACCAGCATCCTGGTCCTAAGTCTTTGTAGGGCAACTGAAGACACCTTAATTCACCCAAAGACAATTGCAACTCAGATTGAAGTGTCTGTCATTTTGTTTCCCAAATACTACTTCCCCTAAATTTCTTAAGTTGATGAATTACCTTGCTTTCCCACACTGACTCTCTGGCCCTACTTCATTGACCCTGTAAAAATCAGCCCTGAACTTCATACTCTAAATCTCTCAGCCTCTACCCCATACAACTTCTCATTGGCTACGATACAGATAGCAATTAAGTCCTGCCAATCGGATGGCTTCTCATAAGATTTGGAAGGCAGAAATGCAACGAAGACCATATTCCTATGGCCGTTGGCTATTATTGCTATGAAGAAATGTCATGGAACTGTGAGCTATTCTACATCAGTGTTCCAGCATCCATTCTCCAGCTTCATAAGCTGAGAAGCAGGTTCAATAACAATGAAGCTTCCTATTTCCAACAAGACTGTAATGGAGGCCTCAGAGACTGTAGCTTGCCTATTGGAACAATTATGCATGGTTCCTAGAGATGTTTCTGGAGGCCCAACCTAGTCCCTTCAGCCTTTGCAATGATTTTCTAAGCACCTCATTTCCTAGATCAAACCTGTCCCACTCTGGAGAGGTAGTTGGTAGCTGGGTTAGAGTTGTATTTGGCTATCAGGGCAGCAGGGATTCACATTTAGTGCACCTTCGCAAAATTCTGACCATTCATGTAAGTTCTTTTTCCCTTTGTAGACCTTGACTTCCTCCAACCTCATGAACCTCTCATGGCTTTTCTGAGTCAGGAATTCAGGAAAGACTTGGCCGGACAGTTCTGACTCAGAATTTCGTAGGCAGTTGCAGTGACATGGTGGCTAGAGCTGAAACAGCTATGGGCTGGTGCTTCCAGGGGCTGGCGAGGCAGCTCGCTCTTTCCATCCAGGTAGTCTGAGAGCCTCTCCATGTGGTTTCATGCATGGAATAGTTTGGGCTTCCTCACAGTTTGGAAGAAAACTGCTTACATGGTGGCTGAAGACTTTAAGAGCAAATATTTACAATTTGGTTCTTTTTTATAATTTCTATGTATCTATGTTGCTTACTGGTCAGCCGGTGATTCAACAGAGTTTGTTCTCAAACACCTGGTGCCTAAGACCTCAGTTCTCTGCTGTTGGAATCTGTGTGTAAGCAGGGAACACATTCAAAGTTCAGGCCATTTTCAAGTCTTTCCAGGCTTTTACTTTCGGGCCCTTTTGCGTCTCTTCTGCACATGTGCACAGCCTCAGAGTTGGCCGGGACTTACTTGGCCCTCTTGCGTCTCCATGGCCACGCAGTCTCAGCCAGGTACTGAACCATGGCCTCACCAAGCTAATAGAGCCCTCGGCCCCTCCTGCTCACCTGCCTCTGAGATCGTCACTTCTACCACCAGTGTACCGAGCTATGCATGTTGCACACCACTCCACATTAAGTGATTGCCCCCTTCCACAGGGAAGCCATTGGTTCTCACATCCTGCCTCTTGGCACCTCCTCTGTGCTGCTGAGTGTGGGAGGGGATGAGAGCAGCCCCAGTGCCCACCATTCTCACCCGAAGTTCAGCAGGTGCACAAACACAAATGCTTCCCAGATTGTGACGTGCCCTTAGTCAACTTCCAGAATGCTGCTGTGGTGGTTTTGTCAGTTTTGTCCAGTTTTGTAGTTGCTTTTGCGGGAGGGGAGGATCTGCTGAATATGCCACAGCTGGAAGTCCCCTCCAGTACTCATTTTTATATTCAACTTCTCTTCCTCTGTCTGATTTCTAAATTTGGAGGGTCCCAAGACTCAATCCCAGAACCTGTTTCCTTTTTCATCTACACTAGGATTCTCTTTCAGTCTATAATTTTAAATATGATTGATATGCTGATGATTCCCAGTTTATATCTCCAGCTTTGACCTCTCCCTCGAGCTCCAGACCTGAATCTTCAACTGACTACCTGATGTCTCTACCCATAAGCCCGATAGACCACTCACGTTTAACATAGCCCAAAGAAAAGCCTTTAATTTCTTCTCCAAGGCTGTCTTCTTCCAGTTCTCATCTCATCTGTACAGTTTCTCAAGTTCAAAACCTAGAAGTGATCCTTGAATCCTCTCTTTCCTTCGCCACCCACCAAGCCAATCTAAGAAATTGAACGTCAGATCTACTTGCAGAATGTAATTCCAAATCCATCCACTTTTCTCTGTCTCCATTGCCAACCTGCCTCGTCCAAACTTCCATCATCTATGACCCAGGAGACTGCAGCGCCTCCTCTCTGTTCCCCCTGCTTCCGCTCTTATCCCCGTGTCATCAGTGGACACAGTGATCTGAGTAATCTTTTCCAAACATAAGCCAGATCTTGTTGCTTCTCATTGCACTTAGAATAAGATCCATAGTTCATATCATGATTTATGAGGCCTTCTGTTTATTCAGGATCTGGTAGGCCTCATGCTGTCTCTCCAACTTAATTTCCTACCACTTTTCTCTCTTCACCACTGGTTTTCTCTCCATTCCTTGAACATGCTGAGCTCATCCCTGCCTCAGGGACTTGGCGCTGTCTCGGGCTGGAACACTTTCCCCCAGACCTTGTGGCTCATGCCTCCGACAGTGTTCTTGCCCCCATTCTCTCTACCACTTTGTTTGTTTTCTAGCATTTCTCACTCTGTCACTATCTTGCTTTTTTATTTTCTTTGTATTCTGTTTTATTTGTTGATACCACCCCAGCATGAAGCCCAGTTCTGGCACCTAGAAGGCATTTTGAACACGTTTGTGGGCTGTGAGTGTACAGTCTGAGACCAGAGAGGTGCATTTCAGTCATTCAGCAGGTGTTCACCAAGCCCCTACTGTAGGTCACGTATTGTGCTGGGGATACAAAGTCGTAAATGACATGGTCCCTACCCTGTTTAGTCTTTGGGAGTCAGATTCTGAATTTCCTGGAAAAGGAACCCATCTCCTTTAATAAAACAAGATCTAGCATCTCCAGGCTTGAGGAGGTAACTGGATTCTGACTCCTGGGTACCACCTTTAAAAAGCTCTGGCCCAGATGTGTTCACAGACCCACTTACCTTGGTTCTCTGAAGCACAGCTGAGGCAGGCAAAGTCTTTCACAAAAATTTACCAAGCACTATAGGAGAAAAATGGGGAAATAAACAAGAGACCCTCAGAGGCAGAAATACAGCCAAACAACAACCCTTCTCCCCAAAAGCACTGGCATAGATAAGCTTTAGATCTTGTGAAGTAGAAAGGGGCACCTTAAAAGTTCTCCACCAAGACTCCTTCCAGGGCATCTTGACCACTTTTTGGTCCAGAGTATAAGATAAAAAAATGTGGGCTTGCCGTCTCCTCACAGTTTTCTGGACTCTGCCCTGCCTCAGTTTATCAGTGTCATGATAGAATTCATGCATTGAATGAGGTTTTACTCCCTCCCCAAAAAGGTAAGGCTTTGTTCTCCAGGCCCAACAATTAAGAACAAGTTAATATCATGGTTTCCTACAGTGGGAGTTGTGTAACATGTTAGGTGATTTTAGATGTTTCAAAGTCAAGTGAAGAACAGTGAGGAAAATTTTAACAGTTATCAGGTTTTAGATTAAGAACTATCATCATAGGTACAATATAGAAAACAGTTAATTTTCTCAGAACCACAGGACCCAGAAAATAATCTGACGATAACATTGAAATTGAGCATGTACTACCAGGAACTGCGCTAAGTGGTGTCTACGGGAAACCACACGGGAATCCCTTCTATGAGATACATGTCACCGGTACCCCCATTTTATACAAAGGAAAACTATGGAGTGGAGATAAAGTAATTTCTGTAAAATCATGCAGCTAGTAAGTAACAGCAGCAGGATTTGAACCCAAGTCGGCATGCCTCGGGAGCCCAAGTTCCTACATAATTTGTGCCACAAATATTTAGCTGGTATTAGGTAACAGTTTATGTTGACTACATAAGAAGAGGATTAATTTACCTTTCCTCATGAAGATAAAAGATCGGCACCATCTTCTAACTGGTACATATCCTCCAAAATTTCTTTTCAAATCTTCTGATTCATTCAAAAGAAAACCAATTTTTAATTGTAATGATTCCTCAGTAAATAGAAACTCACATTCTTTCCATACAAAAAGAATGTTCTAGTCTTTTAATAGTTAAGCCCCAATACAATTTTCTTTTTTTTTTGTGAGGAGGGCGCAGCTCACAGTGGTCCATGCGGGGATCAAACCGGCAACGTTGGTAGAAGCATAACGCTCTAACCAACTGAGCTAACCGTCCACCACCCCCCAACACAATTTTCTAACCAATTCTGTGTAGTTATACCAATGGAAATTTAAATAATTAGAAAATGCTATTGATCTTTTAGTGGAGCAAATTTGAAGGTTGCTTTATTTTTAATTCCACATAAAAGGTCCCATAAATAATAAAAAGATACAGAATTATTACAATAAAATTTTTAAAAGAACAGTCAGAAAATGATTCCCTTTTCAAGTCTTTCAGTCCTTCTGATTCTATCAGGAAAGAAGTCTCAGTTGGGTGTGACCATGTCATAACGCCACTCTTCACAGTCGCTGCTCTCTTACTGTTCTTTTTAAGGAAAGGTCCAAGACTGACTCCAGTATCTGACTAAAATTCTATCATTTTTATTGGTGTTTACTTAAGTTTATGGTCTAAAGATTCCTTTTTAAAAGAATTTACTTGTGTGGTGACTATAGTTAATAACTCTGTATTGTATAATTGAAGTTTGCTAAGAGAGTAGATCTGAAAAATTCCTATCAGAAGAAAAAAATTATAAGTCGTGTGGTAACAAATAGACTTATTGTGGTGATCCTTTCGCAATACAAATATCAAGTCATTTTATTGTACACCTGAAATCAATATGTTGTATCTCAATTTAAAAGTTTTCAGACTATTTAGTAAATAAAGTTGGCTTAAATAAAATTATACAGTAAGGAGTAGTGTAGGTGGTGTGAGAATATAGCATGAGTCGTGAAAGCAGTAGGGGAAGAGTGACTAAAGTTTGCTGAGATATAATAGGGTGGCATTCCATTACCCAGGGCCTGAGTTTGAGGCAGGGTTCAAAGACAGTGCTCTGGAGGCAGGTTTTTAACGCAGAGATTTTTTTATTTTCCTCTCTGTAGTGGAGCACATGATCCAGAAGAACCAGTGTCTCTTCACCAACACCCAGTGTAAGGTTTGCTGCGCCTTGCTCATTTCGGAGTCCCAGAAGCTGGCACACTACCAGGTATGCCGTTGTACCTTTAGGACTGCTTTACACTCCAGACCCAGTTCCAAGCCCCACTCCTCCCTGGCGTGTACAGTGAAGGGCAGCTCCTTCTTAGCCATCTAGGCCTTGCCTCCATGCATGTCGACCGTAACTTGAAGACTTGACTTAATTTTTCCGAGCCTCATTTCTCCACCCAAATCAGGATCATTATACTTACACCTTCCATTGTAGCTTATATAGTAGAAAGGACGTGTTTTGGCTTTAAATAGACCCGAGTTTGAATCACAGCTCTGCTACTCATCTTGGGCAAGAAACCTCACCATCTTCAGCCTGTTTCCTTATCTACAAGATAGAGATGATGGTAATTTTCTCATAGATTGTGAAAATTAAATTTGACGGCATGTAAAGTAACTTGAACAGAGTAAGGACACAGTAAACTAGGTTTCTTCCCCCACCATCTCTGCTCAAAAGTTTTGTGAGGATGAATCAGGTGAAAACCTAGTTGAGTGTTTTGAGTGCCTTAGATGTAAAATGGCATTTGGCTATCTTTGATCTTTTTCCTGGGTTCTTGCAGAGCAAAAAACATGCCAACAAAGTGAAGAGATACCTAGCAATCCATGGAATGGAGACATTAAAGGGGGAAACGAAGAAGCTAGACTCAGATCAGGTAATCCAGCTGCCATGTTGAGACCGCTCGCTTCCTGATGAAGCCAGCAGGCAGGTTGGTGCGGTGGAAAGAGCATGGGCTTTGAGTCACTGACGTGGCTTCAAATCCCAGCCCTGTCGTGTGACTTGAGCAACTCTTATTACTTCTCTGAGCCTTGATTTCTTCCTCTATAAAAATGAGGATGCTAATATCAACTACAATTTAGGATTTTTCCAAGCTAGAATGAGGGAAGGAAAAAGCACCCAGCACAGAGCCTGGCACATAGTAGGGGCTCAGTAAATGGAGCCGTTGTGATTTGTTGGAGTAGGACAAGAAGCTGCCCATTCCCTACTCAAGGAGACAAAGTGGAAGGAAGCCAGGCTGCGGCTTCCTTGAGATCAGGGAAAAGAGCTGAGTTCAGCACTGGACTGTTTTGAATAAACAAATGGAAGGAACCCCTTTCCAGGTGCCTGCTCTGATAGATTTGCTTTTGGCTTGAAAGTCCTGCGAGAATTATGCGGAAACAACCCCAGTCCCTTAGGGGCACCATAATTTTTGTTCCATGGGAGGCTCTGTAAATGTCATAGGGTAAGAAATCAGCAGACTAGGGCCCAGTGCCAGCTCTGCAGCTTACTGGTTGACCTTGGGTAAATTACTTACCCAGGCTATACTTCACCCATAAAATAGAGATAGTAATTCCTACCTCGTAAGAGTCTAATAAAGTAAAATTCCAATTTCTAGTGGATACTCAATGAATAAGAGTTTGCAAGCTGTGCCTCCTACTGTAGTGACCACCGGTTTGGAAGGGCCGTGCTCATCCCTTCTCCAGTTCACTGGACTCATTCCTGATTGCCCCTCTTATGATTCAGGATTCAAAATATAGGATCAACTCTGACCCTGGGCACATCACTTCACCTCTTTGAATCTCAGTTCCTTCAACTCTTGGAGTGGTCCGGTAGTTCAAATAAGATCACAGGCTCCTCTCCACCCCCCAATAAAGAATTATGCAGCCCAAAACGGCCATAGTGCCAAGGTTAAAAAATACTGTCTTAGAATGAATACTCTTATCTAGAGATCAGACCTTCTCGGAGAGAGGCTGGGAGCCCTTACTATAGGCTTGAAATACATTGTTTTCTAGTAATCATAATCAGATAAAACCCAGTGATTTGCTTGTTCAACAAACCCTGACCACCTGCTGTGTGCCAGACTCCAGCAGGTGCTAAGGATAGGAAACAAGGTGAGTCCAACAGTCCATGCCCATACGCTGCACTTTGGTTTCCCAGAGTCTCCCAAGCTATGACACTGTCAGTTTAGGATGACAAGCGGTATGATAGAGACTCCGGGAGTACAGAGGAGGAACAAGGTGAATTCTTCCTGGAATACTCACACAAAGTGGCTCGATAATTGTTTATTGAATGATTTTCTTAAGTAAAAGTCTCTCAGAAGAGGTGACACTTAATCTGGGCCTTGAAGACCAAGCAGACGTATGCCAGGCAGGAAAGGAGGGAAGATCATTTTAGGCAGCAGGGAAGCAACAGAGAAAAAAGTGGGGAATGGTGAGTGGAGAGCCTGGGATGAGATAGCTGGAGGAGAATCCAGAAAGGTAGGTTGGGGTAGTCTGAGAAGGGGGCCCGGAATGCCCATTCTCCTGAGGGCAGTGGGGAACCATGGAAGATTTTTTGGCCGGGCAGTGGTGTGATCAGACCTGTGTTCTTTCTCCCACCCAGAAGAGCAGCAGAAGCAAAGACAAGAACCAGTGCTGCCCCATCTGTAACATGACCTTTTCCTCCCCTGTCGTGGCCCAGTCGCACTACCTGGGGAAGACCCACGCAAAGAACTTAAAGCTGAAGCAGCAATCCACTAAGGTGGAAGGTACTGGTTTTCCTGAGTAGTGCTATATCGGGACCCCTCCCGTCCTCAGGGCGCCAATGCCAGGTGCTCCCAGAAATGCTCACTGGGGCCACAGACTTGGAGAGGTTGAACTATTTTTTGAGAGTCCTTAAAAATATGAAAGCAGACCCTGCTTCGTTGAAATACAGCCTCAGAGTTGTGCTCACCTAACCTCCCTTTCTTTGGTGACATCAGTTTTTCTCTGTAGAAGTTTCTTAGCCCTGAGCTGTGGGCCTGACTAATGTTATAACTCAGGACTGCCAAAGTGCCCCCGGCCATGCACACCGTGAGAGCCTTCCACCTCCACCTCTCCCGCTTAGATCTTTCCCTCCCAGCAGCCACTTGCCCTTCTTACCACGTGTGCCAGGTTAAAAGCTAAATCCTCCTCTTTTTCATGTACTCAGGTTATGCCCTGCTCACTTTAATCATCAAAGTTGCCTGTTCTCAAGACAGGGATTTGCCTTTCAAAGTTGAATACTTCAGTGCTGCCACTCCTGCCCAGCAAGCTGTGTTTGCAGTTGCCATGAACTCATTTCCAGCACAGTGACTTCTAAAGGAGCCCCTCTATCTTGTCACCACTGGGGCCCTCACTTTCATCTCATTAACTCCTGGCTTGCTGGGATTTTTAACCTCTGCTAACTGCAGTTATTCAAGAGTGAAAGTTCTTTGATCTTTATTTCATTTTTTCTTGGTGATTTTTGCTTCTCTCTTCACTTTGGAGCAAGAAGTAGACTACACTATCTCTAATACTTATTATCCTTTTTTATATTACTGTATTATGAAAACAAGACAACAATGTTTTGGAAGGCTTTGAAGATAGAGTTTTAAAAACTCACTCAATTACACCCTCTTATCACACCCAAATCTAGTTATTTATGCTATGAAACAACAGAATATGGACTTTGAAGTCACAGATGACCAGGTTTAAACCCCTGGGCTGCTGTTTACCATCTATATGACTTGACTTCTTCATGCCTGAGTGTCCTCACCTATAAAATGTTGATAATACTATCTACTTCATAGGTTGTGAGGATGAAGTAATGTATGTAAGGAACCTGGGACATAGTAGGTGCTCAGTAAATGACAGCTGCTGTTAGTATTATCACCACCCTCAGGAAGGACAGTGAGTAGAACACCCCCTCCATGGAGCTCAGTAGCTGACCAGACGTCCACCACCTGGAGCATGTCATTGGCTTGCTTCTGGTTGGTTCATGAGTAAGCTATGCTATTACTAATTGCTTTTGTTTAAAGCCAGTGTTGGTACCATTCATGGTACCAGAAAGATTAAACATTAGGCCAAGAGAAACCAGCTTAAGAACAGAACTTTATAAGATCACTTCTCTTGAGCTTTATATGGACTTACCTTTCTATAAATGGGAAAGTTCTCTGGAATATACCTGGTCCCAAAGACTCCATATGCATGAGTTTATTTTCCATATCCACTTTCGGCCTTTGCCACACACACATATGTTTTCATGTTGTAGTCATCGTGCATGTGTCCTGTTTTTACTTCTCATTTAATTTTGTAGTTTAAGCACATTTTTATGTTATTACATGAGTTTATACCTGTGTTTCTCAAATTAAACATTTTTTTAATGCAAAAGTAATACAAGCATGTTGTAGAAAATATGGAAAATATAGATAAATGGAAAGAAAAAGTACCCATGATTTTACCATTCAGAGATAACCACTGTTAACATTTTGTAGTACTGGTTCTCCTGTAATCTTTTGTTATGTGTACACATGTATATCTGTATGTATATCTGTTTTATGTATAGCTAGATTAAATCCATGTATATGTGCATATAAACATAGAATACTTTAAATAACCTTACTATTTTTATAAAAACGATGCATACTCATTATGAATAATTCTAATTCAAACAATGCATAAGGGACAAAGAGGAAAGGAAATTATCACCCAGATCTTACCACCAACACTGTCAATATGTTGGTAACATTTCAAAATACCAGTACACACATATGAACTGCGTATATATTTTCTAACAATGATATAATCATATTGTGTGTATAATTTTCTTTTATGCCCTTTTCATTTTAATATAACATTTGTACTTCCTCATGTTGTTAAAAACTTTCTCGTGAACATTTTTAATGACTATGTAATATCCCATCATACCACATTTAACCATTCCTCTAAAGTTTTCCTCCCTCGCCTTTTTGGTATTTATAGATAATGCTACAGTAAACATCCCTATAGAATACTCTTTCCATATTTCAAGCTGTTTCCTGAGAGAAGATTCCCATAGCTCTCATTTTTATTGGATGTCCTTTAAGTGGTTCCTCTAACTTGACTTAACCATTCACTTCTGATGCTTCTCTTCCGTATCTTTTAAAGAATGACCTTTATGTCTTAACAACCATTATTATCTCTTTTCTGATGTCAAAAATCTACATTCATTGTAGAAAAGTTGAAAATACTGAAAAGCACCCTTTTACTCTGTGCTTTTGGTCTTTTCTCCATGCATCACCAGTATGTTTTTTGTTGTTATTTACAGAATTGAGGACATAAGAAACAGATTGCTGTATAACCTTTTCTTTTTAACTCAACACTACATACTGAATATTCTCTCATATTATTAAATATTCTACAACATGTATATTACTTTTCAAGTGACTTGCTGAACAATGGCCAGGGAAATTGAGGTTCCCTGTACTGGAAAATCACTGTGGGGAAAGCCAGCAAGTTTCTTCTGGCTTGCTAAAAGTCCTCAGAATGTCCCCCACTGAAGTGGCACAGAGCTGAAAGAG
Source organism: Rhinolophus ferrumequinum (assembly GCF_004115265.2). Classification (NCBI taxonomy): domain Eukaryota; kingdom Metazoa; phylum Chordata; class Mammalia; order Chiroptera; family Rhinolophidae; genus Rhinolophus; species Rhinolophus ferrumequinum. The sequence goes on along the minus strand of NC_046307.1, from coordinate 5,555,428 downwards.
CGTCTGAGCCATCTGTGAGTGCTGCTGAGCCCCACCCCGCACCACTCGTGCGGGTTCTAGGCCACATTTTTTAAGCAGTGGCTACTAGATTGACAGCATCCCAGCCATGTGGACTCATTCGTGAGCCATGGCATCTACCAGCCAGCAGCATGGCCTGCAGTCAGCATTAGAACATCTGCTGATCCACGGGTGACTTTAGCGTGTGCCCCTCCCAGGCTCTGATGAATGGAATTCATTGACCAAAGCCAGGGATTTTTGTAAGGGTGAAAGCATGAGTCGTACCTTTCAGGTCTCCCTGCCACTCTGGCAGCCTGGCGTAGCAAAGAGGGCATGGTCTTTAAGGGTCACACAGACCCAGGTTCACTCACTAGCTGGGTGATCTCAGGCAAGTTATCTCACCCGTGAGCCAGTTTTCCTCTATAATGTGGCAAAATGATACCTGCCTGATGGACTAGTTCTGGGACCGAAGGAGAAAAAGTACATTACAAAGCGCGTAACCAAGTGTCAGCGGCATCCTCTTCTTCCTGTTCAGCCCCAAAAGGCCTCCCAGTACGGCTGCCTTTTTTAAATGACTTCCAGGACCTCAGACCCTCAGTTTGTACGTCTGTGCATTGGCTCCCGGCTCCGTACTGGGGTACTGTGAGGATGGCAATAAAAAACCCAAACTTCTTGTCCCACTTGCCGTGACATTCTGGGGAACTCCGAGGGATAAAGACGGCAGGCATGTCCATGTCTAGTCTGTTGTAATTTGGCAACTTGATAGCGGAAGCGTATGAGAACATCAGGAGTCATGTGCCTAAAGTAGTTAAAGCTGGTGAACAAAGTAGCTCCCCCAAATCTTTCCAGTTTCCCCAATTAGAGAAGGCTTTCACCGTGTGATTCACACCTACAGTGCCACATCTGCAAGTGTGATTAGCTAGTGACCAGCCTCCCTTTGCATTCAGCATACTCGAAAGTCTGGCATCTTCTGGGTTTTTTTCATTGTTTCTGTTTAAACTCTCTCGCCGCAGCTCTGTCGAAACGCCTTACAAACCCTTTCCTTGTGGCCTCCACCTTAGCCCTGCACCAGAATAGAGAGATGATAGACCCAGACAAGTTCTGCAGCCTCTGCCACGCGACTTTCAACGACCCTGTCATGGCTCAGCAACATTATGTGGGCAAGAAACACAGGAAACAGGAGACCAAGCTCAAACTCATGGCACACTACGGGCGGCTGGCAGACCCTGCTGTCACTGACTCATCAGGTAAGGGGACCCGGCTCACACCCAGAGCTGGCTCAGGGCAGGACCCCTGGGGCTCCCGGGCCACAGGGCTATGCTTTTCCTCCTTAGGTCTCTGAAGGCAGGCATGGCAAACTCAAATGCCTGCAGAAGCCAGACGGGAAATTTAACTAAGGGAAAGAGCCAGGAGGGAAAATGGTCAGCAAAAGAGTGGCGTGCCTCTCCTAGCCAGCTCTAGCCAGCTTTCAGTTTTTCAAAAGAATCTAGAAGCCAGATTTCAATAAGAATTCTCCTGACTTTTACATGTGCAACTAAACTTTTTAAATGTGCAACTAACTTTTAAATTTTAAACTTTTTAAACCCTTTGTGAATCAAATCTGTATGTAAGCCAGATTCGGGCCAAAGGCCACCAGTTTGCACCCTCTGATTCAAACTCCATGTCCTCCACATTCCTTGTGTGACGGCCTCAGCAGCCAGGTTGTAGCAGGGCCCCTCCTGTCCCAGCCGCTGAGGCCTGTGTCCCTGGAGAGTAAGGCCAAGGAGACCGTTCTGACTCCGAATATTAGCAACTCCCCTGTGCTCACGAGGCCCGTCAGCATCACGGGAGTGAGGAGCTCTTCCCATCACATAGGAAGGGATGGGGAGAGAGGAGAGATGATTGTGTTCTCTTTCATTCACCCGGTCAATATTTATTGAGCACCTACTGTGTTCCCTCACTGGGGTACAGTAGTGACCAAGACTGAAACGGTTCCTGTCCCGTGGAGCCTATGTAGACGTCAGTGTTGGACCCCAGGCCGTACAGATGCAGCATCAGACACTCAACACTTGAAGCCCCCGGGGCCTCCAGGTGGAACGGCTTGGCCTCAGGAAAGCTACTGCTCAGTCATGTGTGCTCTTCCCACAGTCCTGGACAGGTGAGCACCCAGACAGATGCCGCAGACGCGCCAGACCACATATGGGCAGGGGAGGGCTCGTGTGTCTCCAGCAGTCCTCCAAACCCCAAAGCAGCCGCACAGCACGGCCGTCCTGGGCCAGTACTGACACCGCTGACATTGTGCGCAGGGGGGCTCAAGCAGGGTGCCAGGCATTGCTCCTCCAATGCCATTGAAGGACGCTGCTGCCTTACAAACCTCTTCAAAATTAGAGAGGGGCAGCTGGCATTGACGTACTGTTCCCACGTGCAGGCAGTGCCTTTCCCAGTAACCTGGTCAGTCCCAGATGCCGAGGACTCTGGAAACCTCAGAATGAAGCTCCTCAGACCCCTGCTTCACGACACCCTCCTGTGTGGGCCTGTGACTGCTAGGAACAACATGGGACCCAGCTGGCTCGACCCAGGGCACTGTGGTAGCTGCGGCTCCTTTACGCAGCCCTGCCCTGGTCATTCCTCATTATCTCTTGTCCACTAGCAGGACTCAGGCACTGCAATGTTTGGGGCTGCTTATCGTAACTTGTATCCATTCTGTTCTTTTATCTCAAGCCAAAGCCTTTCTGTATCCACCAACCTCCATTTGTCTAAGGCTAAATTACATTTGTAATCCTAAAACTGTAGCCTTGATCGTTTTTTCTTGCTGAAGGCATCTGACTACTTTAAAGATCAGCCAAAATCTGTAATGAAAACCTAGGCAGAGAGGCAGGAAGGAGTGTCACATGCCCCTTTGATATTAATATATACATTATAATTTAATCCCCACAGCAGTCCTATAAATAGGCATGATTTTCCCACTTCACAAACACAGAGGAGACTCAGAGTGACTCACTCCAGGACGTACAGCTGCAATGACCTGATGTTGATAAGTGACAACATCACTATGGGTCTCTGGCTCTGTCTGGCACCAAAATGTACACTCCTGCCTCCTGCCTGCAGCTCCGAGTATACCTGACAGGAGGCTTTTTGGGTGCAGGACATCAGCAGAGGCATTGAGCCCACTCTGACCCCTTCTTACTCACAGAGGTGGGGTGATGACCTGTGGTATGCAGGCAGTGACGTCAGCTGACAGGGATTCTGCCTTAGCGGAGGATTGAGGTTTATCAGCGGCCTGACTCTTCCCTACGTCAGTAGAGGCGTGTTCGTTCTTTCTTCTGTTCCATCGGTCGTGCTACACTTGCCTTAGGCTAGACGTGCTCGCGTGTAATTACCGGATTTAATCCTCACAGCTACTCTGTTGTGCAAGTGTGATGCCCCCATTTTACAAATGAGGACATTAGGATCAGAAGGACGACGTGGTTTGTCCTGGGTCCCACTAGGAAGCAGCAGGGCCAGCACTGAAACCGGGTCAAGTTCTGTGTCGGGTCCAGAGAGTAGTTTCCACGGGCTCCTGGCAGGTGTCTCATGACAAGTACAGGTGTCTCATGACAAGTCTCATGAGCTGGCCCAGACAGTCCAGCTCTCTCCCACCAGGGTGGATGTGGCATCTACCACGCTGCTCAGACAAGACTTGGAGCTTGCCTTACGCGCCAGGCTTACCCAAGAACATCAAACTCAAACCGCATCTCATCCTAAGAGCACTGGGAAGCCGTTGACAGTTTCAGATCCTTGCAGCCCCCAGAGCACGCCACGTTGCCTCCGGGTTACTGGGGTCCTCTGCTTCACCCCATCACTTTCCCGACTTCGGGCCTTGCCTCCTACACAGAGCCAGTCGCTTACTCTGCCCCACGCTGATCCCCCAGCTTCTTCAACCCCTACGCATAGGACAGGTTTTCAGGTCTTAGAAAATTCAGATGTAGTCAAGAAATACTTGTTGGTCTCCTTCCTAACGTGCCAGGCGTCGTGTATGTGGTGGTAAACCTGATGGGTGCAGTTCAACTTCTCACGCAGCTTAGAGTCTATGGAGAAGACAGGCCTTGAGCAGGTAACAAGGATGACAGAGCTTAGAACAGGAAACAAATGGAACAAATGGAGTTAATCCTTATGGGGAAGCAGGGGTCAGAAGGCTCCCTAGAGGAAGGGGTGCAGTCAGTGTGGGTGGGGCAAGCTGATGCTGGGGGAGGAGGAGTGTCCATTCATGGCCTTGTGAGCCAGGGTAAGGATTTGGGCCTTTATCCTAAGGGCACTGGGAAGCCATTGGCAGTTTCAGCATTAGATCATTCTGGTTACAGGGTGGAGAGTGGTTTGGGATGGGGAGTAAGGATCATGGGGACAGAACCGCAGTGGGGCTATGGTAGTCATGCATACTGCAGAAGGTAGGAGCGCGGCTCAGATGGCAGTGAAGGAGGTAGAAGCAAATGAATGCAAGATGCATGTTGGAAGTAGAGTTGTCAGGACTTGGCCATCAAATGTGGGAGATGAAAGAAAGGAAACAGTCAGGATGGTGTACTTAGTGCATTTAGTCTTAAGCAATGAGGTGGATAATCCGGCTTGGTCAACTTCAGTTTCGGATGCCCATGAGACATCCAAGTAGAGACGTTAAACAGGCAGTTGGATATACAGGTCGAGACCTCGAACAAGACGTCTGAGTTAGAGATACTGCCATCTTAGTAGGTCAGAAACTGTTTGATATTGGTAGTTTCATATGTTTTAACCTAATAGGTGATAATTAAAGTCAAGGGAATGAATAAGATCCCTTAAGAAGTTTAGAGAGAGAAGAGCTGAGGGTCTAAGATTGAGCTCTCTGGAAATTTGGAATGCCAGTATTAATAGTGGAGGTTAAACAGGAGTTAGCAGGAGACTGAGAGTGTGCATGCTGAAAGCCAAGGGCGAGAGACATTGAAGAAGGGAGGAGTCACCAGTTCTGTCAGGGGCTGTTGAGAGGCCAAATATGATGAGGCCTCATAAGCATCCATTTTGTCCGTTACATTTAGATACAAGGAAGCCACCATCGGCCCTGGAAAGGGCGTGTGCGAATGGGTGGGGATGGAGGGATAGGTTGCAAACTAATTGAAAGGCAGGGAAATGGAGAAGCAAGTGTAGACAGGTCTTTCAGAAGCCTTGGCAGTAAAGAAAGGTGATACAGGTGCTTTTCCAAATGAGCCAGATGTTTAAAAATCAGCTCTAGTGATGTAAGATTCATAAAATCACACAGGTAAACCAGAATATCAAACATGTAAGACGAAAAGCAGATGAAAATTTATGTGTGGGTACTTGTTTTTCAGAAGCAACAGTGAATTCTGCAATTGCCCCAAATAATGATTTGAATCTAGCTTACAGATCAGCAGTGTACTGATGTCTTGTACTTCGCAGGGGACACAGGAGAGTCCAGAGAGGTGTGCTACAGAGGGAAAAACGGGGGCTTCAAGGGCCAGAGGGCAAATCCCAGCTCTGACCGCAGATCAACCACTTAACCTCTCTGGGTCTATTTCCTGCTCTGAAAAATGGAGATAAACACCTATCTTGCAGGGTTGTTGTAAGAATCCAAAGGTATAAATATCCTGGCATGGTGCCTGGTGCTCAATAGAGAATAAAATGGGCTGTTGTAACCTGGGCATCAGTAACTCTTCACCATTGGTGGTTGTCACCCCCACACCAGCCCCAGGTCCCACTCCTGACCTTGCGGAGAGAGTGGTTCTGCTGGTCTGTTATGCATCTCTTCCCTGTTAGTGTTGAACCATGAATTCTGGCCTTAACTGTCTAAAAAGGACCTGAATTCTGATTGCAGTAATTTTCCCCTTGAGTGCATTAAAGGGATGCATCTTCCAGGAAATACCTGAAGACACAAGGGAAATAAACATAGTGGGAGCTTTGTCTGGCTTATTGGGGTACAGGAGATTGTTGGTGTTCTCAGCAGCTGCAGCTGCCGTGGAAGGCTGCTTAAAAGATACTCCCCTCTTTGCCAGCATGACTCATGGAACCCATCAAAGTGAAATAATAATAGTGATAAAAGCTCACATTTGTTAAACACTTACTTTGTGCCAAATGCTTTTCTTTGAATCATTACAATAACCTTATGAGATTAATACTGATATTAACCTCATTCTGTATGTAGGGAACCTGAGTCTCAGGGAAGCCCTACTTTTACAAATGAGGAAACCAAATCTGAGAGAGGTTAAGGAACTGGTCTGTGGTCCTACAGGTAAGAAACGCTAGAGCTGGGATTCGAGCCTAGGTGATCTCACTGCAGAGTTATGAGAATGAGGGTGGCGGATGATTTGAAAGGTTTAAGAGCCAGAAGAGCCCTTGAAATCATGTTGTAGTGCATGGCGTGTATCAGGCACGTGGTAAATAATAGCTGCTTTTTATTGTAGGCATTATGGTTACCGAGTTGTGGTATAAGTGGTTTATAATTGAGAAAAGCTGAGGATCAGAAAGGAGAGGGTTTAGCCAAGGTCAAATGAAGGCAGAGCCGGGATTCCCGACCCACCATGTCCTGGCTCCTGAATCTCTGTGCTGGACCACGTGGAGAAAGGCCACTGCGTCACTGGAGCAGGACTGGGAGGGAGACAGAGCGTCTGTGAGCCTCAAGGAAGAAAAACAGATTGATTTTTCATAGTGGGTATTCCCACTAATTACTGATATTACAAGCCGAGGAGAGGGGCATTTTTCCAGAGCTCTCAGTGAAGGACATCCTTAATGAGGCCACTTATCAATCACGGTGGAAAAGACAGTTACACCAAATATCACCGCTTTGTGCCTTCAATCTTTTATTTACTCAATAGACAGCTACTCTGGACCAGGCTCGAGGCTGGGACTGGGGCACAGAGGGGAATGAGGAGCACGTCGGCACGCAGCACACGCCCCCCGAGCGCTGAGGCCTCTGGGATTCTCGTCAGGGCCAACCACCTGACCTCACCCACCCCTCCGTCCTCAGAAGGGCATTTGCATGCACTGTCAAAAGCAGCAGTCCCAGGTCCCTTCTTACTGCATAACTAAGCATCTTGACTTTTACGTGTGTTTCAGCCGGGAAGGGCTACCCGTGCAAGACGTGTAAGATAGTGCTGAACTCCATAGAACAGTACCAAGCTCACGTCAGCGGCTTCAAACACAAGAACCAGTGAGTAATCATCCTTTGAAGTCAAGCGTCTGCAGCAGGAGCTCAGGTCTTCCGAATCAGAATAAAGCCCGGTACTCCTTGGCTAATAGGGAATCGTGGCAGCCTTTTCTCAGTCAACAGAAGATCCGTCAGTTAGCAGAAAGAAGTGTCTCCTCTGTAAGCTTTTCTCCCATCGGCTTCTCCCCAGCTGTGGGCCCTCCTGGGCTGAAAGTTTTGGTAGAAGCATAGGCGATTTCCTTGGGGGTCTCCTAAGAATACTTGGATTTCCTGGCCTTTAGCAGTCTAACTAGGGAAGCCTGTTTTCATTGGTCTAAAGACCTTAGACGTCACTGCCATCAATTCTGTGACAAGAGCTCCCTCTACAGGCCATTACCAAATATGGCCAAGGTTCTTTCCTTCATTGATCACGTTATTTATTGAACTCCGTCTGAGTGGTGGGCAAGACAGACCCAGTCCCTCCTCTCAAGACCTTACATTCTGATAGAAGACAAAAAAACTATACTTATTTTTGGTCTTGGTTCCTCCTGTAGCCCCAGTGCCCAAATCGGGGCCTGGTGCTCAGTAACCATTTGTTGAGTGAATAAAAGCTCACCTCTAATAGCTCCCCTTATTGGTACTAGCACTTCAACTATATTACCTCTAACACTCACAGCATCCCATAAGGTGAGGATAATGAGCTTTTGGTCTACAACCAGTAATTACAAATCGTGATAAGTGCTTTGAAGGGTAGAGGTGAACAGAAAGAGTTCTCTGTTCTTGATAATCCTGAAAATAACCAACATTCTTTGAGCCCAAGCAAATTCTCTCAGGCAATCCTCAAACAACCCTGGGAAGATGGGATCATTATTCTGATTTTACAGATATAGGCAACCACCATTAAAAGTGAACCTAGGAGGCTGAGCTGTAATACGCACTGAGGCTTGTCTGGCTCACAGCAAGCTCCTCCAGGGTGTCACGCTGACAAGGAGGCTAGAGCCTGGCCAGGGAGGGCCCACGTGGTTCCGTCCCTTCCTCTCAGAAGGGAACTGTGGTGTGGACAGTGTGCCACAACGTAAACTTCTGAGATGGGAATTATCCCCATTTTACAGATGAGAAAAGTGAGTCTCATGCAGACAAGTCTGCCGAAACGATTGCTTTGGCTTTGGTAGCTGGTTCTGCATTGCTCACAGCCAAATGAATTAAAGGTGGTAGTAACGGAGTGTTGGAGCAAAATGCCCTTATTCCTCTGTACTCTGCCTGGAGTCCCCTCTCCCACACTGCAGCTGGTCGTCGTCTTTGTGTGTAGACACGCCTTTCAGTGGGAGGGCTCTCAAGGTTTCTCTTAGATATGGACTTGAGACAAGCCCCAGCAACCCAGTGTGGGGCACACTTCCCGTTTAGCATACCTTCAGCCTGTGGCACCTGGACTAGTGACAGTGTCACAGACCGTCTGGAGCCAGCCAGAGCCCCATCGCAGGGCAACCCAGACTTGGAAATGCTAGTGTTGTTTACTGTTTTCTTCCAGCATTTTCCAGCTATGTCACCTTGGGTGAGTCAGTAAACCTCTGAGCCTCTAGTTCCTCTTCTGTAGGATTACAGTTTGTTAAACACGTATCGCATGTAATTCACAACAGCAGTTTTGAATTAGGACACCTCCTACCCCGTTACAACCCAAGGAACCCTAATGTCAGGTGGGTTGAGTGACTTGCCCAGGATCACATAGTTACTTGGAGTAAGACCCGGGACTCAAACCTCTGACTCCAAAGCCCGTTCTTTTCACTCTGCCACTTCCAGCTGAAGCTCATTATCCTCAGCTTACGGGATGCTGTCAGGGTTAGAGATAATGTACTTAAAGTGCTAGTGCCAGTAAGGGGAGCTAAGAGAGGGGAGCTTTTATTCCCTCAACACATGCTTATTGAGCACCGGTTATGTGCCAGGCCCTGATTTGGGCAGTGGAGCTACAGTAGGCACCAAGACCAATGCTGTTCCCCGATCCTTTGGGTCCCCCTCTGCCAGTAGAAGCAGATCCTAAAGAAATCCATAATAAGACAATATCAGGTGGTGCTAGGGACCCAGAGAGTGGGCTAGAGGGTGACAGGAGAGCCACTGTAGATTCATTGTGAGGGGGACAGGGGTCATTCTGTACCACTCGGGACGGGGCCCTGTAGGCAGAATGAATGGTTGGTACCGTGCAAAAGACGTGGGCTGCAGTCCTGAGTGTACCACACTTAAAAGCTTACTGTGGGCAGGTCATTTACACTTTCTGAACTTCAGTTTCCTCATGTGTAAAATGGGGGTGCTATTCCCCCCCTTGTAGAATTGCCATGAGGGTGAAATAGGATGCTAGAAGCAAAGTACCCAGTAAAGGAGAGAGCTGTCCTTCTTGTCACTCCCAGGCCCTGGGAGAGCTGTACTACCATTAGAACAAGCCACCTGCAGCACCATTGCAACCACCACAAACTAACCACGTACTTTTGTTCCCTCTCCAATTCCAGGTCACCAAAAACAATGGTATCACCCTTGGGCCAGATTCCAATGCAAAGACAACCTATTCAGAAAGACTCAACTACCTTGGAAGGCTAGAGGTGTTTCTATCCGGCACCCCAGTTTGAACCAGCTATGAGCCAGCCTCCCGTGACTGTGACCGTGATATGGTCAGCCCTTGGCTCCCTCTTCCTCCTTTCTTACATAGGCCTGGAGTGGGCCACAGGCGGCCTCTGATTGGTCCAGCATATCCACCCTGTTCCTCCCTTTGGAATGGGCCCTGCCCTATAGGTCAGGACAAGGGAAGCAGGGACCTTGAGAGGACTTGGGGTCTCACAGGGTGAGAGTTTAGAGGATGGCCTTCCCCCTTCCCTGGCCCTTGTGGGCCACATGTCATGAGGCTCCAGGCCTGTCTCCTCGTCAGGTCAGCTTTGGACCAGTCCCTACAGCTGAAGAACTGAGTTCTTCCTGGGCTCGAGGCACCTCCAGTGAAATTAGCGCTTTCACGCCAGACCGTGACCTAGGCGGGAAAGGGCAGATGGAAGTAGCTGCCGTATGGAAGCTTGGAGCTGTGACATTCCCCCTCTCTCCACAAGTGCAGGCTTTCCTGAGCTCGGCGCCACATGCTGGCTGGTTTTACAGGTTTCTGCCCACTATGAAGTCCCCTGGGGCGATGCCACAGTCCTGGCAAGCACTGCTGTCCCTCCTGCCCCTTCTCCACAGTTCCTGACTGGTGCTTAGGACCTGCAGCAGCTGGGGCCACGCTAGAGCTGCAGGAGGCCTCAGTGCCCTGTGTGGGGAGAGAGGGGGGCCTTTCCCCCTTTCCTCTCCTTTGTCAGACGTTCTCTGGCCCAGGTCCTGTGGGAAGGTCCCCACATGCAAGTTTCCTTGATGTGCCCTTCTGTGCCCTTAAAGGGAAATTGCCTCTTGCTGGCCAACTCGGAGGCTCATTGCTGCCCTTTGGCCCCAGCTAGCCCGCTCCTGCCCCTTGGGCAGCAGACCACCTGCCCAGGTTGCTGTGGTGCTAGCCCTCCCCCATCACCCACCGGGAGATTCCTGGCTACCAGCGAGTGGGATGGGGCCCCCAGGGAAAGAAAGCGCTGGTGCAAGTCTCCGCAGTGAGCAATCAGACGTTCCGCAGACCCCAAACCTAGACTTCTCCAACTCTACCTGTGACTTCACTGGGAGTGATTTTTCCTTGTAGCTTTCAAGCAGGAGCTGTAGGGAGGGGCACCATCCGAGGCCTGCCCCCAGCTGCTCTCATGGCCGCCTCGCCTGTGAAATGCCTTTAGTATCGTACGTGGGTGTGCAGCTGTGTGCTTATGCTCTGTCTTTGGTCACTGAAGCATCTAAATAAAGAATTTCTCCCATGAGCCAGACTACAACTTAACAGACCTGGGATTTGGGACCATATTGCCGTTGGATCCCCCTCACCACACTCAGACTCCCGGGGTCCTAAATACTGTGCTTAGGAGTTGGCACAGAGAGCGACATCTAAATTGCGTGGCAACCCTGTGGAAGTCTTCCCGGGTGCTCTAAACTCTACAACCTCTTCCCTCGTCCAGCTCCTCGTGATGGAGGCCTTGTGGAGGTTTGAATGGTAGTCTGCTTTGCTTGAGAGGATTATTCTGGCTGCTGTGTGGAGAAGGAAGTTCGGGGAGCAGGAAAGGAGATAGACATGGAGGCCGCCTAATACGGCTCTCTGCAGGCTAACCCCTTCCGGGCAGAGACCGCACCCCATTCATCTCCACTGCCCTAGTACTGAGTGAGGCTCCTGAACTGTTTATTGAATGAATGGATGAACGAACGAATGTGGATGCCTGAGGAGAGATGGCCTTTTCCCGCCTCGCTCTTACACAGCAACACGTCTGTTCCGTGGGGCTCATCATAGGCCTGGTCATTCTTGGAAGAACCTTTTCTATGACCCAGAAATGAGCTGGGAAAGGAGTGAGTTTAATGGCTTCAGAAGTCCTTCGTCCAGCCTCTGGTTCAGACAGCCAGATCTGAGGAAGGTGCCCAGGCGGCCTCAGCTCCTGTTCTTCACCCAGTAAGCTCTTCTCAGGCACCTGCCATCCGGAAGAGACCCTCCACGGCCCCCAGGGCGGGTTCTTGGCTCTCAGCGTCCAAAGCCCAGACTGCCTCAGCAGTTTCCCCAGAGTCCTACCCGCCAGGATGTCAGAATCAGCCCTACCTACCAGGCGAGGAAGTGAGGGGCAGACAGGCGGGTGGGCAGTCATACCATGCCATACCCTTGGCCTGCAGGACCTCTTAGTCTGGATTCAGGAGTGCTGGCCATCTGTGTGCCCAGCCCTGTTGGCCCGAGGACACAGGGATGAACACGATTTCTTGGGGCGCTCACACACTGGTAAAGACCATGACGGCGGTGGTCACGTGGCATGGTGGAAATGCGCAGTATGGTATGGTATTGTGGGAATGCCCAGGATGCAGCGCTGACTCAGCAAGGGTATGAAGAGCTGGCGCCATTGGGAAACCAGCATTTGATCTGCATAACAACCTTTTGAACTAGGTGATGATACTCCGTTTTACAGAAAAAGAACAAAGCTCGAAGAGATGTAGGGATTTGCCCAAGGTCTTGCCACTAGTAAGAAGCAGCAAAATGGGGAGTGGAATCCAGTTCTCTAGATTCCTAGTCCAGAATCCTTTCCACACAAGGACCAAAGTCCTTCCCACGTGACCCCCGGGCCTGTCTCACCCATCAGGCAGGAACATGGTCTCAGAGTGAGCAGCCACCCGGCAGGGATAGCAGCAGCGCCCACTTAGTCCAGAGCTGGATGCAAAGCAAGTGTTGGGATGTAATAAGCTCTCAGTGCAGACACAGCTGTGCACGTACCCACAGAGCAGCCGGGAAGTGGGCATGGGACACTGGTCTGGGGATTCAGGATCCTCGGACATTAGTCTAAGCCCTGCCACCAGCTTCATGTGACCTGAGGCCTTGATATTGCCTGTGAAATAGAAGTTGGCAGAAATCAGTTTCCAGCCAGAGTCCTGAAGAGACAGTGATGATGGGCAGTTAGGGGGTACATCCCCGAGAAGGTCAAGAGGAAGCCCTTCCCTTCCTTCATGGCAGCTCCTTCCACATGAGCTGCTCTCACCGCGGACCAGACTTGGTGCTGGGCAGTCACCAGCGTCAAATACAACTTCTCCCTCTGACCATCTGTTCACCTAACAGCCTCACCTACTCTGCCAGGCCCGCAGTACAGAGAGGCAGACACGTCAGTGTTCTGGTACTACCAGGTTCGCTGTCCCCCACGAATGCTGCTTCATCTGTCCAGGATGAATGCGGAAGAAACCTTCCAGGCCTGTGAACCGATCAGTGCTATAGCGCAATGACCCCGATGGCCACTAGGTGGAGAACGCTCCCTTTTTTGCTGACCAACCTCAGGACCTTGCTGTTTGATTTAATGCAGAAGAGAATAGAAAGACTTTTCCTGAGTCCCAAAGGACACCTGGCCCTTCCCTCAGGACATTTTCCTTCCGGAGGACACCTCTGTTGAAGGGCTTTAATTTAGCCACCTGCGTGGGAGCACACCTGATATCTGGCCTACTTAGCCTTTCTGTAACTCTGTGTGTAGTAATACCTCTGCTCCATTCTTAGGCTCTGTGGTTCTGACAGACTGATCCCTGACAGACTGACCCGGCTCCCTGGTTCCAAGAGAACTTGTGACACAGGACTGGGAAATTAGAATCATAAGTCTGGAGCTGTCTTTGCCAACAAAAGTTGTCTGCCTGGAGCTGTCTTTGCCTGAGAATTAAGCCAACACACAGGAAAAGAGAGCTGAGAGATGAGAAGAGACTAATTTCTGATAAGCACCTGTAGCCAACCATGCCTGAAGGGAATGCGCTCAGGACTTCTTAGTTATGAGTCAATCAATTCCCGTTTTCCTTAAATCAGTTTAAGTTGGGTTTCTATCGCTTACACCCAGGAGTTCTGCCTAATACTCGCTCAGCTTCTCTTGTCAACCTGGAGACTTCCATTCATCCTGACCCCAAGGCTGAGTTGGCTGCCCTTCCAGGCTCCCTAACATCCTGTGCCCGCTCTGGCATTAGCCATGATATACGGTGTTGTGATCTGTGTCATTCCCTGTCTCCTCTTTTAGACTAGAAACTCTTTGAGGGCAGGGACTGGCTCTTACTCACATACTGGGCCCCCGGTGCCCAGTCTAGGACTGTGATTGTTTCAATAACTGCTTGATGATGGAGTAAATTCATAGATAAATGAATAAAAGTGGGTATGGGCTGGTAGGGACCATTACTGGGACTTCTGGAAGGAGCTGAGCCTCTAGTGGTTATCAAGGTCAAAGGAACCAGGTTGCTGGGGTGGGAACAGTTAGTGCGGGGACCAGAAGAGACGGACTGTGGGGTATAGTCATCGTTTCAATAATGGTCTCTCATGAATCTCGGCCTCCTTTCTGTGCCCTTTTGCAACGTGTTGTGCAAGCCATCAGGATGGGGACTCCATTTCCCCACACCTTGAATCTGGGCTGGCCTCAGGACGTGCCTTCATCAGTGAGTGCAGTGATGTGACATTGTGCAGCTTCCAAGGCTACGACTTGGGATTCGCAGCTTCCACTCCTGCCTCTGTGAAAGGAAATCCAGGCTAACCGTGTGGACATAAGAGGGTTCATGAAGACAAAGGCCAGCTCCGTACTTGTGAAGAAGGCCATCTTAGACCCTCGGCACAGTGCAGCCACCAGCATAAGTGACCTCAGGAGAGACCAGAACTGCCAAGCTGAGCCCAGCTGATCCACAGACTCATGAGGAATAATAAAGTGCTTGCCGACATAAGAGACATCTAAACCTGTAGAAAATTTTTACAAGAATTTGAGTCAAACTGATGACAATTGCTGGAGGAACAAAATCTCAAATGCTCCAGAGAATGAGTTTTACACTTTCTTTTATGCATTTGAGATTAAGGAGGGAACTTAAGGAAGAATTACATGAAGGTGGGAGAAAGCAAGGTGGGGACTGGATTACAGGACAGTTAACATGATGTGCTCTCCTGAGGTTGGTTACGCCTTCGAGGGGTATTACTTCTGGCATTTCAAAGGGCTGTTAACCTAGATGCACAAGGACGATGGACAGGGCTGGCTTAAAAACCTTTCACTAAAGAAGCTATAGGCCTGGGGTGTGACTACCCACCATACCCATCCAGTTAGGAATTTATGATTTATTACAATACCCCTTTTTCATCCTCCACATGTGTTGGAGGATGAAAATTTTTGGATGGTTTATTATGCAGTAAAGTCTCCCAGAATAACCATACCTTGTTTTTGGCCTCCTGGTATCAATACCTTCCTTCCTATAATAGGATTTTCCTTGAGGAGCCCCACCCTCAGCTCATGTGGTCTGAGTGTGGATGACCTCCACTCTCCTGGCTTCTGCTAGAATGACCGGGAAGGAATTGCTGAAGGGAGAGGTCTTGAACCCAGAGCTGTTGGGTGGCCTTCTCTGTCACCTCTTGGGGAGCTGGAGAATGGAGCAGAAGAGAGAATGAGTCTTGATCCAGCTTTTTCTGAAGCCTGATCCATCCCTGACCTTTAAAATTACATAAGCCAAAAAATTCACTCTTTTGCTTAAGCCTATTTGAGTTGGAATACCTGTTACTTGCAACTGAATGAAAATGTTCCTTGAGGGTCAGGAAGCTTGACAGGAGCTGAGCAGTTTCCCAGCAGAGGGTTATTAGAGTAGCACAGAGGTCTCTAGAGAGTGTGGGAAAGGGAATTTCTTTTTCCTCAGCCCTTACTGTACCTCAGGGCCCTAGAATGAGACACCATTTTTGTCCTAGAGGACCTCCTGGGTACAAATGACTCACTGCAATTATGATAAAATGCTGCAAAGGAAAATGCCAGTGGCCAGCACACATAATAGGAGTGAGCCTAAGGGGGAAGGGGGACAGGGAAGGTCGCCCTGAGGAAGCACATGCAAACTGAGACTTGAAGGCTGAATAGCCTAGGAAACGGAGCGGGAGGGGAGCCATGGTCCAGGCAGAGGGAACAGCATGTGCCAAGGCCCTGAGCCAAAAAGTTGCTTTTCACCTTGAAGGAGGGACAGTATGTCACTAGGTAAAGAGAGGGACTGGCAGGAACCAGATCTCTCAGGACATACCAAGATTTTCAGCAGAAAACAACAGAAACAAAATCCAGACAGTTTTTAAGTTCATGGAACTACCAAGAGCACTAAAAAAACCAGGCTGGGGCCACAAACCCAGCATCACAGAACGGGTGCAGAGAGGACACCATTGTCTCCAACACTAAGCCCTGAGCACTGCTGCTTGTACCACTCACCCAGCCAGCCTGGGCCCTGGACAAGATCTCACTGCCCCACGCCCAGGGACTCAGACTTGAGCCCCCACCAGGGAACAGTTCTCCTGGCCCCCCAAGCCCTAGTGCGGGCATCACTGGTTCCCTGGAATAGATGCCGTGAACTGGCAGAAACTAGGCCTCAGCTGGAAGAGAAACTGGGGGAGTAGGTAGCACTTTCAGCTTCTATAATGAGAGGTGAACTCTGCCACATAAAGTGGGGGTATTCCCCAAACGTAGCAAAGCGTTCCAATGACAAACACCAGGGTAAGAGCTGGTCTTGTGTGGTTCTAAAAAATGTCCACTAATTTCTTTATATTTCTCTCTTCAAGAGGGGGTCAAGTTTAATCTCTTCCTTCCACCCCACTCCCCGCCCCTATGTGGGCTATAATTAGTGTGGACAAAAAAGGGATTCTACAGGAAAGGAAGCTCACAGGGTGATCTGATCATAAATTCCTCACCAGCTTGTCTTGGTGGGTAGTCCCGCCCCAGGCCTGTAACTTCTTTAGTAAAAGACCTATCTTTGCCTTAAGCAACCCTGCCCATTGTTTCTGTGCATCCAGGTTGACACACCTTTGAAATACTTCCTTTCAGACCCTTCCTTCTAATTCATGACCACCCTCAAGAGAGCACATAATCTTAACTACCTGTAATCCACCCCCACCCCCCACCTTGCTTTCTCCCACCTTCATGTAATTTTTCCCTTAAATTTCCTTCTTAATCTCAAATGCACAAAAGAAACTGCAAAACTATTATTCTCCAAAGTATTTTTCTCAGTCTCAGTTGAGATCTTGCTTCCAGGAGTATCTATTTGGCTGAAATAAATTTTTGTAAAAATTCTCTATAAGTTTTGATGTTCTTACATCAACATTAGTGACTCACTCTGACAATTAGAGTAAGGTGGAAATGATGGAGTGTGACTTTAGAGAGTAAGCATAAAAGAGATTGCAGTGTCAGTCTTTCTTGGGTTGTCTGCTGGGAGGGAAACCAGCTGACATGTCATGAGGCCCCTCAAGCAGCTTTATGGAGAGAAATGGAGGTCTCCTGCCAGCATCTAGCCAAATATTTGTTATTTTAAATTTGGGAGTAATTTGTTTATTCGGTAGTAGATATCTAAATGCAAGTCTTTATCCTAGAAGCAATGGGAAGCCATGAAAGGTTTTCAACAAATAGGGGCAATGACAGGATGAATTTGCTGACGTAAACAAATGAGTATTACAGCCTAGGAGCCAACAGAGGATAGTGGAGACACAAAAGAGGATTAACTTCTACTGGGGCGTGGGGGGTGTCATTTATTAGGAGCCTTTTATTTATAAAGAGTAAAAAAAAGTTAAATTAGCTTTAAAAAAACACTATTAGGCTCACAGAAATGAAATGTTCAAAGAGGTAATTGGCTTCAGGCACGGCTAAATCCACCACCCCTTGGCCCTCCTGGTTCCTGCATTGGCTTCAAGCATCAGCAGGCTTTCTCAAGCAGCTCCAGGCTTCCATATTCATATCTCAGCCGCGTCTGAGATGGGTAGTTTCCTATTAGTTCCAATAACCTCATTGGTCCTGCTTGGGTCACATGCTCATCCCTGACCCAATCACAATGGCCTGGGGGCGGGAGGTGGAATATTCTCATTAGTCAGGTCCAGGGACACAAACCCTCGGAGCCAGGGAGAAGTGTTGGCTCCACCCAAACCGCTGCGTATGAAAAAAGGGGTGCTGTAATAAATCAAGTCCTAACTGGGAAGTTTGGTGGGTAGTCACACCCCAAGCCTATAGTGAAGTAACAAGACGGAGGTCCTGGGCAGGGGTAGTGGGATCTTTAGTGAGAGGTTTTTAAGTCCTGTCCATTGCCCTTGTACATCTAGGTTAACACAGCTTTGAAATGCTGGAAGTAATACCCCTAGAAGGTGTAACCACCCTTAAGAAAGCACAGTCTTGTTAACTGTCCTGTAATCCAATCCCTGCCTTGCTTTCTCCCACCTCCATGGAACCCTCCGTACATTCCCTCCTTAATTTCAAATGCATAAAAGAAGCTGCAAAACTTATTCTCGGGAGAATCTGAGATTTTGCTCCCCAGCATATGTTGCCGGTTTTGGCTCAAATAAACTCTTAACAAAAATTTTTTGCCTTAAGCAAAGCAAAGTTTTGGTCTTTCTACAGTTTTGGACTTTTCTTACATCGACAATCCCCTCCATGGACTAGGAATAGGAGAAAACCAGGACATCAAAGAAAATTCAGGAGCTGTTTTCAGAAAGAGAGAGAAAAAAGGTTTAGTTGTCCACTCCGGGGTGGTCAGGAAGGGTCTCAGAGAAGAAGGAATACGTGAGAGGAGTCCAGAAAGCTGAACGGCAGGCGTCTGTTGGGATGGGCAGAGGGAGCGGAGGAGGGGCAGGCAGAACCAAGGAAGGACCTTCCCAGCACCAAAGGCTGCAAGTGGGAACGCAAGGTGAGAACACTCCTACATCTTCAGGATGGCCTGCCTGGGCTCAGAACAGCTGGAACACAGAGTAGGTGTCTCTGGGGAGACGGGAGAGGGGACAGGAGAGAGCGACAGAGGCCAGTCTTGAAGCGCCCTAAGTGCCAGGCTGAGTTGCTGGGGATGCCAGTGGGTAGTGGGGAGAGAGTTGAAGCTGAGGAAAGATTTGGGTAGGTCTGTGTTTTAAAGAAGTCATTTGGGGACTGGTGAGGAGATTGGTGGTACAGAGATTGTTAATGCTTACCCAATGCTCAGGCAACCCTTCTTTTCAACAGGCCCTGCTTCTGTCAGGGGAGACAATATGTCCAGCAAAAGAAATATACTTCCCAGCCTCCTTTGCAGCTGGGGGTGGCCATGTGTCACAGTCTGGCCAAAGAGATAGTCAGAAGTTGCTGCGTGTAGCAACTCTTCCTGGCTTCTGCCTTCCTCCTGCCTGAGTACAAATGTGATGGCAGGAGCTAAAGCCACCATCTTGCAACCATGAGGGGAAAATTTAGAGAACTGAAGATCCACAACCCAGACTTCTGACCTACCTTCACCCACCTCCAGACTTGGAGCAAAGCGAGGGATGAATAAATCCCTTTTATGTGTAAGTCCTTGACATTTAGGTTTTCTGTTATTTGTGCCAAAACAAAATCTTACATGGTCCAGATGGGCATCAGGCAAGATAAAGAAGGGTGAGGACCCCTCTGGGGCTTGTTTCCTGATTCCCTTCAGACAACTAACCCTCCATCCCTCCTGCCCAGCCTCAGCTGTCTGGGTTCCCTCTCTCCTCCAAACAAATGTGTAAGCCAAGACCCAGCTGGGTGTGAGGCTTGTAGGCCCACGTCTAGAGAGAGCTGACTCTGGCAAACCATGAGAGACCCCAGACACCCCTGTCCTATTTAGCAGGATCTATGTCCCAGCATCTGGGACCAGGGGACAAAGGAACCAGGGTGCTGCTGAGACTTGGAGAAACAACAGGACTGGCCCAGAGAAAGCCTCAGATCTCTCCTAGCCCGTTGCCTTCCATCTGGCTTGGCCCGAGGGGCCTCCCACAAGCTCCCCCAGGCTCCCTGCCTCCAGCACAATGCCCCGGGCAGCCTGCGGTTCATGGCTTTGTCATCTTCGGATAGAAACTGGACATAGAAGTGCCCGATGGGTGGGGAATGAGGAGATATGAAGGCTGGAGAAGGGGTGACCCTCACAGTCCCTCCCTCTTGGTCACAAGAGTATGTTTCCCATACCTTGGGGCCCATAGTTGTCAACATTAATATTGGCCACTCTTTAGTGAACATAGGCTGCGTGCACTGGGCTTTATATCAACACGCTGAGTTCTCACAGAAGAGCTGTTATTCCCATTTTACAGAAAATGAAACTGAGGCTTAACAGTAAGTGACTTATCCAAGGGCACCAAGTTTCAGGATTCAAATCCACATCTGCCTGGCTTTAACACCCAACCTTTCACCACTGCTCAGTTGCTGTCCACGTCACCTCCGTTTCAATGACTCAAGCCAGACTTCCCTGGAGCCTGTGGGAGAAGCCAGGGTAGAAAATGCCTGGAAAAATGGTAAAGTGAGAACAATGGTGAGTTCTGAGTAGCAAATGTATGCTATTACCCTGTGTACTTTTCTGTATTTTAAAACTTTCTCAAAATAAAAATTGTTTTAAAGGAAAGAAAGAAGACAAGGAATCCCAGGGCTGGGTCAGAGGATGGGCCAGGCCTGGTCTGGAGCGAAGCCTGGGCAGGGGCTCCCGGCGGCCCTTCGGCACAAGAGCCCCAGTGTTCCCTGGGCCCGGCTGCCATCCAAGAGCAACATGGTTGGCACCACGCTCCCAGGCAGGTGGGGGTGGGGCCTGGCCCAACCTGGCACTCCAGGAGCCCAGAATCTCCAAGCCCTGACAAGGGCCTTCATAGGTGCCCCATCAGTACTGGCCAAATGGGCAGGGAGAAAAACGCCTGGACCCAGCCCACCCTCCCCACTCACCCTCAGGTGGGTCTCCACCTTCCCGGCCACGTTTAAGGATGGGAGCAGAAAGTGTGTCCATGTGTTAGCAAGACAATCCCAGCTCCGTGGGGTCACCCTGAACTCTCCCTCATGGTCCCGAATGATCAGGGTTCAAGTCTCAGTTCTGTTGTTCGCTTGCTATGTGACTTCAGAGAAGTCATTCCATCTGCCTGAGCTTCCGTTTCCTCACCTGCAAAATGGAACTAAGGAACCCTACCCCCATTTGGCTTGGGGGAAGGGTCAAAAGATAGAATGTATGGGTGACACCTAGCCTGGCACGTGCCTGGCAGCTACCGGGAGCTCAGCCACGGCCAGGACTTTACTTCCTGTTTGGGAGACACCCATTCCCATCTCTTAACTCGTGCATTTCCTCCAACGCCTCTGAGGAAAAGGCAGCAGGAGTATGCCCATTTTCTGGATGGAGAAACTGAGGCAGAGGCGAGCTAAAGGCAGGATCTTAGGAGGGCAGACTCCTGAACCCTTGCTAGGGTGTGTGCGTTTGAAAGTCTTTGGGAGAGAGTACAAATGTGAACTGGTGACAGATGGTTAACAAGAGTGAGACTCTGAGGGGGAGACAGGCTTGGATGTGGACCCTCAACAGGTCTCCTTCTGTGCTGTTTACTTATATATCTCTCCCCACTACAATGTCAGCAGCTCCTAGAAGGGTAGAGGCTGGGTCTGATCACTGCTTTTCCCCGGGGACATTTGGCGAATGAATGAGTGAATGAATGAATGACCTTGTGAGAAGAGTGTCAGACACTGCAAAGGGTCAGTGTGAGAGGTTGTGAGTGTGGGCGGGGGGCCGGGTAAGTGATGTGTGGGTGCGCTGGAGTGGGGGAAGGTTGCCCATCTAAGGGATTTGACCATCTCAGGAGGCAGGCAGCCTTTGCCTTTGGCTCAGGTAAACTGGAAAGTTCCTGGAAGTTGAATGAAAGCTGTGTGGGGTCCAGCGCCTGCTGGCAGCCACCGGGCCCCCAACAACCACATTCACTACGAGAGCCAGAAGAGGACCAGAGGTGGGGGCTGCGTCTCTCCAAGTTTCTGGGAGTCTGGTGAGACCCCTTCTGGGAAGGAGGCTACCATTTGCTGGCACACCAGTGCCAGGCGTTTCAAGCTTCCTGGGTGCTCCAGCAAGGAGGGACCCCGGAGGCGGGGAACCAGGACAAGCTGTTTTTAAAAGATAGCAGCTGATTCTTTTCTGATTTATCTTTGGAAGGAGACCATTCTTTTGTTTGAGGAGGAAAAGAAAGATAAAAGAAACAAATCACTTTAACGAGCCTTTTAGTTATGCAAAGGAAAAGCTTCCGTAGGGGTGGAGAGACTAAGAGACTAGACGCCTTGCCATAACAATAGGAAAGGACCCTGCTTCCCCTTGGCCACTGGTCCTGGGCTAACTGGGAGGTGAGCTGAGACCCCAACTGAGGGGTTCCCTTTCTCCTCCAGGAACCTAGAGGAGCAAAGGGCTGGGACCTCAGGTTAGGGTTGGACAGAAGTCAAAGATCAGCTGACCTCCTATTTGGCCACTGTCAAGACGCTCAGGAGAGAAATGCTTGCAGGTAAGGCAGACTTGTGCCTGGAAGGGCAGAACTATTTGGGGGACACTTACTATGTGTCAGGCACTTGAGTTGTAACGGTGAAGTCTGGAGGCAGTTTCTGCCTTCCATTTACAAAATTAGCTATTTAGCTACAATTCTGGAACATGCAATTAAGAAATAACAGGTTCTATTAATACTTAAGCATCCCTATGTTCATTGCAACATTATTTACAGTCACCAAGATATGGAAGCAATCTAAGTCTCCAAAGATAGATGGATAAAGTGGTATGTATGTACAGTGGAATATTACTCAGTCATTAAAAAAAGGATCAAATCTTGCCATTTGTGACAACATGAATGGACCTAGAGGGTATTATGCTAAGTGAAATAAGTAAGAGAAAGTAAAATACCATATGATTTTACTTATCGTGGAATCTAGAAAACAAAACAATCAAAACAGAAACAAACTCATAGATACAGAGAAAAAAATTGATGGTTGCCAGATGGGAGGGAGGTTGGAGGAAGGGTGAAAAAGGGGAAGGGATTAAGAAGTAAAAATTGCCAGTTATAAAAATAGTCATGGGGATGTAAAGTACAGCATAGAGAATATGGTCAATAATATTGTAATAACTATGTAGGGTGTCAGAGAGGTACTGGACTTTGGGGGAATCCCTTCATAAGTTATATAACTGTCTAATCACTATGTTGTACACCTGGACCTAATAAAACATTGTATGTCAATTGTAATTGAAAATTTTTAAAAATTTGAAGGAAAAAAAAAGAAATAATAGGTCCTAAATGATCATAGCCTGCGTTACAAAGCAAGTGCTCTATGTCAGGCAGTGTTCCAAAGGCTTACATATACTAACATGTCTACTTTTTGCAACTGATTTTTGAGGCTGATACATTATCATTATACCCGTTTTACTGAGGAAAAAATGAAGACACAAATGGAGTAACTTGCCAAGGCCATGTGTTGATGTGCTGAGATTTGAGTCCTGCAATCTGGGCTCTTAATCACTTCACCAGCCCACCCAACCCTCCGCTTCTTTCTCCAGGCTCACAGGAGAGAAGACGTAAGAAGAGGAACCTGGCCAAGTCCAGAGGGCTTCTCTGAGGAAGTGAGCAGAGATCTAAGAATGAGGTGGAACTAACCAGACCTAGCCGGGAAAGATCTTTCTAGGAGGCGGAACCCCCAAGTGTAAAGCCCAGAGGTAGAGTGTGTGCAAGGAAGAAGTGAATGAAGGATTCATCTGGAAACGTGGGCAGGGGGCAGATTATGCCAAGGAAAGTTTGAAAGGGGTGATTGTGGTTGGTATAGTCAGATTTGTATTTTAAATACCACCCTGAAGGTTGTGCCGAGATTGGATGGGGAGGGGGTCAGAGGGGGTTTGCTAGACACTATATATATGGCTATTGCTAGGAAGACAGAGGAGCCAGGTTGGGCCAAGGTTAGTGGAGGCGGGGGCGGGGGGGCGCTCAGGACTGCTGGGTCTTGTTCCCCAGGGGTGACAAGCTGGAGGTAGAGCATAGACTAGAACTTCGAAGCCTGGCCTGGGTGGGGCGAAACAGGCGGAGTCTGAGGGGGTGTGCAGCGGACTGGGGGCCCCGGGATTGGGCTGGACCCGTCGGTCGCTCCACGCTGTTGGGTTCGGGGACTGGTTTCCAGGTGGGTGGGACTGTGCGCCACCCGCAGCCACACCGCTGTCAGGATAGAGCTGGTCCAGGAGGGGCGGGGCCTAGGTGGGCGGGGCGCCGGGCCGCCCGCGGCCACGCCGCTTTCGTGGGTGCATTCCTGGCTCTCCAGCCCGGGGCGGAGGAGCGCCCGGGCTGAGTCTGCGGTCCCCGCCGGGTTCGGGGGCTGGAGGGAGCTAGGAGCGGGGCCGCGGAGGACCCAGGTGAGCAGGGACCCTCTGCCGGGAGCGGGCCCGCGGAGGCTCGAGGTGAGCGCGGACCTGGTGCGGGCCCAGCCTGCGCTCACAGCCGCCAGGGGGCGAGCGGCGGCGGGGCTGCGGGAGCTGCCCCCTCCCAGTACTGGGGACCTGGGCGTCCGCTCGGCGGTGTGGGGGGGGTGGAGGGGACGGTAAATCAGTAACCCGCAACGCACACAGGGCCTTTTGTCCCACTCCGTCCAAAGAGCACCCTGCCCGCGGAGCTGGTTACTCATTGCCCACCCGGGCGGGGGCGGGCTGGCTGTCTCTGCAGCTCCCCCTGAGGACCCGCCGACTCGCACCTCCCCCCAGGGTGGCGGGGTAGGGGTGGAGGAGGAAGAGCGCGCCGGTCCCTCAGCTGCTGGACCGTCTGCGAACCCCGAGTCGAGATGAGAACGGTGAAGCTCCCAGAGGTGCAGTCATTTGTCCAGGGTCCCCCAGTGCTTGTGCGCTAGAGGCGAACGGGCGGCTGGAGGCGAACCCAAGACTGCCCGGTGCTAGAGTCAGGCCCTTCGGCCCCATGTCCGCGTGATCCAACTAAGGGCGCCGAGTTGCTGAGGTCAGGGTAGCCTGGGTGTGGAATAAAATCCCCAGACCTCCCCACCTCACTCCCAACCGGAGCTGTGGCCCCAGAAAGCTGCCCTCCCTGCAGAGGGGAGGGTGGGAGGATTTTTACAGAGGGTGGGAAACTGGAGGTGGGTGCTAAGACAGTGGCATCTGAGCCAGGTGTAGAAGAGAAATGGCACACAGGTATGAGCAGCAGAAAAGACGTGCCCAGTTTTGAAAGCCTGTGGCTGAAGGGGCTGACTGCCGGACCAAAGATCGGCCGGCCAAGGAGACCTAGGATGCTGGACAAACAGTGGGCACTGAATCCTGCTGGACACGGACAGTCATTAGAGCTCTGGAAGCTGGCAGGAAGGCGGTGACAGTTCCGGCTTGTAATTTTTAAAGCCCTGCTGCTGAGTCGAGGCTGGAGAGCACAGGGAGTGTTCACAAAGGCCCAAGTTACAGATGACCATGGCCTACTCTGGGTCCAGGCAGGGGATGTGGGTTGTCCTGGAGAAGGATTGAGGAAGCAGAATGGACTAGAAGTTGGGAAGGGCAGGGAAAGGGATGATGCTCCAGCTACAGGTGCAACCCAGGAAAGAAGCAGTTTGAAGAGGGAGATAATGGCTTTGGCCAGGACGAGCTAAGTACCCCCTGCCTCAGAGCCAGAGCTGGACTGGGTTGGGGGCAGCAGCTGAGGCGAGAGGGTGCAGTGGCCTTCCTGGGCAAGGTAGATCCAGAGATAACAGTGCCACCTAACTGTTACCTAGCCCCAGGGAATAGGCAGTAGGCCCCTCGGACCACGCTGGTCACCCTCTTCCCCGCCCCACCTGATGCTTGGGTTTGAGTGTTCCTTTTAGGGGTTGGAGACATCCTTAGTGGCCTCTGGAAGAGGGTAACCAGATGGGGTGGGTGTGTACATCACACCTAACAAGAACAGTGCCAGAACTGGAGGTGACTGGCCGAGGGCAGACCCAGAGTACCCGTCCTCCTGGGGAGGGGAAGGGGCAGGGGAACATTCCAACATTCTATGTACCCAGCTCCTGCATATATTCTCTTTCGTCCTCAATGCAGTCCTGTGAGGACAGCGGCCCAGACGGGGCCAGGGACTTGCAAGTTGATAAGTCAGCATTTGAACCTGCTTTTGTCAGACAGCAGAGTCTATACTCTTTACAAGAGCCACTGTTGCCTGAGATGAGGTTGTGGAGGAAAAGCAGAGGTATTCCCAGGATGCTATTCTGGTGCCAAATGAGGAAGCACTTCTGCCGGCCATGGGATGGGCTGCTGTGTTAGTAGTGAGCACCCTGCCACTGGACGGATCCAAAGCTGGTTGTGAAAATGTCAGCGATGCTAATAAGGAGTGGGGGTCAGATCAGATAACATCCAGATGCTAAAGTTTGGCCTTGTTTTATATTTCAGATTCTCCCCCCCCCCCGCTCTTCAGCAATAAATTCATTTATTCAGCAAAAAAATAAATTATGTGTGCTGAGAGCGAGCAGAAGATATGTCTTCATTCTCTGCTTGCCTCCAAGGAAAGAATCCCCAAACTGCCCTTTCTGTGAACTTGTGCCAGGGGCTCAGCAGGACCCTCGGAGAGCAGGAAGCCCCACCTCGCCTCCCTGCACAACCTCCTGTGGGGCAGCCTTGGGCTCTGCAAGAGCAGACCTGCTTCCAGTCTGCCCTGCCGCTTGCGGGGGAGGGGGTCTCGGACAAATGGCCCGCCATTTCCTGTCTCAGTTTTCTGATCCACAAAATAGGGGAACAGCGCCAGCCAAGGTGCACATGAAGCAGGGGCTCCTCTCCCTCCCTGTTTCAGGAAGGCCGTTGGTGGGAAGCCCAGCCTGGGCCCCGTGAGCAGCAGGAAGGAGATGCAGCTACTGTTGGCCCTGTTAGGAGTCCTGCTGAGGGCGCGCTGGGCTCCAGCTTTGTCCTTTGAGGCCTCTGAGGAAGTGGAGCTGGGTATGACCTCTAAGGTGGGAGAGGGTGGCAGGGGTGGGAAGAGTGGGCACCAGGAGGGGACTGCTGGCTGAGCAAAGCTGGAGAGGATCCTGGCCCAAGCCCTGAGAAGGTGGCAACAGGGTAGGGCCCAACCACTGAGACTCAGTGTCTGGCTCCCAGCAAGCATCCACCTATCTCTGTGTCCACGTGAGAGGACTGGCCTTGCAGGGCCCAGGGCCCTGATCTGGGCTGCAGAGCTGGTGGTGAGCCCCTTGGCTGTGTGTGTGCGCGTGTGTGTGTTCTGTGTACTGTGTGTAGCTTGGAAGGCCCAGGCGGCACATGTGTTGTATACACTGTGAGAGTGATGTGCCCCCGAGTGTGGCGTGTACCCTGTATGTGGCACCTATAGCATGTGCCATGTGTGTGTGGACAGTGGCATGTCTAGTCCAGCATGTGTGCTATGCACCGTGTGTGTTGTGCACCAGAGGCGTGGCCTTTGCCCTGTGCGTAGCGTCTGTTGCATGTGGTTGTGTATGTTGAGGGGCAGTAAGTGTGCAGCACGTGTCTGAGATGCTTATGCCCTGAGTGTGCAGCATGTTCTGTGTATGTGGGGGGCTGCCTCAGCCATGGCTGTGGGGTTCGCTGACCTTTGCCCTTGGCCCACAGAGCCCTGCCTGGCCCCCAGCTCGGAGCAGCAAGAGCAGGAGCTCCCTGTGGCCCTTGGGCAGCCTGTGCAGTTATGCTGTGGGCGGGCTGAGCGTAGTGGCCACTGGTACAAGGAGGGCAGTCGCCTGGCAGCTGCTGGCCGGGTACGAGGCTGGAGGGGCCGCTTGGAGATTGCCAGCTTCATACCTGAGGACGCTGGCCGCTACCTCTGCCTAGCACGAGGCTCCATGCTTGTCTTGCACAATGTCACCTTAGTTGTGGATGGTAAGGGGCTTTGACAGGGGCTAAGGGGTGCCTGGGGAGAGAACCCCGGCCTAGATCCTAGATCTTGACACCTTCTTCTGTCCTTGACATAGACTCCTCGACCTACAGCAATGGTGATGGGGACCCCAAGGCCCACAGTGGCCCTTCAAATAGGCACGTTTACCCACAGCACGGTCAGTAGAAGTCTTCAAGGACTCATTTCCCTATCTCCCAGCTGGTCCCTGAGAAAAGACCTGTGTGGAAGCAGGTGGTCACCCTGGGGGCACTAAGTTGTCCCTTCCTCTCCCCTCCAGCACCCTACTGGACACACCCCCAGCGCATGGAGAAGAAACTGCATGCAGTGCCTGCTGGGAACACCGTCAAGTTCCGCTGTCCAGCTGCAGGCAACCCCACTCCCACCATCCGCTGGCTCAAGGATGGACAGGACTTCCACGGAGAGCATCGCATTGGAGGTGTTCGGGTGAGTTTCCAGGTCCCAAGGCCACTTGCTCCTCCTTTCATCCCATTGGCCCCCTCATACCTATAAGTCAACCCCCCAGTTCATTCTCTAATGAAGAAGGCCGCTGTGTGGCCCCAGAAGGAGCACGAGACGGTGGAATTGCACAGCTCTGGTTCAAATCCCACTCTGCCACTCTCGGGCAAGTGACAGCCTCGCAGCCTAAGTGACTCCATTTGTCAAGGGGGAAGGATCACTGACCAGTATCAGTTAAGTTCTGGCGGCTCATTCTCAACGATGAGACCCTGCAGGGTCAGCTCCAGGCTGTGCTGAGGAAACCGAGACTCAGAGGGCAAAGACTGGCTGAAGGTGGCAGGAAGAGGCCGGACTAAAACTCAGGGCTCAGACACTTCTTGGAGCCTCCTCCTCTGTCCCAAAGTTCCTGGCCTTGGCCTCACCATCCCCTACCCCATCCCCGTGGACAGGGCTCTGTGGCCCCTTATGGACACTTCCCCTTCTCCCAGCTGCGCCATCAGCACTGGAGCCTGGTGATGGAAAGTGTGGTGCCCTCGGACCGTGGCACATACACCTGCCTTGTGGAGAACTCAGTGGGCAGCATCCGCTACAGCTACCTGCTGGATGTGCTGGGTGAGCGGACAGGCAGGCGAGGCGGTGAGGGGGTGGGAGCCCAGACCCCGCCCTCAGGTAGGGCCCGGTCTGCCAGGCAACATGCACTCAGTCGTGGATGACTTCCTCAAGCTGCCCAAAGTGTCCCGGTGGGTCTGAGGGAAGCACGGGGTAATGTGGGCCTGGAGGCGCAGGGCTCGGCCGGGAGGAAAAGTGGGACAGACATGGAGGCAGAAGGTACAGGCTGCGTATACCTACAGCCTTAGGCATAAAGAATGCAATGAATCTGTGGAGGGGTGTATGCCTGGGGTGTGGCGTGTAAGCGGGGAGCCATGGAAGGTTTCACCAGGGGACAGACAAAGTCTGAGCTGCTTATCGGGAAGGTCCCTCCCTTGAGCTGGGCGGGAGGCTGGAGGCGGGTGACCAGGGTGCGTCTGTGGGTGCCGCTGGTCAGGGTTGACGGCCGGCCTGGCCCCCAGAGCGGTCCCCGCACCGGCCCATCCTGCAGGCGGGGCTCCCGGCCAACACCACCGCAGTGGCGGGCAGCGACGTGGAGCTGCTGTGCAAGGTGTACAGCGACGCCCAGCCCCACATCCAGTGGCTGAAGCACATCGTCATCAACGGCAGCAGCTTCGGGGCCGACGGCTTCCCCTATGTGCAAGTCCTGAAGGTCCAGCCCCTGTGGCTCCTGAGCCCTACCCTTCTCCCACAGGGGTCACAGGGGAGTCCCCAGCTCCCTGGCTAGCCACAGTGTGGCCCCAGGCCCTGCTGTGACCCCTAAGTGTATCTCTCATCCCCAGACTACAGACATCAATAGCTCAGAGGTAGAGGTCCTATACCTTCGGAACGTGTCGGCCGAGGATGCAGGCGAGTACACCTGCCTGGCAGGCAACTCCATCGGCCTCTCCTACCAGTCGGCCTGGCTCACGGTGCTGCCAGGTGAGCACCTGATGGGGCCAGGAGGGGCTGCAGGATCCTGATTTGCTCCGGAAGTGGGCTGTGACCTGCTGGGTGGACATTCTTCCTTGGCCTGTGGGATCTGAGCTTGGGACATGGTGTGTGGATTTGTGTTTGATTCTGCAAGTAGCAGTCCCTTTGTATGTCCACATGTGACTGTCAGTGTGACCCGGAGGTATGCGAGATTGGGTATAATTGCAGCTTTCTTGGTGTGTGCTCCCCCGTGTGTGTTGGGAGTTGCGAGGGCCCGAGTTCGAGGGCATACAGCTGGGCATCTGAGCAACGACTGGTCAGTTATGTGTCTGTGTGTCTGTCTTTGGACAGAGGAGGACGTCACATGGACAGCAGCAGCGCCCGAGGCCAAGTACACAGACATCATCCTGTACTCGTCGGGTTCTCTGGCTTTGGTGGTGCTCCTGCTGTTGGCTGGCCTGTATCGTGGGCAGGTACTCCATGGCCGGCAGCCCCGGCAGCCCGCCGCGGTGCAGAAGCTGTCCCGCTTCCCTCTGGCCCGACAGGTACCATGCCATCCCCGCCCCCGTGTACTATAGTGAGGCTCGCAGCCTGCCTTCCCACCAACCTAGTCTCCCATTCTGCAGTTCTCCCTGGAGTCGGGCTCCTCGGCCAAGTCAAGCTCATCCCTGGTGCGGGGCGTCCGGCTCTCCTCGAGTGGCCCCCCCTTGCTCGCTGGCCTCGTGAGTCTAGACCTCCCTCTGGACCCGCTGTGGGAGTTCCCCCGGGACAGGTACACTGTATGGAGTGAGGGTGTGGATGACAGGCAGAGATGATCCCCAGATGGCTGAGGCCTCAGCTTTCTCCATTTTCAGGCTGGTGCTTGGGAAGCCCCTGGGTGAGGGCTGCTTTGGGCAGGTCGTGCGTGCAGAGGCCTTGGGCATGAACCCCGCCCAGCCTGACCAAGCCAGCACTGTGGCCGTCAAGATGCTCAAGGGTGAGTGTGGTGGCCAGGAGGGAGGGGGGTTGGTACTAACAGAAGGGGCTCATGGTGCTACCAGGTGAGCACTGGGGGCCAGGAAAGGCTGCGGGTTCCCACCCTTGGGTCTGGGGCCCAACTCTGCTACTGACCTTGGCAAGTTACTTCTGAGCCTCAGTTTCCTCACATGTTCCTACCTCCCAGTCCTGAGGTGCATGGAAAATGCCTGGTGCATTAAACCGTACCATGGAGATAATGGAGACTACAAGGCTTTGGGGTGACGGGTGTGACATCCCTCTGTCAGTTTTGGCCCCACATCAGCCTGGGCCTCGAGTAACCTTGTCAGCCTTGCAGGCTTCCGCCTCATTACCCACGATTCCCCGCTAACCACAGTCTCAGCCTCCCCTGGGCCTTCCCAGGTCTGTCCTGTTGCATCTACCACTCCAGGAGAACAGCGTGTCTGCTTAAACTCAGTCCCAACCCCCAAATAGAAGCTCCAAGGAGCTTGGGACACACCTGGGACCTACCATTGGGGCTTCTCACTGCTGTCCCCCAGCCCCCTCTGTAAGAACAGTCCAAACCCAAACCCATATTCTGCTCCCCACCCTCCTCTCTGCACAGCTGGGGCCACCTGGCACTTTCAAGGAGGAAGGGATTGAGAAATGTGCATTGTGAGGCCTGGCGGCAAGGGTATGTCATTGGCCCAGGGCCACAGGTCAGCCCTGGGGGCCCAGCCCCTGCTCCACAGCCTTCTTCCAGGCCTCCCCTAGCTGCGCCCCACTGGCAGCTCCCTGAATTCCCAGGCCAGATGGACGCCAGATCCTGGTCAGACAGACCTCAGGGCGCCAGCCTGCTTTCCGCCCCCAGGAGCTCTCACCCCGTTCAGGGACTAACGCCAAGCCCTGCAGACGAAGCTTCCTTCCTATTCCCCCTCTCCTGTTTCCTGTTCCCCCCACTGGCAGGCCTACCTCTTTTAGATCTTTGATCTTTTTGCATCCTCGCAACTGCTGTTGAGAGGTAGAGCATGATCCATTGTCCCATTTCATACAAGAGGATCCTGGTTCAGAGAGGTTAGGTGACTTTTTCAAGGCCACACAGCCTTGCAGGAACTCAGGCCCCGAACTTCGTGACTCCTGGCCCAGCACTCCGTGTCCTGCCCCCTACCCAGCACTCCGTGTCCTGCCCCCTACCCACAGCCGCCCTTGTGTAGTCACCCTGGCTGTCCTCCTTGCAGACAACGCCTCTGACAAGGACTTGGCAGATCTCGTCTCTGAGATGGAGGTGATGAAGCTTATCGGCCGGCACAAGAACATTATCAATCTGCTGGGTGTCTGCACCCAGGAAGGTGGGGCAGGGTGGGCCTGGGGCGGGGGGCGGCTGGGGCGTAGAGCACAGTCTCAGCAGCCCCTCCTTGTCCCCCCCTCGCCTCCACAGGGCCCCTGTATGTGATTGTGGAGTGTGCCGCCAAGGGAAACCTGCGGGAGTTCCTGCGGGCCCGACGCCCCCCAGGCCCTGACCTCAGCCCCGACGGGCTGCGGAGCAGTGAGGGGCCACTCTCCTTCCCTGCCCTGGTCTCTTGCGCCTATCAGGTGGCCCGAGGCATGCATTATCTGGAGTCTCGGAAGGTTCGGGCAATGGGCAGCACTCTAGGCCTCTCCAACTGCTCCATTTTTACACCTTTATGCCTCTGGCGTCAAATGTCCCCAACTTCTCCCTCTCCTTTTCTTTATCCTAAGTCCTTACTACCCCGCATCTGTACGTAGTTGACTGCACGTCCCCGTTCCATCCTCATATGCTCCCTAACCAAGAGGCAGGGCAGGGAAAGAGGCAACACAAGAGAGAATGGCGGGCCTGGAACTTAGACTGCTCAGGTGGCCCCTCTCTGAATCCTGACTTCCTCATCTGTGAAACGGGTGATGATCCCCACCCACCAGGTTCCTGGGAAGTGCTGTGTGTCCTCATATGCCTGTCTCCTGCCCTGTCCCCAGTGCATCCACCGGGACCTGGCTGCCCGAAATGTGCTGGTGACAGAGGACAACGTGATGAAGATCGCTGACTTTGGGCTGGCCCGTGGCGTGCATCATATTGACTACTACAAGAAAACCAGCAATGTGAGGGAGGGCGGGCAGAGCTGGGGGCGGGGCCACCTGTGGGACTGGCACCGATGCCCTCTCCTGTCCCTTCCAGGGCCGCCTGCCTGTCAAGTGGATGGCACCTGAGGCCTTGTTTGACCGAGTCTACACACACCAGAGTGACGTGTGAGTCCTGGAAGGTGGAGGTCCAGAATTCTGCCAGGATCATTGTCCTACTCCATAGAAAGGGCAAAGCACTCGCCCAGGGTCATACAGCCCTGGAACCTGAGTGGAACCAGACTTCAAAAGAAGCCCCAGTCCCCACACCCCATGGCAGATCATGTCTGCAGGGTCTCCCGTCCCAGACCCAGGAGTAGGGAGTGAAGCTATGCCCTGCTGAGCCCTGGTCCTGCCTCCAGGTGGTCATTTGGGATCCTGCTGTGGGAGATCTTCACCCTCGGGGGTTCCCCGTACCCTGGCATTCCTGTGGAGGAGCTGTTCTCACTGCTGCGGGAGGGCCATCGGATGGACCGGCCTCCTCACTGCCCTCCAGAGCTGTGAGCCCTCGCCCCACTTGCCCCAACTTTCCAGTCCTCATCCTCTGCCTGACCTTGGCCTCAGGGTCTGGCCCCGGGGAGTGGTCAGCACCAACTTTCCCTGTGGCGTCTGCCTCCTTGGCCGAGTGGGGGGGCGGCGCTGGCGTGGCTTCTGTGCCCATTCACTGAATGACCCCACCCAGGACCATGAGGTTCTCCTCTCACCTGAGCGTGAGGCTCCTGACTCTGCCCCGTCCCTCCCAGGTATGGGCTGATGCGCGAGTGCTGGCACGCGGCGCCCTCTCAGAGGCCCACTTTCAAGCAGCTGGTGGAGGCACTGGACAAGGTCCTGCTGGCCGTCTCTGAGGAGGTACTGCCCCCTCCTGCCCTGTCACCTCCCTCTGCCCACTTCTCTCTGGGCCCTCATCCGAGCTGACTATCAGGGCTGACCAGCACCGTTCCCTCGCAGTACCTTGACCTCCGCCTGACCTTTGGACCCTACTCCCTGGCCGGTGGGGATGCCAGCAGCACCTGCTCCTCCAGCGACTCTGTCTTCAGCCACGACCCCCTGCCACTGGGGTCTAGTGCTTTCCCCTTCTCTGGGGTGCAGACTTGAGCGGGGGCATGAGGCCATGTGAGCAGGACAGCCCGCAGCCTTGTGCCTGCTGGCTCAGCTGCGACCCACTGGTGCTTGACCGTGGCAGCTGCAGGCCCGGGCTTCAGGTTGCTGTCCCAGATCTCCAGGTCTGCTTTGGGGAGGTCCTGGGTCCTGGGGTCCCTAGTTGAGGCTTCTGGCTCTGGCCTCGGGTTCCACTCCAGCCTCAGGCCCTGGCCTTGCCCTGGGAGTCATGGCCCCACATTCTAAAGGCCTTGTCATTCGAATGGCCAGAGTGTTAGGGCTCCGCCTGGCGTCTGGGCCTTGGCACTCGGTCCTGGTTCCAGGGCTTTGGCTGGACCTGGGTGCAGGGCTGTCCCAAACCTCCCTGCTTCCCCCAGCCTCCCCTCTGATTCTTGTCCCAGTGTCTTGGTGGTAGGAGCTTCAGCCCCTGTGCTCCTGAAGCCAATGGCCTTTTATAAATTATTTTTTTGAAATAAACCTCCATGTGCCTGGTGTCTTCCTTGCAGCGGATGGAGCGGGAACAGGGTGGAGGGACCCCAAGCTGGGAGTTCTGCCTGGGTGACAGACGGAGGGCTCAGTGCCCAGCCTGAGATTCAAAATCCCCCTCCAGCTGCCTCACGGCAGACCCAGTAGCCTGCGTGCGTCTCTGTTTTGGTCTCTTGCTGGCACCATCTTGTGTATGTGATGGTGTGAACGAATACTGATGGGCAGAAGAGCCTACCAGGCAGGACTCCTGTACCCTCTGCACATGTGCGTGCGTGTGTGCTCTGGGCCTGTCACCAAGGGAGCTGGCAGCGCCCCTCCCCCATCTGCTCAGCATTAACCAAGCTGACCGTAAACACAGCGTGAAAGCCCAAAACCCAGCTTCGAGGCTGTCAGCGGCTCCCATGGTGGCTCCCACGCTCTGCGGCTCAGGCTGAGGGTTTGTGGGGGCCGTGCCCGCCCCACTTCACCCTGGCCAGTCTCCCAGGCAGCAGCTGGTTGCCGCCTGTCCGGCTGGGCTGCAGCTGTCCCTGCCTGCCTGGTCCTTCCCTGGGGAGCCCTCACGGCCCTGTTCTCAGATGCCCTCTGGGTGGGTGGGGAGGATCAGCTTCCCAGGGCTCTGAGCCTGGACCTTGCCCCAGCTCCATCCCAGCAGTTACTGCCGCTCTCTAGCCCCTGAACTGTGGGGTGGGGGCGTGTGATCCAGTGCCTGGCTCCCCTGCCCTGCCTTCCAGGCATAGGACAGCCCAACCAGGACAGACCCTTTGTGGAGGCCCCTTGAGTTGCCCCATGACCTCCCAGGGGGTGGCGGCTGAAAATACGTACAGGGTCGGTCAGAGGGATTGGATATAAGAATCTGGGGTTGGGGCCACCCTGGAAGACTGAGCAGCAGTTCATGGCCCTGCTTCTTTCCTACTTTGGGTCTCCCCACGCCCCCACCATGCCTCTCTGACTCACTATGTCCCAACCTGAATTACTCATACCCCTCCAAAACTGTGCCTCCTCCAGGGCCCTCCGTCTCAGAGAAGGCACAGGCCAGAAACCAGGGAGTCATCCCGACCACCTCCTTTCCCTCAGTTTCCCTCAGGAACCCTAGTCCCCAAAAGGGTGGAAAGAACAGTGGACTGGAAGCCAAGAGGTTCAAAGCCTGTCACTTTCAGTGTCCCAAGGCCAGTGCTGTCACTTCTCTGATGGTGACTTCCTTCAGCTGAATGTGTGAAGGGCTCCTGCCCTCCCTGCCCTCCTGAGCTTTGGTTTAAGATGAGACAAGACTTGGATGAGCACCGGCTTGGGGAAGGACGCCGTGCAGAGCTCACGTGGTTTTGCTGAGTGTCTCACTGAGAACTAGTGCTTGGGTTTGCAGCAGCCTGCGTGTCCCCCGTCCGCCCGAGGTCTCTGTTCCATTCCCTCACATTCCCCTACAGGCAGCTCCATAGAAAGCTCCCAAAAGCAGCTCTTAGCTTATGTACCTCCTGCACTGAAGAACCCCCACTGGCTCCCTGGAGCCCCCAAACTTTCTGAGCCCCAACCCCAAGCTCAAGTCTCATCACTGGCCAGTGACTGTCCTTTGCCAGCACAGCCAATCACAGGAGAGGCAGGTCCCTCAGAGCCCACCTGGGGAAGAAGGGTTGATTAGAATAGTGTGTAAGGACAAGGGGTAAGGGATGAGAGCACCCCCCCCCCCCGCGCCCACCATTTTCCACTTCCCCAGCGTGAGCTCACTGCTGTCAGGCTCAGCCTCCCACTGCTCTCCCTCAACACAGCCTCACCAGATAACGATCATTCTTCCTATTTAAATGTGGAGAAACTGAGGGATGTGACAGGCCCGGGGTCACAAGGATGGGCTTGAAGAAGGTGCTGAGTTGACCCCCTGCCCCAGGTTCCCAGTGGGTCCTTCGCACATAGGAGACCAGAGCCAGGTCACTCAGAGTGACAGGGCCAGCTGCTGCCTGGTAGGTCCCAGGGGCCAGGAGGGGCTCAGCTGCCCACCCTGTGCCCCTCCCTGCCCACGTCCCTGGCAGGCACACGCTTGCTGGGGCCCTTCCACATTCCTGACGTTGCATGTCACTGTGAGGCACATGCTGTTAATTGCCGTGCCAGCTTGGCTGCCCCCCTCCCGTCCCCCTGCCTGCGCTGGGCAGCATGGCAGCAGCTGGAGCCTGAGCCCCTCGGTCAGCCTGGGTTCTAAGAGGCTTCTTAGCCTGTGACAGCGGTCTCAGGAGCATGTAGGAAAAGCATTGGTCACCTCTGGATTCTGCCACTTGCTGGCTCCGTGTATCAGTCAGGGCTCTGGTGAGAGCAACAGATAGATAGCCACTTGGATCTGGGAGGGGAGCCCAGGGACGGGAGGCTGCTCGGAGGGAGGGTCAGGTGGGCCACAGTGAGGGTGCGGGCTGCTATGACTGCAGTTACCCTCTGGAGCCTGAAACACAGGAATGCGGACACTCCTTGGAGAGTGACTGTAAGTGCTCAGTCAACAACCGGGATTAGGAGGAAATGGCCCCAGGGCCCAGTTGCCAGGATCCATTCTCGCCTCCAGGCAGCCGTATCAGGAAGACGTTCTTATCCCTGTTGCCCAGATAAGGACAACTGAGGCTCAGAAGGAGGAAGTGACTGGGCCAAGGTCACACGGGGGTAAGTCAGCTTCGGGGTTTGTGACCAGGTGCCTCTGCAGAGCTCCTTCCCACAGCCCGAGGGGCCCGGCCTTTCTGAGAACCAGAAAGGGTTTGCAGAAGCAGGGACATCTGTCAATGGACAGTCCACGCACACGGGTGAATGGACATTCAGGAGGCCCGAGCACAGTTGTGCGAGGCGAGGCCCAGTGCTTTGGGCTCCAAGCCCATGGCCTCTGGTCTCTGCCACTTCAAGGCCCTCACACAGGCTGTTCCTCCCTGGGAAACACTCCTCCCCCCTCACCTGGCCAAGCCCTCCTGGCCTTTGCATCTCACTCAAACCTCATTTTTCAGGGCTTCCTCCCCGGCCCCCCTCCCAAGTTGGGCCCACCTCAGGCTGGGCCCCCATTCAGAGGTGCTCATGGCTGTAGAAGTGGATGCTCTCTCAGTTTTCTTCCTGCACACTAAGTACCAGGAAGCCAGCACTGTGTGGAAACGTTTGGAGTCAGCCATTCTGGAACCTCAGCATATTTCAGCCTCACCTGGAGGCCTTGGACTACAGGGCCCCACCCCAAAACCTCGTACTGGGCGTGTCTGAGGTGGAGCCTGGAAACTAGCATTTCTACCACATTACCAGGAATGCCGCTGCTGGGGTAGGGGCCACAGTCTGGGAGCCAGGATTTTACAGAGGTGTCACCTGCTCCGGGTTGAAACAGCTCAACAACACAAAAGATTTTCAATGAAAAGCAACCCCAAGCACCCACTCTCTCTGTCCCCCAAGGGAAACTGCCCCCATTTTCTGTGTCTTCTTGCACGCTTTATAGCCCTGGCTTCAGTTTGGTGGTTACTGCCCGTGCCCCCCCAACCCCCATCCAGGGCCACACTGCGCAGAACTGAGGGGCAGTAAAGTGTTGAATGAAGGGACCCAGGAGACCCATCCCAGGTACACACACACTCAGGTATGCACACTCAGCCGCTTCCCACACTCCGCTCCTAACTGGGAGTCCCGCTCCCGCCCCTCCACCTGCTGTAGGATTTAGCCTAATCCCGGAGGGAGGCAGCTGCAGCTCTCTCTGGGGGAGAGGGCTCCCCTCCAGAGGAAATCTCCTTTTATTCTCTTGCTGCCGAAATCTGACCTTCATTGGCACCTGGGCCCCTTGGCTGGGGCCTGTCCCCAAGAAGTGGCAGAGGAGGAGGCGTGAAATCACCAACAGCTGAACTCACCCAGACTTCCCCACATCCCCTCCAAGCCAGTGGCTGCTCACATTCCACAGCCAGCTCCTTCCGGCCCCCCAGTGCCAGGCTCCAGGGCTGGTGCTGGTACTTGGGGCCCAGCCTGCCCTGGCCCTGCTGATCTCACTGTCTGGTCCTGAGGGGTACGGCCGCGGGCTCCAAGCAGCAACCCAACCTCCAGGCCAGCCCAGGACGCTTCAGGACTCAGTTCAGTTATTACCCCATCCAGGAAGGCCAGGCTGACCTCACGGCACAGCCTAGGCATTTTGCCCCCACGCAGGACTGGAAGGACCCTCTCTGTCCCACACAGGGGAGGGGCCTCTTGGGCTCCATCTCTCAGAACACAGGCCCAGTGCAAAGCAGGCCTCCCTAAGGCTTGTCAAATGACTGAAGGACCTGGTAAGAGTGATGAGACTCCCGGCCAGGGACACCCGTTCCTTCCACAGGAAATCAGGTCCCAAGAGAGGAGGGTTGACTGGCAGAACTGAAACAGCGAGACCCATATTGGACAGCACAGCTCTCGAACCTTCAGGGAGGGGTAGCTCTCAGATCCTGGGGGACCCACTGAATGTGCTCCACCTCAGACCTGCCCAATACAAGGGCTGCACCAACACAGCCGAGCTTCTGCCTCCTTCCAAACATCCTTGAAAACAGACAGAATAGAGATAAATAATGGATGCCATGGAATTCTCTAGAGCAGCACTGTGCTGTGCTACAGAACTTTCTCCAGTGATGGAAATGTTCCATATCTGTGCTGTCCAAGACGGCAGCCACTAGCCACATGTGGCGACTGAGCACTTGAAATGTGGCTCGTGTCACTGAGGAGCTGATTGTTTCAACTAATTGAAATATTAATTTAAAGAGATGTGTGTTGACAGGACAGCTCTAGAGCCTTCCTAAAGGTGCTGCTCAGTGCACTGGAGGGGACTTCTCTCCAACTTACACCACTGAGGGGAAACTCGAGGTCTGACCCGTGTGCGTAGTGTGCTCCCACCTGTGTCAAATGTGTGCCCGAGGATGCAGGGATGCAGTCGCTGGGGGACAGTGGTCACAATGGTTACTTCTGGGGAGGGGAACTAGGTGCTTGGGGTCAGAGAGGGAGGGGACATTTGCGTCTTTTGATTTTTGTGCCTGGTACGTACATTACATATTTATAAAAATTGAAAAAAACTTTCCCAAAAAATACCAAAGAAGAAAAGTCTCACCTTGAGTACACACCAGCTTCCAAAGCTTCCTGGCCTCAAAACCGCAGGCTGGGCCAGCCCGGTGGCTCAGGTGGTTGGAGCGCCATACTCCCAACACCAAGGTCGCCGGTTCGATTCCCACAACTGGCGACCGACTGCCTCAGCCATGGGGAGCGCAAGCCTCATAATACTAGCATGGGCCAGGGAGCTGTGTCCTACACAACTAGACTGAGAAACAACGGCTTGAACTGGAGTGGGGGTGGGGAGAGGTGGAAGAACAGGGAAACAAAATTAAGAGAAAAACAAACCGCAGGCCGCCTGTGGGGACAGAGCCCCAAAAAGCAGTTTCCAGGCTCTCGGCCTCACATAGAAAGGTGCTGGCTCAGGTAGTAAATGGCCGTCGACTGTGATCAAATGGCCATCAGCTGTGGCTAGTTGGCCGTCAGCTGTAACCAGTGAGCCATTGGGCACTAATATAACTGCCATGGCTAGGCTAGCAGAAAAAGGGGGAGCTAGCAAGAAGATGGTGGCTGAGCCTGCAAGCGGCACAGTGAGGGTTGAGAATTGTGTTGCTCCTGGTTCCTGTGTCTCCAACCCAGCCGCCAGCGAGAGTATAGAGATATGACTCCCCTACCTATGGCTCTGTGGGTGTTCCTTTTTGGCCTAGCCATATCCTGCGTTCTTGTGTGGGGAGCGGGAGCAGAGACCCCACAGACCCCTCATGCCGCCCCACAGCCTGCCCCGCACGACACTTGGCGTAGTCGGCAGGATCCCCTGCACTACACATGGCACAGTGAGCAGGGTATGGTGTTGGACAAAGCTCCCCGAAGGGCAGTGGAGCAGTTTGTGCTTATGAACACTCAGTTGCAGGAAGACCAGGAGGAGCAGCTGCCTGAGAGCTGGACCCCCGTGGAGGGGTGGAGAGACGTGGACGGTTCCCCAACCAGTAGAGGCCAGAGAAAGCGAAGGTTGTTGGGGCCCTGTGAGCTGGGAAGTGCTTGCTGAGACAGCCCAGATGCAGGACTTGTAGTCCCAGGAGGAAACACTTGCTGAGTCCTCCCTGAGAGCTGAGGGTGAGGTCAAGGTCATCGCTCACCCCCAGGACAGCCCTGGCGAATGACTATGGACTATGAGGAATTGCCTTCCATCATAATTTAATGGACCACTTGACCGTTTGTTTGGGAACATACCACCATGTAGTGGAACTGGCGGATGTTTGCTTTTGTGTCTTGACTGGCCACCATTGAGAATATGTAAGCACCTTGACTGTGAGTCGCTATTGTTCCAGCACGGTACCCTGAGAGGCTCAGAGAGAGTGGCAGTGCCCTGAGAGCCCTGGCTGTGTCCAGGAAGTCTGGCTGTGCCCAGAGAGAGTGGCAGTGCCCTGAGAGCCCTGGCTGTGTCCAGGAAGTCTGGCTGTGCCCAGAGAGAGTGGCAGTGCCCTGAGAGCCCTGGCTGAGTCCAGGAAGTCTGGCTGTGTCCAGAGAGAGTGGCAGTGCCCTGAGAGGCCCTCGTGTGCCCGGGGAGACTAGTGGTACCCTAAGAAGTCCAGGAAGTCTGGCTGTGCCCAGAAGTACTGGTGGTGCCCTGAGAAACCCTGGCTGTGACCAGAGAGCTTGGCTGTGTCCAGGAAATAGCATTCACCTCCAGGCTCCTCGCACAGGGCCCCTCGCGGAAGACGCTTGTCGCGTAGATTGTGATGCGAGACCCTGTAGGGGTGGAGTGTGGGGACAGAGCCCCAAAAAGCAGTTTCCAGGCTCTCGGCCGCACATAGAAAGGTGCTGGCTCAGGTAGTAAATGGCCGTCGACTGTGATCAAATGGCCATCAGCTGTGGCTAGTTGGCCTTCAGCTGTAATCAGTGAGCCATTAGCCATGAATATAACTGCCGTGGCTAGGCTAGCAAAAAAAGGGGGAGCTAGCAAGAAGATGGTGGCTGAGTCTGCAAGCGGCACAGTGAGGGTTGAGAATTGTGTTGCTCCTGGTTCCTGTGTCTCCAACCCAGCCGCCAGCGAGAGTATAGAGATATGACTCCCCTACCTATGGCTCCGTGGGTGTTCCTTTTTGGCCTAGCCATATCCTGCGTTCTTGTGTGGGGAGCGGGACCAGAGACCCCGCCTGGCGCCCCGCACGATACCGCCCCACAGCCAGTTTTGGAGTCTCCAAGGCGCAGCACGCTCCCACACAGACATACTATCTCCTGCCCACTTCACACACCAACCCAGCCTAGAACCCAGGCCCACCGGATGCGGCCTCCACTGACCCCTGCACACTCCCCAAACTCCCTGCACACCATTCCCCCATCTAGTCTCCAGCCCCAGTGACCTTCCTGTTTCTCCACCTCCCCGAGCTCACACGAACCCCAGGGCCTTGGCACTTGCAGGTCCCTGCCTGCCTGGAATGCTAGTCCCCTGGTTCTTCCGGCTGGCTGTCAACACAGCGTCCAGTATTTTCACAGTAGGCATATTTGCTGTGAACATCTTGGCCACAGTGCTTTCACCACAAGTGTTTTCACCCCACGGCAACTGATTAGCGGAATGAACTGGTTAACAGTTTGGTTTACATTCAGCAGACAATGTACTGAAGCTAGTTGTTAGTTTGGTTTCATTGTCCATTGACGAAGTTCTTGCTGTTATGCCCATTTTGGTGTTATAGAAATCTTAGCGCTCATAATGGTCTCTACCGTGATGAGTACACCTGGGGGTGATACCTGGATGATAGCTACTAAGAATAAAGCCAGACTGCAAAGCTCTGCGACAAGCTGGAGTGCGTACTCTGCTACCAATCGATAACGTATCAGTTTGCAAATCCTTCGG
This sequence comes from Rhinolophus ferrumequinum, assembly GCF_004115265.2. Lineage (NCBI taxonomy): Eukaryota > Metazoa > Chordata > Mammalia > Chiroptera > Rhinolophidae > Rhinolophus > Rhinolophus ferrumequinum. The sequence continues at coordinate 5,513,662 of NC_046307.1, read as the reverse complement.
GAAGCAGAGTCATTCCTCCTACCCGAAACACCAAACCCAGCTATGGCCAATGTAAACGTCCACTACTAATTCACAGCAGTTTTCAGAGGGCTAATTATCGATACGTTAGTTGGAAACTGACACCTCTTTTAACAAAGAAGTCACAGAGAAAAAGAAAAAGTGACATCCCAGATGAGGAGATGAATCAACAAGGAAAAAATAAAAAGTATAATACTACGAAGGAAAGACTTCAAAGACAATGTATTTTCATTTCTCGCAATACTTTTCAATTTTGTGATTAATTCGTCATGTTTCATTCTGTCCTTTTTAATGTCCCTCTTTTATTTTTTTCATCATTTTATCTTTTACAGCAAGATTGCCTAATGGCCAATTAGTTGTGTGGCAAAGATGTTTACAGCAAAGGTGCTTACGGCAAAAATACCTAGAACCTGTCAGAACAAAGGTCACCTCCTCAGAGAGACCTCTCCTGACCACCCCGGCTAAAGTCCTCCCTTGGTTAGTCCATATTTTAGCCCCTTGTTTGTTTTCTTCTGTAATGATCTTATTTGTTCACTCTTTACCAGCTGCCACCTTACTAGAAGGTGAGCTCGGAGAGGTCGAGGGGTTGTCCTGTCCACAGCTGTACCTCAAATGAGCCCCACAGATGTTCATGGAATGAATATATGTTGAATGAGTTTCCCAAATTCAAAATTCAAATCCCTAGCTGGCAAGCTGATCTCAAAGGGGCTCCCCAAACCCTTTAAGAGCTAGGACAGTGCCCCCCAAATACACTACGGTGTACTGATGAACCCCACAATGTCCACAGAGGGACAGTCAACCCCGTTCTGTCCTCTGACCCGGGGCCAAGCCCTGATGTGGGGCTGGGAACCCGGGGAGGGCTCAGGACTGTCATTGCCATTAAAGTCCCTCTAGGTTCAGGGTGTGCTTGTAAACCAGCACTCCCCCATACTGTCTCAAGGGCACAGGGAGCCGATATCTAAGGAAGGCCTGCAAATCCACAAGAAAAAGACAGACAGGCAAACAATATCGAGAGGGTATGATGCGGCGATTGACTGACAAGGAAATCCAGAGGTTGACAAGCATCTGAGGAGATTCTGAAACTTAAGCATAATGCAAGAGATGCTCTCACTTTGCACTTATCAGACAGGCGAACGTTAGAAAGCCAGAGCCTGACTGCCAGGAGTCACAGGGCTTTGGGAGGCCTTTCTGGACCGTGGCACAGCCATCTCAGAGCCATCTGGGAGCTCTCAGCTAGTTATATAAACACAAGCCCTATGAACTAGCAATTTTGCCCTGAAATACATACCCTCCCCTCAAAAAAAAAAATATATATGACAGGAGGTAAAGGGTCGGGGAGAGATCGGAGGCAATCAGAGTCTTTCACTGGGAGGTGGCTGGCTAACGTGTGACGGGGATGCAGGGCCACGTGGAGAGAGCTCTGACTCAGTGGAATGGTAAGAAACACAATGAGCTCTAAAGGAAAAAGCCATTTGCACGAAAGAAATGATAACACAGACAACACAGGGGACAACAGCGGGGACGGCCTGGTGGCTCAGGCGGTTGGAACGCCTTAGGCCACCGGTTCGGTTCCCACATGGGCCAGTGAGCTGCGCCCTCTACAGCTAAGACTGTGAACAACAGCTCTCCCTGGAGCTGGGCTGCAGTGAGCAGCCGGAGGTGGGCATGAGCTGCTGTGGGCTGCCTGGTGTGTGCTGGGCTGGTGTGTGCTGCTGTGGGCTATTGTGTCCCGCCATGAGTGGCCGGCAGCCAGCGTGAGTGGCCGGCAGCAAGCAAGAGCTGCCGTGAGCTGCTGTGAGCGGCCGACCGATGACCGGCGACCGACTGCCTCAGCCGGGGGGAGTGCAACGCTCCTAATACCAGCATGGGCCAGGGAGCTGTGTCCTACACAACTAGACTGAGAAACAACGGCTTGAACTGGAGTGGGGGAGGCGGAAGAAAGGGGGTAAAAAAAAGAAAACAGAGCGTACAAAAACAGGCACAAGACCATCAGCACGACTGCCTGGGGAGCAGGGTGATAAGAGTGGGGAATGAGGACCAAAAGGTTAAAACACAAAGGAATGAGGTCCAAGAGCAGCAGGTACCCAAGGGAGGGGTCAGCGATGCTTCCTGGAGAAGATGACCTGGGTGCCCATGTTGAAGAAGAATGAAGAGCTAACCAGGTAGAATAAGGTGTGGGGTGTGTGTGTGAGGGGGGTTGGGGGCCTCCAATGTTTATTGAGCACCTATTCTAGGTCAGGTGTCATTCTAGTCACTCGTTTACCCTGTAATGAAGACAGGTCTGCCCTGAAGAGTTTAAAACCTGGAGGTGGAGACAGACACTAAACAAATGCCCAGAAAAGTGCTGACTAGAATTAAACACAGGCTCTGAAGGTCAATTGGCTGCAGCTGTGAGTGTCTACAATGGGGACTGATCCTGACCTGGCTCAGGGAAGGGCTCCACGAGGAAGTGATACTGGATCTGAAGGAGGGGAGCGCTTGGACTTGTGATGAATGGGAGGAAAAGCATTCCAGGCGGAGGGCACAGACTCTGCAAAGGTCTCGAGGCATGCAGGAATAGGGAGAATTTAAGGCACTCCAATCTGACACATGGACAGAGCACACACAGCGTAAGGAAGACCACAGTGCTAGATGAGACCACAGCACAGTGAACCTTGCAGGCTGCAGACTTCATTCCCAGGGGAGTGGAGACCAGAGAGCAGGGGCTGCTAGTGCAGATGTGAGGAGATGGGCGAAGGGCCCGTTGCAGTGTCCAGTTAGAGATGGAGATGGAACTGGGACAGCACTCCCAAAATACACCCGTGGTCTCCCAGGGGACAGAAACAATGAGCCCCAGTGTCCATACCTCTACTGTCCACTACCCCTCCCATCCTCTGGCCTGGGACCAACACCATTGTGCAACTGTATTGCTGTCTCCCAGGCTTGAACCAGGGAGTGGCCTGGGGATAGAAGCTGATCTAAGATGTAGAATAAAAGGGTTTGCTAATGGTGGTGCTAATGGTGGTGGCAGGGAGAGGAAGGTGGACAGGGACTTGCAGATGGGAAAGAGCCAAGACTTGGGTGACCAGGCAGAGTCCATGTGAGTGTTTCAGGGACCTGAGGAGGGGTGCATGGAGGTTGGAGGGGCAGATAATGGTGAAAATTTAAGTCAGACAGACTCGTGCTTGACCCTGAAAAAAACCAACAGGGAGCTAGCACCACCCTAACTCCCCCGTCCTTGTACCTTGCCATCCAAACCACCCCCAACCCATCCCTTGGCCTCCTCTCTTTCCCTCACCCATCTCTTCTTTCCTCTTTGGTCTCTGTCCTAGGCATAACTGCGCTCTGGCAAGGGTCTCCAGCTCAGGAGCAGACTGGAGGGGACACATTGGGGTGATGGTGCCACCTCGTGGCAGGTACGAGAAATGCAGCATGCCACTTCAGCCTTGTGTGAGGTGGGAGCCGGGGGCCTTGGGCTGCACCCACAGAGGTTTCACGTAGAGATCCTGTGAAGAGATGTCCTTCCCTGCTGGTGGTGATCAGGTTATCTGGAGGACCAGTCAGTTCTGAATGCTGCATTTTTCAGAGTGATGCTGATAAGCAAGCCCCCTCTCCACCCCACCTACGGAACAGATGATGGCTCACAAGCCTCCCACAGTCTCCAGGATTGGGTCGAAGGTTCTCACACAGCATTAAGGAGTTGGCCTTGGCCTTGGCCTTAGGCACACCTCATTCTCATTAGTTTCAATCTCTCCTTCCTCCCTCCCACCTCCCCCGACGTGTGCACCCCCATTCCTTTGTGCGAGTTGTTCTCTCTTCCTGGAGCACTCTCCCACTCCCTACTGGTTTTCAAAACTCCTACTCTTCTTTCAGGTTTCAAATTCCCTATGCCTCAGGAGGAGACCTTCCAACGCCTCCACATTAACTAGGCAAAGAGGGAAGGGAAGAGTGTTTCAGGCAGTGGGAACAGCATGTGCAAAGGCCTAAGATGCCTTCAGGGAGACGCGAAGGGACCAGAGACCAGAGAGACTGACAGAACTGGCAGGGCTGAAGCAAAGGACATAATCAGCTGTGTGTTTGGAAAGGCTCACACAAGGTTGCCAAGTGAGAAAGGCACTGAAGAGGCTGGGGTGCGTGTGGGGAGAACAGGCAGGGGCTACGTAGGTGCCAGGTGATGGGGGCTTGGACCCCTAAGTCCTACTTCTTGCTGGCTAGGTCCTGACTTGGGGCTTTACCCTCCCTGAGGGGACCCTGACTTACTCCAGTGTGCTCCACACCAGCTCTGGCTGCCTACTGCAACACCCTCCCCACTTCTCATCCTCTGGTGTTAGGTCCCCAAACACTGCCTGCCCCTCAGAGCCAGCACCTGTGCCTTGTGGGAGCTCCCACCACATTTTAGATGACAGGCCGCTTGGGCTCAAAGCTACAAAGTCAGTAGTGAATGGCAGAGATGGGATTTGAACCGTGTTCTGTCTCTCTCCTCTACCATACTAGGTTGCTTAGCAGTTATAGGCAGGGATCTGTCATTCGATGGCTGTGTGACTTTGGGTTGGTCACGTTACCTTTCTCTGTCTCAGTGTCCTCTCTACAAAATGGGAGCAATCACAATAACTTGCTCTATGGGGTTAGTGAAGAGTGTATGGAATAAATGCCCATAAGGGGCCCAGCAGAGCACCAGGCACACAGTAGGTGCTCACATGAATATTGTCCCAGGAACTTAACATGCTCACTAGGGAAAGGTATTTCACTCTCTTGAATCAGGGGGAGGACAAAGGGAGCTCCGGGAGGGCTGGGAACAGAGGCGAAAGCAGAGAGAGCATATCAGGGCAGGTTCACAGCTAAACCATCCTGAGTTTCAAGCTCAGAGCAGGAGTCAAGAGCACCAGCTCAGAAGGGCTTTGAATGCCACCGAGGAGCCACCAAAGGTTCTGGAGTCAGAGAAGACACAGCCACTGCCCTAAACCCAGGGGTGGGATGCTTTCTCCTCCACAGGTGCCAACCCTGGCCTTGGAGGCCCTAGGAAGCCTGTACAAATGTGGGCACTGGCAACAGGGAGCACATTCTCAGAGAAGGCCTGAGTCCAGGTAGCCCTTCCTAGTTCCCAGAACCTCCCCTATGTAATTCTGTGGCTGATCATAAGGTGGCGATACTGCACCACAAAAGTCCTGCCTTTCTTCCCATCCCGTCTTTCAGCCCAAACAATACCTTCTAGGTGCCTCTAAAAGCTCTAGGAAGAATCCTTGCAACATCTCTGTGAGGTAGTCTATTCATATTTCCAACTTCAAGGTGAAAATGAGGACTCCAAGAAGTCCAATACTACCCTTAAGATCATCCAACCAGGATTTGAACCCTGATCTGTGTATCTCCCAGTCTGGCTACAGCAGCTACCTGTCCTAATAGGACGGGAGTTTGTGGTTCTCTCTCCTGCCCCCATCACTGGGAAGTGCTGCCTTTGTTGAGCTAAAAGATTAATCTGCCCTGCGTGTAGAATATTAGACAGAACAAGAAGGACTTTCATTTTGGCTTTCTCTCTCTTAAGTTTAGCTCACTTACATAGCTTTTGCACTGGGGGTGAGACGATGGGACAGTTTCCATCCCTAGGGAAGAGAGGAGCCGGGCTGAGATTAAGCACCTCCACTGTGCCAGACACTAAGCCAGGCATTCATTCCTACATGAACTTAGCACCCACTGTGTGCTGGTCACAGGAGACACAGTAATCCCAAGCTTTCGGCACAACAGCAGTAAATAAATATTTACATGTATTTATTTTAGATATAAAGATATATTTTAAAAGTATATTTGTTTTAAATGATCACTCAGCTTAATAAATATTTCTTGAATGAATGACCTACCTTGAGCCTTAGGCACCCGTGAGTCATGCAGGTAGGTAGTGAGTTTGGACCTCTAGGACAAATCTAAGCTAGAGATGGAGGCTCAGGCATTGCTGGCATTCAGGGGATGCCAGTGACGGAGTCAGAGAGACTGAGTAAACGATCAGCAAAGTGGGCCTGTTTGCCAGCCCACGGTGTGGGGGTATGAAGAAGGGCTTGTGAGAGAGGTAGGAGGCAAGAGGAACCAGACAAAAGCAGAAGTCCCTGGAAACCTTATCGGTTCCAAGGGTCAACAGAGTCGAATGCTGCCTGAAGTGCACAGCAAAGATTGTGAAATGCCACCAGATTTGGCCAGAGTGGGACTGTTGGTGACCGGCAGCCAGACGGCAGTGGGATGAGGAGGCTGGGGCAGTAGAGCTGAGGAGCGGCAGGGCCTGGCTGGAGGGGTATTGAGGTTTTTCTCTTAAAAGGAAGGGAACACTACATCGTTTGTGGGCTGCTGGGAAGGAGCAAGAAGACGGGAGGGTTGGCGCTCCAGAGGAGCGAGAGGAAAAGATGCACAAAAGCAGGAGGAAGCATTAGGGCGGGACCCAGAGCCCAAGAGGAGGGCCGGCCCAGGCCTCTTCCGTCTCTTCCCTATCAACGAGCGCTGGGGCAGGGCTGGAGGCGAATTCGGATAAATAGGAGCCCAGGGCCAGTGGGATCGCTAGCTGGATCTGGGGCACGCTGGCCATGACCAGGTAGTGGCAGCCTTTTCTCCGCACCGTCCAGCGCACAAAGATCACCTTTCCCAGGCTCCACGCCCGCAGCTCAGATAGTGCAGCCCACGCCCGGCCGCCGCTGATTGGCCCGCAGGAGTCATCTGACCGAGCTGGCCAATCAGAGGCGCTCTCTCAGGTATGCGGCCTCTAGTGTGGCCAGAGCGGAAGCCAGAGCTGCGGCGGGTAGGCGGTGCGGGCCACGTGCGTACAGTCGCTCTCTGCGGCGGATTCCCAGGCAGGTTCCCGGTCAGGTTCCAGAGACCCGACTGCTACGACCCTTGTGTCCTTTTGCTAAATCCTGCTCTCCTCTCTCGCCAGTTAATGCGACACATCCTGGGTGTGTCCATCCCAGTCCCTTCTGTCATGACTGGTCCAAAGTGGTGATTTGGAGGAAGACAGAACGAAGTTCGAGTAACTCGCTTATTATGTGACCTACGACAGGTGTTTAACATTGTTGAGCCTCAGGTTCCTCGTCTGTAAAATGGAATTACTAAATACCAACCATGGTGTTTTTGTGAGGATTGTAAAGCCAAGGCAGTGCCTGGCACAGGGTGAGCTCCCAAAGGACATTGGTTATATTTTTTATGATTGTTGACATTTCTACCCTTCAGGAACTCATAATTCTCATCTCACACCGCCTTGTGTTAAGGCTACTTTTTATTCCTATTGTCTTACTGGTATGTAAACTGCTTGCCAACAGGGATGTGCCCTTATTCTTTTTCAATATTCTAACTCCACAATCCCTTCCCTTAGTCTGGCAAGGGTAAATTTAAACTACAGAAACAGTAGTAGGACAGAGTATACAAAATCATGGGATTTATAACACGGAAAATCTCAGCAGTTAGGTGGGGATATTTATAATGCAACATTGGTGTACTGAAAAACATCTTAGAAGGCTGCTACTTACCTACCAGCTCTGTGAGCTCAGGCGGATCTTGACCACTCTCAGCCTCATGAGAACAATAATCATGACTATAACAATTACAGGACTTACAAGGTGCCAGGCACTATTTGAAGGTCATTAATGTTAGATAGGACCAGGGTCTGAAGGTCTGGGTGGTTCTTTCTACTTGCTAAACGTTAAAATGTAGCACAGCATTTCGCAGAAGCAGCTGTAACCAGATTGGCTTCACTGGAACCCAAACCAATAAGTATAGGCAACTGCAAAGAAGAAATCAAAATGTAATTCCAAATAGTGTATATAAGCAATGGCTAAGCCTCCCTTGGGAGAGCCGTGGATGTGAACCCCCTCTCCGTTACTTGCTGCAAGTGAATAAAACTGCCTAACGGCAACTGTCTCATTCTTGAATAGAACACCCCAAGCGGCAAACCCCTTGAGTTCAGTAACGTTAACTCTTAACAACCCCATTTTATAGAGAGGATACACAGGCCCAGAGGTTTTGTAACTTGCCTGAGTTCGCACAGCTCTTAAAGTGGCAGAGCTGGGGTATCAAACCAGGTCTGTGGGTCCGGGTCTGTGCTCATAACTTCACAGTGTGCTGCCTCTCAGACACCACACAGGCAGCTGGCACACAGAACTATGGAGAGGGCTAGCACTAACAGGACGAGGTCTTCTGCATCCAGGCACCAAAGGAGGCCAGTGTGGCTGAAGGGTGGAGAGGGAGGGGAACACGGTAGATGATGAGCCTGGACTTGCAGGCAGGACCACATCTTGCAAGGTGTTCTAGGCCACACTGAGGAGCTGTTGTTAGCACGGAGAAGTGTGTGACCGGGTGTTGTGAGGGTATTTCTGACCCCTCATTGCCATAGGCTTGGGCTGTAGAACGCAGCAGGAGCCAGTCTCTCACTATGGCTTAGCTTTAGTCCCTGCCCAGCCTGGAGATCCAAGGCCCCTCATAGCCCTAAGTCCCCTGGCTGCCCCAGGGCTCCCTCCCTGGGCAGAGCTGGAGATACCACCAATTTGAGCCCCCGCCCCCCACTCCTTTCTAGTCTCATCGTTTGCCTTAAGCTCATTAATGCAGCTAATTAGACAGACCTTCTAAAATCAATTCCATCCTCCCATTGGCTATCCTAGCCCTGCGCTTCCGGTTTTGATTTTGGATATGCCCTATTATTGAAGGCTTCTGCAAGTCTCCTTGGGCTTATTATCAGCTCTAGACACATCAACGGACTTTCCAAGCAAGGGGCCCAGGGTGTTTTTTGGGGTGAGGCAGGGCAGGGCTTTTGTTGACTATCAGCCCTGAGGTGGTCATCATCTCATTAGTCCTGTCTTACCACTGATTCCTCTGGAAACCCCCTGGGGGTGGGGGGTCTCCTGTATAGACTTCCTGGGATTTCTCATCATTGCTCCCACCCCCACCAAAGGCTTCAGGTCCCATCTCCTTTATGAGGATCCGTGAGGTACTCTCCCTCACCTGGTTCTTCCTCCATGTCTTCCAACCACATGTATGTTCAACTACTAACATGGGAGCCCCTGACATCCTTCAGGCTCTCCGAGCCTCACATGCCAGGACACCAGCAGCTGCCTTACTTCAAAGCATTCTTGCCAAAAAAACAATGTTAACCCAAATCTAATCAAGCCTCTGGCTTAATGTGCTGTTCGCAGGAAGCGCAGGGGCAGAGGAGCAGGTTCAATGTCACCATGAGTCAACATCGGCCAACGGCAGAACTTGGGGCCTTTTCAGGATAACCGGCTCAATCACTTCAAAAGTCAAAAGTCATGGGAAATGTGAGGTGAGGACATTATAAGATACTGAAGAGATACAAGGACCAACGTCATATATGATCCTTGATTGGATTATATAGTTCAGAAAAATCATCTACCAAAGACATTTTGAGGAAATTGATTTTCTTTTCTGGGAGGGAGGGGATTTGAATATGGAAAGAGCATTAGATATTAGAGAATTATTATTGGATGGTGCTGTGGTTATGTAGGAGATTGTCCTCATGTTTTGGAGAAGTTTGCTGTGTTTAGGTGAGAAGTATCAGAATGTCAGTAATTCACTTTGAAATGGTCCAGAAATGAATCTCTTTATCTGTGAAGCAAATATGGCAAAGTAGGGGCGGACGGGTGGCTCAATTGGTTAGAACGCGAGCGATTCCCACATGTGCGGTTTGATTCCTACATGGGCCAGTGAACTGCGCCCTCCGCAACTAGAATGAAGTCAATGAGCTGCCACTCAGCTCCTGGGTGGCCAGATGGCTCAGTTGGCTGGAGTGCGGGCTCTCAACCACAAGGTTGATGGTTGGACTTCCACAAGGGATGGTGGGCTGCGCCCCCTGTAACTAACAACGGCAACTGGGCCTGGAGCTGAGCTGCGCCCTCCACAACTAAGACCGAAAGGACAACAACTTGACTTGGATGGAGCTGAGGAGTCCTGGGAAAAACACACTACTGTTCCCCAATAAAAAAAAAAAGTCCTGGAAATACACACTGTTCCCCAATAAAGTTCCCCTTCTCCAATAAAATCTTAAAAAAAAAATATGGCAAAGTATTAGCATATATTGAATCTAGGTGGTATCGGTTATGTTAATATTTTTCTTTTTCTGTATGTTTGAAAAAGTCACAAAATATTAAAACAAAAAAACAAAAAACACCTGAATGTATTTCCCACTCCTGCCCCAGCTGTGTTCCTTCTGTCTGCCCATCTCCATGGTTGATGCCTCCATCTAGCCACCTCAGCTGGAAATCTGGACCCCACTTGGACACTTCATACTCCCTCATGCTTGCATCCAGTTTCCAGATCCTGTTCATTCTACCTTCTGAAACCCCTCTTGGTCCATCCTTTATCCCCATTTCCCTGGTCCAAGTCACAGCTGCCTCTTCCCTCATGGCTCCAGCATCCTCCTAAGTCTCTTTGCTTCCACTCTCGCCCTCCACATAGTTGCAGGGCCATGTTTCTCAGTGTTATATCTGGTCGTGGTACTCCCCATGCCAGCACAATTAAACCCCAATGCCTCAAAGCCCTTCATAGTCTGCTGCTGATGACTTCTGAAAAATTTCCTCTCTTCTTTTTAGCCACCTTCAACCACTTGGCTCCTTTATATCCTCTTTATATACTTTAAGAATATCTTCAAGACCTCCTGAGGGCTTGAGAATATTACAAATCTGCCGACAAAAATGTATAGACATCAAGTCCAGGTACCAGCCAAACTCATTGCCAGGGGCAGGCATGTGTCCTCATTTAGCTTGTCCTTATTTCTGCCCCCAAGCTGACTTCATGGCTTGCCTTTGCCCCCACCCCAACTGTGTTGGCCAGGTGAGCTGCCACGGGTCATTCCAGCCTCAAGAAGTCACCCGTAGGAGGTAGCCCTGCCCAACCTCCCCCCAGGACTGCACACTGTCCTGTGTATGTCCAGGGGTGGCTGGCACTGAGGGTTTGGAAATGTTGCCTGTGGTCAGGGGCTCTGTGCAGTGGCTTCTTTCCTGCCTCTGCCAGCCTGGGTCCCTAGGCCATGACTTCACATGTACCCTCTCCAGCACTTTATTCCTTGACCCTTCATCTGGCACCCTTTACCCCCCAGAACCCTGGAGGGGATCCAATCATGAGTGGAGGGTGCCCACCAGTTAGGCTCACCCCTGGGCTCGGGGCCCCAAGGTCACTCAGCTGTCCTCAGCTTCCTTGAGTCTACAGCCTCTCCCTTCCCTCTCACTTCCTACTTCTCCAAGAAAACAGAGGCACTGGGTGGGACCTCCATCAATTTCCTTCCTTTCCCACTTAAAACAGAGTTGAGGCCCCACCTTGCTTTTCCCTGCATGTCTCAAAAGATGAGGGGTTTCTCCTCTGTACCCAGGCCCATGACCCCGTGACTCCATTCACACTCCCTGCGCCTCCTTGACCTCAGTGACCTCTTGATCCTGTACCTTCAACCTTCCCCTCTCAACTGGCTTCTTCCCAACAACACTTGAAATTCATTCAAGAATTTATTAATTCAAGCCAAAAATATTTATCAAGCATCTACTCTGCACCAGGCCTCATTCTAGGCATTGGGAACATAGCAGTGAACAAGTCCTGACCCCCTTGGTATTTCCATTCTAGAAAGATGGGGTTAGGGACAAAAAAAACCCAGACAATCAAGACTGTGTGGCACTGGCATAAAGATAGGCCTATCAATCAATGAAATAGATCAAGAATTAAAAAATAAACCCATGTTTTTATGGTTAACTGATTTTTTTGACAAGGGTGCCAAGACCATTCAATGGGGAAAGACAGTCTTTTCAACAAATGGTCTGGAGACTGCTGATATCCACATGTAAAAGAATGAAGTTGGACCCTACCTCACACCATAAATTAACTCAAAATGGACCAAAGTCCTAAATATAAGAGCTAAACTGTACAACTCTTAGGAGAAACATAGGGGTGAGTTTTCATGACCAGGGGTCAGGCAATGGTTTCTTAGATATTTCCAAAAGCACAGCAACAAAAGAAAAAATAGATAAATTGGACTTTATTAAAATTAAAAACTTTCATATTTCAAAGGATACCATCAAGAAAGTGGAAAGACAACCTACAAAATGGGAGAAAATATTTGTAAATCTTATATCCAAAAAAGAACTTGTATCCAGAATACATGAAGAACCCTTATGATTCAACAACAACACAAGACAAATTGACCAATTTGTAAAATGGGCAAAGATTCTGAATTGACATTCCTCCCAAGAAGATATACAAATGGCCAATAAACACAAGAAAAGGCACTCAACATCATTATTCATTAGGGAAATGCAAATTAAAACCATAATGAGATACCGTTTCACACCCACTAGGATGGCTATACTCAAAAAGGCAGATAATAACAAGTGTTGGTGAGGATGTGGAGAAATTGGAACCCTCAAGCATTGTTGGTGGGAATATAAAATGGAATGGTACCAGTCCTCAAAGTCTCTCAAAAAGTTCAATATGGGGGACGGCGCGGTGGCTCAGGTGGTTGAAGCCCCGTGCTCCTAATGCTGAGGTTACCAGCTCAATTCCCACAACTGGTAACCGACTGCCTCAGTCAGGGGGGATCGCAACGCTCATAATACCAGCATGGGTCAGGGAGCTGTGTCCTACACAGCTAGACTGAGAAACAACCGGCTTGAACCCGAGTGGTGGGGGGGAGGGGGTGGCAGAAGAAGGGGGAAAAAAAAGTTCAATAAGGAGTTACCACATGACCCAGCAATTCCACTCCTACCGGTAGGTAAATGCCCACAAGAAATGAAAACGTGCTCTTATGTACATGAATGTTCGTAGCAACATTGTTTGTGATAGCCCCCAAATGGAAGCAACCCAAATATCCAATAACTGATGGACACCAACTGATAAAATGTGGTCAATCCATACAACGGAATATTATTCAGCCGTAGAAAGGAAGCAGTACCGATACATGCTGTAACACAGATGGATCTGGAAAACGTAATGCTGAATAAAAGAAGCCAGAGATAAAAGGCCACATATTGTACGATTCCATTTATATGACATGTCCAAAATCGGGAAATCTATAGAGTCAGAGAGTAGATTAGTGGTTGCCAGGGCCTATGGGGAGGAAGAGAACGGAGGTGTGACCACTAATGGACAGGGTTTCTCTTTAGGGTGATGAAAATGCTCTGGAATTAGATAGCGGTAATCGTGGCACAACTTTGTAAGTATATTAAAAACCACTGGCTCATACACTTTAAAAGAGTGAGTTTTATAATATATGGATTCTATCTCAGTAAAAAGAAAATAAAGAAATAAATAGGAAAAAAATCAGATAATTTCAGAGAATGGTAACTGCTATAAGCCACTTCAACAAGATGTGATAGAGGGATCTGGAGTCAAAGGGCGTTTTTCAAAGTGAAGGAGGAGCCGGGTGGGCCTGTCTGAAGAGGGACATTTGAACTGATTGACAGAACAAGCCCTCGGGAAAGCTGGGAGGTGAGCCTGCCAGGCAGAGGGAAGAGCAAACACAGGCCCTGAAATGGAATGATTTACACAAGACCAAGTCTGTTCTGCCTTTAGAAAAAGCCCTCCCTCCTTAGTCCCTCTTTGGCAAATGCTGTCTCCTGTTCTACATAGCCACACGTTTTTCAATCACAGTTTTTGCCTAAGGTCTTCACCTGGGGAATGTGAAGATCTTCCAGATTATTCTGAGCATGGCTAGAGTTAAGGGAACAGGTCCCAGAACTTTAACTTCCATATGAAATCCGTGGTCTGCCCTAGAAAGCTCCTCTTTCCAGGTCTCCTTTCAGATGGTTTCTGTCTCACAAGAGAAAAGCCACGTGTCACCAAATGAATCTCCCTGACAGGACACCTCAGGAGAGAGGGTGCTGGGAGAGCTTCCCAAGGACTTACCTCACCAGTCTCAGGGGAAGACTCTGGCATTGTCATTCTGTCCTAAATTAGAACTCTGCAGGGGAATGGTTGTCATGGGGACGCATGGTAACATGCTGGTTGTAACTGAGAAGTGGAGTCAGATATTTTCTGACTGACAGTCAGTTGGCTGAGGGATTTGATGATAGGGCATGGCTTTGCCATTTTAGACACATGGGGGACGTTTTCTGTAAATCAATAGAGCTGAATCTATAGCCCTGTAAGTTTTGATGAAGATGTATTTAAAAGTGCACATGCAGTATATCAAAAATTCTATTATTTGTAACATATGACTTAAAAACAAAATTAGATGCTCACTTTCTGGGTTGTGGGTTATATACATATTATCTCGAAATTCTTTAAAGGGGCACTTGATCAGAAAATTAGAAGTCCATCTACTTCATTAAGCCCTTACGCTAGAGTCTCATCTCTGCCTTTATCTTACCTGACTTCCTTTAGTATTTGTTGAGCGACTACTGGGTATAAATTCCATGCCACTCCACCCCTTTCCAGAGTGGGACCTTTCACAGTCTCCTTTCTCAGCTTTGGTTTTCATCTATAAAATAGGATAATATCCTCTCCTTGCAGGGAGACAATGAGTGGGTGAATGTAAAATGGTAACCCTTAGGCAGAAGGTGCAGCCACTCTCCTGGCCACAGGCTGCAGATCTCCCCCTTTCCATGATGCATTCCCCGCCCCCCCACACCCCCACAGCCCAGCGTTCTCTTATTTTCCCCTCCTCCCCTAGGAATCAATATGTTCAGAATGCTGGGTTGGAAGCTGAGAGTGAATCTAACAAAATCAGGCACCCAGAGAAGGCACAGGTTGGGGGTGGGGGAGGGAAGAATGATATGTTGGGTGGAGGAGCCCGGTGGCATCCTGAAGGACATGTCCGGTAGGCAGCTGCTCTGGGCAGTGCCTAGTGCCAGGCCCTGCCCACATTCACATATTAATCTGCACAATCACCCTATTTGTGAGGCTGAGGGAGGGCAAGGGACTGCCTGATAAGTGGCCTGACTGTGATTCGACCCCACATCTATCTGACTCTAGATTCAATAGGTTCTCTTACAATTTTCTGAAAGTGCTTCCTGGCACAGAGGCCTGTGTCTTTTCCAAACACCCCCAAATCCTGTTAGGGAGAGTTTAAGTTCTGCACAACCCATTTGGTCCATAGTCAAAACACAATTCTTCTGTCTGTATGAGAGGAGGGGAGGAGATAGATCGGTATTAGGAAATGTTTCCCCAGAACTTACTTTGAGCCTCAAGGTCCTGGGCTTGGTCACTGAAGGTCAGAGAAACATATGCCCTGAGTCTTGTAAGGGGTTCACCAACTGACTCGACCAGATTGGGAAGCCAACAGCAGGGGCTCATCCGGGAAAAATGACTGCCTACAGTCAACCCTGAATGACTACAGGGTTGGGATCAGGGAAAACTCCCAGGAGGAGGAGTCTTCTAACCTGGGCCCTGAAGGATGAGTAGTTTATAAGACAGTTAGGGGGAAAGGCAGAGGGACCATAATGAGCACAAGGCTGGATGGAATGTGGCCTATCCTGGGACAGTGAGTAGACTGCAAAGCCAGGAAGTGATGAGGGCAGAGATTAGTGGACACCACACAGAGGCTTTTCCAAAGAGAATGTATGAGAGAAAGAACACCTGAAGGTGGAACCTTGAGTCCTTGGGGCTGGGGCTTAGGCTGCAGGGTCAGGTCAGCAGACAGAAACATGGTATTTTGGGCAGGAAATAAACGTTGCTGGAGGGCCATATGGCTTCAGATGTGGCCATGCATTCCTTGCTTTTAAGTTGAAGCCTGATCTGGTTCTGGGGAAACCCCTGGGTGAGAGGGAGAGGAAGGAAACCGTTCTTGGGCCCATCAGAAGAGATGGTTGTGGTGTGCATCAGCATTTGGGATTAATTACCAAAGGCCTCCATGCCTCTCCCAAGACCTGGCTGTTTAGTTGGAAATGGAAGCTGCTCCTTGTCCAGTGGGGACAGAGAACTTGCACTGGGAGTTGGGCTCTGAGTAGGTGACACTTCCTCTTCAGAAAATAGGGATAACAATGGTGCCCATCTCAGCATTAAATCAGAGTGTGTCGTGGAGAGTAGCTGGCACAGAAAGAAGAAGCCACAACTGTTATTGGAACTAGACAAGCCTGGCCTATCCCACCGGCCAGGCGCTGGCCAGGGTTGTTTCCAGAGGTGGGATCTATCTCTTCTGGCACTTCTGGAGCAAGCTTTCTACTGCAGAGATGCAAGCCTGAACTTGCTCCTTAACTTTTCTTGGCTCCCTATTGCCTTCCAGATAAAGCCTAAATTGACCAAGTTAGGTCAAGCCTAACTGGAGCAACAAGGCCCTGCAGGGACAGGCCCCTGTGCCTTCCGCATCCTTGCTTGAGGCTCTTTCTGTATACACTCTGTGCCCCACCACTCCCCGCCACTATCCTCTGGCCACACTGAACTGTGGTCAGTTTCTCCAAAGCCTGGTATTTCTTTGGGCTCTTCTGCTAGAACCTCTACCTCATCCCCTCCTTTCCTGGCTATTTTTGCATGTCCCTCAGGACTCCTTCTGGATGCCACTCCGGTAAGCTTTCCCTGACTGCTCCTGAGGCCTCCTCAGCTCCCCTAGCACTTGTTTCTCTCTGTGCTCAGCTTTCTACCTATTACTTACCTGTCTTCCCACCCACAAGGCTGTGAGGGGGAGCTCAATAAGTATCTGCTGAATTCATGAATGAAAATGGGGTAGTTTTAAGAAAAAAGGGATCACTGTATGCTGGCCAAATGTCTCCACAGGTATCTATGTCAGCAGGGTAGGAATTCGCAGTAACCATAGTTTAAAGATGAGGAAACTGAGGCTAAGGTAATTTTACTTTGCCCAACACTCAAATTCCTGAGCTCCTGTAGGCAAGCCCCTGTGCTGGGCCTTCTCACCATGTTGGAAGGTGTGCTGGCTAAGAGCAATGGATATTAGGCCAATCACACCAGGTGACAGGGCTCTGAGACCTTATAGAAGGGCTTAATCTTTTGGACCTCAGTTCTTCATACGGCCCCTAAAATGTTAAAGGAAGTACTGCATGTCAAGTGCCCGGTCCACAGCACAGACTCAGCAAGTATTTATTGATTCTAATCTCTGTCTTAAGGACAGGAGGCCCAGAAAGGGTCTCCGAGCTGAGATGAGGAGGGCAGGACAGAGCCTTCTTTTCCCACTTCAGTAGTCATGTGAAAAGCACGTGGCCCTGTGGGTCCCCTCAGCCCAGTGCTGGCACGTGTAAGGTGCCTGACTAGGGCCTGCTAGATGGGGAGGCGCCAGAGGTGCTGCTGTGGTGGAGACCTCTGAAGCCAAGTTCTACTCCAAGAGGCAGGAAGGGCCCACTGAGGTCACCCCAGGGAAGTCCAAGAGGGTTCCCTTGAGACCTGTCATTACCTGTTCATCCCCAGCTGCCTGTCTCCCTGTAGGCTCTACTCCTCTTCCATGGGGGGTCAGCTCTGGGAGGAACCATTGTCCCAGCCCCTCTTCACACCTTAGCACCTTTATTTAACTGTCTTTTCCTGAGGCAAGCATCTCATCCTTTATTTCCCCGGCACCCAGCACACTGCCTGGAATGCAGGAAATAGTCTCTGAATGAAGCATTCATCGAGTGCTTAGTCTGTACAGGCCCTAGCACTTACCTTTACCTTACAGGATCCTCCCAGGCCTTGTGCATTGGAAGCTGCAGGTAAGGAAACTGAGACTTGGGGCTGTTAAGTGACTGGCTCAAGGCCGTACATATAGTAGCAGCTCCCAGGCCCTCAGGACAGTCTGTGGGAAAGTAAAGGGTTGAGAGGAATCTTGATGAGTTGGCAATTGGCAGGGGGTAATCCTCAGTCAGAAATGATTGGCTCAAATTATTAGGTGTGAAAAAGGAACCACTCAGAGTTTCCTCACTCAACTGCCTAGAAGAGGTTAGCGGGAGTCACTCCTTAGCAGAACAAAGGGCTGGTCCCTGTAGGGCGGGACCCTGGGGTGTAGACCCAGCTATTCTCTGGCTGGTCCTAGCACACGGAACACTGCCAACCTGACTTTGCTCCTGGGAACCTTCAATGTACCTCATTCTCTTCAACCTCAGGAGGGCTTCTGGGGGAATCAGTGACCCCCTCATCACTCAGGTTTCAGTGGGGCACCTTCCATCTGAGAAAACCTGCTTGCTGTCTTGGCAGGGCCTGCATCCCTGCATTTACAGTGTGCTAAGATCCTGTAGTGTGCTTTCACGGCTGGACCCAGAGCCACGGAGAGCAGGAGGCTAGAGGCATCCTGAGCTCCAAACCTACTGCCTACTGGGGCCGGTCTCTCCTCTCAGGGTTAAGGTCGGGAAAGTCTGAAGGATGGAGTGTAGGGAGCTCCGTGAGGATGCCATGGAGGGCAATGCCAAAAGTGGCCTTTCTCCCAGGTGGGCTCACGGTTAACAGATAGAAGGGCTGTGGGTAAACGCTCCACTGGGGCAATAATTATGTACATTTACTAAGCCCTGGGAGGGATGGTAGTCACGTGGCTCTCGAGGGCGGTGCTCAGCTTTTGAGATGGAGTTAACTTTAATCACTGAAGGCTTTCTGGAGGAGGTGGAATTTTCTGTGGCGATCCATCGTGGTTTTCTCTGAACAGCGAGGATGCACTTAGCACTCTAGGGACCAGCTAGCTGCCAAGGTGAGCTTTTTGCCGGGAAGCAAGCCTGGAGAAGAGAGGGTCGGAGCAGGTTGGGGGAAGGGCCTGGGCGAGGGCAACTGGAGTCGTGGGGTCAACCTGGGCTTGGGTTCCTCGACCTGCCCTAATGCAGTCTTGGATGACTGAACGCGCCATGGCCGTGCAAGGCCGGTGCTGCGGAGCCCTGGGGGCCTGGGTGCAGGCCTCGAGGTCCGAGGCACCGGAGAACAGAGAGCCCCAGGCCGGGGATTAGGCCAGCAGTCTTCGCGGGGCCAGCACGGCAGTCCGCCCTCACAGCGCAGTTCCGCCGGGGTCCCGATGCCCGGCCCGCAGGGGCGAGGCGCGCGCTCCTCGGGGAGCGAGGCTGTGGAGCAGGCGGCCTGCGCCGGGCGGCGGTGGCACGAGAGGGCCATCTGCCTGGGTGCTGAGAACTGCAGCGTCCGCGGTGCGAGGCGCGGCCCCTTCGGGCCCCGGGCCCGCGTCCCCTGCCCCGCGCGCACACACCGACCGACGCCCGCCTGCGCCCGCGGCCCGACTCCCGGTGCCAGGCCCAGACCCAGACTAGGCGCGGGAGGCGGTGCAGGGATTAGTGGACCCCTCCCCCAGCGTTCCCCTCGCCCCGCCCGAGGCAGCGAGGACCCCTGGGCCCGGGGGTGGTGAGGGAGCTTCGTCCCGGCAGTGCCCGGGCTGGGGACTCGGCCTCACTGGGCGGGGGCCGCACGGCGAGGTGCGGGCGCGCTGTCAGGCTGCTGTCCGGCTCGGGTGCGGGGGGTGGGCTCAGCGCGGGGGTCGCCCGGCCGCATACCCCCGCCGAGGCCACGGCTGGGCGGGCAGTGCCCAGGCGGGTAACCCGACCCGACCCGGCTCCCGGTAGCCGCTCACCCCGCAAGGCCGGGCAGGGGGGGGAGGGAGCAGAATGGGGGGAGGGGGAAGGGAAGGGGTGGTGGGTGAGGGGCTGTGGGGCCCGCAGGGCCGAGTGCCCGGCCTGTCTACGCTGCTCTAGGGCGGCTGCTTGCGGCGCCCGGGACGAGCCAGTCCCCTGCCTCGCGGGCGTCGGGCCTGCGGCAGGAGGGAGCCCTGGGGCTGCACAGGCTTGGCTCAGGGAGGCAGACCCGAGCTGCTGCCTCCATTTTGTTTCCTGCTCAGCTTGGTCTGTGGTGGTGATGGTGGTGTGGGTTTGGGGTGCGGCCGGGCAGGGGGTTCACCTGCGGTCGTGCCTGCTCGGGGCCTGAGGCCTCGAAGACCCCAGCCCGAGCCCCCAGGTGAGACCCGCGGTAGGAGGGGGGTTGTCTTGGCCTCGGGCCGAGCCGAGCGGGCTGAGGACAGGTGCCCAGTGGATGGGGAGCCCGGGCTGTAACCTAAGATGGAGGCCGGGACTGACGCGGGCCCGAGCAAGGCTGGCGGGGCGGTCGGACAGGCCTCAGCCGGGCCAGGTGCCGCTGGGGTTGGGGCTCAAGACAGGTAGGGTGCTGGAGTCGTGTGCAGTTCGGGGCCAGCCCTGCGCCCCGAGGTAGGTGAGGGGACCGGAGTGCCACCCACGACGCTCGCAGGCCCCGACTCTCCGGGGAGGCGCGCGAGGTCCCTAGGGAGCTCGCCTCAGGCCCCGCCCGGGCTGCCGGGCCGCCCGTAGGCCCGGGCCGCGAGCGGGTGCGCAGGGGGAGGGGAGGGGGCGGCAGCGGCGGCTCCGCTGATTGGGCGGCGCGCTCGCGAGCCTGACTTCACCCGCCCTGAACCCCGAAGAGTGAGGCGAGGGGGCGCGCGCGCGCGCGCGCGGTGGGGGCAGGGGTGCGCGCGCACTCCGGGCCAGCAGCACGCGGGCCGGCGCGAGGCGCTCGGTCGCACGCGCCGCCACGGGGGCGCGCGCGGTGGGGGTGTGAGGAGGAGGAGGAGGCGGCGGCGGACTAGGCCGGGGCAGGTCGCGCTCGCTGCCTTCTCCCCTGAAGAGAGACGCGGGGGGAGGGGGGTACGGCGAGCGGCTTCGCTCTCTCCCCACCCCTCCGCTCGCGCCCCAGTGTTATGAGGGTCACCCCCTCCCCCCAGCCGGCCCGGGAGGGGGCACGGGGCACGGTAACTAGTGCGGTGGGGTGGGCGGCGGGCAGGCGCGAGGAGGGAGGAGGCGGCCGGGCGGGGAAGATGGTGGTGGCCGTGAGGTGAGGGGCGCAGGGGAGGGCCGGGCGCAGCGCGGTGTTGGTGGCCCGCGGCGTTGCAGCCGCGGGCCCCCTCCCCCTCCATCACTACCAGTCGGGCTCAGGCCTAGCCCGCCGGCCGCCGCGAACTTCCTCCCGGCGCGGCCCGTGCCCCGCCGGCCTATCGTGCACACCTCGGCCTCTGCTTCCCCTCAGGTAGCCGGCTGGGGGATGCGGGGCCGGCTGCCCCCCCGCAGCAAACTTTGCTTGCTGCTGAATATTGATGAGTGTGATCGGCTCGGCCAGGAGGTGCTGCCGTGGCTGCGGGAAGGAGCGCGGCCCGGGCAGGCGGCGGCGGCGTCGGCAGCAGCCATGTTTGTCAAGCTGTAGCAGCTGCTCCTGCTGCTGCCCTGACTCGGCTTCACTGGCTGCCTCCGTTTCTCCCACTGCTGCGTCCTGGCCTCTGGGCCCTGCAGCCGTGGACCGAGCCGGCCTGCAGTTAGGAAGGCGAGCTTCGGGGTGCACCCGGTTCTGCCGACTGGCCTGCGGCCTGGGGACGGCCGCTGTAAAGGCTCTGGCGCCGGCTGGGCGCAGGGTGCAGCGCTATTGTGACCGCTGCGCTCGAGCGAGCCAGGAAGAGGGGTAACCTTTTTTGTGCAGCGTCCGGGATCCCCCCCTCCCCGACCCTCCGAACCTCACGGGGAAATCCGGCCGCTGGACCCCCAGCGGAGGTGGAGGAAGACAATTCCTGTTTGAGATTTGGGAATTTCTACTGCCAAAGGGATTTTAATTTTAGTTCAGCCCAACTGTCCACCAGTCTGCAGTGCAGGAAAAAGGAACGGGCTGTTTCCATGTGGCAAGATCTGCCCACCTCCGGGAAGATGGAGTTTGTGGAGCCTCTCCGAGGCCATTTTTCCATCCACGGCTGGGGAACTTTTCCGCCCATGGAAGTGCAGCAGAAAGGCATCGAGGCCACTAGGCCTTGAGAAATGGCTGCCATTTTGAAGATAAGAGTCAAATGGCCTATTAACTCAGATTAATTTCTGTCTTTTTGGATTCCAGGTTGATGCTGGCCCAGGATGGATCAGACCTGTGAACTACCTAGAAGAAATTGTCTGCTGCCCTTTTCCAATCCAGTGAATTTAGATGCCCCTGAAGACAAGGACAGCCCTTTCGGTAATGGTCAATCCGATTTTTCTGAGCCACTTAATGGGTGTACTATGCAGTTATCGACTGCCAGTGGAACATCCCAAAATGCTTATGGACAAGATTCTCCATCTTGTTACATTCCACTGCGGAAACTACAGGATTTGGCCTCCATGATCAATGTAGAGTATTTAAATGGGTCTGCTGATGGATCAGAATCCTTTCAAGACCCTGAAAAAAGTGATTCAAGAGCTCAGTCGCCAATTGTTTGCACTTCCTTGAGTCCTGGTGGTCCAACAGCACTTGCTATGAAACAGGAACCCTCTTGTAATAACTCCCCCGAACTCCAGGTAAAAGTAACAAAGACCATCAAGAATGGCTTTCTGCACTTTGAGAGTTTTACTTGTGTGGACGATGTAGATTCTGAAATGGACCCAGAACAGCCAGTCACAGAGGATGAGAGTATAGAGGAGATCTTTGAGGACACTCAGACCAATGCCACCTGCAATTATGAGCCTAAATCAGAGAATGGTGTAGACGTGGCCATGGGAAATGAACAAGACAGCACACCAGAGAGTAGACACGGTGCAGTCAAATCGCCATTCTTGCCATTAGCTCCTCAAACTGAAACACAGAAAAATAAGCAAAGAAATGAAGTGGACGGCAGCAATGAAAAAGCAGCCCTTCTCCCAGCCCCCTTTTCACTAGGAGATACAAACGTTACCATAGAAGAGCAATTAAACTCAATAAATTTATCTTTTCAGGATGATCCAGAGTCCAGTACCAGTACATTAGGAAACATGCTAGAATTACCTGGAACTTCATCATCATCTACTTCACAGGAATTGCCATTTGTAAGCAGTTTTTGGTACAACTTAAATATACACATAAATGTATATATACAGGCAACTTAAAAGGAAACATAACTAATTGGTTTTTGGTTTATCAGTTCACAGCTGAAAGCCTATTGCTAATGATAAGCTTTTTGGGGAACTTTTACTATGATTTTTAAATTTATCTCTATTGTGTGAGTTTGGTTCTTTTTAGATTTTCCCAATTAACTCTCCTTTGAGGACTGGCTAAGAGTTAAACTTTTAGGCGTTTTTGATTTAGTTCAGATTTAATTTTCCAAGATGGAGGTGTACATTATTCAGCTTTTTTTTTTTTTTTTTTTAAGTGAGTGTCGGCTTGCTGGTATCTTGAGTATAAGTGAACCAACTAATTACTTGGAGTCCTGTTTTTACATAAGGCATGCTTATTGTTTTGGGTGACTCTTGCTGCAGGTTGAAGTCCAATTTGGGCAAAAATTGGAAGTGACTAAGATGAGACATCAGTCCAAATTTAAATTAGACTAATTTTTCTGAGCTACCTGTTGTGAAGGTACAGTATCGTATGCTTTAGATAACTGCCACCATCAGTAGGCTCTTGAACTTTTCCTAGATTTTAATTTTGAGGTATATATGTGTGTATATATGTATATCTAGATGTATATACATATATCGTATGTGTGTACATGTGTAGAAATGGAAAAAAAATAATTTGAGTTATTCAGTAGTGCTGTGTAATAGAGGGTGTTTAAAGTGATAAAATTCTTTTTTATGTGATCTTAGGCAGAAATTCTCGACTGTCTCTAGTTACCTAAGTGATTAGTTGACTTCCTTTAGCCTCAGTTTCATCACCTTTAAAATCTGAAACTGTTTGATTGTTAAAAACGTTCCTTTCAGCTTTAAATATTTGGTTCTGATTTTGTTTCTGCCCAGATACCCTGTCATGGTCACCTGTAATGTCACCAAAGAGGATTCCTCCCATCCCTACCCCCACCAAATGCCTCTGAAATACTATGTAAAGATTTAACCAGACAGAATTTTAGCATGTGTGGTGATTGTTTTGTGGCATTAAATAGTCACTTTACCATATAGCCCTGCTATTCTTTAAAGTTACAAAAGGAGAATGGGGGTGTGTCGCTTTTGTTTCTATTGATTCGTATCTTAAATATGCTGTAATATTTTTTGGTTTCTTAGCTTAGCGGTTGTAGATTTAAACATTTTGTTTTGGTAGTTACCTTGAGTCTGTATTGTGCTAGATATTTTTTAGGGTGAATAGGCCATATTGGCAACCTATTGGCAGCTCAGACGAATCCATGTTCTTGCTTTCACGTTGAAATTGATTTTATGCACACATACATAGTTTTGCCTTTGTATTTACATGAAAACGTAGCTCTAACAGTGGAGATAGATGTTTCTTTTTTATTGTATTTTTTTTTTTTAAGGAGGGCGCAGCTCATAGTGGTTTTCTACACGGGGACCGAATCGGCACCTTGGTGCTGTCAGCACCAGGCTCTAACCAACTGAGCTAACCGGCCACCCCTAGATGTTTCTTTAGAAGCATACAAGTAGAGGTAGAAATCTGTTTGATTTTCATCAAAGAGATATCGGTGGAGTATTGGTTTTGTTAAAAACAATTGAAAATATTGGAGCCTATTGACAGTATGTTATGTATTTAAAATGAGAGTTAGCAAACTTGTATAAGTGTAGAAACATTTTTTTCAGACAGAAAATCTAAATTGTTAAAAGACTATGGGTTTGAAGAAACAAGTATCTTTAATTTATTCTTTTAGGCCTTCGGGTCAAAGTTGAACTATTGCTTTGATTTTTGCCTTTGATATTTTTTATCTGAAGATTTAAGAACATGAAGTCAATCTCAGAATGCAAATTTAGCTGAATAGTATAGCTTGGGGAAGCTATCTAAAATCGTATATAGCCACACACTATTGACGTATTCAGACTATTTAGTTGATTCATTGAAGCAGCAGGTATAGCACACTCACTCTGTATTAGGTCCTGTGCTCAGAGCTGGACATTTTGCAAAATCTCTAGCAAATGCTGTTTTTCTCCTAGTCTGTAATATTGTGATAGAATAAAGATTCTCTTGGCGAGAGTAAGAGTAGTTATTAGGGTTGTAAACCTCATGTCTGGAATTAGAGAAAGACACATAATTCAAGATCATATTGTCTGTTGTTTTGTATATCTAGCTATAAGCACACTGTTTGCCTCCTGTCATGAATGAGCAGTTTACCCTCATGTGCACTTCAGTTATTTTGTTTGTATACAGTGATGTCATTATTTGATTGTCATTATACTTAATAATTCTGACCTGTTGCTTTTATATTTAATGGGGTTGATACCTTCTCATTTCTGCCAGTGTACATATAGTGCACAGTACTTTGTGTGCTGGATAAAATCTTGAAGGAAGGTTGGTCCCCAGAGCTCCAAGTTTAAACAGGCGACACCGTAGTTTATTAAGTGCTTTGCTCTGTGTCGTCTCTGGGTCTCTTCATAGCCTTTTAGTACAAAGAGATGTCATAGAAGACATAGGTCAACCTTCAAGGCACTTGAGATTATTGGAGACAAGACTGAAAGCCTTGAAATAATGGAATTATGTGAGTACTCTTGGCATTCTTGAGTGACTTCTGAAGGTCTCTGACACTTTCCTGGGCCTGAAGTAACTCCTGGTTTTCTCACGAGGCTGATTTGCTGTAGTTGTTTGTTTTCTACCTCACTTAGTTTAGTTATTTTATGGAGAATTTATACTTGAGCAGAGACAGCAGTAGAAAAAGGGGTAAATCCATCAAGATTATTTCAAAGGGGGAAATTGACAGCCCTTTGGGGATGGCCTGGATTGCAGGAAAAATGGAGCCTGGCTTTGAAGAATGAAGGAGAGAGAGAAGTGTAGATGATGTCTAAGGCTTGTCACGTTGGTGACTGAGCCAAAAAATTCCTTAGGGGTTCTCTCCTCATCATCCCAGCAATTCTCTACTCCCTCCTTTCCTCTCGGACGAAAATTGATCCTATCTCCACAACCTCTCAGGTTGTGCTATCCAACTTCCTTCTTGCGGGAGGACCTTGTTTTATTCATTACACTTTCCCTCTGGGATGTTTATTCTCTACCTCTCTACTGCATCACATTTTCTGCCTAAAAACAAGATGACATCCTCCTATTCTAAAGGAACCTTCTTCTATCTTGTAACCCTCCAATTGTCTTTCCCCTTTACTGGTGAATTTCTTTTTTCTTTTTTTAAGTTTGTGTTGGGAAACTGTGTTTCTCCAGGGCCCATCAGCTTCAAGTAATTGTCCTTCAATCCAGTTGTGGAGGGTGCAGCTCAGCTCCAAGTCCAGTTCCTGTTTTCAATCTTTACTTGCAGGGGGCGCAGCCCATCAACCCGTGAGGGAATTGAACCGGCAACCTTGTTGAGAGCTCGCAGGCAGCAACTGAGCCATCTGGCCACCCCTACTGCTGAATTTCTTGAAAGAATTGTCTGCTTCATGTACCTCTGCTTAAAGCTCTCTGGATTGGCTTCTATGTCCTCCACTCTACTGAAGCTGTTCTTTCATAAGTCACAAATGACACTTCCATACTTACCCTACTAGATTTGCAGCATTTTCACCACTACTCCTTTAAATAGTTCTTTTTTTTTTAAATTAAAGTTTATTGGGGTGACAATTGTTAGTAAAATTACATAGATTTCAGGTGTACAATTCTGTAATACATTATCTATATCTCACATTGTGTGTTCACCACCCAGAGTCAGTTCTCTTTCGACACCATATATTAGACCCCATTTACCCTCTTCTAGAGCTTCCCTCCCCCCTTACTCTCTGGTACCCCTAAACTATTATCTATGTCTATGAGTTTTTGTTTCTTCATTTGTTTGTCTTGTTCTTTTGTTGTTTTCAGTTTTATATACTATATATCAGTGAAATCATATGGTTCTCTATTTTTTCTGTCTGACTTACAGCATTATCGTCTCAAGATCCATCCATGTTGTCACAAGTGGTACTATTTCATCTTACCGCCGAATAGTATTCCATTGTGTATATATACCACAACTTCTTTATCCTTTCATCTTTCGGAGGACATTTTCGTTGTTTCCATGTCTTGACCACCGTAAATAAAGCTGCGATGAACATTGGAGCACACGTGTTTTTTGACTGCTTCCTCTCTTTTCTTCCTTTCCTCTTTCCTTAATTGTCTGCAGTCTCATCCACTTTCATTGATTCATTGTGCGCTACTCTGCTGTGTGGAAACTCTCGACTTGATTTCTGAGCATCAGACCAAGAAATTCTAATTGCCAACCAAGCTTCTCTTTTATTGCCAAACATGCATTTCCTTCTGTGTTAATGATGGCATCATCCTCCTGTTCATTTCAAGGCAGGAAACGTTGGAGTCACTTATTCATTTGCATGATCAAAGCACATAGAATGCCTGCCTCCTCCATGCTAGGCACTGCTCGTATAAAAGCAAGTCTGTGTTCTTAAGGAACTTGACTGTGTGGGGAAGACAAGTGTCAACAATGACAATACAGAATACTAAGTGGTCCGGTATATGTTATCGATTCAGTACTGTAGGAGTGTGGAGGAGGCATGCCTGGAGTACTCAGGGCGAACTTCGCAGAGGGGTTGTATATAATTTGAGAAGAGACATGCTGTATGTAACAGGGAATAGCATATACAAGTTTCAAGAAATCCTTTGATGGGAATCTGGGAAGAGTGGGGTTGTCAGGAGATAAAGATAGGCCTTGTATGCCATGCTATAGAGTTGACTTTTTATGTTGCTTCTAAATAATGCATATCCTTTCAGTCTTTTCATTCCCATTCTACTATGAGGTCTTTATCACTGATCTTCATACAATTTTTCTCTCCAGTCTATCTTATACAAAGTTACTTTTGACCTTGAAAATGAGGAATACTAGGTCTCTGATTTATCTTTAATGCCTTATTCCTCTCCTCATTTGCCTACCAAATAAAGCCCAAATTCAATGTCCTTCGATAGATAGGACCCCTGTCCTGACCTTTCCAAATCATATACCCAGGTCATCCTGGATTGTTAGTGGTGCCTTGCTTCATATTGTCCCCTGGCTCAGGCCTTCATCTTCCTGGTCTGATTTCATCTTTGCATCTTAACAATGTGTAGCATGGTGCCTTCTTTGTATTAGACACTCGTATTTATTGAGTAAAAGAATGAATGGTGCTATTACAGAGATGAGGGGGCTAAATTTTAGATTAGGAAGATGATGGATGGAATCTCAGCTCTCATCTTCAATGTACCAAATTTCAAAACTTAAGAGGTGTTTTGCCTTCATCTCCTTATGCACTCAATTTCTAAGGCCTTTGAGCTCCCTAATATCTCAAGCATTAATTTTTCTCTCGCTTCTCACTTTCAGTCTCCTACCTAAGTATATTAAATCGTAATGATTTTATGTTGGACCCATCTCAGTGTATACTGTGCTACCTGTTTAGTTGGAGAAGTTCCTTTAATCTCTCTGAGGCCCAGTTCCTTATTTCTAAATAAGGGCTGATACCTAACAGTATTGCTTGAGAGGGTGCAAAAGATAATTTATTTGAAGCATCTAGTTCTGAAGGAGGAGCTCATTAAGTGATGCCTATTATATGCCAAGAGCCAAATGCAATTTGAAAGAGCTGTGAATTTTGAGAAACATCTTTGCATTTTTTATTTTGTCTCTATTCAGAAACTCTTTTCTTGCTAATTGGTAAGGACATTAAACTGTTGACAGTTTATTTTTGTTTAATAATTGGGAATTTGATCCATTTTTGTTTGATAATCAGGAGTATTTAATTTGTGCAGTAGGATCAGTATCTTTCTGTACCCTAACTATTAAGTGGTGTAACTTTATTACGTTGTTGCTTTTTGTTGCTTGTGTTTTGTTAGGGGTATAAATGTTTCATTTCCACCTTCTGGGAAGCCCATTGAAAGGAGACCTGCCTCTTTTCTGGTTGTGGGTTTGATTTTCAATTAACAGTTGTTCCTGAAACTTTTCAAATGATCTCAAATGCAGCCTTTTGAAGAAATTGTTATGAATCTTTTTAGTTAGAAAAGTAATTAATATTCGTGGTTAAAAAAAGTCGAATTAAAAAATAGAATATAAAAGTCTTTTTATTTCTGTCACCCCTCATATACTCCCTCATTTGCACTGTTGATATTCTATTAGAATTTTCTTTGTAAATCTTTTGGTAGCACAAGTGGCCTAATAGATGTATCATTCGATATCTTGGTTAATATGTTAAGGACATCTTGTTATATGAGCATACATACATCTGCATTCTTTTTTTTCTTTTTATTGAAATTTTTATTGGGGTAAATACAGATCCACACACAGTTTTAAGAATCCGGAGAAATCCCTTGTGTATTTTGCCTCGTTTTGCAATGGTAATGTTTTGCAAAAACATTTAATATCACAGCTAGGATATTGATTTGACGTTGCTATAATACACCAATCTTATTCAGGTTTCCCCTTAATAAATTAAAACAGATATTAGTGTTTGTTCCTGTATTAGTTGAAATTTCTTTATTAAGGCTTCTAAAGTTCTTTCCACATCTCCAGTGACCTTATGTAAAATGCCATAATATTCTGTTAAAGATTGCTGGAAGGATAAAATCCATTTTGGATTAAATTAAAAATAATTACTGGTTATATGATATCCCCTAATATACTAGGAAGAGTCTGAAGATAGTCTTTCTTTGTAAATTATGAGAGTATATTCCCCTTGTCATTTCTAATTTCCCTTTTTAAAAAATTTGTATTGGGGAACAGTGTGATTTTTTTTTTTTTTTTTCCAGGACCTATCAGCTCCAAGTCAAGTCACTGTTTTCGCTCTAGTTGTGGAGGGCGCAGCTCACTGGCCCGTGTGGGAATTGAACCGGCGACCTTGGTGTTAAGAGCACTGCACTCTCACCAAGTGAGCCAGTGGCCGCCCCATCTAATTTCTCTTGATATTGTAATTGGAACCGTTGAAATCGCTGGTGAAAGTAGGTGATGTACGGGTTATATCTGTACCCAGTAAAAATAACAGACATTGATGTCATGTAATTGTCATTGGAAGTTTACATTCAAAGTCATATCTTTAACATTGTAGTTGGTTCAACTGACAATGTATTGAATCTATTTTTATAATTAGCATATCAAGGAATAACACTTCACCATGCCATGATCTGTAAAGAATTGCAGAGCAGTTGGAGAGAAGTAATAAAGTTCTACATTTAAAGTGCTTTTCTTTTTAACATAGTAGAGCTTTGTGGCAGAAGTGTTATATAGTAGTGCAGGTAATTAAACCACTGAAATTAGTTCTTTGGTGGAGTAGACTAGAGTTATAAATAAAGTCTTGAGAGGTACCTTACTAATTTCATAGTAATGTGTGTGGAACTCTTTCCTAAGGATAAACTGTTGATAGTGGAATTACCAGGGCAATGGGTTAAATGTTTTGTGTCTGTTGATGTACCTGCTTCTTTTCTGTATGGCTTTCCAAAGGGACTGTACCATTTTGCACAGATCTAAGTAGTGTATGAGTCTAGCATTTGCCACACTTGGATAACAAAGCCAATTTTTATAGCATTGATGTTTGTTCTTTATAAAATAGGTATATAATTCTACCACAGGTTAATTTAATTAATGCAGCTTGATTATCAAAAATGATTTCTGTTAGTTTACTGTTTATATTTTTCCTATGACCTTTGTGTCTGTATCCTTTGCTGACTTATCTGTTTGGATTTTAATGTTTTATAGCTGTTATCCTTTTATCTCGTTGGGTATAAATATTTCTTCTCAGTCTGTTTTTCATTTTAGTTAATGATTTTCTGTAGTTGTACAGCTGAAGTTTCATTTTCAGTATAGCCAGATCTGTGGTTTGGAGTGATTCTTTTTAATTGATTCATAGCTTATTATGCTTCTATATATTTGATACAGAATTTTATAGACTTGTAAAAATTTGAAGAAATATCTGCTTATTGATTTAATAGGGATTTTATTGATTTAACAGTCTTATTGATTTAATAGGGATTTTATTTTAATATCTAGTACTATGCTGGTGATAATTTTTATAGTGCCTTTAATATCCTTGTTGAAAACAAATTCTTAGAGCTGTGGAAGGAATGTTTTCCTCTGTATCAGTTATCTATTCTGCCTAACACATTACATTCAAATTCAGCAGCCTAAAACAAACCTTGTCAGAGGATTAGGAATCAGGGAGTGGCATAGCTGGGTGGTTCTGGCTCAGAGTCTCATGAGACTGCAATTGAGATGGCGCTAGAACTGCAGTCATCTGAAGGCTGTAAGATCCCTGTCCAAGATGGCTCACTCATGGCTGCTGGCTATAGGAAGCCTCAGTTCCTTGCCATGTGAGCCTTTCCATAGGGCTGCTCATTTTGTCCCTCACTTCCCCCAGAGTGAATGAACCAAGAGAGGAGGACGGACCAAGCAGGAACATCCAAGGGGACACCGTTTGGGAAGGGACTACACGAGGGCCTGAATACCATGAGGTGGGAACCATTGGGGGCCACCCAGGAGGCTGGTTACCACATCCACACAACAAGAAATGAATAGTTGAATTAAAGGCGAATTAGCTTAAGTAAACAAGTGTCTACTGTAATGCACCACTTTTCACTTTAAAGCTGTACTAATGGACTTTGTTTTTTCAAATTTAATTTTTTTTTTTTTTAAAGATTTTATTGGGAAAGGGGAACAGGACTTTATTGGGGAACAGTGTGTACTTCCAGGCCTTTTTTTTCCATGTCAAGTTGTTGTCCTTTCAATCTTAGTTGTGGAGGGTGCCGTTCAGCTTCAAGTTGTTGTCCTTTCAGTCTTAGTTGTGGAGGGCGCAGCTCAGCTCCAGGTCCAGTTGCCATTTTTCTAGTTGCAGGAGGCACAGCCCACCATCCCTTGTGGGAGTCGAACCGGCAACCTTGTGATTGAGAGCCCACTTGCCCATGTGGGAATCGAACTGGCAGCCTTCAGAGTCAGGAGCGTGGAGCTCTAACCGCCTGAGCCACTGGGCCGGCCCCCATCTGACATTTTTAATTCAAATATTCTTTTGCTGAAAGTGAAGACACACATGAGCAATTTTGAATGTATGCAAATACAACTGTAGGATAAATCTCCAGAAGTGGAATTGTGGGTCAAAGTTAAATATGTTTATAATTTTGAAAGATACTGCCAAATTCCCCATTAAAAAAATGTATATATTTACACTCCCAATCAGCAGTATATTGAATGTGGCGATTTCAATGGGGATTCTTTATTTAATTTTTATTTTTAATTGTGGTAAAATACATATAGCATAAACTTTACCATCCTACTCAATTTTAAGTGTGCAGTTCAATAATTTTAAGTATATTCACATTTTTGTGCAACCATTCTCCAGAATGCTTTCCATCTTGAAAAACTGAAACTATCCGTTAAATAACTTCCCACCCTCCAGCCCCACCTCCTGGCAATCACCATTCTACTTTCTGCCCCTGAATTTCACTGCGCTAGATATCTCATGTAAGTGGAATCATATAGTATTTATCTTTTTGTGACTGGCTTATCTCACTTAGTAAAATGTATTCAGAGTTCACTTATGTTGTAGCATGTCAGAATTTTCCTTTTTAAAGATAACCTATTGTATGTAACACCACATTTTCTTTGCTCATCAGTCAGTGGACACCTTTTGTCTATTGTGAATAATGCTGATATGAACATGAGTGTACAGATGAATCTTTTGGGATTCAGTGGGGATTCTTTTTTTCTTTTTCTTTTTTCTTCCTTTTTTTTTTTTTTTTTTTTTTTTTTTTTAAGGGCGCAGCTCACAGTGGCCTATGCGGGGATTGAACCGTTAACCTTGGTGCTACCAGCACCATGCTCTAACCAACTGAACTAACCAACCATCCCCCAGTGGGGTTTCTAAATGAAGGTACTTCTTCTAGCTGAGGGGGAAAGGAATAATAAACTTTTATTTGGTACCCAAATTACCCAGAGTTTAGATATTTCGTACTTTTTCTCTTTTTAAAATAAGTTTTCTAAGGTATTTTTTGTTTTAAAAGCATGGACTTTTAAAAATTAAATCAACATCTTACATTTACATCATTTTACATAAGAATTTTTTTCAGTATTTCAACTTCAAATATATATTACTTATATAATTATAAATTTAAAAAGCATAGAAGCTGCCATTTTTTTTTTTTTTTTTTTTTAAAGATTTTATTGGGGAAGGGGAACAGGACTTTATTGGGGAACAGTGTGCACTTTCAGGACTCCCTTCCAAGTCAAGTTGTTGTCCTTTCAACCCTAGCTGTGGAGGGTACAGCCCAGCTCCAGGTCCAGTCGCCGCTGCCAATTGCAGGGGGCACAGCCCACCATCCCTTGCAGGACTCCAGGAATTGAACTGGCAACCTTGTGGTTGAGAGCCCACTGGCCCATGTGGGAATCGAACCGGCAGCCTTCGGAGTTAGGAGCACAGAGCTCCAACCTCCTGAGCCACCGGGCCGGCCCCTAGAAGCTGCCATTTTAAAAATTATTGAAAAATTCACCCTCTCAAGGGGGACAACTCAGTGGCTTTAGTATATTTACAGAGTTGAACAAACAAAACCACTAACTACAGAACATTTCTTTACCCAAAAAGAAACCCTGTAGCAGCAGTCATTCCTTATTCTCCCCTCCCCTAGCCCCTGACAACCACTAATTTACTTTCTGTCTGTGGATTTACCTATTCTGGGTATTTCATATAAATGGAATCTTAATCTGTGGCCTTTGGCCTTTTGTGTCTGACTTCTTTCATTTAGCTTAACGTTTTTAGGTTTATCCATGTTGTAGTACGTATAAGTACTTAATTCCATTATATTGCCAAATAATACCACATTTTGTTTATCCGTTGATTAGTTGATGGACATATTGTTTCCACTTTTTTGGCTGTTAATGAGGAATGCTCTTAATGAACATTTATGAACAGGATTTTTTGTGTGAATATATATTTTCAGTTCTCTTGAGTATATTCCTAGGAGTGGTATTACTGGGTCATGTGGTGACTGTTGAACGTTTTGAGGAACTGCCACACTTTTGATCAGTGGCTGCACCATTTTACAATCCCATTAGCGATGTATGAAGTTTCTAATTTCTTCATATTCTTGCCAACACTTGTTATTATTTGTTTAATTTTAGCCATCCTATTGAGTGTTAAGTGTTACTGTATCTCATTGTGGTTTTGATTTACATTTCCCTGATGACTAATGATGTCAAGCATCCTTTTATGTGCTTATTGACTATTTGTACGGCTTCTTTGGAGAGTCTGCAAATCCTTTGCCTATTTTCTTTCTTTTTTTAAAGGAGGGCGCAGCTTACAGTGTCCCATGCGGGGAATGAACCGGCAACCTTGGCGTTATCAGCTCCACGCTCTAACCAGCTGAGCGAACCGGCCACCACTGCCCGTTTTTTAAATATTGGTTTACTTTTTATTGTTGAGTTGTAGTAGTAGTTCCTTATATATTCTGGATATATATTAGCTATGATTTGCAAATATTTTCTCCCCTTCTGTGGGCTTTTTCATTTTCTTGGTGGTATCCTTGAAGCATAAAGGTTTTTAATTTTGATGTTGAGTTTATTTTTTCTTTGCTTATGCTTTTGGTGTTACATCCAAGAAACCATTGCCTAATCCAAGATCAGGAAGATTTACTTCTATGTTTTCTCCTAAAAGTAATGTCTCTAGCTCTTACGTTTTGGTTTTTGATTGTTTTGAATTTTTGTATATGACGTGAAGTCGGGGCCCAGCTTCTTTTGTATGTAGGTGTCCAGTTGTCCCAACATAATTTGTTGAAAAAGACTATTCTTTCCCTATTGAATGATGTTGGCCTCCTTGTTGAAAATACAGCAGTTCCTCCTTATCCTCAGAGGATACATTCCAAGACCCCCAGTGAATCCCTGAATCCATGGATAGTATCAGACCCTGTGTACACTATACATACGCATACATACCTGTGATAAAGTTTATTTTGTAAATTAGGCATAGTAAGAGATTAACAACAATAATAATAAATAGAACAATTATAACAAGGTACTGTAATAAAAGTTATATGAATGTGTTCTCTCTCTCATAACCAATCTGATAACCTAGATGGCTACTAAGTGATTAACAGGTAGGTAGTGTATACAGCACGCATATGCTGGACAAAGAGATGATTCATGTCCTGGGATGGCTGGAACAGGATGGCTTAAGATTTCACACACTACTCTGAACGGCATGCAATTTAAAACTTCTGAATTATTTATTTCTGGAATTTTCCATTTAATATTTTTGAACTGTGGTTGACTGCAGGTACCTGAAACTGAAGAAAAGTGAAACCGTGAATAAGGGGGGGACTACTGTATTTAAGGATTTATTTCTGGAGTCTCAAATCTACTCTTCCGTTGATTTATATGTCTATTTATTTTAATTTTTTAAAAGATTTTATTGGGGAAGGGGAACAGGACTTTATTGGGGAACAGTGTGTACTTCCAGGACTGTTTTTCCAAGTCAAGTTGTTGTCCTTTCAATCTTAGTTGTGGAGGGTGCCGTTCAGCTTCAAGTTGTCCTTTCAGTCTTAGTTGTGGAGGGCGCAGCTCAGCTCCAGGTCCAGTTGCCGTTGCTAATTGCGGGGGACGCAGCCCACCATCCCTTGTGGGACTCGAGGAGTTGAACCGGCAGCCTTGTGGTTGAGAGCCCACTGGCCCATGTGGGAATCGAACTGGCAGCCCTAGGATTTAGGAGCACAGAGCTCTCTCCAACTGCCTGAGCCACCGGGCCGGCCCAGTGCCATACATTTTTGATTGTAGTTTTGTAGTAAGTTTAGAAATCAGGAAGTGTGAGTCCTCTAACTTTGTTTATCATTTTTAAGATTGTTTTGGATATTTTAGGTCTGTTGCATTTTCATACAGATTTTAGGATCAGTTTGTCAATTTCTACAAAAAAGGATATGGAGATCGTGTTGAGTCTGTAGATCACTTTGGGGCTTGTCATCTTATTGTCTCCAATCCAGGAACATGGGATACCTTCCCATTTATTGAGGTCTTTTTTAATATCTCTCAGTGGTGTTTCGTAATTTTCAGTGTATCAGTCTTGTGCTCCTTTTCAAACATTTATTCCTAAATATTTTATTTTTTGATGCTATTGCAAATAGAATTGTTAATTTTGTTTTGGATGGTTCTTTGTTAGTGTATAGAAATACAATATGTTTTTGTATATTGATCTTGTATCTTACAATCTTGCTGAATTCCTTTATTTTAATAAATTTTGAAAAATTTTGTAGGATTTTTTTATATATAATGTCACCTGCAAATATAGTTTTACTTTTTCCTTTGTAATCCTAGTACTTTTTGTTTCTTGATTAATTTCATGACTAGAATCCCCAGTATGATGTTGAATAGAAACGGTTAGAGTGGACATCCTTGTCTTACTGCTGATCTTGGGGGAATGCATCCAGTTGTTCATTAAGTATGATTTTGTCTGAGTGTTTCAGATTGAGGAAGGTACTTTGTATTCTTAGTTTGTTGAATTTTTTTTTAAACAAACAAACTTTTTAAAACAAAAATGTGTATGTCATGATTGTGTAGTTTGATGAATTTTCACATACACACTTTAAGTACCATTTTTAGTGTCGGCAGCTCTGTCAAGTAATCTCTTAGAAGTTATGAGGTGCGTCTGACAGTGGATTCCACACATCCAGTGAGGATGCTGAGGACGGGCTGGAGCCTGGCTGGGCCACACTGTAGGATGGATCACTGCAGGATGGGCCACTGCAGGATGGGCCGCACTGCAGGATGGGCCACACTGCAGGATGGGCCACACTGCAGGATGGGCCACTGCAGGATGGGCCACTGAAGGGTCTCTAAAGTTCAGAACGAACCAAGAGGGTTTTAGAAGGGGCTTGTTGAATGTTTTTTATCATGAATAGGTGTTAGGTTTTGTCAAACGTCTTTTCATCTATTTAGATGATCATGTTTTCCCCTCTTCATTCCGTTATTTAATATTTTTCTTTTTTCTCCCCTTCTTCTGCCCTCCCTCCCGACTCCAGTTCAAGCCGTTGTTTCTCAGTTTAGTTGTGTAGGACACAGTTCCCTGGCCCATGATGGTATTATGAGCTTTGCCCCCCTCTTCTATTCCCCTCCTCCCCCTGCCCCCCTGTGGCCTCTTACCCTCCTCCCCTCCTGAGTCACAGGGCCAGCCCTCTTCATTATTTTAATATGATCTATTACATTGACTGATTTGTTTTTTGGGGGGGTTATTTTGAACCAGCCTTGCATTGCTAAGATAAATTCACTTGTTCATGTCACTGTATTTTATGTGTCACTGTATTTGGATTGCTATTATTTTCTTGAGGATTTTTGCATCTTCATGCATAAGGGATACTAGTCTATAGTTTTCTTGTGATGTCTTTGTCTTGGTGTCAGTGTAAATACTGTCCTAATAGAATGAGTTTGACTTCATTTTTATGTGATTAGTTTTATAATAGGAGTTACTTTCTAAGTTTTCAATTAAAAGTGACTTTACGAAGTCCATTTTATTGTAATTTTGCATTTTGAAAATTGCTAACATTAACTGCGGCATCGGACATTCCTTTATCACTCAGTGATGTTTGTGTGTCAGGCATTCTTAAGACAGTGTGGTGGAAGTTAGAGCAGGACAGTCTGAGCGAGGCTAGATGTAGGATTCCTAGGTTTGGAATAGCTGCTGCTTTGGAGAAGAAGGAGTTCAATATGGCATGATTAGACTGGGAATGTTGACTAGGACAGGATGATAATTGGAAGGGGGTGGTCAAGGTCTAGCACTTTCCTTGAGTTGTATCCCTTTTTTTTGTTTAAATGATTGAAATTATATATTTTTTCCATTTGTATTTGCTTGTGAACTCTTGAATTTTCTGTCTAGTATTAACCTGTTTCTTAATTTTGGCTGCTACTATTAGGACAAAGTATAGATTAAATCTCATCAAAAAAGTCATAAGTCTTTCCACACTGTTACTGAGGATTTGTTAAAATTGTTACTACAGTTTAAAAGAATAGCATTTATTAGTATTGTATTTAACTTTATTATGTTTGTTCTTTTCTTTAGTAATTGTGAAGTAATTTAGTTAACTTCCCCTCAGTTGACAAATAATGACTAAGTGACAAAGATGGGTGAAGTATCTTATATTGAAAAGCAGCTTGGGATTGTATAACGAATGTAGACTTTGAAGACTTTGAGACCAGACTGACTCTCGTGTTTGCTTTAGTTAGACAAGTGACCTCTCAACCTTAGTTTCTTAATCTATAAAATGTTTTGGAAATTAACTTCTAGCGCAGTTTTGGAAATTAACTTCTAGCCCAGTGCATGGCACATGGTGGGTATTTGCTGCTATTGTTAATTATCATACTGAACATATATTGAGTACAATATGCCAAGCAGCCAGGCTCTGTACTAAGCACTTAATAAGTATTACCTCATTTAATCCTCAGAACGACCACATGAGTTGCTAGGCATAGCCATTAATTCAGGTTTACACGTTAGGAAATAGACGCTTAGAGAGACTGTTTTCCCAAATCACTGGGAAACTGGTGCTGGTATTCCAGCCAGGGTCATCTGGCTTCAGGGCATTTTCTCTGCTATGTTGCCTTCTGTGTTGCAAAGAACTGAGGGCACTGTTCATTATAGAATGTATTTTTGTGGACTCTTGTCTTGTAAATGGGAGATTAAAATGAAAGGTAGAAATCTGAGTATTCGTTTTTTCTCAACTCTACATGTCAATTTGGCTTAAAAATATGAATAGAAAGACAGTGTCATCTGCAAATCTGCCCTGTACTTCAAAGCCAAATGTTAACTTCTGTCTAGTATGAGGATTTATTTTTGTCTGACTTTTGCATCATATCTGTTTACTAATAAACAACTACAGTGTACGTGTAACTATGAAGTAATGAAATGTTTTTTTTTTCAGTTTCTCATACTACATATCAATGTTCCATTTAAAAAATAGTTACTTAGGATGCTAGACAGTTTTAAAAATATATTGAGGTTAAATTTAACCATGTTAACCATTTTTAAGTATACAGTTCAGCGGCATTTCTTATATTTACAATGTATGATACCATATTTTTCCATTCATCTGTTGGTGGACATTTAGGTTGTTTCCAAATGTTTGCTATTGTGAATAATGCTACAGTGAACGTGGGAGTTATCTCTTTGAGATTCTGATTTCAGTTCTTTTGGGTATATATACTCAGAAGTGGGATTTCTGGATCATATGATAGTTATGTTTCTAATTTTTTGAGGAACCTCCATGCTGGTTTCCATAGTACCAGTTTACAGTGCCACTAGCAGTGTACAAAGGTTCCCTTTTTTCCACATCCTCATGAACACTTTTGGTTTTTTTTTTGATAATAGCCATAGTAACAGATGTGGTGATAACACATTGTGGTTTTGATTTTCATTTCCTTGATAATCAGTGGTGTTGAGCCCTTTTCATACGTCTTTGACTATTTGTATGTCTTCTTTGGAAAAAATTACTATTTAGATCTTTTGCTTATTTTTAATCAGATTATTTGTTTGCTCTTCAGTTTTAAGAACTCCTTAGATACTTTGGATACTACTCCTTTATCAGACACATGATTTATACATATTTTCTCCCATTCCATAGGTTGCCTTTTCACTTTGCTGATCGTTTCCTTTGCGGTTCACAAGCTTTTTAGTTTGATGTGTTCTACATGTCTGTTTTTCCTTTTGTTTCTTGTACTTTGGTGTTATCCAAGAAATCATTGCTAAGGCCAATGTCAAGAAGCTTTTCCTCTGTTTTCTTCCAGGAGTTTTATAGTTTTAGGTCCTCTGTTTAAATCTTTAATCCATTTTCGGTTGATTTTTCTGTATGTTGTAAGTTAAGGGCCAGTTGCATTCTTTTGCATGTGGACATTCAGTTTTCCCAGCATTATTTATTGAAGAGACTATCTTTGCTTTCCCTTGTTGAAGATCAATTTACTGTAAATGTATTGGTTTATTTCTGGGCTCTTCTGTTCCGTTGGTCAAAATGTCTGTTTTTACATCTCTTTGGATTACTGTAGCTTTGTAATAGATTTGAGATCAGGAAGTATGAGGCCTCCTGCTATGTTCTTTTTATTTGATAATACTTTGGCTGTTTTGGGGGATCTCTTGTGGTTCCATATAAATTTTAGTTTTTTTCCTTCTATTTCTGTAAAAAATGCCATTGGGATTTTGCTTTGAGTAGTTTGGACATTTTGACAATATTATGTCTTCCAATCCATGAATACGGATGTCTTTTTCATTTTGTTTCTTTTTCAGTTTTTTGCATCAGTGTTTTTTAGTTTTCAGTGTACATGTCTTTCAGCTCCTTGGTTAAGTTTATTCCTAAGTACTTAATTCTTTTTGATGCTATTTTAAGTGGCATTGTTTTCTTGATTTCCTTTTCAGATAGTTTGTTGTTAGTGTAAATAAATGCTACTGATTTTTGTATGTTGATTTTTGTAGCTTACAACTTAACTGAATTTGTTAATCGTAGTTTTTTTGGTGGAGTCTTTAGGGTGTCATGTTACCTGCAAGTGATTCATTTTACTTCTTTTTTTTCCAATTTGGATGCCTTTTATTTACTTTTCTTGCCTAATTGAACTTCCAGTTCTATGTTTAATATAAGTGGTAAGAGTTTGGCATCCTTCCTTGTTCTGGATTTTAGAGGAAAAGCTTTCAGATTTTCTACCATTGAGTATCATGTTTGCTGTGGGCTTTCCATTGCGACCTTTATTGGTCTGAAGTAAGTTCTTTCAATACCTAATTTGTTAAGTTGTTGTCATGAAAGGGTATTGGATTTTGTCGAATGCTTTTTCTGCATCTATTGAGATGATCATGTGATTTTTATCCTTCATTATGTTAATGTGGTGTAACACATTGATTGATTTGTGAATGTTGAATGATCCTTGCATCCCAGGGATAGATCTGACTTGGTCATAGTATACGAGAACTTAACAGTTAAGTTCATGAACTTGTCCTAGAAAAAGTGCTACATACCTCATTGCTGAATATCACTATGGTCACCTTCGAAGTACTCCCCTTGGGAAGCTATGCACCGATGCCAGCACCTAGTCCACCCTTCAAAGCAATTTTGGAACTCTTTTTCTAGAATGGCCATCAGCTGTCGTTGTGTTACCCTTGATGTCCTGAATGTCATCAAAATGTCTTCCTTTCGATATTTCCTTTATCTTTGGGTAAAGAAAGGAGCCATTGGGGGCAGATCAGGTGAGTAGGGAGGGTGTTCCAATACAGTTATTTGTTTACTGGCTAAAAGCTCCCTCACAGACAGTGCCATGCGAGCTGGTGCATTGTTGTGATGCAAGAGCCATGAATTGTTGGCGAAAAGTTCAGGTCATCTAACTTTTTCATGCAGCCTTTCAGCACTTCCAAATAGTAAACTTGTTTAACTGTTTGTACAGTTGGTGCAAATTCATAATGAATAATCCCTCTGATAACAAAAAAGGTTAGCAACATGGTTGCAACAAGTTTGTGAACTTAATTGTTAGACCTTGTATGATTCTTTTTAACATGCTATTGAATTTGGCTTGCTAATGTGTTCAAGATTTTTGGATCTGTGTTTGTCAGATCTGTAGTTTTCTTTTTTGTGGTCTTTGTCTGGTTTTGGTATCAGTGACGGTGGCCTCATGAAATGAGTTTGGAAGTGTTCCCTTTATTTTTTGGAAGAGTTTAGAAAGGATTGGTATTCTTTTAGTGTTTGGTAGAATTTGCCTATGAGGCCATATGGTCCTGGACTATTCTTCATTGGCAGGTTTTTGATTATTCTTTCTTTTTGATTATATTGCACTTGTTAAACTTTTTGAGGAACTGCCAGAATGTATCCCACAGCTCCATTTTATATTGCCACCAGCAAAGTACAAGGGTTCTAATTTCTCCATATCCTGGCCAACACGTACTGGTTTTCAGGTTTTGTTTTGTTTTTTATTGTAGCCATCTGAGTGAGTGTGAAGTGGTGTCTCATGGTTTTGATTTGCATTTCCTTAGTGGCTGATGAGCATCTTTTCCTGTGCTTATTGGCCATTTATCTTTGGAGAAATATCTATTTCTTTGCCCAATTTTTTAAAAAAAATGAGTGTAAAATATACATAACAGTACTTGCTTTGGCAGCACATATACTAAAATTGGAACGATACAGAGATTAGCATGGCCCCTGCGCAAGGATGACACGCAAATTCGTGAAGCGTTCCATATTTAAAAAAATAAATAAATAAATAAAAATAAAAATAAAATATACATAACAAAATTGTTCATTTTAAACTTTTTTTTTTGGTACCTTGTAATATGGATTCAGCATCCCCTGCTAAATCCTGCCTATGACCTTTTTTATTTGTTTCAGGTGTACAATCATTTTAAACATTTTCAGGTGTATATTTCAGTGACGTTGTATAGCTGTCACCACCATCCATCTCCAGGCTTTTTTCCTTCACTCATTTTTTATTTTTATTTTTTTACTTTTTAAAGATTTTATTGGGGAAGGGGAACAGGAGTTTATTGGGGAACAGTGTGTACTTCCAGGACTTTGTCCAAGTTAAGTTGTTCTTTCAATCTTAGTTGTTCAGTTTTAGCTGTGGAGGCTGCAGCTCAGCTCCAGGTCCAGTTGCCGTTGCTAGTTGCAGGGGGCGCAGCCCACCATCCCTTGTGGGAGTCCACCGGGCAACCTTGTGGTTGAGAGGACGCGCTCCAACCAACTGAGCCTTCCGGGAGCTCAGCGGCAGCTCAGCTCAAGGTGCCGTGTTCAATCTTAGTTGCAGGGGGCGGAGCCCACCATCCTTTGCGGGACTCGAGGAATTGAACTGGCAACCTTGTGGTTGAGAGCCCGCTGGCCCATGTGGGAATCGAACCGGGAGCCTTTGGCGTTAGGAGCACGGAGCTCCAACTACCTGAGCCACTGGGCCGGCCCCTCCTTTACTCATTTTTTAATTGGGTTGTAGTCTTTTTGTTGTTTCGTTGTAGAAGTTACGTATATATTTTGGATACTAGACTTTCATCAGATAAATGATTTGCAAATGTTTTCTCCCATTCTGTGGGTGTCTAATCACTCTTGATAGAGTCCTGCACAAACATTTTAATTTTGATGAGGTCCAATTTACCTATTTTTTCTTTTGTTGCTTGTGCTTTTGGTGTTCTTTCTGTGAATCTGTTGCCAAAGTAGTGATGAATTTACCACTGCGGTTTTTCTGAAAGTTTCAAAGTTTTTGCTCTTGCATTTAGATCTTTGATATATTTGAGTTTTTGTATATGGTGGGAGGTAAGGGTCCAACATCATGTTTTAAATTTCTTTTATTTATATATAGGTATGTATGTGTATATATATACATATATATATATATGTTTTCCTCCCTCCTCCCCCCTCCACCCCCACTCCGGTTCAAGCCATTGTTTCTCAGTCTAGTTGTGTAGGACATAGCTTCCTGGCCCATGCTGGTGTTACGAGCCTTGCGCTCCCCCCAGTTGAGGCAGTTGGTCGCCAGCTCACAGCAGCTCACGGCAGTTCTTGCCGGCTGCCGGCCCCTCACGCTGGCCACTGGCTGCTCATGGTAGCCCATGGCAGCACACAGCAGCCCGCGGCAGCATACGGTAGCTCATGCCCACCTCCAGCTGCTCACGGCAGCCCAGCTCCAGGGAGAGCTGTTGTTCACAGTCTTAGCTGTAGAGGGTGCAGCTCACTCACTCGCCCACGTGGGAATCGAACTGGTGACCTTGGCGTTAGGAGCACAGCGCTCCAACCACCTGAGCCACCAGGCTGGCACGTTTTAAATTTTTAGCAGCTTTATTGTGGTATAATTCACATACCATACGATATACCCATTTAAAGTATACAATTCAGTGATTTTTAATGTATTTGTTAAGTGGCACATGCATCACAGCCATCTAAATTTTAATAAACTTCATCACCTTTACAGTCACTCACTTCAGCCCTAGACAACTACTGTATCTGTTCTTTCTCTATGGATTTCCCATTCTGGACATTTCATATGAATCAAATCATATAAAATGTCGTCTTTTGTGAGTTCTTTCACTTAGTATAATGTTTTCAAGGTTCATCCATGTCATATGATATATGTATCAGTACTCCATTCCTTTTTGTGATTGAATAATAATTGCATTGTATGGATATACCACATTTTGTTTTCCCATTTATCAGTTGATGGATTTTTTTATTTGTTTCCACATTCTGGTTATTATGAATGCTGCTATGACGATTCATGTACAGGTTTTTGTGTGTATTTATGTTTTTCTTTCTCTTGCGTATAAACTTAGCTCAAATCCACACTTAATGTTATCTAAAGTTTTAAAATTATCACAACTAAAATGAAGTCATTTCTGAAAATTTCTGAAATTACATCTGCTCTCTTATACACCCCCAATATTCTCACTCCACTTTTTAAAAAATTGAAGTGAAATCCACGTAACCTAAAATTAACCGTTTTGCAGTCATCCCTTGGTATCTGTGGAGGATTGGTTTCAGGACCCCTGAGGATACCAAAATCTGCAGATGCTTCAGTCCCTAATATAAAATGGTATGGTGTTTGCATATGATGTAATGCATATCCCCGTGTGTATTTTAAATCACCTCCAGGTTACTTATAATACCTAATACAATGTAAATGCTATGTAAATAGTTGTTCATTCTGCATTGTTTATGGAATAATTACAAGAAAAAAAGTCTACATGT
The DNA here is from genome assembly GCF_004115265.2 of Rhinolophus ferrumequinum. NCBI lineage: Eukaryota > Metazoa > Chordata > Mammalia > Chiroptera > Rhinolophidae > Rhinolophus > Rhinolophus ferrumequinum. The sequence goes on along the minus strand of NC_046307.1, from coordinate 5,469,301 downwards.
TTATAACAGTTGTACATAGTACACATCAGCAACAATGTAACATTTTTTTCTGAATATTTTTGATCCTCCATGGATGTGGAAACCTTGGATATGGAGGGCCAACTTTGTGTAATGCATTGGCATTTGGTATAATACATTCACGGTAGTGTGCAACTACTGCCTCAGCTTAGTCCCAGAGCGTTTTCATCCTCTCACATGAAAACTCCATACCCTTTAAGCAGTCACTCCCCATACACATCTCACAGCCACTGGCAGTCATCAGTCTACTTTCTATGTCTATGTATTTGCCTGTCTTGGATATTTCATGTACATGAAATCAAAACAGTATGTAATCTTTTGTGTCTGGCTATGTCTGGCTTCTTTCACTTAGCTAAGTGTTTTCAAAGTTCATCCTTGTAGCATTTATCAGAACTTCGTTTTTATTTTTATTTTAATTTTATCGGGGAATATTGGGAAACTTTCTCTAGGGTTCATCAGCTCCAAGTCGTCCTTCAGTCTAGTTGTGGAGGGTACAGCTCACTGGCCCATGCGGGAATTGAACCGGCAACCCTGTTGTTTAGAGCTTGCGCTTTAACCAACTGAGCCATCCGGCCGCCCCCTAATTCACAAAAGTTTTAATTTTGATGAAGTTTTTTTTTTTTTTTTTTTTTTTTTTTAAGATTTTATTGGGGAAGGGGAACAGGACTTTATTGGGGAACAGTGTGTACTTCCAGGACTGTTTTTCCAAGTCAAGTTGTTGTCCTTTCAATCTTAGTTGTGGAGGGTGCCGTTCAGCTTCAAGTTGTCCTTTCAGTCTTAGTTGTGGAGGGCGCAGCTCAGCTCCAGGTCCAGTTGCTGTTGCTGGTTGCAAGGGGTGCAGCCCACCATCCCTTGCGGGAGTCGAGGATTTGAACCGGCAACCCTGGGATTGAGAGCCCACTGGCCCATGTGAGAATCGAACCAGCAACCTCAGCGTTAGGAGCTTGGAGCTCCAACCACCTGAGTCACCAGGCCGGCCCCTGATGAAGTCTTATTTGTCTGTTTTGTTATTGCTTGTTCTTTTGGTATCAAATTTAGGAATCATTTGCCAAATCTGAGGTCATGAAGACTTATTCCTATGTTTTTTCCTAAGAGTTTTATTTCTTTAGGCCATTGATCTACTTTTTGTATATGGAATGAGGGAGGAGTCCAACCTTATTGTCTTGCATGTAGTGATCCAGTTGTCTCAGTACCATTTATTGAAGAGAATATTCTCCACTGAATGGTGTTGCCGCTACTGTTGAAAATGTATTGAACAGATTTGTGAGGGTTTGTTTTCTGGACTGTCAATTTTATTCTATTCTATATGTCTATTCTTAAGCTAGTATCACACTGTTTAGATTACTGTAGATTTGTAGTTAAGTTTTGAATTCAGGGTGTATGAGTCCTCCTATTTTTATTTTCTTTTTCAACATTATTTTGGCTGTTCTGTCTACTTACAGTTCCATATAAATGTGAGATTTGGCTTTTCCTTTTCTCCAAAAGGCTTTTGGAATTTTCATAAGTATACTAAATCTATATGATTTTGGGGAGTGTTGCTATATTAACTGTTAAGAATTCGTATCGATCACTGCACTGTACACCTGAAGCTGAACAATAATGAATGCCAACTATAATATTACATATATATATGTATATGTAGGTATGTATACATTTACAATAGGCAGAGTACAGCATTGGGAGTGGAGATACTGGAAATGGGATGGCTCGGTGCGATGTCAGAGAGATAGTGGATGGGGGCGGGGGGTCCACAGTGTGAGGGATATAAATGATAAATGTCTAAGTAAAAAAAAAAAAAAAAACCACAAAAACAAACAAACAAAAAAAACTCATAGATACAGACAATAGTTTAGTGGTTACCAGAGGGTAAGGGGGGTGGAGGGTGGGAGATGAGGGTAAGGGGGATCAGATATATGGTGATGGAAGGAGAACTGACTCTGGGTGGTGAACACACAATGTAATTTATAGATGATGTGATACAGAATTGTACACCTGAAATCTATGTAATTTTACTAACAATTTTCACCCCAATAAATTAAAAAAAAAATTCGTATCAGTGAACACTGGATGTCTATTAATTCATTTTGGCATTCTTTCATTTATTTTCAGCAATCTTTTGTAGTTTTCAGTGTACAAGTCCTTCACCATTATTCCTTTGGATGTTATTGAAAAGTGAAATTCTTCCCAGTTTCTTTGTTGGATATTTCATTGCTCTTATATAGACACAGAAGTGATATATGAGTGTTGGTTTTGTACTCTACATCCTTGCTGAATTTGTTAGCGCTAATATTGTGTGTGTATGTGTGTGTGTGTGTATTCTAAGGGATTTTCTGTATATAGTATTAATGTCATCTGCAAGTAGAGATAGTTTTACTTCTGCCTTTACAGTTTGGGTGCCTTTTATTTATTTTTGTTGCCATATTGCTCTGCCTAGAACTCGGAGTACAGTGTTGAATAGCAGTTGTTAAAGTATTTTGTTCTTGTTCCTGATCTTAAGGGGAAAACGTTCAGTCTTTCACCATTGAATATGGTATTAGCTGTGGATTTTTCCACAGCTTTATTAATACGCTTCATTATTTAAGGAAGTTCCCCTCTATTTCTAATTTGTTGAGTGCTTTTATCGTGAAAGAGTGTTGGATTTTGATAAAACCTTTTTCTCATCTATTGAGGTGATCATGTGTTCTTTTCTCATGTTCTATTAATGTAATATATTACATTGATTTTTTTTGATTGGTACCATTTTTTTGGGGAAGTATACATAATATCATTTATCCATATGTAAGTGTACAATTCCATGGCATTAATTATGTATAAGATGTTGTGTAACAATTACCACTCTCTGTAGTGAAAACTTTTTCGTCATCCTTAACATAAACTCTGTACCCATTAAACAGTAACTCCCTATTTCTCCCTCCAGCCCCTGGTAACTTCTGTTCAATTATAGAGATCTCTCTATGAATCTCTCTCTAGGTTACTCATATAAGTGGAATCATACAAAATTTGTCTCTTTGTGTCTGGCTAATTTCACTTAACATAATACTTTTAAAGTTTATCATGTTGTAGCGTGTATCAGAACTTGATTCTTTTTTATAGCTGCATAATCTTACATTGTATGAATATGCTGTATTTTATTTATCCATTTATCTGTGGTAGGCATTTGAGTTATTTCCACCTTTTTGATACTGTGAATAGTGCTGCTATGAACATGGGAATACAAATATGGGTCCCTTCTTTCATTTCTTTTGGGTATATATCTAGGAGTGGAATTGTTGGATCATAGATGACAATTCTCGTATTTCCCTTTTTGAGGTACCCTGCCCTTTTCTTGGTTAAGCATTTGCTGGGTTGGTGTACACCTTTTAGTAGTTTCCCAGTTCTGACAGTTGCTTGTGATAGTTTTCCCCATTTATTTACTATTTTTGTGGAGGGATTAGCCCTTGAAGTTTCCTCTTCCCATACTTCATCGGATTTTGGTTTAGACACTTTTGACTGTGGTAGCCTTTGTTCAAAATATGTTTGGATTTTACTTTTTGTAATTGTCTTCAGACCTTGCTGCTTTTGTCAGGTAAAATCAAGTAAGGATTGAATTTGGTGAAGAAGTTAAACTAGTAGTAGATAACTGGTTAGGTTTTAAGTGTGACTTGAAATGAACATGAATGGTTTTTATAATGTGATAGTAGAGTCTACTTCTTAGTGATAGTGTTTGGCAGACACTACCAGCTTTAGCTACCACCTGTGTTGGTGACAGTCCATGAGCCAAATATACTTTTACATTTTTGAATGGGGGAGAGAAAATCAAAAGGAAAATATTTTGTAACATACTAAAATTACATGAAATTTAAATTTCAGTAACCATATGTAGAGTTCTTTTGGAAAATGGCTCTTTTACATATTGTCTTTGACTATTTGACTTTTTGTGTTGAGAGAGTTAAGTAGTTGGAAAAAAGACTGTGTGTCTTACAGAGTCTTAAAATATTTACTATCTGGCCCTTAGCAGAAAAAGTTTATCAATTTCCTGTGTACGTTAGCCCAAGAGTTTTTAAATGGCCTCATAAGGACAATACTTATTCATACAAGTTCTGGTGTGTATGTCAACATATTTTGTTCATAAGCACATCTATTATTTTAAGGTTTAATAAATGGAAACAGTAATTTGTTAGTTAAATTAACTACATACACAATTTTGCTGGTTAATAGGAAGGATGTTTCTAGGTAGTCTGATAGTCCTATTGTCATTTTGGTTAGCATGTCTTCTTGGTTTTCAGAAAAGAGGGTAAAAACTTCTTCTGTGCTCCTAATATTGTTACAGCATTTTTCATAATATGTTTTGATTACTTTTGAGGCCTGTATTCCCACTAAACTTACAGCTTCAAGCTTGGAATTTTGTTGTGTTTATTTTGTATCCTTGAGGCCGCTCAGTTTCTGGTAAGTAGGTAAGCAATAAATATTTGCGGGAAGAGTGAATAAATATTCTGGGAGGTAAATAACTAAGTCATTTCTCATTTTGATCCGCCTGCAGAAAGGAAAATTAGGTTTGTATTTTTGAGATGTAAAAAGAAAATAATTTGGGACTTGCCAGAGACTGTATCAGTTGGAGAAAATTATTGTACACTCAAGTTACCATTGTCCAAAATAGTTATCTGCCTTTTAACTCATCAAAGTAGAGCTTGTAAATATATATTATTTAATTGATTTTGGTTTTGGCCTATATTATCACAGATGTGGTCACAGAAGATTAGGGTTAATTTCCTGTAATTAATTTCTGTGATGAGTAGGAAGATACTTTGAATGTATATATGAATTACAGAAAATAATATTTTGAAACTCTTGTTTAGAGGTTATTCTTGGAAGGGCAAATAATGTTAAAGATTTGACTATAATATGTGGTGAATGTCATTTAAAATAATAACTTGCAGGGTAAAGTTTTAAAAAGTTAATCTTCAGAAAGGCAAGTGATACAGCCTATCTATTTTACAGCAAAGCTTATGTGATACGAACATTCAGGTGGAAAAAAATTCTACCTTTTCTTCATTTCAGTGACTTCAAACTCAGTGTTTTGAAATTGAGGGGTTAAAAACTAAATATCAGATTATTCTATTAATACTAGTTTTTCTGGTTGTATATCCAATATACTGTCTGCATTTACCTGTAGTGTGTGTGTGTGTTTTTGTTTGGTTGGTTTATTTTATTTTATTGGGAAATATTGGGGGACAGTGTGTTTCTCCAGGGCCCATCAGCTCCAAGTTACTGTCCTTCAGTCTAATTGTGGAGGGAGCAGCTCAGCTCCAAGTCCAGTCGCCGTTTTCAATCTTTAGTTGCAGGAGGCACAGCCCACCATCCCATGTGGGAATTGAACCAGCGACCTTGTTGTTGAGAGCCCATGCTCTAACCCACTGAGCCATCCGGTGCCCCTGCCTGTAGTGTTTTAAATTGGCTTTTGTTATTACTTTTCCTGATTAGTACATTAAAAATCTAGAAGGGCTCATTTTTGCAAGATATACATTGTTGGAAGAGCTTTTAACAACCTTTTTTTGTATTTTTGGGAAAAAGCCTCAGGTGACCTCAGGATTCTTTCTTTAACTTCAGAACTTAGTCCAGAGCCCAGGTCCAACTTATTGGAGAGAGAATGATGGTAGATACCCAGACTTTGGGGGATCAGTCAGAATTGAGCACAGAATTAATGAGGTCTCATTGGAAGATTTCTGTTTTGGGTTTCTCAATAGTAAATGGAGGTTATACCCACCTATTGGAATTTTTGTGATTCTGTTATATTACAAGTGAAAGTGCTTGGCACATAGTAGAAGTTCTCAGAAATTTTTTTCCCTTACCCTGAGATTCAGCTTGTTCCCAGTTTTTAAAATGTCTAGATTTTTCTTTAAAAATTTAAATATTGGCCCCCAAACATTGGGTTTTCAAATTATACATGCTGCTGATAAGCTCAACATACTTATTTGTCTCAGTAGATTTAAGACCTGTTGGCTCTTCATATTCATCAAGTTGGTATTTGATCCAGTTTGTTCACCAGAAACTTTGGATACAGAATTTACATAAATCCAACAGATTTAGTTTTGAGAATCTAAGAAATACTGATAAACTGTGAGTTACATTGTTTTTTCTAGTCCCTTCATATTAGTATCAGGAGCCTCTTAGCACAAGCAATAAATAACTTTCTTTTCTCAACTGCTTTTTGTACTTGTGTCATCCCTACCTCTGTGTGGGAATCACACCATACACCACTGAAGGAGACTAGCTAAATTTCTGGAATATTTTAGTAGACTTGGCAGCTGGAGGACAAAGTGCCCATTGACTACAGTTTTAAATGTGTGTGACACTTCAACAGATGCTTTGCAGATTTGTGCATTCAAGCTTTCTCTTTGCATGCATGTGTAAGTGTACGTTTTCCTACTGACATGTATTCTGCACATTAAGTTTTTTTGTTCTTTCATTTATTCATTTATCATTCAACAAATACTGAACAGTAATGTACCAGCCACTGATTTAAGTGCTGGGAATATAGCAATGAGCAAAACACAAGGGTCTCCTACCCTCATGGATAGTTCATTTGGGGGTGTGGGAGGAAGACAAACATTAAACGAGTAATCCCACAATAGTTATATAATTACAGTTAAACTGAGGACTAGGAAGAGAAGTGTAAGTAACTTTGAGCATGCTTCCCAGGGAGACCTGATCTAGTTCGGGGCTCTAAGAGGCTTCCCTAGGAAAGTGGCATGGAGACTGGGATCGAAGGGTCGAGTACGAATTAATGTGGGCATAAAAGGGGCTGGGAGGGTGGGGATGACAGTGGGAGACAGGAATTAAAAGAGCATTTTAGGCAGAGGGACCACCTTGAGTAAAGGCCAAAGGGAGCCCGAGTAGTTTTAGTCACTTTGAAAAGGCTGTGAGCACCTCCAGCGTCTGCCGTTCCGCTTCCTTGTGTTTAAAATTCAGTATTAGATTGTGTGTTCACATCAGTTTGGGTGAGAAGAAACGCTTCGTACCAACCAACGCCCACTTTTTCTCTGCTCTAGACTCACTCTCAAAATGCCTTTTAAAGAAAACTTTTATTTCAGTTAGGATTTTACAACCATTCTTTTTTGTTTTCCTGCTTGAAAATGGCATCATTTATTAAATTTGTAACGCTTACATGCTTTAGATGTAAAAGGATTTATAGTGAAAAGTCTTTAAATCACCTAGTTTCCCTCCCTGGCAATTAGTTATTAGTTGCTTATGTGTTGTCCTTTCAGATATTTTATGCATATGCAAGCAAATGCATATAATCTCCGTTCCAGGTATGTTTGGTTTTTTTCCAGTAGTAGCATGCTATACCATTTTTTGCACCTTCCCTTTTTTCCAACTACTATATCTGATCATTCTATATCTGTGCACAAAGAGCTGTTTCATTCATTTTTATGGCTGCAGAATGATTACTATGTGGATGTATTATAATTTTGTCCGTTAGTGATGTTTAGTTTCCTGAACTTTTGCTATTGCAAATAGTACTGTAGCCATTAACTTTGTGTGTACGTTATTCCATAATTGAGCATGTACCGTGTTTCCCCAAAAATAAGACCTAGCCGGACAATCAGCTGTAATGCATCTTTTGGAACAAAAATTCATATAAGACCCGGTCTGGTATTATATATTATATATTATTATATTATATTATATTATATTATATTATATTATATTACATTACATTATATACCAGGTCTTATATGAATTTTTGCTCCAAAAGACGCATTAGAGCTGATTGTCCGGCTAGGTCTTATTTTCGGGGAAACAAGGCATGTATCTACAGGATGAATTATTTGTTTTAACAAATACTTAATTGAGCACCTGCATTGTCTTAAGTTTTGTTGATGATAGTGTTTGAGCAGACTTTTGAGGACCTAGTAAGTATTGGAGTTTAAAAACTGAGTAAGACAAAAAAAAACAAAAACAATGAATAAAAAAATGATTGTCCCTGTCCTTGAGACTTAGAATGTGGAGTTAATTTCAATGTAATATGGGAAGTGCAGTAATGAGAGGTATGCATGGGGGGACATGCAGAGGCTTAGTAGGGGTAAAGTAGACCCAAGAAGAACATTTGCCTGGTCCAAGGAGAAGCTTCTTAGAGCCAAATTGTGAAGTGTGAGTAGACATTAGCCAGAAAGGGAAAGGAAGCATGCCTTTAATAGATGAAAAAGCAGGATTGAGGGCTTAAAGGTGTAACAGTATGAGATTTTGGTGTAACTGCTAAGGATAAATCGTGTGATGCAGGCAGTGGTGGGCCCTGAATTTGGGTAAGCAGGAGCGGTTTTATTTGTCAGTCTAAGAACTTGGACTTGGTTTGTGTGTTTTACTTTTTTTTTTTTAATAATAATCACTTTTTTTTTTTATTGGGAAGGGGAACAGGACTTTATTGGGGAACAGTGTGTGCTTCCAGGCCTTTTTTCCAAGTCAAGCTGTTGTCCTTTCAATCTTAGTTGTGGAGGGTGCCGTTCAGCTTCAAGTTGTTGTCCTTTCAGTCTTAGTTGTGGAGGGCGCAGCCCAGTTCTAGGTCCAGTTGCCGTTGCTAGTTGCCCACCATCCCTTGCGGGAGTTGAGGAATCGAACTGGCAACCTTGTGATTGAGAGGACGCGCTCCAACCAACTGAGCCATCCGGGAGCTCAGCAGCAGCTCAGCTCAAGGTGCTGTGTTCAATCCCAGTTGCAGGGGGCGGAGCCCACCATCCCTTGCGGAGTTGAACCGGCAACCTGTGGTTGAGAGCCCACTGGCCCATGTGGGAATCGAACTGGCAGCCTTCAGAGTCAGGAGCATGGAGCTCCAACCGCCTGAGCCGCTGGGCTGGCCCTGTTTTTTACTTTTTAACTTCAAATGAAATATCATATAGAACACCAGTATCAAACAGGAAAAGGATGGAGCTGCTTTGATTTGGGGTAGAGAACAGGCAGGATTTCTTCTTAATCTCTTGGGCAGCCCCTGAGACTCTCCAGAGCACTACATCTGAGGACCACAATTGAAACTATCTCTGGGACGGAGTTTCAGCAGAAGGATTTTGAGAAGCCCTGAGGGAGAGATCACCTAAACCAGTAAATGTAAAAATACAGTTGATGATGAAGGAACTTAACTCTTGTTTTATACCAATTAGCCTCTGGTAAAAATGGTTTCATTATGTTATTTTGCTTAAAGTCGCGGAATCTTCCAACTACATTAAGTGAGGACTTACTGTACATTGTTAGAGGTGGGAATAACTTGGTGTGACAAATGTGTGAAGGAGGGCAAGGGGGTAAGAAGCCAAATATGTTTGGACTGTTCTGAAACTGTTAGTTACTTCAGTTCTTTAAAATAGTATATTCAAAGAGATAATTAACATTAATTTTTAAGAGAGTCCTCTTAGAGATACATACTGAAATAATATGAATGAAATGATATATCTAGGAATTTGTTTTAAAATAATCCAGGGATGGGGGCTGTGGAATGCAAGTTGTAGGTAGGAAGTGGACAGGGTTATAAATGAACAACGAGAGCATGAATTGATATTTGTGGAAACAGAGTAATGGTTGCCAAGAAATTCATTGTACTATTTTTCTCTTTTGTATATATTTGATATCTTCCATTGAAAATTTAAAAAAGAAATTCTGTGGCTACTTTTTTAGACTAAGTGGAAAAATTACTTTTATTTTACTGATTAATGATTATGATAAAAAATAACTAGTGCTGAGACAAATATGTATTTTTAAATGTATTCAAAAACTAATTTCAAATTATATGTGAAAATGCTCTATCATTTTTTTAGTGCTTTTTGTTGGAAGGAATCTTGTTTTTAGTCATTTAAGTATCCAAGTATAGTGTTATACCTAATTATGCTTTTTAAAAAATTATTTATTTATTTTTGAATTTTTATAAGTTTATTTGAGCCAAGCTGACAACATATGCCAGGAAACACGATCTTAAACATGCTCTGGAGAGTACGCCTAATTAGCTTTTTAAACTAAGCCATTTTTTATGAGTAATTATAAGGAAGGATATGAGTAATTACGATTTTTAAAATATCTTCAGGTGATTGACAAATTAATTTCTACTATCAGTTATAAGCATATTAATAATCAAGTGTAAACAGATTAATTTACTTAAGTTTGGGTTGCTTTAAAATTGGTTTTAATTCATTAGAAAGCTTTGTTCTGATGAGACTGACTTAATGTGATTGGCATTTTGATTAAAGTCCTACAACTTATATATATTTGAGTACTTATAGCACTTCTGACAATATTTAACCAGGAGCTGATATCAAATTTGTATCACATCCATTTTATAAATGAGCTCGAAGGGAATTAACTGCATGAGATTATACATTGACTGCGTCTAGGGAATGGACATGTTGTAGAGCCTTCGCGGGACCTGGACTGTCATCCTGTTTATTTGAAGGCTGAGCATCCCACCAGAGTTAAGACTGGTGTGTTATTATAAAGTTGGAAGACAGATTCAAACCTTAATCTAGACTTGGTTTGTTTGTTTGTTGCAACTTTATTATCTTTTACTAATTTATGTTGTAATCATTTCTGTAGGGTCTACTGCCCCAGGGTCTGGTCCCAGGTCAGTAGATATTTGTTGAGTGAATGAAAGTGACATTTTGCAGGTTTGTTATAGTTTAGTTTCATAAAAGGACTGCCTCAAAGAAAAGTACAAAAGAACTCACAGGCATCTCCTCTCCTGTATCCCCTCTGCTGAGGTGGTAACTGATTTGGAGCAGCCATGGAGGGACTTCAGAAACCTGGCAGGGCTGTCACTGAGACCCCAAAGTGACATAACTGTCTGGATAACCAAAGCTTATCTTTGACTTAAGGTTATCAGTTATTTGAATTATGAGCTGTGGGTGAATTTCAAAAGTAATATATGCCAGTCGTTTATTAAGTGCCTATTTTGTAATGGAATTGTGCCAGACCCTCTGTAAACATTTATTTCTAATTACATTATCTCCATTTTACAAATGATGGACTTGAGGTTCAGAGAAGTTAAGTAACTTGTCTGAATTTACAGTCAGGATTTAGTCATACGTAGTTTTGTAGAGCACCACAGCCTGTGCTAAAATTTCCTGTGTCCTTCCTGGGCCTTTCCATGGTATGAGGGATGGGGGATGTAAGACAGCATGGCTTTAGGAAAAGGCAGTAGAATAGAAGGCCCGATGTTCTAGCCTTTTTGTTTTCTTGAGGAAATCCCTTAGATGTATCAGAGAGCATCATTTTGTTTTTTAAAGGTACATGAAAAGTTTAGGTTACTATGGGTAAAACTTGTTCTTTTTAATTTCAGAAAGCTATATACAAATTGGTTATGTTTTCTGAAGATTATGTCTTTGTTCTAAACATAAGATAACTCTAGGCTCAAGTTTAGTATTACCATTGGTGACTTGCCTTTTAACACTGATCGGTTTTGATGCAGGTTAAAGAAGTACAATAAAGAGCACAGATATGTATGATGTGTCTGTTTTGAAGAGATCAGGGGCATCTTCTGTTAGTTGAATTATAGTGTAAAGGTGTTGTGAGGAACATTTGCTCAGTGAGAGTTTTAGAAGTACAATTCCCTCATGGAAAGATAGAGATTATTAATGTGTCAAGTGCGGTTACCAGCACTAAAAGTTGAAACATAACTGGTGTTTCTTTTTTTGTCTTCTGTATTGTGACCTAGTGGAAAGAGCATAGGCGATTGAACAGAGTACAGACATGGCACTGTTTGTCATTTGGCCAGCTCACTTCCCGTTTCTGAGCTTCAGATTCTACTCCTATATAACAAGGAGATAGTAATTAATACCTGCCTCATTATCACTAGGAAGTTTAAAAGAGAAAATACATGAATGTTCTTAGTTTCTGGTTCTGAGCATCTAATGTAGCAGGTCCTCCATCAGTGTTTTGTTAAAATGTTGATGAGATGCCTAGGAATTTAACTCTTGTTTATAGCAATTAACTTTTGGCAAAATTGGTTTTATTTTATATACATATATATAATTATTATTTTTTTAAAATAAATTTTATTGGGGAATATTGGGGAACAGTGTGTTTCTCCAGGGCCTATCAGCTCCAGGTCATTGTCCTTTAATCTAGTAGAGGGCTCAGCTCAGCTCCAAGTCCAGTCGCCGTTTTCTATCTTAGTTGCAGGGGGCGCAGCCCACCATCCCATGTGGGGATTGAACCGGCAACCTTGTTGTTAAGGGCTCGTGCTCTAAGCAAGTGAGCCATCCGGCTGCCCACTGGCAGCTCAGCAGCAGCTCATTGTCTTCAATCCAATTGTGGAGGGCACAGCTCACAGGCCCATGTGGGAATCGAACTGGCAACCCTGTTATTCAGAGCTTGCGCTCTAACCAACTGAGCCATCGAGCTGCCCTTATGTGTTTTGCTTAAAGTCTCAGAACCTATCAACGATGTTAAGTGAGGACTTAACTTAAAAGCTTCCTTTTTCTTGTGAATTAGACATTAGAATTGTGTAGTCAGTTGCCTTTTGCTTGTGTGTCAGTATCATACCTCTTGAAATTACTCTGTTTTATCCTACTTCCCCCGCCCAAAACATACTCAGTGCTGTAATTATAGTCAAATACTTACTAGTTATATAATGCATTCGTTTCCAACTATGACTATTCATTAGAATCACCCATGGATCTCTAAAAAAAAATTAGGTGCCAAGAGTCTAACCTCAGATGTACTGAATCAGAAGAATCTTCAGGTTGGTGGGGTGGGGCTGTATTATTTTATAAAACTTTTCAGGTGAATCTGATGTGCAGCCAGGGTTGAGAACCATTGATCTGCTTCCTCTAGCACTCAAAAAAATCTCTAAAAGGCACAGACAAAAGCAGAAGTCTAAGGAAAAATAATCTCCAGGTGATACCCAGCAGTTGAATGATGATATAATAATAAATGAGAAGTGCTAGGTGCATAGTAGATTTCTCAAACATTGAAAGAAAAATATATGGGCAGAAAGACTACACAGAAAAAAATCGATTTATCTAATATGTCAAAATGGTTTGGCACTAGATTATCTATTGTAGGGAAAATGCCTATGGTCAGTGTTAATGAAATACCCCAGATTGAAAGCCCATGGAAGGCCCTGCACTAATGTTTAAATCATTCAATTCCTGTATAACATACAAGCAACTGCTACAAATTTCTTTTGTTGCCTTAGGCCACAGAGTATTTGTCCTCCCTCTTTAAGCCTCCAGGGGCTACTAGAGGGCTGCACCTTTCAGGCCTGTCTTCTGCACTGTCACCTGACCTTTTTTGTTGTGGGTCTGAGAATTCAAAAGGCTTAATTAAACCAAAGGCCTTGGCCTCCTGTTCTGTTCTACCTCGTGAGCAGGCTGCCCCCTCTGAACAGCTCCATGCTCTAGCTGGGCTTCCGCTGATAGCCGCCCAGCCCAACCTCACCACGTGCTCCTCTATAGATCAGCTTCCATGACCAACCCAGCTCTGCTTTCCAGTTTTCTTTCGATCAGTTCTCTACTTTTCCTCTGTCCTTTTCTAAGACTTCAGTGAGTCCCTTTGATCAGGCTTTCTATTGTCCCTGGGATCTATCCAGTAAGCAAGGGTCATTTCTTAGTTACAATTAATTTTTACACAGTAATCTTTAGTCTTTGGCTTCAGATTGCTGCCGGCTAAACCTGTAATGCTGCCAGAGATCATCTGTCTAGCTGCTCCTTGCTAGATTTGCTTATCTGGGTGCCAGGTCCCATTTTTTCCTCAGCAGAAGTTAACAGACTGAGCTCTGACGCCCCCTTGCAGGTAGGTCGGATTGGTGGGAGAAGATGTTAAGTATTGCAGTTCACTTCTGTGCTCGGTGGTTGGTGTGATGGAGGAGGGGTCAGAAGATGCTGACTTCTAATCCCTGCTTTTTGCTAATGGGCTCTATCTAGATCTCTGGAAAGGTCACCCTGAGCCTCTGTTTCATTGTCTGTAAATATAAGATAAAATCTGTGTTACCTCCCTCACCTGGTTTTTGAGATTCCAGTGATATAATGGATGTTGAAAGAGCTTTGATAATTAAAATATACGTTTATTAGATTATGTGGCTGTGAGGGAGGTGAGAGTAATGCATATGCTTATAGTATTTTACTACATCATACCACTCGAGTTGAACATTTCCTTTGCAGTTTTGAGTTGAGACTGGGAAAATAAATTCTTGCATGATAGAACTATATTAATAATTACCAACTAAGAATATTTCACTTAAAAATATTATGCAAGATATACTAAAAACTACTGGATCAGACACTTTAAAATGGTTATTTTTGTGATGTATGACAAAAAATTGAATTAAAACTATATGCATCATATGTGTTCAGTGTAGAAAAATTGGAAAATATAGATAAGCCAAAAACATCACTTGGCATATCCAGAGAGTTATTATCATTCTGACCTCTATCTTTCCAGACTTTTCCCTAGGTAAATTTGCATTTGAAAATTATGTTTTTATAAAATTGGAAATCATTGTGTAACTACGTTTTTGTTACCTTTTTCCCCCACTTAGTATATAAGGGTGTGTGTAAAATTTCTGTATAGCATTCCAATGTATAGATGTTCTGTAATTGATTTAGCTAAGTCTCTGTCCGACATCTAGATTATGTCCATTTCTTGGCCATTTAAAAAGTGATGAGAGTAAGGCACATTTAAATTATTGCTTTTCTAAACTATGCATTGTTTTCCCAAACCGATCCTAGTAAGTGCCCTACTTGGCTCAAGAAAAGGCTGTTTGCAAATCCAAAAATGTGTTGATGGCTGTGGAACAGTGTCATTGACTTTGCTCATGTGAATAGACTTTTTAAAGTTGTTCTTGATCAAGGAATGTTTGGATCTCCAAAATGTGTGGGGGAATGTGAGTTGTATTTAAATATTGTGGAAAATTCATTTGTAAAGTGTAGACTCCCATGTAAAGAAAATTCTGGTTTATATTTTGGGAATTAGACTGGTGCAATGTAAAAAGCATTATTACTGGAGTCAGGTTTAAATCCCTGCATTCCTATTTTGGGTCTAGTTTTGTGAACCTGGGAAAATGTCTTAATTTCTGCCTCTATTTTCTCATCTTTTGTATGGAGAAAAATGCCCTCCTAGCCCATCCTTAAAAGCTACTGCTAAGAGGTTGTGAGATAATTAAGTGTTCAGCACAGTGCCTGATTCTTACTGCGCCCAAATGTAGCTGGCTAGATCACTATGTTTGGTACAGTTATTTTACTTAGCAAATGCTCCGTGTATGATGTGGTGAGGTGCACTGTAACCCCTCTGCAGTTCTGACTTGAATGAAATATAGTTGTGAAACTGGGCTGGAGTTTTGTTGGTTTTTTTTGTCAGTTCTGTGAAGAGGGCCGGGGACCCTACAATGATTTTGAATACTCACACAATTATAAATGCTTAGGTTGAAAAGTGTCTGGGGATGTTTCTAATATACAGTAACACATTAGAAGTGGGTGTCCATTTTCACTTGTGCTTAGGGAGATTGAAGTTAGAGCTGAGAGAGGCTTCAGGGAGGAAGGTTGATCTGTGATCCTTCCCAAAATCTAGGGTTACTCCATAGCTTTGCAGAAAACCAAATATTTTAGTGTACCCAGTGTATGATTAGACTAACTGGTGAATAACTAAGTTAGTCTAATAACTTAGTCTAATAACTAACTAAGCTCCCATGGTGAGTAAGTGTTGGGGAAAGAGCTACTCCTGTCATATTGGAACATTTGTTTTGAATAGCCAAAGTACCCCCTTTCCAAAATCTGGATATGTGGGATATTTATTGGTAATCTGAAGGTTGCTTACAGAACTATAGTTTCAAAATTTAATAGCCTGGGGCCAGCCGAATGGCTCAGGTGTTTGGAGTGCTGTGCTCCTAACACCGAGGTTGCCGGTTCGATTCCCACATGGCCCGTGAGCTGCGCCCTCTACAGCTAAGATTGTGAACAACGGGCTCTCCTTGGAGCTGGGCTGCTGTGAGCATCTGGAGGTGGGCGTGAGCTGCTGTGGGCTGGTGACTGACTCCGGGGGGGCGGGGGGGGGCATTTAATAGCCTGATTTAATTCTGATGTGCTACCCTACCCCTGTCCCAAATTTAGTTGTATTGTCCATTCCGAAACTGGGGAGTTTGGGGGATAGAGACGGATTTTTTACTATCTTGGAAGTAAAGACCTTTAATGTAGATGTGTTTAAATATATCGTTTATGTTTTTTTTTTTTTTAAGATTTTTAAAATTTTTATTGGGGAAGGGGAACAGGACTTTATTGGGGAACAGTGTGTACTTCCAGGCCTTTTTTCCAAGTCAAGTTGTTGTCCTTTCAATCTTAGTAGTGGAGGGTGCCGTTCAGCTTCAAGTTGTTGTCCTTTCAGTCTTGTTGTGAAGGGCGCAGCTCAGCTCCAGGTCCAGTTGCTGTTGCTAGTTGCAGGGGGCGCATCCCGCCATCCCTTGCGGGAGTCGAACCCGGCAACCTTGTCGTTGAGAGCACGCGCTCCAAGCAACTGAGCCATCTGGGAAGTCAGCGGCAGCTCAGCTAAAGGTGCTGTGTTCAATCTTAGTTGCGGGGGCGGGGGGGGAGGAGGGGGGGGGAGGAGGGGAGGGCTCAGCCCACCATCCCTTGCCTGGAGTCAAGGAGTCCAACAGGCAACCTTGTTGTTGAGAGCACGCACTCTAACCAACTGAGCCATCTGGCCACTGGGAGCTGAGCGGCAGCTCATTGACTTCATTCTAGTTGCGGAGGGCCATGTTGGAATCGAACCTGCAGCCCCGTTGCCCAGAGCTCGCGCTCTAACCAACTGAGCCACCCATTCGCCCCTATATCGTTTATCTTTTTAAGACAAATGAGGGTTTTGTGGATTAAGGACCTGTAAGTTGTTTTTAATTGAATAAATTTGACATGTAGCATTAAGTTTAAAGGAGTATAGCATGTTAGTTTGATACATTTATATATATTGTAATACGATTGCTAAGGTAGTGATATCACATTTCATAATTATAGTACAGTATTGTCTATAATCATTATACTGTGCATTAGATCTCTGTGGTTATTTAATACTTGTTACAAGTTTATGCCCTTAAACACCTGCCCCATCCATTGATAACCACCATTTTGCTCCTTTGTTTTGTTTTTACAGATTTAACTTTCAGATTTCACATATAAGTGCTATCATACAGTACTAGTCTTTGTCTGACCTATCTTGCTTAGCTTAATGTGCTCGAAGGATCCATAAGTTATTTTTCTTTTTTAGTTTTTTTTTTTATGTGAGTTATTTTCCCCCCCTTTTCTTCTGCCTCCTCTCCCACTCCAGTTCAAGACTTTGTTTCTCAGTCTAGCTGTGTAGGACACAGCTCCCTGGCCTATGCTGGTATTATGAGCTTTGCGCTCCCCCGGCTGAGGCAGTCGGTCGCTAGTTGTTGGTTGGCCGCTCACCGCAGCTGTTGCCGGCTGCCGGCTGCTCACGCTGGCTGCTGGACACTCACACTGGCCACCAGCCACTGATGGCGGCGCACAGCAGCCTGGGGCAGCTCACGCCAACCTCCGGCTGCTTGGGGCAGCCCAGCTCCAGGGAGAACTGTTGTTCACAGTCTTAGCTGTAGAGGGTGCAGCTCACTGGTCCATGTGGGAATCGAAACAGAACCTGTCAGCGCTTCGTTAGGAGCACGGCGCTCCAACCACCTGAGCCGCCCGGGCCAGTCCGAACCCATAAGTTTTGAGAGGTGCTAAAGTTGACAGAAGGCACCTAGTTTTGCTGCTTAGAAAATGGCTCATTGTAGCTTGTTTCCGCTTACTTAAAATGTTTTTATTTTATTGAACATGTATTTTGTCCCAGATAATGGGGATGTAAAAGTGAATAACACCTTGAACTGGTGGAATAGATAAACATAAACTGGAAACACAATATAATGATGAGCTAAGAGATAGGCATAGGATGCGGTGGAGAGGCACTTGCCCAGCCAAGGGATAGTGGTTGATGGAAGGCTTCCTGAAGAGACGTAGAAGAAAGAGATGAATTCCAGGCAGAGAGGAGATGAAACGATAAAGAGCATTGTCTAAAAGAGAAACTGGACAGCTTGGTGTATAAGCTTTTGACGTGGGAATAGTGAAATATTAATTGAAAATAAATAGTATCTAGATCGTAGTGTCATTTCACAAGAAGGAGCCACCTATTCTTATCTTGACTGTCATTATCTCTTTAACTTTGTTTTGAGAAATGTCACTAATAAAGCTAGTGACGTTTCCCTCAGACTCCTCCACTCCAACCATAGCAGCTATAGTGTTTTATTTTGCTAATTTCTCTCTTCCAGAGACTGTGAGTTCCCAGAGGACTTGTTTGTTCCATCCCTGTGTCTAGTTATAAGCCACTCCGAATATTTATAAAATGCTTAAATATAAATCAAAATATTTTCCTTGAAAATAAGTGTTTACTGTAAAAAAAATAGAAAGTGAAACTTCCTTAATTTTCATCCTGTAGAAGTAATCACTGTTTACCACTTTTCATACTTAGTAAATGAATGAATGATTCGACATGAATTACTTAAACTAAATTTTATCAACTTAGCAAACATCTGAGCATCTACTAATATGGGATGCCTAGGGAGACAGAAAGAGATAAGACAATAGTTTCTACTATCAAGTGACCTAAGGTTTGTTTGTTTTTTTATAAATTTTATTGGGGAACAGTGTGTTTCTCCAGTGCCCATCAACTCCAAGTCATTGTGCTTCAATCTCCTTGTGGAGGGCGCAGCTCAGCTCCAAGTCCAGTTGCCATTTTCAATCTTTAGTTGCAGGGGGCGCAGCCCACCATCCCATGTGGGAGTTGAACCGGTAACCTTGTTGTTGAGAGCTCCTGCTCTAACCAACTGAGCCATCCGGCTGCCCCGACCTAAGGTTTTTTAGTGTTATTAAAACAATGTATCCTTAAATGACTAGAGGAAAAATGAGAGAAATGAAAAAACTTGTTTGGCAAGTTTTACTTCTTTATATCTTTTTAACCTGAATTGCATAAAACAATTCCATTAAAGAAAGTTTAAAAAGGAAAAAAAAGAAACTCACCAGAGTTCTATACATAGCAATTAAAATTTGCATATTCTTTTATGCACATTTAATTTTTTCATAGTGATAGTGACATCTTTAAAGGTTTTGTATTTTTTATCATATTTTTCTGGCTTCACATAGTAAATTTTAATGACTGCTTAATAAAGCAGCAAATTGTTCTAAATTTGCTTGGTCATTTTCTTGTAGTTTCAATTAGTTTTTATCTTCACTTGTTGTTACAGTTAAAGATACAGAGAAAATGTTATAGTCTTTAGTTTTTTCTCCTTCTTTTGGATTATTTTCTTAGGATGGAATTCCAGGAAAGTGAGTATTGCGTCAAAGGGGTATGCCATGTTGCTCTCCAAGGAGGCGATATTAAAATTGATTAGACCATTAGGGGTAAGTTATTTCTAAGAACTTCGCTGTTTTTCTCCTTTTTTCCATCTCTCCCTTTTTTCATATTCTCCACCCCCCCACCCCGAGAATATGAAGAGAATTAAGGAATCTCTTGGTCAAGTGATCCCTGCAGAACTTAAAAAGAATCTTTACCTATTTCTATGCCTCAAGACTTAGTCATCAGATGCCTTTTTCTGTCTATACTCACTTTCTTGATGCTCTTTTATCTGGACCCTCATGACTCCTACTAAATTTATATCTCTAACCTGGACCTCTTCCCAGAATTCCAGATTCATATATACAGTGACTTTCTTGTCATTTTTCACTAGGGTGTGAAATTGGAGTTTCATACTTGTTCAAAACCAAATTCCAGATGTTTATTCCCAAAACCTACTTCTCGTTTACAGTATTCTCTTATCCATGGGCATACATTCCAAGACCCCTAGTGGATGCCTAAAACTACGGATAGTACTGAACCCTATATATACTATGTTTTTTCCTATTCATACCTATGATAAAGTTTATTTTATAAATTAGCACAGTAAGAGATTAACAACAATAATTAGTAAGAAAATAAGGCAATTATAATAATATGCTCTAATAAAAAGTTATGTGATCTCTCTTTCAAAATATCTTATTGTACTATACTCACCCTTGTGATGATGTGAGATGATACAATGCCTACGTGATGAGATGAAATGAGGTGAATGATGTCGGCATTGTGATGTAGTGTTAGGCTTCGACTGACCTGATGATACATGATAAGCACTTCTTTGGCATGTGTAAATTACCAGCATCACTGCTCTTGTGCTCTGGGGCCATTATTAAATAAAATAAGGGTTACTTGAATGCAAGCACTGTGATAACTGGGCTGTCAACCTGATAATTGATATGGATGCAAAATGACTAATGGGCAGGTAGCCTATACAGCATGGATACGACGGTAAAGGGATGATTCACATCCTGGGCAGGATGGGACTGAGCAGGACTACTTGAGATTTATCATACTAAGAACAGTGCACATTTTAAAACTAATTATTGTTTGTTTCTGGAATTTTCCATTTAATATTTTTGGACCTCAGTTGACAGAGGGCAACTGTAACTGTAAGGGGAAACTGCGGATAATGAGGGACCACTGTAGTTTTCTTCATTTTTAATAAACAGCGACTTCATCTTTCCCATATTTAAACATAAACCCGGGCTGGCCCGGTGTCTTAGGCAGTTAGAGCTCTGTGCTCCTAACTCTGAAGGCTGCCGGTTGGATTCCCACATGGGCCAGTGGGCTCTCAACCACAAGGTTGCCAGTTCAACTCCTCGAGTCCTGCAAGGGATGGTGGGCTCCACCCCCTGCAACTAAGATTGAACACAGCACCTTGAGCTGAGCTGCCGCTGAGCTCCCGGATGGCTCAGTTGGTTGGAGTGCGTCCTCTCAACCACAAGGTTGCTGGTTCAACTCCCGCAAGGGATGGTGGGCTGTGCCCCCTGCAACTAGCAACAGAAACTGGACCTAGAGCTGAGCTGCGCCCTCCACAACTAAGACTGAAAGGACAACAACTTGACTTGGAAAAAAAATCCTGGAAGTACACACTGTTCCCCAATAAAAAGTCCTGTTCCCCTTCTCCAATAAAAATAATAATAATAAAAAAATCCTTTAAGAAAAACAAAATATAAACCCATTGGAGTAGTACTTGAGTTTTCTGTTTCTGTGACACCTATATCCACTCCAACAGCAAACTTCCTTGATTCTTTGTACTTCTTGCCTCTTCCTGTAATTCCAGATTGATTCACAAGATTGTTATATCTCACCCGGATTATTATTGCAATATCTCTGTTTACACCCAGCCCCTCTAAAGGCTGTTTTGAGTATCGTAGTTAGAGTGATCCTTTCAAAATATCAACCCTTCAAAGCCATCTATCTCACTCGGAGTAAAAGGGCATAATAAAGCATATGTCTTCCTTTCCCTGAATCATTTCTTTGACTTCATTTCTTCCTATTCTCTCACTTGTTCACTCTGTTCCAGCCACATTGACTTTCTTGCTGTTCTTTGAAAAATACTAGAGTATATTCCTTCCTCATGATCTTTGATGTGTTATTTTATCATTCTGTTGAAAATATTTTCTTTTATTATGATTTATTCTCTCACCTAAGGATTATTTAAAAGTACTTGTCAATTTCCAAACATAGAATTAGTCTAGTTATGTTTTTGTAATTAATTGTTAACTTAATTACATTATGGACAGAGACTATTCCAAATGATTTCAGTCCTTTCACATTGGTTGAGATGCACTCTGTGGCCCAGTACATGGTAAATATTTATAAATATTCCCTGTGCTTGGAAAAAATGTATATTCCACAATTAGAGTATAGGAATTTATATATATTCATTAGGTCATGTTTGTTATTCATGATGAAATTTTCTAAACTCTTAGTGATTATTTATTTATTTTTAAAAATTTTTAACTTTTTGCTTATTCTGTTAATTACCAAGAGAGGTCTGTCTCCACTATGATTATAATTTTTTTCTTGTAATTCTGCCAATTTTTGCTTTCTTTATTTTGAGGCTATGCTGTTAGAGATACAGTATTTTAACAATTATCTTTCTGGTTAAATGAACTATAACATTTAGTCCACATTAACTGGCGATGAGGTGTCATCAAACAATACGTTGAATGTTTAAATTAAAAAAACAATTTAATACAGTAAAAGATATTGCCATTAATCCCTCTCAAAATACTCCCCCTCGCTTCGAACACACTTATCCCATGGTTCTTGCCACTTTCTGAAGCAGTTCTGGAAGTCCTCTTTCGTGTCTTTAGTTGTGCTGTCGTGGCTGCCTCCATGTCCTGAATCATTTTGACTTTGGGGAAGAGCCAGAAGTCACACGGTGCCAGGTCCTGTGAATAAGGTCGATGAGGACACACTGTAATGTTTTTATTTGACAGAAATTGTCATGTACCACAAACGATGTGTGACACGGAGCGTTGTCATGATGGAGGATGATTTATGGCACACTTGAAAACACACCTTCCCTCACCCGTAGCTCAAACCCGACTGACTGGACTGAAAAGGTTGAAACTTGTCATACAGTGTGACTAAGGTTTGACATATTGCTTCCCATATTGAAGATCCCTGCCTTTCCGTTGGCTGGCACTCGACAGCAGCATTCACCGTATTTTGTGATCACAGTGAAAGGCTCCGTGTCACACATCACTTCTGGCATGGCAATTTTTGTCAAATAAAAACATTACAGTGTGTCTTCATCCACCTCATTCACCGGATCTGGTTACTGTGCAACTTCTGGCTCTTCCCTAAAGTCAAAATGACGGTGAAAGGTAAATGTTTTGAATCAATTCACGACTTCGAGGCAGCCACGACAGCGCAAGTAAAGACACTCATAAAAGAGGACTTCCAGAACTCTTCAGAAAGTGGCAATAACGATGGGATAAGTATGTTGGAAGCGAAGGGGAGTATTTTGAGGGGGATTAATGGCAATGTGTCTTTTACCGTAATAAATTATTTTTTTAATTTAAACATTCACCATAGTTTTTGATCACACCTCATATTTGGGTTTAAATTTACCATGTTATTTTGTGCTAGTTGTCTTGTTTATTTTTTTTCCCCTTCCCTGCTTTCCTTTGGACTTAAAACTTTTTTCATTGTTCCTTTTATGTTTCCCCTACCCCTTTCAAGTTTGAAAATTACATATTAGGTTTCTCTTCCTTTAGAGGTTACCAGAAATTACAACAGGCCTCCCTAACTTTTCAGTATTTAAAATTCCCATTACCTTCTTCCCTGACAAGACACAGACTTTAAAGCACTTTATTTCTCCCTAGTAATATGTAAACCTTATGAACATTTTAACCTCATTTACCCCCTTTCAATATGGAATATTTTTATAAATTTTAATTCATTCTTGTTTTTGTTTTAAACTGCATTGGGCATTGTTTTAAACAATCACTGTTCATTTTGCACTTTTACTCCTTCATTTTTCACATCTCAGACCCGAGGTGATTTCCTTTACCCTGAAGTATATCTTCTAGAATTTTCCTTCCCAAGAGGAAAGGAAACTCTAGTTAACATTGTTGGTTAACTCTCCCAGTTTTGGTTTGTCTACAACTGTATTTAGCTCTACTTCTTGAAAGATATTTTTGCTGGATAAAGAATTCTAGATTAGCATATATTTTCTTAGGTCATATTGAAAATATCATTCCACTGTTTTCTGACTCCCATTGTTGCTGGTGAGGTCAGTAGTTGGGAATTAGAAATCTGCCTTTAAGGGTAATGTGTCTTTTTTACTCTGGTTGTGTTTAAATATTTTTTGGGGGGTGCGGGGGTGTTGTTTGGTTTTGTTTATAATAGTTTGATGTGTCTAGGTGTGGATTTCTGTATGTTTATTCTACTCTTGATTTGTTGGCCTCTTGAATCAATGGATTACTGACTAATTCTAGTGAATTCTTAGCCAATTTTTGTTATTCTCTGCCCCATTTTCTCTTCTGCCCTTCTAAGTCCCTAATTAAATGTGTTGTTAGCCCCTTATCATATACTCTTACCTCTGTCTCTAACCTCCCTTATTTTGTTATATATTTATATGTATAGATACATACATAGGTATGTGTGTCTCTTCCTGCTCTTTTTGTGTGTGATAAAATAAATATAATAGAATTTATTATAATCATTTTAAAGTACACATTTAGTGGTATGAAATACATCCACAATGTTGTACAAATATCACCACTGTCTAATTCCAGACTTTTTTTCACTCCAAAATGAAACCCCATATCTCTTAAGCACTCACTCGTACTTCAGCCCTCTTTAAATTTTACTTTTTTGGGGGGGTGTTTACTTTTTTTGAGGCTGCTATGCCTAATTGGAATGTTAACTCCATGAGGGCAGGTGTTTTTGTTTAGATAATTGCTGCATTCTCAATACCTAGAACAGTGCCTGGATATAGAAATGGTTCAGTAAATAACTCTTGAATGACTGAGTAATTACGCTGAGAAGGATGTTTCATAAAATAGCCATCATGTTTATAGAGCTCACTAGTGACAATGGTGGCTCATAACTATGGCATGAGAAGATCATATCAATACAGTTAGAAATTTTTTTCCAGAAAGTGGGACTAATAATTACAACATTGCAGGATTACTGTGATGATAGTTATAATATGATACCATACGTTTTCTGTCTCTCTGCATTTTCCTGTTTTGGATATTTCATAAGTGGAATCATGTAAAATGTGGTTCTTTGTGACTGGTCTTTCATTTATCATAATTTCTTTTAAATTTTAAAATAAAAAAATTTATTGTGCAACTAATAGTTGAAATCTTTAAGAGGAACTGGATGCTGCAACAGCTGCCCTCTTGGATTTAGTGTTGTTCCTTCATGGAATCCATGCCTGAATCTGTGGTGTACAATATTTAGGTGCCTCATCCGACCAGTCCTGGTGGTATTTCGTCTTGTAGCCTTAGCACTCCAGTTATGCTTTCTCTTCCGCTTGGCAGGGTAGCCACACTTGCCACAGGTAGACTCTGAAGGTGGTAGGCCTTAGAGCCACAGCGGCGGCATAACGTGTGTATCTTATTGCAGCGCTTTCTGAATGAAGTTCCCTTCATCATCGAGCTTCTACAGCCAAGACCAAAGAGCCATCTATCATAATTTGTAATGTTCATCCACATTGTAGCATGTAGCACATTATTTCTTTTCATTGTTGATTAGTATTCCATTATATAGATATATCACATTTATCCATTTATCAATTTGATGGATATTTGGTTTCTACTTTTTGGCTATGATGGATAATACTTCTATGAACATCTGTACAAATTTTTGTGTGAATTTATGTTTTCATTTTTCTTGGGTATGGTATATCTCAGAGTGGAACTGCTGGGTCATATGGTAACTGGGTGTTTAACCTTTTGAGGAAGTGCTACATTGTTCTAAAGTGACTGTATTACTTGACTTTTCCAACAGTAGTGTATGAGAGTTCTAATTTTCCAAATCCTCACCAATGCTTGTTATTCTCTGTCTTGCTGATTCTAGCCATCCTACTAAATGTGAACTGTTACTTCATTGTAGTTTTGATTTTCATTTCCCTGATGACTAATGTTGAGCGCACTTTCATGTGTATATTAGCCTTTTGTATGTCTTTTTTTGAGAAATGTCTATTTAAATCCTTATCCCATTTTTTTAAAGAATTGAGATAATTGTCTTTTTGTTGTTGAGTTATGGTACTTCCTTATATAGTCTGAATAGAAATAACTGATTAGATACATGATTTGCAAATATTCTCTCCCATTCTGTGGGTTGTCTTTCTGTTTTCTTCATGGTGTCCTTTGAAGCACAAAAGTTTTTAATTTTGCTGGAGTCCAATTTATTTTTTCTTTTGTTGCCTATGTTTTTGCTATTGTATCTAAGAAACTTGGCTACTTTTAAGATCACAAAAATTTTTGCCTGTGTTTTGTTCTATGGGTTTCATAGTTTTAGCTCTTACATTTAAGTCTCTGATCCATTTTGAATTAATTTTTGTATATAGTGTGAGGTCAGGATCCAACTTCATTCTTTTGCATCTTGATAGCCACTTGTCTTGTCCCAGTTATGTTTATTAAAGACAGTTCGTTTTTCCATTGCATTCTCTATATATTCTGGATATTAATTCCTTATGAGATACATGATTTGCAAATATTTTCTCCAAGTTTGTGTGTGGGTTGCCTTTTGACTTGGTTAATAAACAAGATTTAAAAATTCTCATGAAGTCCAATTTGTCTGTTTTTTTATTTGTTACTTGTACTTTTGGTATGTATCCAAGAAATAATTGCCAAATTTAGTGTCATGAAGCTTTTGTCTTATGTTTTTCTTTAAGAGTTTTATTGTTTTAAGCCTTATTTTTAGGTCTTTAATCCATTTTGAGTTAATTTTTAATATATGGTGTTAGGTAAGAGTCTACTTACTACTAGAGTCTACTATTACTACTAGAATTTCATTCTTTTGCATGTAGAATCCAGTTTTCCCATAAGTCTTCCAATCCATGAACATGGGCAGTGTTCCCATGTATTTGGTTTCTTTAATTTCTTTTGGCAATATAGTTTTTTTTATTTTAAAATGAAGTCTTTTACTTCCTTGGTTTAGTTAATTTTTATGTACTTTATTCTTTTTGATGCTATTGTAAATGGAATTGTTTTCTTCATTTCCTTTTTGGGTTCATTGTTAATATGTAGAAATTCAACTGATTTTTATGTGTTGACTTTCTGTCTTCCTACTTTGCTGAATTTGTTTATTCTAAAAATTTTTTGTATAATCTTTATGGTTTTCTACATATGAGATCTGCAAATAGAGGCAATTTTACTTATTTCTTTCCGTTTTGGTTGTCTCATTTTATTTTCTTGCCTAGTTGCGCTGGCTAGAACATCTACCAGTATGTTGAATAGAAGTGGAGAATTCAGACATTCTTGCTGTGTACCTGATCCTAGAGGGAAAACTTTCCAGTCTTTTATCATTAAACATAATATTCTCTGTGTTTTTTTCACATATGGCTTTTATTACGTTGAGGTTTTCTGTTCATTATTTTCTGTTTATAGTTTGTTCAATATTTTTAATCATGAAGGATTTTTTAATTTTGTTAAATGATATTTTCTGCATCAGTGGTGATAATCATGTGATTTTTATCCTTTATTCTGTTAATTTAGTGTATTTATCAATTTTCATATTTTGAATAATCCTTGGATTCCAGGAATAAATCCTACTTGGTCATGATGTTTTGTTTGTTTGTTTGTTCATTTTTTTGAGATGTAATTGACACATAACATTAGTTTTAGGTAAAGAAAAAATAATTCAGTGCTCCTCATTTGTTTTAGGTCTATGCAGATATTCTATTTCTGTTATTTAGTTTTGGTAGGTTTCGTTTTTAGGACTTAGTCAATTTCATCTAGGTTATCCAGTTTGTTGGTGTACAGTTGTTCATACTGTACACTCTTAAAATCTGTTTTATTTTTGTGGAATAAATAGTAATGTCTCTTATTTTTCTAATTTTAGTAATTTAAGTTGTCTTTTTTTCTTAGTCCATCTAGCTAAAGGTTTATCAGTTTTGTTGATCTTTTCAGAGAACCAACTATTGGTTTTTTTTTTTTTTTTTTTAAGATTTTATTGGGGAGGGGAACAGGACTTTATTGGGGAACAGTGTGTACTTCCAGGACTTTTTTCCAAGTCAAGTTGTTGTCCTTTCAATCTTAGTAGTGGAGGGTGCCGTTCAGCTTCAAGTTGTTGTCCTTTCAGTCTTGTTGTGGAGGGCGCAGCTCAGCTCCAGGTCCAGTTTCTGTTGCTAGTTGCAGGGGGCACAGCCCACCATCCCTTGCGGGAGTCAAACCGGCAACCTTGCGGTTGAGAGCGCACGCTCCAACCAACTGAGCCATCCAGGATGCAGCTCAGCTCAACGTGCCGTGTTCAATCTTAGTTGCAGGGGGCGGAGCACACCACCCCTTGCGGGACTTGAGGAGTTGAACTGGTAACCTTGTGGTTGAGAGCCCACTGGCCCATGTCGGAATCGAACCGGCAGCCTTCGGAGTTAGGAGCATGGAGCTCTGACCGCCTGAGCCACCGGGCGGGCCCTGATTTTTTTTTTCCCCTTCTATACTTGATTGTCTAGTGTTAATATTCCTTCTAATCTTTATTTACTTCCTTATGCTTGTTTTGGGCATAGTCTATTGTTCTTTCTCTAGTTTATTAAAGTGAAATGTTAGGGTACTTGAAAGGTTGTTTTAAAGATATATATGTCTATAACTGTAAGTCTTTTGCTAAGAACTGCTTTTGCTGCATTTTATAAGTTTTGGTGTATTTTGTGTTCATTTTCATTCAGTATATTTTCTCATTTTCCTTGTGAATTCTTCTTTGACTTAAATTTGTTATATAGCATTGTGTTGTTAAATCCTCCAAACTTCCTTGTCTGTTTTGATTTCTAATTTCATTCTATTGTGGTTAGAATATGCTCTTTGTGATTTAAGTTCTTTTAAATTTTTTTTTTAATTAAAGTTTATTGGGGTGACAATTGTTAGTAAAGTTACATAGATTTCAGGTGTACAATTCTGTATTACTAGTTCTTTTAATTTTGTTTAGACTTTTTTATAGCCTAACATATGGCCTATCCTTGAGAATGTTTGTGTACTTGAGAAGACTACGTATTCTGTGGTTATTCTGTAGAATGTTCTTACGGTGTCTGTTAGGTCTTGTTGTTTATACTGCTGTTCAAGTCTTCCGTGTCCTTACTGATTTTCTGTATAGTTCTCTCCATTACTGAATGTAGATTTTGAAGTCTCTATTATTTGTCTTTCTTTCCATTCATTTCTGTCAGCTGTTACTTCATGAATTTGGGAATCTGGTTTGGTGCATGTATGTTTATAATTGTTATACTTTTCTATTAGATGGAAATTCAGTCTTTGTCTCTGGTAACCATTGTGCCTTTAAGTATATTTTGTCTGTTGTTAGAGAAGAAGCCACTTCCCTCTTTGTTAACTGTCTCCATGTTATTTCTTTTCCATCCTTTTACTTTCAGTCACTTCTTTGAATTTGATCTACAGTGTGTCTTGTAGACAGCCTATAGTTGAATCATTTTTTTACCCATTCTGTTAATTTCTGCCTTTGAATTGTAGTTTTAAACCCATATACTTTTTATGTAATTAGTGATAAGTAGGATTAATGTCTGTCATTTTGCTATTTTTTATGTCTTAAGATACTTTTGTTCCTCTATTCCTCTGTTAACTGCCTTCTTTTGTGTTAAGTAGGTATTTTCTAGTGTAACATTTTAATTCTCTTGTTACTTATATCACACACATACACACATTTTCTTATTGGTTGCTCTGGTTAAGTAAAGATTACATCTAACATCTTAATTTATTACAACCTAGTTTGGATTAATACCAAGTTAATTTCAATAGTATAATAAAACTTTGCTCCACTCTAGCTTTATCATTCTCTCCTCCTTTGTCATTTTATTGTCACACAAACTACATTTTTATATAATGTGTGCTCATCAACACAGATTTATATTTATTGCTTTATGCAGTTGTCTTTTAAATCAGATACGAGAAACTTTTTATAAAATAAAAATACATTTTTCTGTATTTTATATTTACCTATTTTGTTACCTTTTTGATGTTCTTCATTCCTTCATGTGCATCTGAGTCATTGTTTAAGTGTCCTTTAGTTTAGCTGAAGGACGCCCTGTAGCGTTTCTTATAAGGTAGATTTGCTAAGTAAGGGCTCCTCTTGAAACTAACTTGAAACACTTGCTTAAGTGTTCTGTTACTAGTAAAGCATAGCATGTTAGTCTGTTTGGGGAATCAGCTATATAATAATTATCAAATACCTATTCTTTGCCAGGTACTGGACTGACTAAGTGTTAGACATAGAGGTAGTGTTGGAAGATTCTTTTTTTTTTTTTTTTTTTTTTAAAGATTTTATTGGGGAAGGGGAACTGGACTTTCTTGGGGAACAGTGTGTACTTCCAGGACTTTTTTTCCAAGTCAAGTTGTTGTCCTTTCAATCTTAGTAGTGGAGGGTGCCGTTCAGCTTCAAGTTGTTGTCCTTTCAGTCTTAGTTGTGGAGGGCGCAGCTCATGGCAACCTTGTGATCTGGGAGGCAGCTCAGCTCAAGGTGCCGTGTTCAATCTTAGTTGCAGGGGGCCGAGCCCACCATCCCTTGTGGGACTCGAGGAACTGAACTGGAAACCTTGTGGTTGAGAACCCACTGGCCCATGAGGGAATCGAACCGGCAGCCTTCGGAGTTAGGAGCATGGAGCTCTAACAGCCTGAGCCACCGACCCGGCCCCCTGGAAGAGTCTTTTGTTAAGGCAATATACTTCTTGAAGTTCTGCTGTAGGATTGGTGCTGTGTGGACTTGAAGAGAAGCTTTTGGTATTATCAAGTGATAATCAGACCATATTGGAAAGTGCTTTGTAAACCATACTTACACAAATGTAAGATTATCTATTTTTATTTACTCAAAATATTCTTATTAAATGAACAACAATGTGAGTTTACTTTCTCACCTTAGGTGTCCTAGTTGTAAAATAGTGAAACTATCTGTTTTTATCACAAGAATAAAGGAATCACTTTTGCCTAGGTTGGAAAAAGTTGAAATTTCAAAGTAATATTCAAATATTTCTATACAATATAATTCTTTAGTATGACATTTAAAACTTGGAATTTGAAACCAAGTTATTTAATTTTTTTTTCTTTCTGGAATTGATAGAAGCAGTAGCAGACTGTTAGCAGATGTTCAGAATATGAATTTTACTTGTTTATAAGCCGGAACATTTATACTCTTCCTGACTTGATGAACTAATTCTCAAAATGGACAGTTTCAGCTTATAAAAAATAGCTTTTAGCTATCTCATAAATCAATTGTCTTAAAAGGATAAATTTTTGTCTTCTATTTTGCCATTGTTTTCTTATGCGAGTTTAATTTTATGGGAATTCTTAGTAACCAAAATGAGAACTTAGTCTACACAGAGTTCTTTGATAATTATCCTGCGAAGTACTAGTGCTTTCCCCACACCCTAGGACGTCTTTACCTTAAGTCCTATATTACTGTACATTCTTAAGTTATTTTAGAAGCTATTGTTTTTTGTACAAATAGACAACAATAATGTGTGCTTAAAATTAAAGAGGATAGATCTCATTTAGGTGTTCTCACCACAATAAAAATTTTAAAATAAAGGAAAAAAGATACCGTAGTACTATGATTTAGCTGATTTTGAATAGTTCACTCAACTGTAAGTTTTGGATATGCCTGGTATCAAAGGATTATCCACTCTGTGGTAACATTAATAGAACACAACTTAAGTTTTTGTCTCAAACATCTAGGAACATACCTGGACTACCTGAGCTTGTTTTATCTTAGAAATGCAATATAAGTCTGGTTTGGATCTCTTGATGGAAATTTCTTTAGTGAAAACACTCAAATCTCACCTAAAATGTCCTTTAATCACAGCTTTTGGCTCAGGAGCCACTTCTTGATTTTGATTGCAGAAATGTATCAGCCCTGTAAAGAAAGCGGTGACAAGCTTTTACAGGAGAGTTTAATGTGTGACATGTTACTGTCAGTAAGGAAAAAGAAATGGAGATTTTGAATCAAGTTAGTTTTTAGGTTTGATTTAAACAAAGAACACAAATTCTGACCGTATTTACTTATAGTTAAAATTAGAGGAAAGCATGGTGTTGTAGTGCAAAAAATATGGCCTTTAGAATCAATCAGATGTGGGTTTAAATCTCAGTCTTTTGTGATTTAACCATTTTGATCTTGTTTATCTGTAAAATGGAGATAATGCTATTTCATAATGTTATGGGTATTAAGTAAGATAATGTATGTGTACCGGTTTTTTGGGCCTGCCGTAATAAAGTACCTCAAAGTGAGTGGCTTAAACAACAGAAATTGAATTGTTTTACAGTTCTGGAGGCTACAACTGCAATATCAAGTTGTCTGCAAGGGTTGGTTTTTTTCTGAGGGCTCTGACAATCTGTTCCATGCCTTTCCTAGAAGCTGGTGGCATCAGACATTCCTTGTTTGTAGTTGGAGTTCTCCCTGTGTCTTCACATCATCTTCCTTCTATGTGTGTCTGAGTCTGTGTCCAAAGTTTTCTTTTTTATAAGGACACAGCTATATTGGATTAGGGACAACTTTAATTGACTTCATCTCGATTATCTGCAAAGACCCTATTTCCATATGAAATTACATTTACAGGTATGGAGGTATATCTTTTGAGCGAGCACAGTTCACCGCAATAGTGTATATAAAAAGGCTTAGCCCCAGTGTATTTCTTCTGACTGGACATATAGGGATATTAGGAAAAGGTGTTATGAAATATGCCTGTCGTGCCATTCTAAGCTCAGATGACATTTCTTCACTCTAGTCTTTTCTGTTATTCCTCAATTATCTTGGGATCAGGAATTCATCGTTGTATCTCTTGTAAGTTTGTGTATAGTTGAATTATTGATTTAACAAGGAGTTATTTGGGAGCAAGGTGAAATTTTGAAGCTCTTCTGAAGAGAAGAGTCATATTCCTTTCCCCCGCTCCCCGTGTTCTTATTTTGTCTATTTTCATGTTTTGAGGCTTGTCTTTGGCATTCTTGCCTGTGTCTGACTTTATGTGTTAAGGTCAGTATGATTTGGATGTTGTTGTCCATTAATAATAGTATTAACAATATGTATTTGTATAGACATTTATTCCCAGTGGATTTGCATATATTGTTTTATATGGTCATCATGGTAAATCAGTCAAGACTGTAAAGAGAAAATTAGTATTTCAGGTTTGTAAAAATCTCCACCCATGATACCATTAATGTAATAAAACTTTGTTTGTGTTTCTCAATGACTTTATTTTTTTATCATCATTACAGTTTCAGCATAGTTTCTAAATGGTTGGTATGTTGTATGTGTGTATCCCATAACTTTATCTGCACTTTGCATATTTCATTGAGTTGTCAGCATAATTTGTTTAATAGGTTTTTTGTTGTCATAAATACTTGCCTTAAATATTTTTTTGCAGTCTTTTACTTATTTGGATTATTTCCTTTGGATGAAAATATTAGGAATAGAATTAATAATTATTTCATTTTTATGGTTTGTGGTAGATTGAGTTGTCAGCATAATTTGTTTAATAGGTTTTTTGTTGTCATAAATACTTGCCTTAAATATTTTTTTGCAGTCTTTTACTTATTTGGATTATTTCCTTTGGATGAAAATATTAGGAATAGAATTAATAATTATTTCATTTTTATGGTTTGTGGTAGAGATGTTACTTTCCTGATTTTATGGCTTAGGAAACTGAGGCTGAATTAACTGGTTTGTTTAAGGTGGCATAATTTGTGATGGAGTCAGAAGACAGAACACATTACTGCTTTGTCTGGGTGTGTGATTCTGGCTTCTGGCTTTACCTGATACCGCTCATGTTCTTTTTCTGCCATCTGTTGAAGGTTTGTGTTTTATGGCTATACTTCCTGATGATAAAATCACTTTGTAGTAGTAATATGTGGGGAAGACAGAACCAACATCATGTCATAGGTTGATATGGCTGAATTTGTCATAAAGCACATAACAGTCATGGGGTTTTATTGTTATAGGATAATAAAGTAGTGGTTGAGAGTTTGGGATCCAGAGTTGGATTGCTTAGATTTGAATCCTGGCTCTGCCACTAAATAGGAGTAATAATATAGTATCTACCTTAAGAGGATTAAAGGAGGAACAGTGCCTGGCACATAGCAAACATCAAGTAAATGTTAGTGTATTTAAAGTCATTTAGGACTTGACTAATCAGGCAAATTTCATATTCAGTCAAGATTGCAAAATAAATTAAGTGATCACAAATTAAATTATATTAGAAATTTATGGGAAACCTACTCAAATTGTAGTTTTCAGTACAGGCAAATAAAAGACTTGTTTTTCCATCCCATCTTGGTATCTTGGTTTTAAAGCCCAAAGCCAATTAGCTTTGAAGTCATGTTCCCCCCCGCCCCCCATAACTTATAAACTGGTATCAGGCAAAAGTGGCCCCTTGGGCTTTTAAAAACATTTATTTATATAATAAGATGTAGTTTCTCTCTCATTTCCTAGTAACTAGATACGTGAAGAACTAATCACACACAGTATTTTTAGTAAGGGCATTCTGTGAGATTTAATTTAACTTCTGTGTGAATGCAGTCTTAAAAGTTGAATGGGGACTTAACAAATCATTGAATGGAGACCAATCCAATGGTATCCTTGGGCTTCAGTCATTATTCATTATTTTTATTTGAATGACTTCAGTCAATTAACTCAGCTTATTCTTTTTGTATACTTATTCTGTTCCAGGTGGATACTGATTTAGGCATTCAAGAGGGAACATTGAGTCTGAGGGGGGAGCTCACCAAGTCTTTTTGAAGACTTGGCACTTACAAAAAATGGTAATAGTATTTGTACATCCCCTTGGAGTAAATGGTGTAGGTTGTTCTTTGTCCAAGTACCCTTGGTGCTTCTCTTGGCTACTCAGAAATATGTCAGCACATTGTAACTCTTTGTGTGGTTTATCAGGTTTGAAACTTGGGTTCTACAAAACACAAAGCTGTCTTCCTCTCAGGGCAAGAGATGTGTACTGTTTGGGGTGTTAAAGGCATGAATGTGGTTTAGAGCTGAGATGGTGGCATTTGGATTGAACATGAATTAGACATACTGTTTTTGGAGAAAAGATGCAGCCAGGGTTTCTGCATTGGACAAGTCCAAGAAGCTTGATTCATAATGTATTCTGCATGACCAGTGTCCCTTGGAGTTGTGCAGTGCACTGTTTTGGATGCAGCCTCTCGCATGTATTCTGGGAAGTATCCAAGTCAGTTGTATTGGCATTGCTAGAATCTAGCCTGTAGCTTTCAGGATTATTTCATTCAAACCATTATTGTTAATTAATAGGATGTCTGTCTTTATTTGGGAAAGATGTAGAATATCACCTGCAGAAGGGACAACAGTGGCTTTTTCCACCCTAGTTTTATTGAGATATAATTGACTGACATATTACAGTCTGTTGTCATTGTTAAAACTCTTTTCATAATTTTTTCTTTTCCTGCAAATGTGTTGTGATCCAAGGACTAGGGCAAAGATATCTTTTCCTTGGGATGATTCTGTTTATTATTTCAGTTCTTAGCTCTATAAATCAAAATAGTGTATTTTCCCAGAATGTAGATAATTACTTATATAAAACAAATATAAATTGAGAGCTACCACTATATGAAGGGTTATGTTATGAATAATTAAGACAAAGAAGTTTAGTTGTAATTGTTATTAAGCTGAAGTGTTTTTATCTAGGATTTTTTAGGTATTGCTTGCTCAGGCTAGTGGGAAGATGATACTATTTCAAAAGCTTTTGATTCTTATTGATGCCCCATGTTTTGTCTTATCTAAAGTGTCAGCCCAAGAAAAAGTCTACACCACTGAAGTATGAAGTTGGAGATCTCATCTGGGCAAAATTCAAGAGACGCCCATGGTGGCCCTGCAGGATTTGTTCTGATCCATTGATTAACACTCACTCAAAAATGAAAGGTAATGCTTGCAGTTGATTCTACATGGTAAAATACAGTTTGCAATTATAAACTTGCAGTTGCCTATTGTACAACGCAATTTTTGTTGCCTTTAGTAATAATCCATTTTTACCTTAGAGCATTTCATGAATGAGTTCTTATTAATGTATTTTACTTTTTTGGATTTTTTAAAGGTGTGTTTTATTTTACTCTATAGTTCAAAAATTGTCAATTATTCTATCTGTAGATTCTAGGAAAATGTTAGGCTTATTACCTAAAGTTTACATTGTCCAGGATCACTTTTCAGTGTATTTACGTTTTTCTACTTTAATCTTCAGGTTTACATCATTTTTGTTTTAAAGATGAAACAGGGATAAAAAATGCTTAAGTTATTTTGAATTGTAAAATCTTGATTTAGAGTATTACCATTAGTTACTGTAGTTGGTTACTTATGTTTGAATCCTGTTTGAATTCAGGAGTCTTATCTTTAAATGGTATATGATGGAGCGGAAACTTGATCTTGAGCTCCCTTTTTTCTATTAATGTGGTTTGTAATTTTACTGTAGTTTTAGTATATGTATTTTAGTTTTTGAATGGTCATATACACATAGATTTAAAAAATCAACTCATTACCTCGTTTTATCTGCCCCATTTACCCCTCCTTTCAAGGACTAACCAATTATTATTAATGTTTCTTTCTAGAGTTTCTTTATGTAAATCCACATACACATTCTCATCTCCCTACCTCTTTTAACATAAAAATAGCATATTGTATGATTGTTCTACAGTTGCTTTTTTGACTTCTTGGGGACTTTTCCACGTTAGTGCATTGAAAACTTTTTTTTTCCTAGCTGCATAGTTTTTCACTTTTTTAATACACTATATTTTACATAACCATTTCCCTACTGATGGATGTTTAAGTGGTTTCTAATCTTGTGTTGTAAAGACAATTACATACATATACATATAAATATACAAATGTGTATATATGTATATACATACATACATGTATTTGTGTGTACACACAATGATGTGAAGAATAACAGTGTGTGTTTTATGTATACATGTGTGTCCATCTATCTGTAGGATGATTTACCAAAAATGGGTTTGCTGGATTTGATTTTATATTTTGAATATTGAATATTGAGTTGCCCAAAGACCTTTATAGCTCTGTTTTTTTGTTTGTTTGTTTTGTTTTTTTCCCCCTTCTGCCTCTCCGCCCACTCTGGTTCAAGCCATTGTTTCTCAGTCTAGTTGTGTAGGACACAGCTCCCTGGCTCATACTGGTGTTATGAGGCTTGGGCTCCCCACCCTGCCCCCTAGCTGAACTTCGGCTGCTCATGGCAGGCCACTCCTGCAGCCCAGCTCCAGGGAGAGCTGTTGTTCACAGTGTTAGCTGTAGAGGGTGCAGCTTACTGGCCCATGTGGGAATCGAACCGGCGACCTCAGCATTCGGAGCACAGCACTCCCAACCACCTGAGCCTCTGGGCCAGCCCGACAGCTGTCTGTTTTTAAAAAAAGTATCTTAATTTTTGTGGTCTGTTTGGACATTTAAATTTAGAAAATTCTTTCTGTCCCCGCCTTTTCCCTTTCTATGCCTGTGGGACTACTGGTTTCTTACTGTGTATTATAGTGTTCTTCATGTGCACCAGTTGGGTCCAGGCCATTTATTTGACAAATACTAAGTATATTGTATAGATACTGTGCTAGGTATAGGGATCCCGTAATGAGCAAAATGTGAGTCTTTCTTGCCCTCATAAACAGAATTCAGTTAAAGAGACATGACACCAGCAAATGATCAGAGAAATAGACAGTTACTTAACTGAGGCCCGTGTCCAAGGAAAAATACTGGTTTACAGTCAGTGATATAGCAGAGCTACCTAACCCTGGACTTTTGGTGCAGGGGTATTCAGGGCCAGTTTTGCTAGTAAAATTATCTTTGATCAGAGAACTGAGAGGATGAGTAGGACTTAACTAAGGACAAAAGGGGAAGATGGTTCCAGGTAAAAATATTATCTGCTCCACCCCTGAGAAGGCTGCAGCCCATAGAGTGATGGAAGGTGGCACAGTATGAGGCTGGGGAAGTAGATACGTGTCATTCTGCAACATCTTGCAGACTTCATTTAAAAATTTGTATTTTTTCCTAAGAACAATGGGATACCATTAATGGGCTATGAGCAGAGGGTGTTGTGATCTTATCTGTGTTTTTTGTTTGTTTTTAATTAAAGTTTATTGGGGTTACAATTATTAGGAAAGTTACATAGATTTCAGGTGTACAATTCTGTATTACATCATCTATAAATCCCATTGTGTGTTCACCACCCAGAGTCCGTTCTCCTTCCATCACCATATATTTGATCCCCTTTACCCTCATCTCCCACCCCCCACCTCCCTAACCCTCTGGTAACCACTAAACTATTGTCTGTGCCTATGAGTTTTGTTTCTTCATTTGTTTTTCTTGTTCTTTTGTTGTTTTCAGTTTTATATCCCACATATTAGTGAAATCATATGGTTCTCTACTTTTTCTGTCTGACTTATTTTGCTTAGCATTATAATCTCAAGATTCATCTATGTTATTGCAAGGTCTGTGTTTTTTTAAGGTTCACTCTGATTGCAATGTAGAAAATGGAATAGGAGGGACAAATAAATTAGAAGAGATAGTTAAAAGGGTCATTGTGGTGATTATGGTGAGATGAAAGTGGTGAAAATAGGAGATAAAATCTGTATGATTTGGTAAGGGATGGATAATGGGGAATGAGGGAGAGTAAGATCCTAAGGTTTCTAGCGCCCTGGTTTCTATATCTCAGGATGGCTCCCCGGTTTTTAGCTTCACCAGTGCATAAATAGTGTTGCCATTTATTGAAAGTACTAGAGTATCTATAACTCAGGGGTGACATCTACTTGCTTGTATTCATTGAAGTCATGTGCAGGGAGGGCATGGATGAGATGGTCTTGGGACAAAATATACAGTGACTAAGAAGGTGGCTTTGAGAAAGCCAACATTTGAGGTCTATATGGAAGAGACTGAGCTTGGAAAAGAGATGGGAAAGAGTCAGTAAGAGATGGAAAACCAGGAGACTGTGATATTGATGACAAGTGTTTTAAGAAGGAAAGTGAGGTAAATTTCGTTGAATGTTGCCTGGAGATAAATAAAATGTCCATTAGGAATAAGCAGGTGAGGATCATTGGTAACATTATTTTTTTGGTCGTATGACTGTGGCTGAAGTGGAATTAGACTGATTTGAGGAAATGGAGACAAAGGCAGAGAAATGGAGGTGCTACAGCAAGAGAGATGTATGGGGTCCAGAGGATTTTTAAAACCTGGCAGGATCAAGCAGTTAGTGGTGATGAGAAGAGCTCTGGAGATAGGGAGCGGCTGAAGAAGGGAGTGGAGGAGGATCAAAGATGCAATCATAACATAGGATTTCTGAGAAGGGAAGAGGGAGGTGGGATTCACGTCGCAGTGAGGAATGGGCCCTGAAGGGAGCAGGAGCAGCACCCCCTTCCAGGGTTTGTGTTAAGGGTGGCTGAGGGTGTGTGCAGTGGGATTCCTATCTGGCGGGTTTCTGAGTCAAGAATGTGGTCACACCAGAAGTAATTGCCTTTACTGGCAGGAAGATACCATGTTTTGGGGGCTAGAAAAGGTTAAAACTCTTAAATTCAAAAGAGCTTCCCAGAAAGGCTGAATTCATATAGCTTCCTACTGGAGAAATGATAAAACGTTAAAATGGATCTATTTAACCTTACAGCTCCTTATTTCATATTACTCCCGTTTTCCATTTTCTCTTTGCATTTTGTACTTTTCGCTTTTGTTTTCTTTTCCCCTATAGTTTGTGGAAAGCTATAGTCAGCCAACTTCTGGGAAGCTTAAGTAACACTCTTAGTTAACTTTCCATTTTTCTTTGAATGTGCTCCTTTTTCTGTTCATCTCCTTCATAACACATTCCCGGTAGAAGCACCAGTCTTGCTATTGATACTGCCCAGTAGCAGAAATTTTGGATAGCTATCAAAGTAATCCTGATTCCCACTACAATGAAATTATGACCACTATTAATGTCTGACTCTCCTGTAGCAGTAGAAGTTACCAGTGTAAAAATTAAAAGTTATAGTGCAGTTTATATATTATTGTGATCATGTTTATTTTCTTAGTGAACCAAAATATTCCAAATAAACTCAAATTTTTATAAAGTGTTTTGGTTTTCATCTTTTAAAAGTCATTACTTATATGTACAGTGCATATAATTTAAAAAGTCAAATGGTAAATTCTACACGCCTTGTTAGGAAAACAACCTGCTGTTGCTCCATTGCTCCCTCTAAGCACCTTCAACTTTACTAGCTGGATCTTTTGATATTTATCTCTGTATCTCAAAACTCCAACCTTCTGGATTATAGACTTGCATTGGGTTCCACCTCCCACCCAATCTCCAACATCCTTTTTTCTTCCCCATTAGATTGTGATTTTGGTGAGGAATTCAGTGTGTACGTTGTTATATCAGTGTACACAGTACTTTACTTGCTTTGTCCTCACCACGTTTTGTTTTTCATGGTAGGGTGTGTGTATGTGTGTGTGTGTGTGTGTGTGTGTGTGTGTGTGTGTGTATGTGTTGGTT
Organism: Rhinolophus ferrumequinum; assembly: GCF_004115265.2. Classification (NCBI taxonomy): domain Eukaryota; kingdom Metazoa; phylum Chordata; class Mammalia; order Chiroptera; family Rhinolophidae; genus Rhinolophus; species Rhinolophus ferrumequinum. The sequence goes on along the minus strand of NC_046307.1, from coordinate 5,429,253 downwards.
GGTGAGGGAGATAGTTTTTAGTATTCTGTATATTTATAAAACTTCCCTAGTTTTTAATTTTTCCTCATGATCTGATACATTGGTAATTTGTCATTTTCGTCATCTTGAAGAAATCTCACCTAGAGCCTTATATTCCTTCAGTGTACACTAGTTACCTTTTATGCCTGGTGAACAGCTGTCATCTTAAGGATCCGGTTCAACTCTTTAGTGTTGGATTCCATGACTTCCTTGTTTGGGGTTTACTCACTCATTTTGAATGTATGCCAAGTTCTTCAGAAGTTTCCTGAGAAAGGGAGTGTGGGAGGTAAATGTTTTGAGACCTTGCATTATGTAAATACATTTTTTATTCTTTTCCTACACTTGTTTGATAGTTTGGCTGGTATAAAATACTAGGCTGGAAATAATTTTTGCTCAGAATTTTGAAGGCATTGCTCCATTGTCTTCTAACTTCCAGAGTTGCTATTATATTAAATTTGAGGTTATTTTGATTTTTGATCTTTTGTATTTGATTTTTGTCCATCTCTTTCTGAAAACTTGTAGACTCTTCTCTTTGTTCATATAGTGTACAAGGCTATATATCTTGCTGTGATTCTGTTTTCCTCCATTGTAGTGGGCACTTAATATGGGCCCTTTTGATCTACAAATTTACTTTCTTTAATTCTGGGATATTATCTTGAATTATATCATTGATTATTTCCTTTGCTCTGTTTATCCTCTTTCTGTGTAACTCTTAATCAGATGTTGCCTCTCCCGCATTGGACTTCATAATTTTTTCCGTTTTTTTTTTTTGCATTTTTGTTGTTTTGTTCTTCCTACTTCATAGAGAGTTTCCTCAACTTTGTCTTCAAACCCTTTTTGAGTTTGACATTTTTGTTATGTTTTTAATTCTCAAGAATTCCTTTTTGTTCCCTGCATCTCATTTCATTAGCACAATATTCTTTTTTTTGTTCTCTATTTTTTTTGTTTGAGGCTTTCCTTATATCTGTGTTCAAGAGTGAGACCTAAAGAGCATGTGGGCACTTCAGAATGTGTAGAGGTTGTCAACCTTTAGTTTCTTTGTACGCTGACCGCCTTGGTCTCTTGTCAGTACCTTTTCTGTGTTTTTTCTTGGCTTGGTGGGACTCCTCAGAGAAGATTCTTTAGCTTCCTACCAAGAGAGTAAGAATCTGGTTTCTTGTGTTCTGGGAGCTCAGTGCAGGGGAAGAAGACGGGGTGGTGTTAGCGTTCAGTTTACTTGTTCCCTACTCTATTTTTTGGTACGGTTTTATTTCTGGACTGTGCTTGGTGTTGATCAGTCTAGAGACCTGTTTTATTCCGTCTAGTAGAAGGAGCTCTAGTCTTCTCTGGGCGAAGGGGTGAGGCATGATCTGGTGGTTTGGATTGGAGGAGGTAATTTAGATACCTGAAGCTGCTTGACAGCTTTCAACCAATCCTCCATTTTACCCTCCTAAACTCCAGAGGTACAAGGTGTTCCCAGTTCCTGTGCCTTTAAAATGATGCATGGTGTAGTTACAGTTGGTTCTTGGCTTTGCTCACTGATTTGGCATTCTTGGATCTATTAAGTTAGTTACTATAATGCTTAGCTATGTGCTTCCCGGCTTCTAAAACTGTATAGCACACTTGCACAGCCACTCTGTAATTTACACTCAGCTGTCCTCTCTTGTTCTCCCTGTCTTTAATGGATTTATGTCTTGAAAGTCTCTTTACTGTAGCTTTAGTAGAGATTAACTTCATCTTGACCTGGAAATACTCTTAACTTTAACAGACTTTCGGCCAATCTTGTTTTTAGACTTTTCTATACTTCTACTTCTAGGGTATCCTTCACACAGCAACCTGGGGATAAATCAGATTGCTTCTAACTTTTCTCAAGGCAGGCTTATCTTATCATTCAACTCTCTTAGGTTTAACGCATCACCATCTGACTTCCAACTTTCCCAGATTTTTATTGTTTCTTTTTCTATACTTTGTCTTTTGTATTTGTTCCTTTTAAAAACTGTTTTTACTGGTTTTTAGTGGGGTTTCAGAAGGGAACAAAACTAAGTTTGAGTATTCAGTTACGTTCTTTACCTTTAAAGATTTCCACTTTAAAATTATTTAATTAATTTTTTAAAAAATTCTTACAATCCTTGTTCATTTGTGTCTGGCTTATTTCACTTAGCATAGTATCTTTAAGGTTTATCCATGTTGTATTATGTATTTCATTCATTTTTAAGGCTCAGTAATATTCCATTGTATGTATGCAGTAGGTCCCCCCTTATCCTTGGGTTTGCTTTATGCAGTTTCAGTTACCTATGGTCAATTGCAGTCCAAAAATAGGAAATTTCCCCAACCACCCACATAGTCTGCTCCTGACATCCAACCATTGACATTGTTAAGGGTCAGTGATCCAGGTCCCTGAAGCAAATGATCCTTCTTCTGACGTATTGACAGGTCGGTAGTAAGCCTAGCGCTATGTCACAGTGCTTGCACTGTTCACTTTGATCTTATCATCTCAAGAAGAAGGGTGAGACAGTACAAGAAGATATTTTGAGAGAGAAACCACACTCACATAACTTTCATTACAGTATAATTATTCTATTTTATTAGTTATTGTTAATCTCTTACTATGTCTAATTTATAAATTAAACTTTGTCGTAGGTATGTGTGTATAAGAAAGGACATAGTCAGTATAGGGTACTGTCTGTGGTTTAGGCATCTACTGGGGGTTTGGGAATGTATCCTCCACGGATAAAGGGGAATTACTGTATACTACATTTTGTTCGTTCATCTTTCAGTGGATTGTTTTAACCTTTGGTTATTGTGAATAACGCTGCTATGAACATTGGTTTTCAAGTATCTGTTCTGACTTTTTATTATATGACAAGTCTTTTTGATTTGTCTTAAAATTTTTTTTTTCTTCAAATTTTGTTCTTTTAATTTTTCTTGCTATTACCTTAGTTTAGGTTCTAGTTATCCCATGTGTACACTGTTTTGATAATCTCGGGTCTAGTGAGTCTCCTCTCGTTTCCTCTTAAATATGTTATTCACAGATCAAGAAGATTTATCTTCCTAAGATGCAAAACTAAGCCTGTGGTTCCACAGTTTAAATGAGACTCCTCGTTGCCAACATTGTAATGTTCTGGCTCTTACCATGGCATCCACGCTGTTTCAGGTCTGGCCACTGCTTACTGGTTTAGTTTCCCTTTCCTTTCACTTTATGATTTAGTGTTCTGAACTACTTGTAGTTCCAGCCATTTTCGTTGCTTTTATTCATTCATGCCTTTGAGTATCTGGGCCCTCATACTGGAATCCTCCTTCATAAGCAGTTTACCTTTAAAAGTTCTGCCCAGGTGTCCCATTTGTCCTCCAGTTATTGTTTTCCACTGTTTAGTGTTGTTGTTTTTGTTGTTGTTGTTATTATTATTTTAAGTGGTGAAAGAGTAGTTTATTAAAAGAAATAATTCACTTCAAAGAAATAGAAGCGGACCCGAACAGTAGAGAATGGCTCAAGGGCCAGTGTTATTTTTTTGAAAGTGAATGTTTAGTTACTGGAATTGTCATCATTTTACCACAGTCTATTTCTGTACTTCTTACCCAACAGGCAGTGAGTTCTTTTGTCTTTTCTATACTGCTGGCACATCATAAATGTTCAATCTGTATTACTTAATACAGATTTGTTGAATATACTTATTTATGGGAGAATGATTTAATTCTCAAATGGACTTTAAGAACCTCTATATAAGTATATATATATATCTGACCAATTTTAATCCCTCATTATAAGTGGTTTCTACTGAAAGATTTAACTTAATAGGTAGAGTCTAAGGAATTCAGTTGTTTCAGTTTTTAAAAATGGAATAAACAGAAAATTTAACCAGGTTTGTAATTTTATTATTAAGCTATATTTTTATAGAAAAACAACCATTTCAACAAAAGTTTATGAGACCTACTCATAGGTACGTTTCATTTCTTGGTTTTACTGCTTTGAAATTAGCATTTATAAAGACGCTTTCATTGAAAGTAACTTGACATTTTGGCTACTTTCCAATTACTATGAAGATAGGAGTTTTGAAGGTATTCACAGCTTGTTCTAAAGTTCAGTTTATAAATCTCTCCTTCCCTTTTTCTTTCATTCTGAAGGAAATGGGCTTTTCCTGTTTTTTCAGAGAGTTGTTTACATTCTTTTTTGCCTTTTGAAACAGAATATGATTCTTGTAAGGAAATTAGATTTGAATTAAAGTGAATTTTTATTTAAAATGATTTCCTTTTCTAGAAAGAGACAAATCATTTGTAGCCCTGACTATATTTCTTTTTTGACATTTTTTACTGATATGAAAAATGCTAAGTGTATGGGAGATACATACATTAGATAAACTTGATTATAATCTTTTCTGGATGAGATTTTTGTTTTTATTTTTGGTAATTGTATGCATAGAACTTTCAACAACGAGGAAACTGTAGAATAACTAGACTTCTTTTTGTTTTTATTGCTGTTGGGATTTCTTTTTTTCTTTTTCTTTTTTCTTTTTTTTTAATTTCTGTATTTTGAAATAGCAAGTTCCACTTTCTCTGCAGAGCCAATGTTGTATTCTGAATTTGCCCTCTGTGAAGTTATTGGACTTACTGTGTCTATAAAATGGGGATCACACTACTTGTTTCTTAGAGTTGGTTGTTTAGAAGAATCCATGCCACACACCTAATATAGGGCCTGGCCTGGAATAGCTACTCCATAAATGTTAGTGTGTTACACATGGCATGGTGTTGAATGTAAGGAGCATTTCTTCCTCCTTACATTTTAGCATAGTGTTTTTAGAGTTTGTGTGGTGGTTAGTTCTTGTTCATTATTAATATTTGTGGTGCTATAGCTTATATGCCCTTTGTATTTTCCAGTAACAAGAGTGTAAGACTTTATAGACTGATGGTAAAAGGAACTTCAGTTGGTTGCTACATGAATTTGTTCTGTGATTAGCTAATCAACCTCCAACCGGTTTAGAATATATAGCTTATCAGACCAAACCATTGACTTCTTTCGTAAATTTAATTATTTTCTTGCTATATTAATTGAATAGTTAAAATTTTCCTTCTATCTCACCTACTTCAGTTTCTTGTTCAGATTTTTTAGCTTGTTGACTTAATTAATTTGGTAAAGAGAAGCTTCTTTGGCAACAATGGTATGCCTGTTATCTTGATGATGAACAGTCATGTTTTTAAAGTAATGACACTGGTTCTTATCCTTATTTAGTTTCCAACCGGAGGCCCTATCGGCAGTACTACGTGGAGGCTTTCGGAGACCCTTCAGAGAGAGCTTGGGTGGCTGGAAAAGCAATTGTCATGTTTGAAGGCAGACATCAGTTTGAAGAGCTACCTGTCCTTAGAAGAAGAGGGAAGCAGAAAGAAAAAGGATATAGGCATAAGGTAAAAACAACAACAACAGACCTTCAAATGATCTTCTTGGGTGGGCAGGGAGAAGGTACAGAAGAAATATTATATTTTTGAAATGTAAGTTACTTCCTGTAGTAGTAGGATATTTGTATTTGTGAGAAAATAGGTAGAAGGCAAGGGTTTTTGTTTTTTTCTTTTTCAGGGGTGAGATGGGGCTAGCCTTCCAAATATTTACACTCAGTTTTTTGAGAGATGATTTCAGCTAATTTTTGCCATGTCACTTAGATGTGACAATAAAAAGTGGCATAATCATCATCTTTGGTTATATCTTATGTAAGAAGAAAATAATCATCAAAACAATATTCTACTTTCCACTCTCTGGATTAATCATTTCTCTTAAAAATGAGAAAGATAAAGGTTTAAACATTTTTGTTTCGTTTTTGTGTGTGGTGGTGAATGCTTAAGGTTGCAGTTTCAAAACTGGTTATGTTTTAGTGAAGAACATTTTGGGTTTTTTTTTTGTTTGCTTGACGTTTTATGTTGGCCAAGTAATTTTTTGGCATATTTTAATATTCTTTTATAGTCAATTCTAGAAGGGGAAATAGTTCCTCTTAGATTTGTGTTTCTTACTTTTCTGTGTATACATCCTTTTAGACTATAAAAATCATAATTAGGATAATTTAGAGTCAGTATACAGTCCCTGCTGTTTTTGAGTTTTCTGAGGACCAATGTCTTTAATTCTAAAACTAGTGTGACAATATGTTCCTTGTGTGTATTAATATGTGTGGATTAGAAATAATTATAAATATTTAATATGTCATAAGGTTGATGCTCCAAAACAACTAGTATGTGCTGCTGTTAAGTTAAAGGAGACTTATAGCTACATCCTTTCTAATACTTTGGGTAGTTGGTGGTGGGGAAGTGTCAGAGTTTTTGTGTCATACCTTCAGCTATGTAGATTAGCCAACTCCCTTTTCTGAGATGTTCATTAGAGCTCTCAGGTTCTGGAAAATTGATTTACTCTGGTCGCAGTCGCGAGAATTAATGGGTGTGTGTTTGTATGTAAAATTAATCAGGTGGTCAGTTTATTGCTTTATAAGAGGAGGCTACCTGTCGAGTGACCTGAATTTTTACATGTTTTGCAGAACATCCCTTCCACAAGTATTTAAGTATTTGTGAACACTCAGTGTTAGTGAGAACCTTGACTAATACCTATTCTATGAAGCCAAGGAGAGAAATAAATAAGAGTCGGGAAAATTAGGTATATTTCACAGAACCTCAACGTCCTCATGCTTTGAGGAATCAAGGAAAGAGCTTACGTAATTTGTTACACCCAGGGTGTTTTGGTGTCTCTGGACTGCTTGGTTGAAATCCAGATTGTATGTAACATGTATAGAAGAACCTTGATTAGCCAAGGGCCTACTGATAACCTGAGGTTCAGATTTCAGATCTCCTAGGGCAGGTCTGATCCATTCATTTCTCCTGTTCTCATTTTTTTTCATATTCATCTTCTTTAGCCTTTTCCTTTTTCTTTATGCAGCCGAGCAAGTGCTTGGCCTTCATAAGTCAGGAAGAAAATAAATCCTTATTTGAAGTGTGGAGAGGTAAGTCGGAGGGTCTAGTTATTTCTTGATTTGGTAATGTGATGTTGATTAATAATGTAATGTTGTAGTCTTAATCTATGGTCCACTCCTTTGTGCTTATAAAGGCCGAGAGAATGGAGGATTTATGAGATCAGTCTTTCCTCTGATGATAGATCTTAGTGGTGATGTAGTGTTGAGGACTCCCCGTTAGTTAAGCTCTGGGTAAGCTGTGGGTGCTAGCTACCTGGCTGGTCCCATAAAAGGGCCTTGAAGGAAGTAGAAGATACTTTGAAAGCTGATTTGTGAGGTGTCCACTGATCAACTCCCTGTTGCCCGTTCCCCTTTCTTTGATTAGTGACAATCTTTTTCTCCTTTAATTTAAGGTTCCTCAGAAAATTTTGAGTAAATGGGAAGCCAGTGTTGGTCTGGCTGAACAGTATGATGTTCCCAAAGGGTCGAAGAACCGAAAATGTGTCAACAGTTCGATCAAATTGGACAGTGAGGAGGATATGCCATTTGAGGACTGTACAAATGATCCTGAATCTGAACATGACTTGTTGCTTAATGGCTGCTTGAAATCTCTGGCTTTTGACTCGGAACATTCTGCAGATGAGAAGGAAAAGCCTTGTGCTAAGTCTCGAGCCAGAAAGAGCACTGATAATCCAAAAAGGACTTGTGTGAAAAAGGGCCACATGCAGTTTGAATCACATAAGGAAGAACGTAGGGGAAAGATTCCCGAGAACCTTGGCATAAACTTTATTTCTGGGGATGTATCTGATAAGCAGGCTTCTAATGAACTTTCCAGGATAGCAAACAGTCTTACTGGGGCTAGCACTGCCCCGGGAAGTTTCCTGTTTTCTTCTTGTACAAAAAACACTGCAAAGAAAGAATTTGAGACTTCAAATTGTGACTCTTTACTGGGTTTGTCTGAGGGTGCCTTGATTTCTAAACGTTCTGGAGAGAAGAAGAAACTCCAACGAGGTCTGGTGTGCAGTTCAAAAGTTCAGCTCTGCTATATTGGAGCAGGTGATGAAGAAAAACGAAGTGATTCCATTAGTATCTGTACCACTTCTGATGATGGAAGTAGTGATCTGGATCCCATCGATCATAGTTCAGAGTCTGATAACAGTGTTCTTGAAATTACAGATGCTTTTGATAGAACAGGGAACATGTTATCCGTGCAGAAAAACGAAAAGGTAAAGTATGCTAGGTATCCTGCCACGAACACTAAGGTAAAAGCAAAGCAGAAGTCCCTCATTACTAACTCACATACAGATCACTTAACAGATTGTACTAAGACAGCAGAGTCTGGGACTGAGACATCTCAGGTTAATCTCTCTGATTTTAAAGTGTCCACTCTTGTCCGCAAACCCCAATCAGATTTTAGAAATGATGGTCTCCCTCCAAAATTCAACACCCCATCCAGCATTTCCAGTGAGAACCCACTAATAAAGGGTGGGGCTACAAATCAAGCTCTGTTACATTCAAAAAGCAAACAGCCCAAGATTCGAAACATAAAGTACAAACATAAAGAAAATCCAGTTGTAGTAGAACCCCCAGTTATAAATGAGGACTGCAGTTTGAAATGCTGTTCTTCAGATTCCAAAGGCTCTCCTTTGGCTAGCATTTCCAAAAGTGGGAAAGTGGATGGACTGAAACTACTGAGCAACATGCATGAGAAAACCAGGGATTCAAGTGACATAGAAACAGCAGTGGTGAAACATGTTCTGTCAGAGTTGAAGGAGCTCTCTTACAGATCCTTAAGTGAAGATGTCAGTGACTCTGGAACATCAAAGCCATCAAAACCATTACTTTTTTCTTCCGCCTCCAGTCAGAATCATATACCTATTGAACCAGACTACAAATTCAGTACGTTGCTGATGATGTTGAAAGACATGCACGATAGTAAGACCAAGGAGCAGCGGCTAATGGCTGCTCAAAACTTGGTCTCCTATCGGAGTCCTGGTCTCGGGGACTGTTCCACCAGTAGTCCTGTAGGGACTTCTAAGGTCTTGGCTTCAGGAGGCTCCACTCACAGTTCAGAAAAAAATGGAAATGGCACTCAGGATCCAGTCCATCCTAGCCCTAGCGGGGGTGACTCTGCACTATCTGGGGAGTTGTCTGCCTCTCTACCTGGCTTAGTGGCCAACAGAAGAGACCTCCCTGCTGCTGGCAAAAGTCGTTCAAACTGTGTCACTAGGCGCAACTGTGGGCGATCAAAGCCATCATCCAAATTGCGAGATGGTTTTTCAGGCCAGATGGCCAAGAACACAGTGAACCGTAAAGCCTTAAAGACAGAGCGCAAAAGAAAACTGAACCGGCTTCCAGGTGTGACTCCAGAGGCTGCACTACAGGGAGAGAGTGGGGTTTCAGAGAACGGCTTTTTGAGAGGTGGTGCAGAAAACCCTGCTAAAGAAGAACCCCTTCAATTAATGGGCCCTTTAACAAATGAAGACAGTGCACGTTTTTCCGATGTTCATTTTGACAGCAAAGTCAACCAATCTGACCCTGATAAAATTCCTGAAAAAGGCCCCTCTTTTGAAAATAGAAAGGGCCCAGAGCTGGACTCTGAAATGAACAGTGAGAATGATGAACCCAATGGTCTAAATCAAGTGGTGCCTAAAAAGCGATGGCAGCGTTTAAACCAAAGGCGCACTAAACCTCGTAAGCGCACTAACAGATTTAGGGAGAAAGAAAACTCTGAGGGTGCCTTTGGGGTCTTGCTTCCTGCTGACCCTGTAAAGAAGGGAGATGAGTTCCCAGAGCATCGACCTCCTCCTTCGACAAACATACTGGAGGATGTGCTCACAGATCCAAATCACGCCGGCCGCTTAGATTCGGTTGGGCCACGGTCGAATGTTTGTGATAAATCCAGTGCCAGCATTGAGGAGATGGAAAAGGAGCCAGGAATTCCCAGTTTGACTCCCCAGCCTGAGCTTCCTGAACCAGGTAAGGATTCTTGACTGCCGCAGAAAGGGATTAGAGGAAGTTGTGATAATGAACCACCTCTGAAGTCGGTCTGTTTTAATGGAAGGGCTAAGTGTAAATTGGGAGGGAGGGATTATCACTTGAAGAAACAGCTTTATGCAGAAGCGTCTGAATGTTGAGGACCAGGTTTTTGTATATTTTTAGAAGTTGTTTAATCAGAAGCTCATTTTTCCCCCCTTTTGCTTTTAGTAGTTTTCAGTAACATTTTGTTGGTTTTCCTACCTTTTTAAATCCATAAACTTTTTGGGATTTGATCTGGTATTGTAGGTAATTGAGAGATTCTAAGCCTGAGATTTAAATCCAGTTGCTTACAGAAAGCAAATAGATTTTATTGAACATTAGGTTTCCGTTGACCACAACGTAAGGAAAATCCACCTGTTGTGTAGTAGACAGAGGGGACATACGCTTTTGAAAAAATGCAGGTGTTCTGTAGCACATGTGTTACGGCCCTAGATGTCTTACATCACTTCTGGAATAAGGTTTGAGAGTGAAGTACCAGCTATCCTGCCTCAGCAGCAGAAAGAAAACAGAAGTCTTTCAAGATATTAATAAATACATTGTAGTTATTGAGTATAAAACTGACTATTCCTAAACATAAGATTTCTCAAAAATTGTTTACCATAGTAGGTTTTCTAACAGCTATATTGATATAATCTACATACCATGAAATTCATCTTTTTAAAGTTTATATTTCACTGATTTTTAATATAGATTTGTGCAATCAACATTATCAATTTTGGAACATTTGCATCACCCCAGAAAGAAACCTTATACCCTTTATCAATTTCCCTTCATTTGTCCTCAATTTATATAGATTTGCCTATTCTGTGCAATTTATATAAATGGTATCATACAATAATTGTGTTTGGTTCTTTCACTTAGCGTGCATAAGTGCTTTATTTTTATTGTGGTAAAAACATAGAAATTTACTCTCTGAACAAGTTTAAAGTGTATGAGGTGTGATTAAAAAAATACGGTAAATGTTTAAATTTAAAAATTTTATTACTGTAAAAGACACATTGTCATTAATCCCCTTCGCTTCCAACACACTTATCCCATCGTTCTTGCCACTTTTAGAAGCAGTTCTGGAAGTCTACTTTCGTGAGTTTCTTTAGTTGCACTGTCATGGCTGCCTTGATGTCCTGAATCATTTTGACTTTGGAGAAGAGCTAGAAGTTGCATGGTGCCCGAGCTGGTGAATAAGGTGGATGAGGACACACTGTAATGTTTTTATTTGACAGAAATTGCCATCTCCCAGAGGCGATGTGTGACACGGAGCGTTGTCATGTTGGAGGACACTTTAAAACACATCTCTCCACTGTAGCTCACTCCCGACTGCACGGAACAAGTTGAAACTTGTCACACAGTCTTAGTAAGGTTTGACACGCCACTACCCGTATTGAAGATCCATGCCTTTCTGTTGGATGGCACGTGGCAGCAGCATTCACTGTATTTTTTTGATCACATCTCGTACGTTGCAGTATTAACGATATGCACATTGTTGTACAACAGGTCTCTAGGACTTTGTCATCTTGCATGTCTGAAACTCTATATCCACTGAACAATAACGCCTCGTTTTTTCCTTTGCCCAGCCCCAGCAACCACCATTCTCCTTCTGTTTCTCAGAGTTCAATTACTGTAGATACCACATATAAGTGGAATTACACTGTTTGTCTTTTTGTGATTGGATTATTTCATTTAGCATAGTGTCCTCAAGGTCTATCCATGTTCTAGCATATAACAAAATTTCCTTCTTTTCTGAGGCTGGATAAAAGTACTTTATGTGTACATACAAAATTTTCTTGATCTATTCATTTGTCAATGGACATTTAGGTAGCTTCCATATCTTGGCTATTGTGAATAATACTGTAGAGAACATGGGTGTTACAAATATTTCTTTGAGATCCTGTTTTTAATTCTCTAGATGTATACCTAGAGGTGAGCTAACTGAATCGTATAATAATTCTATTTATAATTTTTTGAGGAACCTTCATACTGTTTCCCATAGCGCCTGCACCGTTTGACATTCCCACCAACAGTGCTCCAGGATTCCAGTTTCTCCGCATCCTCTCCAACACTTGTTATTTTAATTTTAGTTTTTTGATAGTGGTCATCCTAACAGGTGTAAAGTGATACCTCATTGTTGTTTTGATTTGAATTTCCTGGTAATTGGTGATGTTGAGCATCTTTTCATATGTTTCTGGGCCATTTGTATATCTTCTTTGAAGAAATGTCTGTTCTGAGTTCTTTGCCCATTTTTTAATAGGGTTTTTTTGTTTGTTTGTTTGTTTTGTTAGTGAGTTCTGGGAGTTGTTCATTCTGCATAATCACCCTTTCTTTAACATATGGTTTGCAAATAGTTTCTTCCATTCTGCAGGCTTTTTCACTTCGTAAAATTGTTTCCTTTGCTGTGCAGACATTTTTAAGTTTGATGTAGTCCAATTTGTCTGTTTTTGCTTTTGTTACTTGTGCTTTTGATCATATCAAAGATATCATTGCTCATTCTAATGTTAGGAATCTTTTCCCCTATTGTTTTTATTTTTTATTTTTATTGGGGAATGTTGAGGAACAGTGTGTTTTTCCAGGGCTCATCAGCTCCAAGTCCTTCAGCTCCATTGTCCTTCAATCTAGTTGTTGAGGGCACAGCTCAGCTCCAAGTCCAGTTGCCATTTTCAATCTTGAGTTGCAGGGGGCGCAGCCCACCATCGCATGCGGGAATTGAACTGGCAATCTTGTTAAGAGCTCGCGCTCTAACCAGCTGAGCCATCTGGCCACCCCTCTGGCAGCTCAGTGGCAGCTCGTTGTCTTCAATCTAGTTGTGGAGGGCGCAGCTCACTGGCCCATGTGGGAATCAAACCAGCAACCCTGTTGTTAAGAGCCCGCGCTCTAACCAACTGAACCATCCGGCCGCCCCATTCCCTTATTTAGTTTTTTAGTTTCAGGTCTTAGATTTTAGTTGTTTCATCCATTTTGAATTAATTTTGGAATGTGGTGTAAGATGAGGGTTCATCATCATTCTTTTGCATGTGGATAGCTACTTTTCAGCACACCATTATTGAAGAGACTATCCTTTCCACACAGTGTAGTTTTAGTACCCCTGTTCAAAAATAATTTGACTATACATGTAAAGGTTTGTTTCTGGGCTTTCTATTCTGTTCCATTGACCTATATGTCTGTCTTGATGGCAGTCTTGTATTGTTTCGATTACTGCAGTTTTATGCTTTGAAAACAGAATGGTGTGAGGTTTCTTTCTGTCTTTGTTCTTTTTTGTCAAAGTTGTTTTGGTTATTCAGGGTCCTTTGAGATTGCATTTCAGTTTGAGGATGGGTTTTTTTTCTATTTGTGTAAAAAATGCCATTGGGATTTTGATGAGGATAGCAGTGAATCTGTAGATTGCTTTTGGGTAGTATGGACATTTTGACAATATTAAGTTTTCCAATCAATGAACATAGGATATTTTTCCTTTTTATTTGTGTCTTTAATTTCTTTCAGCAGTGTTTTGTAATTTTTAGTGCACAACTCTCACATTCTTGGTTAAGTTTATTCCTAAGTATTTTATTTTTTATGATATTGAAAATGGGATTGTTTACTTAATTTCCTTTTTGAGATGTTGATTATTAGAGTATAGAAACAACTGGTTTTTTTGAACATTGATTTTTGTATCCTGTAACCATACTAAATTTGTTTATTAGTTCTTACAGTTTTTTTGTGTGTGTATTTAGAATCTTTACGGTTTTCTACACAAAACATCTTATCAACTATGAACAGAGATATTTTACTTTCTCCTTTCCAATTTGGATGCCTTTTACTTCTAATTCTTGCCTGATTGCCCTTGCTTTGATTTCCAGTAGTATGTTAAATAGAAGTGGAAAGAGTGGGCATCCTAGCCTTGTTCCTGAGCTTAGAGAAAAAGCTTTCAGTTTTTTACCAGAGACTGTCATGTTAGCTGTGGGGTTTCACATATGACCTTTATTATGTTTAGGTAATTTCCTTTTTTCCTAGTTTGTTGGAAACTACAAACTAGGAAAAAGTGTGGAATTTTGTCAAGCCTTTTCTGCATTATTTGAGATGATCAGGTGATTTTTTTCCTTTATTCCTTAATGTGTTTTCTTACATTAATTGATTTTTGTAATAATTGATTTCCATACAATGTATTTCTTTTATTCAGAAAACAGACATTTCAGAAAGTCACTGGTAACAATAAAACAATTAGAACAGTGTTATGACTGATAATTTTCAATGTAAGTAGTCACAGAATTCATTTATGTGCTCAGATAATAGAGGGAGGGCACTAAAGACAAAGCATAGGAGAACAATGGGGGATATTTTAAACTTGTGGCTTGAGGTAAAAAAAATGACCATTGTAAGTGGTCCAGATGAAGCCAAAATGGTGATGACGATGATGATGACACCATATGACCATATGGTGACAGAAGAAGACTAGACTTCGGGTGGTGAGCACACAATGCAATTTACAGATGATGCTTTATAGAATTGTACACTTGAAACTTACATACCCCAATAAATTTAAAGAAATAAAAAATAAAGGATCGTAAACATTTAAAAGGTAATCATAGCCAATAAACTCCCCAAACATGAATGATTAGATGATCAGGGTGTGGGCCTCCATCTCTCCCTCCCCCAGTTCTTTTTTTTTTTTTTTTTAAAGATTTTATTGGGGAAGGGGAACAGGACTTTATTGGGGAACAGTGTGTACTTCCAGGCCTTTTTTCCAAGTGAAGTTGTTGTCCTTTCCATCTTAGTTGTGGAGGGTGCCGTTCAGCTTCAAGTTGTTGTCCTTTCAGTCTTAGTTGTGGAGGGCGCAGCTCAGTTCCAGGTCCAGTTGCCGTTTCTAGTTGCAGGGGGCGCAGCCCACCATCCCTTGCGGGAGTCCAGCCGGCAACCTTGTGGTTGAGAGGACGCGCTCCAACCAACTGAGCCATCCGGGAGCTCAGCGGCAGCTTCGGAGTGAGGAGCATGGAGCTCTAACCGCCTAAGCCACTGGGCCGGCCCCTCCCCCCCCAGTTCTTAAGTAAGGCAAAGGTCAGTTGAATTGTAGACTAGTTCAACTGGGAAAATAAATTTTCACTTTATATCTTGGCAGTATCCACTTAGTATTGCAAAAAATGCATTGTAAACAGGAAATAATCAAATTTTTGTCTTCAACATCCAAGGGATGAATCCCACTTTGATCATGGTGTATAATCCTTGATCATGGTATATAATCCTGCTGTTGAATTCCATTTGCTAATATTTGTTGAGGATTTTTGCATGTGTTCATAAGGGAGATTGACTTTGGGGGTTGGGGGTGTTATCAAGGTAATGTTCACTTCATAAAATGAGTTTGCAAATAAATGTTCCCTCCTCTTCAGTTTTTGGAAAAGTTTGAAAAAGATTTGGTACTAATGCTGTTTTAAAAAAAATGCTTAGTAGATTTCTCCAGTGAAGCCATCTGGTCCTGAGCTTTTCTTTCTTGAGAGGTTTTTTTGTTTTGTTTTGAACTTTTATTTATTTTAAGTGTGTTTTTCCAGGACCCATTAGCTCCAAGTCAAGTAGTTGTTTCAATCCAGCTGTGGAGGGCGCAGCTCACAGTGACTCATGTGGGGATCGCACCTGCAACCTTGTTGTTAAGAGCACCGCGCTCTAATCAACTGAGCTAACCGGCCATCCCTTTCTTGAGAAGTTTTTGATGACTGATTTAATCTCCTTATTCAGATTTTCTTTTTTTTATATATTTATTGGGGTGACAATTGTTAGTAAAATTACATAGATTTCAGGTGTACAATTCTGTATCACATCATCTATAAATTACATTGTGTGTTCACCACCCAGAGTCAGTTCTCCTTCCATCACCGTGTATTTGATCCCCCTTACCCTCATCTCCCACCCCCCACCCCCCTTACCCTCTGGTAACCACTAAATTATGTTCCCCAGATTAATTTTCAAAACCCGGTGGCCATCTTGTGGTTACTGATTGTTTTCTAATCCCCTCACCTACCCCCACGCCTCCGCCCATCTAGCAACCCTCAGTCTTTCCTCTTTGTCTCCAAAACTGTTTCTGATTAGTTCATTCACTTATTCTTTTCTTTAGATTCTGCATATAAGTGAGATCATATGGTACTTATCTTCCTCTGTCTGACTTATTTCACTTAACATAATGTTCTCTAGGTCCATCCATGTTGTTGCAAATGGTAAGATTTCTTTCTTCTTTATGGCTGCGTAATACTCCATTATATAAATGTACAACATTTTCTTAATCCAGTCATCTACCGATGGGCATTTCGGTTGTTTCCATGTCTTAGCTATTGTGTATAGTGCTGCAATAAACATAGGAGTGCATAAAGATTTTTGAATTGGAGTTTTGGATTTCTCCAGATAGATACCTAGGAGTGGAATTACTGGATCATAGGGTAGTTCCATTTTCAGATTTTTGAGATACCTCCATACTGTTTTCCATAGTGGCTTCACCAATCTGCAATCCCACCAACAGTGCACAAGCGTTCCCTTTTCTCCACATCCGCGCCAGCACTTGTTTGTTGATTTATTGACGATAGCCATTTTGACGGGTGAGGTGGTATCTCATTGTGGTTTTTATTTGCATTTCTCTGATGGTTAGTGAGGCTGAGCATTTCTTCATATGTTTGTTTGCCATCTGTATGTCCTTTTTAGAAAAATGTCTCTTCAAGTCCTCTGCCCATTTTTTAATTGAATCGTTTGTTTTTTTGTAGTTGAGTTGAGTGAGTTTTTTATAGATTTGTGATATTAATCCCTTATCAGATATGTCATTGGCAAATATCTTTTCCCATTCAGTAGGATCCCTTTTTGTTTTATGGATGGTTTCCTTTGCTGTGAAAAAACTTTTTAGTTTGATATAATCCCACGTTTATTTTTTCTCTTACTTCTCTCGCGCGAGGGGATATATCAGTAAAAATCTTACTCCGGGTAATGTCTGAGAAGTTTCTTCCTATATTTTCTTCTAGGTATTTTATGGTTTCAGATCTTACATTTAAGTCTTTAAGCCATTTTGAGTTTATTTTTGTATACGGTGTAAGGAGGTGGTCCAGCTTCATTTTTTTGCATGTGTCTGTCCAGGTTTCCCAGCACCATTTATTGAATAGACTGTCTTTACCCCATCGTACATTCTTGCTTCCATTGTTGTAGATTAAATGGCCATATAGGCATGGATTTTTTTCTGGACTCTCTATTCTGTTCCATTGAACTATGTGTCTGTTTTTATGCCAGTACCATGCTGTTTTGATTACTGTAGCCTTGTAGTATAATTTGAAGTCAAGTATTGTTATACCTCCCACTTTGTTCTTATTTCTCAAGATTGCTGAGGCTATACGGGGTCTTTTATGGTCCCATATAAATTTTAGGATTATATGTTCTATTTCTGTGAAAAACGTCATTGGTAGTTTGATAGGAATTGCGTTGAATATGTATATTGCCTTAGGCAGTATGGGCATTTTAACTATATTAATTCTTCCTATCCATGAACATGATATGTGTTTCCATCTATTTATATCTTCTTTCATTCCTTTCTTCAGTGTCTTATAATTTTCTGAGTACAGATTTTTTACTTCTTTGGTTAAATTTATTCCCAGGTATTTTATAGTCTTTGGAGCAATTGTAAATGGGACTGTTTTTTTAATTTCTCCTTCTGATGTTTTATTATTGGTATATACAAATGCAACTGATTTCTGAATATTAATTTTGTATCCTGCTACTTTACTAAATTCATCTATCAGCTCTAATAGCTTCTTGGTGGAGTCTTTAGGGTTCTCTATATATAGTATCATATCATCTGCATATAATGATAATTTTACTTCCTCCTTACCAATTTGGATGCCTTTTATTTCTTTTTCTTGTCTGATTGCTGTGGCTAGAACTTCCAGCACTGTGTTGAATAGAAGCGGAGATAGTGGGCAACCTTGCCTTGTTCCTGATCTTAGGGGGAATGGTTGTAGCTTTTCCCCATTGAGTATGATGTTAGCTGTGGGTTTGTCATATATGGCCTTTATTATGTTGAGATGTGATCCCTCTATTCCCACTTTCTTAAGGGTTTTTATCATAAATGGCTGTTGGATTTTATCAAATGCTTTTTCTGCATCTATTGATATGATCATGTGATTTTTATTTTTCATTTTGTTAATGTGGTGTATCACATTAATTGATTTGCGGATGTTGAACCACCCTTGCATATCAGGGATGAATCCCACTTGATCATGGTGTATGATCTTTTTAATGTATTGCTGAATTCTGTTCGCTAATATTTTGTTGAGGATTTTTGCATCTATGTTCATTAGAGATACCGGCCTGTAGTTTTCTTTTTTTGTGGTGTCTTTGTCTGATTTTGGGATCAGGGTGATAGTGGCTTCGTAAAAAGTGTTTGGGAGTCTTCCCTCCTTCTGGATTTTTTGGAAGAGCTTGAGGAGAATAGGTGATAATTCTTTTTTGAACGTTTTGTAAAATTCACCTGTAAAGCCATCTGGCCCAGGGCTTTTGTTTTTTGGGAGATTGTTGATTACTGATTCTATTTCCCTGGTGGTAATCAGTCTATTCAGGTTTTCTGTTTCTTCTTGAGTTAGCCTTGGAAGGTTGTAGGCCCCTAGAAAATTGTCCATTTCTTCCAGATTGACAAATTTGTTGGCATATAGTTGCTCATAGTAATTTCTTAAAACTTTTTGTATTTCTGCGGTGTCCGTTGTCACTTCTCCTCTTTCATTTCTGATTTTATTAATTTGGGTCCTCTCTCTCTCTTTTTTAATGAGTCTGGCTAAAGGTTTGTCAATTTTGTTTATCTTCTCTAAGAACCAACTCTTGGATTCATTGATCTTTTGTATTGTTTTTCTGGTTTCTATTTCATTTATTTCTGCTCTGATCTTTATTATCTCCTTCCTTGTGCTCCCTTTGGGCTTATTTTGCTGTTCTTTTTCCAGATCCCTTAAGTGTGAAGATAAACTGTTGATTAGTGATGTTTCTTGTTTCTTTAGGTAGGCCTGCAATGCTATGAATTTCCCTCTTAGGTCTGCTTTCGCGGCATCCCATAGATTTTGGGTCGTCGTGTTTTCATTTTTGTTCGTCTCGAGATATCTTTTGATTTCTTCCTTGATCTCCTGCTTGACCCATTCATTATTTAGTAATAAGTTATTCAGCCTCCATGAATTGGTGTGTCTTCCAGTTTTTTTTTCCTGTAGTTCATGTGTAATTTCATAGCATTGTGATCAGAGAAGACAATTGGTATGATTTCAGTTTTCTTAAATTTATCAAGACTTGTTTTGTGGCCTAACATATGGTCTATCTTGGAAAATGTTCCATGTGCGCTTGAGAAAAACGTGTATTTTGCAGCATTGGGGTGAAATGTTCTGAAAATATCGATTAAATCCAAGTGGTCCAATGTATCATTTAAGGCTGTTGTTTCCATATTGATTTTCTGTCTGGAAGACCTGTCCTTTGTTGTCAGAGGTGTGTTGAAGTCCCCGACTATAATAGTGTTACTGTTGATCTCTGCCTTTATGTCAGTCAGTACCTGTTTTATATATTTAGGTGCTCCTATGTTGGGTGTATAGATGTTTACTAGGGTTATATCCTCTTGTCGGATCGATCCCTTTCTTATTATATAGTGCCCATCTTTATCTTTTAATATGTTCTTCATTTTAAAGTCTATTTTGTCAGATACAAGTATTACACCTCCAGCTTTTTTCTCGTTTCCATTTGCATGAAATATCTTACTCCAGCCCTTCACTTGCAGCCTGTGTGTGTCTTTCGTTCTGAGATGAGTCTCTTGTATACAGCATATACAAGGGTCTTGCTTTCTTATCCAGTCAGCCACCCTATGTCTCTTGATTGGAGCATTTAACCATTTACATTTAAAGTGATTATTGATAGGTACATAGTTATTGCCATTTTTTAATTTCTAGTTAGGTTGTTTTGATCTTTTTTCTATTTGCAGAAGTCCTTTTAGTATTTCTTGCAATGCTGGCTTGGTGGTAATAAATTCCTTTACCTTATTTTTTTCTGGAAAGCTCTTTATCTCTCCATTAACTTTAAATGATAGCCTTGCTGGATAAAGCAATCTAGGTGGTAGGCCTTTGTTTTCCATCACTTTGAGTATCTCCTGCCACTCCCTCCTGGCCTTCAATGTTTCTATAGAAAAGTCATTTGGTAGTCTTATGAGAGTTCCCTTGTATGTAACCCTCTGTCTTTCTCTTGCTGCTTTTAGGATTCTCTCTTTGTCTTTAAGCTTTGCCATTTTAACTATAATGTGTCTTGGTGTGGACCTGTTTGGGTTTATCCTGGTTGGAACTCTCTGCACTTCCTGGGCTTGTATGTTGGTTTCCTTCATCAGGTTGGGGAAGTTTTCGGACATTATTACTTCAAATATGTTCTCAATCCCTTGCTTCCTCTCTTCACCTTCTGGTATTCCTATGATGCGCATGTTGTTGCGCTTGATGTTATCCCAGAGGTCTCTTAAGCCATCCTCATTGTTTTTTATTATTTTTTCTTTCCGTTGTTCCGTTAGGGTGATCTCTGCTACCTTGTCTTCTAAGTCGCTGATTCTATCCTCTGCTTCATCTAACCTGCTGGTAATTCCTTCCAGTGAGTTCTTAATTTCGGTAATTGTGTTCTTTAGTTCTAACTGGTTGTTCGTTATGATTTCTACATCCTTCTTTATGTCTTCTCTAAGCTCCTTAAACATTCTTATCACCAGTGTTCTGAATTCTGTCTCTGAAAGGTTGGTTACCTCTGCTTCATTTGGTTCCAGTTGTGGAGGTTTCTTCTGTTCTTTTTTTTGGGATGTGTATCTTTGTTTCCCCATTCTGGCAGACTCTCTCTGTTTGTTTTGATGTAATAGGTAGATCCCCTAGAGTTCTTAGTTCTTGCTAGGTTATCTTATGTAGTATGTGTCCTTTATATTTGACACTACTTCGTTCTTCTCCTCTGCGTGTGCTCCAAAGGTGACTCTTGTGTTGTGTATATTGTCCTGTTCAAGAAGGTCTTTAATGGCTTTTTGCTTGTGAGTAGGTGGGGTTAACTTCTAGGCTGACTCGTTGTGAGACTTGGCTCTGCCCACCGCAGGGCGTTCTGCTGCGTGAGGGTTGACCACTTAAATGTGGTTTGGCCTCTATGGGCTCTAGTGCCTGCAGAGAATTCCCTCTAGGTGTGTGACTTGTAGGTGAAACCCAGTAGTACTCTGGTTTGGTCTGGATTTGGCCTCTGGATATGTTGAATCTTGTCCCTCTTAAGCTGGGCCCTGGTAGGGCAGTTTCAGAACAAAGCAAATCACCAAGCACAACAACAACAACAACAACAACAACAAAGAAAAAAATCAAATACATTCACATGTAAAAACACCCGATAACCCCCACTCGACACAGGCAAAGATATCAAAGATACAAAGACAAAGCAAAACAAAACAAAACAAAGCAAAACAAAAAGCAGCACCAGTCTTGGCTTAAGCCCAAGCAAGTAATGTCCAGGTTGTCCTCTGCTGTACCAAAGAGCCCCCTGCTTATTGCGCAGGCAGAGCCGGTCACCTGGTGCCCAGAGTGACTTTGGGACTGTAGTTTTAAATGCGTGGGCCTGAGGTGTCTGGATGATAGTTTTTACAAAGTCAGTGCAGTTTCTGCCCTTGCCTGCACATATGCACACTGAGAGTAGCACCAACAGCCCCGTGTCCGGTACTCCCGAGTCTTAGGGCACTTCTTCAATGTGTGTGTGTATGGGGGGGTGCGGGTGGGAGATTTCTGAGCTGCTGAAAGCCCAGAGTTGTGTCTGCCTTACTGCTGATCCCTGGGAGTGTCTCAGCAGTTGCACTTGCCCCGCCCTAGGCAGGCCAGAAAGGGTGGGGGCTGGGGATGGAGGGGTCTTCTCTCTCCCAGCCCAGCCACGCGTCACCCTCTTCCCGCAGGCCAGAAAAGGTGGTGGCTGGGGGTGGAAGAGTCTCTTCTCTCCTAGCCCAGCCAAAATCACACTCTTCCCAGCCTCTTCCCTGGGTTAGGGCTGCCTGTCAGTCTTCCCAGAGCCTGAGCACTGTGGCTCCTCTGTAACCTGACACTACTCCTCAGTTCAGGGGCCAGTTTAAGTCTCTGGAAGGGCGGAGGTAGGATTGGAGGGGGGGGAGGGGCCCAGGTATGGAGTCTGTGTTCTTTGTCCGCCCTAGGGCCCACTAGCCACCCTCCCGGCGGGAGACATCAGCCATGGGTCGCAGGGAAAGAGCCCACCTCCTGGTCTCTGTGCTCTCCGTTCCGCCCTGGGATCCCGTGCGTGCCTGGAACTGCGGGTGCCACCGCGGTTTTCGCTGCCGCCGCCGCCACCGCCACCGGCCGAGACCCCGCCGTGGGCCAGCGTTTTCACTCCGCTCCCTTCCTTCCTTCCCCTGCTCACCCAATTAGCGCACCTTCAAGTAATCCTTCCACGAGTCTCTTAGCTGTTTTGTGTGATGAGCAAAGAGTTCTTTGATGGGTTATAGGTCCCGTTTGTAATAAGATCCGGAGGAGAACTCAGAAAGTGCGCCCCGCTGCCACCATTCCTATGACGTCATCCTCCCAGATTTTCTATTCATGATTCAGTCTTGGTAAATTGTATGTTTCTAGACATTTATCCAATTCTTCTATGTCATAACATTTGTTGGCATATATTGTTCACAGTGATCTCATAATGCTCTTTGTTTCTGTGGCATTGGTGGAAATGTTTCCTCTTTAACTTGTGGTTTTAGTTCTGTCTTTTTTTTTCTTTGTTAATCTAGGATCTGTCAGTTTTGTTGATTTTTTTTTAAACTCTTTGTTAATAATTTTTTCTGTATTCTGCTCTAATATTTATTCCTTCCTTCCTTCTGCTAACTCTGAGTTCAATTCAGTTTGTTCTTTTTTCTCATTCCCAGAGGTGTAATGTTAGGTTGTTGATTTGGAATGCTTTTACTTAATGTAGGCACTTGTTGCTATAAATGTTTCTCTTAGTGCTTTTTTTGCTGCATCTGGTAATTTTTGAGATACTATGTTTTCATTTTCATTTGTCTCACGGTATTTTTTGATATTAATTTCTTCTCTAACCCATTGGTTGTTCAAGAGTGCATTAAGTTCTACATATTTGTAAGTTTTCCAACTATTGATTTATAGTTTCATCCTATTGTAAATGGAGATACTTGGCATGATTTCAGTCTTGAATTTTGTGGTCTATCATGTGATCTATCCTGGAGAATATTTGGTGCGCACTGGGGAAGAATGTGTATTATATATATGTCTGTTAATATCAGTTGGTCTATAGTGATGCTCAGGTTCTCTCTTATCATGTTAGTCTTCTGTCTGGTAGTTCTATTCGTTATTGAAAGCGGGGCATTTTACTATTATTTTACTGTTTGTTTCTTCTGTCAGTGTTTGCTTCATATATTTCGGTGCTCTAATGTTATGTGTTACATGTTTATAATTGTTATCTTCTAAAGTATGTTCAAAATTGTTTATTATCGTAGCGAATTGACCATTTTATCATAATATAATGATCTTAATTTGTATTGTGATAGTTTATTTTTATTTTTTAAGTAGTTTAAGGTGTACAAAGCAAAGAGATGGACATTTAAACCCCTCATAAAGTGATAACCAACCTCCCCAAGCTACTACCCTTCTGACAACTTACATAGCTGTTACGATACCATCAACTATCTTTCCTATGTTGTACTCCACACCCCGTGTCTATATAAACCTATATATTTAGTTATAGTTGATATTCGATATTATTCTACTTCAGCTTCAGGTGTATAGCATATTGGACACAGTCTATGAAGTGATCCCCCTGATAAAGCCAGTGCCCATCTGGCATCTTACATGATCTTTATAACGTTGTCGATCATATTCTCCATACTGTATTAACTACCAATTTGTATTTCTTTTTTTTTTTTAATTTTATTTATTGGGGTGACACCAATTTGTATTTCTTAATACCTTCACCTTTTTCACTCTGCCCCCAACCCCATTCCCATCTATCACCCTGATAGATCTAGTACCTATCTGGCACCATACATAATTTTTACAATATTATTGACTGTATTCCTTATGTTGTACCCTACATCCCCATGAGTACTGTGTAACAACCAATTTGTACTTCTTAATCCCTTCCCTTTTCACCTATCCATAACTCCCCTCCCATTTTAAAGAATCCCTCTGAGATTCCTTGTAATACTGGTTTGGTGGTGATGAACTCCTTCAGCTTTTTCTTGCCTGGGAAATTGCTTATCTGTCCTTCAATTCTAAATGACAACCTTGCTGGGTAGAACAATCTTGGTTGTATGTCATTGCTTTTCATCACGTGGAATATTTCCTGCCACTCCCTTCTTGCCTGTGAAGTTTCTGTTGAGAAATCAGCTGCCAGTCTTATGGGGGCTTCCCTTGTGGTTAACTAACTGTTTTTCTCTTGCTGCTTTTAAGATTCTTTCTTTGTCTTTAACCTTTGGCATTTTAATTATGATGCGTCTTGGTGTTGACTACCTGTGGGTTTATTTTGTTTGGGACTCTCGGTGCTACCTGGGCTTGTATGTCTATTTCCTTTACCAGGTTAGGGAAGTTTTCTGTCATTTCTTCAAATAGGTTTTCAATTCCTTGCTCTTTCTCTTCTCCTTCTGGTACCCCTATAATGCAAATATTGGTATGCTTGATAGTGTCCCGGAGGCCCCTTAAACTCTCCTCAATTTTTTGGATTCTTTTTTCTTTTTGCTGCTCTGGCTGGGTGTTTTCTGCTACCTTATCTTTTACATTGCTGGTTGGATCCTCTACTTCATCTAGTCTACTGTTGATTCCCTGTAATATAGTCTTCATTTCCGTTATTTTGTCCTTTATTTCTGACTGGTTCTTTTTCATGGTTTCCATCTTCCATTTTTATGCTTCCTATCTCTCTGTTGAAGTTCTCCCTGCTATCATTGAGCATTCTCATTACCAGTGTTTGGACCACTGCATCTGGTAGATTGCTTATCTCCATTTTGCTTCGTTCTTTTTCTGGAGTTTTGTTCTGTTCTTTTATTTGGGACATGTTTCTGTGTCTCCCCATTTTGGCTGTCTCCCTGTGTTTGTTTCTATCTATTAGGTAGGGCTGCTATGTCTTCTGGTTTTATTAGAGTGGCCTCATGTAGTAACTGTGCTGTGGGGTTCAGTGGCACAGTCTTTCTGGTTACCTGAGCCACGTGCTCCAGGTGTGTCCCTGGTGTGTGTTGTGTGTGCCCTCTCATAGTTGAGCCTTGGTCGATAATTGCATGTCAGTGTGAGGGACTGACCATCGGACTCACTGGTTGTGAGGACTGGCTTTGACTACAATGGAAGAGTGGTCGTGCAGGGGCTGACCCTACAGAGCAGGATCTCCCTTAACAGTACTTGCCTACCGAATCTGCTCCTTGGGTGTGTCATACTTGAAGGCCGCTAGGTGATGCTCCAGCTCATTTTGAAGCTGGCCACTGGAGGCGCCAGCCCCAGGGCCACCTTAGTGGGCATGTACTGTAGGTCAAGTTTAGCCACAGCCCGTGCGCCACCCAGGGCTACCTGGCAGGAGCCACAGAGAAATCTGCAGATGGCTACCGCCCGTGCTGTGCTACAAAGAGCCTTGAGAGACCAAGCTGCAAACCAAGGCCTCCTGCTGCTAGTGCCAGCTTAGGGCTGCTCAGCCAGAGGTTACAGGACATGCTTAAGCCAGTTGCTGCTTCTCTGGGTTCCACGAACCTTTGAGAGAACCTAGGAAAATCTGTAGCTTGACCCAAAGCAGGTGGTCTGCACGAAAAAGCCACTGGAAAGCGGCCTGGGTGTTCCAGAAAGTTGGACAGGACCAGGTCTTGAATCGCCTGGGCGTGGCAAATGAACAGCAGAGACTCAGATATGGCTGCTTCCTTCTTCCACACATGGGGAAGGGGGAGGGCTCAGCAAAGAATCAATGGCCTCCACCAGCTCCCCTACCCAGGAGAAAGCCACTTCTCCAGCCCCTGTCCCAAGCCAGACAACTCAATTCCTCACCATATGTCCCTGTCACCTCTCCAGCTGCTGCCCCAGCGCTGGATCTCAGAGCGAGTGATTCTGTTGGTGGGTAAGTCCGTGCACGGTCCCTCTAAGAGGAGTGCCTTGGGAGTACAGCCGCCCTTGGTCTCGCTCAGTCACAATCTCCACTGGTTTTCACAACCAGCAATTCTGGGGACTTCTCTTCCTGGCACTGGAATCCTGGGCTGGGGTGGGGCTGGGACCTCTCACTCCTCTAGGGGGTGAGGGGGCACTCCCACAGCCGAAATAACCCTCCTGATCTTTAGTGATTACATGCTGATGTGGGACCAGCCCGTTCCACGTCTCTGCCCTTCCTACCAGTCTGGAGGTGGTGTCCTTAGTTGAAAGGCTTCAGTTCACCTTGATTTTAGGCGATTCTAAATAATGGTTGTTTTGTAGATTAGTTGTGATTTTGATGTGGTCGTGAGAGAAAGTAAGCAGTGTTGACCTACTGCGCCATCTTGGTTGTTTCCTTGTCTTGTGATAATTTTAACTCAGGTCTATTTTGTCTAATCAGGCCGCCTCTGCTCTCATTTGCATGTATCTTTTTTTATCCTTTCAACTTCAACCTATGTGTGTCTTTACATCTAAGGTGATATATCTTGTAGAGAAGTTTATAGTTGCATCTTGTTTTTTTTCTTAAATAAATTTTACTGGGGAATATTGGGGGACAGTGTGTTTCTCCAGGGCCCATCAGCTCCAAGTAGTTGTCCTTCAGTCTAGTTGTGGAGGGCGCAGCTCAGCTCCAAGTCCAGTGGCCGTTTTCAGTCTTTAGTTGCAGGGGGCGCAGCCCACCATTCCATGCGGGAATTGAACCGGCAACCTTGTTGAGAGCTCGAGCTCCAACCAGTTGAGCCATCCGGCCGCCCCTGCATCTTGTTTTTTAAATCCATTTAGCCCACTCTGTGTTTTGATTGAGGAGTTTAATCCATTTACATGCAAAGTAATTTTTGAGAGATGGAAGGACTTATTGCCATGTTGTAATTGTTTTCTGTCTTGCTGCTGATTTGCCCCTCTCCTCTCCTGCAGCTTTTCTTTTTTTTTTTTTTATTTATTTTGGATTGACATACTTTGATTTCTCATTTTATTTTGTATGTCTTTTATAGGTATTTTCTTTGTGGTTACTATGGGGCTAACATAAAACATTTTAAAGTCATCACAATCTATTTAATCTACTAACAGTGTAACTTCAATCCTATGTAAAAACGCTCATCTTACCCCCCCACTCCCACTTTGTTGGTGATGTCACACATTTATTACATCTCTGTGTATTGTATATTCATTAGTGTAGTTTTATAGTTTTTTTATGCTTTTGCATTTTAAATTCTATTCCAGACTTAAAAATGCTTTGTGTGCCACTATTGTAGTATTATAATATTGTATTTGTCTATATATTTACCTTTATCAGCTGTTTTTATATGCTTTGGTTTTGCTGTCTAATGTCCTTTTGTTTCAGCTTGCAGGATTCCCTTTAGCATTTCTTGTAAGTTAGGTCTAGTAGTTATAAAGTCTGCTTTTTGTTTTAGTAAATCTGTTTAACCTTCAGTTTTGAAGGACAGTTTTGCAGGACAGTTTTGCAAGATATAGTATTCTTGGTTGGCAGTTTTTTATTTTAGTACTTGACTTTATCAGTTTTTTTTTCAATACATGAGTTTTATTACATCTTTGAAATACCATAAATAAGTCTGAGGAATCACTTGACATCTTGATGTTTCTATAGCTGGACAACTTAGATCTTTTCCATCAGCCTGCTAAACTGCTCCTTGTTCAGAAACATAGGTACCGTCCCAAAATTTTCTGATATACTTGTTTTTAACCGTGTGACTTGTTGAATCAAAGTAGCTGAATTTGATACAAGTTCAATATCACTTCCTTCAAGAATTAACTCATCTTTCTGGGCTTGAGTTATTGAACAATCAATACCTGATGTCATCTGAACCCTGTAGATATATTTTTCACCCAGGAAATTTCAGATTTCAACAAGAGAACCATTCTCTTGATTAACGACGTTGATGGGGAAGTGAGCACACACAGGCCTCACCTTGTAACAGAAGTCCAACGTAGCATCCTTGATCAAGTTCTGTCCGTGACTACACATAGTGTGAACAGTAGCCAGTTTCTTTCTATTTCCCCACCATTAGTCAACCCGGAGCCTCTTCTTTCCAAAGAGCCTGAGTTCTGCATTGATGTGATTGAAGTCCCTCCGCAGGGTGCCTCTGGGGCCCTTCACAATAACTGCGCCCCTTCAGACTGACGTCCACGTTTTTCTGGAATGTCCACCATCTGGTTGCTGAGATTGGTCTTCATCCTCACAGTAGATGCAGCAATGAACTTGATTATATCATTTTACTCCCTTCTGGCATATGAGGTTTCTGCTGAGAAATCTGCTCATAATCTAATGTGAGCTCCCTTGTCCTTGACTAGTTGCTTTTCTCACTGCTTTTAAGGTTTTCTTTTTGTCTTTTGACAGTTTGATTACAGTGTATCTCAGCGTGGGCCTTTTTGGGTTGGAGATCTTGAGCTTCTAAATTTGAATGTCTGTTTCCTGCCTCAGATTTGGGGATTATTGGCCATTATTTATTCAAATAAGCTCCCTATCCCTTTCTATGTTCTCTCCTCCTTTTGGAACTCCCGTAATGTGTGAATTACACTTGATGGTGTCTGTAAGTTCTTATGCTTCACTTTTCTTCACTCTTTAATTTTTGCTAATTTGACTTGATAATTTCAAATGACCTGTCTGTCTTAGAGTTTGCTGATTCCATTCTATGCTTAAGTCTGCTGTTGAATCTCTAGTGAGTTTTTCAATTCAGGTACTGTATTCTTTAGCTCCAGAATTTCTGTTTGGTACTTATTTATAGTTACTAACTCTTTGTTGATATTTTAATTTGTTCATATTACTTTTTTCTGGTTTCTTTTACTTATCTGTGTTCTCTTGTAAGTCACTGAGCTTCTTTAAGACAATTACTTGAATTCTTTGTCTGATAATTCATTGATATCTGTTACTTTGTGGTTGGTTTCTAGGAGTTTATTTTGATTCTTTGGGCCCTGTTTTCCTGTTTCTTCTTGTACTTTGTGATCTTTCTTGGGGGGAGGGGGGTTGAGTTTTATGCATTTGAATAAACAACCACTTCTCCCAGTCTTTATGAACTGGCTTCATATAGGGGAAGACTCAACCAGTCGTGTCTGCTAGAGATTTTGGGAACCTTTTGGAGGACGGGCCTCTCTGGGCTTCTGTGTATAACTCCCTAATTGAAGAGGTTTGCCCATTTCTGTTTCAGGGACTTGTAATCTCTTGCTCCCTCTGGTGTCTTTCTGCAGTGCTGCAGGTTCACTGGTGCTACTGCAACGAGGTCCCCCCTCTTTTTCATTGTCCGTGGATCCAAAGCATGCTGGCCTCCCATCAGTTCCCAGAAGCAGATGAGACAGATACTAGTCCCCTGGACAATGCTCCCTAAATCTGGATTGCCGAATGCTCGCTCTACTCTTTCCCTTCGTTGTAGAGAGAAGCCGTGAATTCAGTGGTGTCTGATCTTACCAAGCCATCAAGCCACGCTGGCCTCGGTCGGCCTAATTGCAGGCGCTCGGATTTCACAGCGTGTCACCCACTCTCTCCCTTGGTTTTAGCGGGCCCCGAGGACTCCACACTGTGCCGGTTCTCTTAGTGCTTCTGATCACTTTAGACAGAAACTGTCTCTTGAAAACCTGGGATGTTGGACACACGTGTGCCACTTCCCTCCTCTCTCCTCGGATCCATGAAGGGGAGGGAGCTCTGTTGTGCTTGCTTTGGGAGTGGCAATTTCAGAAAAAGTGAATTGGCTCTTAAACCCATTTCAGATGCTGCTGTTCTTGGCTTTGCCCTCGCCTGGGGTACTGCAACTTCTTAACTGGTTTCTAGAGTGCTCATAAAGGTATTTTGATGAGCATATTGTTAATTTGGAGTCTGTGTGAAGGAAATAGCGTGAGGACTTCCTATTCTGCCATCTTGCTTTTGTCACTTTTGCTGCATGTCATGTTAATGCCAAATAATATTCTGTTGTACAAAAAAATATTTTATTTCATCAATTGATAGACATTTGGATTGTTTCCACTTTCATTATTGAATATTAAGATTGTTTTACATCCTCTAGATAAAAGTCCATTAAGATTTGTGAATATTTTCTCAGTTTTGTGGGTTTTTCCTTTTACATACTTGATTGTATATTTTGAAGCACAAATGTTTGTAATCTTGATGAAGTCTAATTTGTCTGTTATTTCTTTGATTGCTGGTACTTTTGGTTTCATATCTAAGTGTAACCATTGCCTGATCGTTGTCTCAGCGCCATTTGTGAAAAAGGGTACTCTTTTCCCACTGAATGATCTTGACACCCTAGTTAAAAATTGAACCATCAATGTGGTGGTTTATTTCTAGGCCCTCCCTTCCTTTCTATTAATATATGTATCTATCTTTATACCAGTACCACAAAGTCTTAATTACTCTATCTTTGTAGTAATTAATTGTTATAGATTTGAAGTTGGAAAGAATGCATCCTTCAACTTTTTTTTCCCCAAGATCATTTTGGCTCTTCTGGATTTTTTACAGCATTATTATATTAATTTTCTGCAAAAAGACAGCTGGAATTTTGGTATGGATTTTGCTGAATCTGTAGGTCAGTTTGGGCAGTGTTGCCATTGTAACAATACCAAGTTTTCCAAACTGAAAAAGGGGTGGCTTTCCATAAATTTAGACTGTCTTCTCTTTCAACAGTGTTTTGTAGTTTTCATTGTACAAGTCTTGTACTACTTTTGTTCAATTTACTCCTAACTATTTTATTCTGTTTTGATACTATTATAAATGAAGTTACTTTTCTTAATTTCATTCGTGGATTACTCAACACAAGTATATAGAAATATAATTGATTTTTGTATATTGGTCTTGTATATTGCAACCTTTCTGAACTCATTTTTTACCTCTGTTTATTTTATTGTGAATTCCTTAGGATTTTCTACATACATGATTATGTCATCAGCTAATACAGGTAGTTTTACTTCATCCTTTCTTATCTGGATACCTTTTATTTCTTTTTCTTGCCTTATTGCTCTAGCTGTAGCCTGCAGTGCAGTGTTGAGGATAAATGGAGTGAACATTGTTGTCTTGTTTGATCTTAAGGGGAAAGCATCCAGTTTTTTAACCATAAACTATGGTTTAGATGGCCTTTCAGGTTGAGAAAGTTGCCTTCTATACCTAGTTTCTTTAGTTTGTCAGATATTTTTTCTATGTCTGTTGAGATGATCATTCCTTTTTATTTTTTATTCTGTTAGCATGATGTACTAATGACAGATTTTTTTTTCTTAAAAATTTTTATTTCTTAATTACAGTTGACAATATTATATTAATGTCAAATGTACAGCATAGTAGTCAGATATTTATATAACTTAGGAGGTGATCTGCCCAATAAGCCTTGTACCCACTACCATACATTGTTATTAAAATACTATTAACTGTATTCCCAAGGTGTAACTTACATCCCCGTGACTATTTTGTAATTTCCAATTTGAACTTCTTAATCCTTTCCCCATTTCCACCCAACCCTCAAACCCCTCTCCCATCTGCCAACCATCAGTCCTCTGTATCTGTGAATTTTTCTGTTTCGTTTGTTTATTTTGTTTTTTAGACTCCACATATGAGTGAAATCATATGGTATTTGTCTTTCTCTGACTTATTTCACTTAGCATAATACCCTCTTAAGTCCATCCATGTTGTCACAAATGGTTAAGATGTCATTCCTTTTTTATGGCCAAGTAGTATTCCGTTGTGTATATGTACCACATCTTTATCCATTCATGTTTTGATTGGAACATTTAATTCATTTATATTTAAAGTAATTATCGATAGGTATGTGGTTGTTCTCATTTTGTTGTTTTCCTATTGTTTTTGTAGAATTTCTCTTGTTTTCTTCCTTATTCTTTTGCTTTTCTAGTATATGTTTATGACTTTCTGTAATGTTGTGTTTGGATTCTTGTCTCTTTATTTTTTTTATTTCTCTCGTAGAGTTTTGGTTCTTGGTTACCATGTGCTTCCTATATACCAAGCTATGTTTATAGCAGTCTGTTTTAAGTTGATGGTCGCTTAAGTTCAAACACATTCTAGAATCACTACTACTTTTAATCAACCCTTGCCATGTTTATATTTTTGTTATTATTTTTCACTTGTGTGTGTTTGTGTATCCCTTAATTTACTGTTGTAATTACACATGATCTTCCTACTTTTCTTTTGTACTAGTTTTAGTGTTGGTTGATTCAACACTGCCTTTATTATGTGTTTTCCTTTGTCAGTGAGAAATTTTTTCTTTGTGATATTTTCTAATTCATATTTTTAATCTTTTTCTTCTTAAAAAACTCCCTTTAACATTTCTTTTTTTAAAAATTAGTTTCAGGTGTACAAAGCAATGTAATAGTTAGACATTTACACCCCTTACAAGGTCATAACCCCCTCCCAATCTACTATCCTTCTGACATCGTTGTATCTATTACAATACTATTGACTATATTTCCTATGCTGTACTTTACATCGTGTGTGTACACACACAAACACATACATACACACATGCATACATACATGGGGTGCTCAAGAAATGTATACAAGTGGACACTTTGGTCAATGTTGCTCAAGCAGTAGTTCACCATAATCAGAAGTGTCTGGATCCTGGTAGTAAGCACTTTGAGCACCTCTTGTAATTGCAGGAGTCAAACGTGACTTGTATTCATCTTTTGTTATTGGTATATATTGACTATTACAATTTTAATACAGTTTTTTCGTTTCTTAAAATGTGTTTACATTTTTTTGTCACTGTGCGTGTGTGTGTGTGTGTGTGTGTATTTAATTATAGTTGACATTCAATATTACTTCAGCTTCAGGTGTACAGCACAGTGGTCAGGCATCTACACAGTCTATGAAGTTATCCCCCGATACGTCCAGTAACCATCTGGCACCCTACATAACCTTTACAACATTATTGATTATATTTCCCATACTGTATTACATATCACCGTGACTGTATTGTGGCTACCAATTTGTACTTTCTGATCTTTTCATCTTCTCCTCCATCCTCACCCCCCTCCAATTTAGCACCCATCAGTTTTTTCTCTGTATCTTTGAGTCCATTTCTGTTTTGGTTGCTCATTTTTTCTGTTCTTTAGATTCCACGTATAAGTGAGATCATATGGTATTTGTCTTTCTCAGTCTGACTTATTTCACTTAGCACAATATTCTCTTGGTCTATCCACGTCGTTGCAAATGGTAAGATTTCATTCTTTTTATGGCCGAGTAAATGTACCACAGTTTCTTTATCTGATCATCTGTTGATGGTCTTCTCAGTTGTTTGCATATCTTGGCTGTTGTAAACAGCGCTACAATAAATATGGGGTGCATATAGTTTTTTCGAATTAGTGTTTTGGATTTCTTTGGATAAATACCCAGGAATGGAATTGCTGGGTCATAAAGTAGTTCTATTTTTTAAATTTTTTGAGGAACCTCCATACTGTTTTCCATAATGGCTGCACCAGTTTGCAATCCCACCAACAGTGCCCGAGGGTTCCCTTTTCTCCACTTCCTCGCCAACACTTGTTTGTTGCCTTTAACATTTCTTACAATACTGGTTTGGTGGCAACGAATTTCTTCAGCTTTTTCTTGTGTGGGAAGGTCTTTATCTTCTATTTAATTCCAAATGATAGCCTTGCTGGGTAATTTTGGTTGTAGGTCCTTGCTTTTCATCAAGGACTTTGAGTATTTTCTGCCAATCCATTCTAGCCTGCAAACTTTCTGTTGAGAAATCAGTTGACAGTCTTATGGGAGCTCCCTTGTAGGTAACTAACTGTTTTTCTCTTACTGCTTTTAAGATTCTCTCTTTGTCTTGAGCATTTTAATTATGATGCGTCTTGGTGTGGGTCACTTGGGGCTCATCTTGTTTTGGGACTCTGCATTTCCTGAACTTGTATGTCTATTTCCTTCACCAGGTTAGGGAAGTTTTCCGTCATTATTTCTTCAAATAGATTCTCAATTCCTTTCTGTCTTTGTTCTCCTTCTGGTCCTGCAGTGATGCAGATGTTGTCCAAGGTCCCTTAAAATATCCTCATTTTAAAAAATTTTTTCTGTTCGCTATTTCAATTAGGAAATTTGCTATTTCTGTTTTCTGCTACCAAGTCTTCCCAATCACTGCTTCATCTGATCTGTTGTTGAGTCCATCTAATATATTCTTCATTTCTGTTTTTAAAAAAAATATATTTTCTATCTCTGTTTTTATGTTTCCTGTCACTTTGTTGAAGTTCTCACTTAGTTCATCTACTCTTCCCCTAAGTTCATTGAACATCCTTATAACCAGTGTTTTGAACTGTGCATCTGGTAGATGCTTGCCACAATTTTGTTCTTTTTCTGGGGCTTTGTCCTGCTCTTCCATTTGGGACATGTTTCTTTGTCCCCTCATTTTGGCTGTTTCCCTGTATTTGTTTCTATGTATTAGGTAGAGCTGCTGTCTTGGTACAGTAGCCTTATGTAGGCCCTGTGGGGCCCATTGGCACAGTCTTCCTGTTCACCGGGGCCAGGTGCTCCAGGGGTATCTTTGTGTGGGTTGTGTCTGCTCTTCTGTTATAGTTGAGAGTTGATTGTTGTTAGCACATCAGTGGGTGGGATTGACACTCAGACTGACTGGCTGTGAGAACTGGCTCTGACTACAGTGGACAAGTTGTTGTACATGGGCTGACCCTACAGAGTGGGATTTGTTTTACTAGGGCTTTGGGTATGTCATTTGCGGCACTAATTGAGTGGTGCTCTAGTGTGGTCAAAAGTTGGCTACCAGGAGTGTTGATCCTGGAACCTCTGGGAAGGGGCTTTGGTGCAGGCAAAATTCAGTTGCTGCTTGTGTCCGGCCGGGGCCATCTAAGAGCTAGAAAGTGATCTGCAGTTGGTAGTTGCCTGTGCTGTGCTTGAGGAACCTGGGAGATGTTAAGCTGTGAACTGAGGCCAACTGCCACTAGCCCCAGGCATGGGGCCACTTAGCAAGTGGTACAGAGCCCACCAAGGCCAGATGCTGCTTTGGTGTTTGCGGCCCTTTGAGAGATTTTTTGGGAAGTCTGCAGCATGGGCAGAAGCCGAGGGCTTGTGAGAAACAGCTGCTGAAAGAGGTTTGGCCAGTACACGAGTTGGGTGGGATGAGGTCTCAGAATCACCAGGGTGGGGTGAGAGCAGGGTTCGCCAGGTTTATGGAGACTCAGATGTGGCACCTTCCAGTACTGGCTGGCTGTGTGTGTGTGTGGTGGGGGGGCTCAACAAAGGAACACTGAGTGGTGCCTGCTGGCACTAGTCCAGAAGAGAGCTGCCCCTCCAGCCTTTACTCTAAAGCCAGATAATTAAATTTCTCCCTGTATGTCCATAGTGCTTTTCGAGCTGCTGTCCCTTCTCTGGAGCTCCGGGCAAGTATCTGTGAGTGAGTGAGTGAGTGAGTGAGTGAGTCTCTGTTCAGGCCCTTTAAGAGCACACCTGAGTCTGCAGCAGCCCTCCATCTCACCTGGACAGAATCCCTGCTGTTTTTCACAGCCAGATGTTGTGGGGGCTCATCTTCCTGGCACTGGTGTTCCGGCTGGGGAGCCCCGTATGGGTCTGGAATCTCATGCTCCTCTGTGGGGTCCTCAGCTGAGATATCCTTCCCAAACTGCTACATGTGGGTGTGCCAGCCTGTTTTTCACCTCTGCCTCTCCTACCAGTCTTGACATGGCTTCCTCTTTATATCTTTAGCTATATGAGTTCTGTTCAAATAGTCTTCAAGGGGTTCTCAAGGGTGGTTCTTTGATACTTTAGCTGTAATTTTGATGTGGACCTAGGAGGAAGTCAGCACAGCGTGTACCTACTTACTCGACCATCTTGACCGTAAGTCTGCAACTCTCGATTGATTTTCTTACAAGGGCTTGAATTTTCCTAGCCCACCAGACTGCAGATCCATAGGAGGACCAATCACAACTTCTCAAATACTTCTTCTCCCTCCTGCTCCTCTTCTACTCTGTGTCAAGGCACCTTTCCTGTTGTCTCCTGGAGGCTGGGACATTGAGTACTTCTGCTTCACCATAACTCTGGAGATGGAGCCCTTTGGGTCCCTAGTTTAGTCTCCTTCAAACTTCTGCCCCTTTTGCTGTAACAGGATTGTCAAAAAGCCCTCAGGACGAAGTCAATTTCAGTGCTATATTTATATCCCTTGGTTGTTACTTTGCATTAGTTTTTGATTTGCAGTTCTTTACAGTCTTGTCAGTGCTTTGCTTCTTTTAATGTAGTTTTAAAAACATTTTATACAGAATTTTTATTTGTTTTCAATAGGAGGTTTGGGCTGAATACTTGCCATTATTATGAATAGTTGTTCAGCATTTTGCTTTGTTTCCCCCTTAAACTCTTTGCCTCTGAGTTTCCAGAACCAGGGAAGTAGAGGTATGAAGAGGAAAGGGACTTATAATCTATATGGAAGAAGTGATTTTGCTGTTATTACTCTAGCTCTCTGGGAAAATTCACTGTTTTGATGAAAAGGAGAAACTTTATAATTCAACCTTAAAGGGAATTTGACTTTTTTTATTAAACAACTGTAGTCAAGATATAAATTGCATACCATAAAATCCACACATTCTTAAGTGTACAAGTGAATGAATTTTAGTGAATTTACTGAGTTGTTTAACCATCCCCATAAATCAGTTTCGAACATTTATACTACACAGTAAGATCCCTCTGTCTCATTTACAGTTAGTCCCTGTTCATACTCCTAGTTCATACCCTGTCCTATCCTCTCTCTAGATTTTTTTTTTCTGGATATTGGAATCATATAATTTGTTATCTTTTGTGTCTTGCTTTTTTTATTTAGCATTTTTTTGTATGGTTTATTCATATTGTAGTATATGTCAATATTTTGTCCTTTTTAATTGCTGAGTTGTATTTCATTGTATGGATATACCACATTTTATTTATCCATTCATCAGTTGGTAAATATTTGGGGTCAATTCAACTTTTTGGATATTTTATAATTTTAGCTGATATGAGTACACTCTGTAGTCTAAAGCTATTGCTAGACTTGTCCTGTATGTGCAGTTTATCTCCATTCTTCACAGTAGGTCCTGGCTCTGGGCTAGGATTTGATGTGTATTTGACAGGAAACTTGGTGGTGGTGTGCTTTGGCTCCTGCTGGTTCATATTTACTGATTACCATGTATGAGGCTCACATGATTTACTTCTCTCTCCATTGGCTTTTGTGATTTTCTTGCTTTTAATATTTCCCTCCATTATCCAAAAGGTCATATTCCTCTCTTGTTCCTGATACTCTTTAGCTTGGCAAATAACTTCGTTTTGGCCTTAGGTTGCCTATTTGAAGAGTGCTTGGCTTAGGTGAGTTCTCTAGGCCCTTTCAACTTAAAAGTGGTTTGACTTGGTGAACTATCTAGTTTAGGTGAGAACTTAGGCAGGGCAGGAGGGTGTTGTGGCAGGTGTAGTTGAGAAGGGGAAGAAACGGGAGCCCAGGAACCACCAGGAAGCATCTTGGTTTTAAGTCATTAAATTGTGACCAGGCTGTTTACATTTACAGTGTGTTACTCTGTTGTTCATTTAAAGGGGAAATTGGTAAACTTTTCCTAAAAGGACAGATAGTGAATATTTTAGGCTTTGTGAGCCACACTGTCTCTGTTACTCTCAACTCCGCCTTTGTGGCACAAAAGCAGCCATAGACTATTTGTAAAAAAAAAAATGAGTGTGGCTGTATTACAATAAAACTTTAGTCACTCAAAAACAGTCCCAATTAGTAGTTTACCAAGACCTAACATTTTAAAGGATTGTTGTATAAAATTTTGGTGAGGAACAAGCATGCACTT
The DNA here is from genome assembly GCF_004115265.2 of Rhinolophus ferrumequinum. Lineage (NCBI taxonomy): Eukaryota > Metazoa > Chordata > Mammalia > Chiroptera > Rhinolophidae > Rhinolophus > Rhinolophus ferrumequinum. Next base: position 5,391,446 of record NC_046307.1, on the reverse strand, counting down.
TCACAAGAACCTAATGGGTGTGTCAGATACTAAGTTGCTCACATTAATTTCCAGTCTTTTCTGCTGTTTGTTAGTTTTCATGTAGATATCAAAGAAATAGAGAACTGGAGTATTGCAGCTTAGTCTGAGAAGTTATTCTGTGAGAGAAGTGAATCCAAAGACAGCATAGGGGACAGCAGCTTCAAGAGGAAAGGGAAGAATTATTAATTAGTCCTTGGAACCTGATAAAAAGACAACGAAGAGAACGTAATCTGTCTGGGACTTGAGATCCAATTAGTGTGGGGGAGGTAGTGATGGAGGACGGATGAGGGATATGATGTGACAGCATAGGGGCCTGTTTTAGTAAAAAAAGAACCCAGTGTTTTTGGGGTTTGGACAGATTTTGGTTGGGATCATGGCTTTGCCACTTACATAACGGACTAACTTGAATGGGCTTGGGCAAGTCGTTTTGCTCTTTGAGCTTCAGTTACATTTTTATAAATTGGAGATATTATCACCTCCCTTACAGGTTAAAGTGATGGTTAGAGACCCATGAATGTTTTATGGCTGAACAGTGACTTGCATATAGTAAACCCTGTTATTCACTATCATTTCTTTAATCTTATTTCTGTTTAAAATTGTCATTGATATTTGAAAACTTGGATGCCATATTTAATGGAACCATATTAAAGACATAATCTGTTTGCCTCAGAACGTAAGGTTTGATAGTAATTATATCAGTTGTCATAGGTACAGATGCATATATTCTAAGATGTGTTTTGGTTATTTCTTGTCTCCAAGAGAGATTTTTTCAGACATAATTATTTGAGGGGAACATTTTAAGTAGTTGCTTGGCTTGTGGTTTTAACTTCTTTTGAAATACTTGCTTGGGAAAAACTCTCCAACTTGAGTCACTTACAGGTCTAACTGAGAAGTTAGGAAAATTCTAGTGGTTGCAAGGTTTAACTAGCCCCATCATTATATTGGGAGTTCTATAGGTATACAATTTTGATAACTATTTTTGCCTTTACCATTAACTTTTTATTTTTTATGAAGACTTCATTTGTTTTTTAGAGCAGTTTTAGGTTCCCAGTAAAATTGAGGGAAAGGTACAGAAATTCCTATATCCCCCTCTTCCCATCCACACACACATATAGCCTCCCCCATTATCAATATACACCACCAGAGAGGTACATTTGTTTCAATTGATGAACCTATGCTGACATATCATAATCACTCAAAAGTCCACAATTTACATTAGAGTTCATTCTTAGTGTCCTACATTCTATGGGTGTGACAAATAAATCATAACACATATCTAGCATTATGCTATACAGAGTATTTTCGCTACCCTAAAAATCCTCTGTGCTCTGCTCTTCATCCCTGTCTCCCTCCTGCTCCTCCCCCAATCCCCTGGCAACTGCTTTCTACAGTCTCCATAGTTTTGCCTTTTCCAGAATGTCATATAGTTGGAATCATATAGCATGTAGCCTTTTCAGCTTGGCTTTTTTCACTTGGTAAAATGCACTTAAATTTCTTCCATGCCTTTTCATGGCTCACTTCTTTTTAGTACTAAGTCATATTCCATTGCCTGGATACACCAGTTTATTTATCCATTTACTTACCTCTTGATTGTTGACAATTAAGAATAAAGATGCTAGAAGAATCCATGTGGGGCCGGCCCGGTGGCTCAGGTGGTTGGAGCGCTGTGCTCCTATGTTGAGTTCACCAGTTCGATTCCCACATGGGCCAGTGAGCTGCGTCCTCTACAGCTAAGACTGTAAACAACAGCTCTCCCTGGAGCTGGGCTGTGTGAGTGGCCGGCAGCCGGCAAGAGCTGCCATGAGCTGCTTGCTGTGAGTGGCCGACCGACGACCGACTGCCTCAGCCAGGGGGAGCGCAAGGCTCATAATACCAGCATGGGCCAGGGAGCTGTATCCCACACAACTAGACTGAGAAACAATGGCTTGAACCAGAATATGGGGGTGGGGGAGGCGAAAGAATCTGGGGAAAAAAAGAATCCATGTGCAGGTTTTTGTGTGGACATAAATTTTCAACTCCTTTTATACTAACTTTAAATAAATTAAATGGCATATTGCTAATATTTGCTACTCTGAAATTACAGCATTTCAGATTAATGTAAAGAAATTATTTCCACATTTTGTCTCAGTGACAGTTTTATGCCTTGTTTCTATATCTGCTGTCTAAGGAGTAGGTGCTTTTGCCAAGCTTGCCTGTGACCTTTTCTTTTTGGCCTCAACTTTTGTGTTCCTTTTATTGAGAGAATGTCTGCATTGCCACATTCAGCTGAGGCAGGAATAGCTGACTTTGAAATCATTAGATCATGAAATGCCTATTGCCTCTTAAGTAGACTTTATCCTGCATTCTGTAGGCATTACCTTCTGTTCCCAAAGAGCTTATAGTATGTATAGTAAAATTGCTGTAGCGTGTTAAGTGAATTAAAGTTTTATAGGGAAATTATAATAGATACTTGTTTCACCATTAATTTAAAGAGAAAATGGTATGATACTTTGATATTTTGACCACAAAACGAGTTTGTTTTTTTAAGTAAGTACGCAAAATTCTATATTTTTATCTTATTTTCTGTCTTTGACATACATGGTGTACATTTTTTTACAACATTGAGGTAATGGTATATATGTAATTAATTATAGTTTTGATGATTTTTGTTTAGAAATATTTGCTTTCTAATGTGAAACTCACCAACTATGATAAGAAGTGTGTGTAAAGTGCTTTTGAAATCCATGTGGTAATACTAATTAGGTAAATATTCTCTCTGAATATCTGTCCAATATTCTGCATAATCCAGAGATGTTATTTAAAATAATTCATGGTGTATTTTATGAATTTACCTGATGTATAATCTATTTGGTAATGTTAGTTATATCGGTCACTGTAGGACATTAGTTTCAATTTAATCTTTTCTGTAAGATTGGATGGGCTCTGTGTGTGTGTGTGTGTGTGTGTGTGTGTGTGTGTGTGTGTGTAGAGCGACAAAAGTTTCCCCCTTCCCTCCCAGTTTTTGCATGTGATAAACCATAGCAAATCATTTTTATTCTCTTGGGACTTAAGCCAGACTGTTTTTTGAGAGTTTCCCATCTCTGTACTTTTGGGAGTGCAGAGATGGCTGCATGAAAATAATGGGTTTTCCTCTAACTTTTTAGTTAATATTGAACGTGTTTCTGCTCTTTTAGCTGTGCGGTCAGAGAAGAAACGTCTTAGGAAGCCAAGCAAGTGGCTTCTGGAATATACTGAAGAATATGATCAGATATTTGCTCCTAAGAAAAAACAAAAGAAGGTACAGGAACAGGTGCACAAGGTATGTTCCAACATTTGAACAATCTTTCATTAGCTCTTTTAAGATGCTGCAATTTTGCCTTATCAGATTTTGTATTCATGGGACAATAACTTTTTTAACCGGGATCTTACGTTTTCAGTTTTGCCTCCAGCTTCTGGCTGGAGTAGTACTAGTACTACTTATCATGTACTAGTCATACGGGGGCTGTATAGATGAGTCTGTACTGTGTGTGTGTGTGTGTGTGTGTGTGTGTGTGTGTGTGTGTTTCCCCCTTTGCTTTCAAAGTGTATTTAATGATTTAGAAACATTATGGTAAAATGTTTAGTAAAAAAACAGGACAAAAATATGTTGTATGATCCTAATTTTTAAATAAATGTTATATCTTATTTGCTTTATTTTTAAATTTAGTTTCTTTAAATTGAAGTATTTTTAAGTAAATTAGACATTTTGACCTATCACCTCTAAATAATATGTACCTCTAAAAATAGAACATTTTCCCTTATAACTGATTTTAACATTATATGTAATAAGATCAATTTATCTAATATTCAGATTTCCCCAGTTGTCCCCTAACCTTTACATTTGGTTTATCCAAATCAGGATCCAGTCTAGGACTTAACATTGTATTCTGGTTATTATATTTCTTAAAGAGTTAAATCCAGAAAAGTCCCCTTTTTTCATTACCCTATCTATCTAAGCAATATGAGTGACTCATTTGGATTATCCGCTTTTTAACCCCAGTGTGTGTGTGAATGCTTCCTAACAGGTGTCACTAAGCTTGTTTTTCTGTCCTCCATGTTCCCCCTGTTAACGTGGAAGTTATAAGGAACAATTTGATAGAGTCAAGTCGAACGTTTTTAGCTAGATTACATCATAAGTGATATGTGTCATATTGCATGACATCAGAAGGCATTTATTTAACATCCAGTTGTTTACAGCCACGACTGACTGATTCTTCTCTTTTAAGCTGTTTTGCCCCTTTTGATCAAGAAGCAGTACATGTGTAATTACTTTGGCTCCAAAAGAATGTCCTGTTTCCCATCAGCCATTTCCCTAATGGCTTTTTAAATGATCAATTGAGGTCCTTGTCTATATCAGGAATTGCATTAGGAGTTACAAAATGAAGATTTTCATATTTTTATTATTTTATTTTTATTAGCTGGCAGTCTTGCACATTAACTGAACCCTTTTATTGTCCTGAAATACATGACAGGCAGAATAAGTCCTTGCTTCTATCCCATTTATTTACCAACTTAACATTAGGAGTTCATTATTAGCTGCTTTAATTAGTGACATATTAGGGAATCTTTTTTCTTTCTTTCTCTTTTTTGGATTATCACTATGGCCTTAATGAATTTTTATAGCTTCAATGTATCACAATCAATTGCACTTTTTTCCCTCTTTAAAAAAATTACAGTAAAATATATACAGCAGTCCCCCCAGTTCTGCAGTTTCAATTACCTATGATCAGAAGTTATTAAATAGAAAATTTCAGTAATAAGCAATTCATAAGTTTTAAATTGGGCCCTGTTCTGAGTAGCATAGTGAAATCTCATGCCAGGTCCTGCTCCATCCCTCCTGGGATGTGCAGCATCCTTTTTGTCCAGCATGTCCACGCGGTACATGTGACTCGCCTCTTAGTTACCAGATTGGGTGTCACGGTGTCACAGTGCTTATTGTTCGAGTCACCCTCGTTTTATTTAATAATGACTCCAAAATGCAAGAGCAGTGATGCTGGCAGTTCGGATATGCCAGAGAAGCCTTAAAGTGCTTCCTGTAAGTGAAAAGTTAAAAGGACTCAACTGAATGAGGAAAGAGAAACAATTGTATGCTGAGGTTGCTAAGATCTACAATGAGAACAAATCTATCCATGGAATTGTGAAGACGGAAAAAGAAAATTTGTGTTAGTTTTGCTGTTGCACCTCGTGCAAAAGTTACGGCCATAGTACATGATAAGTGCGTTAAGATGGAAAAGGCACTAAATCTGTGGGCAGAAGACATGAACACAAAATGTGTTCTGATTGATGGCAGCATGTTGCACCAGAAAGCATTGAGTCTATACGAAGACTTCAGCAAAGGATCACTGAAATGACCAAGCCATTAATTACAAGTAAGGGGTGGTTACACTCAGGAATAGGTTTGGCATTTTATCATCTCATATCATCACTTTTAAAGGGTGAGTACAATACAGTGAGATATTTAGAGAGAGAAAGACCACGTTCATATAACTTTCATCACAGTAGATTGTTATAATTATTCTATTTTATTTTTCGTTATTGTTGTTAATCTCTTACTGTGCTTAATTTATAAGTTGAACTTTATAATGGGTATGTATGTGTAGGAAAAAACATAGTATATATAGGATTCGGTACTATTCAGGGTTTCAAGCACCCACTGGGGGTCTTGGAACATATCCCCTGCCTATAAGGGTGACTATTGTATAACATAAAGTTTACAATTTTAACCATTTTAAAGTGTACAATTCTGCGGCTTTAAGTACATTCACATTGGCTTTGCAACCATCACTACCATTCATCATCTTCAGAACTTTTTCATGTTCTCAAACTGAACTACCTATTTTAAAAAACTTCCTATTTACTCATCCCCCCAGCTCCTGGTAAGCACCACCCTATTTTCTGTCTCTGAATTTTACTATTCTAGGTACTTCATATACGTAGAATCATACAAAATTTATTCTTTTTGACTAGCTTATTTCACTTAGTGTAATGTCTTGAGAGTTCATCCCTGATGTAGCATGTGTTGGAATTTCATTTTTTTTTAAGTGCATTATTCTTTTTGATACTCAAATTACAACTTTGGCCTATGGATTCTATTTTTATTTTTTGCTTTTAGGTAAGTTCCCGTTGTGAAGAGGAAAACCTTTTAGCGCGAAGTCGATCTAATGCTCAGAACAAGCAGGTGGATGAGAATTCTTTGATTTCAACCAAAGAAGAGCCTCCAGTTCTTGAAAGGGAGGCTCCGTTTTTGGAAGGACCTTTGGCTCAGTCAGAACTTGGAGGTGGACATGCCGAGTTGCCACAGCTGACCTTGTCTGTGCCTGTGGCTCTGGAAGTCTCTCCACGGCCTGCCCTTGAGTCTGAGGAATTGCTAGTTAAAACACCAGGTAAGATGCGAATGGGGTCTCAGTATGTAAGTGGATATAATTAGAGGAAGCAGGAGATTTTAGTATATTTTGATGGAAAGCCAGTAGTATCTCTGTACAGCACACTACCCACTTTTATCCTGACAGATCCCTAAAGTGCTGGCTAAATGGATGTAGTTACTGACCATAAATTGGTGGTACACTGCTACAGAGACATATTTTCAAAAATTACTCTCCTTACTCCATTGTTCCTGTTCATGAATGTTATCACCCACTGCATGAAGTGACACCCAGTATGACGGGGTTTTTAGGTGGGGCACTGTATAGTATGGAGTAAGCACATGAAACTTACGCTTCACATACAGGCTCCCCCAATCTGTGTTTCTTGGGAAGTTGTTTAACCTCTGAACTTATTTCCTCATGTATAAAATAGAGATCATAATGTAATAATGTGTAATGTAATTTACTTGACATACAGTAAGCAGCTAAGTGTAAATATTCCCTTGAAGTGAATTACCAATTGTCATTCTTTATATACATGTCACCTGGTTGAGAGTTGGATATAAATGTACTGTCTCTAATTCATCTTGTGACTATTCAATATTGTAGTCACCCAAGAAAAATTTTGGCAATGACTTTACCAACGATACCTTGTAATGTTATTCCTTAAAAAAAAAAAAAAAAAAAAAAAAAGTATCCCAATTATGTTTAATCAAGTAAGGCAGAATCAAAAATATGTTAGGCTCTTTTACATAATTCCCTCACCCACCCCCCCACCCCCGCCTTTTTCCTCTTCCGCCTTCCCATTCTAGCCGTTTTTCTCAGTCTAGTTGTGTAGGACACAGCTCCCTGGCCCATGCTGATATTATGAGCGGTGCGCTTCCCCAGTCTGAGGCAGTCGGTCGTCCTTCGCCAGTTGTTGGTTGGCTGCTCACAGCAGCTCTCGCTGGCTGCCAGCCACTCATGGCCACCGGCCGTTCCTGGCATCACATGGTAGCACATGGCAGCCCAGCTCCAGGGAGAGCCGTTGTTCACAGTCTTAGGAGCATGGCAGTCCAACCACCTGAGCCACCGGGCCGGCCCCTTTTATATAATTTTTAAGAGCAATCCTACAAAGTAAATAAATGTCTTTATTTAGGAGGAGGACAAAAATTCTGATCCTGGTTCATTTATACCCAGCATTCAGGCTCTGCTTCACCTCACTTCTCCTTTTGTCCTTACCACAGACGCATTGCTGTAAGGGCAGTTCTGCTCTTTTGCTTTTTCCCTTAGTTCTTTTGTCTTTCTCACAATCAGTCTCTCTCTCTCTCTCTCTCTCTCTCTCTCTCTCTCTCTCTCCCTCTCCCTCTCTCTCACCCTCCCTCCCTCCCTCCCTCTCCCTCCCTCTCTCTCCCTCCCTTTCCCTCTCCCCCCTCCCCCTCTCCCCCTCTCTCCCCCGCCCCCCTCTCTCCCTCTCCCCTTTTTCTCTGTCTCTCTCTCTCACTCACACACACACACACACACACACACACACGAATTTTCACATTAGTTTATGTCTATATTGAGAACTATTTTTTTGTTTTGTTTTATGTTAACCAGTATTTTAGAATGAATGGATTTCTACCCAGTCCCATCTCACGATATAATGAGGAAAACATTAAAAAATATGGTGACTTAGTTTTGCATGGTATATAGATTTTTAAAAATTAGCTTGTGCCCAGTTTCTAAATCATCTAATGAAAAGATACATGCACTTTCAGGAAATTATGAAAGTAAGCGTCAGAGAAAACCAACTAAGAAACTTCTTGAATCAAATGATTTAGACCCTGGATTTATGCCCAAGAAAGGGGATCTTGGCCTTTCTAAAAAGGTATGTTATTTTAGTCAATTCAAATGACAGAATGTCAGCATATACTTGGTCGGTCTGAGAGTTCCTATATTAAGGGCTATTTTGCATTTCTGTGGAGATGTGTATCATTTGGTTTTAGGTTTTCTCTTCAAATGAAAATGAGAAAAAGCTCTTAAGATGGAGTAAAGTTTGTATTATTTATTTTCTGGGCTCAAAACCTCCTCTACCTGATTTCTACTTCACTTCTGTTTCTACAAGCCAGTAACCAGCTCCTTTCCCATTGCCCTGTCTACATAACACCTCAGAAAAGACCCAGCTCATCTATAATCCAGGCAGAAACATTTGAACTTAAGTTTTTGAGTTTGCAAACTTGATTTTCATTAGCCAAGAAAGCATCATTAAATAGTAGATGGAAATAGGAAATAGGAAATGATTTTCTAAATCTGTAATGGAGAACAGTTGGATAGTGGTTCTTTAGGAAAGAACCCTTGTGCCCCTTATTACTTTTTTCTTTTTAAAGATTTTACTGGGGAATTGGAACAGGACTTTATTGGGGAACAGTGTGTACTTCCAGGACTTTTTTTCCAAGTCAAGTTGTTGTCCTTTCAATCTTAGATGTGGAGGGTGCCGTTCAGCTTCAAGTTGTTGTCCTTTCGATCTTAATTGTGGAGGGCACAGCTCAGCTCCAGGTCCAGTTGCCGTTGCTAGTTGCAGGGGGCACAGCCCACCATCCCTTGTGGGAGTCCAACCGGCAACCTTGTGTTTGAGAGGATGCGCTCCAACCAACTGAGCCATCTGGGAGCTCAGCAGCAGCTCAGCTCAAGGTGCCATGTTCAATCTTAGTTGCAGGGGGCGCTGCCCACCATCCCTTTCGGGACTCGAGGAATTGAACTGGCGACCTTGTGGTTGAGAGCCCACTGGCCCGTGTGGGAATCAAACCGGCAGCCTTCGGGGTCAGGAGCGTGGAGCTATAACCACCTGAGCTACTGGGCCGGCCCTCTTGTGCCCCTTACGTGTGAGGAATAACTCCTGGTAAATGTTAGAATTTCAGTTATAGGATGCATAGATTTCCTAGTAGAATTTTTTTTACTTGGAAGAAAAAATGCAGATTGTAATTAAGTCTCAAATAACTTGAGGTTTTTAGACTTCTTTCCTTAGCTATAGCAAACTCCTTTTTTTAAAATCCTACATTGAAGGCTTCTAGTTTTTGTTTTTGTTAGATATTTACCCACTATATTAGCATGTAAATATAAATTTTAATTTATTTGTTTTTATACCTTATTTTAAAAACTGCATTATATCCTATAATTCTTTTTTATTCTTCTCAAAGCAGTTTTATGACACGGACTTTCAATTATTCATCTCCTGCCTTTCGAACTTTCTCTGCAGTTTTTACAACCTTCAATGGCAATCTCATGTCTCCAACTCACCATCCTCTCATGGTACCTTGCACTCTAGTAAGGCTCTGATAATCTCCTTCTGCAGAGCTTTTGCTCCTGGCTTAGTCTTATTCAAATCTTAGCCACTTTGCAAGATTGTTGGAAGAAGTAGATGGAAATGGCCAGGGAAACTGAGATTCAGTTGAATATTTTGAGCATGGAAGTGACATTTACAATCAGATGATAAGTTTAGTAGTATCACACAGGGTGAGTCATGGAAGGCTGTGGCGTTACTGCTAGAGGTGAGGTAATGGCTAATTTCACAGAAAGTAAGAATTCAGGTCAGTTAAGGGAATGATCGCCCCCTACCCCCGTTTCATTGAGATATAATTGACATACATTAGTGAATAATTTGACAGAATAAGATGAATCCTCAAAGGTTTTGAGACTTGATTACTTAAAAACTAGTGTTAATTTGTATAATATAATCTAACTCAGATGTAGTTTTCTAATTTAAAATGTGATTTGTCCTGTTTGAGGGTTAGTTTTTTCCTCAGGAGATAAAAAGCATGTTTTAGTTTATAATACTTAATTTATATAGGGAAATATTTCCCAGAACTCTTTTTTTTTTTTTGAGGTATTATTTACACCAATAAAATGCGTAATCTTAATTGTTCGGTGTGATGGCTCTAGACAGTTGTATATACCATGTGAGTACCACCAAAACTCGGTGTGTGCTCTATATCCATCACCCCTGAAAGTTCTCGTGTGCCCTTTTCATTCAGTTCCCCATTTTCGTCTTTTCCAGAGGTAATGCTTTCTTACTTCTGTCACCGTAGATTAGTTTTGCTTGTTCTTGAATGTCATATATATTGTTTTGTTTTTGTTAATCTGGCTTCTTTTATTCAACAAGTTTTTGAGATACATCCACAGGATGCTAATATTTATTCCCTTTCATTGCTGAGTAGTATTCCAAGTACAGTTTGCTTATTCTTTCTCCTGTTGATGCACATTTGAGTTTCTTCATTTTAGGGCTATTAATCACAAGGCTGGTGGGAATGAATATTCTCTCTTATTGTGGATATTTTCACTTCTCTTGGTGTAAACACTTAGGAGTGGGATGCTGCCTCACGTATGTTTACCTGTTAAAGAAACTGGCGTACAGTTCCCAAAGTGTTTGTACAACTTCACATCCCCACCAGCAGTATATGCACGTTCCAGTCACTGCATGTCTTTACTGGCATTTGGTTTGCCAGGCATTTTAAATTTAGCCATTCTTTTGGGAAGGAAATGATATCTCACTATGGTTTTTATTTGTATTTCCCTAGTGATTATTGATGTTGAGCTCCTTAGTATGTGCCATACCTAGATCTTTGTCAAGTGAGACTGTTCAAGCATACTTGCAGTTTGGATTGGGCTGTTCGTCTTTTTTATAGTTGCTTTTTAGGAGTATGTTTTATATTTGGGATACAATTCTTGTCAAATATATGTACTGTAAATATTTTTTTTCACAGTCTGAGACTCACCTATTGATTTTCTGAGTTCTCTTCTCAGACCTTTTTTAATGTAATATTTTTCTTTTAGGATTAACACTTTTTTTGTTTATTTTAAGAAATCTTTGCCTACCCCATTGACCCAAAGGTGTTCTTCCTGTGTTTTCTTTTAGCCATTTTATTCTGGATTTTATGTACAGGTCTTTGTTCCATCTTCATTTTTTTCAGTTAGAGTTTTGAAGTGACCCCCCCCCCAACATGGATGTCCAATTGTTTTAGCATCATTTGTTAAAAATCTCTGATATCTGTATAACTCTCATTCTCTGTCTCATATTTTTGGTCTCTTTTTAAGGATTAGATAGAATTAATAACTGTTTCACTGTTGAATTTTAGCTTTTTTGGTAGGAAAGGGGGCATTAGATTTGGCACTAGACCAAGGGAAACCAGGATTATTGATGTCTAGAATCAGACTCAAGAGAGAGTGACCTTTTTTTTCTGTTTTAGGATTCAGTCCCACCATCTGACCTGGTCAACTTCACAGTTGAGGTCTTGGTCACTCTGAGGTATATTTTGTCATTAGGTTGAAGCCATGATTCAGTTGCATGTTGGGACTACTCCATGGGCCACCCTGTCTGTAGATGGATCAATCAATGGGTTAGAGAACGAGGGATAAGCTGTTGAGGTAATGGTAAATTAAAGGTGCCCTGGCTTAATGCATAGCCGCACCAGAGTATGTGTAAAGTAAGTTACATATACTTAAAGGGAATCTTAGTCACATCCTCCAAGGCACTTAAACAGTTCTGTTGTCTTTTTCATTCTAAGAAGAGCAGATGGATTTTTATTTATATGGTGTGGTTGTTGGTACTGTTATTTATTTTAACTTACAAAATAAGGTGATGAGGTTAGAAATGAGAATATGTTCTGCATTGTTCTCTGATTGTAGGTTTGGGAACATTGTAATTGTTTTTTGCTCCCCAGCTTTTAGGTGAGTTAATGAACTATATATAAATTGGTTATCTAAATAATATAGATGGTATTTTTCTTTACATTATGCAGGATGTTTCTTTTTAATTTGGGAAAGGAAACAGGACTTTATTGGAGAACAGTGTGTACTACTTCCAGGACTTTTTCCAAGTCAAGTTGTTGTCCTTTCAGTCTTAGTTGTGAGGGCGCAGCTCAGCTCCAGGTCCAGTTTCTGTTGCTAGTTGCCGGGGGCGCAGCCCACCATCCCTTGTGGGAGTCCAACCGGCAACCTGTGGTTGAGAGGACGCGCTCCAACCAACTGAGCCATCCGGCAGCTCAGCTGCAGCTTAGCTCAAGGTGCCCTGTTCAATCTTAGTTGCAGGGGGCGGAGCCCACCATCCCTTGCTCGAGGAGCTGAACTGGCAACCTTGTGGTTGAGAGCCCACTGGCCCATGTGGGAATCGAACCGGCAGCCGAAGGCAGCCTTCGGCGTTAGGAGCATGGAGCTCCAACCACCTGAACCACCGGGGCTGGCCCCTGTCTACTAGTCTTTTGTTCCATTTAACTGGATACTTAACAATTACTCCTTCATTTTATTTGACTTTGTAAGATTCTTATCCACACTGAACACGAGGAAAGTAGTATTCTTACGATTTATTAATGTATATAGTGAGCATTTGGCAATTTACAGCTGTACTTTATCTTGTTTTGACCTCAAACTTTATGAACTTTATAGCAAGAATAGCATCTATTATATTGACTTTTTGTGGCCACTAAATTTTGTTTTATAGTCATGATGAAGAATATTATTCTTGTGTGAGAAGACATTTTCTTGGAATGGAACTAATTCATAAAAGCATTAGTACTAGGGAAATAAAATGTGTTGGGAATTACTCTTGATGTGCTTTGTTTTGAGTTTTAATGTTGCTTCAATTTATGTTAATAAGGAAGACATTCCATGAGTCAGAGTTTTTTAATATTTAGAATTCATCAAGTAAATAAGTCTACATAAAATCTAATGGCCATAAATACAATGTTAAGATAGATTTTAAATACAGGGTGATGGGGAATAGAACTGAGATGAGTGTCTGGGTACATACCCCTTCTTTTTCTCTTCCCACGTTGGTCACAGCTGCATTCTGTATCTGCTTTATATATTGGAAGGGTAAGCTTTTTTTGTTTGTTTGTTTTTGGTTTTTTTTTGTTGTTTAATGAGTATGTGGTGATCATGAGTTTTGGAATATTTAAAAAGAAAAATCTGATGCCTTTCCCATGAAGTTTCTGTTGAACCCTTTACTATTATCATACTATTGATTCTTTTAATTGTCAGAAAACATCCAGGATTCTGTATCTATGGCAATAGACAGTTCAGCTTTTGGCATATAGTACTAAGGGTTTATTTTCTATTTCTTTGTAAACCATGTTACATTTTACTTATTTGTAGTGTTATGAAGCTGGTCGCCTGGAGAATAAAATTACTGAATCATGTGCTGCATCTCATCCTAAAGAGTTTGGTAGAGGTGAGTATTTTTCAGATTTAAAATATGTAACAAAAAAACAAGTGTGAAGCAGCTGTCAGTTAACCAAAGAAGTTTTTACGTATGTAAGCAAGGCCAGTGAGGTTGTAATTTCTAAGACTTGTTTGCCTAAAATGTGCTTCCTAAAACTACACATGGCACTAGAAAATTATATCATCATTTTCAACTTTATGCTGAAATTAGTTAAATGGAATTAGAATTATATTAGATTGAGGAAATGTTAGGAACAATATTGAAGAATCAGCTCCTTACATTTTAGATAATTCTCCAGACTGCATCACTACTTTCTTGGTTTTGATTCAGTTTTGTTTCTGTAGGACAGAAAATAGGGAATCTGAGTTGAGAGGGAAATTATAAATCACCTAAGCCAGTCTTTCATAAAGAGTCTTAGTTTCTTTTATCACATCTGTGACCTTTGGTCAGTGAGCATTTGCTTGAAAAAGAGAACTTATATTTGAGCCTAGTCCATTGTATTTGCTTCTTAAGGGCTTGGAAATCTTTTAGATTAAATTGGAATCTGACCCCTGGAACTTCTGTTTGGTGATCTTGGTTTAACCCACATGAGGAATGGGTGGCCCTTCATTCAGTAATGGATATAATCATAGCTTGAGCATTTGCTCTACCAGATCCTTTGCATAGGACTGTTACCTCTAAGCAGTCTAAAGCATTACAAAGAGTTACGATGTTATCCATATTATCCCTATTTTATAGAAGAAATATATGAACATGAAAGAGGTAGCAGTATTGGGGAACTAAATCCAGACTTGATCAAATTCTTTGCCACACTACTGTTTTGTTATCTACCCCAGATTTTCTCCATGCCAGTTCTTTCTACCACTTTAATTATTTGTCTGCCAATATCAATTGTTGATTACTGTCATTCCTGAGATATTAGCCCAAATTTTGGCCCACTGCATCAGTTGTGATCTGTCAGCAAAGGGTATCATGGTATGATTATATTTCATGTGGCCTTAGATGCACACTTCTTCAAATGTAACTTATGATTATTAAGTTTTTTAGCAAGTAAATCTAGCAATATGTTAGCTTATTTTAACCTTGTGCACGATTGTAATTCCTTAGGTTCATCAACTTGCTTGTTTGCTTTAAGAAAAAAGCTTTCAAAATAGTAACAGCTATTTTCCTATCCCTTGTACTTCAGTTTTTTGTAAAACCTACACCCTGCACTTTATCCTTGGTATATTTCATCTAAATATTTTGGCTTGTGAGAACTTTGAACCTTTATTCTGCCATTGTATTAACTCTTCCTTTAGTCATAGGCTATCAGCAGCTTTGATAGCAGACCTTCTCCATCAGACAGTCCAAAAGAGCACTAAGGCAGTTTTTTAAAGTCCAGTCTTCATCTTGACACCTAGCCTCATTTTCTTGGAACATTTTATGAAATATCTCTTTAGATTCCTCTTCATATTTCTATAAGAAAGAGTTGAAATATGTATATAGAAAATGAGAGACTGGAATTTCATTTTCTAAATATGCCAGATTTGACCATGCATTCATTTTATATTGGATGTTCAAGGTTATAGTAATACCTCATGAATATTCTTTAAGCCACTAAGTGTATTGGGGGGGGGGGGTCGGTCTTTTTCCCTTTCATCTAAGCCAAATCTTATATATTTCAACTCTGCATCTTAATCCTAAAATCATATAGTTATATAATTTACTGTCTTTAATTTCGTAGCTCAGGTTTTAGTATCTTTGTCTAACTAGTAAATGCATTTTTCTCCCCATCTATAGTATATTAAAGTCCTTTGAGGAACTGGGAAGTCTTTCATTTCAACCATGTAAAATGAAATTGCTTTAATAACCTACCTATACATTTACTATTTAATCTGTATGAGGCAAAACTTGAACATATGTAGCTATTTCCCCAACTAGTTATATAGTCATGGGTAAGTCTCTTTTCTTCTCTGCCTGTTTTCCTCATCTACAAAGTTGGAGAATTAAATGAGTCTTAAGGTTGGTTTTTACTCTAATATTCTATGAGAATCCTTTAGTTAAGGATAGGAGTTCTTGGACATGGATGTGATTAGACAGTAGATAACATCTGTTTTCCTGTCATAGGCACTACCAGGATATTTGATAAACCAAGGAAGCGAAAACGACAGAGGCATGCTACAGCCAAGGTGTATTGTAAAAAAGTGAGAAATGAAGATTCATCAAAAGAAACTCTAGGCTCAGAGGTATTACTCAGTTCCTCATCTTTTGACCTCCCAAAGCGAAGCTGCTTTTCACAGTAGAGGCCACATCCCTCTTTCCCTCGAGTTTATTTAAGAATAGTAGTCTGCTGAAATGGCTAATGGCTATAAGGAATCCTGGAGAAAAAGGAGAACCTGAACCTAGTAAAAAGGCACATAAGGGTTCTGTGGATATGACCTTTTTAAAAGATCACATCCTATGTTCTAAGTATCAGATGAAATATATAACTGTTTCATCATGAAAGTAAACTTTTTCTAAAAACCAGAGAGCACAGTATCAAGTAACCATATGATCCAAATGAACTTGGAGATTGTCCTTTGAAAAAGTTGAGACTGCTGCACTTAGGGGGAACGCTCATTTGCTTATTTCTTGCTTAATTGTAGAATAATGTGTGTAAACATCGGCTTTTAGGAAAAAGGATAGTTTTAAAACCATTTCCTTGCAGAGCATCAGTGTAGTCATTGATGCTATCTTTGGCTTTTCCAACTCAGGTTAAAAGAGAATTAGAACAAGTCAGGCCAGCATCACACATTATAATAAAAAGAGTGTTTCTTTCCAGGACAATTTGAATAGAATGCCCAAGGAGGGCATTATTTAGGAAACACTGATCTTGGAAGGACAAATAAGTAATCAAATAAACTTAAGAATGTTTTCTCTCCCTTAGTGAAACCTTAAAATGGAACAGCTCAAAAAGTTCC
The DNA here is from genome assembly GCF_004115265.2 of Rhinolophus ferrumequinum. Lineage (NCBI taxonomy): Eukaryota > Metazoa > Chordata > Mammalia > Chiroptera > Rhinolophidae > Rhinolophus > Rhinolophus ferrumequinum. Next base: position 5,374,932 of record NC_046307.1, on the reverse strand, counting down.
AGTGGAACAGCCTCAGAGCAGTTAGTGGCAGGGCATGAGGCGCCCACTACCCGCCCAATCACAGCAGGGTTAGAACTAACATTGCATGCAGTCCGCCCGCGTGATTGGCTGAACATCTGTAAGTGCTTAATGGCTAGACAAATAGCAGCCCAGAGGGAGGGGGTCAGATGGAGGAGACATCAATAATGCAGATGTGGGACATTATTTTTTCTCTGCAAGGGAGAGCTGATGACACACAGGACAGCTTCAAGCCCTAAGGAGACGGTTGAAGATGGTGTAGAAAATGACCACGGGATGCCTGCATCTAAAAAACTGCAGGGTGAACGAGGTGGAGGAGCTGCACTCAAGGAGAATGTTTGTCAGGTAGAAAATGTTGCCATTTGCATTTTGATTGCTTGCTTTTAAGAGAAGCTCTCTCCATTTTTTAATGGCCCAGTCATGGTTATGTTAATTTTTTGGATGATTGCAGTGGAGTTACTTCTCTTTCCCCACAAAAAGAGGAAGAGAAATATTTAGTGCTGGTGAACCATTTGCCCTTGTTGCCCACGAGTAGATGTCAGATGTCCTGAATTAGGTCTGAGATGGGAAAAGTGAATCTGTGCTTGTTCAAAGATCCTTTTCCTATACTTGGCATGGGGGAGAATCTTTGGGTTTCACAGGAATTTTTTGCTTTGAGATAGATTTATTTATTTACTTACTTAAAAGTAATGACTTTAGAGAACCTACTGCCTGTATTTTTCTCTTTATTTAGCAAATGCTTATACAGTGTTTACTGTGTGTCAAGCACTGTTCCAGTCACTTTATAAATATTACATCATATTCATCATAAAAATCTCTTGAGGTAGATTACCATTATTATCTTTATTTTACAGATGAAGAAACAGGCACAGAGATGTTAAATAGCAAAGCCAGGATTTAAACCCAGGCAATCAGGGTTTAGAATCTTAACCAAACCACTATGCTGTATTGCCTGTCTGTGAAATGGGATTCCACTTTATTGTTAAAGAGCCATTATTTGACTTGGGAGTAGAGTCAATTAAATGGATGATTTGGTTATGTTCTCTTTTTATGGTCTCGATTTACCTTTGTAAATTCTTAAAAATCTACCATATAAAATGTTGAAGATATTAAGTTTTTGTTTTTTTCTAATTGAAACAGCTGAAAATAAATTCTCCCCCGCTCCCTCCGCTCCAGTTTAAGCTGTTGTTTCCCAGTCTAGTTGTGTAGGACCCAGCTCCCTGGCCCATGTTGGTATTATGAGCCTTGCGCCACCCCCACCCCCACCCCCACCCCCACCCCCACCCGCCGTTTGAGGCAGTCGGTTGCCGGTTGCCAGTCATTGGTCGGCCATTCACAGCAGCTCTCACTGGCTGCCGGCCACCGACCTTCTGGCAGCACATGGTAGCCCATGGCAACACACAGCAGCATTCAGCGGCCCAGGGCAGCTCACACTGACCTCTGACTGCTCACAACAGCCCAGCTCCAGGGAGAGCTGTTGTTCACAATCTTAGCAGTGGAGGGCGCAGCTCACTGGCCCATATGGGAATCGAACCAGCAACCATACGTAGCGTTAGGAGCACGGCGCTCCAACCACCTGAGCCACTGGGCCGGCCCACTAAAAATAAATTTAATCCAAATCCAGAATATGTTGTTATGGCCAATATAATTTCAATTCAGTTTCTTTGTCTATGCATTTTCACTATTATGTACAAATTGTGTGTGTGTATATCAAAGGACTGTTGGGGCAGGCGGTTAGTTCAGTTGGTTAGAGTGCGGTGCTCTTAACAGCAAGGTTGTTGGTTTGATCCCCACATGGGCCACTGTGAGCTGTGCCCTCCACAACTAGATTGAAACAACTACTTGGCTTGGAGCTGATGGGTCCTGGAAAAACACACTTAAAAAACATAAATAAAAGTTAAAAAGAAAAAAAAAAGGACTGTTATGCACCAAAGATTATCCGCAAAAAATGATTAAAAGTGTGGTAATTCAGTTAGTGGTCTTGGCTTGTATAGATCAACCTTTATTGAAATTTGTTGTCCTTGTACAATTTATGAATAGTGCCTCTTTTCACTCTCAAGTATCCCAGTTTGAGGATGGTCATCTCAATTAAAGGGTTAATTTCATTTGGTTAATTTGAAAAATGCATTCTTCAGTATATACTGTAATTGAAGATTTTCTGTTTCAGTGATGAAGATGATTTGTATTGTACATTAAAGCTAATGTCACTGGCACTCTCGATATACAAAACAAAATATATAACACTTACGGCATTTGTCAATTTTTATGTATGACTAGTGGATAATGGGAGAGCCAAACATGTTAGACTAGCTCAGACGACAGGTTGATTAAGATCTTGGGGTCCCCGTTTTAATCTCTGGTTACCTCTGGCCTTTTTTGTGCAAAGGTCTATTCGGTTATTTAAACTTTTTTTTTTTTTTAAGATTTTTTTATTGGGGAAGGAGAACAGGACTTTATTGGGGAACAGTGTGTACTTCCAGGACTTTTTTTTTCCCCAAGTCAAGTTGTTGTCCTTTCAATCTTAGTTCAGCTTCAAGTTGTTGTCCTTTCAGTCTCAGTTGTGAGGGCGCAGCTCAGCTCCAGGTCCAGTTGCCGTTGTTAGTTGCAGGGGGCGCAGCCCACCATCCCTTGCGGGAGTCCAACCGCAACCTTGTGGTTGAGAGGACGCGCTCCAACCAACTGAGCCATCTGGGAGCTCAGTGGCAGCTCAGCTCAAGGTGCCATGTTCAATCTTTAGTTGCAGGGGGCGGGGGGTGGGGGCCCACCATCCCTTGCAGGATTCGAGGACTCGAACTGGCAACCTTGTGGGAATCGAACCAGCAGCCTTCGGAGTTAGGAGCACAGAGCTCTAACTGCCTGAGCCACCCGGCCGGCCCCCGTTTATTTAAACTTTGATGTTAAGTGGCCAAGACCTGTGCTATTTGTTTGGGTTCCTGAAGATACTAGATCTGCCTAGCCACCTTTCCTCTTCCTTGTCTTACAGAAAAAGACTTTTGTTTTTCCTTTCATTTTTAATATTTTTCTGCTAATCCCTATGGGGAAACAAGTCAGGATATTAGAGGGGTGAAAACTAACAAATGTTGGGGATTTTCAGAATTTTCATTAAGTCTCACACTGTTTTCAAAGCAACAAATGTAGACCCTTATTCCTAAGGCCCTTTTAGTGACACCCTGTATTAGACGAGATCATCTCAGAAAGATGATCTGAGATGGTTCGTATCTCAAGGATTGTTCAAACCTTGATTGGAGCCCTTTGAGAACAGTTACGACCCAAGGCCGGCTAGCCAGTATCTCTTGCTTGAACCGCTGCAATAGTCTTCTTTGCTTCTTTTCTCACCTTTCTACTCTTACACTCATTTTCCAGGTAGTATTCAGAGGGATCTGTCTTTCAAATGAATACCCATAATGAGACCTTTTGCCTTTTTTGTACTGCATCTTCTGCTTCTAACCATTGTTCACTTGAGTCCAGTGACACTGGTTTTCCTTGTGATTCTCAGACATGCCGTGGATTTTTCTGCCTTTGAAGTTAACTTTCTGTACTTGCTGCCTTCCTGGTCCTTCCTTCATGTTACACGGCTGATTTGTCATTCAGAGCCAGTCTGAGAGTCCATTCCTAATAACCCAATCCAAAGTATCTATTTGAATTCTCTGCGTAATGCTTATCATTGTTTGTTTAAGTTTTTACTTGTATTTTGTATCCTGAGAATATAAGAACCATGAGAGCCAGTGACCTCGTGGTGCCTGGCATTAGGAGGTAATAATTAAATACGGGCTGAATGACTGGTGGATATCTTGTATCTAGCAAACCTGCTCGTTAATCTGTGCCTTCATGAGGGCCTTCTGGGGATTTTTACAAATCGTTTTTTCTTTTCTTTTCTTAACAGAACTGTGAGAAACTGGGTGAGCTGCTGTTATGTGAGGCTCAGTGCTGTGGGGCTTTCCACCTGGAGTGCCTTGGATTAACTGAGATGCCCAGAGGAAAATTTATCTGCAATGAATGTCGCACAGGTAAAGTGAGATACAGAAGAATCTTCTTCCAAAGAAGGTTTGAGTGTTAAATTCTTTGGGGGAAAGAAACATTTATAGGAGGCACTGTTTTGTTGCAATACTGGGCTAGTTGCTACAGACAGAGATAGGTGCTGTGTGGTCTTTGCCCTCAGAAAAGCACACCACATAAACAGTGAATGTCCAGTGCAGCATAATGTAGTGCAAAAAGTGTTATAATGGAGACACATCTAAAGTGGTATGTGAAGAAAGATGAGCCAATGCCACAGAGGTAGATAGCTGAGTTTGGCTTTAAGAGAGAAATGAAAAATTGGTGTGGAGATGGGAAGGACAGAACGTCCTGTAATAAAAGTATAGGCTACTGGGGAATAGGAAGCATAGATCAGTGTATTTACAGTTTAAGGTATTTTAGAGAAGAGCCACTGGTTAGTGACAAGAAAGGCTTCTGGGTTACGGGTGATGGTTTATATTTCTTGATGTGAGTCGTGATTAGATAAGTGTGTTTACTTCATGATTATTCGTGAATCATACACTTAGGATGTATACCTTTTCGTGTATATATCAGATGTCAGTAAAACTGTTTACCAAAAAATGAAAGTGATATTTTGGGAGAGTTATAACACAGAGATTGGGTCAGAAACTAGGACTATTCAGACGAAATGAGCTTGTAAAGCACTTCACAAACTGCTGAGGAGGTTATACTTTATTCAGCATTATATGTGGATGTTATAACATTTAAGTAGTGAACAAATGAAGGCTGAAGGTATAGATCTTCTGCTCAGAAGTCATTAAAACCGTAGGTGTGGGTGATGCTGCCCAAAGAGAAAACATCTGTAGAGTGAGAAGAGGGCCAATGCCAGTACTTGGGGATACCCAGTTAAAAGGGGCTACAGGAGATGAGGGGCTAGTGAACAGTGTCTGTGAAGCCATGGGAGTGGATTGTCATGAGCAGGGACAGATATGGCAAAGAGACAGACCAAAATGGTTCTGGAATGAGTAGAGGCTGTTGTATTTGGCAATTTAAAAAATGTGTGTGTGTCTGTGTGTGTGATATATATATATATATGCACATACATACACACATATATATATATATGCACATCCATATATATATATATATATTATTTATTATTATTATTTTTTTGGGCAGAGGGTGCCATGCTAAACCAGGTTGAGGGTTAATGGGTAACTGAATACACTGTTTCTTACAGAAGCTTGATTTCAACAGAAAAGAGGGCAGTAGCTGAAGGGAGGATATTACAATATTACAGAGTCAAAAGGAAGCACATCTTAAGGAGAATGAAGCCTAGGAACTGTGTAGGGAAATAACTTTCTTTAGCAGGAGAGGGAATAATTGATGGAGTAAAGTCACAGACTTTACACAGGAGGGGATGATGCCGAGGAGATGAAAAGGTAAAATGGGAATGCACCGTGGACTTGTGACGCAGAAGGAGGAAACTGAGTAAGTGTTTTCTTGGCTTGGTGGGAATGATGGGGAAAGGTCTTTCTAACTTGAAAGGAAGAGTATAGGTTTAGAGCAGCTTCTGTGGGAAATGAGACAGAATTAACTTCTGTCTGTAAATAGATGGTCTTGTCAGATTGAGTTATTTCATCTTTCTGCTGCCACTGGTAGCAATATGGGAGCAAAAGCTGGAAGCGAAGATAGTGGTGGGGTTATTTTGCCTTCTGCACAGAGGGTTTTTGAACATTATGGGAAATACTGCTATCCAGCCCAGTCATTTTTTTTTTTTTTAATCCAGGATATAGGGAGAAGTGTAAAGTGACTTTTGACAGTCTTAACGTGGCTTCTTCTTTTTATCCTTAGCCATAGGACCTCTGTTTAGCTAGTCTTCAGATGGTTCTCCAGGTTGATTGTTCTATAATTTAGTTGTAATTTTAATGTGGTCATGTGAAGAGGCAAGCACAGTGTTTACCTATTCTACCATCTTGCCCAGACTCACCAAACTGTTTTTGAAAAGACTTTATTGAAGTATAAGTTTCCTAATATAAACTATATAAAATGTACGTATTTTAATGTATGTCTTGATAGGTTTTGATACAATTTATACATCCATGTAACCACAACCACAAGGACAATCAGAATATTTTTATCACTCCAGAAAGTTGCCAGTCGATCTCACTCACCCCACCCCACCCCACCCCACCCCTTCCCCGATTTCAGGCAAACGATGATATGCTTTCTTATTAAATTTATTCTTTTTTTAGCATTTCATATAAGTGGAATCAAAGTGTGTGTAGTTTTTTTGTGTCTGGCTCAACATGTTTTCTTGAGACTCATCTATGTTGATGTGTGTATCAGTGGTTTATTCTCTTTCTTAAAAGTTTTATTGAGGTATAATTGTAAACTGCACAGAGTGTAGTTTGGTAAGTTTTGATGTATCTGTGTGTACATACACCTGTGAAACCATCACTCAGCATAGTTATTTTGAGATTCAACAACATTGTTTCAGGTATCAAGAGTTCATTCCTTTTTATTGTTGAGTAGTATTCCACTGTATGGATGTACCACAGTTTATCTGTTCATCTATTGATGTACATTTGGGTTGTTCTTAGATCAGGCTATTATAAAGAAAGCTGCTATGAACTTTCAATTCTTTGTACAGACACATTGTCTTTTCTCTTGTGTAAATACCCAATTGTAGAATAGCTGCATCATATGGTCGGTGTATGTTTAACTTTTAAAGAAACATCGAAATTATTTTCCAAAGTACGTGCACCATTTTACATTCCCATCAGCAATATAGGAGAGTTTCTATTCTTCCACATCTTCATCAACACTTGGTACTGTCAGCCATTTTTAATTTTAGCCATTCTGATAGACGTGTAGTGGTATCTCATTGTGGTTTTAATGTGCATTTCCTTAATGACAAATGATATTGCACATCTTTTGTGTTTATTTGCTATCCTCTGATGTAGTGTCTGTTCAAATCTTTTTTTTAAATTAAGTTGTTTATTTTCTTGTTGAGTTTTAAGAGTTCTTTATGTATATTCTGGGTGCAAGTTCCTTATCAGATACATGCTTTTTAAAATTATTCTCCCAATCTGTGGCTGGTTTTATTTTCTTAATAGTGTTTTGAGGAGCAGAAGTATTTAATTTTGATAATGTCCAGTTTATCAACTTGTTCTTTTTGTGGACTTTGCTTTGGTGTCATATCTAAGACATCTTGCTTAACACTGGTCATAAAGATTTTCTTCTGAACATCTTATTGTTTTAGTTTTCACATTTAGGCCTATGATCTATATTTTCAATTAATTTTTGTATATGATGTGAGGTAAAAAGAGGTTATTATTTTTGAGAGTAGGAAATTTTATCCTAGTTTTAGTAAAGATGAATAAAGTAAGAATAAGGGAGTCATTTCTTACTGCTGTGGTTCACCCTGTTTTCCTACAGTAGGGCGGCCACACCTTCATTCGTCAATGTTGGCTGCCAGTTATTCAGCATCAGGCAAGAGTTTGCTTCTATCCAAATACATGTTTAAATTTTTTCCTAAAATCATTATTAGTCGGATGATCTCACCATTTGTAGATGAGGTGGGTTATTTTAATGAGCTGTTTCTAGCAAGTACCAGAGGCAGGATTCATGTTCAGATCTCAAGCCTGGGTTTTTTCCTTTACATTGTATTGCTTCTCAGACAGAGGTAAAATGTGTTCTTCCCCCCTTAAACTTTTTCTCACAGAAATCCTTTGACATATACCAAAGTAGAGAGAGGAGTGTAAAGAATCCCCATGTTTTCATCGCTTGGCTTCAGTAGTTATCAACTGTATTTCTGGGTAATTTTTACCTATTTATTTCAAAAGGTCTTTCTGACAACATTTAAATAATGTATCTGATGTGTAGCAAAATTACACAGTAACCTACCTACTACGCAGCCCCATTTTCAGATTTTCCCACTTGTCTTGAAGATGTCTTTTTACAGTGTTTTGAATCAAGATCCAAATAAGATCTCTGTGTTGTATTTTTTTGATATTTCTCTTAAATTTCTCCTAATCAACAACAGTACTATCCCCTTCTCCCTATACTATCCCATTCGCCCTATATTTTAATGTCATTTATGTCTTGAGACAGTGGTCATTTGTCCTGCTAAATTTTCCCCAGTCTAAATTTGGTTTTTTGCATCTTTCAGGTGTCCCTCTAACTTTCTTCTCTATCCTCCATATTTCCTGGAAACTTGTAATTAGATCTAGAGGCTGGGTTAGTTTCACGTCAGTTTTCTTCTGGCAAGGTGATGTGTGCTTCCTATTACATCATGTCAGGAAGCATGTATTGTCGGTTTCCTGCTTAATAGTGATATTAAAATTGTTCAGTGAGTTCATGTCGTCAGCCTGATCAGTGCGTTATAAAGTTTCTTACTGTGATGTATAATAAATACATATTTAGTTTTCGTCAAGTTTCTAGCACATGTCCTTTGTCTGTATCTTTTGGTATTTAACGAGGTGACTTTTGGACTCATCTAAGTAAGGATGGGGACTGTTTGCCTATAGAACCAATTAAATGACGAAGGTTGAAACTTTCAGTTCCACCCCCCTGACCTTGGGAGGGGAGAGGAGCTGGAGGTTGAATTAGTCCCCAATCATGCCTATGTAATGAAGCACCCATTAAAACTCGAAAGGCTGGGGTCAGACAGCTTCCGAGTTGGTGAACACAGTGGAGATTATGGGAGAGTGGTGTTCTTGGAGAGTACGAGGAAACTCTGAGCCCTTTCCCCATACCCTGTCTTATGCATGGTATTTTAGCTGTTCCTGAATTACATCCTTTTATAATAAACTGGTCATCTAGTAAGTTACATGAGTCTCTGAAGTCTGTGAGCTGCTCTAACAAATTAATCGAACCTAAGAAGGTGATTGTGGGAACCTCTAATTTATAGCCAGTTATTCAGAAGTACAGGTGACAACCTGGACTGCAACTGGTGTCTGAAGGGTGAGGCAGGCAGTCTTATAGGTCTGAGCCCTTAGATGTTATCTCCAGGTAGATAGTATCTGAGTTGAATTATAGGATAGACAGCTGGTGTTGAAGAATTGCTTGGTGGTGTGGGAACACACCCCCCACACACATACACCCACGTTGGAATTCAGTAATTGTGTACTCACTAACTGTTCATCTAGTGGTTTAGCATTGGATGAATTATTGAATTGTTACTAATTTGTTACCTTCTCTTTCCCAGGAATCCATACTTGTTTTGTATGTAAACAGAGTGGGGAAGATGTTAAAAGGTGCCTTCTGCCCTTGTGTGGAAAGTTTTACCATGAAGAATGTGTCCAGAAGTACCCACCCACAGTCATGCAGAACAAGGGCTTCCGGTGCTCCCTCCACATCTGTATAACCTGCCATGCTGCTAATCCAGCCAGTGTTTCTGCATCTAAAGGTATGGGTTTTTCACGTGGACCAATCTAATTATAAAATCTTGGTTTCATTGGCAGTGGATATTTGCAGGGGCAATCTGTCATGTCTCTTTGTGACCTCTCTAGCTTTTGTCAGAGTACCAGCATTTTATGTGAGGGAGAAGACAGTAATGGACTAGTTAAGTAGTCACCACGTTGTATTCTATAGAGCCATAATGTAGTGTGGTAGTTTTAAGTACTTGGAGTTTTATGTTAGTTTTCATTTGAAAAAGTATTATGCTGTATGTCTCCGTCCCCTTACTCCATTAGACCAAAGTGTGTTCTTCTCCTTTGGGCCCTTTATTTCTGTGGTTGTCAGACACAATATCCTTCAGACATGCACGTACGAGGTGCGATCAGAAAATACAGAGAATGCTGCTGCCGAGTGCCATCCAGTGGAAAGGCGGGGATCTTCAATATGGGAAGTGCGTATCGAACCTTAGTAACTGACAAGTTTCGATTTGTTTGGTGAAGTCAGTCAGGTGTGAGCTACAGTTGAGAGAAGGTGTGTTTTAAAGTGTGCCGTAAGTCATCCTCCATAATCACAACGCTCTGTGTCACACATCACTTCTGGTATATGGCAATTTCTGTCAAATAAAAACATTATGGTATGTCCTTATTCACTGGCTCTGGCACCGTGTGACTTCTGGCTCTTCCCCAAAAACAGAATGATTTAGGACAGGAAGGCAGCCACAACAGCGCAACTAAAGACACTCACGAAAGAGGACTTCCAGAACTGCTTCAGAAAGTGGCAAGAACGATAGGATAAGTGTGTTCGAAGCGAGGGGGAGTATTTTGAAGGGGATTAATGGCAATGTGTCTTTTACTGTAATAAATTTTTTTATATTTAAACATTCACTGTATTTTTTTTATCACACCTCGTAGGTCAGAACTGAGATTTTTGTTTTGTGTTGATTTATTTATTTTTTTAATGGAAACTCCTATCCTGAAAGTTTTTTTCTCCTTCATAGTTAGGTTGAGAACTGAGGTTTCCAAAATTATGTGTGTGTGGGTAAACTCAAGTTTTTTAATCTGTTACCTGTTGAGAAAACAATCATTTCTTTCTGTTCAGTAATAGTAGGTTTCTTACTTATTTTCCTAAATGCCAAATATTCTCTACTGTTAAATGGTTGTGTGCCCAATGAATCCCCCTTCACCCACAGGGGATTGAGCAGGAAAAGTTAGCAGTGTTGACTTTTCTTTTAATCAGACTGGCAGTACCTATTGTAAGTTGATTTCCAGGCCCTGTAGATCTCATCAATCTTAAGTCAGTAAATTAACTTGCTTGATCAAAATTGCAGCTTAATCATCAGCTACTTTCCCCTTTCAGTAGTTACTGTAGATTGCCTTTAGGTGGTTTCGTAATGGTTTGTAGTTGGTGAAGTATGTTAGAGGATATATTTCATCTGGGAGAAGTAGAGGGTTCATTGACCTGAAAAGCTTTAAGAAGCAGAGTGCCAGGCAACAAGAGCGAGCAGTAGTGTTCTTCCCAGCTGGCCTTTCATTCTCAGTGTGCACATCCCCACCCCCAGCCCAAACCACCCCCATTTAGTTTGCAGGTGATTCCAGGTTTCCTAGGAGTAAGGTCAGGGGTTGGAGTGGGCTTTCCTTGATGATGCAGACTCACTTAAAACAGTTGTGGGTTCTGACTCTTTGTGGCGACTTACACATACCTGCCACCTGAGCTTTTCATAGTGAATTGGATGTTTAAGACCCATTGCCGTAGTAGTACTTCCTTCTATTTGTGACATTTTCTCAGTTCTAGCAAATACACTTGAATAGCTCACATTTTTTTATATTTAATCTCTTTATTTTTCTTTTGCTCCTCCCTGGTTTTCCTACTTCTCATATTTCTAGGTCGTTTGATGCGCTGTGTCCGCTGCCCTGTGGCATACCATGCCAATGACTTTTGCCTGGCTGCTGGCTCAAAGATCCTAGCGTCTAATAGCATCATCTGCCCCAACCACTTTGCACCCAGGCGGGGCTGCCGGAATCATGAGCACGTTAATGTGAGCTGGTGTTTCGTGTGCTCAGAAGGTAAGACAGGACTTCGTGATGTATGAATAGTCTAAAAAGAGATTAATACAATATTTGAATTGCTTTGGAAAGTTTTCTTCACATTGCCACTATAAGAACTATTGGGAGGTGGTGTCCTGAATTAATGATAACAGCAGAGCTTTTAAACTTGGTTTTGTTCCCCATTAGGGAGAGGTTTTATTTTTATTTTGAGTAATGACTTGATTTTTATTAAAATGTTAAACAATTGAAGCAATAAAGAAAAATACACAAGAAAGGAAACAGAATCACTCTTGGAAAACGGGGGAATGTGGTCAAATGGTACAAACTTCTAGTTACAAGATGAATTAAGTTTGGGGGATGTAATGTACAGCATGGTGACTATAGTTAACAATACTGTATTGTATATTTGAAAGTTGCTAAGAGAGTGGATGTCATGCAGGGACTCAGCTCCCGCGCCCCACACAAGAATGCAGGATAGGGGCCAGCCTAGTGGCTCAGGCGGTTAGAGCTCCGTGCTCCTAACTCCGAAGGCTGCTGGTTCGATTCCCACATGGGCCGGTGGGCTCTCAACCACAGGGTTGCTGGTTTGGCTCCTCGAGTCCCGCAAGGGATGGTGGGCTCCGCCCCCTGCAACTGGGATTGAGCACGGCACCTTGAGCTGAGCTGCCGCTGAGCTCCCGGATGGCTCAGTTGGTTGGAGCGCGTCCTCTCAACCACAAGGTTGCAGGTTCGACTCCTGCAAGGGATGGGCTGTGCCCCCTGCAACTAGCAACGGCAACCGGACCTGGAGCTGAGCTGTGCCCTCCACAACTAGGACTGAGGGGACGGCAACTTGGGGCTGAGCGGCACCCTCCACAACTAGGATTAAACGGACAACAACTTGACTTGGAAAAAAGGCCTGGAAGTACACACTGTTCCCCAATAAAGTTCTGTTCCCCTTCCAAAAAAAAAAATAAGAATGTAGGATATGGTGAGGCCAAAAAGGAACAACAACGGAGCCATAGATAGGGGAGTTCATACCACTATATTCTCGACGCAGCTGGTCGAAACACAAAAGCAAACATCTGCCAGTACCCCCAACAAGGGGTCTTCCTGCACTCCAGTCTTGCTGGCGGCCAGGCAAGATTCAGGAAGTAGGATCAACGCGACCCGCAATCCACAATCCACTTGCTAGCCACAGTCCGCTTCTCTACCAACCAACCAACCAACTCCCTAGCATAGCCACAGCAGATATATTAGTGGCTAATGGCTAACCAGTAACAGCTGATGGCCATCTGATTACAGCTGATGGCCATCTAATAACCGAGCCAGCACCTTTCCACATGAGGCCGAGAGCCTGGAAACTGCTCTCCTGGCTCTGTCCCCACAGTGGATCGTTTAAAAAAAATTGTAACTGTGATATGTCGGATATGTTACCTAATCTTATTGTATAATCATTTCACAGTGTATACATATCAGGTCATTATGTGGTACACTTTAAACTTACATAGTGTTATATGTAAACTATATCTCAATAAAGCTGGAAAAAGAAGAAAAAAATAAACTGGAGGCGAGAGAATGAAAGAACCCCAAATCATCCAAAGTCCCACCATCAGAAAAAAACATTGCTTAATATTAAGTGATATTACTCCAGACATCTATGCATATAAACAGATGGAAGGTATAGATAACTGGATATAAACAATTCTAGAAGATGGTATCGTGGTATAATTTTTTTAAATTAATTTTACATGATTTGAACTGAAGAAACGAAAGAGAAGAAATTTATGAATTTCCTTACTATAAGGAATATTAGTTCCTAAAAGGTGTTATAAAGTGGAAGGGAAAAAATTTATATTTTTATTTTTTCCCCTTTCTTTCTTCCACCTACCCACCCCCGACTCCAGTTCAAGCTGTTGTTTCTCAGTCTAGTTGTGTAGGACACAGCTCCCTGGCCCATGCTGGTGTTATGAGCCTATGACGGCCCCCGGCTGGGGCAGTCAGTTGCCGGTCGTAGGTGGGCAGCTCAGGGCAGCTCTCACTGGCTGCCGGCTGCTCACGCTGGCTGCTGGACACTCACACTGGCCATCACCCACTCATGGCAGCCCACCGCAGCACACAGCAGCCCGTGGCAGCTCACTCTGGCTGCTCACGGCAGCCCAGCTCCAGGGAGAGCTGTTGTTCACAATCTTAGCTGTAGAGGGCGCAGCTCACTCGCCCACGTGGGAATCGAACTGGCAACCTTGGCATTAGGAGCACAGCGCTCCAAGCACCTGAGCCACCAGGCCGGCCCTTTATATTGTTTTTCAATTTAAAAATATTTCTCCTCTGGAACAGAGTTAATATTATTATTATTCACAATTTCTTTCCTTTCCATTTCTCGCAGCCTGATTTTTGCTAGTGAAATGGAGGACTTAGTACTCATTGCTTATCAATTTACTTGTAGTTCTGAATTCCTTATTTTAATTTTGCTCTTGGTTGTCTGAACTTCTAAGAAGCAACCATAGGTGTTGTAATTCTCTACTTGAGGCTGTTGGTCATTTGCCTCTATAGCAGTGTGGGGACAGAGCCAGGAGTGCAGTTTCTAGGCTCTTGGCCTCACGTGGAAAGGTGCTGGCTAGTTGGCCGTCAGCTGTAACCAGTGAGCCATTGGGCACTAATATAACTGCCGTGGCTACGCTAGCAGCAAATGGGGTCTAGCAAGAAGATGGTGGCTGAGCTAGCAAGAACAGATTGCAGCTAGCAAGCGCGGAGTGTGGCGGAGTGTGGATTGCGGATTCTGTGGCTCCTGCTTCCTGTGTCTCCAACCCAGCTGCCAGCGAGACTGTAGGGGGAGATGACTCCCCTATTTATGGCTCTGTGGGTGTTCCTTTTTGGCCTCACCGTATCCTGCGTTCTTATGTGAGGAGCGGGACCAGAGACCCCGCAGGCCACCCCGCACGACGAGCAGAAACACATGTTGGTTGGGTTACTATAAATGTTTAGGCTACATGTTCTTTCTCTAAGATTTTTGTGGACATTGATCCACTATCTTCTGGTTTTTAGGATAACACTGGTTCTCTTATCCACTTTCTTTATTCTTTTTGAAATTGGCTAAATTTTATTAATTAGTAATTTTTTTGATACAGTTTTCCTGACTTTTCCTTTTTTGAATATCTGCTTTTTTTTCTCTCAAGATTCATATACATGACAATTTAGGGACAAGATACACCTACTGACTAGGTTTCGCATCTGGACATTTTGTGTTCTCCAGTTATGATGCTAATATAACCAAATAGAATATTAAGTGCTAATATGGGTGGAAAGTGGAACCTTGGTGTATTTAGGAATGTTTCAGTGCACAAAGAGGAGTATGTTGTTTTTGGTTTCAGATAGGTTAACTTTGTTATTGTCCTGTATAAAAATTGATGGCATCATACATTCCTTTTTGTTCTTAGAATGTCTGCTTCTTATAAGACTGTTTTGGTGAACACTGCTGCCTATTATCATATCATCTTTCTTTTGTTTAGAAGAAAATTAAAGACAGCGTTTTGTTATTTAATAGCACTTAAATGTAACATTCTGTAATTCTACTCTTAGAATGAAAACAGCTGCTGAAGTGCAAGCTCCAAGTTTTTGATGTTTCTTGAACAGGAAGATCAAACAGTTTCAGACAGTTTTTCACTTCAGAATGAGATGGTTTCAGAATAGAAGTGCCCGTGTGATGGCAGTCCTAACTTTGGCTTGGACTCTCAAAAGCTACCCAGTCCATTAATGGATACTCATGTTCATTTTTATCCCAGATAAACAAGTCCCCAAGAAAACTTAGTAGCTGCAGCAGTGGCTCTCAGTGATTCATGTTTCCTTGGGAAGCAGGGAGCGCCCAGAGACTCTTTCAGGAACTTCCGTGAGATCATTCAAGCTCTTTTCATAGTAATACCAAGATGTTACTTGCGTTTTTTACTTTGTTGACATTTGCACTGATGGTGCAAAACCGGTGGTGGGTAAAATTGGCACCGTAGCACAAATCAAGGTGTTGGCTGTAAACCATGCAAGTAAAAGCATTCATTGTATTCTGTTACCACACACTTGCAGTAAAAACATGGAAATTTCACATAAGAATATCCTTCATAAAGAGGTAAAATTTACTGATTTTATTAAATCTCAATCCTGAAGTGATCATTGTTTTAATATTCTGTGTGATAAAATGGGAAGTACATGTAAAATGGTTCTGTGATGGCAAAAACAGTCATGCAATTAAGTTGCCAATCTGAACTAGCTTCCTTGTTCTTGAAAACCATTTTTAGTTGTAAGAATGTACTGACAAACTGTGGCTCTTTATACTTAGATATTTGTCCGACATTTTCTTGAAAATGGATGAAAATGAGCCTATTGATTCAAGGAAAACAACTGACAGAAATTGTTGCCAGTGATAAAATATGAGTGAAAATTAGAATTTTGGGAAATATTATCTACCATCCTGAGCTTAACAGCTTCCTGGTATTACTGATGAAATCATAGTGACATTAACAAAAAAGATAATTTTAATAGTACACAATGAAATAAATCAACATTGGGAAGATCTACCAGACTCAGCAAACCAACATTTTTCATATGACCAATGCATGATGTTAAAAAAGCATGCATATATAAAAGAACCATTCAAACTGCAAGACAGATCAATGAGTTTTAATGTAATACTACTAAAAGTTTATTGATATGATTTCAAATTTGACATTGCAAATGAAGTCCACCATGTGGAGTTTTAGTAAATAGTATCAAAGAAGGAATATGTACAGTTACTAAGCAAATTATTAAAATACTTCATTTTCCAACTATCTGTGACATCAGGTTTTTTTGATGGACATCATCCAAACAACATATTGCAGTAAATTTAAAAATATTTGTAAAAGTGTAAAACACTGAGCTCACTAATTTTTGTTTTTTTACTTATATTTAAGTGTGTTTTTCCAGGACCCATCAGCTCCAAGTCAAGTGGGTTGTTTCAGTCTAGTTGTGGAGGGCGCAGCTCAGTGGCCAATGTGGGGATCGAACCGGCAACCTTGTTTTTAAGAGCACTGCGCTCTAACCAACTGAGCTAACCGGTCGTCCCATCACTAAAAATTTTTTATTTTGAAAAATATAGTTTTTTCACAAAAATATTATTTATGTTAACAGTAGATTTATTGTTATTTAAAAATGAATTAATATTTAAAAATTTTTTTTAGTTTTAATCTCTGGTAAATATCAATATTTTTATCCCAGATAAACAAAAGCTCTTTGGGAATCTCCCTTTTTTTTTTTTTTTTTTTTTTTTTTTTGAGAAAAGCCAGCGTAAAGCACTTTTATTGCAATAATAAAACTTGAAACTCATATGTAGTGCGGAGGGTGGGGTGGCGGTAGGCAGTAATAGTTCCTCTCACCAAATCACTACACAGGACAGCCAAGGAGTGAGAGGGACGATGGAAAAGCCAGGAAATTTTGATGAGCAGGGGGAGCTGAGCATCAAAAAGCAGGAGATGCTGAAGCTGTGATGACCAGCATCGTTTTCTTAAGACAACACTCACGGATTTGTCATGATGGCTGGGCTTTCATTGGGTGTTAAGTGTCTACAAACAGCACCTGCAATTTAAACTTTCAATTCAAGTTCTTAAAATTTAGGAAATGGAGCCTGGATAGCTATGAGATTATAAAAGTCCTGACTATCCATTAGAAAAACCACAGGATAGGGTGGGGTGAGCCAGGCCACGTAGGCGGCCGCGGTCCCTGCTGGCCCGGGACAGAGAGCTGTAGTGTCCAGCAACGCAGTGAAAACGATTTGCTTTTAAAAGGCAGAGGGTTTCAGGGGAGAGTGAGACGGGGCAGTGGGGGCGAGGGCTCTCCCCCTCCCCACTTCAGTTTTGGGTAGGGCTCTTAATTCAACCCAAGGACATTTCTCAACTTGGAGAATAATTCGGCCCTCAACAGCGCCTCAAATCTGCTATGGCTTTGCAGCGCAGCAGCAAGAATGTTTAATATATAATAGATAAAAATTTAATCCAAAAAAATAAAATAAAATAAAGATTCTTGCATCCCCCCCACACCAATTCCTAGTCTAAAGTTAACCCATTACTTGTGCTGTTAATACTTGACTAATACTTAATTGGAAACCTAGATCCAAAAGACTGAAACTGAATCTTCACCCCAAAACGAAAACAAAATAAAAGGAGTAACTTGAGGTTTATGGCATATAGTTTAGGTCAACACACATACGAGGAGAAAGGGGAAGAGCAAAGCTGGAGGACAGAACACATTCAGTCGGGGTAGATGTTTATACAAAGAGTGTAGTGGAACATCAGGAAAAGCTCCGTACAGATTCGCGTGTGCGCGTCTGGGGGCGCCAGATCCCTCCATGGCACATCCAAGAACAGGGAGCTCAGGGAGGAGGCCAGGCCATTCCTGTCATTCCAGTTTTAGAAGCTCCACGTCAAAGACGAGAGTGGCATTTGGTGGGATGATGCCTGGGTGCCCAGTGGCGCCATAGGCATAGTCCGGGGAGATAGTCAGTTTGGCTCGCTGACCCACACTCATCTGGGCAACCCCTTCTTCCCAGCCTCGGATCACTTCCTGCTTGCCTAGCATAAACTTAAAGGGCTTGTTTCTGTCCCGGGAGGAATCAAATTTCTTTCCATCTTCAAGCATCCCCGTATAGTGCACCACGCAGGTCTGGCCGCGCTTCGGGAAGGTGCGCCCGTCTCCGGGGGAGATGGTCTCCACCTGCACTCCCATGGCGGCGGCGGAGGCGGCGGCGGACGCGGGGCTGGCGGGCGGGCGGGCGGCGCGATGGGCGGCGCGATGGGCGACGTGATGGGCGGCGTGGACCAAGACCGGACCTGGCGGCGATTCCGCGGCTCTGCTTCGTCCCTCAGCGCGACCTCCCTTATTTTTTTTTTAGTATAAAGTGGTCCTGAGGCCCAAAAGCCTGAGGAACTTCTGATCCCACTATTTAAGATTATCCTGCTGTTTAGAACACAGCAAGAGACTATTCTTAGAACCTTTTTTTAGGCCCATGTATAGGAGAAAACTGAAGGTAACTATCCAGAGTATTAGGATAATAATATGGTAAATTCCTAAATTGAAAGGAATCAATCCCTAGAATACAGAAATATGTTTCAAATTTATTTTCTTACCCTCTTCCACCAAATGTCACTTTTTCATCTTTTGGTTTCCTCTGATGATTCATGCAGTTTTCCCTCTTTTATCTTCTGGTCTTTTCTTCTCTATATATCCTATACCTCTACCACAGACTGTCCTGCCTGCTTCCCACCTGTCTACCTAGACTAATCCTGTTGACTTCTTTCCTCATATTCCCTAGTATAAGACCCGGTATGATATATGGTATGGTATGATATGATATGATACGCGGTCTTATATTAATTTTCGCTCCAAAAGATGCATTAGAGCTGATTGTCCGGCTAGGTATTATTTTCGGGGAAACACGGTAATAAGCCTACTGTCTGAAAACTTGGATGGAGAGGGGAAACTTACATCAACAAACCACATTAGTACCTGTGATTTTAGTCACCAATGAAAATAACAATTACTGAAGTTGTTGATATTTTGAAATATTTGCAGTCATTACTACTGCTAGATCTTGTTATTTATGCATTACAAAGAAACTTATATAACTAATCTCTTGTTCTAACATTTTGATCAGTGTCCTTTTTATTTTATGTATTACATTTATGTATTTATAAATGTTATTCTGAAAAGTGGTCATAAGTGCCACAAGAGTGCCAAAAATAAAAAAGATTAAAAAGTTAGTAATTTAAAAAGAAGGAAAGAACTGACCTTACAGAGACTGATTACCTGTCAGACACTACTCGGCAATTTATTCACTTGTTTACTCCTGAGACAGATTTGCTTATTTATTGTTCATTGTAGAAAACACCTTAACCATTGAGGAAGTTAAAGCTCAGGAAAATAAATTCCCCAAGGTCACATGATCTTAGTGCGCAAATCGGGCATTAGTTAAAGCTTGTGCTCTGTATACTCTGGTCGTGTGTCATTGATATTCTCTTAGTGTGTTACCTGTTAGTGAAGAGGAAGTAATGTATATATGTGTGTATACACATACACAACTTTTAGAGGTTTGCCCTAACCTGATTTTGCCAATAAGATCTCATGTTTATTTGCTGTGAATCTAACAAACCCTCAGGGGTGTGGTTCAGGAATATTGGAAAGGGAATACTCTTTATGAAAGTCTTTCTGAATAACTGATTAAATTACTAGGCCCTTGGCTGAGAGAGAAATAATTGGTTAGGAGCTGAGCAAAATCTGTTTTAGCTGGGTCTTTAAATGCAGCCTTGTAATTCTGAGTGCCAGCGTTTTCTTCTTACAGGAGGCAGCCTTCTGTGCTGTGATTCTTGTCCTGCTGCTTTTCATCGGGAATGCCTGAACATTGACATCCCAGAAGGAAACTGGTATTGCAACGACTGCAAGGCAGGCAAAAAGCCGCACTACAGGGAAATTGTCTGGGTAAAGGTTGGACGATACAGGTGAGTGAGCATGGGGATGGCGCTCATTTCTTTCACCTTCCCGTTTCTTGGGATCTCTGACATACAATACTTAATTTTTAAAAAATGATCTCCCTGATTAAGCAAGGTCCACCCAACCCCCCATTAATTTTCCATTCTATTAGGTTGGTACAAAAGTAATTGCGGTTTTTGTAATTTTATTAACCTTTTAAACTGCAGTTACTTTTGTACCAACCTAATAAAAGAACTCACTTTATGTTTGTGGTCATGTTTGTGGGAATAAATACATACTACCTGTAGAAAATTCATTGATGAAAACGAACCCATGGCCTTACAAACACAGAAGATACATTGTTAACATTTTGGCATATTTACTTGCAGACACACCAGTACATGCACCTTCAAAATAATTGTCCTTATAGTTTAATACTCAGTTTTGTGTCTTGCTTTTTAAAATTATTTTTATTGATCATGCAATATACAAAAGAATATTGTAACATGCATGATTTTAAAGAATAACAAAAGGAACACCTGTGCACCTGTGTATGTACCTCCCAGTTAAAGAAAGCGCGTTACTATCCTTTGGAGTCTCTCTCCATGCCCCTCACACCCAAAGCTAACCACTATACTGCATTTTGTGTTTTTTATTATTTTTCCTTGCTGTATAGTTTTACCATATGTATAATGTTTTATGCTACATGTTTTTTAGACTTTTATATATAAACGGGTTATTTTTGCTATATTTTCCCACAACTTTTTTTTTCCCCCCGTTCACTATTATTGTCTTGAGATTTATTGTGGTCAGCACCATGCTCTAGTTCATTCACACACTATAGTTGCACAGTGTAGTTTACTTCAGATGTTCGTTCTCATTTGGACCATGAACGTTTTGTCTGTTTCTTGGTGTACACTCATAGGAGCTTCTCTAGGGCTTTCTTAGGATAGAATAGCAGGGTAGAGGTTTCCAGCTTTAATAGCTGATGTCAAATTGTTTTCCTAAAGTTGTTGTATTTATGTGCTTTGCGGGGAGACTTGCTTGATGTCATTGTTCTGTCCCCTAGTAATTACTGAAAATTTCCTTTTTAAAGGCCAAATTGTATTTCATTGTATAGTGTACCATAATTACTTTTATTATTCCCTTAATATTAAGCATTTAGATTATTTCCAGGTTGTCATCCTTATAGATAATTCTTCAGTGAACATTATAGTCATAAGGCTTTGTTTCTGTTTCTACTTATTTCCTTTTATAGATTCCTTGACGTAGACTAACTGAGTCCGAGGGAGTGTGTGTGTGTGTGTGTGTGTGTGTGTGTGTGTGTGAGCGTGTGTGTGAGGATGGATCTTCTCAGGATTTTGTTCTCTGGTTAGACTAGAAGATTGCTGAAGGTCAGACTTCAATGTGGATAGACAGACATATTCTTTATTCTATCCTAAAAGTAGGTTATTTTCCTAGTGCCTTGCAGTCTTCCAGAGTTTCCCATCTTTGTTTTCACTTTTCCCAGGTGGTGGCCAGCTGAGATCTGCCATCCTCGAGCTGTACCTTCCAACATCGATAAGATGAGACATGATGTGGGCGAGTTCCCTGTGCTTTTCTTTGGGTCTAATGACTATCTGTGGACCCACCAGGCCCGAGTCTTTCCCTACATGGAAGGGGATGTGAGCAGCAAGGATAAGATGGGCAAAGGAGTAGATGGAACATACAAAAAAGGTAACTATCCGTTTTGTTTCTCAGACTAACACAGACCTTGTTGCCTGAGTATCTGCTCTGTGTTAGAATTCACATACATTCCATTAGCAGCTGTGTTCTGCCCTCTGAGGGTATATGTGGCTGCAGCTACAGGATTTTGCAGGGAAGTTGACCCACATAACTCAATTGTTTTTGAGCTTAACTTTTTCTTAACTGGAATTTCCTTAAGGGAGGTTTTTGTTGTCTTACAAGTTCTGTTTTCTCAACATCTCTTCAAGTACTGAAGTTTTGTAACTGTTTTATAGAATAAACATTGGTTTGCTAGGCAAGGGCCACAATCTCTAGCAGAGCCACATTTATTCCAAGGAGGGTTTTGTTGTTGTTGTTGTTATTGTTGTTTTAGCTTGCTGGGGGGTGGGGGAGATAATAAAACTCACCTAAAATTATAGAGCAAAATAAGATAGTGAAAGTCAAAACATAAATATTCTGAATCAAAAGAGATTTTTATAATCTGGCCTAGCAGTGAAGGAGTGGGGGACATTTGGGGCCAAACGGGGTCAAATCAACTATGAACCTCTGTTTTCTCTACTATATAATGAGTAAAGTTTGCTCTGATTTAGTGAGATAATGAAAAAATCAACTTTCAGGGCACATAGTTGGTATTCTGTCAATGATAATTACCTTCTTCCATTAGTTGTCCTTTGAAAGGCAATACAGATATCACTTGTTATTTGAATCTATTTGGACATTTAAGTATAAGATTTTGTCCACATGGTGAGGCAAAAAGGGTTCTAAGAAAGTGAATCTGCCTGGTGAAGTGCAAGAAGATTCTAGGCAGGTGAAAACTTCCTGGTTGGGGAATGAGAATGATGTCCATAGGGAAGAAATTTTCAAAGGTCCTATTTGCCTCATGTTACTTCAGTGGGTCCTCACTTACCTGTTGGCCATGTGGTTTCTGTGTAGATAAGGGCTATCAGTACTAATACTATAGGATGAGTGTTGTCATCTCAGATGGTGAGGGACCCAGTCGCCAACATCTTTGTCTGCACAGAGCTGGCCACCACCGAGGCTGTGGGAGATGGTGGAGTGTCAAGAATACTGCAAGTCTGAGCCTGCCGAAGCTCTGGCATTCTGCTCTTTCTATTCCTTGATCCTGGGGTGGCTGGGTGCCTCTGCCTTCAAGGAACACATGTTTTTATAGGGGATTTGGACACAGGTACCAGCAGTCAAAATTTCATTTACTGAGTGTTGTAGAAGTGTGTATGGTATGCTATGGGAGCACACCAGGAAGAAGCATGACTGCCCTGGGGACCGAAGTTTGGAAATAACGTGTAGCTTCTTTCCTATGTGATGCTTTGAAGAATGAACCAGAATGGTAATAGTTGCCGTTTGTTGTCAGGCCTTGTTTAGTTTGTTTTCTGCATTAAATCCTTGTGGCAATCCTATAAGTTAGATGCCATTATCCTTATCTTACAGATGAGGAAACCGAGATACATAAAAGTTAAATTACTTTCCCAAGGTCCCGGTGCTGGTAAGTGATAGAGGAAGGTTTCAAATGCTGGGAGTTGGGCGCCAGAATCCAATTTTTTAACCCGTACACTGACTATGAAGAAGTTAACTTAAAATGTTGTAACAAGAAGAAAGCACATCTTTAGTCTAACATGCTGAGTTAGTGACCTGCAAGTATTTGGTATAGTTTAAGCACGGGGCGGGGGAGCACTGGGCTATTTACCTGAAAAGGTAGGTAAGTTCTATGTCAGAGTAGAGTTTTAGAAATCAGTCTGAGTAGAGTGTAGGGACCATAAAAGGTGAGAGGCTGCCACCAGGAATGTCGGTGAAGTAGCTGTTTCTAGTTCTGGGCATAGGTGATGAGCCTGTCACAGGGAGTGCCATGGGGTGGAGAGGATGATGGGTACTGGATAGACGTTAAGTAGATAGGCAGGACATGCTAGATAATAGGATGAAGAAAGAAGGAATTTTAGAACAAGTTAGAAGAGGACTCCACAAAGTAGAAACTCTGCTGCATGGTGACAGAGAAATGGAGAAAAAGGGATGGATCAGAGGTGAGATTTTCTTTAAAGAATCTTGATAGCATGGGGAAAGCCACAGAAGAAAGAGGGAAATTTTGGAATTCTTTTCAGAGTTTTTAACCTGGGTCAAGAATGATGAATTAAAATTTTGCTTTACATGAGGAAGAATGAGAATCTTAAGATTTTGTTGGACTTTTCAGATATTACAATCTTTTAAGCATCTTTTAAGCATTAAGTATAGGCCTTGAATGCAGATTATCTGTGAAGGTCTGCGTTTGTATCAGAGCTAATAATTGATATTTACAGAATGAGTCTTAGGACAAGAGTAGGACAGGTGCTGTAGAGAATAAGCAAAAAGGAGAGGAAAACTTCAACTTTGGATTTCTTCCAGAGGAATTTGTCAGGTGACCTGGGGTGCCTACGAGGCAAGATGTTGTCTGGAAGCAGGAGGTTCAAGACCAAGGCAGTGACTACACTGAGCAGGTGCAGGCTGGTGGTTGTTAGGAGACGTTACGTGTGCGCTTTGTCAAATTATTTAACTTGTTTTTGTTTTAAATTTTCCTCTGAAGCTGTGCTGTGCCATTTAGGGATGGATTATATTTTGTCTTAATGGTATATCTGAATACCCTGGGGACTATAACTTCCTTGGAAATAGAAGTCATATACTTCTTAGTTTTCCATATAGTGTTGATGATTTTTGTCTAAAACATGGATTTTCTCCCACTTAAAAGGGGGGTAAGCAAAATAAATAGCTCTACCCAGAGATTAATTGACTTGTGCTGTGTGTTTTCTTAGCTCTTCAGGAAGCTGCAGCAAGGTTTGAGGAGTTAAAGGCTCAAAAAGAGCTAAGACAGTTGCAGGAAGACCGAAAGAATGATAAGAAACCACCACCTTATAAACATATAAAGGTAAGAAAAGATCTCAGGAGATTCCATGTCGAGGAGAGACCCCGGATAGCTTGCCCTCTTCTCAGTCTATTCATGACAAGAACTGGAAGCACAAGCATAGTTGCTTTTACGTAGAAGTCTAAGCTTGAAAGAAGTTAAGAACAAAGTGCCAGGGCACCATTCCCAGCACACCGTGAGCACTTTAGACAATCAACTGTGCGTTGATACTCTTTTTTTTCTGTTGCCTTGGAAGTCTTCTCATACAAGAAGATTAGATTAGATTCTGTTCATAGCCAACATCTTGCATTTTGAAAGGGACCAAAGAGCCATGATAAAAAATGATAAATGGTCCTCGGATAGTGTGGACAATACACCTGGGTGAGTCTTCTTGGGTAATGGCTGACGACTCAAGATTTCAGTGAGCAGGATGACTAGGATTCCCAAGGTCCGGAGAATTCATGTTAGGTCTGTGTAACCCTTAGTTACCTGGTACAAGAGTCGTCACCATTTCTTATCTGAGTCCAGTGGGCCCTTTGTATTGTTTTTTAAATTTTTAAGTCATTTTCAAGAATAATTTACAGATGTAAAGATAAAGGAATAGAACGAATTTATTAGACATTTGAGTGTTTATTAAAACCTTTTTAAAAACCTTTTTTATCAAGTTGGTTTTGGTACTCAAATGTCAGAAAACATGAAAGAATACTATTAGTTCTGTTAACAAAATGAGATCACCCAGGTTCTTGCAAAATATTTGTGATAAGGTTATTCCTGGATACCATATTTCTTTTTTGTCATTAGAAATGCATTGTTGTTGTACTCATTGGTTTTGAGTTTCTGAAGTCTTATAGCCTGAGATTTCACTTAGGAATCAGTTTCACCATCATTTTTAGAGTCTAGTGTGTTTAAGTATGTTCCAAATATTCTATGGGACATACTTAAATGAAAACACTGTTTGTTCTTTATCTGAAATTCTAATTTAATTGGTGTCCTGGATTTCTATTTGCTAAATCTAGCAACCCTAGTAAAAACAGATTACAAAGATGTTATCTCTAGTCTTCTAGTCTTTCTGGAAAGATAATACAGTACTTTGGGCAAAGCAGTATGAAAAAACTAGTGTGACCATTTCACTATTGCATCATGCTTTTGTAATTCCATTCCATTTTCTTATTTAGTCTTTTTTTTTTTTGCATAGTTAGGAGTCATTGATGAATAATAATGAGTAACTGTGAAATAGTAAAATATTACAAGATATAAGAATAGTAAACACTAAAATTCTGTAACAGCTTAGATTTATAAAAGGGTCTAATGGATAGAATGAGTTTGATTCCATTTTTTTAAAATAAGTAAATTTTCTTTTTGATCTTTGGTAAACCTCTAAAAAAAAGAGTAAAAGTTATGAAATACCAATCCTTACAAATAGTCAAAACTGCTGGGGAAAAAAACCTTAAGACCTAAAATTGGGTCTGAAAGGTTTGGACCCTGGTTGTATATTGAGAGTTAAATGGAGTTACTGTGCATCGAGACATAATACTAAATGTAGGTAAGCCTCAATAAAGGGAAAGTGATCCAGTTCCCACAGTCATAGATGTCAGATAACAACAAGGTAGACATTTCAGAGTGGCATTATCAACCATGTTAAAAGCCTGACAATTGATGGAGCAACTTCCCATTAGTGATCTAGTCACAAAAGTTAGAGGCCAGTGTCTTCATTTTTTTTTGGAACAAACATATTTCGAGGAAAAGGATTTAGAACAGGAGTTGGCAAACTCTAGTCCATGGACCAAATCTGGCCTACTATGGTTGGGGAAAAAAATAAAATATTTCCTGGCACATGAAGATTATATGAAATTCAAATATCGGTATTCATAACTAAAGTTTTATTGGCACACCGTCATGCTTATTCATTTACATATTTGCTGCTTTTGGGTTAAATGTCAGAGTTGAGCTACGTGCACCAGAGATCTAGGGCCTACAAATCCTAAAATATTTACTGTCTGGTCCTTTACAAAAAAGTTTGTCAAGGTTTCCGTAGTGTAGTGGTTATCACGTTCACCTGACAAAAAAGTTTGTCAGTCCTGATCTAGAGTGAGCATTTACCTACAATTATTTATCTGTGTTGTTTTTACTTAACCATGTGTTTTGTTTTACTTGTTTGTTTGCTTTACGTTAGGCAAGAGACTTACTTGGGATTAATAACAGGTTAGATCAAATGTCAATAAAGAAGGACTGAAACATACCTTTAAATAAAGAAAAGGAGGAACAGGATGAAACTTTTTTAGGGGGTTGCTGATGTCAAGTAAAGGGACCTTGAATCAGAGGTGAATGTTCAGATACCCTTTGTGTAGGACCTGTAGTTTCAGGTGATTGAACTCAGCTCTTGTCTTCTATCCCTGTACAACTTGCCTTAGTAGGTTTATGGCTTCTAGTTGCAGGTGGTAAGAGTATTCCTGCATTAACAAGAGGTTTGCAGTTTTTACTAGTATTTTGAAGAATCTGGGAAGAGATCTGGCAGTGAGATGTTTGTCCTTTTAAGTTATTATTAAAAACTGGATTGAGAACAGTATATTTGTACAAACAAATTATAGATTTTATAATATTGTTAAAGAATAAGAGGCAAACAAAGTGTTAGAAGTAAAACCATTTGAGAATTTAGAGGATAGACATAACTGTTTAGGTAATCATAGTGATTTTAGATTGATTGGAATTGGTAATCTGGAATATTTGATGTGACAAAACAATTAAAAGGAACATTAAAAGAAAGAACTTAATTATAGTATTTATCATGTTGAAAGGCTGCTAGAACCTTTACTAGACCACTTACATATATTTCGTATCTCACAAATGTTGCAATGCAATTTAGGAAAATCACACAATTTCTGAATAGTCAAATTTTATGTATGGGACAGGTTTCTGAAGACTCAGACTGTTCCCAAGTGAAATAATACCAAGTAGGGCAGACTCATTCTCATAGTGTACAAATCCATCTCTATTATAGAATGTCTATTTTTTTCCTCAGCATTGTTGCAAGTACGTAGTTGTAAAAACTAATGGCTTCAGTGTCACAGCAGCTATTTGACCTTTATGTTTTATCACACTGGATTTTTCACTGTAATTTTCAGTACTGGCAGCACTACTAAATAAAATGCACGAGTGATATTACTGTAGTCTATTAAAAATATTTCAAATTACGATAGTAAATATTAAAATATATCTTCACATATGGGAACCCCTATTAACCCAAAGACATTTGCATGGCAACCGCTTTACTACTTCGAGTGGTGGTTTTTTCTATAGCAGCTAATGTGGCGCCACCATGTGGCAACAGCACAAACCCAGTTACAATTCACTTGGCCTACCTCCTTTGAAATTGTTTCTTTGAAATTAATTTTTTAAAAAAATTTTGTGGGACTTACATTTTATATGTCAAGTGAGGCTTTATTTTTATGTCAAACTGCCTAAATTTTTATTTCCTCCAAAATTTTTATGGTGGTAAAATACAGGTAACATAAAATTTATCATCTTAACCATATTTAGGAGTTCATAGGTATTCATAATGTTTGTATCTATTGCCACTATCCATTTCTAGAACTCTTTATCTTGTAAAACTGAAACTCTACCCATTCAACAAATAATTCTCATTCTCCCCTCGTCTTGGCCCCTGGCAACCACCATTCTTTTTGTCTCTAATGTTGACTACTCTAAGTTACATATGTGAAATTATACAGTGTTTATCTATTTGACTGGCTTGTTTCATATAATGTCCTCCAGGTTCATCTATGTTATATCATGTTTCGAAATTTTTTATCTTTTTAGGCTGAGTAATATTCCATTATTTTTTACCACACTTTGTCTATCCACTTGTCAGTGGACACTTGGTTTTCTTCCATTGTGAATAATTGTGAATAATGCTACTAAATCTTGATTGTTCAAAATAGTGTAAAATGTGGCTTGCAACTTGAAGGAAAAGAAACCTGCCTTTTGTAGGTCCTGAATTGTCTTGTGTTGACTTGCCTGATGTACTACAGTATGTGTTTCTTCTCCAGGTGAACCGTCCAATTGGCAGGGTACAGATCTTCACTGCGGACTTGTCGGAGATTCCTCGTTGCAACTGTAAAGCTACTGACGAGAACCCCTGTGGGATAGACTCCGAGTGCATCAACCGCATGCTGCTCTATGAGTGCCACCCCACGGTCTGTCCTGCTGGGGGACGCTGCCAGAACCAGTGCTTCACAAAGCGCCAGTACCCAGAGGTTGAAATTTTTCGCACATTACAGAGGGGCTGGGGTCTCCGAACAAAAACAGATATTAAAAAGGTGAAGAAAACGTTTCTTAATTTCCAGATTTTTTTCCTTCTTTGCAGTTGCGTAATACGAGTAATTCTTCTTGGTGAATATGTGAAAATTGATCATAAAGGAAAATAACTGTAGGGATTAACCTATTATTGTGTCTTGCCATGGCCTTTTAGAGTTTAGAGGTTTGAGAATAGATGTGCTCCATTGTCTCTCAAAATCCTCAGTATTGGTCATGCTCACTGTGTGTGAGGATGGCAAAAATGAGGGAAATTCAGAGACACCGTGGCCTTCATTTGCTTTTTTATGAAAATCCTAGCAGCTGTGTAGTTAAGAGAGAGGGCATAGTGAGCACAGGATTCAGATGTATTAATCACCTACAAATAAAGTCTGGTTTTACTCAGGGAAAACAGGTTTGGGGTCATAAAACATGAAGGACGGTTAGGCCTTCTCTAATGAAAAAGCAGTAACATTTTCAACTTCAAACTTGGAAGGATCTGCAGATTTCTGAAAAATAGATAATGTATAGTTTAGTGTAGAATAAATCTTATTTGACATTTTAATAATATAAATCTTACTCTGGTTATACTTTGTGAAGGATTTCACTGAAGTTTGTTTCTAGGCAAGAAAGTGAATCTGGGTTGGTCTGTTTGGTCATTTGCTGAGACATTGTGCCTAAGATGCAGTGATCAATAAGAGACAACGTTCCATGCTTTCATAAATTTTCCATTCTATAGCGGGGCAGACAGTGAACAAGTAATCAACCCAGTATGGAAGCAGAAAGGGTTTTGGAGGCATGTGGCAAAGGGCCTGGAACTTGCTTGTCTCTGCAACTATTTTAAGTTGTGACTTGAAAGATAAGTAGTTGTTGGCTTAGGTCAGTTGAGTGTTAAAGCATTGCGTAGAGGGGACAACGTGAATGAAAGCCAGTAGGACTGTGATGTAGTGAGTCTGGAGGACAGTGGTGTGAAATGTGGAAGGGCAGCAGGCAGAGCACGTTCCGAGGGAAAAGTACATAGTTTAGGGAAATTGACTTTTAGGTGTTTGGGCAGGTAAAGGGATTGACTGTCCATTTCACCATTACAATGGAGCCTTAGTGGGCTTCCTTCCATTTTGGTCGGTCTTTAACATCCAGTGTATTCCCATGTTTCTCCAAACGGCAGGAGTAGAGAGGTGGTTTTCATTGTCAAATATTTGAAACATCATATTTCTTATGTTTCTTGAATAAACTTTTGATAAGTGACCAGTTACATGCACGTGAACTGCTTTGGAGAATCTATGGAGAATAATGAATCTGTTATTTTCATTATTATTATTATTTTTTAAAGTAAGGTGTACCTGTGAACACAGTTGTGCTTTTTGCCAGTAAGTCAAGAGCTATTTCTTGTTCCAGGGTGAATTTGTGAATGAGTATGTGGGTGAGCTAATAGATGAAGAAGAATGCAGAGCCCGAATCCGTTACGCCCAAGAACATGATATCACTAATTTCTATATGCTCACCCTAGACAAAGTAAGTAATGGAAAGTGTTATTTTCAGACTTTGTAAAATTGTGAAATTAGTGTTGTCCTAGCCACAGTGTTTGTAAGGCATGTCGTACTCTACCCAAATAGTGTCTTTCCCCATGTTCCTAGAGATTGCTTGATCAAGGTTGTGGATGGAATAGGTAAGTTTGCTCATTTCTGGTTCTACGTGTGTAGCCAAAACAATGCTGCTTTAGCATTCGTGTAAGTTTTGAGCTGTCCAGTGTAAGTTGGGGGCTATATCTTTTAGTATTTTTCCTATAGGATTAAAACTTGAAGCCAGAAAAGTAAATAATCATTCTTTTATTCTACAGATTGAGAAACTGACTGTTGATAGTTAATTAGTGCGTTGAGAAGGTCATATAAATTGACTATAGAACTCAGCTTGTGGAACCCAAGTTAGGTTTCCAATTACAGGAATTTTCTGACGAGTTTCATTTCATTGGGGCCTAGAATTGTATTTGGAACTTAATGCCTAATTCTGTCATTCTAATGTGTTTATTTTTTGTATATCTTGGATTCCTTTTTGTACCTGAATGTTAGGTACTGCTAGCTTTATTTTTATCGTCATCATCATCTTTATTTTTTCTTCCACTAGTTTTGCAACAAAACTCTTTCCTGGTGTGAAACTTTGTAGACATTTATCAAATTGTATCCTTATGGTTTGTGCAGTCTTCACCTCCAGCTGTTCTCATCTTCGTTTGGGATGGGCCTTGGCATCAGTATTAAAGTCTCCTTAGGTGATTTCTAATGTGTAGCCAGGATTCAGGGCTGCCTAATTTAGAGGATGGGACAAGCTGCTGCTTTTAGGGCGTGGTCCTCAAACTTCAGAAGAGCTGGTTATAATGCAAATTGCTGGGCCCCACCTCAGAGTTTCTGTTTTAATATATCTGAAGTGCAACCTAAGAATTTGCATTCCCAGCAAGTTCCCAGATGGTGATGCTAGTGCTGAGGCAGGGAGTACACTTTGAAAACTACTGGGAGATTCAGACTTTACAAATAGGAACTCCAGCGTGTTAGAATTCTCAGGAAGTATCTGATAAGCAGCATCTCTTGGAATTCTAGGACCGGATCATTGATGCTGGTCCCAAAGGAAACTATGCTCGGTTCATGAATCACTGCTGCCAGCCCAACTGTGAAACACAGAAATGGTCTGTGAATGGAGATACCCGTGTTGGCCTTTTTGCCCTGAGTGACATTAAAGCAGGTAAGAATCACTTAAGGATTCTGGAGTTAAGAAAGGAATTTCAGATTTTATCATCCAAAAGTCCCACATGCCCTGTAATTCAAAATGAGGTTTGCAAACTCTGAGGGTATATAAAAATACTTTCCAGATGGTACTTGGCATGGAATTTTTTTGTTGTTGGTAGTGGTGTGGTATAATATATATAATATAAAATTTACCGTTTTAAAATTTTTTAATGTGTAGTTCTGTGGCATTAAGTCCATTCACATCACCACCATCCATCTTCATAACTCTTCATCTTCCTCAAGTGAAACTTTGCACCTATTAAACACTAACTCCACACGCCCCCTTCCCCATCCTCTAGCAACCACCATCTACTTCTGTCTCTGTGCTTTTGACTACTCTAGGAACTGCATATAAGTGGAATTATACGTATTTGTTCTTTTGTGAGTGACTCATTTCACTTAGCATACTTACTGTCTTCAAGCTTTGGGTATGGACGGTTTTAACGGAATAAATTTCCTGACCTTTTCCATAACTTTTATATGAACTCCCTGAAAATTGATCTGCCTTAGAAGGCATCAGCAATCCATGGCTCTTTTCTTATCATCCCTTTCACAGTTGCCCTTCATCCACTTTATTTGTCTCTTACCCATCTGAATTTTATGGTTTATGAACTCACGGCTACTTTAACACAAACAACTCTCACCTTTAGGATGCCAAAGAGCTGGACATTCGGAGAATGAACAGCTCTGTCATGCCCAGCCTGGGTGCCTGTGTCTCTAAGAACTAAGAGTGTGAAGTGAGGTGTTACAACCAGGACAGTATTAAGATGTTTGAAAGTCAATCTGATATGGCTGAGAGGCTTGAAAGTAAAGTAATACATATTTTCCATAAATTAAAGGAGCTTAATCTGTAGCATCAATGTTTTGATGAATTTATGTTAAGCATATATACATACACACGACATCCTCTAAATTGCATGATTTAAAAGAAAATATTTAGACATGTATAAAGTTAACGAATTTTGAATGTACAAAGAAGTACATAATTTTTCAAAATGAGTTTTGCAGGGACACAAGCAAAACATTTAAATTTAAAGATCACTCTCCTACATTCAAACTGAGATGGGGCTGGCCTAGGTAGTTTGTAATTGACAATATAGTCTAATTACTGTGGAGGCAGAAATCCCATATGAGCATCCTGGAATAAGACCAAAGTTCTCCTTTGCCGAAGGTGTGTTTACCTCAGGCAACCTTAATCAAGATAAAATAATTAAAGAGCAATTTGGTCAGCTTTTGGTCTGTTGCTTTTCCCCCCCCTCTTCTTCGCCTCCCCTCCCCGCACTCCGGTTCAAGCCCTTGTTTCTCAGTGTAGTTGTGTAGGACACAACTCCCTGGCCCATGCTGGTGTTATGAGCCTTGTGCTCCCCCGACTGAGGCAGTCGGTCTCCAGTCAGCGGTTGGCAGCTCACAGCAGCTCACGGCAGCTCTCACCAGCTGCCGGCCACTCATGGCAGCCCAGCTCCAGGGAGAGCTGTTGTTCACAATCTTAGCTGTAGAGGGCGCAGCTCACTGGCCCATGTGGGAATCGAACTGGCGACCTCAGCTAGGAGCACGGTGTTCCAACCACCTGAGCCACCAGGCCGGCTCCACTTTTTTTTTTTTTTTTTTTTTTTTTTCCTAAATCCGTAGACATTTTTCTCTCCCACCCCCGTATATCTTGTTCTCTACAGTTTAAATATACTGCCCAGGAGTTGTTTAAGTTTTTCAGAATTTTAAAGGTTCTGACAATTCTCATATTTTTGTGTTGCACTACTTCACTTAAAGTAGTAGATGATAAAGGTAACAATGCTTGAGCATCACTGCACTGCACTCTGCTGGACTATGGTACTGATTTTTTAAATGGTAACTTGTATCAAGTTTTTTGAATGGGTGGCTTCAGAGTACATTGGGTAAATTTCTGTTTTGTAACAAGAATTATCAAGCCAATGCTGTAATAGCTACCATTTATCAGATGCCAGGCACTCTTTCAAGCATATTATCTCAATCCTTGCAAAAGTGCTGTAAAGAATATGTATTATATCCGTGTTACTTTGTTTCTTTGTCTGACTCCTCTCATTCTTTTCTTCATTCTTTAACCACCTGGGGGTAAGGGGGCATGTGGTTCCTCTGTATTAATTATTCAGATGTTACTCAGTCATACATGATTTCAGTTCTTATATCTCTCCTGACAGCTTTTAGTACCACACTTGTACTCAGAACTTTAGTTTATCCTTGGGGATGGCTGCCTCTACCATGTCTAGCCACAAATTTCTGTTTACTCTCATATCAGCTCAGATAGCATGGTTTGAGAATTCACAGACCTGGTTGTTGTCCTCGCTTGACTTGGATTCCTCATGGGTGGGATGGGGAAACGAGATAGAATGTGATGAGTGCCATGCAAGGTGCCTGTAATAGCTACAGCCTTGGAAGGTGGGATAGAACTTTGCAGCTGGCTCTCCTTACTCATCCAACTTCCTGGGCTTATCACATACCTGTGATTTTCTGTCTCCCATGTATGTCACACTCACTCATACTTATCTCTTCTCCTTTGGCCATCCTGAGTAAGTTCAGATCTGTCCAGGATTATTGTATATTGGACTCTTCTAGAATGGTATGAGTCTTTCCTTGGTGTACACTGATATTTTTGCTCTACCCTGTTGTGTGGTCATGTTTACATACTAGATGCTGAATGAGTTTCAAGTTATGTCACGTATCCTGCTATCTTATACTTGTGTATATGGCTGAGGTATGTTATAAGCACACTAAATTCTTGAAAGCAATGCACATATAAATTGTTTAATAAGAAAAGAATAGAGTGATAGAATTACCCATCATTCAGTAAGTTCACAGTGGGTGTGAGTAGGGAAACGTGACCCTGCTGCTAACCTTGGTTAGTTTCTGACCCTGCTAGCTCTTGCAGTGTGAGCCTCTCACCAGGCTGTGAGTGATTCTAGTACTCATATCGTTTGTACCCTAAGTATAAGCCCGCTGCTTTGTTATTTGCTCAACCAAATAAATAATCTACTTCTAATATTGGATGAAAAAGTACATATGTGTTAATTAGTCTCAGTGACAGAAGATGGGTCAGTCTGCAATGGGAAATCTTCCTAAGATTAGACAATTTTGACTGAATGATTGTCACTTAATCCATTACCCCTGCCCAGAGACAACCTCTTCATATACATATAAAAAATTACTGTATTTGTTAGGCCTACCCTGACATGTTTTGAGTTTTTAAAGTTTACAAATTACTGCTATGTGCATTATGTCATATTCTCTCAATACGCTTGTGAGATTGTTATTTCTCCATGTAAGAGATGGACACAGGGCTCAAGTCACTCATCTTAGATTGTGGTGTTACTGGGATATAAGCCAGGGCTTAGGTCTGTGGGCTAGAGCTCTCCGGTGTGACTCTGTACTGAGATGTCTGTCCCTTGAGCGCTGCCTGGTGCTCACCTTGGCACAGACCAACAGGTTTTCTTCATACTTGCATTCCCGATGCCTGGCAAAGCAGTGTAAAGTAAGTTGTTTTTGTTGGTTTTTAGTAATATATTTTGAATCTGAAAGGTTAGAAAACAAATGTAAAACAACTCGGGATATTAACACCTCTACGGCATTAGTAGAGGGAATCAAGAAAAGTTTGGAATAATTAGTAAAAGTTAGTTTAAATATTACTTGTTAATCCACTTAAGTTTTTCTCTTATTAGGTTGTATTAGCTAATTAATGTTACAGAATTTAGAATTTATTAATATAGTGGATTTAGAAGTTAATAAATTTTTTATTCTTTTAAAATTAATCTATTTTTCTTAAGTCAATATCCTTTGTGATTAATACAGAAATAATATAATTAAAACCATAGATATTAATATTTTCACGGTCTCTTATACAGGCACTGAACTTACCTTCAACTACAACCTAGAATGTCTTGGGAATGGAAAGACCGTTTGCAAATGTGGAGCCCCGAATTGCAGTGGCTTTTTGGGTGTAAGGCCAAAGGTACCTTCCAAACATTTGCATCGGGAATAATGGTGTGGCCCTCCTGCCCTACTCAGTGCAGGGCTGAGTCTTTTAAGAAGATGTCTCTTTGAAATAATGACATTGAATAGTTGTCAGTAAGGCCGCTGGCAATTAACTAAGCATTCCGGTGATCAGTTTGATTACACAAGAAAGTATCTTTGGGTATTGTTGAAGTGTTTTGAGCAATCTGACTTCTAATTGGTGATACTTTTCTAGCTATAAAAAGCTGTAAAATAGGAATCTGTAAAGTGGTTTACTTCTCATGTCTTTATTGGTCTCAGCTGATCTCATTCACATTTCCTAGTAAGCTGCTTGCTGCTTAGATTCTTGGTATCTGGCTGCCCCTCCCTCTCCCTTTCTCTCTCTCTCTCTCTCTCTCTCTCTCTCTCTCTCAATGAATTGAAGTTTCTAAACATAATATAACACTGTGGATAAACATAGGACCCTTAATCTTACCATTGTAACAAAGTATAAACGTTGTGTCTTCCTGGTTTTTTATGTGCACTTTAACTGAATTATAATTCTATAACTGTTAAGAATTGTTTACAAGTCTGTATCCTGCTTTTCATAAATATTATAAAAACTTTCCTTGCTATTACATAGTCTTCTTAATCATTTTTTAGTTAAATTTTTTCTATAATGGCTGGACAGTAGTAAGTAAACATCTGGATATTTCCAGATTTCTCTATAATAAGTAACAGCACAATGAAAATTGAAGTTTAACTTTGATGCACAGTAGATTGATTATATGGTGACTCTAGTTGGGCATTTCCTGTTATGTTTTTTAATTATGAAATCAACATTAAGAACTGAAAAATGCAAATTAGCATAGAAACCAGTAACTAAAGAGGGCAGTCATTTTGAGCAGCAACACATGAAGCTGAAGATCACCCACTAATTATTTTATCTTATTAAATAAGATTATACTACTTTGGGTTTTGTTTTGTTTTTTTGTTTATAGTTGGTTGGTTAAATGGTCTTGTTCCTTAAGATGTCCAGTTGACTTACTCCCTATAAATTAAAATAGTACCTGAGTTTAACCCAAGTTTAATGGTGTTTCGTGCACTGGGGATGTCAGTTTCAGCATCCTTAAGGTCTGTGTAGCATTTCATACATGAATCAGTGAGAGAAAAATTTGAGAGCAGAAGATTAGAAATGGGAGATCCACTAGAAATAAATCAGATTTGTCCTGGATGCTTCTAGGCCAAGATAAATAATGTGATGAAAACCACCAGGTTTGATGACTAATTATGAGCCGCAGGGAGCACAAAAGAGACCTGCTGGCTGCACCAGGGTCTGTCTTGGGGAGTGGTGGACATCAATCTAATTTTACTTAAAGATGTGTAGCTTGTTGAGGGTAACGACCATGAATTAGTTTTCTGTGTCTTCCTAGCACATGGCTCATACTAAGCGCTCAGTGAAGGGTTGATGACTAAACTAAGAAATGTATGTGCACAAACACACGCACACAATTCTTCCTTAGTTTTGAAGTTAAGACAAACATAATAATAAAACTTATACAAGGATGACCTTTAACACCAGCCTTGTGTGTCAACAAAATGAAACATTTTTCTTTTTTATTCAGGTGGCAGGAGTAGTTGATACAAAAGTTACAATTAAAACAAGCATTTTTTGAGTATCTGTGACATGCTAGGTGCCTTCTCTGCATTTTCTCTTATCTTTACAACAGTCTATGAGGATTGTCTCTTCCCAGAGGAGAGACTGAGGCTCAGAGAGGATAGTTAACCTGGTCAAGATCATACAACTAATGTGTCGACAGAATGCTGACTGCTCAATATCTGACCTCTAGAATCAACCCATTGCCACGGAAGAAAAATCAAAGAAATTCAAGAAGAAGCAACAGGGGAAGCGCAGGAGCCAAGGGGAAATCACAAAGGAGCGAGAGGATGAGTGTTTCAGCTGTGGCGATGCTGGCCAGCTTGTCTCCTGTAAGAAGCCGGGGTGCCCAAAAGTATACCACGCAGACTGTCTCAATCTAACCAAGCGACCAGCAGGTTGGTACCAAAATCCATGTAGAGTTCTCCTTGTTCTCTGCCAGATTCTCAGAGCCCTTTGGTCTTCCCATGCAGTGTTGAAAGGATATGGCCCAGGTTTTCATTCTGGAAATAAATGAGGTTTAGAACCCCGAGGTTTAGATAAGGAACAGAAACTCACTTGATATGTGTCAACCGCTTCATTTACATTTCTGTTATGTTATTTTGTCCTCCTAGCAACCCATAAAGATGAGACCTTTTCACCTTCCCATGATGCACATGAGGAAACTGAGAGTCAAGTTTGGTGAGATGACTTGTCACATTAGAGCGTGTAGATGGAGGAGCTGGATTAAAAGCCAGATTTTCTGACTTCAAGGCCAAAATCATGTTCTCTTTCTAAAGAAAGAGAGGTTGAGACAGAGTGGAGTTTTTGGGTCGTTCTAGTCAGTGAGGTATGGACTGACACCCTGTTAGCCTCCCTCCAGCCCGCTCCCTCTATAGCTGTGTCAGGTACCACGTGAGAAAGCTGCTTAGACAGATAAGGCACCCAGGAATTTGTGGTTGGAGAAGTCACCAACCTTTGGGTGGTGGTTTGGAATTAGAAGATTTTAGGGATTTGGGCCTATCATCTATTTTAAATGACAAAGGTGAGTGGCAACCAGTAGAAAGCCATTCCTGGTTGAGGAGATTATACATAACTAGTGGCCTGACATGCTTCCAGGAATTGCAGAAAGAAAAGAACTGGGCTGGGAGTGAGAGGGCCTTTGTCACAGTTATTTCATTACTCTGTGATTGCCAGAGTAATGAAATAATAGAAACTGAGGTGGTGTGAGGGCAAGGCCATAACATTGACCTGTCAGTGCCAGGAGGTGGAAACGGAAAATTGTTTCAGAATTAATTTCTCAGGGCCGTGGCTGGCATGGGCTGAGATAGAACTATCTTGCCTAGGAGCCAGAAGCAAGATCTAGCAGAGTTTATCTGGAAGAAGCCAGGGTGGGAACACTGTCCACAGAGACTCGGGCGTCGTGAAATGGGGCAGGTAAACTGCAGTTCAGATTAGCTTTGGATCTTTTTTGCACTGCATCTGTGTGGACAGCACAGGTAAAGTTTTTGGTAGTTTCAAGAGTTAAAATTTTTTTACATTTGTATATCTGTTCCCTCTTCCTACTAATAACCAAATAAGCAGGAGTTTAAATAGCCGAGATTTTTCATCTTAGAATTGAATATTTAAAGGCTATATATGACAAATGGAGTTTGCAAAAATATAAAAGTAATATTCACATTCCATCTAAGGGGAGCTTTGTTTTGGGGGGTTTTTTTCTTGCAAGAAATAGAAATAAGGAATTACTCTGCATGTATATTTAGTTGGTACTCAATTGCTACTTGATACTTGGCTGTTATTTTTATATGTGGTTGTGCAGAAGAGGAAGCTGAGATCCTGGGGCAGGGGAGGCATGAGATCACTGCAGTATGTGCCAGTTTGAAGCCACTCCTTTGTCCTGGTTCCAGAGCATTTCGTATATATCTTTTGTTTTCCTAAGCTTTGGTTTCACATCTGTGTTTTCAGGGAAATGGGAGTGTCCTTGGCATCAGTGCGACATCTGCGGGAAGGAAGCAGCCTCCTTCTGTGAGATGTGTCCCAGCTCCTTTTGCAAGCAGCACCGGGAAGGGATGCTGTTCATCTCCAAACTGGATGGGCGTCTGTCTTGTACTGAGCATGACCCCTGTGGGCCCAACCCGCTTGAACCTGGGGAGATCCGTGAGTATGTGCCTCCCCCAGTATCGCTGCCTCCAGGCCCAAGCACTCACCTGGCAGAGCAATCATCAGGAGGAGCTGCTCAGGGGCCCAAGATGTCGGACAAGCCACTTGCCGATACCAACCAGACGTTGGCACTGTCCAAAAAAGCTCTGGGAGGGACTTGTCAGAGGCCAGCGCTGCCTGAGAGACCTCCTGACAGAACTGACTCCAGGCCCCAGCCTCCAGAGAGGGCCAGGGACCTTGCTGGGTCGGGGACCAAACCCCAAGCCTTGGTTTCCAGCCAGAAGCCATTGGACAGGCCCCCTGCAGTGGCAGGACCAAGACCCCAACTATCTGACAAACCCTCTCCAGTGAACGGCCCAAGCTCCTCACCCTCAGTCAGGTCCCAACCACTGGAAAGACCTCTGGGGACAGCTGACCCAAGGCTGGATAAATCCATAGGTGCTGCCAGCCCAAGGCCCCAGTCACTGGAGAAAACCCCAGTCCCCACTGGCCTGAGACTTCCACCGCCAGACAGACTGCTAGTCACCAGCAGCCCCAATCCCCAGGCTTCAGACAGATCCCCAGACAAATCCCATGTCTCTTTGTCCCAGAGATTCCCACCTGACAAAGTGCTATCAGCTGTGGTCCAGACCCTGGTAGCTAAAGAAAAAGCACTGAGGCCTGTGGACCAGAACACTCAGTCAAAAAACAGAGCTGCTTTGGTGAGGGATCTCATAGACATGACTCCTCGCCAGAAGGAGCGGGCAGCTTCTCCTCATGAGGCCACACCACAAGCTGATGAGAAGATGCCAGTGTTGGAGTCCAGCTCTTGGCCTGCCAGCAAAGGTCTGGGGCAGATGCCACGAGCTGTTGAGAGAGGCAGTGTGTCAGATCCTGTCCTTCAGGCTTCTGGGAAAGCCACAGCCCCGTTGGAGCACCCCTGGCAAGCTGTTAAATCACTCACCCAGGCCAGACTTCTTTCTCAGACACCTGCCAAGGCTTTTTTATATGAGACAGCAACTCAGGCCTCAGGAAGAGCACCTGCAGGAGCTGAGCAGATCCCAGGGCCTCCCAACCAAGCACTGGGCCTGGTGAAGCAGATGAAGCAGATGGCCGGAGGCCAGCAGCTTCCTGGACTTGCTGCCAAGAGTGGGCAGTCCTTCAGGCCTCTTGGGAAGGCCCCATCCTCCCTCTCCACTGAAGAGAAGAAGTTGGCAACCACAGAGCAGAGCCCCTGGGCCCTGGGAAAGGCCTTACCAGGGCCAGGGCTCTGGCCCATGGTGGCCGGACAGACACTGGCGCAGTCTTGCTGGTCTTCTGGGAGCACACAGACATTGGCACAGACTTGCTGGTCTCTTGGAAGAGGGCAGAACCCTAAACCAGAGCAGAATACACTTCCAGCTCTTAACCAGGCTCCTTCCAGTCACAAGTGTGCAGAATCAGAACAGAAATAATACCAGTAAATGTCACATGACCAGACCAGCTACCCCCAGGGTTCTTAGGGAAAGGAAATCTTCCTTTTTCCCCTTAAAACACAGACCCCAACACTTTCCCACTGTTATTCTTTCTTTATATCCCAACACTCAGAACTCTTGTGACATTAGCAGTGGGGGCTGTGGTTGTATGAACCACGTATGGAAATCCAAGTGCGCCTCAGCCAAGGAGACAGACGTGGGTCTCTCCCTCAACCTACCTTTACACATGGTCAACTTGAAATAAAAAGTCCACTCTGGAGTCAAGCATGGGATTCAATTCCGCTGGTCAGGTTGTAAGGTAGAGGGGCTCTCAGCGCTATTTCTCGAGCTCCATGGAGCCCCGCTGTGGGCACCTGATGAACCCTTGGGAGGAACTGATATCCGTTCAAATCATTGGTGATTTCTTGAGCATTCACGAGTGCTAGGCCAGGTGCTAGACACTGCTAGGAGATACAGAGATAATAAGACCTAATCCCTGTGAGCCTAACATGCCTGCCTGGGTTTCTCGTCTGTTTTTAAGAACCTTTGACAGGAAATAACAGGAAGTTCTGAGGGGCCCTCGGGTTCCAGATTCATTGTGTAATGTCCTTTGTGGCCCCAGAAATGGTTGTGTTGAGTAAGGTTCTTCTGGTCAAGTGTGCATGTGCACTCACGCACACTCATGTGGATGTCTCCTTTATAGGCGGGAGTGGGCTGCAGAGCGTCCAGTGGGGCTGTAGGCTGGGTGGCCGCGGATGCTTCTGCCGGGGCTGTGCCGAGTCTACAGATCTGTACTTGGCACAGCAGATGGTTGGGGCACTGGGCTCTAGGACGTAGCTTTCCCACAGTGTAAGAAGGCAATTGGCAAGCTGACCTTTATTTTCTACCGATTTTCCTCCCTTTACATCAACCTACCCCATGCCCGTACCCCAAACACTCAGGTGCTTTCAGATTTCAGCGTCTCGGGCAGTGGACATAGGGGATCTCTGGCAAGCTCTGGGCTAGATCAGCACCGGCTCAAGGGAGGGTGTCAGATCCTGATGGAAAAGTACTTCTCTCCTGATCCTTTGCTCTCCTACGTGAGTGAAGGGGGTCCTCTTCTTCACTGGTGGATTCTACCACCCTCCCGCTGCGAACTGCTGGGCTCTGTGTTAGGAGTACCAGCCTGCTGACAGCACAAAGGCAAGCCAGGACTCTGACTGGCAAGATGACTGGCAGGATTTGGCATTTAGACAAATGTCCAGTCTAAGAGATGACTCCTCCTACTGCTGATTATCTGTTACTGCTGCCCTGAGCTGGGGCTCAAGGGCTGGGGAACCTGTTGGTGCTACCCTGCCCCTCGATTCATCCACCTCGCCGATGGCCAATATGAAGCGCTGTTTGGCCAGTTCCTTCCCATTCACCCACGCCTCTTTTGTCCCTAGACCAAACATGTTTACCTCTCTGCTTTGCCAACTAGCCAGCAGCTTTAGCCAACAGGCCATCTGGCCCAGATGTCTCCTGGCCATTCTGTCTCAGTTACAGCTTTTGCACCCTCAACAGGATTCTGTATTTTGTCCCAAGTTCCTATTGAGGTTACTCCCATTACTCTAAGGAGGGAACAGTAATTGTTATAGAAGCATTTGCGCTTTATACAAAGATTAAAAAGAGAATTTGCTTTTATTTCCCAAAGTCTGTCTCTGGGGTTGAGACACTTGAACTCAGGCAGAGGCACAAGGTTGGGCAGGGCTGCCCTGAGTTTAGGGGCCTGTCCCTGCATCTCACTTAGACCTCGGAATCTCTTCTGTAAATTCCACCTGCCTAGTTCTCCCCTTTCATCCTCTCTCTCTTTCCACATCATCAGAGAGAAAAGGCTCTGCTCAAAAGGAAGAGAAAACAAAGCATCTTATTTTCTTTTTAAAAAATTTTAAACCATGAAAAAGATATTTTTAAAGAAATCCACCCAGAACATTAAAGTTCGTTATATTAAGTATTTATCATGTGTGAGAATAATAAGTATATAACTGCAGCTAGTAGGTCTCTTTCCCTAATCTCTTAGGTTGTATGAGTAGGGTTTGCTTGGTGCCAGTCCTGTGCCCTTTTCTCTCCTGTCATCTGTAGTTGTGATCAGAAAAAGATATCTGCACTGCACTGTCAGAATCTCCTTTCACTATGTTGTGTGTTAAATTACCGTAGCTCTTTATTTCATGAAATAAACTGTGAATTTTTTTGTGGGGGGGTGTGCAGGCTATGTAAAAAAATTTAAGTGGAGAAGTTTGATCCTGAAGTAGCTTCTCTGAAGTAGGCTTTGGTAGGTAATTGAGTTGACAGCCGCTCTAGATATGTCTCACAGGACAGGAAAGAGTGAGGGAAAGGTGGGCCATGATTGGCCACTTTGTGGTTTTGTTTTGGTTCTTCCCATTCTCCACCATTCACTGGAAACTTCCTTCCAGACCTGCCTGGGAAAACAACTTCTAAACTGTGTTTGGTTTGGAGGGAGGAGGCAATTCTTTATCTATATGGATGGGCTGCCAGGCTTTCATGAGGGCCATTGGAAGTGTCTCTCAGGTTGAATGGAAACTAGAAATTCAACTATCAGGCCCACTGATTGCAGCATCTGACCCTAGGTTGTTGACATCACGAAAGTAGTCACCGAACCATTGGAAGCAGATACAGAAGGACTGTTGGGATGTGAGACTCGCACGAGGGTGGGGAGTGACCTTGTCAGCCACTGGGGACTTCTGGAGCCTGTACTGAGACCTTTTCTCCAGGGGTATGAATTGGCAGTAAAAAGGAAATCTTTTCTTAGAAACTCCTGGTCTTTGTGCAGGATGGTATTTTGATATTTGGCTGAGTGCTTGGAAATCGGGATCTCGAGAGTCTTTCTCTAAGCTAGTTCCCCAGGAAGCCTTTCCGAGGGGGAAGCCCTAGCTTCCATAGGTAGCTGGAAAACCAATACCTCTCCTAACCATTGTAAGTCAGGGGGGGAAAATTATGGAGACTGTTAAATTTTAAATTTAAAGCCTCATTTGCCTCCTACTGGAGCGAACCCATTCTAATAGCAAAATAGCTGTCCCTGCTACAAAAGAATCCAAGTTTTTAAAAATCTGCTTCCCCCTGAAGTTACTGAGTTTGAGGTGATTTAAATCACTGTGTTGATCCTCTTCTAAACTACCAAATCTACATCTTTGGCATTAATTAAAATAATAATTCTTCACATCCTCTGCCCCCACACCATGGTCAGGGCGTGAGGTACATCAGCGATCCTTTCCCAGGCCTGGCAGCCTCTCCTCACCTGGACCCCCAGGTCGCCTCATGAGAACACAATGGCAGGAAGAAAGTCTGGTCCTGGCAGCTTCCCCTGTGGAAAGGAATCAGGAGACCACTAAACGTGGACAGGTTTTGCCCTCAGCTCCTATAAAGTGGGTTCTCCTAAGGCTTTTCGGGCGGGGGGGGGGGGATATTGTCATTCTAGGATTCCTCAACCAGGAAGGAGGTCAGAGTTGCCCCGTGTCCTAACCTCTCTTGAGATCATGGCAGGAAAGGAGCTGCCACAAAAGCCCCTTTCCTACTGAGTAATGTTTTGGCTGCTGAGTGTGGTAGACATTCCAGATCATTTAGAGCTAGGTAGCTGCTGCAGGAGACTTTCATTGGCTG
Source organism: Rhinolophus ferrumequinum (assembly GCF_004115265.2). Classification (NCBI taxonomy): domain Eukaryota; kingdom Metazoa; phylum Chordata; class Mammalia; order Chiroptera; family Rhinolophidae; genus Rhinolophus; species Rhinolophus ferrumequinum. The sequence continues at coordinate 5,330,530 of NC_046307.1, read as the reverse complement.
TGGCCAGTCAGCTCTCAGCTGAGCGTCCTAGGACCAGTGCAGCAGGGCCAGAAGTTGCTGTAATATAAATTGAAATCAGAATAGATCATTGCTTTGTACACACACACAAATGTAATAACGATGGTGCTAATTTCATGGTATAAATAAGCACTGCCAAGGGTGAAGGGACTGGTGACTCAAAAAACCCGGGTTTCTGTTTGAGAGGAAGAGATGTTATGTCGAACAGTTTCTTTGAGGCTCTGTTAGAGAAGAAGGCAGAGCCTTGGTGAAACCTGCACCCAACCCTGGAGTGGTCCAGTGCAGTCCAGCAGTGGAAGAGATAACGTGTCCAGATGAGGGTGGCCAGTAAGTTTCTTAAGGCTGGTGTCACCTTTTTCTGTAGCCTCCATGCACACTGCCTGGAACAGGATGGCGGAGAGCTCCAGGCGCAGGGTCTCCCTCGGTTACCTTCTGCCCCTCTACTTCTTCCTCTCGTGGGAGCACCTCTATCGCTTAAGGAGATTAAAGGTAATCTTTCTTAAGGAAGTGGAAAGTTTATTTTAATTAGAAATCCACAGCCTAGGAGAACTGTCTCCTACCAACATAAGCAAAAACAGCATGTTCAATTTGTATGTGTTCCCTTCTCTAGAGCTGCTTTCCCATGACTTTCCAAACATCAGGCTATTGAGGGGCTTTAGGTGTGACACCCTGGAAGTCAAGCAGAGCTTTGCAGATTGTGAGCCCAGGGAGGAGGAACAAATGAATGGTTCTGGTGCTTGACTTTGGGGTAGCGGCCGAGAAGAGGTGGTCTCCGGGCCTGAGGTGGGTGCTGCCTGTGTCGACCAGGTGAGAGTGTAGAAGCTGGGTGGGTGCAGCTCACAGGCGCTCATGGAAGAGCAACTTTCTATGCCGTGGCAAAGAAACAAGCTGACAATAGAGATCTAGCTTTATATTTTTAAGAAAGGGGTGCGGGGGGATCAACTAAGGTCCATCACTGTTTTTTGGGGGGGGTTTTTGTTTTTTTTTGTCTCCCTTAATCCCCATAGATTGTCAGCTGTAAGTGAAACTCCTAGTGGAAAAGGGGAGCCCTGTGCTAGGAGTCCCCATAAACATGTACTGTAATTCTTTGTATATAGAAAAAATTACTGTAAAGTAAAGTTTAACTTTACTCTTATGGCCCTTGCCCTGTGTTGTGTTTTGTTGTCCATGGGGAGATGTAGCCCAGCAGGAGGGAGGAGGGGTTTGGTGTAGGAGCAGCAGCAGTCCCTGAGCTAGTTCCCAGATGGGGACAAAGTGGAGCTGAGCCATTCCTCCAAGCGTCTCACGGGAGTGGTGTGGGCTTCCGGGAGCCATGAGGTGTCGGGTATTTTTCAAATTGGGGAGTGGCTGATGTTAGTTCCAGTCCCTGCACAGGAAGCCACCGTCACCCATGAAATAAAGGTATTTTGAGGAATTGGTTTTTAAAAAGGAAGTGGAACCAAAGCACTTCCTGAGTGAATCAGACCATCTGGGCCAAGTTTTTAGTTCTTCAGACGTAGGTGCTGGGTACCAGAGGCCCGGCCCTGGCCTAAGGCAGGAAAGCAGAGGCAAAGAGGCCAAGCGTCCGTACTGGAAAGGGGTCCCAGATGCTTCCTTTTGGTTGGACAGGAAGTGTCCGTCCTGTCTACAGTAACACCTCATCATCCTTCAGAAATATCTGGGTCTCCAAGGCCCAAAACTCCACTTTGGGAGAACCTTGGGATACCTCCCCGTGACTCAGTGCTGGAGTTAACTTTTTCACTCATGATCTTCACAGCCCTGCACTGGGCAGCCGATACCTCATTTTACACTTAAGAAACAGACTGAGCTTAAGTCCCTTTCTAACTTAGTAGCTGAATTGGATCCCAATCTGGATGCCAAAGACCTTTCTTTGTCTTGCAGAACCTATGGTTTTCCTACCATTAAACCACATTGTAGGATGCTGACGAGAAGCTGGGGATCTGAGCCACAGGCATGACTCATGGACCTAGATGTGTCAGACTCAGTAGAACCAGCCAGTCTGGGGTAGAATGCTTGATCCTTTGATCTCTGGACACCGTTTAAGTGCCTGCCTTGCTCTTCTCAGCACCAAGAAGGAATTGTGAGCTTTGCAGTGCCCCAACCCCAGCCTCTCACCCTACCTTTGCCCCCACTAAAGTACAGGAAAAGGCCCTTTTGTTTCTCTTATTATTTCAGCTACAACCCTGGGATAAAGTGAACTTGGTTTCCAAAGGAAAACTAGAGCTGGAAGGAGCCTTAATATAGGAAGTGAGGCCAGCCAGGTGGCCCAAGAAAGAACTAGGTGTCTTGACACCCAATCTATACAGCAGGGAAAGGGGCTGAGTGAGTCTCAGTGCATTGATTTTATTTACAAATCAGAAGCCACTTAAGTAATCTGCAGACACAAGTGCTGTCCAGGACAGAAGCCTGGGGTCCAAATCAGCCCTTACCCTCCTGATGCCCACCAGTCAGCCCAATGCTGCATCCGTTCCATGGGCCAGCACAGGCATGTGCCACCTCTGCTGGCATGTGGACCTGGGGTAGCTCACATTTGACCACCCAAGCCCTGAAGAGCTAGGTCCAGCCCATCTGGGGGAATTCCTTTAATTCCCCCAGGCCAGGTGAGTGGTGACTCAGTGATGACAACAGCTGTAGAAGTAGGGGTTTGCCTTCTGATCCAGGTCCACGCCCTTGTCCTCTGTCAAAGAGAGAGGTGGCAGTTTGGCACCATTCTTTTGGGGGACCAGGTAATGTGAAGGGGGCCAGATGCTGAGAGCCTAGAGGAAGTCTCCACAGAAGCTAGGGAAGCACACACCTGTCATCACCTGGAAGGCGGCCACACTGACGTAATCCTCTGCCACTTTCTGGAAGAGCTCGTCTGGCAGGAAAAAGGATGATCAGTGAGGGCCCGATGCCAACAGCCCTGGGATCACCCAGTGACCCAGCCCTCTAGGCTCTTCTCTGCCTCCTCTGGTGCCCCTGCGTGTGCCTGTTGTGAGACCCAGGACAGCACTTACCCACACTCTGGCCTGTCTTGCTGGATGTTTCAAAGAGCTGAGCTTTGATATCTGTAAAGAAAATTGACTAAAGCCTCATACCTAAGAATCGTGTGGACACAGACAAAGGGGAAGCCTGACAGTTCATGGACTCTTCTGGATCCCACGGTTCAGGGGGAGCAGAAGGCCATCCCAGGAGATCTTGCCATGGCTGCCAAGGCAGTCCAGTCCCTTATTTTCCTGACCCACCCGAGCAGCCACTTCCCGCCCCTCCCCGGGGAGCTGAGGAGCAGCTACTATCTGCATAGTCCTGGACATCGTGGAAGTCCACACGTCTTCGCCGCCGGTCCTCCACCAGCAAGTCACTCTTGGTGCCGCACAGGTAGATTTGACAGCCCTGAAGCAGAACACAAGGTCAGGGTCCCTCCGCACGGACCACCAGAGCCCCCGCCCCTGGTCCTCCGGTGAGGTCCGGCCACCTACCTCCTCCAGGTTTTGCAGTTCCTTCACCCAGAACTTGGCCCGCTCAAAGCTGCTGCTGTCCGTGAGGTCTTAGTGTGGGGGCACGGAGGAGGCACAACCAAGCGTCAGGGGCCGTTCCATAAGGCTCGCCTGGTACCCACCACCCCTTGTTTGAGGAACAGGCCAGAATCCCCCTTACCGTAGCAGACGATGGCTGCCTTCGCACCCCGATAGTAGATTCGGCTCATGGCCTCGTAGCGCTCGGAGCCCGCTGTGTCCTGAAGGGCAGGGGGTGGCTCAGCCCTGGCCTGAGTTGAGCTACAAGGCTGCAAACTAATACTACGTCCTCCAGACCCCCATTTTCAAACTGGGGTCTAGAGAAGAGAAATGGGCTGTATAAGGCCACAAGTCAGCCAGGAACAGACAGGACCTAAGCCTCCTCAGGAATGGGTTTTCCCAGGACTGCTTGACCAGGGAACTTACCCAAATACCCAAAGTCACCGTCCGGTCTCCGACGGACATCACCTTGGCCACGAAGGCGGCTCCGATGGTCTGCAACCAGGGGGAAGCGATCAGGGCCGCGGGTGCGAGCTAGCCCCCTCCCACCCGTGCCCGGACGCGCGGGGCGCACTCACGTTCTGATAGGGTCCCACCAGGAAGCGGTTGTGCACGTATCGCTCCACCAGGCTCGTCTTGCCCACGTACTCTTTGCCCAGCATCACCACCTTGACGTCCACGCGCTGCCCACTCATGCTCCCGGGGCAGCCTCACCCGCGTCGGGGTCCTGAGCCCCCGCGCGAGGTAAACCCGGATCTCCGCTCGGGCAGGAAGCGCCCAAGCCACAGTCGATGCCCCGCGTCGGGCTGGAGCCCTGGCAGCGACCCGCCTGACCCCGCTCTTCGGCCCCGGGCGCTGATCCTTCCAAGATCCCAGGGACCGGGACGGCCTGGGAGCGCGCGGGGCAGCGCCCTCAACGGCACTGCACGCCGCCGCCCGGTTCGCTCGCCGCCGGGTTCAGGCACCGCTCAGGCTCGGATTCCCCACCGAGCCCGGGGTCCTCTCAAACCCCGCTCCAGCCTGCAGCGCTGCGACTCCCCCGGGGGAGGGGTAAAGGGCGAGGGGGCGGGCTTTGGATCACGTGCGTGGACGCCGGAAGTGGTGAGGATTGCCCGGCTGCGCCGGAAGTGGTGAGCGGCCTGACAACTCCTCATGGCGGCGGCTGGTGGGGCGCGGCACGGTGGTGACTGAGCTGCGAGCCTGGCGGGCGTGCGCCGAGCCCCGGCCTGGCCTCCGCGTGCCCCCCGGGCTCTGCACCCCTGATGCTGCGCGGGTGCTGAGCCCGCCCCTGCCGGGACGATGGTGAAGCATTTCCTGGGCCAGAGCGTGCTCCGGAGTTCCTGGGACCAAGTGTTCGCTGCCTTCTGGCAGCGGTACCCGAATCCCTATAGGTACGTAGCCTGGCTTCCCCCTCGCTGTTTGGAGATTGAAGTGTGGGGCAGGGTAAGACTCGACATCGGGTCCGAGGTAGGGGATCGCCGGAACTGTGGCCGTCTTTAGGGCAAGAGGACCCTATCGGGGAAGCGGCCAGGCCAGGCCTGCAAGGTACTGGAGGACACTGGGCCTGGGCGGCGGTCTACCTGAGGCCCAGTCTAAAGTTCTCTCATCTCGGGGTAACGAGACAGGAAGAGGCGGCGGCACAGGAATTGGGAGGGATCCTGGGATTGGCATTCTGAGCGCTCGCCTACTGCTCTGCCTGTGGCGCTCCCCGGCGGTGTACTAAATCGCGAAGGCCAGCCCTGCTGGAATTACCAGGAATCCAGGTCAGCGAGGGGGCAGAAGTTGGAATTTGCCCTGGGATAGGTTCCAGCGACTCTCCTTCAGTCTGAGCCACAACACAGATCACTCTGCAAGTTTGGGGGAAGGCCTGGCTATTCTGGGCCAAGAGGCTCCAGATGTAGAACCCCAAGGGGCAGTCTCTCAGGGGCGGCCTCCCGAGGGTCACCTTTACTCCGATACCTGCAGCAAACATGTCTTAACGGAAGACATAGTGCACCGGGAGGTGACCCCTGACCAGAAGCTCCTGTCCCGGAGACTCCTGACCAAGACCAACAGGATGCCCCGCTGGGCCGAGCGACTGTTTCCTGCCAATGTTGCTCACTCGGTGTACATCCTGGAAGACTCTATTGTGGACCCACAGAACCAGACCATGACCACCTTCACCTGGAACATCAACCACAGCCGGCTGATGGTGAGACCGCCCCCCGCCCCCCCCCCCCCCCCCGCCCCCCAGAAGTAGAGAGTTCCAGGTGCAATGGCTAGGGAGCCAGTGATGCTGACGGAGGGAGGCACGGGTTTTCAAACAGGAATCCATCACACCATAAGGGTTCCTGGAGGATCTGGGTCTCTTAGCCACGTGGGCTAGAGGAGTTAAACTCTTGGGTGTCTTACATATGCGTTTCTGCCTGAGATTTGGGGGCAAGAGGATTCCATACACCTTTGATCTCTTGCCTTTAAAACTTGAAAACCCACAGTTTACAGAACATTCTACAGTATTTTCCCACATATGAATACCCTGAAGCTGTAAGAGAACTTTTATTCTTTCTCAGCTAATCTTCACAATAACCCTGGGAGGTGGGTATGACTCTTTCTTGTGCAAAGAGAAAAGTGAAGTTCAGAGAAGGGAAGTGACCTTCAAGGACACAGGGAAGGCAGCTTAATACAGTGCCCCGGAGTTATCTGAAGGCCTCACAGCAGACCACCCTGGGCACTACCTCTGTTTTCTAAATTAACCAGGTAGTAATCCTCCTGTAAGAAATATCTTTCAGTCCAGCTGTGAGACAGGTCTTTGCAGTGTTTCTCTTGGAAATACTGGTCCACTTTCTCCTCCCTGGAAATCTGACAGCTGCCAGATTTCCATTTTTATTTGGACTGTCAGGGAGGCAAGAGCTGCATCGGGTGGAAGGCAGGCTAAAAAGACTGTACACATCTAGACATAAAAGTACAAAACAAATTCAGGGCCGTGGTGGAGCTGGAAGGCCCTCTGCTGATCTCAGGAGTCGATGTGCTTTCTAGTTTAAAGGGTCAGAGGAGAAGTTGTAGGGAGTAAAATGACCTTTCCATGCTTGCTCTTCGTGTAAATGCAGGTAAAGGAATGAATTTTCATTTTATTGCTTTCCCTCATGAAAAGAGGCAGGGGATCAAATTTATGTCAAGTTGGCAAAATGAAACTCGCACATGACTGTGGTTGGCCTGACCCCCTGCACAGGTGGTGGAGGAACGATGTGTTTACTGTGTGAACTCTGATAACAGCGGCTGGACCGAAATCCACCGGGAAGCCTGGGTCTCCTCTAGTTTATTTGGCGTCTCCAGAGCCGTCCAGGTGAGCAGCGCTGTGGGGGTGCTGGGGCTCCGGGCCCAGGGCATTTGGCATAGAGACTGGGCTGAGGGTTAGTGCGCAGCTCAGAATCCTTCCCCTTCTCACCTTTTGCCAGGAATTTGGTCTCGCACGGTTCAAAAGCAATGTGACCAAGACGATGAAGGGTTTCGAATACATCTTGGCCAAGATGCAAGGTAAGAGCTCTGGGCACTGCTGGGGGGAACCCCCCAGGCAGAGGCTGGGGTCAAGTCCTAGCTGCCCTGACTAGTATAGAACCTAGGATTGTCACTGCTCCATTCTAAGCCAGGAAATCTTCCTCTGTGTACCCTGGGGCAAATACCGCCTTTCCAATGGGGCCTGGCCTGCAGGAGGTGAACGTTGGGGGCAGTGATTGTGTGGGTCTTCTTGGCATCCCCTGAAGCCAGCCCCCTGCCCTTTGCTACAGGTGAGGCCCCTTCCAAAACCCTTGTTGAGACAGCCAAGGAAGCAAAGGAAAAGGCAAAGGAGACGGCACTGGCAGCTACAGAGAAGGCCAAAGACCTTGCCAGCAAGGCAGCCACCAAGAAGCAGCAGCAGCAGCGGCAGTTCGTGTAGCCAGCCGACGTGCTGGGGTGGCCGCACACCAGACCCCCCAGCTCCCATCCCTGCCCTCACCCTGTACTTTATTATTAAACGTCAACTTCCAGCGCAATCTGCTCTCTGGGTGGTGGGTGGTGGGTTGGGGGTGGTGTCTTGTTTGGCATCTACATGCACAGGACACGTTACCCACGTCTGGGCCAGGCCTGCTGCTTCCTGCATCGGGCAGCTGAGGACCGAGGTGCAGAGAGATGCTGTGACTTACCTAGGGTCACAGACAAGGTGTAGGCAAAGTGGTCATAAACGTAGACTGTAAGCTCCATGAGGGCAGGCACCTTTGTTTTGTTCTCTGATATGTCCCAAGTATCTGGAACCGTACCTAGCACTTAATAGGCACTCAATAAATACTTATTGAATTCAATCAGCCCCAACTCTGGAGTCCGAAAGCTTTGGTTCGAATCTTGACTCCCCTATTTCCTGGCTTTGGACCTCAAGCAAGTCATACCACTCAGCCTCAGTGCCACCTACAAAGTGGGGACAGGTGGCCTCTGAGCTCTGAGGGTTAAAGGAGCACTGCTGGGCAGTCAACACTGTTAGTGGTAGATCTCATTTCCTCTTTCCTAGTTTGTGTCTGGGAGTTACCCCATTTTCATCAGGCAAAACCATGGACAGGAAGTTAAGAAAGAGTCTTTTAATGAAAATACTGTACAGTATCTGGGGTAAAGGCCAGTGGCCTTGTCTAGGAAGGAACATGAGGGTCCAAGAGGCTTCCTGTCCCCATGGGGACAGCAGAGCCAAGTGCTACAAAAAAGAATCACCTGGAAGGACAGCTCAGGCCCAAGCAGCCTGCCTGCAGCGTTCAGGGGAGGCGAGGCCCCCACCCCCAGGAGGGACTGGGGCCGCAGTGGGCCCAGGGAGAGCACCTGTTCCCATACAAGGGTCCTTTTAGTCCATTACAACAGGAGGTGACCAAGCAGCCCTTGAGGCTTGGGGAGGGCTCCTGCCTGGCCGAGTGGAGCGGAGGGTGGTCTGAGGGCAGAGGTGCACTCGGTCGTTGGGGGTCATAGCCAGGCGCCGCTGTGCGAGTAGCTGTGCTCCTGGCCAGCACTGAAGCCCTGCAGCAACTCGGCCTCGCCCCCGAACACCAAGCTCTCCACGTCCACCTCCAGCTCCTCTGCACAGAGACAAGTCCAGTCAGGAGCCCTGGCCCCACTGCCCACCCCACCCCTCCGCCTCAGGGCACTCACCTTGGTCTGAGTCAGAGCGCTCGGAGGAGAGGCCTGAGGAGTCCAGGCTGTCTGCCCGCAGCCGCTCCCGTTCACCCGCCACTGTGGGGCCCCGGAGCTGTTCCAGCTGCTGCCGCAGGCTCTGCTGCTTGCTGCGCAGCTTCTCCTTGATCCGCCGGGCCCGCTGCTCCTGTTCCTCCAGCTTCTGCAGATCCAGAAAGAGCAAGGGGCTGGGGTCAGCTGCCTGGGGGGCCAGAGCCTCACCCCAACACCACTCAGGAGCGGGCCATGGCTACTTGGTCACTGCCTGCTCCAGACGGGGGGCGGGGGGCTCACTAGATCTAGGCCCCAGAGGGCTGCTCCCACATCCTGCAGGCCCTCCTGCCCCGAGTGCTGTCTAGCTGGGTGGGGGTTGGGAGAGCAACACAATCTCAAAGACCTTCGGGGCCTAGTCAGGTGATGTGAAGTGAAGGAGTGGCGGGTGCTGGTATCAAGCGACAGGGATGGGAGGGACAAACTATGGCACACTGGCAAGTGTGTACTCCAGCTGAAGGAGAAGGCGACCTCCAGGTTCCAGCCAGTTACTGCCACGTGGAAACGCCCAGTGCTGCCAGATCTCCCAGTTTCTTTAAGAGAGCTGGAAAGTCAGATGTTTCATGTCAAATGCCCTTTTAAGTGCTGCCAACTAATTTAAACGTTTAGAAAACTACAGACTAAACAAAAGGCTACCAGTTTGTAACTCCTGGTCAAGGCCCCCCCAAGATCCCTAAGGCTTCAGTGTTAATCTCCTCCCCTGACCCCCACCAGAGCTCTGCCAGCCCAAGTACCAGGAACTGGAAGGCCAAGGGTTCTCACGTCAGAGCCTTCAGTGGGCAGAAGCCTTCAGTCAACAAGAAGGGGAGCACGGGACAAGGGGGCATTGGGACTGAGTGTAGAAGGATGAGTAAGAGCTGCCTGGGTGAAGATGGGGGAGGAGAAGCAGCCGGGCAGAGGGAGACCGGGAAGAGCACAGAGAGTTCGGCTTTTTTATGGGGAATGGGGAAGAGATGAAACGAAAAAAGGCCAGTGGCAAGGCCTGACTTGCAAAGGGCCTTGAGTTCACAGGAAATAAGGTCTGAGACTGTCCTGTCAGGAGCCATGGAAGGTTTTCATAGGAGACAGACCTGGACAGATCTATGTGATGCAAACAACATCCTAAGGCAAGGTGGAGGACAGCCTGGTGGAGGCAAACCAGGAAGCTGGGAGTCCAGGAGAGGGGTGATGGGGCTTCCAGGAAGGAGCGATCCCTGGGTCCTGCCCACCAGCCAGTCAGCACCTGAGGGGCACACCGTCCCTCCGAGAACCAGGCCAGGCAAGCTCCATGTGACAAACTGGGGCCTGCTATCCAGCCACGGTGTTATTCAGCCACCATAACAGGAACTCAGGCACCTATGGGACAGTGCGGACAATTCCCACACTGATTTATTTGCCACATGGCACATCCAGCTGTTTCCGCCACAACCCCCTGTGCCTAGGAGGGCCTGGCAGAGCAGGTGCTCAATAAATACTTGTTGGAGGAAAGAATGCAAGTCAGAAGACCTGGGCCTGAGTTCTGAATCTGCCGCTCATAAGCCGGGCTGTGCCTCCATTTCTTCCCCAGACAAAAGGGCCAGGAAAGGCCTCTGTTATTTCCAACGCAGCTCCTAATCCCCACTGCCTGGAGCTTTGAGTCAGCACACCCCACTCATGTCCACCAGGGGGCAGCAGCAGAGCTCTGGGAACAAGGGTGACAGTCCCTCTCAGAGTCTTCCCCCTCCTGGCCTCTGGAGCTGCCTCCCAAAGTGGCTTCAGGAGAGATTGCCTAGAACAGGACTTGAAGGACAGGGAGAGGAAGAGCGAGGACCACCCCACTATAGTTCCAGGGGGGCCTTACACATGACCCAACAGCCATGTCCCCCATACAGAGGAGGAAAGGAAGTCCAAAGAGGCTAAGAGCCTGGCCCAGGGCCTTACAGTTGGGATGGAAGGAGTAATAGCTGTAAAAACAACAGTGAACATTTACTGGGTGAACACTGAAGCTTAAGCCTCAGAACAATCCTCTGAGTTATTTTTTGCTTTTCTTCACATTTAAAAAAATGTGGAAACTAAAAAAAGCACGGAGAACTGTTCCCTGTCACACAGAGGGGCTATGACCTCAGGCCTCTCTCCAGTTCCATCCAGCTTCTCCCTACTACACCTCTCCACCCGTCCTGGCAAGCTGGCCCCAGGGTGCGAGGGTAGCCCCTTACCTGGATGTGCATCCTGGCCCGGCGCAGAAGGCTCAGTGTGGTATATCGGGCACAGTCAGCCCCCAGGGGCATCTGCTGCTTCAGCTGCTCCAGGCACTGTTTCAGCTGGGCCCTCCTGCAGGGGAAGGGGTCTGGAGGGCAGTGCCAGTCCAGTCTTGTTGGCCAGAGGGCTGGCAGGGAAGGCCAGGCCAGAGGGAGCGGTTCCTGGGGCCTGGTGCTGTCAGGGCAGGGCTGGTACTCACCTGCGCTTCTCCAGCTCGTTGTGCACAGACCTGCCAATGCCGGGGAGGATGGGGTAAAGGGGTGTCGGCTGCTGCCCACACCCTCAGTACCAGGCTCCCAGGGGCTCAAAACCCACTCACTACAGATGCCTGCCCCCAACTAGCTCAGTGTGGGGACCTTGTGCTGGCCTCAGGCACCTGAATTGCCAGATGGTAGCAGAGACACATGGGGTGGGTGGGTAGGTGGGGGCAGCAAATGCTGAGAGAGGCCTGCCCATGGTGGCTGTGAGGTCCAAATGAAGCCCCCTACCAGCAGTCAGGAAGGGCTTCCTGGACAAGTGAGCTGAGCCGGAAACACAAGCTACCCAAAGCAGGTAGTGAAGGGAGAAGCACTCAAATTGGAGGGAACATCGTGCAAAATGTTGAGACAAGGAGAGAAAAGGAGGAAGCCTGTGGGATAAAGAGAGTGGTTTGATAGGTGGAGCGCAGGAGCGTGAGTGGAAGCAGGACCCAGAATTCCCTTGTTCACAGTTCCTGGCATATCAGGGGTACTCAAGAAATAGTCCTTGAGTGAATAGAAGGGTGTGTGTTTGGGGGGGTGGAGAGACGGCAAGAGGGGTCTGAATGTCTCCAGAGTAGGGTACCTGGCCCAGAAGATTCAAGCAACAAGGAGGAAGGGGGCCGAGGAGGGGCCCGAGAAGGGGCGTCGCGCACCGCCCCCCACCCCCGCCCCGTCACCCCCAGCCCTCCTCACCGCCCACTGTCCAGCGCGCCAGGAGCTTGGGGGGATCGCTTCCTCCTCTTGTGGACGGGCCCTGTACTGCGGTGCGGGCACAGAGATGCGTAGCCATGCTCAGCCTCTGCCAGAAAGAGCCCCCACCCGCGTCAAGCTGGGGCTGGTACCAGCGGGCGCCCCTGGCACGGCACAGTCAGGGAGGGGCTTTTGGCGCCAGGTCCATTTCCCCAACCCCTCACAGCCCAACCACTAGCAGACCCCTCTCTAGTTGAAAGTGGGGGTGTCCCGGGGCTACTGCCCCAAGTCCATGCATGCATCCTTCCAATTAGGAGCCAAGTCCAACCCAGGCCCGTGTCAGCGAAGTCGCCGCCTGGAGTCCGGCCAAAGGTTCTTCTGCCTCACCTCTCTCGCGGCGTTCCAGGAACTCGGCGGCCTGCAGCAGGACCTGGATGTTGCTGGCCACAGGTTCCATGTCGGCGACAGCTGGCGGCAGGCGGGCCTGGGGCGCGGGCGGGAGGGGCGGCTGCACCACTTTTGTTACAATGTAACTGACACGGTGCAACAAACACAGGCGCGCAGCCCCGCCCCCGGGACGCCCCGCCCCCGGGACGCCCAGCTCTTGGCCCCGCCCCTCTGGGACGCGCCGGGACCGCAGCTCGCCCCCTTGGACTCTCGCGGGGACGCTACGGCGCCAGCTCCAGGCCCGGCTTTAGGGCGAACTCCCGGGCTAGGGGCTGATGTGTCTAGCTCACTTTGCTCAGTGACCCGGCACTGGCTGCTTGGCGTCTCTGGGCCTCAGTTTCCAGCCCGTACTGGAGGCGAGGGCCGGGCACAGCGAAGGTGCTCTGGGGGCCCTTGGTCCCCAGAAGGTCCCTGGCCCGGCCGCTGCACGTGGGCGCCGCGAAGGCGGGGCGGGCGGGCGCCCCAGCCCATTTGCAGGTTGCCTCCTGCGGCGAACTGCCGTCACCTTCGGGGCGGGGCCGAGGAGCCTCTGAAGCACTATTGGCTACGCGCGGCCCCGCCCTCTCCCGCCGCTGGTCAACACTTTCGGGCGGGAAAAGAAGCAGGTTTCAAATTTGAAAACCCTGTGGTGGGGGCGGGGCTGAGCGAGGAATGGGGCCGCAGTGCGCAGGCGTCGGGGGAGGGGGCGCGGATCCAGTTCCGCGCTTCGGGGTCTGTGCCCTGGCCTGCTGGCCATCTGCCCCTGTGGGCCCCGCTGGACCTCAGGTTCCCAATTGTGGCTCATGGGAATAGTCTCCTGGCTCCTCCTCCTCACCTGCAAGACAGCTGCTGTCACTACGAAATGTAGTAGTGTACCGACCTCCGGAGCCCCGCCATAGTCTGGAAGCACGCGAACCGGCTGGCTAGAGAGCCCTGGGTTCTGGAGCCGACCGAGTTGGGTTCCTTTCCTGTCACCGCTGCTTCTCAGCTCCGTGACTTGGGAAGTGACCTCCCTCCTGTAAAGCTCGGGAAGCCCTGCGACAGCGTTGCTGACGATTCAGAGCCCACGCCTGTGCCGCCCAGTAGGTAGGTGCAACTTTCTATGGCTCGGGGCACTACACGCAGGCCTCTCCCTCCCGCAGAACTCTAGTGACCTCCTAGCCTCCCGAGGGAGTAGCTGCAGTGACGTCTAGGAGCAGCACCAGCACCACACCCGGGAGCACAGTGACAGACTTAAGTGCGGAGGCTGCCAGGCGGGCCCAGTCAGTGACCGGGCAATGGAGAGGGTGGACGAGGAGGGACTAGATTCTTTATAAAGACATAGTGCTGGGTAAACACATGGCACATGACGGTCAGTCTTCGCCTCCTTGGAAAAACCTTGGAGTTTCTCTAAGAGTCACCCCTAGAGGAATCACTGACATGCTTGGCCAAGAACTGAACCATTCACCCAGCCCTTCACTCCCCCAGTATTTGCTGAGCACTTAATGGCCCCCAGGCACTGTGCTGGAGCTGGAGATTAGAATGATGTGCAAAATCAGATGGGGTTCCTGCTTTTGCAGAAATCACAGAGGAAGAAAGAGGTGGACACAATAGAGATACAGCTTTGACAGCTCCTGGCAGGACAGACACTGAAAGGGTACACCCTAAGGAGCATTTGACCTAATCAGGGAGGTCAGAGAAGGTTTTTCTGGGGAAATGGATGAAAAGCTGTTATCTATGTATAAGAGAGATGTCGGAGAATTCCAGACACAGGAACAGCAGGTGCAGGGGCCCAGAGGCTGAAAGGAATATATGCAGACTGAAAGGTGGCCACTGTGGCTAGCACAGAGAGAGCAAAGAGCAGGTGAAAGCCGGCCCTGGAGAGGCTGGCAGGGTCCAGAACAGGCTGATGGATTCTGCAGACCCCCACACACAATTACCTATGTTTAAAGAAAGGAGTCAAGGCTTGTGAATTAATTTCCAATTTGATTTCACTAAAGTCAGCACCCACACAGTGCAGACACAAACCCACTGGTCAGACATCTGGGACCCAGGTGGCCTGGCCTTGTGTGAGGGTAAGATGAAGAGCGGGCTTCTGAAGGAGGAGAGTTTCCAGCAGAGGGAGGAAGCGAAGCACACTTTCATAGCTAGAGACACTCCCGGGAGGTTGTGGAAGTGAGATAGGGGCGGCCGGGAGGCTGGAGTGACCACACTGAGAAGTCTGGACTTCATCCTAGGAGCCATGAGTAGAATCCGAGCTAAGAACAACGTGGAGGCTACGGTCAAGCCTCCCATGAATATGGCTCAGGGCCGCCAGCCAGGGGGACAGGAAGCAATACCTCCCAGGGAGCAGGGCAGGTGGGGATGATGGCACTCCAGCCCCAAACCCTTGGATGCCCCTCTGGCCCCTCTGAGAAAATGCTAGTGCTAGCACCATCTGGGCGCAGGACCAAGCAGAAGACCTCCAGTGCTCTTGCCCCCGTAGCAGTGACTGGTCTTAGAACCGCTGTCCCAGACCCCCCAGGTTCTGCACAGTCAGCCTGAACACTGAAGCCCTGCGGCCCCTGTGCACGCCCCACCGCTCGGCTTTGCCTGCCCACAGTACCTGTGGCTATGCTGGCTGCTTATTCTATTCAATAACCGGGAGACAAACGTTAAAATCTTCAACTATAACTGTGGGATTGTATTTATCTTTTTAGTTCTGACATATTTTGCTTTACATAGTGCAAAATCCTATTATTAAGTACATACGAGTATACATTTATGATTGTTATATCTTCTTGATGACTTAATTCTTTTAGCATTATGAAAAATCCCTTTTTATCTTTGGCAATCTCCCTTTCTTTAAGGCTACAACAGCTTTCTTTTTCTTTCTTTTTTTTTAATTTTTATTTATCTAAGCGTGTTTTTCCAGGACCCATCAGCTCCAAGTCAAGCAATCGCCTCAATCCAGCTGTGGAGGGGGCAGCCCACAGTGGCCCATGTGGGGATCAAACCGGCAACCCTATTGTTAAGAGCACCAAACTCTAACCAACTGAGCCATCCAGCCAACCTTACAACAGCTTTCTTTTGATTACTGTTTTCCTGGTAAGTTTTTTCCTTATCTTTTTGCTTTTAACCTATTAAAGTCTTTAATATTTAACATGTTTTTCTCAACACAGCATATCATTGGGGCTTTTCGCTCCCTGTGGTCTGATAAGCTCTGTCTTTGAATTGCATTTACTAAAATCCTTTTGATACGGTTGAGTTTAAGGTCTATTATCTTGATTTTTATTTTGCATTTGTCCCCTCTGTCCTTTTCCCTTTTTTCCTTCTTCTCTGGCTTCTTTCGGGTTACTTGGGTCTTTATTAGCATTACATTGTGTATCCACAATTGGCTTCTTATCTGTACCTCTTTTAAGTTGTTATGCTAAGAATTATAAAATATGTCTTTAAATTATCGCAGTATACTTTGAATTAATACTGTACCATTTTATAATGTATAATATATACAGAAAACATCTTACATGTAATGTAAAAAACATACACCATTGCTCTCTACCATTCTTTTTACTACTGTTGTTATATATTTTACTTCTACACATGTTATAAATCCTAAAACTCATTGCTACAAATTTGCTTTAAACAGTCAATTCCCTTTTTAAAAATTAAGAATAAACTGTCTTTTGTATTTCACCACTACACACATCATTTCCAGCATCCTTCACTTCATCCTGTAGAGCTGCGTTTAAGCAGGCATCATTTCCGGTCAGTCTTCCTGGGGAATGGGGAACTTCCTTTGGAGTTTCTGGTAATGTGGGTCTTCTGACAACACATTCTATCAACATTTGTTTATCTGAAAATAAATTTATTTCATCTTCATTTTGGAAGCATATTTACACTAGATATAAGATTCTAGGTTGGGAGCCTTTCAGCACTTGAATTATGTCACTCTTTTGCTTTCTGACTGGCATTTTTTTCTAAGTCAGCTGGAATTGTTATCTTCCCCCCTATATGTAATGTCTCTTTCCCCTATCCACTTTTAATATTTTCTCTTTATCTTTGATTGTCACATTGTTACTTCCTGGCTAGCCCAAGGTTCCCCAGTGGGGAAAAAAGGATGTCTCCTAAAACCTGAGGACAAAGGTCAGGCAACCGCCTGGGTGTGGTTTTCTTGGTATTTATCTTGCTTGGGTGGTTTGAGCTTCTGAAGAAGCCTTTATTTCTTCAAATATTTTTTCCTGCCCTATTCTCTTTCTATTTCCTCTCTTACTCTGACCTCAATTTCATGTCCATCTCCCAGTTTGATAATATCTCAAGGGTAACTGATGCTTGTTAATGTTTTCAGTTTTAAAAATCTCTCAGCTTCAGTGTAGATAATTTCTGCTTACCTGTCTTCAAATTCACTTTGTCTATCTTCTCTAGCAGCCAACTTGTTGTTTAGCCCATCCATTGTACTTTTTATTTCAGCTATTGTATGTTTCAGATCTAGAATTTTCATTTGGTTCATTTTTTCAAGTTTTCTAGCTACATCCCAGAATAGCTCATTACCATGTGTATTAATTTCCTGGAGCTGCCATAACAAAATATTACAAACTGAGTGGCTTAAAACAATAGAAATTTATTCGCTCACAGTTCTGGAGGTTAGAAGTCCAAACTCTGTGTGTCAGCAGGGTTGGTTCCTTCTGGGGGTTCTGAGAAAGAATCTGTTCCAGGCCTCTCTCCTCACTTCTGATGTTTGCCAGCAATCCTTGGCATTCCCTGGTTTGCAGACATATCACTTCAACTCTGCCTCCATCTTTACAAGGCTTTCTCCCCTGTGTCTCTCTGTGTCCAAATTCCCCTCTTCTTATAAGGACACCAGTCACTGGATAAGGGCCCACTCTAATTAATGTGACCTCATTTAATTTAACTAATTACATGTGTAAAGACCCTATTTCAAAATTTGGTCACATTCTGAGGTTCTGGGTGGATATGAAATTTTGAGGGACACTATTCAACTCACTACTGAATTCATTATACCCTTTGTAGAAAATAATGTAAATGGAGTCATTTTAAAATAGAGGCAGAACTGCCATCTCAAAGGAACTGCCTTGCACATCTTACTCCTCAAAACTTTGAATGTTAAACCTGGGCAAAATAAATTTTGGACTGGGTCTAAGGCATTGTATTCCAAATAACTGTTTGCAAAGATAACAGGAAAGCGGACATGATGACTACCAGACTGGATATTGAAGACATTCTTTAGAATTAGCATCACTATGTTAGCTTATCTGCACCTATAGAAATTCCTTTCTTAGCTTTTTAACACCCATAGAAATGCCTTCCATCTACTGACGTAATTGTTCCCCATCCTCTTCTCATAAATACCCATTGCCTTTGTCTCCTAATCAGAACACTGTTTGGGTTTCTTCCTGAATCAGTGCTTCCTAATAGCTATTCTTTTGGATCTCAAATAAATGCTTGTTGCCTCTCACTTTGACCTTTTATTTTTAGGTTAACAGCCTTCTCTGTTCCAATTATTATTCTTTTCCCATTAATTATTTTATATATTTATAATAATGTAAATTATAACTTATACTTATATTATACATTTTATTTATAAATATATATTTATATTATATATTTACAATATATTCCAATAACTTGGATTTGTTTTTTGTTTTGTTTTTAATTTTACTGGGGAAGGGGAACAGGACTTTATTGGGGAACAGTGTGTACTTCCAGGACTTTTCCAAGTCAAGTTGCTGTCCTTTCAATCTTAGTTGTGGAGGGCGCAGCTCAGCTCTAGGTCTAGTTGCCGTTGCTAGTTGCAGGGGGTGCAGCCCACCATCCCTTGCAGGGCTCCAGGAGTTAAACCAGCAAACCTTGAGAGCCCACTGGCCCATGTGGGAATCAAACCGGCAGCCTTTGGAGTTAGGAGCACAGAGCTCCAACCGCCTGAGCCACCGGGCCGGCCCCAACTTGGGTTTTTTGTAGTACTTCTATTGAATGTGTTTTCTCTTGATTATAAACCACATTCCCTCCCGCCCCCCCCTTCTTCCACTTCCCCCTCCCCCACATTCCGGTTCAAGCCCTTGTTTCTCAGTGTAGTTGTGTAGGACACAGATCCCTGGCCCATGCTGGTGTTATGAGCCTTGTGCTCCCCTACTCTAGGCAGTCAGTCGCCCGGTTGTTGGTCCGCAGCCCACAGCAGCTCACACCAACCTCCAGCTGATCACGGCAGCCCAGCTCCAGGGAGAGCTGTTGTTCACAATCTTAGCTGTAGAGGGCGCAGCTCACTGGCCCATGTGGGAATCGAACCAGCCACCTGGGCGTTGAGGAGCACACGCTCCAACAACCTGAGCCCCTGGGCCGGCCCAAAACACATTTTCTTGGCTCTCTTTTTCGCCGCTATCGTAGGGCGTGGGCTGACTCTTCCTCACCATGTCTTCTCACAAGACTTTCAGGATCAAGAGGTTCCTGGCAAAGAAACAAAAGCAGAATCGGCCCATTCCCCAATGGATTCAGGTGAAAACTGGTAGTAAAATCAGACACATCTCCAAGAGGAGACATTGGAGAAGGACCAAGCTGGGTCTATGAGGAATCGCACATGAGATGGCACCACATACTTATGTTATGTCAGGGTTGCTTGGATCTTAACCATGGCACTGAAAAGATCACTACTATCTGAACAGTTGGGTGTGCTTTATTGGGAAATTATGGGGGGAATGAGTTTTCTCTTAATATGTTTCTGCACTAGTAGGTTGGTTCAGTAATAAATATGTGAGGCCTTCTAAAAAATAAAAAAATAAAAAATAAAACACATTTTCTTGCTTCTTCTCATGTCTTAGAATTTGTTGTTGATTCTAGAATATAAAAGGTGAGGGAAAATATAATGGAGTATAATTATATCAAGTATATATTGTTTTGTTTATTTTCTAAAGTGTGCAAGTCCTGTGGTGGTTAGTGCAAGGGACTTATCATTTGGATTCCTCTGGAGTTGAGCTTTGTGAGGATTTAGCCAATTATTCAGTCAGAGGGAACACAGTTCACAGGGGACTACTGTCACTTCTGACACCAACTGCAAGTTCAGGGAATTCCCAAAACCACTGTTGGGCATGATAATTTACCAGGACTCAAAGAACCCACCCAAAGCTATTGTGCTCGTGGTACACACTGTATTATACAGTTTATTACAGGGAAAGGATACAGGTTAAGATTGGCCAAGGGAAGAAGCTCGTGAGTCTGGGGAAGTATAAGACAAGGGCCTTTCACTCCCTCTCCCCATGCAGTCAAGACAAGTTACTTTCCCAGTATCAAGGTGTGACAACACACATGGGGGGCTAATCTGAGCCTCAGCGTTCAGTTTTGATGGAGTCCATTACATAGGCATGACTGATTGATTAATCACCCATATTGTTGATCTCCGTCTCCAGGTGACTGATGCCTTGACACCCAAAGCCCCACCCTCCATCACCTTGTTGGTCTTTCTGGTGTGACCAGTCCCCACCCTAAATTATCTTGTTACTCTCTGGCTAGCTCAAGGACCTCAGCAAACAAAGATTATCTCCCAGGAGCTGAGGGCAAAGCCTGGACCTCTTCTAGGGCAAAGTTAAATTCTTTAGGACACAGGCCATCCCTGCCTTTGGGCAAGACTCTTAACAGCAGAAGGGTCATGTTGCCTGACATATGGAGGGGCCAGTGCGGGGAAGGGGTAGATTGAAAGAAACAACTAATTCATCCTCTAAAGCCAGTACATACATTTTCATATTTTTGTACTAATTAAATTATTCGTTGCCTCCCTGTATCTTCTGGTAAATGTGTGCAGAACTATTTAGCATAGAAATTAGCCGACGGGTAGGTAAATCCAGTTCTTCAGGCCAGTCATTTTCCATCTGTTTTCCTGACAAGGCTGTAAGTCAGTTTCGCAATACATTTGACTCTCAAGACCAGCATTCTGACCAGGCCAGTGTCACACCCTATTGCAGTGTGGCAGTAGATGTGTCCTGAAAAGCTCTGGCACCTTAGCAGAGTCCCACTCAGCCACTGCCAATTAGTCCAGTCTGTCATCACACTGCGTGACTGAAATGTCTCCCAGAGCGATGCCGCTCAGGTTTGCAGACTGCCAGTCAATTTTTTTAGGTTCCAAAAGCAGGAGTGGTCTCAGGAACATATGTCTTCACCCTTTCAGGCATCTGGTATCACTGAGCTAAGAGACAGTAACGTCTCGTGCTGAGCCTGTCTCGATCGAGTCACTGCCAGCACGCTGGATGTCTCTGGCGGCATAAACTTTTCATTCATTCCTTAACCCTCAGCTCACTCCCCCTCCTCTCCATGTATGCCCTACCTTCTCCACTTTTGGAAGGGGTGTTAGGCTTGGCCACAGGGCTGGGCTAGACTGCACCCCCCCTCGGGCCACTGCCATTCCCATGGGTGGGGTTGCGCAGGGGCAGAACTGGTGGGCCGCCCCACCCCCTAAGCTATCCAGCTACATTCACTGTCAGCCCCAATTTTGCCAGGTGGGGTTAAAGCACAACCCACCGCATCAGACTCAGGAATTCTGACGTGAAGTTTGAAGATACAGTTACAGTGTCTTACTTAGGGATCACCCCTGGCCCGGGGTCCCTGCATCAGGTAGGACAAAAGTTGCGGTGATGTGGGGAAAAAGGAAAAAGCACGGTCTTACCAGCATCCTTCCTATCCCCTCTCCCCCAAACCGCACCCCAAAAGCAAAGGAATCTGTCTAGTGGCGACCCTCCCTTGGCCCCCGCACGTTGAGTGTGAACACACCCATGAAGGTGTATAAGCCAGCCTTTCATGCCTTCATTTCCCCATCTGAGACCAAAAAAAAGTTTCAATTGCCTGTTTCAGTTCTTCATGAAACCATTACTCTGAGGACTGTAAAATGTGTTTCTTGCACTGAAGATATGTGACCTGGCAGTCCAAATTGTTCTAGTAGCTTCTGTTCCAGTCCTTTTATTGTACCCAGATGCACTGGCAGCCACCATGGGGTAAGCTCAGCCAGTCCAGAGTCAGTCTGTTCCTGTCAAGTCCCCCTCCTTAGGGCTCCCAGCGTCGATCTGACTTGCCAGCTATGCACAGGCCTTCCGGAGTCCACCAGCAGCCACCTGTATGTAGTCTCAGCCTCTCTTGCTGACAGACAGAACAGTTCTTATTGGCATCTTGTGCCTCAGAGTGTGCAAGCGGACCCAGCCCATCTCGCACTGCTACAGCCCCCCACCATGTCCACTCATTTATCTCATGGGCCCAGGTGGCCACCTCAAGTGAGCACAGCAGAGTATCCACTCACCAGCTCCATTCACTTTCCAGTCCTCAAGGGGTCCTTCCTATGGGCATCAACATGTCCGACTTTAATGCACCCCCCAAATTCCCATAGTGATTCCCATAGGGCTGTGCCCCATACGGACATCTCATCAATAGGCCAGTTTTCATTGCCTTCGGCCTGACCGTATGGCCATTGGCCACTGCCTGTGAGTTGCTAAAAACCCAAACATCAGAGCAAACAGCATGTAATTCAGCCCACCAAGTCAATTTGTATTGAACTCTTCCATCGGGGTGGCGGCCTTCTGAACAAGAGCTGTGCATCCGCTGTGGAACCACCACGCACAAACCAAGCAGCTCCTTGTGTGTTGGCAGGAAGCTATTCATCGGGCTGTGAGCTCCCGCAGCCCTCAGGTGGGTCCAGAGTCGGACCTTGGGGAAAAGAGGCCCCCTGCTCCTGAGTCCCTCTCACTGTCCTGCTTCCCCACCCCCAGCAAGGTCCTGCAGAAACCATTTCCATTTTGTGATGAAACATTTCTGGGCATTGCCCGTCCTATTACAGCATTTCTCCAACATTCATCCAAGGCATTGTGGGTATCTCAGGTTTCAAAGTTATTTTATGTCCTTCAGTCATAGGGGAAATCTCAATGAAAGTCCAATAGCAAGCTAGTTAGTAATTGTCTCTTGAATGGAAATTTTCTGGTCCCAAATCCCAGCAGTTGCCACTAGGTGACACTCACAGGCTTCTGCCATAAGCTCCAGTCTGGGCTGCAATGGGGCCCAGATTAACACCCTGTCCGGGCTTGGGCAATGCTACTGGCTCCATTCCACATGTCCAGTCAATACTAGTGGGAGAGTGCTACGCCTTCTCTTTTACAGTGAAGCTTTCTCCAGTCAGATACAATATCCATCCCCAAGACACATTCAGATAAAGGAGACGCAACCACATCACATAAAGTCCGTTCAAACTTTCCAATTTCCATCCATACTTTGACCTTTATCCTATCAACCACTCGCTGCATTCCTATATCCTCCCAATCCAGTTGTAATGCCTGTCAGGAATTCACAAACAGGCTTTGGAATCACAGTGTATGGGGACCCCATATCTAGGAGCCCCAGAAAGTCTTTTCTGCATCCTCTGACCATTTTACCCAAGTTCATATGGCTGTGGGTCTCCAGCCGGGATTGGTCCTTAGCATGATTATCTTGCAGGACAGCTGTCCCAGGTGATTGGATATCTGCTTTCTCATAGCCATCTTTGCCTTCCAGCTTTTTAAATTCCTCCACAGGAGGGAGAATAAGGCAAACTTGTTTAGGGCCCTGCACTATTGGGGAACAGCAGGGACTCCCATCAGTCCACAAAACTTCCAAGAATGCTGGATTATGCCCTTTGACCCCATAAATGTCTGCCTTATTCATTCTATTTCTTAATAATCATTTCCAGATTTCCACACTGCTGGAATGAGTCCCAGGACCATGCCTTATTTTCCTCCTCTTGTGACTCATTCCAACGTCTTCCCTGTTTGCTGTTTTAACATTACTTTTCCCTTCAGTAGTGACCCAGAGACTAATGGCTGGAGCTCAGACCAGCTGCTACAGAAGCCCAGCCCAATCTCAGGGTCTGTGCCAACAGTCCCTTTTGCTATTATTCATAATCATCATGGGATGCTATATTTTGCTAGTTTTGGTGATTTTTGCATTTTCTTGTGCATCCAGTGGACCAACTCCTCGGGCGTTGAATTTCTCATTCCTAAACCCCATGACTGACTTTTGCTGCCAGTGACCGACGGCGGCATAGCTGCAGTCCCATACAGTGGTGAACCCACGGTCCTGGGACCAGGCTTCCTCCCATCCAATCTAGAGGCAGTGCACGACTCACCTGCGAGCACGACTCACCTGTGACCTTTTATACTCAGTCCAACCAGTCCAGAGCCCACAACCTACCACCTTTTTGGGCTTCTCCCTTGCTCTGATCACCCCACAACCAGGTACCCACTCAGGACAACCCAACACCCCAGAGTTCACTGCAGTTATTCAAACTGGTCAATTTTGAGCCTGCCTCACCCGATCTTTCCTGCAGGAACCACAGAAAGGCCACATTTTCCCCTCCCCCTTCATCTCCTGACCACCCCCCGTGCTGCCCTGTGTGGCCCTGCATGGCAGGTGTGCCTCCTGTTTGTAGGGAACTGTGACTATAAAAGTCTTCCTTTATGACACCCATTTCTGTGTCTGTCTTACTACACCTGATAAAACAGTCCCAGGTCCCCTTACAGTTGGTGCAGTGATCAGACACCAGACAGAGATGCTGTGTCTTTAAGCTGCTTTTCGCTTACTAACTGGATCCAACAGAATCCAGTGCCTGTGAAGGGACTGCTGGATTTTGGTGTGCCTGACCATTGATGGCTGCTGCACTGTGTTGTTTTTCTTTTCTTTTCTTTTCTTTTTTTTTTTTTTTTTTTGGCGGGGGTTGCGGGGGTGTTGCTGAGAATCTCCAGCCTAAATTGTGGGTCTTGCAAAGCTGGGTCCTCTCTGACTTGCTGTGTCTGAGATTGAGCGCCTAAGGGCACTCAGCATCTTTTTCCACTTCGGTGGAGCACCCAAGGTCCAGGACAGAGTGCCTGGGCTGTGCAGGTAACTGGCTACATCAGTTTCTTGAAAAGGTCCTTCCAAAGGGGATGAGGAGTGACCACCCTCCTACTGGTGTGAGATGAGTCTGATCCACGGACCAGGCAATGCTCACCAGCAGTGGAGCCAACTGAGTCATTTATAGAAAGTGCCTAGTGTCGGGGACATTCTGTGCTCCCGGGCCACTTGATGAACCACTTCCGCCTTTTCTTCTGAGCCTTGCTGAGTCAGGATTTCAGCCTGTCCCAAGGGTGCTCCCCCGTCATGTATCACGGGCCGTTCATGGGGTCAGTGTGAGGGTGTCCTCCTCAAGGGTCCGCGGCACTCCACAAATGTTATCGTTCAGCTCACAAACTTTGCTGCCGTTGTCTGTCTACTATTGTCGTGATTCATCCCCCACCCAGTGGGCTATCAGGGGCCCGACCCTGGAAACCACTGGCTCAGTGTTTAATGTACCGGGAGAAGGGAAAGGAACGCCTGGGTCTGGCTCTCCTCAGCCCCTCAGGGTGTAGTCCAATTAATGTCCATAGGCAAAGCCCAGCCTGGAAAGATGTGATCACCAAGTCCAGATCTCTCGGGAGTAAAGGTTTGGGCTAGCCTACCAGGTAGGCCACCAAGACCTGCCCAGGTGATAGCTGAGGGCGAGAGCAACTTAGAATGGATAGTGGAGGAAGGTGAGGATGAAACCCAGTCGTGGCCCTGAAGCCAACTGCAGCAACAAGACTGTAGTTTGTTTCACTAAACTTCCTTCTCTAAGTTACCCTCCTGCCAAGAAAAGAGGCCACCAGGAGCCATGGATGAGCTCCGTCCTGAGCTGTGGAGCTGTGCGGTGCAATGGGTGGACTGTAGTGGCTGGGAACATGGCTGCTTGCCCTCTGGACCCACCGCCATGCTGTCACGATGGTCGCGCCTGCTGGAGCCAAAGACTGAGCACAGGGTGGGCAAGACCTGGGAGCCTTCCACTTGTCTTGAGAAGGTCCCGTCTTCTTGGCTGAATCTTCTTGCAACCATGCTGCAGTCTGAGACCTTCCCGCCCGATTCTCCCTCCTTCCTGTCTCCTCTCACAGGTGTCTGACCTGTAGTGTGGTCTGAAGTCTCTCCCCACCTTCTCCTGCTCCCAGTACCAAAAGAATCTCCTGCTCATCTAAGCCAGTTGTGGCATTTGTTTCTCAATGAACCCAAACAAATAGATGTGTTACCTCTTTCTGATGTAGAAATCTGGGGCTGCCATTATACTTTGAGCTCCATCTGTTTGGTTTCTGTGGCCACCTCACAATTTATTCCAAACTCAGCGTAAAAGGGCATTACTTATTGGACTCTCCAACCTCAACATTTAAATAAGTTTAAAACTTTAAATATTTTTTTGCTACAAGATTTTTGTGCATTTTGTTAGATACTTTGATTTTTTGTTGTTGTTATTATTGTCTTTTCTAGTTGACTATTGCTGGTGTGGAGAAATGCTTTTGATTTTTAGGAATTGATCTTGTATCTGGAAACTCAGATTAATTCATATTAATTCTATGATAATATTTTATGTTTTTTATATTGTTGATCATATCATTTGCAAATAATGCCAGTTTTGTCCTTCCCCTTTCCATGCTTTTTTACTACTTATTTCTTTCTCTTCTTATGTTGGCCAAAACTCCTGTTACACATTGAATTGTATTGGTTTAGCTGGTAGCCTTGTTCATTTTCAGCCTACATGAATGATTCTGGGTTTCTTAAGCATGGGCTTTACTATAGGTTTTTATTGCATAGCTTTTGTTATATTAAGGAAATTCTCCTCTGGTTCCTTTTTGTGTTTGCTTTAAAATAAAAATAAAAATAATATTTTTCTGCAACCAAAGAAGAAAAAGCAAATTTTCTCCTTTAGTTCACTAACTTGGTGAATTACATTGATACATGTTTGCTTAGGATGTATTATTATTATTATTATTAATACACTACATGATTTTGATAATATGTCTGAGATAACTGGTTAGTTTTTTATATTTATTTTCTCTTGTTTCTGTAAGAATACGACCCCCCAATTTTTAGCTGGATGCATGGATGCACCAAAGGAAAACTACATTTTCCAGCCTGCCTTACAGCTAGATATGGCCATGTAACTAAGTTTGGCCAATTGTGAGTGGAGCTAAGGTGTGCAACTTCTAAATCAGATCTTTCTAAAGGGAAAGTGTAAATTCTTGTTGCTCTTGTACCTATTTCTGTTGGCTGGAGTGTGATGGTAGTGGACTCGGGGACACCCTAGGGATCCGTGACCCCAAAGATAGAAGAAGCCTGGGTCCTAGTGCTGGGGAGCCAGCAGACCAGCCCTGGACTGACGTGAGGGATCCATTCCCATCCTGTTTCGAGCATTGTGGGAGGGGAGGAGAATCTGTTTCAATATCCAAACCGGGATCCCAAATAAGACAGAGAAAAAAGTTATCTAATATTTCGCTAGGGGATTTTCATTTACATTCACAAGTTATATGGACTTGCAATTTTTAGATGCTCTTTATCTGGCTGAAACTTCAGGTTATAGTAGTGTATGGCTCTCATTATGACTGCTTCCCTAGTTGAAACATTATTTGGTGGTATGTTTTTAGTTTCCAGATACAAAGGGTCTTTAAGCTATCTTTTTGTTGTTGATTTCCATTTATATTCTCCGTATTTCTTCATTTCTCTTCACCAACGTCCATCTCTCTATTTCCTCCCCAGGCCTCTGGGCTGCTTTGTTGATCAAATCTTTCAACATCCTTATCTGTTAAGTCCATTTTGTTATTCAACCCATCTACTGAGTTATGTCAACAATCACACATTTCAGGCCCCGACCTCCAACTGATTCTTCTTTCTAACTGCCTATTCTTCCTTCATGTTTCCAGTGGTCTCCCTCATCCCTGGGGAAAGCCTTCATTCTGGCCTGTCTGTGTGACTTCACTGGAACAAGGGATTCAGATTTCCTCTGCAGGCTCCAAGCATCTCAGAAATCTTGCCATCCCGTGACTCACCACCCCCAGGACCCTAGGGGCCTGGACAACCATGTACCTGGTAAAAGGGCCCAAACCTACTTTCAGCTTTGTTTTGATAAGTGAGCCTGCAACCAGGGGAATGAGGAGAATACACCTCAGGACAGAAGGTCTCTCAGGTACCTTTTGGACCCAACCATTCCCCATTTTCTGAACCCCAGCTCCATGGGCAAAATGCCATGCAAAATTCTCAATAATTTATGTGGATGTTTTGCCCTCAAGGAGTTGGCATAACTCCTCAGTCCTTTAATGTAGGGGCACATAGTGATTTTTTCCCCCAGGGTACAGTATGGAAAGGGAATGGGGACAGTAACTTCACTGTGGAGAAACCTGACAGACACACCTTAGTCAGGTGGTCACATCAGCAGTGATAAGTCGTGTTGGTGATGTGATGAAAATGATGCTTTACCTCTGTGGCCTTCCTCCAAAAAAACACATAACTTCAATCTAATTAAGAAAAAGGCACAACAAATTCCAATAGTAGGGCATTCTACAACTTGGTAGAGTACTCCTCAAAACTGTCAAGGTCATCAAGAACAAGGAAAGCGTGAGAGACTGTCAGCCAAGAGGAGCCTAAGGAGACATGATGACTAAATGTAAGATGGAGGAAGAACATTAGGTAAAACCAAGGAAATATGAATGAAATATCAATATTGGTTCAATCATTGTAACAAATGTACCATAATAGATGGTAATAATGGGGAAACTGGGTGTGGAGTACATGGGAAGTTTCTGCAGTATCTGCACGATTTTTCTGTATATCTTAAAAGTTCTGTAAAATTAAAAGTTTATTTTAAAAAGTTTAAAACTTTTGTGCTTCAGTGGATGCCATACATACAGTGAAAAGGCAATCCAGAAGATTATTTTTCTTAGTAGGAGAGAAGGGAAGCAGGCAGAGGTGATGATGCTTGTAGAAACGCAACAGCTTAACCGTTTGTTTCCTTCCAGCTGCCCCCATAGAAAGGAGAGTCTGTAAGACGGATCCTTTCAGGGACTTTGCTAAACCTTTGTGTTTGCACCCTATGCTTCCCTGTTTGGTCCCAGAAAGATGACTGGACAGTCAATGACGAGTAAGATTCCTCACGAAAGGAAGAACTCAAGCCAGACCAGTCGTGGGGACCAACAGGAGAACCCACAGTGTTCACAGAGGTGGGCACAGCCCCCACCTTCCTCAGGCTAAGGAAAGCCTCACCCTCTGTGGCTGCATTCCTTCCCAAAACCTGCAAGGGAAGTGATTCAATGAGGTGCTCTCCACCTATTCATATGCATATAGGTTTTTGTCCCTCGGGGAAGTTGAGACTATGGTCCAGCTGTCAGCAGGCAAGGGTGATTGACTCCAATCGGTCTTCTATTAAGATGTGGAATAGATAATGCTAATGCCTTATGTGAATAGCAACAAAAGCCACCAGTCAGCTTGATTCTGGGCTCCAGTCTTTCATGACTGTGAGGCCCTCTGGCCTTCTGAGATTTAACTGCATTAAGTCTCTGTTTCTTCCTTTTTTAAAACTTAACCTGAAGCCGCCTCTTTTCGTTCCCTCCCTGCCCGTGTTGCACTTGACGCGACAGATGCTGAGTATTTTTCATGTTGTACTGGCCATCTGTGTGTCTTCTTTTGTGAAGTGTATGTTCGAATTTTTGCACACTTGTATTATTGCATCGACTGTCTTCTTGAGTTTTATGTGGAGTTTTCTTTGGCTTAAAACAACAAAACTTATTATCTTATACTTCTGGAGGTCAGAAATCTCATGGGGCTAACATCAAGGGGTCAGTAGGGCTGGGTTCCTTCCGGAGGCTCTAGGGGAAGATCCATTCCCTCGCCTTTTCCGGCTTCTGGAAGCCACCTGCTCTCCCTGACTTGTGACCCTTTCATCCATCTTCAGCCGACAGTGTAGAAACCGTCAGATCTGTCTGTCTGACTCTGACCCTCTGTCTCCTTCTTTGAAGGGCCCTGTGATTAGACTGTGTCCACCTGGGTAATCCAGGATTTCCTTCCCATCTCATGATCCTTAATCACACCTGCAACGTCCTTTGTGCTGTCTAAAGAAACATATTCACAAGTTTGGGAGGGTTAGAACAGGGACATCTTTGGGGTATCATTATTCAGGCTACCACACCCACAATCTATTATTAACTGAAAAAAGCTAGCAATAGAACAATGCATATAGATTCTGCATTAATGTAAAAAAAACCACCACTAAATGTTATCATTGAGGTTTAGGAGCTCTTTTTATGTTCTAGATCAAGTTCCTTGTCAGATAGCTATTGTGAATATCACCTCCCAATCTGTGGTTTGTCTTTTTGCTTTCTTAATGGTGTGTTTGGAAGAGCATTTTGATAATGTCCAATTTGTCAATTTTTTTATAACTTTGTGTGTCCTAAGGTCATTGCCTTTCCCAAAGTCACAAAGATTTCTCTTAAAATTTTTTCTAGAATTTTTATGTTAGCTTTTGATGTTAAGCTCAATGATCCATTTTTTTGCACTCCTTTCATAGTATTTATTTTACACCTGTTATACCAAACAGCATTTTAAACACTGACATATCAATAAATATCTCTAAATAAGATAAAGCAAAGACAACAGTATTTATCTTATGTGAAACAAAATACACCATCATTTAGTCTTCAAACATCATCGCACTTTAACTTTCATAATTTTACAATGTATTCGTGAAAACAATCTGCAGACTAGTTTTTTGTTTGTTTGTTTGTTTTTAAGGAAGACGCAGCTCACAGTGGCCCAAGCGGGGGATCGAACCGGCAACCTTGGTGCTACCAGCACCACGCTCTAATCAACTGAACTAAATGGCCACCCCAGACTAGTTTTAACAGACAAATTAAAGAACACTTTTAAGCAAACATGATTGTCCTAAATTTTTTCTTAGGTAAGAATTTTACAAACATTACTCATATTAGCAGTAATAGTGGAGCTGGGGAGTATTGCGCTTCTCCAAGCTGCACGGCCTGAACCACCAATAGTATGGTGCAACTTGTGGTCCTTTCCAAGGTCACAGCTCTCACAGCCTGAAGATATCAGTCCTCGCATCTCCCTGTGCTTGTGGACTGGTTTGCTGAGCTGCTGGGTGTCAGGATTCCATCTGATAGCTTTGTGGAATGGATCAGGGAGGATAACCTCAAAGAATTTGTACATGGAATCTTGGCCAACCCAGGAAGAAGTCAGGACGCTCAGAGCTCCACAGTGGCGTCCAACTCGCTCCCTGGCAACAGACTGAAGGCTTCAAGCAAACTTTAGCTGGTTAACACAGTGAGGCACAGGCTTGCCATAGATTGTACCCTTAGGAACTGGGTGTTTGCGGCCACCAAGGCGGACACGAATCCAATACATGACATAACCTTGCCTTGGCCTTGTATCCCAGCCCGGGCGCTTTATCAGGCCGGGTGGGGTGGGGGACCCGGTGGAGCGCAGAAAGCTGGCGGTACTACCAGCAGCGCACCCTGAGAAGAAACTGCATTACATCGGACTGCTTCTTCCTCCATAGCTCCTGGATGTACTTGTAAGCGCCCATCTTGGCTTACCTGATGGCTGTGGTCAGATGGAAAGAAAGTCAATGATCTATTTTTTAGTTAATTTTGCATTCGATGTGAAATAAGGGAAGAGGACCACTTTTTTTTCCCCATTCAGTAGCTCCAGCACCATTTGTTGAAAAGACAATCTTGCCCTCTTTGAAATATTTTGGCACCTTTATCAAAAATCATTGACCATATATGTGTGGGTCTAATCCTGGTCTCTATTCCATTTCATTAATATATGCTTATGTGTGTCTATCTGTATACTGACATCCTATTTTTGGGATACTGTGGCTTCACAGTGAGTCTTAGAATCAGGGACTGTAAGTCCCCCAAATTTGTTCCCTTTCTTCAAAATTTCTTCAGCTTTCCATACAAATTTTAGGATCAGCATTCAATTACTACAAAACAAACAAACAAAAAACTGGCCTCATGGGATGTTGATTGGGATTGCATTGAATCTATAGATCAAATCAGAAAGAAATGACACCTTAACAATATTGATTTTCCAGTTCCTGAACATGCTATATCTCTCCATTTTAGGCCTTCTTTTATTTCTTTCATTAGTGTTTTGAAGTTTCTAGCATATAGATCCAGCTAGAATCTATATTCTAGAAACATATTTTATAGTAGATTTATTCTTAAATATATCAATTGATGGATGTCATTAAAAAGTGGCACTATTTGTTCATTTTTATTTTCCAATGATATGCTAGACTATAGAAATACAATTGACTATTGTGTATTGATCTTGTATCCTGTGACCCTGATACATTCCACATATTGTTTTGGTAGTTTTTTTTATCAATTTATTATGATTTGTAAGTGTAATTTTAAAAACATCGGTCCATTAAACGATGTAGAAATAAGTACGCAAAAACTCTGCAAAACAAAACAAAATTATACTTTAAACATGTTTAAGTATAGCGATTATCTAAAATTCTGGATTTTCCAGTCACTTCGGTATTATGCGATGGCAGCCAAGTAATCCTTAACTTCAGTTGGAGATAGCCTCCTAAATCCAGCTTCACTGCAGATTCCAACTTCTATGTCATTTGCCCTTCGAAGCTTTCCATCAGGGTTAATATGGCTGTATGAATGGCATCTTCGAGTTCTAGATCTTCCTTGTATCTTTCTTCAAGGAAAGTTTTCCCATTCACATAATTCCTTCCCACTGCTGTGGCTTTCCGGGCAAAGTAAGCTCCAGATGGATCTGACTGAAATAAATACGGGTGTCCCTCATTCCAACCACAAATTAGTAAAGAAACTACATATGGATGAACGCCACCTGACTGGGTATATTCTTGCATCACAGAAGCTACTCTCTGTACCAGCTGAGCTGTGGGAATGGGTTCTCGGTAAACAAGATAGTATTGCTGAGCCAGTTTTCGAGCTCTGTGCACAAGCACTCTGGAATCTGGGCCCATGCCGCTACTAGACACCAAGCTTATGTGTTTGGCAATTGGTTCCACTTTGTGTACCCTTCATCATACAGAATGGATTTCTGCTTCTGCTCAGTTGCTAATACCACACCTTTGGAAGCTTCAATTCCCACTGAAGGAGCTCCTCCAGCTTTAGCAGCCAAAGCATATTCAACCTGGACAAGTTTACCAGACGAGCTGAATGTAGTCAGCGAAAAGCTGTAACCGAGCTCCTCCATCTACTACCCAGAGAGCCCTCCAGTAGTTTTTTTTCCCCAAAAAATTTTATTACGAAAAATATCAAGCATGCCAAACAAGTTAAAAGACCGTCATACCAAACAATCATATAGGCACTACTTAGAGTCTACCATTAACATTTGATTATATGGCAGGTCCTCGAAGAACACCCTTTCATTTGACATCGTGTCATTGTAACATTGATGAGCCGTGTAGGGACTTAACTCTTGTTTATATTAGCCTGTGGTAAAATTTGTTTCATTACACATCGTTTCACTTAAAGTCACATAGCCTATAGACAACATTAAATGAGGACTTACTGTACTTACTTTATCAAACACCCATCCATATATTCATCATCTTGATTTTTTAATGTGTTTCAAAATAAATTTTTAGCCAAAATTTTACTTCCGTCTAAATACTTCGGCATTTAAAACAAGGGTTCAACGTAAGTTGATAGTTCTTTTTTCTTTTTAAGATAAAATTTACATGCAACTAAATGCACAAATCCAACTGTATACTCAATGAGTTTTGACAATTGCAGACACCTGTGTAAACCAAACCCCTATTGATATGTAAACCACTGCCATCAATTTGCGATTCCTTTTTACCATGTTTCCCCGAAAATAAGACCTAGCCGGACAGTCAGCTCTAATGCGTCTTTTGGAGCAAAAATTAATATAAGACCGGTCATATGTCATATTATATTATTTAAGACCGGGTCTTGTATTAATTTTTGCTCCAAAAGATGCACTAGAGCTGACTGTCCGGCTAGGTCTTATTTTCGGGGAAATATGGTAGTCAATCCCCCGCCTGCACCTTCCAGAGGCAACCACTGTTTGGATTTGTCCATCATAGATTAGTCTTGCCTGCTTTAAGACGTCTTACCAATGGAATCACACAGTGTAACTTTCTTGTGTAAGGCCATTTTCACGTAAACGTTTTTGACACTTTGCTCCTTTTTATTGTTACTATTTCATTGTATGAATTTACCACAATTTGTTCATCCAGTCACCTGTAGATGGACAGGGGACCAAGAGTTCCTCCAGAGTGGTGAGAACATCCCGTGGTTTGAATTTCTAAAATTATCTTGGTGTGCATGTTTCCTCTGTAGAGGTGGGACAAGAGTTGTTCTTTAATACTTGGAGCCTCCTTGGGCAGTTGACAAAACTTGACCTTGGGCCCTGAGGCTGGGGCTTGGTAAAGCCCCAAGGGTTCTGTTTTTTAGAACTTCTATCCTGCCGGAAGTATTTGTTATGGTCCTTATCAGTTTCTCCACTTTGAATTCAGGAACCGAGGGCTATCCCACTAGCCGCTTCCAGGCTTTACAGGCAGCAGCCATAACCAGAGAGGCGTTATCTTTCTTGAGGTCTCCATGTTTGCCAATGTTCCTGACTTTCCAAGATGTGACCTTACTGTCTGTAGGCTGGGACTTCCTGGGCTATCAAACAAGCATCAGACCGGTGTCCTGGATCATTGTGCAGGCACCGTTGCCATGCAGCTTCTGAGAGTGCAGCCAGCCCTGAGTGAGCGAGACATGGCTGGGCGTGGGCATGGTCACAAGTCTGGTTGATCTGGTGATATCCTGGCAGGAAGGCGGGCCAACCCTAACTGAGCCTGTGCCAACAGTTATCGTGCCATGGAAAGTTGTCAGGTCACTTCTTTGGTGACTCCTCCAAAAGTTAAACACAGAGTTTCCATGTGACCCAGCAACTCCACTCCTAGGTATCCATCCAAAAGCACTGAAAGCAGGGAGCCAACAGATCCCCCACCCACGCTCAGAGCAGCTTTATTCACAACAGTCAAAAGGTGAAAGCAACCCAAGAGTCTATCAGTGGATGATGGATAAATAAAATACGGTGCATACATACAATGGAATATTATTTGGCGGTAATATTGTGATGCATGCTAACCTGATGACATTGAAACCCTAACCCTAACCTTGAGGATATTATGAAAGAAGCCAAACACAACAGGACAAATATTACATGAGTCCACTCACATGAGGTATCTAGAATAGACAAATTCAAAGACAGAAAGTAGAATAGGGGTTCCCAAGGGCCAGGGGAGGGAAAATGGGGAATTACCGCGTAATGGGGCCAGAGTTTCAGTTGGGGAAGATGAAAAAGTTCTGGAGATGGATGGCGGTGATGGCTGCACAACAATGTGAACTCACTTAATGCCACAAAGCTGTACACTTAAAAATGGTTAAAATGGTCAATTTTATGCTGTATGTGTTTTACCAAATTTTTTAAAAATTTTGGTACAGGCAGTTTGTTTAACATTTGACCACTACTCTGGGTAGTTTCATAGATGAGGCAAGTCAATATGTCATATTTTCAAAGAATCATCATCTCATTAAGATCTCCTAATAACTCAGTAGCTTCTAATCCATATAATCTCCCAGTGGATATTTTTCCTTAATATTGATTGTTCTAATTCAGTTGGAACAAGATAACATTCAAGGGTGTTACATTCCAGTTTGTACAAGTGTAGCCTATACAGATTAGAGATAGATCGAGAGAAAAGATTAAGGGCTTCGTTACATGCCTTTCTGAAAAAAGAACACTGAAAAAGACCAGCTATGCATAATGCATAAATAGTCCTTAAAAATACCAATAGTACTCTAAAACAAATAACTTCAGTTGGTTTTTCTCACTGTTCATCAGACAAACCACAAAAAGGAAAAGTATAAAGTAAGGCTAATACAGACATCTCAAGCTCCAGCTCCAGCTCTCAAGACTAATTATATAATCACAAGGCATGAGCCTGTCTACAGAAATTTTAAGCTACAAAGAAAAGCTCATCTGATTGCCCGAAGAATAATCCTGATGGAACCCAATGGAGGTATTTATCTCCCCCAAAACCCGTGAATCTCATTTAAATAAAAGAAGACACAAATGGTGTGTTCAGACCCCACAATCTTGAGAGAAATTTCTAGAAATTGCTGGCTCTCACAATTTTGAGAGAAATTTCTAGAAGTTCACTATATATTGACAGAAAAATGTAAGCAGAAAAAAAAGCAAAACCCCAAAACCCACAGGATGAGACTGTTGAGAGGTTCAGCGCAACACCAGGAGAATAAATGGGAAGTGACTCCGCTGGATAGGGCTAAGGAAACGGGAACTAAAACCAGGCATTGTTTTTCATCTCTGTGGTCTGGGGAGATGGGCATGGAATTTGCTCTACAAACAATGAATCGATCCTTGAGCAGACCAGAGTAAGTCGGGTCTCCAACATTTGGCGGGAGTGCAGGGCACAGCATCAAAAACCTTTGGGAAAATACAGCTAGACCTATGGGCTGGGTCCTGTGTCCCCCAGGTGCCCTGTAGACAGGACGAACATGGCAGCTGAGTAACATGCTCTGGGCTTCGGGAGAAAACCGAGACACAAGAGAGAACAGCAGAACTGTAAATGCTTTCCATGAAAATTGGCCATTCCTTTTCTATCTTCAAGTAGGATTTGAACCTTTCAGCATGAGGAATTGGGTCCCAGACACATTCTTGAGTGACTGTAAATTACTTCATAGTTAAGTGGGACTCCAGAATCAGTGTTTAGGGAAAGTGGTCTTTTCATGAAATAATTGAAGTCTCTCATGCGTCAGTTAGAAACTGCGTTAGCCGTTGATGACAAGGCCGCCCTGTGGCTTCACTAAGCAGGGGTTTGTTCTCTCCTGTAGAGGACGTGCTCACTGTCAGGTGTCAGGCGTCGGGGGCTGGCAGGATGGCACAGTCCGCAGCTCCTTCTGCCTTTCTGCTAGGCTGTCCTTGGCATGGGGTGTCGCTCCTGAAGTTCACTTCATGGCCTGAGATGGCCACTGCATTGCCAAACAGTAATGGGATATCCCAGGAAGGAGGAGGGGCAGGGGCAGAAGGGTGATCTGGCTGAGCCAGCCCCTTTAAGAACTTTCTAGAAGCACCACCCGATGCCTCCCACTAACTTCTCCCTAACCACCACCAGCAAGAGAGCTGGAAAAGGCCACTCCAAATTAAATCTGGATTTTGAAAGGAGGGAAGAGGGAGTTATTACATATCAGGGAGAAAATTAGCAGTTCCCCAATTGGGAACATATGAAACTTGTGGGTATTTTCTTCCTTTTTTTTCAGATTTTAAATAAAATCTTTTGCAGGTGATATGAATTTTTTAAAAATTCTTACAGATACAACCGCTGATATATTTGCTCTGATTAGAAAGTAAGGAAGCCGTTGAATTCCAACTAATTCAAAATAAAATTTTCCTATTTTTTTAAAGAGGGATCAGCAAATGTACCAGAAAAGATTTAATAAGCTAGATTTAGTTAGCCATACAATAAAATTAGAATGAAAGTCATGAGAAATATTCAGAAATTTTTAGACAGAAAACTGTAAACTTTATTGAGGGACACAAAAATGATCTGCACATAAGGAAAGTCTATGTTACTAAAGGGAAAGAATTAGCATGAGAATAAGTTGCCATAATGGTAACAGCTAACATGTAGTGAGTGCTCGGTCTGAGGCAGAAACTGAACTCCGTTTAACGGGTTCATGAATGTCTCACCCTCAGTCCCAAGGCAGAGGTTAACGTGATCCCCAATTTAAGATGACAGTGAGACACAGAAGGGGCTGTACTTGCTCCTTTCCTGCATCTAAAAAGGGACAGAGGAAATCAAGCACAGCCAGATGTCTACAGCCACGGCATCTGTCACTGTCGCAGTTCACCTAAAACTTCATGTAGTCCCCCCACCCCAGCTTTCTTGAGAGATAACTGACATAGGACATAGTGCAAGTGAAGGTCTTTGCGGTGTGTTCTGGAAGGAGCGAGGGGACCTGGTTGGTGCATGTGATGGGTTGAGGCAGATGTTTGGTGACAGTTCTATGTGTGGTTATTTCAGAGTTGGGAAGAGAAAGAGAACTCACGGCCATGCCTGGGTTCAGTTTAGATTCCAGCAAGACAGAGACGTGAACCCCAGAAATGGCTCAAATGCAGGAGTGCAAAGAAGGACAGACCTGGCAGCGGTGTGTGGCCACACAGGAGGGGAGGGGACACGTCCAGGGAAGGAGGTGGAAACAATGGGATGGCCATGGAGCTTTAGAAAGAAGT
This sequence comes from Rhinolophus ferrumequinum, assembly GCF_004115265.2. NCBI lineage: Eukaryota > Metazoa > Chordata > Mammalia > Chiroptera > Rhinolophidae > Rhinolophus > Rhinolophus ferrumequinum. Next base: position 5,293,116 of record NC_046307.1, on the reverse strand, counting down.
GAGGATTTGTATATGGGAAATAACCCAAGTTAAAAATAAGGCAAGTGTCAACTTAAGAAAACGTTCAAAAGGTACAATCGGGCGGTGTTATGGGGCCGCTCTACCTGGCTGACAGTGGAATACATCTGTATCACAATACTGATCATTTACTTAGCTGAAAATAGAGATACGCTCATATTTGGAGGTTAGAGAGCAGGCGGGGTGTAAAAGAACTATAACCTCAAGTATACAAGGAAAGAAATACATAATGCTGAAATAAATGTAAAATGCTTGCACATTAAGACAAAGCGAAACAGGCATTAGATACACAAACACATGAATTAGATACACAAAAGTAACGACTTAGGAAAAAGAGCTAATAGAGTTGAAAACCATTGCTCCTAAGTCAGAGTGGGCATTTTTGTTGTTGCTATGGACCTTTGGTGTGTTTGATTTTTAAATTATTGTATATGTTATTTGATGTTTTTAAATAAAAACAAAACAGAATTGATACTACTTGTAAATCATTTCAATTAACCCACACAATTAGGTGTTTAGCAAGGTCTTTTCTGTCCTTGGTGAAAACTTCAGTTCCTGCGTGATAGGTTTCTCTTTTGAGAATCTCATCCCTTCTGAGTTATCAGCATTTCTAGGGCATGGCTCTCTGTCCGTCGGGGGCGAACAGCCTCTCACTGAAATGGTGAGCCGGCTTACGGAAGGGAACTTCTGTTCCTGTGCACACTTGGCGGGATGTTAAATTTGTTCTCAGACGGTGGTCAGGGACGCACAGAAACCTAACCAACTCAAGTAATGATGTTAAGAATTAGACTTCACCTTAAACACATTTAGTTTTGCATTCCAAATTAAATTCCTTTAAGCAGATTTAAGGGAGAGGCGGCTCCTTATCAGAATCCTGAATCAGACAGCTCAAGGATGAGGGGGGAAATAACCTAACGCCGGGTTTAAAATTTAGCTCCCGCCGCAATTTTGGGGCTTCAAAAACCAGCCAAGGAAAAATCGGCAGACTTCCTTCCCTTCAGATGAGGTTCCCTCTGAAGGCGGCCCTGCTCTGAGAAACAGAAAACTCCGACTCTGGGTCTCTGACATAGATAGAGAATATGAGGCTGAAAGTGTAACCGGATTCTGTCCTCAGTTTGGGAATTTTCTTACCAAATGATTCTAATTTGACTGGCGTGTTAGTGAATGAGCTCCCGGGAGGTGCTTCCTGGGGTTTCCGCCGACCCTGGCACCTGGACCCAGCCAGAAGCAGAGACCCGCCGCGGAGGCGAATGCTTGGGCTCTGGGGTCTCACTATCGTGCTTGTCTGCTTTCTGGGGGACAGTAGGGAATACCATTATGAAACAGATTTTGTGTCCAAGATGATGGGTATTGAAGTTGGCCCAGTTTCATTTTAAAACATTTTTACTGGATTGTTTTATCATTACCATAGGTTTTCAAATATGCTTTGTGGTGGCTTTGTGTAAGCCCCTGCAGAATGCTAACAGGGACACAAGGCGTCTGATCCAGCGGGCCGCAACCTGTGTTATGCACAGCACTCCACTCCGTGCTTATTAAAAATGCAGACTCCCAGGCTCCATCCCCAGCACTTCGGTTCAGCAGGCCTGGTGGCTCACGGAGCCCATCCTGAGAACCAGGCAGGGTCCAGCTTCTGCCAATCAGGTGGATGTTTGTATCCATCCTCCCTGAGACTGGAAAGGTGAATGCTCATGGTTTCAGACCTGGGCTTCGGCACCCGATGCTCCGAAAAGCTTCTCTGCTCATTAGTTGTACGGCATGTTTACTGCACAGTTGACCCTTGAACAATGTGGGGAGTTAGAGGCACTGACTCTTCCCCCCACGCAGTTGAGAATCCGTGTAGAGCTTCTGAATCCGCCAAAACTTAGTTGCCTCTCGGTGTCCGCTGGGGATTGGTTTCAGGACCCCCAGGCCGATACCCAAATCCGTGGATGTTAAGCCCCCTGTATAAAACAGTGTGCATCAGTGCATACAGCCGGCCTCCGCGTCCATCTGCTCCCAACCGTGGACTGAAAACAGTACAGGTATTTACTGAAAAAATCTGCAGGGAAGTGGAGCCGCAGTCCAACCCACGTATATTAAAGTAGGTGAAATATCCTGACTTTGCAAACCTGTGGCCTTACACGTGCAGAAGTGCCTTTCTCCTGCCTGCCGCGCAGAAGGTGAGTAGGGGCCATGTCCCCAAGGGTCAGTTAATAGAAGGGGTGTGTGCACCCTTAGTGCAAATGTCACAAACGTGGACTGCGGACTCCACATGAGGTGCTGGCTAGTGGTTCCCATCCACAGTGGGAAACACCTGTTCTCCAACCGTCAGATGACCGAAAGCACAGTGCACAGGACAAGGCCAAGACTACTTCAACGCCCTCTCCCCTCCCCTACCTTCAATGGGAGCTCAGAAGGAGAGGACCAGGAGATGGTGAGGAGGGTTGGGGGAGTACGGGGCGGGGGGGTATGATGGTCCAATTCTTTATTGCCACATAAAAGGCCATCGGAAGCTTAGGGGTGTAAAGAAAAAAGACGCATTTTTTATGCACATGGTTCTGTGGGTCGGGATTTGAAAGAGCACAGGATCCAGTGAGCTCTTCTCTGCTCCGTGATGCTGGGCTTCGGCTGACGACACGGGAGCCCACGTGGCTTCTTCCCTCACACGTCTGGCGTCTGGGCTCTGATGATGAAGGACTGACAGCAGCTGAGACTGTCAGCCGGAGGCCTGCATGGGGCTCCCGACATGGCCTCAGGTGGTGGGCCTTCTTACAAGGAGGCTCGGGGCTTCGAGGGCCGGTGTCCCAGCCAAGCAGACAAAGCTCCCTGGCTTTTATGACCTGACCTTGGAAGTTGCAGAGCCACACTCCACCAATGGAGGCAATCAAAACCCACCCAGACCCAAGGAAAGGCAACCAGACATCAACCCACCTCTCAATGGGAGAAGCGTCCAATCGGGGGCAACGTTGTGATGCCATCACAGTACGTCATCAGAAGAGTAAGTGACAAACAACAGAGAAAATTTCTCAGAGATGAAGAAAGACATGAGTTTCAACTCGAAAGAGGACCCCTAGTGCCAAGGAGGAGAAAAAAGAAAAAAAATTCAACCTGTACACATCCTGACAATGTGTCAGATTCACAAAGATAACTACTTCTAAAAACTTCCAGAAAAAATGTACTGGAATGTACTGGAAGGCAACAAGAATCAAAAGATGACATCAGACTTCTAGTTGGCAACACAAAACGCAAGTATAAGAGCAGATAAAACCTACTGTCAGGCAGGGAATTCAGAATGATCACATCCCCGCACAATCTCTCAGAGTGCCTACAGGGAATGTACCACAAAACAAGGCAGAAAACGCAAAAGGAAGACAGGAGACACAAGAATTGGAGCACAGAGAGACCAGGAAAGCGAAGAATTGCATATTTTAAAAAATTAATAGCAATTTTGGCACCAAAATCCCACATAATTTCTGTTGGTTTCCTTTTTGTCCCTCACAGGATGGCAGTGAGGGCAGGCTCCCCCAGGATCCCGACACAGCCCGGCTCTGGATTCCAGGTTTCTAGTTTCCAGCCAAGCAGTGGTCAGCTGAGACCATGAGGGTGAGCCATGGCGCGGCCCTGACACATGTCACCAAGTTGTCATGTATCTGTCATCACCACGCCAGTCAGTCCAGGCTTTGCCCAGGTTCCCTCCTAACATTCTCTCTCCATATATCTGACTCCCAAATTCTCACTGACTTGTGCGGTTTCTCTGAAATTTACCAACTTTACCATTTAATGTCTTTCCTGCTTCTACACAATAGAATCTCCCTCCAATCACTAGTGCCCACTTGCATGAGTTGGGACTGAGTTCAGCTGTAAAACCCAACCCCACTCAGACACAGTTGGTTTCTCTCCCTGAGAATGCCGTCTGCAGTGGTGGCCGGTCCGGGGACCTTGGCTACCACCCTGCAGATGGCCACGTGCCCAGCAGCCTGCTACCTGCAAGTTATTCACCCTCATTTCTGAGGCAAAGCCACCTTCCTATACGGTTGTCTGGAACTCAGAACTGTTTCCCAGGCTCCTCAGCCCGCCAGCCTCCAGCAGGTCCTGCCGCTGGCGGGTACTAGGTGGAGATTAGAAGAGGCAGAAGGGATTGACTTCCTTTTTCCCAGGCCAGCAGCAGCACAGCCAGCTGGCTCGGCCTCTTCAGCACTGGCAGCGGCACAGACCTTGCCCTGCCCGTCAGTGGCAGCACTGGCTGTTCCACACTCCCTGCCCACTGGGCTGTGCCTCCTTGGAAATCCAAGTTCCCGCAGGGTCCCCCGGCTCAGAGGTATGAGCTGCATGAATGAATTAGCCTTAAGTCCATGATGGAACTGAAACTGAAAATCGAAATGAATCATGATAAAACCGAGGGAAAGAATATTTCAGCACACACATGCATTGTCAACATTATTGATAGAAGTCAAGAAATGTCAAATACTGATCATGAGATTCTTATGATAAAGCTATTTTGAAATGCATATAATGCGTATTTTCCCCCTTCTTTTACCTCCCCCCACCCCCACTCCGGTTCAATCCGTTGTCTCTCAGTCTAGTTGTGTAGGACACAGCTCCCTGGCCCATGCTGGTGTTATGAGCCATGCGCTCCCCCGGCTGAGGCGGTCGGTCACCAGTTGTCAGATGGCTGCCGGCCACTCATGCCACTGGCCGTTCATGGCAGCACACAGCAGTTCACACTGGCTGCCTGCCACTCCTGGCTGCTCACAGCAGCCCAGCTCCAGGGAGAGCCGTTGTTCTCAATCTTAGCTGTAGAGGGCGCTGCTCACTGGCCCACGTGGCAATGGAACCGGCGACCTCGTCGTTAGGAGCACAGCGCTCCAAGCACCCGAGCCACCGGGCCGGCCCAGAAAAGCATATATTTAAAAGTTAACATATACCGAAATGTTACATATCAAATGTTACATGTGAACGGCTCAATGAATTTTCATTCCGTTTCCCTCAGGTGTTGGCCAAGACGCAGCAGGTCTTTCTCAATCTCCGCCCAACTCTTCTTAAGCCCTAATCTTTTCCTTCCTAACCACTGTCATGAGTTGAATTGTGTACCCAGAAAAAGCTCTGTTGAAGTCCTAATCCCCAGCATGTCAGGATATGACTATTTGGAAATATGGTCTATGTAGATCTAACCGAGTTAAGATGAGGCCACGGGGGGGGGGGGGGGCTAATCCAATATGACCGGTGTCCTTATAAAGGGGAAATTTGGTGACGGGAGACAATGTAGACAGTTGTGTGGTGATGGAGCCAGAGACCGGAGTGACGTGTCTACAAGCCAAGGGACGCCAGGATTGTGGAGAATCGCCAGAACTTAGGACGAGCGAGGCAAGGGACGTTTCCTCCCTAGAGCTGCGAGAGGGACCACGGCCCTGCGACACCATTGCTTTCAGACTTCCAGTTTCCAGAACTGGGAGACAAATTTCTGTTGTTTAAAGCCACCCAGTTTGTGGTTCTATAATGTGGTTCTACAAAACAAATTCAAGCATTATCGGGATGTACCATGTATTTTACTGATTTATTTCACCTAATTTCCCAACTAGACTGTAAGCTCCATGGGGGCACAGGTTTCTGTCCCTTTGGTCTCTGTTGCGTCCTAGTGACCACTGTGTGGCAGCATGGGCCTGAGTCTCACCTGCAGTCCAGAGCAGACATGTACGTATTAGAAATGCCATGGGACAGAGGCAGGGCTGTCTGTCTTTAGCCACAAACAACAGAAAACATGATTCACAGGAGTGTGAACAAGCAGATTTATTTTTTCACATAAAATCCCTGTGGAGGGCACTTCAGCAATGTCATAAGGACCCGTACTCCACCCTGCTCCCTGCTCCATGTTCACCACTGCCCCCGTGGTCACGGGTAAGGGCCAGGGGGCCCGTGCATCTTTGGGGTCACCGCATTCCAGCAGGAAAAGGGGGGCAGGCAGGCAGCCACATCAGCTGGTCTGCCTCTGTTACTGAGATCCTCCTCCACAGATGCCACCAGCCTCTGTCTGCTCAGCCACTGCTTTCACGGGCCACCCTCGCCAAAGAGCTGGGAGGTTCGACTGAGTATGAGCTCCAGGCCCCGGGAGAGGAGAAGGTGAGGGGCGGCATCAGGATGCGGCTGCGGCCTGGCTCGTGTAGAGAAATGAATGAGTCTGTAAAGGTGCGGGACAGTGGGCTGGGCACAGTGGGGAACAATCGGACCCCTAGATCACTCCCTATACAAAAATTAACTCCAAGCAGCTTAAATGCTACATTTAAAAAGCAAATTTTTAAAAAACTGGGGAGAAAACATCTTTGGAAAAGATTAGCAAATAGCATTAAAACACAGATGGTGTATCACACAACATCATTAGAAAAACAAAGAGACATGCACACTGGGAGGTGTCTGCAAAGCAACAACCCGAGGATCCGACAGGAGAAAAAGAAAAGGGGCGATATTAAACCCCCATGCAGGAAATACAAAGGCACTTCTGAGAGTACAGAGGTCCTCGACCTGACTAGTAGAGAAATGCAAATGAAAACTTTTGCACCTATCAGACCGTCAAAAAATAAGCACTCTGACAATATCAAGTGCTAAGAAGCGGACAGAGGGGGGCCGAGTCGCCAAGGCGGGAGTCGACTGGCTACAGCCACTTTGGAGAGCAACCTGACGTTTGGTGACATTGAAGTACACGGAGGCTACGACACAGCTCCGGCACACTGTGCGTGGAGACCTGCACAAAAGTGTTTAGAGCAGCACTGGGTCTAAGAGCAAAAACCCGGAACCCGTCTGGATGTCTGGCCGTGCAGGATGGACACTGGAGGCCACTCATAACACTCACAACGCTGGGTTTTAAAAGCCTGTGTACCATTTATAAAGATGCAAAACAATACCATGTATTGCAGGATACATACCACGCTAACATTTTTAAGAAACACATGAAGAGTCAGAAGCAGCAGCCAATACCTCCACGGGGAGGGGTACCCATTTAGGGCAGGGGACAAAGGGGATGCTAGTGTGTCAATGTTTACTTCTCACATTGCACAGAAGGTCCAGGAATACACATTTATATTTAACTTTTATATGAGGAAATAACTTTTTAAATGCACATGGCCAAAAACATGATGGCATGACGATCCCATGTGTGTGAAAAGGCAGATGTAAAGACACACATCTAACCTTCTGGGGAAGCACCTCTAGGTATGGGCTTTGAAAGGGCAGCAAACAAGACCCTGACCCCCAGCACAGGCCACGGTCGCTCTCCTCTCTGCCTTAAACCACTGCTGGCTCAACGCCTGCAGGCTCTCAAGCCACTCCACTCATCAGAACCACCCACAGTGGTTCTTGTAAAACCGCCCTTGCCCAGGCCCCACCGACTTCTCACACCACAACTGGAGAACGAGGCAGGCTCACTCATTCTCCAGGTGACTCTAATATGCAGCCAAGGTGACAGACAGATGCCAAACTGCCTAATAATTCAGGAATCCGAAGGCCAAGCTAGAGCCACAAATTAAAGGCCAAGTACGGCACGTGTGGTGCTGATGACATGGTCGCAGCAGCCATGGAGCGTTCTAGGCTCCAGGCCCCAGTTGTCAGTGTGGACACGGCTCCCCCCAAGAGGGAGACGGTCGGGAGGCTAGAGCTGCCTGACCGAGTGCATTTGTGGAGTCCACATGGGTGAGTGTTGGGGAGCGAAATGAGTTAACACACGTCAACTGCTCAAACCACGCCTGGCACCTAGCACTCAGTTTGCTGCTTTTCATGTAAAGAAACCGGGGAAAGTGCTCAATAAAATATCTCAATAAAGAGGATCGTGTTTGCTCTCACAGCCTCTTGCACAGGCTCCCAGGCCCGTGTGGGGGAGCTCGGCTCACGCCTCTTGGTCGCTGTAAGCTTGTGAACAATCTCAACACTGAACCTGTGAAACATCAGGAGGACAAGAAACAGTTCACAGCTCAATGAAGAGTTCTAGAGAGCGACCGAAAGACTGAGGGGATCGTAAGTGGCTTCTCTTCACTTCACCTCCTATACTGTCGCTTTTTTTTAGTGAGAATCTAATTGAGTGTTTATTACAAAAGCCTGGTTGCGACAGAAAGATAGGGTTGGTAGCTCTTGCTTTTAGGATGGAGACTCAAATGTTATTGAACTGTGAGTGGGGAGACAGAGGATGGCTCTGGACTGGACGAGGACACGCTGCTCCGAGACCGGGTCGGGGGGTCAGAAGGGAGAACAAGGACACGCTGCTCCCAGACAGGGTCGGGGGGTCAGAAGGCTGCGGCCAGGTGGAGAACCGATGGTGGCACTTCCTTTCAGCTGCACGTCCTTTACTCCCTGTGCCATCTGTCCCCTCAAGGAACCCCAAACGGAAGGCCCCCACCCACCCCAGCCTGTCCTTCTTCCAGATCATCCCGGAGCCCCCTTAGCCAGAGCCTCGGTTGCGTGGGCAGAGGTCACACCCTCTGCATGGTACCCCAAATCCGCTCCTCACTGGACCCCTTCACCCAGAGGCCCAGAGTGTGGGAGACGGCACAGGGTCCTGTCCCCACGATCCCCCTGGCTATGTGGCACTGGGTGAGCTTTGCCTGACCTGAGAGCTGGGAACCCTGGCAGTCTCGGAAAAAAAGAAAAATGCCCCTCAGGGCCCTCACACAGCCGAGGGTAGCTATGTCACTTTATTTAGCAAACTCCGGGCCCCACCAACGGCTCCTCCAGCATCCCTTGGAGGGTCTGCCTCGAGAGGACGCACAGAGGTGACGCAGAGGCCGAACTTCCCAGGGGGCCTGTCTTCTGCCACACACGCAGCACAGATGGGAACAAAGTCACTGCTCATGTCCTTAGGCGTTCACCCCGTGTGGCTGTGGGGCCTCCCGTGTCAACAGCCACCACCAGGGCCTCAGTCCCGCTCCAGATACAGACCCCCGGCTCCTGAGATGCTGACACCCAGCAAAGGCTGCTGTTTTGTGGGGACGCCAAACCCTTATTCCCGCAGGCCTGCAGCCTGTCCCTGCTGGGCAAGGAGCAAAATGTACGAAAATACTTCAACTATTTCTTTGAAACTGTTAAGAAATAAGGTCGTCTTGTTGCTCTTTCACAATCCCAGTAAAAAGAAAAGTTCACACTGGTGCCGGGGCCGAGGCCAGCCCCGGGCCGAGCGCCGGCTCAGTAGAAACGCTTGTTGCGGTCCTGCCGCTTCTGGAACACCACGGCGCCCACCACGGCGCACACGATGATGCCGAGCAGCGCGCACAGCAGCAGCAGGAACACCCGCCAGCCCGTCAGGGGCCCGCCGCGGAAGTTCCCTGTCGGGTCATCCACGTTGTCTGCAGGAGAACGGGGGCTGAGGTGGACAGCGGAGAGGCCCGGAGCTCCCACACCGGGCGCCCCGAGGCCCCCACCCCACCCCACCCCACGGTGGAGGCTGTGGCGAGGCACAGCGCCCGGTGAGGGCCGGGGAGTGGACAGAGGGACGACCCCGCGTACCCAGAGACCGAGGCCTGGGGTACCTCTGTGCTGCACGAAGCTGGTGAACACTGGATTCCAGGGCTCCCCGAGAGCCCGGCCTGCCCAGGGAGGCCTAGGATTTGCTTTCACAAGCACCCCCCCGGCCCCCCCCGCATGCCTCGCACCAGGATGAACTTGGTGCCTCCTTGGGGTCCCAGCCTCCCAGCCCTGCCCGCCCTCTGCCTGACACCACGCCCCTGCCCGCTAACCCCACTGACGACTGCCAGGTACCAGGCCCTGACACCTGTGCCATCTTCCGGAATCCTGACCACCCTGGCTCTCCTCCCAGCCAGGCTGTAATGCCAGCCATGAGCCCAGTGACACCCTCCCTTCCCAAAAGACCTGACCGGGCAGGCCTGCTGACATGGTCCCACCACTGGCCCCTCTCCGCCCCTGCAGTGACGGTAACAGCTGCTCAATGAACCAGGAGCTCGTAAGCAGAGGTGCTTCCCACAGCCCCGCAGCCTGTCAGCCTCGGGGCTCCCACGGTCCCCCTGCTCCCTTCTCCTCAGGCACTAGACTGTGCCAGGGACAGCACCCAGCCCATGGCTAGGCACTGAGTGAAAGCTTTGGAACCGTCTTCTGGAGGAAAGAACAAGGCAACAAGTCTGCAAACAAGTTAATCCCCACCTGGCCAAACACATGGGGTGGCTGGGTGGGTGAGCAGATGAGGTCTCTGAGCCCTTGGCAGCCAGAAACCCTGGAACCAAAGGTGGCAAGACAGTGGCCTATGATAGGATTCGTGTGACCCTCAAAATGTTTAAACGTAATCTGAACCTTAAAAAAGTGAGATGTCACATAAAATGCTGGGTTCCATTCTGGCTCCCGCTCCGCACGGTGACCAAGGTTTGGGCTGAGGACCCTTGACGCTCCGCTGGGCCCGCAGGCACGACGTCAGGGCTTTGGGGACATGTTTTTCCACACACAGGGGCCTCCCTTCTCCAACCAGATCCTCACTCTGAGAGGAGGGAGTCATGGCTAATTAGTGCCATAGGAAGAGCCCAGGTTTGGGGTTTTGCAAACACGTTCAAATCCTGCCCTTACCTCCTCCTATATAGCTGAAGAAACCTGAGGGGTCAGTTCGCTGGCTGGTGGCAGGACCTACTTCCCGGGCCAATCACCGAGGTCACGCATGTGCGGTATCACTGCCCTGCTGTCACTTCCACCAACAAACGCCCCTGTGGCTTTACTGGCCATTACTCAGCAGCGAGTGCAGGCGGAAGCAGACACCAGGTAGTGCTGTTTGCTCACCCAAGAGCCCAGGCCACAGCCACAGCCAGACCTGACAAGGACAGAGGGACCATGGGCCAGCCTGGGAGGGGCCGCGCATACGTTACCTTTGGGCGACTTGAGGAAGTTGACGCTGGGCTCGATCTTGGTCCAGTCGATGTTCTCCTCCTCGGGAGTGTGCTCCACCATCAGCTGGAACAGCTTCATGGAGATAATGTCGTGATTGTCTGCAGGACCGACAGTTAGTTTAGCAGGGACCTGAGCCCACAACGGGGCTCCCCCTGGGAGAAGCCTACTCCTGCCTGGCTGAGGGCTCGGCCCTCAACACCGTCAGCGGCTGCACCTGAGGAGACTTGGGAAAGGCCCAGGTCCAACCAGTCTGGGCAGGAAGAACCTCCACTTGACAGTAACTGATCACCGTGCATCTGAGACGGGGAGGTCGAGGCTCAGAGCCAACGTGGGGGTCCCAGTCAGCTTGACTCCCGCTCCCAGCTCAGCTAACCGACTGGAATCTGAGGAAGTGCCTGGAAAAGGGTGAGCCTAAAGAGCAAGGACTAGGTGGCCAGGTGGGTAGAGCCACGCGGCACCCAACCGCCCAGAGTGCACAGCCCCTGGCGGCCCAGGGACAGGCACCAGCTCTGGAGTCAGACTGCAGTTCCCCCACGAGCTCGGCCACTCCGCGGGTGTGAACCTGAGGCAATCCCTTCAACACTCCAATTCCCAGTGGTCTCGGTTGTGTAAACAGATACCTAGGCATTTATCACCTGACTTAACCCGTAAGATGCCTGTTGTAGAGACTGACACTCACAACCCCCGATGAATGGTCAGTCACTACTACACGCACGACTCTCCATCACTCTTCACTGGCCTCCAAACAGCCTTCGAGAACAAGCACCTGCCACAGACCTGGCTCCATTCCCAAACCCTCAGGACAGATAGATGCCGAAATTCTGTCAGATGAAATTCAAAGTAACCCAAGGGGAAGGGTGGTGATGGATCCAGAGATGACACAGGTCTGACTACCTGAATGCGCTGTGAATTGATTACCAGGTAATCAAGGAGCAGGTAAGGACTACCAGGACGAGGGGGCTTACTGGACCACTCTCCCCTCTTTTGGGTATACAATTAAAATTTCCATATTAAAAACTTTAAAACCAGGCCAGACCGGTGGCTCAGGTGGTTGGAGCTCCATGCTCCTGACTCCGAAGGCTGCCGGTTCGATTCCCACATGGACCAGTGGGCTCTCAACCACAAGGTTGCCAGTTCGATTCCTCAACTCCCGCAAGGGATGGTGGGCTGCGCCCCCTGCAACTAAGATTGAACATGGCACCTTGAGCTGAACTGCTGCTGAGCTCCCGGATGGCTCAGTTGGTTGGAGCACGGGCTCTCAACCACAAGGTTGCCGGTTCAATTCCTCGAGTCCCGCAAGGGATGGTAGGCCGCACCCCCTGCAACTAGCAACAGCAACTGGACCTGGAGCTGAGCTGCGCCCTCCACAACTAAGACTGAAAGGACAACAACTTGAAGCTGAACGGCACTCTCCACAACTAAGACTGAAAGGACAACAACTTGACTTGGAAAAAAGTCCTGGAAGTACACACTGTTCCCCAATAAAGTCCTGTTTCCCTTCTCCAGTAAAAAAAAAAAAAAAAAAAAAAAAAAAAAATCTTTAAAAAAAACTTTACGAAGTGAACCCAGATGCTTCCATGGGGAGCAGGCCCCTGACAGTGGCTGGTTCTGACAGTGGCTGGTTTCCAGACCCTAGAAAGGTCTGGAAGAGGATAAACAAGCCTTCCATCGGTGCTCCGCACTGCTTCCCACTTCTGGTGTGCAGGATCTGGCCCCAGGCCCGGTGCCGTGAGGCCCAAGAGGAGGACCGAGAACCAAGAACCACGGCCAAGGGCCACCCACAAGTGCTGTCCAGGGCTGGCAGCACCCCAATGCTTACGGAGGACTCACCGTGGGCCAAAGACAAAGCCTCAGCTTTATGGAGCTCACAATTCAGTGAGGGAAAAAGACAAAGAAATAAATTATACGGTAGACTCCAAGAGGGTTAAGTGCTATGAAGAAAAATAAGTTGAGAAAGGTGACGAAGAGTGTGCAGGTGACTGGGGTATGTGTATACAATTTTAAATAAAGGTATCAGGGAAGGCCGCACTGAACAACTGACATCTGAGCCAGACTTGAAAGAGATGAGAGGGGGACAAGCACAAAAGCCCGAAGCAGGAGGGCACTGGTGTGTGAGCAGCTGCAGGCAACATCCAGGCAGCAGGGAGCAGTCAGAGGAGAGGGGGTGGGGGGACACTGGCACTAGGGCCTGGCTGGCACGGATGGTGGCCTGGACTCTGAGTGAGCCGGGGAGCCACTGCAGAGCTCCGAGCGGAGAAGCAGTGACACCTCATGAGAGCTCTAATGGCACTGCTCTGGCTGCCATGCTGGGACAGACTGTCAGGGGTCGGCGTGGAGGGAGGGGATCGCTTGGGAGCTCCTGCAGTTGTCCAAGTGACGGTGGCCCGGACCCTCCAGGTAGTAAAGGAGGGGCGAGAGGTGATTTACTCGCTGATGGATGACAGGTGGCACGTTAGAGAAAAGGGGAACCAAGAATGACACCACGTTTTTGGTCTGAGCAACTAGAGGACAGAGGTGTCATTGATGTCTTGGTGGCAAGACGTGGCCTTCCGTTGCAGGCATGTGAAGGCTGAAACGCCTGCTGGGCGTCCGGGTGGAGACGCTGAGCGGGCTGCTGGTGACAGCGGGCTGCAGATGGACACGGGGGGTCTACGGAGCCCCGATTCCGAGCCTCCTCAGGAGAGGGAGGCTCGCCGAGGACTGCGCACAGCTCAGCGCTGGCGCGTCAACCCTGACAGACGACGGGAAGAGCAGGGAGAAGCCAGGCAGTGTAGAACCGATGGAGGAACGTGATCAGCTGTGCCACCAGCTCCCAACAGAGCAGGGAGGTCAGAACCGAGCCGTTAGGCCTCGCTCAGCCACTCACCAGACAGGTCCCCGGTGCCGGCCGACGCCCCGAAGTAGTAGCCGGTGGGCAGGCGCACGCCCGTGATGTCAATGCAGTTCTTCCACTCGTTCTTGTCCTCCAGGTCGGTCATCACCTGCGGCCGGCCAGTTGGTCAAGCGCGCCCCAGGCCCGGCCGCCTGCCCCCAAGTGCCTCAGAACTCACGCAGGCAGCGCCGCCCCCCGCCCCCCCGCCCGCTCACCGTCAGACGGCCCCGGGAGTAGCGCACAGCCAGGAAGGTGTCGTGGTCGCGGTTGCGGAAGTCGGCCGTGCAGCCGGCCAGCTCGGTCCAGCGGCCATCCTTGCTATGGTCGTAGGACAGGGAGCCATTGTTCACCATCACCGAGATGTACGGGAACACGCGCTGAGACCAAGACACCAGTTACTGCACCGCCATAGGCCACCCAGCCTGGGGGAGGCGGTGAGGGCACCCACCACCCCGATCCCTGGAGGCTCCTCTGTGCTGGGACCAGGGAGAAGTCCCGGCCCCCATCGCCCAGCCCTTCCTGTTCTGCTCTGCGGGAAGGACCAGGGCCTACCTCCGTGGTCTCATCATTGGGGTACGTGTCCAGAAAGATGGCTAAGCCATGGAAGTTGTCTTTGCTCCCAAACACAGGCCCTGGAATGAGGAGGAGATGCTTTCGTCATGGGGGAAACTGGGGTTGTCCCCTGGGTATCCTGAGGACAAAGTAGTGCCAGTGTGGGTGGGGCAAGAGATGGCAACCTGTCAGCCGTTCACCCAGGAAAAAAGGAGGCACCTCTGAAGAAAAAAGCCTGTGGTGGCCTCAGGGCTGGGGCAGGGAGAACTCAAGTCTGAAAGCTGAACTGTGAGGGGACAGCACCCGGCCATGTGCTCTGAGGAGTCAGGTGACCAGGGGGTATCAGCCTGTGGAAACCAGGTGGCACTGAGGAAACTCCAGCCTCTAACCCAGGGGGCAGCAACTTTCTGCCAACATGCTGACAGGAAACGTTTTGGGTTTTGTGGGTCACATATAGTCTCGGTCACATAGTCGTCCTTGTTTTTTGCTTTTTAAAAATAACCCTTTAAAGTGGTAAAATGGTAAAAACCATTCTTAGTTGGTGTATAACACGAGGCCACCATGGGGTAAGAGTTCAGCTGCAGGCTCCAGCTCCTCCTCTTCCCTAAGGGACGCCCCGCTGAGCCACCCCGAGGTAGCAGGTCTCCTCAGAGAGGAGCAGCAGCGCCTACCAGGAGGGTGCCCAGTGGAGGATCCTTGGCCACAGATGTCCCCATCTGCACGCGTGCAGCCCTACCTGGCACGAGGCGATCCCGGGTGTACCACAAGGCGATGCCATCTCCATGGAGATTCTTCTTCCCGGAACCGTGGACCTTGAAGTGGACGTGCATCTCCCAGTCCTTGAGGAAGCAAGGCTGGAGGGAGAGCGGAGGGCGGCTCAGAGCTCCCTGGGCCTTCCTGCCAGCTGGGGTGACCTGGCACAGACCCTGCCCCCACTGAGACTGGGCATTCATTCTTTGGAACAGGGCCAGGCAGTAGGGTCACTAGTGCCACTGACCAAGACACCCCCAGTTTTCTCAGCAGGAAGAAGGGGGGCTGCTGGGCCTCCCAGGAGGGGCGGGGGGGGCCACACAGCTCTCAAGGCTGCCCGAGGCCCAGCCCCCGCCCAGCCCAGCCCCAGTCTTCTCCATTTTGATTCACTTTCCTCAACACTAACTAGCCCAACGCGTCAGCCCTGTTTTCTCTCCATCCCCACTGCTCCTGCCCTGGGATCTTGTGGAAGGATTACTACCCAGGTTGGAGCCACATATTTTACAAAACACAAAGCACACTCACAGACAAAATAACTTGTCCACAGCCGGTAAGTGGACGGCCCTGACTCACACGCAGGTTTGTCTGCCGTGGAAGCTTATGCTCTGTCTTCTGAGCCGCCCAGGGCCTTCAGGGCTTTAACGCCAACCGCATCAGCTCCGTTCTGACTTTCTACCCACCCCACCCCCCTAGCTCCCCTTCCAATCAACCTTCAAACTCAGGGACTCACACCCAGGTCTGGCTAACTCCAAATCCCAATCTCTTGGACAGCACACCTCCTGCCTCTGGCAGACCCAGCCTGGCCCCAGTGTGGTGACCGCACCAGGGCTGGGGGCTGGAAGGGTCATGCGCTGGGGCCTCTGGGCTGCCGTGATACGGGGCAGCAGATGCTCCCCGGCATCCAGGAATACCAGGTGCAAAGCTGGGCACGGCCCACAGGAAGGAAAACAGCCCGGCTTACCTACCAGGAAGTTGCTTGTGAAAACTACAGTGTGACACACAAACTTCGACAAGAATTCACTTCGGGGAAGTCTGCAGATGGGTGTGTGAGCAACTGATTAAACAAAGGCCCATCAGACAGGCAAATGGAAACAAGATATTGTTGACCTATCAGACTGGCAGCTATTAAAGAGCTCATTAATACCACTGTGGACAAGGATGGAGAGAAACACACACTCAAACAACCAGTGGGACTGTGTACGCTCCCATCTTCTTGGGGGCAATTTGGCTGTTGCAGCCTTTTAACAGAACAAGGCAGAGCCAGAAGCACTTACACTTAAAGACATCAAAGATAAAATTAAAAAACAATATCAGAGCTACATTTTCCTTTTTGAAAAATAATTAGTATATATGTAGAGAAAGAAAAAAATGAAAAGCATATGAGTGAACATTAACAACAGATGATTTGGGAAGAAGGGTGCTACAGGGAATGTTTACTTTCCATGTTTGAATTTTGTGTAACAAGCATGTTACCTCAGCAATCAGAAAAAACAAAGATCGTTACATCCCATCATGGGTGAACTGGCTTGTATGTTCACTGAGTCATCAGACTCAGTGCTCCAGCTCTGCATACCTGAAACCCAGGAGATGAGACCCAGCCCTGGCCCCTGAGAACACGGAGATAGCAGGCACCTGTGCAGCAGCTTGCAAGTCATGTGAAATCAGCCTTCCCAGTTCTTAACAGTCATTGGCTCTGGAAAAATCTGCAGATTCTGGAGGGGGCAACTGAGAGGTGATGAAAACCAGCTCTCAAGGACAGACGGACAAGGAATCTGAGTTCAAGGCCTGTGGAGGGGGGTAGGAGGCCTGGAAAACAACCTTGCTTCAGCTTGAGACCACAAAGACAGCAAAAGTGAGAAAAAATGAGAAAGGCCCTGCCAGGGACTGTACCAGCTCTGAGTCCTCTCAATCCCTGAAATTAAACAGGCTCACCTAGGCCTCACGTTTTTTTAACAACAACAAAAATCTTATAAATATAATCTCTGGTACACAATCAAAACTACCAGGTACATAAAGAAACAAGGTAAGAACAAATCAAATAACTAGTTTATTATATTCAAGGAGAGAAAAGATAAGATTGAACATTTTGGTAGATAACTGAAAGTTTTAAAAAGCACACTACAAAAATTTCCAGAACAAAAAATACAATAACTGAAATTAAAAACAAATGAAGAGAGAATTAGTGAACTCAAGTCCAGTCAGATAAAAATATCCAGAATGAAGCAGAGAAAACAAATGGATGGCAGATACAAAACTGTGGGTAAGAGGCAGAGGAGAGAATGAAAAAGTCTAAGATATGTATAATTGGAGTTTCAGAATAAGCAGCAAGAGAATAAGGCAAAGAAAAATTTAAAGAGATACCTAAGCACTTACTAAAACTGATTCAAAGAATTATGCCATAAATCTTAAGTCTTACAAACCAAAAGAGACGAATAAATAATAATTATAATAAAACTATACCTATACATTAGAAAGGAAGGGAAGGAGCTGAGGAGGAAGAAAACAAAGACAGACATTCTTAAAAGCAACCAAAGGAAAAAGATTACCTTCCAAGGAGCTACTATTAGCCTGATACCTGACTTCTCAACAGAAACACTAGAAGCAAGAAAACAATAGACTGATACATTTGGAGTTGAAAGAAAACAAGAATCAACATAGGATTCTATACTTAGCAAATGTATCCTTCAAGAATAAAGGTGAGGGCCCGCCCGGTGGCTCAGGTGGTTGGAGCACTGTGCTCCTATGCCGAGGTTGCCAGTTCGATTCCCACACGGGCCAGTGAGCTGCGCCCTCTACAGCTAAGATTGTGAACAACAGCTCTCCCTGGAGCTGGGCTGCTGTGAGCAGCTGTGAGCCGCCGACCAGCAACTGGCGACTGGACTGCCTCAGCCGGGGGGAGCGCAAGGCTCATAACACCAGCTTGGGCCAGGGAGCTGGGTCCTATACAACTAGACTGAGAAACAATGGGTTGAACTGAAGTTGGGGGGGGGGAAAGGGAGGGGAATATTCTGAAGGATTACTGATCACTAACACACTGGAAAATAAATTCTTATATAAAAAAAAGAATGTGAAACTAAAACATTTTCAGATAAACAGAAACACTAGAACTATCTTTAATTCTTCAAGGAGAAGGAAAGTGATCCAAATGTAAAGGCAGAGATTTAGGAAGAAAGGAAGAGCAACAAAGACAGTAAATATCTAAATAAATATTTGTATAAAACACTGTTTTATGTGATTTAAAATAGAAAAGATTAAAATAAATGACAACAATGAAGTAAGTGGAGTTAAAGTTAAGGTCCTTGCATTGCCCAGGAAGGAGGCAAGAATACATATTGTTAGACTTTGGTAAAATACAGATGCGTGTTTTAAACTCCAAAGAAACCACTAAAAAATTGGGAAACTAGCACAGAACTTTCAAGCTAACAGAACAATAAAAATGTAATTAAAAATTAACAAACCAAAAAGAGAAAAATGAACACAGAACAAATAGAAGTACAAATAGAAAGTTAATAGTAAGATGGTAAATTACACCCAAATGCACCAGTAATTTCACTAAATGTCAATGAACTCAATTATGATAAGGTACACCGATTGCTCTGTGTTATTTCTTACAACTGCAGGTAAATCTACAATTATCTCAAAATAAAAAGTTTAATTTAAAAAAGTAAATAAAGGATCAAAGACTTCAACTAAGAGCTAAAATTAAAACTATGAATCTATAAAAACTATATATCTCTTAGAAGAAAACATGGAGAAAATCTTCATGATGTTGGACTGAACAATGATTTCTTGGGTAGGACACCAAATAGTGCATGCACACACACAAAAACAGATAAATTAGACTTCACGAAATTTAAAAACTATTGCACATCAAAACCTATAGAATGGGTGAAATTATTTCCAAATTACATATCTGATAAGGAATTAACATCCAGAACACACAGAGACCTCCAACTACTCAACAAAAACAAAACAACCCAATTTAAAATGGAAAAGGTCTTGAATTTCTCCAAAGAAGATACACAAATGGCTAAAAGCCCATGAAAAGATGCTCAACATCATGAGTCATTAGAAACACAAATCCAAACTACAAGCTACCACTTCACACCCAGTAGGATGACTATTATCAAAAAAACAGAAAAGAGCAAGTGGTGGCGAGGATGTGGAGAGACTGGAACCCTTGTGCACTGCTGGTAGGAATGTAAAATGGTGCAGCTGCTGGGGAAAACAGTTTGGTGGTCCTCAAAAAGGTAAACACAGAGTTACCATGACTCAGCAATTCCACCTCCTCGGTATAGTCCCCAAAAGTAAAAGGAGAAACTCAGACATCCATGTACCCTCATGTTCCTAGCAGCATTATTTGTAGTAGCTAAAAAGTAGAAGCAATCCAAGAGTCCATCAATGGATACACAAAATATGGTGTGTACACACACACACACACACAACTATTATTCAGCCAGAAAAAGGAATGGGAGTACCGACACAGGCTACAACATGGATGAAATTTGAAGACATTATGCTGAGTGAACGAAGCCAGACACAGACAAATATTGCATGATTCTATTTATATGAGGTACCTGGAAGAGTCAAATTCGAAATCAGAAAGTACAATACTAGTTCCCAGGGGTGGTGGGGAGGAGAGGGAATACGGAGTTAGTGTTTAATGGGTACAGAGTTTCTGCTTGGGATGATGAAAAAGCTCTGGGGATGGATGGTGGTGAGGGCTGCACAACAAGGTGAATGTATTTAATGCCACTGAGCTGTACACTCAAAAATGTTAAGACGGTAAATGTTATGTTATGTATACTTTACCACACGAAAAAAAAGTTTGAGGAATACAGTTATCAAAATCAATTTTTTGTTGATGGCCATGGCATTTTAAAAAACTGTTTCAAGCCAAAGAGTACCCTACTGAAGAGAATGGTTTCATACATTAGATTTTTTTAAAAATAAAATAAAAGGGTAAAATTGTAAACTTTATGTGATATGTATTTTACCACAATAATAATCCCCAATAAACCTAATTATATGCTGTTTGCAAGAGACAACTCTAAAACATCAAGAAATGGAAAAAAGAAAGTAAAAAGGAACAGAAAAAAGATACAACATGCAAATACCAACCAAAAGCAAACTCATACCAATAACAAAATTTAAAAGGAGACTCTTATTAATGACCAAAGATTCCATTTACCAGGAAAATTTTGGCCTCAAAATATATAAAGCAGAAACTACCAGAACTATAAAAGATAAAAAACAAATCCACACACAGAAATGTTAATACATCTCTCTTAGTAACTGATAAAAATGAACAAAATTGTCAGGAAGGATACAGAGATTTGAACCCAATCAGCAAACTTGACCTCAAGGATCTGAATGGCCGACTGATGACTCAAACAGCAGAGGGGCCACATGCTTTGCAGGCTCACTCGGGCCGTTTTTCCCAAACATGACCATTTGAAGGACCATTCGCAAGTCTCAACAGGCCTCCAAGTGTTGAAATCATCCAGTATGTTCCTTGACCGTGAAATTTAACTAGATATCAAAAATAACTTAAAAACATAACTAGAAAAGCCCTCACACATTTGAAAACATTTAACAATCTATCTCACACGTACAAAAGTCAGCCCAGAAACCAGATTTCAAATGGTCTCTTTGGTGCGCAGGAGTTCTCTGCATCTGCGAACAGCACACTGAGACACGACCCCAAGCTGAGGCAAGGTAAGCCTCTGAGAAGGGCAGCTGTGAATGGGGAGGTGGGAAAGAAAAACCTACCCTCTGGTCCCTGGCACCTTCACAGGGAGGTCAGTTTCAGGAAAGAGTACACATGGAAGCTGAGGATCTGGAAACTGACTCCTTCAAGACGAAGCAGGCCTTAGAAAGTGTCCACATACCGCAGATTGAAGACTGCAGATCAGCAGATAGAAATACTATGATACAGACAATATAAAGCCTCTGAAGAATTTAATGCAGGTAAAGGATGTGCTGGAACCAACTTGGATGCTGCTTTGTGGGGCAGAACAGGAGGTAGCCATGGTTCCCCGCTCTGGCTGCACAGCCAAGCCGCCTAGGGAGGAGCTCAGAAATCTACATGCCCAGGCCCTCCCCCAGACCAAGTAAATCAGAATCACCTGGAAGTCACAGCACATGGACAGTTAGGTGGTTTCCATGTCTTGTTTACAACAGAGTGGAAGCAGAGCTAATCCAAGTCAGCTGCTATCATTAAAATTTCTGATGAAAGATCACTGCAAGATGCGGCGTTTAAAAACGAAAAGAAGTTCAAAATATCGAGTGACGCTGCTGTAATAAAACTCCCTGCATCTCCATCTACTGTTTAAGTGAACACAGATCCTCAGCATTCACATTCATAAATAAATAAAAAGCAGAAATGGGGCCGAGGACTGTTTCATTCTGACAATAAGATCCATCTAGGCGGGGTGGGGGGACAACAGCTCACTGAGATGCATGTCAATAAATTGTTACTTTTCTATAATAATTATTCAAAAATTGTGTAATTCATTTATTTGATCAATTGTGTATCGGTAATAATCCTAAAGAAAATATTAAAACTTAGTTCCCAGGTCCCAACAAAGTTAAAAAGTTTAAATTATTACATTTATTTTAGTCTCAGAGGAATATGAGGTATGATAAAAAAAAATACGGTGAACGTTTAAATTAAAAAAAAGATTATTGCAGTAAAAGACATATTGCCATTAATCCCCCTCAAAATACTCCCCCTCACTTTGAACACACTTATCCCATTGTTCTTGCCACTTTCTGAAGCAGTTCTGGAAGTCCTCTTTCGTGTCTTTAGTTGTGCTGTCGTGGCTGCCTCGATGTCCTGAATCAATTCAAAACATTTACCTTTCACAGTGGAAGAGCCGGAAGTTGCACAGTGCCACATCCGGTGAATAAGGTGGATGTGGATACACAGTAATGTTTTCACAGAAATTGCGGTACCAGAAGCGATGTGTGACATGGAACCTTTCTGTTATGATCACAAAATACAGTGAACGCTGCTGCCGAGTGCCATCCAACAGAAAGGCAGTACCATCCAATACGGAAGTGGCACATCGAAGCTTAGTAACAGGATGTGACAAGTTTCAACTTGTTCGGTGCAGTCGGGTGTGAGCTACAGTGGACAGAAGGTATGTATTAAAGTGCCTTCCATCATGACAATGCTCCGTGTCACACATTGTTCTGTCAAATAGAAACATTACAGTGTGTCCTCATCCACCTTATTCACAGGATCTGGCGACATGTTACTTCTGGCTCTTCCCCAAAGTCAAAATGATTCAGGACATCCAGGCAGCCACGACAGTGCAACTAAAGACACTTACAAAAGAGGACTTCCAGAACTGCTTCAGAAAGTGGCAAGAACGATGGGATAAGTGTGTTTGAAGTGAGGGGGAGTATTTTGAGGGGGATTAATGGCAATGTGTCTTTTACTGTAATATTTTTTATTTATTTAAACATTCACCATATTGTTTGATCATAGCTCGTATGACAGGCTAATCAATATGAAATTTTCAAGCATTAAATACACTGCATTGCGATAAAATTTGTGTGGAAAATGATATGAAAAACAAGTTCAATAAAAAAACCTGACATACAATTTGGGCTTATTCATAGTGCTTAAGAGTAGGTATCAAAGGTGGTAGATGAGGGTAAAAGAGATCAAATATATGGTGATGGAAGGAGAACTGACTCTGGGTGGCGAACATACAATGTGACATATAGATGATGTGATACAGAATTGTACATCTGAAATCTATGTAACTTTACTAACAACTGTCACCCCAATAAACTTTAATTAAAAAAAAAAAGTAGGTATCTAATTGCAATATTTAGATCCCACTGAATACACTTAAGGATACCGAATATCCTTATTTTAAAATGGCAATGTTTAAAATATGCTGGAAACTAGATCCTTCACAAATATTTAAACTTATGTCAAACAATTATTAGATATCAACTTTTAACAAGTGAAGGGGGATATATATCTTCAGACAATACATCAGCAAAAAAAGGTTCAAGACCATGCAGCAGCTTACACACAAGACTCCCTCAGGATAGGCCTGCCCAGTCCCTCGGGCTTCCCATGTCCTGAGCTCCAGCCAATAGGCACTTGAGTTCTAGTCGCTGTTGGGCCACTCCTTCACCCAGACCACTCTGCCCCCACTACAGCAGGTACTGGGTCTTATCTCTGCTCAGAAGACAGCAGGTACTCAGCAACATTTGCTAATTTGCTACCTCTCCCAGATGGAGTAAAGAGAGAAAAGTCCAGAAAACATCTCTCCAGCCCAGTAAAAGAAAAGGTGGCTGTTGGGAAACAATGGGCAGAAAATTCTAAGAGTTTCAAGCAATTTCTTTCAGGAATTATAGGAAACACTCCAATCCTTCAGGGAGTACCTACAGGGTCAAACAGGAAAGGTCCCTGGAGCTGAATGGGGAGGTGGGGGAAGGGCGACAAGACAATTATACTCCAGACTGTGAAAATGCGATGAAATTAAGTACGGAAATCTGTCAGTCCCGTAACATTGCCACACACTGACAATGCCAATCACCAGCTACCTACAACCGTAAATACTTGTGACTAAACCCAATTTCCAACAGTTCCAGCACTATTTGTACCTTACGTAAAAAAAAAACACACCAAAAAAACCTTAATGCTATACTAAATTCACTTTCATAATAATAATAATAATAATAATAAGGCTACATTACCATTTTAATAAGTTTCCTGAAAATCTTAAGGCAGAATAATGTGACAGAATGTGACTCAGAGGAGATGGGGTGGTTACTGAAGTACCCCCTGAGTGGGTGGCACTTGAGCTGAGACTTAACAGATGAGAAGGAACCAAGCAGGCATGAAGAGCCAGGAGGCAGTGGACCAGACAGAGAGAACAAGTGCAAATGTCCTGAGGCAAGAAAGCAGCCAGAGAGGCTGGAACCAAATCAACAAAGCAAATGACTGGAGATGCCAGGCACCAGGGGCCAGGATGCGTAGACATAATGCATATTTATCCCTTCACAGGAGAGCCCAGGCTCTGAGGGTCAGAGTGAAGGCTGAGAAAAGTCACCCCAGATGCCCCTAGCAGTAAGGAGAGGAGAAGCTGAGGAGACTGGCAGACGAGGCAACACAAGGACAGTGTGGGCTCCCACAACTAAATGGGGATATCAACCAGAAGGGACCAAAGAGCAGGGTGATGGAGAAAACTAGGACAATGACCAACAACTTAGGCATAGGTTCAGGTCAGGGAGGCTGGGGCAGGAGCAGGTTCTGTAATCCAGCCCCAAAGTATTCCCCTATCACTCCTTTCCTGACCTAGACTTCCTCAGTGTACAGTCTGTATAGCAACTGATCTCAGCCATTGCTTATATGTAACGTACTAGTGACACCTGAGGCTCCCTGACATCTGCAGCAAAGGTCACAGAAACTAAACTACCTACAAGGCCAGCTCCTCCATACCACCGATGACAAGGCCCTCAATCAAGCACTTGGGGAACGTATTTCTAAGGGATTCCCTCACCATCCACAGAGACGGTGTCAAGTGGAGCGAGTGAATTGCTAGGCTTGGAGATGGATAGATCAAAGTTTAAATTCTGTATATGCTGAATTATTCACTGTCTGTGTTAGCTCTGCATAAAATCACAATAGCCACCTATTTCAAACAGCCTGTTTAAGAATTAAAGGCAATCAGGTGTGTTAAAGTCAGTGCCTAACACACAGCGAAATGCCCAAAGAAGAGCCCGTTCCTTCCATTTAGCCCACTGTTTGAGAGGGTTTAATTCAGACAGCCTGACAGCTCTACTACTTACTGTGTGACTTTAGGTAAGAAACTTTCAACTCTGTGCCTTTGCTTCTTGGTCAGTAATATGGAAATAACATCACTTACTTCACATGGGTTTTGAAGAAATTAAGTGAGAAGGGTGAAAAGTGTCAAGCGCAGCTCCTGACACACAGTAACTTCAAAAGCCATTACTTGTCATTACTGATGAATGTGACCAAGATAGGGAAGGGGTTGGGGAAGGAGGGACAAGCCTTAAGGTTATGCCTGCCCTCCGGGGAACCACTCACCTGATGGTTCCAGATAGAGCCCTCTTTGCTGCGCTCATCAGGGGTCAGACGCACGTACTGGCTCGTGAGTATAGTACTGCCTTGGAAATCCCAGAGGGGCATGGAGCTGGAACCGACCCCTGCGGGTAGAGACCGGCAGAGACAGGTGCGTAAAAGGCTATGCCAGGAATGGCCTTGCCAGAGGCAGTAAACCCACAGAGCTGCCCTGCTCGATAGAAAGGGCACCTCCTTCCCCAACACTATGCAGCCTCGCCCTGCACTCATTCCCGCCCTAGGCCTCACCTTGGTAGGGCTTGATAAGCGAATGTTCCCGCTTGAGGTGTTCACTGTTGCCATCAGTTATATCGGCAGCCACCGGCCCCAGCAACAGGAGAAGAAGTAGAGGTGTCGTGGGGCCAGGGCCGGGGCCGGGAAGCCCAGGCCTCCCCAGGCACCGCCGGCCCCAGCCCCAGCGCCAAATACAGCCTTCAGCCGCCATTCTCCGTTCCTCTCGACCACTTCCGTTCTAGGACTTCCGCCTTCCGGGTGTCCTAGCTAATGGCCTCCGGCCGGAAACCCTCCAACCCTAGTGTCACCGGCAAGTTAAAAGCAAAGCCTCGCAGCCGAGGGGACGACGGCTTTATTTGCTGAGCAGCCCGCATCCCGGTCGAGTGCAGTTCCATCTCCTCCGCGGCCCCGACGTACCTGTCGGCTAGCCTCAGCAACGGGTTCTAACGAACCAGAACCAATCATGGAACCGCACGTTAGGCTTGTGAGCCAATGGGGAGCACAGGGATGGAGTCGAGGACAGCACGAGGGTCTAATGCGAAGCGCGGCATGCTGGAACTTGTAGTTACGGTAGGCCGCTCCCGGGGGCTGGACAAATCAAGATTACAGCGCCCTCAGCCTCTGGCCACTGATCGCGTCCCTGAAGTAACCTTTTCCATTCCAGGGGGAAAGGAGCTCTAAATTGAAGGCGGAAGCCTGAATTCCAACTCCCACGCCGCCTCAGACTCACTGGGTGACTCCGGCTTAGCCGTTACTGGCTCTGGCTTCATCCCCTCCAGCTTCACGCCTTTGAAGACTTAAAATTCCCACCGATTTGAGAGTGTCCATTACTCCCAGCTCCTCAGCCCCTGTCGGGTTCACGCAGGAGGGCAGACCTGCACCCTGTTCTGGGACTCGAGTAATGGTTGGGACGCATCCGGATCCAAATGCTCATAGCGCCTGCCTGGTGCAACAAGAAGTGTCCATGAGAAGTGCAGGAAAGCTGGCTGTGGACCAAAGGTTGAAAACTGGTGGCCCGCTGCTAAATAGAGCTCTGTTTTACCTGTTAATGCTATTTCAATAAATGATTTAACTACCGATATATTTAAACCAGGAGTCTTAAAATCACATTAGAAATCCAAATTTCCAGTTTCTCAGGAAAAATTGGGAGCTCCAACCACACTAAGGCCATGTCTGCCCCTGCCCCCCCACCCCCAATGCCTTCCTCTTCTAAGCTAGTCTACACACTGGCCACTACTTTACAGCACCTGTCTGACCCTTCTAGACATCTGAATTCATGACCCTTGTTATAGATCACAAGGTGGAATTGTTGGTTGTTTGCCTCTTTATTTCAAGAACCTTCCATTTTGAATGAATGAACTTATTCAGGGTTAAGTACTGAGACATCTTTTCTGGGTCATATATTTTTAATGAGTTTTTTATTATTAGAGTAATAATAAATAACAATACAGACATATGTACAACAAGAGTCCTCTGCCACTCCTCTCCCAAGGGGTATACCCTTCCAGAGATTTATCTATATCCATACAAACAAGGACATGTAGATTCCACTACACCTCCATGAGGGCTGGGATTTTTGTCAACTATGGTCACTATTGAATCCCAGCATCTAGAACAGTGCTTGGCACATACGAGGTGATTAATAAGTCATTGGTGAAAGAATGAGTATTTGTTCTAGAATCTGGAATCAGGTCATGAAGAATGAGTAGTTTACTTAGAAAGGGAAAAGATGTCCTTGGGAGAGGGGACAGGAAATGCAAAGGCAGGAGGGATGCTTGAAAGCATAAGGAAGGCAAACAGTTTACAATGACTGAGAAGGTGGGCGAGAGTTTGGCTGAGGCCAGAACTCAAAGGGCCTTTCAACTCCCAGCTAAGGAGCATCACCTTTTTCAAGAAGGCAATGGGAGGGCCGGCCCGGTGGCTCAGGCGCTTGGAGCTCCATGCTCCTAACTCCAAAGGCTGCCAGTTCGATTCCCACATGGGCCAGTGAGCTCTCAAACACAAGGTTGCCGGTTCGATTCCTCAATTCCTCGACTCCCACAAGGGATGGTGGGCTGTGCCCCCTGCAACTAACAATGGCAACTGGACCTGGAGCTGAGCTGTGCCCTCCACAACTAAGATTGAAAGGACAACTTCACTTGGAAATAGTCCTAGAAGTATACACTGTTCCCCAATAAAGTCCTGTTCCCCTTCCCCAATAAAATCTTAAAAAAAAAAAAAAAGAAGAAGGCAATGGGATAGTTGTAAGCATAGGAGTCACAAATGTGTGTTTCTCTGGCTAAGAGGGTGTTACTTATACCTGTAGAGAGGGGCCCAAACAGGAGTGGTGGGTGACTTGAGATTTCTAAGTCCATACTTAAAGTAAAATGCAAGTCCCTGTAGTAGGTACACAAGCATGTGTAAGAAAGAGGTAAACTGAGGACGCTGGCTAACAGGCCCACATACATCTGGGACTGGGCCAGATTGAGAGGGCCAGGCTGAAAGGGCAGGGTGGCACTCTTCAGTTGAAAGGGCTCTACTGTGGTGGGATTTATATGTGAGCAAGAGGAGTGTAAATGCACATATGTCTTTGGGCACAATTAAACCTGATCTGTGGCCCTGCCTGGGTGATACACATGTGCCTGTGTGCAGGTATGCCTGTCACATGTACTGGTCCACAGGACCATATATATGTTTATGACACACACACTGGGATGGTGTGTGCATGACCATGCATACAAGGTGTCCATCTGTCTTCACACCTGGGAAGCATCTGGGGAAGGAGGGTAGTAAGTCACAGCATAAGCATGACTGCTGAGTGTGCACAGGCCGGCACATAGCAGGTGTGAGACACGTGTGTGCTGAGTAAGGCCCACGTGTGGCTACTCGGTGCATATGTACACAGGTCCATGGGAGCCCCTGCCAGGGTGTCCCAAAGGTGCCTAGGTATGTGAGCATGCACTTCTGTGTGCCCAGACATGGCCATGGAGCTCCCTGGGCAGGGCCAGACCAGGCTGGGCTCCTCACTGGGCACACAGAACCCTCTGCCATATGTTGGTGCCTGTGTGGGGTGTTGCCAAAGTTGCGTTGGCGGCATGTGTGTGTGTGTGTGTGTGCAAGAGTGTGTGTGTGTGTGCGTGTGTGTGTGTGTGTAGGAAGAGGCGTTCTCTCTCTTAGACCTTGCTTCTTTCTGTGGTTCGGTTTCTATAGAGACACTTCCTGTGGCAAAGAAAAGAGGTAGTGAGCTGGTGTTTCAGGATGTGAGGGCCCGCAGGAGCGGAGCCGGGCTCTCTCTGCTGCCTGCCCGCCACCCTACAAGCTCTGGCTGGTGCTGCCCACGGTCCCCATGGTGGGCACCCCCCGTGGCGGGGACCGGTGAACAGCTGCGGCATGCCAGGGAAGCCCAAGCACCTGGGCGTCCCCAACGGGCGCATGGTGAGTGTGGGCTCCAGGCCAGGCCCATGAGGAGGGGTGGGCACACCCAGGGTGGAGTCCAGGAACACACCCGGCAGGGCTGGGCAA
Organism: Rhinolophus ferrumequinum; assembly: GCF_004115265.2. NCBI lineage: Eukaryota > Metazoa > Chordata > Mammalia > Chiroptera > Rhinolophidae > Rhinolophus > Rhinolophus ferrumequinum. Next base: position 5,264,236 of record NC_046307.1, on the reverse strand, counting down.
CAGCCTGCATGCTGCTAGCAGGCGGGAGAAGTTGGGTACAGACAGCAGCTGTGGGACCTGGTGCCCTCAGCCCAAGATCTTCCAGAATGGCCTGCTGGGGTCTGGGGCGATCCTGGGGATGGGACCAGAGCACAGCGAGCACAGGCTTCTGGTTCAGCCCCACTGCTCCCTCTCCTGCTACTTTGGCACCACCTGGGGCTGCCTGTATCCTAACTTAGCCGGGACACCTGGCGTGCCTCTTCCTTGCACACCTCCCGTGGTGGCCCAAGCCCTCACATCTCATTTAACTTTAGCCTTCCCCTCCTCATCCATGTCCTGATGCCCAAAGTCAGGTAAGGGGCAGCCCTCACTGGGTCACTGCCCTGTCGCTGAACCTGCTCCAGAGGCTTCCTTCCAAAATTAGCAGTCCTTGGGCAGTCTGGGATGGGTTGGAAGGGTTCGGCCAGGTTGGTTCAGTTTCTGTCTGTCCTATTCCTGGACTACTGGGAAGGGTAGTGGTGGCTAGGTACTAGGATGCCCCTGACTGCTACTGCAGCTGCTCCACCCCCTACACCCTCTCCCTGGCTGCTTGGTCCCCAGGTCAGAGCTGCCCTTGGAAGGTCCAGCTTCTTTATTCATTCAACAGATAAGGCGGGCTGTGCTGGGCCTCCCTTCTCTCCCTAGGATACCAGACCACTTGGCAGGTCCCTAGCCCCTTCCAACAACCCCAGGAAGGTCAGACTATGTTCTAACCTCCCATCTAGCCCCAGCCTAGTATTGTGGGACAAAGCCAAGGGGTCTAGGGAGACCTGGGTTCTAGTATCTGCTCTGTTGGCCCTTACTAGGGGGTTCTCTCCGACCCTGTTTCTTTTTCTTCATCTCTAAAATGAGGAGATTAGAACAGGTCTCAAAGGCTTATTGAGATGATTAAGTGGAATGGTGAATCTGAGGCCCCTGACCCATTGTGTTTGTGTGTGGGGGCCATAAGTGTCAGCCTAATGCCCTCCCTTCATTCTCAGCCCCTCTTCAAAGATCCCCTGCCTCACCAAGAAGCTGAGCCACCCCACTCCTCCCTCTTAATTCTCAAGACCTGTCTCCATCTCCCCTTCTCTCAGCATCTCTATGGCCCAGCCCCAGGCTAGCTGGATGGGAGAGGGGCAGGCCCCTCCAACCTGGTCCAGTCCCCACCTCACTGTGTCTACTGTCACCCTAACTGAAAGTTCAGGAACCCGTGGGCCTCGTGAGCCTATTCTGAAGGCATGACACTTGGAGTCCATGCCCACTCCCACACCCACCCCAAAGGGCAGCTGAGGGTGCCAGAGACAGACCCAGCCTCTGCCCTCCTGTATCAACCATAGCTGCTCTACCCAAAGTCATTCAGGGCAAAGCGGGCACCCAAGCTCTGCCCCCAGCCCCAGCAAACCCATGGGCGCCCTGGCTCCTTTCAGCAACCTACACACGTCCGTTTATCTTTGCCCTTCCTGGGCCTATTCCAAATGCTCTGTGCCGCCTCTGGGAATCCCGAGGGCCACAGGTTTGCTACTTGCTGGTCATCGGGAGCTTTCTGAGGCCATGCACAGCTGAGATGGGGAGGGACGGACAGGCAGGGCGTTTGTCACAGGGATGTGCATAGAGAAGTACCTGCGAGCCAGGCGTCTGGCTCCTTCCATGGATTACCTCTGGACAGAGCTCAGAGGAGGAAATGACTTCCTGAGGGCAGCCAGCAAGTAGAGGGGCCGGCATTTGAACCCAGCTGGTCTGGCTCAATGCCAGGACTCCTCGCCTCCCTGAACTGCCTGGCTGTGCCCTCCCCCACCGCCCCCTGCCACCACCCTACCCATTGCCATTCCCTGCAGAGGCAGCTTCATTTGTCAGCCTTGCCTTTCTGCCACTCAGCTTGTCAGGCAGTTGCAATGAAACCTGTCACTTAGAGATGGCTCCCAGCCCCCCTGCCAGAGATGTCACACAGCCCCAAATGCCACTTCATTTGTTCACTCACTCATTCAATCAACAACCCCTCCTTAGGGCCTGCTCTGTACCGGCCCTGTCCCAGGCACTCAAGACCCCAGCCCATCACCCTGGCCCCTGACCTCAGGCAGCTCCCATTCTGGCAAGACGTGTATGACATGGACACAAATACCAGACTAAAATTCGGGTTTGGGCAACAGCCCCTGCTCAGGGATAGAGAAAGCCTGGGAGGGACCTGGGGAGGGAGAACTAACCTCCCCACCCACTCGGTGCCCTGTGGCATGTAAGATATCCTGACAGGGTGTGCCAGCTGGAGGAGGGCATGGCCTGGGGAAAGGCCCAGAGGTGGGGAAACACGGGATGGGCGTTTATTGTGTCCTGTCACTCTCGGCAGGCCCAGTTCATCTTCCCCACCGGACACGGAGACGTGCACGGTAGAGCCCACTACACCTCTGGGTGGTCCAGCTCAAGGCCAGGTCCTGGGAAGCAGGGTGGCCTTACAAAGGGCCCAAGGCTGGGGTCCGCTCCACATGACTGGCTCGGACTGACGGGGCCAGGCTCCCAGGATTCTCTGTGGATGTACCCAGAGAGGATCTCAGACCTCAGTTCTCTAAGCTGGGATGAAATGAGACGATAGTAGAGAGAGTCCAGCACAGAAGATGCTCAGTAAATCAGCCCTCCCTTTGAGATCTGACCCCCCCAGGGGTCAGAGTTCAAGAGGAGCCCCTGGGCCCTTTACTCCCAATTGACCTTGACCAACAGTGTCCCAAGGGCTGAAGTCCTGGGCCTCCCAGCTCCCCTGGGACATCGGTCTGCCCAGGGAGGCAGCTTAGCAGAGGGGAGACCTCAGGCTCCAGAGTCAGGCACACCTGGGTTCCAACTTCAGCTCAGCCATTTTCCAACGGCATGACTGCTTTGGGCCTAGGTCTCCTCACCTGTGAGATGGAAGTAGTACTAGTTGCCACACAGGATCAGGATGTGAGGATGGACTGAGAACGAGGACGTGTGCTGTCAGAGTGTGCCTGTCACACAACTGGAGCTCAGAAATGCGAAGCCACCTTCACCTTAGTAGTCTCAGATACCGGGGCTCCTCCAGGGCCCATTTCCTAAGGAAAAAGTTTGGCAAACCAAGGCCTGGCCATGGGTCAGAGGTGTCACTGGCCACCACACCCTTCCTCATCCTCCTTCCCCTTTTCTCCCATTCACTCACCACTTCTCCTCAGGCAGGCCGGGGTGGGGCAAGGCCAGGCCTGCTCAGCACAAGTACCCCAGGCCTGGGAGCCTGGGCAGGTCAGAGCACGGCAGCAGCAGCAGCATGAGGTCAGCGGAGCCCCTGCATGCTTGCTGTTTCACATACGGGCTTCCTTTGCCCTTCCTAGCAGCCCCAGAAGTTTGGGAATGCCGAGTCCATGCTCCCCAGGGGGAAGCAGGTCCAGAGAAGGGAAGTTACTTGCTCTGGAATAGTGGAACTGGAACCCCTCCCTCTGGATCTTGGTCCCTACCCTGTCTCAGCCCCAACCACACAGATCAACGACCAGTGGGGCAGGAGGGGCTCAGGAAGGTGAATGCAGGCTGCAGAGATGGGATGCTCGGTGGTGGGGCATCCCTGATGGGGAGGAGTGCCAAGGCCACCTAGGAGGGCAGAGGAGGGCTCCTCAGGGCCCTGGTGGCTGGTTGGGAGCAGCAGGGCAAGGAGACAGGGAGTTGTGGGTTCCCTCTTACAAACCAGGCCTGCCCTCTGGGAGCCACCAGATTGGCAGGGGAGAGAGGCCCAGACGAGCGTGGTGGGCAGGGGGATTTGGGGTGGCTGGTGTTTGTGGGTGACTAATATCAATGGGCATATATTGGAGAGCCATTGGGTGGGGGAGCAGGAGCAGATACCCAGGCAGAGGAAACAGCAAAGCAGGAAGCAGGAGTGTGTAGGGGTGCGGGGAAAACAGAAAAGTTTGATAAAGTGTAGGGTGGAAACGAGGGGGAGGGAAAGAGGGGGGCTGAAGGGGTTCATTAGTCAGGCCCAGGCAGAGCTTCAGCTATCACCCAGCGCCTGCTCCGCCTCCCAGGGCAGGGAGTGGGGCCCGGGGAGACCCTGGGAGCCAGCCCCACCTAAAGATACAGAATGTCAATTCTACCTATTGCAAAGAATAAAACAAAATAGGAGTGTGGGCTGGGAACTGGGGGGCAGGTCGGGGTTGTCAGCTCTCTGGGGTCCTTGCCTGCCCCAGCTGCCGTGGGGGCTCTGAGCAAGGGAGAGGCTGAGTCCTGGGTTAGAGGGCAGGCCAGAGAGAGGCCAGTGGGTGTGGGAGAAGGCAGGGCCAGGTGGCACCCGAGGAGGGGGAGGAGAGGGGAGGCAGGGTGGTTCTCAGAGACCTGGGAGGAGGGCGTGGACAGACAGCAGCACGGTGGCTGGTAAGTGCTGCAGAGCAGCCTGGACAGGCAGGTGCGGGGATCAGGGGAGGTCCCAGGAAGAGAAAGAGCAGGCTGGAGGGGCTCTGTCGTCCTTGCACACCCCGACAGTTGAGACTTCGTCCTGCAGCCTTGGGAGATGACTTGGATGCAGCCATCGGATGGATGGGGGAGACTGAGGCAGGAGGGCAAGGCTGGGAGGCCAGGGCGGAGTGTGCTGGGAAAGATTCCAGGCCCAACCCTGCCCTTCCCAAACTTTCCCTCGTCCTATCCCAGTGCTCCAGGTGGGAGACGTGGCTCAGGGAGGAACGCACGGTTATGAAACTAGAGAAGGGCAGGGCTGGAATTTGAATCCAGGTCTGACAGACCCTGACACCTGTGCTCTTTCCTCTATGGCAGGGATTGCAAATTTGAAAGAGGGAGCAGGGTCCGACACCAATACTAATATAACAACAATAGTAACGTTCCTTTGGTATTGGCTGATAGTGTTCTGAGATATGTATGTGTGTGTATATATATATATATATATATGCCCAAAAAATGTATAAAAGTGGACACTTTGGTCAACATTGCTCAAGCAGTAGTTCGCTGTGATCAGAAGTGTCTGGACACTGATGGTAACCACTTTGAGCATCTCTTGTAATTGCAGGAGTCAAACGTGACTTGTATTCATTCATCTTTTGTTATCAGTATACTTGTATGTTGAGTATCATAATTTTAATACAGGTTTCCTTTCTTAAAATGTGTATACATTTTTGACACCCTCTGTATATATATATGTAACTTATTTAATCACAGCAACCCTTTGAAGTCAAGAGCATTATTTGCTCCATTTGTATAGCGGAAGAAACTGAGACACAGAGAGGTGAAGTAGCCTGTCAAAGATCACACAGCACAGATTTGAACTCATGCAGTCCAGAGCAGTGCTTGCCTCCATAAGTAACATAAATGCATCAAACTGGCACCAGGGACCTCTGAGGGCAACCAGTGCCCCTTCTAGGCACTGGTTGCTCTTCAGTGCCAGCCAAGGTTGCCATCTTGGAAGAAACTCAGGATAGCTGGGGCATTACAGTCATAAAGGGGAGACAGAAAGCTGGGGTTTTCTGTAAAACTATTGATTTTTAAATGAGGGAAACGTCTTTAAACTTAAAAAGAAAAAAACATTCTGAGGACCAAGATATTAGTAATGTCCTACATATCTGCAGGCCAGCTCCTGCGTGTGACCTGAGTGCCCCTGGTGGAGGGGGGATCAGAGAGAGAGGTGGCAGCCAGGAAGGCAGGGAGAGGCTTCGGGGATGGTGGTGGCGGTGGTTGCAGACCTGTTTCCAGTGGGGATGGGAAGAAGGGAGGGTAGTGCAAGCTCCCATGACGACCTAGTGAAAATGTAGGAGGCGAGAGGGAGGGAAGAATTGGGGATGACTCAAGCCCTGGTGTCGGGAGCTCAGATGCTGGGAAGAAAGATGGGGTGCAAGGAAGCTGGTTGGGCGCCCGCTGTGGTGGCAGGAGGTGGCTTCCGTTTGGGACTGGATGAGTTTGACGGGCTTGTGGGACACTTGCGGAGATGTTAGCAGGAATTTGGGGAGATGTGGGTGGGAGAAAGGGCCCAAGACAGAGTCAGGGAGGGGTAGAGGCCACCTTGTGTGGGTAGGAGATGACGAGGAAGCTGGAGGAGCTGCTGGGAAGGTGGGAAGACCAAGCAACAGTCATTTTGAAAGGAGGGTTTTTCTGTTTCACTAATAGTTGGGATTCCCAGAGAACTCAGATTTTGCGGGGGGGGGGGGGGGGGGGGGGGGGAAGGGTGGAGTGGGCCTCAACAGCAATGCTACTCACAGTGTAGCCCCTGGGCCAGCAGCGTCAGCGTCACCTGGGAGCTTGTCAGGGCCATCCTGGGCCTACTGAATCTGAATCCCTGGAGGTGCGTCCCTCCCAGTCACTCTAATGCACACTGAAGTTTGAGAACAACCGTTCTGCAATATAAAATAGCATCCTGTACCTACCCAAGGAGGGGTGGGACTCAAGGGAGACCGGAGACCGTAGGCCTCAAGAGGAAATGATGGCAATAAGGAGACCATCAGCTACAGAGATACCTCTCCATCCTCAGAGAGCAAACATTGATATAGCACTTCCCACCTGCTGGCCACTGTTCCAGGTGCTGGAAATGCTTTAAACTAACTTGGTCCTCACAACAGCCCCAGGAAGGAAGTTACTATTATCATCATGCCGTTTCCAGGTGGAGACAAGTAATTTGCCCAAAGTCACACAGCGAGTCAGTGGCAGAGACAGGATTCAAAGTCTTCCTATCCTACATAGCCATGCTATATGTACACCTGGGCTCACCCAGCAGGCGCTGGAGAAGGAGGGAGCCAGGGGACACTGGAGGATACCAGGCAAAAGTCCCAGCACACAGGGGTTGGCACATGGTGGAAGGAGAGCTGGGGACAGCCTAAGCAAAACCTTGAGCAAGCAGTGACCTGGCTGGGAACGCCCAGCACAGCCCCCCAGGCAGAGAACACAGCTCCAGTCCTGGGGGGCCAGGGCCAGAACTGTCTTTCAAAATCCACCCTGGGCTCTACTCTGATTTTCTACCTTGGGTCTCTTGTAGGTTCTGGCTGTCTCAGATGGAGGTAAGTGACAGAGTGTATGAACTCTGGCTGGGGCTGGCGGGTGGTGCATGTGGAAATGGGGTGGGGATACCCTTTCTACTTGCTATCTTTCCACAGAAAGTATCTGTAGTTGGGGTTGGGCCAAGGGCTGGGGAAGGCCAAAAGGCTCACCTCCACTTGTCCATCCCCCTGCAGAGCTGAGCAGCACGGCAGGGCCCAAGGGCCAGGGCGAGGGCCGAGGCAGCTCCCTCAGCATCCACAGCCTCCCCACTGGCCCCAGCAGTCCCTTCCCCACCGAGGAGCAGCCTGTGGCCAGCTGGGGCCTGTCCTTTGAGCGGCTGCTGCAGGACCCACTGGGCCTGGCTTACTTCACTGTAAGACCTGGGGTGGGATAGGGAGGGTGGAAGGCAGTAGCCACTGGGGGCGGAGGTGAGGGGGTGTTGGGTCATGGAGAGGGCATGGATGGAGCTTCAGGCTGGTCAGTGGGACTCTTCTGTCTGCTGCCTCTTCGAGCCTTTCTTTGGCATCCTCTCCCTCTTCTCCCAGCTGGGAACTTTGCTTTTCTCTGTCCTTGTCTCTGCTACTCATTTTCTCTCTGTGCCTCTGGATCTGGCCCCATCTGTCTGTCTGGCCTGTTTGGCTTGGCCTCTTGGCCCTGTGTCTCTATCCCAATCTCTTTGATCAAATCCCCTGAGTTTCTGTGACTCTGACTGCCTCCTCTTCACCCACCCTTCCCCAGGAGTTCCTGAAGAAGGAGTTCAGTGCCGAGAACGTGACTTTCTGGAAGGCTTGCCAGCGCTTCCAGCAGATCCCTGCCAGTGACACCCAACAGGTAGGGGGAAGGGGGAGCTGAGGCAGAGGGGTGGCACCAGGGCTTCGGCGGTGCCCCTGACCTTCTCCTGTTCCTCCTGCCCAGCTAGCCCAAGAGGCCCGCAACATCTATCAGGAGTTCCTGTCCAGCCAGGCACTGAGCCCGGTGAACATCGACCGGCAGGCCTGGCTCGGCGAAGAGGTGCTGGCCGAGCCCCGACCGGACATGTTCCGGGCACAGCAGCTTCAGGTGAGAGAGTGTGGCCCAGGAAGGGAGCTCAATGAAGCAGAGGCGGGCCCACATCCAGGGGCGGAGCCTGAGCGGCGTGGAATAGGGAAGGGGACAAACTTGGACGTGGGCACCGAGCCAGATAAATGCGGGGACAGGGCGCCAGTCAGAGGTAGGTACCCAAGCTGCGGTGAAGAAGGGGCCAGGGGCGGGGCCTAGCCGGGATACAGGAGGGGCCTGGCCCTTGGAGGTGGGGGTGCGGGGCTAGGGGCTAGCTCCCCAGGTTGGGGACCCGGGCAACCCCGGGGGCCTGGCTGGTGGCTCCGGCTCACCGCCCGGGCGCCCACCCCGCAGATCTTCAACTTGATGAAGTTCGACAGCTATGCGCGCTTTGTCAAGTCCCCGCTGTACCGCCAGTGCCTCCTGGCGGAGGCGGAGGGACGCCCCCTGCCGGAACCTGGCTCCTCGCACCTCGGCAGCCCAGACGCGACGAGGAAGGTGCGGACGACGGGTTGTAGGGATCAAGGGGCCGGTGCAGGTCTGCGGGGGTTGCCCGCCGTCTGTGTGCGGGCTAGCGCCCAGACTCGTGCCAGCGTCTTCCCTGTACCTGCAGAAGCCGAAGCTGAAGGCCGGGAATTCGCTGCCGCTGGGCGTGGAGGAGTTGGGACAGCTACCGCCGGCTGAGGGCCCTGGGGGCCGCCAGCTCCGCAAGTCCTTCCGCAGGGGTGAGGGCGGGAGTGGGCCTCAGCAGAGTGGGGGCCGGGAGTTTGGGCAAGCCTTGAGAACTCCCCCTTCCTCCTACTTGTCCCACAGCCTGTAAGTCTGTGAAAACCGAAATAAATGCAGGTACCTGTGACCACCGCGTTTCCCCCGTGGTTCGCTTCCCCGGCTAGCCCCCAGAAGTTTGGGAAGCCCCCTCAGTAGCAATGCTTGCAGGAACCCAAACCACGTTCGACCCATGTAGGCGAGCTCCAACAGCGTCCACCGGCTGGGGAGAGGCCTCAGCAGAGGGATGGGGGTGGGGGCTGCCCCGTTCATTGCTCCCTCTCTTCTAGAACTGGCGGGCACCGCGGCAAATTCGGCCTTGCGGCGAGGGTCCCAGGGCTCCCTCAACTCCTCCGCCAGTCTGGACCTCGGCTTCCTTGCCTTCGTCAGCAGCAAATCTGAGGTGAGCCCACTGCCGGGAGAGACGAAGTGTGGGCTAGGGCCACTACTCAGGCCCCTTTGTGTGGCGGCCGCCATCATTCCCAGTCACTGTCCCACTTCCCACCCCCTTACCCCTCACAGCCAATCCCTGAGCGTCCTTACTTTCTTCCTGTACTTATCACATTGTGTCCATGCACATCATGGGTGCACATCTTCTTCCGTCAAGGTGTATGCACGCATGGGTGCCCAGGTGTACACAGTGCCTGTGTGGGGGTCAGTAGGTGGACTTGCCTCTGGGTGCCTGTGTGCCTGGGTGAGCACACATGTGTTCCTGTAGAAGGACTATCTTGCTTGCCTATAGGTGTGCTCTTGGACGTGTGTGTGCAGGTGTACATGTGTGTGCCCCAATGAGCTCACCTGTCTGTGCACCTGTCTGCATGTTCTTGCATGTGTATACATGACCTCCCCCCACTCCTGCCCTGAATCAGAGCCACCGGAAGAGCCTTGGGAGCTCAGAAGGTGAGAGCGAAAGCCGGCCAGGGAAGTACTGCTGCGTGTACCTGCCCGATGGCACAGCTTCCTTGGCCCTGGCCCGACCTGGCCTCACCATCCGTGCCATGCTGGCAGGCATCTGTGAGAAACGTGGCCTCTCTCTACCTGACATCAAGGTCTATCTGGTGGGCAACGAGCAGGTGCGAACCTGGCCTGGTCCCCAACTCTAACTCCCTTCCTGGTACTGAGCCCAGTCATGTTTCTATCTGTGCTCAGCTATGACCTCCACCCCAACTCCATTCCTAACCCCCTGGAGCAACCCTAATTGCAACCCCGTGCCCTATTCCCGACCCTTCCCTAACTCCACTCCCCCCCGCCCCCACGCACGGCCAACTCCAAATCAACCCAGCACCAGCTCCTAACTGGAACTCAGATATCCGCTCCTAACCCCTGGAAATCCTACCCCTACCCCACCCCCATCCGGTTTCCAGCTTTACCCATCATCCTCACAGGGACGATCTCTGGGAGGTAGAGTAGGGAGAAGCACTGCTGGAGCTGGGTTTGTCCCGATCACTCCAAGCTGACTGCCCATCCCTGAAATGACCATTTGGGGGAGCCCTCACCTCCTCTGTCACCAGGAGCACCCATGCACAACTAACCTATGAAAAACTTTCCCTTAGGTGCAAACTAGCATAGCTTTAACAAGGAGACTAGGGAAAACGCAACTTTAAATTAAACCACCCAGTAAGGGGGATCTAAAGGAAGGATGCTGCATCCCAGAAAACCCAACATGATTTCATCCACCCAGTAGACAAGTCCTAAGGCCCTGCCAGGTGGGTGGGCAGAGGGACCTGGGCCTGAGCTCTGTCCCCAAGGTCTACCAGCTGGAGGTGAGCCAGGCAGAATGTGATCAGGGAAGAGGAATCCAACCACCAGAGAGTTTCTGGAGCACGGTAGACATTTCTGGTTGGTCCCAGGAAGGCTTCCTGGAAGAAGCAGCAGTTAACAAGAATGAGGAGGAGTTTGCCTGTCAGAGCTGTGGGGGGAGGACATTCCAGGCAGAAGGAAGAGTTTAAGCGAAGACCTGTTGGTGGGTAAGAAGTGCAGGACATGTTCAGGGGCCTGGAACATGGGAGCCTGAGGGCAGCAGTGGGAAGAGCTCCGCCCACACTCAGGCCTCCCGTAGCCCAGATGGGCTTTCATGTTTACTAAATATAACTTCACCACCCACACCCCACCTGTCCCTGCAGCACAACACAGGCCTATGGCAGGGGAGAGTTTGCCTCCCTGCCCCCAGCTGGTGCAGGCATGGGGCCTGGGGGGGGGGCAGTAATCACTACAGCTACTGTTTATGTACCTACTATGTGTCAGGCACTTCACATCCTCCTGTTCTCACAGATCTTGGGGGAAGAGCCCTTTTTGCACTGAGGAGACAAGAAGTGTCCATAGTAGGTGGGGATGGAGAGAAGTGGTCAAGTGTCCAAAAAGGGACAAGGCCTGGGTGGCTGAGCAAAGGTGGGTGGTGAGGAAGGAAATTCGTCTAGCTGGTTTGGGTGGGTTTCACATGCCATAGGGACAAGGGGCAGCTGTCCAGGAGGCAGATCCTGTCCTGGCCCAGGAAGAGGTGCCCTGTGATCTAGGACCTAAGCCTGCTCTTTTGCCCAAGCAACCCCATTACCATTCGTGCTGACCCCACCCCCATGTTTCCCATAACTGTTCCTTTTGCTAGTCTGTCCAGCTTTCTCACCACCCTTCTCCCTGGCCTTGGCCATGCCAGGCTTCCACTCCAGCCTGGCCTCTGCCCCATTCGCATCTCTACTGCTCACCTGCCCATCTGCCCTTCCCTCTGACCCTTAGGGCGGCCAGTGAGGAAGTGAGGGTGGTTCCCTCCGCAGCAGGGATAACTAGGGGTGGGGGGCAGGGACTCAGACCCTGCCTGGCGTCTGCAGAAGGCCCTGGTCCTGGATCAGGACTGCACAGTGCTGGCGGACCAGGAAGTGCGGCTGGAGAACAGGATCACCTTCGAGTGAGTGCCCCCACTCCAGGCTTGGGTCCAGGTGTCGTTCAAGCTACTGTTCTCCCCTGCAGGTCCCGCCCCTTGTGCTAACCCCGCCCGGTGGGCTAAGGCCCCACAGCCAGCTGGCGCTTCTCCCCAGTTTAGACTCTGTCGCTTCGGGGGTTGGCGTGGGTGGGTTGGGGGAGAGGCGGGGTCGGCTCTCCACCCTTCCGCAGCCCCAGGGTCCCACGCAGGCTCGAGTTGGCTGCGCTGCAGCGCGTGGTGCGGATCTCCGCCAAGCCCACCAAACGGCTACAGGAGGCGCTACAGCCCATCCTGTCGAAGCATGGCCTGAGTCCGCAACAGGTGGAGCTGTGCCGGGTGAGTCGCGGTGGGAGGCAGGGGGAGGGGGGGCACAGGAGCGGGGGCTGGGGAGCCAGGGGGGGGGAGGGGCTGCGCTCGAACAGGCAGGGAGGCCGGAGCTGCTGACCTGTCCCCGCAGCCAGGTGAGAAGCAGCTGCTGGATCTAGGGAAGCTAGTGAGCTCCGTGGCGGCCCAGAGACTGGTTTTGCACACGATCCCAGGTAGGGATATTGGCCCTGGCCTTTTTCCCCTGGGGATGGCTCTGGCCCAGGAGTAAGGGGGTCCAAATAGAAGGCAAACACAAAAGGTGGTGCTCTCTGCCGCAGGTGCGAAGATTTCCGAAGCCAGTGTCACATCCCCGTGCCCTAACCAGGTGAGCGAAAGGCGGCGCCCCTCTTCTGCACGTTGCTCCTCCCCTCCTGGTTGTGGCTCTGACCCCGCGTTCTCTCAGGGAGGGCCACCTAGAACCCAGGACAAGGCCACCCATCCGTCTCCACTGCCCCTCAACTCGCTGGCCAAGGCGCCCAGTAGTGTCACTGAGAAGCGACAGACCTGTGACATTGAAGGTACATTGGGGATGGTGGGGACTAAGAGACCAGGGAGGTTGGGACCAGGCTGGATGCCACTGGGGCTGAAACAGGAGGGCTGGGGGCCATTGGGGTTGGGGAATCAGTGGAGCTGGGACAGGGGCGGGAGGGACATGGTGCTGGGATCAGGGAGGCCGTGGCAATAGTATGGGCTGTAGAACTGGGGTGGACTAGTGTGGGCAGGTATGTACCGGGGGGCCCCCTGACTCTGTGGCCACCCCTAGGCCTGGTGGAGCTGCTGAACCGGGTGCAAAGCAGCGGGGCTCATGACCAAAGGGGACTTCTCCGCAAAGAGGACCTGGTGCTTCCAGAATTTCTGCAGCTGCCTGCCCAAGGGTCCACCTCCCAGGAGGCCCCACAACAGACTGAATCATCGGCCCAGCCCAAAGGGGGCACCTCAGAGTCTACTGCCCACTCGGTCCTCTGACAGCTGTCCAACCGTCCAGGCTGGCTGCATGGCACCTGGCGGGCCAAGCATGCCGTAGGCCCGCTCTGCATGCCCTGTCTGTGCCATGAGTGTCCCTGGCATCTTCCTGCCACGGGCAGGCCCGTAGGAAGAGTCAGGATGGGGTGGAGCAGGGCTCAGAGTAGCCACACCCCACAGCTGCCACCACTTGGTCCCTTACAGGCTTGCCCACCCACCCTTTACAGCCAGGCCAGTAGGTGGAGATGGGCACCCCCACACTCCTCCCTGTGTAGGCATGTCCAACACGGGGGCGGCGTTGGCAGTGCCAGCCTCCCTACCCTGTGCCAGGCCTCATCAGGGAGCAGGAAGAGGAGCCAGCCCCTCCTCAGGGAGCTGGTATGAGTAAAGCCTGGGGGTGCAGGTGGGCAGCCCCTCCGTCCACAGATTTTGCAGTCGGTTTGGGACAGCTGGGTTTGTCCTCGATGTATGATATTGTTATTATAATAATTATTGTTATTCTGCCATGAGGGTGTTCCTTGTGTACCTTGTAATCCCCCCCCCCCAAACCGCACTGCCTCTGTCACCAAGTTCACAGTGCCCGGAAGCTCTTGGGGACCTCAGGATGTGTCCCTTGACTTCCTGTTGTCAGAATCTCTCTTCCTGACTGCACAGAGTGTGGGGGTGTGAGTGTGTGTGTGTGTGTGTGTGTGTGTGTGTGAGAGAGAGAGAGAGAGAGAGAGAAAGAGAGAGAGAGACAGGGAGAGAGAGAGGAGGGATGAGGGGCAGGCCCCTCTGCGGAGCTGGGCCTCTGCCAGATGTCACCATGTTATCCTTTGGTCTCTGATCTGAATAGTGTTTGGTCGCTGTTTTCTGCTTCTTTTGTGACTGTGTTTCTAGCTCCGGTTCCTTTGGAGGCATTGAAGGCCTTGTGGGGGACAGTGGGTGGTGTGGTAGGGGCAGGTTCTGCCCCTTGCCTGCTTTGTCTGGATGGTCTTTCCTGTCCCCAGGCAGCCAGGGAAACCTCACACAGGGAGGGGCAGCAGGCAAGACCTCCCAGAAGGAGGGCCCCAGCCTGCAGGCAGAGAAGCCAGACTGAGTCCTGGTGCTTTGACAGAGGAAGCAAGGGTACACAGGAGCCTGGAGAAAGTATCTGAGGACTGAGTGGCCCTCCTGACCCCTCAAACAGGTTGAGCTCTCGTCCCCACTCCAGCTCTTTGCACTTGCTGTCCCCTCCACTAGGATCCCCAGCCCCCACTCACCCTTATCATGTAATGGGCTCCTCATCCTTGAAATTTCTGAAAGAGATCCATGGGGTTTGCTGACCCACCGAGCCTTTCTCCAGAAGTTGAAGCCAAGCCTTCCTAGGAGAAGGGGCCTCAGCCCTCTGCTACCCTCCGTCCATATTTGGCTGTGTTGACCTGACCCCTGGCTGCCGGCATGAGCTCTTGCGCAGACCCAACCAGTCAGTTTGGTTCAGGGATGATCCTTTCACCCAATCAGAATACCATTCCTGGTCATTTTCTATCATTTCCTGGGGATTTGCAGAAAGGACCTGTAGGAAGAGAACCTGCATGCAAATGAGGGCAACACAGGACTGAGAGATGGAAGGAGATTACTGACAAAATTATCTAAATGCCTAAATTCACACATGCCTGAAGTCAGTCACTCCTAGACTTCAGCGTTAGGCAAGCCAATACATTTTCCCCAGGTGTGTAAACTTGTTACTTTGGGTGGGATTTCTAAGATCTGCACCCACAAAAGCCCTGCTCATTGAAGAGTTTGGCTTAAACATCTCAGAGGAGCCTTCCCTGGTCACCTGGTGCTGTGGGCTAAATGTGTGTATCCCCCACGTTCATATGTTCAAATCCCAAGCCCCACGGGGATGGTGTTAGGTGGTGGGGCGGGGGAGGTGAATAGGCCGTGAGGTGGAGGCCTCCTGAATGGGATTAGTGCCCTTATAAAAGGGACGAGCTCCCTCACCCCTTCCACCATGTGAGGGCACCGCGAGAAGAGAGCCCGAAGAGGGCCCTCACCAGCCCCCGACCACGCTGGCACCCTGATCGTGGACTTGAAGCCAGCCTGTAGA
Organism: Rhinolophus ferrumequinum; assembly: GCF_004115265.2. Classification (NCBI taxonomy): domain Eukaryota; kingdom Metazoa; phylum Chordata; class Mammalia; order Chiroptera; family Rhinolophidae; genus Rhinolophus; species Rhinolophus ferrumequinum. Next base: position 5,249,168 of record NC_046307.1, on the reverse strand, counting down.
GCTGTGAGAAATACACTTCTGTGGTTTATAAGCCACCCAGTCTCAGGTATTTTTATTGTAGCAGCCGAAACGGACTAAGACACTCTATGTGAAGTGCTCCCCAACTTTGTACTCTACCAGTCTATCCAGTGTTTGTTCTTCACAGCACTCAGCCCGCTCTGTAATGATCCCGTTTCTTATTTACTTGCTGACAATATGATGTATGTGCCCTGCTGGCAGGGACCTCGTCCCTCTTAGTCACTTCTGTGTTTCCTTGGCCTAGTGCGCTGACAAATGAGGCTGCAGCCTCAGATAGTCCCAGTGGAGGCAGGGCAGTGGGGGTCCTGGCCGGGGACCGCATAGCACCAGGGTCACAGTCTGTGGCCAGAGGTGGGGGTAGGAAGGGATAAGCCCAAGTCCCTTCCCTGGGCTCTGGGACTTCTCCCTGTGGAGGAAACACCCTTCCATGCCCAAGGATAGAGAAGTGAGGACACTGGGTGAGAGATGGGGTATCTTCTCAAAGTTGGCAGATACTGCAGGCCACGCCCACCCTTCTGCAGATCCCCTAGTGATTGATGATGCCTGTGACTCCTAGGAACCAAGGAGATCGTCCCATGGGAAAGGGGTCAGGGGTTAAGTGGAAGAGTCTCCCTGGAGGTCAGCCCCTGCAGGGGGAGGAATTCACATCTACTGAGGTCCCCAAGTTAGGCGCACTCCATCTTTTATCTCATTTTTGTTCTCACAACAAAACAGCCTGGTGGGGATGAACCCACCACTGCAGGAGGGGAAGTGACCAGCCCAGGATCCTGCAAAGAATTGTCCCTGAAACTTGACCAGCACATGTTGTCTGACTTGGTGACATACCCCAGGGAGGGCCTGGATGCTGTAGCAACCCCCAGGGCCCTTCCATGGAGGGGACATTGATATGGCTACCCTTGGGGGCAGTTTGGGAGTTTCTGCTAAAAATTGAAAACAACCTCATGTGACCCCAGCGGTGCCACTAGAGAGTCGCTCATTCTCAGGGAGACCTATTCCTGCACGGTTGTCTATGACCTGAAAACTGACAAACAGCCCAATGTGGACGGGGGTAGGAAGTCAGGTAACACAACTGGTGGTGTTGTGTCCATGCTCTGCAATGTCACACAGCAGGTAAGGAACTGGGTACAGTGTGTCCTGATGTGGGAAGTTCTCCACGATGTGTTATTATTCAGAAAAAAAAAAAAAGCAGAGCAGAGCATGAAATCTTTATATAAACCACAAACACACAGGCACTTATCAGTGTACAGAAAGGGGAGAGAATGTTCTAGAAGGATACATGCCAAACTGACAAGGAGATGGGGAGGGCACCAGGATTGGAGGCAGAGGTCAAAGGAGACTTTCACCTTAGCTTTACTTTTTTAAAAGGATGAGACTGAAAATAATCATAACACAAAGAACTTCCCAAGGCCACTTCTTTGTCACTGCTGGTCCACCATCTCTTTCTCCAGAAGTAGAACAACTCTTCCTTTGGGGACTTCAGCCCACCACCCCAGAGGCCCATTTTGGTTTGGCTGGGTGTGTCCCTCTGCCACAATCCTCTGTGATCCCCTCCTCCAACATGTCCCCTGCAGCAGCCCTGGGCTGAGGGAAACCCAGTTCCCTCCTCCCAGTTTCTGTGCTCCCAGAACCCCTCGAGGTCCTGGGCTCTCGTCATCCCAGCTTGGCCAGGCCCAGGGGCAGCCGCTGGTGAACCCACGGGCTGTGTTCCAAAGCTACTGCACAGAGTTAGACTCCTGGGTGGTCAGGAAAGTTCGCAGAACTGCTTCCCCTCATCCCACGAGGTAAGAAGCCTGGAGGGGTGTGGGCCCATCTACCCAGCGCCCAGCGGGAAGGAAGGGAGAGAGCGCACATTTGCTGACAGCTCTGCAACCTCCAACAGCCCCATCTTACAGAGGACACAGGCTTGGCCAGCAGGTGTGACTTCGTTGAGGACACCATGGGACCCAAACCCATGTGGTTCCAAGCCTCTGAGAGAGAATCTTGTCCCCTGTCTCTTGTCTCTAAGCCCACTTAATAGCCTTGGATGACATGAAATGGGCACGGGCCAGCAAGGGGCTACCCAGTGACCTGGGCTCTGGGCCAGGGTGGGGGCAGATGGAGGCACGGGCTGCTCACCTGGAGCCCACTGAAAGTGCTGACACAGCTATGGGCCGGTGCTCCCTGCAGCCACCCCCACCCCTAGAGTGAGCACAAGGTACACCCCACAGGGGGCCTGGCCTGCTGGTCAGGTGACTAACTTCTGGGGGAATTAGAGGCTGGAATTCAGCTTCCACAAGGAAACACAGGCCGGGCTAGGGAGGAACACGCACGGTTGGTTACCTCGAAGCAGATGCAGGCCTGGCTGGGCACAGGCCCATAGAGCTCCACAACTGCTGGAGTTGCCATTCCTGTCTCTGTTAGTCCTAGGGGGTCCAAGAAGATCTGGGGACATTAACGTGTATGAGTCCTGTGAGTTCCGCAGGGTCTGGGCAATGGGTGCTCTGTGGCCATCTCAGCTCCCATCTCCAGAGAACTGGCCTGGGGGTAGGGCAGAGGCAGAAGCCAAAGAAAAGCGCCACAGAACCAGTGCCCTACTTCCAGACCAGCCCAGGGTGCCAGCTGCCAGGATGAAGTCCTGGCCAGCTAAGATGGGTGGGGAGGGGTGACCCTACTAGCCAATGAGACCACCATCTTCCTGTCCTGATGCCAAGGAGCTGAATGAAGGAACCCAGAACCCAGACTCAAAACCCACAGTATGGAGTGTGGAACAGGAGCTTGGAGCCTGGGTACACAGCCTGGAACTGGAGTCTAATACCCAGACTCAGAACCCAGAGCTTGGACCTGAGAACTTAGGGGCAGGACCTAGAGCTCCCCGCTATAGGCCACAACCAGGATGGGGACCCCAGAAGCTGGAGCCCAGGACCTGAAATCTAAAGCCAGACCTCAGAGTTTCAGGTCTGGAACCTAGCAGGCAGAGCCTGGGACTGCCATCTGGGAACATGCTGTCCACAGCCTCACGCTCAGGCCTGGTCCCCTGGGCCAGCGGGAAGAGCATAGGGCTGGAGCACCGTAAGAAAGGGAGCTGCAGTGGAGAGGTGATTTCTGAGAAAAGCCTGAAGCAGCCTCAGCTCTTTTGGCCACAGACTTTGGCCTCATCAGTCAATGAGTGACCAGTGCCTGAGTCACCAGGACTAATCATTATCCAGGGCACTTATCCCCTAAACAGAGACAGGACATTCTCAGGTCAGCTGCCCCTGCCCTGCCCCACAGGACCTAATGTAGTCTTAGAAAGAAAATGGGGCTTGGATGGGACAATGTCTCAGAGCCCTGCCTGCTCTATGCTGGCAACTCAGATTCAAGTCCAGGCTCTCCAAGAGAGGACAAAGTCAAGAGGGCCAGGGGACAGATTGCTCTGTTCCCCAACAGGAGTGTCAAGCAGCTCCTATTCTCCTGTATTCTTCACCCAGCCCACAGGAGAGAAGGGCTGCCTTGACCACAGATCAGAGAGGATGTGTCCATGTGTGTGCAATGCACAGCGGCTGTGTCCCTGTGTGACCATGCTGGCCTGACTGCTGGAACGGAATGTTCACTGCCGTATTCCCCACGCACAGCAGCACCGTGCTGACTCAATGGGGCTTATGTGTTGGGTGAATAAATAAGCATGTTGATGAGAGGGGGCAGTTCTCAAACTGTGCTGATGGGGAACCCTGCTCTGGGGTTACACCGCTCATTAGCCAGATCCCCCCAAAATCCAGTTCCTGGACAGATGGTCTGGAATGTTAGTTTTTCCTCCCTTGATTGTCCTCAAACTTTAGGTCCTGCAGAAAATTCACCCATAGAAAACTGTGTGTATTTAAGGAGCAATGGATCTTAGTGGAGAATTGCAGAGACAGCTGGCTGTGCCCGCCTCCGCAGCTTGCTCCGTTCCTGGACTTGCATATTTGTTCTTGGCATCGTATCTACTCCGGTCAGCAGCCATGCTGCTCCTGGGAAAATCGCTTTCGTTGGTGTGACGAAATTCAATATCTGTCCGCCTGTCACATTCACACTGGCCATGATGTCTGCGCTTCCCACTCGTGGCCAGCTGCCTCCTCCCCCAGCGCTCTCCCACATCACTAAATCTGCTCTGTTCTCACATCAGCTGCCCTCTCAGCAGACATAGCTGACCAGGGCATCTCTCAAAACTTGGCAACTTCGGCTTCTGGGGCATCCGCTTTCTCCTCTTCCTCCTGGTCCCGGCTGCAGGCGGGGATCTCAGTGTCCTTTCCTGGCTCCTCTTCCTCTGTCCTCCCAGAAATGTGGGGGCTCCTCTGGACTCAGCCCTGGGCCCCAGCTCTCCTCATTGTGCATACTCTCCCTGGGGGGGATACCTTCACAGGGGGAGCCAAGCCACGTTGAGACCCCGGGCTGTGATGGAGGCTATCTTCATGTTGAGAGGCTAGCAGGGGCAGGATTTAAAAGGGAGAGAGGTGACACGATGAGAACTGCGCTTTGAAAAGCTGGCTGGCTGCTTTGTTGGAGGCTGGATTGTAAGGAGTGAGGGCAGAGCCGGGAGAGCATTTGGGAGGCTATTGCAACAACCCAGGTGAGTGACAGTGGCCCAGAGCTCCTGGAGAAGGAAAATCAGGAGAATTGGACAATGGATTAGAGATGAGGAGGTGCAGAAGGAGGTGTCAAAGACGCCTGCTCCATTTCCTGTTCGATGGACCACATGCTGCTTCCTGGGGTTGGGATAAGCAGGAGGCCCCATGTGGAGTAAGGGGAGCACAGTGTGTGCTTTAGACCCACGGATCCAACTGCTCACGCCAGAGGCCCCTCAGACACAGCAGTACAGACAGATCTTGGCATCTTCCCTCCAGGATGACTCCTCCTCCTGGAAGCCTTTTCTCAATGTGAGACACTGCCAACCACCCAGTTCCAGGCCTAGAGGTCTGGAGAGGCCGTGGCCAGTGTGCACGTGACCAAACAGGACAGGAGTCACCCTTCCGGGGGACACAAAGAATCTGTCATAGACAGGGAGGAGGCAGGCTGTGAGCAGGAAGGAGGTTGAAATGAGCGAAGGGGTTGAGAGGCTGGAGGCTGGCGTGCAGCCACTTTCTGTGCTCCTCTCAGGAGTCCCTGAAGCAGCCCTGCTCGGCTCCCACGTTGTGGGGCTTTTGCTAGGGCTAGAGCAGCCCCATCCCACCCCCAGCATTTTGGGAAATATTTTGAATGTATAAGTCCACAGTATTTTGTAATGATATCTTTTGTGATGGGTTTGATCAGTAAGTGCCTCCCCCACTAACCCCTGAGCGCCATGAGAGCAGAGAAGGGCAGCCTTGAAACTGTCAAAGATCAACCTTATTAAAAAGGGAAGCACCCTGGTTCACAAGCAGCACCTGTGAAGCAGGCTGCGGCCACTTCTGTCCAGCCCAGTCTGAGCAAGGCAGGGTGGGGTGGGGAAGAGGGCCTGCAGTTTGGAGTCTCTGGGCCCACTGTGGGGCGTCGGGTGCTCCCCGGGTGGGGTGCTCAGGCTCAGACAGCCTCTGACCCACCCTTAATGTGACTTTAGCAGGACCTCTGAGCCTAAGGACAACTCCGACAGAAGAACTCACTAACAACCGCATTTCCCTAGCTTGGGGACACCCCTCCACCCATGCATGAACCCTACCTTATCCAAACCACTCTTTCCAGGTTGAAGAGGTTCCTACATCAATTAGGGGTGAAAAAAAAAAAGAAACCACAAAACTCATTCTTGAGAACATTTGAGATCTTGCTTCCCAGCACGTCATCAGTTTGGCTCAAATAAACTCACAATTAAAAAAAAAAAAGGCAGAGAGAAAAGGACAAAATGCACTGTTCTAAACATCACAGTGATGGTTCTGAGAAGCAGGGTTGCTTTTATTTTCCTTTTCCTATGAATGGAGACTTTTGTAGCAAGCACCAGGTGGCTGATTCCCTGCCTCAGTTTCCCAGAATCTCCCAGAACAAGTCATAATACTATGAGTTGTGATTAAAAAATACGAGGAATGCTTAAATTAAAAAACAATGTATCACAGTAAAAGATACATTGCCATTAATCCCCCTCAAAATACTCCCCTTCGCTTTGAACACATCCCATCATTCTCGCCACTTTCTAAAGCAGTTCTGGAAGTCCTCTTCCATGTGTTCAGTTGCACTATTGTGGCTGCGTAGTGTCCTGAATCAATTCAAAAATGTTTACTTTTCATGGTCATTTTGACTTTGGGGAAGAGCCAGAAGCCACATGGTGCCAGATCCAATGAATAAGGTAGATGAAGGCACACCGTAATGCTTTTATTTGACAGAAATTGCCTTACCAGAATCAATGTGTGACATGGAGCCTTTCTGTTGTGATCAAAAACTACAGTGAATGCTGCTGCCACATGCCATCTAACGGAAAGGCAGAGATCTTCAATACGGGAATTGGAAAGTCGAAACTTAGTAACGGTGTGTGACAAGTTTCACCTTGTTCAGTGCTGTCAGTCGGGTGTGAGCTACAGGTGAGGGGAGGTGTGTTTTCAAGTGTGCTGTAAATCATCCTCCATCATGACAGCGCTCCATGTCACACATGGCTTCTGGTACATGGCAATTTCTGTCAAATAAAAACATTACAGTGTGTCCTCATCCACCTTATTCACCAGCTCGGACACCGTGCAACTTCTGGCTCTTCCCCAAAGTCAAAATGATTTGGGACATCGAGGCAGCCATGACAGTACAACTAAAGACACTCATGAAAGAGGACTTCCAGAACTGCTTCAGAAAGTGGCAAGAACAATGAGATCAGTGTGTTCGAAGTAAGGGGGAGTATTTTGAGGGGGATTAATGGCAATGTGTCTTTTACTGTAATCATTTTTTTTTATTTAAACATTCACTGTATTGTTTGATCACATCTCGTATATGGCTTATTGTCCTAAGCCGAGCACGTCTCAGAGTGAAAGGGGATGCTGGGCCAACAGTCATACCAGGACTTGGCCAGGAAAACCGGGACTTACGGTTACCAAACCAATCCCAGCTGCACCTCCGCCCCCACCCACTTCTCTCCCCTGTGGGTTCTGTGACCTAAACTGACACAGCCCTGATGTGATGGACCTGGGATCAAACCCAGGCTTGCCATGTTTTCTGCTCTGAGTCGCTTCGACGGAGTCCATTCTGAGCACTACACAGTGGACAACTCCACAATGCACTGCAAATTAAGTACTAACTAGTTAACTTTTGTCACATTACAGAGGGAACTGTGCAGAAATGTCTACCTTCCTTGATGGAAAAAAGGTTGGGTCTGTGTCACCCTAATAAAATACGTTCAATATTGAGTAGGACTGCAGCTTAGGGGGCCCTGAGCAATCAGACGGTAGGTAGCTGGTGGGCCAAGAGGAGTTGTGGACCTGAAACAGGACTGAGAATCTAGAGGAGGTGGGGCCATTTTATAGCCAGGATACTTCAGCCATCCTGGAGACAGTGAAAAGGTCACGAGAGCATGAAGAGAGCAAACACGCTGAGGACTCTGTTCTAGGCACGGAATGGGTCATTTATCTCATTGAATTCTATAACTCAGAGAAAAAGCTGAGCTAATTGCCATATGGTGAAGGAACTATGGCTCAGAGAGGTGAGATGACTGGCCTCAGAATCCCAGGCTGACTCAGGGATTGGACCATTGCTTGGACCAGGAGAGAAGCTGGTCTTGCCAATCTTGGCTCAGAATAGAGTAGGAACTCAACTAATATGCTTAGAAATAGATGGACAGATACATGACCAGCTGGTGGCTGGCTGGCTGGCTGGCTGGCTGGCTGGCTGGCTGGCTGGCTGAATGAATGGATGGATGGCTGGCTGGCTGGCTGGATGGATGGATGGATGATGTTAGGTAGGTTAGTCAGACAGTTGCCAAACTAGATCTTAAATGGAACCACCATTGCTGGATCTGATCCAACTATGATCCCTTAGTCTAAAGGAAGTTTCCTTCTCGTCACTCTGTGCATCTGGTCACTAATTCAGGCTCCACAGTCCTGTGAAAGGGAAACAAGCTTCTGAAAGTCTTCCTTAGACCCTCTGAGTTTCATATCATCCTCAGTTTCCCAATCCAGAAATCCAACTGTATATTTCCTCCCCTCCCACTCTCCGCATCACCAATTCTACTGCCCAAGTATCCCTGGGATGCATCCTCCCCTTTCCATCCCTCCTGTTCCCACCTTGGTTCAGACCTCATTATCTCTCACCTGGACCATCTTATCAGCCTCTTAACTGATTTCTTTGCTTTCAGACTTGCTCCCTGTGATGCATCCCAATCCACATTCCCACCCCTACACCGAGAGGGACCATTCCAAAATGCACATAGGTCCTTCCATGTCTGGCCAGGGGCCTCACTTTCTGTTAGACTCACATCCTGGATTAATGGTCAGGCATTGTAGACGCTTCAAGATTCCATACTATGCAGCGTCTCCATGTTTGTTTCCTGTTGCTTCCTCCATCACATACTCCCTCTCCTCCAAACACCTTCTCCCCAAGACCTACAGACACAACAGGACATTTGGGTCACTCCCAGGGAGTCCTGTCATGCCAAGAATGAAAGGAAGGGACTGGAGCTATGGAATCTCTTTGGGGGCCCTGGGAACAAGATGCCTGAGTGGCTTCAGGGTCTCTACCTGGGGGTAGGGAATGTGTCCCTGCCTTGGCTGAGTCTGGGTGGTGGCTCAGGCTGACTGTCTGTGTGGGGGAGGGGATAGCCTGACTACAGACTCCCTCTGCAGAGCTGACGATTAGCAATTAACTGGGAGGAATCTCGGGGGTGAGGTTAATCGGGGAACAGAGGGAGGGCAGCTAGGGTTCTAGGAACTTTGCCCTTGACCGGAGGGTATAAAGAGGAGGGTCCCAGCTTCTCTGGGACTTCCCTGAGCCGCTGAGCAGGAGCTGAAACACAGAACCCCCAGGTGAGCCCAGGGCCTTCTCATCCCAACCTCATCCCCTACTCCTAGGTTATCATCCCGGTCCTCTCACTGCTGTCCTAACTGTCGCCTGCTTCCTGCCCCCACAACATCTCAGGCCCAGCCCAATCTGGCTCACTCCCCAAAGTAAAAAGGACTCATGGTCTTCCAGGGCTGGGAATTCAGCTCGACACCGCTCCTCCAACCCCACAGCCAAGAATCCTTGGGACAATGCTGGGGGTGGGAGTGGGGGTTGGAAGCAGACTGGAGCACTCCCACCATAACAGCCAAGAGCTCCTGGGGCAGTTCAGGGGCGGGACCTGAAGCAAGTCTGGGCTTCCCAGACTAGGGGACAGGGTGGGAGGGCCCTCATTCCCTAAACCATTCCTGGTCTGAGCCTCATTCATGGGAGAAAGGCAGCAGGGTTTGTTTATTGTTGGGGGGTGGGGTAGGGGTTGGATGGGGAAAACACTTCACTTGTGAGGGGAAGCCAGGAACTTGGGATCCAGGCCAGTGGACCCTTCCCTGAGTGCGTGCCCAGCTGGCCCCATGAGCAAGCAGGGGTCCATGGTTCCTCAGCACTGGACAGTCAAGACTCCTGCGTGGCCCTGCCCCGGGCCCACACCTATAGCCTCTTGCCAGCGTGCTCCCTGGTCCCCTCCAGCCACTGGGCCTTCTCAGCTCCTCCCTGCACACGGCCTTGGCATGCATACTCTGCCCCTTCTCCTTCTGGTAACTCCTACTGACCATTCTTTTCAGCTTGATCCCCTCTTCTCTCCCCCAACAGGCCACCCATTCATCACAGGCACCTATATCTGTCATAGAACACTTGTCCCCATTGTCATTTTCCATCTATTTAAGGGATTATTTCATTGACATCTGTCTCTGGACCACACTTTAAGCTTCCTGGGGGCAGGAGCTGTTTCTGTATTCGGCTGCCACTGAACTCCAACATCTAGCTCGGTGTCTGAAATAGAGCTGACGCTCAAGAAGTCCTTGCTAAATGAATGAATGAATGCCCAATTCATGCTGAGCACCTGAGCGTGCGTCCCGGGGCGGGGGGGGGGGGTCGGGGGGAGTGGATGGTGTACTTCTCTGGGTGTGTAGTTCAGGATTACCTGCCATGAGTGTTTCTGCAAGTGAGTGTGGAAGTGTGGATGTGAGCGTGGGTGTGTGAGTGTGCGTGAGTTTCCAGGACACAGCAGTTGTCATTCAGTGTTGCTGCAGGCTCTACAGCGTGTGCCCAGGATGATGTCCTATGGAGAGAGGCTGGGGGCCCCTGCTGTCTCCCCACTCCCAGTTCGCGGGGGGCACATGATGCACGGGGCAGCCTTTGCCTATGTGCCCAGCCCTCAGGGTGAGTGTGCTCCCACCCCCGGACCCTGCTTACCCTCAGTTGCCCACATCCTGGGCGAAGCCTCTAGCACTCCACCCACACTCTCTGACCCCCCCACCGGACCTGGGGCCTCTGACCAGCCTCCTGACCAGCCTCCCTCCCCAGTCCTGCACAGGATCCCAGGGACCTCCGCCTATGCCTTCCCCAGCTTGGGCCCCGTGGCCCTCGCCGAGCACAGCTGCCCCTTCGGGGAGGTTCTGGATCTCCATGACCCTTTGTCTGCCAAGCTGGCCCTGGAGGAGGAGCAGAAGCCAGGTGGGCCTGGGTGGGGAGGTGGCAGGGCATCAGCAGTCAGTGCCCCAGCTCTCTGGCTACTGTGCTCACAGCTGTCCCATCTCCAGAGCCCGGACTGGTCCAGAAGCTGCACCGGGCTGGCCTGAGCCTCCTCAAGGTGCCACTGATGCTCTCTTTCCTCTATCTCTTCGTCTGCTCTCTGGATGTGCTCAGCTCGGCCTTCCAGCTGGCTGGAGGTAGGGCCAGGAGAGGGCACTGGGGGAGGGTCCCTGAAGAGCCTCAGACAGCACTGGCTCATGCTTCCCAGGGAAGGTGGCTGGCGACATCTTCAAAGACAATGTCATCCTGTCCAACCCGGTGGCGGGACTGGTGGTGGGCATCCTGGTGACCGTGCTGGTGCAGAGCTCCAGCACCTCCACGTCCATCATTGTCAGCATGGTCTCCTCTGGCTGTGAGTTGGCCCACCAGGGCCCGGGAAAGTGTGGGCAGCTGGGTGTGCTGGACAAGAGGGTTGGGGGGGACAGGGCAGGGCTGGGGTTCAGGGGGCAAGAGTGGGGACAGGGTGCTGAGGACAAAGGGCAGAGCTCTGGTGTCTCCCACTCTGTCCTCCAAGGCCTGGCCAAGACTCTCAGCAAGGGGAGGTGCCCCAGGAGCTGGAAGGGAGGCAAATGGGGGGCACAACCCCAGGAAGGCTCACCTCCATACTGCCACACAGTTACTCATTCCATCAGTCAGGGAAACAGAACCAAAGAAATCAGAGAAACGGAATCTGCAGGACATACTTATGTGATTTATTGCACGGAATTGGCTTACATGATTGTGAGGCTGGCTAGGCAAGCCCAAAGCTGGGAGGCAGGCCGTGGGGAAGGGCAGGCCGTGGGGAAGGGCAGGCTGTGGGGAAGGGCAGGCCAGAACTCCTGGGCAGAAGCCCGTGCTGCAGTGCACAGGTGGGATTTCTTCATCCCCGGGGAGGCTGCAGATGTGCTCTGACAACCTTTTACCTGATTGGGTAAGGCCTACCCAGGTTATTGAAGTTATCTCCTTTCTTTAAGGTCAGCTGGTTGTAGAGGTGAATCACATCTGCAAAACACCTTCAAAACAACATCTAGATTAGTGTTGGATTGAATAACTGGGTACCATAGCCTAGCCATCACAATTATGTACAACGTGTGCACACACAAGCAAGACACACATTGGCATATAGGACACATGGCTTCATATGCACGTGCCCACACATATTCACATATGTGCACTGCAGTGCATGTGCATTGGTTCACGTGCATGCACATACATATAAACACACAGCATGTACCCACATGTACCTGTGACACTGAGGTGGGCAGAGTCAGCCGCATGGCGGGAATGCCCACTGGGGGCCTGGATGAGGGTGGGTATGGCGGGAAGTGTTTGCGAGCAGAAGCGGCGTGAGCCAGTCAGTTATGAGGCCCCCTCTTCTCCCAGTGCTGGACGTGAGCTCTGCCATCCCCATCATCATGGGCTCCAACATCGGCACCTCTGTCACCAACACCATCGTGGCCCTGATGCAGGCGGGGGACAGGACGGACTTTCGGCGGTGAGGGGGTAGAGTGGCGAGGGGCCTGCGCTTGTGGGAGAGGGTGGTCCCAGAGGTCAGGAGCCTCCGCGGGAAGGGCCTGCCCTGCAACGTGGCCTCCCTGCCCAGGGCCTTCGCGGGGGCCACCGTGCACGACTGCTTTAACTGGCTGTCAGTCCTGGTCCTGCTGCCCCTGGAGGCTGCCACTGGGTACCTGTACCATGTCACTCGACTCGTGGTGGCCAGCTTCAACATACGGGGTGGCCGAGACGCCCCTGACCTGCTGAAGATCATCACGGAGCCCTTCACTAAGCTCATCATCCAGGTAGGAGCAGGGCTGGCACGGGGGGGCACCGGGGCACCGCGAGGGCCCCGCCCTCACTCCCCTTGCCCACATCTTGCCCACAGCTGGACAAGTCCGTGATTACCAGCATCGCCACCGGTGATGAGTCCCTGAGGAACCACAGTCTCATTAAGATCTGGTGCCACCCAGAACCCCTGGAGGTGAGTCCCAGGTCTGGCCCCAGGTGAGAGGACCGCTGATTAGCGTCATCGTCTGTTCAAAATGTTCCAGGTAGACCCTAGAGAGCATTAGCCTCCAGTAGGCAAGTACATCTCACTTTTACTGTGAGTCTGCACCCATGGCAGACATTGCTAATCTCTGCCAGCCTCACACCGGCTTTAGACTGCCATTACCAATCAATCAGGGTTGGCACGTAATCGATCTAGCCCAGTGGTCCTCAAAGTGTGTACCAATGGCACCTGTACTACCTGGGAACCTGTAAGAGATAGAGTATTAGGCCCTTCCCTCAAACTACTAAATCAGAAAAAAAAACTCGGTGGTGGGAGCCTAGCAGCCGAGTTTCAACAAGCCCTCTACATCTGCTCCAGCCTCTAGTTTAAGAACCACTGATCCAGTTCACTCCTCTGGTTTCACAGGTAGAGAAATGGACTCCAAGAGGCTAGGAAACTTGCTGGAGGTTGTACTGCTGTGTCAGGTCCCTGAGCACAGGTCTCACCTTCTAGGGCGCTCTCTTCCCCACTAGGGGTCGCAGGGGGCTAGTGACTCAGCTCTGCCATGTTTTGGGGCCCAGGTAATGTGGGGAGGAGGGCAGGGAGAGAACGCTATAAGGAAGCTCAGGAAAGCAGAGCTAACAGGATACTAGCCCAGGGCCACATGGAGACCTCACTGGAGACACAACAGCTCGTTGTGCCAACATCGGGGCTCCTTCCCTGGAAGACTCCCACAGGCATGTGTCCCCTTGTCCTTCCGCACGGTTTCTACTGCTTCCTGGCTTCTACTGCCCAGATGACAATCTCTTTGGATGAGTTGGACATTCATGGACTGGCCATTACACCAAGCTAACAAGGAAGCAGGCAATCAGCGCTCTTTCTCACTCAGCCATAAATGGGGAAATGCTTCATCAAAACCAAAATATGCCCAGCACCTGCTTTCCCTTGATTCTTACACACAAGAGCAACTCCATTTAGAACAACATATAAGGAAACCTAAAGCCCAGGTCTTTCCTCCTCATCATCTCCACCGCTACTTGATGTCACCAAGCCTTTCTCCCCTGTGGCTTGAACAGAGAACAGCCTTTCAACCTGCCCTGGAAGATTCCCTTGCATCTGAGTGGCGCAAAGCGCCAGCTCAGCCCCCCTGAGTGTCCAAAGCAGTTTGACATCAAAAAGCCTGTGCAGGCAGCTTTTACTCTGGCATTGTGACTTCTCTAACAACCTCCACTTTCTCACGGGCTTGCGGGGCACTCCCTAAGCTCTCCGAATCATCACAATCCTCTCTACTTCATAGCAAAACCTAGACTGAGAGAAATCACACACTTTGATATCTGCACAAAAAACAAGCCATGGAAGGGAGCTCCTGGGCCACCCCACTCGCTGCTCTGAAACCCCGTGGCCCACCTGCACCCAGCAGGTCCCCCTGCCACACGTACCAGAGATGGAATTCCCATGCTGTGCTGGTGAGGTGGACACGAGCATCCCGTCTTCCACGTGAAGCAACCCACCTAAGGTGTCTGGGCCAGAGCTGTCTTCACTGCTCCAGCTGCCACCTGCATGAGCACTGGCTACTCTGCTCAGCTCTCCCAGGAGATCCTTTCCTTAAGAGCAGTTTCCTCGGCCTGGAGAGTCGCTGCGGGTGAGACCTGAGCTCCCTGTTCTCGCCTTCTCTGTGGGATGATTTCAGTAGGAATGTGGCTTGTGCAGCCTTGTGCTCGCTCTTAGGAGGTGATGTGTGCTGGTGGCTCCTCCTGCACTGAAGACAAGTTTTGCTCTGGCCACCGAGTCTCCCTGTGCTCCCTTCCAACCTATCCCCGTTGCCTCCAGCTTTCACCAAGCTGGACCCGACCCCGCCCAAACCAGTCTCCAGGGAGCTGTGTCACCAAGGAGAGGACTGGAAGTCTGTAGTTGTCTAGATGGTGAAAGAAAAACCAGAGGCAGTTTTAGTGTTCCAACACCTCTTGGCGCTCTGTGGGTCTGACTCTGTCTTGTAAATTATCTTCTTTTGTTCTCATTCTGTGGATTGTCAACCATACCTGCCTAGATTAGCATCTTTTGAGGACTTGCAACCTTGGAAGCAGGAATTATTACATCCCCATTTTACAGATGAAGAAACTAAGGCTCAAAGAAACTGAGGCCCAAATCCGTGCGATTGAAGTAGGACAAAAATCCTGGGGGAGTTTGGAGCCCGCGTTCCTGAATCCCCATCTTGCTGCCTCTTCCAGACCGAGTCTGCTGTCCCACCATTCATGCCCATTCCCCACTCTGCCCACCATATCTGAGCGCCACCAGGTGACTACAGACATTCAGAGGTGGTAGGCGGTGCTCTAAAGAGTTCTCCTCTTCACCACTAGAGGGCGCTGCTGGCACGGTGATCTCCCTCTGCTTCCAGAAACAAAGACCCTAGAGCTCCCCTTCCCCTGGAAGAGAATCTATTGCGCAGGCCCACATCCTGGTGTTTCTCCCAGCGGAAGGATTCTTAGAGTCCGGCATTCCTCTGTAAGGTTAATCATCTCGTTCAGTTCCGAGAGGTGCCTCCTTAATTTGGGGTGGCTCTGCGGGCATTTAAATCCCAACTCCCTTCCAAGATTCCTCACAACTAGCCCTTGGGGAGAGGTGGGCAGCATTGTGGACCTCTTGCTGCAGAGGAGGAAACTGAGACCCAGAGAGGTTATGTGTTTGGTCCAGTGTCGCACAGCTGGAAGTGGTTCAGCTGAGGTTTGAGCTCAGGGCTGTCAGGCTCACCATTCTGTTCTTCCCATGGAATTCACGACCCCTCCCACTCCCCCACCCCACCTCCACCATGCCCTGGGGGTATTGCCCCAGACCCTGGGCTTGCTAGCTCGTTATCTAGGCCGGAGCTTCTATCCTCTCCCTTCTTCCCTTTATAGTCTCTGGACTCCCCCTGTGAGCTTAGCCAGGGCCATACAACTTCAGGCAGGAAGGTCAAGTTTCCAAAACCCCAGGTCTTAGCCCCCGGCCCTTGCCCGTCTCAGCACTGCCAGCCCCCAGTGAGACCCCAGCCAAGCTACTGTCCTCCAGCCTCCCAGGATCCCACAGGCCCCTCCCCCAAGAGAACCCCAGGCCCGGCCCAGGGAAAGTCAGTGCGGCACAGGTTGGTCAGGCGCCCATCCATCTCAGGGAGTCATCTTCCTTTCAGGGATCCAGGCTGGGGCCCCTCCAGGAAGGTCCACCAGGCTCTTCTCCAAAAGGGCCAAGACCTTCAGACACATCTGCAGGAGCCACTGATCCTGAAGTAGGATGTCAGCCACACAACACACCCTTTCCACTGTGTACTCCCAGATGGGCCCTGCGAGGGAAGCGTCTGTCCTTATTTGGAGGCACAATTTGCTGAAGGCTTGTCATAAGCTAAGCCCTTTGCTGAGCATTTCACACTCATTTTCTCCTATAACATTTTTAACAGCTCTTTTATTGTCCTGCTTTAGAGAAAACAGGCTCAGGGAGGTGGCATGACATGCGCAAAGTAGTTGGTATAAGCAGCAGGATTTGAACTCAGATATGCCTGACATCAAACACCTGTCTCTGTTTCTCACACCTGGTGCTCTCCCTCACACCTGGTTCTCCTGATTTAAAAGTAGGTGCTATAAGTACTAGATCTTACCTCTATCATACACCTTTTACATGATACAGTTTAGAATCAAACTTAAAAGAGCTGTAACACTGAAGTGCCAGGACCCCACCTGAGTGCCACCCACCGTCAGCACCGGGGGAGGTCAGAGGTGTGTGGGATGCAGAGCTGGGGGTGGGGGTGGAAAGGGAACCAGCGCCCATATCAACTCCCAGAAGAGGCAGAATATGTTTGTGGGGGCACGGGGGAAGTAGTGGCTCTTGCATTTTGCCCGGGGCCCTGGGAGTAACTGTCCATTCTGGGGCTCCATTCCCCTCTGTGAGCCATGGCTCCCCAGCCAAGCCAAGCCCACTTTCTCCTTTCAGAGATCTGGCGGAAAGGGAAGGCACCCCAGGTTGCATTTTAAAAATAACTCTTTAACCCAATGAGGCTACAAATTAGTGTCCGCAGACCAGACTGGCCTCCACAGAGTTGTAAAGCACGCCTTAGAGGGGTTGCCAACATTTACAGATTGCCAAAATTTACAACATTTATCTAAAACCAGAGAGTTGTGGTTTCTCGTGTAGATAAGGCCCTTTGGCCATGTGGGCTGTGTCCCTGGATGGTGACAGTAGCCAGGAGCTGAATAGCTGCTGCCCCTATAGGCCCAGCACACTCCCCCCACCACCTCCACGCTCAGCCTGAGCCCCTCACTTAGGCTACCTACCTGGCCCGGGGCCCTCTGAATTGGGGGGCCTCCCCAGAAACCTCCCTCACTTCACTGATAATATAGGTGGGGGAAGGAAGAGATGTGGAGCCCACCAGTGACCCCTGCCCCCTGCCCCTCTCCAGATAGGGAATTCAGCAAGGAGGAAACGGAGCTTGAGCAAGGTGCCTCAGCAGAGAGAATGGGACGAGGATGCTGGGGAGAGGGGCACCGAGAGGGACAGGTAATAAAAGACGGGGAAGGAAGAGTTTTCAGAAGAAGAGAACTATGGTCAGCAGCATCCAATGCCAAGGGGAGGTGGCAGAAACAAGGGCAAGAAGCCACCAGACCATGGGCCCAGAGAGAGCCAGATTAGTGGACTGATGGGGCAAAATTGCAGAGGGCCGACCGTGGACAGATTTTTGTGTGGCATGTATTTTTACGTCCGTCTCTTCAGCAGAGCAGATAGGCTCAGAGAGGGCAAGCAAACCACCCAAAGGCACGTAGCCAGGAGGCCCATCACCATTCCCCCATCCCCTCTCCTTAATCTCCATATTAGCTCCAAACCCAGGCTGCATTTTCCTAAATTCTCTAAGACACCTTCCTCTTAATCTAGGCTCCCACCCCTATGCCCAGGGCAGAGGCCAACACCAGTCGGAGCCTTGGAAATGCCACCATGGAGAAATGTGAGTGCCTGCATGGTGGGAGAGGTCTGGCCTGGCAGGGGCAGAGCCTGGCAGAGATAGAGCCATCCCCCACTTGGTCACTGCTACTTCCAGCCCAAGGAAGGGTGGCTGCCAACGAGCCCAGCTCCTGCTGTCGAGGTTTAAGGAGACTGAGGTGGGGCCTTAGGCTCCAAACTGAAGAGGGTGGCACTGGTGGGGGCCGAAAGCCAGGTAGGGGCTCAGCTCTCAGCAGCTTGACACCCCCCCCCCAACAGGCAACCACATCTTCGTGGACACCGGGCTGCCTGACCTGGCCGTAGGGCTCATCCTGCTGGCTGGCTCCCTGGTGCTCCTGTGTACCTGCCTCATCCTCCTTGTCAAGATGCTCAACTCTCTGCTCAAGGGCCAGGTGGCCAAGGTCATTCAGAAGGTTATTAACACCGGTGAGCCCAAGAAGTGGGTAGAGAGGCCCCAGGATGGGCCCTTTCAGATCTCTCTACGTCCTGCCACTGCCTCATTGTGATCTGGGGAAAGCCCTACCATCCGAGTTTCAGTTTCCCCATGTGATCAAAGAGGTTGGAATGGGTGATCTGTAGGCCCCGGAGGTGCTGATAGCTAGGGATCTTTGCCTGCCTCTGGCTATGGTCCCATTCTAGGAGATGGCTCTAGGGAGATTCTCAGAGACCACTGTTTGATTTGATCAACAAATGGTCATCAAGCTCCTACGGTGTGCCAAGCGTAGGATTGTGCCAGAGATACAGAGGTGAGCCGCACAGAGATGGATCCTGCCCTCAGGGGCTCGGGGCCCACAGAGAGAGAGGGCAATGAAAAACAAACGACCAGGGAGGATACATTCGGAGAAAAAGAGAGGTAACTGCCGAAGAGAAAGAAAAATGGCAGCACAATAGAGTGTGGGAGAGGCTGGTTTTGATGGGCCGTCGGTGGCCTCTGTGTGGAGGTGACATTTGAGCAGAAAGCTCTAAATGAGGCATCCAGATATGGCTGAAGTGCCTCTGGGTGAAGGGAACAGCAAGTGCAAAGGCTCCGAAGCAGGAACCAGCTGGGCGGGTTTGTGGCCCAGAAAGGTGGCCAGCTGCTCGCGGGAGCTCAGTGAGGGAGGCTGAGAGAGGCAGGGAAAGGTCATCAAGGAGATGGAGGAGCAGATCCCTGGCCACAGGCTGTGCTCCGAGCCTGGACTTTGTGAAGGATGATCGGGCCACTTGGAGGGTTGGGGGCGGGGACTGACACCGTCTGATTTTCATTTTAAGCTTCATTCTGAGCTTTCAGATCTGCTTGGCACAGGCAGAGGCTGCATGACAAATGCTGGAATCGGGAGCTCAGAGGAGGGAGCTACAGAGTCTGCCCGAGGGCTGGGTCAGGGAGGGCTTTTCAGTGGCGGTGCTCTCCACACTGAGCCCTGAGGGTGAACATGTAGGAGGGGGGAGGGTATCTGGGCAGAGAGAACAGCCTGGGCAAAAGTGTGCTGGAACCAGGCTGAGAAGGGCCTTTAACTCAAGATCAGAGGGCCAGTGGAAGACACCGCAGTTGAGCAGGAACTGACAAGCTCCCCTTGGAAGCTGGCGTCCAAGACCTGCTCCCCAAGGCAGGCTTTGGCTGCCCGGCCCATATGCCTCCACTGACCCTGCTGGGCTGGGTTTCCTCGCAGACTTCCCCGCCCCCTTCACCTGGGCCACAGGCTACTTTGCCATGGTGGTGGGTGCTGGCATGACATTCGTTGTCCAGAGCAGTTCTGTGTTCACCTCGGCCATCACGCCACTCATTGGTGAGTGCCCATACTGAGGGGGGGTCTAGCAGGGACAGGGCTGAGCGGGGCGCGGGGAGACCATATTCTGCCCTCTGCCCCCAGGCCTGGGTGTGATCAGCATTGAGCGTGCCTACCCCCTCACACTGGGCTCCAACATTGGCACCACCACCACAGCCATCCTGGCTGCACTGGCCAGTCCCCGGGAGAAGCTGTCCAGCGCCTTCCAGGTGTGCCAGAGGCAGGACTGGGCTGGGACTGGGGCGTGGCACTGACCAGGGTGGGATAACATGTAACAAATGATTTGAACTGCTGACGAGAGGCCATCCACTATGCCAGGCTCTGTGGCAACCATACAGGCAAAGTAGAGCTGGTGCCATCCTCAGGACCCTCGCGTCTACCAGGAAGATGTGACTTAGAATCACACCAATAAACAGTGCGTGGGATGTGCCCTCTTAGGAAGGGGTGCTTAAGAGAGGGCATGGCCCAGTCTGGGGGATCAAGTATGAGTAGGGGATACGTAGGACAGCAGAGGGGTTGCTGTCCTAGGAGCAAAGGAGTAATGACAAGCCAGGGGCTGGGGCCCAGGCCCAGATCCATCAGGAGGCGCCACCAGAAACTAATGAGGAGAAATCTTTGAGCTGCTGGATTTGGGCAGGAGCTTCTGGGGGATTCCTGGGAGAGGGATCCCTGGGGGAGATGTGGAGTGTTCAGGGGAGTGGTTATTTGTCACCTGGCCCAGGAGTGTGTCCATATTTTACTGGAGGCACATCAGCCCTAAGCAGTGACTTTCCTGCTGTCACGATCAGGCCGGGCCCCTATTATCTTTTCCTGCCCAGCTGACTCAGGAGCCGGCCGGGCCTGTGCCCACATCGGCCCCTTTGCCCTCTCCCCTGCAGATCGCCCTCTGCCACTTCTTCTTCAACATCTCGGGTATCCTGCTGTGGTACCCAGTGCCCTGCACACGCCTGCCCATCCGCATGGCCAAGGCTCTGGGCACGCGCACCGCCAAGTACCGCTGGTTCGCGGTCCTCTACCTCCTGCTCTGCTTCCTGCTCATGCCCTCTCTGGTGTTTGGCATCTCCATGGCAGGCTGGCGGGCCATGGTAGGTGTGGGCGCACCCTTCGGGGCCCTGCTGGCTTTCGTGGTGCTCGTCAGCATCCTGCAGAGTCGCAGCCCCCGGCACCTGCCCAAGTGGCTGCAGACGTGGGACTTCCTGCCCCCCTGGATGCACTCCCTGAAGCCCCTGGACCGCCTCATCACCCGTGCCACCCTGTGCTATGCCAGGCCCGAGCCCCGCTCCCCCCCACTGCCCCGCTCTCCCCCACTGCCCGCCAGGGTCTTCCTGGAGGAGCTTCCCCCGGCCACACCATCTCCCCGCCTTGCCCTGCCTGCTCGCCACAATGCCACCCGCCTCTAGGCGTTGGGCCAGACTGCCACGTGGGGTGGGGAAGGGCCTGTGCCTGGTGCCAGAGGTGGAAAGGCAGAGGGGTAGGTCTGTGTCCTGTGGGCGTGGGCCTGTCCTTGTGCAGGTCCTCGGAGGTCTGGGCTGTGTGGTGTGTGAGCCTGTGTGTCAGCCTGCGCGTGTGTACATGATGATGTACCTGTGGGGGCGCTGTGCAGGCTGCAGGCTACCTGGGGATAATTTCCTGTCCTTTGCACATATGTTTGGAGGCCTGTGCTTGTGTCCTTGTGTGCATACAACTCCAACAGGGCGGGCAGGAGGAAGGGTAGGTCTGAGTAGTGACTTGCAGCTGTTTGCTTGTGTATAGATGTGGTGCCTGAGTCACTGGCTGTATTCTCACCCCTCCCGGCCACCTTCCTTCCTTCATGATACCACTCTCCTCGTCCTCACCCAGCTTTCTGAATCACCACTAAGATGCCCTTTCCCAACACTGCCTGATTAAAAATACGAATTAAACTTTGTCCTGCATGTGGAAGCCTGTTTGCTCTCACCTGGGGGGGCGGGGGAGGAGAGACCATGGTTTGGAGTCCAGCAGCACTGTCTCCCCTCCCAAAGACAGCCCGCTGTGCCCTGGAGAGCCAGCCTGCAAACTCACCCCAACAATCTGCCTGGCCCTGCCTTAATGAGTCCAATCCACAGTTCAGATTCCCTGGAAGCACCCCAGGGCCTGGGGCCACCCCCAAAGCAAGTGTCAGGAAGGCTCTCTGCACCTCCATCCCCCAACTTACCAGGCTGGCCTCCCCCATCGCTCCTTGCCTCTGATTCCCACCTCCCTTTTTTTGGGACAAGATCAGTTCTCCAGAAAACAAGTGACAGGTGGGGGCTTGTTAGGTTCACTGAGGGAGGGGACCAGGAGGGTGGAGATGGACAAGAGAGGCCATGCCCCGTGTCCCAGTGCACAGGGGACAGGGACCATCCACCCTTCCTCCCACCTTTGCCCTCTATCTTTGGCAACAAACCAGGCTTCATTTAAAGCCACCCAAGTTTTCAATTCCTCTTCCTCCATAGCCTCTGTCACCCCCAGCTGAGGCCTGCAGAGGGCTGGAAGGTGCCAAAGTTCCTCCCTCTAACCCAGGAACCTCTCTGGAACCTTTGGACCCCAAAGTGGCAGGAAGGCTATAGGGCCCAGACCCAGCTGTAGTCGTTTGGGCCACATCCCCTCGACCCACCCCCTTTGAGGTATGTGGAGGGAAATGCAAGGGCCTGGGCCCAGGGAGTTCCCACGCTGCTCCCCAAGCCTCCTTGTCACCCGCTCACACCCTTGCTAGTGCCCCCTCCCGCCAAATGGAGGGTGTGAGAAGTACACTGACCTCCAGCCTGGTGAGGGGACTCCTTTTATATTTGTGCTGCCCAGAGGTGAGGAAAGTTTTGTGGGAAAGGATGCTCAGGCCTGAGCTCCAGGGTTTGAGAAGGCTGTTCCTTGGAACTCTTGCTGAGCTGCGGTGGCCCAAGGACCCTGGGGAAGGCGACAAAGCTCCTGGACTCCGGTCTGGGGAATCAGGTCTGAGGTCCCTGTGGGGGAACAAATAGCAGGGACCGTTCTAGAGCACAGGGAGCTGGGAAGCCTCTGGACTCAAAATCCCAGCCCCACCAGGAAACCCTTCTGCAAGGATCTTCCATGAAACCGGTGTCATCATCATCATCTCCCCCCGCAAAAAAAAGAAAAACCAAGGATGAGTCTGCCACGCCCGGATCTGACTTTACTTTGGCTCCTCTGCTGCCTGGCTGTCTCCTAGGTGCTATGAGTGCGCAGTCCACGGATCAGCTCGTGCACCTTCTTGTTGAGGATGCCCCCATGCACACCCCGTCGGCCCATGAGCACTAGGAGTGCGCGCGGGGTGTGGCCCACGCAGACGGCACGCCCATCCAGTCCCTTTGTGCGCGCATCCAGCACTCCGTCACCCTCCGCCAGCAGGTGGTCTCGGATGACGCAGCAGCGGAGTCCCGCCATGCTCAGGCCCGCCTTCAGGAAGGTGCTCCGGTCCGGCCCAGTGAGCACACCCACTTCCTGCGGTGAGATGGCTGCCAACAGGCCCCCCGGCCTAGATGCCCACACGCAGCGATTGTCCGAGTGACCCACGATGGCCACGTCGTCGATTCGCTGGTCCCGCAGCACAGCACTGATGTAGCCTTTCCACTCTCCCATTCTGGCTCAAAGTGTGCCCCTCACCTTGCACTTTTGAGGGATGCTGGGCTGCTCCCTCCTAGAACCCCGGGCACTGTAACGTATGTGGGGCGGGGTTGTGACGTTCAGGCAAGGAAATGTCACAGAGCGGCTACCTCCTGCTGGAGAATCGGAGAATCAGAGCAGGGATTCACGTCTTACCCCTGGTGAAGTTCTAAATTTAGCCTGAAGGAGGGGATCGTATGAAAGTCAAAATAATCCTCCAAATCCAACTTAAATGACCCTTCAAGTACAGTACACATGTGTTTAAAAACGAAAAGAAAAATGCCATGTTCGGACTATCGGACCTCTTGGCCCGGTAACCATTCAACCCCCAGAACGTGGTTCGCAAACGTTAGGAGCGTCAGCATCTCCTAGAAAACTGTTAAACAGATCGCTGGGACCCAACTCAGTTTGATTCAGTAGTATGAGGTGTAGCCTGAAAACATGCATTTCTAACAAGTTCCCTGCCCTCCCTGCTACCTCTGGTCCAGGGACCACACCTTGAGACCCACTGCCCTAGCGTGGGTTGGGCGGCAGTGAGGGTCTTCCTCGCAGGTCCCCAGCCTGAAGAGTTCACGTTGCTGTTTTAAAGTTAAGCATTTATAACCATGGTTCTCAACCCCAGCTGCACATGTAATCACCTATGACGTTTTTAAAACATACCACTGCCCACTCCCCACCCCTAGAAATACATACTGACTTAATTGCTCTGAGGTGGATTTGGGGCATAGGTTCAAAAGGCTCCCCCACGTGATTCTGATGTACAGTCGAGGTTGAGAACGTCTCCATAAACTTAAAATATTGGTAAGTTTCAAACGAGAAATAATATGTGGAATCACCTTGCTCAGGGCTGGGTACACAAGGCTCAGTAAACATCAGGGGGACATGAATCTAAATCTTGCATAAGGTATTGATAGATCCTGTTCCAAGGGGTGTGTAGAAGCCTGCACGAGTTCACAGTCTCAGCATTTCCCAGCAGGACCCCTAAGAGCTGTGCCTCTCAAGCATTTCCAAAAGCACTTTATTGAGTGCCCATGCCATGCCTGACACGGGCTGGTGGTGCTGAAACACAATTCTTGCGGTCCAGGATCGTGCCCCAGCCATTCTCACATCCAGAATCGCCCAGGAGGGAAAGACCAGTTCCTGGGAGGTCAGGAATTGATGTGCTCCCGGATCCAGGTCAGGTAGTAGGCCACATCGGTGTATACACCTGGCTTGTTGCGGTCGCCACAACCCGAGCCCCAGCTGATCGTGCCTCTCAGGATGAGCTGGCGCTCTACGGACTTATCCTCACACACCAGCGGTCCCCCGGAGTCACCCTGGGTGAGGAAACGCGGCTCAGCGTCCTTGGCCTGGGGTCTGCACTTGACCCGGTCGGAGGAGAGCGCCAAGCGGGCCCAAGGCCTCACCTGGCAAGCATCGGTGCCGCCCTCCAGGAAACCAGCGCAGAGCATGCCAGGGAGGAAGGCGGTGTCGTGCACGTCGGGGGCGGAGCAGCGCTCCTGAGGGATGAGCGGAACCTGCGCTTCTTGCAGGAAGCTAGAATATTCCTCCGCCCCTGGGAACCGAAAGCGCTTTGTTCACACCCCTTGGGACTTGGCTTGCCGCTTGGCAGTGGACCTGGCTGAGCCAGGCTCTTCCAAACCCACTGATTTCCTGCCTCCTTCACAGCAAGCTCATGAGGGAGGGAGCTCCCGGTAACCCTGTTTCACAGATCAAGAAATTGAGGCCCAAAAGGATCGGGATGTGAATAGGCGCCCCCGGAGCAGGGCTGCTTTGGAAGTCCACTCCGCTTCCCTGCCAGGGAACCTCGCTCCTCATCTATCCACCCTGCTGGAGCGCAGGGCCGGTGTCCTTTAGCCTTGCAGCCCAACGCCCAGAGAGAGAAAGAAAGTGTGATTCTCCCCGTACCCCTCAGGAGATTTGGGGGCCCCCAACAGTGAATCCCAGGCCCTGAGACGAGCGGGCTGCTCGGACAATGGCCGTGCACATCCTCACAACCCACCAGTTCAGAGCCTCCTGTCCCTGGTGGTACCCACGCTGTGGGATCTCTGGCCTAGCCGGGTGACCAGAGGTCTCCCTCCCGCCCCCAGCCGTTCTGCCTACCCTCGAACTGGTGCCCCCAGCCGGCGATCTCGCAGGGCGCGGCCTCGGGTTGGGCGGGGTCGGCAGCACTGCTCGGCAGGCACACTGGCTGAACGGAAGGCGACAGGCGCGCGCAGCTGCCATCCGCGTTTTCCTGCAGGTGCAGCAGCGCTAACCAGGGCAGGAAGGAGTGTGAGGCCGAGACGCCGGGCTCCAAGCCCTCCCCACCATTCATTCCCCTGATCCCCTCGGGGCGTCCCCACGCACCCAGGTCGTGCTGGTAGGTGATGGGCGAGAAGGCCTCGTGCAGGCGGTAGGCGCGCACCGCCAGCGTCTGACACTGCTCACAGCTCTGGTTGTAGCGGACCTGGCCCAGCACCACCGTCAGCTCCTCCGGCGCCGGCCTGTGGGCAGGGCGGGGAGAGGACGCGCGATCAGAGCGGGCCACAGGCGGCCTTGGGGAGCCTCCCTTCTCGAGCCCCTTCCTGGGGTTTAGCTCCTGGGACCCTCTGGAGGGGAAAGGGGGAGCTTAGGGAACGGATTCGGGTGTCGCGCGGAAGCTGGGCACGGAGGAGAGGAGCCAGGGCCCGGGCTGGCGCTGGACTCTCGGTACTGGCCGGTTCTGCAGGCAGTGAGCCGCGGTCAGCACCCAGCAGGAGGCAATGAGGCTGCCAGCGCAGAAATGATGGCCCCAGTACAGCGCGGCGATGTAGGGGTGCGCGCCGGGCAGGGCCACCAGTCCCCCGACGACGCGGCTCAACGAGCCTTTCCGGAGCCGCTGACCACAGCCCGCCGCACTTGGTCCGGGCAAGGGAGTCAGCTGCATCTGCTTTGTTCTCGAGGCTGTGGAGGAGCCAGGGCTAAGGACAGGGAGATCCACGAGCGGCTGGAACGTAGCTCGCCCTCGCCCTCTCTGCTAGGACTTCCGCCCCTTCCCTATTACCTATCATGCAGGATTGAGATGAGGTCTGGAGAGTCGATCTTGGGATCTGCGCTGCCTAGAGGCAGCAAAGGGGAGTCCTGGTACACAGGTGGGGCCTGGAGAGTCCCCCGGATTGGGGCTTGACACTGTGCAAGGAGGCAGTATTCCCAGCTCAGCCGGTCGTCGCTCCACACAAAGCACCACGGGCGGGTGTCATTGTCCGGGTTCCTGTAATCACAGGAGGGAGCACTGTTAGAGCATGGGGAGCCCCAGGGGGTCCTGGAGAGGAAGGGGATGCCTTGCCCTGCAACTCTCGGCGCACCGGCAGAAGGCATGGTCGCCCAGTCCCCAGTTCAGTGCTTGCTCTGCAGTCAGGTTCCGGTAGGTGGCCTCCGAGGTCCAAGGCTGACACCGAGCGCCGGAGAGCGTGGTCTCAGCTTTGCCGCGATAGCTGAGCCCGCGGCCGTCGTAGCAGCTCGCCTTAGTGTCTGGGGAGAGAGGAGACTCCCTGCTGCCAGGGGATAGTATGGTCCCGCCGCCCTCTCAGCCACTCTCTCGTCCCTCGTCGCATGCTGGCCCCACGTTGGGGCGGGGCTTCTGCTTCCCCCTGGGCCCTAACTCACCCACGTCGCAGTTCCGTCCTGCGTAGCCCTCCGGGCAACCGCACAAACGGTGGCCCTCCGCCTCTAGGCAGCGGCCCCCATTGAGGCATGTGTTGGTGCGGCAGACTGGGAGAAGGAGCACATTGAGCCACCTGTGGGCCCAAAGACCCAGCAGAGAGCTGTCCTCCCTACACTGGCACACCACCCGGTCTCCTCGTATCTTCTCCTCCCGACCTTTGACCTTTGGTGCTCCTCCCCACCCAGTTCCCAACGGATCCACTCACCCTGGCTGGCCAGGGGCTTGCAGTGGGCTCGGGGACCCTGGCATTGGCACTTGGTCACACCTGTCGGCTCAAGACTATGCCATGTTTCATTCTCATGGAAGAACTGGAGAAGCTGAGGCTCAAAACACTTCTCTGGGGACAAAGTGGGGCAGCGGTCTCAGGAGAGGCTGGGACCATGCCAAGTCTCCAGAGGTCCAGAGACCTCTTCAGTAGGCCCCTGCTGCTCCTGTTCCCGAGCCCCCTCCCTGGCCCTTGCATCTCCTTACCTCTCTGGCAGTGCTTCCCGGTGAATTGTTCTGGACAGATGCAGTGTGGGCCTCTTGGCATGTTCACACAGGTCCCTCCCCTCTGGCAGGGGTTGTGTTTGCTGCAGTGATCTGAGAGATGGACACAGTGGGAGGCAGGCGGGGAGCCTGAGTCAGACAGATGGGAGCCATGTCCGTACCTGAACCTGTTTGTTTTACGACCTTGTTTCCAGGCCTTAAAACGGGGCTATCCCCCCTTCCAGAACTTCTCCCTCTGGAGGGAGGGAAGGAGCTGGGTGGACCCAGAATCCCAGGTGTGTAGAGTCTGATGATACCCAGGAGAGTAACTAGGGGGAAAAAGAGCGCCTTTGGCCACCCCAGAGCTACATGTGTCACCTTGCACTTTCTTGGGCTCCAAGCAGTATGCCCATCGTTGGTCCTGCTCGAAGTTGGGGGTAGTAGCACACCTGGAGAGAAAGATAAGGCTCCCAGCTCTGCTGAGGGGCTGTCCCGCCCTCCCCATCACAGCCCCCTGTCTCCAAGCAGGGTTCTTGGGTAAAAGGATGGGCAGAGTCCATTTGCCCAGGCCCCTGCTCCAACCACGTCTGGGTTATCTTACCAGGGCCGGGAGCCGGGCCAGCGCCTGTGGATGCATTTGTGGTGCAGCTGCCGGTTGTACTGGAAAGGGAAGTGGCAGAGCTCCCCAGTGACAGTGAGAACTGCAAGGATAACACACTCTCTGAGGATGTTCCCTGTGCCCAACCTTCCAGGTACCACCCTCAGGGTCTAGTTGAAAAGGGATAGACCCTTGAAAAGATCATTGTGCCTTCAAACATCCTGCTTAAGAAGTTGGATTCCAGAGTCAAGCAGCTGGAGCAGACTGTGACTCCAGCACCTATAGCTGTGTGACCTTGGGCAAGTCTGCAGTCCCCCACTTTAGAAGAGTACTTGCCACAAAGTAGGCACTTCATAAATACTTGTTAAATGTTGAAGTCACTTGACCACTCTGAAGCTTAGTTTCCTCTCCGTAAAATAGCAGTAACTATATAGTTGAAAAGTTTCAGTTTTGCATGATAAAAAGATTTCTGGAGATGGGTGGTGGTGATATTTGCACAATATAAATGTACTCAATACCACTTAACTGTACACTTAAAATGGTTAAGATAAATTTTATGTTATGTGGATTTTACCACAATAAAAAATTTTTAAATAATGATGTAGGTATATTAGTGCAGAAAGGTGTCCATAATTTTAAACAAAGAACAAGTTACAAACAGCATGTCAGTATGGTCCTATTTTTATACAAATACATATGCATAAATAAGAAATCTAGAAGGGCGTTTTCAAAATTTGTAAGAGCGGTTTTTGGGAAATGGTGGATTATGGATGACTTTCTTCTTTTGCATTTCTGTAATTTCTAAAATTTTGGCAATAAAAATTTATCGCCATTATAATTTTTAAAAACAGTATAATCGAGCCTCATCATTCACAGATTCTGTATTTGTGAATCTGCCTTCTTGCGAAAATTTATTTGTACTCCCCCAAACCAATTCTTGAGGGGCTTTCATGGTCATTCACAGACATGTACAAAGCAATGAAAAATGTGAGTCAGCAGAAGCATACCTTCCCATCTGAGGTCAAACTAGGTGACACTCTGCTTCTCGTTTCAGCTTTCCTACTGTAAACAAGTGTCCTTTCCATGATATGAGTGCCACGTTTCTCACATTTTGTGCTTTTGGTAGGTGATTTTGCTGTTGAAAATGACCCCCATAGAGCTGAAGTGCTGTCTAGTGTTCCAAAGTACAAGTGGGCTGTGATGTGCCTTATGGAGAATATATGTGTCTTAGGTAAGTTTCGTCCAGGCTTGAGTTATAGTACCACTGGCTGTGAGTTCAATGTTAACAAATCAACAATACCTATTAAGCAAGATGTCTTTAAACAGAATCACACATAAAGCAAGGTTATATATTGACAGTTGATGAAACCATTGTGACCAGAGGCTCACAGGAACCCAACCCTGTATTTCCTTTAGGAGCAATGGTTCAGTATATTTGCTAACTCAGTGTTCGCAGTGACTTTACAGGACGTGACTACCACAAATAACAAGAATTGGCTGTATCTGCTTCAGAGGAGTGTTGGGAGGCTTAAATGAGGTAATGCCTATAAAACACTTAACCTGGCACATAGTACCTGCTCAATAAACATTAGCTGCTCTTTTGTTGTTAAAGGCACAGTGGCACTTGCTGAGGGCCAAACCAGGGACAGGACAATAAAGGAAGAGGGAGGGGTTTGAGATGGACTTTTAAGATGCCAATGGGCTGGACAGAGAGGAGGCTCATCCTCAGTAGGTGATTAGACAAGGACAGGACACCTAGGCTGGATCAGACAGGAGCGCCGGCCGAGAGCCGTCTGGCTGAGGGTGAGGTGAGGAGAGGAGAGGGGGCTGAGGCCATTGGGGCTGGATATACCGAGCCTCAGTGCCCTGCTAAGGGGCTGGGCCTGTCCCCACCAGACTTGCCACCAGGGGCAATAAGGTCACAACTCTAGGTGAATATTTAGTGCCTGGGAGAATGAAGGCAGTGGGGAGCTATGGCAGGGTTTGAGGAGGGGGGAGATGGCAGACCACCCCCCTCCTAAAAGGGAGCTTAGTAAGAAAAGCTAATATAGTTTAAGCATTTACCATGCACCTGATGGTGGGCTGAGTGCTTTACATGGATTTATGACTCATTTCTCCTTCCCAACAACCCTAAGAGGTTTACTATTACCAGCCTGGTTTTACAGATGGGGAAATTGAAGTTTGGAGAAGTCAAGTCACTCGCCCAGAGTCACCCAGCTCATAAACGATGAAGCCAGGATTCAGAGGCATTTGGACTCCAGAGCCCAGCTCTCGATCCTTCCTTGTCCATGGAGGGCCCTGGCCACTGTGTGGCAAGACTCAGTGAGTGTATCGAGGAAAGGAAAAGAAGAGGGGAGGCTGGGGAAACTGAGGAAGACTGGCAGGCAGTGAAATGGCACTCAGATACAGCCCAAACCCTGCCCTCAAGGAGCACACAGCACACTACCACTCTGGCCCCCAGTGCCCTTGGGCACAGACCTGGCGCACAGCTGGCACTCAGGTCTGAATGTCAGCCAGATGCCTCTGGGGACAGGAGTGATGGTTGTGCGCAGGATCCCACCCCTTGACCCAAGAGACTGACCACTGGTGCACTCCCAGCCGTACTCATTCCCACCTAAGGGTATCTTAGGAGGCAGAGTGGGCTACTTACCCACTGTGTGTTCATCTGCTATGCGCTCATGTGCCTTGGGGGCTTTCCGAGTTGGAGTCTGCAAGAGGGGAGAAGAGGGCAAGGAATTTGCCCAGAAAGTTGTAACCTGCCCTGAATCCTATGCCAGTCCCCAGCTTCTTCTCACAGCCCACAGATGTAGAGATTTCCTCAGGAGATCTGGACCCCTTCTTCCTCCTCCCTTCTCAAGGTCCCTTTCCCCCAGAAATGCAGGCCATGCCCTCATAGCCATAGGCTCTGGCTGTCTCCTCTGCCTGGGCCTTCTGGGCTGGTCGTGGGCAGAGACCAAGGCTGTGATAAGGGCGCCCAGGGCCATCCCAGTACACCCCTCTTGGTTCCCACAGCCCTTACCGGAAGTGCCGACCCCAGGCTCACCAGCAGGGACCCCAGGAGCAGCAGAGCCCTCATGGCGTCTGTCCGTTGGTCCAACAGCCTGCCCAGGAGTCCAGATCAATAGAGTTGGCCAAAGGTCTCTGAGGCATGGGGAGAGGAGATTGGTCAAGCTGCCCTCCTGGGCCCAGTGGGGCACATGTTGTTTGTGGAAAGCCAAGCAGAGCAGCTTCTTTGGCAGGCCTCCAAGGGCAGGGAAGTTGGGAGTTGGGGGTTTGGGATAGAATGATGGGGAGCT
Source organism: Rhinolophus ferrumequinum (assembly GCF_004115265.2). NCBI lineage: Eukaryota > Metazoa > Chordata > Mammalia > Chiroptera > Rhinolophidae > Rhinolophus > Rhinolophus ferrumequinum. The sequence continues at coordinate 5,218,174 of NC_046307.1, read as the reverse complement.
GCATCCCCCCTCTCTTTCCTAGACAGTGGGACTGGAAGCAGGAAGAAGGACTTCTTGGTTTCCAGGTCCCATTAGGGATGAGTAGGCTAAGGAGACCCAAGAGAAGCTCCCTACTGTTGCGATCTTAAGAGTCCATTGCGAAGTGTGGTTGTTTTCTATTGTTGCCTAAAATGAACCACAAACATCACAACTTAAAACAATCTCCACTTATCAATTCACAAATCTGTAAGTTGAAAGTCCAGCACTGCGTGACTGGGTTTTCTGCTCAGGGTATCACAAAACTGATACCACGGCTGAGTTTTCTGGAGCCTTTAGAAGTGGAAAAATCCACTTCCAAACTAGTCAGATTGTTTCCAGAATTTAGTTCCCTGCATTTGTAGGACGGAGGTCCCTGTTTCTTTGCAGACTGTCAGCCAGGGGCCACCCTCAGTCCCAGAAGTTGCCTTCATTTCTTGCCATATGGCCCCCTCCATCTTCCAAGACAGCGGAGAAAGTCTCTCCCGTGTGGAATCTCCTTTTCCAGGAAGAAACCTGTCCCTTTCAAGGGGTCACCTGATTAAGTCAGGCTCACCAAGGATAATCTCCCTATTTTAAGGTCAACTAATTTGGGGCCTGCATTACATTTGCAGCATTCTTCCACAGAAACATCTAGGTTAGTGTTTGAATGAATAACTGGGAGAAGATAAGTGTACACCAGGGGGTGGGAATCTCAGGGGTCATATTAGAATTCTACAAACCACAGAAAATGAGAAAAAGAAAGTAAATGATTCTATGGGAAAAATGCTAAAACAAGGGGCGCTAAAATGTGCACTTGGAGTATAAGGGAGGGCGATGGGGTGAACACGTTGTTTTTCCTGCCCAACGTCCATTAACATTGGGTTAGTAATGACAACCTGATTTTTCCTTTGGGAACCGCTGCTTTATTCCCTCCATGAGTTTCTGTGCCACCAACTCTACCCTCCGGTCCAGGGCTGGGGGTGTGGCCTCTGTCTGACCAATTGGTTCACAGAGAAGCACATATACAAGTTTGGCCGGTCAGAGTCAGTCTCGGGAATTTCACCAGAACTTTGGTGAAAGAGGTACTTTCTTCCCACTTGTAGTTGCTAAAAATGCAAACCTGGAGATGTTGATGGCCATCTTTGTCACTGCTCAGTGAAGGCCTGACAGTGAGGCCTACGCATGGGAAAAGCAGAGCCAACAGGGAAGGAATGATCAGGGATGCAGTGGAGGCGGGCTCCAAGATGGTCCCCAGAGACCCTCACCTCCTGCATTTCATGCCCTTGTGTATAGTCTCCTCCCACATTGAGTCAGAACCGTTCTGTGTGTCCAATAGAATATGGCAGAAGTGATGGTCTTTGACTTCCAAGCCCACATCATAAAAGGCATTACAGTTTCTGCCTTGGTCTCTTGGATCACTCACTCTGGAGGAAGCCAGCTGCCATGCTGTGAAGACACTCAACCAGCCCTGCAGCGAGGCCTGTGGGGAGAAAGTACCAGTTTTACAGCCCGTACCAATTTGAAAGCTGTGTAAAGGGGCCACCTTGGAAGTGGATATGCAGCCCCAGCCAGTGTCTGACCTGCAGCCTCATGAGAGACCTCAAATCAGCCAGCTAAGCTGCTCCTGAAATTTTATTCTTATTGAGATATAGTTAACATAAAACATTATTGCTCCTGAATTCTTGAACCTCAGAAACTCGGAGGAATCCTAATGGATTGCTATTTTAAGCTGTAAATTTTAGGGTGATTTGTCACCCAGCATTTGACAACTAGTACAAATGGATTGATTCCCTGATAACTTTGTTGGAGAACTTGGATGCTAAAACTAGAAGAATCCTCAAGAATTCTCAGTTACAATAAAATCAATTTGAATGGATTTCTTTCCTTTCCAGAGGAGTCCTGACTGATACAAAATAATCTGTGGGAAATGAAGTGGAGACAAAATGCAGCAATTTCTTACTTCTGCTGGAAGAGAGGCCATGAAAGACTTCCTGGAAGAAAAACCCAGCAAGTGGAGGGCAGGAGAGGTAGGAGCACATTTTCAACAATTGTTTTCAAAGGTAACAGGATGGACAACTGTTCAGGCCATGATGAAAGTGAAACTAGGAGATGTACAGATGAAGTCATTAAAGTGAGAGCATCTTAGTTCTTTTTTTTTTGTTATCTAATATTTCTTTCGTTATATTTGATTATGTCACTCCAGTTAAAATAAAACCACCTTGGTGAAAAGACAAGGCAATTTTTTTCTTTTTTAAAAACCATTAAAGCTTATTGAAGTGACAATTGTTAGCCAAATTACATAGGTTTCATGTGTACAATTCTGTGTCACATCATCTATATATCACATATGTGCTCACCATCCAGAGCATCTTCATTCTTGATTGCACCTGAGTACAGACCACTGCCCAGGGCCAATCTCACATTGGCCCCTTCCTCCTCGTGAGAAGCTGGCTCGCCCTTGGAATGGAAGGGGCCTTTAGAACAAGTCTTCACAATGAATAAGGGTTTGTGGGGGAGGGGGAGGGGTGCTTTCAGAGTGAGTAATACAACTTCACAAAAGCCTGGATGTATCATGTCAGATGGGGAATGTGCTGAGCACAGGGTGCTTTGTAGGGAATGTGAGATGGGGCGTGAAGTCCTTTGGGACTGAAGATGGACACTCATGGGGAGTTGAGTGCTCAACATCCATTCCCCTTTCCTCTTTCTCTGGTCTCCCAGTTTCTATCTGGGAAATCACCCCTCCCCCACTGTGTGGTGAAAGGATAATTTCTAGGCGGTCTAGTGACCGCCTTCCACTATGGAAGCCTAATGGACCAAATCACCCTCTCCCTACCATAGCATAGCCAGAGAGAGCTGTTTTTTTTTAAAAAAACCCTCAGGCCCAAAATGGCACCACTTGAGCTAAAAGCCCATGATACCAAACCCGATCTAATTGCAGCTTCAACCTCTCCCACAATCTTAATCAACCAGTATGGAATTTTCCGGTCAACACCAGTAAGGCAACTTGTCACATAGGCTCTCTCCATCCCCCATAGAAAGAAGAGGCAATCTCCATAATAAAAAACCCTCCCCCTCCTTGCCCCACTAAGAAAAGATGTCCAGGCCCAAAAAGAATCCTTTCTTTCGCTAATACTAGCTCCCTTGCCCCACCCTTCTTTCTATCATTGACTTAAAAATAATATCGACTAGGTATTTCATCACCTAGGATCACAAGGATCTATTCAGGAAAAAGAAAAAGGTTGTAACCCGGCACATGCAGAGATGGCAAGCCACTTGCACATTCTGGCCAGGGAGCCAAGATGGAGGGGTATTTAAGGAAGGGGAAAAGGAAGTTAGAGCCATAGCGTTTTACTATAAAGGACGTTAGAACTGGCGACTGAACAATAACATCGACTAGGTAGTCTGTCACCAAAAGGATTTATTCGGGAAAAGGGAAAAGTACTGCAGCAACATGAGAACATTCAGACCCAATGAGCCACGTGCACATTCTGCCCTATGCCAAGATGGTGAATATACCGGGGGTGCCAAAAAAATGAATACAAGTGGACACTTTGGTCAACGTTGCTCAAGCAGTAGTTCGCTGTAATCAGAAGTGTCTGGATTCTGATGGTAACCACTTTGAGCACCTCTTGTAATTGCAGGAGTCAAACGTGACTTATATTCACCTTTTGTTATTGGTATATATTGAGGATTACAATTTTAATAGTTTTTTTTCCTTTCTTAAAGTGTGTATACATTTTTTGGCACCCTCTATATATATAGGGCAGGGAGACAGGAAGTTAGAACCACAGGATTTTATGAAAAGGAAGTTAGGACCCTAGAGTTCAAGGAACTCAGCTCTGCCTACATACCTCTCAGCCTGATTAGTTTCCTTAGACTCCCAGTTCTTCCTGTAGGGTTCTCGAATGAACTTCCATAAGCCCTACCTCCTCCCATAGAACTTCCTGCCCTATTATGTTTTCTTCAAGTTCCAGTTCATCTTTATCACTATAAAATCCTTCCACTTTGTACAACTCTTCAGCGGGCCCTTCTAGTCTCTAGATGGGATACTGCCCGATTCATGACTCACTTAATAAAGCCAGCTAGATCTCCAAATTTACTCAGTTGAATTTTGTTTGTTGGAGGTCTGGCACTGCATCCCCTGTGCCCTGACCAGACTGTCCCTGCTACAAGTAATGCCAGGATGCCATTGAAAAATCAAGCCTAAGGTTGGCATAGTGGCTCAGGTGGTTGGAGCACTGTGCTCCTAATGCCGCTAACGCCGAGGCCACCAGTTCGATTCCCACATGGGCCAGTGAGCTGTGCCTTCTACACCTAAGATTGTGAGCAGCAGCAATCCCTGGAGCTGCGCTGCCGTGAGCGTGAGTGGCTGGCAGCCCGCGAGAGTCATTTGAGAAATGAACCGGAGTGGGGGGATGGGGAAGGCGGAAGAAGGGGGAGGGAAAAAAACCAAAGCCTAAGCAGGAAGAAAGTTCAAATTCATGATTTTTGTTACCCCGGGGGCCAAACCGCCTTCTGTGAAGCCAATAACGAGACAGAAAGGGAACCTTAACAGCACGAGCTTTATTCAATGGCAGGAGAGAACGGAGACGTGGGAGCCTTGCTCTCAGATCAGCTTCTTCTGAGTTAAGGGTTGAAGGGTTGTCTAAACAGAATAGTGGAAATGAGGAGGTTTATATAAATAGATGGGAGGAATATTCCTGGGTGTTTTGGGAAAGGGGTGGTGGTTTTTTTGGAATCAGCGTTCTGCCTTCTTTTTGTCCTTTTATGGTCTCTTCCCCGTTTTCATGACAATTGTCAACTGTCATGGTACCAGTAGGTGTGTCATTTAGCATGGAGATTAAATTATACTGAACTTTGAAGTCCTTCGGGGATCATTTAGGCAGCGTCTTGGTCTCAACCTGTTTGGTCAAGTTCTTAACAACTATCCACAGGCCTTCTTTTCCCCAGAGACAAATAGAGTTAGAGTGGGGAGGGTTCATCACAGACCTGCTGTGGAGTAACAAATTCCCCCCTTTCCGATGTTTCACTCTTCATTCTTGAGTTGGTGCTGAGGGACGAAGGTCTGTCTTCTGTAGCTTCTTCTAGTTGGAAGAGGTGATGGCAGGGGCCTCATTAGAGAAGTGAAATCTTTCCCTAGCTAATCTTAAATATGTCTGATTTTCTCCTAGCGGGAGCTCGTATCCTGTGTTATTACCATCTGTCGTTTGATTGTGTATGGAGATGCCTGCAGGAACTAGGAGTCCAGGGTACAATGGCCTTCATGTTGAGAGTTGTCTATCATGGGTAAGCCATAGCTAAAAGGAGAGAGGGAAAAGTTGGGATGGGCCTCCCTGGGCTGGAGAGGCGTTTAAACCCGGGGCCACATAGGAAGACATATCCTGGTGGTGTACAGGCTTGGCAAGGGGAGATGGAGTTAAACCATGTGATTAAGACTGGGTCCCAAGATGGGCTTTTATTACAGCAGGAGGATAAGAGGCCTCCCCAAAACTCAGGGTCCCTGGGCCCCGTTGGTGCCCTCTCAGCTTTAGGAGGTAGGTAGTAGAGTCACCAAGATTCGTTTTCAAGTCCTTCCTAAAGAGTACATCGACCCCGGGGGCTTGTTGCTTCTTTCCCATCCTTAATCTTATGGCTGGCAGGACACCAATGGGTTGTATTAGGAGTGCACCTCAGGGGGTATTGAATGTTAGCAGGAGGAAAGAGGAAGCCCTAGTTTTTATAGGCTGACCACTTTGGCAGTCTAGGCATTGGGTTTATGAGGAATTACAGTCAAGTTCTCTAACCCCAGTTCTGCTAGACTGGTTAAAAATTTGGGTGAGGTGTATGCATTCGAGGTTTGTGTCTGTCTTGTCTAGTCTGAGGACTATGGGAGAGCTGTTAGGAAAAGATTTGGGGGAGGCCTGAGTGAAATGTGAGGTTCACTGCTGTTTTGATTGGATGATATTGAGGCCAGTTACTCTTGGTGTGGGGATGATGGTGACAAATCCAGTGTCGAAATACATTATTTCCTAGTGCGATGATACGAGAGAAGTTAACTAGGGCATTTGTTTCCCATAGAGAAACAAATGGGTAGAAAGGGTAGAAATGGGTAGAAACAAGTGGGTAGAAAGGGTTGGGGGTAACCGTTCTACACACATAAGGTTTATTAATGGGAAAAGCTAGAAGAGCTTCATTATGATATAAAAGAGTTATTGAGGGGAAGAGAAGAATACCCTTCAAAGTAGCAAATAGGAACTCTATAGCGAAGAGGAGGCTATAGATTGGTGCTAGTTAGCAAAGTATTAGAAGATTACTTATCTGGTTCGTTATTCTTCCGGAACAACAGTTCGAGGTCTGGTATAGGCTTGCAGAAGTATTGTGGGTCTTGGAGTGTCTCAGGCTCTGGGCTGGTCACCTGCTTTACCCTCTGTAGGGGATATAAGACAATATTCTCTGTGACTTAAGGGTAGAGTTGGGTGTTTGAATCATTAAATAAGGTCCTTTGCGTTTAGGCTCTAAGTGACCTTGGGGCCCGTTTTCCCTCTAAGTTTTTAAGTAGACCCAATCTCCAGGTTGGAAGGATGTAGAAAAGTCAAGTCAGAGGGGGCGGGTAACCCCTGGTTTCCCAAAGACCTTGGTGTCTTTGACTATGTCTCCAATCAGGGTGGCAAACCAGGTCTAGACGGGATAGGCCTGCCATACCTGAATTTGCAGGGGTTTAGCTTAAGTCCCCCTTTTGGAGCTATCTGTTACCTTATCAGGGTTTTAGGAAGGAGAGAAATCCAGGGCAGAGAGGTCTCCTGGCATAACTTGGCAAAAGTCCTTTTGAGTGTTTGGTTGGTCTTCTACCTTTCCCGAGGATCGGGGTCTCCAGGCAGAGTAGAAGTGCCATTTGATGCCCAACACCTTGGAGGCATCTTTAGTGATGGCCAATACAAAGGCTGGCCCATTGTTGCTCTAGCTGGAGCATAACCCAAATCTTGGGATATTTTTTTTTTTTAAAGATTTTTTTATTGGGAAAGGGGAACAGGACTTTATTGGGGAACAGTGTGTACTTCCAGGACTTTTTTCCAAGTCAAGTTGTTGTCCTTTCAATCTTAGTTGTGGAGGGTGCCGTTCAGCTTCAAGTTGTTGTCCTTTCAGTCTTAGTTGTGGAGGGCGCAGCTCAGCTCCAGGTCCAGTTGCCGTTGCCGTTGCTAGTTGCAGGGGGCGCAGCCCACCATCCCTTGCGGGAGTCAAGGCATCGAACCGGCAACCTTATGGTTGAGAGCCCATGCTCCAACCAACTGATCCATCTGGGAGCTCAGCAGCAGCTCAGCTCAAGGTGCCGTGTTCAATCTTAGTTGCAGGGGGCGCTGCCCACCAGCCCTTGCGGGACTTGAGGAATTGAACTGGCAACCTTGTGGTTGAGAGCCCACTGGCCCATGTGGGAATCGAACCGGCAGCCCTAGGAGTTAGGAGCATGGAGCTCTAACCGCCTGAGCCACCAGGCCAGCCCAGGATAATTTCTTTTAAAAGAGTCTTTGATACATGTTTTTAATGTTGTTTGTCTTCTGTGCTGTTCCTGTAAGTTTGCTATTAAAATGCATTAAACTTAAAAAAAAAAAAAAAGAGTCTTTGAGGCCACTAGGGTGGTTTTGGTTCAGGTGGGGAAGTCCTCTACCCATCCCAAAAATGTGTCAAGAAGTACTAGGAGATATTTGAAGTTCCCCTGAGCCCTTGACATGTCTGTAAAATCAATTTGCCAATCTTCCCCAGGTTGAACTTCAATAATGAGTTGGATGAACCTATTTTCCAAGGGCCCTGGTGGAATGGGTGTTAGGATTGTTTAGATAGCAAGTGGGACATGCTTCAATTGTCTCCGACTAAGCCTCGGAAGTTAGGGGCTACCATTATTTTGCACAGCCAGTTATAGAGTGTCTCCTGACCAAAATGAGTGGCCTGGTGGGCTTCTCTAATAGTTGGTTGAGCTACAGCTCTTGGGAAGAGAAATTGCCCTTGGGGGCTTATTAACTATCCTGGGTGGTCAGAGCTCTTAGTATAGCCCTATTTAAGATCTTTTCATGTCCTTTTGGGGAATAGATGGGAGTATATGAGTAAGGTTTAGGGGTGATGGTAATAAAGACAATTGGAAGGCAGTTCCTTGTATGGCCACATGTGGGGCTGCCAGGTCTGCCCTATTGTTTCCCTGTATGACTTCAGTGCCCCCCTTTCTATGTCCCTGACAGTGTATTACAGCTACCTGTTGGGGCATTTTAATAGCTTCTAAGAGGCATAGAATCTCAGTGCTGTGTTTATTTCCAGAGCTTAACATTCCTCTTTCTTTCCATACAGCCCCATGCTCACGTAAAATGGAATAGGCATATTTAGAGTCAGCATATTTATGAAGAATTTTTCTGAAGCACTGGTTAAGGTGACTAGTTTGGCCCTTTGGGCAGAGCCACCTGGTAGCAGAGCACCAGCCTCCATGATCTTGAGAAGGGGGACCATAGTATATCTTGCTTTGAGGTCTGGCCGGTTGGAATGTACCTCTTTTGATATCGCCAGGTAATTGTGAGTTAAATTGTCCTGTTCTGTAGGGAGGAAGGTGGCTCAGTTTAGTGTATTACAGAGTTTGAGGGTTAAATTTGAGTTGTTTAGGAGTATCACATGTAGTTGAAGAGTTGTCCCTGGGGATAGCTATTTTGCCCCCTTTTCTTGTGAGAGACTGAGTGTGATGGGGAGTCCAGATAGTTAGAGGTTGTCTAAAGGTTAGCTTCTCCGTCTCTTTAAACTACATCCTAAAGACGCTAGAAATGACCTGTTCTTTGACTTTCCTTCTACTCCTATGATAGTACAGTTGTTTGGATCCTATTTTCCTGCCAGATGTTCGAGACCAAGTAAGTAGGAGGTCCCTGTATAGACCAAGAAGTCAATCTTCCCCTCCATTACGGTCAGGGTCCGCCGACGTTCCTCAGGAGTGACTTTAGGGCCTTATGAGGTGCCTCACGGCTCCTCCAGTCTTCTTCGCCCACAGATTGTGCCATCTGTCAGGATGCACCATGGCCTTGTGTGTGACGTGGCTGCTGTGGGAAGCGTGGGGGACATTCTCCTTTCCAGTGATTCTCCTTTCTGCAGAGTGCACATTGGGGGGCTCCTAGTCTCTGGGGTCTCTTCGGTCCCCCGGGTTGGGAGTTCATGTGACTGACCGGAGTTGTAGGGTCTCTTCTGGGAAGGCCCTGTCATGCCCTGGGCTCTGGCCGACCCTGCAGGCTGAGGGGCTGTGTTCCTCCTTAGCTTTGGACTCCAGATCCTGACGGTTGAACACCCGGAAGGCCAGTTCTACCAGTCTTGAGGAGGGAGTGGTTAGTTCTAATTCTAGTTTCTGTAGTTTCCGCCAGATATTGGGGGCACTTTGGGATATGAAGTGGGACCAAAGGACTGCTGCTCCCTCTATCGAATCAGGGTCAGTATTAATATAAATGCGAAAACATTTGCGGAGTCTTTCCATGAAGGCAGAGGGGTTTTCCTTAGGTCCTTGGATAATCTCCTGATTTGTATTCCAATTTATAGGCCTTTTTCCCCAGCTGCCTGAACTCCTCTTAGGATCATAGGTTTAAAGTGGGAAAGACGGTGCCCCCACCCCCCGGCGTCATCTCTATAATTCTATTTGCGGCCCACCTCTGGGACTGCCTGGACGACGGGCTGATGTATTTGCTGTCTTCCTCCCTAGCCTCGGTAATGACTAGGGCTTTTTCCTCTCCCGTGAGGAGAACATTCAGGAAAGCGTGCATGTCTCCCCACGTGGGGTTGTGGGCTTGGAAGATGCCCCTTATTAGATTTAGGAATCCCTCTGGGTCCTTTTGTTACCCATAGGAGTGACCTTTCCGATTATAGAGATCTGAAGAGAAGGGAATGCTGAAGGCTATTATGTCATCTCCATTTCCAGTGAGGACTTCTCAACTCCCCCTTTTCCCTTCCCTATAGGCTTGTGTAACTCCACGTGAACTTCATTTGTTTAGCATGCATTCTGGTTTAATCCAAGCAGGCTTTGTTTAGCTGGATAGAACTATGACTCTCTTGCATTCTTTCCCCAGATCCTCCTACCTGTACACATACTGTATGTTCCTTCCTTTTAATCATTAAGCCCTTTAGGACATTAGGTTCTGGTCTGTGTCAAACTCACTTAAAAATAAAGCTTCAGGTCTGTCAACCATGACCAGGATATATTATAATAACTAAACCTCAAACTAGAATAAGGTTTTAGTCAAACAAAGATAACACCTTGGCCTCAGTTATGTTTCAGCTCCGGACCCATGAAAGTGGAACAGTCCCACAGACCACATCCCCTGGAGACCAGACTGAACAATGCCATAACTGACACCAGGACCTGCAGCCATGATCAATGGCTCCCTGCCTTAGCCCTGACCAATCAGTGGAGCCCACCTCCCCAGTTCCCATAGCAACCATGATTAATGATTTTTCCCGTCTATAACCGAGCCACTAGAAGCCACAGGGGAGCCAGGTTTGTGAGAGCACAGGCTCACCTGTGTCTCGGGCTTGGTGCCAACTCCTTAAATAAACCTTTACTTTCTTTGCTGCAAACTCCTGCTCATATCTTTATTGGCTTGAGTGTGCGCAGGCAAGTGGACCGTTTGAGTCTGCCATAACACTTGTAGCTAGTCTCATTGTGTTGGCTGAGCTAGTATCCGGATCCAGTGAAGGAGATAACGCAGTGCAGAAGGGGGAGGAAGTAAGTGAACAAACCTAGGTTTTCAGAGGAGAGAAAAAAGATGAGAGAGAGAGAGAGAGAGAGAGAGAGAGAGAGAGAGAGAGACGCTAGTCCCCTAGGGAGAACTACTGACCTTGTGGATATGGTGGTTCCTCTTTCACCTTTTCCTGGAACCCTGTAGGGGCTCAATACTCCAGAAGGAACCAGAGACCTTGTGCAGGGCGCTCCCTAGCACAACCTTGGGTTCAGGCAAGAGTCCTCAACTATATAAGTCCAGAGCCTTTTTTCCTTGGTATTCACTTCCATTTGCCAGCTTTCCTTTTCCATGACTGACTGTTAATAGAACTCCATTTTATAGTTCCTGCCTTTCTTTCAGCACTTATTATTCTGGAGAAAGGACATAGGGTCAACCTGGCTTCCCCGAATGGAGTGCCAGGTGATCAGGCCACCAATCCCTTCATAGTTGCCATTTGTTACCCACGGGCCAGAAGCCCCTTCTGCGGATCTCATGTGGGGTTCTTTTTCCATTCGGTGTCATGATCACAAGAGATCTAGAGTAGAGCGTCTCCAGAAACCGTGTCGTGCTTTCAGTGGTTTAACAATGTCATCAAGAACCCAACTTCTTTCTTCCTTTTTTTCTTTTCAATGGTCCTCAGTGTTCAAACCCTAATAGTCATTAGATGGATGTCACAGCTCCAGGAATCACATAAACTCCAGTGAAAAAGAAAGACTTTCCTTTCCAATAAATCCTTCTTAGAAATGAAGATACCCTCCTCACAAAAATCCCAAGCAGACCTCTCCCTTCATGGCTCATTGGCCAGAACTGGGTCACCTGACACCCCTAAACCAATCCCTGGTCAGAGTAGGAGATCTTCATAATTGCCTTAGACCAATCAACCCTGGAGTTAGATCAGAGGTGTGTGAGGTAAAGAGGCCACTGGACCAGAATTGGGACTCTGCAAACAGGAAAAGGAATGATAGGGGTGTTAGTTGGACAACTACAGTGTCTACTGTAATTCCTGCTTCCTGGTCTGCTCCAGGCCCTTGTTTTTTTGCCTATTTTCAGCCTATTCCTTCTAGTTGATGCTGTGAACTCCTGAGAACCTTTGTGTAAAGTAAACTCCCTCTTGTTTAAGTAGCTAGAGTAATTTTCTGTTGCGTGCAGCCAAGAACTCTCTCTTTCTTCCTGATGCCTCAAGTCTAGTCAGCCTCCAAGTTCTATTCATTCCACTGCTTAAATGTTTCTCAAATCCCTCCACTTCTCTTCATTCCTACTGCCTCTTTCTTTGACTTCCAGAAAACTCAAGGTGACTATAACTTGAGAGCCTGTGGTGGACATCTATCATTTCCCCTGTGTCAACATAAGAAACATCGAAATCTGAAGAGAATTTTTATAAGAATTTATTTGAGCCAAACTGACGACATTGCAGGGAAGCAAGATCTCAGGTGCTCTGGAGAATGACAGTTTTGCAGCTTCTTTTACACATTTGGAATTAAGGAGGGACCATATGGAAGATTACATGGAGGTGGGAGAAAGCAAGGGACAGGATAGTTAACATGATTATGTGCTCCCTTGAGGGTGGTTACCCCTTTGAGGGGTCTGGAAAAGAGGATTACTTCTGGTATTTCAAACGTGTTAACCTGGATGAGCAGAAACAGTGGACAGGGCTGCTTACGACAAAGATAAACCTTTTACTAAAGAAGTCATAGGACTGGGGTGTGACTACCCACCGTGACCCGCCCAGTTAGGAATTTATGATCAGATCACCGTGAGGTTACTTTCAGTACATACCCCCTTCATCGTCCACACCTGTTTAGCATTCATTGTCCCTTTTAGTAGTAATGGCTCTGTAACATTGTGATTTATAAGATAGATAGATAGATAGATTGATAGATAGATAGATAGATCGATATGAGGTCTGACAAATAAGTTCGCAAACTCAACCTAGAAAAAGTGCTACATACCTCATTCCTGAATATCACTATGGTCAGCTTTGAAGTACTTCCCTTGGGAAGCTAAGCACCAATGCCAGCGTCTAGTCCACCCGTCAAAACAATTTTGGAACTCTTTTCTGGAATGGCCATCAGAGCTGTCATCATATTACCCTTGATGACCTGAATGTCATCAAAATGTCTTCCTTTCAATATTTCCTTTACCTTTAGGTAAAGAAAGAAGTCACTGGGGGCCAGATCAGGTGAGTAGGGAGGGTGTTCCAATACAGTTATTTGTTTACTGGCTAAAAACTCCCTCACAGACAGTGCCGTGAGTTCTAGTGCATTGTCATGATGCAAGAGCCATGAATTGTTAGCGAAAAGTTCAGGTCGTTTTCATCTTTTTCACACAGCCTTTTCAGCACTTCCAAATAGTAAACTTGGTGAACTGTTCGTTTAGTTGGTACAAATTCGTAAGGAATAATCCCTCTGGTATCAACAAAGGTTAGCAACATTGTTGCAATAAGTTCACGAACTTAGTTGTCCAACCTCGTAGATAGATCGCTAGATAGATGATGTAGATATATAGATATAGATACTGATGTAGATGTAGATATAGATATATAGATAGTATGGTCATCCAGATGACTGAAATATATTTCTCACATTTATTTGGTCTTCATCCATAGTTTCTGGCTCACGGCTCTGAAACCCAGTACATGGGCATTTCTCGGTATAACTTTTGTACCCCACCCACGGGTGCGTGGTGGTTGCCAATAAGAGCCAACCATGTGGTCAGAAGATTGGAACTTTCAGCCCCCACCCCCTTACTTTCAGGAAGGAAAGAGGGGCTTAAGGTTAAATTAATCACTATTGGCCAATGACTTAGTCAATCACAACTACGCAACGAAGCCTCCATAAAAACCCTAAAGGACAGCTCATTAGCCATTCTTAGGAGAGCTGCCATGTTGTGGAACTGGAACACTTCCACGTGCCACCGTGCAGGGCCCCAACCTCCATGAACACAGAAACTCCTTTGTTCAGGACTTCACTCTATATATCTCTTCATCTTGGTTGTTGATTTGTATCTTTGAATATCCTTTGTAATGAATTGATAACCTAGTGAGTAAATGGGTTTTCCTGAGTTCTGTGAGCCATTCTAGCAAATTAGTCGAACCCAAGGAGAGTCTCAGTCATAAGAATCTCTGATTTATAGCCAGTTGGTCAGAAGCATAGATAACAACCTGGTGTCTGAAGTGGAGGGTGGTCTTGTGGGACTGAGCCTTTTACCTGTGGAATCTGATTCTACCTCCAGGTAGATAGTGTCAGAATTGAGTTGAACGCTTGGATACCCTGCTGGTGTCTGAGAATTGGATCCTGGAACCCTTTAGGCCCTCAGTGTTTTTTGGGGAAAGCACCCATTTCCTTCCCCCACCATCAATTTCATCCACCATGGCTAAAATCAAGTTTACTCCATCCCTCAGCTGAGGTTAGAGTGGACATGTAATTCAGACTTAACCAATCAGAACACTGTCTCTCTCGCTCGCTCTCTCTCCTCAGTGATTGCTTCAAAACGAACACCTGACTCAAATCAAACCAGTGGGAGGCAGCCCCAGGATTTTTTCTGGAATCATCAAGATAGAAGCTGTTTTTATATAAGTTGCCATATTGGTAAGAAATGAGCGTGGAGCTGCTTTAACATCTCAGAGGGAAACCTGCCTGAGAATAAAGACAACACAGATCAAAAGCAGAATCAGAATGTGGGAAAGACAAATTTTGAGTGACACCATTTGAGACCCGGGATCCAAAAACACTTAAAGTCAGAACTACCACCTATACTTTTCAGTTACTTGAACCAATAAATTTCCTTTTTTGCTTAAGCCAGTTTTAGTTGCAACCAAAAGTCCCAACTGATTCAAGAATTCATACATTGTTATCAGGAAGTTCCTAAAACAAAACAAAACAAAACAAAACAAAACAAAACAAAACAAAACAAAACAAAACTCAAGATCAGCTCTGTAAATCAGTAGCTTAAAGAATAAGAAAATAATGGCCTTAGAAGCAGGGACTGTAGGTAGAAAAACAACAATAATCTTGAATCAAGAAATCTTCAAATCCCATCTTGGCCACTGAGCCCCCAGCAAAATGCTGGGTCAGGGCTCAGCCTCTCTGAACCTTAATTGCCACCCCTCCAGAGGGAAGGATGGGCACTCACACTGCCTGGCAGAGATAGTGAGATGTTGGCATGGGGATGCATGTGAAAAGGCAGAGCCTGGCATGCGGTTGGGGTTCAAGCTACAGAAGTTTACAAAGAAATTTCTCCCTGTGAACACCCTCCCCCTTGTCAGCAATTTCTACACATCTGCCGCAGTCCTCCCTGCACATCTGGGGCTCCTCCATCAACTGCTTTGGACCAGAGCAGAAAGGCACCATCTATCTTCTTGCCCTGGCTTCTGTCTTCTACAGCTGGGGTGTGGGTCTGTGGGATGAGAAGTGGGAGACCATCAAGTTCCTACTCACAAGTGCCTGGATACATGCAGACACAAACAAACCCCAGACCTCCGTAACGGAGACTTGGGGCATACCTGGCAGAATAGGCAGAACTGCCTGTTCAAAGACAAGTTTAGGAGCTCAGAAGGTACCCATCCCGCCATCTTTCATTCCTTCTCAGGGGTGCCATTTTTCTCTCAGTCATTCAGGTTGTCACCATGGAACCTTTGTAAAAATGGAACCCACTCCTTCCTCCAGACCAGTGCTGTCTGACGGAACTTCCTGGGATGATGGAAATATTCTCTGTCTGCTTTGTCTCATATGGCAGCCACGACTCACACATGGCACTACTGAGTACTTGAAATGGGGCTAGTGTGACTGAGGAACTGAACATTCATTTTATTTCATCATTTTAATTAATTTCGATTTAAATAGGCACATGAGGCTAGCAGCTACTGTATTGGACAGTGGAGCTCCAGGTGGATGCAGTATGTAGCTGACCTTCACAAGGACAAGAGGGAGAGGGGTGGGATGGAAAGTACGAGAACTACATGGGCCTAATCAAGTTGGGCCTCAGTAGGTCATGGGGAGGAGCTTGGGTTTTATTTGTTATTTTTTTTAAACTCTTATGTATTTTAAGTGTGTTTTTCCAGGACCCATCAGCTTCAAGTCAAGTAGTTGTTTCAATCTAGTTGTGGAGGGCGCAGCTCACACTGGCCCAGCGGGGACGGAACCGGCAACCTTGTTGTTAGAGCATCGCGCTCTAACCAACTGAGCCAACCGGCTACCCCTTGGGTTTCATTTTTAAGTGTAACAGGAAAGTGTATTAGCTGTCTATTGCTGCTGATAACAGATAACAAACTGCTCCCAAATTTAGTACAGGATACAGCCTAAGCAACAAACATTTATTATGTCCCAGTTTCTGTGAGTCAAGCACCTGGGCACTGTTAACGGGTGCCTCTGGCTCAGTCTCTCACAAGGCTGCAGTCATCTTGACTGGGGCAGGATCCACTTCCACGTTCATTCCCAAGGCTGTTGGCGGGAGACCTTAGTTCCCTGCCATGTAGGCCTTTCCATGGGGCAGCTCAAAACTTGACAGTTGGCTTCCCTCAGAGTGAGCCAGCGAAGAGGTGAGAGTAGTCGCCTAAAATGGAAGCCAGGGCCTTTTTGCAACCTCATCTTGGAAGTGACATTCAATCACTTTTGCTGCATTCTTTTCATTAGAAGTGAGTCATTGGGTCCAGCCCATACTCAAGGGAAGGGGACCACATTAGAGGGAATATAAGGAAGGGGGATCACTGGGGCCGTCTGAGAGGCTGCCCCCCGACCCCAGGAAGATGCTAGAGGATTCTGAGCAGGAGAGTGACAAGATCAGGTTTTTAAAAAATTAACAGTACAGTCTTGTGATACAAGATGAAAAGTCCAAAAGGGTATACAATATAAGGCCTCCCTCCCACCCTGTCCCCAGCCACTTCATTTCCCTTCCTAGAAGCAACCAATGTTCCCGGGCTTCATGGGGCTTTCCAGAAGCGCCCCATCAAAGCAAATCCAACTGTAGTAGTTGTTAGTGTTGTTCACCAAATATTTCCAATAATATTTTCCTTCCAGGCATACAGTTGTTATTCCAGGAATCCATTTCTGTATGAAAAACCATTCCCAACTTAGTGGCATAAAATTACAACTATTTTATTATGCTCATGGATTTTGTGAGGTTGGGAATTCAGGCAGGACCCAGCAGAGTTAGCTCCGTCTCTCTGCCACAAAGGCCAGGGGGGATACTTGAATGGCTAGGGCTGATCCCAAAGGCCAGGAGCTGGAATCACCTGGAGGCTTCCTCACTCACACGCATGGTGCTGCCATCAGAATGCCAATGGGAGCAGAGCACCTACTGGCCTTTCTGTTCAGTTTGGACTTCTCACAGCCTGGCTGTTGATTCCGAGGGAACATCCCGAGAAAAGCTTCCAGAGGGTAAGCACTGCCAGAGCAGCAGGCTGCCTGGCCTTTTCTCACCTAGCTTCAGACCTCATGCGCCATCAGATTCTACTGATGGCAAGAGTCACAAGGGACAGGGAAGTTAGAGGCCACCTCTTGATGTGGGGATGGCAAGGTCACCTTGCTGAAGTGCCTGTGGGATGGGAGCTTACTGCCAGGCTCATCTTTGGAAAATATAATCTTCCCCCGTAGTGTCGTACCCGCCACCACTTTCAAGTCAGTTCTGGCCATGTGGTTTGCCTTGACAGATGAAATGTGAGCAGAAGGGACTTGTGTCACTTTTATAT
Organism: Rhinolophus ferrumequinum; assembly: GCF_004115265.2. Lineage (NCBI taxonomy): Eukaryota > Metazoa > Chordata > Mammalia > Chiroptera > Rhinolophidae > Rhinolophus > Rhinolophus ferrumequinum. The sequence continues at coordinate 5,200,786 of NC_046307.1, read as the reverse complement.
GCAAGCTCTAAGGGCCATAGGACGATTCACCACATTTCCTTGTTCCAGCTGCCACTGTAGAAACACAAATGGAGCCCCTGTCATCCTGGGTCCCTGAGTGATGGCTCTGACTGGAGCCTCCCACCTCCCAACAACCTGCGTTGGACGTGTGGTGGGCCTGAGAAATAAACGTTTGTTGTTTGAAGTCACTGAAATTCAGAGATTGTTTGTTACTGCAGCATAACCTAGCCTATACTGTCCCTTTCCACAAAAATGGTAGCAAATCTTACACACTACTCTGCACTTTGTCCTTTTCATTTAACGGTATATCTTGGAGATTGTTTCTATCTGTACAAGAAGAGCACCCCCAGACCTTTTTTTTTTTTTTTTTTTTTTTTTGCAGCTACATCATTTCTATACCGGAAAGACTGAATTTTACTCAATCAGTCCTATTTAGGATAATTAGTGCCGTTCATCTTTTTGGACACAGCTGCAAGGAATAACCTTCAATATCCTTTTCTGGTTTTGCCTGAGTGAAATTATATTTGTAGGAGAAATTCTTAGAAATGTGTATCGAAGATGGTGTGTGGTAAACGCCCCTTTTAAAAAGATCACTTTGGCTGTAGGTAGAGAATGAGCCAGAACCTGAGAGCTATGGGTGACATCTTCCCCTCTTCACCCCATACCAGTCGCCAAGTCCTGTTTATCCCAGCTGTATCATCACTCTCAATATGGCCTCTTGCCTGTGGCACCTCCTGGCCACTGCTGCAGCACAGGACACCGTCATTCCTCTCTGATGATTCCTCCTAAAAGGCCTCCCACCTGTCTTACTCAGGATACTTGGCTGCAAACAATGAAGATAATCCTGGGTAACAAGCAGACAAGGAAGGAATTGAATGGATGCTCAATTCGGCTGGGTGCTTGCCGAATTCCCCTGCCCAGGAAGGGCCTGGCTTGACCACCTCTGCCTCCGTAATGAATCCTAAATGATCCTCTGATGTCTTATGTTAATCATTTGCATTGGATACAAATACCTAATTGGAAGTGTTGAAAACGTGTGCCAGCTACCAGGGACCTTAGAGAGAAAATTCTGCCTCTCCTCTGATTTCCACAGTGGAAAGCAGGGCCTGTCTCTGTATTTCATGTTTCCTCTTAAAAAGGAGCGCTGTTCAGATGCTGGGCAGCCAAACAAGTCAGCCTAAGTCCCTCTCTCCGACCCTTGATCCCCAACCCCTACCAGGTCCTTCACAATGCGGCTCAGAGTAAGCAACTCTGATCACACACCACAGCACAGCGCTATCCTCAAAATGAAGTCCAAACTCTTAACCTGGCTTCCAAAGAGCTCTCTGATCCAGGCCCTTCCAAGGCCTGACCTCATTTCCTGGCCTCCAGGCCCACCCCAAAGTGCACCTGAAATTGAGCCCTTACTGCCTTCCTCGACAGAGCTTTGAATATGCGCTAGCCCTCTGTCCAAAAGGCTCTTTCCTTCCCTGCTCCTGTATCCCTGAAACCTAAACATTCTCACTTAACTCTCAGGTGTCACTTGCACACAACAGCCTTCATTGGGTGAGGTACCTGCCCTTTGTCTTACTAGCCACTGGGTTTCCCTCTTTCAAGGTACTTGCCTTTCCTCCCAAATGTATCCGACATCCATGCACTTGTCTCCATCTCCACTGCCTCCTTCTTGGTCCAAGCCACCATCCTCTCTCCCCTGGAATTCTGCAGCCTCCCAACTGCTCTCTCTGCTTCCATTCTTGGCACCCTTAAAATCCACTAGCTAGAATTATCCTTTTAAGTATAAAGCATCCTTTCAAAAGCTTCACATTTCACTTAAGAAAAACAAACTCCTCACCATGGTCTGCAAAGCCTTCCACCACCTAGCTAGTGCCCTTGCTCTTTCATCCGATCTCAGACCCTTGGGCCCTGAAATTACGCAGGCCTTCTTCCTTCCTGTTCCCTGAACACACGACCAAATTTATTCTAGGCTCAGAGCCCTTGCACTTGCTGTTGCCTTTATTTGGAACTCTGTTCCCCCAGATCTCTGTGTGGTTGAATCTGCTCAGATGTCACACCTTGGTACTATTCCCCCTGACTCTGTCTTGTTGTCCTAAAAAATAAAATCGCCAGTTATTTTACCAGCAAAAGGGGTTTATTCTGGAATAGCAGGGAACTGCAATTTGCAACAAGCATGTTATATATACAAAACCATAGGCAAGTCCAACAAGCAAAGGAGAGGAACGTTATTTTATAAAAAGGAGGAAGTTGAGAGAAGTTGTTTTAAAAGAAAAGTCCACTGGAGGAAAGGGATAGTTCAGGGTGCTGACGGTTTCTTACCCGCTGAGTTGCTGGGCAAGAAGGGAAATCTTCCTTCCTCCTGCTGGAGTAAAGTAGTACCAACATGTAAGGTGTGTCTCTTCCTGTTGAGGTCCCTAATTGACTCCTTCCTCTTGGGGTCTGTAAATGATGTCCAGTGGTAGTGCAACAGGGTTCCCCTTTCCGGCCTCCCCACTCCATTTTAAATGAAGTTTCCCGTTATTAATTTTCAGTCTTAGTACCACTTATTACTCTCTGAGACCGTCCTAGTTATTTATTTACTTACAGGATTATCATCTTTATCCCCCTTCTAGCATGTAAGCAGGGAGCTTAGCTATCTTGCTGACACCACTGTATTTCCCAGCACCTGGCTTGATGCCTGGCACAAAGCGGGTGCTCTGTATTTTTGGATGAATGAATGGATAGGTACCAGAAGCCTAGTTGAATCCGGTTCTGCCTTACTCGCTGAGTCTGGGTTAAGTCCGTTTCCTGGTGTGTGAAGTGAGGGTGGAGGGAGTAGGATGTTGAGCTAGAAGGTGTTGATTAGCTGTAAAATTTCGGCCTTGTTTTCTTTTCAGGCACAGGACCTCCGGCGCCTCAGCTCCCCACCTGTATAATGGGCGTGAGCTCACCCCATCCTCTCGGGGTGGTAGTGCTGCCTTATAAGGCAGCAGAGGCCGAGGGCGGGCGAGGCAGTGTGAGTGGAGAGAAATCACAACATCCGGCTGCGGGGGCGGGGCGCGGGCGCCAGCGGCGGCCGAGCCGGAGGCCGCTTCTGGGCCTCTCCCCTCTTCTGATGTGCGCCCTCCAGGATGGTCCCACCCAAAGGAATACTGCCGGACATACGGCCCAAACCAGCTCGCGGCTCAGAGGCCCAAAATACTAAGTGTATCCCCTACAAACGCTAGGAAAGCCAAGGCGAGCCCCAGGAACCCCGGCCACACCCCCCTCTGATGGCCCAATCAGAGTGCATTGCAGAGAAAGACTGAACATCCGGCCTCCAGGGCGTGACCCAGAGGACCCACCTCCGTTGTCCCAGGAGGGCTCGGCCCTAATTGGCAGTTCGGTATCCTACGAAGGCCCAGAAATTCGAACCTAGGGGCCGAACCCCACCTCAAACCAACCAGGAAGAGATGACGTATTAAGTCCCGCCTCCTTGCTCCTTTGAGCGAATCCCTGGCTCCGGGGGCGGAGGATAATGAAGAGGCTGTCTAATGGGTAGACGGCGCGGGGAGCGCCCGCCTGGTTATTGGTCGAGTAAAGTAAACAGAGGGTGGGGCGGGGCGGGGTGGGCCGGCGGCCGGGTGGCCTCCGGGAGGGGGCGGAGAGTGCACGGCGGGCGGCGGCGGCCGGGGAGGCCGGAGAGGCCGCGGCGCGGTCACTGCGAGCCGAGCGGAGCCGCGCCGATCGCCATCCGGCACCGGCTCCCGCGCGCGATCCTGGCCGGCGGCGCGGCCCGGCGGCGCCGCAGCCCATGGAGCTCGAGAACATCGTAGCAAACACGGTGCTACTCAAGGCCCGAGAAGGTGAGGCGGCCGGGCGGGCGGCGGGGTGTAAAGAACGCGGGCGCGCGGCCTCCGAGCTCGGCGGCGCGCCCCAGCCGCCGGATCCCCTAGGGCAGCGTGCTCAGCGCCCCGCACCCCGCTCAGACACTAGCCCTTCCGGTACGGCGTCCTCCTCCGCACCTGCCCCTGGTAGCCGGGGCCCAGGAAGGGGCGGGGGTCAGGCCGCCGCCCTCGCGGCAGGGGAAGGATGAGAGGGTGAAGGAAGGAGAGAGGAGAGGAAGGAAGAGACGTGGGTGGGCCCTGAGACCCTCTCTGAGGCCTATCGCAGGTGAGGGGTGAGAAGATGCCCCTGGAAGGGGCAACCTAACCCCACGTGCCGAGGCCCAGACCCCGGCGCACAGCCTGGAACGCCACAAAGTTGGTGCAGGCTAAAGGTTTGGAGAATGAATGAACGGCCACCCGACTTGGGGAAACTGTTGGACACATATGCTACCAACATGACCTCCGCTTGTCGGGTGCCTCATGACACTGGAGACCAAGGAATAGGTCACGATTTATGCCCTCAAGAAGCCCAGGGTCTAGTGGGGCAAAGGGACACGGAAATAAGTGGGAGCCAGCTTTGAAGGAAGAGAGCATGCTGGGCTGGGAGCACTGTAAGTACAAGGCTTGGCAGAGGGAGCCCGACTAGTGAACCAAGTGTGTGCTGAGCTCCTCATGGTTCCCTCCCCATATCTTAGCAGACATCTGCTCTAGAGGGTCCTGGGCGACACAGAAGGACCAGAACTGGTCCTCACTGCCTTGTGGTCAGCCTGCCCCTCACCTGCTATTGTCCACCATGGTAATTTAATCACCAAACATTCACTATATGCTGTGTCCTGTCCAGGGTGCTGGCGACCAGCAGTGAGCAAGACCCATTTTGGAACTCTAGGGCAGGAGGTCGTGACAGTTTTTCCACTCTTTGCTGGGTTTGCAGGCTCAAAGAGTCATCTGCTTTACCCTCTTGCCCCGTTTTACAGATTGGAAACAGGCTCAGACCAGGGACTAGTCCCCTGGTCACATAGCGAGACTGTGGTTGACCCAGGCCTAGGACACAGGATGCCCTCCACACCGTCTGCAGGAAGCCCAGTGGAGCCCCCAGCTAGCACAGCTTCTGATACCCTCTGCCTGCCCAGAGCATGTTGACCCCAGGGAAGCGCTGTCTGGAAATGGGCATGGCAGGCTGGGTCCTTAGTACCCTTCCTTATCTCCTGTCCCTTATCGAGTGCGGGGCTAGGCCTTCCTCCCAGCCTCTGGGGGCATCTGCCCGTCCTGTTCTGCCTCGTCATCCAGCCAGCCAAGGAGGAGGGGTGAGGAGAGCCTGGCCAGGCCTCCTTCCTAGGGCTGTAGCCAGTTCAGGCCTCAGGCTGCTGAGAGCACTGCCTTGCCTGGCCAGAGACTGGACAGCTTCAGACAGGCTTCCTCAGGCCATGAGTGAGGCGTAGGAGGCTATGGCCAGACCGGGGACCGGTGCCTCCTCTGGAGAACCCTCACCTCGCCTGGCCCTGGCCCTCCCAACTGTGTGGCTCTAGATAAGTCTTTTCTCTCTGAACTTCAGTAACCTTGTTGCGGACAGGACATGAAAACTAAAGGAAATCCCAATTGTCACTGAGTCCTGAACCGTGGCCCATGGACTGGCTGCATCAGAATCCCTTAATGAACTCGCTGACAGTTTGGCGCTGGGCCTTTGCCAGCTTCCCAACTGATCTGAGGTCCTAAGTGGTTTGAGAACCCTTAGTGTATGTATTGAGTTGGCACCTAACGGATTCCTTAGCATATTTGGGGTGGGAAAGGAGCTTGGGTTGTGGTCCCAGGGCACTGGGCTTGAATCCTGCCTCTGGCACCTCCAGGTTTTGTGATCTTGGACAAATTGATTTATTTCAGAGCCTCATGAAATTGGGCCAGGTCTGGTAGAGCTGCTGTGAGGATGAAGTGGGACTGCCCTGGGGTGTGAGCCTTCAGTTAGTTGTTCCTTTCCCAGGTGCCCAGAGGCACAGCAAGGGGACCAGGCTAGGGTGGGGAGGAGCCCCACTGACTGGTGGCAGTTCCAGGACAGGATATTTGCATGTGACTCTGCTGCTGCCTTAATGTGGCTGGAAGGAGGGGGAGGAGGAAGTAACTGATGGGGGAGGCAGGCGGATGGAGCATTGGGTGAGGGACCTGTGGGGGTGGGGAGGAGTTCCCCTTGTGGGGAGGCCTTGCCTGGGTTGGAGGTGGGGGTCTGTTGCTCACTCACAGTGGAGCAATGACTGTGGGGTGCAGGCTGCTCGCAGGTTTCCCAACGGGTACCCTGCATTACTTCCTCTTCCGGGCAGCTTAGGTAGGGGAACCCATTGAGGGACCCATCCCTGCTTCCTCCCTAGAAGGCAGCCCATCCGCCCTGCATCACCTGTTTTCAGCCAGGCCAGATGGAAACTAGGCTGGGTAAACCATAGGGGAAACTGAGGCCAGGCAAGGGAAAGCTTGAGGTTGCCATTGAGTTGTTGGAGCTGGGGGCCTACCACTTGCCAGAGCCCTACTGGGTGCTAGACACAGACTCTCCTAGTCACCCTCACAACGCCTCTGGAGGTGGTTTTGGACCCAAACTACGCATGGAGAAATTAAGGTTCAGAGAGGGCAAGTGATGAGCCTAAAGTGTGAATTGGAGATTCCAGCCAAGGTCTATGACTCCAAGATTCAGGCCCCCTCTGTCATCCTCAACCTCGTGGCCCATGGGCCACATCCGCCTAACTCTCTCAGTAACACGTTTTATTTATTTGACTGCAGTGGTATTTTTTTAAAATAGGAACCAATATTTCGTGTAACAGTCCGGATTCCCAGCTGCTCTTGAAAACTCAGGAGAGCTGGCCACACTGAGCCAGCATTCCCACCTAGCAGCAACCAAGCAGCAGCTGGACTTGTGCTTCAGTTGCCCGTTAGAAGGGGCATGCCTGGTCCAGTTCACCATACTCCCTACCGCTCCTTCTTGTCTCCCATCTGGTCCACAGTCACCATACCTCTCTGGCTCTGTAGGCATTTGAGCTGCTACCCTGCTCTCAGCAGCTACAGGTGCGGGGTTAGCTGAGTAAAATGAGGCAGGTTTCAGGGCCAGGTAAGCCCTTGTGTGCGGGGGTGTGGATCCTGAGTGCCAGCTCTCCTGCCTCGCCTGTTTGAGTCTCTGACAGCTCTGACGCAGGGCCCGGTGACCCAGGCTGCTGCTGTCTGGCTCTGGCAGCTCTCAGGCATATCCCATACGTCCCAGAATCTCTCTCTTCTGGGTCTTGACTTACACAGGTCCTGCCACTGTCTCTACTTTCTCCACCTGGGAAACGCTACCTGGCAGGACGCAGCTGAGGCTTGCTGAGGCTGCCCAGAAACCCCACTGTCCCCCAGCTGCCTGGCCTTACTGCCTACCCTCTTGGCTCTTCCAGCCCAGTAGCCCGTAGCAGGAGGGCCCAGGGGACCACAAGTGTCCTGGAAGTCAGTGAGGGCATGTTGGAGCACGTGGAAGAAAGGCCCAAGGTGCCTCCTAGAGTGGGCTGTGCTGAGGCCGGGCCCTGTAGGCCTCTGGACAGCACTGAGGGTGGAAGGGCGGCACCAAGGCGGCTGACTCAGCGCCTGTTTGCTCCCACAGGTGGTGGCGGGAATCGCAAAGGCAAAAGCAAGAAATGGCGGCAGATGCTGCAGTTCCCACACATCAGCCAGTGTGAAGAGCTGCGGCTCCGCCTCGGTGAGGCCTGCATGGAGAGCAGCGGGTGCTGAGGCCAGGGGGACCTGCTGGTGCCAGGGAGCCTCCCCTGAGACCTCACCCTGGCGCCAAAGGGCACGGTTGGGGTATCTGGGGAGCAGGAAGATGGAGGCTGCACCACCCAGCCTAGTTTCAGTTCCTGGGCTTGGGGTGGGTGGAGGGTAGAGAGCAAAGAGGACAGCAGGGGGTGGTTGGGGTGGGTGTGGGGAGTTAGGCAGGGTCAGAATTGGGGCAGTCTGAGAGAAGCAGAGGAAGGAAGGGCCAGGCCTAGGGGGAGCAGGGCTCGGGACAGGGTGCAGTGAGGGCTGGAGCAAGCCCACAGATTGACTGCGTTGGGATCCCCAGACATGTGTTCAGCCCCACCCAGTCCAGTCCAGGGAGCCCAGCAAAGCCTTGAGCTGAAGGGCCCAAGACCCCAGTTCCTGCTCATTTGGGCTATGGCCCCAGGTCTGAGCAGCACTGGAGGTTGCTCAGGCCCCTTTGATAGCCTGCACATGGGCAAGGACTATATTGTGACGGCTTCCACTGCCTGCGAAGGAGGCCTAACCTCTAGTTCACCGGAAGCCACAGCTTCCTCCGTACTTTCGCCAGGCAGGCGGCAGGTGTGGGCTCAGCCTGGGCCTGGCCGGAACCTCACAGACCACACCCAACCCCAACACTGTGACGAATGCAAGTGTTATGACCCAGGAGACAGTGCGGGGAGATGAGGGCCCCAGCTCTGGAGCCACACTCCTGACTGTGTGACCGTGGACTAATCGCTTAGCCTCTCTGGGCCTCAGAGTCCCAAGCTATGATGTAGTAGAGGTGGGCAGTAGTGCCCACTTCAGGGTTGTGGGGAAGGCTCTAAAGGAGATAATGGGTGCCGTACTGCAGGGCTGAAAGCTGTTGTTGGGGCCCAGGCCCTGGCGGTGTGGACAGCAATACCCCGCCAGCAGGCTTCGGGTCCGAGAACCCAGCAGCTCCCATCTCTGCCTGCAGAGCGTGACTATTACAGTCTTTGCGAGCGGCAGCCCATCGGGCACCTGCTGTTCCGAGAGTTCTGCACGACAAGGCCTGAGCTGACCCGCTGCATTGCCTTCCTGGACGGGGTGGTGAGTGCAGCTCAGTCCTGATGTCCAGCGTGGGCAGAGGTCCCAGACCCCGTGTGCCCCACCTAGCATTCCCCAACTGTCACATCCCCCAGACCCAAGCCTCTCCACCTTCCACCCTATAGGCTGAGTATGAAGTGACCCCTGATGAGAAGCGGAAGGCATGTGGGCAGCGGCTAATGCAGAATTTTCTGAGCCCCACGGTGAGTGAGCAGTGATGGTGGGATGATGGCAGTGAGCAGAGCTCAGTGATGGGGAAAAGCGTGACCACTGCCTGGGCACAGATGCCCTGGAGTTGCTCCAGGCTCACCAGTCAGCACTGTGGGCAGAGCCCAGGAGGGTGGGCCGGACAGCCTGCCAGTGGCTCTACCTCAAGGGTCGCAGCGGGAACTGAGTTTAGCAACAGGGCAGGCTAGCACTCCACGGGCCTGCAGCTGCCCCCAGCGTGTTCCCTAGAAGTAGCAGCTGGCCAATGGGGCCCTGCACTGACCTGTCTGTGGCCTATCCCCAGGGTCCTGACCTCATCCCTGAGGTCCCCCGGCAACTGGTGACTAACTGTGCCCAGCAGCTGGAGCAGGGGCCCTGCAAAGACCTCTTCCAGGAGCTCACCCGGTAAGCCTCTCCTTCCCACAGGCCTAGAATTGTGTCCCGAGAAGGGGGCTTCTGTGGGCCTGGAAGGCTGTGAACAGCTCAGCTGCTGGTGAGGGGATTCAGTCTCTCATCCTGACCCTGACCCTGCTGTGTGACCTTGGGCAGGTTGCCTCCCCTCTCTGTAACATCCTCAGCTTCAGCATGGGTATGTGTCTCCAACCTAGGTGGGTTAGCAGGAGGGTTGGCAGAGGATGCTATCTTTCGGGCTGAGCGTGCACTTAACAGGGCCTGGCCCATCAAGCCGAGAACCTGGGGTGTTGGGCTGACTAGCAGGCTGGGCCTTCTCAACAGGCTGACCCATGAGTACCTGAGCGTGGCCCCTTTTGCCGACTACCTCGACAGCATCTACTTCAACCGTTTCCTGCAGTGGAAGTGGCTGGAAAGGTGAGCTCCTTGAAGGCTGAACCAGGGCAGGACGGGTTGTTGGGGCTGTCATGGGCCTTGGGCCCCTGCTCAGCCATTTGCTCCCCAACCTCTTGCCCACAGGCAGCCAGTGACCAAAAATACCTTCAGGCAGTACCGAGTCCTGGGCAAAGGTGGCTTTGGGGAGGTGAGTGGCCAGCCCAGAGACCCCTGCAAAGTGAGGGGGTGGGGTAGGTCCTGGACCAGCCCTTTACCCCCCTCTGAGTCCCTGTACCCCCAACAAGGGCACAGCTGGTTCCCATTTACCCCATCTACCCTGGCTATAGGTGTGTGCCTGCCAGGTGCGGGCAACAGGCAAGATGTACGCCTGCAAAAAGCTGGAGAAGAAGCGAATCAAGAAGCGGAAAGGGGAGGCCATGGCGCTCAATGAGAAGCAAATCCTGGAGAAAGTGAACAGTAGGTTTGTAGTAAGTACAGACAGGAGACCCCGCCCCACCCTGGCCAGAGCTTACCCTCCCCGCTCACCAGGCTGAGATCTGCCCCCAGCCGCCCCCTCTAGGCATTGACTCCCACTCTTGAAGATGCTTGAAGGGCAGGTTTGAGATGTTGATAACAGGACTGGGGAGCAGGCTAGTCCCCCCAAGAGTGGCACCGAGAAGGATTTTTTGGGTGGCTGGCACCAGCCCCACCACCAGGTAGCCTGTGGCCCCTGCCTGAGGGCTCGGGTCCCCCCCGGCCACAGGTGAGCTTGGCCTATGCCTATGAGACCAAGGACGCGCTGTGCCTAGTGCTGACACTGATGAACGGAGGTGACCTCAAGTTCCACATCTACCACATGGGCCAGGCTGGCTTCCCCGAGGCGCGGGCCGTCTTCTACACCGCGGAGATCTGCTGCGGCCTGGAGGACCTGCACCGGGAACGCATCGTGTACAGGTGGGAGCTTGGCCGCTCTGCCAGGGGCTGCAGCTGGAAGGAGGGTGGAAGGACGTGGGTGTGCCAGGGCAGTCATGCAGCCACAAAGCCGTGCTGAGCCCTGCGAGGGACCGCCTGGGGGCTCCATACTCGCCCACGCCAGGCGAACTTGTGAGGCTCAGAACCCAGGCTCTGGGGCCCAGCTGACACGGGTGTGAATCCCGGCGTAGTCACACCCCAATCCCTGTTCCCAACACCATTTCCTTTCCTGGGAGGTAGAGGCTATATAATTCCTGCCTGGCGGATTATCATAGGGACTGAATGGGATAATGCAGTTAAGTACACTGGAGCCTGGCACTCAGGGCTCGGCAGAGAGAGCTCTGCCTGTTACTGTTATTGGTATGATTTCATTTGAGCTTTGCAACAGCCCCAGGAGGGGACGGATGAGCAGCCCCATTTGACAGAAAAGGTAGAGTCAGCCAAAGAGTGGAGGTGTGGGGTAGGGGGAGCCCTTCAATACCGGGGTGAGCCAAGGCTACTGGTGATATCTGGGGAGCTTCCCTGGGTGGGAGCTGCCTAGCAAGTCCCAGGAGTCCTGGCTCCATTGATCCGTCTTCTGCTCCCTCGAGCCGGGGCTGCTGCCAGAGAAGGGCAGGGCTATCTGTTGCCCTGGCAGCAAATAGCTCCTACACCTTGTTCCACATCCCGTCCCAGGAGGCAAGTGAGCTGGGAAGGGTGGGCCCTGTCTGGCTGCCTTGCAAACTCTGCAGCATCTGACTCTGCCCTTCTCTTCCACAGGGACCTGAAGCCAGAGAATATCCTACTGGATGATCATGGTGGGTGATTTGGCACAGCTGGGGTAGAGTGGATTAGAGTGGGGTATGGCCCTCCTGCTTAATGGGTCCCCCGCTTCTCCACCCACATTCAGGTCACATCCGCATCTCTGACTTGGGGCTGGCTGTGCACGTGCCCGAGGGCCAGACCATCAAAGGCCGCGTGGGCACCGTGGGCTACATGGGTGAGTCCCTTCACTGTCCTGGGCCTGGCCCCACCACTTCTGTTTGGGAGTCGTCTGTGTCTCGAGGAATAGAGCTAATGTCCTTCTTTTATAGATCAGGAGCTCAGAACTCAGCCAGGGCCGCATACATGTGTGAACCCACATCATTCAGTCACTAGGTACTTACTGAGCTATTGGCTGGGCCTGCAGGTGGCTACCTGTGAAGGACGAGAAGGGACGCAAACCTGTGTCTGTGGCCCCAGGCTTCCGCTCCCCTGACCTGCCCATCTGGGGAGGGGCCAAGATGAGGCCCCGAGTTTCCCTCAGGGACCACATGACACAGTAGACAGAGTCCCAAGGATGCCCCGTGCCCCTTGCTTGTGTGTCTTTGGGCCAGACTCCCTATATCCCCAGATTCCCTCTCCCTGACCATGAAGCAGTCACCATCCCTGTGGCCAGGGTCGCCTCAAAGATGAAAAGAGGCAGTAGAGACAAACCCCGCTTAAGACCTGCCCTGGCTGGCAATGTAGGCACCTAGCAAATGACTTTCCTCCTTTCCTCTCTCCGAGACTAAATCCACAGGTTGTAAACTGGTAGCCACACAGGCCTCATTTGGCCTATGTTTGTGTTTCAGTCAAACTGTTTTTAACACAGTTGGAATTGGTTGCCAACATTAAATAAACCAGACAGCTTCACATTAAAAATACGCATTTCTGACTTCTGCAAAATGAGAAGACTTGGCCCCCCGAGGGGCCGCATCAGCTCCCTTTGATGGGGCATGTGCTTTTCTACTCACCACAGTCCCCACCAGGCCCCTGGCAGTGCCTGCCTGGCTGATGAATGTTTCAGCTGATCCCTTCCTTTGATGTGCTCTGGGCATTCCTGAGGCACCCCTAACTCCTTTCACCCCTGACACCTATACCATCCGCCCAGCTCCGGAGGTGGTGAAGAACGAACGGTACACGTTCAGCCCAGACTGGTGGGCACTAGGCTGCCTCCTATATGAGATGATCGCAGGCCAGTCGCCCTTCCAGCAGAGGAAAAAGAAGATCAAGAGGGAGGAGGTGGAGCGGCTGGTGAAGGAGGTGGCCGAGGAGTACTGCGATCGCTTCTCCCCACAGGCCCGCTCGCTCTGTTCCCAGGTACGGCAGCCAGCGGGAGGCCCGGCCAGGGCCAGGGCGGGGGCACCTCTCCTGAGGCCACCCTGATCGCCCCTCCCCGCTACAGCTTCTCTGCAAGGACCCTGCTGAGCGACTGGGGTGTTGTGGGGGCGGTGCCCGTGAGGTGAAGGAGCACCCTCTCTTTAAGAAGCTGAACTTCAAGCGTCTGGGCGCGGGCATGCTGGAGCCGCCCTTCAAGCCTGATGTGAGTGCCACCCACTTCTGCCAAAGGCAGGACCAATCCCGGGGTAGGGGCTGGGGATTCTTGGAGCTCAGGATACCTTCAGTGCAAATGTTGGAAAACCCAACTCAAGTGGCTTAGTCAACAAGACAGATAATTCCCTGGGCTCATGAAAGTGAAAAGCCTCGGGAGAGGTCTGGCTTTGGCATACCACATCCGGGGCTCCAGCATGTTGTAGGAGTTTTCTCTCTCTTCCCCTCCCTCCTCCCTGTACTGGTCAATGTGCAGTCTTCACCGGCAGGCAGCTCTCTTCAGGCTGTGACAGTGGTGGACCCAGCAGCTCTGGCCCACATCCTACCAGCCTAGCCATTCTAGTAGACCATGCCTCTTGCCCAATAATTTCAAAAGAAATCCTGAAGGGGGGGCGGGGGGGGAGTGAGGCCTCAGGCTGATGCTCATGGCCTCTGATTGCTCAGAGGCCCCTCAGTGTTCACACCTGGATCGGAACACCCACCTGAACCACTGCCAGTGGGGGAGACCAGGTCCTCAAAGGAAAGCCAAGATGCCACTGACAGTAGGAGGAAAGGCTGTTGGGCTGGCAGAGCATCAGCTGTCCGCTACACCTGGCAGCACTGACTTCCCTTCTGTGGGCAGAGTACTCCCCCTTGTAGATTCTCACCCATTTACTGAGCATCTCTGTGGGTCAGGCATCCTGCAGGCAAGAATATCCTTGAGTCATCAGATTCCAGATGGCAAAAACCCAACTCACAGTTCCACCCAACATGGCACTTACTGGTTTATTTGGTTAGATAGTCCCAGAGTAGTAGGGCCGACATCAGGATGTCACACCATGTTGCCAGGACTCCATCTCTTGGCTCTGCTTCACCCTGTTGACTGTCCTCCCACTGAATTCAGGCTTCTCTGTATAGTCACAGGGAAGGCTCTGATTGGTCAAGATTAGATCATGTGCTTGCTCCCCTCCTATGTGTAAGATGACTGGATCTTGTGATTGACAGTTCACTAGGAACACTGGGAAGGCAGGAAGGTGATGGGCAGGCCAGGTTGATGGCTGTCAACCACATATGTGATTGTTTATTCATTCAACAAATATCTGAGTGCCCAGATGTGCCAGACCTCAGAAATAACGATGTCACTAGGACCTAGTCCTGCCTTCATGTGCTAGTGGGAAGACACACCAAAATAAACCAGTAAGTGAAAAAAAAATTAGGTAATGTGAAGTGCAGGAGTACTAAGAAGAATACTGAGCAGGCTAAGAAGATTAGGAATGGTGGGGAGGTTGGGTGTATTTTTAGACAGGATGGTCTCTGAGGAGCTGATGGTTAAGCAGAAGCCTAAAATATAGGAAGGAGAGAACCCTGCCAAGATTCAGAGTATGAGCATTCCAAGGAGAAGCAGCAGCCAACCAGTGAGGTCCTGGGGCAGGGACCAGTGTTGAGATGATACAGTAACGAGGGGCTGGTGTGACAGACATCTCTTCTAAGTGTGATGGGGCCTTTGGAGAATACTGAGCAGGAATGTGAGGTGTGGGGAGTGGGTGAGTGGAAGTGGGGGGCCCGCTAGGGATCTGCCACCTCTGAAGGATTGTGTCATGGAGGCCTCACTGGCTGGCATCCTGGGGTGTGGGCACTGGCTGTGGGCAGTGGAGCCTGAGAGCAGCAGCCTACCTCGGGGCTGGCACTGCCACGCCGGCTTCACATTCACATCTCATTTAACCTTGAAACCATCCCACTGCTTCAGCTTTCATTTGAAGAGAGAAAATCAGTGCCTTGGACTCGAACTTTTTAGAAGGAGCAGGTGAAAAGCAATATAGTTTTTAACAGCTTTATTGGGATTTAAATCACATACCGTACAATTTACTCATTTTATGTATATCATTAAATAAATGGTTTTTAGCGTATTCAGAATTGTGCAATGCTCACCACAACCAATTTTATCACTGCTCTCCCTCCCCTGCAAAAAAACTTCCCATTGGCAGTCATGCCCCATTCTCCCCTTCCCCTGGTAACCACTAATCTACTTTCTGTCACTATATATTTGTCTATTCTGGACATTTCAGATAAATGGAATCATGCACTATATGGTCCTTTTGTGTCTGGCCTTCTTTGACTTTGCATAATGTTTTCAAGGTTCATCAGTATTGTAAATATCAGTTCCTTTTTCTGACTGAATAGTATTCCAGTGTACGACTGCCACGTTTTGTCTGTCTGTCTTCATCAGTTGATGGACATGGGTGTTGTTTCCACTGGGGGCTGTTATGAATAATGCTGCTATGAATGCAGATACAAGTTTTTGTGGGGACCTATGTTTGCATTTCTCTGGTGTACACCTTGGAGTGGAGCCGCTGGCTTATATGATGATGCTATGTTTAACCTTTGGGGAACTGCCAGACTTTTCCAAAGCAGCTACCATGTTTCCCCGAAAATAAGACCTAGCCGGACAATCAGCTCTAATGCATATTTTGGAGCAAAAATTAATATAAGACCTGGTCTTATATAATATAAGGGGCATGTGCTCCTTATATTATAATAAGACCAGGTCTTATATTAATTTTTGCTCTAAAAGACTCATTAGAGCTGATTGTCCGGCTAGGTCTTATTTTGGGGGAAACACGGTACACCATGTTCTATGGTGATGTTGTAATTGACATCCTTAATAGTAGGATTTAGAAAACAATGTAATGATGAAAACAAAGTGGCCTGCAGTGAGGTGGGCTCCCAGCCTGCTGGGAGTGTGGCAGGGCTGTTCTAGCCTCTGGTTGGCTGTGAAGTGTGAGGGATGGAGCAAGCTGTTGAACATCCCAGGACCAAGGGTGCGCTGCCGGAATGGCCTGCTGGGATTCAGCCTGCGCTCACCTCGCCAGCTGCACACCCTGCAGATGTGTGCGGATGGAGGGCGCGCCTGTTAATTGTTCCACCAGGCACTGTGGGGATGGCTGGCTGCGGCAGGTCAGTGAAGGAGAATGATCCCCAGTTTACAAAGGGGACACTGGGCCTCAGAGAGAAGGGATTGTCAAGCTCAGGAAGTGCACAGGGCGCCAGTTTTCTACTCCAAACCGGAGAGCTGCAAGGGGCAGAACACAACCAGGTGAAGGCTGGAGCGATTCTAAAAGCTAGGCTGTCTTGTCTTTGTCCCCCCAGCCCCAGGCCATTTACTGCAAGGATGTCTTGGACATCGAACAGTTTTCCACGGTGAAGGGTGTGGAGCTGGAGCCCACCGACCAGGACTTCTACCAGAAGTTTGCCACGGGCAGCGTGTCTATCCCCTGGCAGAACGAGGTGGGTGGGGCCTGCCCAGCTGGGGAGGTGGGCTCCAGTGGGCGACGCTGGGGGCAGCTCTAACAGCTGCCCGCCCTGCAGATGGTGGAGACTGAGTGCTTCCAGGAGCTGAATGTCTTCGGGCTGGACGGCTCGGTTCCCCCAGACCTGGATTGGAAGGGCCAGCCGCCTGCGCCCCCCAAGAAGGGACTGCTGCAGAGACTCTTCAGTCGCCAGGTAACCCCCAGCAGTGTCCTACCTGGGCCTCCAGCCTGGCTCCAAGGGACGGTGGGTGGGAGGCCGAGCCCGTGCCCGCATGTGCTGTGAATGGGCTTCCTCCAGCCATGCCAGCGGTGCCCAGGGTCTCTGGCCTCATTCCCGCCTGTCCCCCACCCCTGGCTGGGCTCACGGCCTCTTTTCTCTTTCCAGAGGTGAGCAGTGTGGGCTCCCCGTGGGTTGGCCTTGCTGCCTGGCCTCGGGGAGCCACAGGCAGCCCTTCCATGGCAGAGGCGAGATGTGGGTGAAAGAAGTCCGGTGCCCGCTCCCCATTTTCTCCTCCCCACTGTTTCCATTCCCTGCACCCCAGCACCTTCAAGCTGCTAGCCTTGCTTAGCCATCTGTCTCCCCGTGCGCTGCCTCCACCAACCCCAGGGGAGAGTGGCTGGATGGTGCCTTGCCCTGGCAGAGCCTGGGGCCCACCTGGTCCCCCTTATTTCAGCCTGTGGCCGGCAGCCTCTGCACTGATGTCCAATACATGTCTGGCCTGAGCTGCTCCAGGCCCTGGGCAGCTCCTGGCCTGCCCTGGCAGGGCCACCCAGTGATGGCACTGGTGGCTAATGGCACTTGCTCTGCCTCTCTCCCTCCGTGTCTTTCCCACCCTCCAGGATTGCTGTGGGAACTGCAGTGACAGTGACGAAGAGCTCCCCACCCGCCTCTAGCCCCCAGCCTGAGGCTCCCACCGGCGGTTGGCGGTAGCAGCTACTCTGAGTGATGCTGACAGTTTTGCACAGTGGTCCTCCCCATTGTCCACTCAAGGTGTGGCCTGGGGAACACAGCTGGAACTGTCCCCAGGGTCCTCTGCCCTTCAGCCCCTCATCTGGCTGAGTTTGGCAAGGCCTGGGCTGTCCCTGGGACAAAGGTGCGTCCCTTCAGCTCTCATCCATGGGGCTCGGGGTTTTCTGTATTTATGTGTTTGTACGGATGTATATAGCAACTAGAGCATTCTGAAGACCCACGCTGGAGCTGGCAGAGGGGCCACTGCCAAACTCCAAGGCGCCTCAGGCCCCTGAGCCCCCAGCACTGTGCTCACCACCGCCCACTTCCAAGTGAGACTCGTGCCTGCCCCTGCCGCCCTGGACTCAGGCCACTGCCTCTGGGGCCCAATGCTGTCCCTTCTCAGCACTTGTCAGAGCTGGATCTGGGGCCTCTGCGTCCCCTAGGCCTATGTCAGTGTGACCAGAGATGGGGCTGACCCTGGGACCCATCAGTCCACTGCCCAGGCTGTCCCGGATGGGTCTGCCTCTGCCTTCCAGCTCCCAGGGTGCCTCGTCCTTCATGCTGGGCCCTGTCCTGAAGACACCTCTTACAGAAATGCCCCATCCCAGGTGTGTGTGGGGGGTGTCTCTGGCCAACCCTCAAACATTCCAGACTCCCCTCATAACAATAGACACTCGTGCCCAGCAATAATCCAGCCCTCCCTATGTGCCTGTGGGGTGTGTGTGTGTGTGAGAGAGAGAGAGAGAGAGAGAGAGAGAATGTATGTATGTGTGAGAGAGATACGGGCAGGCTGAGGCGGTGTGCCTGCGCCCCAGACCCCAGCCCAACCCTTCGCAGACTGTGATGGCCATCCTAGTCCCAGTGTTGGGACAGTATGGGATTACAGGACCCTGGTTTTTCCATATTTAAAGCCAATTTTGATTACTCATTTTGTCCAATGTAAGCTGCCACGTGTCTATGTGAATACAGCCCGAGCACAAACCTGGCCAGGTACCCCTGCCTGCTTCTTTCTTGCTCCTGGTGTCCAGCAGTCTTCCTGCTTCTCTGGACCTGCTGGAAGTGGGAAAGGATTGGAGGTGGGCTGCCCCTCCAGTAAGGCCCAGGAGCCCCCAGGGCTGCTCTTGCGGCAGCCTCTCTAGGCAGCCAGGCCTTGGTAGCCCTTGGTCTCACCCAGAGGATTCCTCAACTTCCTCAATGGGATGAGTCCTGAGGGAAGAAGCCTGGGATCCACTCTGGGGTGTGGGTATCTGGCTCTGCGTGTGCTGGAGAGGCAGGCTTATCTTGTAGTGTCCCCTCGAAGGCCAAGGTGGTCTGGCCGTCACTTGTGGACTTGGAGCAGCCTGCGGAGTGAGGTGGGAGCTGCTGTTACGTACACCTGCCTGGTCTCTTACCTGGACCCCTGCTGTGTTCCTGGCCCATGGCCAACATATGCTTTAAAGCCACTCCTCTGCTTTGCCCTTGAAGCAGGAAATGTTGCTGGGCAAAGCTGAGACGATGACGATACTGCGAGTTAGGCTGTAGCAGGGGTGGGTGGGGACCAGCCATGTGGGCAACAAGGAGGATCCTCTGAAGATAGCAGTTGAGCCAGGTCTTGAAGGAGACATTCAGCTGGGGCCAGAGAGGGATTGGGGAAGTATTCTATTCCATAGCATTCCACCTACGCTAAGATTTGGGGGGACAGCCTGTTGACCACCAGTCCCAGATTTCACAGACCTGTCGCTCCATAATCTCCAAGTGACCCCGGCCCCCCACCCGCCCCCCAGCCCCCGGGATGCTCTGTAACCACCATAAGGGTTTGTTCATTGCCTCTGGGCTGTGCTATAGAGCCACATGAGCTTTGCTGTTAGTTCTGGGTTCAAGTCCCAGGCTGGTCACTTTTCAAGCTGGCTTTGCATAGGCTAGGAGAATACGCTGAAGCAGCCAGACACCCTCCTTGAGCCTCTAGGTCACTGGCAATGACTCTTCCCTGCCAGAGGAGTGGGTGCTAGGTGCCAAGCTGACAGCTATCTGAAGGGTAGCTGGAAGGCTCCAGGCACCAACTTAGCAAAGGGCCCTCTTGTGCTGTCCCAGCTCTTGATGGGCAGTGGATTGTGTGCTGCCTCTTATATTAACTTGAAAAAAACGGTAGAGAAAGGGCCTTGACAAGGTCTTCCCGCTGGTGAGTGGCTGTTGAAGGGTAGACAGGAAGCCAGCTGAAGATGAAGCTGGATCCTGCCCTTGAGGCATGAGGTTGGGGCCCAAGGTGCATTTGCCTCTCCTCAAGGCTTTGGGGGAAGGGGGTAGTTAATAGGTATCAGCGCTCAGAGGCCAAAGCCCAGCCCTGGGCAGGGGTGAGTGGGTGCCAGGTGGATAGGTAGGACCCTGGGGCATACCCCCTGCAATGGGTCCAGACCTTCCACCAACCTCCGGTTGGGCTAGGGAGACATTCAGGAAACTTCTTGACTAGTGTTCAGCTCACCTGAATTTTCACAATGGACCTTTGGCAGAGGAAACTCCCAGAATTCACTTCCCAATAAGCTTTTCCTAAGCTCACCTCCTGTCCATCCAGCTCTGAGGTGGGAGCTGGGGATTCAGATGGAGACAAGGCCCCTGCCACCTTGGAGCGCAGTCTGGTATGGAGGCAGACATGGGAACAATGGGACCCAGTGTGGTCAGCACTGTGGCAGAGAGAATTCTAGAGCTGCCAAGGCTGGGGTTAGGGGCCAACACCAAGCAGGGGAGGCCCTTTGGCTATGTAGGTGTCAGAGTTGGTGCCCCCCAGGACACAGGACCAGACGTACCTGGGTGGAGGAGCCAGCTGCATAGTCTAGTGGTTTAGGATGATTGGAGCCCAAGTTACGAGATGCAGCTATGCAGAGCTTTGAAAGCTGTGTGTGGATATGGGGCCTTTGCAAGGCAGAAGAACCCCTGAAGAGTTTTTAATGTGTTAGGGTGTCTCCCCAGCATGTACAAAAGCATCCCAAGTTTCCTTTGGGGAACCCCTCTCGATCCATATGGTTTAGATGGGGCTGGGCTTGCACCTGCTGCATGCACACACACCTAGAGCTGTGACCAGAACTGGCAGAGGTCCTGGGTCTTAAACCCAATTTTCATCAGGGCACAACCCCCAAAAGCAAAATGCTATGGCCATGTTTGTGTCTGCATCGCTGAGCCTGACTACAAACCCAAGGAGTCTGAATAGCCTACTCACCGTACATCGGGAGCAGGGCAGTTGGGTTCACAGGGCCACCATGATGACACCGCTGGGGTGCAATGACTTCCCCAGATGAAACAACCCAGTTAAGATGCTGGTGGACTTCCAGGTTCAGACTCAGCATAGAGAGTGGGGCCCCCACTAGGCTCACTTCTGTTCCTGGGCATGAGCAGGGTCCATGGAGGCCAGCATTATGGATCCAGCACTTGGTTCTCCTGCTGCTATTTCTAAGTAGGCATGTGGTGATGTACACTTACTGGGGACACTGTGGGAGGGGGCCATGAATTCATGAGTTGGAGCCATATTGGGTGTCTGCCTGCTCCAAGCCGTGCCTATTGCGTGTGTGCAGTGCCTGTCAGTATGCAGCCGGGGTCTGGACGTGTGAGTGCTTTCCCGGCAGAGCTGTGTGTATGTATGTATGTGTCTCAGGGGTCTGGACTTCAGTTGCTTGGCTGAGCATCCCGTGTTCTCCGCCGATTGTGTGTGCCGGGTCCGCCTGCATGTGCCCGGCCCGGACAGCCTGTTGCCAGAAGGTGTGCGGCTTGGCGTGCGCATTCTCTGTGCAAGGCGAGCCCGGCGCTGCAGGTGGGTGCGGGTCCTGCGCCTTTGGCTCCCGGGATAGCCTCAGCTGTGAGGGGCGGGGGACGGGGGCCCTGTGCTAGCGGCCGCGCGCGCGCACGCCGGGCTCGGGACGCGCCGTGAACGCGCCCGTGCGCGCGACCCGCGGCTCCAGCCCAGCGTTCCGAGCTGCCTTTGCTGCCAGTCAGCTCTCCGGGGCCGCCGCGTTCTACTCCCGGCTCGGGGCTCTGTCGGCGGGGTTCGCGCCGCTCTCCCGGAGCCAGAAGGACGAGCTCGAGGAGGATGCCTGGGCCCGTGAGTACGGCGGCGGCGGCGGCGAGCGGGCGGGGACGGAGTGCGGGCGGAAGACGGTCCAGTGGCCGGCCCCTCCCCGCGCGGGCCGCTCCACTCCCTGGCCCCGGGTCGCCGCCCCGACCCCCGCCCCGGCCAGCCCCTCCCCCAGCCCACACCAGAGGGAGGAAGGGAGAGAGAGGGAGGGCGCCAGAGAGCTAGGGAGCCGGAGCGGGGCGCGAGCAGCCACCGGTTCGCTTGGAAACGGTTGCCACAGCAACGGGGTTGCGCTCCCCGGCAACGCGGCTGCAGGGCGGCGACGCCCCCTCCTACCCCTCCCCCATCCCACGCGGGGTCGCATTCCCGGGTCGCAGAGGGAGAGGGGATACGAAGGCTCCCCCTCTCGGGGTGGAGGGAATTTCGCCCTTCTGGCAGGTCTGGGTGTGCCTGCCTCCACAGACCGTCGAGGGTGGGGGTGGGGGGCGAGCGCCCCATGGGCACGATCTGGCTCCCACGTGGTTGCAGTCGTCGCAGCAGAGCTCCTGGGGTGGCTGCAAATGTGGGGGTGCCCTAGCCTGCCGCGGCAGGAGGAAGCATGGAGACTGGGTCCAGGATCTGTGCCCCGCCATCCCCACCGCCGCTACCACTACCCGCCTGCGAAATGGCGCGACCCGAGTTGGTGCCCCAGAGGCATGTTCCTTACCAGGGAAGAGGAAAGAAGCTCACGTCCCTCCTCCTCATGGCCCGGGCATGTGCCAAATGCGGCTTGGGCCGGTGGTGGGTCTCTGCTCAGCGTTCCCAGCCACCGTTCTCCAGGGAGGGGTGGGCGCAGCGTGGGCAGGGGCAGAGGAAAGAACATTGCTGACCCCGGGAGGGAAGCTGAAGCCCGGGCCAGATGGGAGCGCCCCGACCCGTTGTCTGGACCACAAGTGTCCCTTTCTTGCCTGAGCACAAAGCCCAGACTGTGCTGGGTTGCATGCAGGTTGGCCAGCAGGCAGGCCAGCATTGCATAGAGATGCCCTGACCTCCAGGGGAGTTCCTCTGGAAGGAGAATGGCCGCTGAGTCAGAGGAAATGACCTTTGGCTTCCCTCCCAACCTCCCCTCAGTGGGCAGTATGCTGGGGAGAGACATGGCCCTCTGGCCAGTTCTTCCTAGCTTGACTCAGCAAATGCCAGACCCTACCGACCAACCTACCCGATGCCTTGACCACAACCACCTTTAGTTTTCCTTTCCCGTCCAGGGAGGTATTCTGACCACCAGAGATGACCATTACCCCAGGCATTTGAGGCCTTGGCATAGATGCCCATAGATGGGTGGTGCCCTAAGTCAGGCTCCAGGCTCCCTCCCACAGGCAGCAGTGCTTTTGGGATTATTTACAGGCCCCTTTCATTTCCTTCCTGCTCTGTGTGAAACCTGTGGTAAGGGCTCTGCATCTATTATCTCCTAATCCTTACAACAGTTATGCAAGGTAAGTTTATCTATCATCCCCACTGTAGAGGTGAAGGCTTCAAGGCTCAGGAAGGTAGTGACTTGCCCAAGGTCACACAGCCAGGTTTCCAGTACAGGTTTGTCTGCTGGCACAGCCCCTCTACCTACTACACCTCTCTTATGAGCCAGGCAGGAAAGATCTGTAGAGCCTACTAGAGGAGCATTCTTAACCTTCTTTCACATTCCCATTGAGCAAATGCTGTCTTTCTCACCTTGGTACACCTTTCCTTTCTCCAGAAATATCAGCCACATTCCTGTTCCTCAGATGCTCTATAGGACTGTGCTGTTGCCAGGCTGGCTCCCTCCCTTCCTCCCTCCATTTTCTCTCTCTGGGGAAGACCAAGCGGTGAGGGCTGCCTCAGTCCGCAGGGAAACTGCCACCCCCCCCAACATACACACACACACACACACACACAGACACGCCCTAATCCTTTGTTTGTGGGCTCTATGGCCTGAGCAGCTTGCAGCCTGGCTGTGGTAGAAGGAATTTAGCAAAGATGGCTCATGTAGTGCTGGCCCCTGTGGGTGCTCAGTCTAGCTCAGGGGCTGGAGACCCGAATGCCTCCAGGGCCCAGGGGGCAATGGAATGAGTGAGGTGGGCTGGGGAGCTACTCAGCTGCAGTTTGTCTCCATGTGAGAATGTGGACTTGGTATGACCAAATTGTCCTATTTTCAAGATGAGCCAGAAATCCAGACTTTGATGTATAATCTGGTTTTTCAATGTTGGCAGCTAATCAGAATATTTAAAAAAAAATTGCTTGTGTGCCAACAGAACACAGCCATAAACCATGTCCAGCCTGAGAGTCACGAGGCTGAGACCTGTGGTCCACGGTGAAGTGACAGCACTTTTTGCCAGGCCACCCTTGGGCATGTGTAGATGTAGCGCCATAGGCTGGTTTCCCCATTTTTTGAGCCTTTTGAGGCGGCAGGATGCTGGCATTTGGTTTGTTGTGCGTAGCCGTGTATGCTGGTCTAGAATTCTTTTCACCTCCCTCGTCAGTTTTGCACCTCCCTTGTGCTGCCAGGCAGGTCTCATCGTCCCTGTCTTACATGTGAGGGCTCTGCATCTCAGGCATGAGAACAGCGGGGATGGGGTCACACAGCCCAGGCAGGGCAGAAGCGGACTTTGAACCCAGGGCTCCCCCTTCAGTGCTCTGCGTGTTAAACCAGGCTACCCACAGAAGAGGGGATCTCATCCCCCTTCCTCCCACCCCTGAGGTGCGGCCAGCTCCCTCAGGGACAGATCTGAGTACAGTAGATACTAACCCAAGTAAAGTGTCTGTGCCCACAAGCTGCTGGGGCCCCAGTCTCTGTTGTCCTGTTTGCAGTTCCCCAAGCCTTGGGTTCCTAGCCCGGTGCCAGGGTTGGCTCAGAGATGCTATCTACAAGTGAGGGTGCCAAGCCAGTGCCTTGGCCTAGCTGAAAAGGAGGTTCTGGCCAGCTCCACATCTGGCTGATTGTGGCAGCTGGGACAATTCCCGTCATCTCTCTCTCTGGCTTCAGTTCATCTGTCTTGGTGTGGGAGGAGTGTAAAAATGTCACCAGTGCCTCCCTGAAATGACCTTCCTGCCAGGACAGCGGACTTTGCCATCACCTGGGCTTCACAACCACCCGGCTATGTGGGCCTCGGCCGACCCTGGCTCCTTGTCTGTAGACGGGGTGGCAGCAACTACCTCTGGCTGCCACTGAGATAATGAACGTAAAGAGGCTAGCAGCAGGCCTGGCGTGCGCGGGGCAGTGTGGCAGCCGCCTGACTCCACCCCACTCCCCCCCCCCCCACAGCTCCAAGTCCCTGTGCCTTCACCTGACAGCAGCTTTGGCCTCACATCCAGGGAACCGCAAGACCCAGAGCCCCAGAGGCCTGGGCTTTTCTCCGCCCACCCAGAGCCCTGGCATGTGTCTCCATGTAGTCTTTCCTTTTATTCACTTAGATGTATGGTCCTCAGCTCGCTTATAAACCACCCTGCAAGGGCCAAGAGCTGGGTGACGGCTTCTCTCTCAGTGACATTTTGATGAATGGCCAACATTTCCCAGGAATGAATTGGATGCAGACCCAGCTCTTGATGTGTTCCTTGTCCTACGGCTAAAAGACCAAACAGGTAACTGGACACCTCCAGTCACTCCTTCAAGTGCTTTTTGAGCTACTGTGTGCCAGGTGATCAAGACAGATGCAGCCTCTGGTGGTGGACACAGGCTACTGCAGAGCACTGGGAGATCACTGGGCTTCTCAGCCAGCCCTGGGGGCGCTGGGCTGTCTGGGGGCCGACTTGTCCAGGGAAGTGACACATGAGGCCATGAGGCTTAGTGCTGAGCGCTGTGGCCAGAGCCTTGGGGCTCTGTGGCGGGCTCCTGGGGGAGAAAAAGCAGAACACTGGGCAGCACAGGGTGCTGAGAGGTGAGTCTCAAGAGGTCTTCGTGGGAACTCCTTTCGGAGGCCATGATCTAGGTCAGTGGTTCTCAACTTGTTCCCTGGACTAGCAACACTAGCATCTGCTGGGAATTTGTTAGAAATGCAAACTCTCCGCCCCGCCCCCCCAGACCTGTGACACTGGGAGTGGAGTCCACACTCTCTCTTAAGCTCCACATGGCGCTGAGGCTCACGCCAGTTTGAGAGGCACTCATGTAACCATGTTAAAGAGCTGGGCTGCCTCCTGAGGCAGTGGGAAATGGCTGGAGGTGCAGGCCAGAGAGTGCCTGGGGGATGGGCAATGTGGACAGAGTGGGTGAGCTGGGCAGAAGCACAGTGCGGAAGTAGAGAGAGAAGTGGCAGCATGGTCATAGGGGCCTAGTTGAGACGCTGGTGGCCTGGCCAGGGCAGTGGTAGGGAGACCAAAGGAAGTGGACAGATGAAGGCGCCCTGCAATGAGGACTTGGTGGATGGAGTGACTGGGGTCCCTTTGCTGAGATATACTACCCACTACCCAGTAGCAGACCTGTGGGTTCTGAGGTTGGGGTGCTGGGGTTCTTCATGCAGAAGGGCAGTGTGGTAGGTGCCTGCAGGGTTGCACGAGGCCCAAGAATGAGAGATCTGGGTGACCTTGGGTGTCACTTAATCTCTATGAGCCAAGTGTTCTCATCTGTCAAATGGCAAGAATGCTAACCCAGTACGCTGGATGATTGCGAGAACGGTGTATCCAGCCCTTGGGTGGGGAGCGCCTTGGGGACAAACACCTTTGCAGCCCCAGTTCAGACGCCTCCATCATCGTTTGTTGAGCATGTCCAAGCCCTTTGCATGGATTGGCTGTCTTCACCATGGTCACTGAGGAGACTGAGGGGACATGGAGTTAAGAAACTCACTCCCCCAGCCTTGCTTTCATCCCCGTGATGTGCTCCCAGTGAGCATGTGACCTCAGAAAACCATACAAAGCAATATGCACAGAAACTCTACAAATAAATTAAGACAGAATTCTTAAAAATATTTAAATAACTGGCAAGAAGGTAAGAAAAAAGAAAAAGACAACAAATCATAAAATGGCAGGCTTATTGAGGAGCCCATCAGAAGACACCACTTAGCACGGCCAGAGCTGGACAAGGAGCAGGTATTGGCTATGAATAGTCTGGAGGGGCCGGGGAAGGTGAGTGGCTGTGAGCGAGAGGCTACAGCAGGGTCTGCAGGAAGGGCTCCCGGACACGAGCAAGAGCATGACAGAGGCCCAAAGGGCAAAGGGGCAGCTCCTCAGGGAGCCTTTGAGTAGCTTGGCCTGGTCAGGAAGCACATTTAGAAAATTCTGAACAAATGTCCTGACAATGATGGACTGAGCACCCACTGGGGATTAGATAGATGGACGGAGTGACTCCCTTGGGCCAGATACTGGGCAGGAAGCAGGCCTCATACAGGGTCCTGCCCACTCAAACTGGGCATTGGTGCCCGTGTGGGGTCAGAGGGCTAGCTCAGCTGTGAGACTTCCTCTCTTGGACACATAGTGTGGCCTCGTCTGTAAAATGTAGCAGTGGTTCCTGCCTCCTGGCTAAGGGGCCATAGTGGCACACAGAGGGTCTTGGGTGTGGCCTGCCCCAGTCAGCCCTAATGCCCAGCCAGTCGAGCTGGGCTTCTCAGGGCATGGTCCCTGTCCTTTGTTCCTGGTTAACCTTGGAGCTGCTATCCCGTCTCTCCTCCACCCTGTAGCCTTTTCCCACTCTTAAGCTGAGGGTTGGTGGCCAGAAGGGCTGGGCCTTGGTGGGAATGAACAGGAAGGCACGTTTTGGCTACAACCTGGCCATTCTGCCCAGTGTCCACATGGCTGCCAAGTCCTCATGTATCTGCTCATGTGCACTGGGCTTTTCATATATAGCTCAGTTGTCATGTAGGGTAAGGTGTTTTGACATGGACTAGATTCAGACTCAGGCTAAATCTTTGCTCCTCCCCTTGTTAGCTGTGTGACCTGGGGCAAGTTCATTTCCCTCTCTGAGCTGGTCTCATATATCCAGTGGACCCCCAGTGAAAAGGCGGTGTTGGAGATCACACAAGATGCTGCATGGAAAAGGCCTAAAACCAGGCCTGACACTCAGTAGACAGTCCATTTCTAATTCAGCTAAACTCCATTACCTCCAGCGCCAGAAGTGCCTTTTCTGACCCAGAGCTGTTCCTGCTCTGCAGGCCAACGGGCCCCCTAGTTAGTGCCAGCTTCCTCAGAGCATTCCTGAAAATTCCTGTGGGCTCAGGAAAAGGAGAACAACAGATTTAATTAATTCCCAGTGACTGGCAGCATCGTGTTTTTATCTGGGCTGCGTCACCATGGCAGCCTCATGGCAGGGTTGTCGAGGGGGCGGGTGGAGCTATTGTTCCTGCCATTGTCTGTTCTGGAACGCAGGCCCAGGAGAAAGGGACTGGCACGGGCACCAAGTGGCACATGGCACAAGGCAGCCGTGGAGTCAGACAGGAGCCATCTGGGGTAGCCTGTGGCCTGGCTTCCCCCCAGCTTACTGCCAGAGCGGTCTGAGATGGCTTGATGTGGAGCCCTCAGCTTGGGGCTCAGGCCCACCATGGCCCCCAGACCTGAATGTGTGTGTGCCTTGGACATGCTGAGGATAGGGACACCCATGGGACTCCTGGAAGAGACCCACAAAGCTCAAGTAGCAGCACTCTTCCACCCTAGACTAGGGTTTTGTGGCCAGGCTTGGGTTCAAATTATAGCACTGCCACCTGCCATCTACATAGCTAATTGCTTCCCCCCTTCCTTACCTGTAAAATAGGAATAATTCCAGGGACCCCAAAGAGTTGTATGTGAAAGCCCCAGGGTATAAGGCACTCAAGGGCTCATTTGTGTTCTCTGGGGGTGGTGAATAGTCGCCTGCCACCTGTCACCGGCAGTCAGGCTTCCCTCCTACATACCTCTTAGGATGCAAGTTTCTCCTCTAAACCCTGCTGTGGAAAGGAGATGGAAGGAGAGGTGCCCATCTGGAGTGATGTGGGACCAGGTGGTACCAAAGATGAGTTACTTTTCCTTTCCTCTGCAGAAAGGGAAAGAAATTGAAGGGAAGTGACCTGACAGTCTGGAGGTAGAAGTGCAGGGCCAAAGGGGTTGGGCAAGAGTAGGAGGCAACCGAACTGGGATCCAGCAAGTGGAGAGGCCTAGAGAAAAGGAAGAGAGGGAATGGCCCACGCCCGGCAGGCAGGTATTCGAACGCATACAAAGGCAGGTGGCATGCAGTAGCAACTGGAACCACCTGCCCGAGCCCCTCTGCAAGAGCTGTGACGGCTGGGAGGCCACGGTGCACGGTGCGGGCTGGGATATTCCATGTTTTGGGCAGCCAGGGGTGGGAGGGAGCAGGTACAAGATATGGAGCGCCAGGGGCTGCCAGGCACATGCACAGGGCTGAAGCTGGGGGCCGGTGGCTGCTTGTGGGAGCATTAGGAGGTGGGCCACCCTTTCTCCGCCACCAGGAAACGGCGCCGAGGCTCCTCTTCAGCGCCCTGTCCACGGGCCTCGGAAACCCTCTCCAGGCTGGAGTACCCTGTACCCCGGGGATGTGGGTAGTGAATCTCCCTCGCTCGGAGACCGAGTCTGGCCTTCGCGCGCCCCCTGCTGGCCCGTCCGGAGTCCCCTCGGCTCAGCTGTGGCGGCTGGATCTCAGATCTGGGAAAACCCTACCCGGGAAACCTCGAGGCGTGACGTCATACCCGGTGACGTCACCGGGGCCCCGGGGAGTGCGGGGGTTCCGGCAGAGGCTTCCCCGGGACTGCACAGGGCACCCGCGCGGGCAGGGCAGTAGTCAGGGGCTGCAGCGCGCCTTCACCCTGTGTCTGTCCCACAGGTCCCGCGCGGCCCCGGGTGAGGCGCGCCCACGCGCCCGCCGGCGCCATGGGAAGGAGCAGGCGCCACTGCTGCTGCCCCCCGCCGGCGCGCGCACGACTTGAGCCCCGCCGCAGGCAGTCCCGGGCCGCGGGTCCCCAAGTGACACTGGCGGCGCCTGGGAGCGTGGCGCGGGCCCGGGGCCACGTAGAGGAGCCCAGTGTCCAGTGAAGCAGCCGAGGACCCGCCGCCCGCGCCGCCGCCATGGTTATGTCCCAGGGCACCTACACGTTTCTCACGTGCTTCGCCGGTTTCTGGCTCATCTGGGGGCTCATTGTTCTACTCTGCTGCTTCTGCAGCTTCCTGCGCCGCCGCCTCAAACGGCGCCAGGAGGAACGACTGCGTGAGCAGAACCTGCGCGCCCTCGAGCTGGAGCCCCTCGAGCTCGAGGGCAGCCTGGCTGGGAGCCCCCCGGGCCTGGCGCCGCCGCCGCCGCCAGCACCACCGCACCGCGGCCGCGTCGAAGTGCCGGCGCACGCGCACCAGCACGTGCACGTGCACCCTCTGCTGCACCACGGGCCCGCGCAGCTGCACGCGCACCCGCACGCACACCACCACGCGCTGCCGCACCCGCCACCGCCGCACCTCTCGGTGCCGCCGCGTCCCTGGAGCTACCCGCGCCAAGGTAAGTAGTGACCTCCGCCGGGGGCGACCCGAGCCACCGAACTGGGCCGGGTCTCGGCCGCGGGAGGGCTCACGGCTGATCCGCCCCGGTTTCCCCTGTACAGCCTCCCCCAGAACCTAGGAGGAAGGAGTGGGGGGCTGGGCCTGGGGTTGGCACCTGGCCAAGACTTGTGGGGGAGGCTGGGGATGGGTGGCCTCACGTCCTCGGACCGCTTCCCACTCTGCAGCGGAATCGGACATGTCCAAGCCACCATGCTACGAAGAGGCGGTGCTAATGGCCGAGCCGCCACCGCCCTACAGCGAGGTGCTCACGGACACGCGCGGCCTCTACCGCAAGATCGTCACGCCCTTTCTGAGCCGCCGCGACAGCTCCGAGAAACAGGAGCAGCCGCCGCCCAGTTACAAGCCGCTCTTCCTAGACCGAGGCTACACGTCGGCGCTGCACCTGCCCAGCGCCCCGCGGCCTGCGCCGCCCTGCCCTGCACTCTGCCTGCAGGCGGACCGCGGCCGCCGGGTCTTCCCCAGCTGGACCGACTCGGAGCTCAGCAGCCGCGAGCAGCTGGAGCACGGAGCTTGGCGCCTGCCGGTCTCCATCCCCTTGTTCGGGAGGACTACAGCCGTATAGAAGGGTGCCTGGCGTCCCGGGCCCCACCCGCGGACTCCTGGACTGACTGCGGGCTTTTTAAATGCTTCCCTTGGACTCCGGGGGCTAGGGGGGCGGGAGGGAGGGATTTCTTACCCCGTTTGTTACATTTTGAGGATAATAAAGGTGTGTGATCTGGTTTGGTACAAGCGGAGAGGTCACCCACTGCTTGCGCTCAAGGTTCAGGTGGCCAGGTGTGCATGGGTCTATGCAGGACCAAACCTGAATGCACTTTTCGACTGCAAAGTGGCCAGAGGGTGTAGAACTGAACCTGAAGTCAGCCTGCTTCAAACCACAGCCTCCTTACCCCCGGGAGCCTCAGCCCTCCACCCTCCTTGTCCATGAGATCACAGTGAGGGTGATCTCTGCGGCCTTGGAAGTGGGAGGAGTTGGAAATAGGGGTCCGGGCAGGCGGCCCACCCCAGATCCGCCCCTGGAGGCCCGGAGCAGCAGGCCCGAAGGGATCTGGATTTCTTTATTAACAGACATGAGCACGACCCGTTACATAAGTTTGTGCTTTCCAAAAAACAGTTACTGAATGTGAAAAAGGAACCCAAGCAAAGAGGGAGTAGTTGGGGCGGGGCCACCAAAGCCCCTGGCCCCACCCATAGCTCTGTCCTGAATCGCGCCTAAGGCCTCCAGCCTGGGACCCGCCCAGCAGGAGGCGAGCAGGAAAGGGCTGGGAAGCTGAGGGGCCCCAGCTGGGCCTGCTACTTCCTTTGGGCCGGGTGGGGAAGGGGTCAAGAGAAGGGCGGGGAGGGGGTCCCAGGGAGCCAGAGCCCACGAGCCATTTATTGCCATGTTTTCAAATTCGTGCAAAATATCTGAAGCCCTGGACAAAGAATACAAAGTGATATTTTTCCAAGAAACATAAAACTAGGAAAAGAGGTGGGGGGACATTTTCCCACCAGAGATCCCCCCGATGCCAGGCCCCAAGCAGGGTGAGGCCTCCACCCCGGCCAGCTGAGTGAGCAGGGAGGACTAAGCGCTACAATCTGGACCGGGCAGGGAGGGGGTATAATTTGCAACAGCGTCTCAACTACCAACGGGAGAAAAACCAGTCAACTGTACAAGTCTCCTATCAACTTTTAAAAAAAAGGGAGAGAAAAGCTGTAAAAGTCAGGCCCTGTGGGTAGGGAAGCGGCCAAGTTCCCAGCCGGAATCCGGAATGGGTGCCAGGCGGAGCTGCTTCCAGTGCAGGCGCGGCAGGCCATCTGGCCAGAGGCTGGCGTGGGTGGGTGGCCTTGGCAAGGGCAGCCTGAGGGCAGGCGCCACTGCTAATCTCCACCCTCGAAGCCCTCCTCCTCTTCTGGGACTGGGTCTGCATCCCAGCAGGTGATGTCGATTTCTATGGTGTTGGGAAGGAAGAGGAGTTAGTAGATTAAGACAGCAGACCCACGGCCATGTCTTCCAACCCCTGGGAGCTATGCCAGATATGTAGGCGTCTGGGGGTGCCTGTCCACACTTGAACCCAGCACCCCTACCCTAATTCCACCCCATCATCCCAGTGCTACCTGGAGGCTTGTTGTAGAACACAGGAGGCGGAGCCTTCGCACACAGCTCTTCTGATTGGGCGAACTCCTCCTCCTGTGATTGGCTGAAGTACCCCTCACTGGCCTGTAGGAGGAAAGCACCGGGTCACTGGGTCCAACCCAGCAAGACTTGAGCTGACCTACCAGGCCTGAGCCCGTTTCCCTGGCAACCAGGGATGGAATCACTGGTTGCCAGGGAAACAAATGCCTACCCTGGGAACAAAAGCAGAGCTGGCCCAGGGATGGGGAATGGAATGGAGCTTCCCCCCAATAATGTGGATCACAGAGAAAGGGGGTCACTGCTGCAAGCCTGAAAATGCAGGGTTAGTCCCCTGCTCAAGTCCTGACTCCCACCCCTCCCACCAGGCTGTCCTGCCCCACCTGGGTCCCCTCCTTCTGGGTGGTCTCGCCATTGGTCAGCAGGTGTGGCTCAGGCTCGGGTTCCAGCTCCGGCTCTTGATCCAGCTCCTCTAGAGCAGAGGGTAGAACTGGGGCCTGGGGGGCGGCCAGGGGCTCCCCTTTTACTGCCTCCTCTGGGTCACAGAAGGTGGCTGGCGGCTCAGGCAGCTCATCAAAATTGAGGAGACTGGCACAGCCTTCACCTGCTGGCGGCAGTGGCTCCTGAGCCACCTCATCCAACAGGGGCATCTCCACCAGAGTGACCTCAGCACCCGAAGGTGGTGTGGGGGCTCTAGGCTCAGCCTGGGGTGCGGAGGCCCCTTCCCCGTTGCCAGGCCATAGGTCAATGAGGCTGGCTGAGGTGACAGTGTTGGCAACAGCGGTGTCAGCAGCAGCAATGTCGGTTTCAGTGGCAGCAGCAGCCAGGGTGTCTGCTACAGCGGTGTCAGCTATGGCAGGCTCCAAAGGGGCAGCCAGGACAGCCTGTTCTGGAGCCACCATGAATATCAAGTCCTCTGTGGGGCTGCCTTGCCCCCGGGGAGGCTCCTGTGCCTGAGGAGGCTCCTCCACGGGGCCAGCCCAGGCCTGAGGGGCTGCAATTCTGGCCTCCTTACTGGTCTCTTCGCTATCCAGGCCAGGGCCAGGCTCCTGGGTCTCTGTTACAGCACAAATGGAGGAGACAGATGTGACCAGCTCCCTCAGGGAAGGATGTAGGCCCTGGGCAGCCACCCTACCTACCCGGCCCACCCACTGAGGAGTAAATGACATTCCGGAAAGAAGACCTCCACTAAATGCTCCACGCTCCCTCCAGCACCCAGTGGGCCCTGCTGCCTCTTTACCTACTGTTTTTAAGCTGCTCAGCAGCCCTGGGAGGAAGGCCCGATCCCCACACCAGGGAGAGACACACACTGAGGCTCAGAGGACAGGTCTGACTGCCACTTCCAGGGTAGTGCAGTCTGGGTGATGGGTGGCTCAGATCCCTGGGGAGTTGTTACCATGGCCACGTGGGGTTTCCAGCACAGGGACTGGTAAGAGGCCTGGGGCAGCTAGGGCCCCTCACTTACCTTGGGCTGGTGGAGGTGGTGGTGGCAATGGTGGAGGCTGCGAGGACGTAACCTCATCCAGAGCCCGCTCAATCTGCTCAGAAACAGGGGTGGAGGCCGTGCTGGAGTCAGATGGGCTCCGAGTGGGGATGGGGGTGGGTGCCATCCTCCGGTGGCTGTCCAGGTGGCTGCCTGTGGAACAAACCCCGAAGCTGGTCAGTGAGGGCCAAGGAGCCAGGTGGGACCAGGATCGTCCACCTTGGGGCCTGGCCAGCACCTTTTCTCTGGAGTCTGGATGGGGGCTGGGAGCTCCCCAGGCCCCCCAGGGGCCAGACCACAACTCCAGACCTGTAAGCCAGGCCAATGCCCCTTCAGGGCCAGGGAAAAGAGGCAGGCAGTACCTGCCCTGGGGACAAACACCAGAGATCAGTGATCAGGCTGGGGGAGTGAGGGCGGGGGGCTGCTGGGAAGCGGGGGCCCTCCTTACCCCCCTGCCGAGGCCTGGGGCTGCTACCTACATGGGAGGGAGGAAGAGAGGTTTGGGGTGCGGTGACAGGTGATATAGGGAAAGGGAGTCCGTGGAGGGGAGGAAGAGGAAGAGGAGGAGGAGGAAGGCCCACTGTCCGATGCCTTTATGAAAGGGCAGTACGGACGACCTGCCAAGAGAGACAGACAGAAAGAGAGAGAGAGAGAGAGACAGAGGACAAGAGAGGGTCAGTCTCCCCCACCCTGGCCCCAAGGCCTCACCCGCGCCCGGGGCTGGCCCTGGATGTCCAAGCTGCCTTTTGCCAGGGTGCACATTCAGCCAAGCTGGGCTATAGCTTCAAGCTGTCAGGACTCCCACCAGCAACAGCCACGCACAGCAAGGAGCCTGCCCCACACAGCCAGCCTCTGTGCAGCACACACCCCGGGACAGCCTGTCCCAACCATAGAGCCCCAACACAGGCCAAGCACACACACGGGCAAACACTCAGGCCAGCAAAAGGGTGCTTTGGGGGAGGCAGAAGCTGCAAGGAGAATCCCGACAGGGAAAATGGGTGCAGGCTCCAGAGCCAGCTCACCCCACATGCATCACAGCCCTCAGGCAGGGCTTGGTTCAACCCCAGCAGGGCCACTCCACTCCCCACAGCTAGGGGGCGCCTTCGCCCATGCCAAAGCTGTCCAGATGGCCTGTAGCCGGGCCCACTGCTCAGCCAAGGCCCAACATCGACCTCCCCGAACCCCAGCCTTCTCAGTCCTGCCACCTGGGAGGCAGTGGATGGAAGCACACTTGATGAACAACCTTGCGGTCTCCATAGGTCCTTGGGCAAGGCTTCCCTTCCAAGAAAGGGCGCCGAAAAGACTCAAGGCCAAAACCTGAGGAGTGGGGGTTAGGTGGGGATGGGACCTGGGACTACCTGGTCGGTGGTTGAAGGGAGAGGGCACATCGCAGCTGCCTGCAGAGGCCGATGCGACCCGTTCCTGCTGCTTGAAGAATTCCCGTGGGTTGTCAGGCCGCTGGGCAATAATGGCCGCTGCCTCCTGGAGGCACAAGGAAAGAGTCAGGGCCAGGCTGGGCCCCACTGAGGCAGCCCCTGCTGGCTTCACCTACCCTGTTCCACTAGCTCTCACCTCTACCTCCGATTCTGACTTCTTCATCTGGGTCTCTTCCTCTTCATCCTGCTGGTCACCCTGAAAACCAAAGGTACAGTTCCTGGGCCACTCCACCAGCAGCTCTGGCCTTCTTATAGGCCCATATTTCCTCCATGATCTGGCAGGAAAAGGCTTGGATGTGGCACATCGGCTCCCTTCACCACCCAGTCACACACCTCCTTCTCTCCATCCACAAGGCTCTCAGCTACCTCTTCTCTAGCCTGAACAAGTGCCTGGGCACCTAGCTCAGCTCTGCCTGCTCCTTCACCCCATCCAACCAGGCACCCAAGGCCACCCAGGAGTGCTCCCTGCTTTGTAACCAACTCTTCTTGAACCTCCTACCCCAGCACCCAGCCAACTGCGCTCCCGTCACTGCTGCCTGGATCTCGGCATCATGACCGTGGCTTCCTCGTTAGTCCCCTGCCTCTGTGCTTTCTTCCCCTAATTTCTTCTCTATACGCCCTGAAAGGACCTTCCAAAATCCAGATTAGACTATGATTTTTCCTAGCTTAAAATCCCTCAGGGCTTTCTCATGAGCCACAGTGAGAGCTGGTTGAATATGGCACACACATGGCTTCTGTTTTGCCAGTACAGTGGTACCTCGGTTTTCAAACGTCTCCGTTGACGAACATTTTGGTTTACGAACGCTGTAAATTTTATGGATCTATGGTATCATTAGATAGTAAAATTAATGCTAAATTTGCAGTTTTAGGGGTTGACTTTAAAGGTCTGGAACGGATTAATCCATTTGGCATTACTTTCTATGGGGAACCATGCCTCGGTTTTCGAACGTTTCAGAATTCGAACGGTCTTCCGGAACGATTACGTTAGAAAACCGAGGTACCACTGTATGTTTTTAAAACATGTTAATTAGTTGCCTCCACTTAAGAATTGGGAAATTTCATACTGAAATCGGGATCTCCAATTTCTCTTAAAATGCCAGAAGTCCTGGCAACACTGGCCCATAAGCCCCAAGGCAGCCATTGACCAGAGATATGCTGCAGCCAACCTCACACCAGGTGTAATCTATCCAGTTTGTCACAGTCTCCACCACTCCCTACTGCCCTTCACCTGCTCACTTCACTTGCTGTTTTGAGATTGCAACCCCAGGAGTACAGGCAGGTCAGGCCCCTGGCTTGGTCCACATTCCCCTGCCGCTGCCTGACCTCGCCTGTTACCTCTCCCAACACCCCCCTCCCACCTTGACCCACCCACACTCGGTGAGGTGTAGACATAATCAGCAGCATGACATAGTTGCCGTTCCTGGAACGTGTATGCCATTCCACTTGGCATGGTTGATGACTCTCTTTCCTTCCCCAAATGCCCCAGCCCCACCC
This sequence comes from Rhinolophus ferrumequinum, assembly GCF_004115265.2. Lineage (NCBI taxonomy): Eukaryota > Metazoa > Chordata > Mammalia > Chiroptera > Rhinolophidae > Rhinolophus > Rhinolophus ferrumequinum. Next base: position 5,164,569 of record NC_046307.1, on the reverse strand, counting down.
TATCTTCAACTCTTCCTGCTTCCAGCCTCAGTTTGTGTACTGCCTCCTGGGGAAGAGGTCCCTGGCCCATTCAGGTCGTTTCCTTCTCTGAGTCCCCACAAGGTGTTCCAGGCACACACCAGATTATACTGAGAAATTTCCTGTTTCTGGGATCATCTCCCCCCTCTCTGTGGGTGACACAGAGATGAGAACTCAGGTCTGTATGTGAGCGGCCAGCACAGGATGAGTTGATACAAGTTTGCTCCGTTGGACTCACTACTACACCAAAAGCCTCTTAATCAGTGTCCCCTACTGCTCCTGTGGCAAATGAGACAGGAGGGACTGAGGGGAGGAGAAAAAGCTGCAGGTACGGTGGTGAAGTAACAGGGCTCCTTTGTTTTTGAGCACATAACCTAGAACTGAGAACTTTTCTGTCAGGGTGCATTAGGAGAATGACCCTTCAAAGTATCCACCCTAAAGAAGGTTGTCACTACAACCACAACTTCGTGTCTTCCAGAATTAAGTCTAAATTCCTGTGACCTTGCTCTCTCTTCCCAAATTTCTCCTGCTTCTCAGCCCACTGGGCTCCAGTCAGGCTCCTTGCCTTCTCACAGATGTACACCCCACCAGCCTTTGTGGATACTCTGCCTGTGCCTAGTATAACCACCTGAGGTTCCTCTGCCTTATTCGGAAAACAGACCAGAGGCAACATACCACAAAAGCTTTAACTACCAACGAGGTCAAAAACACTGAAACTGTGGGTAGGAGAGAGATCAATACACTAACCATACGGGTATACAGAACTGCTGTACCTGAACATCTGCAAATACGTGGGAGCTCCCTGGCAGCCCAGACATAAAAGGGACTCGGACAAGGAATGCAGTTCTTAGGGGAGAGAAAGCAGAACATCTCCTTAAGCTAAGAGATAGCATTTTATAGTTCTAAATTCCAAAGTTTCTCACTTAGAGAACCTGAACCTACTTGTAAGGCCATCACACGGACTTGCTAGAACATCCACTATCACTGTCACATGAGCCACACTTAAAAGGGCCAGATGGGACTATAAAATAATGGTTTAAATTCCTTAAGACTTTGCCTGCAGTGTTGATCATTGGTGCAGATAAGCCATCAGTTCAGGGGGTTCACTATATATCTTTTCTACTTTGTGTGCATGTGTGTGTGTGAAATTTCCCATAAAAAGCTTTTTCAAAAAGCCCTTACTCTGAATGGATAAACAAGATGTGGTATATAGATACAATGGAAAATTATTAGCCTTACAAAGGACATGCTGACACAGGATGAACCTTGACGACATTATGCTGAGTGAAATAAGCCAGTGACCAAATGAAAAATTCTGTATGATTCCAGCCATATGAGATACCTAGAGGAGTACAATTCATGAGATAGAAAGTAGACTGGCAGTTGCCAGTGGCTTGGGGAGAGGAGAATGGGGAGTTAGTGTTTAATGAGTACAGAATTTCAGCATGGGAAAATGAAAATAATTCTGGAGATAAACAGTGGTGATGTTTGTACAACAATGTGAACATACTTAATGCCACTGAAGTGTACATTTAAAAATGGCTAAGATGGTACACGTCATGTGTATTTTGCCACAATTAAAAATAAACTCATCAATTAATTTAAAAAAGGCCTTGCCCATCTTATTCTTCACCATGTTTCTAACACCTGTCACATGGCAGGTGGTGGCTGGGGTTTGTTGAATGAATAACTGTGGCTGGAGCTTACCAAACGCACAGCATCTTCATCTGTCCAGGAGCTGATGTGACTGGAGGCACCTATGATAGCCACTTAATGCCAGTGTCGGCAGGGTGTCCTGCCCCCTCCCTCCCGGCGTCCTGTGGGTGTGGCCCTGAGTATCACCCACCTCCTGTCCTAAACTGTACCATGCTCAAAATTCCATTCAAAACATGATTTTTAAGGGCTAATCCACAGGTCCTGTGGGACACTCCAATGTTTGGAGGTTCCAACAGCACCCCTGGAACAAGGGTCTGCTCTGAAGGAGACACTACACACACTGTGTATTAGATGCTCAGAGCACCAGCCAGGTTCATTTGTGTGACTGCAGCACTGGGTTAAAAGGACCAGTTCTTGAGCCCCCTAAGTGCAGGAAGCATGTCTAATCCATACTGAGCCACTCAGGCCCTGCTGGGAGGGGACAAGGGAGCCTGGTCAGCGAGGATCTGGATGAAGATAGATTTTTCTTTGTCTAAAGTATAAGCTTCTCCAAGGAGGTCTCTTTCCACAGTCAGGGGTCAGACCCCACGTGACTGAGTGGCAGGCCTAACCCTCCATCACACTCCATGCAACGGTACCCAGAATGCCCAGCACTGTCCTCAAGCCACTGATCTTCCCACAAAGCCCAGGAACACAAAGCCCATCCTCATTTCCCCGACCAGGAGACTGAGAGCCCTGGCTAAGAACTTACAAAGATGGACTGCTCCTTCAACCGCCTCGTGGCCTCTTCAGCTTCTAAAGTCTGCTGTTTCCTCCTGCAAAGATAAGCCGGCGTGCAGCCCTTAGGACGGGCCCAAGCGGTCCTGCTGGCCTGGGCGCGGCCTGCGGTGGGGCGGTGCTGGCCCACCTGTGCTCCTCAATCTGCTGTTCCCGCTCTCTGTAGCGCCGCTCCCGCTCCTCCTGCTCCTGCCGCTCCTGCTCCATCCGCTCTTGCTCAAACCTGAGTCTCTCATCCAGGGCCTTCTTCCTCTCCTCCTCCTTCCTTAGCTCTTCCTCCTTCTGCAACCACCCGTGCCAAGGCAGTGTAGGCCCTGAGCCTGGGGCCCCCTGCTCCTCCTGCCCACCCCAACCCAGGGCTGGGGAGGTACTGGTTCTGGGAAATAGGGTGAGCCCGCCAGGAGTAAGTCTCGCCTTCAGCTGGGGGAGTGCGTGGAATGGGACACACTATTGAAGGAAGGACCTGGGGAGAGGCCCAGAGCCGCCCGTGGGGTTGGGTCAGCTAGGCCTGTAGGCTGGGGTCTGGGGCCACACCTTGGCCTGCTCCCAGAACTGCTCGCGGTTAATCCGCTTCATTTCCACAGCTGCATCAGTTTTCTGGTAGGTGGTGCCCTGCAGAACCAAATGGCGTGGCATGAGCTCAGAGAGCAAGTCTAAAGACTGAGAGGGTGGGGGCAGGCGGAGCCCTGGGCAAGACCAGCTGGCCCCAGGCACACACTGACCACCGGCTCAGCGTTCTCATCCTCGCGCAGCCGCAGTCGGTGCAGCACCGGGCTGGAGAGCCGTGCCAGCCCGTTGGAGAGCCGCTGCCCGATGGCGCCCGCATCTATGTCTTCCACGCTGCTGGCGTTCACGATCACGTCGACACCCTGCAGCAAGAAGGTGTGTTGAGGCAGCATGTCTCCTTCCTGTTACCACCACCTGCATACTGACCCTGCCCTAGGTGGCTGGTGCCGCCCTGACCAGCCCCGGCCCCACTCGCACCTGGAAGAACTCAGCCACCTTAGCCACGTGGCTGGCACAAGCACATTTGCGGGCATCAGGCACATCTTCACCGACCTGCAATGTACCCAACAAAGAGGCTGTTGGGAAAGGACGGGGGGGGGGACAGCAGCCTGAGGCCCCCAGCTCCCTTCCCAGGGGTCTAGTGGGGTTCTCTGCAGTGTTGTCAGTGGGTGGAGCAGGGTGGAGAGTGACTGCTCTGGGGCCTCAGCTCCCTTCCCTGCCCACAGCTGCATACCCAGTTGATGAGCACGTATTTTGGCAGAGCAGCCTGGGAGTCCTTGACGCTGCAGAAGCCGTACATCACCTTCTGGTTCTCAAAGTGGCCCGAGAGCTCCTGCAAGCCCCCATCTAGGGGAATCAGGAGGGTGTCAGGACTCCTGTCTCCTGACCCCTTACCCTACAAAGGCCCTGGAACCCACAGGAAAGACTCCCCTTATGGGTCTGCAGGCACCCCCAGGGACCTGGAGTTCTGTTGGTGTGAGAGTGGGGTGCAGGCACTAGCTTTGCCATTAAATCCCCCAGGGCCTGACTTGGGATAGGACTGAGAAACTGCTTGTTCTTCACACATCCTCATGTCTCACTTCACACATCCTCATGTCTCAGGAGGTACTAGTGCCCAGTGAGGTAAAATAAAGACTTCAGGCTCAGGAGAAAGTGGGGCTGGTCTGGGCCATCCCTGCTAGAACCCCTACCCCCGTGTGACTTTGGGCAAGTCACTGTTCCTCTCTAAGGCTGTCTTCTCATAATCCAACAGGAAACAAGGCTCCCTCCCTCCCCAACCCCGGGGAATCTTAGGGATGACCAAGAAGGACCCCTGCCAGATAAGTGTGGGTCTGATAGATGCAGGCGAGAGAAGATGGCCTGGAGCCAGGCGGGTGGGGAAGAAAACAGGAGGAGGGGGCGGGAGAGGAAGGCGAAGGAATGGCTGGAATTCTTACCTCCTGACGCTGCAAGCTTGAGGTCATCTGAGCCATCCTCATATGTGTACAGAGCCCTGGGGAGAGGGAGGGGTAGCTCAGAACCGTCAGGGCCCAGGCGCCAATTTGGGGTGGGGATGACTCTACAGAGGAGGAGGAGGAGGAGGAGGAGGGACACAGAGGGGGCAAAACAGGACAGGGTTCTGGCTGAGCACTCTCCGACTGACAACTGGAGGGGGAAGGGGGCCTGGGTTAGGTGGGGAATAAGCAATGGGGGCTTAGAAATCACTGCCCATGTGTCGTGTCCTCAGAGCCCTGGCCCTGGCAGCCTACAATCCAGCAAGCGGGTGTGAGATGGAGATTCCAAGGCAACGGTTCCTTGGTTACTGTTCCCTGGCTACCACGTTCCTCATCCCCATTGGCTGTTGCCAGGAACCTACCTGGCGCTGCCTCAGTACCCACTGCCCCTCCCCACCACAGCAAGGGAGGGGGAGGAGAGAACCTGGTGCTCACTCTGCTCAGGGCATCCCCTGGTAACCATGGCAACTCAGCAACTGGCACATGACTGGCCCATCCCAACCTCAATCTCCTGAACACAAAGGACCCCAGGGATCCGCCCTGGGTCTCAATCTCCTCCTCTCTGAAATGGGGATGAGGTCACCCACTCACTCTTGCCCAGACTCTGGCCCCTGGGTGACCACACACTTCTGGCCTTCTAGCTCCTAAGCCACCTCTGTCCTAGCTGAGGCCCTGGCCTCCTGGGACTGCTGGCCTTTCCTTCTGCCTTAGCATCACCAGAAAACTGACCTAGGAGCCTTCCTCCTCCCTAGATTTTTTTCTCGCCAGGCAGCAGTGGCACAGCATCCATTTCACAGATGGGAAGGCAGAGATGTCTGCTCCCAAGGACCCCCTAGGAGGACAGACCTGGAGCAAGAAAGAAGGGCCCTGTTGAGGAGGCTCCAGAGGGCTCAGCCCCTTCCCCAAGCTTCCCTTTTCCTACTGCCAAGGCAGGAGGCTGGGGGCTTAGAGGAGGGCAGGTGGGAGCACAAAGGAGATGGAGAAGAGAAAGGGACGGAGGGAGTCAGAGAGAGGAGAAAGGAAGAGAAGAGAAAGGAGGAAAGTGAAGGTATGATGAGGAAATGAAGGAGGGAGGGAGAGAGGGAAGGAGGGAGGGAAGAGGGAGGACACACACACACACACTTTCCAGGACCCCTCCCTCCGGAAAGGGACACAGGTGGGCTGTGAGGCCCAGAGCTCCTGCTCCAACTGTCGCCTGGGCCCCAGTGCTGGCAGCTGCTTCCCAGCACAGCTGTCCCACCACCTGTCCGGCTGCCCTAACCCGTCACTGGGAACAAAGGGCCCTCAGAGAAGCAAAGTCTGCCCCTTCCCATTCCAAAAATGAGAAACTGAGGCAGAACTCTGAGACCCTGGTTCCCAGACACACACACCTCCCAGGGGTGACTATTAGCCTCCCAGAAGTTCTGAGTGCCCTTGCTACACATGTACTGCCCCTTCCATCCTCAACTCTTGCCTGCCCACTTCCAGCCACCTTTCAGCTCCAGCCACTGACCTGACAGAAACCATAGCTAAGTTCAAAGCCTTCAGCAGGCCTTCAACCCTGAGCCCCACCTGCCTGCCTTTCCAGCTAGACCTTCTGTGTCCACACCACACACTGGGGTCACACTAGACGGCTCGCGGATGCCAAACACAGTTCTGGGTATTTCCCACCCTCGAGCCTTTGCATATGTGATTCCTGTCACAAAAAGACCAGACCAGTTTCTCTACCACATGCCCACCCCTGGCAGAAATCCCTCGGGGCCCCAATGCCAGCTCCCTAGGAAGCTGTGCCCTGTCCTGAGGTGCACCTCCTCAGGCATTATCACACCCCAGCAGGGATGGAAAAAGGCATCTAAGCCTGCCGCAGATCTCACTGAACAAGTGCTTCTCAAATACCGCAGAGCCGGCTTTGGCCTGGGCCTGGACAGTGGGAGCTGGTGAAACCGCAGGAAGTCAGAGTGGGGGGAACCAGGAATCTACATGTCTCACCAGCTCTAAGCCCTGGAGACAGACACTGCCTCAGACCTAAGCTTCGCGGAGGCAGGATGTCTGACTCAGTCAATCAACATACTTCACTCTCTGGGTCCAGGGTCCAGCCCACAGTGGCACCAGTAGGTACCTGAGATACTGGCACTAACACTGAAAAACCATCTAGGCCAGAGAAACTGGACTGAGGTGAGTTGGGAGCTGGAGCTCCAAGGAGATGCTGGAGTCAGCTAACGTGGGAGGCTGAGGGCAGGTGGACCCCTCAGGACAATCACACTCTCAGGATGTCAGAGCCAGATGGGCCCTGGAGGTCCCGATATGGTTGAGTCTCCTTGTTTTCAAGAACACGAGAAGAGCAGGCACTTGTGTGTGGTCACATAGTGAGTCTGTCACATCCAGGGCAACACTGGCTCTTCCCACTACACAACCTAACTTCCTGGGGTCCCCTGCTCCCACCTGGACAGTGGTCCATTTCAGATGCCCTGCCACAGGAGTGACCACTCCCCTCCTGCTCCCCAGCCCCACTCAGAGGCAAGATAAGGGAGGGCAATGATAAGCCTCCTTTGCTCAGGCAGCAATTTTACCCAAGACATCCTCCTCTAGACTTAGTGTCGGGTCTGTGCCTGAGTCCTGAGACCCCACTGCACCCCTGGCTCGGAGCTGGCAGCAGGACATGATCCTCACACCCTTTTTACAAAATGCTACCTAGGCCACTGAGAGTGAATACGTGTGTGCATGTGCGAGGCTGTGTGAATCTGTGTGTGCCTCACACACACCCAGATGGGGTGACGCACGCCAGTGATGAATAACTCACTCTGGCCACATGGATGCTGCTGCGTGGTGGGAGCCCAGCCCTCTGCTGAGGAGGACGTGGGCCAGCAGTGGTTGTGTGGACCCGCACTGGGCCTCCAGAGCTCTGCTTTTGGGGGGTTAGGCCCGATGGGGTGGTGATAGACAGTATCCCCAGACTGAGGGTGAGGGGGGCATTCTATGATGGACCCTGCCCCTCTTCAGGCAGGGCCCATCGGGTCTCGAGGCCAGCTCCTCCACTAGGCCAAGGCAGCCACTTGCCCTGGACTTCTCCCATGATCTCAGCCCCCAGGGGCAGGGCTGGGACAATGGGTGGGCCGCCTGCCCACTTCGCCTGTGCTGGCCTCTCCTGTGACTGACCTGCAGGACATGAGCTTGTCTCCCGCGTCCATCCCTCCAGGACTGGCTGCCCGCCAGTGCTGCAGTACCGTGGCATGGACACCTCACCACTTGTCCCCTCCTCCAGCCCCCAGGTCAGTGTCCCTTCCCAAATGCCTTCCCAGGGTGAGGGTAAGGCCAGCTCAAGTGAGGTCCCTCAGGCCTGCCCTCACACTGTACCTCAGTTTCCTGCCTGCCAAGGGGAGAAGAGGCCTGGGAACAGAATGGGTACCTGCCCCAAGAGAAGAGTCTTTTGGGGGGATGATTCCTGAATGGGGCAGTGTGGAACCCCTTGGCTTTCCTACCACCCTGGGGACACCAGCCTCAGAGCAGGTGGTCCACCCCTCCCAGAGCTTGGGGAGACAACAGCTGGGGAGGGGGAAGAGGGCAGCCCAGCTCCTCCCCCACCAGGAAGCCGAGAGCCCCTTGCCACTGTGCGATGAGGCTGGGGGCTCAGTGGATCTACTCAGCCCTCATCCCTCTCTAGGGGCTCCCTCCACGCGTGTGCGCCTGAGGGCTTCCTCCCAGGGTCCCCAGCTGGCCCCCTTGGCATCTCCCAGCCCAGCTGCCCAGTACCTACAATCCCATTTATCTCCGTCTCCTCCACGACCACTGAGAGGAACAGGAGTCACTGCACGGTTGCCATGTGCAATGAACGTCTTTCCATCACACCCCAACTCCGAGAGGCCCCCCCGGTGGGCGGGGCGCCTCGGCCCCCAGCCCGCTCTGCTCCTCCCCCGCCCTAGCGTTCCTTTGTGCTGTGGCCGGCCGGCGGGGCTGGGCCAGGCAGGCTGAGCTGGCTCCGCTAGCTGGGTCCCCGCCCCGTCACCGCCCGGTCCGCGCCCGCTAGAAGGTAGCGAAGGTGCCCTTGGCCGCCCGGTGCACACCTGTCCCCTGAGCCCCGGCGGGGGAGAGGACGGGGGATGGGCTCCTGCAGGACCATGTGGCCCCGGGCCACACGTCCAGATCCTGCGTCTCTCCGACCCGCGTCTGGCCACCGCTCATACCGCGCGCCTGGGCCGGCCTCGGGGCGCAGCACCCCGCCCGGCCCCTCCCCGGCGCGCACAAAGGCAGCCCCTCCCGGCCCTCCCAGGCCGCTCCACCATTTCGGGGTCGCCCCCTCCCTTCCCTGCAGCCGTGCGGCGGGCCGGGTGGAAACAAAGGCGCGGCGGCGGCGGCGGCGGCGCGGGGACAAAGGGGCCGGGGGGCGGGGGCGGGGGCTCACCAGTCCGCCGCGCTCTCCTCCCGGATCACCTCCTCGTACGCCGCCAGCAGCTCCAGGCGGTGGCCGCTGAAGCTGACGCCGGCCATACTGCGGGCCGGACCCAGGCCGAACGGACAGACGCACGGACGGACGGACAGAAGAGGGAGGGAACGAGGGAGTCACCGCCGCCGCCGCCTCGGAGCCTCTGCAGCGTTGAGAGCCGAGCGAGCCAGCGGCCGGGGGAGGGGAGCCGGCCGGCGGGGGGCGGGGGGCGCTGGCTCCGCCCGGCTCGTCCCTCCGCGCTCGGTCCTAGCGCCGCCCGGGCCCAGCCCAGGGGGAGGCCAGCCCCCCCTTCCCGGCCTGCCCCAGGCGCCCCCCGCCCCTCACCCACCGCCTCTGCGTCCGCACCCGGGCCAACCTGCCCCTCCTCTCCCGAGGCCCATCGCACCCGCGTCCCAAACCCTCACCGTGTTCCCAGCCTAAGGTACTCACCCTCTTCCCCAGCTCCAACCATCCCCGTCCCCAGCTGATTCTTCTCCTAATCAGCTCCCAGTCCCAATCCCAAATCCACTTCATTCCAATCCGGCCCAGTCCCATTTGGTGCTTAATTATCTCCATCCTGGTCTCACCCCCATCCCTGATCCATCCAAACCCCCAGTCCCAACCCAATTCACAGATCAGCCACCCCTGGCCCATCTGCCGCCCAGCCTCACCTCGGAAAGGCCCATTCAGTCCATCCTACCACTGTCCACTGCCATCTCTTTCCCAGCCCCAGTTCCAGCCCCATTCCCAACTCTATGCTTAGCATGCACCCCCATTCCCCACACCCCATCCTTAGATGCACCCTCCTCAGTCCAGCCTATCCTGTCCTCATTCTGATCCGAGTAACCAACCGCACCTCTACATCCCTGCCTCCTTGACCATCCCCAGCCCCAACCAAGCTCATTACCACAGTATCGCCAGCCTCTTCCACCACCCCTAGGCTGAGCCCCCCTTCTTTACCAGCAGCCTCCTGGCCCCTCTCAGATGGGGTCAGCCCAGGAACTCCTTTGCCTTGACTGGCAAGCCTCAGGCATCGTAGAGGATCCCAAGTGGACTTCCTTCAAGTAGTAGCATCTAACTGTAGACTCAGGGAAGGGTTCCTCCAGGACCAGCCTCCTGGCACTTTTTTCCCCCAAAGCTCTGAGCACAGAAAGCACTAGGGCCTCAGAGGAGTCCCCTGCAGGAGAGTGGGCACCACTGCCAGCACCTCCAGAAACACGTCTGCTCCTTGCTGAGGTGGGACCCTGAAACTCTCCCCAGCTCTCAGAAGCCTTTCGCACCACCTACAAAGCCACCCCCATCTTCCCAGGGAGGTGATGGAACCTGAGCTAACTACCTAGTCTAATCTGGGAGACGGTTCAGCTGGGCCTCTGAGTTCTGAGTTGGCCACAGGAGGAGGAGAGTAGCGTGTGCGTTGATCTCCAGCAGTGGTTCCCAGCGCTTTGGAGTAAGAAAACCCTCTTAAAACTCAAAAGCGTTCACAGACCCCTGCCTGTGCCCACTATGCCCATGGACCCCTGGCCCTAGCAGTTTCTCCACAGCCCCCACTTGGAGCAAGGCCCAGGCAAGGTCACTAGGATTCTGGGGTGGGAGGAAATCCCATGACAGGGCTGAAGGGGAGATCTTGGGTCTCAGCCCCTTCCTGCTTCCTTTGACTTGTCCCAGCTCAGAATTCCTCCCACCTTCCCCTCCCTGGCCCCCTTCCCAGCCTCCTGCTTGCTCGATTTCACATCCACAACACAGAAGCCCACATGCATGCTCTCCCTCAAATTCCTGCCTCTTTCCAGCCACGCCCTCTTTACCATCTATATTTTTATATAAGCTCATTTTAGAATAGTTTTAGATTCATAGAAAAATTACAAAGATGGTACAGAGAGGCCTTGTAAGTGGAACCAAGAGGGTCGCCTGCTTGGCTGCCCTGGAGCCCAGCCCTTCTGGTCTTCTCACCCTTCTCCCTCCACATCTTCATCCTGTAATTTGTATATCTGTAATCTGTCTCCCCCTGTCTCCGTTGTTCTTGGAATTGCTCTGGCCAAGGTCACTAGTGACCCCTAAATTGCCAAATTCGATGGTCCTGTCTTAGTCCTGTTTCTTCGACCTGTGGGAGTGGGGTGACCATTGATCACTACCTCCTCTGTGACCCTGCCTCCTTTTAGCCCTGAAAGCCACACACCCCACTTTGGTGGGTGGGTGCTGGGTGCTTACTTGGCGGTCCTCCCACCAGGACTTGGTGTCTATTACTCTCAGCACTGAACACCTTTTAAGCCACTAACACAGTGGTCTCCCCACCCCCAGAGAGTGAGCCTCCACAACACCCTGGGAGGCTGGTCCAGTGGTTTCTGGGTCCCCAGAGTGCAAAAGTCAACAAAGAGGGAGAATTCAGTTCTGAAGCTGGTCACTTGCTGTGTGACCTGGGCTAAAATGCTTTCCTTCTCTGAGTTTCCTCTTTGATAACATGTTGTGAGTGACTGGATGGAAGCTTGGAAAATAAGAACCCCTCCCTTCCTTTTCACAGCCTGGCCCTCCTCCCCCCCACACCCACCTTCCTATTCTGTGCTCCCCACACATCTCAGGGAAGGCTTCGAGGATGACACATTGGCCTCAGGACTATTTTTTAGCACAGGCTGGTGGAGCCTTCTCTGCCCTCACCCTGACTCTGCAAGTTCATACCAAGCACACCTTCAAAAATGCCCCCTCATCCTTGCAGGTGTGGGCCCTGGCACTGGGCCGGCCACTTTCCCACAGAAGCTCTGCTCCTCACAAGCCAATTGCTGCCCAGATCTTGCTAATCCACGGACCTTGCTAACCGTGTGACCTTAGACTCACTCCTTGAACTTCTTTGTCTTACTCGTTTCCAGCTACAAAATGGGGATGATGATGATGGTACCTACCTCATAGGGTCTGTTTGAGGATGTTAAAACAGTATCTAGAAAGTGCTTAAAATGGCAACTGCACATAGCAGATGCCATTGAGATGTGGGCTGTTATCACTATTTTACAGATAGGAAAGCTGAGGCTCAGAGAGGAGCAGTGAGGCCCCGAGGCACACAGTTGGTGAGTAGCAAGTCTGGATGGGAACCCAGGACTGTCCCACATCACGTCAGTCTACCACCTATTCTCCCACTTCCCCTTCTAGCACCCCCATTTCCACATGTAGGGGCTAGCCTGGCCTGCAATTTAGTCAGAGGTAGTTCCTCAGGTTACAGCTGTAGGGTCTAAGGAAAAGTCCGGGTGCAGGAGTCCTGGGCATGGAGGAAAAGTGCCCAGTGCAGTGGCTGTCCATGGTCAGGCATCCCTGTTATGTAAAACTTCCCAGGCCTGAGAGACTGAAGAAAAAGGCTGACAACTCCAGCATTATATCAAGAGTTTATTAAGAGAGCTTACATAAGAGGCACATCTTGGGCGATGGCACTGAGGTGACAGGGATGTCCTCCAGGCCACGTGGCAGGCACAAAGGGTTATATAGGACAGGACTGGATGGATGGGGCACCGGGGTGTGACCTGCCCAGATAATGGGAAAATGCTTCCCATGCTTGGGGGGCGGGGTGTGCAGCGACCTGTTCCAGGAAGGAGCAGGAGGTGGGACACATGGGAGGGGACCATGGGACAGTCTCTGAGGGGATTTATGGGAAGCAGTCTGTTCTGGCCCGGATCTTGTTGGATCTAGCTCGAGGGTCTCTCCTCCATAAGCCCTACCCTTGTCTTCCGGCTGATTTTTCCACTACAGGCTCCAGAGGGGAGCCTGTGTTCCAGGCCCACCGGTCAGACCCAGTGACTGCTTCAGGGATGGACACATGACCCAAGTCAGCCCAATGGGCAGCAGCCCTGGGACTTTTGCTGGAATCATTGAGAAAGCCTCTACTGGGGCTGCTGAGCTGGCAGGATGTGGGTCTGGAGCTGGTTGAGGGGTGTCTCCCCAATAATGGGGAGAGCCGCCTGAGAATACAGCCAGCACTTAGGAAAGCAGTGCCCAGAGATGGAGACAGCAGACAGACTGCTGGTAACACCCAGAGTACCTGGTCCCACCAGATCTGAAGCCGTTAACCTCAGTTAAATGAGATAAATTCTCCCTGTTTCTGCTAAACTAGTTACACTTGCACTGAAAGAGTCCTTCTTCATCTACCTAGTAGCGGTCATTTTTATCAGTGGCAAGGGAAATGGGTGAAAGCTGAGCTGACCTAGTCCCCCAGGCTGAGCAGGAGACCCAGGCCCATCCCGGGGCGCTCCCTGACCACTCTGTAGCTACCCCACTGCATGATCTCCCCGGGGTGGCCTGACTTCCTGAGTCCTCCCCAGGCTCCCAGCGAGCTTCTTCTTGTCCTACCAGGGCCCCTGGAACCCTACCTCCCCGTTATGCCCCAGCTGGGGAGGAGCCCTACTTCCACTCTTGGTTGGCTTTGGACTCAGGCCCACTCAGTCCTCCCGGCTGCTCCCTGCTTGTATGGGGCTGGCCTCAGCTGCCTTCCCATAGCAGGGCTGCATGGAAGGGTCCACAGGGTGGTGTGTACCTTGTATGTGTTCCAAGGCCACGCAGGGCCTGGCACTGAGGAGGCAGCAACAGAATCATCAGTTCCTGCCTGTTCTCTGTACTCAGTTCCTCTCCCTCTACCGCCTCTCTCCCTGCTGACTTTGAATGAGCTCTAGCTGCTCTGAGCTGGAAAAAGCCCCTCTTACACACTGCCTCTCCAGTTCCCACTCAGCCCCCTGCCATGGGCTCTGCCCCTTTAGCTGGGGAGGCTGCACTCTCCAAGGGCGCTAATGGCTTCCCCTACCTGACACAAGGACATTTCCCAGTCGCCACGGCTTCCACCCACACAGCCTCGCACCCCAGCTTTGGAACACTGTGATCCCTGCAGCTCTGTGATGGGGGAGCAGCCAGGAGGCGCAGTGGGGAGCACTGCAGCCTTGAAGCAGCAGACCCAGGCCACTCTGGCTGGGTGGCTCTGGCCAGGTCACTTTCTCTTTGAGCCCCAGGTCCCTCATCTGAAATATGCACTTAATGACATCTCTGTTAAGTGTGTTTCCATGATTAAATGACATATACTCTTTAAGTGATTGCTCTGTGGGTCCCAGCAGAGGCAGCCGTTCGGAGCAGGTACCCCGTGCTTGTTTTTACTTCCATCCACGTGAGCACCTCTTTCCTGAGGTTTAGTCCCCAGCTCTCTGCTCTCCATCCTCCTTTCCCCTTACATCCACCCTTCTACTGTTTCCCTGAAAATAAGACCTAGCCGGACCATCAGCTCTAATGCGTCTTTTGGAGCAAATATTAATATAAGGCCCAGTCTTAATTTTAGGGTCTTATAGTAAAATTAAGACTGGGCCTTATATTAATATTTGCTCCAAAAGACGCATTAGAGCTGATGGTCTGGCTGTCCTATTTTTTGGGAAACACGGTATGAGCTTCCCCTTCTTCACCCACCTTCCCTTGGCAGACACCTCCCAGTTTCCTCCCGTCACCCTTCTGGGCGCACAGGTGTAGGGCTGCTAGTGGTCCTCCGGCCACCACAGCCCAGCCTCCTCCGAGCTGTCTGCACTCTCTTGTCTACACTCTCCTTCTACATCCTCACCACCTCCCCCTTGTTCCTCTAACTCTGGCAGCGGCCCCAACTCTCTGCTAAACTGATCTGGCAAATATCACCTTGTTGCGAAATGCCATGGGGACTCCTCGGCCTTATCTGCCTGGTTGACACTGTTGGCAGGTTCTGGAAACACTCTGGCTGAGCCGGCTGCCCCGCCCGACCACCTGGCCCCCAGTTCTCTGGCTGTCCTTGCCCTCTGGCAGCTCCTGCTTTCTCTGCCCAGTACTGAGATGTTGGTGCTTCCTGGACTACCTCTTCATCTTGGGGCCCCAGCTGTGCTCACACTGGATTTGACCTGTTTATTCTTTTTTAAATAGAATTTTAAAATCTGACTTAGTTGCCAACATTAAAAAACCAGACTTCACATGAAAGTCTGAATCTGCGGACAATGTCGATAAACTGGCAGATCTGGCCACAGCTCGGCATTCCCGTGTGGCAGCCCTTGGCTGAGGCTGAGGGCGGCTGCCCTGGGAAGGTGGGGGAAGCCTTCCCCACAACTCCCATCATCCGCCCTTGTGATCTTGTTCCCTTTTATCTATGGAAACCCAGCGTGGACCGAGGGCTTCACGGTTCAAGAGAAGTGGGAGAGAGTACATTTTTTGTGGAAGTGAAAGACACTGTTTAATATGCCAGGGATATCTAGGCTGAAAGAAAAACACACTCCACCTGCTTTCCTCCTGGGGTGACCTGCCTGGGCCAGCTCCCCAGCTTTCCCTGGGCATCAACTACAAGCAGCTGTGATGACTGCCCCCCACTTGTCCCACACTCTCCAGAACTGAATCCAAGGTGAACCCAGACTTCAATCTTCAGCTGCTCCCTGAATTTGGTTGAGAGACTGAACGAGGTGCCTGAGGGCCATTTGTTGGCCATCCACTATGCGTCAGGTAGTATTCCAGACTCTGGCAAGACACGATGAAAATAACACAGGAAGCCCTGCACCCATTTCCCAGAGTCCTCAAGAGAACACAACAGATCCTTCTCTTCTCTTAAAGGGGATGGGCCCCAGGACCTGTTGAGAACGTCAACAACTTCAGATGTCCATGCCAGGGAGCCCGAAGGACAGGTGGTCAAGCAAGGCGTGCTCAGTTGTCCGGGCCTAGTTTGGCCCTCTCCTCAGTCCCTCTCCAGTCCAGGCCTGGGATGACAGGCCCCCTAGGGTGGTGGATGGTACCAGTAAGAAGCAAGAGGCCCTGCATCGATGGGGCCAACACCAGTCGACACGCATCAGGGTACCCGGCGGAAGCCAGCTTCCTCGCGGGGCACTGACTGGTGAATGGGGCTGTGCCAGTCAGTCCCAGGACAGTGCACCAAGCTTCAGGCCTGGCTTCTGGCTCAGTGGCTGTGTGATCAGATCTCCTAACCTTTCATTTACAAAATGAGAGTAACTGCAGACATGGCCCAGGGTTGCTCGGAGGATGGTATAAGCCAATGTCGGCAACAGCTGGTATATTCCAGAGGCCGAGCAAACTCGCCTGCCTTCCTCATGTCACCCCTCAGCTCCCTCAGACCTGTCACTGGGTCCCATCTCTGCCATGTCACTTTCCGCTCCTCTCTTCCCCTGGACCCTACCCCTCCTCCCGGGCTCCTTCCCTGTCCACCCAGCTCACAGCCAAGGCTCTTTCTACAACACAAGTCTGAACTGGTTGCTTCACTATTTCAAACTCGTCTGTGCCCTGACTCCCCCCCCCCCCCCACCACACACACCTTGCTCTCAGGAGGCAGTCGCAGGTCCTCAGCCTGCCACTGTGGCATCCCAGACCCTGGGGGCCTCCCTCTCCATCCCCACCTTCCTCTGCAGCAGCTCTCTAGCAGACAGATGGCAGCTGGTCCCTCCGAGTCCCATCTCTGCACATCACCCCAACTCCTCTTCTCCGACTTCCACACCAGGCCAGACCAGGCTCCCCTCACTTCTGTGGGCATCTGGGCCCAGCACACGGGATCCCCCTTCCTCTCTTCCTGCTGACCATGAGCCCTCCAGGACCTTTTCACAAGTACCTCCAGGACGGTCAGCCCTAGGAAAATCAGCTTCATCTACTCTTCTATGTGCCTCAGTTCCCACCATTCCTGCCAAGTAGGGCGAAGTACACACAGGACACAGCTGGATACAGGTTTATTGTGGCACTGGATGTGAACAGGGGCCGGTGTGGCCAGCACCGATTTGTGATGGTGAAGGGAGTGGGGGGAAGTGAGGGGAGTGGGGCAGGGCTCAGGGAACCCCAGGCTCGGGCCAGGAGTTGGGATTGGGGTGACCTTTGCCAGCGCTACCCAGAAATCTGAGACGATGACCCCTCCAGCTGGGCAGCGGGGCAGCAGTGGGCTGCAGGGGCTCAAACGTGGGAGAAGGCGTGGCTCTTGCAAAGAGGCTTGTCCTTCTTGGAGTAGAAAGTCTTTCCTTCCAGGTTGATCTGACATATCTGGGGACAGCCAAGGTCCAGTCCCTTGGGGTTGGGGGGAGGCAGGAGAGGCCCCTTCCCAACCTTTCATGAATCTAAGAGGCAGGTGGTGGGTGAAGAACACAGGGCACTGGGGTGGGGCCCGAGTCTGAGGGGGCACTCACTGCGCAAACGAAGCATGTGTCATGCCAGCTGAAGCCCAGTGCCTCCAGGAAGCGGTCCCCAGCGTCGATCTTGAAGTCACAGCCCCGGCATTTTGTGCCAAACATCTTCTCATAGTCTGGGGGAAATGGAGGCAAAGAGAAGGGGAGGACTGGGTTCTTGCCCGCCCTCGCCCCGCCCCTTTTACCTGGCCCTGCCCCCTTACCTCGCTCGCAGTAGGGCGCCCCTTCCTCCATGTAAAAGGCCCTGTTCCGAATGGGTGTCTTGCAGGCCGTGCAGGTGAAACAATGCACATGCCAGGTCATCTTCAGGGCGTGCATGATTTCCTGGGAGGAGGCAACAGTTACCTGGCAGCTCAGTCCCCGCCTTCCTCTCCAGAGCAGGGGACACAGGGAGGTGGGAGGTGGGCCGTGGGCCCTGGGCCCTCTTCCTTCGCATCGTAATGTTATGTCCGCACACATCCTCCCTATTTCCACCCGGTCTCCCCGTGATGTCCACCGTGTCTCTGACTTGCCATGTCCAAAGCTCAGCTCCCAATCTCCACATTCCAAACCCCATCCTCCCACAGCTGTCCCCGTCTATTTTTGGCAACTCCATCCTTCCATCTGCACAGGCCAAATTCCCCTTTCTCTCACACCCCCCGTCAGTTCCACCAGAAAATCCTTTTGGGTTCCTCTTCAAGAGGCACCCCGATTCTGGCCGCTTCTCACAGCCTCCCTAATTCGGGATATGAGCCTCAGACATCTCCACACAAAACCAGCTTCTATGCTCCTTCCTCTGCTCCTACTAAGACTAATGTCACACGGGCCAGGCCACATCCCCCTCTGCTCCACATTTCCAAACAAAACCCAGAGTCCTGTGAAGGGCCCAGCGGCTAGCAGGTCTGGTCTGTCCCTCTGCTCCCCGACAGTTTCTCGCCTGTGTTTGAAGTACCAGGCACCCCATCTTGGGGTTCCACACCAGCTGTCCCCTTTGCCTGGATTGCTCTGCTGGATATTTGCAAGCCTCAGCCCTTACCTCCTTCAAATTTCTGCTCAGATGTCACCTTATCCATGAGGCCTACTCTGACAACACCGGTTCATACTCCACCCCGCCTTCCCAATGCCAGGCTCCCAAAACCTTTAACGTGCACTTCCGTTCCCCGTAAGACGCCTTAGTAACATATTACAGGGAATGTTAACTGGTAGGTCTACTGCTCATTACCTGCCCACCCTCCCCCACCCCCGCCCCAATGTAAGGTCCTGGAAGGCAGGAAACATCAGCTGTCCTGTTATCTCCCACCAGAGCCTGGCCCTGGGGGTACTCAAGAGTTCTGAGTTGACCTGCTCCACTGGAAGAGGTTGGAAGCAGAGTCTCAGCGGCCCCCACCCCCACCTCCGGCCAACCATGGCAGCAGCATTCAGACCTGGAGCAGGCAGAGGGCAGTGTGGAGCCTTGAGGGGGGTCAGATCTGTGGGTTCAGCTTTTCTTCTTGGCTGGGTGGGTTGGCCATCAGCTTTAGCCTGACACTTGGTTCCTTCCTTTGTGAACCGGGAACCTAATCCTTTTTGGCAGGATTGTCATGAGGAGGGCCCCACGTTTGAAGCTGGGACTCCCAGACCCCGTGCCTGCCAGGGCCAGGTGGTATACAAGATAGGGCAGGGTGGGGACTGTCATGGGGAGCAGCTATCCTGCCTGTAGGGGTGCCGACTGGTTCATTCAGGAATGCCTGGCGAGCTCAGGTTGAAATCTATGTGCTAAAATGAAATCTGATTTTTAAATTCTGGCCCTTCACTTAAAAATGACAGTATGGACCAAGTTAGACCTAAGTGTGGGCAGCATCTAGCTCTCAAGATGGCCCACTCGTGCCCTGTACAACATGTATGTCCCATCTCACATACACCACACAACCACCCTGGCCAGGACTTACTGCCACCCTCATTTTAGTGAGGTCCAGAGAAAGGAACTTGACCCAGGTCACCCAGCCAATGGATAGCAGAAATCGGTTTTGTGCCCACATCTAGCTGACTCTTCTCACTGCCTAGAGTTGCCTCTTTTCAAGGAGCAAAATGTTAAGGTGAAGGTCAGCTGTCTGCTGGTAAGACAGGGGCTTGGGCAGGCCGCGAGCTGGGCCCAGTGAGCACATGGCAGGGAGGCAGGCTTCTGACAGTATTCGCAAGAACCTGTGAGACAGTTATCAATGTCTATTTTACCCCTCGTTTCCTAAACCTGTTTGCCTCTCCCACCCCCATTGCCCCAACCCTGGCCCCAGCAGCTCGCTGAGGCACACCTGACTTCCACCAGCCGCAGCTCCAAATTCCTAACACGGCCCCTGCCGCCTCTCCCGCCTCACCTCACACTTTCCCAGGTGTTGTCTTGTGACACAAGCTATTTCCTCTGCTTGCAGCACTCTCTTCCTGATCCTTCTCCAAGTTAATTCCTACTCATGTTTTAAGTCAGCTTACAGGCCACTTCCATTCACTCCTTCAAGTGTTGACTGACCACCTTCCCTGGTCCAGCCCACGGAGTTCACATCTCCAGAAGAGATGGGACAAAAGGACTGGGGGGTAGTGAGTCTCTGTGGGGTATCTGGCCTGGTGGGGAAGGTGGGCATCAGGGAAGGTATTCCTGAGAAAGTGATATTTGAGTCCCAGATGAGAGGGAACGAGGTAGGAGTTCGAGGGCTAGTGTTCCTGGCAGACGAGTCTGTGCACAGGCTCTGAGGTAGCAGGGGTGGGGCAGAGTGGGGAGAATGCCACGTTGGCAAAATGGAATAGCATCTGTGGTTGGATTACTGGGATGAAGGGGTCTGGTGGTGAGTGGGGAGCCTTGAGAACACAGGGTCCCAGATGGTCACCAGACCAGGATGGCTCCCCCCTCTAATGTGTCCACACCCTCCAGAGTTTCTCTCCAACTCCACTCACAATGTGATCACCCTGTGTCTCCCCATACTCCACACTGAGCTCCAAGCACAGGCAGTCCCTAGCACCAGACGCAGGAAGAGAACAGAGCTCATGGCAGGTTGGGGAGGTCATCCTCCTGCCCCCACTCCAATGGTGAGGTGGGGGTTCCCTAGGCTGTCAGGCTCCAGAATCCCTGCAAGAGGGGTAGCTGAGATTTTGGGGCCACTCTGTGGAATCACTGGCCCGGGCTGGGGCAGGAGCAGGAGGAGGGTTTGGCATCAAAGCTTACTCCAGGATTCAGGAGCCTGCCTGCCCTGCGGCCCTCAGGAGCCAAGCCAGCTCCTCATCTATGGCTTGGGTGATAACCCTGTCCCCCAGGATTGGGGGTGCGGGAGGCAGGACAACAGAACAGTGTAATGCAGGCAGAACAGTAGGGCCCCTACACCTGAAACTAATAAAAAAAAAATTTAGGACCTTGATCTGTAGCAAACCCAGATGCCCAGTTCAAGGGGTCCTGGGATCCAGCCCATTCTTCTAGAACAGTCCAATAGGGTGTGGCCTAGGTTGGCAGGGAACTGGCTGTGATCTTGGGCAAAATTCCCTCATCTGTAAGATGGGAATAACCAAACTGACTTCAGAGTGGGACTGTGAAGCGGGGTGCCTACACACAGTAGGTGCCCCACATAAACTCACTATAGTGACGAAGAGTGTGGTAATATCCATTCTTCCATCTAATGATGGAACCCCCACTTTTTGCTGGGTACATGGCTGTCCAAAACAGACTGTATTTCCCAGCCTCTCTTGTAGCTCAGTGGGGTCATGTGACTGAGTTCTGGCCAATGGGACGGAAGCAGAGGGCTGGGTGGCAGCATCTTCTAACGATGGCTGCCATGGGCCTTCCATTCCTTCCTCTCCTTCAACTTCCTGCTGGCTGGAATGGGAAATTTTGGCTGAGGTTCCAGATGCATGAACTGTGAGTGGAAAGTAAGCCTGTGTTGAGAATGGCTGTGCAGCAAGAGGCAGGAGCCTGGATCTGCCTACCAGTTCCAGATGCCCACCTCTGGACTTCCTTAGGTGAGAGATAAGCTGCCAGCATTTTGAGTTCTTCACCACTCGTGGTCAAGGTAACGCTCACTAATACGAGTATCACCACAGAGTTCTCCGGCCACACCTGGCAGCTCTGCCTCTGGATCCAGGACTAAGGAGAAGCATGAGTGGCAGGAAGAGCCCAAGCTAGAGTCAATAGGGCCTGAGGCTCAGCCCTCCCACTCTGTGCAGCCTTAGGCAGTTTGTGCCTGTCTCTGTGCTTCATGTCCATGGATGAACAACAGGACCGCCCTCGGCTTGTCACCCCTGCCTGTTCTGTACCCTTTCCCCTGGTTCTGGCCTCAGTCTGACATCTTCCATGTCCCCCTCCCCAGAGTGAGCTCCTGGGGCAGGACCCACACTTGTCTCTTCCGAGGTGTCCCCAGCATGGGGCACACTGCCCACACTTAACAAAGAGAACGAATGGGGGAGGTGGATGGCCTGTCACTCTTAGCCATGACATGTGCTGATCTAAGTTCCAAGCCTGACTCTGATGGCAGGTTGGTGGCACCACAGGAAACTTGGCCAGGCTATGTTGTGTGGATAGCCTCAGTGGGAAGACTCGGATTTTGAATCCCAAGTTTTTGAGTCTGCATTTTTGGCTTTGCCACTTAATAGTCCTGCATCCTTCAAGCACATCAAGTGATCTCTGAGTCTCCTATTTTTTTCACTCACCAGGGGCGCAGACACTGTGGACCAGCCTCTCAAAAGTCTGTCACAACTAACTCCCATCTTCTCTTATGGAGCATGGAAGCCAAATTACTGGGTTTGCCCTGTGGCCCAGGGGTTCAGAAGGTAACAGTTCCAACAATGAGATGTAAGATGCACGTTCCTTTCTTCCAGAGTTAAAAGGCAAAACCTCATTAAAAGAATCCCATTTGTCCCTTCCGCTTCCCTCCTGTCTGCAACAAGAATATAAGGCTGGGGCTTGAGCAGTCATCTGGTGACCATGATAGGATAAGCTTGGGGACAAAGGTCTGCATGCTAAGCATTTGGGAGCAAAGAGGCAGGCAAAGACTAGAGGCATTCTTGAGCTGCTGTTCCAGCCCTGGAATCTTTATAATTTAAGTATAACCCCTTCTGCTTAAATCTCTACAGTGGGCTTTTCTGTTATTGCAGCTCAACGCAACGTCACTGACACAGCAGACACCTCTTATTTTGGCCTGACCGGAACTTACTTCCCTTCTTCGGGGAACATCATGCTAGTTTTAATTCAGGGAACCAGTCCTCCCTCACTCTCAGCCTGTGGCTCAGGTCGGGCTACCCGATTCCCACTCCTGGAAGGGTGTCACCCAGGCCTGACCAATCAGAGTCACGGGGCTTGGAGTCAGATGGGCACGTGACTCCAGCCAGGCCAATGAGCAGCAGCACTGGGATGCTTGATGCATCAACAAGCCCAGAAGTGAAGCCCTTGTTCACTCTGTGATGCTAAGCTGCGGAGATGTGACTTGGAGTCGCTGTGGCTGTATCTTTGCCACCTTCTAGGGAAAAGGCAAGCTGGGAATGAAGCCAACACAGATGAAAATAGAGGTAAGGGGTAGAAAGAGTCCTGATGACCTCAGGACCTTCAGTAAGCTGGATCTGAAGTTAGTGCCCCCTGTGCTTGTCAGTTATTGGAACCAATACACTTTTGTTATTCAGAGGATCCTGGCTAATGCAAAGTGGGGCCAAGAGAGCAGCCCATTCATTATTAGGCTGCGAAGGATCCCAAGGATTTTTACCCACAGAGAGCCCCCAGGCCCAGGAGCTGCTCAACCACACTCCTCAATGCATCGGGGTCAGACTTGCATTCCTGCCCATCCACCAGCCCCACTCACGCCTGCGATCTTCTTCTTGCACTTGGCACAGCTGGGTGCATAGCGCATGTCATAGCAGGGTGGGCAGAAGATGGCACCCTTCTCCTCGAAGAAGCCGCCCTCTTCCAAGACCGTCCCACACTGGCTGCACACAAACTCCTCAGGGTGGTATGCGTGGCCCAGTGCCACCAGGTAGCGGCCCCTGAGGGGGAAGGGAGGGCAAATGAGGTGGGGACTCCTGGCCCGAGCCCAAGGGGGTTTACTGAACACCTATTCTGAAGCCTGGAAGGGAAAGTCCATTCTCCCCATTTCCCAAAGAGAGGAAAAAACAGGTTTAGGAGGTGACTTACCAAGTCACAGTAAGAATAATGAAGCTGCATTGCTTTGTGACAGGAAATGAGGGAGTGGGGCAGTATTGGGACAGGGCGGAGGATTATAGTGGGTGGGGCTGCTGCCTCGGGTCTAATTAGCTGAACCCAGGGAACCAGAGCCCTGTGGTGCAGGAGGCCCTGAGTACCACTGAGCCCTGATGACCAGTGGGTCCTGAGCTGACCCTGGGCCCACCCTGTCCTACCTGCCTGTTCCATCTGCCAAGGTCCCAGATAAATGGGGGTACTCTGCAGAGCTTCAGAGCTGACAGCATTCGAGAGCAGGGCTAGGGCTGAGAACTCGGTAGGCTCCAGAATCTGGTACACCGACTCTGGGGGGCTGTATGAGTCTGCTGGGCCCCGGGGAGCAGTACAAAGGAGGGGCCTCTGGCCTGTCTGTTCTCAGAACAGAGGCTTAGCAGAGACATACCGAGTGAGCAGGAGGGAGAGAGGTAGAGGGGCTGGGAGGGGCAGGCCCTTCCTTGCCTGAGAGAAGCAAGCCTAGGGGTGCAGCTCTGATGCGTCATTGGCACTTCCTCCATTTCAACGGGGCAAATGCTGATAGAGGCTGAGTGGGGGAAAGGGGGAGGGGGGAAGTGACGCAGGATTCAGAATCTGAGGACCCAGCCCGGGTCCCTACCCCCACTCCAACTGCAAACTAAATCCCGTCCTGTAGCAGCAGCTGAGATGAGTGGGGAGAAAGACGGGGGAGTAGAGGCTGGAAAGACACTAGGACCAGGAGTTAGGACAGGGAAGGCCCGAGTAGGAAAGGAACAGGGCCACCCACCGGATGACCTTGTGGCACTGGTGGCACACGGGAGTCTTGCCATTGCTGCCACCACCCCCTCCTGTGCCCCCTCCAGCAGCCGCCTGCACGATGGAGGTGCGGTTCTGCAGAGGTGTGGGTGTGGCGGGTTGGCTGTGCCGGGTCAACACTGTGCTCGTCTTGTCTGGGGCGTAGCGCTCAGCAAATGCAGGGTCCACAGCCCAGGGTGGGCGGCTGGTGGGGCTGGGGGTGGTAGGGCCTGCCAGGGCCAAGGAAAGTGACTCTAGGGGTGGTGCCCAGGGACCCCAAAGGACAGGGGGTAGAGCCCAGGGCAACTTGGACGGGCCTGCCACCCCCACGCCCCTGTGGCTACCCACCCTTCCCCAGGCCCAAACCCACTCTCTCTCACCAGGCCAGGGTTCCTGGGGTGTAGCTGAGGCTGGTACTGGGGCTTCTGTCCTGGGCACCTGGCTGCGAGATCTGCTATTCAAGGCCCTGCACAGCTGGGGCTCCTAATGTGGCCCCACCCACCAACCTCGGTCCTGCTAGCCCCCTGGGAGATGCCTGGGTGAATGAGAACTGCTGGGCTGGACTCCAGGTCCCACTGGGGTAGGAATGGATAAAACAGTTTCCCCTAGCCAGGTTCCAGCGGGCTGGTCTATTGTACAGGGCTGGGAGGTGGAGCAGGGCTCTTGCTTCTGGGGCAGCTCTTGGGGCCCCTTCATTCCTGAGAGATCCAGCTCTGATGGCAGGGTCTCCTTTGCCAGGTACCTCCTTCCACTGAGACCCAGAATGGCAGGGCTCACACTGGGTCTGAACCATCTAACACTCCCACACCCAAAATACAAACCCAGCCCAGAAAGACAGAAGACAAGCAGAGAAAGCCGGGCTGAGAGTGTTTATTTCCATGCCTGAGCCAGCACAGACCTGGCAGACAACAGTACCAGAGGGCAAAGAGGGAAGGCAGTGGCAGACGGAGCCAGGCCCTGTGCCAGGCAGGCAGCCAGGGCCAGGATAGCAGGCAGCTCAGTCCAGGGGCAGGAAAAGGGTGGGTCAGATAGGCAGAAGCTGCAGGCACCAGGGGATGCCCTGGGCAGGAGGAACAGAGAGAGAGAGGCAGAGAGGGCAGCCAGCCGGTGAGTGCCAGGCTATGACTGCACGTTGAGCACGTGGGCAGAGCGCTGGTGGTGCCAGTCCCGGAGGCGGGTGTAGCGTGGGCTCTGCAGCTCCAGGACATACTTTTCCCTGAGGGGCAGAGAGAGGAGGAGGAAGTAGAAGGAAGGAGAGATGCAAGGGAGGAAGGGAGGGAAAAAGGAAGGAAGGAGGGAAGGAAGGAAGGAAGGAAGGAAGGAAGGAAGGAAGGAAGGAAGGAAGGAAGGAAGGAAGGAAGGAAGGAAGGGTGGATAGCCCTGGCTGGGGACCCCCAGGAGCAGACACAGGCTGGTGGCTGGAATGGGAAAGGAAGGACATGAGACAGAGGTGCTTGTGCCTATCTTTTACCTTGACTTCTTCAGGTGCTCCTCATCCGGGTCTTGCACTGAGAGGGCAGAGGCAGGCATTGACCAAGAGAAGACAGAGGGCCACCCCAGCCCTGAGCCCTGGCAGAGGGTCACAGGGTGCGGAGCGGGCTCCAGATGAGCCCATACCCAGGCTGGGGGCCAGGAGAAGAGTCTGCCCTGCCCTGGGCTGCCACTTACTGAACTCGGTGCCTGTGAGGTGGGCGAGGATGCGGAAGGAACGGGACTGGCCTGTCCCCGGCCGCGGCCGCCAGTCCTCCGTGTCTTCCATCAGCCGCTGCTTGCTGGCATCTGGGACCAGCGGTCGGAGCGGCTGTCTGTGGGGAGGGTGTGGCTCAGAACCTCATGTTGGGGGTAGGCAGTGGGGGCAGCCCCTCCCTGGAATTGGTACATGTGGGCGATGCTGGTGGGAGAATAGGGAAGGGCAAGGCTGGGACTCTGCTGGGTAGATGGGGGGTTGATAAGTGGGAGGGCAGGAGGGCAATCAGGGTGAGAGGGAGCCAGGGCAGGGAGGGGCCACCGCCCAGAGTGCCAACAGGAAGGAAGAGAGGAACAGGCAGAGGAGGGGGCTCACTGACTTGTCAGGGGTCTGCACCTGTGAAGGAAATAGACAGATGGGACAGATAAAGGAACAAAGGGACAGACACAAGGGAAGAAAAAAGATAGCAAGGGGTCAGAGTGGCCGGGGGCAAGGCTGCACTGA
The DNA here is from genome assembly GCF_004115265.2 of Rhinolophus ferrumequinum. Classification (NCBI taxonomy): domain Eukaryota; kingdom Metazoa; phylum Chordata; class Mammalia; order Chiroptera; family Rhinolophidae; genus Rhinolophus; species Rhinolophus ferrumequinum. Next base: position 5,138,468 of record NC_046307.1, on the reverse strand, counting down.
GTGTCTAGGGCTCAGTGGGCCCAACACCCCAAACCCAGGCGGCCTCTGCTCGGTGCTGTATGACTCCCAGCCTCCAACAGGGCAGTGCCTGGGCAGGAGCCACACCCTAGGATGGCCCCTGAGCCTGCAGCCAGCCGCCAGGGGTCACTGCCACACAGTGCTGGACAGCAGGCTGGTGTGCAGAGCGGACAGAGCAGCAGCGGGTGGAGGGACAGACTAAGGACGTGGGCGGTGGGTGGTGGGCAGGCGGGACGTACCCATTCTGCTGCGGGGCGCTGTCAGCGGGCAGGGGCGCCCCGAAGGGCCGGGCCGTCTTGTTGAGGGAAGTGCTGGGTGCAAAGGTGTACCGCGGGGGGTCCGCGGCGGGGGCCAGGGCCTGGGCGAAGACAGATCCGGACACGGTGGGGGGCAGGGCAGTACGGGCAGGTGGTGGCAGGCCTGAGGGGGGTGCCCCCCCTGGTGCGGAGAGGACAGAGGCACTCCAGCCCCGCCCCCACACATCTGGATGAGGCTTGGGGAGAAGGGGCGACTCGGGTTTCAAGGGGCCCATTTGAGAGCGATGAACTCAGCCCATGAATGCGGCTTGTAGCACAGGCCAGCAGAGGCAGCGTGGACAGACAGGCAAACATGCGTGGTGCCAGGACCGTGCGGCAGCCCCCAACCCAACTCCCCGTCCCCGCCGCCCCACCTCTCCCCGGTGCTGGCTTCTGCCCTCTACTCCCGGCCAGGGATGGAGGTACTGAGGCTGCAAATCCAATCCCACCCCACCTGCCCAGATGGCCCAAGCCAGTTGCCTACCTTCTGCGGTTTGCTCTGAGCTGGCTGAGCCCTGGAGAAGAAGGAAGGAATGAGCAGGTCAGGCCTGAGGGTGCTCCACCCGCCGGTGGGTCACAGCCCGCATACCTGCTGAGACCCAAGCTGAGGCGCTCCCCGCAGGCTCGGATCTTGTTCTGCGCTTCGATGTGCGTGAGGCTTCCTGCATTCTCACCATCGATGCTCAGCACCCAGTCGCCCACTGCCACGCCGGCCTGTGCAGCTTTGCCTCCAGGAGTGAGCTGTGGAGAGACGGGACACAAGACTGCAGACCAAACTGAGGCCAACAGTAGTCAACCTGCCCAAGCTGCCGACTTCCAGAACCCAGAGGCCTCCTCATTCAACATATTCTGGGCAGCTGCTGGATACCAAAGCGATCTGGAAGGGGTGTGTCTCACCGGAGTTTCACAATCACTGAGCTTATTTAGTTCTTCACCTCCGTGAACCTCCCCACATCCTAGGCTTCTCAGCTCCGACCACAACCGGCCCAGGCTGTTCCACCCACCAGACATGCCCTCTGGTTTCAGCACGTGGCAAGCTCCTTCCTGACAGCCCTGAGTACTCTCACTGACCTCTTAACACTCCCAGCAACCCTGTCCTGGGGCCCTCTACGGGGATCTGCCAGGACCCGCTGAGCGCCAGGGATAGGCCCCCGTCACCCCCAGCTCTCAGTGAACAGCGCCTGCCTGGAGGGGGCCCGTGGTGTCAGCTGGGGCTTCGGGGCTGTAAATGAATGTCATCCCAAGCGTTCAATTGCCACATCACCCATTCTTCCAATCCTTCAGGCTCGGGTTGGGGACCCCTGGCTACTGGGGCAAATCACGGGCAATAGTAGGCTGGAAGGAATGATGTCCCCCAGCGTGAGCTGGGACCATCAAGGATCACTTCTGGAAAGTGCTGGGCCTTGGTGAAAAGAATGGCACGTGCTGCCCCGGAGGTGAGACAGTCCATTTATAAAGGCCTGAAGGCGGGGGGGGGGGGGGGGGGCCGCGCGAGGAACCAAGATTGGGCCTTGAGGTTGGAGGGGCCATTAGCAGTTTGAAGGCCTGGGGTAGGGTTATTTCCCAGGTCCCTGATAGAAGTGACCTCGACAAACCCCACTGGGCCCTGCAAGACAGAGTGGTGCTACTGTTCACGGCTCTAAGCCCCCAGGGCTACCCAGCCACTTGACAAGAGTGGGCTTTCTGTGGGGGAAGTGATAGAAGAGAGATTCATACTTCACAGCGGGGCAGGGGGGGAGTGGCGAAGTGGGGGTACAGGCTACGCACAGGCCCAGGAGGCTCCTCAGGTGGGCCCATGAACAGAGGGACCAGATTCGAGAATGACAGCACTAGGGCAAGAAAGGAGAGATGGGTTTGATGGCTCTATTTCATGCTTGAGAGGTAAGAAGTATAAGACAGGGTGGCTCCTTCTTCACCTGCTAAACAGTAAGAATTTATGGAGCACCTAATATTGCCACATACTGCCACTGAATTCTCTAATAACCTTGTGGAGTAGTCTGGGATTATACCCATTTGACACACGGAAAAATAGAGATGTTAAGTAACTTGTCTCAAGCTGCTCAGCTAGCAAGAGGTAGGGCCAGACCACCTGTGCTGAGGGGCCCAACTCAGAGGTTGGCCTACCTGGAAAGACTCCCTGACCCCCTGGTTGGGTTTGGAGCCTGGATCCCCTATCTCACCTTTAGTTCAATCTAACCCCTTATAATGGACATGGGGAAGTGACGCCCTTCAAGGGAAGTGAATTACTCAAGGTCATAGTGAGTCAGTAGAAGGCAAACCTGGTTCAGCCACTCCCTACCCACAGGCTGGCTCCTGGGAGGTGGGGGCTGAGACTGAGGTGGGGGTCCTGGGGTGGGCAGGAGCAGCTGGCTCCCAGAGGGGGTGGGGAGTAGGAACTACTTCCTTCCCAAGAGTGGGAATGAGGAGGATAGGAAGCACGTGAGGGGTAGGGGAGTGGTCAGAGCGGCGGAGAGAAAAGCAGGAGAACTAGGATAGTAGGAAGGGATGGTGACTGGAGAGAGAAGCAAGGAGGCCAGAGCGACCAAAGAGGGGGAAAAAGCCAGGGGGCTGGACACTGCATGAGGTGGGGGGTGAGTCAGCCTGAGGGCTCCACTGAGCAGCCCAACCCCCCAGTCCCAGACGTTACCTCATCTCCCAGGCCTGGGCCCACAGCCAGCCCTAGTCCCTCCCTCCATGCTGGGGTCAGGGGAGAGGGAGAGAACCGCCCCAGCTCATAAAAGACCACCCCACCCACCCACCCACTAGGGCCCAGGTCCAACTCCAGGGCTGGGCTCAGCTAGTGGTCCCACCCACATGCTAGGGCTGCTGACAAGGGAGCCAAGAGTGCCCCCAAAAGGCCACATCTGAAAGTACACCCCCCAGACCACTACATTGCCCATCCCGTCCAAAGAAGAAACTGAGGCTCAGATGCCAGCCAAGGCCTACAGCTCCCCAGCCACACTAGCCAGCAGTTTCCCAGGGAGGGGGATATAGGACAGGTTTCCAGGGCTGCAAGGCTTGAGGATTGTACAGGGGTGTGTGTATGTGTGTGTGTGTGTTAGGGGGACCACTGCCCTTAACTACCCTGCTGACCGGGCAGTTTCCAGGGGAACCCCTCGGAAAAGTCCCTGGGAAAAACGGTAACCAACTCCCTGCCCTGGCCACCAAGCCCAACTCCCACAGACCTACTCCACCTTGGGGCACCTCTAAGGCTGGGCAGTGCCTGGACAACCTTCTGGCCCCCTCTGGGCTGTGCTTGCCCTGGGCTTCCTGCCAACAGCTGCCTGCCCACCAGATGCCTGGGTGGGCCTCTCTGGACAGGCGGATGTGGGGGCAGGAAGTCCCCACCCCCTCCTAACCCCCAGACTAGTCAGACTCCAGCCCAAGGGCTGACCTCACTGTGCCTAGGTAGGCAGTTTGTTCTCTGTGCCTTACAACTGGAGCCATGGACTGGTAGTCACCAGCTGAGGCACCCACTGATGGGCTTCAGGGGTCCAGGCCTAGGCAAGCCTTTTTGGGCTCTGCAGACTATAGCCACCAGTTAGCCATCCCAGTGTGGGGCTGCATTCTTTGGCTTATAAGGCAATCCCCCTGCCACAGGGAGGAGCCAGCCCCCAGCTCCGCCCCCACCAGGGCAGGCTCTCAGGAGCTGGTCAGAGCCCTACACCTCATTCCACACCCACTAGGGGTCAAAGGTCACTGCATCCAGTAAGGGACCAGTGGGTGGGGATGGAGGTCCTCACATAGGCTGGAAGACCCACCCGGAGTCCTACCCACAAACTGCAGCTATCCTAGTACCTTAATGCCAATTCCTGCTTGACCATGGACTCAGAAAGAGCCCTTCCATCTCTCAGCCCTGAGTTCTCATGTGGAAAACCACGATAATAATGGCTATTTCCTGGGTGGCAAAGAGGTTGAAGTGAGATCCTGCAGTCAGAGTGCCCTGCCTGGAGCCTGGCTCCAAGTATTGCTCCCTCAAGCTGCTCAGACAGTTCCTAGAGACCTCAGGTTCCCCTCCTGCAGAAAGGGCACCCCTGGGGCCTCAGAGGTGGCCCCAGGAGCTTCCTGGAGTGGCATCAGATACAGTGCAGTGCTGGGGAAGTGTGGGGGCTCCTCTTCCAGTAACCCAGTTGGGAGTCTTCATGGCAGGTGCCCCCCACACCTCTGGACCCGGATACCTCCTGGCCTATTGGCCCTGGTTCACTCCTGCTCAGATCCCTCCCACACTCCCCATACACACTGGAGCACCCAAAGACTCCTGAGGGAGACCCTCCCCCAACCTAGGCTTACCCGGGAGATGGAGAGGGGCACATTGAAGTCCTTGCCTCCCTGAAGCCGAAAGCCCCAAGGTGCTGGCCCCTCGAGCACCACCTTGAAGGAATCCATGGTGCCTTCTCCTGAGAGGAGAGAAAGGTGAGTGGCTGGTATGGTGGGTACACAAGCACGTGCAGCTCCATACACCAGCCTTGGACTGATGCCAGGCAGGCAAGGGCAGATGCTGAGCACACCCAGGGCACAGGTAGTCAGGCTCCTCTCCTTGTCAGGTCTGGCTGGACTGTTGGCTGGCAGGTCTCACTTTGGAAAGACAGGAACAACCCCCCTCCTCCAGGGACTGTTGAGGGTGAGCAGAGCCCGCATCTAGCTTTTAGGTTCTTTTCATCCAGGAGTGGGCGGCAGAGCTAATGTGGCACGGCCTCCCCCCAAGCCAGCCTTGAGTTTCGTTCGGTGGGGTGAGTCAGGGGCCGGCGCTCCTCTCCCCCGCCCCCAGGTCCCAGCAGGCAGGCCGCGGCTGGAGCCTGCTCGGACTATATAAGGCGTGTAAGCTGACACTGTGCAGAGAGCCAGCCGAGGGAGCACCCGGGGGCTCGGGACTCCGGGGGGAGGGGGAGAAAGGGAGGGGGCTGGAGCGGGTCCTAGCCATTCCGGGACCAGTCGAGCCAGGGCGGGACCCCTGGGCGCTGGGGGTTGGGGGCGGGCAGGGGTGCGGCCCTTGCGGAAATCGGTGGGGGTTGGGACCCCAAAGCATGGCCAGGAAGGAGATTCATCCTGGGGCTCAGTGGAAGTGGTGCCTCCCACACAGGCCTGCTACATCCAGACGTGACTCAGTTTCCCCCTGGTTCCCCTGCCTGGGCCCCACAATATTGGACAAGTCCCGGGGGCAGGAAGCAGGGCAGGCGCCAATCGGCCCCGCCGCAGCCGGCTTCGCCGCAGGAAGGCGGAGGCGGAGGCGGGGTCGAAGGCAGGGGCCCGCGCCCGCGGGAGGAAGCTCAGTGCTGGCCACGACCCCTAAAGTCCTCTGTGCTCCCTAGCAGCCCCCTCCCTGGCCCAGCCCAAAACTCCCGCGCGGTCACCGGTACCTGCTCTGCCCCTCCGGGGCGCTGCTCGGCAGCGGGCTCAAAGGAACCGCGTTGGGACTGGCCGAGGTGTTCTGACCCCGCCCCCGCGTCCGCCGTCCGCTTTGAGACCGCGGAAGGGGGCGGTACCCGAGGCCACGCCCCATCGAAGTCACGCCCCCTACTGGCCTCTCCGGCGGTGGGAAGCTCCACCCAATCCTTCCGCCCCGCCCAATCACGAAGTCCCATCTCGCTTTGAGCTGGAAAACACAGCCCGCCAGGGTCCCCTCGCCGGAGCGGGGTCTGGGCGGGGTCTGGATGGAGTCTGGGCGGGGCCTGGATTGCGGTCTGGGCGGGGCCTGGGCTTCGCGACGCCGCTCGCTCAGCCCCTTGCGCCTCCTATTGGTCGACTGAAAAGAAAGCCGCCTTTGGAAACAGTCGTCTCTGAAACTTAATTTCCTCCTCGGAAAAATGGGACGATAATGCTCGTTTCACAGGGCCGCCGTGAAGACAAGCATTGTTTGGCGTAAGGCTCAGCCATCGGCGGCTGAGGGAATTGGTGGGGGGCACACATCGAGTTGGTGTCAGTTGAAGGGGGAACAGGGAAATTTGAAGCTATGTTTGCACAGCACTGAAAGCAGAAAGCAATGGTAGGAGTGGGTGGAAGTAAGAGGAGGGGCCCCTTGGCTGGGCCCTGAGCCTGCCCTGTGACCCTGCCCTCTGACCCTGGTCGGTTAGCACGGCTCAGGGTTGGCCCCACACTGTCGAGGTGGGATGTGTCCTGGTACTCCGTTCCAAAGCGGGCAGCGCCTCCAGTGGGGGTGTCAGAGTCCCCACTTTGCTCCTCCGTCCCTGCTCAACCTGGGCAGCAGCGTAGGCGGAGAGGAGGAAATTGAGCAGAGACCGGGAGTGTGCGGGTGAGTGAACTCAGCTCCTTCTAGGACATGGGCACTGCAGTTCGCCCCCTTCCGCCATCATCTCATTTCCCCCCTCTTGTACATCATTCCCCTCACTACACAAACTGCTGTACGAGTCTCGTGTTTAAAGAAATCCTCTCTTGACCGCACGTCCTTCTCCAGCTATGGCTCTTTTATTTTACTCCCCTTGAGAGTGAAATTCCTCGAAGGAATTCTGTCATGCTGTCTCGACTTGCTCTCCTCCTGTTCTCTCTTGAACCCACTCCAGTCGGGCTCTTGTCCTCCCCACTTCAATTCTCTGAACTAATTCCCTCTTCTCAAGGTCTCCAAAGACTTCTGAGTTATCAAATCAGTGGTGCTTCTTCAGCTTTCCTGTGACTCTACCTAGGAACAGCACTGGTCCAGGCGCACTCCAACTTTCCCCAGCCTCATCCCTCCTCCTCCATTGCTGCTGCTTCTCCACCTCCTTGGAAGGTCGTCATCTGTCCCCCAGCCTGGCCATCAGATCTTTCCGCTCTACACTTCCTCTCTGAGACCTCCTCCTGTCCTGTGGCTTTCAATACCACCCATATGCCAAGGACTACCAAGTTATGTGTGTAGCCCTGACCTCCCCGCAAGATCGCCAGGCTCTAATAGCCAACCACCTGTCCAACCTCTCTACTTGATGTCTACTAGATATCGCAAATCATTATGTCCCAATTTAAACTTGTGATTTTCCCACTTCCCTAGCTCCTTCCTCACTTCAGTAAATGGCACCACTGTTCATCCACCTGGTCCAGTAAAAACTATGAAGTTATCCTTCCTTCCTTTCTCTGTCATACTCCAAATTCTGCAAATTCCTCCTTCAGAATATGTTCCACATCTGGTCACTACTGCCACCATCGGTGCTGCCACCCATCTCGTGCCTAGACCCCTTAACAGTCTTCTAACACATCTCCTTGCTTCTATCCTGACCCACTCCAGAATCTTCTCCTTGCAGCAGCCAAAATGATATTTTTAAAGCAAAAATTGTAGCACATCACCTTTGGCTTTTAGCATTCTGGTGGGCTCATGTTGCACATAAAATTAAAGTCCTTAAGATGTACATGGCACTAATAAACTGGTTCCACCTCCCACCTGTCTCCTCCTCAGTCACTCTACTCCAGTCCCTCTGGCCTCCTCACTGCTCCTCCAACACGTCAAGCATATTCCTGCCTCAGGGCCTTTGCACTTGCGGCTCCTTCTGCCTGAGACATTTTCCCCCAGTTATCTAAACAACAGGTTCGCTCACTTTGTTCAGGTGTCTGCTGAGATGTTGCCTCTGAGGAGCCTTCCCTGATTCATATTATCTAAAACAGCAGCCCCCTGACACCTCACCTACATCATGCACTAGTCCCTATCCTGCTTTATTTTTCCCCAGGGCACTTACTACCATCTGACATTATATTAAGTGTTTGTTTCTTCATTGCCCTTTGTCCCCATTAGAATGTCAGTCCCATGAGATCAGGGGCTGTCTGTTTTGTCCATATTTTCCCCAGTGCCTGCACACAGTGTCCCTGCTGTGAAGGAAAAAAATGAGAGGGTGAAACAGAAATTGAGCGAAGGAAGAAGGGTCAGCCGGGGGGTCCTGGCAGTCCTCCAGCAGAGAGGACCCCAGGATCTGGTTCCTTGGGACTGTGCAAGACTCAGACCTGGAAGGCCACCAGATCTCCCTGCATAGGCAGCCCCTGGGTAGGGAAAGGCACTGGGCTAGGACACACTGCCCCCTCGTGGCCAGGACACTTGCAGCGGCAGGGCAACGACCCTAAAATCCCAGAAATCTGTTTCCAAAGACTTTTGCTTCCAGTGTGGTGGGAAGCTCACAGCCACTGCCATGAAACAAAGAGGCTTCGATTTGTAATAAAGGGAAGCACACCAGATTGGGTACTCAGAGTCCTGGGTCCTTTCTGGCTATGTCCCTGACACTCTCGGTAACCTACAGTGTGAACTGGGATTTGCTGAGCTGGCAAGGGCTGGATTGCCACCATGGGGTGGAGGGGTCCCTGCAGCAGACACTTGACTGGAGCCTCCTTGTCTCAGCTTGCTCTACGGCAGGCAGCCAGATGGCTCATGAGAAGACGTTACCATCACAAGGAAGGTCCATAAGTGGAGCCAAAATCTGCCTCCCCGTGGCTGAAACATCCTTTCAGGCTTTGCCATCTGTGGCCACACTGCACGCAGCCCCTTTCCCCCAGCCTCCCTTCACATGACATTTGGAGATGAATCTTAGACACCCAGAATCTTGAACAGCTGCACACTTAAATCCAGAGCTCATTGGAGAGGTTTGCACTGAAGGTACGCCACGTCTGGGAGACATGGAGACAGGATTGGCTCACTTAGGGCTGTTGTTCTGAAGCCTGGCTGCACTCTGCAATCACCTGGGGAATTGAAGAAATGGCTGGACTGAAGCCCTAGCCCCTGGGTGTGGGCCCAGGCGTGGGCATCTTTTAAAGGCTCCCAGGTGATTCCGTGCAGCCAGGGCTGAGTCACACTGTGTCGGAGGCCAGAGCCCTAGGCAGAGCTGGAGCAGGGGAGGAGGGAAACGAGTGAAGGAGGAGTGTCAAGTGCTGCTGAGACGTGGGGCGAGTCCTGGTCCCAAAGGGAGTCCAGCGGCTTTTGTTTTGGGGAACAAGGAGGTTGGTGACCCTGATAAGAGCAATGTAATGGTGTAGTGGGCACCACGGGGAGACGAGTCGGAAGGAAGAATGGAGGAAAGTGGAAATGAGAGTAATCAACAACTCTTTTGAGGACTTTCTCTGTGAAGAGGAACAGAGAAGTGGGGAGGTGCTGAAGGAGAATTTGAGGTCAAGGGAAGGTTTCTTTTAAAGATGTGAAATTATAGAGCATGTTGGTGAGGCTGGAAATGAGGAGGATGGAATTAACGGGTCGAGGAGAGAGGAGACAAGTCAGTTTGCCGAGCTGTGAGGAGGGGAGAAGAGCTGGGGTCAGAGCACGGACGTCTTGGGAACAGACACTTCTTCCAACATAGGTCGGGAAGACAGTGCAGGTGCACTTGTAGGTGGGAGGAGGTGGAGGCGCTTCACTTCTGTGGGCCACTCTTTGTTTGGATATCTGCAAGGTGGGAATGGGCAGGGGTGGAGAGAAGGTGAAGGTCTTGGGGAGGGAAAAAGCAGCTACTCTGGTTTTCCCAGGTACTCTGGTTTTCTCCATGCTTCACAGGATCTCTGGGCAGCATGGAGAGCCTGTCTCCGTGAGGTTTGAGATCACGCTGGTGAAGAGAGTGCAGTCAGCCTGGTTACATGAATTTCTCTAATGTCTCTGGCCATGGGCAACTGCCAGGCACTGTTGGAGGCTGGGGCTTTGCTGGACAAATAAGAGCAGGGCGTGCAGGGCGTGGCTCCATTAGGGGACTGCAGAATCTAAGTAGGACAAGGATGGAATTGTGGAAAGCAGTCGTGCAGACAGTGCAAGAAGGGTCTCTGTGGCTCCGGGCAGCTGAGGAGCCCTATGTACCCTCAGAAAAAGTGGGCCGGAAGGAGAGGTGGCAAGGCAGATGTTTGGAAATGATTGTGTCACTGTGAAGTGACAATGGAGCATCACTGTCTTTAAGATGAAGTTCAGGATGTGCCAAAGGTATGGGGCAGCTGAGGCAGAGTTGTGGTCGACGGGCCAGGAGGCCAGGTCCTCGGGGACACGATGCTCGTGTACATGGAGATCCCAGGGGTGGTGACAGGAGTAGCAGGAGGGGAGGACAGTAAGCCTGGCACTAAAGTCTTCATGAGACTTGCGTATCTCCCTCTGGGACGCGGGCGCCTTGAACACGGCCGTGTCCTCAGTGCCTCGCACAGAGTGGGCACATGGTAAAACACGCAGTTAAAAATGAATGGATGCATATCTGGTACGTAATTTAGTTTTAGCCTTGACAGTTGAGGAAACTGAAGCCAAGGGTTCCCCCAGAACATCTGTGCAGTTGAAAGTCTCAGTGGGAGCAGGGGTTTTGGGTGAGCACATCTTTGAAATCCCTTCCACCTGCCTCCCCCAGCCCCATCACCTTCTCCCCAGCTCAGACTTCCTGGTGGTCTCATTTGACTCCCTCAAATTCTGCCTCCACCTGCTCCTTCCTTAGTCTGATTGTCCCTCCACTGAGGATGAGACCAAACTCATTGCAGGACCATCAGGCCTCTCCTGTCGGGCCCCCAACTTCCCCTCAGGCCCTTGGAGCATCTGTGTACATGTTCTTCCTTGGTCTCTGGGCCCACCATGCCCACCCTTGGTCTGGAAACACCGGGCTCCCTACCCACCTGGGGCAGCCCTGCCTGGCCCTCACACTGCATCCAGAGGGTGCCTCTCCCACCAGCGAGCCTCACTTCTCCCTCCGCCCTCCTCATTTCTGCTGCGTATGGAGCCATAATTATCTGCATCCTGCCTGCCCACTGGACTGGACTGGAGCCCACTGGCAGTAGAGGTCAGGTCCAGCTCATCCATATCCCTAGAACCCAGCAGAGGTCACTGGTGTTTGCTGCGACACATGTGAGGGAGGATCTGTGTGCCCGTGTGGACCCCAAGTGCCAATGTCAGGAGCTAAAGCGAGGAGGTGCGGGCTGTGGGCTAGAAGGCAGGACCAAGAGGGGAGCTGAAGGCTTTATTCTCAGCAGACCTGTACACTACACACTAGAGGGCCGGCAAAACTCCTGAGGGGCCTCCCCAGGCCACCTGCCATGTCCCCGTGTCTCCAAAGTCCAGAGTGGATGCAGGAGGGTGTCCCAGATGTCCATTATTTGCCCGTCCTCCTGTCTCACACCAGGCCACTCCAGGTGTTCAGGGCCGGTCACAGGGGGCTGGGCCCTTCTTCCGCTCCCGGCTCAGCAGTGTCACCAGCTTGGCCTTGAAGCCTGCATGAGTACTGGGGCGGCCGGAGACCCCGGTGTCTTCACCATTGTCGCCCAGCTCCAGCTCTAGCAGCCGCCGGTACTGGGCCTCCAGGCTGCTGTCGTGGGCGGGGCCAGGCCAGCCCAGGTCCTCGCTGTTGTGGTAGATAGGGCTGGCTGGGGCGCTGCGGCCACTGGGTTCCTCCTGCATGGGGTCCCCCAGCTCGGGCGGTGCGGTGCCGGCCTCCTGCGCACACAGGTTCTCGTAGAGGTGCTCCACGGTGCGTGGAGGCCCGCTGGCTCGCTTGCATACAGCTGCATACAGCGCGGGCTCAGCGGGCAGCGGGGGCAGACTCTGTGGTCCAGGCTCAGCCAGGAGCACCCTCCAGGAGCCAGACGGCTCGGGCCCGGGGGGCACCTCCCGCAGCTCCCCAAAGGGGTCCAGCGAGGGCAGGGAGGTGGCCCGTGGCAGGGGACAGGGCCGTGAGGCTGCCAGTTCAGGCAGCTGCTCCCGCTGGCGGGCAATGGCAGCAGCCACGACCCCGCACAGGTCTCGGGCTCGGGGACTGCTGAAGGCGAAGAGACCTTCACCAGAATCACAGCGGCGGCCGGCTTCGAAAGAGAACACGCCCTGGGCACGGGTGACATGGGTGGGTCAGTGACCAAGGGGCCACCTGCCATCCCCACTCCCTGCAGGCTCAGCCCCTCACCTTGTCAGAGCCAAACTTGCGGAGGAAGCGGTAGGGCCAGGTGTAGAGGGTCTGCGGGTTGGCCGGCTCACTCAGCTGGATGGCGTCCTGGCCCAGCAGCAGGACATAGGGCCCCTTCAGCTGGCAGCGGGCAGCCGCCTCGGTCCTCTGCACCACCACCGGAAACTCGCCCACTGCAGGCAGAGGGCACAGCTGATGGGTCCCCCAGAGGTCCTAACCCTGGGTGTGGTGGTGCTGAGGCTGCCCCTGCACCTCCCTGACTTACCTTCCTGCCAGGATGAGTAGATGGAGTTCTCCTCCATGGGGACCAGACCCCGCTTGGGAGCCTCCACCTCCCCTGGTCCGGAGGAAATTTCCCCTGTGCCCTGGGGAATGGGTCAACGTCAGAGGTTAGAGTCACCCCCATTTCTCTTTCTGAATCCTTTCTCATGGGGAGAGATGGCACCCGGGACTCTGTGACAAGCAAGTTCATCCAGGAACCTGGCACCAGTCCCAGCTTTGCCCCTGACACACTGTACCCTGGACACCTCTCTGAGCTAATTTCTCCTCTGCTCCCCCTGGAGGGTGCTGAGAGCTATAAAGCAGAGGCACACAACAGCGTGGCCCCCACACCCTTGCACTAGGCCAGGGACCAGGCCAGCCCATGTGTGTCCCCCATAGCTTAGAGTGGTGAAGGGGCAGAGCTTCTTCCCCCAGGCTTCTGGCTCCACCTCACCCCTCCCTACCCCTCGTCCCCTCACACACTTGGGCTCTGACTCTCAGAACCTACCACCTTGGCCCATGGTAGTATGGCCAGGGTCAAATGTAATGGGTGGTTTCCTCACTGGTCTCCTTGCTCCTGTTCATTTCCCTTCTTTTTTTTTCTTCAAATTTTTAAAATTAAAAATTTTTCAATAAAAAATTTTACATATGCAATATAAAATTTTCTATTTTAACCATTTTAAAGTAATTCAGTGGCTTTTAATAAAGTCACAAAGTTGTGCAATCATCACCTTTATCGAGTTCCAGAACTTTTCATCACCTTAGGTACTTTGAAACCTGTACCCATTCCCCATTCCCCTCTCCCCCCAGCCCCTTGCAAACACCAACCTGCTTTCTATTGCTATGGAACTGTCTATTCTGGGTATTTCACGTAAATGGAATCATACAACATGTGGCCTTTTGTGTCTGGCTTCTTTACTTAGTACCATGCTTTCAAGGTTCATCCACCGTGTAGCCTGTTATCAGTGCTGCTTCCTTTTTGTGGCCAAGTAATATTCCATCGTATGGACAGACCACATTTGCTTTATCCATCATTGGCTGACAGACATTTGGGTTGTTTGCCCCTTTGGGCTATTAAGAATAGTGCTGCTCTGAACATTCTACTACAAGTTGTTTGAATAGCTGCTTCAATTCTCTTGAGAATTGCTGGGTCAGACGGTAACTCTGTTTCACTTTTTGAGAAACCATGAGACTCATTTCCTTTTGGTCCATTACAGGTCCTGTAAAGCTTTAAAACTCAGTCCTTGACTCAGTCCCTGAAGGCTTCTCCTCTCTCTCGGAATAAAACCCCAAACTCCACATGTGGCCCAAGGTGGTTTCAGCTGGCTCTCCGCCCTCCCACTCCTTAGCCTCCAGCCACACTGCCTGCTTTCTGCCCTGTGAACTCACTTTCTCCCCGCCTTAGGGCTTTTGCCCATGTTGCTCCTTCTATTCAGGACACTCCACGGACCTCAGCGTCTGGGACACTATTTCCTCAGATGTTTGCCTGGTTAGTTGTCCTTGAGGAGTCAGGCCCACTGTCCTCTCCTGCCTAATGTCCCCTGGTTCACTCCTGGTCCCACCCCAGCCTTGCATTTTCTCCATAGCTCGTATGGCCATCTGAGATTTGTTCTGTGGCTTCTGGGCTGTTTCCCAGGCTCATAGGTGCTTGGCAGCTACTTCCTGAGTGACAGGATGTGAGTGAGCATGGAATGAAGAAGGTGTGTGGGGGAGGCACTTCCCCTGGGCCAGCCCCTGGATGCCCTGCCCTCCTGCCCTGTGCTCACCGGGAAGGCCAGCTGGCAGATGGCGCCCATCCATGCCTGGCGGTGCTGTGCAGCCAGCAGGTGGCTTCGCTCGGTGGTAGTGAGCAGGAAGGCACTGGTGTCCCGGGGGCAGCTCTCACCGTCAGCCGGCAGCACAGACACGCAGTCAGCTAGGCGAATGACTCTCCGCTCCCCACGCCGGCAAGCACCTGCAGACCTGTCACTTGCTGGCCCCAGGCCACCGTCCCGGACCTCCCAGCTCTCCAGCCGTGCCACGCCTGATGGGCCTCCTGCATACAGCAGACCCCATACCTTCCGCCAGGACTTCTGGGGGAGATAAGGATGGGGATGAGCTCAGCACAAGCCGCTCAGCAAATGCTCCTGGCCACTCAGGCTGGCCTCTGCCTCCCCCCGTTCCTCAGGGCCTCAGAGAAGGGGGCCTTACCACAGCCACCCCAGTAGGGGGAATAGTCTGTGCTTGGGGTCAGTCAGCCCTGGGTTCAGATCCATCCTACACCTTCCTAATTTGTACGCCCATAAGCACTAGTGTCCTGGTCTCTCAAAAGGTCATGAGAAGACCAGGGTGGGGCTTCTACTAGATTATGTCTCTAAAGTATCGAGCGGCTGCAACAGACCACCTGACACTGCCGTTGTCATGTTGGTGCACCTCCCTCCCCCCACCTCCCAAAAAGGTTACTTAGGCCACAGGACAAGGAGGGTGCTGACTGAGGCCTCCCTTTCACCATGGCAAGGAAGGAAACATGCAAATAGTGTCAAGCAAAGGAAACAGACTGTTTATCTGCCCTGTCACCAGCTGCAGCTGAGCTGCGGGGGTGTAGGGCCTTCTGCCTGAAGGTGAACCCCCCCACTATGTCCCATGACATGCTGGGAGGAGCTATGCCCTCTTCTGCAGGGTGGGGCTCCACCTCTAGGGCCTCTGCCAGCTCAGCCCCCAGCCCAGCCTGGCCCTGGGAAGGGTGAAATGCTGTTGGAGTAGCCAGTCTCCCGACTGTGCCCTGCCCCAAGGTTTGGGTTCTTACCCCCTCCCGTCTCGGCGTCCCCATCTGTAAATGAGGCAGGGTCTCACCAAGGCTGGCTCAGGCTCAGCCCACCTGCTCAGGTTAGGATGGGGCTCTGTCTCACCCCAACCGTTGGGTTGGATCCCCCACCCTGACTCCCATCCCCATTCTCCCAGGTCTCGGTGGGCTGTCCCAGGCTGGGGCAGAGGCCCACCGTTTGTCCTGGGCAGCTGCCTGGCAGCGAGGGTCCCCACCTTGCCGAACTTGATGTGCTGCTGGTACAGGACGCCATCCTTGATGGGGGTCTCCAGAGGCTCCATGGCCGCGGCAGGCCACAGGTCCACCACTCCGAGGGCCTGAGAAGACTGGTTACAGGCTGAGAGGAACTCCTCACACTTCCCCTTCTGGCCACTTCCCCTCTGTCCAGAGAGGCAGCTGCATGACTGGGGGAAGGGAACCCCATCTCCAGTAAAGGAGTTAAGATAGGGGATGGGGGCATATTTCTTCCTTGGGGTTCTGACTGGACTGGCCAACATGCCCATGTGTGTCTGGCAGGGACCTTGGACCACCTGAGGGCAAATGACCCATGCCTGCACCTGGGTCAGCTGGGAGTGAGCATCTGACCTGCAGGCTGGCTCCCTAGTCATGGGCTCAGACCCCTCCCATCCCCCTGGGGGCATTTGTGCACCCTGGAGCCTGGTATTCCCACAGCCCCAACTCTGCCCCAGGACCCTTCTCCAGCCAGACTGGCAAACTCCTTGCTTTCCCACTTGGAGCCCTGGTTGGTTGGCTGGTCCTTATCTTGGAATATTTCTAATATTCACTTGCTCTCTCCATCTTTGCTGCCCTCATCCACTGTCTGCCTGTGCATTTCTTTTGTTTGTTTGAGGAAAGGCAAGAAGCAGGCTACTTCATAGATAGAGCAGTCCCGCTCCTGCCAGGGAAATGAAAGTAAAGCAAGGATAAATTTACTCACAGGAGAAGAAACAGGGTACTCCACAGACCTGCATCTCCCCTTTGAACCACTGGCCCTCCTAGGCCCACCTCTTTCCCGTTCCTAAATGTTTCCTGGTCCCTACTGCCCTCAGGTCTAGACTGCGCTCCTCAGCCCAGCACTCCAGGTGCTGTGTCCGTCCTCACACTCCAGGGCACCCCTCACCGCCGTGCTCCGACGCTGGCTGCCTCTTCCTCTGGGAGGCCTCCCCAGACCACCCCATGCTGAGAGCACGAAGGCCCCAGCAGCGTGCCCCCGTCCTCATGGCACGGCCCTGCCCACGAGTGTGGGTGGCATGCCCCCAGGGCGCCCCTGGAGAGCTCACATGCTCTTTTTAAGCTTTGCTTCTTGCTGGTGGCTTATTTTTGTGCCTTGCTGGAGGCCACCATCGGAGCTGTGTGTGGATCTGAGTTCTGGGGACAGCCTCACATCCTGCATTCAATGCCACGTATGGGAAGGAATGTGCAAACAGGCTGAGGAAGAGTTGGGGGGTCACATATGGGTTGTGTAGCTTCTTGGGCAGGAAATCTTTTCCAAGGGTCTCCCACAATTGGCTTTGTACCCACTGTGGCCCGGGAAGCTCCAAGCTTCAGCCCCACACACCAGGCCCTTTGCGTTCTCACTGCCATTTCAATGAGGAGGAAATCAAGGCTCAGAAACATTAAGTAACTTGCCCAAGGACACACACCAAGTGACAAACATGGCTTGGGCAACTGCTGTCCTGCTGGGATAGGCATGTGGCTGTGCACATGAAACGCCCGGCACAGAGGAGCTGCCACCAGTGCCATCCTCTGCCCACCCCCTGCCAGATGTCGAAATCCCAGTGCGTTTGCCAATGTTCTTGCGACTGCTGCCCATAACCAAGTCTGACCTCTCTGCACTCACCTGTGGCTGAGCCGGGCAGTGTGCCACGGAGTGCTTGTGGCCTGAGTGGCAGCCCCGTGGCATCTGCTGCCCCTCAGCAAACAGAGTGGAAGGTTCCCTCCTGGGAGCCTGCACAGGTGGGCAAGCAGGCAGGGGGCCCGAGGCTGCAAGTCACCTCCCAAGGGCCCCAGAAGCCCCAGGAGCTTCATACAATCGACAGGAAGAGGGAGGCTGGGGCAGGCCTGGAGGTTAGACAGCCAACCAGAGGCCCGAAAAGCCGCCCAACGATTTCCCCTCGTCCACCAATGTGGTCCCTCTGAGTCACAAATCCAGCTGGCACAGAGCGGGCTCCAGCTAGGCAGCTCCTTCCACAAGCAGGCCGGCTGGGTGCTGGCCGAGGTGGGTGCGATGCCCAGGCTCTGGAGGTCAGTGGGGTTACCAGGAAGCGGGGGGCGGACGAGGTGAAACGCAGAGGCCGGACTGGGGCTCAGACCACAGAAGCTTGTGCTTTAATGGCAGCTCGGATAAAGGGAAGCAAAAATAATAATTCTGGGGGCACAGGGAGCAGGCAGCCAGGTATGGCCTGGCCGGGCCCAGGCCAGCTGGGCCGAGGATGCTGGCTTCTTGTCCAGGGAGCTGGTATGTGGGAGGTGGCTGGAACCCGGGCACCGAGGCCTCTGTAGAGAGGAGGGCGGCAGGCAGCTAGAAGTCCATGGAACTGTGGGCCAGGTAGTCCTTGCGGCCAATGTTGCTGACCTGCTTGGTCTGCATGGCCTCGAGTTTGGGGCAGTCGGTGATCCGATGGCCCAGGCCCCCGCAGAAGGCACAGCCACGCTCTCCTGGGCACATGGGGTATGGGGGGAGGGGGTCAGCATGGTGACAGGGCCAGACTCCACACCCCAGACCTTGGTCCCCCTCAGCCCCCCCAGTCCCCTGATGGGCAGAGTAGACCTGGTGTTCCCGTCATGCCCCCCCTAGACTAGTGTCCCCCGCTCTGCAGTCACCTCCAATGTCCAGCATGGACTCGTCCCCACAGTGCAGCACTTGTAGTACTGGTGGCACCTTCTGCTTGGCCTCCAGCAGCAGGGCTTTGAGATCCATCAGCACGGACTCGTCTGTGGGGCAGTGAGGCATCATTAGGTCCCACCCTGGGCCCTGTAACCAGGGCCTGGAAGACCCAGGGGACCCAGGACCCCAGGGGGCCCTGGGGTACTCACCGCAGGCCTTGTTGATGAAGGTGGTGGCGATGCCTGTGTTTCCTGAGCGCCCAGTACGGCCAATTCTGTGCACTGCAGAGAGAGGGGACAGCATCTGGCCCACTGCCTGGGGCGGGGGCCAAGCCTGCAGCCCAAACCCCCCACGCTCCCCCCAAGCTCCCACCGTAGTTCTCGATCTCCTCAGGCATGTCATAATTGATGACATGCTGGATGGCAGGGAAGTCCAGGCCCTTGGAGGCTACGTCTGTGGCCACTAGGACATCTTTCTTGCCCTCCCGGAAAGCCTCGATGGCCTTGGTCCGTTCCTCCTGGTCTGCAGAGGGTCAGGTGGGAGGGGTTAGAGCAATAACAAGAGTCTGGGGAGTAGTGACAAGCCAGCCAGGCAGGGGCAGGGTTAGGTAAGGGGCTGCAATGGCAGCAGCGTCCATGTCTATGCAAGTGCCACTCTGACCTTTGCCCCCATGGATGGCCACAGCCTCGACCCCCTTGAGCAACAGGTACTCGTGGATGGCGTCTACATCTGCCTTCTTCTCTGCAAAGATGAGCACCTGTCCAGGAAGGCCAATGCCAGTCACGGGGGCTGCCTCTGCCCAGGTGTCCCCGACCTTCTCCCATGTGCTGCTCCTACTGCCCTCTTCCCTCCTCTGGGGTATCCTGGGCCAGCCTGGCTGGCTACACTCACGGGCGGGGGTGTCTTCTGCAGGCACTCGAGCAGGTATACCATCTTGGCCTCCTCCTTCACATATTCCACCTCCTGCCACCACAGGGGCCAGGTTAGGGGGGGGTCTGAGAACAGCCTCATTAGCGGCCCTGCCAGAGGCTGGGCCCCCCATTCCAGCCGGAGGGTGACTAGTAGCCTCTTGCCACCAAGGGCCGGGGACCCTAAGAATGTTTCCTTTGAATGAAACCCCCAGTGCCCACAAGGTGGACCCCCCCCACCCCGCTCCAATCAGCTTCAAAGGGAGCCTTGCCAGACCCTGCCCTCACAGGTGAGACTGCCCTCCAGCACTGCTTGCCCACCTGGATGACATCTAGGCTGGCGGCCCCTGCGCGCCCCACGTTGATCGTGACAGGCTTTACCAAGGCACTCTTGGCAAAGTTCTGTATCTTCTTAGGCATGGTGGCACTGAAGAGTAGGGTCTGCCGCTGGCCCTGAGGAAGAGGAGGGCAGGGGCTGAGGGCATGTGCGACAGGGTGGGCAGCGCAGGGCCTCAGGGCCCTCCGTAGTGGACGGAGGTGCGCCCTGGCCAGCAGGGAAGGGCACCTTGAAGTAGGAGAAGATGGTGCGGATGTCGCCCTCGAAGCCCATGTCGATCATGCGGTCGGCCTCGTCCAGAGCCAGGTAGCGGCAGATGTCCAGGCTGACCATCTTCTTCTGCAGCAGGTCCATGAGGCGCCCGGGGGTAGCCACCATCATGTGCACACCGCTGGGGACCAAGGAGAGACCATGCTCAGCCCGACCTGGAGGCTGGCGTTCCACCTTCTCTGCCCTCGGGTCCCCTTCCTGTTACTGCTCACCTGTCCCCTCCTCGTCACCCCCAGCACCTTGCGCTATGTACAGCACACATCTCTCCTGGAGGGGGCTGCAGCCTTCCTGACCAACGAAGTGCTCCAGAGCTCTCCCTAGCCACATGGTCACCTCTGCCTGGCGAATCCTTCTCCTGGGTCGTCCTCTCACTCCCAGGAGGCTGCTGCCTGAGTCTCCAGACAGGTCTCAGACTGCACCCTGCCTCCACAGGCCTCGAAGGGCTCACTTTCCTGGTTCACTGAATTCAACTGTTCTGTGTCTGCACCATCCCTGAAACTGGGGCTGGGGCTGGCCTGTCTGAGACCCCAAACAGCTGGTGATGTCTGCTGGGGACTGCGCTGTGTGGTAAGGGCACAGGTCCAACCAGTGCCTCAACCTCCTTGCTGGGCTACACACCGAACCACCCTGACCTTCCGGGACACCCCGGGTTCCCAGCCACTGTGCCTTCTGCCTGGAATGACCCGCATCCATCTGCGCTGCCCCCCCAGTCTCTCACTACATCCCTCTGTCCCACCCCAAAATGACCTCCCCATTAGACTGGGGGCTCTCTGAGGGCTGGGCCCACAGGAGGCCTCCGCAAGGCTCTGTGGAGTAGCTAAAACACAAGGTCCTTTGGTTTATCTGGCGGCTGTGGGGTGGCCCTGGGTGGGGGTGCCTGTGCTCACTGGCGGATGGTCTCCATCTGCTCTTTGACAGACATGCCCCCGATGCACAGCGCACAGCGCAGGAGTGGTGAGCTGTCCTCCTGCAGCAGGCGGCAGTAATACTCCAGGATGCCATGGGTCTGGCGGGCCAGCTCTCGCTGCAGGCACAGGGGCAGGCGCTGGTACCGGAAGGCAGTCTTCCTGGTGCCCTGCCCCCCAGGCCAGCCTATCTTACCGAGGGGCAGATAATGAGTCCATAGGGCCCTTCGTGCTTGGAGAAAGGCAATCTCTTCTCTTGTTCCAGGCAAAACATGATGACGGGCAAAGTGAACACCAGGGTCTTGCCTGACCCAGTGAACGCAATGCCTATCATGTCGCGGCCGGACAGACTGTTGGGAGAGGGTGGGCCCGAGTCGGGTTCAGCAGAACATAGGGACTGCGTCTCCAGATGGCTGTCCAGTGACTGCTCCGGGCTGTCACCGCCCTGCCCAGAACCCCCACGTCCATACTTACATGGTGGGGATGCCCTGGATCTGAATCGGCGTTGGGTGGTGGATGCCCTTCTTCTTCAGGCCTCTCAGGATGGCTGTGGGAAACAACACTGTGTCTCACAGGGACTTCATCAGGTCCCAAAGCCTGTAAAATGGGCTCTGTCCCCCTCAAGTTACAAGTGATGAAACTGAGGCCCAGAGAAAGAGAGCAAGGGAAAGACAGACAGGCCCCAGGCTAACTGGAGGCTGGACCCGCACCCAGGTCTAAGGCCAACACCACTCATCCACTGAAGTCTCTAATGGCACAAAACGGTGACTATGTACAGCTGGGAGAACTGAAAAAGGAGCCGAAAGGAACCGCTCCTTAAATCCCTCCATCCCCACTGGCTGTACTGCAGCTGCGGAGCTTCGTGGGAGACGGGACACAAACTCACAGACAGGCGTTTGACTATCAAAGTGTGGTACCTCTCCCAGTCCCCAGGTACCTGCAGGAAATTTCATTTCCTTGAAGCTCTTGATGGGAGGTGGGATACCATCTCCTTCCACCAGGATGTGGTACTTCCTCCGTACACGCTCATGCCGCTCTTCAGACATGCTCAGGACGTACCGCGGGGGTGTCCAACTTTGGGCAGGAGGCAGAGGTCAAGAGAGGCCCTGGGGCATGGCTGGCCTTGGGGTTTTCCTGCCAGTCTCAGCCACATCCCATCCCAAGTAAGGGTGACTACCTTTTCGCAGACTGGAAAGAGGTACCTGGTTTTGATGGGATCGTCGTATGTGATTCCCTTAGCCATCTCCTTCACTGACATCAGTGCTGAGGAGACAGACGGCGCTCAGAGCTGGCACCTGCCTCCCAGAGGCCAGGCCCCCTGAGATGTAACATGCCTGGGGTTGGGGCAGGAGGCTCAGTCCACCTCCTCCCTGCCCCAGCTACAACTGTACCTCTGCCCTCCGCCACACTCTCCAGGATCTTCTCCTCTTCCTTCAGCTGCTTCTCCTTGGCAGACTCCTTGCGGGCTGAGGAAAAAAGCAGACGACGTCAGCAGCCCAAGGCGGCGCACCAAGCCGAGCCTCGCAGCTGCTGCGCCCACCTTCGGCCTTCTCTTTGAGGTGCTGGTGCTGATCCAGGAGGCTGACGTTGGACTGAGGGCCCAGCGGGATGTCGTCCTCATCTCCCCGGGGCTCACTGCCGCTGTCCTGCTGTTCCTCCTCCGCGGCTCCCTTGCGCCTTCGCTGCAGCAGCTTCTGGAGCTGAGGTTCCACCAGCGGCCCTCAGAGCCAAGCCCAGCACGGAGCGGGGCGTCGGGCCCAGGAGCTGCGTCAGGACCCTGGCTTTTGGGAGAGGGTCCTGTGCCCCGAGGCGCGCAGCTACCTTGCCTCTCAGATCAGGTTAGTCCCTCGTGTGCCTGGGGGCCACGCTCCCGTGTAGACACCGCACCGCGCAGACCAGGGGTCACCATCCCACTGCGAAACCCCCACCCGCGCCCTCACTCGTCCTTCGAGCCGGGGCCCTCACCAGCAGCTGCCGACGCTGTCGCAACGGCACGTAGGGCACGTAGTCCTCGTCGTCCTCATCCTCTGCCTCGGAGCGGCTTCCTGCGGCAGTCGCCTCGTCGGTGCGAGCCCGCTGCAGAGACACACAAGTCAAGCCCGCAACGCTCAGCCTTCACTGAGTATCGCCAGCAGCGCGGATCACAACCTCGCTCCCACCTTCCGTTCGGGTTCCGACTCCTCCATCCTTCTCTGCACGCATGCGCACCACGGCGAAAACCCCGCCTTATCTCCAAGACCCAATCACATGTGAAGAGCGGACGTCGGCGCCTAGCAACGACATCTGAGTTCCGGATCGCACCGAGGGACAAACTTTCTACTGAGCTGCTGCCCTGCGCGCAGGGCGTCAATGTTCCCTGAGTGGCTACGCAGCTTATTGCCGGTTTGAGGGCGAAAACATCCGGCAAAGCATTATGGGATGCTGGAGGATTTGGAGCTTGCGCTAAAGCAGGGGTGTCTAAACTACGGCCCCGTGGGCCAACTGTGCCCCCTCCACACCCCATTCATTTTTAATTGGCCCTCAGCAAATTCCAAAAATATACCAGAATATGGCCCGAACTTGAAACCTGGCGGTATTGCATTTCTTGGTTTTAACTCTAGGTGGAGCTACTGAGTTGATCAAGGCAGTTCCTCTACAGAACAAAATTAAGGAAAGAAAAATTTTGCCACAGCGCACTGAATTTGAAAATGACACCACCAAAGAAACGCAAGATAGCAAGTGAGTGTAGAAAATTTCAGACACGGTGGGAAAATGAATACTTTATGGAAGTCAAGGGGGGAAGTGTGTGTGTTTGATTTGTAATGAGAGTGTCTCAGTGATGAAGGAGTACAATGTAAGACGACACTACGAAACCAAACATCAGACCTACATGTCCTACACGGTGTGGAACGAGAACAGCAGGTTAAACAGTTGACAACTGTCTTGCTAGCTCAACAACAGTATTTTTCCTGTGCCAAAAAAACTCAAGAAAATGCCACAATAGCCAGCTATAAGGTGGCTCAACTCATTGCCCAGCATGGGAAGGCTTTTTCAGATGGTGAATTTATAAAACAGTGTCTCAATAAAGTCGCAGAAATAATGTGCCCAGAAAAAAGTCAAGAATTCGACAGCGTTAGCCTATCAAGAAACACAGTTGTGCGGCTAATCGAAGACTTGTCAGCCAACATAAAACATCAACTGTCAGACAAAACGTGTGCTTTTGATTTCCTTACCTGACTTCTACCGGAGCTTGGAAGAAGGCAAGTTTCCTCTGATGAGATGCCACGCAAAAAGAATGATGAGTCTGTTCGGCTCAACATACATATGTGAACAAACATTTTCTCTGATGAGGCTGAACAAAAGCAGATTGAGAACCAAAATGACCAACGACCATCTCTGTGACGTCCTTCGCATCTCAACCACAAAACTGACTCCAGACCTGCCAGCAATCCTGCCGGCCAAAGCGCAACTTCATTTTTCTCACTGAGCGCAACCATGTTCCCGAGTTCAAAATATATTACATGTTCCATGTGTTATTAAGCCCTATTCCTTAATAAATGTAATCATTTTATATTGATAGCATTTTTAAAACAAATATTAGTTGATCTGTTTACAATCCAAACTTATTTGCATTAACAAGCTTGAAATATAGTATATAATTTATTTTATATCCCCACCCCCTCCAGGTCTGTCAAGAAGGACCACCATCCAGAAGCAATCAGAGGCAGCTGTTTTGAGAATGAACCACCAACTGTTTTTGTTATAAAAAAAAAACAATCCCATTAATGAAAAGCAGTGTTGTAGGCTGATTTAGTTTACTTACATAAACCAGGTGAGGCAACACGTACTTCACCTCGAGTGAGTGGCCCGGCTGTTTGTGTATTTTACCACATGTGGCCCTTGGTGAAAAAAGTTTGGACACCCCTGCGCTAAAGGCTTGAATCAAGCCTGGTGGCGGGGGAGGCGCCCCAAAGGAAGACCGCGGATCCCATCAGGTACCCAGCCTCGCCCAGACTATGACGTCACCTGGCGCACCCTCTAGTGGCCAGGGAGCTCCGGGAACCGACCAGCTGGGATCCTGATGCCCGGGGCACGGGGTGCTGCTTGCGGAACAGTTGACTCAAGCATTGAGGCTGACTGGTGTCCTCATCTATGTGAGACAACATCTATGTTCAGAGTAATGAGGGGTAAAGAAAATACTGATGATGGGGAGGGTCTGTACATGTGTGCAAATGCTTATGGTAAATGCTGTAATCGAGCTGAGAGTGTGCCTCGCTGCCTGGAGAACCAGAGGCTTCCAGGAGACAGTGGCTCTGAGCTTCCAGAGAAGTGTGGTGGAATCTCAGAGCAGGAAGTGGAGGAGAGGACGAGGCTTCCTGAAAGAGGGTCCAGCAGGAGTGGTCTGGCCATGTACAAGTGCACAGATTCCTAGGGAATAAAGAGATCACTTGGCCCACATGGGGTGGGGGTAGCCAGAGCAAGGGTGGGAGAGGCAGATAGCGCCCAGAGCATGCGGGGCCCCGTCAGAATAATTTTATCACTGGGGACTTTAAGAAGAGTGATGGTCAATGCTGTCCTTTCCTTCTTCATGTATTTCATATGAGCCTGTGCTGGGCATTGTGTATTGAGTGCTGAAGCAGATAAAAGTGGGCAAGACACAAACCTGGCTTGTGGGATTACAGATTTGTTGAAGAGACAGAAGTATAGCTAACCAGTTTTGAGGTTAAGAAGTATCAAAAGACAGGCAGGTACCACTTTTGAAATTATCACGAAGGCAAGGCAAACTGATTCTCAAAGTAAAAGGGGCCTCTCCACTGGGATGTGAAGGATGATTCACAAAGTGTAACCTGGGCTTAGGGAAGTGTGTGAGCAAAGTTGGGAGATCTAAGGGTGCTAGGCCTCGCTGGACACGGAGGCTGTACGTGTGGCTGGAGGCAGGGGCTAGGCATGGAGGGCCCCAAATGCCACTCTCAAGTCCTTCTCTGTAGGAAAAGCGACTGCTAATCAGGCCTTCAATTTTCGAACAATGCAGAATTTTAGATAGCTGTGCTAATTCAGCTGCATGGCAGGAGCCTGGTGCCAAGAGTTGGAGTGTGAGAGGAACACAGGCAATAAATATACAGAAAAAGGTTTCACAGGGAGTGCCCACACTTCCTTAGGGATTGGGAAAGGCCAGGGACCAGGAATTGTGAGCATGTGGGCAATGCTGTTCCACTTCTTTAGAAGAGAAAGCTGGTACTGACTGCCGCTCATGGTGGGGCTCCACCAGGTGCGGTTGGGGGAGGGAATAGCAAGCGGTTTCTGATCTGGCTCCCCGCACTCCACAGAGGGCTCTTAATGGCTGTGTGGCCACTGCCACCACCGCCCCCACATTAGCTCAAGTTAAGAGCTGGTTTTAGTGGAGAAAACGACATTGGGGGGAGGAGTTGGGACACGTGTGTGACGCATTTTTAGCAAACCTATTATATTAATATCTGAATTTACAAAACAGATCCATGAGAGTGGGGAGAGGTAGTTTGCTTTACTTTACAGAAGGGTTCATTATCCTCTTAACTCTCAAGTACTTAAGCTACATGTCTCATTCCCGTTTGAAAATCAGACTCAATTTATAAAAACTCCATCTACCCCCCACTTCCCATGATAACCCTAAACATCTGGGCTACACATGCACAGTCCATAAAGACCTCAAGCCTCCCCCAGGCCCCTTCTTACGTCAGCTGCCTGGAGACCAAGTCCCAACGCTCCAACTCACCCATCTTGTAGAGGGGGAAACAGACCCAGTGTGGGGAAGGGGCTGCTCCCATACGATTGCTCCCAACAGGAGGAAAAGGCAAGCGACAGTCATACGGGCCTGTGTTCTAACCCTGTAAGCTAGACTGAGCTCACTGAAGTCATTTTCCTGTCTTAGTTTTCGTTTCCTTATCTATAAAATGGGGTAACAGTCCTACTTAGAACTGCTGCAAGAATTAAGTAGAAACAATGCCAAACCACTGACACACAGCAAGTACATGCTTAACAAGGTGAGACACTAAGACAGACCCGTGCTTCTGATTACATCCCTCAGTTCACCCTTGACCCAGCCCAGCAAACGAAACACACAACTCTGTGTCCAAATGTTGCTTTATCTTTCGGCAGGAAAGATCTTCACAGTATCAAAAGTAAAGAATTAAAAAATAAAATAAAACAAACAAAAAAACAAACACAAAGAGAGCAGTGGTGGGCCAGCAGCCCCCGCCCACAGGCCAGCCCAGCCCCCAGGCTCTGAGTGTGGAGGCCGCGTAGCACCAGGAGACGGCTCTGTGGAGGTCCTGAGGGGTCCCAGCCCGGCTCAGCATCCATTCAGCTTTTGGTTGGTCCGGGATGGCGGGGAGCAGCGAGGGTCTTGGGCAGGTGGGTGGGGCTGTGGAGGAGGAAGAAACTGTAGACCTTCAGCTGGCAGTCGGGGGTCTCAGGAGACCATGAAGAAGCTGGACCCGGCAGGAGCTGCGAATACAGAAGAGCATGGCCACGTGGTGAGAGCAATGGCCTCCCCATTCCGACTCTGGGTCTTCATAGGTCCCCGTGGAGGCGGGAACAGCATCAAGGGTTGGGGATCCTGACCCAAAAAGGGACTAGGAGACTCAGCCGAGAATCCAGGAAGTCTGCTGCCCTGGCCAGAGAGGAGGGCAGGTGAGGACATCAGCCCCCGTTTCCTGTTGCCTTAAGGGCAGCTACGTGACTGTCAGAAAAGGCCTGAGCCCAGAGACACAGCTGAGGGTTGAGGTACGGCACTGCACAGCCATTAGGCCTCAAAGCCAGCACCAAAGCCTGCCCGCCAGCGAGACTTCTCTCCTGTCCTGCAGTTCTCAGCCCAGTGCCTCCTGCTCTATTCTCATCCAAAACATCATCTGACAGGTCAACGATTCAGAAAGAAGGGCCTATGCAGGTGGCTGGGAGGGGAGGCCAGGCCTCTTCTTCCGGGAGGCGGCTTCGCTATTAATTTCTTCGTGAAACCTGCCCTGTTTGGGCCTAAATGACCTCCAAGGCCTTGGTCTAACTCAGCTGCCACGCTGCTCCCTTGGGGCTGGCCCTGGCAGCGTGCACGAGGAGCCGGTCCCAGCAAGTGAGATTCAACACCGAGGCTAATAATGTCAGCGGTAGGGGCAGCCCTCGGGGGCCCACGGCTGTTGGGCACATTGGGGGGAAGTTGGCAGGGGAAGTGGGGGCCTGGTGGAGATACCCCAGGGGATGGCAGTGTAGGAAGGGACAAGGGCAGGAGGGCCTGACCCAGGGAGGAGTAACGGAAGGACAGGGCTCGGGAAAAATGTCTGCAGAAGAAGAGATGGGTCCTGTGCTGCGGAGAGCAGAGCCTGCTGGGCTGTCACTGTGGAGACAGAGGGGCCAGGGCTGCAAGCAACACTTGGGGTCTCCATACCTCACTGAGCTGTGCTGGGAGTGGTTTTCTTGAGGCTGAAGTTGGCCCAGTTCACAGCAACTTTCTGGCGTGTTTGCTTTGCAGAATCCAAACAGAATCTGTCAGGTTTGGGGGGACAGAGGAGAAGCACAATCAGAGATCCCCCTGCCTACTGGACCCCTCTCCTAGACCCATGTGTCCTGGTCACTAAAGGAGCCAGGTCAGCTGTGCACAACCCGTCCAGGTCCTGGGTGTTGTAGTCTAGCAGGTAAGGCAACTGTGCTGGCTGGGGGAGCTTCCTGGCTGGGGTGCCCACAGCCCAGGGGGCAACGCATGAAGACAGTGATGCTGCACTGGCATTCGCCGCCCCCCACCCTGGATTTTACACTAGCTATACTGGGCTGTCTTCCGTTCCCCTCAGGACATAAGTTTCTTTCACCCTCAAACCTTTATACGTGCTGACCCCACTGTCACAAACACGCTTTTCGTTTTTCCTGGCCCACTCATTCTTAACTCCTCAGGTTTCGGCTCAGTCACCACCTCTTGTCGGAGCGCTGCCCTGGCTGGCCCCACCGCTCAGCGTGGTCTGCGGTACCCCTTCTAGCCACTGCCCAAACCTACACCCTTCCTCCTCTAACAGCACTCATTGCTGGACTATAGGTTTATGCTCTTCCCATCTAGACTGTTTGATTTGCCTCTGCCCCCGAGCTCAGCCCAGGCAGAGTAGAAAGTGCAAGTGAATCCAGAGTGAATGAAGCCAGAAAAGCCCTGGTTCTTGGGGCCTGACATGCCTCCTTTGCCCACTCCCTTGCACTGTGCTGCCAAGTGGCTCCCTGGGTTCCAGCAGACAGGCTGGTGGGAGACGCCTGGGAGTGGCGGGGCGGCGGTGCCCACACCTACCTCTTGAAGTACTCCACCTCCCGGTCGGTCTCGTCCATCTCCACACCATCCATGTCCTTGGGCAGGAACACGTCGTCTAGGAAGACACAGCCAGGAGGGCTCAGTGCCCACAGCCAGGCCTCTGGGTCAGCGCTGCCCACACACGAGGACTGCCCTCCACCCGTGGCCTGGCGGGGCGCTCAGCCCCTGCTCCTGGGGCACTCACCCAAGGAGGCGGCTGACTTCTCCTGCTTGGTGCGGCTGCGGCGGCTGCGGCCCTTGCCCTGCGGCAAGCTCTGGGGCCTCGCTGGGCCTGGGGGCTGCACAGACTCCTGCTCCTGAGGCCGTGCCTTGGCCTCACCTGGCCAGTTTCGCCAGGAACTGCCCTTCTCCTTGTCAGCTTTGGGGCTGTCAGCCCAGCCTGGTCCTGGCCGGCTCCCCCGGCTCCCGTCTCCGGCCTCAGCACAGCTGCCCACTTTGGGAGGCTCCAGGGCCTTGCTTGGCTGCTTAGGACTGGGGATCTGGCCCTTGGCACCAGGAGACTCCAAGCTGGCCGTGGAGGGGGGGGCTGGGCTCACCTCACTCTTCTTGGCCTGACTGCCCTGTCTCTTGCCTTTCCGTGGCTTCCCACCTGAAGCCACAGGCTCAGGCAGCTCCTGCTTGCAACTGGGGACTTCCTTTGGGCTTGGCGCCTCAGAGCTGGTGTGGCCTGGCTTGGGTGTCTTGACCCAGATCACCCGGGACAAGTTGGGCACAGTGCTGAGTCTCCTCACTAGCCCATTCTCGGGGATGATACCGGGAGGGGGACCCCTCACCTCTGTCCACGGTGGGTGGGGGCCTCTCATTTCTGCCCACGGTGGGGCTGGCTCGCCTGGAGCTTGTAACGTGTGGTTCTGAGGGGAGCCCAAAGTCAAAGGGGACAGGTCAAGGTTGATGTCAGGCCGGTGCTCTGAGGAGCCATTGAAGTTCGAGGGGGGTAGACTCCGGGGTTCTGGCTCAGCAGCCCCGTCCTTAGAGAAGCCATTGCTGTCCATGCTGAGCTCACACACACTGAAGCTGGCGCGGATGGAGTCCTTGACGGTGTTCTTGATCTCCTGCAGACGGCTGCTCAGGAAGCTGTTGACCCGATCCAGCTCCCGGTCGGGCCACTCCAAGAGCCTCTCCCTGGCAGGTCTCAGCTCCCGGCTTCCAGAAACACCACGATTCACCTGCTTCAGAGCTTCTGCTGCCAACTGGGCCTTCTCTTTTTCCTGCCAATACAAGAGGCAGTTTCAGCAAGGGCCTGGAAGCTGCCAGACACAACGTGACACCTGACACACCAGCATGGGGCCCAGCTTTGCCACTAACTGGATACAGGCAGTGCCTCACGATCCTGGCCCGCTCACCCACCCTGCAGGAGTGAAGATAAAGCGCAATCAGACAGGTACGCATCTTGGGCATGGAGGCTGTTACACCCACAGAAGGCACGGTTTTCACAGCTTGTTCATCCAGAGCCCCAGTGACGTCTTAGGGCCTAAGAAGGCTAGACTCAAAGCGATAGGGACGTAGCTAATTGAACCTTGCCTCCCAGGCCTAAGCCTGAGCAATCCACCCATTTGCTGAGTCTCAGTGGACTCATCTGCAAAATGGGGACAATAGTTCTGAAATGAAGACCAAAGTGGGGATGCATGTGAGGAAGATGGCGATTACAGACATTCTCTCCAATTCTGCAGGTGGTAGGGGAAAAAGCCGTGCCATGATGCGGGTCTTTCAGGAAGGAAGCTGTGAGGCTGACACTGCTCTGGGGGCTGGGAATGTGTGTGCCCTCCTAACGCTGTGTATGGGTGCCACTGAACAGGGCGAAATTCCCATAGGAAGGCCACTCACTGCTCAGTTGGCCTCGAGTAATCAAGGGCATGCCTAACGTGTGCCCCATGACACACTAGGGACAGCCACATGGGGCCCTAGGGCAAGATGTAAAAGCAGTGTCTTTGCCTGTGTGAGGCTCAGAGAGGCCAGACCCTGCCAATCAGTGTTGACAGAGCCAGACGTGGAGAATGAAAAAGAACGTCTGTGGGCTGAGTCACCCCTCCCCCGCCGCCCGCCCAAGCTCAAGGCACCAGCACGCCACGAAGGCCTTCAGAGGGAGCAGGAGACAGATGTCAAAGACCTATAGGAAGCAGGTGGTGGTGCCGTGCCAGGGGCTGCATGACTTCCACCATTTCACATATTTCTAGCAATCCGGGAATGAAGGAGAAACAGGAAGAGGAAAGTGGGGAGAGAAGAGAGGGCTTGCCATCACCTCAGAGTCAACTTAAGGAGGGTGACTCTGTGCCCAGTAGGCATGCATTTATTTGTCCTGTCGTCTTTCTTGAACACTCGCTCCACAACTGACTAGGACCACAGTTGTGAGACCTTGGACAAATCACTTCTTCTCTGAACCTTACTAACGTCATTTGTAAACTTAGGAGAAAAATGACCTACCTATACCTCCTCACAGAGTCGCTACGGGGATACTTGAGAGGGTGTGTCCCGTTCTCTGGGTGCAAGTACGGCTGTGCCCTGGAACCGCGCTCAGGTGAGGGAGCAGCTCAGTCTGCAGCAGCGTTTCCAGCTATGCGGCCTGGAGTTCAAGGCCGTGGGTATGCACAAAGGACTGGGAGTGCCTCTCTTCACTCCTCCCCTGCACCAGAACAGCTCTGCTTTGTTAGAAACCGAGTTCCTTGCAAGACTTCATTTGCAGAAGAGCATTCTGCTGCTAAACAAACGTGTCTGAAAACGGCTGGTGTAGAGGGAGTGATGTGGGACCACGTACAATTTGGTAGCGAGAAGGGGAAAGCACAGAAACACACATTTTCTGCTCGGTACCATGAGCTAGTACTGTCTCATTTAATCCTCACAACTGCCTTTCTGGCATCATTAGCTTCAATTCACAGATGAGGACACTCGACTTGGGAAAGACTAAGAAACTGGCCGAAGGGGGCATGGCTAGTGAGTGGCAGAGTCAGGACAGCACACCAGCTGTGATCCGCAGAAGTTCCTGTGTTTTTCAGGCCAGTCTGACAATCATTTATTGACCATCGATTCTGAGGCACTGGGCTGGGCTCTGAGAATTCCACTGTGCGGGAGACACACAGTGCCTCTGCTCGCTGACCTGAGTTTGCTGGGGGAGACAGACATGCAAACAGGCTGTTTAATTCTGAGTGACAGTGCCAAGAGCTACCGGGAAGAAAGCACAGGGTGCTCTGGGAACCAGGACCGGGCCCATCAGGGAGCATTTCCCAGAGGTGGTATTGCCCTGAGCATGAAGGGTGACGGGGGGCATTATCCTGGAGAGAGAGACAGCAGTTTGCAGACAGAAGAGCAAGTGGAAAGGCTGGGAAATGGAAAAGCACTAAATATTTAGGGGATGCCAACCACTTAGAGGTACAGCAGGAGCCCAGATTTCTTTTGGGGGTGAGGTGGGGTGGGGGTGGGCAGAAAGGCCAGGAGGACAGACTGAAACAAAGCCGGCAAGAGCCCTGCAGGCCATGCTCGAGTCTGGGTTCAACCCTGAGGGGATGTTCAGCCACTGAAGGCTTTTTAAGGAGTGGCTGTGGGTGGAGAGAAGTGGACAGTTTGAGTGATTTACGAGGTAGTGTGGCCAGGACTCTCGGTGGTGGATGGGAGAACGAGATGAGTCACGGGAACAACCCCGGCCCCTGCTCTGCTCCAGCTTCCACGCGGACTGAGCGCTCGCTCTGCCGAACCTTTGTGTGCATCACTCCATTTCATTCTCGCAACAAGCTGACTTAGGTTCTATTGTTATTCTCATTTTCTGGATGAAGGAACTGAGGCTTGGAGGTTAAGTGATTTGCCCAAGGTCATACAGCAAGAGTGGCAGAGCCAGGTTTCAAACTGAGGTCCAAGAGCAAGGCCCACTGCTCCCGGTCATCAGGACGCATTCCTCCCCGGGTGGCACGCAGCGTTCTGGTCCAGGCAACTGGGAGGACGGTGGGTGGTGCAGCCAACTAGACAGACAATGGAGAAGGAGGGGCAGGTCTCTTTGGAGAAAGACAACAAGTTCAGTTTTGGGTGCTCTGAGTTCGAGTACCTGTGGGACGTCGTGAGGAGGTGCCCAGTAGCAGTAGCGGCCGTCACTGTGACGTGAAGGGAGGAGCAGGTGGCCATAATACCACGCAGAAGGCACCACTATCTAGATGGCTTCTGTCTCCCAGGGAGATGTCCTCAAGGGGGAGGGTCAGGTGGAGGAAAAGGAGCACAGAAAGGAGACAGAAGGCGGGTGAGAGCATGGTGAGAACGTGCAGAGCTCAGTGTTCCCACTGTCTTCTCCTTGTCCCCCGATGAGGGTGGAGGAGCCAAAGAAAACGATGTTTGAAAAGGAGAATAAACACAAAATGGGAGATGTCGCCTAGCGGACAAAGAAGATGGAACAGGAGAGCATGGTTTGGCTTTTGAGGGGTGGAGGTGGGGGGTGGAAAATAGTTTGCAGTGAGCTGACAGAAGGAAAGACAGTGACTACAGAGAACAGTTTTCAAGAATTGGGCTGTGATGAGGAAAGAGACGGGGTCGGACGGAAGTTGTATGCTCAGGGAAGTGGGCTTTCAAACAAGACAGCATACTGGGCACAGTGGCGTGCTGATGGGAAACGGCCCAGAGAGGCTGTAGCCACAGGGCAGGAAGTCGATGCTAGCCCGAGAGGCAGGAAAGGACTGCACGTGCCTTAGGTAGCAAAACGGTAACTGGTCCTTCATGACAAGAAGAAAGTTTACAGATACAGTGAGAAGACGCTGAGAGAGTGCCTGTCCACTGGCCTCGCTAGAACAGGAAGTGAGGGTATTAGCCAAAAACTAAGGTGGGGGTGGGGAAAACCTGGAAGTTAGAGAAAAATGGCGGTCTGACAAAAGGGCTGTGAAGAACGAAGTGATGAAGAGGAAGAA
This sequence comes from Rhinolophus ferrumequinum, assembly GCF_004115265.2. NCBI lineage: Eukaryota > Metazoa > Chordata > Mammalia > Chiroptera > Rhinolophidae > Rhinolophus > Rhinolophus ferrumequinum. Next base: position 5,104,866 of record NC_046307.1, on the reverse strand, counting down.
GACTAGGGAGCTAGAGAGGCCTGTGAGGCAACGTGGAGGCTCAGGCAAGTGGGAGGCCATGTGGCCCGGTACCACAGATAGATTCGGTGCTTTCCTCGAGGTGCAGAAGGGGAGAGGCAGGTAGGGGGTGACCCAGGGCTGCGGTTTTCCTGAGTACATGTCAATGGAAGGGCAATAGGGCAAGGCATTGAGAGGTGAGGAGTCAACGATGGTCAGGGGATGTCAGCTGGTCTGGGGAGAGGAGAAAGGGGCAGGTGGATAAAGAGGAGTGGCTGGGTAGTTATAGAGGACAGAGCTGGGGGCAGCTCCAAAGGAGCAGAGGTTAGAGAGTCCTGGTCTGGAAATGGTATAAGGGAGCAGAAAGACACTCAGCTTTGCTCATCTCCCGAGGAGGGAGAGAATGAGCAGGCACTGCTGGATGCCTCCTAAGGGAAGATGGGTTTTTGGTAGACAGCCAGATTGTAAGTCCAGGAGGTAGGTGGAGGGACGTGGGAAAGAAGCTGATGTAGGACCAGATAATGGCCATGATCGTCTAGCACACGACATTGCAACTGCCTGCTTCCGTTGTAACCTGGCCTCTAGACTGGGCTGGACAGACAGTAGCTGTGCAGTAAGTTTCTGAACAAGTGAGCAGTGTGTGATAAATGACAGAGTAGAGAGACATGCGAGAGGTAGCAGGAGTACAGTCGGAGAAGTTAGCTTAGCGAGCCTGCAAAAGAGGAAACACCTGAACTGAGCTTGGAAGGGAGTTGTCAGAAGGAAAAGGGGGAGAGAAGAGAGCCTTACTGGTGAAGGAGAAAGGATGTGTGTGCAGCAACAGATTTATGAAAAGCACACTAACTATCCTGGCAACTGCGAAGTGTGCTCGCTGGGACCTAACTGCCTTAAGAGGCCAGGAAAGGCCAGAGAGACCGCTGCTGCCCACTGGACACTTCTGGCCAGGCAACGCTGGAGGGAGGAAGAAAGTGCTGACCACTTTCTGCAGGCAGTGGTGGGACCCCTTGGCTCATTACTTGGTGCTGCAGGGCAAAAGTCCTGGTTTGTCCTTTGGGCTGGAAAAAGATGGAGAACCACTGCTGCTTTCCAGAGCACCAGGGCTGTTTGACCACCCAGGACCTGGAGCGAGCTGATTGTCAAACCCAATCTCCTCGACTGCTGGGTTCCCGAGTGTGGCCCTGTGCAGATGCAGCTGGGGGCAGGCAGGCGAAGAGGTAACGAGGTGGCAGGGGACGAGCCGTCAAGCCCTGGGGCTTGCCTGGCATCAGGGCTGCCAGGGAAGGGCTCACTGGGTTCTGTCCTCAGCCCTCTGGGAGGAGCTCACTCAGCCCGTGGGCTGGGTCACTCCCAGGACGTCAATTACATCTCCACGCTGGCAACTCCCAGCCCTGCACCTCCATCTCCACTTGGATGTCTCCGAGTCAATGTGCCCCAGCCGAATTCCCGTCTTCTGCCAATCCCATCCTTGCTCAGCGAAAGGCACGCCATCCTGCCAGTCACCCAAGCAAACACTGGGACACATCCCTAACTCCTGCATGTCCCTGTCCTGTAACGAGATCACCAAAGTCTGTCACTTTTGCTTCCTCTGAAAATCCGTCTCTCCTGCTCCAGCCCCACCATCAATCATCTCTGCCCTGGCTCTCGGCTTTCCGGCCTGGAGTATCACCCGCCAAGCTACCTTCCAAATTGCCACACAAAAAGCTTGGAAGACAGATCTGACCAAGTGCATTCACTGATTAAAGTGGCTCCCCCTCAGCTGTGGGATCAGGTCAAAGCTCTTCAGCAGGGCCCACGAGGCCCTTCCCCACCTCCACTATCTGTCCCGCCTCTTTTGTTTAAGCCCTGGCTACACCGAGCTGCTGTGGATGTGCTATGCCCAGCGCCAGCAGGGGCCTCCTGGTGAATCTGTACTCACTCCCCAGGAACCAGCTCCCGAGTCAGCCTCTTGGTACAGCTATTTCCAGCACGCCCAGGCAGGATGGGGGCTTCCCTCATCCCAGGATTTGTCACACACCAATGTGCTCGTCCAGGTCTGTGTCAACCTCTCCAGGGACCACTGGACCAAGCTTCTCCAGGGTGAGAACTTAACTGCATCATGCTTTGGCTCCCAGTATTTGCAGAAGTGTTTGCTGAGTGAATAAATGACTGACTGACTGAAGCAAGTCCTGGGCTTGGACGAATCCAGCAATCGGCTTCTGAGTCCAGGACTCATTTGTCCTCCAGTCACTAGCCCCCCGTCTCCCTGACCCTGATGCCTCCCAAACTCATTCAGACCTTCCCAGAGCAGTGAGCCACGCCAAGGCCTTTGGCAGCCAGCACCATTGATGCCCCAGAAGTCCTGGGGGTTGGCGAGGGATTTCTTGGGGAGTAGAGGTGGTAGACCGGGGCTCCCCCCCACACCCACCTTCTTTTTCAGCTTGTGCCGGGCCCGCTTGGCGGCCCTGGTGCTGTTGGGGACTTTGGGGTCCGTGCTGTTGATGAATTCCAGCAGCTCATCCACATCTCGGTGGTCCCCGGCGGGCTCCCCAGGGATCCCGCCCAGGACGCCCCCCTTCATGGGCAGCTCCTCTTTCCGCCTGGTCAGCCTCGAGCGGAGTTTCTCCCGGATCTCAGTATAATTCCGACTCGTCGGGGCAGCGGGTGGCTGGGGGAGGGCGAGTTGCTGACATTACACCCTGGGCCTGGGAAGCCACAGCACTCCCACCCGCTGGCACCGAACATGTGGTGAGAAGCGACACAACTGGGTTTTCTCCCAGGGCCACAACGGCCAAACGGCTTCACCGTCAGCCAGGTCAGAGCCAAGGCAGCGGTGGGGGGAGGGCGTGGGAGACACGTGACAGTGCTGCGAGCCAGGAAAGCAAGTTTGAACCCCGGCTGCGTCACTTGGAAGCTGTATGACCTTGGGCAGGTCACTGAGTCTTGTGAGCCTCAGTTTTGTCATCTCTAAAACGAGGACAACCCTTCGCTCAAAGGTGACTAGCAATGTCATGACTTTCATTTCTTCTGTCCTCAACTGCTCTCCCCTAGCCGGCCGCCCTTTCCTCTTCACCTTAGGAGACTTCTGAACTGCTTCCTGCCCCTGTCCAGAGACAGCATGTACTCTGGCGCCATCTGTGCTCACGGCCTGGCCCTCGGCTGGCTCTCCCATCTGGGGGACCGAGAGCCTTGCTTCACTCTGCCTTCATCACGCACAAGCGTTCACTTCTCTGTGATCACACACGTACACAAACTCATCAGAATCATAGCTTTCTCTCTGCCATTTCCTTTCCTTTTGCCTAAGGAAAAAAAGGCAATCTTAAGAGAAACCACGAAAAGAGCAAAGGTAGAAAAATGTTTAAGAATCCCTACCTCACCAGCGTGCTGTGAGGATGCAGTGAGCAGACGCAGGTGTGAGGGCGCACAGGGTCCCAGTGCGGTTACTAGAGCAAGGGGCCGCTGGGCAGAGCGGGCGCGCCTCAGGCTCACCGTGGCCCGCCCCAGCCCTCCGGCCTGGGCAGGTTCACTCACCGCATTGTGGCCGAAGAACTCACAGTAGCAGCAGTCACAGAACTTCCCATCTCTCTGGTGGGTGGAGGACGAGGTGCAGGAGCTCCGCTCTGAGCTGCTGTCCTCTTCCTCGCCCAGCCCCTCATCTGCCTCGCAGGGCTGGGGCAGCTGGCAGGCCAGGCCACTGTGTGTAAACTTGTGCCCCTTGCACACGGGGTCTCTGCTGATGGGGGAGAAAGACAGACCCGAAGGTGAGCGAGGGCAGGGCAGGAGCCCGGGGAAGCAGCCCCTCCGTCGTCATCCCCACGGCCCTTCCTTCCGCAGCCTCATCTCACGAAGGCCGAGGAGGCGGTCAGGCCCCTCAGTGCCCTCACAAGAACACGGCCAACACCCTCGCTGTCCCTCGGCGCCCAGATCCACGGTGCCACTGAGGAAAGGTCCCCCATGCCTCCCTCGCTCACACCCACCGTGGACCCTCCTGGACTCTGAGGGCACCGCATACAGTTCTCTCTATCCTACTGTCCACCACACTTTATCGTGATGACCTATTTGCCTGTTTGTCTCAGACCCCTGTGCGCTCTCCAAGGGCAGGCGTTATGCCACTTCTATTTTTGGGTCCCAGTGTTTAGCATAACAACCTTGCACATAGTAGGTGCTCAGTAAGCAGGTGTCTGAACACATTAGTGGGCTGATGGCTCCCCTGGAGCATCCACAGGAAGTCTTTCAGTCTCTGTGAGGTCTTCTGCGCGGGGCTGCACCGTGCGGGAAGCTGCCTTGGGCGTGAGGCCTTGAGGTGAAGAAGTCAACTGTGCCTCGTGGGCCACACACTCTGGGAGCTACTGTGTGGGCCAGGGGCTGTATTCAGCATATTATTTCTATCTATCCCCCAAGGCCTGCAAATAGGTGTTGTTATCCCCACCAGGCAGTGGAGGAGGAGACAGGCTCAGAATGCTTCACTGCTTTGCTAGAGGAGTGGCCAGGACTCCACCCAGGTCTGCCCGCAAAGGTCACGCTACCCCCTGCACAGCCCTGACTTTGGACTTCAGGAAGCATGGGGGCATCTTGTAACAGAGACTGCTTTCCCAGGTAAGGAAGAGACAAGCCTGTAAGTTCCCAGAACTAGAGCCAGAAGTGCCAGAGCCCTGGCTGCTCCTCCGGTGAGCAGCGGGAGGAGCCCTGTGGAAGCCGGGGCACGGAGCCTGGAGGCTTGGTTCCAGGGCAGTCCCCTCGGCACAGGGTGGAAAAGGAGGGGGAAGAAACCATTACCAGTGGTGCTTAGAGAAGCTTAATCCAAACTGACCACTCTTTGTCTACTACATTAGCAAAATGAAAATGCCCAGTTTTCCCCGAGAACACGGACAGACCAGCACCCTAATACTGGTGCTACATCATTTTGGAGAGCTCTCTGGTAAGCAATTTTTCAGTGTGTCCCTTCTCAAAAAGCAAAGCAAAACAAACAAAAAATAAGAAAGACATCCTGACATCTTTTAATAAAGAACCCTCACTCTGAGGGATCTAGTCCAAGGAGAAAAATCCGAAAAACAGAAAAAGCTTTAGGCAAAGACATCTTTAGAGACGTTATCTACAATGTTGACATGTTGGAATGACCTAAATGTTCAGCAACTGGAGAACAGCAAAGTGCACTGTGGAAAATATCCTCCATCCTGTGATGGTGAGGCTCAGAATACCACACAGGAATGCCAAGTGAGACCAGGTGATGAAAAACTGTACAGACACCACCAACACCAAGCGGGAGAGCCACGGCCACCAATACCGAGCGGGAGAGACACAGCCGCCAACACCCAGCAGGAGACCCAGCCACCACCACTGAGCAGGGGACACGGCCCCCAACACCCAGCCGGGGAGACACGAAGGGAAAACTGCTAAGAGCGGTTGTATCGGAGTGGTGGGATTTCTGGATGGGAAAATATAAATGTATAATAAACACGGATCTGATTCATAATACAAAAATATACATCTGTCTTCTCCAAAGAATTATTCTCTTTCAAATACATATTAACATAACTCAGTTCCCAGAATTCCTTGGTAGACTCTACCTTAAGGACATAACTTCTAACACAAACACAGATTTCGGTGCAAGGAAGCTTATCAAAGACTTGTTTATTATGGTTAAAAACTGGAAATGCCTCAATGTCCAGGAATAGCGGAATGACAAAATAAATTGTGCTAGAGCTATAAAATAAGACATTATGTGGGCACTGAAAAGTTTTCTGAAGAATTTTAACTGGGGAAATGATCATCGGATGATATTAAACAACAACTACACAAAAATGTACGTAGAACAAGGACCTAATTATGTCACATACAGAAACATCAGGAAAAAAAAAATACCATAGCATTAAAAGTTTAGGTTATGAGAACGTTTTTTCTTTATACATTTCTAAAATTTCCCAAGTTTTCAAAAAATAATAAACACATCTTTCTTTCATAATTGGAAAAACAATGAAAAACCCCACGAAACCATAAACAGAGTCTACCCTCTCATTTCCACCCCAAAGGTACCCTGGGCAAAGTTTTCCCAAACTCTAAGTCCAAGTCAGCAGGAGCTCGCCCTGCAGGCCGCTCGCTCACTCACTCACCTGTGTGTGCTCGGCAGCTGCTGCGAGCCCGGCGGGGGGAGCAGGGGCCCACTGCAGTGCCCACTACAGGGGTGGCTGCACCCCGAGAAAGGTGGAGGCATCTTCAGGAGCGGCATGCTGGTGGAGGGCAGGTGGGGGCTCTGACATGCCCCTGGAGGGTGGGGGGTGGCAGCAGCGGCAACAGGGCATTCTGAAGCCTGGGCAGGGAAAGGTGCAGCTGGGGTAGTGGGCAGCAGGTGTGGGTGGGGCGGTGAGCCAAAGGATCCAGGGTGAGATGGGATCAGCGATGCTGGCTGGGGGTGGTGGCCGGTGGGGCTGTTAGGTGGAACAGTGAGGTCTGCGTGCCGGTGGTGCTCCGAGATGGGGAAAACCTCACCTGTGGGCAGATGGGGGAGAAAGGTGTCAGAGCGGGAGCCCAGACTCTGGGAAGGAAAGCCCAAGGGCCCGCTGCCCCAGCATCCTGCTTACTGTGACCAGAGGGAACTGTCTGGCACAGCCTCTCAGCACAATGGACCATAAGCTTTCGGGAATGTCCAGCAGTGCCGCCTTGGGCTGGAGAGGTTTCTCTGCAGGCAGCAGCTCGGCTGGACAGGCTCAAGGAGCCCAGGCCTGCAGGAGAAGGCACCGGGAATGCCAGCCCCATGGACGGCCACGCACCGCCACTGTGGCACAAGCAGGGCTGTGTCTGTCAGGGTGTCTCTAGGACCTGCTTCCTCAGGCCCAGGGCGGGATGTGCAGGAGCCAGCAGAGCAGCAGGCTGAGGACTGTGGGCCATGGGGACCGAGGCAGCTGGGGTACGCTATCCGCTCTGGTGGCCCCGAATTTCAGAGCCATGGGAGAAGGCTTTCACGACTCTGGTTTATGCATAACTGCAACTGTACTGCTCAACTCTCACAATTCTGGGGGCAGCACCCCTTTGAAGAGCTCGGGCCCTCCTCTAAGAAATAGACAGTAATTCCATATTTACAAAGGACATCAATAACCCACGACTCTTCTCTTTGGGTCTGTAAGGGTTACCTCAGGGTCTAAAGAAGGCTTAGGCAGCTACGACACGGGCTAATAATCACAGCAGCCTTCTGTGGGACAAGTGGCCTTTCAGACCCACCCCTTAGGATGTAGGCACCCAGGTCCTCAGGGAGCCGCGCACCTGGTGTGAGGCCATCTATGTCCTGATTCCCTAAGCGCCCCCAGACTCCACTTTCTATTCGGCCAGTGCTCACCAGGTCCCCTCCTGGATCCAATAGGAACAGCTACAGAGCCACACACAGCAGCAGTTTGCAACTTCAGGATCTTGGAGAACGGAGTCTGCCTCTGCTCCCACCAGAGCAGCTCTACTGTCACTTAATTTAATAACTGATCTTCTGGCTTGTTTGAATAAAGGGTTCAGGAAAACACAGCTGTCCACATTTATGGGGCTTGGTTCTCTCCCGAGCTTGGAGACTCACCGGGCATGGCAGGAGGACTCCCAAGTGAGCTGCCCGGCACAGCCCCGCTAGAGTGTGGGGAGTTCCAGAGGCCCGAGAGCTTATGTGCTGACAGGAACGAGCTGGGATCCCAGTCCCCCGAGTTCCCATGGCAGGACGAGGACGAGGACGATGAAGAGGACGACGAAGAGGAATGAGAGTCACCCCCACAAGACTGTGATTTGCAGGATGTGTGTGACAAGGAGATCTGGAGAAGCGGGGAGAAAAAGGCCCATGATGAAAGAGCAAACATCAGAGCCGACCTGCTGCTGCCTAAGCTGACCCAGGAGCGCCTCCTCCTCTAGGCTGGGCCCCTGTGCTGTGGCCAAAGCAGCACAACTCCAGGTGCAAGGGCAAACGCAGGCCAGGCCTCGGCCGGGAGGACTGTACTGCTCCCCGTGAAGTGAAGTGTGTGGGTACTGGTGAGAGACTCTGGGAGGGGCAGAGACTGCGTGTCAACTGTGGGCCTCTGGGGAGTCCTGAGAGCTGCCAAGGAGAGGGGGGGTCTTTAAGTCAGGAGTCCTGAAGCTGGACTGACCCTGGGCAAAAGGCAGCGGCTGGAGGGGCTGAGAAACAATGGTCTGACTGCTGTGACTCAGGGAACAGCAGACCTAGCTGGCTCCCAGCTTTCTGGAGGCCTTCTGAGGCCCACTGTAGACCCTCAAACTGACCTTTGCCCTCTATCATACTGGTTGGCTTTTAAGCTGCCACAGAGCTGAGGGCAAGACGGTCACATGAAGCGGGCAGGGTCTCCATGCCCCAAGACCTACAAGCTGGCCCTCACACTGTGCACACGCTCCTCAGGGGCCGGTGCGCTGCCTGAGGCCTCTCTTCTTCCCCCACGTGGGAACCCAAGCCACTAATGCCGTGTGAGTGCAGCCCAGCAGCCTCTCAGCAGCGGGCGTAGGCGAGCACCTGCGGGGCCGGGAAGGAAGAGCTCAGCAGCCTGCTGTCTTTGGGCCAGGCGGCCCTCCTGCCCAGCGGTTACCTACCGCCACTGCGTGCTCTCGACCTGTCTGCCTTTCATCTTCCTCCATGCTCCTTCGGCAACTCTGGCAGACCCACAGAGGCATCTCGCCTAGGAGATTTTTGACGAGCTTTGGCATGAAGTCGGGGGGCAGCTTCTCACCCTGCAACACCAGTCCGTTCTGGGAAGGACCTTCTTCCCAGCCTTTGCGTTCCCGATGACACAGCAGGCAGCAAGTCTGCACAGAGTGGCTGGGGGCGAGGGGAGCCTGTCCAACAGACAGAAACAGGGTTTCCCAGGAGGGGAAAGGCTCTGCTTAGAAGTAACATCAACAATACAAATAATGTCATTTATTATGTGCCACGTACTGGGTTAGGCGCTTTTTATACATAATTTTAGTCCTTATAACAGCTCTGCAAAAGAGGTGTGATTATTCCCATTGTTTTAGACGAAAAAACAGATTTTAAAAGTTAAGTAAGTTGCCCAAGGTTACAGAGCTAGTGAGTGGTTGAACCAGGATTTAAACCCCAGTGAGGCTGACTCCAAAGCTCATGCTCAAATGCCTTAATGCCCCAATGTCCAGATCTTGAAGGTTATAAAAGATGGCCTTTTCTTCTCTGACATGTCCGGGAGAGGCCACAATTCTTGGGCCATCTGTGCAGTCTACAGACCAATCCCCACCTGGAATGAAAGAATGCTCCAGTTAATGCAGAGTGTGGGAGAACATGCAGGTTTCCTGAAGAGCCGTGTAATTCCACTAGGACCACAGCATTTTGGAGGAAGGCTTTGTATAGCTCATCAAAAGGCATCAACTCGACTAAAAACTGAGTTGGAGGGAAGGTAAAGACAGACCCTGGTGCTTCTGAGAGGCAAAAGCTGTGGTGAAAACAAGCTGGGCTCTGGGGGTCAGACTGGCGTGCACTCTAACCCCGGCCTGAGCACATATTAGCTGGGTGACCTTGAGCAAGTTATTTAACCTGCAGAGCTTCGTTTTCCTACCCACCGTGCAGACTTGCGGCGAGGCTTGGTGCATGCGCAGGACAAGCGCCTAGCTCTGTATGTGCCCACGGCACAGCCCAATACACAGCGATGCTTATTTGGACTTTGTTTCCCTCCTAGGATAAACGTGACCTCGAAATATAAGCCTACAGATTTTCTTTCACATTGAGGGGTACTGACTGGGAGACTGATAGCACCTAATGACCCCAATTAACAGCTTTCCCATGTCCTACAACTTTGTAGTCCCCTCTCACTCTGACACTGGGCTCGGTCATGTCACTTTCTTTGGCCCACAGGATGTTAGCAAATGTGCCGCCGGCATAAGCCTGAAAAGTGTGTGTGCATTTCTCGTTGCTTTCTTGCACAGCTGGGCTTGCTCGCTCTTGCACCTCAGCCATGCCATGAGCATGACCAGGCTCGCTGCTGGAGGGACGTGAGAGGCGTGAGGAGAAAACTGAGCTTTTCTAGCTGACTGGCCGGCAGAGCAGACACAAGAATAAGCCCAGCCTAGATCAACCAGGCCGGCCAGCCCCGACTGGCGGAAACAGCCGGTCAACCCACAGACTCACGAGAAGTAACAAATGGTGTTGTTTTAAGCCACTAAGTTTTGGGGTGGGTTGTTACATGCCACAGTTAGCTGATGTACCTTCCAAACGTACCCACCACTAGGTAAAGGTGTCTGCACAGGCCTACGCAGAGGCCCAATAAGGGTGTCATCCTCAGCCTACAGAAGATTAATGACATCATCTTTCCTGAATAAAATCACCTTCTCACAGTAAGTGGGCATCAGAGTACCTTTACATCTGTAACGTTACCATTACTGACCTGGCTCCCTGATTTCTAGGAAAAGAAAAGAACCAAACAATAGTACCAGGAGCATAAGGAAACGTTTGGGGAAGTACAAGGACCTTGGAAAAGAATACGAGAGAGAGAGAGAGAGAAACCTTACATGTGGAACTCATACAAGGTACTAACAGCCTAAATGGTCTCTGCCAAGGGAACATTTCAGTGAGCAAGGCAGCTGCTCAGAGGCTGAGGATGCAGCCTCCTAGAATCCACTGACGGTGAGTATCTCATGGAAAGGGTGGAAGGTGGATGGAGAAGGATGACGGTCAGAGAAGTTAAGGCAAATGAGGTCTTTTTGTGAAGTGGACCCAGGATATTTTCCATAGCTACAGGTGCCATAGTACGTGCAGGGGTAGGAGGTGAGGCCACACCCACAGCCCTTTCCCTGTAATGATGGGGACCACGGTCTAAGGCAAACACCCAGACAGGTAAGTTTACTTCAATAGAGTTTCATTTCATTTGGGTGTTAGGTTCTAAAGTAATTACATAAGATAAAAATCTTATGAGTAAAATTATTCTTTAAATTCTTTATAGGGCCTGTGAAGTACAGCACATATGGTTTTTTAGGTACAACCAAGAATTCAAATGTGTAATATATATTTTATGGCAATATACGGTAAGTATTTTAAAAGCAAATACAGAATTCACATAAGTGAACTGTGCGAGCGGCGTGACTACGCAGCGCCGGGGGACTGGTGGGAGGCCTGGTAGGGTACAGAGCAAACAGCGCTGGCTTTGGCATCAGTCCTGGGCCTCCACCACTTACCAGCCCTACGGTGCTGGGCACCTTCTACTTACTCGTCTCCTCATCTGTAAAATGGGGTTGGCTGCGGCGGGTTGCTTGTGGCACAGCACCTCGTCCAGTGCCAGACCCACAATATGTGGCTCAACACATGGTACTAATTATGAGCCAGAGAGGAGCGAGAGAAAACGGTATTTGAACTCAGGACTGGGGTGGAAAATATAGACAATGTGGGCCACTGTTTTACAAATGCAACAATCTCTCACATGCAATGAATCGAAGGTGACCTGTCAGACATCTTAACCTTTGCCCTAAACCCCATGAAGTCACTCCTTAAGTTCCCAAATACTCTCTTCTCCTACCTCGTGCCTGCGCTAAAGGGATCCTCTGCTTAAAACTCCCTTCCTTCCCATGTTTACCAATAAGGAGGGGGCTGAACGGCCCAGCTTCACCCAACTTCCTCCAAGCTTTCCTAGAGCCCCTCTTGCAATCCACCTCCATTCCCAAATCCCACAGCACACTGTGCCTTGGGTACAGCGTTTGTGCCTTCCACCTCATTTATTTACCTACATCTTCTGTCTGTCCCACGAGCCTGTGCTCCTAGAAGGCCAGCACCAGGTCTCATCCTCGTCTGGCTCCCTCACAGGGTAGCACAGGACTTAAGCTCAGCTGGGCACGTAGCAGCTAAATGAGGTTTGTCAAGTGTTCCCACAGCAATACAGCTGCAGGCAGCTTGGTGAGACACTGCTTGAAATTATTGCTTCCCACAGAGAAAGTCCATCTGCCCACCCTGGACCTCTACCCGAATGGTTCCAATCTCAAGTGTGGAAGAGTGGAGACTGCATTCCTGAGAGATTACAGTGAGATGCCTCTGTTCATATAATGTGGAAACAATGTGACTCTCGAAAGCCAAACTGGTACACATAATAAATGAGATTAGCCATCAATGGAAGTGAATTTACAGGACAGGTATCTTTCTAATTAGAGAAACACAGGGCCTGGGAAGCTAAGTAACCCCTGACTGAAGCAGGGACAATACCACCTATATTGCATAAAGTTGCCCAGGGATTAAGTAACGTTAGGGATGCAAAACTTAGCTCAAGGGGTCCACACAGTAGGCCCGCAATCTAGGATCTAGGCCCCGTGGCTGTTCTGTTCTTAGTAAGTCTGCACTAGAAACTAGTTTATCCACTGTCCTGGGTTTGGTATACTTGAACCCTTCTTTTTAGGCCCAGGCAGTTCTGGGGGCGACCCCCAAAGCTGTTTTAACCCTCAGCCTTGGTTCCTGCACCGGGATACAATGGCTGGTGGGGCCTGGGGACTTATCTCTCCGACATTTTCGTCTCGAACCGCCAGAGGACGGTGTGAATCCCAACCCCTGGAAATGTAATATTTGGTCAGGACTACCACTATTCCTTCATATTTTTGCTTTGGCAGAGACAGGCTTTTGGTTCAAATTCCTCTGACTGCAACCTCCTGCCATTTTCCAAATTCCCAGCAATTATGACCCTTATGCCCTGATATCAACCCAGGCTTTCAACAACTAACTGTTCTCAAGCTGTATTTTCAGCACCTGGCACATATTTCCACACAAAGAACACGATCAACAAATATTTATCAAATGAATGAAACATCCAAACATTTTCCTTCAGCACAAAGGCTGATGGGACTGACTCTTCCACCCAGCAGTCCTGGGCCACAACTGATGACTCCTTCTCCGCTCAGTTTAAACTTCAGAGACTCTCCAGGCCCAGACTCAGGCAAATGAGGGGAGAAGAGGAAGGAAAGGTTCTAGGTGTTCTCTTGAGTTGGGATCTGTTCAAACAAGCTCCAAGGTAATTTGGCTTCACTCCGTGAGCAAAACCAGAGTATGTGGAGTGTGGGGAGCCACACAGGGGACCCACGCTGTAGCAGCACGTCCCCAGCAGTCAGCGAGCCCCGCCAGCCCAGTCTGTGGCTGCCCCTAGTCCAGGGGCTGCTGTGTGCAGCCAATGAAACCGGTGTCTCTGTGCCTCACCTGGTCAGGCCCAAGCCTTTTCTGTCTCCGTCTAAGAAGCACTATGCTAGGCATTCTAGTGTTTCCTGGATAAAAAGATAAAATCAAAGAAAGGGGAACCCACGTTTTTCAGGGAACACCATTTTCACTTGAAAGAATGACTGACAAACTATTGTTATTTGGACTTGGGTACTGGCAGATATTTTCTAAAAAGAAATGAACAAAATGAGCTTGTCACTTCAAGGAAAACAATTTATTTGTGGCCAATGATAAAAAGCAACCTTTTGAGCAAAACTTAGTTTTGGAAAACTTGTATCCACCACCAAGAGCTTGATAAACTTCCCAATACTTAAAGACTTTTCTGATGTAACTGGTAGTGATATTAACAAATGTTATCTTTGATATTATAAAATGAAATGGAAAAACATTTAGACGATCTGCATAACTCAGTGAACCTACTTTCCAAATGATCAAAGCATGATGTTAAAGAATCATACATTGGTTAACTGTCCACTGAAAGTGCTAGACGGACCAACAGATTTTAATGTAAATGAGTATAAAGACTTCACTGATATGGTCTCAGATTCTATATTGCAGAGAAGAATATCAACAATCATCTGAAAAAGAAATAAAAAAAAAATAAAAACAATCATTTGGAAAGGCTATTAAAATTTCCAAATTACCTAAAATTTCCAATTAGGTATCTGTGAGGCTGTATTTTCTTAATGTACTTCAACCAAAACAACGCAATTACAACAGACTGAATACAGAAGCATATATAAGAATCCAGTTTTTTCTACATTAACCCAGACATTAAAAAAAAACAAAAAACGGCAACAATGAAAACAAGACCATCTTCTCACTCATTCATTTTTGTTTTGGAAAATATAGTTATTTATTTTTCCTTAAAGAATTATTACAGCTTAAAATTGTTATTCTCAAATGAATTTGTAATTCAGTGTTTTTAGATTTTCCCACTTTAATACTTAATTTGGTAGATTATCAATAGATATAACCAACACAGGCTCTTCTGGGTCCTCAATACTTTTCAGGAATGTGAAAGGGCCCCCAGACCAAACACTTCAAGAACCGCTGATGTAAAGCGTCTAACAGTGCCTGTCACCCAGCGGTGCGCAGTAATCAATGGTGATAAACAATGATATAGGTCACAGCACACGTGGAGAGCTTTTGGGTGGCATGAATAAATTTCGCCTTCAGCCGTTCTGTTCACAGTTCAGGAACTGCTGGGAATAACCTGGGTCATCAGACCAGGCAGCCGTCAAGACTGCTGTGAAGCTGGTCTAATTTCCAGCACTAAATCTGCTCCCTTTCCTCTGATGGATCCCTCATTCTCCCAAGAGTTCATACATGTATGGAGAGGGTTCCTCCAAACACATGCTGTGTCTAACCAGCGGCCCTGCAACAGCTTCCAAATTCTCTTCTGAAATGGCCCATCGGAGCACTCCCCTCTAGAGGCACCCAACTCCGAGAGCCTTCCTGTCTCCAAGACGGGCAGAGGACAACAGTAGCAGCTCAAGTTCTCTTCCAGAAACAGAGAAGATAATGAATCCCTAGCCTGAAAAAACTCCTCAGGCCAGTCGTCGCCACTCACTCTTCCGTTCACCAATCATTCCCTCATTCAACAAACATTCTCAGAGCCCTGGCCTGGTGCCCACCATTGTGCTAGGTGCTGGAAAACATCAAACCACAGAGTTCCTGCCTTAAGAACGCATGCTTAAACCAGGCAGGCTCATGCACTGGGCTGTCAATGCACCCGAACTCCCAGGATGCCTCAAATTCGTTTTAGGGAATTGGGCAGGAACACAAACTGAAATAGTACACAATTAAAATTAATACACAAAAACAACCAACCAATCAGGCACTGGGCTTCTCTCCTTAACGTAAGCCCAGTACGTGCCTTTTCACATACTTGTCTAGTTTGCTGACCTCTTTCCTTTAGCTCCTCTTTCCTACCTTCAGGCTACCTTCAGTCTTCAGGCTCCTTTTGTTGAGCTCACTACCACGGCACTCTCTGGCCCCTGGCAGTCATGACTTGCGCCAGCTGACCTCTCCATGTCCCATTTCCTCCTGAGAACCCTGGGTTCTATTCGTACTGTTCCTCAGATACACCTTGCCCTTTAAACCTCAGTATCTCGGCTCTATGCCTTGGCAAATTTCTACTCACCCCTAAGATACTGGTTAAAGGTCAACGAGACATTTGTGGGACAAGGCTCAGTAGAACTAATTCTGTAAGTATTGCACCTATTACATTATGCCACAGACATATTCTCTGTCGGTCCCATACCCCCAGTAGAATGGGAGCTCTTTCGGGGCAAGCAGTGCACCTTGGTCACTTAAGTGTGCCCAGGAACCTAGGGTTGGCTTGAACCTGGCACCGCGCAGGCATTCACTAAATAAATGAACGAATGCCTACAGCCCATCCGGCTCACGTCTCAGCTGCTCTACACAAAGAAGAGAATCTAAAACACAGCTGAACCCGCCCTTTCCCGACATGCTATGCTAAAGGTATGGCTGTGTCACTCTGGGCCACTGATGAGAAAGCATCGGTGCTAAGAATCGCAGACCATTCTAATGCTGGTGATCAGAACTGCAGTTATTCTTAGGGAGCCGATATAACCGTACCTCAGTGCCCTGGAACTTTCACCCAAACGCCCACCCAGGAGGTTGGCTCAGGTCCTCCCAGGAGGCAGGACACTTGTTTCATACCATAAAGCCAGTTTGTGGCCAGTCGTCTCTTACACAAGCTGAGTCAAGGAGAGGGCAGTGAGCCTCTATAACCCCAGTGGCCTTCATGCCCCCAAGCCTAGCTCTTTGGTCAAAACTCCTTTCTGGATGCAATTAGCCACAGGAAGGCCTGAGCTGCTGCTTGACCTGGAACCTCAGGCACGCTGCATTACCTACTACTGTATAACCCCCGCACAGATATCTCATGGGTGGAAGAGTATGAACTTTGGAGACAGACTGTTGTGAGTTCAAATCCCAGTTCTGCCATTTTCAGTATGATATTCGATTATTACTCAATTTCTTTGAACCTCAATTTCCTCATTTATGAAATTAAAATGAAACCATACTTCAGAGTTGTGAGGACAGAAGGAAATAAATTATGTAAAGTACCTGGCCTGGGCCTGGCACACAGTAGGTGCTCAATACCCGTTAGTTTCTTTCCTCTTCTGTCCTGGAAGAAATGACAGGGAAACTTACTAAGTGAGGCTTGCCCAATCCAAAGTTATTACTTGAAGCACAGGACAGAGGACTAGACAGGTGACCTTCAAGGTCTCTCTGAACCCCCCGTCCACGTTCTTTGGCTCCAACTTCCTAGTAAGAACCTTCAGTGTTTCAGGCCCCTTCTTTCTGCCTTAGTTTCCCTATACCTACTCATTTCAGAATAGAGGGGAACCACAGAGGGAGATGGAGAACGAAGAGCCTTGGGTAGGGAACAAAGGGGAGATGGCCTATAGGACTGCAGCACGGGCACAGAACCGAAGGGTGCAAACACGGGGCTTTTCCCAGGACACAGTACGCTTCCCCTCAGTCCTTTGCTGCTCTGAATGCCCTGCACAAAGAACCATTAACCATCCCTTTCCCCAAATACATAAAGCACTCACACCTTCACTCATGCGGTTCCCTCTGTCTCTTCCTTTTTAGGATCAATGTGGGTGTTACGTTCTCCTAAGTCTACAGGCAGAATGAACTATGCTTTGCTCTGGAACGCGCTAACACTTTTCACATCTCTCTTGAACAGAGCTTATCACAGGTATCCCAGTTGTTGAAATCTACCTTCTCCACAATATTGTGAACTTTGCAAGGGCAGGGCCTGTGTCCTACGACTCACTGTATCCCAATGATACAGCATGAAGTAGGCATGGGTAAGTGTTCTGATACAAAGGAAGATTAGCACTTGGAGAGTATCATTAACAGGGCAATAAATGGAGAACTGGGGAAAGTTTAGTTTTTGTTTCTTTACAACTGAGGCTGTTTATATTCCTGCTTATGGAATATATTCCCCGCCCTGCCCTGGAAGCCCAAGCCTTTGAAGAATATCCCAGGCCTGCAAGGATCCCCACAGCACCTTCAATTCAGCAGTCCCCAGGCCCAGCCACCCATCAGGACCACCTGGGGCAATTTAACAACAATAGACTCCGATTCTGTGTGTGGGACAGGGTCCAGCAAAGCCCAGGGGATCTGATGATTAGCTAGGCCGGGCTAAGGGACAGGTGGACTCAGGCCATCGCAGCTGTCTCTCCCACTGAGAATTACTTCCTCCGATGCTATCAGAGAATTTACTGAAGCATGTCATGTCCACTTTCCTACTTGAAACCTTTCATTGACTCCTCATGTCTACAGTATAAAGCCAAAACTTGGTATGGTTTTCAGGAACACTGCTCAACTCTCCAGCCTGACCTCTCGCCACTCTCCCTCCCATGAGTTGGGCACATCTTCCCTCTGGGTCTCTGTTTATGCTGTTTCCTTTGTTCAGACACTTTCTCCCACCTTGTTGTCTGGAGGAACTTCTATTCGACCTTGCAGCATCTCTCCAAAAAGCCTTGTCTCAGCTATCACGTTGGTGCATCCTCAGCACCAAGCATCTCTAATAACTGTGGCTACCACATATGCTCAGTGCTTGACATGCAGTACTGGCCAAACCCTGACATGAGCCTGGCATCACTGTCATTTTATGCATGAGAAAACAAACCAAGAGGCTGAAACACTTCCAAAGATCAGTATTAGGATCTAGGATTTGAACCCTAACTCAAAGGAAGCGATGCTCTTCTAGCCTCACTGTAATTACTGTACACGTGTCCTCTAGACATGAGCCCCTGTGGACAGGGCCCAGGTCTGATTCGCTTCTGCATCCCCAGCTGGCCCAGGGCCTGGCACAGATCGGGTGTCCATTGGTGCCTGCAGAATAAATGAACACCCAGGTCAGGCGAGAGGAAGACCGGGCATGGTGTGTGCAATGGGCCTAAGCCTGGCGCCGCAGTGAGGGCACGTAAGAACGAAGTGGGAAAAACCTAACTTACTTCTTCTGTTATAATTCAGTTTAACAGCCATTTTTTTGAGCACATGCACAATAAATACCCCGGAAATGAATTAAAACGTAACTCTGTTCTCACAAATTCCAGGTTCAGTAAGTAAAGGTGTTAGGATCTTAAATAGTCCATCTGACATTAGATATTGAGCTGACAGCTCTGGGATGTTTTAAAATTAAAATTTAAAAAATCTTCGCAGGGAAGTTTTCATCTTCCAAGGCCTTTTGGCGTTTCTACATAGTGAATCTTTACTGGCTCACAAAGAAAAACCAGAGGTGGCAGGGATCCTCCCACCGTTATCATTTCCTCCTGCTGGCAATGAAAATACCCAGGCTGGGTGGACTGCGATTTTAAGGGGAAGGTCTCAGGGTATGGGGACTAGCTTAATCATTTGTGTACCCCAAACCAAGGCCCTGGCACAGAGGTGGTAATGCTTACTGAGTGAATAAACATGAGATGGTTTTAATACAGATACTGACTGATCATCTGCTCCAGTCAGTCCCTTGAGGGAGCAGGTTTAACTCTGAGCAGAGGGGGAACCACGTCTCTAGAGTCCCTTTAAGGCTGGGCACAGTCCCAGGGGATGCTGCAGGGAGATCAGAAATGAGAAGGGCAGGAGGAGCTCACCCCCCACCAACTGATGGTTTATAGTCTCGCAAGTCTCCTGGGGGTTTACTGGGCGTGTACCTGCATTACAAGGTGAGTGGTCTAACAGAGACCTAAAGACAGCCAGCAGAGCTGGCAGGTGAGAACACCCGGGCTTTGGATCGGCATCTGGCACAGCTTCCGACTCATACTACCTCTGACTCCGGCTCTTGTGTGAGGAATCTCAATGTGCTAGGTGCTAAGTGGGTTGCTCCACGTTGTCGTGTGTGAAGCTGCCGATGAGGTGCAGAGAGGGGAGGAACAAGACCAGAGTCACAAAGCACAGAGTCTGAGCTTTTGTTCACCCCAAGTCTGAACACTGAACACGTTTCTCACTGCCTCGTTCAACTGCTTTGTAAGGTTTGTTTTCTTTGCTAAGAAGGCAGAAACTGTCTTCTTGTGAAGTAAAGAGGATTTGGGTTCTTAGTGAACAGATCAATGTATTATAGTCTAGTGGCCTGAAACAATCGGAAGTAAAGACTTTTGGGATTCCAATTAAGCTCAAGGTCCTGCATTTAAATATGTACAGGTTATGCAAATGAATGAAGCGGAGTTGATGGAACCAAAGTGAGTGGCCTATGAAGCTTAACTCAGAAGTGATGCTCTCCTAGCCTCACTGCAATTACTACACCCGTGTTCTCTAGACTGAGTCGCTGTGGGCAGGGCCCAGGTCTGATTCACTTCTGCATCTGCAGCTAGCCCAGGGCCTGGCACAGAACGGGTGTCCTTCACATGCTAAAGGGGGCAGACACCTCTCAGAGACTGCAGATTACTGCCTCGTGGAAATGTGGGCCCAGCAGCACCAGACTTTTAGTTTTAAGAGATGGCACAAATCCAGTTTTGTGGGAAACTGTTTGATTTTTTTAAAATACTGGCTCAAATCAAAACAAAAATAAAACAATGTGTAACTTGGGACATTAGAACCTGTCTGTGGATGGAAATGGTCTGATTTGCTGTCTCTGGCTGCAGGCTGGCATGTGACACTGAGTTTCACCTTACTTACCCACTCTGGGTACGTAAGCCAGGGTTGTAAGTGGCGGTGGAAGCCAGCGATCCCCACCAAAGGCATGCCTGTGGGCAGTGACTGACCCTTTCTGCCAGGTGCTTTTCACCAGGTCACAAAAGCCTGCTTCTGGAATCCAGAACGCTCCTCCCCAGCACAAAAAAGTGGCGCACAATCAGAAGAGAGTTTGCCAGTCAGTTTCACCTCTTTGTGGCTACAATTTAAAAACAAACCAAAAAAATACTGTGTTAAATCCCCTACAGGACACAAGAGTGTCTTTGGGGGGGAGGGGGGGGGGGGCGCACTGCAGTGCACTGAGACTTATAGTGGAAGCTATTTAGGCAAATGTTTAGGTGTTCTGAGTTTCTGTTTCTTCATCTGAAAAATGGAGTGCGTAATAGTATTTATGTCCTTCGGTTAACTCATTAACCTTTGTTAATCACCAGGTATGGCGTATAATGGTAACTCACGTGTTTCCTGCACGCTCAGAGTTTATACAGCAAAAGCAGACAAATAATTACTCCATTAGTTAATTCATCACATTTTTGCTAAATGCTGAGGAGAATACAGGGGTGGTGGAAGATTACAATACAAGTAAGGGTATGTGAAGTGCCTGGCATGAATAAATGAATGAAATGGCAGGTAAAGCAGCGGAGTAGGTAAGAACATGGTAGGAGTATACTGTGTTAATGAAGCTTATAACTCTTAGGAAAGATGCATCCTAAATAAAAACGAAATGATCAAGCCACCGTGCAAACTCTCTGGCCATGAACACTTTCGTCTGGCTCTGTGGCAGGGGTCCCTAAAGTCCTGAATGGTCTGAATGAGAAGGAGAGAAGACAACTGCTTCCTGGCTCTCCCTTCCCTCACTATCGCTTTTGGATAGCAGCCTAGAGCAGGGAAAGAGAAAGCTAGAGGGGAAGCAGCTTCAGGGTCAGAAGTCAGACCAGGTGACAGTAAGCTCCAACATGGGGAGTGGAATCCTTTGGAACTCCTCTCCACCCAGGGTGGGGGTGGGGGGTGAAGGCGGGGCTTCTGACACTCAGTAAGCAGTGACATCTTCATTAATTAAAAGTCTTACTGTGACCTGAGACACAAAGACCAGCTTCAACACACGGTTACAATAAGCACAAATTCTCAACAGATTCATTCTTTCTCATTCACCTAGTTGTTTCTACTCAGTGTCAGCAAGGCCCAGAGCTAGGCATGGAGGACCAGAGATAGATGACGCGGACTGGGCGTCGGAGTTCCAGCCCAGCGTGGTAATAGACACATCACAGAATGTTTCATCACAGATGGGCAGTGATACCAGAGGGAAGCACAGGGGGCTGTGGGCACAGAGGGGGCACCTCACGGCACTGGGGAGGTGAGGGAAGGCTTTCTGGGAATGGTACCCCCAACGGCATCCCCACTCACATGCACAATTCCAGAGATTCTACTAGAAGGCTGTCAAGAGCCATGCCTTCTGGCTGCACCAGCCTCCCAGAGTCCCCTGCTGCCCGATGCAGTGTCTGCAGAGCCAAACGCATCTTCCGCCACGCCTCAGCCTCATCCGGCGCCGCATCCGACCCTCCAAGACTCCTGCAGGAGCCTGCCTTCCTTGGCAGGCTCAGCCAAAAGACCAACTCAAAACTCTTGTGTCAGAGCAAGCTTAGGGACAGCCACCCAGCCCCAGGTGCCACAACCCTCCCAGAGCAGCTGTGGCTCGTGCCACCCGGGCCTCTCCTTGAACACGGGCAGGGTACCTCCCATTAGCTCCTTTGCTCAAAAGAAAGTGACCTTCTAACAGGTGCCAAGCTGGAAGCTTTGGCGAGTCCTCCTATTGCTCCCTCTCACCAGGAGTCGCCAAACCCAGGAATACGAGGGTTGGGGCGGGAGCCCTGGGGGTCAGGGGTATAGAGGGAAAGGGCAGGCTCTGCTGGGTTTCCACCTCAGTGCAGGAGCCGCACCAAACAGTCTTCTGCTCCAAATGCTCCGCGGGGCAGGGAGAGGAGGGAGGCCCCAGGAGACACATGCTGGGGGCACAGCTGCTGAGGGGGCAGTGGCGGCAGGCAGTGAGGGGAAGGGGTGGAGCTGCTCCCGGGGGGAGAGGGAAGAGGCTGCAGCCTGGCAGGCCCCAGCGCCCTGAGATGGCCCGTGGGTGGGTGGGGGAGCAGGTGGGCCCGGGGAAGTTGAAGGGCAGAAGGCTGAGCTGTGGCCTCAGGATCAGAGCCCGGTCCCAGTGTGGGTGTAGCCTCTCTGCTCCAGCCCGGAGGCGGAGAGAAGGGGCAGGCAGTCTGGTCTCAGGAGAACAGGATGGGCCGAGCCTCGGCTTCGGACAGAGGGGTCCAGCCTCCACCCCTGCCTCCGCGGAGAAAGCCTCAGCCCCGACCCTGGGGGCTGCGGGGGAAGACGGTCCATCCCCAAACCCATCCCTGCCCCGCTCGGGAGAGGTGAAAGCGCCGGAGCAGCCGGACTCGCTTCGCTCGCTCTTACCTGCGGGCCGGGCGTCAGCTTATGCTCGTCCTCCTCCCTGGGGCCGTCGCGGTCCAGCTCCGCGGGCGCCTCCGGGGGCCCTGCACCCGCTCCTGTTTCCAGGCTCGGCGGCGGCGGGGGCTCGGGCGCCTGGGGCTTCTGCGGCCCCGCGGCCCGCGCCCGCTCGCGCCGGCCTGCGCCGCCGCTCGGCCTGCTCCGCCTCCGAGTCATGCTGCTGCCCGCGCCGCTCCCTCGCTCCACTCGCGCCGCCGCCGCCGCCGCCGTCGCCGCTCCCCTCGCAGGACAACAGCCAATATGGCGGCGCCCGGCTCCCCCTCCGCGGCTGCCAGCAGGTCAGAGGGTACGCGGAATCCGCGCCGCCGCACTGGCCCCCGAGCTGCCTGCGCCATTTTGAGTAAGGTCACCACCGGAGTCCGGGGAGAAAGGACCTGGTGGACAAACGCCCACCCCGGCCCCGCGACCTGAGAAAGGAGAAAGGTGTCCACTGTAGTAAGTGCGCTGCACGACCCTGGGGCGCTTAAGAACTGCCTGTTAAATGGATGAGTGAATTAATTAGTTTAGGTAGTGCTACGGTATTTCACACCCTTCACCTGACTCCTGGCACTCTCACGGAGAGGTAGGTACGATCGTTCCCATTTTGCAGCGGAGAAATCGAGGCTACAAAAAGCGAATGGTTGCTCAACATTATCCTGCCAGAACTCATGGGCTCGTGGACGGCCTAAGCTGAAGAGACGAAGGGATCGTCTAGGTCTTTATTGCGATGTAATGGTCAACTGGGATTCCAGCGTTCCGTGCTTGGGACAAGCAGGACTGAGACGGGTCCTTGTCCCCCAGTCTGGTGGGGAAAGTGGACAGTTACGCAATTACAACCAGTGTGATAAAAATGAGATGACTGGGACACGTACTAGGTCAGTGTTTTCCAAAAAGTGGTATGTGCAGGAGATTTTGAGTAATACACAAAGGAACATTTTTAAAAATGTAATAATTATGTATTTAATTGTTAAAAATAGGATTTTTCTCCTTCTCCTTTTTTGAATATATACACATGCACATGTACAAATTTTTAAAAAAGTTTTCAGTGCAGTCTGTCTCAAGCCAGGGCCAGTGGTACCCTGAAACCATGTGGTTATATGTAGAGTTGCTATTAGTGTCATTAGCAGGGGCAGAGTCTTGACATTGGCCTAAAAAAGGGAGCCAGGGCTATTGTGAGAGGAGGGGTAATGGAAGGCCCTGGGGCTCTCCTTAAATGCCAAGAACATAAATACATATTAATACTTTATCTCATCTACCAAAAACTTGGAAGATTCGGGGTGATTCCCACTATATCACCATTACCTCTCCAGTTTGGCCAAAATAGAAGATAGGTGGTATTTTTCCCATTTATTTTTTATTGTGGTAAAATACGCATAACATAAAACTTACTATCTTAACCATTTTAAGTGTACAATTAATTGGTATTAAGTACGTTCATATGGTCGTGCGACTATCACCACCACCTGTCTCCAGAGCAGTTTTCATCTTGCAGAACTGACACTCTGTACCCATTAAATAATAACTCCCTATTCCCTCCTCCATCCAAGCCTCTGGCAACCACCATTCTTTTTTTTTTTTTTTTTAAATGTGTTTTTCAGGACCCATCAGCTCCAGTCAAGTAGTTGTTTCAATCTAGTTGTGGAGGGCACGGCTCATAGTGGCCCATGCGGGGATCGAACCAGAAACGTTAAGAGCACCGTGTTCTAACCAACTGAGCTAACCGGCCGCCCCACCATTCTATTTTTTTTAAACTCCCCCTTGTCCCCACACCCTAGCTTCTGGCAACCTATTCTATTGTCTGTTACTATGAGAACAGCTTTTTTTTTTTTTTTTTAACTATACTATTCCACATATAAGTGAGATCATGCAATATTTGTCTTTTTGTGACCACTTATTTCATTTCATAAAATGTCCATGCTGTTACACATGGCAGGATTTCCTTCTTTTTTTTAAGGCTGAATAATATTCCTTTATATATATTTATATATATACTTTATATACAAGGTCTGACAATTAAGTTAGCGAACTTGTTGCAATGATGTTGCTAACCTTTTTTTGATGTCAGAGGGATTATTCGTTATGAATTTGTACCAACTGGACAAACATTTAACCAAGTTTACTATTTGGAAATGCTGAAAAGGCTATGTGAAAAAAGTTAAACAACAACGACCTGAACTTTTCGCCAACAATTCATGGCTCTTGCATCACAACAATGCACCAGCTCACAGGCACTGTCTATGAGGGAGTTTTTAGCCAGTAAACAAATAACTGTATTGGAACACCCTCCCTACTCACCTGATCTGGCCCCAGTGACTTCTTTCTTTACCCGAAGATAAAGGAAATATTGAAAGGAAGACATTTTGATGACATTCAGGACATCAAGATTAACACAACGACAGCTCTGATGGCCATTCCAGAAAAAGAGTTCCAAAATTGCTTGAAGGGTGGACTAGGTGCTGGCATGGTGCATAGCTTCCCAAAGGGAGTATTTCGAAGGTGACCGTGGTGATATTCAGTAATGAGGTACATATGTAGCACTTTTTCTAGGATGAGTTTGCGAACTTAATTGTCCGACCTCGTATATTCCTATATATGTTTATATATGTACTTTATACGAGGTGTGATCAAGCAATATGGTGAATGTTTAAATAAAAAAATTACTATAGTAAAAGACAACTTGCCATTAATCCCCCTCAATAGTTTCCCTCGCTTTGAACATGCTTATCCCATCGTTTTTGCCACTTTCTGAAGCAGTTCTGGAAGTCCCCTTCGTGAGTGTGTTTAGTTGTGCTGTCGTGACTGTCTCAATGTCCTGAATCTATTCAAAACATTTACCTTTAATGGTCATTTTCACTTTACGGAAGAGCCAGAAGTCACACAGTGCCAGATCCAGTGAATTAGGTGGATGAGAACACACCATAATGGTTTTAAGTGTGTTTTCCAGGACCCATCAGTTCCAAGACAAGTAGTTCAATCTAGTTGTGGAGGGCGCAGCTCACAGTGGCCCATGTGGGGATCGAACCAGCAACCTTGTTAAGATCACTGCGCTCTAACCAACTGAGCTTTCCACCAAGTGTTTTTATTTGACAGAAATTTCCATACCAGAAGCGATGTGTGACACATAGCCTTCCCATTATCATCACAAAACATGGTGAATGCTGCTGCTGAGTGCCACTCAATGGAAAGGTAGGGACCTTTAATATAGGAAGCGAACCTTAATAAGAGTGTGTGACAAGTTTCAACTTCTTCGGTGCAATCAGTCGGGTGTGAGGTACGGTTGAGACAAGGTGTGTTTTAAAGTGTGCCATAAATCATCCTCTGTCATGACAATGCTCTGTGTCACACATCGCTTCTGGCATGGCAAGTTTCTGTCAAATAAAACAGGGTGTGTCCTCATCCACCTTATTCACCGGATCTGACATCATGTGACTTCTGGCTCTTCCCAAAGTCCAAATGATTCAGGACATCCAGGCAGCCATGACAGCGCAACTAAAGACACCACAAAGAGGACTTCCAGAACAACTTCAGAAAGTGGCAAGGAACGATAGGATAAGTGTGTTCGAAGCAAAGGGGAGTATTGTTGAGGGGGATTAATGGCAATGTGGTCTTTTACTGTGATATTTTTTTTATTTAAACATTCACCATATTGTTTGATCATACCTCATATGTATTTCTTTATAAATACATATGTATATATCATATCTTTATATCCATTCATACAGCGACAGAGAAGATAGATGGTTTTAAAGAAAGGCAGAGCATTATGATCGACTTATTCTAGTAGGGACCCCCCATTGCAGGCACTTTTTTCAGAGTGGTCATTCTTGGAGCAGATCGGCACAGTTGTTGGGCTCTAATAGTCAGTATATGTCTAGTCCATGCTTTTTCTTCTGTACTAAACCTCAGGAGTAGTTTTGTCTTCCTCTGTCTTGCTACAGGGGTATGCCACTCTCTGGACATACTTACTTTACAGAAATTTTTTACCATATCACCATTGCCATGAATATCAGCTAATCTGTGACACTGATGACATCACATCCTGATGAACCTTGAGAACGGGAAGTAGTAGATACCCAAGATGACTTGGTAAGCAAGATGTTTCTGTCAGAGAACAGAAAACAGGTCCCACAAATACATAGGGGCCTATTTACTCAGTGAGCTTTCTAGGACTTGGGGGGTTTGTTGAGATATTCCCTACAAAAATATAAAGGACAAGCTGCTGTATGCCACACTCCCTACGACTAAGAAGAGATATAATACTTGGTGGGCTCCTTTAGACTTGGGTGGTAAAATATACCATATTTAGGTACATTATTTTCACCTTTCACTGGGTCACTTGAAAGCTGCCAACTTTACGGGGAACCATACGAAGAGAGCAGGTTTTCTTAACTTTATCAGGCTGCAGAGTAAGTAATTCTGCCTTTGGCATTGGATTTCTGAATAGTTATATTCTCTCCTTCACCAAATAGTTATCCTCCTTTTGAGAAACAGCTCCTGGCTTGCTCCACGGGTCTGGTGAAATTGGATGCCTGACTATGGCATACCAGATGACCATGTTACGTAATCTACCCAGCCATAAAATCGGGCAGCCAGCAGCACTCCATCATCAAGAGGAAGTGACCATGTATGGCCTGGGTCCAAGCAAGCCCTAAAGGAATAAGTAGGTTGCCTGAGCAAGTTGTTTACATTCGATATTGAGTTGACCAAGGAAGAAAAATCTAAAGCCCATTTACAGCTGGCTCCACCCAGAAGTGGATTGCTGGGGTGCTCCAGCCTTCCTCTGAGATGGCCTAGGGAATCTAGAAAAGGGAGAGTTTCCAGAGGTCCTGAAGTAAGACACACCACACACACCAATTCCTGGGTGTTGGGTAATGGTTTAATCTGTTGGTCAGAGACTCGAAGGAAATATACTGAAGCTGAGTAACAGGAAGTTCTGAGGAAGACAAGTGCGGACAGATTGCCCAGAATGGCTTCAGAGCATTGGATTATCTGTGTCCCAGATGAACATTCATCAAAAGGGCCTTCCTACGTACGGAAGAACCTCTAAACACCTGGTGGGCAGTATGGCTCCTGCGGCTCTCAGGCAGTCTCCTTCTCCAGCTATTTCAGGGCATGTTCAATGGTTTAGGAGAAAACAGGCCCACCAGCACGGTCTCCCTCCCACATCCAGCCTCTCTACTCTCAGTGCTGAGCCCAATTTGCGAGCCTTGGAACCAGCCCGAGCCCTGGGCAGAACCTGACTTTTTGAGGGGACCAGCCAGCTCTCTCTGGCAGAAAGATTACGTTGGACCACGTGTTAGTCAGGTTGGCTGACTCATAACCAACAATCCCAACATGGCAGTTCAATAACATAATAGTTTCTTGTTCATGTCACAGCCCAATGCCAGTCAAAGGGGACTTTGCTGCATGCAGTCATTCAGGGACCCAGTCCCCCTCTATCATATGCCTCTGCCCCCATCTAGCTTCTCTTCATTCGTCTGGAAAGAACACACAGTGAGGGTTGCATGGGATGTTTCAATGAGCAATACCCAGAAATGACTATAGGTCATTTTCACTCCACTCTATTGGTGAGATTTCAACCACCTGGCTCCACCTGACTTTAATCCTTCCCTCCTACATCTTCCCCTCTCCCCAGGCCACCACTGATCTGCTTTCTCTCTTTGCAAATATTTTGCATTTTCACACAGCATGTACTCTGTTTTGCCTGACTTCTTTCCCTCAGCATAATCATTTTGAGATTCATCCATGTTGTAGTGTTTATCCATAACTCATTCCTTCTCACTGCTGAGTAGTATTCCGTTGTATGGAAGTACCACAGTTAGTTTTTCCATTCGACATTGATGAGCAGTCATGACAAACATTTCTCATACATTAAATTAGCTTACTATGCTGTTCTGAGAACTGGAAGAAAATATATTTAAAGCAAGAATACAGTGTACAATATGCTGAAATTACATATTTTCCGATTGTTTGAATTTATGTATTTTTTTACACGTTAACTAAAAAGTGTGTGGGAGCAGGGCTTCATGGAGGTGCAACCCATGCAGCCGCACAGGGCCCTTGCACTCAGGGCTCTGAACTTGGCCACCACCTTCTTGAAATTCTTAATAATGTTTGAGCAAGGGGGCCAGTCTTTCATTTTGCGCTGGGCACTACAGTTTGTGTAGCTGTGTGAGAAGGTACGTAGTTTTATAAATTGCTTTCATAGGGCATGCAAGCAAAAATTTGAAGGCCACTGGCCTCAATCTGCAGGTCTGTAAGGAGTTGGGCTTGGAACACAAATGCCTGGATGGTTTGCTAGTTCTCCTACTTTCCACCTATGTGATTCACTTTCCACTCCCACCCCAAAGCAAGCAGTATAGAACTAACTACAGGCATGCCTTGTTTTATTGTGCTTCACATTATTGCGCTTCACAGATGTTGTGTTTTTTACAAATTGAAGACGACCCTCCCTCCACCAGCAAAAATTGCTGGGGTCTCGAATCAAACCCGCAGTATCTCCAAGATGTGCCTGTAATTGAGTGGAGAGTAGGGAAGGAGAATTTGTACGTTTCCCACTTGCACAGGTGATGTTGGGCACCCTGGGACCACATGCACGCACGCACACACGCACGCACGCACACACATGCACACACGCACACATGCACATACATGCGCGTGCACACGCACACATGCACGCACACGCACCCACACACGCTTGTACTTCAGCCAGCCTCTACGCAGTTACTGAGCCCCACCCAGCTCACACCCTTGACCTGGAAGGGCAGACTTCTGGGAAGAATTGGTTCCACGGGAGGAAGACAGCTCAGGGTCCCTTTCTCTCCCTGAGTCCTGAAGTGGGGTCTCTGCCTAACTAAGCACTTTCTTAGTACTTTTTTAGAGAGGTAACCAATTCTGCTCCCCTCTCCCTCAGTCTTCCACCCTCTAAACTTGAGAATGGCCTTGCACCTTTGGGCATGAGAGCTTGGCACACTTCCCCAGAGAGGGAGAGGGGGGTTTAGAAGAGAGGGAATAAGGATGGAGAGGAGGACAGATAAGGTCCAGCGTGAAAGATCTTGAATCCCAGGGTGAGAATTGGACCTTCCATGAAGGTGATGGAGCCTGGGCACAGGCAGAATGAAGCAGGGAGGTCCACAAACAGGGAGACTAAGCGTGTTGGATGGACAGTGACCGTTGTACAATAGTCTGAACGGGGCAATTTTAACAGCTATGTTTTCTAGGAAGTAAATAGAAAATTGCTAGTAAAGTAGATTGTTTTATCAGAGTACCTGGTAATTGCTCCTAATCACTAATTAACTGGGCAAGAACAGTTGAACCCATGTTAGAGGGCCATGCGGGAAGACCACCAGGGAAAGGAATGAAAACTTGGCAGAAAGTGTTGCAAGAACCTGCACTTGCCTAGGGTGTTTGGGAAACAAACGCTTCAAAGGGAGGAGAGGCTTCCTCTTGCTCCCCATCCCATTATCCATCTGACCTCCAAGTCTTACTGATTCTGCCTCCAAAATATTTACTCCAGCAAGAAGGAATTTCTGTTCATAAATTCACCTGTGCAAGAAATATAATTAAAGTTTTCTATAACTCGAGTTAATTTCTATTTTGAACTCCCATTCTGCTGGAGTGGCAGAAACTTAATCTCAACTAATTGAGGGTTTTACCCCTTCCCTAGGGTTATATTTAAGGCCCAGAGCCTCATCTAGTGCTCGGGTGTGAGTGTGTTGGAGAACCGAGTTCTCAAGGTCATTGATGCTCACAGCTATTCATGGAGATGCCATTGGTCCCCACTGGTTGCTGGTGAGGCCTGGCTGTTCTCACCCACACGTCTGCTAGAGACCACAGCTCTCTTCCTGCCTTGTGCCGCTCTGGCCTGTGGGAATCTGGCTGAGGGTAGCTAAGGTCCTTTGTGCCTAGATGTGCCTCAGAGCCATCTCCATGCCAGGTTTCGCTGCTCCACAGGGCGATGTTCCCCTCTCTCTTGGATTCTTTCCTCCTTCCTTGGGGCCCCCTCTGTGCTCTCGTAGCTTCCCTCCATCCTCCTTCCCTTCCATCCTCTTCACCAGACCCTGGAACCCCTCATTTTGGGGTTTCTGGTGAACCCCCCATGGATGGCACTGTCTTCCTGAGTCGTATTCTAAACACTGGAAAATGAAGCAAAGGAGAGGCCGGTGGAGGCCAGACTATTACCTTGCTACGAACAAAGGCCATGTCAGAGCATTTGCTAGCATGGCCTCACAGACAACTGCACTCCTGAGTTAGGCACACGTCCCACTACCCCCCCGCCCCCCGTTATGGCGGGGCTCAACTGGGGAGGCCTCGCTCCCAGAGCCCCTGGTGGGGGGCAGTGAATGTGTACCCCCCTGCAGACAGGCAGAGCCTAAGAGGAAGAAGGGCGGGGCTGAGCGGAGCACATACCGTTTCTTCCCCAATACATTGATCGGGTGAGTTATTCTCTCTCCCAGGTGCACAAGTGTCCTGCCTGTGGCGCCCCTTCACCTGGGCCAATTCTCCCCTATCCCCCCTCTTGCTCATGAAGTTTCTTGCAACTTTTTGGCTATGTCTGAGATTTCTCCCCTTTTCCCTATGTCTTTTTGAAACCAAATCCAGAAATACTTTTTAAAAAACCTATTTTTAAATAAAACTTTTTAAAATAGACAAATGTAGACAGAATTCTATAATGAATCCCCTTGCAGTCATCACTCAGCTTCCACAATTATCAACTCATGGTCAGCCTTGATTTGTCTATAACCTCTCCCTCTCCCTCTCTTCCCCACTCCTGTGTTATTTGAAATAAGTCCAACACATCATACCAGACTCCTTATTTTGTTAACGCCCTGTCATATTGCACGCCTGAGGGGCAATGAGCGCAGAATGGACTAGCTATTTGAAAGGGTGTGACTGGGGGCGTGAATTACTAGGAAAAGGAAAGAGAAAGGGTAACATTATGAAAACATTGTCCTGCCTAGTAGTTAGGCTGTTTCCATTTTCCTTGTCGTTGAGTTCAGGACTCATCGTTTGTCTCTGGCAGCCACCTCATAATTATTCTTCTTGCTTCTTTTCTCCCTCTGGATTACTGGTGGTTTTTCAAGTGACCACCTGCATCAAAATCACTTGGAAAACTTGTGAAAATGCAGATCACTGGGCCTCTCTCCAGTCGCTGATTCAGACTCTTCGAGTGTGGTTTCCAGGTGTTTTTTTACAAGCAGCCCAGATGATTCTGATGTACAGTGATGTTGAGAACTCTGTTCCAATCCAGTCTCCGTGCTGTCCCCAGACTGTCTTCAAAGACTAAGTCTGACCATGTCACCCCAGCCGAGGACAACCCAGGAGGCCCCGCCTATAGGATAGTTTCCAAGTTACCAGGTCTGGTGGTTGGGGCCCTTCATCAGCTGGCCTGTGCCTGCAGCAGCCTCTTTCCCCACCTCTCTCCCCTGAACCCTGGGTTTCAGCCCCGTATTACAACTTTGATGTGCTCAATACTGTTTGCATTCTCTCCCTTACCCCTCCTGAGTCTGATAAACTTGTACTGATCATTTGAAGGCTTCTTTGAAGCCATCTGTGACTCACTCCTCTGTACACGGTAGTGCAAAGACTTGGAAGTCAGACAGACTTAGGTTGCAGTCTAAGCTCTGCCACTTCCTGGCAATGGGACCTTAGGAAAGTCCTTGATTTCTCTGGGTCTCAGTCTTATCATCTAGAGAATGAGGATAAAAGCAGTGTCTCTTGGGACTGTGAGATGTAAATGGAGATCTTGGCACCACAGAGAGTCAAAACTTTACCTCTTTTCCCTTAGGGTCTGGCTGGACCTGAGAACTAAATTGATACAGGACAGATTAATAGGAGAAAAGTGTACAGTTGACCCTTGGACAACATGGGTTTGAACTGTGCAGGTCCACTTATATGTGGATTTTTTTTTCAATAAATACTGTAAGTGTATCTAATGATTTTCTTAATATTTTCTCTAGCTTTATTGTAAGAATACAGTGTATAGTATATATAACATACAAGATATATGTTAATTGACTGTTTATGTTATCGGTAAGGCTTCTGGTCAACAGTTGGCTATTAATAGGTAAGTTAGGGAGGAGTCAAAAGTTATATGCAGATTTTCAATTGCTTGGAGTGGTGATCAGCACCTCTGACTCCCACATTGTTCAGGGTTCAACTATATAGATTTTTTTACATGTACATGGGAGCCCCCATAAGAAAATGAAGACCCAGAGAAGTGGCCAGGCCTAAGTGTTTATATACTAGGTTGAATGAAGAGAGACAGTTGTGGAAATATAACTAAATATATGGGGAGACTAAAGATAAGAGGTTTTGTTGTTGTTTTCACAAGATCTGTTTGTACAAATTTCTCTTGGCCTTGACTTCTTCCCTCTCTGTTGATAAGAATCTTTCCTCTTGGTATAGAGAGAGCATCTTTCATGGGAGTCTCATCTCCTCCTTTTAGGAAGAGTGCCCTTCTTGTACCAGCTGTTTTTTTCAAGTACCTTTAGCTCAATCATTCTTATGCCAAAGTGGCATATTTTGGGGTGGCATATTCTGCCACTCTTCAGCACAGTGCCTGGCACATACAAGGTCTGGTAATTAAGTTTGAGAACTTTGTTGCAACGATGTTGCTAACTTTTTTTGATATCAGCGGGATTATCCATTATGAATTTGTACCAACTGGACAAACAGTTAACAAGTTTACTATAGGTAACCCCCGTATAACACGGCGCTTCTATAACATAGTTTCGTTCTAACATGGCTCGAGAACTGGGGAAAACCCTCGTACAACATGGCATACTAGAACACGGTTTCACTCTAACATGGTTTGAGAATTAGAGAAATCCCCAAACAACACAGAACGTAAACAGAGCTTTTAAGAGCAAACGATATCTCATTTGAAATTTTTCATTCAAGCGTGGCTGTCATATCAGATTTGACTGCAGAATTTTAAAATTTATTAGAATTTTAAATCCATTTTGCCCTTGGAGTATTAAGTTCAGAGGATGAAAATATCTTGTCAAAAAGAAAACGCCCTTGGTTCATGGTGTTTAGTAGTGATGACCAAGAAAACGTTATTTAATACATATTAATGTTACACTTTTGGTGAAAATTGCTTTAATAAATGCTTTAAGACATTTCTCTTAATTATAAAAATATAATAATATGCTTTTTTAATTTTTAGAACCTAACCCCCTTTTTTGTACTAGTTCTTTGTTTCATATAACACGGATTCACATAACACAGCATTTTAGGAACCTAACAACCGTGTTATACAGGGGTTATCTGTTTCAGGAAGTGCTGAAAAGGCTGCGTGAAAAAGTTAGAAGACCTGAACTTTTCGCCAACAATTCACGGCTCTTGCATCACAACAATGCACCAGCTCACACAGCATTGTCTGTGAGGGAGTTCTTAGCCAGTGAACAAATAACTGTACTGGAACATCCTCCCTACTCACCTGATCTGGCCCCCAATGACTTCTTTCTTTACCCGAAGATAAAGGAAATATTGAAAGGAAGACATTTTGATGACATTCAGGACATCAAGGGTAATATGACGACAGCTCTGATGGCCATTCCAGAAAAAGAGTTCCAAAATTGCTTTGAAGGGTGGACTAGGTGCTGGCATCAGTGCACATCTTCCCAAGGGGAGTACTTCGAAGGTGACCGTAGTGATTTTCAGCAATGACTTATGTAGCACTTTTTCTAGGGTGAGTTCGCGAACTTAACTGTCAGACCTCGTACAGTAGGATGTTTGCACACTAGAGCTCCCTAACAGAGCCCTGGCCAAGAGACAGTTAAAGACCAGGGCCTCTTGAAATACTCTGGTAACTAATGCAGGCTGCCCTGTCAGAAGTCAGTTAATTAAATGATTTATCACGGAAGCAAGGACATCACAACAATGAGGTCATCTGCGCTATCTTGGCCAACAATAGCTCCATCCCGGAGCACTCTGACTCCGTGTTTGTCCCTCCCAGGCCCCTGCACCCGCTGCCCTGGAGTGACTTTTCTAATAGCTATGACAATATTGTAGCTCCGGGTTTTAGTAACTTCCCAGTCCAAAGTGGCGTTCCACGTATGTGCTTTTGACTTACACCCTTTCCCAGGTTCCCACTGAAACAGTCAAACTGAAGTAATAGGAAAAATTCTTCTATATCACTGGAAGTCAGAAAGGGTCCCACCTGCACTCCTGAGACTATGCAGTCATTGAGGAAATCACATTAGGGCAGAGTATGGACATGAAATCTGCTAGCGGTACCCACTCCCATACTCCCTAGTCCCACTGGTATTTCTTGGCTTAAAGTGGGGCCAGGAGATGACACTCTAGTGGTCTGCAAGAAATGTGAACTCCAAGGGGCTTGGAGCCCACGCCCAGGAACCTGAGTCTGTGGGGAGTGGGGATCCTGCACAATGCCCATGACGGAGGTGGGGTCTGGAAGAAGGTAACTTCTCAAAGGTAGTTAATTGGGGAGGAGGACTGTTGTAGTGACAAATTACCCCAAAACTTAGTAGCTTAAAACAAAAATTGACACTTAAAATCTTACATAGTTTCTGTGGGTCAAAAATTTGGGAGCAGCTTTGCTGAGTGGTTCTGGCCCAGGGTCTGTCACGAGGTGCAGTCATGATGTCACTGAGGCTGCATCATCTGAAAGCTTTGATGGGGCTGGAGGGTCTCCTCCCAAGATGGCACACTCACATGGCTGTTGGCAGGAGGCTTCAGTTCTTCACCACGTGGGCCTCTCCACAGGGCTGCTGGAGTACCTGGGTAGTGTGGCGGCTGGCTTCCCTCAGGTGACTGATCCAAGCCAGAGCAAGGTCACAGTGCCTTTGTGACCCAACCTCGGAAGTCACACGTTGTCATTTCTGCCACATCCTATTAGTTACCCAGATCCACACTGTTCAGTGTGAGAAGGGACCACATGAGACCATGGAGACCAGTAAAGACGGATCATTAGGGGCTGTCTTGGAGGCTGGCTATCACAGGGGTGCTGTCTCAAGCATACTTGGGTTACCAAGACAGAAGGAAAGAGGAGAGATGCCCCCCTACTCCAAATACAACATTATACAAAATTTAGATACATTGTTCAGCTTGGAAAAAAGAAGGGGCATCTTCAGAGCCAGGAGAAAGAGGCACATTCTTGCAGCAAGCGAGCCTTGAAGGCCTGTAGCCAACAGTGGTCCCTTAGGGGCTGGGGTTTACACCTGACCTCATGCTGCCCTGGGACATTCATTCCTGGCTTTGGGCAACAACATAGTGCGCAGTGACCTTGACCTACAGGATATCACGCTGGTCTACTACATGGATAACATTGGGCTGACAGGAACAACTTGGATTCCCCCCACCAGAAAAAAATTACATGTCTTTTAATGTTTCTATTCATCGGCTTGGGGCCCTACTCACCATGCCAAGATTGTCCTCCTTCCTGTGGTAGGTCTGCCATTCAGTCACCCTAGCCAGTCTCAGGTGCAGGTGTTTGCAGGATCCTGGAAAGCTTGAGGAATCTCCAGAAGTACCCATTTCCTCCAGCTGCTGTTGCTGCTGGAGCCTCACTATGTGGCCAGAAGTCCAGCTGGAATGCCCGTGGGAAGCTGGGGCTCTGCCTGCTCGCTCAGGTTTCCACTACTTCTGCTGCCATCAGTGCTCTGGGAGGAGGGAGAGGAGTGGGGAGGTCCAGGGCGTGACTCCTCTTGGCCATCTCCTGGAAGAAAGAAGCAGCTCTTGCCCATTCAAGCCTCCAGAGGCTCTCTGATGCTGGCCTGGATCACAATGGTGGCTTTGAATTTGGGAGAAGGCTTCCATTCCTTCATTCCAAAACCCACCTGAATTCCGTATCCCAGAAGAGGCACATCCCGTGAGAAGATGGGAGGAAACAAACCTGGCTACATTCTCCTTTGCAGATAAGTCTTTGCAGTTAGTCACACGGGTGACAAGCTCCCTCCAAAAATCCTTTCTTGGAGGGCACCTTGTGGTAGGGACATCCCACACTTCTAGCCTGGTTCTCTAGGGCTGAGATTTCCACGTACAAGATCACCCTTCACAGAGCCTGGAGCACAGAGAGGGCACTTTCTTATTGCCTCGTCTGGGCATTCCTCATATGGGTAATGTCTTTCCTTCCCATGGGTGAGGCCTCTGGGTCGCCCAAGTCACCAGATGCATCCAAGACATCCCAGTCCTCAGCTAGACCTGCAAGTCACCCAGAGTAAAAGCCGAAATCCTCAGCATGGTCTACAAGGATTTTCCTGATGTCCTCCTCCTCCTGAGCTTCCCCTCTCCCCTTGCTCGCTCTGCCCCAGCCGCAGGGGCCTTTGTTCCCCATGCTTCCACCTCAGGGCCTTTGCACTTGCTGTTCCCTCTGCAAGGAATGTGGCGCTGACCAAGGACGGGTGGCGGAATCTTCTACCCATGATGTGGGCAATAAGGGGTGTGTCTGCAGAGAATTTAAAAACAATGACACCAAGTAAAAGTTGGTCTGCATTATATTATCCTCACCTGTGCACTGGCCATTCTGCACAATGACACTGATAAAATACTATCCCCTGAAAAAAAATCTTCCATTCATCTGAGTTCTAAACAGTTGCTGTGGTTACTGATGAGTTTTAATGACACACATGCAGGTTTTATTACTTACCCTTCAGTAAACCTAAACATTGTGTCGTACTTGGAAGTTAATTGAGAGAACTCCCAGTTATACTGTCACAACACAGCCATCCCTCCTCCCCCTAAACACAAGCCAGCCGACAAGCATTCATTGCAAGAGTGAGATTGTAATAGCTGGGAATGGTTCGAGCTACATTCAAGTCTCCAACCTCTGTGATAGTACGTTCTGGGGTTTAAACGAGATTTGAACTAAATAATGACAGTCTAATGACTTTAAAGACAAAGAAACACAACTTGAGTTACTTCATTTCTGCCATTCTACATGTGACCACATTAATTTCTAGCATGTAAAACACACACAGAGAGAGTGTGCAAACTGTGAGACAATACTCTTGTTTAGGTTTAGTTCATACATGAAGTGTGTATTGACTATGACTACTATCTTTGATACTTGTTTTTAAATTGTTAATTTTTGGTTTAAAGTTTGAAAAATAAAGAAATTAAAATATTACATCAGTGGTATGATTTAATAGTTGTCGTAAACATTTTACAGATGTTTAATTTTATTTTCAAATTGTGGTAAAATACACACAACATAAAATTTACCGTTTTAACTATTTTCAAGTGTGTGGTTCAGTGGCATTGAGCACATTCACACTGTTGTGCAGCCATCACTGCGATCCGTCCACAGAAAACTCTTCATTTTGCAAAACTGAAACTCTGTCCCCATTAAACACTAACTCTCCATGCCCCTCTCCCAGCCTCTGGGAGCCCTTGTTCTACCTTCTGTCTCTGTGAATTTCACTCTTCTAAGTGGAATCATACAATAGATGTTTTGGTTTTATTCAAATTTACTTATTAATTTGAATATTAGTTAATTTACTAATAATAGTAACTGGACAATTATTTACATACGGTATTATTAAATTGGACTGAGAAAAACAGCCCTTGACATCTGGGAGCTGTCCTGGCACTAACAGTTAGGCCTTGCTGTTCTCCTGTTGGACATGACCAATTTCACAGAACGTCAACCTCAGGCAAAGTCGCTGGGTGGCTGTGATGGAGCAAGAATAGAAGACCCTATTCAATAATCAGGTCTGACCACAGACAAAAACGTGAGCATTGCCCAAACCTCCCCGAATGACCAAACATCTTCCCATCTGGGCTCATATGAGTGACTGCACCTTCTTTACCAATCACAACTTTAGCCTTCATTCATTCCTCCTTCCTTACAGATCAGATTTATTAAAATACCCAATCATAGATTACCCCAATTCCTGACAGCCTCTAATCCAGAGCAAAGCCTCATTTCCTTGAACCCTCCCCAAAAAACCTAAGAGGAGCCCTAATCCTATATAAATTCTTTCCAACACCCTCTTACTGAGATGCCTCCTGGTTCGCCTGTGAGGTGCATTCTCCCTTGCTGCAATAAGAGATCAACCCCACTTGTTTACTTGCAGGTGGGCTTCTGGTGGCCTTTGGCTGGAGGGCGTTGACAGAAATGGAGATTCACCAAGACTCAGTGGAAGCCCTCACCAGCTCAGACCAGCACTCTGGAATTAGTAACAGTGTGTGCATCTGAGCCCCCGTGTCTCTACCTGCTTGAGGTATCACCGTGTCCATGGCGGGAGGCAAGCTCAGGCTGAAATGAGCTCTGATATTTCATTGAAACCCTTCAGCATCGAGTTTATTTTGTTTTACTATGACTAAGGCCTCTTGGGACTGTTTTGGTTATCTGATTTGATTTGTATCATTCCTTGGTAAAATGGCTTTCTACCCTTCTAACACTTAGTGTATGGTCTATCTGCCGTTATAGTGTCTTGAGTGTTTGTTTATAAGATAAAAATTCTTTTTTAGTTGTTTTTGGGTTTTTTTTGGTGTTTTTATTATTATTATTTCCTTTTTTGTGTTTTTTTTTTGTTCTGTTAAACTTTTATTTATTTTATGTGTGTTTCTCCAGGACCCATCAGCTCCAAGTCAAGTAGTTATTTCAATCTAGTTGTGGAGGGCGCAGCTCACAGTGGCCCATGTGGGGATCGAACCAGTAACCTTAGTGCTATGGGCTTGGTGCTCTAACCAACTGAGCTAACTGGCCACTCCCTTCATTTTTGTTTTTGAAAATTCTTTTTTAATTTAAATATAATAATATAATATTATATTGTTTTTAGGTGTACAATATAATGATCACACACACACACACACACCGTATTTTGCCATGTATAATGCGCTCCTGTGTATAATGTGCACCCACACTTTTGGCCCAAACTTCCAGGGGAAAAAAAGTCTCATTTTAATTTTTTAGTGTTACCCTTGTATAATACGCACCCTTATTTTCCCCTCACAAATCTGGGCAAAAAAGTGTGCATTATACATGGCAAAATACAGTATGTGTGTATATATACCTATGTATCTATATCTATCTGTATCTATATAAAATCTGATCTCAAAATGATCACCACAATAAGTCTAGGTAACATCCATCACCAAACACAGTTACAATTTTTTTCTTGTGATGAGAACTTTTAAGATTTACTCTCTTAGCAACTTTCAACCATACAGTGCTGTGCTGTACATTCCATCCTCAGGACTTACTTATCTTTTTATTTATTTTTTTTTTTAAGATTTTATTGGGGAAGGTGAACAGGACTTTATTGGGGAACAGTGTATTTTTCCCAGGACCTATCAGCTCCAAGTCAAGTTGTTGTCCTTTCAATCTTAGTTGTGGAGGGCGCAGCTCAGCTCCAGGTCCAGTTGCCATTGTTCAATCTTCGTTGCAGGGGGTCCAGCCCACCATTCCTTGCGGGAGTCGAACCAGTAACCTTGTGGTTGAGAGCACACTTTCCAATCAATCAACTGAGCCATTTGGCCCCTCGAAAGCTCAGTGACAGCTCGTTGTCTTCAATCTAGTTGTGGAAAGCGCAGCTCACTGGCCCATGTGGGAATCGAACCAGCAACCCTGTTGCCCAGAGCTCACACTCTAACCAACTGAGCCACCCGTCGCCAGGATTTACTTATCTTATAACTGGAAGTTTGTACCTTTTGATCCCCTTCAGACATTTTGCCCACCCCCACACCCCCCATCTCAGGCAACCACCAATCTGTTCTCTGTATTTTTTTTTATTCCACATATAAATGAGAGCATATCATATTTGTCTTTCTCCATCTGGCTTAATTCACTTACATAATGCCTTCTGGGTCCATCCATATTGTTGCAAATGGCAGGATTTCCTTCTGTTTTTTTTTTTTTAAAGATTTTATTGGGGAAGGGGAACAGGACTTTTTTGGGGGAACAGTGTGTACTTCCAGGCCCTTTCTCCAAGTCAAGTTGTTGTCCCCTCAATCCTAGTTGTGGAGGGTGCCGTTCACCCTCAAGTTGCTGTCCCTTCAACCCTAGTTGTGGAGGGTGCAGCTCAGCTCCAGGTCCAGCCGCCTTTGCTAGTTGCAGGGGACGCAGCCCACCATCCCTTGCGGGGGGTTGAGAGGACATGCTCAGCAGCAGCTCAGTTCAAGGTGGTATGCTCAATCCCAGTTGCAGGATGCACAGCCCACCATCCCTTGCGGGACTCAAGGAATCGAACTGGCAACCTTGTGTTTGAGAGCCCGCGCTCTAGCCAACTGGGCCATCTGGCAGCTCAGTGACAGCTCAGCTCAAGGTGCTGTGTTCAATCTTAGTTGCAGGGGGCGGAGCCCACCAATCCTTGAGGGACTCGAGGAGCCGAACCGGCAACCTTGTGGTTGAGAGCCCACCAGCCCATGTGGGAATCGAACCGGCAGCCCTCGGAGTTAGGAGCACGATGCTCCAACTGCCTGAGCCACAGGGCAGACCCCAGGATTTCCTTCTTTTTTTATGGCTGAGTAATATTCCTGTGTGTGTGTGTGTGTGTGTGTGTGTGTGTATCACAATTTCTTTATCTATTCGTCCATTGATGGACATTTAGGTTGATTCTATGTCTTGGCTATTGTAAATAATGCTTCGATGAACATGGGGGTGCATATGTCTTTTCAAGTTAGTGACTTCATTTTCTTCAGATAAATACCCAGAAATGGGATTGCTGGATCATATGGTAGTTCTATTTTTAGTTTTATGAGGAACCTCCATTCTGTTTTCTATAGTGGCTGTAGCAATTTACATTCTAACCAACAGTGCACAAAGGTTCCCTTTTCTCCACATCCTCGCTTTTTTTTTTTTAATTTTATTGGGGAATGTTGGGAAACAGTGTGTTTCTCCAGGGCCCATCAGCTCCAAGTCGTTGTCCTTCAATCTAGTTGTGGAGGTCGCAGCTCAGCTCCAAGTCCAGTTGCTGTTTTCAATCTTTAGTTGCAGGGGGCAGCAGCCCACCATCCCATGAGGGAATTGAACTGACAACCTTGTTGTTGAGAGGTCGCTGTCTAACCAACTGAGCCATCCGGCTGCCCCCAACACTTATTTCTTGAAGATGAAAATTCTATACAGAGAGATGGGCATAAATGTGATAAGTCTGTTCTCCAGGTGACCCCTGTGTCCTTTGGACGTGTTCTGTCTTAGGTCACTGCTTCAAATCTTTGTAACAATTTCTTCCTTGATCTTGTTCTTGTGTCCCTGAGAACTATTTTGTATAGTTTAATCTGCCCAGAGTGAGGAGATTGTGTCCGACCCCGGTGGGTAATGATTGATTGGCCTTTGGCTGAGCTCCAGAGAAACATTACAAATGTGCCATCATTATGGACCATTCAGCTCCATGGGCTCTTTTAAAACTGTGCCTCTCCCAGGTTAAACACTTACCTGTAGCACGTTTTCTCACTATAACATCTCCAACGTGTATAGTTAGCTCTCTAATTGGTATAATTTCACCAGTGACGATTTGGAATTGCAGAGGCCACTTTGGGGAGCTTCCGACATTGAAAAGATTGTTCCTTTAAGAGATACCTTAGAACAAAAAGCAAAGAAACCCTCACGAAGAGATCGTCTTGTTTACTGAGAGGTCATTTTATTAAATGTAGGAAGCACCCCACTCCATTTCCGTCCATCGGGGATTAATGAGTGCTGGCTTTCTAATTTTATGGCTTGAGAAAATTGTCAGAAGCCCAAGTTACTGTCTAAACCAGCTGTCGTGTGGTTTCTTCTGCTTTCCCATATCCAAACTTTTTTCTCTTCCCTTGCAAAGGAAACGTATGTAGGCTTTTACAATGAAATTTACAATGAAATTGCAAAAGCCTACATACGTTTCCTTTGTTGATCTAAAGCCAGGTGCTTCTCACTTTCTCTCTCTCTCTCTCTTTTATTCACCCTTGGGAAATTTTAAAGATTAACCTTTTATTTTTTAAACCTCCAAATATTCGGTTATGTTAACACTCTAGGAATATTTAATCCAAATAACCAGTAAAAGACGTCTAAAACAAAGAAAGAAAAGTTATTCAGCTGTGTTTTTTTGTGTGTGGTCACTCAAAAATATAATAGCCTTAGTTATAAAATAAGAAAACAGCTTTTGACATGATTGGGAGTCATTAAAAAGTAGTTTACCTCAAATATATGGGATTGGAAGGAAAACTGACTCTGGCTGGTGAACACACAATGGGATTTATAGATGATGTAATACAGAATTGTACACCTGAAATCTGTGTAATTTTACTAACAATTGTCACCCCAATAAATTAAAAAAAAAAGTAGTTTACCATATAAAAATAATAGCACAATGTTTTGGTTTGTATAAGACTAGGGATAAATTTCTCGTGATTTAAACTTTCTAAATTTCCTGATTGATTTTATGAATTAAGTTACCACTGTTTACATGACTTGTTTCATTTAACTACATGAAATTATAATAATGGATGTCATTCTCATTGTGGTAAAATATACATAACATAAAATTTACCATTTTAACCAATTAAATTTTCGATTACAGTTGACGTTCAATATTACTTTATAGTCAATAACATGGTAATAATTATGTATAGTGCCAGGAGGGAACTGGACTAATGGGGGGATCACTTCATTAATTACATAGCTGTCTTGCCACTGTGCTGTACACCGGAAACTAATATAATAGTGAATGCCATTTTGGCCATTTTTAAGAGTACAGTTCAGTGGCATTAAGTACATTCACATTGTTGTACAACTAATACCACCATCCATCTCTAGAACTTTTTATCATCCTATACTGAAACTCTGGACTCATTAAACAATACCTCTTCATTCTCCCCTTGCCCCAGGCCCTGGCAACTATTGTTCTACCTTCTGTCTCTAGGTACCTCTCATAAGTGAAATCATGCAATGTTTGTCCTTTTGTGTCTGGCTTATTTCACTTAGCACAACGTCCTCAAGGTTTGTTCATGTTGTAGTGTATGTCAGAATTTCCTTATTTTTAATGCTAAATAATATTCCATTGTATGTATACTCCACATTTTGTTTATCCATCCATCTGTTGATGATGGACATTTGGGTTCTTTCTACCTTCAGTTATTGTGAATAATGACGCCATGAACACTGGTGTACAAATATCTGAGTCCTTGCTTTCATTTCTTCTGTGTATATACCCAGAAGTGGAATTACTGGTCATATGGGAATTCTATATTTAAGTTTTTGAAGAACTGCTGTACTATTTTCCACAGCAGGTGCACATTTACATTCCCACTAGCAATGCACAAGGGTGCCAATTTTCCATATCCTTACCAACACTGGTTCTTTTTTTTTCTTTTTAATACAAGCCATTCTAATGGGTGAGATGTGATATCTCACTGTGGTTTTAATTTGCATTTCCCTGATGATTAGAGATGTTGAGCATCTTTTTATATGTATTGGCCATTTGTATGTCTTCTTTGGAGAAATGTATATTCAAGGTCTTTACTGATTTTTTTTTTTAAGTGTACTTTTCCAGGACCCATCTGCTCCAAGTCAAGTAGTTGTTTCAATCTAGCTGTGGAGGGCGCAGCTCACAGTGGCCCATGTGGGGATCAAACCAGCAACCTTGTTGTTAAGAGCATTGTGCTCTAACCATCTGAGTTAACTGGCTGCCCCTCTTTACCAATTTTGAAATTAGGTTGCTTTTTGTTGTTGTTGTGTTGTAAGAGTTCTTTTTTTATATTTTAGATGTTAATCTATTATCATATATATGTATGATTTTAAAAATATTTTCTCCCATTCTGTGACTTGCCTTCTCACTCTATTATGTCTTTTGATGCACAGACGTTTTTAATTTTCATGTAGTCCCATTTATTTTTTTCTTTTGGTGTCAGACCCAAGAAATCTTTGTCAAATCCAGTTATAAGCTTTTCCCCAGTTATAAGATTTCTTCTAAGAGTTTTTTTTTTTAATTTTTTTTTTTAAGATTTTTTTTTTTTTTTATTGGGGAAGGGGAACAGGACTTTATTGGGGAACAGTGTGTACTTCCAGGACTTTCTTTTTTCCAAGTCAAGTTGTTCTTTCAGTCTTAGTTGTGGAGGGCGCAGCTCAGCTCCAGGTCCAGTTGCCGTTGCTAGTTGCAGGGGGCACAGCCCATCCCTTGCGGGAGTTGAACTCCGGCAACCTTGTGGTTGAGAGGACGCGCTCCAACCAACTGAGCCATCCGGGAGCTCAGCGGCAGCTCAGCTCAAGGTGCCGGTGTTCAATCTTAGTTGCAGGGGGCGGAGCCCACCATCCCTTGCGGGACTCGAGGAATTGAACTGGCAACCTTGTGGTTGAGA
This sequence comes from Rhinolophus ferrumequinum, assembly GCF_004115265.2. Lineage (NCBI taxonomy): Eukaryota > Metazoa > Chordata > Mammalia > Chiroptera > Rhinolophidae > Rhinolophus > Rhinolophus ferrumequinum. Next base: position 5,060,321 of record NC_046307.1, on the reverse strand, counting down.
GCCCACTGGCCCATGTGGGAATCGAACCGGCAGCCTTCGGAGTTAGGAGCATGGAGCTCTAACAGCCTGAGCCACCGGGCCGGCCCTCTTCTAAGAGTTTTATAGTTTTAACTCACGTTTGGGTCTTTGATCCATTTTTTAAAATTCATTAATTTTTAAAATTTACATTATTAAAATTTTATTGAATTGACTTTTAATTATGGTAAAGACATAAAATTTACCATCTTAATTTTTAAGCGTACCATTCAGTAGTGTTAAGTGTATTCACATTGTTGTGCAACTGAGCTCTAGAACTTTTCATCTTGCAAAACTGAAATTCTGCATCCACTGCACAATTCCCCATTTCCCCCTCCCCCAGTCCCTGGCAACCACCATTCTCCTTTCTGTGTCTATGAATTTGACTACTCTTAGCTACTTTATGTAAGAGGTATCACACAGTATTTGTCTTTTTGTGACTGGCTTACTTCATTTAGCACAATGTCCTCAAGGTTTATCTATGTTGTAGCATATGACATGATTTCCTTCCTTTTTAAGGTTGAATAATATTCCATTGTATGTACACACCACATTTTATTAATCCATTCGTTCCTCAACAGACACTTGGGTTGCTTCTTCTTCTTGGCCATGGTGAATAATGCTGCTATGAACATGGATATATGAATGTCTTTTTGAGAGTCTGCTTTCAATACTTTTTCATGTATACCCAGTAGTAGGATTGCCAGATCATATGGTAATTCTAATTTTAGTTTCTGAGGAACTGCCATACTATTTTCCATAGTGTTATACCATTTTACATTTCCACCAACAATGCACAGGGGACGTTTTAGGTTCACAGCAAAATTGAGCAAAAAGTGCAGAGAGTTTCTATAAACCCTCTGCCCTCATAGATGCACAGCCACATCCACTTTTAACAGCTCATACCAAAGTGGTACATTTGTTACAGCCGATGAACCTATGCTGACATATCATTATCACCCAAAGTCCATAGTTTATATTAAGGCTCACTTTTAGTGTTATATGTTCTATCGGTTTTGACAAATGTGTAATGACATGTATCCATCATTATAGTAGCATACAGAGTATTTTTCACTGCCCTAAATATCCTCTGTGCTCTGCCTATTCATCCTCCCTTCTTCCTCCTCCTAACCTCTGGCAACCATTGATCTTTTTACTGTCTCCATAATTTGCCTTTTCCAGAATGTCATATAGTTGAAATCATACAGTATGTAGCCTTTTCAGGTGGGCTTCTTTCAGTTAGTAATGTGCATTTAAGTTTCCTCCATGTCCTTTTATGGTTTGATAGCTTATTTCTTTTTAGCACTGAATAATATTCCATTTTCTGATGTATCAAAGTTGATATATCCATCCACTTACTGAAGGACATCTTGGTTACTTCCAAGTTTTGGTAATTACGAATCAAGCCACTATAAACATCTTGTACAAGTTTTTGTGTGGACATAAGTTTTCAACTCATTTGGGTAAATACCAAGGAGCATGCTTGCTGGATCTTGTGGCAAGAGTAGGTTTAATTTTGTAATAAACCACCAAATGGTCTTCCAAATGGCTGCACCATTTTGCATCCCTGCAGCATGAGTGAGAGCTCCTGCTGCTGCAGATCCCCAGCATTTAGTGTTGTCGGGGTTCTGGATTTTGGCCATTCTAATAGGTGGGTAGTGGGATCTCATTTTTGTTTTAATTTGCATTTCCCTGATGGCATGATCTGGAACATCAGGGAGCATGTGTTTATTTGCCATCCATCTATCTTCTTTGATGAGGTCTTATTCAGGTCTTTTGCCCATGTTTTAATTGGGTTGTTCATTTTCTTATTGTTGAGTTCTAAGAGTTCTTTATATATTTTGGATAACAATCCCTTATCATATATGGCTTTTGCAAACACAGGAATACCTTGGAGATATTGAGGGTTTGATTCCAGATCACCACAATAAAGCGGATATCACAATAAGCGAGTCATTAATTTTTTGGTTTCCCAATACAAATAAAAGTTATGCTTACACTATACTGTAGTCTATTAAGTGTGCATTAGCATTACATCTGAAAAAAAACCCACAATGTACATATCTTAATTAAAAACTATTTTATTGGTATAAAATACTAACCATCATCTGAGCCTTCAGTGAATTGTAAGAGGCAAGAGGGTTTGTATTCAGCCTGTCTTGGCTTTTGACTGCATTCCTCACTAAACTTAATTATTTCTAGCTTTTGATTTAAGGTGAGAGACATGCGGCTTTTCCTTTCACTTGAACACTTAGAGGACATTGTAGGGTTATTAACTGCTCTAATTTTAATATTGTTGTGTCTCAGGGATAGAAAGGCCTGGGGAGAGGGAGAGAGATAGGGGGACAGCCAGTCAGTGGAGCAGTTAGAACACATACACGTTTGTCAATTAAGTTTGCTGTCTTAAATGGGTGCAGTTCATGGCGCCCCAAAACAATTACAATAGTAACATCGAAGATCACTAATCACAGATCTCCGAAACAAATATAATAATAATGAAAAAGTTTGAAATATTTTGAGAATTGCCAAAATGTGACATAGGGATACGAAGTGAGCAAACACTGTTGGGAAAACGGCACCAATAGACTTGCTCGAAGCAGGGTTGCCACAAACCTTCAATTTGTTAAAAAAAAAACAAACAACAACACAGTACCTGCAAAGTGCAATAAAGCAAGCACAATATACGAGGTATTGCCTGTATTCTGAATAATGCTGCAATGAAGATGGGGGTGCAGATATCTCTTCAAGATAGTGATTTCGTCCTCTTCAAATATATATCCAGAAGTGGGATTACTGGGTCATGTGGTAGTTCTATTTTCAATTTTTTGAGGAATCTCCAAACTCTTTTAAGTAGTGGTTGTACCAGTTTCATTCCCACCAACAGTGCACAAGGATTCTCTATTCTCCGCATCCTCTCCAACACTTGTTATCTTTCGTCTTTTTGATAACAGCCATTCTAACAAGTGTGAGGTGATATCTCATTGTGGTTTTGATTTGCATTTCCTACATGATTAGTGATGTTGTGGTCATTTGTATGCTTGTCTGTTCATCCATTTTGAAATCATCTTGTTTTTTGCTATTGAATTGTATGAGTTCCTTATATATTTTGCATATTTACTCCTTATCAGGTACATAATTTGCATTTTTCCCCATTCCGTAGGTTGCCTTTGCATTTTGTTGTTTCTTTTGCTGTGCAGGAGATTTTTAGTTTAATATAGTCCCACTTATTTACATTTGCTTTTGTTGCATGTGCTTTTGGTGTCATATCTAAATAAATTCTCGCCAAGATTAATGTCAAAGGGGTTTTTCCCCTGTTTTCTTCTAGAAGTTTTACAGTTTTAGTTCTTATGTTTAAGTCTTTAACCCATTTCAAGTTAATTTTTGAGGGTGTAAAATAGGGATCGATTTCATTGTTCTGCTTGTGATTCAGTTTTCCCATCCATTTATTGAAGAGACTACCCTTTTCAAATTGAGTATTCTTGGCTCTCCTGTCAAATATTAGTTGACTGTATATGGGAGAGTTTATATCTGAGCTCTTAATTATGATCCATTGGTCTATGTGTCTATGCCAGTACCTATTTTACTCCATTGGCCTATGTGTCTATGCCAGTACTATTTTGATTACTATAGCTTTGTAGTATAGTTTGAAATCAGGAAGTATGATGCCTCCAGTTTTGTTTCTCTTTCTCAGGATTGCTTTGGTTATTCAGGGTCTTTTGTAGTTCCATATGAATTTTAGGATTTTCTTCTTTTTCTGTGAAAAATGCCATTGGAATTTTGATAAACATTGCATTGAATCTATAGATGGCTTTGGGTAGTATGGATATTTTAACAAGATTAATTATTCCAATCCATGAACTTAGGATATTTTCTTGTTTATTTGTGTCTTCTTCAATTTCTTTCATCAAAGTCTTACAGTTTTTCAATGCACAGGTCTTTCACCACCTTGGTTAAATTCATTCTCAAGTATTTTGTTGTTTTTGATATTATTGTGAATGAGATTGTATTATTTCTTTTTATAGATATTTCATTGTTAGTGTATAGAAACACAAATGATTTCTGCATGTGGATTTTTTTTTTACTGAGGTAGGGGAACAGTGTGTATTTCCAGGACTTTATTGGGAAACAGTGTGTTTTTCCCAGGACCCATCACCTCCAAGTCAAGTTGTTTTCCTTTAATATTAGCTGTGGAGGGTGCAGATCAGCTCCAAGTCAGTTGCCGTTTTCAATCTCGTTGCAACGGGGCGCAGCCCACCATCCCATGCAGGAGTCAAACCAGCAACCTTGTTGTTAAGAGCTCGCACTCTAACCAACTGAGCCATCTGGCTGCCCCTCGGCAGCTCAGCGGCAGCTCAACTCAGGTTGTTGCCTTCAATGTAGTTGCAGGAGGCTCAGCTTACTGGCCCATGTGGGAATCGAACCAGCAACCCTGCTGCTCAGAGTTCTCACTGTAACCAACTGAGCCATCCGGCTGTCACATGCATGTGGATTTTATATTCTGCAATTTTCCTGAAATTATTGATTAGTTCTAACAGGTTTTTGGTGGAGTCTTTAGCATTTTCTATATATAAGATCAAATCATCTGCAAACAAAGGCAACTTTACTTCTTCCTTTCCAATTTGAATGCCTTTCATTTCTTTTTCTTGCCTAATTGCTTTAGCTAAGACTTCCAGTACTATGTTGAATAGGAGTGTTGTGCCGCGGCACCCTTGTCTTGCTATTGATCTTAGAGAAAAAGCTTTCAATCTTTCACTGCTGAGTATGATGTTAGCTATAGGCTTGTCTTATATGGGTTTTATTATGTTGATGTATCTTCCTCCTATACTCAACTAATTGAGCATTTTTATCACGAAAGGATGTTGTATTTTGTTAAATGCTTTTTCTGCATCTATTGGGGTGATCATATGATTCTTTTCTTTCAGTCTATTAATTGTATCACATTTATTGATTTGTGTATGTTGAATCATCCTTGCATCCCAGGGATAAATCCCTTTGTATGCTCCTGTTAATGTTCTGTTGAATTCAACTTGCTAATATTATGTTGAGAATTTTTGCACCTATATTCATCAGGCATATTGGTCTATAGTCTAGGGATATTGGTCTATGGGTTTTTTGTTTGTTTGTTCTTTGCTTGTTTGCTTGCTTTTCTTCTAGTGTCTTTATCTGGCTTTGGTATCAGGGTAATGCTGGCTTCATAAAATGAGTTTGGGAGTGTTTCCTCCTCTTCATTTTTTTTGGAAGAGTTTAAGAACGATTGGTGTTAATTCTCCTCTGAATGGTAGACTTCACCATGGAAAACATCTGGTCCTGGACTTTTCTTTGTTGGGAGTTTTTTATTACTGATTCAGTCTCCTTAATTGTTATTGGTCTGTTCAAATTTCCTATTTTTTCATAACTCAATCTTGATAGGTTGTATGTTTCTGGGAATTTATCCATTTCTCCTAGATTATCCATTTTGGGGCATATAATTATTCATAGTAGTCTCTTATGATCTCTGTATTTCTTTTTTTTTTTTTTTTAAGATTTTATTGGGGAAGGGGAACAGGACTTCATTGGGGAACAGTGTGTACTTCCAGGCCTGGTTTTTTTCCAAGTCAAGTTGTTGTCCTTTCAATCTTAGTTGTGGAGGGTGCCGTTCAGCTTCAAGTTGTTGTCCTTTCAGTCTTAGTTGTGTCGGGCGCAGCTCAGCTCCAGGTCCAGTTGCCGTTGCTAGTTGCAGGGGGCGCAGCCCACCATCCCTTGCGGGAGTTGAACCGGCAACCTTGTGGTTGAGAGGATGCACTCCAACCAACTGAGCCATCCAGGAGCTCAGCGGCAGCTCAGCTCAAGGTGCCGTGTTCAATCTTAGTTGCAGGGGGCAGAGCCCACCATCACTTGCGGGACTCGAGGAATTGAACTGGCAACTTTGTGGTTGAGAGCCCACGGGCCCATGTGGGAATCGAACCGGTAGCCTTCGGAGTTAGGAGCATGGAGCTCCAACCGCCTGAGCCACCGGGCCGGCCCTGATCTCTGTATTTCTGTGGCATCAGTTGTAATGTCTCCTTTTTCATTACTGATTTCATTTATTTGAGTTTTCTTTCTTTTTTTCTTAGTCTCGCTAACAGTTTATTAATTTTATCTTTAAAAAAAAAAAGCTCTTAGTTCCATTTATCTTTTCTATTGTTTTCTTGGTCTCTACTTCATCTATTTCTTCTCTGATCTTGTTATTTCCTTCCTTTTGTTAACCTTGGGCTTAGTTTATTTTTATTCTAATTCTGTGAAGTGTAAAGTTAGGTTGTTTAATTGAAATCTTTCTTTTCTTTTTCTTAATGTAGGTGTTTATCACTATAAACTTCCCTCTTAAAATTGGTTTTGCTGCATCCCATAAGTTTAGGTATATTTTGCTTCCATTTTTGCTCAAGATATATTTTTAAATTTCCCTTTTGATTTCTTCTTTGATCCATTGATTTTTCAGGTATATGTTGATTCCTTTCCACCCATTTGTGAATTTTCTAGTTTTCCTCCTGTTATTGATTTCTAGTTTCATACGATTGTGATCAGAAACAATTCTTGGTATGATTGCAATCTTCTTAAATTTGCTAAGACTTGTATTGTGACCTATCATGATCTATCCTGGAGAATGTTCTTGAGATCATTCTTGTGTGCTTGAGAAGAATGTGTATTCTGCTCTTTTGGATGCAATGTTGTTTATATGTCTCTTAGGTTAATTTGGTCTAATATATAGTTCAAGCCCAATATTTATTGATTTTCTGTCTGGATGATCTATTCATTGTTGAAAGTGGGGCACTGAAGTCCCCTACTATTTTTGTATTGTTGTCTATGTCTCCCTTCAGATCTCTTAATATTTATTTGCTTAATGTACTTAAGTGCTCCAGTATTGGGTGCATATATATTTATGATTGTTATATGTTCTTGATAAGTTGACACCTTTATCATTATATAATGATGTTTTTCTTTTATTATAGTTTTGGTTTAAAGTCTCTTTTGTTTGCTATAAGTATAGTTTCCACTGCTGTCTTTTGGTTGCTACTTGCATGGAGTATCTTTTTCTATCCCTTCACATTGAGCCTATGTGTGTCCTTAAAGCTGAAGTGATTCTCTTGTAGGCAACATATAGTTGGGTCTCATTTTGTAATCCATCCAGCCACTCAATGCCTTTTGATTGAAAAATTTAGTCCATTTACATTTAGAGTAATTTTTGATATGTAAGGACACTCTAATGCCATCTTATTTTCTGGATGTTTTGTACATACTTTGTTCCCTTCTTACTTTCTTGCTGCTTTCCTTTATGAAACAATGAACGTCAGTAGTGGTATGCTTTGATTTCCTTCTATTTATCTTTTGGGTATCTACTATAGGGTTTTGCTTTGTTGTTACCATTAGCCTTTCATAAAACATCTTAGAAATATAAATCTATTTTATGCTGATAACTTCAATAACATACAAAAATTCTGCTCTTTTCCTCCCCTTTGTATGTTTTTGATGTAACAATTTACCTCTTTTTATACTGTGTACTCAATTAACAAATTATTATAGCTGTAGTAATTTTAATACTTTTGCCCATTAATCTGTGTAGTAAAGTGATTAATATGCCACCATATTACAGTATTGGAGTATTCTGAATTTGACTATATACTCACCTTTATCAGTATGATGTATATTTTCATACATTTTCATGTTGCTAAGTAGCATCCTTTCATTTCAGTTTGAAGCACTCCTTTCAGCATTTCTTGTAAGGCAGATCTAGTGGTGATAAACTCCTTCAGCTTTTGTTTGTCTGGGAAAGTCCTTATCACTCCATTTCTGAAGAACAGCTTTGCCAGATATTCTTGTTTGATAGTATTTTTCCTTTCAGCTCTTTGAATATATCATCCCCCTCTTACTTGGCCTGTAAGGGTTCTACTGAGATATTTGCTAATAGTCTTATGGGAGTTCCTTTGTAAGTTACAAGCTTCTTTTTTCTTGCTGCTTTTAAGATTCTCTTTGTCTTTGATTTTTGACAATTTTATTAAAAAGATCTTCTCCAGGACACATTATAAGTTGAGTTTGTTTGATGACTAATGATGAACTTCATGAACGCAGATAGCCAAATCTCTCTCCTGATTTGGGAAGCTCTCAGCCACTATTTCTTTAAATATGCTTTCTGCCCTCTTTCCTTCTCTTCTGAGATTCTAATAATTCACAGATTGTTTCTTCTGATGTTATCCCATAGATCACATAGGCTTTCTTCACTTTTTTTCATTATTTTTAGTTTGTTCTCCTCTGACTGGATAATTTTAAAGGTCCTGTAATCTAATTCAGATTCTTTCTTCTGCTTAATCCATTCTGGTGTTGATGCTTTCTATTGCATTTTCATTTCATTCACTGTATTCATTCTTTAGCTCTAGAATTTTGGTTTGGTTATTTTTTATCATCTGTCACTCTTTGTTAAACTTCTCATTTTATTTGTGTATTGTTTTCCTGACGTGGTTCAAATATCTTTCTATGTTTTCTTGTAGGTCATTGAGATTCCTTAAAGCAGATATTGTAACTTCTTTTTTTTTTTCAATTTTTATTGGGGAACAGTGTGTTTTTCCAGGACCCATCAGCTCCAAGTGGTTGTCCTTCAATCTAGTTGTGGAGGGCGTTTTCAATCTTCAGTTGCAGGGGGCACAGCCCACCATCCCATGTGGGAATTGAACTGGCAACCTTGTTGTTGAGAACTTGCGCTCTAACGCTCTAACCAACTGAGCCATCAGGATGCCCCCCTGGAAGCTCAGCGGCAGCTCATTTTTTTCAATCTAGTTGTGGAGGGTGCAGCTCACTGGCCCATGTGGGAATCGAACCGGCAACCCTGTTGTTCAGAGCTTGTGCTCTAACCAACTGAACCATCCGGCTGCCCCATAACCTCTTTATTAGGTAAATCACAGATCGCCATGTCTTGGCATTAGTTACCAGAAAATTATTGTGATCCTTTGGTGGTGTCATATTTCCTTGATTTTTCACGTCCCTTGAAGTCTTGTGTTGCTGTCCTGACATTTGAAGTAGCAGTTACCTCCTCCAGGCTTTACTCTTTGATTTCAGAAGAAAATTACCTTCCACCAGCCCTGCTAGTGGTTCTGAGGCTCTCTCAGATCTTCTGTGGATATGCCTGCTCCACACTTCTTGATCCATCTTGTGGCAGAATTCTTAAGCTCGTATGCTTTCTCTCAATCCTTCAATGCACCAGGCCAGATACTGATAGCCTCCCTTTTGCTTTTCCAAGGGTGAAATTAAAACTTAGGTTTGTGGTCTCTCCCCTGGCTAGCAAATTTAGGCCAGTTTTCTGTACATGCACACTACCTGTCTGCCAAATCTTTCTCTCACTGCCATCAGGAGCACACACAGTGTGCTAGCCACAGGGTGGGTGTATGTGTAGGTGACGCACACAGAGCACTGGCAGTACCTGTGGGCCATTTGGGGGGACAGGTCCACAGGCAGTGTCCCCGACAGCTCATAGGTAGGCTTTTTTTTTTAGAACAGAACAGGTATAATTCTATTGGACTACCTGTACAGAGGATAGTGTGGTATGAATGGATACTAGGAATGACAAGTAATATGACATGTGTGACAAATACGACATGTATGACAAATAATGACAAATATGTTTTATTTGAAATAAACACAAATGCTTACACAGCTCAGCAGGTCATTTGGAAACAAACTCTTGCTTGACTGCATTATTGAGCAAAACCAAAGCCGAAGCACAAACACCCTTCTTTTTTGACATGTATGTAGAGATAGGTAGGAAGACACAACTTGGTTTTTAAAAAAACTGACCTTCAGGGGTGGCCGGTTAACTCAGTTGGTTAGAGCGTGGTGCCGGTAGCACCAAGGTTGCCAGTTCGATCCCTGCATGGGCCACTGTGAGCTTGCCCTCCTTAAAAAAAAAAAAAAAAAAAAATTCTGACCTTCCCCTAAGGCCTGGTCATAGGACTGTAAGCAGTGTAAATGAACCCACCATTTCAGTTGTCATATCATAGCCATGTCACCTGTGTATTCTTTTTTTTTATTTTTTTATTAGGGAACAGTAGTGTGTTTTTCCCAGGACTCATCAGCTCCATCCAAGTCAAGTTGTTGTCCTTTCAGTCCTAGTTGTGAGGGTGCAGCTCAGCTCCAGTTCAAATCGCCGTTGTTAGTTGCAGGGAGCGCAACCCACCATCCCATGCGGGGATCGAACCGGCAATCTTTTGATTGAGAGCTTACACTCCAACTAACTGAGCCATCTGGCCACCTGGGAGCTCAGTGGCAGCTCTTGACCTCATTCTAGTTGCGGAGGGCGCAGCTCGCTGACCCATGTGGGAATCGAATCTGCAGCCCTGTTGCCCAGAGCTCGCGCTCTAACCAACTGAGCTACCCATCCATCCTCACCTGTGTATTCTGACATCACACATACACCTGCAAATATTCCTGGGAAGGGTTGTTATATCACAGTTACATTTGATTCTTGGCAGGCAGGACTGAGAAAAAGTAATTTGGAACAAGTTTTACTTCCTATTTAGAGCAAATCACTAATATTCCTTTAAATAACAGGTTAGAATACATACTTTTTGGAAATTAACCTTTTCACTTTGGTTTATTTTTAGGTTTTGTTTATGATTTATATAGTTTTTTGATTAATTTGCTTATAGTAAAATCCTGCTAAAAAGTATTACAGCACAAGATACCTATTATTTCTTCAACATCTGCATTTTTCAAATTTGATACTCTACTATACCCCTGGTATGGTAGCAGTTCTTGAATATTAAAAATAATAATAAGTGGGTAAAACTCTGCTAAAAATATAGATGTCTGTAACTATAAAGGTACTAGATGGGAAGGAAACAGTGAGGGAAGGGGAAGAAGCAGACATGTTCACGTGCAGGGAATGTGGTTCAAGTCTCTGGATTTAAAAATAACTTCCTACACACAGTGTGATTTATGGATGATGTGATACAGAATTGCACACCTGAAATCTATGTAATTTTACTAACAATTGTCACCCCAATAAATTTAAAAAAAAAAACCACAAAAAAAAATTTAAGGTAAAACATTAAATTTATATACTGCATTTGAGCTCGACTTATGGTATATATGCCCTAGTAATTAAGTTGATTATTTAAAGTATAATCAACTAAAATTTGTATAAAATACCAAAGTAATCCCTGTTATTTTGAAAAATATATTTACCTCTGTCTTAATGTTTCCATCATTTCTTAAAACTTTTACTGTTTTTTTTTTTTTTTTTTTTGCTACTACATTTGTCATTTGTTTGGGGCTTTGGAGGATAATTAATAAAAGTAGTTCTCAGACATGAAAAAAAAAATAAATAACTTCCTAGAGAAGCTGCCTATAAGAGAATTTCCAGAACCCTGCCTTTCCCCTCAAAAGGACCTGAACAGCCCCAAACCAAACTTTCGAAAACTACAGTTATGTGATGCTATAAATGATCAAAGCATTAGAAGGAGAAGGATGAATGTGTCTCCCATTCAGCTACAGTTGGTGGTGTAGCCTCTTTAGCTATTGGTGAATCAGTAGAAACCATGGAAGTATCAGGAGTATTTTGAAGGACAGGGGTAGAAAAGTGCTGAACATATTACCTGTCTATATCACTAACAAGGCTTCATGGCTAGGAAAATTTTCTAAACAGTAAAATGACTCCAGGATACATCTCTCTCTCCATCATTAAATATGGCAGAATTAAAGAAAAAAAAAAGACACAGTAGATATAGTGAAAACAGAAAATTAGAAGGCACAGAAAACAAAAGTATCAAGACAATGCCATAGGATCAATAGTATTCCCTGAGACTAGAAAACCTGTGGACTTTGAAAGCCATAGCAAAGGATCACTCTTGTTTATAAGTCACTTATCAAGCACCACATGTTGAATCCTTTCTTTACACAGAAGAATCCTACATTCAGCCTTTTAAGCCTTCTTCATTTCTTTGCCAATCTTGTACCTGAGTATCTTATTCCAGTTGATTGTGGTACGGAGACTGGAAACTGCCGGCACAACGCATTGAATGTGGTGTCTGACATTGTCTGATAGTTTTCACTAATTGCTGTCTGATACTCATTTTCTGCATGCACTGATTTTCATAAATGCCTTGGCAGTTTGGACTTCATTCCAAACAGTTACCGAATCCTGTATATCTTTATGACTAACCGACTGAACACTGTCATCTTCATAGTAGTGAACCTAAATCTTAAGTACTCTAGCCACCTGGGCTGTGAGATGGTGAACTTTCATTCTACTCTCCAACGACCATTCCAGAAGTTTTCAGGCTGAAACTGGTGTCTTTGAATACACACAGTAATGGTCAGTTGCCCATCTATAGTTTTAGCATAAATAGTGCAGAAGCCATTGGAATAATGATCTTTCACATAAGCCTTTAAAGCACTGTCACAGGATTCTCTCCAAGACTTTAGACCTCCACCTACTTCCTCTGGCTGGGGGCTGGGGGGCGGTCACTTGCTTCTTTCCATAAGTGATTTAACTTAAAGGAAATTTTGTTTCTTTGATTTAAAATCAAAGAAACTACTGGGCTAGCCAGGTGGCTCAGGCAGTTGGAACTCTGAGCTCCTAACTCTGAAGGCTGCCGGTTCGATTCCCACATGGGCCAGTGGGCTCTCAAACATAAGGTTGCTGGTTCTACTCCTTGACTCCCGCAAGGGATGGTGGGCTCTGCCCCCTGCAACTAACAACGGCAATTGAACCTGGAGCTGAGCTGCGCCCTCCACAACCACGATTGAAAGGACAACAAATTGATTTGGAAAAAGTCCTGGAGGTACACAGTGTTCCCCAATAAAGTCCTGTTCCCCTCCCCCAATAAAATCTAAAAAAAAAGAGAAAGAAAAAAAGAAACCCTGGGGCTCAAAAACAAATAATAAAATAAAATAAAATCTGCTATTACCCAGGGCTCAAAAAAAAAGAAATTAAAGTAAAATAAAATAAAATCTGCTATTACCCAGGTCACTGTGTTCTGTAATTAAGACCTCATCTTCATATCCTTCTGTCTTCACGGGCATGAACTGATCCATGTTATACTGGGCAAATGCACGTGTTGCCCTTTCCCTGAGGAGATTGTCATTATTAAGTAGTAGCCGGACATCGTTGCATGCTTCATTAAATTCCCCAGGGGGTGCATGAGTGATGAATTTATCAGGGATGGTACCTTCTCCTCATCCAACACCTGATCCCTGAAGTCTTGGGAAGCTCTCGTGGGCAGGCTTAATGGAGCTCGTGATACAGTTAGTGAGATCCATGTCCCACTAATGCCCTGTAAGCGTCCCATCTGTTGCTCTCCCAGCCTCTTCCCCACCCCCCAGTACTCTGGGGGCCTCTTTGGCAGAGTGCTGCACTACTGGGGAAGAGTGCTGTGGAGAACACACATGCTCTCACTTTGCCCCCCGGAGAATCCCTGGCCAAGAAAGTGATTCCTTGGCACAGAGCTGTGCTGCCTTTGAGCACAGATGATGCAGGTAAGTCGGTCTGTTCCTCTTCCCTTCTCCGGTGTGTTCAAATGTGTGGTTTTTTGTTTTGTTTTTTTCCTCCAACTATGTGCTGAAACTTCTCCTCTGGAAAACTGGACTTCCACAAAGTCTCTTTCATCCATGGGTGATTGTCTAAGACAGTGTTCTACAGAGCAAGAGGCTCACTCCTTCCTCATAATCTTCATCATGCCTCCTGAATATGCACAACTGTCATTTTTTCCCATTTATATCAAGTGTTGCAAAACAGCATCAAGCTGCGCCATCTAACCCATTTGCCTATTCAGTATTTCCTTAAATGTATACTACAAGAACTGTGGCACTATTACTGTTGGCAACTAATTTTAAAAAACTTTAAAATACTGTGCAGAACAAACAAAATATACTATAGGCCACCAATCTGCAGCCTCTGATTGCAGCCTGCTTCTGGTTGTCCAAATTGTAGTAAGTATATTAACTTCCATCCATTGTTTGATCTAACCTCTCTCCTGGCTTCATCCCATTCACATACAATCTATTTCTTTCTTCTAAAAAGCCTCTATCTCACCATGTTATATAATTCAGGGTGTTGGATTACATTGAAATACTTTGTGCATTTGCACCTCTACAGGCTCCATTTCCCCCATTGTTCACATTCAAACCGTCCTATCTTTCAATGTTCTACTCAAGTACTGTCTCCTTTATAGACTTCTTTGACATCCTTTTTCCATCCCATCCATCCGTCTGTCCATCCATCCATCCGAGTCTCACCCCATTCTGAATTCTGAGAGCTCTGATTACCCCATTGGTTAAGTCACTTGGTACCGTATCATGAGTACACTTCTTACTCTCAGTTGTGGGTTGAATGGCAGCCTCCCAAAAGATACGTTCATGTCCTAAGCCCCAGACTGTATGAATATGACCATATTTGGAAAAAGGGTCTTTGCCGATATAGCTAATTTAAGGACCTGGAGATGAGATCATTCTGGATTACTGGGTGGGTCTTAAATCCAAATGATAAGTGTTCTTATAAGACACAGAAGAGAAGAGAGACACAAGAGGAGACAATGGAGGCAGAGACTGGAATGATGTAGACACAAACCAAGGGATGCTTAGAGCTACCAGAAGCTGGACGAAGAAGGAGGAATTCTCTCCTAGAGCCTTCGGAAGGAGTGTAGCCCTGCTGACACTTGATTTCATACTTCGGGCCTCCACAACTGTGAGAGAATAAACTCCTGTTCCTTTAATTTACCAAGTTTGTGGTAATTTGTTACGGCAGCCACAATAAACTACTGCTCTTCTCATGCACACTGCCAGCTCTTTAAAAACAGAGGCAGTGAGCCTTACCTCTTCGTATGGGGTCCTTCCTCTACTTCTAGAAAAGTGGCTGTGGCAGAGAACAGAATGCCAAGAATTGAGTTGAATTTGCCAGAATTTAAAATGGTCCTCCCCTTACCAGTTTGCTCTCTTTTCTAAAATGGGACATGTGTCATTTCCTCCCCAGTGACTGTGAGGGCTCATAAGGAAATGCATGGGGAGACTGACACTAAGAATTCCCCTCCGCTGTGTGTGTGCAGCTGTCCCATGGCTTCGTTGTCACTCTTCTGTGACTTGTTTCCCTATGAAGTGTAGGGACAAGGTCCTAGCCCATGAGTAGAGGACAGGGTCCTTCTGAAAATGGTGGTCACTCTGGGGTTAATCACTGGGGAAGAGACAAGTCCTAGACAGGAAATCATACTGTGAGTGGCTGGCAACAGGTGGCCTCTCTGGAGTAGGGATTTTGATACAGTGGCCCTCTTCCTCTTTCCCCAAATCGCCATATTCTTTCTTTTTCTAGGGCTTCTGTGTGTGCTATTCGCTCTAGCCAGAACACTGTTCCCTCAGCTAACGCCTATCCCGCGTCTCAGTTCTAAAAAGCAGCCTTCTCTGATCATGCAGACGAGGCCAGGACTCCCGTCATGTTGCCCTTAGTTGTGCCCTTCTCCTCAGAAACATGTATCACCCTAACGTCTTGTTTAATGTCCTGCCTCATTTGGCATCAGACCACAGGTTCCATGGGGAAGAATGTGCCCATCTGGGTCACTCTGCTTCCCTTGCAGCAGAAAGCAGAGCACACCACCCCCCAGCTTCAGGTGAGGCAAGTGGACCCTAAGGTCACATTCTCTGGGCAGTTTCTTCTCAGTGGTTCCCCCTCCCTCCCCAGCCTTCAGTTAAGTCTCGTACTTTCAGAGGCCAATCATGGCATGGCCAGACCCACAAGTGAGCAGTGCCCCCAAGGCCTGCAGTCATCCTTCAAGAATATCTCAGGGGAGTGTGCATCTACTTCAGGGGTCAAGAGCCAGGGCTGTCACAGTTGCCTTTCCTCATGGGGAGTTTCCTTTGTTGACCTCCTTGGCCTTGCTAATCTGGACTTGATTTTGTTGAGGGTGCCAACCAGTAAATTTCCTTATAACAGAAAATGTCAAATTCACATGAGAGGTGACTATATTCCAACAGGACAAGCAGCATGGGGCTTGGTAAAACATGGGCTAGATCAGGCAGAAGCCACGGGAAATATGGGTGCCTGGCCATCGACACCTGTGTATATATGTGAAGGTTGAGTTACGGGAGATGCTGACTAATGGAAACAGTGACTTGAAATCCTACAAAAACAAGCATCTGAAAAAAATTAATCAATTACATCATAAAGAGAGACACAGGTTGACTGAAAAATAGCAGGAAGATAGAGGTGACCATTTGACCTCCTGGAAGAACCAGCAGTCCAGGTGACTGGGATGGGATAGAAGATGAGCCTGACCAGAGCCCAGAATGAGAGAGAGAGGAAGAAAGAGAGAAGCACAAGATCACCACCAGCACTCAGGTTACCAAAAAGATGGGTCCAAATTGGACTTTTCTGGAAAGGGCTCTACACGTTGCTAAAGCTCCTGGGGTACAAGCTCTCTAAACCCCTTCCATTTTGGGTTCTGCCCACCACCAATGCACGCAGGGCCTCAAATGTTAACATCTGATTGGACACATATAACAGAATGAATTGTAGAGTAGGAGGCAATAAATGTTTAGATCAGAAAGTCTGCAGTCATAATTTATATTCGTCTTATTCCTTATTCCTCCATCCTGGGATCTCTATCCTGTTTAACATGGGGGTTGTGGACACCCTCACCCCCTTCCTACTCAACATCACACAGCCACAAAGGAGCCTACAGCTGCCCCACCTACGTGTCAGCTGGAAACCCATCCTCTCCCCAGAGGTGGCTGAGAAACCAGTTCAGAGAGGTCCTCTGTCTCGCTGCCAGCCCTACGTATTGGGAGGGCTGGAGGGAACCAGGACATAGCCCAGGCCAGGCCACTGCCCACCAGTCAGCAGCAGGGGAGTGAGGGGGTTAGGCCTCTGGTCTCTGGGGCCCATCTACACCAGTTTCTTGGCTTTAAAGAAGCTCTTGAGGTGTTGCATCTGCCAGATGCCAGTGGCCACAAGGATGAGGGTCTGCAGAATGGACCACCACAGCACCCTCCGGTTGGTGCTCTCGCTGGTCTGCCGGAAGCGCTCCTCTCGCCACTGTGGGAGGGGAGAATGGAGAAACCGCCTCGCTAGAACTGAACCCCCTCCCCTGAGGTTACACATTCCCTGTCCCACTGGGCCAGCCCAGCCCCTCACCCTCTGGTACTCCTGCTCCTTCTGGATCTGCTCCACCTGTTCCACCAGCTGCTGTACACGCAGACGCAGCTGGGTCAGCTTGTCTTTGGCCGCAAATTCTGCATAATCATTGGTGTGTTCACCCAACTTCATGTCCAAGTGAATAGCCTGGGGATAGGGGAGCCAAGGGTGGGGGTCAGGGAACTCAGCTCCAAGCACCTGCCAGAAATGCAGCTTCCACACTCCAGTCTGGGTCTGAGATTGGCAGTTCAGTTCCTTATACTCACTGACAGGGGAACTGGCCCTGCCCTGGGTGCCCAAACACCAGATCAGGACCCTGCCTGCATGGACTTCCACATTCAAAAGATACAAGAGACAGGACAACATGTGCAGAAGCAGGTATGACTCAGTGTTTGAGACAGGCAGTTACTAGAAGTTGTGTTGGTGGAAGGGGGTAGTGGAGAGCCTGGGAGCCCTCAGACGCTGAACAGCTCGTAAACTCACAGTATGAAGCTTGGTTTTCATCCTATAGGTGGCAGGGGGCCAGGGAGAATTTTCAGTCGGAGAGACTCCAGCCCGGTTCCCCTTTCACTCTTCAGGAGTCGTTCTCTGCATGCTTACTTCATGCTAAGTATCAGCCTTCCTCAACTGGCACCACCCTCTGCACCCCCTCTCACCAGGGGACCTCCTGCCTGCCACACTCACCAGCTTGCCATCATAGAAGAGGGAGAAGCGGATGGACTCGAGGTGCAGACAGATCTGGTGCTCTCCAGGAGACTGGGAGGTGAAGGTGAAGCTGCCCTGAGGGCCGTACTGACGAGCCAGAAGGTTCTAGAGAAAACAGCCTCCCGTGAGCACAGAGAAGCTGGCCAGGAACCTGCTTCCAGGAGAGGAACTCTGGGGCTATCCCAGTCCTGCCCCCCACAGGCCAGGCCAGAGAAGAGAGTGTGAGGGAAATGGCATCAGTCTGGGCTGGAAAGTCTCAGATCCCAGCATCGCCAATACTCTACCTTTGGCAGACAGCGTGGCCCTCCCTGAGCTTTCCTGCCTGTGAGGAGATGGGCCCTCCTCTGAGAAATGGAGGACGAAGGAGGACTAGGCATTGACGCTGGAGGCCTAGGGGGCTGCAGGGAATCAAAGCTTGCCTCACCTTGTTCTCGGGGTCCTTGACAAACACGAACAAATTAATCCACTGCGGGGAGGGCTGGTACTTTTCCATAGCGGGGTCGTATAGCTCGGTCTTGTAATTACCTAATGAAGACGAAGCTGAGACGCATCCCCATTTACACCCACTACCAAAGGCCCACCCAGGAACTCCCGCAGCCAGGAGGGTTGGGGTAGGTAGAGGAAGACCCGGGTGTCTGAGTGAGGGGCCTGACCACAGACCTCCGCTTCTCTCCTCCCCTCTCCAGTCCCGCTTTTCTCTCCTCATCCCGGCCTGGATCAGACTTGCCTCCGAGAAGCCCCCAGACCCAGAACGGGCATGGGAGGGGTTGCTTTAGGCAGACTGCTGTCCATCTATTTCCCACCCGTGCCCACCCCGGGCGCGGGGGAAAGGTGCGGGCCTGAGCTGATGCCGCGGCGCCCTACCCCACCCCCTCTCGGGACTCTGGGTGCGAGGCGGGGAAGGCCGGGACTGGCCGCGCGCGCACCTATGACCACGGTGCCATCGGGGATCTCCTGGATGAAGCACTTCTCCTCCAGCTCGCGGACCTCAAGGTACAACGCGCCGCCGCCGCCCATCAGCGCCAGCAGCTGCCCCAGCAGCAGCGGCAGGGACAATCCGAGCCCCCGCGCTCGGGCCATCCCCGCCCCCGGCCGGCGCTGGGTCCGGCGCCTCGCGCCTCACAAGCCCCCGCCACCTTCCCCGGCTCGCCCGCGGACCTCCGCGCCCGCCCAGCGGAGACTGCGAACTCCACGCGGACTACAACTCCCGGCAGCCCGCGCGCGGCCCCGCCCCGGGAGCGTTCCACCACCCTACGCTGCCGAGGGGCTACGCGAGCCCCCACCCCACAGTGCAGCCCTGTGGTGCGCTTTCCCTGCTCCGCTTCGTTTAATCCATGCAGGAACCCAGGGAGGCGCGGGTGCTGTTAGCTCCATTTCGCTGATGTAGTAGCTGAGACTCAGAGAGGGAAAGGGGCGTGCTCTCTGCAATTTGCGGGGCAGACGCCTGAGATGGGCGCTGAGAGGGTGGGGATGGGGAAGAGTTTATGACCTGTACCTGAACCTCGAGGAGCTTACAATTGATGGGGGTGGCGTGATGAGATAGAATGAGAAATGCAGAGAAGCCCTGTGGGTTTTAGAGGCTGAAGTAATAGTTCCGGAAGGGGAAGGAGAAACGTGGGGGCTTTCAGGGAAGGGGTAGATTTGACCCATGCCCCGAAGGATGGTTAATAGCTCCTTGAGCATGGGTGTCGGGGGACAAAAGCAATTTAGGCAGAGGGACCTAGGATTGCCTTGCAACCAGTAGAGCAGTTAAGGGACTAGGGGCAGAAAGGTTATGGAAACACAGAGGGAGGAGGTAAGTGGGGCTGAAACAGCGAGGGGCAGGACCCGCCAGGCCTGCTTGCTTAGGTGGGGCTCTTCATGCGTGTCCTTCCCTCTGCACGAGGGACCAAAAAGAAGAGGTTGCGGGTGAGCCTGAGGGTGCAAGAAGGGGTCAGGAATGCAACTGGAAAAGGAAAGTTGTGTACACAACTGAAAGCGGTGGGAGAGTGGGGCCAACGTGACAAGATGAGGACTCAGGAAAAGTAAATCTCAAGAATTCCAAAGCTCACGGTGCCTTGGGTACAGCAATGTAGAATCTGACATGTCAATATAAAGCTGTGGCCCTACCTCGGTGGTGGGATGAAGTCTGGTGATAATATACGCTCATTGGTTTACTTAGCAACGTTTAATGATGATGATGATAATACTTTTTATTCTTCTGTGCCAAACACTGTTCTAAGCACTTTTAAGTATATTAAGTGAATTAGTCATTTAAAAAATTATATAAGGTACACTGTAATGCTATTCCAATTTAACAGCTGGGGAAACAGTGGCAAAGAGAAGTTGAGTAATAACCTGCCCAAGGTCATCCGACTGATATGTAAGTAGCATTTGCTCACACAGAACTCTGGGCCTGGCCTTATGATACGTGTTGGACAGAAAAATGCGTAAGACCCATCTCCTGTCCTATAAGAGCCCACTGAAAAGCAAAGGAGCAATGTCAATACAGAGTTTTAAGATTAATAATATGTTTTAGCTACCAGGAAGTGTCCCCGCAGTTTAGTGGTGTGATCTGTTTTATAATCCCAGGGAATGTTTTTTGTTCCTTCAATGGGAATGATCTTCAAACAAAAATGACAGATGCAGACGTTAACAAAAGTCGAACTCTTTAGAAAGATCAGTCAAGACAAGGGCTGATAAGCTCTGTCGGATTTGAGTTGTTCACCAGGGGCGTTCCTCAGAGCTGGGGGCAGAGGCGGAGAGGTGCTGACTGTGTTCCCGAGGCGGGGTGAGGTGCTGTCCACGGTCCTGAATAGCGATTGCGTTCTAGACCAGTGTCACCACCTGTAATAAAGGACTGGTTTTGTTGTTTGCAATAAAATTTCCAATCCCTCATGAATCAATACTTTAAAAAAACAAAAAGATTTCATTGGGGAAAGGGAACAGGACTTTATTGGGGAACAGTGTGTACTTCCAGGACTTTTCCAAGTCAAGTTGTTGTCCTTTCAGTCTTAGTTGTGGAGGGCGCAGCTCAACTCCAGGTCCAGTTGCTGTCGTTAGTTGCAGGGGGCGCAGCCCACCATCCCTTGCGGGAGTCGCACTGGCAACCTTGTGCGGGACTGGCCGTGCGCGCACCTATGGAGAGGTCCTCTCAACCAACTGAGCCATCCGGGAGCTCAGCTCAGTAGCTCAGCTCATATTCAATCTTAGTTGTGGGGGCGTGCAGCCCAACCATCCCTTGTGGTAAACGAGGAGTCGAACCAGCAACCTTGTGGTTGACAGCCCACGCTCCAATCAACTGAGCCACCCGTCCTCCCCATGAATCAATACTTTTGTAAAATACAATAAAAAATGAAACTGATCATGTGCTTAATGTTACATTAATGTTAAATTTGTATACAAGTTCTTAAACAGTCCCTCAGTTTCTGTACTTATCTCATTGCAGACCTATAACGCGCACTCATGGACCAGCACTGGCATGCAGACCACACTGAATAGCAGTGTTCCGTGGTAGTGGTTCAGTGGTCAGGCTGCCCATAGAAACCCCCTAAAGAGACAGACACAAGTGGAAAATTCTTATGCCCAGCAGTGACATGCATATAAGGTGATAGGGCACTAGTGACTTCACAGCAAGATTTCAAGGCCCAGAACCCAGACGTTAGCATGAGGGATGTGGCTTCCTAAGTAACAGAAGTATTATGTTGATGAAAGAACAACCTGTTTCTGATATATGGCAGTACTGGGAATATAAGAGCAGTGAGCCTGCCATTCTTGGATCCTCCCACTCAGCAGAGATCGCATTCCACACTGGCTGCTAAGACCACTGAACCTGGGTGCCATTTGTAAAATTCAAATGAGACACGGGGGGCTACATCTACTTGCCCCATCTCTGGTTCCCCCAAGACCTCAGACTCTGGCAGGCCTGTACTACCTGCTGTGCCCTTTCTGAGGGATGCCTTGATCCCACATCCCTGCCCCCTTCTCCACCTGCCTAATTCCTATTCATCCATTAAAGTCTCAAGTCCAGCAGCACTTTCTTAGGTGTTTCTTCCCCTGGGCCCTTTGGGGCCTTTTAAATCTCTCTACCCCAGTGTTAACCACACTGAATTGAAATGGTCTATTCACAAACAAGTCCCTCAGGGGCTGATAACTGGAAGAGATAAAGACACAGGTTTCTGGTATATATTTATCTCTGTGCTCCCCATAGCCTAGAAAAGAACTAGAAACAGCATGAATGTGAAGTGGATGTTTGGTTAAAGAAATGAAGAGAGAAGAAGGCAAGAGAGAAAGGAGAAAGAGAGTATGGAGGGGAAAGGGGGGAGAATGAGAGGAAAAAGAAAGAAAAGGTGGAGGAAGAATGAGAGAAGAAGGAAGAAGGAAGGAAGAAATAAAGGATGAAGGAAGGAGGAAAGAAAGAAGGAAGAAGAGTAATTATGAGTCATAATTACAGGAAAAGCCAAAATTTCCATATATTTACCTGGCTTTTTTTGTGACATCCCCTCCTGATTATTCCCTTTAGGTATCTTGCGCTGGGGAGGTTGTGGGTGGGAATGCCTCGGGGATAGAATGTTCTGCATATAAAATCAGAGCTTCCATGTACAATTCTTTTGCTCTGGTGTTTGGTGAATTATTTCAGTTTACTGGTGACCTCCACACCATCCCCAGGGAACCAGCACACCACTGTCCCCTCCTCTGAACCAGTGTCCAGTGCAGACTCATCTTCCTCCCTGCCCTGTGGATAAATACCTTATGACCATCTCTACAAAGGGATTTTCTATGAGAGTGCTTTCTCCTGTGCTCTCTATCTCAGAACACCTAAGTCCTGGAGGGAGTGTGTGTGCTGAATCCAGGGACATCAAAAACTGTCCTGCTAGACCTTGAACCAACCATTGGACCTGCTTCACCACCCCCTAGGCTCACACTGGTCCCTCTGACAGAATCCTTCCGCTCCTGGTGTTTTCTCAGCGGTCCCATTGTGTCTCCTCCTCAGTGCTTTGGGCAGTCCGCCCCACAGGTCTGTGCTTGACTGAACCCTAATTGAAGGCTTGGTCTTCCCATCCTCCGGCACTGTGGGCGTTCCCATAGGGAGGGCAAATCAAGGGGAATGGCTGAGCTATGCTTCAGTCCCTGAGTCAAAAAGCCAGTCGATCCCAGGATTCAGAGGACCTCTAGCGTCAGTATGGCCAAATACCACATACCAACCCACCTAAGTCTCAGCTCTACCTGAGCCAAAATGCCATTACACTTTCCCACAGTAAATGTTTGCAGTTTCCACAAAGGTCTCCACTGTTTTCCAAACATCAATTCTAGATGGGTAAAGAAATGCATAGACTTGGCCGAGGCACCAAGACACCTCTCTGGGTTCAATATTCCAAGGGGAAATCCTCTCCCTTTGTGCCTGAGGTTATATACATGAACCTGGACATGGGATGCAGATTTCTCAGAACATCTTTTAATCACCACCCTTTCTGTCAAGTTCTCTAACCTGCAACTTCTTCTGCCCCTGAAGGGAGACTTTCTCTCCAACTTTCATTCATGTGGGAAGCTTCCTTCTTCAGGTTCAAAGGTCATTCATTGTCTATGAAATAAAACCCAAGGGAAAGGGAGGGATGGGGACATGATGGGGAGACCAAGGTGGAGGGAAGAGAGAGGAGGAAGATGACAAATGCAGAGAGTGACAAGGGTATCTTCTACTTCCCCTTTCTCTCACTTCTTCCCCACTTTTTCCTGCCCTCCTCTCCCACACCACCTTCTACCTCCCTCTGCTCTCTCCTTTGTAAAATGTAGGTTTTATTATTTAAGTATGGTGAGGCCAACAGATCAGGAGATGATTGGCACTGAAAAAAAACACACAGTTTATTACAGTTCCCAAGAGGAGAGTTACACCATGACATGCAAGGCTACATAGGAAACACCAGGGTTGGTCAGGAAGCAGAGGGAGTAAGGAGAAAGCATGGATAAATGCCGTGTTGTGGCTTTCATGGGAAGGAAGGGGTGAGACAAGGCATTCATGCTTAGGGTTGGCTAGTTTGAATGATTTCAGTGGGCTCTGGGGTGTAGGGACTTGTCTGGTTGGAAAGGTGGATGAATTCTCTATTCAGTTCCACTAGTCTATATGTCTTTGGGCCAATACCACACTGTTTTGATTACTGTGGCTTTGTAGTAAGTTTTGAAATCAAGAAGGGTGAGGCCTCCAACATGTTATCCTTTATCAAGATAATTTTGCCTATTTGGGGTTCCTGTGAATTTTGAGGTTCCATATGAATTTTAGAGTGGGTTTTCCTATTTGTGCAAAAAAACATTATTGGGATTTTGAAAGGGATTGCATTAAATCTGTAGCTTGCTTTGGATGGTATTGACGTCTTAACAATATTAAGTCTTCCAATCCATGAACATTTATTTATGTCTTCTATAACTTCTTTCAGAAATGTTTTGTAGTTTTCATTGTACACGTCTTTCACCTCCTTAGTTAATTCCTAAGTATTTTTTTTGATGATATTGAAATAAAAAATTTTAAATTAATTTCCTTTTCAGGTCGTTCATTGTTAATGTGTAAAAAGGCAATTGCTCTTTTTTGTCTTGACTTTGTATCTTGCTACTTTGCTGAATTTGTTTATTAGTTCTAACAGTTTTGGGGGGGTTTCTGTTTGTTTGTTTGTTTGTTCGTTTGTTTTTTGGTGTGTGTGTATAATCTTTAGGGTTTCTACATAGAAGAGCATCTAGGAACACAGATAATTTTACTTCTTCCTTTCCAATTTGGATGCCTTTTATTTCTTTTTCTTGCCTAATTGTTTTGGCTAAGACTTCTAGTACTATGTTAAATAGAAGTGGTAAAAGGGGCATCCTTTTCTTTTTCCTAATCTTAGAGGAAAAGCTTTTATTCGGTCATTAACTATGATGTTTACTGTGGATTTTTCACATGTGGCTTTTATTATGTTGAGGTAGCTTCCCTCTATTCCTAGTTTGTTGAGTATTTTTTATCATAAAAGTGTGTTGAATTTGGTCAAATGCTATCTCAGCTTCAATTGAGATGATCATGTGGCTTTTTTTCCTTTATTCTCTTAATGTGGTGTATTACACTGATAGATTTTTAGATGTTAAATTATCTTTGCATTCCAGGAATAAATCCCACTTGGTCATGGTGTAAAATCCTTTTAACATGCTGTTGCTGAAGTTGGTTTGCTAGTATTTTGTTGAGGATTTTTGCATCACTTTTCATAAGGGATGTTGGTCTGTAGTTTCTTTTCTTGTAGTGTTGTGTTTGTTTTTTTAATTTTCACTGGGGAATATTGAGGAACAGTGTGTTTCTCCAGGTCCATCAGCTCCAAGTTATTGTCCTTCAGTCTAGTTGTGGAGGGTGCAGCTCAGCTCCAAGTCCAGTTGCCGTTTTCAATCTTTAGTTGCAGGAGGCGCAGCCTACCATCCCATGTGGGAATTGAACTGGCAACCTTGTTGTTGAGACCTTGCGCTCTAACCAACTGAGCCATCAGGCTGCCCCTCCAGAAGCTCAGCGGAAGCTCATTGTCTTCAATCTAGCTGTGGAGGGTGCAGCTCACTGGCCCATGTGGGAATCAAACCGGCAACCCTGTTGTTCAGAGCTCATGCTCTAACCAACTGAGCCATCCCGCTGCCCCTCTTGTAATGTTTTTGTCTGGCTTTGGTATCAGTGTAATGCTGAATTACCCACAATGAATGAATGAATTAGGAATGAATTAGGGAATATTCCCTCTTCAATTTTTTGGAAAAGTTTGAGAAGGATTGGTGTTAGTTCTTTAAATGTTTGGTAGAATTCACTGTTGAAGTCATCAAGTCCAAGGCTTTTGTCTGTTGGGAGATATTTTATGACTGGTATCCTTACTGGTTTTATGTTCCTTCAGATTTTCTACCTCTTTGTGGTTTAGTCATGGTAGGTTTTTTGTTTCTAAGAACTTGTCCATTTCATCTAGGTTATTCAATTTGTTGGCATACAATTGCTCATAGCACTCGCTTATAATCTTTTTTATTTCTCTAGAATCGGCAATAATGTCCTCACTTTCATTGTTAGTAATGATTTTAATAATTTGAAACTCTCTTTCTCTTAGTCCATCTAGCTAAAGGTTTGTCAATTTTGTTGACTTTTTTCAAAGAACCAACTTTTGGTTTCATTGATTTTCTTTATAACTTTTCTATTTCTATTTGCTTATCTTTGCTCTAATCTTTATTATTTCCTTCCTTATGTTAGCTTTGTTATTGAACTCAAGGGGTTCACCACTTGGGGTATTCTATTCAAGAACTAGACATTAAGTAATTTTATTTACTTGCAGCAAGTAAAGGAGACAGGGATTCACATCCAAAGCTCTGTCTCCCCAAAGGGAGGTTTAGTCATTGCTTATCATTTCTTCTTTGCAGTAAGCCAAACTTATCTGGTTGGGTTCTGGTCAAGCTCATCAGGTTACGCCTGCATCTGCAAAATATTGTGCACATTTTAACATTTAGCAAGAATAGCATTTCATGAGAACTGCCCAGACCTTGAGACCCTTGTCCTGTCT
The DNA here is from genome assembly GCF_004115265.2 of Rhinolophus ferrumequinum. Lineage (NCBI taxonomy): Eukaryota > Metazoa > Chordata > Mammalia > Chiroptera > Rhinolophidae > Rhinolophus > Rhinolophus ferrumequinum. The sequence continues at coordinate 5,033,969 of NC_046307.1, read as the reverse complement.
AACAGCTTTGGCTTTATTTTGTTCTTTTTTTTCTAGTTCTTCAACTGTAAAGTGAGGTTATTGATTTGAGATCTTTCTTGTTTGTAAATGTAATAAGCATATGTAGCTATAAATTTACCGCTTAGTGCAGCTCTCTCTGTGTCCCATAAGTTTTGGTACGGTGTGTTTTTATTATCACTCATCTCTAAGTATTTTCTTAGAAATCCCTTGTAATTTCTTCTTGATCCATTGTTTAAAAAGAAGAAAAGTATACAATTACAATCATGCAGTCCCCTTTGCTAGACTGTTTTTGAATAACCAACAGATTTCTAACACCAAGCATAGGACTCGGCACAAAATATATTCTCAAGCCATCGTGGTTAAATAAATAAATGAAAAGCTCTAATCACCAAAAAAACCCTATTGTTTAATTTCCACAAATTTGTGAATTTTTCCATTTTCCTTTTGTTATTGATTTCTAACTTCATCTCATTGTTGTCAGAGAAGATGTTTTGTATGACATCTATCTTTTAAAATCTAATGAGACTTAATTTGTCTCAATAAATGCCTAATATTTCATATATCCTGGAAAATGTCCCATGTGCACTTGAGAAGAATGTGTATTGTTGTTGTTAGGTTGAGTATTTTATGTATGTCTGATATTAGGTATGTAAATGTATGTAATTGTTATATTTTCTTGCTATATTGAGACTTTTATGAAAATAATGTCCTATGTCTCTCGTAATTTTTTTTTATTTAAAGTCTAGTTTGTCTGGTATTAGTATAACCACTCGTGCATGGAATATCCTTTTCCATTCCTTCACTTTCAAATCTTTTTGTGTCTTTGGATCTAAAGTGAGTCTCTGATAGACAACGTATAGTTGGATCATGTTTTGTTTTTTTAAATTCATTTTACCAATCTTTGTCTTTTGATTGGAAAGTTTGATCCATTTCATTTAAAGTGATTACTGATAAAGAGGGACTTCTGTCATTTTGCTATTTGTTTTCTATTTGCCTTATAGCTTTCTTGTCCCACATTTCCTGCATTTATTATCTTCTTTTGTGTTTAACTTTTTTTTGTAGTGAAATATTTAAATTCCTTTCTCATTTCCTTCTGTGTGTATTCTTTAGCAATTTTCATTGTGGTTAGCATGGGAGTTACATTTACCATCCTAAAGTTGTAACACTCTAATTTGAATTTATACCAGCTTAACACCAAAAAAGTACAAAAAAATTCTCCCCCTTTAACAGCTCTGTTCTCACCCCTTTCAGTTGTTGATATTACAAAACTAATCTTGATACATTGTGTGTAATGTTTACTTTTTACTGTGAAGGAAACTAACTATTGATACATGCAACAAACTGAATAGATCTCTAGAGAATTATGCTAAGTGAAAAAAAGCCAATCTCAAAAGGTTACATACGGTATGATTCCATTTATGAAACTTTTTTTTAAAAGATTTTATTGGGGAAGGGGAACGGGACTTTATTGGGGAACAGTGTGTACTTCCAGGTCTTTTTTCCAAGTCAAGTTGTTGTCCTTTCAATCTTAGTTGTGGAGGGTGCCGTTCAGCTTCAAGTTGTTGTCCTTTCAGTATTAGTTGTGGAGGGCGCAGCTCAGCTCCAGGTCCAGTTGCCGTTGCTAGTTGCAGGGGGTGCAGCCCACCATCCCTTGCGGGAGTCTAACAGGTAACCTTGTGGTTCAGAGGATGCGCTCCAACCAACTGAGCCATCCGGGAGCTCAGCGGCAGCTCAGCTCAAGGTGCCGTGTTCAATCTTAGTTGCAGGGGGCACTGCCCACCATCCCTTGCGGACTTAAGGAGTTGAACTTGGTAATCTTGTGGTTGAGAGCCCACTGGCCCATGTGGGAATCCAAACGGCAGCCTTCGGAGTTAGGAGCACGGAGCTCTAACCACCTGAGCCACCGGGCCAACCCTTATGAAACATTCTTGAAATGACAAAGTTATAGAAATGAAAAACACAGATTAGTAGCTGTCTGGGATTAAGGAACGGCTGAGGGAGTAGAGAAGTGTTGTGACTATAATGGGATATGAAGGATCCTCGTGGTGATGTTCTGTATCTTGACTGTATCAATGTCCATATCCTTGTTATGATATTGTATTATACTTGGGCAAGAGGTTACCATTGGAGAAAACTGGGTAGTGGGTACACTGGATCTCTGCATTATTTCTTACAACTGCATCTGCATCTGTAATTACCTCAATATAAAAAAGTTTAATTTAAAAATACCTGAAACTAATATTATAAAATGTTATCACTTGTTAATTCTGAATAATGGTCACATCAGCAGTCATAGTATGTAGGTATAATACCACTAAGAAAAACACAACTAGCGGTTCATAAAAGAAAATAAATGACCAGCAAACAATGTTCAGTATCTAAGGAAGTAAAAATTAAGAGGGTAGTGAAATACAATTTTTCATTCACTGATTTTGCAAAAATTAAAAAGGTTGAGGACATTTGACCAGGGTGTGGGAAGGTAAACACTGGTACGCTGCTGGTGAGACTGTAAATTAGTACAGTTTTGGGGAGGTCAATTTTTTGATCTCTTATAAACAAAACATATCCTACAGTAATGCCTTTTGAAAATGAACAAAATTTTTATTGCAGCATTATTTGTTAGAGCAAATAATTGGGGAAAAGAAATCTTAAGCACTTTCCTCAAGGATGGTTAAAATAAATAAGGTACATTCGTATTATGGAATATTGTTACTGTTGAGAAAAATGAGATAAAGACTTTCCAGTGATGTTTGGGAAACGTGAACACATTCCCACTAAAACCTCCCTCCCTAGGGCCAAATGAAACAAGAAAGAGAACCCAAAATAGAAGGAAAATCACCAATTTCTATGAAACCTTGAGGTAGCACAATAATAAACTAACTCCGAAGAAGGGCTGCCAAAATACACTGAAATTTGGGTAAAATTCAGGAAGAACACGAAGGGCAGACCCAGACCTCTGCTGATCTCACTCTTAGTGCGAAGCTCTCCAAAACGGGGCAGTTCTGCCCCAAAAATCACAGTAACCCTTAACCTGCCGGCCACTGGGGCACCGAACCCCGGTCCGGCGACGAAGCATCACCGCCGGGAATCGGCAGCAAAGCCCGCGTGGAGGAGCATGCGGTGGTGACGGTGCGATGCCTGGGACCATACAGACCAGATTTAAGAGTGATAGGGGCTTGGGGGGTCAAAAAAGTGGTAAACGGAGACTATGACACTTCTTTTTTGTTGTTTTGGGGGAAAAAATTGAAGATAAATTCGAGCACTGTTTGTATCATGTTTTTCAAAGTTCAATTTTTAAAACGAGAAGCAAACCCAGAGTGGCAGATGCTTTGCCGGGGATAGACTCCTGTCTCTGCTCATAATTCGCTCCGTGACCTCAAGCAAACTACGTTAGTTTTGTCATCTGTAACATGCTGACAATCACCACCAGTCACCGGGCGGTGACAAGAGTCAACCAAAAGAATTTTTCAATTTTCGGGTCCTAATTCGGTCTAGATGCCGCGCCCCAATCAGGGACTGCCGCGCGACTGCCGCGTGGCATCTCGGGACTTGTATTCCCCCCACCCAACCCCCCCCCCCAGGAACTCGCTGTCCCGACAAGCCCCGCGGCGGCGGCAGCGCTACGTGGCGCGGCCGGCTGCGGCTGCACGGGCAGGTGGGGCAAGATGGCTGCGGGACGGAGTCTGTGGGTCTTTGGGCCCTGGCCCGGAGCGGGGCTGGGTCGGGTGGTTCGGACCCTACTGCTGCTGCTGTGGCTTGCGTCTCGCGGAAGAGCGCTCTACTTCCACATCGGGGAGACGGAGAAGAAGTGCTTTATTGAGGAGATTCCGGACGAGACGATGGTTATAGGTGCGGGGGGAGGGGGAGAGTTGGGAACCAGACCGCGGTCTTGAGGCATGGGGTGAGGGAGTCAGCAGCGTCCCAGAGCCCGGAGCAGTCGGCCTCGCGGTGCTCCTGCGGGCGCGGACCTGGAGCCACCTCGCGCTCCTCTGACATGGGCTCTCCTCGCTTCTCTCCAGGAAACTACCGGACACAGCTGTACGACAAGCAGCGGGAGGAGTACCAGCCGGCCACCCCGGGGCTTGGCATGTTCGTGGAGGTGAAGGACCCAGAAGACAAGGTGAGCCTGCCCCTTAGCCCCACTAAGCCCTCCATTTCGCATTTCAGCGCCAGACGAAGCAGGCGCTGGTATTTCCCCTCCTAGTTTCCACATCCGCAAAACTGGTTTAAAAAAAAACCCAACCAAACAGTTGGTGTTGTGGGAAGATCCCAGATTTTCACTCCAGGCCTAATTTAGGCTATTGCAATGCTGGCTGCTCCTCTCAACTTCTTACAGACTGCTGCAGGAGTCCGCCAAGTCAGTTATCTTCCCTGAACTATTTTCTTGGTCTGCGAAATGGAAATTGATCTATCTTATATAGGTGTGATGGGCAGATTAAATGTGGTGCTGGAAAACAGAATTTTGTCAGCTCTAAAGCTGTGACATGTAGACTTTAGAATTTCATAGAGCAGGGTACTTTCCAAAAATAAAGCAGCTTTAAATTTTGACAAATAAGGATATTAAAACAAAAAACCAAACCCTTTAGTTGTCACCTTTCACTTAAAAAAAGAACTACACCAAAGTGGTCGAAAGGACATAAGCTGTGAACGAAGGAAAACCCTTCCCAAGAGTGGTCACATGCCAACCTACTGTCAGACTCTTCATTCCTGTTCCAAATAGTTTTGAGACACGCTTTCGGCAACTGCTGCTGAGCAGCGGTGGACCTTTCAGTGTTGTGGGATGCCTAAGGCTCTGGTTGTCAAGTGTTGAGGCACTTCGAGCCGTAAGCGCTGTCCAGCCTCTGCCCACTGTAACACTCACTGCAGCTCCTTCTCTCCAGGTCATCCTGGCCAGGCAGTACGGCTCTGAAGGCAGATTCACTTTCACATCCCATACTCCTGGTGAACACCAGATCTGTCTTCACTCCAATTCCACCAAGTTCTCCCTTTTTGCTGGAGGCATGCTGGTAAGTGCACTCAAGTGGGACTTGTAGCTTGTAGCCTCTACGCCCTGCCAGGACTGGGGACTGGCGGTACTGTGGGTGTGAGATGAGTATGGCGGATTTTGTGTCTGCTAATAAAACTGGGTTTCGGTGAACATCCAGCACATGGTTGCTGTGCTCGTTTTATATGCCTTGGTCAGGACATCAGCCAAGGCTCATTCTTGTGCCTGGAGCTCCATAGGGCTGGACACTGGGGAAGCTTCACCAGTGTTGGCTAAATGACCAAATAAAGGAAGGTGGGGGACCAGCCGTCAGTCCCTGGCAGGAAGACTGAGCAGGACTGCCTGATTCTCTTCCTGTCTGTCCCCAGAGAGTTCATCTGGACATCCAGGTGGGTGAACATGCTAACGACTATGCAGAAATTGCGGCCAAAGACAAGTTGAGTGAGTTGCAGTTACGAGTGCGACAGCTGGTGGAGCAGGTGGAGCAGATCCAGAAGGAGCAGAACTACCAGCGCGTGAGTGGTTCCGTCGGGAGCGGCGGGCTTCCTCCCAGAAGCTGTCCGCTAGCGCAGCCAGGAGGGGCATGTCAGACTCAGTAGGAAACCCAAGGGACATACCTGTTTGTGCTACTTTGCAAGTCTAAAAGGTGGGATGGCTATTACTAACTCTACTCTGTAATTAAGGAGACAGTGTCTTAAGGGGGTCTTATTGCCCTATGTCACACAGTTACAAAGTGACGGAGCAGGGAATAATCTCAACACCTTGGGTGCGATTTCTGGGGCTCTGAGTGCTTCCAGGATCGGGGTTTTCAAACTCACCTGTGTCCAGGAGTCAGGCAGGTACCATGAATGGATCTATGACCATAAGGATTGATGGGACAGTGACCTATCTGAGCAGGAACAGCTGCTGTTGTTGGCTGAGAACAGCCTTGCAGAAATCCTAGCCCGCCCTGAGTTTTAAGAGGAGCCACCTTTCACAAAGGTTTTTTGTGAAAATTTCCTGGGTTTTAAATGTTGGCAAAACACTTGTGTGAGTCAAACAAACACATGTATGGACCAGACCCCTCCCTGGGGCACCAGTTTGCAACCTGTGCCCATAGCCTTCAAGGAGCAGCTTGGGAGACTTGGGCAGAGGACTCAGAACAAGTCCACTCCTGAGTGCCTCACGACGGTTCTGTCTGATGGTGATGCCACAACTACTTTACTTCTCCCCGGGCACCAGGGTAGGACCAGGTGAGGGCTGTACCTGACAGGTGAGCAAACAGACTTAGGTTACTTGAGGTCATCTGACTGGTGAGGGTGAAGGTAGTCCTCACATGGGGTGACTCTTTGCAGGCACTTGACTAGAACCTGGGCCAAGCTGGTTGGTCCTGGGCCATCATCTTCTGGGGAGGGAACCCAGCAGTTCTAAGGGCCCCAGGTGGGGCCCAGCCCACTCAGGCTCTTCTTCAATTCTCCCCTCCCACAGTGGCGAGAGGAGCGCTTCCGGCAGACCAGCGAGAGCACCAACCAACGGGTGCTGTGGTGGTCCATTCTGCAGACCCTCATCCTCGTAGCCATTGGCGTTTGGCAGATGCGGCATCTCAAGAGCTTCTTCGAAGCCAAGAAGCTGGTGTAGCCATCCTTCTTCCCACGCTGGGGGAGAAAGGGCCTCCTGGGACTGATTTCTCTCTGGCAGGAGGACTGATTCCCAGCCGTGGATGTTCTGAAGGGGAGAGGGGCCACAAGCACCCCAGGCACAAGCTGAGGGCAGCAACTCGGCTGGCTGTTACTGAGCAGGTGGTGGGGCAAATGACTGCCCCCACCTCTGGGCTCTGAGCCCTTTGCAGTAATCTCCTAGGGGCTGGTGAAGCCACTGGAAGCTCCACTGGCACCCCAGAATCACAGTGTTACTGATCAGGGATGTGAGGCCGTTGTCTGGGGTAGCTGGGGGGAAGGGAGTGGGTGGGCAAGCAAGACTTCCTTTTGTCTTCCTTTGCTAACTTGGGATTTTGAGCAGGTTGGGCTATAGCTGTGATTCCCTGCTGTTCTGGGACCCTCACTGTTCCCTCCTTGGGTCTAGACCCAGCCTGCTGATCGGGGGGGGGGGGGGGGGGGTTAATTGAGGGTGGCTGGAGGGGGTTGCAGTGTGGGAAAGTGGCCCTGAGGTTGACCCTGGGTTCTTCACATGGTTGTCTTTTTAGAGGTTTGGGGTACTGGGGTCAGGGTAAGTGGAGGTCTTGGTGCTGGCTGGGGATGCGGCCTGCAGAGTCTTAGTTACTGATTTCATTTTCAGTTAGCCTAGGTTTGTTACATTGGTTTCCCAATTAAACAAAACAAAACAAAACAAAAATAGACTTATTGTCCAGTGTAAAGTTACTCCACTATCAGTGGGCATAACACTGTGAGGTGCTTCAGGAAATGTCAGTTCTTCCAATGGCCAAAGCTTTTCGCAGTCCACAATGAGTACCCACCTGTGAACTTCATTCTTTCCGTCCTCTCTATATCTTCCTACAGTAGAGGTTAGTGATTTTGCCCAAGATCATCCAACAAGTAAATTGTGGGGTTGGTGCTCAGATCTACACCATTTTCTCTGCACCAGCTCCCTCATGAAGTACCCTTCCCACCTTTCCAGAGTAGAATTGTGGTACTGTGTTTCCCCGAAAATAAGACCTAACCGGAAAATAAGCCCTAGTGTGATTCTTCAGGATGACATCCCCGAACATAAGCCCTAATGTATCTTTTGGAGCAAAAATTAATATAAGACCCGGTCTTATTTTCGGGGAAACACTGTGGAACTGTAAGGAAGTGCCTAGTTAGAATAGTACATTGAACAGGAATGCTGCAGGTGTGGAAAGGACAAATCCCTGAGCTGGTGGGGATGAGGATACTGACGGACTTAACAAGTAGCGCGGGATTCCAGCAAGGACCTTGAAGGAGAGGAAAGATTCTGATGAAAGGCAGGACGGGGTGGTTGGGGAAAGCAGAGGCAAACAGCTGGTTTGGAGATGGGTGGGCATTGTTTCAGCTGGAGTTGGGGTGGAGGAGTTGCGAGAAGGCTGGAAAGGAGGGTTGGTTAGAGATAGAAGAGCCTCGAGCCTCATGTAAGAGATTTAGACTTTACCCACTGTTCAACAAAGTTCTGAGTAGAACATCCCCTGAATATAACTTTGAGGAAGGTTGATAACAGCAGTGTATGAGAGGGGGTGGGGAGACAATTTTGGGAACACTTGCCTTAATGGGAGGATGTAATCTGAGCTCTTAGTACCACCCAGACCACCACGTTTAGAAAAAAGTAAACATCTTTTTAGAATTACCAAAAAATTACGAAAATAGTTTTCCCTGTTATTGTCATGCATGATAGGGTATATTTGTTAATTAATGAACCAATACCAATACATTATTTTTAAAGTCTATATGCAGTCTATACTTAGTTGTTACCTAATGTCCTCTTTCTGGTCCAGGATCTCATCTAGGACACATTACATTTAATTGTCTTCTTGGGCTTCTCTCTTAGCTGTGACAGTTTCTCAGACTTTCCTTGTTTTTGATGACCTTGACAGTTTTCAGGAGTACTGGTCACGTATTTTGTAGAATGCCCCTCAATTGGGATTTGTCTGCTGTTTTTCTCATGATTGCACTGGGGTTATGGGTTTTTGAAAGGAAGACCTCAGAGGTAAAGTGCCCTTCTCATCCCATCATTCAAGGGTACTTAACATGACTGGGGATGTCACAGTTTAAAATTAGTTAATTTGGATTTTTATGTGAAATCTGATTTCTTGAGATAAATTGGATCTGACAGTAGTGGGACTTCATCCTGATGTGACAATTATCTGTACTGAATGGTAGCTGTCCCCTTTAGATGGGCTCGTGCATTCCGGGTCACAGTCCCACCTCCCTGCTGCCATGTTGGCCTTACCTGACTGGTCTCTGCAGGGGCTCAGCGTCATCTTTGTCATCAGCCAAACCTAAACTGGATTTGCCAAGGTTCTGGGAAAAGGTGCAGTGCCCTGGGAGAGTTCAGCAGGAAGGGGACCAGTGGATTGTATGCTGCTGGGTTTAAGGGAGAAAGGGGACTCCTGGGAATGATTAATTTCCTATCCACAGTGAAGTCCTCTTAGAAGGAGAGTAGTTGAGACCGTAGATTGTGCAACCAAACTACCTGGTCTTGCATACTGAATTGTCTCTGTGCCTCAGTTCCCTCATCTTTAAAGTGGGCATAATCACAATACTCAAGGACTGAATGAGACAATAGTAGTAAAGAATTTAGAACATGGGACTGCGCATAGTAAGAACTCAATAGATCTTAGCTACTTACTGGGAAACTTAAAATTTGCCTGGAAGAGCAGAGGAGATTAAGTCTAATAACTGCCACTGTCTTTTCCCAGTTGGGAAACAGGGCCAGTGAGGGTTCAGTTCCCACGGAGACAGGGCAGATACTGGAACTTAATCTCTTTACAGCATTCCCTTCAGTTCTCACCTCAGCTCCACCAAAGTACCCTTCTCCTGGATGATAGTTATCATTTATGTGGCGTTGATTATTGTGCCTGTTGCTGTACCTAGTGCATTTTCTCCTTTAGTCCTCATAGCAACCATGTAGATCAGGAAACACACTCAGGTGAGGGAACATGAAAAGAGATGGTGCCTTGCCCCTAAACAGCCGAATTGGCAGGCAGATTTTGAATGCAGTCTATCTTTAGTGCCTGACTTCAACCTATTCCTTGGGGTAGAACCCATGACTGAGCCCTGAGCTTGGCTCTGCCCTCCTCCAAGCTTGTAGCAGAGGAAGAATTCATCTGGGTTGACAACAGGGTATCCCAGACGTTGCCCGTCTTCTGTCTAGAAGACAAGGAAGATGCAAATTATCCCAAGGTGCTGGTTTGGAAGTCTGGAGTCTAAGTTCAGTCCCAGCCCAGTGACTTGAGCCCCTTTAGGGTCTCAGTTTCTCGGGATGTTAAACGGGGAGGGCAGTTAGCAGTCCGGCGGTAGGGGCGCTCACGTGTTCCTCGGCATGCGGAACCTTGGATGCCGCGGCTCCGGGGAGGAGATGGCGCGGCCGGAGCAGCGGACCCGGAGGACCGAGGGGCGGGGCTGACGGGCCTGGGCGGAGCGGGAGGCGGAGGCGCCGCGTAGGCCGGGGAGGCCGGGCCCGCCCGGCTGGGAGCTCAAGCCCCATGCGCCGCCGCCTCCCCCCACGATGTTCCCCTCCCGGAGGAAAGCGTCGCAGCTACCCTGGGAGGACGGCAGGTGAGCGGCGGCGGCGGCCGGCACGGTCCCGGTCCTCCCCGGTGCCTCTCTTTTTCCGGGCCGCCCCGCGGAATCTAGGAGCCCGAGGTCGTCGCGTCTCCGTCTCTGCGGTCTGAGTGTCTGTGGTTCTCCTGTGGGTCACTGGCTCTCTCCGTATATCGGCGTCTGTCTCGCTCTCAGTGGGTCTCTGTCTCTACCAGTCTTCGTCACTCCGCAGGTCTCCGTCACCCGCGGGTCTGTATTTCTCCTTTGACTTCCCTTTGTGAGTTTCTGTCCTTCTCTTCGCAAGTCGCTGTCCCTCATTATGGATCTCTGTGTTTCTCCACCGGCCTCTCTTTGTACGGGTCTCTGGCTCCGTGACCTCTCTCAGTGGATCTCTCTTTCTGTCTGTCCGTGGTCTCTAAGGATCTTGATTCCGTTTCTCAGGTCTCTGCCTCCCCATCACATGTAGCCTCAGACCCTCCCGTCCCTTCCTCATGCTTGCCCTTCCTTGCTGGCCGCCCAGAACAACACACCAGACAGAAGCTCTGTCTGCTCTGCCTGGCTGGCCACTGCCTGGCACTTACTAGGCACTCCTCACACATAACACTAGTTCATTTCCGGTGCAGCTGTACTTAAATGGGGCCTGATCCATGTGTTAGGTGTGGGCTTGGCCCAGACCTTAGCTAATGATGCTTCCCACTAAAGTAGAATTGGGGTGAGGGAACTATTTGGTTGCCAGCATTTGGGAGGACACTTCAGTCTTGAGATGTGCCCCCAAAACTCTTCTTACCTAGAACACATAGTAAGTCTCTACCCAGTGACTCACACCTCATTCCCTTTATGTCTCTTAAGTTTGCCAGGTGCCAAAACAGTCTGGAATATGATGGGCACAACTCTTCACCTTGGGGTTTTTTTTCAGAGTTGGTGTTAAAGTAAGAAGAAAGGAACATGATAGAAAGGAAACCTGAACTGTGGAATCAACCCTGGGCAGGAATCCTCTTTAATAGCCATGTGACCAGAAACGAGTCACTTAATCTTTCTGACTTCAGCTTTTCCATCTCTGAAACAGGGATCATAACTACTCTGCAAGGCCATATGAGGATTAAAGGAGATAACATACGTAGAACCCTTGATGCTGTGCCTGGCACAGACGCTGTAGCTTCCAGTCAGCTTTGCAGTTTGGAGGTGCTGTAACCAGAGCCATTGAGAAAAGAAAGGAAAAGTGATGGAGGAAAATTTCCATTTCCTGGTCCCTTTCCATAAACCTTTGGATCATAACTGTTCCCAGAAGCAGTTACTGATGTCAATTCTTGCTGTCGACACAGGGGTACAAAGATGCAGATGCAGGCTAATACAGCAATTAAAGAGTGCTGGCTCTGGGGCCAGCCTGTCTGGGTTCGAATTTCCCCTTTCCTAGCCTTGGGCACAGATTGATGAAGGAGACAACCTCATCTGGTCTGCCCCTCAGAGCTGGGTGGCCTGGGCCTGGGAGCACCTGGGACTGCAGACCTGGAGTTTGCCACCAGGTGGCACCAGGAGGAACTGTTCTCAGTGTCCACTGTCCTGAGGAATTAGGCCTCAACTCTAAATTCAGTTGCTCAATGGTTTGGGTCCTTAGAGCGCAGGATATGAGTGCTCACGGGACATGCTCCTAGTAGGAAGGGAAAATTAGACCGAGACGACAGTATGTGAAAGTGCATGGAATGTCCAATTCATGCCATACACCTGGATAATGGTCACTGCTTCTTCCCCGAAGGTGGGAGAGTTCCCCATGTCCATCTCCCCGGTCTCCACCCCGCCCCCAGAAAGAGCCCAGAGGGAGAATCTGTAGAGGGTCCAGCCTTCCCAGGCCACTGTCAGGACTGGGCTCTGCTCCTCCCCAGCGGAAACCCCCACCACAGGACAATGGGGGGTAAGTCAGAAGCTCCCTGCGAGGGTGACCTACGCAGCCTCCCCTCTGCTGTGTGTGGGACTTGGGCCTGGCTTCAGGGCTGCTGGCTTCCAGGTTGGCAGTTGTACCGCTAGAGAGTCTGGAGTTGGTGTGGCTCTAGTGTGTGACTTAAAGCATGCCCTGACTGCTTGAACCCTTCCTATAACTCACTTAGCACGCCCTCTGCTGTGTGACTTGTGCGCGGCCACAGATGGGAGTCTGATTACCGATGGGGAAGATAAGCAGGGACACAGGCACTCTGAGTGCTCCGAAGAGGGAAGTATCAGATGCCACAGAAACACAGAAGGAGGCGTGTGCACGTGGGTGGGCAATGCTGGCCATGACATTGGAGCTGAGGGGAAGGGACAATGTTTGCCTTGACATTGGAGTTTGGCCCTGAAGGATCAGTAAGGGGCTTTCAGGCAGGTAAAATCGGAAGGGCATTTCAGGCAGAAGCAACAGGCTGCGTGGGGGCTGGAGCAGGAAGGAACGGGTGCGCTGAGAAGCTCATGAGTGGTAGGGAGCAGCTGGAGATGGGGCCAGGTCACAGAGGGTTTTGACTATCAGGCCAAGGAATTTGGCTGTTATCTTGTAAACAGAAGAGGATCATCCATGAGATCGAAGGCGTCTGAACCAGGCAAGGAACAGATGAGACCTGAGGTAAAAGAGAGGCAATGAGTAAGGAAAGGTGAAGGGGCACTTAGGAGGTAGAATCTATAAGCCTGGGAGCTAACTGGTGACTCTTAGAGGTTATAGAGCAGATTGCTTGGCAGATTATTTTTTTGGGGGGGGCTTCCCTTTTTTGGATTCCTCAGTTCCTCCTTCATTATCCTCAGGAACTTTCAGAGAGAGGGGCAAAGGAATCAGGTAAATTCCACCTGTTTCTTTGCTCTTTCCAACCCACAGGGCAGTCTCGCCCAGCACTATCCCAGGGTCTGCGAGATCCAGCTCTCTTCCTGTGTCTGAAATGAGCCTGGCTGTTGGCCCTAGCCCTCATCTTTCTTCCCCTCGTCCGTCTTTCACCTCTCGTCACATGGGCTGCCTGTTGGACTAAAGCTTTGAGACTTGTTCAGTGGCCTGCCACTATCAGTTTGGGTCTTGCATTGGTTTGGGGACAGATTTGATCTTCCGAGAGTAAACATTGGGGACTGACGCCAGCACAGGCCCCCAGTCTTGGCGAGATTTCTAGTGTGAGAAGCAGGACAAAGCCAACGTTTCAGTTGGCGGTGAACCTGCAGGGGAGCAGATGTGGAAGGCAGGGGATGGGATCTCTAAGGTGGGCTCCTACCATCAGCTGAGGACAGGAGCCACTGTCCTGGGGAAAGGTAAGTGCAAGAGACAAGGAGCCTTGTCCCTGCCCTCATGGTCTGACCAGGACTCACTCGTAGAAAATAAGGGAGCATCATGGATCCGGGGTGGCTCTGTGACCTGGGAGTGACCAGAGGGCTTCCCGGCGGGGGGGTCGGGCTGGGCCAGAACGGTAAGCAGGACTCTGACGCACAGTGGCAGCATGAGCAAAACCATTAGAGTTGCTTCTGCACTCCTTGCCAGGCGCTCAGGGCAGACCCGTCGGGTGTGTCCTAGTTGTGGTGAAGCCGAAGGGCTCAGGCTCAGCCCGTCCTTCTGACCCGTTCCTGCTCTTGTCCCAGGTCCAGGTTGCTCCCTGGCAGCCTCCGCCGGAAATGCTCCGTCTTCCACCTCTTCGTTGCCTGTCTCTTACTGGGCTTCCTCTCGCTGCTCTGGCTGCAGCTCAGCTGCTCTGGTGACATGGCCCGGGCAGCTAGGGGACAAGGGCAGGAGACCCCAGGCCCACCCCGAGCTTGCCCCCCAGAGCCACCCCCTGAACACTGGGAAGAAGACCCGTCGTGGGGCCCCCACCGCCTGGCGGTGCTGGTGCCCTTCCGCGAACGCTTCGAGGAGCTCCTGGTCTTTGTGCCCCACATGCACCGCTTCCTGAGCAGGAAGAAGATCCCGCACCACATCTATGTGCTCAACCAGGTGGATCACTTCAGGTAGGGCCCGCCTGCCCCAGCTCGCCCTCGCCCGGGCCTTTCAGGACCTGCTCCCTTTCCTGGCAGCAGCCCACTGCCTGGTGGGCCTCAGGCCTGTGGAGGGTCACTTGGGGCAGTGGCAGGAGGGTAGGAGGTGGTAGACCCCCTTACTGGGGGTGGCAGGCATCTTCGGGGAGAGTTTGGGGCTGGGAAGGGCCCTAATCTGATTTCCACATTAAAAAGAGCCCCGTAGCTGCTGTATGTAGAAGAGCTTATCCCAGGACGAGGAGGAGCAGGGAGAGCTCAGGGTGCTCGCGGCTTGGCCTGCATGGTAGAAGGCATGGAGGAAGCGCAGACAGGGCTCGCGGGGGGTTGGCTGTGGGGACCAGGGAAAGGGAGGGGCAAGGCCACAGCTTTAAACTTGTTCACAGTCCGGCGTTACTCTGAAATCCTTACCCTTTCCAAAAACTGCTGCCTCCCACGGTCACCATGGAAGCATCTCACACTCCACCCCCACCTTGCCCTCCAACGCGCTCCTGCTGGAGACAGACTCCAACAGTTCTTGGACCCCGCCAGGCCTGGTCGGTCGTCTGTGATGGCTCACCTTCTCCTGGCCTAACTTGGATTCCATGGTCCATCATTAAAATCACTCCCGTGCGTACACCTCAACTCCCCTGCCCTTTCTGCGTGGCACAACTTCACTTGAGGAAACCTGACTGTCTGCTCCACACCTGCTCCTGGGCGGCTGGATGTGGCTGGAGACAATGCGCCTTGGCCCCGGCAGCCCCTCAGCGCTGCCTGAAGCCTCGAATTCCTCCAGTCTGCTGTTGTTTCCCTCTCCTCCCCCACCGTCCCCCCAGCTGATGACTTTGCTTCCTATTTGAGAAAACAGAACCAATTGGAAGAGAACTTGCCCAGGTCCCCACCGCCTGGACCGTGTTCCAGCTTCTGTGCAGGGCTCCTTTGGATGCCTTGTCTCAGCTCTTCCACGGTCACCAGCTCCCTCCCCGCTCCTGCATCACTGCAGCTGGCGGCCGTTTCTCCTGCATGAGGGATGTTTTCCTTCCCTCCTGGAGCATTTGCATCAGCTTACGACACACTGAAGTAGCTCCCGTCTAAAAAGGAAATGACCCCCCTTGATCATACATTGCCCACAGCTATCATCTCATTTCTCTGCTCTTCTTATAGAAAAACTTCCCCTTCTCCCCCTCGCTCTCTTAAACCTCTTCCACTCAGATGTTTACCCTTATTGTGCCACAAAACACAGCTCTCACTGACATCACCCATGAGCCCACCTCATTAACCAGCCTTCATCTTGTCAGCATTTGCCAAGTGGATTACTTTTTCCTTCCTCACACGCCTCCATCTGACTGCTGGGGCGACACACTCTAGGTCTCCTCCTCCTTCACTGGTCGCCCCGCCCTCCTCGCCTCTATGGGTTCTGCCTCTGCCTCATCTCCCTGATCGCTCAGTCTCTGTTCTCCTTGGGGCTCAGTGCCCCCTTGCTGGGTACACTCACTTGCTGGGGGATCTTGTCCAGGCCCAGGGCATTAATCCCTGTCTCTACCCTGGTGATTCCCAAGGCTGTGTTCCCAGCCCAGACCACATGTCCAGCCGCCTGAGCAGCCAGCGCTCCATTTGCTGGTATCAGAGGCATCTCGAGCGTAACATGATCAAAGTTCCTGATTTCCCACCCACCCCAAACCTGCTTCCCCTGCCACCTTCCCCATTTCAGGAAATGGCAATTCTATGCTTCCAGTTGCTCAGACCAAAAAACCTTGGAGCTATTGTCCACTCCTCTTTCTCCCTCACATAACATCCAGTCCATCAGCAGAATCCATCTAGAATCTGCCCACTTCTCACTGTCTCTACTGCCACCTCCCTGAGCTAAATCACCATCAGCTCTTGCCTAAATTATTGTAAGAGCCTCTTCCTTCATCTTCCTGCTTCCATCTCGGCCTTCCAGTCTCTTCTCAACACCCCAACGAGAGTGATCCTTTTGTGCCCTAAGTCACAGCACGTTGTGCCTCTGCCCGGAGCCCTCGATGGCTCCCCATCTCACCGAGGGCCAAAGCTCAAGCCCGTCATGGGCCCATCACCTTCTCACCTCACCCCTACACACCCCTCTCACTCTGCCTTGCTACATTGGTGTCTGTCCTGCCTCAGGCCTTGGCAGGCACGGAGCCCCACCCCCCAATTTCCTTGGGCTCATTCCCTCAGGCCTTCACGTTCCTGGGCCTCCCTGGCCACCTGTCAAAAAGAACAGCTGCCTCTGCCCCAGTGTGCGTGGTCCTTACCCTGCTTTACTTTTCTCCACAGCACTTAGCACTGTCTGCCTTGTTACGTATTTACTTATTTGTTTATTTTTGTCTCCTCTTATTAGAGTATCAGCTCCTTGAGGGCAGGGCTTTGATTTCTCTGCTGCATCTCCTGTGCTCTGAACAGTTTCTGGGACATAGTAGGTGCTCAGTAAACATTTGTGCAATGAGTGGAGGGGCAGACGTGCATCTGGGAAGCTTCACAGTGACTAGTGTCAGCCTGGAGGGTAGCGTGGGCACTGGGGTGGGTGCTGCGGGGGACAGGTTCTCATGCAGAGTTTGGGGGACAGCCAGCTTGCTGCCCGCCCCTGCCCAGCTTCAGCCGTCCTTCACAGGTTCAACCGGGCAGCACTCATCAACGTGGGCTTCCTGGAGAGTGGCAACAGCACAGACTACATCGCCATGCACGACGTGGACCTGCTCCCTCTGAACGAGGAGCTGGACTATGGCTTTCCCGAGGCAGGGCCCTTCCACGTGGCCTCGCCGGAGCTCCACCCGCTCTACCACTACAAGACCTACGTCGGCGGCATCCTGCTGCTTTCCAAGCAGCACTACCAGCTGGTGAGGCCCGGCCAGCCTGCTCTGCCATGCCAGGGAGTGCCCACCTGGGCTGGGGTCACTGGCAGGAGGCAGTTCTGGGGCCCAGCAGGGGAACCCGGAACATCCAGAGATAGGAGAGAGGAGCGGGAACAAGCAGGTCAGTTAGGGAGCACTCAGCCATAGTAACAGAAACTCAGGGACAATTCACTTCAGAAAAGTGGGGAACAGTGGGTCTCAAAATGGAAATGTCTGGGTGGGGCGAGAGGAGGGTCTAGCTTCCGGTGTGCCTTGCCCAGCCTCTCGGACAGTGTCAGCAGGGCACCGTTTCTCTTTTCGTTTCTCATTTCTGCCTTCTCTAGGCTGGATTTCTTTCCAGACATTCGGGGTGAAAGGTGGTTGCCATGACTGCAGTCTGCATCTGTCTAGGCCCAAGTCCAGTGGAAGGGGGAGCTCCTTCCCCAGCAGCCAGCGGGTGTCCCCGGGCTGCACCACACTGGCCCGTGACTGGCCTAACTTGGTCCTGGGCCCATCCCTGAGTCCGTCTGTGGCCGGGGGCAGGGTGGCAAGAACCAAGTGGCTTCCACCTGGGTCTCCTGCTCCTCACAAGGCTGAAGGCAGCTTTAGTAAATGAAGCCCTGAGTCTGATGGCAAAAATCAGTGTCTGCCATAGAGCCCAACTGTCCCTCTCCCACACGGAGGAAGAGACCAGGGCAGAGCCACCTCAGGAGAAACAGGAAGGCAGAAATCCAGCAGGAGTTGGCATTTCTGCCCACCACCATCTCTCCAGAGAGGTCCCTTCCTGCTGATCACATGTTTTTGAGAAACTAATCATCTCACACAAGTTCAAGGCCCCATAAGAACAAGCAAACGGAGGGGGTGCACTGACTATCCCCCCAATACTGCAGAGGTTGTGGGAACTGTAAGCATCTGGGTGTGTCTGTCCCAAACTGCCAGGAAAGGGGCCCCGGCCCAGCTTGGGCTGGGTACTCCGAGTGGCAGGAGGCCAGAGAACATCCTGGGAGTATGGGCAAGTGACGCTGCCTGTCTCTGTCAGTGCAACGGGATGTCCAACCGTTTCTGGGGCTGGGGCCGTGAGGACGATGAGTTCTACCGGCGCATCAGAGGAGCCGGCCTGCAGGTAACCCCCACGCCCCACCTCCTGACCGTCAGGGCCGCCCCGAGGTTCCCTTCTCTGCCCTCAGATGACGTTTCTGGGGCTTGGCACCCTGATCCCAGCCCTGCCCCCAACCAGCACACCTTTTCTGCAGAATGGGAATGTAGGCCGCCGCCTGTGGCCTGTGGCGGGACTGACTAGTGAGGGCCAGAGCTCCAGGAGGGATGGCCTGACCCAACTTGCTTTGGCCTCCTTAGCTATTCCGCCCCTCAGGAATCACAACTGGATACAAGACATTTCGCCACTTGCATGACCCAGCCTGGCGGAAGAGGGACCAGAAGCGCATTGCAGCGCAAAAACAGGTACTGGCTGGTCCCCTGACCTGGGACAGATAGGCCCAAGCATTTCTCCAAGTTCTTCGGTCAAAATGGTCCCATCCTCCCCTGCTTGGCCCAGCTCAGTTGATGGCATTCTGCTTGGGCACTCTGCCTGCTTTGTGGCTGCCATGGGCACCTGGGTACTGGGTTGGCTGACCCTCACGCAGGCTGGGTGAGGGCGGCTCAGCTGAAGGTGCCAGAATCCTAGGCAGACCTTAGACCCAGGAGTCCCCGTCCCTCAAACAGCCTCTTCTCTAGGAGCCATACTAGTCAACTGAAAGATCCCTGCTCTCCTGCTTACGGGGGGGGGACGGGGGGGTGCAGCCATGGACGAGAACCTTCACGACACTGAGCTTCCCTCCTCTCTTCAGTGGGTCACACAGGACCTCTGATGACAAGATCATGGGGCATCAATGGGCAGCTGGCACCCACAAAGCCCTGAGCACATGCTCTCTCCCCCTTTCCTTCCCAGGAACAATTCAAGGTGGACCGGGAGGGAGGCCTGAGCACCGTGAAGTACCGTGTGGATTCCCGCACAGCCCTGTCTGTGGGAGGGGCCCCCTGCACTGTTCTCAATATCATGTTGGACTGTGACAAGGCTGCCACCCCCTGGTGCACATTTGGCTGAGTTGGCTGGACAGTAAGGAAGCCCGTACCTACTCAGGCCTTGGACAAAGCCTCAGGCCCGGGCCCGGCTCCGATAGGATGTGGAGTGGCCTGAAGCAGCGGACGGCAAGCTGCACGTTTGCAGCGGCCTGGCCCCCAGAGGCGGGCTTGAGTCAAGACAGGACACAGGGTACCTGGGATGGTGCTAGCAATAAACAGTGACGGAGAAAGGCTGGGACGTGGCTCCCGACTGCTCTGCCGTCCTGTGCGTACCGAGACCTGCGGGCTTTCCTCCCTTCCCCCAACTGCCTCGTGCAGCGATGCAGCTGCGGGGCCAGGCTGCTGCCGTGGATGCCTGGGACGTGGGTGACGTGGGTGACTGGGAGGGTTTCACTGCAGAAAGCAGCGTGCGAGCCTCACAGCGAGGGGCCAGCGGAGCAGCTCTGGCTGGTTGTCACTGGCAAGTATGTGGGCCTGATGTTGCCGGGTCTTCTCGTTTTTCAAAAGAAACTAGAATTCTGGATTCTTCAGTGAAATTACTTAATTATTAAATGATAGCAGCTAATTGAAACTTTAAAAAAGTGTGGCAGTCCAAACAAAATATGTTGTGGACCCCCAGTCTGCCACCTGTGGCTGAGGGGAAGGGGATGGGGCGCAAGCTGGCAGCTCTTAGTCATAAGCTGCCAGGGAGTCGGGGCCGAGCGGGGATGACAAGGGCCTGGGAAGCTCAGGTGGGGGAGCAGCCAAAGGCCCAGGCCCCCGCTCCTCCTGCCGCCACCCAGCCTTCATGGCCCTCCGGGCAGTCTGACCACTGCCAGGCTCTGGTGGGCTCCGACTCTGGGAGGGGCTTCCTCCTTCCTCACTGGGATGGACAGACACAGATCCCCAGGACTGGACTTAGGGCCGGCAGGATGCTTCGGCCATGACTGTCCTGGCCTGAGGGAACGAGGGAGGACCATGTTTCCGAGGCGGGAGGAAGATGAGAAGTAGGCAGATTCTTCTCCGAGGGGAGGTTGCCTGTGATCACCCAATGCCAAGGGGAGGTGAAGGAGGGGAGCCCAGGAGACTGTGGGATTGGGGTGTGAGCTTGGAACGAAGCCCAGGGCCAATGAGAGTGAGAGGCCAGGGTCCTGTAAGGTAGAGCACTTCTTCAAGGCGGTCAACTGCCAAAGATTTGGGGCAGAAGTCAGGAGACAGGGACCAGTTAAGACTGGTTTGTTTAACAATAAATAGGACACCTGAATCACTGGAGGAAGTGATTGAGGTCCCGGAGTTCAGAAGGGTGGATTCAACAGCTCTGCTCCAAAAACTCTTTCACTGAGGGTGTTCTCAGGGCTGCTGTATGCAGTTGTGGGGGTTGTGCACTGTGCAACCTGAGCATAAGCCAAGAGATTTAAGCAAAGATGAGTGAAGTGAAGGCTCAGGCTCCATGTAACTATTCAGACGTATAACAGATGGTCCTTGCGATCCTAAATTGATTTTGCCCAGTGATTCAGCTTCGCTCACCACAGTGAGGGGCAAACAGACAAAGGTGGTGGATGGGACTTTCTCAACTTGAGGCTCAGGAGAGGGGAATGCCATACTTTCTGTGTGCCAGTCTGCTGGACAACCCTGACTGGACATTAAAGCCACCAGCTCTGTACTCCCCTGTCTCGTAGCAAGACCTAAAAACATAGGGAGCTCCTTTCTCTCCATCTGCACTGGGGAGTGGAACAACAGAGGAAAAGCAGGATCAGCTGACTCCGCCTGGGATGGGACACAACTCCAACCCCAAGCCCCACACTCCTCCGTGGCCACTGCCACCACCTCCATCATTGAGGCGCCTGTAGGCACTCCAGGCTGGGCCTGATGCAGCCTCCCTCACTCCCCAGCCCGGGCCTCCACTGGGACACTGCAGGAGCGTGGGAGAGGGCTGGCCAGTGGTTGGCAAGGGGAAGAAGCAGGTGGCTTGGCTGCTCCGTCAGGGCCCTGGTTGCCTCCTCATCCGAGTGGAACATCCCTGCCCCGCTGGCCAGGGCGTGGATGCACTGGAACCTGGCTGAACCAGCACTACTGAGCATTCTTCACTTAGGCCTGTCTACCTCAGAGCTGCTCCGATTTGTTAACCTGTCTTATAGCTGTAGACGGTGAAGCACAGAGATCAGGAGCTTGCCCAGGTCAGAGAGCTGATACGGGGGGAGCTTGATGAGCCTTCAGAGCCAGAGTGCTTCACCCCTGGCCGGTATGACACATGTCCCTTCACTCCATACCTTCCCCTCCTCTCCCAGCTGGCGATGGGGAGGGCTAGCCAGCGTGGTCTGAGGTCTCCCCCACCTGCGATGAGACACAAACACGTCTGCCCCATGCCTCTTCCTGGAGTAAGATGGGGATTTGGCTGCTGGAGAGGCCCCTTGGGGCATCAGTGGAACCAAGAGCATGGCTCTGCCTGCGGAATGTACCAGGTGCTTTGGGAGGGTTTCCCCGAGGAGGTGGGGTCTTGCTGGCAGTCAGTTTGCTGTCATCAGGATGGGAATGGTTCCAGAGAGATCCGCATGTACGGGCACAGAGACCAGAGAGTGTGTTATGTTCAGGGTGTCTCTGGCACCCCAGCATGCTGCAGGGGTGGAGAGAGGTGGGCAGCAGAAGGAAGCTTAGAGTGACCACGAGGATCTGTGAATGCCACACTGAGCGACCTGGACTTTATTCTCTGGGTGCAGGGGCCAGTTTTTAGCAGGGAGAGACATACAGTTAGGTCTGTGTTACAGAAAGATCCATGAGGGTAGGATCCAGGCAGACTGTGGGGTAGAGTCAGGAGGAGGGAGAGAGCCCAGGCCAAACAAGAGATGGTGAAGCCAGAATGAGGCAGTGAAGGCCGGGGAAGGGGCAGGGTCTGCTGGGCCCCTGGGGTCTG
Organism: Rhinolophus ferrumequinum; assembly: GCF_004115265.2. NCBI lineage: Eukaryota > Metazoa > Chordata > Mammalia > Chiroptera > Rhinolophidae > Rhinolophus > Rhinolophus ferrumequinum. Next base: position 5,012,012 of record NC_046307.1, on the reverse strand, counting down.
CAGGAGCCAGGGTCAGTGGTACACCCCTGGGCCTGCCTTCTCAGAGGATCTGCTTCCCTACACACTTTCCCAAGAGGACAAATGGATCTACACAGCCGTTTGGCCATCTCAGCCCTCATGCCTTGAGAGCATTTTTTTAAAAAAACAAAAACAAAGGAAAAGCAACTTCCAGTTTTAACTTCAACACGTAAAGGGTTTGGAAGTCATCATGCCCATCCTTACAACAAGAGAAAATCTCAAACTGAAAAGCAACCACTTTTTTCAGCCCCATCAGAGAACTGAGGCTGCAGCACAAACTGCTCCAAATGTGGAGAACCAGGCACACACAGCCACACCAGGATCAGCTGGCCTAGAGCAGACGCCGCCGCAGTCACGCTGGGAGGAATACATGAGCGGTTATTGTGACAAATTGATGCTGCACTTACTTGCTGTACTATCTTACTCAAATCACCACCTCCCTTCATTTTGGCCAGAGTTGTTGGAGAATCAAAAAAACATACTAAAAGGTAAGTAGGAAAAAAGAAGCAGAATGACATCCAAATTTCTGTAGTTTAGTGTCTTAGTCCATTTAAGCTGCTATAACAAAAACACCATAAATTAGGTGCTTAACCAACAAATATTTATTTCTCACAGTTCTGGAGGTTGGAAAGTTCAAGATCAAGGTGCTGGCAGATTCTGTATCTGGTGAGGGCCCACTTCCTGATTCATAGTCAGCCGTCTTCTGGCTAGGTCCTCACATGACAAAAGGGATCTTTCTGGGGCCCCTTTATAAGGGCACTAATCCCATTCATGAGTGCCCCCCTCGTGACCTAATCACTTCCCAAAGGCCCCACCTCATAATACATCACCTTGGGGGTTTGGTCTCAACAGCGAATTTGCGGTGAACACAAACATTCAGTCTATAGCATTTAGTTACTAGTACCAGTGTCAATTCCTTAGTTTTAACAAATGCACCATGGTTATGTAAGATGTTAACTACAGGGGAAGCTGGGCAAAGTCTATACAGGAACTTTCTGTAATATCTTTACAGTTTTCCTATATATCTCCAATATTCCCAAAGGTCATTGTTTTAAAGATACATGTGAGCAACATAGCAATTGCTCAGGAAATGATAGAATCTTGCCCTCCCCTTCAGGCTGACAGAGTTGAGAATTCCCTCTACCACGTCTGTGTGAGCCATGCCCCTCACCCCAAGTATGTTTTGGTTGTGGACTCCCAGGCTGTGCTATTGGACTAGTAGGAAGGATTGTTTTCTTTAATGGGAAGGGTAACTGTTTTGTTAGTGCAGCACCGAGTGTTTCCTTCCCATAGGACGGGAGGAAGGTGATGTTGTCCTTGATGACCATCCCCAGTGTCCCCTCCTTCATAGAGGCCTCCCGTTCTCACACACGCATGTGCACATCACCTTGTTTTACTGCTCACACGTGCACACGCGCGCACACACACACCCCCCCTCACTGCTCACACAGCCGTTACCATGAACTGAAATCTTACTTTGTCTCCCGCGCCCGACCCCACTAGCACATCAGCCCCCGCCCTGAGCTCAGGGCCTGGTGTCCTAGTCACTGCTGCGTCCTCAGCGCCTAGCGCACACCGACTGCCTCCTAAGCACCAGTTTTAATGGAACTGAACTGAAATTCCCGGGCCACCGCCCGCTGCTGTGGCCCAGGCTTCCTCTGCCCTGAGGCCAATGTTTTGCATTCCCGTCCTGCCCTGAAGACCTGGCGCCCCCACACCTGGACACGGGCTTCTTTGTTCACTTGCAGTTCCCATCTTGTTTACCTGTCTGCCAGCCTTAATCCTGCTTCGTTTAAGCTCATTTGCACCAATTTCCTTTTTAAGAACAACCAACGCACCCCCTGAAGAGCGACACATGTTGTGGGCCCTTTGTCCCTTTTCCCAGTGAGCACAGAGCAGCATAGAGAAGGCGCTCCGCAGTTCCCTCCCCTCTGGGAACTCGCTGGCACACAGCCCAGGTCACAGGCCCAATGTCAGGTATTTCCGGAAAGCCCTTCGCCAGGCCAGGAGGAAGCAGGAAGACTCAGAGGCTCGGGGGACATTAGGTCAGTGGCACACACTGTGAAAAGTCTGAATTCTAAGGGATGGGAAGTCCAAAGTGCTTTGGGGGCTGACCTGCCTCCTCTGGTGACTTTTCCTCCCTCACAGCTATGAGCTCAGACCCACCCTATGTCCTCATCACAAGGACTTTCAACCTCAGATGGTCCCGGGGCCACAAGCCAGGAGGGGTCTGTTCTGCTCCCTGGAAATGGAAGACAGAAGGAGGTTCAAGAGCAGTGTCCTCGCCCCAGGGAGTGTTCGTCTTGCCCTTGCAGCTGGCAACACAGGCCGTGTGGAGACATTGTGGCCCAACCAGAACCCCCCGTTCTGTGTCCTGGCCTAGAATCCCAGCCCAGGAAGGGAAAACACAGACTTCCTCACACATCATCACACCCACGTCTCGCTTTCTGCTGCGGCAGAAGACTCATTAACACATTATTAAATCATTTTGCTTTTTATAGAAATGAAGCCAAGGAAGGAAGTGGGGAAGGCAGAAAGCAAAGTGTCAGTGAGACTTATCTGGAAGAAGAGAAATCCCTGGGTTGGGTCAGCCAGGGTAGTGGAACTGGAACTTTGGCCTCAGCCAGATGAGGTACGAATCCTGCCTCCACCATTAATTCACTACGACCTCCAGCAAGTCACTAAACCTCTCTGAGCTTCGGTTTCCACATCTCTGAAGTAGATGTTTTAATACCTGCCTATCTTGCGTGGCTACTGAGAATAAATGAGATAATGGACGGATCTGGGAGTGTATGGTCTCTGACATGAAGGATACCCATCAAATAGGAGCTTGAATTCCCACCACCAGGCTTCAAAACAATGAATGAGGCCATATTTACCATCTTTCAGAGAGTCACATTACCTCATTATGTCAACCATTCTCACCTAAAAGTGCCCTGGGGCTTGCTGAGGACTTAGAGGGCCCCCCAGAAAGATGCAGGCCATTTCCACAACTACACATAAGGGACTGGCCTCAGACCTTGAGTTCACAGACATGGAACTAATTGCTATTAGCTAAATTGTGCCCCCTCTAATATTTTTAGTGGCCTAGATTAAAAAACAACAAACACAATCCACCTACGACAACAGAGAAAGAAATGCATATTTGCTGGGCCCTGAAGGCCCCCAGAGAACGGCAGTATGTTCCAACACTTCGATGTTTCAGGATCTGTCTCCTCCTACTTAATCCCTTTCTTTCAGCTGCTTTCTGCGAGCAAAGGAAAATTGATGACAAACTTTGAATGAAAGCAAAATGTAATTTTAAATTAAACAATACATTAAGAAAATGAGTGGAATCTATGTAGTTTTGCTGGCAATTGTCACCCCAATAAATTAAAAATAAAATAAAATAATAATAATAATAAAAAAAATAAATAAGTAAATAAAAATAAATAAATAAAATAAAATAAAAAAAAAAGAAAATGAGCGATGTCTGAGGAGAACAAATTCAGTTATGACCTGGATTTTATGGGTTCACCAGCCCGTAGTTCTCAACCCTGGCCACCCATTAGAATCACCCTTGGAACATTAAAACTGATTGTGCCTGCTTTTCCCTACAGAGGTTCTGAGTTGGTCTGGAGTAATGTCTGGGCCCCTGGGATTTACAAGCTCCCAGGAAGTCCATTGGGCAGCCATGGTGAGAACCCCAGTTCCAGCATGTCCTTTGCCTTGTTTCTTCGGCCCAGAAACCAATTTACAAAGGACTGCGGTAGTTGGGATGGGGGTGGAAGGGTGGGTGGATGAGTTTCCTCCTCTATGGAAACAGAGTGCATTTCAGAAGACGTGTGTTTCGTGGAGTGTGTAAGGGCTGGTCTTCACCCACGCCTGGGAGTGACCAAGTTCAGTTAAAGCTGGGAGCGTCACGACTTCACACGTAAAAAACCTAGACAGCAAAGGCAAGACTGGTGGCAATTGTGGGGGGCCCTGCCATCACTTAATAGCTTTTGGGCCCTGCTGTCCATCCAGAGGGTGTCCTGGAGAAAGAGCGTTTGGGGAGAAAGGGAACAGGTGGGAGGGTGCTGGGCGGCCTGCCACCTTGGATCTCAGCAAAGCTCCAGCCCTGGGCTCCCCTCACCCTTGGACACTTTAAGGTCCTTTTGTGGGGGTGGGGTTGCTCCCCTCCCTAGGTCTGCGTGTTCCATGGGACTTGGCAGGGCAAGGGAGGGAGAGAAGGTTGGGTTGGACTTTGAAAGCCAAGTTGTCTGGCAGAGGTCATCAGGGTGTAGGTTTAAACCTGGGAATATCACTCGGCAGAGGTGAAGTTGGAAATCCAAGGAGGTCTTATTCTCTGGTGTTCCAGTATCTCTTTCAGAATCCACTATGACCAATGATGCTGATTGGTTAAAGAAAAGAAGAAAAATTCAAGGCAGAAATCAGTGGATTGGACTAGAATAAAGATCTCACAAAAGTTTAGGAAATGATCAATGGTCAGGTATGGTAAAAGGCACAAGGAGCTAAATAAAGATTTTGGTCGAAAGGGACCACAGAGACAGGCTGATTTGTTTCCAGTTACTCTTTTCTGTAGTGACAAGAAGAAAAGTGGGCGGCAACAGCTGCCACTTACAGAAATCAAAGAAGGTAGATAGAAAGGCCTTCCCAAAAGACCTCTGGTAATCTCCCAACTGCAGATGGTTTATCAGAGGGGCTGTTTCCCTGGTGCTGAGCACGAGTGGGCAAGGGGCCAACTGACTGCTGGCAAACACAGAAACAGAGAGAACACATTTTGGCCCCGTGGCCAACTGTAATATTAAAAGAAAAGAGAGAGGAAAGAAATTTTCATCATAGTTTTTGTTTCGTTTCTACTTCCTGTGGAAGTTTCTATTGAGGTTATCAACCATTCTGGGGAAAATGATTATGGACAGAATGATCACTACCACTGAAAGCTAATTCTTACTTTAAAAAAAAAAGTGACAAAATGCTTCTATTGCTTAGAACATCTCAAATGTTCTGAACTAAATTCTTAACAGTTATGCCAGCATGCTCTCATAGAAATATCATATGAGCCACTTATGTAACTTTTAAAAATTTAGTAGCCACATCAGTATATATATATATATATATATATGTATATATATATATATATATATATATATACGTATATATATATATATATACATATATATATATATATACAGGCACAGTTGAAGTTCATTTTAATAATATATTTTACTTAACCCAATATATCCAAAATATAACATCTTAATATATAATCGATATAAACATTTCATTAATGCAATATTAGAAATAACGCATGCCCAGCACATGCACCACACTATAATATGTAACAAGACGCAATGTTAAGGCGAAATGTAGTCCTACCAAGACAATAAGGTCGTGCTTAACAGAAAGAAATATTTTCCACTGCTTCAGCTTTTAAATTTAAAAAGTCAGTCCTTCAGTCCCACGAGCCACATTCCAAGGCTCCGTGGCCCCCGCAGGTGGTGGCTGCCCTACGGGCCAGTGCAGGTCTATGCTAAGCCGCGTACTCCATCGTCTTGTTCGCGGGCTTAGTATCATCGTCCGCAGCGGCATCGCCAGGGCTTACCGAGCATGTGCGTGCCAGGCATAGCGCAAGGGTCCTTTGTGCAGGATGAAATTCTCTGGAATTAGATTCACTGGATTCATGCACTGGCCATTCCACGTGCTGGCTGTGTAAGCCGGCACGAGCAGCCTCGATTTCCTCACCTGTGAGATGGGGACAGTAATGGCAGCTGCCCCGCAGGGTTCTCCTGAGGAAGACGAGGCAGTGCTGGGCCTGGAGTAAGCTCCTGAGAAGTGGTAAATGCTGGCGGCTCTGACTCATGCGCTTGCTTGGGGGACCCACCCTCTCTCAAGGGTCTTACCTCTCCCAGGAAGTGTGTGTCCTGACGCACCGGAACTGCCCTACCTGTGATTTCTCAAATTCAGTGACCTGAGTGTAGATTAGCACAGGGCACAAACCACAGTTGGACAGGTGGTTTGCAGTGTCATTTTTCATCTGATCTCCTTTTTCATTCAGCTCCCATCTGATCTCAACCTTCCTGTTACAAAGTCACTAGCCTGGGGCTGAATCTCAATGCCTAGTAGTGGCTAGGCATAAAATAAGTGGCTTTCCCTCAAAGTTCAGTCTTATGAGACATTTTTTGTTTTTTTCATTTATTTACTCATTCATTCATTCATTCATTCATTCATTCATTCGTTTCAGGTGTACAAAACAATGTAATAGTTAGACATTTATACCCCTCACAAAGTGATAATTCCCCCTCCCCCACTCTGCTATCCCTCTGACATCGCACACAGCCGTTACATCTCCACTGCTCTGAGACATTATTAGAAAGGCGATGCTGTGGTATCGTAGAAAGGAAGCACGGAGGCCTGTGTCTGAATCCTGGACAGGCAGGTTACTTTGGATCTCTGAGCCTCAGTTTTCTCATCTGTGAATTGAGGCTAATGGCATGTACCTGGCAGTGTTGCTTTGAGGTTAAATGGGAGAGTGTATTTAGGAAAGTCTCTGACACACTGTGGGGCCCCTGTTCAATAGTCAACAACCGTGGGTGAATCTATATAATTAGATATTTTATGTTGGGTTGCTTTTGAAATCTCTAAGATGGCGACCTCATGTGCATAAAGGCCAGACCCTCCCATAATCCATAACCTGTTCACTTTGACCTTGATTCAAGGAACGTTTTTTCATAAACTTTATGATTACCACAAGCTTCAGCTTGGTTAAAAACAATGAGGAAGATGAAAACCTTCCTTCTGTGTTTTCTATGTCAGATAATTATTTACCTGTGGTACACTGGAAAGAGAATAGTATTTGAACTCAGAAAGACCTGGATTTCAATCTGCCTCACCCACTGACTACTGTGTGACCTTGGGCAAGTTACTGAACCCCTCTGAGCCCGAGTTTCTCCTATCGAAAACTGGGCCAATATGCATCTGACAGAGTTGTTACGAGGTTCACAGGAAATTGGAATACCTTATTTTGTTCCCTACAGATATTGTCAAGCTTGTCTTTTATTCTTTTAAACATATTTGCTTTACAGTTTGTTTCTAGTAAACCCAATTCTAAACTCTTTGTGGGTTTGCTTTTCGGGGGTAGTCTGTTATTACTCTTCTCACACATGGCTTTGATTTTTTTTGTGTGTCTAATTATTTTTGGCTAGTGGAGGTTACTCTTAAAAATCACTTGTAGAAATAATTTGAGGCCTCGGATGTGGTAAGGATTTTTCTTTGCTCATGGTGGGCACCTGAGGACACCACTAATGCAGGACCATCTAGTTCAAGCACAAGGCTGGAAGGTTCCCATCCCACCCAGGGAATGTGGGCCAGGTAGTAATTTCAGGAAGACTCACTTCTGGTTTACTCCTACCCTGAACCAGTTAACCGTCTGGAATCCCAGTTTTTATGGGGAGGGTCTCCTATTAGACTCCCCTCTTGGAGAGTGTTTTCTGGGATTTGATTTCTCTCCCCTTTGGCCCTTCGAGGCCATCAAAACTGAAGTCAAACTTTGAGAGACTTAGTCAATACCTTAGGGTACAGGTGGCTTTGGTGCTGGATTAAATCTGTTTCCGTTGTCCTTCCATTTTAATCTGATTCTATCTAGTCAGCTCCTTACAGTTTTTTGTTTTTTAATTAACATTTATTGGGATGACAACTGTTAGTAAAGTTACATTGGTTTCAAGATGTACAATTCTGTAACATATCTTCTACACATCACGTTGTGTGGTCACCACCCAGAGTCAGTTCTCCTTCCATCACCATATGTTTAATCCCTTTTACCATCATCTAACACCCCCTTCCCCTCTGGTAACCACTAAACTATTGTCTGTGTCTATGAGTTTTTGTTTCTTCATTTGTTTGTCTTGTTCCTTTGTTGTTTTCAGTTTTATATACCACATATCAGTGAAATCATAGGGTTCTCTACTTTTTCTGTCTGACTTATTTCGCTTGCATTATAATCTCAAGATCCATCCATGTTGTCGCAAATGGCACTATTTCATCTTTTCTTATAGCAGAATAGTATTCCATTGTGTATATGTACCACAACTTCTTTATCCAATCATCTATCAAAGGACACTTTGGTTGTTTCCATGTCTTGGCCACCACAAATAAAGCTGAAATGAACATCAGAGCACATATATCTTTATGGATAAATGTTTTCAGAGTTTTCAGCAATCCAAGAAAGGGATTGCTGGGTCCTACGGTAATTCTATTTTTAATGTTTTGAGGAACCTCCACACTGCCTCCGATAGTGGCTACTCCTTACAGTTTTCAAGAGGACATAACTAGCACTTTTAGTTGTTTTCAACTAAAATGCTTACTATCAACTAAAGTGTTTATCTAAATGTTTATCAACTGAAGTGCTTATCTGAATAGCTAGTTTGCCTCTCCTGAAAACTGACAGTTCGCCTTGTTCTCTGTGCTCCAGCCACAGTGACCGGCTTGTACTTGCCATGTTCCCTCCTGCCGCAGGGAGGATGCACATGCCATTGCCTCAGACTGGAACCCCCACCCGCTTTCCCTACACAACTCCTCTTCAGATGCCACTTCAAGTGTCACTTCCTCAAGGAAGTTAATCCAGATCTCCTTAACCAGATCAAATTCCCACCCCCCTCAATTGTACCTGAGTAACTGGTTTGTAACACTTGTCACTATTACAATTTTACAGCTGTTTGTGTGGTTATATATCTCCAGCCCCTGACTTTAAGCTTCAAGATAACAGAGATTGCTTCTGTATCAACTCACCACTGTATCCCCAGTGCCTGGCACAGAGTTGATGCTTAATAAATATTTATAAATATGCAAACCTCTTAAGATACCTCTACTTAAAATGGCAATTTACTATTTAAGGGAAAGGAGGACTGATTGTTTGGAAGATTAATCTGCTCTAAACAGATGTCCTGCACAGTAAACTGATAGATCTATTTCCCAGAATACCATGACCCTAACTAGAGGAGAGAATACAGTCAGAGACGATCACAGTGATTCCCTCCAAAGAGCTCAACCCAAGACTTGGATATACCGAAGCCAGAAATCAAGTCCAGGCTCTGGGCTCAGACTTTGGGTCTGTTTCCCACCCCAGAATATCTTCTAATTGTGGACTAGCAGCCAGGAGACCTGGGTTCTAGTCCTGGTTCTGCCACTACTTAGTTGTATGACTTCAGACCAGTTACTTAACTTCTCTGGATCTCTGGTTCCTTGTCTGTAAAAAGAGGAGGTTGAACTAGATTCATGTTGTAGCATCTTATCTGCTCCTGTTGCTGCTTCTTCCTCTGGGGCAACAGTAGTTTTTCTGGCTCAGTTCCTCTTCCCTTCTGCCTTATGCCTGGGGTCCAAACTGACAATTACAATCATTTATCCATTTAAAAGATAATTGGAGACAGGAAACACTAGACTTAATGATCCCTATGATCTTTAACAACTATAAAGATACAAAATCTATCAGGTCCTTCATGACCTGGCCCGGTCTTTTTGATCGATTTCAGCTCAAAATGTCACTTCCTCAGAGGCCTTCTCTGAACATCCTGTCTAAAGAATTGCTCCATTTCATTTACTCCATCAAGTCATGTTTTATTCTCTTCACAGCAACTATAACTTTCTGAAAATATCTTGGTGTTTTGGTTTTTTCTCTGCCTTCCTTCCCATCATAGTGTCAGCTGCATGAGAGCAGGACTTTGTTTTGTTCATGGTTCTATTCTAAGTTCCTAAAATAGTGGCTGGGACTGAGCACGAGCTCCATGAATGTTTGCTGAATTCATAGGGTAAAGTCTGTAGTCATTCCCTGGCTTCCCTTCCTCCATCCTCACTGAGATAAAGTGTATTCCAGTGAAAATGTAAGTAATATAAACCCAACGGGCCCTGTCTCCAGTGGGCATGCTCACTCATTGTCCCCCTTGGAACTACAGTGAAGGAAGATGTGGAACGCCCAAACGTGAGAGGGAGTACCAGCTAGAGTGGCCTGGGGGTCCCTAGACTCCGGGAAGCTGCTCCCTCAAGGAAGGAGGGCTCGGCATAGGGTGGAGGGAGCTCCCTTGTAGGGCTGGGAAGGTTGAGTTCATTTAAGTAATTCAGAGATGTAGTGAATTTTTATGGGGCTGGCAGAGTGGAGGTGACCTCTTACAGGAAGGGGCTGGCTACTAAATAGGTGTGGCCACCTGTGGACAGGTGGGAGGATCCCCTCACAGCGCGATGAACAAGGGGCAGGGCGCCGGGTTCTCAAGAAAGAAGTGGAGACCGATGGCGGTGGGGACAGGGCTGGGGTGTCCCTGGTGAGGGCGGGAGGCTTCCCTCCCCATCGTCCTCACACCCTACGGTCCTCAGGTGCGAACTCCCGCTCCACTCCTTCGGGTTCTTGGAAACTGGAGCCCCTCCGAGGCCCCGCCCTTCTTTAGCCAAGGCCCCGCCCCCTCCCTTGACGGGTTTCCTCCCTCTGGCTTTCGCTCTCTCCCTCCCTCCGCCCCGCCTCAGGGTGGGATCACGCTCGCGCACAAAGAGCTTTTTCGGGCGGAACCTGGTGCCCAGGTGCCTGTGACCCTGAAGTTGAGGGGTGAGGCAGGCCCTTCCCTGTCCTGTCGGGGGCCTGGGGCAGAGTCTGACCGAGGTCCTCTCCTCCTGAGATGAGTTCGGGTGGGGTTTGGACGCGGAAGGCTAAGAGGCAGCCGGGCAGCGTCACGCAGGGCAGCCCCCAGGGGAGGCCTGGCTGGGCTGCGCCAGCCTCTCCGAGGGGCCGTTCAGAGCCCCACCCCAGCCTGCCAGGTGAATTGGTTATTTGAGTGAGGGGGAAAAATAAGGTCCATCTGCTACTGAATGGGGAAGAATTTCCCAGAGTTAGTCTATGTGCGCCGGGGTGTCACGGTTTGTTTCTTTTCTACCAGGTGTCTGGATCTTTCAGCCTCTTGAATGAGAAGACGGGAAAGAGGCGGGAGTGTTTGCAAACTGCCCTTTCTCTTTGTCTTCAGAGCTGAGGGGATTTTCAGTCCTAGCTATGCTTCTGCTGTAGGAGAGTATCTTCCACGCTGTTGGCTGGATGGAGCACATATAGACGTGGAACTGCTACAGGCTTCCTGTAATTTCTAAAAATAGCTTTGTTGAGATGTAATTCACAAACCATACAATTCAACCATTTAAAGGTTTTTAGTGTTGATGTAAGAAATGTCTAAACCTTTATAAGATTTTATTTGAGCCAAATTGACATTATCGTGCCAGGTGGGTACTAGACTAATCAGGGGGATCACAGCATAAATTATATCAATGTCTAACCACTATGCTGTTCACCTGAAACTAATATAAAATAATACTGAATGTCAACTGTAACTGAAAAAAGTTAATAATTTTGTAAAAAGAAAGAAAATTAAAGATAAAGGCCAGTATCGAGAATAAGAAAAATAAGAAAGAAATAAAGGATTCATTGATCATACTTATAAACAGTTATAAAAAAACGTTCTTGGTGATTTGGGGAAAATGGTTCAGAGTCTCTCCCTGTCTCTCTTATCTCCCAGTAAAGCTGACTTTTGGGAGAGTACAGCTCAGTGCATTTTTAGCACAGGGATAGTTTCATGGAACCAGCACCATTAACAGGACACAGAGCAGTTTCATTACCCCCAAATCTCCCTGTACTGCTCCTTCATAGTCACACCCTCTCCCCAGCCCTGCCTCCTTGCAACCACTGATCTAGTCCCCGTCACTATAGCTTGTCTTTTCCAGAATGTTATATAGATGGAATCACACAGTTTGTAACCTTTTGATAATGACTTTTTTCACTCAGCATAATGCTCTTGCGATCCATCCAAGTAGTTGTGTGAATCATAGTTTGTTCCTCTTCATTGCTAAGTAGCCCGTGGTATATGATGTACCGTAGTTGCTTTATCTTCATTTTCTTTTTAACCCTGCTTGAAGTTATACACAATGCAACTCCTTCAGCTCCTTGTTATTATTATACCTAAGTTGTGATTCATCTGTAGCATATTACAGAGCTTGTCTGATCATAGTGGCAAGAACTAGGACTCAGAGCCACACGGCTTTCCTTCCTACATCAAGAAGCAGAGTAGTGGAACTGATAAAAGACTGTGGTGGTGGCCTGGAATGCCTGGAAAAAGTGGGGATGTGGGCAGTGTGTGGTTCAAGTCTCAGGCTATTCTGTGAATGTTCCAACTGATTGAAGTGGTGATCAGAACAGCCTTTTTAAAATTTAAATATCTATTTATAACACTTGCATGAATTCCCTTTTCAGTACTTAAAACTGGTTTCCTCCCTAATTTGTGTGAGGTTGCCATCAGCTGTTAGAATTGATAGGTATGCTCCTGAGAACGTAGGTCCACATCTTGTAGTATATACAGTAGCTGTCAAGAAGGTCCATCTGTATTTAACCTGTATGGTTAAGTGATGGCAGATAAGGCCAGTGGAAAGAAAAACACATTTGTGCCTTGAGATCTTTCCTCGGAAGCCTCAAGGTGAAATACTACTCTGTCCCGTTGCCATTCCCCTCTGACCCAGACGTCTTAACAGGAGTCTACCCTGTTCCCGACTGTTCCTTTATTATCTTTCAGTTATAGCTTTTAAATGCTATGGTAACTCCCTTTGCTCAAATGTCTGAAAGTTTAAATCCACAAAATAAGATACGATAATTTTTTTTTTAACCATTTTTACCCAAGCTTGGAAAACACTTCGGGACTCTAAACTTAAGTTTTAAAAATCTAAAATTCTTTTATGCAATTCACTTTTTTCTACAACCCAGAGTAATCTGTGTGTTGGTCTAAAACGTAGGTTTTGCCATTGATTTAAAAAGGCCTTTGGAAGAGCAAGTCTGTTTTAAATCCAGGGCTTGATCTGCTTCCCTTTTTTTTTTTTTTTTGACACATTCCTCATGGCCTTTATAATATAAATGAGAATGACACAGTTTACAGTAAGATTGGTAATAACATGTCATAAATTGAATAAAATCCTTGTCATGAAGCAGTTTTGTCTGTTTAATTGGACGGAGGTGTGTTGGATCTGACAGATTCACCAGTAGTGTTGGCTTGGGGTTTCTCTATAGTTTTCTCAGATAAAGTTTTGAAAATGAGTAAAAGATTTTAAACCCCATAAACTTGGAATTTTAAAAATGCTTCTGAATAAGTCATGTACTGAGTAAAAACATAATAATGGAAATTAGAAATAATTAAAAACTGAAAATACTAAATGTCAAAATATGTGGACACAGTTAAAACAACACTGAGGAAAGTACTAGAAAATACTGAGATCTGAAAACTAATAAGCTAAACATCCATCTTAAGAGATTGGAAAGAAAGCACAAAAGTAGAAGGAAGGAAAAATAAAGAGAAGAGCAAGAAAATGAGAGAAGAAGCTGCAGAGGATCAAAAGAACCAAAAGTTAGTTCTTTGTAAAGACTAATAAAATGGACACATTTTTTGGTAAGACTCATCAAAGGGGGAAAAAGAGAAGGCCATGTAAAGCCAAGATTTAAAAGATCATAGTTTCTGGGGGCCAGCCCGGTGGCTCAGGCGGTTGGATCTCCCTGCTCCTAACTCCGAAGGCTGCCGGTTCGATTCCCACATGGGCCAGTGGGCTCTCAACCACAAGGTTGCCGGTTCAACTCCTCGACTCCCGCAAGGGATGGTGGGCAGCGCCCCCTGCAACTAAGATTGAACAGGGCACCTTGAGCTGAGCTGCTGCTGAGCTCCTGGATGGCTCAGTTGGTTGGAGCGCGTGCTCTCAACCACAAGGTTTGCGGGTTCGACTCCCGCAAGGGATGGTGGGCTGGGCCCCCTGCAACTAGCAACGGCAACTGGACCTGGAGCTGAGCTGCGTCCTCCACAACTAGACTGAAAGGACAACAACTTGAAGCTGAATGGTACCCTCCACAACTAAGATTGAAAGGACAACTTGACTTGGAAAAAAGTTCTGGAAGTACACACCAATAAAGTCCTGTTTCCCTTCCCCAATTAAAAAAAAAGAAAAAAACACATGAGAAAATAAGAAAAAAAATATTAACAAAGCAGACTATTTTAAAAACTTAATCCTGGGACACCACTGATAGTGAAAAGACAAACCATGGAGTGAAAGTAAATATTTGCAATACAAATAACCAAGAAAAGGTTTGTATCCAGATATCTGAAGGCACCCTGTAAATCAATAAGACAGACAACTAATAGAAAAACAGGCAAGAAATTTATTTAGGAGGGTATTAAAATGGCCAACATAGTAAGTTTTTGCTAAACCTGATTAGTAATCAGGGAAATGCAAATTAAGACTATATTAAGATGTCACTTAACACCTACAAAAAAAAAAAGCCAAAATTAGAAAGATGACAATACTGAGTGTTGGTGAGAATGTAAAACATTAGACTCATACACTGATAGTAAATTGGTTCAAACACTTAGAATACAGCTTGGCATTATCTTCTAAAATTGAAGACATGACCGAGTGATTCCACTCCTAGTTCACTCTCACAAATGTGTGCACATGGATAGCAAGAAATATATATAAGAATATATATATATATATATATACATATATATATATATGAAATATATGTAAGAATATATATAGCATCCTTTGTAATAGTACGAAATTGAAGATACTCCAGATGTTCATCAACAATAGGAAAGATAAATACATTGTGGTGTATTCATATAACGGACTAGCATAGAGCAATGAAAATGAATCAATTATAGTTTTATGCATTGATGATGAAGCACACATCCATGGTTAATGAAATAAGCCAGATTTTAAAAAGTACTTTATTATTCTACTTGTTCTATTTATAGAAAGTTCAGAGATGACAAACCTAGAGAGCAGTGTTTGGGGATACGTTCTTGGCTGGTAAAACCATTACTGTGAAGGCTGCACAGTGATTGGGAGGAAGCCTGAGGTGGGCTTCGAGCTGCTGACGCTATTCTTTCCCAGAGTGGTGGTTATATGGGCATTTGATTTACATTTTTGTTTCATTCACTTTTCAGTGTGTCATTTCACAATTAAAACAGGTTTAAGAGAACATAAAAGTAGAATTGAACAAATGGAAAATCATGTTCTTGGATAGGACTACTTAATATTATAAAGATAACAACTCTAAGTTAATTTATAAATGTAAATTATCTCAATTGAAAAATACAGGTTTTTTTTTTCTGGTGCTGGATAAATTGACCTAGTTAAGATAGAAAAATAAGCAAGAAAAGCCAGTTTTTAAAGACTTAGTATAAAGCCATGGTAATTAAGACAGTGTAGTATTGGCACAGGGGTAGACAAACAGACCGATGGAACTAAAGAGAAAGCCCAGAAACAGATCCATAAATGGGGGTTAGAGCCCAAGGGAAGTGAAGAGGACATCCAGACAGAGGACAGGTCCCTTTAAGATACATACTGAAATATTTATACATGAAAATATATCATGTCTGTGATTTGTTTCAAAATAACCCAGGAGGTAAAGGAAATAGATGAGGGTGGAAGAGACAGGATCAGCCATGGGTTGAAGGTTGGTGAGTCTGGAGGATGGGTACACTGGGGTTTACTACATTTGTCTACCTTTTTATATGTTCAAAATTCTCCATAATAAAAAAGTTTCAGTGTAAACACACACACACCCCCGAAATGAAAGTGAAAGGACAGGCTATAAAGCAGGAAAAAAATTGTGCTGCACATATAACTGATGTAGAGTTAGAATCCATAATATAAAAAAAGTCTAAAACCCTACCTGTCCATAAGAAATAGACAAATTAAGTGCTTTCTGGAAGAGGAAATATAAAAGCCAATAAATCTGAAAAACCTTCTCAATTTCATAGTAATCAGAAAAACGCACATCAAATGTGTCAAAAAATAATAAATGGAGCCACTCTAAAATGGAGTCAGAGCTGCCATCCCACCGGAACCGCTTTGCTCACGTCTTATGCCTCAAATCTTGGAATATTAAAAGAGGGCAAAGTAACCTTTGGACTGAGCCTAAAGCAACATTGTGCCCCAAAGAACTGTTTGCAAAGATAACAAGAAAGCAGTTATTCTGACTACTAAACTGATGACTACTGGACTGAAAATTAAAAACATTGTTTAGAATTAACATCACTGTGTTAGCTTTTCTGTACCAATAGAAATGCCTTCCTTTGACGTAATTGTTCCCCTTCTCGTAAATACCCCTTGGCTTTGTCTCCTAATAGGAACACTATTTGGGCTTCTGCCTGAATCAACACTTCCTGAATAGCTATTCTTTGATCTCAAATAAATGCTGTTGTTCCTCACTTTGAAGCCTTTTTTTTTCAGGTTAACAAAAGCATAATTAGATACTAGTTTATCTCCATCAGTCTGGAAGAAATTAAAAGCCAACAACATGCTGTATAGGTAAGGATGTGGAGCAACTGGAAATCTCATGCATTGCCTGCAGGAGTGTCCATTTGTCAACACTTTTGGCACCAGTTAGCCAAGTTTATTCCCTTCAATGTCAGCAGTCCCACTTCTAAGAAACCCTTATACATGTGCTCCAGGGGATGGGGATTAGAAGATGCAAGATGACCTTGCTTATAATAATGAGGGGGAAAAAACCTGGAAACCAGCCAAATGTCCAAGGGGATAATGGGCGAATAAATTGTGATATACAATGAGATGCCACGTGCCGTGCAAATGTACTACATGCATGAACATAAACAAATCCTTCAAATAATGTTGAGAGAAAAAAGACAAATCACAGAAGAATACAAAAATGTAATACCTTTCTATAAAGTGCAAAAATGAGCAAAACTAAACAGTATATTAACTGACAACATACATACACAAATATGTGGTAAAATACAAAGGAAAGCGAGGCAATGAAAAGTAAAAATTCAGGGCAGGGTTGCCATGGGGATGAGGAGGGAGAGGATGCATTGGGGGAAGGCTGACGGGGCCTCAAAGATTTTCTTATTGTTCTATTTTCTAAGCTGATGTTGGACACGTAAGGGCTCATTCTATTATTTTTCATACCTTACATATACACATTTATACATAGATGTGTGTCATATTTATGCAATATAAAAATCTCATGATAAAAAATTTAATGTAAATTAAAAGACTATTGATTTCTGTGGCACTTGTGAACAATGAAAACGCTTTTTGTCCATCCTTCATGCAAGCTCAGGTGAGCATACATGCAGTTTATGGCTGTTGTCTCAGCATCTTCATAAGTAGCCCCCTTTTCACTCTCAGAAGTTCTCCAGACGGGACCTACTAGCAGGAGGGCCCTGTGCTGTTGCTTGTCCCAGAGCAAACAGAAATGCTGAGTAGAAACAGAGTGGTCTGCGGAAGCAGGTAGGTGAAACTTTCCGATTAAATAATCGTTTCTACTCAGTTGGAAAGCCTCTCTCAGACTTTGTCTCTTCAGTAGTAAAATGGGCATAATTGCTACCTTATGGGGTTGTTGTGAGAATTCAATGAAATTATCTATGCTCAAGATGAAAGGAATGGAAATCTCCCTTCTTTTTCAAATTCCATTAGAACAGTCCCTGGTGGGACTCTAATATTACCCTAGGGATGGGGGGCCCTACCCCCTTTCTGCATCATCTAAGACTCTCCCAGGCTTACACAGACCCAAGGAGATCCCTGTAGAGGAAGAGACACCTAAGAGACACGTCCACGAAATGCAATGTGCGGACTTTTGGTCGGTCCTGATTCAAACCAATCAACTAGAAGAACATATTCCTGAGAATTAGAAAAATGTGATTAAGAATTGGGTATTAGAAGATGCCAAGGTGTTATAATGATACTACATTTGGGCTTTAAAAAGTTCTTCTCCTTGCCAAACAGCTATTCTCTAATCTCAAATAAAGGTATGCTGCCTCTCACTTTGATACAGCCTAAAATATTTATAGATAAATTATTATAATGACTAGGATTTGCTTTAAAGTAATCCAGTGGTGGGAGTGGAAGGGGGTGGGGGGGTAGATAGAGACGAAGTAAGACTGGTCAGGAGATGCTCACTGTAGCTGGCTGGTAGGTACAAGGGGTTCATTGTCTTCTTCCTTCTATTTTTACGTGTGTGAAATTTTCCAGGGAGGAGGGAGGGAAGCCAGGAGGCAGGAAGATCCTCCTCCCATGCTCCCATGCAGGGAGGAGCACCAGCTCTCAGAGCACAGTGTCCCCCTCCCGCGTCCCCCTCCCCCAGCTCACCGCTCCCCACCCCCGCAGGTGGTTGCGGCCGCCCTTCTGCGGATGTCACTGGCCTGCGTGAACTTCAGAAAACGATGGTTCCACACACTATGCCGTTTCACCAGTCCTTTGGGGGCCAAACCCACCCGAAGGACCGCAGTATCACGACGAGTGCAGGGTCTGAGCAGGCTCGGACACCTGTCCCTCGTGGGTTTCATACCCTTATACTTCTCAGTCCCAGGAAACCAGGCATAAAAGGTGGAGCCACTTTCCTTTTTCAACCTCCGGAAGGACCACAGCAGTTCCTCTTGAAATATACCAAACGTTTTCATTCTGGCAACGCCTGGCAGCCCTTGAGAAGGAGCTCAGATCTGAGAACAAAAGAACCTGCGCACCCACCCCACCCCCACCCAGGCCTCTCCCGCCTCCTGGGACGCGGAAAGAGACGGGTTGGGCTGGGTGGGCTAGTCCTTCCTGGTAATTCCTGTTACTCCCCCATTCTACCTCTCCCAACCAAATACAGACCAGGAGACTTCTTGCTATAGAATTGCCGTGATAAAAATTAAGTGCTCTGGGTCCCCATGCTACAAGGGGAACCTGGGAGACCCCGGGTGCTATATGGGAGCCGCCCCTTCCCACTCTCTCCTTCCAGAAGTCCTCGATCATCCACCAGCTTATACTGACCCCTTGTGGTCACTTGCTTCCCATAGCGGTCCCTGCAGTCGAGTTCCCACCTACCCTGCCGTGCCATAGGTGACCAAGTGGATCCCCTCCAAACCTTGCACTGGGCCAGAAGTTTGGTGAGAAAACTTCCTCTCAAAGCACGTTAGTACATGAGTATCTTCCAGACGATTTCTTTGCTTTTTAAAAATTTTACCGGTTGAAATTTTTCAAAACAAAAAGTTGCAGAGAAAGAAACCTTCCAAAATGGCCATAGGAAAAGGGATCAGGAAAAATGTCCCCTGCTCTCTATGGATGAAGGAAGCTCTAAGTCCTATTAAAAACAAACAAACAAAAAAACCCCACAATGCCCCTCCAGACACTGCTGGTTCCTGATGGGCGTTAGCTGGATCTAACCCACAAGCGTCTTCCTTGGAGCCCTGGTCACTCTCAGTGACTTAGCCCCTGGTGACAGAGAATGGCATTTGGAGGCATAGACTGCGTGGACTGGAAGAGAAAGTCTCATCCCAATCTTGGGCAAGCCACTTGACCTGCCTGCTCCTCTGTGAAGTGACCGTGACCATTGCATCCAGAGGTTCTGAGGGTGAGGTTTTAGAGCCCAGGGCGGGGAGGAAACACACAAACGATTTGCTGAAACCAGTTTGTGGCCTGCTGCTTTCTATCCCGTGTGGCCTGGTTCTCAGAACACCAAGCAGCAGGTCTGTCCCAGCGGTTCCAGACGTCTTATACGTGGGCAGATAGCACCAGGCCACTGTGACCTGCTCCAACCTACTCCCAGAGGCCCTCGACTAGAAAGCAGCTCTCCTTTCCTGCACTGTAGTGGAAGAGCCCCTTTGTTTTTTGTATTTTGTAATGCAGTGCCTGATTTAAGCTTTTGATTGCCCAGGCATCCACTTCAAAGACTGCTACCTAGAATAAACACACTGCCAGCCACAGGACTAGATAAAGAGCCAGGCTGCGCCCACCCTGAAGTTCCTTTGTTTTAGAGATCTTTGGTTTGGCTGCTTGGTTTTCTCTTCCACTCTAAATTTCCCTCACATTTTACATTCACCAATGAAGAGTGACCTCAAGAAACCATAGGCCGCCATCCTCAACCCCAATAAAAGCAGAACCCCAGCCTCTCTCTCTCCCCCACCCCCTTGCTGTGTGGCCCCAGCATGCTGCATACCCTCCAGGACCTATAAGTACCAAACCTTGTTTTCTTTTCTCAAAGTTTCCTGATGGTTATTGCGCAGGGCATCTTGCAGTCCTAGTAAGACCGTTGAGGGCCATCCAGCCACAAGTTGGTATCAATAGGCCACAGCCAGCACAGGACAATAGCTTTGCCCAAAGGTGATTTCTCTAATTCCCCACAGTCACAATCTGCAGTGTGTCTGCCAGTAGGGTCTTCCTACAACCTGGAGGAAAGCTTGCCTTTCTGGCTCATGCTGCAGGCAATCAATCTATGAGAGACCTGGAGAGACTGGTGCCTCTGGAGGGAGGCCAGTGCAGTGAGGACTCTCAGGCCAGGCAGCGGGAGGGTCCCTGCCTCAATAACCATGTGTCCTCGTGAAACGACTTTCCCCCAAAGCCTATTTTTTCTTCTCAGAAAGAGGGAGAACACCAGTCTTGGGGTGATACACATGAAGGACAGGTGAGATTTGCTCACACCTCTGCTTAGATGTGCAAAGAAATGTGTTCAACTGCATCTTCCTCATAAGTCACAGGGGTGGGGTGCAGGTGCCAAGCCTTTAGCTCAGCATCTCAGTCTCCTCTGGGCCAAACCGTGTCTTCTGAGTTCTTTTCCAAGTGCAACTTTGAGTCAAGGGTGGTTTAACACCCTTTTGAACAGTCTCTCTCCAATTAATTTTCTATCATTCGGATGGAAATGATATTATGTCTTATCCTGTGTGCCTCTCCAAAACAGCACCTGGGTATATGTGTAGGGGTGTGGGGTGAAAGGCCAGGGATCCACTGGAGGTCCCCAGGTCCATGCTGGCCCCTTCAGTGAAAGGTCAATCTGGTTTGGTCTGGCTGTGGACAAGTGACCGCAATCTGACCTTTGGGCCACTACTGAAGTGTCTGGGTCTAGCCATTTGCCTATGACCAAAAAGACTATGCATCTTGCAGTCATCTGTCTCCATCCCCAGACCTCCGCTGGCCCAGTGGCCCCCGCAGCCTCTCCATGTTCTCTCTGTGAGGCATGTGGGAACTTCTGGATCCCTTCAAGCCTCCCCCAGGCCATGGGAAGCCAGAAGCCCTGCTTCAGGCTCCTGTCCCAGCTGCTTTCCTCTGCCCTTGTGTTATGGATTGAATGTTAATGCCGTCCCCTCCCCAACTCATATGCTGAAATCCCAATCCCCCATAGTGATGGTGTTAGGAGGTGATCTTTTAAAGTAATTAGGTGATGATGGTGGATCCCCCATGGATGGGATTAGTGTCCTTATGAAAGGGGCCTCAGAGAGCTCTCTTGCCCCCTCTGCATGTGAGTGCACAGCAGGAAGGCCAGTCATCAGCAACCTGGAAGGGGGCCCTCACCAGAACCTGACCCTGCTGGCATGCTGATCTTGGACTTGCAGCCTCCAGAACTGTGAGAAATAAATTTCTGTTGTTTACAAGCCACCCAGTCTGTGGCATTCTCTCATAGCAGCCCGAATGAACTAAGATACCTGCTACTGCTCTCCTGAATCTCTCTGGATGTATCTATCAGGCCTCCCCCATCATGGTTTTACATGGAAAATGAAGCAAACAGAACAGGTGCCTCTGACCTCCCTGCCCTCTCTCTGCCTCTCTTCTCCTTCCTTTATTCTGTGGGGGCAAGAGGAAGGGACATCCTGTCTCTCTACTATAGTCCCTTCTGAACAGGAACCGTAGTGGATCTCTCTGCACCATGGAAGAAACTTTATGATCTGGCCCATTGGTCTCCAATCTGGGGCTGTTCAACAAGTGTTTCCAGCCCTTTGTCTTCCAGCACATAGTAGGATGATACTTTCTGCCCCCTGTGGTTGAGTGGGCCATGTGACTGTACTGGCAGGAACAAGAGCAAAACACAAGTTACTTCCTCTCACAACTCAGAACCTCCTGCCAACTCACAATGGGTGTGAAGTGTGAGTGAGAAACCTGTTATGAGCCACTAAGTCTTTGGGAATGTTTGTTACTGCAGTATAGCCTAGTCCATGATGACAGATACACACATATAGCCCATAAACAAAGTTTTTAAAAACTATGTATGCCCTCTTGCACATTTTTAAGATGACATCTAAAATTTTCACTACACATTCAAATTGTTACAAGGGATACAATTTCCCATCTGTTGTAAATACTAATATTTAAAATAAAAATGTTTACATCAGTCTTCTAAATGTATTCAAAGGAATCTAAATGTTGAAACACTTTCTTATCCACTATCAACAGTTTTTTAATCCATGAACAAGCTCTTCTTCAACATTTGAAATTTCACTTTTTTTCTTTTTTCTTTTTGAATTCATGTTTCCATTCCACATCCTCCATTTACCTTCATCATAAGGCAACACAGTTTTAGGCTTTAAAGTTTTTTATTGACAACCTTATCATATTTAGTTATAACAAAAAAGTAGATAAATTTAAAGTCTGAAGTTTACTTTATCCCGTCATCCGTAAATTCTAAGTATTGAACATTTCTTCTGAATTGAATTAATACAAATAGAATTAGTACACAACTGACCAAAGCAATATAAGTTTTGATGAATAATTCTTAAACATAGAAAGCATCTTTTATTGAGATATACACATATACTGCTAAAAACGGATTGAACAGGCGCTAGCAATTCTTTTTAATAGCAGAAGTAGAAAATACTAAACATTTTATAAGATGGAGACTACAATTAGAGTAAATAATTTATATGATTTGATAAAACAGGTTTGACTTCTTTCTGGAACAGCACAAAGAATCTGAAAGAAATGTCACAGAACTATTATCTGTGAGTCTCAGCCACTGTGCCGTGACAATGTTGGTACTCCCAGAGAACGTGTGCATGGCTCAGCGTCCCCAATCTCTGCTGTGCCCCTTGTCCAGAGGCGAGTCTCTGGCTGAGGATACATCCTGGATGAGCACTGAGAACACAGGAGCTGCTCCCCAGGGATGTATTTCCTACCTGTGTGCTCTTTGCTTTGCTCCCGGGAGAGTCCAAAAGCAAAGCATTTCTAGACAAAAGGAGAGATGGGTAAGAGAGTAGATCTTAAAAGTTCTTATCACAAGAAAAAGAACTGTAATTATTACGGTGATGGATGTTAACTAGACTTATTGTGATGATCATTTTGAAATATGTACAAGTATCGAATCATTATGTTGTACACCTGAAACTAATATAATGTTACATGTCAATTACATTTCGGTTAAAAAAAAAAAAGGAGAGGTGGAAAAGGCAAAGCAGCTTACTAAAAAGCTCCATGATTCCCTGAACCTCACGCTGCCTAGAACTTCCCAGACAGCCAAAATTCCTTACTGTATCTTTAAGAGAAGTGTGGGTAAGAGAGGAAACCCTGCAGAACCCCTGAATAATCATCAAAGGAGGAACAACCCCACATAGGGGCGATGTCACCTCAGATGCTTCTACAGGAAGATCCACTTTAGGAAAGAAGACATATGGAAGCTGAGATTCTGGAATTTGACTCCCTTAAAATGGTCCATGAACTGAGATAAATCCAGTTACATAAAATTCAGTGTAATTAGAATATTTTCTGGCACTTACCAAAATTTCAAGATACCTTAGCAAATCTTTTACAAGATTTTTTTTCAGATTCCCATATTAGTCAATAAAGTAGTAAAACCTGTTTTCTGGCTTCCCTACCCCTCCCTCCTCGGGAAAGATTTTGTGCACCCCAGAAGTTTGTGTACGCTCAGTTTAAAGACTTCTGAGCTTGTGGACCAGGTCTGAGAACTCAAGAAATTTACAAAATCCTTTTCTCTCTCAACCCTGGGGCTACAGCAAAAAGTTTTGCATTCCAACAGCAGGACCAAGACAAAAATGCCTTTGGCAGGAGTTCACATGCATCCAAGGGAACGCAAGAGAAAAGAACCCACAAGGACACAATTCAAAACTCTTATCCCCATTACACCTGCAAAGTGCTTAGTGCAGTGACTGGGAAAGTGGTGAGTAGTGAATAACAGCAGCCAGGCCCAGCTCTGAGGCTAAAACACCAATGGCACTTAGGGACTTGAAGCAGAGTTGCGGCTGAGCTAATAAGATAAGGCTCTGAACCAGAGCCTTCGGGCTGAAGGTGAATTGTATGCACACCTCATGCCAGCCCCAGGGCCCATTCTGTCATGAAATCGAGGGTCCTTATGACTTTGATTAAATTTATCTTTAAATCTTAGCTCCAGAAATCGTCTCTCCCCCCCACCCCCAGCCCCTCACAGAACCAGCCTTTCCTCGGGACAATCAGCAACTCTGGAAGCAGCAGAAGACAGTAGCCCGGATCTGACTAATGGTCACACAGGGAGACCTCTGGCAGGTTAAAGGTAACATCTTGCCCTAAGTTATGTTTCCAGCTTCTGAGCCCTAAGGTGGAACGACCCCCGACTACTTTCCCCTGAGACCAGACAGGAAATATCCAATATTTTCCACTGCAATTCTCGGTGTTTAGTGTTTGTTTGGCTATGCTAGCGCTATTGAATGAACTCTTTCTGTTCGGTAACATCTGCACTCACAGACATCATTGTAGGTGTCAGGCAGGGTGGGAGGGAGGTGCGAGTCCATGGCGTGTGGGCTGGTCCCCTTTCCCAGGTGGGAAGGTGAGATCTGGGGAAGAAAAGGCAGAGAAAGTTTCAGAGCAGGAGGAGCCCTCCATTAGCCTAACCCAAATGAAGTCCCTGGAGAGTGGGCTTCTCTGGTCAGTATTTGTGCCCCCCACAAGCACTCCCCCTTTGGTTTTATAATCCAACTCATGTCGGGACAGCCTCTCCCCATCTCTGATTTCATCTTCACCACCACCTACCTTTTCATTATCTCCACAGGACGAGTGGGACTCTCCCTGGTTAAAACATCTGTCTGTGAAATATTAACAGGCAACACCAGGACTCAAACCCATTCTGTCCGACTTTGGGAACTGTCCTTTCCACTGGACAATAACCAAATCATGGGGAAAACACAGACTCTATGAATGCCCATAAAACCTGGAAGGAGGAGGGCTCAAGTTTTGATGTTAGATAAATTGTCATTTGTAATATAACAAGAGCTGTTTGAGGGGCAAGCGCTTAGCAAATACTGCCCTGCATGGGGCGCTGTCCACTCAGTGACCCACAAACGCCTGGTTGGCTGTTTGTACCACCCAAGTCCCAAATGCTGTGGGGTTATTTGCTGCGTTTCTATTTATTAAAATGTTTGCTTTGCTATTAGCAGTCCCAGAAAGCTCAAGCAAATAACAGTCTAATTTAAAATTACAAGAAAATACATGTATCCTGAAACACACACACACACACACACACACACACAATCCTTTCAGAAATATACCACCAAACCACTTCTTCCACAAGACTTAGCAAAGGTCACGATTTCTGGGCAGTTCTTTCCAGACTTAGAAAATGTTCCATTAATGGACACTGGATCCAAAGTTAAAGTGTGCATGGTATTGATCAGATATATAACGAGGTGCATTTTTTCTATTCCTATTGCATTTTTCTCTTTTTCAGTTTAACTTTACTTTTTGAATATGTAGAACATTTTCATGAGTTAGAGGTTAAAACTATATAAAATGGTGAACTCAGAAAAGCCTGCTTCTCTGATTCTTTGTCCCAATTCCCACGTGTGGGTTTTTCCCACCACCAAGCAATTCTCCAAGTCCAGCTGTCACCTGTGCTTCTGACCGACAGGAGGTTCCAATGACCCCTTTCTTGGGTTTGGTTAATTTTCTAGAGTGACTCACAGAACTCAGAGAAACATGTTACTTACTAGATCACCAGTTTAATATAAAGGATATGACTCAGGAACAGCCGATGGAAGAGACACACAGGGCAGGTATGGGGAAAGGGCCTGCAGCTTCCATGCTCTCTCTGAGTGCATCACCACTCTTCCAGAATCTCCACATGTCCACCAACCCAGAAGCTCTCAGAACCCCATCCTTTTGGGTGTCTATGGAGGCTTCATTGCACGATTGATGAAATCAGGCATGATTGATGAACTCATTGATCATCGATGATTGGTTCAACCTCCAGCCCCCTCCTCCAGGGAGGTCAGTGGGTGAGACTGAAAGTTGAAATCACAAGGTTGGTTCTCCTGGCAGCCGGCCCCCACCTTACCTGGGGTTCAAAAGTCATCTCATTGACATAACAAAAGATACCTTTCACTTTGGAAATTCCAAGGGTTTTTGGAGCTCTGTGCCAGGAACAAGGAGGGAGGCCAAATACGTGTTTCCCATTATAAGTCACAGCATCACAGCTCCCTTTCCCATCTAGGAATTACATTCACAGCAGCCACCTCCAGGAGCCTCCACACACTTACTGCTCTGGCCTCTACTGGTCCCTCTTGGACAGAGAGCTCAGCCATCCAGACTTCAGTAAGGGCATCAGGTGGCCTGAAGCCACAGGGCCCCAAGAGGTCATCCAACATGCCTCTCTCTCTTACAGACAGAAACCGCCATGTCAGACTTCTGGCCATCTGGGCAGGACCAGAACCCTGGCTTTGTGTCTGCTCCATTCAGGCCTGGTGAGCGTCTCAGGCTGGAGTGTGGGACAGGGGCACTCACCCTTACCCCGCTGCTTCTACCGACCAAACCCCTCCGGCCACTCAGTTTCCTTGCAAAGTTCCAGCTTCTAGCAGTCTTCCAGGCTTTCAGGCCAGCAGTGCAGGCGTCATTTTTAGCTCTACCTTCTCCTTCACCCTGGCATCCAGTCTGTGGGCATACAATCTGGCCCTGGAGGGCTGGAAGAAACCACAAAGGGCGTGTGGTTCAGTTGCCCACGCAATGCTTGGATTTCCTCTAAATGGTCGTGGTGAAGCCATTGCCCGGGCTCCGCCTAAACACGGCCCTCATCTCCATGCCAGGGGCTCACCACTTCCTGATATTACCTGTTGCATGTTGAAACAGTTATGATGTTCCAAAGTTGGCCTTAGGTCGAGCTGAAGTCAGCCTTCCTGTGCTTCCCCTACACAGAACAGACCTGCCTGCCCCGTCCGTCCTAGCTCTTTAACCATGAAGTTGTGATCGTGCCCCAGAGCCTCGCTCCAGCTGGTCTTTACAGGACAGAGTTTCAAGTCACTAATCAGTCTGCCCTCTCCCCCTAACATTCTCCACTTGATCAAGATCAGGTGTTGCAAACTCAGTGCTGCTGGGGGCCAAGCAAGTGACATCACTGAGGAGATGGGTGGAGCACAATAGGGAATGGTGGGGATTGCTGCAAAGAGAGTATGTGCCCATCTACTGGAAACAGCCATTTTAGTTTCAGCCAATTGTTGCCACGAAGAAGTGAGGCCCCCGCACTGCCAGATCCCCCATTTTCCAGGAGAAACAGGAAATTTGGATTTATATTTGAAATGCCCTGATTTTTTAAGTTAGTAATTAATGTAAAACAACAATAATAACACATTTTATGAGTCAACATTGTACAGGCAAACAAAAACTTATGGGCACAAGTATGCAACCTCTAGGCTACAGGCCTCTGAAAATATGCCGCCTAAAATTGGACGTGACACTCAGAGATGGTGGCTGACCTGTCCCGTCCATCCCTCCTTGGGAAAACCTCTCCCTTCCCTGCTGATGTCCACTATGTCAGGTCTCCATCATTTCTCAGCAGACCCCGGCCCACAGTGCCCTGCCCGGCCAGCCCTCCCTCTCTCTCCAGCCGCCTCCTCACCCCTGCCCAGTGTATGTCTGTCACCCATGCCCCTCCCCTAGGACCAAGGGCGGCCAGACCTCAATCAGCCAGGTCTGGTTCCTCCTGGACAACATGCCCCTGGGCTCTCCCCCTTTTTCTGATAGAACTGGGAACCCTCCTTTCTGCCCATTCCTCCACACCTTTGTTCAAGCCAGGCCTCCCTCTAAGAATGCCTTCCTCCTCCCTTACCCTGGCTCGGCTTCCTTCCTCCGGGGCCTTGCCTGGCATCGTCAGCCGTCGGTGGTTTCTGCCTCTTATACTTCGCCAATACCACATCTGTAATATGGAGAGAAGACAGACTGACCCCAAAGAGTGTTTGAGGAATAAATGAGGTGACTCGTGTCGAGTGCTTGGAGAACAATGGGCATAAAGGAAGTGGTCTGCGAACGTGAGCTCTTGCTACGAATACCCAGCTTAGCAGTGAAGCCACGTGGCGTCTGCTGCTCTTTCACATTTACTACTCACATCTTTCCAGCTAAATGATGAAAGGATCCTGAGCATGGAGACTGGCAGACCTGGGTCGGAATTCCATCTGTCCCATTTTACCCTGGTGAAGTCACATAACCTCTCTGTCTGTAAAATGGAGCTAATGGCTCCCACTACTCAGGATTCTGATAAGGATGAAATAAGGCAACGTCTTCAAAAGAAAACTGGAAATAAATGCTGTAAGAACAAGCTTCCAGATGAGGGAATTCCCAACCAGCCACCGTACTGTTGGAGTCAAGGACAGGCTGTGTCTTGGAGCAGACCTGGAATGTTCTTTTGTTGAATGTTCCAACAAATAGTATTTTAGCAGCTACTCTGGGCCAGACACTGTGCAGTTATTGCAAAGATGAAGGCCCACCCTCAAAGTAAAGGTGATAAAACCACCTCTAAACCTCCCGTCGGCCTCCCCTCTCCGCAGACCCTCAGCTGGGACCTGGTAGTCCCAGCTTCTGATTTCCCTTCTCAGATTCTGCCGGTTACAGTCAGTCCTGTCACTGTTGCCCTGATGACCTTCCTGCAACACATTCATTCATTCACTCATTCCTGCATTACACAATTATGTATTCAGTAGTTACCAGGAATTCTGAAAACCAAACAGATGACGGGAATCCCTGCCCCTCATGGGTGTTACATTCTAGTAACTCATTATGTAACTTCTTTGCCTTAAAAACTCTACTGGATTCCAATCACTTACGCCAGGGTCAAAAGTCTTGAGCTTGATCTTCGGGACAGTTAGTGATCCTGCTCCACTCCCTTTCAGCCCCTCCCTACTCTCCCAGGAAGAAAGGCTTCCGGCTTCAGGTGGGCCACACCCCCTCAGACATTGTGTCTTTGCTCTGGTTATTTTCGCAGTCTGGGAAACGCCTCTTCCAAATTAGAGGCAGCTGATTATTTTTTCTCTGTAGGAAGCCTGTTCTCAGCCCTGCCCGCAGCCCTGCTGGCAGCCTGGCTCAGGGGCCTCTGCACCCCAAGGGCTCTGCCACACTCACCTGGGGCTGCCCAAAGTCATTTTCCTGGTTGTCTCCCCAGCATGTTTGCTCAGGCACCCTGCGGAAGCCGTGGTACCAGATCCAATGATGGCTTTGTGGATGGCCAGAAAAGAGAAGCAGAGAGGACCTTCCAATGTGGAGATTACAGAGAGTCTCATGGAGGAATCCATGTGGCCCCGACCAGGATGAATGAGCAAGATGTGCCCACAGAAAGTGCTATGCAGAGGGGCCAGTGGGTACAGGGACAAGGTGGCCAGAACCCTGGGACATGCTAAGGAGCCATCCAACATCCCATTGGCCAGGAGAGGTAGGTGGGAAAAGGAACAGAATTGAGACAGAAGGTGGGAAACAGAAGCTATCACCTGAGTGAGAAAGGTCTTGACTGTCAAATTGGGGAATCTGACCTCAGCAGGTTAGGGATCAAAAGCTCAGACAGAACAAGGACAGGTTATGAGAATGATCGAGGCCCAGGTGACACAGGAGAAGTGGAGGATAGGGTCTTTCTAAAAGGAGAGGCACTCTTAGCTCCGGGTTGTGGAGCCAAGGTGGATAACTGGGCTCAAGGCTGCCACAGCTTCACATTTTAAAAAACAGAAGCCAGACATCCAGTCTTTCTAGTGAAATTTCCTGATCAAAAACACTACCACCAGCAAACAAAACATGTTTACAGGTCCTCAGTTTGCAGCCTCCTGGTTTTAGGTGGCAGGATCAGCTGGTGGCTGGTGTGGAAATGGCAGAGGGAGGGCCCGAGTGAGCAGCCAGACCAGTAAGAGAGGGCTTCTCTTGTTTGGTGGACCTGAGTCAGTAATGGGATGGACAGGGGAGAGCTGGGGGCAGGGTGGGGGAGGTTGTCAGACAAAATATAGAAAGCCCCAGTTAAACTTGAATTTCAGATAAACAGGTTTCTTTTTTTATTAACTATTAAAAATAACTCATTTATCTGAAGTTCCAATGTACCTGGGCGTTCTGTATTTTTATTCGCTAAATCTGGCCACCCTAGAGAGGGGTCCTCTGGCAGTGGAATTGAGAGCACTTGACAAAGAACTGAACACGTGGGAAGTGGAGGCGGTACCTGCGTAAGGGCGGGACCGAGGCAGGGCAGCAGCGCCTGGCTGGGGTACCTGGCGAGGGCAGATCGGACCCATAAACCCGGACCGGCGCCGCCATCCTGGACGAGAGAGCAGGTTGACTCCGGGTAGGCGCCGGCACCGCTGTCCCTTTGCCCCAGGCCACTCCTGCAGGGTGACCCTCATGCTGTGCTCGGGAACAATGAGGGGACCAGGTGCCCTTAGAGATGAGGAGGGACGGCGGACTGATGCTCTCACCACAGCACAGCCAAGCACTCCCTGGCGCACGTCGTCCGGGTCCTCTCCCCGCTGCCGGCGAGCACCGCCTCCCGGGTCCATCTCCTGAACCGCGCGCGGCACGTGGCGCACACGGCGCCCGGAGGGACACGCTGGACCCCCTCTCCGCTGGATCCAGAGGGCGGGGATCCGCGCCAGGTTTCCTCCTCCCTCTCTGCGGTCTTGCCGGCTCCTCCTAGTCCTTGACCTGCCTTCACATCCCGCAGTCTTTCCAGCCTTGACCTTGAGCCCTGCGCTCTCTGGATGATCTCACTCTCCTAGTGACCATCTATATGCTGAGGGCAATTTTCTACTTTGCCTGTGTAAACGACAAGGGCATTTTGACCTAGTGTACAATGCATCTTCTCCGCCCACCCCCTCTAATCCTCCACCCCTCCCTCCCTCTTTCTCTTTCTCTCTACCTCTGTCCTTCCTTTTCTCCCATCTTCCTTCCCTCTCTCTCCATTTCCTGTATTCCTCAACTATTCTTTTCTCTCTCTCTCCATTTGTCTTGTTCACAAAAACTGTTCAAAAATTTCTCCTGGATTCCCTAAAAAACGTAGACAAAGCATCACTCTTCCACAGGACACAAAATAAAACTGACAACTGAACATGCACACGGTAAAATTTATGACTGATTTCAAAATGTCAGAAAAATCAAATCTTCTTGACATAACTGAGATCTGCAAAACCTGGTCCAAGATATTGGACTTGGTAGAAACAATAGTCGCAAAAAAGGAAATGCAAACTGGTTGATGAGGAAATCGATTTTGTTTAAAAGTTAGAGCGAATAAAACTGAACTGAAAAGCAGTGCTACCCATGAAAATAATTTTGACAAAATTTAACTGCAAAAAATAAATTGTTTGTGCTGGGTTTAATTTTTTTTTTCCCCCAAGTCAAGTTGTTGTCCCTTCGATCTTAGTTGTGGAGGGCATAGCTCAGCTCCAGGGCCAGTTGCTGTTGTTAGTTGCAGGGGACGGAGCCCACCATCCCTTGTGGGAGTTGAACCGGCAACCTTGTGGTTGAGAGCCCACTGGTCCATGTGGGCACCGAACTGGCAGCCTTTGGAGTTAGGAGCACAGAGCTCCAACTGCCTGAGCCACCAGGCCGGCCCTGGGTTTAATTTTTTTATGAAGAAACTAATTTGCTTTAGGGACACGCTGGACCTGTAGTTTGTTCCCCAAATGCCTTATTGACCCAATGAAAAATATCATCAGTGTTGGCAGGAATTCTAATTTAAATGCTTCGTACATGTTGAAGACTCTCAATTTTATATATCCCTGCCTGAAGTCCAGATTCAAATCAGCAACTGTCCATGGGACCTTCTCCCGTGGACATCCTAAAGCCTCATCAAATACATATTCTCAAAACCAAACTGCTGATCTTCTCCCACCAAATTGTTCTTCCTCTCAGACACCTGGACTGTCACCCATTCAGTCACTCATGCCAAAACCCCGAGGCATCCTCCCCCTTAC
Organism: Rhinolophus ferrumequinum; assembly: GCF_004115265.2. Lineage (NCBI taxonomy): Eukaryota > Metazoa > Chordata > Mammalia > Chiroptera > Rhinolophidae > Rhinolophus > Rhinolophus ferrumequinum. The sequence goes on along the minus strand of NC_046307.1, from coordinate 4,980,063 downwards.
CTCCCTCATCACCCAAACATAATCTAAAACCAAGCCCATCAACTCGACATCCAGAGTAGCTCTCAAATCTGTCCTCTCTCCAGCTCTACCTCCAATGCCCTCATCCAAGCACACAGTATCTTCCACATGGGTTAACCTGATCGGTGTCCCTGAAACCACTCTTGCACCCTCTGAACCATCCTCCACACTCGTAGCAAAGCAAACCAGGACCTCTTTTCCAGTAAAAGGCTAATATCTTTGATGAAACCTCCTGCTAAAGACAGTTGCGAGAGTTAGTTAAATGTTTATAAAATTCACACACACACACTTTTTTAAAAGCGTCAAGGAGCTAACAAGATTGTGAGGAATTGCTGTGCCAAGGTCCAGGAGAGAACAGGATTCCAAAGAGATGACCCTGAAACGTGAGGCTGCTGAAAGGCCAAACTCACTTCTAGTGGCCCTGCATGGCTGAAGACAAAAATCAGAGTCAGGGGCCTGCCAAGGCTGGGGGACTGATAAACCACCCCTCACATTGGACTTAGCCCCCAAAGGATTGCATCGCATAAGTAACAGTGAACTGAAAGCAAACCAGCCTTTCCCCAAATGGCAGTCCAGCTCTGAGTCACTCAGGCGCTCCAGAAAACATCATGCCCTAAGTATGAACTAACATGACCTCAGCTTGCTAATCCCTCCAGGCACCTGGCAAAAGCAATAGAAAATTCTTTTTGGTGAATGACAAAATCACCCCATTTCAAATTACCTCTACACATAATTTCACACACACAATATTCACCACACAAAAATAACCAGACACATGAAGAAGCAAAATTCCTCTAATTAAAACCATCAGAAATAATACTCAACAGAAATAGAGGTGGAGGAACTCCAGGCTCTAAAACAAATTACACTTACTATGTTCAAGAAATTAAATACCAAAATTGAAAATTTCAGCAGGGAACTGGAAACTATAAAATTACATAGCATATGCAAAAAAAAAGAAAAAAAAAAGAAAAAGAAAAAGAAAAGAAAAAAAAGAATAAAATAAGCTAAAATTTAGAACTCAATGGATGGGCTTAACAGCAGATTTGACATGGCTGAAGAATGAATTAGAGAACTGGAAGGCTGGTTAGAAGAAGCAATCCAGAAAGAAGAATGGAGAGAGAAAAGGATGGGAAATACAGAGAAGAGGTTACAGATATGGAAGTTACAATGAGAAGATCTTACATACATTTAATTGCAGTCCCAGAAGAAGAGAAGAGAAACCGGAACAGAGGCAAAATCTGAAAAGATAATCGTTGAGAACTTTCCAGAATGGATGGAAGATATCAATCTATAGATTTGAAAACCCAAGTGAATCCCAAGCAGAATAAATAAAAAGAAATGCATACCCTAATCCATCACAGTGAAATTGTAGAAAATCAAAGAGAAAAATGGTGAAAGCATCCAGAGGGAAACAACAGGTAATAGTGCCAGTTATTTACCTCTTGTCTATCAGGTCTAAACCCACTCTTCATAATATGGTCTGTCACTCTGGGACTAGGGGCTGCAAACCACATTTCCCAGGCCCCCTTGCCACCTGACTTCCTGTTTGGTTCTGCCAATGGGAAGCACTAAAGGGAGATTAGCCGGTCCTGTCTGTACTTCCTGTTGGCTTCACTTCAGGAACTTCCAGTTTCTTTCAACACGCCCAGCACCAGCCACACTGAACCCCCACAGGTAATAGCCAAGGCCAGCAGGGTCCCTCTTACAACAGAGCTCCAGTGGGGGTCTTCCTCCAAGCCCCTAGGTCCTGTTAACCGTATCTCTTCCTTTTTATCCTGCCAGGCTTAGGAGTGGCAGCTGCTCCCTATAATTACTGGGCAGCATCCTCTTTTGCTCTTTCAGCCTTCCAAAATTTGCATATACAACCCACCTTATGTATAATCTCCTTTGTTTGAAAAAAGTAGCATGGCTTATATTTTCCTGAGTGGACCCTAAGTGATGCAGAACTCTTCAAAGGAGCCAGAGTGTGGTGGATGGCATTACTGTTCTCAATTATTCATCACCAATTTCTGTGGGCGGCCAGTACTTTCCTACCCTGTTAACATCAGGCTTTGGCCGATGACATGTGAGGGTAGCGACATGTGAGGATGAGCGACGACTGCCACCACTTCTCAGCAAAAGCTTTACGAACCATCACATGATTTTGCCATGGATCTTTTCCCGGATGCTGACCTGGATTCTGAACCAGAAAGGGGGCGTTAGAGGACAAACTGGTTGAGTCCAAATGAAGTCTACAATTTATAATATTGCTGTCAATGTCTCAGTTACCATCACTGTAATATGTTCTGTATGACGTTAAGTCTGGGAGGCTGGGTCCAGGGGATAAGTGAACTCTATTATTTTTGTAAATTTTCTCTAAGACTAAAACCATTCCAAAATAAAACTTAAAAACAAAACACCCAGAGACGTTGACTGTTAACATTTCTGGCGTACTTTCTGCCTGCCCCTCTTCTTGCACGGGGAGACGTTTTATGCTCCACATAAGGAAGATCATGTAGATGCGCGATTTTACTCTACACCAGGCTTCTGGGGAAGTCACCACATTTAGATTTCACAGCAGGCACCATCACCCTCATTTCACAGATAAGGAAATGAAGGTCTAGAGCAGGTTAAAGGTCACACAGCTAAAAAAGGCCAGGACTCAACATGAGTGCAGGTCCCTGAAGGCAAATTCCAGAATCACTAAAACCCAATTCTTGAAGAGTGAGTTCATCTGCTTGTTCCCACGTGCATTCATTCAACCACGAGAACCTCCTGGGGGGACAGAGTCTAGGACCCACTTCCATTCTAAAGGTTTTACACTTGCAGCCCAGGGCACAGTCTGGCCTGGGTGGAACAAGGTGACGTGTCCCTGCAAGAAAGGACTCACTGCCCAGCTGCACAGTGTGTCTGGCTGAGAGCACCCAGCTGTTAGCACCTTCTGGGTCCACTTCAGCTTTCAGATGGAGCTCAGCTCTTCTTTGGAGGCCAGATTGAGCAAGACGGTGAGATGGGGCCTTTTCTGCCCCAAGGTGGGGGGTTCTCGAATAAGCAGTTAGATCTGGAGCTCCACGCGGGGCAGAACCATTGGGGTCTACATACTCTGGTAGCACCCTCTGCCCAATTCTGCCCCCTCCCCTGCTTTCATAGATGTTCCCCTCAGTAAACCCTTACTTTCCTAACTCCCTCTCAGCCTCTGCTTCCCAGAGAATGGACCTGCTAAAGCTGCTCCATAGGCTTGCGTGACCTTCCCTGGCTCATGTGGGTAAACTAACCCAGGAACCATGGGTGGCCTTTGCCCCCTCTAGTGCCCTTTATCTCCTCCGCCTGGTAAGCCCCTGGGAGGATGTGTGCAGGAGAGGCTGGTCCAGGGCCTGAAATCCCCGATGTCCATACTGCACAGTCCTGTGCCCATCCTCCCTTCGGACCTGCCAAGGGCATGACCGATGTGTGCTTAGAGGACCATGAGGACCTGTGTGCAGCCGGGATCTTGAATAGTGGAGGAGGTGGAGCAAGTGGGAGGGAGCTACTGCCCTGGTAGGTTTGGACGAGGGTGAGGTGGGGGTGTGGCAGTGCAAGGTGGGGAGGGTGTGTGTGAGCCTGTCTGGCTCTCCAGGGTGGGGCTGAAGGAGTGTTTGGGTACAGCAGTAGCAGTCACATGGCTCTGTGACTCGGGCCTGCTAAGGGCTGGGGATGGAAGCCAGACTGGCGGGCTGGGTCAGCACATCTATGCAGAACAGAGCAGGGGCCCAGGAAAACCTCTGCATCTGCAGAAGACACAGGGGACAGACAGCTGATTTCCCAGGCCTGTGGTCTTTCATGTGCCAGGGCCCAGGGCAGGGAGCGCTATGCCAGGGATGGACAGATGGAAGAGCGGATGAGGGGCCCGCTGGGTGGACACATAAGTGAGGGGGTGCATGGATGGTCAGGTCGCTGGGACCCTCCAAGATCGGGCCTGTGGCTCCCATGCTCCGTGGGAAGCATCCGTCTTTTGGCGTTGAAGCGGGAGACTTGAGCATCCTGGCCATCTTTCCCACACGGGCAGGAGTCCCACAGGTGACCCCAAGGATCACTTCTGACCTTCCCTCGAGGGGAAGAAAATGGGGTATGCGTCCTCATTCTCTCTCAGGAAAGAAGTATCAGGTAGCCTTGGCACTGGTGGAGGGCAAAGCAGAGACCACCCACCTGCCCACCTGCCAGAGGCCTTACTCAGCAGACCCTGTGCACCTGAACCTTGCAGCCTTGTTTTAGGCAATTGTACCTGTGAAATCACCCGCCCTAAAATAAATGCATATTACAATTTAAAATGTTTGCCTACACTGAATATTGATAGATGAAATGTCATAATATCTAGAATTTGCTTTAAAATAATCTGAGAGTGGGGAAGGAGCTAGGGGTATATAGAGATGAATAAAATCATAAAGTTGGGTGATGGATACATGGGAGGTTTTTTATTGTCTTCTCTCTACCTTTCTGCATATTTGGAAATGTCCGGAATTAAGCTTTAAAAGTAATCTAGGTAAAGTCCTTGTTAAAAAAAGAAAAAGAAAAAAAGGCCCACTTCCAGCACCTTTCAGTTAACAGTGGAATGTAAATCCAAGATCATTTAAGTGTCTGTTTTCTTTCTTTCTTTAAAAAAATTTTTAATTGTGGCAAAATACATATAATATACAACTTAGCATCATAACCATTTTGAAATGTGTAGTTCAGTGTCAGGAACATTCTCGCAGCTGTGCAAGCAATCTGCTCAACTCTGCTCTCTTGCCATTGACTTCCCCACCCCGACCCCCCACGCCCCACCCATCACTGCACCCAGGGATTGGAGTCCAGGTGCCCTAAGTCCCAGAGCAAGTTCCCTTACCACCCAGGGTGGCAGCTGGTCCTGGGCTTAGCTGTGGGGCCGGGCCAGGCCAGCCAGTGAGCATGTCGCAGTTTTCACACCCTAGTCCCAGCTGGCTCCTGCAGGTCTGAGCGCTCTGCCCCAGGGCAGGCACCTGATCAAGTCCAGGCAGCTCTCAGCTTCTGCCCCCACGTGCATAGGGCCTGGGGCTGCCCTGGTCACCTGGGAAGGTGGACAGGGGAGGGAGCGGAGCAGGGGTGAACACAGGCCCCTCCCCAGCACAGGTGACTCAGGAAGGGCAGTCCAGGTCCCAGGAGGCCACTTTCACCCCAGGGTGTGGGGCACACCTCTGAGTGGACAATTGTCCTACTGCCTTGACCCCTGTAGCCACAATGCCCCACTGTGGCACAGCTTTCGGGTTTAGAACAATCTTGGAGCTGCTGGCAGTGCTATAGTGGCCACCAGGAGTTACCTGTTAGCCTGCGCTTTGCAAGGTCTGAAAGCCTTAGACACTGCCTCTCCAGAGACACCCAGCTCTTCTCCCTCTTCCCTTGGGCTGGGGCCTGGCTCCGGCTCCGGTTCTAGGGCACAGGAGAGGACAAGGGAGGGTAAGTAGTGAAAGGTGGGTGGGGGACACACAGCTGTCATGTCCTTCCTTCACTGGGGTTATGGCATTTCATGCTCGAAGCGATTCTGGATTTTGCCAGTTTACAAATGAAGATGCTCAGAGACATCACCAGGAAGTCACAGGCCGGGGACTAGAGCCAGGGCCGCCTTTCCTCAGTCTCCTCCTCCTGGTTAGAAAGCAGCCAAAAGGTGGCTTTTTGCAGATGGTGGGTTGGAGCTGAGCATGGTGAACTGTCTGGTCATGGAGGAGGCCCGGGGTGGGGAGCGGGTCTGAACGTGGACTGGGGCCAATGCTGTGGGCTCAGAACTTGCTGTATCCTAGGGGTAACAGACAGGTGACCCACAAATGCTGATGACCTGTGACAAGTGCTGCTGAAGCAACACAGGATGCAGGCAGTAATTTTGGGTTCTCTCAACAACCAGCACTTCCAGATGAGGACAGTGGGGCAGTCCCCAACATGAAGCAGGGGCGGGGCCTAAAGGAGCAGCAGGACCCCTGAGGCTGGGACCATGTCTCTCAAGCACAGGACAGTGGGGACAGAATGCGTGGGCTGGAAAGCGCCCTCCGGGGCAGCGGGGCAGAGTGGGCGGTGGGCGGCAGGGAGCCCAGGAAGGCTGCTGCAATAGTCAAGGAGAAAGGTGATGAGGTCAGAGGTAGCGAAGCTAGTCTCCACGGGAGGCTCCAGTTTTACAGTCTTGGCCGCTTGCAGGCAGCATGGTGGCATACTACCCAGCCCAGCAGACAGGCCCAAGACAAGGTAGTGTGCGCTGGGTGGGGCAGCACACAGCCTTCCCGGCCACTTCGAGACAGGTGCCTTTCTGATGAGCTTTCCCCACAGCGAGAAGGGAGAAGGACAAACTAACATTTATAGACGCCTACTATAGGCCAGGGACTGTGCTGGGCATTTTACAGACGTTACTTCACTGCCTCCTCCCAGCCAAATTATGATCCCCTTTTTGAGATGAGGAAACTGAGGTGTAGGGAGAGAAATTCAATTGTCCAAGGTCAGCCAATTCAGGAAGTGAATGCACGCAGGGAGCTTGGTTTCCTTCCCCTGGCCTGGTGCCCTAAGTGCCAGGCCACCAGGCCTCTGGGCAGTGTGGCTCCTGAGCCCATTCCACAAGAATGCCAAGTCTGGGGACAGGCGGCCCAGGCAGGGTCTGCTCTGTGAGCCTGGGAAGGTGAGCAAAGTCCACCGCATAAAAGGCCCCTGCCCTGCCCCTGGAGTCTGGCCTCTCCCATGCTGTCCAGACATGTGCGGAGGGAGACAGAGGCCTGGCTTCTGCTGGCTTCTGACTGCCCAAGTCTGCCTAGCCCACCTTCTTCTCGCAAAGGCCTGAGAAAGGCAGATGGGAGACTAAGGGCCAGGGAGACAGGTGTGAGAACAAGAGGCAGCCTGCGTGGAGAGGAGTGCAGTTGAACAGAGCAAATACCGGTCTAGGCAACAAGGGACCAGCTTTCAGGCCTAGCCTTGTCAGGAACTAGCTGAGATGTGTTTTGGGGGAGCAGATCATGCCCCCTGTCTGGACCTCAGTTCTCCCATCAGAGGAAGATCGCTGAGGACACCCAAGGGTTCATGTAACACTATGGTTTCTGCCCTAAGGTTTCTGCCTGTGAATGTGCATAGGAGTGCACGTCGGTGCAGGGTGCATCGAGGGGGAGGATTGGGACAGAAACTGCCTGTCCCCTGGGGCAGCAGGTCCCCTCAGCTTTGCACTCCCTATCCAAGTGACCGGACAACCTCAAAGGGCTCGGAGAAACCAGGCTGGAGGGAGCAGCTGCCAGGCGGCTCTCCAACTTCTGGGGAGGGGAGGAGGGGGTGCTGTTAGCATCCTGAAGTCTGGAGCCTGTGCAGGAGGTGGGGGACAGGCAGCCTGGTCCAGGCTGGTGAGCGCTGCGGACTGAGCTTTCTTTGAATGACAGCTCAGCTAGAGGGATGGAACCAGGCTGCTCTCTACCTCAACCCCCTGCCCTTCTCTGGTGTGCAGTCACTTTCTAGGTATTCCATCCAGCCAGGGCCCTCCTGCTCCTTCCCTCGTCTGTCTTTGACATTTCTGGGCTCCAGGGTGTCTGCTGATTTATTTCCCTCCTGCTGGGAAGTTCCAAGACTTTGAACAGCCTTCTACTCCCAGGTCCCTCTGGCAGCCTGGGTCAGGGAGAGCACACTGGCTGAGGGTCCGATGACCTTGGACCAGTCACCGGGTTTGTAACAACAGAAAGGGTAGGAGCTGAACCTGAGATTTCACAGAACTTATCTTTGACCCCCTCCCTCTCCTAATATAATTTCTCGCCAAGACAAGTCAATTCTTTCAAACCATCTCAGGAACGCCCCCCATTTCTTCCTCTCCCCAGTGCCCCTGCCCTCTGTGGCTGGTTTATGTTCCCTGAGACTCCTGTCACCCACATCCTCGCCTGGACCTCCTCACAGGGTCTGTGTACATGCCGCCTCACACTTCCCTCTCTCAACACCTCGGAGGCTCCTATTTCAAGAGGCCTTTCTGCGGCTGCTCCAATGTGCCACCTGTGCCCTACCTCTCCCACTGACCTCCACCCCAGGGCCCCAGGCTCACCAATTAGCCTGACTTCGCCAGCCGGGATGTGCCCTGCCTTCTCCAGCCATAGGCGCTTGCTCCACGACACTCTTCTCCATGGAAATGCTTTCCATTCTTCTAGTACCATCTCAAAACTGTGGAGGAAAAAGGGGTTCTATAATGAGTATGACAAGTCCAGTGACTGAAAGTAACCCCACAGGTGATCTGATCGTAGATTCCTAACTGGGCGGGTCATGGTGGGTAGTCACACCCCAGGCCTATAATTTCTTTAGTAAAAGGTTTGTGTTTGTCTTAAGCAAGCCCTGCCCATTGTTTCTGTCCATCTATGTTAACAAACCTTTAAAAAGTCTCTTTTTCAAGGTAACCACCCTCAAGAAAACACATAATCTTGTTAACTATCCTGTAATCCAATCTCTACCATACTTTTTCCCACCTCCATGTAATCTTCCTTACTTTCCCTCTTTAGTTCCAAATGTATAAAAGAAGCTGCAAAACTGTTATTCTTGGGAGCATCCGAGATCTTGCTCCCTGGCATATGTCATCAGTTTTGGATCAAATAATTCTTTAAAAAATTCTCTACAGGTTTGGATGTTCTTATGTCAAATGTCAACGAAAGCCACTTCCTTCAAAGAGGCCTTTCCTTAGGTCCCCCAAAAGGTTAAATATCCTTGCTCTGAACCTTTATCTTGTTAAAGAAAACAAAAAAAAAAAAACAAAAATACAAGCCCCAAATGACATCACTAGTGCTAAAAGCCCATGATACCAAACCTACATTTAATACCTGATCGAATTGCTGTTTCAACTGTTGTCAGAAAGGTCCAAACCTATAGAGAATTTTTATAAGAGTTTATTTGAGCCGAAAACTGACTGACATGCTGGGGAGCAAGATCTCAAATGCTCCCGAGAATAAGTTTTGCAGTTTCTTTTACGCATTTGATATTAAGGAGGGAACTTAAGGGAAAAATTACATGAAGGTAGGGAAAGGCAAGGTGGGGTTTGGATTACAGGGTAGTTAAAATTACGTATTTTCTTGAAGGTGGTCATGAGTTAGAAGGAAGGGTCTGAAAGGAAGCATTTCAAAGGTGTGTTAACCTGGATGCACAGAAACAATGGGCAGGGCTGCTTAAGGCAAAGATAGGTCTTTTACTAAAGAAGTTACAGGCCTGGGGCGGGACTACCCACCAAAACCCGCCCAGTTAGGAATTTATGATCAATCACCCTGTGAGGTTAGAACCCCTTTTTTGTCCACACAATCTCTCCCAGAAACATAATCTTAATCAACCAGTCTGGAATATTCTGGTCAAGCAACAGTAACCTGTCACATACTAGGTCCTCTCCACCCCCAGAGAAAGAAGAAGCAATCTCCATCATAAAAACCCTCCCCTTTTTCTTCCCCCAAAGTAATGATGTCCAGGCTCAAAAAGAATCCCTTCTTTTCTTTCACTAAGAGCTCCCCTGCCCCACCCTTCTTCCTATAAAATCCTTCCATAGTGTACAACACCTCAGAGGGCCCTTCTAGTTGCTGAATAGGATGCTGCCCAATTCATGAATCGCTTAATAAAGCCAATCAGATCTTGAAATTCACTCGATTCAATTAAAAAAAATAATCTGTAACCCTACCATGCTGGGGACTCCCAAGGGCTGACATCCAACGTAGTTACTGAGTTTTCTTAAATAGACAAGTCCTCTGAAGTCCAGCAGTTCCATTATTAGGAATGTGGACAAAAAAAGGGGTTCTACGGAAAGTAAGCTCTCAGGGTGATCTGATCATAAATTCCTAACTGGGCGGGTCATGGTGGGTAGTCACCATCTTTGCCTTAAGCAATCCCTGCCCATCGTTTCTGTGGATGTAGGTTAACACACCTTTGAAATACCCCCTTTCAGACTCCACCTTCTAAGACAAGCTGTAGTCCACCTTGCTTTCCCCACCTCCATGTAATTTTTCCTTATGTTCTCTCCTTAATTTCAAATGCTTAAAAGAAACTGCAAAACTTATTCTAGGGAATCTTGCTCCCTGGAATATGTTGTCACTTTGACTCAAATAAACTCATAAGAATTTTCTACAGGTTTAGATGTTTCTCATGTCGACAGGTAAGGGCGGCGTAGAAAACAAAGGGTTAAAACTGGTGACCATCGCCCAAATTTGATCCACCCGTGCGTGACACGATGTCTTTATTTTTTAAATGATAACATTCACGTAACATAAAATTAACCATTTTAAAGTGTACAATGCTATGGCTTTTACAATACTGTGCAACCACCACCTCTCTCTGGTTCCAGAACATTTCCCTCGTCCCAAAAGGAAACTCCGTACCTTTTAAGCAGTCACCCCTCATTTCTCCCCCACCATGCTCTCTGGCACTAACCTGCTTTCTGTCTGTATGATTTACTTACTTCACATAAGTGGAATCACACATTTGGCCTTTTGTGTCTGGTTTCTTTCACTTGGCATAATTTTTTGGAGGTTCATCCATTTGTAGCATTTATCAGCACTTCATTATTTTTTAATTTTATTTTTATTGGGGAACAGAGTGTTTTTTCAGGGCCCAGCAGCTCCAAGTCATTGTCCTTCTATCTAGCTGTGGAGGGCGCAGCTCACTGGCCCATGTGGGAATTGAACCAGCGACCCCGTTGTTCAGAATTTGTGCTCTAACCAACTGAGCCATCCAGCCACCCAGCACTTCATTTTTAATGGCTGAATAATATTCCATTGCATGGATATATCCAGGTGTTTATCCATTCATCAGGTGATGGACAAGTTGGGCTATGTCCACCTTTTGGCTATGGCGAATAGTCTTGCTACGAACACTGGTGTACTTGTTTTAATCCCTGTTTTCATTTCTTTTGCGTATATACCTGGGAGTGGAATTGCTGGGTGAGACGGCAACTCTATGTTTAACTTTTCAAGGAAGACACAGGTGTCGTAATTTTTGGAATTTGAATGATTTTAGGTGTCCATCTCTGTCTCTGTCTCCATCTCTTCTATTGCCTTACACCCAGTTGTTTGACTCATTATTTGTCTGGCACCTGAAGGCATCTGAATTTGCTGACCCTAGAAGGCTTTGGTGTAAAAAACAAAAACAAACAAACAAAAAACCTTAGCGCCCAATACAGTCGCCAAGGGGCCGGAGACCTTGGGTAAATCTCTCCATCTTTCAAAAGTACAATTTCCTCAGCCTCCAAAGGGGATAATAATACTTACCTAAACGGAGGCGGCGAGGATCAGGGAGGAGACGGACCCAACGCGCCTCTTCCGAAGCTGTCGAGTTCTGGAAACCGAGAGGGGCGGGCGAGGCCAGCAGCAGCAGCAGCAGCAGCAGCAGGAGGAGGAGGCAGAGGGGCGGAGAGGGGGCGCTCTGGGGGCTTTCGCCGCGTTGGGGGCTGCAGACCAGTCCGGGTCCGAGCCGGCGCGCCCCGGGCTGCGCGGCTCAGGTTGTAGCCGGTAGGGGGCTCGTCGGGCCGGGGCGGGGTTGCAGCCGCGAGCCCGGGCGGGGCTCAGGTTGTCTGGCGGTGGGCGGGCATTGCCCCCCGTCCCCGCCCCCCACATCCGGGGGCCCTGGCCGGGCTTTGGGCTGGCGGCGCGCGGGTGAGTCAGGCCGGGTTTTCCCTCCGCCTCTGGGGCAGGCGAGCGAGCGCTACCGAGCGCGTCCCTCCCTCGCCAATCCGGCTCTGGCGCCCGCCCGCCCGCGTTTTCCCGGCGTCTGTCGCCCGGCCGTCCCGGCTCGCAGTCTCGGCTGGACGGGTGCCGTGGAGGGAGGGTTCAAATCCGTGCGAAGGAACTGCAGCGCGCGAGGGGTGCGGAGCAGCTCCAACATGGTAAGAGGGGCGCGCCAGGGGCCGGGGCTGGACTCCGGGATTGGGGTTGGCGGCGAGGTCTCGCTTTCCCTGCGACCTTGGCTAAGCCGCAACCCCTCTCTCGGCGAGGTTCCTGTCTGAGAAGTGGGCGGGGGTGCCAGGGTGCGGTGTGCGCCCAGGTGTCCCCTGCTCCGGGCACCGAGGCGCTGGATCAGGGACCTACCCAGACGTTCCTCTGGAGGGGCTGGCGGCAGGTTCTGCTGCTTTCTGCAACCGGCTGCAAACGTGCTTTCCATGGAGCAGCGTCCTGGACCCCTGCGCCGCGGCTAGGGTGGGGCAGACGCCCTTGGCGAGGGAGCCTGACCTCGGCCTTCTCCCCCCAGCCCGATCGCTGGTGCAGACCCCTGGGAGGTGACAGGAAGGAACATCCCCTCCCGTCCCCCAGGTAGTTCGAGGACCTCCCGCAGTTCTGGAGAGTCTAGCCTCTGCCACAGCCTTCCTGGGGGAAATTCTGGGAGGATGCCTGCTTCGTGTGCCTCTCCTCCTCCCCCATGAGACCCCTCTCCCAACCGCCTCCGGGATACCCCTTTCTCCTCCAACCCTCGGTCCTGCACCCGACGGCAACTGCCTCCCTGCCGCCAGGCGCCCCAACCTGCGGATAAGGGATGCTCCCAGGTCTTGGCGGCCAGAGTACGGTCCCTGTTTGGCCACAAGTTTTGACCAGAGTAAGGGCTGGCCTGGGGCCAGGCCGAAATCAGAGCTCTAGCTGTGTCCAGAAAGAGAACTAGGATCCGTCGTCTCCCACCGGGCATCCCCCTTCTCCTAAGAACAGATTGGGGCTCTCGTTTTCATCTGGGGCTCAGCCTGGCCGTCCCTTGGGCTTGGCCACCGTGCTTTCTCCCTTTCCAGCCCGGGGAGGAAGCAGAGGCAAGAGGCCATCCTGGGCCCGGTGATCAGCCTCCTCCCAGAGCCCTCCTGGGCAGGGCTCTTCTGCCGGCTGGCTATGTGTGGGTGTGTATGTGCCAGACTGAATGAGCGCGGCCAGCCTGCTTCCACTACCGCCTCTAGAGTTAGCAGCTTCCAGGGCTCAGTGTCCCTGTGCAGCAGTGCTTCCACGGTTTCTTCCTGACCCAGGGACAGACGGAAGGGATTCAGCTGAGGGAACTGGAATCCAAACCAGCCTGGTTCCACATGCCCTTGGGAGAGGCAGGTGTGGGGGCTGGGCAGACATACGTAGACAGGAGTGTGTGAGCCTATGGAGGTGACCCCTGGGTGGGATAGCCGTGTTCAGTACAGAGGATCTTGCCCAGGGAGTTGGGATTGCTCGTCACTGTGGGGTCTTGGGTCACTTGCTTCCTCCTTCTGGCCCTCAGTTTCCCTGTCTGTAAAATGGAGTGAGGTAGCTGCTATCCTCCCTGTCCCCACAAGGCTGTGTGGAGATCAGATTATGAAATGAAAGGGCTGAGAAAAACTGTAGAATGCTGTGCAACTGTGACTATGTAGTGAGACGAAGTGTGACTCCTGCAGGGTTTAGGCACTGGGCTCTGTCCCTTCAAGTGTGGCAGCTGGGTTAGGTAGGGTATGCCAGCTTCTCCGGTCCCCTTCCTGGGACCCCTCATCCACTGCCTCCTCTTTTGGAGCTGGGACATTCCAGTGTCATTCCTCAGGGGCAGCTGCAGACACGCCCCTCAGCAAAGCTGATCCCCCAGCAGGTGGTGGGACTCTCCCCTGGGGCCTGGACTCCGCAGCGGCTGCCTGCGGATGAGGCAGGAGTGGGAGCTTCTTGTCCATGGGCTCTGGCATGTCCCACCACAGAGGAGGTGCCCTGTGGGGTCCGGGAAGGCTTCTGCACCTGGGGAACCGGTGCACTTTCTGTTGTGCAGCTGAATCTGACCTTAGGCACGTTTTCACCTCCTGGGCCTTGGTTTCCTCTTCTGAAGTGGGGGTGACACTATTCTTCCTGTGAGTGTTTTGAGGCTGTTTTAGGCTCAGCATCAGGCTGACACAACAAGGCACCCACTAATGGGCACTGGGATGCCTCCCTGATGTCCTTTCTCTGCTCCATGGCCAGGGTGGTCCCCCAACCCTGTTCTCCTGTCTCTACCAAGAGTGTTCCCTAAGAGATGACAGTCTGTGTCCAGGGCTTTCAGTCTGCTGCCTAATCTTGGGTCTGGGGGATGGGAGCAGGAGTAAAAGGGCCCTGTTGGCCCAGCAGGGGCCTGTGCAGAAGGTCCAGCCCAAACCTAGTGGGGCTGCAGGCACTTGCTGTCCCTTCCCCCTCCCCCACCAAATCCTCTCCAGCTCAGCCTGCACAGCTGTCCTGGCCTGACCAGGCCAGTCCCTGGGCTTCCAAGCAACAAGAAGGAATGTGTGTTGGGGGGAGACAGGGGAGGTGGATGGACCCCTCTAGGAAAAGGGGCTGTCCCTAGACTGAGACCTGGGCAGGGTGGAACCTCCTGAAAGCGGAGAATATAGACAGAGAAGTTCCCTAGGAGGGGTGGGGGTGAGGGCTGACGGAAAGACAAAGGGAAGGGGCTGTCTATGCCCCTTCCTCCAGCTCCATAGCTGTTTCTAATGGCTCTAGTCACTTGTGGACAGAAGCTGGTCCCTTGCCCCCCTCAGCACTTTGTCTGTCTGTCTGTCTCTCTCTCTCTCTCTCTCACACACACACACATCCTGCATCTAGCCTCAGGGCTGGGGAAGACCCTGGGTTTCTCCTGCTTGAGTATTCCTGTTATGTATACGTATCCATGAGGGTACTCAGGGCTGTGTGGATGACCTTGAGCCTGACTGTCTGCTGTTGGATATGACTGTCCGTGCTGTGTCCTCTAATGAAGGAGCCTCTGCTGCTGGTGGCATTGACTAGACTGCAGTATGTGTGCGGTGTACATGCTGTTACGGCCCATGGCTGCCTCTCCCCTGGACCTGAGACCCTTTGTAGGTCACAAGGGGGGGGTGTCGATTATTGTTCCCTGAGAAAGAGAGGATCTGCCCAGGGGAAGGTGAGACTTGTGTTTGGGATGAAGTGGGAAATTTGGCACCCCTGTCACCATCCCTGTCCCGTGCTCACACTGGGCTTATAGTTCACAAGATCTTTTTCCTCTATTGTCTCTGTGACTGTCACAGCAACCCTATGAGGAAGGTGGGCAGGCAGAGTCTTTCCCACTTCAGAGATGGGCAAACCGCAGCATGGTGAAGGGAGGTGCCCACGGAGAGATAGTGTGAGGCACGGCAGGAGACCATGTTCTCTGCTGTCCACATCCCCGACGGGAATGACAGGACTTCAGTGCATTCTCGGACACAGTGGTGTCTGCCGGGTGGGCTGGTCGTGGCTAGGGGGTGGCAGACTGGGAGGCAGATGCTTCAATTCCAACTGTTTGGGCTGTGGGTGGTATGTTGGGACCCCACTAGTCATTTGGCAGCTATGGTGCTGGCATCACAGGCATCTTCACTCTGACCAGCTCTGTGACCTTGGGCAAACCATTTCACTTTTCAGAGCCCCAGTGCCCTTACCTAAAAAACTGGACAGTATGTCACAGAGTCAATGAGACCCCTATGCAGGGCTGTGTCGCTGTGATTCCTTACTTGGATGAGTCCCCCTAACCCTGTGTAGCCTGTGACACCCCAGAGGGGTTGAGCGAGCTGGAGGCTGAGAGGAAAGGCTTGAGAAGGTTACTTTTGCTCAGTGTGAGGTTGAGGGCCACAGGGTGTGGGGGCAGGGCTGCACCCTCCTCCCTTTCATTCCTGGAGAGCTTTGTCTTCCACAATCACAAAACCTGGAAATGGTTGAGGAAGATGGAACCTCCTAACGACCATTGTTTGGGGCGGAGTGGGTGTCCCGGAAGCATATTGGGTGGGTGGTGGGGACATACAACGTTCCTGCTGGGTGTCTACCCAGGAATGGGAACAGCGGGGTCGGAGGCAGAGATGATGGCATTGGTTCATTCAGCAGGTCCTTTCTGAGCACCGGGCTTAGCACCGGGAATCCACCAGGGCACCAGGGACAAGCCCTGCCCTCCACCGTGTGGTCCCAGCACAGGTGGGAGACAGTCCGTAGCCTGCTCTCTCAGCCAGCCGCCAGCACCGTTCGTGTGTCTGGCCACCGAAGCTCAGCTGGGGCCAGCCTGCCTGGACCCTGGCTGCTGGCTGGGCCCTGTACTGTGTGCTCGTCCTGTTATTTCAGCCCATTCTCCAGGCATCCCTAATAAGAGTTGTCATGGCAATTGTCTGGATGAGGAAGCCAGACCCCACACACTGACTAGCTCCACACCGGGTCAGGATTTAGGATGCTCCCTGCCTGACGGTGGGTTCTAAAGTGGCAGCTGGTTGGGGTTCTGGCTGCCCCTTCCCTCTGCCTCCTACCCGGCCGGAGCTGAACACCTGTTCCGGAAACTATGGCCATTGTTCCTGCCATCCTTCCTCCCCTTGAGCCCTTCCTGTTTGTATCCCTCCCCTGTTACTCCACCCGTGCCAGGTGCTTCCCTTGGGGAACTGACTGCAGGAGGAGGGCTGAACTGGGTTCCCGTCCCATGGGAAGAAGGAGGAATGGAGAGTCTGAGGTCATTGGCCCTGGTTCCCTGTGCCCTCTGTCCACCTCCCAGGTTGGGTGGGAAGCCTAGCAGGAGAGTGAGCAAGGTCAGAGTCAGAGAGCCTGAGTCTTCAGCTGGTCCAGTCCTGGGAGGGACCCTATCTTGCTGCTTCAGGGCGTCCCCCGTCCATCCCCCTCTCCCCTCCCCACCCATTACACATTGGCCCAGAGCTAGAGCTCGGACACTGGGAAGGCGGCTTTGGGGCCTGTACCCCTTTTTCTTGCCAGCCTAGGAATCCTGTCCTAGAGTCTCTCCAGAACCACATCTGCCTTTCCTGGGCCTGGGCTGGGTGTGGAGCTGATACAGAACAAGCATCTGGTTTTAGGGGATCAGTAGCAAGGTGGGCCACAAACACCCATCTTCCCCTGATGGAGTCTCCCAATCTCCAGAAGCAGCTGCCTGTGCCCTGTTGAAACTTCATGGCCACAGCCCCAGGCCTTGCTGGCATTGCCATGGGCAGCGTGGGCAGCCTATTAGAACGGCAGGACTTCTCCCCTGAAGAGCTACGTGCAGCACTCACGGGGTCCCGGGGATCCCGCCAGCCTGATGGGCTCCTCCGGAAGGGCTTGGGCCAGCGTGAACTCCTCAGCTACCTGCACCTCCCCAAGAAGGATGGCAAGACCACCAAGCGGGCTGCTCGGAACGAGGCTGCCGACTATGCCACCCTCTACTACCAGGAACACCCTCGGGCCGGTGACTTCAGCAAGACTTCGCTGCCTGAGCGGGGTCGTTTCGACAAGGTACGCCTCTGCCCACACTCCTCCCTAGTGTGGGAGGGTGGGGATGGGGAGCTTTGGGCGAGCCTGAGGCTTGGTCACTGCCTCCCGGTGGCATGTGCCCATGTCTGAAAGAAGATCCTCGGGCTGCGGGAGCACCGGAGGGCAACACAGTCAACCCAGAGCCTCACACCCGCCCTTTCTTCCTGGCAGTGCCGCATTCGCCCATCGGTGTTCAAGCCCGTGGCAGGCACCGGGAAAGGCTTCCTGTCCATGCAGAGCCTGGCGGCTCACAAGGGCCAGAAGTTATGGCGCAGCAACGGCAGCCTGCACACGCTGGCCTGCCACCCGCCCCTGAGCCCAGGGCCCCGGGCCAGCCAGGCACAGGCCCGCGCCCAGCTACTGCATGCCCTCAGCCTGGATGAGGCCAGCCCTGAGCCCGAACCCAGCCTGTCTGACTCCTCTAGCGGGGGCAGCTTTGGCCGCAGTCCTGGCACCGGCCCTGGTCCCTTCAGCTCCTCCTTGGGCCACATTAATCACCTTGGGGGCTCCCTGGACCGGACCTCGCGGAACCCCAAGGAGGCTGGGCCACTGGCCATGCTGAGCTGCCTGCCTGAGCCGCCACCCCCCTACGAGTTCTCCTGCCCTACCACCGAGGAGGTGGTGGCCATGCTGCCTGACACCTGTGAGGATCTCAAGAGAGGCCTCAGTGACGAGGATGGCGCCAACCCCTTCACACAGGTGAGGGCAGCCTCTGCTATGGGGTCCGTGCTGTCCCTTGGCATTGGCGTATCAGGCAGACAGGGTCCCCGCCAGCTTACCCACATGGCTCTGAGCACAAGAGAGTAAGAAAGGAGATGACTCTGCTCCTCTCTTCCCACCCCTGTACTGGACTATCAGGTCACTCATGGTCCTTGCTAGAGTTGTGTAAGAGGGTGGGAGAAACTTCCTGGGAGGGCCATCTGTTGGGGACACTTTACCTCTGGAGGGCATCCCAGCGTAGGGTACCTGTGTGGCCAGGGGGTTGGGCCGTGGGCCCTGTGGTGCTCGGGCACAGGATACTGGCTGCAGCTGGAGTATCAGAGCGGTGGGCCAGCGCTGGGTGCACCGGCCCTATCAGGCACCTCTTTCCCTCAGCAGGTGCTGGAGGAGCGCCAGCGGCTGTGGCTGTCTGAGCTGAAGCGCCTGTACGTAGAGCGGCTACACGAGGTGGCCCAGAAGGCTGAACGCAGCGAGCGCACCCTACAGCTGCAGCTATTCATGGCTCAGCAGGAGCAGCGGCGCCTGCGCAAGGAGCTGCGGGCACAGCAGGGCCTGGCCCCTGAGCCTCGGCACCCAGAGGCCGAGCCCACCACGCGGCCAGAGGAGGAAGCCCGATGGGAGGTGAGAGGCCAGGCCCTCAGGCACTCTCCCATCCCCATTGCTGTAGTCCCATTCTCTGTCCGCCCCCCCTTACCCGGCTTTGCTTGGCTCTTGCTCATCCTGTGCCCCGCTCCAGGTATGCCAGAAGACAGCGGAGATTAGCCTCCTGAAGCAGCAGCTGCGGGAGGCCCAGGCCGAGCTGGCTCAGAAGCTGGCTGAGATCTTCAACTTGAAGACACAGCTTCGGGGCAGCCGGGCACATGCCCAGGCCCAGGATGCAGAGCTGGCCCGGCTACGCGAGGCCGTGCGCAGCCTGCAGGAGCAGGCCCCTCGGGAGGAAGCCCCGGGCAGTTGTGAGACTGATGACTGCAAGAGCAGGGGGCTGCTGGGGGAGGCAGGGGGCGGTGAGGCCGGAGATGGCGCCCAGCAGCTGCGGGCCGAGCTGCTGCAGGAGCGGCTCCGGGGCCAGGAGCAGGCGCTACGCTTTGAGCAGGAGCGGCGGACGTGGCAGGAGGAGAAAGAGCGTGTGCTGCGCTACCAGCGGGAGATCCAGGGGGGCTATATGGATATGTACCGCCGCAACCAGGCGCTGGAACAGGAGCTGCAGGCGCTGCGGGAGCCCCCGACGCCCTGGAGTCCTCGGCTTGAGTCCTCCAAGATCTGAGGCCAGTGGAGCGAGCTGACAGCAGCAGCAGCACTGTCAGAAGATGGCTTGGGCAAGCCCGCCCCGAGATGCTGGCTCCTTCCTGACATTGGTCTGGGGCAGAATCTGCTGAGGCCAGCCAGGGATGGGGTGGCCCGCCGAGAGGAGGGATCCAGTAGCGCTGTGGGCTGCACAGAATGCCTGCAGCAGGTGTCAACACCAAGCCCTCCTGGCTGAGGGGCACCCCGGAAGGGCCCAGCACTGCTCCTGGAGTAGGTTTGGCCCAGGAAAGGAAGCTGGGGGGTGAGGAGCCCAAGAAGCAGATGGGCATGAGGGATGGAGGCCGGGACGGGAACATTGGCCTCCCCCAGAATAAAACCACATTTTCTATGAGGAGGCCCTGGGTGATAACATTGGGTCCATCCCTGGAGTGTAGAGGGCAGGGTTGAGGATGGTCGGGGTTGGGCTGTGGACGTGGGCTGCAGCTCCTCCCAAGGTCGTGGTCAGTGGGAGGATGTGCCCTGTGCCTTGTGCACAGCTGCTGGGTACGTGTGTTGGTGAGTGGAGGAATATTCCTGCCCCAGCACCACATGGTTCCTTAGCTGCCGTGTGGGCTGAAATTCCTTTCTTCAACACCAGTGGGATTTTTTAGAAGGAACAATGTCAGGGAACCCAGTAAAACAAAAGGGCAAGTCACCCAAGGCATTGCTAGAACATGAAACATTCTCTCGGTGCAAAGTCCGAGCCCCAGTGCCCAGGGCCCTGCTAGATTTAGGGCTGTCCTAGGACAGCTTCTGCTGGAGCCCCCAAAGGCTCTGGTAGGGCCCTGCCCTCCCAGAACCCACCACCCATCTTCCTGTCTGGTGCTGGTAAACTCCTCCCTTTAGGGGTGGGGTCCCTGGGAAGGTACAGGAGACAGGCAGAGAAAGCTCGTGGGTCACTGGACAAAGGGCCTTTGCCACAGTACGGAATGTGTACATTTCCCCATAGGCATGGAAGGCCATGGGGTTTTTTTATTTTTTTTAACTTTTATTTATTTAAGTGTGTTTTTCCAGGACCCATCAGCTCCAAGTCAAGTAGTTGTTTCAATCTAGTTGTGGAGGGCGCAGCTCACAGCGGCCCATGTGGGGATCGAACTGGCAACCTTATTGTTAAGAGCACCGCGCTCTAATCAGCTGAGCTAACTGGCCGCCCCTCCATGGGGTATTTTGAAGCAGAGATGAGAGTTGAACTGATTTGTATTCTGGAACATTGTCCTGGGAAGCAGCCCCTTACCTCCCATCCCTGCCTCTCAGACATCTGGCTTCCCCTCTGGACCTTTTCCTCCCTCCTGGGTGGATGGCCTGGAGCACAGACCCAATCTGGCTGTGCAGGTGGCGTCTCCCCACTCCTTGTGGCGTTCTTACGCATGAATCCCTGTGATGTTGCCATGTACTGAGCGCTTCCCTTCTGCCAGGCACTGTTAGGCCATCAGGGCATGGGGGCTTAGGGTTGAATTGGATATGCTTCCTGCCCCCGGGGAGGTAGCACACAGACCTCTCCCCTCCTGGTGCCTGCCCTGGTGGGGCAGGTGCAACCTCCGAGGTGCTCTCAGCAAATTCCCAGTGTGTGCCCTGTGGCCATGCCCCCGCCCTCCTGGCCATGCCTGGCAGCCCCTCAGGCCCCAGCAGGTGGGTCCTGCGCAGGGGTGTGCATGGAGCTGTGGAGTGAGCCGGTGTGCCCTGCCTTTTCAGGGTGGAGAGCGATGTGTGAGTTGACTGCCAAGGGTAGCTGTGTTTGTGGCCCTGTGACTGGCAGGTATGTGTAGAGAGGGGCTGTGGGTGGTAGGTGTGTCCAAGGGGGTGTGTTTGGGGCTCCTGGGTTGGAGGCCAGCAGGGCTGCTTCCTGCCGCTCCCTCTGCCCCATTTCTACTCCCCTGCTCCAGCCCTTTTAGCTTTGGCCAGGCTTGGGTGAAATCTGGACTAGTCAGTCAGATCCCTGGGCTTTGCTGAGATCCTTCTAGGCCCACCCCTCTGCCTGGGGAGGGAAAGGAGGAGCTCCTGTGTTAGGCAGGAGTATCCATTTCACAGACCCCTTCAAACCAAGTTCTCTGGGCCAGTGGCCCTCCAAAGGGGCCCCCACAGCTGGGTGTTGGCCTGAAGCCAGGACCACTCCCTCCCCAAGGCCTGGAACTAGTCAGGCTGGGTGCCCACATGCCCCGCAGTGGCTGGGGTCTACTTTTATGTGTACCAGCTCTGCAGAACGGCTCCTCACCCAGCAATTAAGAGAGCTGGGCCGGCCAGTACAGCCAGCGGGGTGTGGGTGGGCGGTACCAAAACTTGGCAGCTCTGCCAGAAACCAAGGCCCTGCCCAGATGTGTGTGTGTGGGATGGGGGGGGGGGGGGGACACGACTCTGGAGGGCCAAGCTGGGCGTCTCAGGGAACCGGATCCTTGTTAGCTTGTTCCTGCCGGGCAAACCAGTTCCTGGTCCCCAAGCCGGCTTGGTGGCTCTGGGGCCAGCAGATTACAGGTGCCACTGTAGTGGCTCCTGCTTTAGGGAAGCCCCTTCGTCCCATCCCTGGCAGGCCCCATCCCCAGGAGACTAGGCCCAGGCAGCCAGTTCATTCCAGAACGGTGGTAACCCCCCACACTGGGCCCCCTGCCCCTGGTCCCTCCTGTTCTTAGGTCAGATAGTGTCATGCCTTCCAGCTGCTCCCTGGGCCCCTCAGTCTATCACTTGAGGCCTCTGAGTCACACGGATAGTAGTGCTCGCTCCTTCCGACCACAGCAGGGCTCTCACGGAAGCCTTGTCTGAACTCATGGACGGTAATCCTCTTCCCTGTGCCCACAGCCCCCCGTATGCCTCTCTGCCAACTCTCCTCGTGTTGCTGGAACCACCCTTTCACTTCTCTCCACTGGGTTGTGGGCCTTGCCTGGGAGAGCTATGTTTTGTTTTCATCCCCAGAGCCACTCTGGCTCCAGCCCCAGAAGGCACTGGGGGGGCTTTAGAGTCAAGAGGGACCAGAACCCTCCCCTGACTGGCATGGGTTTGAGCTGGGGTTTGGGTGAGGTAGGTGGGGAGGGCTCCTATTCTGAGTGTTCATTGACCCACGAGTACCTGGTGGGAACCAGGTCTGTCAAGCACCAGGGTTCCTGAGCCAGGCACCCACTGTTCACTGCACAATGACGTGTTGCTGCCTCCCTCAGGACCTGGTCTGGTTCCCAGCTGAGGTGGCCATGACCTCCGCCCTCTTGGCCATTTTCTGTGGGTGAGGGATGGACAACACACACATGTCCGTGTAGTCACCGGGCCAGGCAGGAGAAAGGAGAGGACAGGAGAATCTAGAGAGTGCAAACATGGTGATCGAATCAGCAGAGCATGGAGAAGACAGAGGGAGCCTGTTGGTGCGTGAGAGTAACTTTCTCTGAGACTGGGGGGCAGGGGCTGTAGGTATTAGTGGGCCTTTCTCCAAAAAGAGTGCAGGCCCCACAGTGACAATGCAGATTGCATAACCTCCCCCCCGAATGGGTGGGGACTTGGCCCTCTATTGGATTCAGAAAAGAAAAAGAATGTGAAAGTGAAATATGTCACGTGCTGTGAGGTGTGAGTGCCGTGGGAGTTCAGAGGAGAGCTGGATCATTTATCACTCCAGGTCATGGGGTGGGGATGACAAAGTTTGACCAAACTTTGGTGGCTCTTCTGAGCTCTCTTTAGACTAGGCCCGACCTTGGAAGGTCTCCTTTCTTGTACAGTCCAGTTCTAGCAAGAATTCTAAGTTAGTTAAACCAGAACCCCCATCCTTTATATTGGGTCACCCTCCAGCATCCCCCAGGTGATGTCAAATCACTGGCCTGCCTCAGTGAGAATCCTGTGAGGACCATTTAGCTAAGACTTCCCTCTCCCCTGAAGTTTTCTTTCTTTTTTCCCCCCTTCCTCCGCTTCCCCCCGCCCCCCTCTAGTTTAAGCCATTGTTTCTCAGTCTAGTTGTGTAGGACACAACTCCCTGGCCCATGCTGGTATTATGAACCTTGCGCTCCTGCCAGCTGAGGCAGTCAGTGGGCCACTCAGGGCAGCTCTGGCCACCAGCCGCTCATGGCAGCACATGGTAGTCCACAGCAGCACACAGCAGCACACAGGAGCTCACTATGGTTGCCAGCCACTCACGCTGGCTGCCGGCCACTCATGCTGGCCACCGGCCGCTCATGGTGGCACACAGTAGACCGCAGCAGCACTCAGCAATCCAGGGCAGCTCCTGCCAACCTCTGGCTGCTCGCTGCAGCCCAGCTCCAGGGAGAGCTGTTGTTCACAATCTTAGCTGTAGAGGGCGCAGCTCACTGGCCCATGTGGGAATTGAACCAGCAACCGTCAGTGTTAGGAACACAGCGCTCCAAACACCTGAGCCACCGGGCCAGCCCCTGAAGTTTTCTCTTAGTGATTTTCCATCCACTGCCCCCCACTCTGCCTCTTGGCTATAAATTCGACTTTTCCTTGTCGTATTTGGAGTCGAGCCCACTGTCTGTACCCTACTATAAAACCCCATTGCAGGAGCCTCCCCCTCTCGAATAAAGTCTTCCTTACCACTCTTTAACAAGTGTCATGAGTAATTTTTTTCTTTAACAAGGGTAAGCTCTGAGGAGGGCAAGTTGGGGGCATTTCCTCAGGAGCAGCATGGAATGAGGGCATCCAGGATGGGCCTGGACATGGATACAAGGAAGTGTGGGGCAGGTCTGGGGGAGGGTCCTGTCTGGAAACAGGTGAGAGGAGGCAAGAGAGATCCCCAAAAACATGGTTCGCTGACAGAAGAGGACTTCACTTCCTGTGGCTGTGGGTGGGTCCCTCAGACGGTCAAGGGAAAGGGCCAGAACCAGGACTAGCTTTATGTGTGTGCGGCCTATGCAGTTACACAGGGCCTGACACTTGGAATGCTCTGATGTCACCATCTGATGTTTGAACAAAGGGCCTCGAATTTCATTTTGCTCTGGGACCTGCAAATGATGGAGGTGCTCCTGGCCTAACCAAAGCCTTGCTAGGAGGGACAGGAGCAGGGAGAAGAAACAGCAGACACCTGGAGGGTAGAAGAGACAAGGCCTGAGCAGGTGACTTGAGCTCCATAGGCTGAGCCCTGACGCTCCCAGGTTTTTCAGAGGGCAGGGAGTGGCTGCATCACCTGCCGCTGCCCCCACCCACCAGCCCTCAGGGGAGGGTCCATCTTTTCCTAGCCTGGCCTTCCAGGACTCACTCTAAGGGAAGAGAGGCTGTATTTTCAGTAGAGAACTCCAGGGTTTGTCATCTCTGTCAAGAAACTTTTTTTTTTTTTTTTTTTTTTAGATTTATCTAGTGTGTTCTTCGTTGTGGGTCCATTCCCCTCCCCCCATTTTAAGGTATAATTTATGTGCAGGAAAATTCACCTTTTTAGGGTTCAGTTTTTAGAGCTCTGACAAATGCATACAGTTGTATAACCAACCCTACAATCAAGATATAGTTCCATCATCACCCCAAATTCCCTGGTGCCCCTCTGTAGTCAGCTCTCCTCCACCCCAAGGCAACCAGTGATCTGCTTTCTCAATTACCTTGTTTTTTTTATTCCTCCCCCCCCTTCTGTGAGACTTGTTTAAAACTGCAACACATAATAGGACATATTAAAAAGTAGCAACACATATTAGGACATATTACAAAGTAGCAAGTAAAACAATGACATTGATGTATTAGGTTGGTGCAAAGGTAATCGAGGTTTTTGCAATTATTTTTAACCTTTTAAACCGTAATTACTTTTGTACCAACCTAATATTAACAAAACTACACTTCAATGGAAAGAATGAAGAGCCAGAAATAGATTCTGTAGAAAATTCTAATATGATTATGAAGCGCTTCAAAACGAGAGGGTATGGAAGGGCTGCTTAATGAGAGGCGCCTCCGTAAGTGGACAAACGTGGGGAAAGATAAGTCATACATCGCATCACCCTCTGCAAAATAGACACTACTGAGGAGTTCAATTTTAAAAATCAAATTCTAGGGAACTAGCGAAAGGTTAAACAGACTATCATTTGAGTTAGTGGAGAATAGCTTAAGTTTTTCTGCCCTGAAGCAGCCCCTCCCCGCAACAAAAACAAAAAGAAAAAAACACACAATGCTGTTGACAAAATCAACTATGTTAAAACTTTGTGCACAATGAAAAATGACACAACTGCAAGGAGAGCCACATGCTGGGGAGAACAAGGACAAAGGTGAAAGTGCCTGACAAAGGTGTCAGCCGGGAATTCAAAGTTCTTGCAGAAGACCAGCTTTGCTCACACCTAGCATATCTGGATGACAGGTCAGGGCTCCCTCAGAGGAAGTGGGGAAGCCTGGGGCGTTCACAAGGCCTGTGAAGTCCTGTTGGCTCGGAGGCCCCAGCTTGGCCTGGGGCCCCGGCAAGGCTCACTCAACTCTCCACCCACGCCGCTGTGCGTGGGCCAGGACCACCCAGGCTCCTGGTGCACAGACAGTCCTCTCCAGATGCTCCCGATTGCCCGCGTGCTCCTGCAGAGCACAGGACTGCCCCCCTTCCTGCGTGTTGCATAAGGTTTTGGAGTCACGTGGGTACCTCAGAGTATTTCTGAGCATCTAGTAAGGTGTTCCAAGCATGCGGTGTTGGGGATACAGCAGTGCTGAGTACAGAGTCCTGGCCCCAATGGTGCTTTTATCCTTAAGGGGTCGTGGTCAGAGATCAGAGGACAAAATAAACAAATAAATATACAAGGTAATTTCAAACCAAATGCTATTAAAAAAAAAAAAACACCCAACAACTGGGTTGTGCAAGTGCTATACAGAAAACAAAACATGACTGTGCAAGGTTGTTTGGGAGGTGCAGCAGAGGTGGAGGGTTGAAGGGGAGGGTGCCCGGGAATGAGACTGGCCAAGAAAGGGAGGAGGAAGTAAGGGAAACGGAGGCCGAACTTTTTCTCCTGGGCTGTTTCCAGTTCAATTCCTTAAGCCTGTGGAGGGGTGCGGGGCTTCTCTGCCCCTCCCCTCCAGAGCAAAGGGGACCTGGGAGGAGCGTGAATTCAGTCCTGGCCTAGGTTTGGGGTCACCGCCTCCTCTCCTCCTTCCTAACCCTCACTCTTCCTCTTTAGGGCAGTTGCACAACTGCCCTACTCCCTCCAAGGAGGGCGACCAATAGAGGACGGCAAGGGGCTGGTCCCCGCCCCCCGTAGTTTAATCCTCCGGTTGAATGCCCTCTAGGTATATTAAGTACCGGTGTGGGGGCAGGGAAAAAAAAAAAAAACTTTTAAACATCATTTGATGTTTCAAAAAGAGCATCAAGAAGCCATGGCGGGAGAGCCTAACTGTCGGACCTGTACATGCGTTGTGCCGTTTGGTAGTCTTTACTTTGAATAAGGGCAGAGTGCGGGGAACCGAGTTGGGACAGTTATTTCTAGTTTAGGGCTTCTGAGCCAGGAGCCAGGAGCCAGGACAGAGGCGTGCGGGGCGGGTAGAGGTTTCTGGCCCGCCCGCCCCACGCACCGGCACCGTGTGCGGGTCAGTCCGATTCTTTCCCGCAGCCGGGGAGAATCGCAGCGCGAGCCGAGGCCCCCGGCGTGCACCCCGAAGGCCGCAAGCGCGGCTCCCCACCGCCGCCCGGCTGCTGCGGGCGACTCCACTCTGGGCGCGCGGGAGAGGGAGGGAGGCTCGGCGGCCAGGCGGAAAGCCGCGGGCTCGAGGGACAGCCACCCCTCCGCGAAACCTCGAGTGGGCGAGTCCGAATGCGCGGAGCAACATCGGCGGCTTCCGGTTCCTAGGACAGCTGCGCCGGAAGCCAGGGCTGGAGCTGCGGCCCAGGTGAGAACCCGGGGCTTCCGGGCCGGGAGGTGCGGGGCGCGCCGGGGCGGCGAGAGGGGCGGTGGGCTGCAGCTCAGGCCGGCTGCCAGGCCTCGGGCCTTTCCCGAAGTCTCCCGACTAAGCCTCCGCACCAGTCTGCCCTTGGACTGGTTTTCTCCGCAGTCGTCTGCCCCGGGCCGGGCGCTGGAATCCCACAGACTCGCAGGACCTTCAAGGAGCCGCCTGTGCCCGGGGGTCGCCGGAACTCAGACGTCCCATCATAGTGTGACCTGGCCGGGTCGGAGGTAACCCGGTGCGGACGAGAGGGGGCCAGGCAGGGCATTCGAGCAGGGTGTTTTGAAGGACGAGTAGGAGTTTAACGGTCATTGCGTTAAGGCAGGTAAAACTCACAGTAGGGGCTGCAGTCCAGGGAAAATGGTGGCTTCTTCTCTCCAGTTTTGGTTAATGACAAAAGGAAGATTGAAACTTCAAATAGAGATGTACAGTGAAGAAAATGGACAACAGTTACAATAGAGTAACTGGTGTGGGGGTGGGCCAGAGGGGTCAGTGTGAGATATGGTGGTCTAGGAGAGCTTCTCTGAAAAGATGAAGTTTGCATTGAGACCCTGTTAAGGAGCCAACCATAGGAAGATTGGGGGAAGAGTGTTCCAGGAAGAGGGAACAGCCAGTGCAAAGGTCCTGAGGCAGAACTAAAGTGGATGAAGTCAAGGAAGAGAAAGGCTAGTTAGTGTGGTTGGAGTGTGGTGAGTGAGGGAGAGAGTGCTATGAGATGAGGTCCGGAGTCGACTCATCATAGAACGTTAAAGGCCATAAAAAGGAGGATGGATCTTATTACACTGGGAATGTATCTGGTTTTAATCAGAGGAGTGGTTTGTAGGGTAGAGAATAGATAGAGGTCGGGGGGTACAAGGGTATGAGTTGGCTCAATGGAAGCTGTCCAATTCCGTGTCAGGCCTTTGTCAGGGGACCTTTCTGAGATTGCACAAACTTCCCTTTTCCCTAATTGCTCCAGTAGGAGTTCTCCTATTTGAGGATGAGGAAGACTGGGGACAAAACTCCCCTTGGGGGGGTTAGTATTTCACTGACGTCTCTTCCTGCCCACCCCCCGCAGGTTTGAGCTCAGTCTCCCTAGCCCAAGGGTTAGGAAGTGGATGCACCATTTAATCAACAAATGCTCCCTGAGCAGCCACTGTATACCAAGCCCTGGGCTGGGCACTGAGGGGAGAGAGAGGACGAGAGAGATGGACTCCAGACCTGAGCTGCTGGCTCACAGTCTAAAGGGGGATGCAGACGTGTGAACAGACAGTTCCTGTGCCACAGTGCTGCGGCATGGGCGTCCTCCACAGAGAAGGGGGCAGGGAGATGTCACAGGGCTTTGTGGGAAGCTCATCATGTGTTCCCGGGAAGAGAAGTGTGGAGGGCACTCTGGACATAGGATCAGCTTGTACAAAGGAAGCGAATGTATAATGACCAGGCTTGAATGTGAAGCCATGGAGTATTGAGTAAAGGGGTGACAGGATCTGATGTGTTTCTTTGGAGGGAGCACCGTAGTACGCGTGAGACCCTGCGGAGGAGGGCTTGGGACAATGGACATGAAATTCCATTGGATTAATTTGTCAAAGACAAACACAAACTCATCCATCCTTGTGCCTGGTGAAGATTACCAACTGTGATTCAGGTGGAGTGGCTCACCTGGACAGGCTGAATTAGCCTCCTGGGCTTTTTGGATGGGATACCTGCAAGCAGTTCTGTTTTCCCGCCTCATTTATTTCATTTTTAAGTTATTCTTGAGTTTTCTCAGTTCATTGTATATTTATTTAATTGGTCTATGCAGGACCTTTTTCTCCTTTGTATTTCTCTATGTATTCCCTTTTATCCCCATTCCTCCCTTTCCCCCCTACGGTAGGAAACCACTCTGATGTGTTTGGTGTATGTCCTTTTATTTGCACGTTTCCTTGGTTTGTATGCATATATTTTTAATTTACATAAATATATTCTGCCTAGAGTTCATTTCGTTTCTTTTTTTCTCCTTCAGTACCACGATTTGGGATCTCATTGGTGTTGCTGTGGGTATATCGGGAATGCGGTTTCTAGATGCGTCCCCCACATTTTACTTCCTTGGCTTATCCGTTCCCCTGGTGATGAAGCCCCTACACAGCCTCCCACTCCCTGTCACAACACACAGCGCTGGGGTGAAAATCTTTATACCCACCTCCTTCCTCAGCTTTTGATACAATTTCAAGATGCTGACTTGGGCTTCCCTTTGATAATCCTCGAATCAATTGGTGTCTGACACGGCCAGATTGACCTTGGTGAGGTCCTGACCTTTCTTGAGCTGTGTTTATTTTTGGTCAGTTGTGATTCTGGTTCCCAGATGCTCTTGGCAAACAGTCTTTTGTGTTGCCATCTTTTTGCTCATCTCATAGGCTCTGTGGTTAATTTTCCTGCTTCCTGTCATCATCGTTGCTGTGTGCTCATTCCAACCACTCCTACTGGCTACTTCCTTTTCCTGGTGAGATGGTGGCCTGGTAAGCTGGTCCAGAGTGCAGTGATGCATCATGCTTCAGAGAAGGCTCTGGAACCAGACTGCCCGGCTTCAGTTCCCAGGTCCTCCACTTCCCAGCTGCGTGACCTTGGGCAACTCATTTAATCTCTGTGTGTCTCATTTTCTCATCTGTAAAGTGAGTCTAATAATTGTACCTACCTCATAGTGTTTTTGTAAGAATTAATTAGTTAATACATGCAAAGTCGTTAGAACAGTGTCTGGCACATACTAAGCCTCTACGAGATGTTAACTATTAATAGCAATAATAATTATTATTTTAATATTATTTCAGGCAGGAGTCCCTTTAGGATTGCTCATCATGACTCATATCCAGTAATAGGGTACAGGCACACCTCGTTTATTGCGCTTCACTTTATTGCACTTTCAGATGTTGCATTTTCGTCAACATCGAGGCAAAACCTTCCACCAGCAAAAAGATTACAACTCCTGAAGGCTCAGATGATGGTTAGCATTTTTTAGCAATAAAGTATTTTTTTTAAATTAAGGTGTGTACATTGTTTTTTAGACATACATAATGCTATTGCACACTTAACAGACTATGGTATAGTGTAAACATAACTTCCATGCACTGGGAAACCAGAAAGTCCATGTGACTCGCTTTATTGCAATACTCACTTGACTGTGGTGGTCTGCAATGAACGTGCAGTATCTCTGAGGTCTGCCTGCTGAGGGGGGCACGTTTTCCAGACACCATGATTACAAACTAGTATGATAGCATCAACCGTAAGGAGAGATGGCATAAATACATCACAAGGCTCTGGCTGCCATTTTCCTGTCACTTGTCCCCTTGCCGGGCTGAGATGATGAGGCCACGACTGACGGTGCTGGTGGAAGTGGGCTGAGTCTGGTGAAACTGGAGAATCCTAATGGTCACCTTGGGTCCTCCTTATGATGTTGCTGTACCTTATTTGAGAGAATGGACAACTTGCCAGGTCTGAACATTTGAGAGCCGTCTCATTTCTAGTCCGATGGTTGGGAGGATAGGGAGGGAACTCTGTCACCAACGATTTGAGGATATTCCACGTGTTCAGTGTCAAAGGCTGCTCTGAAATGGAGGGGAGCAGTGGCTCAGAGGGGAAGGGATATAAGAAGGGGGCCTCAGTGGTAGGAAAGGGGGGATGAGAAAAGTCCGCTTTCTTTCAATGGTATGATGAGGAGGGAGGGTGTATTAGAAGAGAAGCTCTAGCCTGTGGGGAGGCAGCCCTCAAACAGATGACGAAACTGAAATAGGACAGCTGAATGAGGTCCTCATCGAGTGAGAGCCACGTAGCTTTCCTGGTACGGGTTGAATAGCAAAACATCGTGGGCTATTTGGGTCCTACCAGACACCGGCAGGTACAAAGCTGACCTCCCAAACCTGCCTGATGACAGTGTAGACATGAAGCGACAGTTTTGTTTCATCAAATATGATGTGTTTGATGGGACACAGCTTCTGTTTGGGGAGATGACCAAGTTCTGGGGATGGGTGGTGGTGATGGTTACACAACATTGTGAATGTACTCAGTGACACTTGAAAATGGTTGAGAGAGTAAATTGTATGTATATTTTACCACAGTTAAAAAACCATACAAAAAAAAACTGAAATAGGAGGGGCCAGGTGAGATGGAGGGAGCCAGGTGGGGGCAGGAGAGAGACAGCTGGCTGCTGGAGGAGGTGACCTCTGAGCTGCCTCGGAAAGGATGAGCCAGCTTCTCAAGTGGTCTGGAGGTGAGGGGTAGTGGAGGACATCCTGGGGACAGGATGAACCAGGGCCCAGAGCTTTGAGGGAGGAAGGCTTCTGGCTGCCTAGACACAGCTGCCTGTCCGTAGGCGAGCAGCAGGGGAGATTGAGGCTGGGATAGTGGGCAAGGCCCATGGGGACAATGTGGTTGGCAGTTGTCCTTAGGCTATTTGCAAATAGCAGCCTCTCAAGGACTGCCGTCATGGCTTCTATCACTAGAGTACATGGAAAACCAAGTCCACTAACTGAAGAGAAGGTGGCAACGCTGAATATATGAAAATATACATGAAATATGAAAATAGGCAGTGTATGTATGGATTTCTAGTTAATATTTCATGCTGAGGGCTGTGTGAGGCCTGCCCTCTCTTCTGACTAAAAAGAGGTGAACGAGTATTATAGAAGGAAAAAAGTTGAAAACCGAGTACTTTTCTCACCATGATTCCCCGGCTGCGGTAATGGAGCTGTGGACAGACACGTGAGGCTGGGGATTTCTGAGCACTGATGGATGGTATGGGTGTGGTGAGGGGGTCCAGGAGCTCTCTCCACCTCGTTCCCCTGGCCCAGCTGGGGCCTGATGCCGTGGACCTTCCTCCTGCCCCCAGGCAGAGGCCACCATGGAGCAGTGTGCGAGCGTGGAGAGAGAGGTGGACAAGGTCTTACAGAAGTTCCTGACCTACGGGCAGCACTGCGAGCAAAGCCTGGAGGAGCTGCTGCACCACGTGGGCCAATTGCGGGCCGAGCTGGCCAGTGCAGGTGGGTGTCCCCAACAAGAGCCCCACTCCTGCCTCCCTGTGGGCCTCGGAGACCCTGAGGCTACTTGGTGGCAGCGTGACTTTTCCTGCTCTATTAGTCCTTATGTATTTGTTACTTAGCATTCAACTATAAGGAAGAAGCTCTCCTTATGTGTTTATTATCAAGTCACACTCATAGATTCTTATTTTATTCAATGGGTTGTAATCCATTACTGTGATGTATTTCGGTGCTCAAATTGTCTAAGATTTGACCAGAGATAATCCCTGATTCTTACGTCTTTTTTTTTTTCATGAGAAAGTTGTTTGTAAGAATTTCATACATAGTTTCTCATTCCTTTTTTTTTTGTTAATGGAGCTATGATTCACATTAAAAACATCCTCTTGAAGTGTACATTTCAATGGTACTGAGGGTATTTACGCAGTTGTACAATCATCACTGCGATTTAATTTCAGAACATTTTTATCACTCCAAAAAGAAATGGTCATTCCATTCCTCCCTCTCCTCCAGCCCCTGGCAACCACTAATCTACTTTCTCTCTGTGGATTTGCCTCCTCTGGACACTTCATAAAACAGAATCGTACAATATGTGGTGTTCGAATTCCTTTACTTAACACGGTGTTTTCAGGGTTCATCCTCGTCATAGCCTGACTCAGTATTTCGTTCTCCTCTCTCTGCTGGGTCACGTGATAGCTCTCTGTTTAACTTTTTGAGGAACTGACAAACTATTTTCCAAAAGCAGCGGCAACATTTCACATGCCCACCAGCAATGTAGGAGGAGGGTTCCAGTTTCCACATCCTCACTTGCCTGTTTGGTTCCAGCCATCCTAATGGTATGAGGTGATAGCTTATTGGGGTTTCGCTTTGCGTTTCTCCAATGACAAAGGACGTTGAGCATCTTTGCACGTGCTTGTGGGCCATTTATATAACTGTTGGCGAAATGTCTATTTAAGTCTTTTACCCATTTTTTAAATTGGGTTATTTGTTTTTTTATTGTTGAGTTGTAAGAGTTCCTTGTACATTCTGGATACTAGACCCTTACTAGATATAGATTTGTTGATATATTCTTTTCACTTTCTTGGTAGTGTCCTCTGAAGCACAAAAGTTGTTAATATTGACAAAGTCCTGTTTATTTTTCTTTGGTTTCTTATGCTTTTGTTGTCATGTCTAAGAGACCATTGCCTAATCCATGGCCATGAAGATTTATACCTGTTTTGTCTAAGAGTTTTGTAGTTTGGGCTCTTATACGTGGTCTTTGATCCATTTTGAGTTAATTTTTGTATATGGTATGAAGTCCAGCATCATTCTTTTGCATGTAGACATTCAGTTGTCTCAGCACCATTCTTTCTCTGCCTGTGTCCTTTTGATGTGGCCTATCTTTTTATTATTATTTTTTAAGCACTTCCTTATTTTCTGGCACAATAAAATATTCACTGGAATCAGTAATCTCTGCAGGTAGTCGTGGTGGGGCATGGTATGTGGAAAACATCATCTGGGTTGTTAATGGAGTGGTGGTGTTTTTAGGCTCGCTTTCTTTCTCTCCCTCTCTCCTTCCTTCCTTCCTTCCTTCCTTCCTTCCTTCCTTCCTTCCTTCCGTCCTTCCTTCCGTCCTTCCTTCTCTACATATCACAGACCATGCATTTAAACTGATACCTCCAATTCCAATCCAGTATCACCGGGTTCTTCCTAGCCTTCCCCGATCCATAGTTGTATCTCTCTTCTCCAGCAGTGAGCAGCCTGACGGCCACCCTCATCAGTACATTTCTCATCTGCTCAATTTCTACAATAGGTAGAAAGTATTTTCAGAATTGCTACACCTAGTACTCCTGAGAAAAACAAATCTACAAAGTAGAGTTTGTTTCCTTTGTATTTTTTTTTAAGAATGCATGGACATGGGAAAGACTTTAAGGTCAAAAAGGCTTACAGTGAAAAGTAAGTCTCCCTTTCCCCGATTCCCAGTTCCTGTGGGCCTCTCCCCAAAAGTCACCCCTCTCCCTGGTTTCTCAGGTGCCCTTCTGGGCAGCATCTGTGTTCACACGTAGGTGTCATATAAATGAGTGTCTATATAAGTGTCTATTCCTCCCCCTTTTTTTCACATACAGGGGAGCACATACTTTCCTGCACCTTGCATTTTCCCTACACAGTCTATCATGGAGAGTCTTCTGTGTTAGTACCTAGAATTCTGGGGTGGCCCAGCGTCCCGGTGGCTCAGGTGGTTGGAGTGCTGTGCTCCAAACGCTTAGGTTGCTGGTTCGATTCCCACATGGGCCAGTGAGCTGCGCCCTCTACAGTTAAGATTGTGAACAACGGCTTGACCTGGAGGTGGGCTGCCTGCCTCAGCCGGGTGGAGTGCAAGGCTCAATACCAACACGGGCCGGGAGCTGCATGCAACACAACTAGACTGAGAACAATGACTTGAATTGGGGGTGGGGGGGGTTTGGAAATTCTGCCTCATTCTTGTACCGTTATATGATTGTGCCATGCTGTAATAGAAGCCCGAGGTTCCTTGCTTTTGGTGACATCCATTAACTGTGGAAGAAACATTTTCTCTTGCTGGTCTTCATGAACCTTATTTCACACGGGCTGTGCTCCTGGTTAACAGGTGGTTATAGCTGCAGTGTGTTTACAGGGAGATCGTGTCTCCTCGGACGGGGCTAACGCTTATCAGTGGGGTCCCTGAGCAGTGGAGATTGGGGGATTCCAGGTTAAAGGCTTTGGTTTCCCAAGTGTTGCTTTGTCTTAAAAGGGGATGTGGCCAGGGAATGTGCAGTGTGGCCCTCTGTAATGGAGGTGGGACAGCAGAATGTGAGAAATGAGTGGCAGCTGGGGTTCGGGAGGGCAGTTCTGCCCCGTCTCCCTAGGAGACACCCACCAACTCCTGTTTGTATTTGTCAGGACTCCTTCACTTACAAGTGACAGAAACCCAGCTCAGACTAGCTTAAACAAACAAAGGAGTGGGGCTGGATTTCTGGACTCAGGTAACTGACATGTTTAGGTCTGGCTGTCTAGGTGCCCAGGTGATCCCTCTGTCTACGCTGGTTTCATTCTCAGAGCACTGCCTCGACTGGTAGGTGGTGATGTGTTCCTGTTCCCACAGCTCCCGTCCACGCTTTGTTTAACAATGTGGCAGCATGGGGGCCGGCCCAGTGGCTCAGGCGGTTGGAGCTTCGTTCTCCTAACTCCGAAGGCTGCTGGTTCGATTCCCACATGGGCCAGTGGGCTCTCAACCACAAAGTTGCCGGTTCTACTGCAAGGGGTGGTGGGCTGCGCCCCCTGCAACTAAAATTGGAAGGACAACAACTTGCCTTGGAAAAAGTCCTGGAAGTACACACTGTTCCCCAATAAAGTTCTGTTCCCCTTCCCCAATAAAATCTTAAAAAAAAAAAAAAAAAAACCAATGTGGCAGAATGTATCTTTCTTCCAGGGCTTCTGTTCACCCCGGAGCCCAGGGCCACAACGGCTGCTTCCGGGTTCTGGCTCACTGCTAGTATTTCTCTGCAGCCCTCCAGGGGACCCCTCTCTCAGCCACCCTCTCCCTGGTGATGTCCCAGTGCTGCCGGAAGATCAAAGACACTGTGCAGAAACTGGCTTCGGACCACAAGGACATTCACAGCAGTGTCTCCCGAGTGGGCAAAGCCATTGACAGGGTGAGCATGTGGGTGCCTGGACTGGGGGCGGAGCTGCCTGGAGCTGGTGTGGACCATGGCTCATCGGGAAAGCAGGCGTGGGGAGTGAGCGTGCTGTGTCACAGGGCCCTGTCTCTCGTCCTTACCAGAACTTTGACTCTGAGATTTGCGGTGTAGTCTCCGATGCAGTGTGGGACGCGCGGGAGAAGCAGCAGCAGACCCTGCGGACGGCCATCGTGGAGCACCTGTACCAGCAGGGCATGCTCGGCGTGGCCGAGGAGCTGTGCCAGGTAACGGCCCCCGCGGGGAGGTGCTGGGGCCCGCCTGCTCTGCTCTCTGCTTAATAATTTTTCTTATGTTAGAGTCCTGTTGTTCTTGAACTGAATTTATTTTAGAAAGGAAACCAGCCCCCCACCATAAGTGGAAGGTGGCTCTACAAATATACAAGGTCTGCCAATTAAGTTTGCGAACTTGTTGCAATCTTTTTTGATAACAGAGAGATTAGTCATTATGAATTTGTAGCACTGGACAGATAGTTAACCAAGTTTACTATTTGGAAGTGCTGAAAAGGCTGTGTGAAAAAGTAAAGACGACCTGAACTTTTCAGCAATAATTCCTGGCTCTTGCATCACGACTATGTACCAGCTCACGTGGCACTGTCTATGGGGGAGTTTTTAGCCAATAAACAAATAACCTCCCTACTCACCTGATCTGGCCCCCAATGACTTCTTTCTTTACCCAAAGAGAAAGGAAATACTGAAAGGAAGACATTTTGATGACATTCAGGACATGAAGGGTAATATGATGACAGCTCTGATGGCCACTCCAGAAAGAGTTCCAAAATTGCTTTGAAGGGTGGACTAGGTGCTGGCATCGGTGCACAGCTTCCCAAGGGGAGTACTTCAAAGGTGACCGTGGTGATACTCAGCAGTCAAGTATGTGGTACTTTTTCTAGGATGAGTTCGCGAACTTAATTGTCTGACGTTGTGCACTGTGACAAGTGAAGTCATTAATTTGTAGCGAGGGGTGGTTATCAGCCAGGGTTCTGAGTCGAAGCCTGGTATCTGTTTCTTAAAAGGAGATTAGGAAAATGACAGAGTAGCACTGTTAGGAGTTAAAGACACACTGGCAGTAACAGTAAAGGATGCTTTCTCTTAAAGGAATAAAGAGGATGGAAGAAAAACAAATTCTCCCCGTGCTGCTCAACGCAGGCCCTGGGGACTGTGCAGGACCTGGGTGAGGTTGTGGTCGGCCCCATGGAAGGCCAGCATGTGGTAGTCATCCTCCCCGGATGGAAATGGGCATGAGGGGCCAGGCGGCTGGCTGGCAGCAGACCACAGCTCCGCACTTAGACCCTGGCTCTCTCCAGCCTATCTGGCAGATGAGGTTTTACTACCTTAGAATAGAGAGTTTTGGAAACACTGTCCTCCAGTAGTGGGGTCATGCTCTGCCCACAGGAGTCAACGCTGAATGTGGACTGGGATTTCAAACAGCCTTTCCTGGAGTTGAATCGAATCTTGGAAGCGCTGCACGAACAAGACCTGGGGCCGGCATTGGAGTAAGTGGCCCTGGGGTGGGCCAGCAGGGGACAGGGCTTGTCTGTGGTCTTCCTCTCATGCAGCACGCCTGATGTGCCTCCAGCCTGTCTTGTGGCCTCATGTAGGCCCCTGGAGCCCACCTCTCAGTCCCGGCCCCACCGGGCCCCTTCTCTTGCCCCACCAGCTCCGGATTCACTGGCCCCTTTCTTCCCAGGTGGGCTGTCTCCCACAGGCAGAGCCTGCTCGAGCTCAACAGCTCCCTGGAGTTCAAGCTGCACCGACTGCACTTCATCCGCCTCCTGGCCGGCGGCCCCGAGAGGCAGCTGGAGGCCCTCAGCTACGCCCGGCACTTCCAGCCCTTTGCGCGGCTGCACCAGCGGGGTAAGTGCCCAGGGTGCTAGGGTGGGCGCTGCTGGGCGCTGACAGTATCAGCATGCTCCTGGGGTGCTGCCCCCCGCCGAGACCTCTGACCCTTCCCTCCTTGTCTCCAAGGTAAACGCCAGACTGAAGGTGCTTCCTTCTCTGCCTCTGCCACACCTGGCTAGCTTTATCTCAGACCACCCCAGGTCCCCGACACCACTGCTGTGCCTTGGCACTGGCTCCCTCGCTAGAACCCCACGCGTCCCCTTCAGACTCACGCAGCACCCTCTCCATCTTCCTTCCCGAGCCCTCACACCTGGATTTCCGAATCTCAATCTCCCCATTACTAGCCACCCTACTGCTAATAACTTTTTCCTTTAGCTCCTCTCATATTTATTACTTCACAGTTTATTGATAAATAAATATGAAAAACAAGCAGTGTTATTACATTTTAGCTAGATGCCTCCTGAAACCTTTTTAAAAAGTGAGATTAGCTAGTGTTGGAGAATGGACGTGAGTGCCAACCTAAGACTCGTTTCTTGATGCAGTTGGAAGGATGGAAAGACAACTGGTACCCGCCTCCGCGACGCACATGGTGGTGCCCGTCCTCATCCCACATACACAGCCCCACTGGATTTTAGGGAAAAACAATTTGCCTAAAAGTATTTAAGGCCCTGCTTGGCCAGGTTAGGTGCCTGGGAGCCTCGGGGCTCAGCCTGCTTCCCATCTTGCCACCCGGGGCTGGACCCCGAGCTCCAGGGAGTAGCTGGCCCCTGGACCCCTGCGCCCCTGAGCTGTGCCCGGTTGTCTTGTAGAGATTCAGGTGATGATGGGCAGTCTGGTGTACCTGCGCCTGGGCTTGGAGAAGTCGCCCTACTGCCACCTCCTGGACAGCAGCCACTGGGCCGAGATCCGGGACACCTTTACCCGCGATGCTTGTTCCCTGCTGGGGCTTTCTGTGGAGTCGCCCCTCAGCGTCAGGTACAGCCAGCCCTGTGGGTGGGACGGCACGAAGGGGACGGTTTCAAGGGACCGAGTTTCAGTTTGCCGAGGCCCTGCCGTGTGCCAGGCACGGTGCTCAGTGCCTTCACGGGCCTAAGCTGGCTCAGTCATTCTCCAAAATAGGAATGACCTGTTGCCACAGTTGTACAAACTGACATTAAGAAAAAGTGTGGCCCGAGGTCACCATGAGGTTAGTGGCAGGGGCAAGATTCCGATTCTGTGAGGTCTCCTGAATGCGGTCCCCGCCTCACCTGTACTTCACTGCCGGACTCTCAGCAGACCCTCCGCAGCCGCCTTCTGTCAGCCTCACCTCTCAAACAGTACTTGCCGCAGGGAGACCTGAGGTACTGAGTTACACGTATCGCGCGGGCTTTCACTCAGGCTCCTGCACAGTGAGACCCTTCTCATGACCCCAGCGACCCAGGAGTTGGAGGTATTATTATCCTCACTCACAGATGAGGAAACAGAGGCTCCAGGCGTGATGAACTGGCCTAGGGCCTCAGGAATAAAGGGCGTGTGGACGCTGCGCCATGGTGGGTCGTTTACTCAGGCTGATTGTGAGTGTCATGCTCCACCCAGTGTGGTGGACTCGTTACAGGACAGTATTTCCCAGCAGGACCGCCGTCTGCTCCGAGACAGCCACCCTCTGCATTGTGGATATTTAGCACAAGGCTCCAGCCAGTCGGCTCCCTACCCCCCAAATCACTGAGATCTGAACCTGCCCCCCGTTTCTAAGTGCCCAGTTGATAACCAGTATAGAGGTGCATTGTGACAACAGAGGGGGTCGACAGGCAGGCTGGACCCTTTCCAACTGATCACTGACCCCAGCACACCAGGAACTCTTCCGTGGTTCGGATGAGCAGTACCTGCCCCGGATCTTCCTTTTGTCTTTCCCAAGGTCCTCAAGTTTTGGGGTGCATGAGAGTTGGACACACATAACTACCTGTGTGGCACTTTATGAGCCACCTTTATGAGAGATTTTCAAGGACCCATTTGACCATATGCCACTTTAGAAGCTCATCCCGAGGCCCGTGCCCGTGACAGCGTCTGGTCCTTTGTGTCTGCTGGACTCTCGTCCGGACACTCCGGGCCCTGCTCTTTGTTGTAGTTTTGCCTCCGGCTGTGTGGCGCTGCCTGTGCTGATGAACATCAAAGCTGTGATTGAGCAGAGACAGTGCACAGGGGTCTGGAGTCATAAGGACGAGTTACCGGTGAGCCCTGGGGGGAGGTGTGGGCAGAAGGTGCGGAGGAGGACAGCCACAGCAGGAAGTGGGACTCCCCCCTCGCTGGCCTCCCCAGATTGAGATCGAACTAGGCATGAAGTGCTGGTACCACTCGGTGTTCGCCTGCCCCATCCTCCGCCAGCAGACCTCTGATTCCAACCCCCCCGTCAAGCTCATCTGTGGCCACGTTATCTCCCGAGACGCACTCAGCAAGCTCGTTAATGGAGGAAAGTAAGTTCCCCGTGCTCGGCTGCTGCTTGGCTTAGCTCTCCTGCTGGCCACTGCCTGAGACGTACTTGTTTCTCGTCCCTTTGCAGGCTGAAGTGTCCCTACTGTCCCATGGAGCAGAACCCAGCAGATGGGAAACGCATCATATTCTGACTCCGGCCTGGAAGGAACTTTGTTTTCCAGGGGTTTTCACCCATGAGCCTTGCTGTCTCACAGAGGTGTTTGTGCTAAATGGATTGTGGTTCTCTGCAGAGCATTGGTTGTGTGCTACCACGGGCAGGGGCCAAGGAGGTTGATGAACCAACCTGCACCGGGCAGCCAGCTCCTTGGCTGTGAGGGTGAGATGCTGGCCTCTGCAATCCTGCTGTCTCCGTTTATATTTGTCACTGACTTGGCAGCAGCAGACGTCTTCCATCCCTGCCCTCAGCCAGTTCCTACTGCCACGCAGTGCCGTGCCCACTCCTCTCACTGTACAGCCTCACAACTGTATGTATCCATCGCCCACTGTAAATAGTCTGGGTTAGAACTGAATGCTATTGTTTTATAGCTTTCAGCAAGTACATTCACAGGCCTTCTTCCTTGCCTGCCTTTAGCTTCACTGACAAAGAATTACTACCTATCCACTGCACATAGGTAATGGCTTGGCGCCTGTTGCTGGGAGAACGTGGCAGCCAGTGCCCAGTCAGGCAGAACCCAACCTACGTCTCTGGTTGGGTGAAAAAGCTGGGAGATGTCAGTCTCTGGGCAGGGTGCTTTTATATATACATACATAAAATATCATTTCCCGCATATTAGAAATCATTGCAGGGCGGTTGGGAAGATGAAATGACTTGCCCAACAGGGCTCACAGCTTATAAAGGAGAGAGATTGGGGTTTAAAGCAGATCTGACCCTCAGGCCCAAGCTTTTTCCAGTTTATTCCAGGGTGCTTAAAGGCTGGTTGCTGTGTGTACGGAGTCCTGTGCTGGGCCTTTGAGAGCAGGAGGGTACCTTTAGTCTAAAATGTGTGGAGGGTCTGGGTTATCAGGGCCATTATACCAAGCAGAAGAGATGGCCTGGGATTTTGAGTTTAGCTTCATATTCCTATTTAAAATGCCCTGTGTGGGTGGGTAAATTGCTTTTATAAGCTTCTCAGTGGCATTTAAGGCTCATGGGGGAAGAAGAGGAATTGGGGTGTCCTCATAGGGGCTGCAGGCTTCTGCTCAGTGGGGTCTGGGCTCAGCTGCCTTATCCTGCAGCTCCCACCTACTCTGGAAGTGGGAGGTAAAAGCTCAGGGTGGGCAGCAAATAGTCCGTTCTCAGCTTGAGTCTAACACCAGCCTGGTGGCTGGGCACTGGCACTGAACACTCTGTGAGAAAGGCTGCTTCACTCTTTCCTGCCCACCAACTCCTTGGCCCCACCAGCAGCTGCTGCTTGAAAGAACACCCACAGACGCATCACATTTTAGTGTGAGCATTTACTTCCCCCACACCTCGTCTCTGGAAATGAATGCCAGGAAATTCATCAGGAAACAGCACTATGGAGAAGATGATGGCTTTGCCTTCACAAAATAACTGTTGGAGCTTCCTGGGAAAAAACATGTGCTCAAGGGGCTGGGGAGATGCTGAGTGGGCAGCAGGAGGGTAGCCAGCCAGCTCGCCGCCAGACCAGCAGCTTCTGGAGCAGGTGCCCAGGTTGCCGCCCAGGTCCGTCACACCGATTGGGGCAGGGCATGCACCTCCTGCAGGCACTCCTCATAGGCCTCCTGGTACTCCTCGTGCGGCTTGACCATTATCACGCAGGTGGGGCGCTTGGAGCCTGCGGCTGCACCCAGGTCCTGCAAAAGACAGAAGGGCTGTTTGCCAGGAAGTCACAAACCCACCAGTCTAATCTGGCTCACAGATGTGTGCTATTTGGTCATCATTATATTTAAAAACATTTCAAATTGGTTGCCATCAATTAAACTCAGCAAACTTTCAAGTGGTCCAGCAACACTGGGTTTACATTCCCGTGTGGCAGCTGTGAAAAGGCTCTAGCCCAGCAGGGGCTGTCCCCTTCGGCAAGGCCTATGCTTTCCAGGTTCCTGCCATCCCCCCAGTCCCTGTGCTCTAGACCTGGCTCCTGATGTGTGAGGTTCCCAGA
The DNA here is from genome assembly GCF_004115265.2 of Rhinolophus ferrumequinum. Lineage (NCBI taxonomy): Eukaryota > Metazoa > Chordata > Mammalia > Chiroptera > Rhinolophidae > Rhinolophus > Rhinolophus ferrumequinum. Next base: position 4,938,005 of record NC_046307.1, on the reverse strand, counting down.
ACACCCCCTCTGAGCACTGCACCCACCTAACAGGACTAGCATGGCCACAGCCAAGAAGCCGCCCAGGCCCGTCTTAGCTCTAGAGCCTGTACTCTTTCCCACTGGCCTGCTGCCGCAGCTCCTATCCCAGCCCCCTCCAGTGGGGATTAAGGTCAGGCTCATGGGCTCCTTACCGTCTTTGAAGGGATATAGATGTAGGGCAAATTCCGGTCCTCACACATAACTGGGAGATGGCAGTATACCTCAACGGGCAACGTGTCTCCTGCCAAAACCATGATCCTGAAACGGGAGAAACACTGTCATTTCTAGCTTGCTCATTCCCTCTTCAGTCAAAAGTACCACCTGTGGACTGGGCCTTGGGGGGTACAGACATGGGTAAGATGGCCCCTGCCCTCAAGGAGCCCAGTTATTAACGTGGGTCACCCAACCTCTGAAAGTGCGTGCAAATTTGTATTTGGTGACTGTGTTCCTCTGGAGAGATGATCTCTATTTTCTTTTTTATATTTTATTTATTTATTTATTTATTTTTGGAGGAGAAATAATATTTATTTTATTATTATCTATTTTCTTTTTATTTTGTTATTGTGTAGCAAAGGATGAAAAGGGAGAAGACCTAAGGTTAGAGCCACAGAGAGAAAGGCACAATGTTGAATAAGATGTCACAGAACAGTCTCTGTCCCATTAAGTGAAAGTGCCACTGGCACAGCCCCAGGGCAAGTATGCAATCAAGGGTTTTCTTTCAGCATCAGCTACCAAATCCTGGCCCCATTGCCTGGGAGAGGACCTGTGAAAGTGCTAAAAGAAGAATCAGGAGGCCACACTTGAACAGAAAGCTGAATGATGATGAATGTCTGCCAGGCAGCCCTGTGGGTGGGGGTGGGGGTGGGAGTGCAGGGGGCAGAGAAAGCATTTAAGGAGAATCAGAATGGCACCAGACACACAGAGGCTGGCTGATGGCAGCCTGGGATGGCTCTGGAATCCAGGATGGAGACGGGCAGACGAGGCTAGAGAGATTGGCAGGGACCACACACAAAGGCCTTGAGTGCCAGGCTAAGAAGCATGCACTGAGTCCCCAAATTGACAGGGCTTGCCAGATTCCTCAGCTAGGGCTTCTAGCTGGCAAGGTGTTGGCACTCTGGGGCAAGGGCCTCCAGAGCCCTGAAGACAGAAGGCAGAGTCTGTTCTCCAGGGGTGAGATGCAAGCACCACAAACACCAGGAAAGAGCTCTTGGTTCAAACTACTGGGTCTACACTCTCCTAGTTTGCCTTTTGCCTTGTGGGCTCTCCTCTGCAGGCTCCTCTGAGTAGCCTGGTGCTCCTCACACCTGGTCCTTGGCTGCCCTCTCAGTACCTTCTGACCTCATCTGTGGCCGTGGCATCAAGTGCCATCTATGTGCCGACAACTCCCAAATCTATTCTCTCCATCCTGGCCCTCTTCTAAGCTTGCAGCCCATATAACCACCTGACTGTTTGACAGTTTTGCTGGGGAGAGGGGTCACAAGTCTAAGAGGGACCTTGAAAACTTGCCTAAAACCAAACGCGATCTTCCTACACAAAGCCCGTCCCCTCCACTGCTCACTGTTTCAATGAGTGGGCCCTCTGTCTGTTCAGCTAGAACCCATACCTCCTCACTCCATGTCTGAAAATCCTCTCAGATCCATCCACTTTAGTTCTCTCCATCTTCACCATACCCAACCTAATCAAAATCATCCTTCACCTCCTCTAGACTACAGTAACCTCCTATTTCAATTTCCCCATATACTCTTGCACCTTTGATCCTTTCCAAAGTTGCCAGAAAAATCTTCTTAAGTTATAAACATAATTATGTCACTTCCTGGCTTTAACCCTCATTGTTGCCCCAAAGTTCTGAGTACAAAAACTTACGGCTTACAAAGCTCCATGAAAAGGTGGCACTCTGTCCACCCCTCCCCTCTCCTGCCCTGGGACCTATTCTGGCAGAACCCTTCCCCCCGGCACTAATCCCATATATTCAGATCTCAGCTACCCCCACCTATGTCAGGCTCCATTGAGCATCAAGTCCCCCCAGCAATATTTATTTATTGAGCACCTACAAGGTACCAGACACTTCTGGGGATATAGCAGGGAGAGGCTTTATCCTCTTCTCTCAAAGAGCCTATTGTCTGGCCTGACTGGGAGATGGAATAAGAATACAAATGAGTTTCAGATTCTGATAAATGCCAGAAAAGATGTAGGGTAAGGAAATCATTCTCACAAAAGCACTTTTTCTTCATAGTTAACCTATTACAATTTTTTACTTTGATTAAAATCATAGTGTCTGAAAGAGTAGAAACTCAATAAACAGTCGCTGAATGAAGAATGAAGCCGGGTCTACCCGAAGAGTTCGCTTATCCTATTCGCTTCCCCGGAATTCACTTTCCCCGCGGTGTCCCTTTGGGCTGGGTAAGTTAGGTGATGTATAGGTTAGCTGTGTTGAAGAGAATTTACTGACTGCTTGATTATCTTCTAATAGAGTCAGAGCACTTACCCCGATTTTCACCGAGCACCTACTAAATAGTAGGGATACCTTCATTACCGCTTGGAAATGCAAAATCAAGCGGGAGGGGGTTCTTACCCTTTCTCGCCTTTGTTGACAAATTTCTGAACCTCCTTCACCCCGCGCCGAATCTGCTTCTGTTTGACGGCTGCAATGACAGAAGAGTCAGTCCGCGGGCCTCGGCCCGCCACCCGCGCCCCCACGCGCCACCGCGCCGCCCGCCGTACCTTTCTTGATGCATTTGTAGAGCTTCCGCGTGAGGCGGCGAGAAGCCAGGGGCTGCGCGATGGGGTTCAGATTCACCAGCAGCTCGTGGTAAGTACGATCCCCGGAGGACGCCTCCGGCTGAGCCTCCTGCTCATCTGGATCTCGCTTTATTTTGGTCATCGCAGCGGTCGCGGCTACCGACTCCCCAGTAAGCGATGCACGCGGCCCAAGTCTTAGAAATCACTTCCCGGTCACCAGCTCTGGGGAAGCGTGTCAAACAGCACAACCAATTAGGAAGTGAGGGCTCGGACTCAGACCAATTGTTCCTGCTCAGCTTAGGGGCGGGGCTCGGGCTGTCATCCGCGGGCCCCGAAGGAACCGGAGACGTGGGCGGGGCCTGGAGGGAGGTGGGTCCTGGAGGGAGGCGGGATGCTGGGGAGGGACCCGGGCACCAGCTGGGGCTAGTCGGAGTTTGGCGTCACCTGTACGCTCTGGGAGCGGGAGGAGGCGGCGGTACCTGCGGGGCGTGACCACGTCTAAAGGGACAAATCGCTGCGTCTGCGAGCTGGGTGGGAGAATGCGAGGTCCGCCCAGTGCGATTCCAAACCGCGGTAGAATCTGCCCCCTTAGATGGGCAGTGCGCAACCTGAGCTGGTCCTGGTTGGTGTACCCCAGGTGCCAAGGTTCAGGTAAAGCCTGACACTGCTAATCGTTTCCTGCTTTCTTGCACCATTTCTCACACTCTGCTTTCACTTTCCTGCCGAGGGATGGATGGCCACTCAGGGAGCGCCTCGGTCTGGGCCGCTTTTCCCCAGGGAGCCCGAAGATCTCTCCCTCTTCCCGCAGGGATCTGCTCAAATGTTACTCATGGGAGGGGGTCCCTGATGACCACCTTATCTAAAATTGCAGTCCCCGCCGACTTCCCTCCCCCACCCCCTAACCTTTTTCCTCGTGGTTCCCACCGCTGCCTGGCCTCATAACACCGAGGGCATAGTGGTGACAGCTAGCGGGGTGAGGAGGAAAACTGCGTGGACACTGGGAACCGCACTCCGGAGTGGCGTGGGGACAGCTCTGAGTAGGCCCCCATTTTGCAGTTATTGTAGAAGATTAGTGGACAGTGACGCTGGGGAGGAGAGTAGGCCTAGACTGGGGTGGCTCTTGGTATCTCCAACATATTTCTTCCACTGTGTCTAGGAACACTGGCTGGATATTAATTAGATAATTGCTACAAATTAATTGCCTTTGATTATTCAGTGGAAGGCCTGCCATTTCTGTGATGGTGGAACAGCCAGAAAGTGGAACTTCAGAAGTCTGCAAGGTGGCCGTGGGATCACAGGTCAGTTAAGCCAACTTAAAATTTTACCTTTTAACCCTGCAAGCAGTCATTAAATAAACTACTAATAGGTTTTTAAATTTGGTATTTTAATAAGAAAAATCAGGATGCGATTCATCCTAACCTTAGACCCCAACTAATTTCACAAATATAAACACATATCAATTGAACAATGAAAATATGGTATATAAACAATAAAAAATAATTTGAAAGTAAAGTTTGTATGCACAATGTAACCAAAAATTGATCTTTTACATGTTTTCACTTTGGAACTTCTTGAGAAAAGATAGCTCTTCCTACGCTTTAGGACCAGCTTTAGGACTGGGGGTTGTGGTCCGCTTTGTCTGACTGCCCACCCCAAGCCCTCCCCGACTTGTCCCTGCTCCTGGGCCCTGCAGTGGCAGTCCTGGCCCTCCCTGGGAAGCCAAGTGCCTCTGAGCACACAGCTGGCAGGATTCTGCCTCAGGGCGCTTTTCTGTGTTCTCTCTCTGAGTGGTATTCCTGTCAACGTTTTCAGCATTGTGGGACAGATGACAGGTGCCAGGGTCACCGAGGGAAGAAGTGCTGCTAGATGGGTTTATGGGGCACAATGAACTCTGTCCAGAGGAGAATTTCTTCCCCAGAAAACCCAACTCAAGCAATGTGCTTGACTGACCTCACCAAGGCCTCGGTTATAAAGGCCTCTCAGTTCTTATACGGAAGGAGGAAGGAATAACATTTATGTGCCAAGCATATCATATGTAATACTATCTCACCCAGTGCCCACAAGTGCCCACAAGGAATACCTTATTTATTTCCTGAGGCTTATAAAGGTGAATAGCTCTGTCTAGCTCACACAAAGCTGGATTTGAACCCAGGTCTGCTTGTCTCCAAGCCTGTGCTTTGCTCAGGCTCTGTGACTTGACATTCGATATTAGCTCAAAGGTCATGAAACATGGCTGGATAGTGAAAGTGTGGGAACCTTGGCCTGACTAGGTCACAAGTGTCAGCTTTTTGAGCGATAACACAAGGTAGTGCCAAGAACAAATATGTCCTCAGTAAGCTACACCGTCTATTCCTAACACCAGTCTCATAGACGTGTGTCAGATTCATGGTGATTTATGTGACTTTACTGATTGTGTTCATATGGCCACTGGAGCTCACCTGAAACATTGTAGAGTGGGTGAGGACATAATGACCAATAGGCAGTAGACCAGGGATCTAAATGACAAAAGGCTTTGGGCAAGCCATTCAACTCAGTGGGCTTCAGTGCCTAGTCTCTAAAGTGAGAAAGTTAGACCTAGATGGACTAAGGTCTCATCTTTTAAAAAATTTAGGAGGATGATTTTTTTTAAATTGAGCTATAATTCACATACCATACAATTCACCCACTTAAAGTGTACAATTTAGTGGTTTCAGGGTATTCACTGTCACCACAATCAATTTTAGGACATTTGCATCACATCAAAAAGAACCCCTACACCCTTTGGTTATCACCCTCTGACCCCCTCATCCTCCCTAGGCCTAAGAAACCATTACTCTACTTTCTGTCTCTGTAGATATCCGTGTTCTGGACACGTCATAGAAATGCAATCACACACTGTGTGGCCTTTTCTGTCTGGCTTCTCTCACTCAGCATAATGTTTTGGAGGTTCCCATGTGTCGTAGCCTGAATCAGTGCTTCATTATTATATAACAGTCCAAAACCCCGTTTCATCCACTCATCTGCTGATGGTCACTTGGGTTGTTTCCACCTTTTGGCGGTGTGAACAGTGCTGCTGTGAACATTCATGTACACACTTTTGTGTGGGCACGTTTTCCATACATACCCAGAAGAACGGCTTTGGCAAATGGTAACTCCATGTTTACCTTTTTGGGGACCTGCCAAGCTGTTTTTCCAAAGTGTGGCTGCACCATTTTACACTTCCACCAGCAGTGTACAAGGGTTCCAGTTCTCCACATTCTCACCCACACTTGCTGCGATCTGACTTTTTCATTACTGTATAGCAATCCTAGTGGGTGCAAAGTAGTATGTCATTGTGGTTTTGATTTGCATTTCCCTGATAGCTAATGATGCTGAACAACTTTTCATGTGCTTACTGGATGTTTGCATGGTACTGGAAAAATACCTATTCAAATCCTTTGCCCATTTTTTAGTTGAGGACGAGTATTCTGACTTTTTACTTATCAATAAGCTATTAATAGATGCTTACTCTAGGAGCTGAAGTTCAGGTAAGTAGAAGAAAAAATAAAATTATATATAGTTTATGCAATTTATTGGAAATCTATTTTAATTCTTTTGTAGGCCAGTTATGTCAGTATTAGTCAAGATGATGGATGGAAACCTACATGCCCCCCTGGTTTCCTTAGTGGCAATTGGCGTCTTCCCAGAAATGAGACCTGAGTTTTGGGCCAGATTCTAAGGCGAGAGGGACCATCAAGTGGGATTCTGGAAGATGGAAACTTCCTCAAGCACAGCTGCGAATAGTCAGGGTGGCACTTCAGAAAAATGGGCTTCTTTAGGGTCACTGTTTTGGCTTTGGATCTTAAAATGTATTATATAAAAAGTGACAATGTTTATGTTAAGAAAATTTCAGGTAGTATATAACAGTATAAAGCAAAAAGTTAAACATCCTCCTTAAGCGCTATTGCTCCCATTTAAGCTCTCCAGAGGTATTCACTATTAGGTTTTTTTGTGTACATGTGCAAGTATATATATATTTATTTGTTTACATAAATTAAATAGTATAACATATTGTTCTGGCAATTTATGTCCACTTAATATATTTTGGGAAAATTTTGTTTCCACCATAGAGATAAATCTTTCAATGCCTCCATCGTATCGCATCATGTGGATTTCTGCAATTTATTTAGCTGCCCTACTATGGACGTTAGTGTGTTTTTACTATTTTGGATAAGTTTGCAATGAATATTATGCAGTCTCTTTGTTACTTTTGTGAGTGTATCCAGGGATAAATTCCTAACGTTATAATTTTGGTATATGCAGTATTGTCCAATTGTCCTCTAAAAAGGTACGACTTACAGTTACCATAATAATATCTCTCCATGGCCTGCCAAGACTGGGTTTTAGCAACCCTTTTTTTTTACTGGGAGGAGGAGTGGTGATGATCCAATAGGGAGAAATGATGTCTTGTTTTAATTTACATTTCTTTAGTTTGGAGGGAAGCTGGGTATTTCGTATTTTTACAGGTCATTTGTGTTTCTTTTTTCTGTTAACTCCCGTTTTATTCTTGTATAGTATTTCTATAGGGTGTCTCTTACCGCTTTAGAAAAGCTTTTTGTATTTGAAGGAAATTTTTGTAGTGCTTGTGTGGTTTCACTGTTTATATAAAACATTTTTGATCCATCAGGTTTAATGTGAGTGTTAGGAGAAAGGCAGGTCTGCAGGGCTCAAAACCGTGAGCTCGAATCCAGATGGCTAGCCATTGTCCTGCTGCCATTTATTGAATTCTTTCTCTTTTTATCCATTCATTTAAAATGCCTCTGTGTGTACTAGATTCTAATATGTGTTTGGGTCCATTTCCAGCCTCTCTATTCTTTCTTTAGTATTAAATTGTTTTGATGGATGTAGTGCTTGGTTTGTCAAATTTGGTTGTTTTTTTTGTTTGTTTGTTTGTTTTTTACTTTTTAATATCTAATAGGGCTTTGGCAGTTTACCAATTTAAACCAAGTCTAGGGAAAGCATGCTGTGTGGACAGAGGAAGGGAGTCAAACAGACCAGCATTTGATTCCAGATTCCCAGTTTGTTCGCTTTATAGCGTTGGACACATTGTTCCACTTCACCGGCGCTTTGGTTTTACTGTGCTTCTGTTTTTTTCACCTTCCAAATGGGATGACAATTGAATGAGATGCTGCTTCCTGGAAAGGCCCTGCGTGGCGGCATGAGCTGGTTGTGGAGGTTCCTCGTTGAGCCACAGGGCATCACCCTGGGCGTTAGAGGGTCAGGGTGAGGACTCTACAAGACCAAGGGGACATGTCCCTGTCCTCCCCAGTCCTCCAGGTGCAGGAATTCCCTGTCCAGCCAGCACTGAGGCCATTACCAGGGCCGGCCCAGCCTTCTCTCCCATCTGCTCTTCAGAGGGAGAGCTGTCCCTGGAGGTCTGAAGGGAGGCCAAGGTGTGGGTGGGTGGGTCGTGGACAGAGCATGGACGTTTGGCTTGGGGCATCCACACATGTGCATGTGGGTCCCTCACTGTACAGAACAGAATGGGGCAGGTAGAAATAGAAGGGGGAGGTCAGGGGCTCCATCTGTGCTCTTGCCCTGAACCCCTCCAATGTGAGGGGCGGGCCTGCTTCCCTTCTCCTTTCTCTCATGATGATAGATTCATGAGAGTGGGCAGGTGTATTCAATTGTTCAACAATCAGTTATGGGGACCGACTGGTGGCAGTAGTTTCCTAGGGCTGTCCTAATAAAGTCCCGTAAATTAGGGGGCTTAAAACAACACAAATTTATTGTCTCCAATTCTGGAGGCTAGAAGTCCAAAATAAAGGTGTCAGCAGGGCTGTGCTTCCCCTGCAGGCACCAGGAGAGAATCTGGTCCATGCCTTTCTCTTGGCTTCTGGTGTGGCCAGCAATCCCTTGTGCTCCTTGGCTTGTAGACACATCAGTCCGTGCCCCCATTGCCACATGACTTTCTTTCTGTCTTCACATGACGTTCTTTCCTCTTCTTATAAGGACACCAGTCATATTGGATTAGGACCCACCCTAATGACCTCATCTTAACATGATACATCTGTAAGGACCCTATTTCCAAATATGGTCACATCACAGGTACCAGGAGTGAGGACATGAACAGATCTTCTTAGGGGATCCATAACCCTGGGAACTCTGAGGGCATGAGCTGGAACTCCCTGTGTGACTATGGGATCAGGTGACGCTGAGCCAGTCCTGTGGGCCATCTGGACAGGTATGGGTAGTGATAGGTCAGAGGGCTGGACCTGGAGGGCCTTGTGTCCTGCCACTGGGCAGTTTTTAACGTTGGGCATCAGTGCTGACTCTCCCTTCCCCTTGCCCAGCCAGTGACTTGGAGTGGGCAGCTGCATATGGCTCCGATTTCTGGTGGAGATAAAATTAGAAGGGAGGACTGGACTTTTAGAAGTCCCATGGACCCCAGGGACTGCCTAACCCAGACACTTAACAGATGGGAGGCTGAGGCAGTGCCATGAGGCGCTCTGTGTTCTGGTTGGGTACTTTGTGTGGAAGCTGTGGGCCGTGGGCCGTGGGCTGTGGGCTGTGGCTCCAGTTACCGGGGGGTGGGGGAGGCGATGGCCACTGAGTCTGTCATCAGCCCCAGTCCCCAATGAAAGCCTGGGGTAGACTCTCCTTCAGGCCACCAACTCCTACCGAAAATGCAGTTTTCCCAGATGGGTGTTTTGTCTGGGGCTGCCTGGAGGAGGGGGCGGTGGGTACCTGTGCCATTGCTGTTTCAATTCAGACTCTTGCGCCCATGGTCCTGGGGCCTGTGGGGGCCTGCTCGCCTCTGCAGCCCCCTGCGACCTCTCCTGGGTTGCTGCCACCTGCTTCATCTGTTACCCTCTGTCACTGGCTTTCATCTGTCACTGGCTTTGCATGCTCTCAAAACTCAGGAAGTTTCTCCTCTGTTGAAGACTCTCTCCTGTTTTCTTAAGGTTTGGTAAAGGTTGGTGAGGTGTTGGGGTGTGTGTGTGTGTGTGTGTGTGTGTGTGTGTGTGTGTGTTCGCAAAACCTGCCCCCTCTCTAGGGCACCATGCTGCCTCCCACTGTTTAATGGATCCTTGAGTAAATGCTTGATGGGCACATTTTCTGTTCCTGTGCCCAGAAAATCTCTTCCTTGTTCCTAGGCCTCCTGGAATTGACAGTGGTAGGCCTGCCAGACTTCATGCCATAGAGCTAGCTCCGTTCCTTACATAGCTGGTCCCCAGGCAGCAACATTCTGGCGTGCCAGCCACAATTTACAGCTAAGGCCAGGGCAGAGGGTGCCAGCGTGGTGCTCATGGGCTTGAACTCTGGGTGGCCAGAGTTTTTCTGCCAGCAGTGTCTGTGGAGTAGGCAAACTGTCAGTAGAGAGAATGCTGAGGAGGTTTGGGTCTCCACAGTCACCTACTGGACTTGCCATTCATTCCAAAAATGGACTGAGCATCTGGAATGTGTCAAACACTGTGCTAGGCATTGGGGGGGGGCAGTGGTGAACTAGAGAAAGGCCTGGCCTCCCCAGAGGCTTCATATGAACTCTGGTGCTGCTTTCCATGTTGGGGAAGCACTGGGAGCTCTAAGAATATAGAACTGGAACTTGGGAAAGGATCTGCGAAAACCTGCCTCCTACTGAGACTGGCTGGGTGGGGTTGGGGGGGTGCTAGAAATTCCTGGAGGTGAGGAGGGAGCCAGGGCAGGAGGGGCCAAGTAGCAGCGCCCACTTGGATGGCCACCATCAATGCTTATCGCAGCCGTATTCATTGTTGGGGTCCCTCTGTCCCACAACGCAGAGATATCCAGAAGGGTAGAGACTGTCTGTGGATCTCAGTACCTGGCAGGGAGTCAGGGCTCAGAAAACATTTGAAGGAATGAACTTGACGGAGTTTTGTTTAGATCTTGAGGCTACTGGGTGGGGAGCACTGCAGGAGTTTAAGTGGGGCTAACTGGGTAGCTCTGTGCTTTTGGAAGATTATGCAGGCTGCTGTGGGAAAACAGAGAAGTGGACAACACACTTAGTAGCTTCCTCTGGCTGCTGGCTGAAGGGGAGTCAGAGATTTGAAGCTGGTGCTTGAAGATGGAGGAGACCACATACAAAGACCAAAGAGTAGCAGCCAGGAGCTGAGAAGGACCCCTGGCTGACAGATAACAGGGACCCAGTCCTAAAACCATAAGGAACTGAATCCTGCCAACCACAGGAATGAGCTTGGGAGAGGCCCCTATGCACCAGATGAGATCACAGCAGGTTGGAACTTTGATTACAGCCTTGAAAAGCGCTGAGCAGAGAACCCAGCCACGCCACTCTGGACTTCCAACATGCAGACCTGTGAGAAGATAAAGGGATATTGTCTAAGGCCCTGAGTGGTTGTATGTTATAACAGCAGTAGAAAACGAACATGCCAATTTCTGGATGCACTCATTGAATTGAAAACAAAGGTGGATGGAAGGTCAGGACAGGCTGGCAGAGAAAAGAGCCCCAGGGGGACTTGGAGTGGGCGAGGACCAAATGCACAGAAAGTAGGTGCTGGATAAATGTTGGCCACTGTGGTCACGGCTGGAACTGCAGGGAGACCTGGAGCCCAGAAGCGGTGGAGACCTGCAGAGGGCTTTTGCCTCCTGACACTGCCTGTTCCAGAGTCACTGATTTCCATGAAGTGTGATGGGATAAAGAGGTGACATCGTCACTGCCCAAGCCCCGCCACTGCCCTGGGGCTGGGGTCTGTCAAGCAGGCTGGTCTCCTCAGGCCAGGAGCTCGGTCCTGCTCTCCCTCACATGTACACCCACCCTATGGAGCAGTAAGGCATGAGCAGAAGTCAACTGTGGCTGGCTCTGGCTTGTGAACTTTTTATGCTGTTGACAGCTGGTGTTTTGCTTTGCCTTTGGAGAGAGCGGGAAGGTCGTGGTCCTACTCCTAGAAGGTGAGAACTGGAAGCATATTTAGGACCCATCTATTCCCCCCTGTCCTGTAACAGAGGGAAATGATGAGGCTTGGAGAGGCAGGGACTTGTCCCGACCACAGAGCAAACCAGCTGGGGATGGAGAGAGGCAGGATTCTGGGAGCAATGAGTCGTTCCCTTCCTAGTCCTGTGCTCCTCCCAGACCCCAATTCTCAGGGAGGGACAGGGACCTAATGTTGCTCAGCTTCTGTCTGTGCCTCCTTTACTACACATGAGAAAGAGGAGTGTGTTTTTCTCCTTGTCCATGATGGACAGAGCAGAGACCAGCCAGGCGGAGTAAAGCCGACTGGACGGGAAACTGAGTTGAGAGAATTTGGGCTTCATTGGGAGACCATGGGTGTCAGCATCCATTTTGCTACCAGTCCGAAGTCTGTGTGCCTGGCACTTCGAAGGGCCAAAACGCAAAACTTCCGAGTTTGGAGTAAGGAAAACTTTATTGATCGAGAAGACACCAACCAAATGGGAGTCCTAGTGGTTTCTCAAATCCATCTTAAGAAAGTACAGAGTTCAGGCTTTTTATGTGAAGGGAAGGGGAACTAGGAGGAGGCCAGAGGTGACTGACCACCACAGACACCTGGGTGCCAGCAGGGTTCCAAGGAAGGCTGTGCTAGTTGATATGAGTCGGGACACGAGTTCCTGCAAGTTTTTGATAAACAATACCTACTTCCCTTACCTCCTCAAGCCCCAATCATAATTCCTCTAATGATTAGCACATCTGTATGCAAGACTAAGGAGAAACTATTAGCCTGAAGGCCATGGGAACAACACAGGCTTAAACAAGATGGAGTCACAGAGGCTGAACATTTCACTCTGTTACAATTTGATTTAGATCAGGGATTGACAAACGTTTTCTGTTAATGGCCAGGTAGTAAATATTCTAGGCTTGCGTGCTGTATAATCTCTGTTGCAACTCTTCAACTCTGCCGTGTAACTCAAAAGCCGCCGTGGACAATGTATAAACAAGTGGACATGGCTGTGTTTCAATAAAAATGTATTTATAAAAACAGGCAGCAGGCTGGGTTTGGCCCATGGGCCAAAGTTCACGGTAGTTGGTTGATTTGGATGGTGGTAGTGGCTTCCCCTATTGTCATCAATATCATTATTTGGAGCCTAATTGTGGAAGGTCTTGGATGCCTAGAGCACTTGCTGGTAACGCAGAGCCCTTAAGAGATTCAAAAAAATAGTAATATGATTGTTTTCAGTTTTCTAAAAATTTCAATAAGTAATATACTTATTGATAGAGTTCAAAATTACACCAAAAAGTTACACAGAGAAAAGTGTCCCTCCCACCCATTTTAGTTACCCATTTTTGTAACCAGCAGCAACCAAAGAAACCCATTTTCTTCACTACCTCCCATAGGAAGTCGATAATCTATCCTAATTATACAAATGCTACCGCCCCCCCTTTTATACCATGAACAGCATTCTGCATCGTATACAATTTTGGTAGTTTTACTCAGATAGCATTAACAAATTAATTTCTCAAATGTTTAGGGAGGTTTGACATTTTCATGATGTTGAATCTTTCTAGTCAGGAATGCAACAGGCCTTTCCATTTGCTCAGATATTTTGTGTGCTCGAGTATTTCATATTTTCGTTCTCTTTATCTTGAATATTTCTTGTTGAATGTCTTCCTAGGTGTTTTAGGTCTTTTCTTCTTTTATATCTTCTGATTATTGTTGACATATACAAAAGCCATCTTACTGAATTCTCTTAAAGTTTAGAATAGTGTTTTGATTAATTTTCTTTTGGTTTTCCATGTATATAATCATATTATCTGCAAATAATTATTTCACCTACTACTTTCCTGTTCTTATACCTCTTATTTCTTTCTCTTGTCCAATTGCATTGGTGGTCCTCCAGAAAAAGTGAAATAATAAATGGAAGACGACTTTGTATTGTTTCTTACTTTAATGAAAGTGCTTCTGGAAGATGACCTTTCGGTTGTTTTTATAAACGTTCATCTTATTCTGTTTTGTCAAGAATATTTACTAAAAATATATGTTGAGATTTATCAAATTTCCTGTTAGTATATATTGACAAGACTTTTTTCTCATTTTATCTATTAATATGGTGTGTTATATTAAGAGTTCCTGATATTAAACCATCCTTGCTTTTCTGGAATAATCATTGCTTGGTTATGATTTAAAATGATTATTAATGTGTGGTTGGATGGTGTTTGCTTATATTTTATAGCATTCTTGCATTAATATTCACAAATGAACTCAGTCTGTAATTTTCTGTACTGGGTGTGTTAAGCCGGACGCCTGAGATGACCTCCAAGCAGAGGTGTGCAGGAGGTCGTGGGACCTGAGCATCTGAGCATCTGCTGCTCAGGGGAAAGGGCCAGACTAGGGAGAGAGTTCTGTGAGCTCTTTACATAGAGGTGGTATTTCATACCAGGTGACTGGAGGAGATCAGCAGGGACTGAATGGAGAGAAGAGGAGGACTAAGTCCTGGGGGGCTTCCACATGTTCCAGTCAGCCTCTGAGGAGGGACCAGCAAAAGAAGTGGAAAATTATTTGGCAATAAAGAGGAATGAGGTACCGATCCCAACTATAATGTGGATGAACCTTGAAAACAGTACGTTGGATACAAAAGGCCACACATAGTATGATTCCGTTTATATGACGTGCCCAGAATAGGCAAATCTATAGAGACGGAAAGTAGATCAGTGGTTGCAGGGGCTGGAGGGAGGGTGAGGATGGGGATGACGCTAATGGGTAAGGTTTCTTTTTCTTTTTTCCTTTTTAAATTAGTTTCAGGTGCACAAAACAATGTCCTGGACATTTACACCCCTCACAAAGTGACCGCCCCGCTCCCCAAATTTACTACCCCTCTGACATCGTATGTAGCTGTTATAATTCCATTGACTCTATTCCCTATGCTGTACTCCACATCCCGTGACTATACATATTTAATTATAGTTGACATTCAATATTATTCAGCTTCAGCTTCAGGTGTACAGCGCAGGCGTCAGGCATCTAAGGGTTTCTTTTTAGGTGATGCACATGTTCTAAACTTAGATTGTGGTGACAACTCTGTGAATATGCTAAAACCATTGAACTGTACACTTTAAGTGGGTGGCTTTTATGGTATGTCAATTATATCTCAGTAAAAATGTGTGTGTGTGTGGGAGGGGGGAAACCAGAAGAAGTGGCCGGAATGTGGAAAGAAACTCTGGTGACTGGCATGATGAAGCTGGTCCACCCTGGGTCAGGGGTCAAAGCAGTCCCTTCTTCATTGCAAGAAGTACTGACCTGGCAGCCAGAAAAAAGGGTCAATGTTAGGAGGAACACCTCTCCGGGAGGAAAAGATTTACTGGCAGGAGGTGAAAAGGAAAAGGGGTGGGCCAGGCACTAGAGCCTAGACTAGCCCAACGTACTCGTAAATCAGCAGGTGAGCTGGCCGATCTGGGCTGGGGGCAGCGGGGAGGGGGAGGGAGAGAGAGAGAGAGAGAGAGAGAGGGAGGGAGGGAGGGAGGGCGGGGGAGGGAGAGGGAGAGGGAGAGGGAGAGGGAGAGGGAGAGAGAGAGAGAGAGAGAGAGAGAGAGAGAGAGAGAGAGAGAGAGAGAGAGAGAGAGAAATGACTGGAGCTGGTTCTGGAAAGGCAGTAGCCAGCAGAGGGACTAGGCGAGGTGGGTGGGGGTGTGCCCGGGAGGAGGCTCCGCTGAGTCAGGGAGCAGGCAGGATTTAGATAGGGGATGTCGGAATCGATGAATGAGATTTATGTCATGGGGGTCGAGGGGTAAGGAAGGAATGGTTCTGCAAATCTGCCCTCCCCCCGCAATTAGGGCAGTCGGAAGTATTTGTTGGGACCACCGCGTGTGTAAAGGGCTGACCCTGGCAGGCCGGGCCGGGCAATTGGTCTGTACGGGGGGGGGGGGGGGGTTTGGGGGGGGGTCCGAATCGTGCACACGCGCAGATGGCCCGGTGGGCGTGCCGGAAGTGCCGCGGTTAGACAGGGCTGTGAGCTGGGGGGCGCTACTGGGGTGGCGAGGGTGTCATCTTGCAGGAAACAGGATTTGGTGAGGAAGAGGGGAGGCTATTCCAGGCAGATGGAGGTTTGCGCTGCCAAAGTCATCCAGATGCCACCGATGTGGGGCTCCGGCCAGTGGAGGCGGAGATTGCTGAGGATGCTGGGAAAAGGCGACTGGTGGAGGCGCCCCCGGAGGAGATACTGAGCCAGGTGAGGGGGTCGGTGGCCAGCGATGCAACCGGATGTGTGAAGCGCAGGACACTGGTAACGAGTGAGTGAGTGACCAGTTCGTGGCGTGTGCTGGTGTTTCACTCTCTACACCCATTTTAGTGCTGGCCCGATTTTCAAATGAAGAAAATTGAGGCTCAAAAAGTGGAAATGACTTGTTCTAAATCCCTGAGTTGGGACGCAGGGCAGCCGGGATTTGAACTGGGTCTCCTGTTTCCAAAGCCGGATCTGGAGCTCCTGTATTAGAGTTTAGGGGCAACTTTTCCTGCACAGGATCAGATATTAGTATTTTCCGCTGTGTGAGCCAAGAGGCAAAATCCAGGATATTATGTAGGTAAGTACATAATCTACGAAGAGATAAAGCATATTTCTATACATTTTTATTGACAATTAAAAACTTTATGGACACTAAATTTAAATTTCATAAAACTTATGTGTCAGGAAATGCTATTCTTTTGATTTTTTTAACCACTTAAAAATAATGAAAACCATTCTTTGTTCAAGGGTCATACACAATCAGGCAACAGGCCAGATTTAGGCCATTGGCCATAGTCTGCCAACCCCTGGTCTAGATCTGTGCTGGCCAGTACAGTGGTCTTGGCCACATGTGGCTGCCAAACACTTGAAAAGTATCTAGTCCAAATTGAGATGTGCTGTAAGTGTAAAATCCATGCTGCATTTCAAAGAGCCCCCCCGCCAAAGAAAACAGTAAAATAATTTTCTATATTGATTACATGTTGAAATTACAATATTTTGGATAGATTGGACTAAATAAAATAGTTTATTAAAATTAATTTTACCTGTTTCTTTTTTGCCTTTTTACTAATTGTCTACTAGTCTTTTAATGTAGCTATTAGAAAATGTTAAATGAGACATGTATTTGCATCATGTAAAGTTCTGCTTGGGGAGTGAGGCTGGGGGCCACGGGGTGGAGGACCCCTCCATTTGTGTTGCAGGAGGTGGGAGGAGGTGTGGCCTGGCATTCAGGAGTGGAGTGTGGGGCTACGTGGGGACAGTGCATCTCCTTAAGGAGAAGTGGTTGGGCGGGAGGTATGCAGTTCGAGGTGGTGGTAGGGCTTCAGGGAGTAGTGGGATTTAGTTATTTGGGGGGCACCTCTGAGAGGCTGTGGGGCAAGGTAGGTGGCAAGAAGCAAGAGGTTGTTGAGCAGTCGGCCAGGTGAGGGAGTGTGGGAGGAGGACCCCGCCTGAGGAGCTTCCATCTCTTGACCTTCCTGGATCAGGAGACAGTAGGGTCTTGTCTTCCATTCTGAGCCTAGACCGGGCCCGGCCTTGGAGAAGTGATTGGGCCAGTTCACTGACAGAATGCAGACACAGCTCTCACCCCAAGGATCCTTCCTTGTCACAGCAGGAGAAGGCTCATGGCTGTTTCCTCTTCAGCCCAGCCCAGCCTGGGGAGTCCTGCCTGTTCCCGCCTTGTGCTGGGAACACACGTGGCTTTTGGAGCCCTGGCTCCCTTGCTGTTCATGCCCAGGAGCACGTGGCTTCCTGTTTCTCGGTGTAGGACAAAGGTGGGTTTATGTGCCCTAATTTGTGCTTTGTGCTCAGCACTTGAGGTGAGAGGATGAAAACCTCACACGCCTCTCGTCCCTCATCTCCAAGTGCTGGGCCTCGGAGGAGGGCTGGACGGGCCTCGGAGGAGGGCTGGACGGGCCTCGGAGGGAGGAGGGCTGGGCGGGCCTCGGAGGGGGGCTGGACGGGCCTCGGAGGGGGGCTGGACGGGCCTCGGAGGGAGGAGGGCTGGATGGGCCTCGGAGGAGGGCTGGACGGGCTGCTAGGACACTAAACGGGGGGCCTGGCTTCTCGGCCTGGGGCTGCGGGACATGTTACTTCCTGCTGTAGACTGAATGTTTGTGTCCCCCCCAAATTTGTATGTCGAAATCCTAACCCTCAATGGGATGGTATTAGGAGATGGGGCCTTTGGGAGGTGATGAGGGTGGAGCCCCATGAATGGGGTCAGGGCTCTTAAAAAAGGGACTCCAGAGAGCTCCCTCACCCCTTCTGTGGGGACACAGTGAGAGGACCGCTGTCTATGAAGCAGCCTGTCACTAGACACCAAGTCTGCCAATACCTCGATCTTGGAGTTCCCAGACTCCAGAACTGTGAGAAATAAATGTTTATAAGCTACCCAGTCATAGTATTTTGTTACAGCAGCTTGAACAGACTAAAACACTCCCCTTCTCTGACCTTTGGTTTCTATCACTGTCAATGAGGGGTTTGGACTTGATCTTTGAAAGGGATCATCTCTCGATCACTTTCTGTCCATTAAGGACTAATGTATTAGAAGAAATGGACAAAACAGACCATGCCACTAGAGGCAGGTGTAACCAGGAAGCAAGGGGGCTGTCACCTATGGTGGTGTGGTTTTCTCCTTGAGAGAGGCAGACAGTGTTTACCACCGCCTTCCTTGCCAGGCCCAGCTTTCAAGCACTGGGTGGTTCTGCTCCAAATTTCCAGCCTTCCTGCCCATCCTGCCCTATGCATGGAGTCAGGATCAAAGCCACACATGGACACAAAGTTCTGCCCACCCCCCCTCCTTAATATCTCTCATGGCCCCGCCTTTCCACCCATCCCCTGGACTATTGCTGGCCCAGTACTCACTGACTTCCTGTTTCCTGGGGATAAAAGGAACCCTTTGTCATGGCATGTAAAGCCCCTGCCCAACTGCACGGTCTCAACTTCTCTCTGTCCTGTGGGGCTACTTGCAGTTCCTCTAACAGCCTGGGCTTTTTCAAGTCTTGGTGTCCTCTGCCCTTACCCCTTTCTCCCCCATCTCTGCCTGGAGAACCCCCCTTCAGTCTCCTTGGTGCTTCCCCGGGTGTGTGTTCCTGGGGGAAGTCTTGTCCTTCCCACCCATCTCCCCAGCTTGGTTTAGTGCCTTCCACAAGTCCCTGTCCTCCTGTGCTTGCCCGATACGGCATTCATCTCTCCACCTGGCAAGTAGGCCCAGCTCCTGGGGCGGGGGTGGCCTCTGATAATGGAGGCCAGCAGGTTACCCAGACGGGTGCTCAGGTGACGTTCTCTGAAAGGCTGGCTGACTGAAGGAAAGCTTTCAGTGTCTCCCTTCATTGTCATTAGCATGCAGTTGGTTGAAAGCCTATTGTGATGAAGACTGGGCACGCAGTCTATCCTTGCCTAATTTATATAAGCAGCTGAGCCTATTTCTCGGAGTGCTTTGCCGTAAGGTGAGGCTACATGACAGAGTTCCAGCCAGTGGAATGTGAGTAGAAGTGGAGTGTGCCGCTTCCAGGCCTGGACCATGAAAACTCCCACACTAGTTCCTCCCTGCCTGTTCCCTCTGACAGCTGAGTGCAGATGAAAAGGCCTGAGGGCATGGCCGAGCCACAAGATGGAAGGGGCCTGGGTCCTTAAATGACCACGTGGAGGAGAATTGCTCCTCTGGCCTGAATGCCCACCCAGGACTGTTAATCTGTAAGAAACAATCTTATATGGTGTTTAGGTCTGTTTGTTACCACAGGATAGCCCATCCTGACAGTTATTCCTGTTGTCCAAACCTGAGAGCAGGTGACAGGGTAATGAAGGTACATTCAGGCCTAGATGGTGGATCGGATAGGGGGATGTGAGGGAGAGAGGGGTGTCCAGGCTGACCCAGCCACGTTCCTGGCCTGCACTGGTGGCTAGATGGTAGAGGCATTCTCTATGGCCAAGAACACTACAGAGCGTCTCGGCTCGGGAATGTCATGTGCTCTGTTTGGGACATGCTGAGGTTGAGGTCCTTAGGTGACAGTTCAATAGAGATACTTATGCATGAGGGTTTAGAGTTCAGGAAATGGGCATGGGCCTGTTGATGGCAACTGAAGCTGAGGTATGAATAAATGAGTGAACAGATAAATTGTTCGGGAGTCAGAAACTGCGATGCTAAACCAAAAACAAAAGAGACTCCAGGGCCCATCTTTTGAAGAGGCACTGCTGCCTCTCAGGGAGAGCCGAGCGTTGCTGTTTTATAGGTTTTCCGTGCACCTGGTCTGCAGCAGTGGATCCGAAATCTGTCCCTATCCCAATGCCCAGTGCTTTATAAAAGTGAGAGGGGCCTGGGAATGTGAAGTTTTAAAAGCTATGAAGGACTGTGACATGAAGCCAGGCTGGGCCCCTCTGTGTGCCGTGTCCCCTGTATGCAGCCTTGCGGGCTCCCGAGTAGACCGGGAGGATAAGGTCTATACTTTGAGGTTTAATTCCAGATAAATGTCCCAGGTGTCTCTGATTGGCCTCTGCTGGGCAAAGGCTACCTCTAAGACTCAAGCTGGGCTTGGGTGGCTGTCGCAAGAATGTGACCTTGCGGGGGCCACCAGCTGGTAGAGCTTCTCTAGAACTTCCAACTCTGTTTGGGTGATTGGATTTGAGACATAGTAGGGGAGCTCAGCAGGGGAGGAGTCTTCCCTTAGATGCTTCTCTTCTCACTGCCGGTAGTTCTAACAGCTCTCATTCCCCCTGTTACCTGCCAGGCACCATGCTAAACACATTCTCTGATTCCTACAGCAGTGCTGACAGGCCAGTATTGTCATCCTGTTTGAAAGATGAAGAAGCCACGCTTCATGGAGGCCTGGCTAAGGGTTGACATCTCAGATACTTTCCATCAATGACAGTGAGTGTAGGGACCCAGGAGTAAGATGACAGGACCTGGTGGGGGCTGGCGTGAGCTGGACAGCACCTGCCCCACCTGTTGGGGGGCAGTGGGGCTCAGCTCCTGTGGACACGTGGAACTGTGGCCCGGTGTGACTTTATCTAACAATTTTCCAAAAGTAACTGGAAATAGAACAGTTTGTAGAAATACACTGCGTAAATGTTGGCAAATAATTTGTTAAGATGTTCAAAACACTGCTGGGCAAGCAAGCACATGTGAGTCAGATCCAGCCTGCAAGGAACCCGTTTGTAACCCTAGGTGAAGACATCTTTTATTCATTCTGCAGGTATTGGGGTGCCTACTAGAGGTGTCAGAGTGAAGGGGACAGACCTGTTGCAGGGGCTCATTGAGCTCATGGTCAGTGTCAATATTGTGTGCTCTGTGCTCTGAGAGGGCCCCTTCTTTGGGGGCATTACAGAGCACTTCCTGGAGGAAGTGAAAGTCTGATGGATGTTGTATTAGTCAGCGAGGGCTGCTGTAACAAAGCACCACAGCTAATGTATACCATAGTGGTGTACAGCAACAGAAATTTTTTGTCTCACAGTTCTGGAGGCCAAAAGTCCAAAATCAAGGTGTTGGCAAGGCTCTAGGGGAGAATCTGTTCCGTGCCTGTGTCCTGGCTTCTGGTATGGCTGGCACTCCTTGGTGTTCCTTGGTGCTGTGGACTGAATGTTTGTGTCCCCTCAAATTCAAATGTTGAAACCTTAATCCCCAAGGTGATGGTATTTGGAAGTGGGGTCTTTGGAAGGCAATTTGGTTTAAATGAGGTCATGGGGGGGCGTGCCTCATGACCCCACCCTTATGATTAGTGAGTTTTTAAGATGAGACCAGAGAGAGCTTGCTTCTTTTTTCTTTCTCTGCTTCTGTCATCTGTAAACTAAGAAGCAGGTTCTTACCAGACACCAGATCTGCCACCACTTGATCTTGGACTTCTCAACCTCCAGAACTGTGAGAAATAAATGTGTGTTGGTGGGCCCGTGGCTCAGGTGGTTGGAGTGCCATGCTCCGAACGCCGAGGCCACCGGTTTGATTCCCACATGGGCCAGTGAGCTGCGCCCTCTACAGCTAAGACTGTGAACAACAGCTCTCCCCGGAGCTGGGCTGCCGTGAGCAGCCAGACGTTGCCGTGAGCTGTCCTGAATTGCTGTGAGCAGCGGACCGATGACTGGCAACCGACTGCCTCAGCCCTGGGAGCACAAGGCTCGTAATACCAGCATGGGCCAGGGAGCTGTGTCCTACACAACTAGACTGAGAAACAACGGCTTGAACTGGAGTGGGCGGGAGGAGGTGGAAGAAGGGAAAAATAAATAAATCAGTCTTGTTTAAGCCCCCCAATCTGTGGTATTCTGTTATAGCAGCCCAAATTCACTAGGACACTTGGCTTGTGGCTATTGCACTCTAATCTCTGCCTGTTATCACATGGCGTTTTCCTTGTGTCTGTCTCTGTGTGTCTTCTCTTCTTGTAAGACACCAGTCTAAGGGCCTACCCTTCTCCAGTTTGACCTCTTCTTAACTTGATTACATCTGCAAAGACCCTATTTCCAAATAAGATCATATGCATAGGTACCAGGGGTCAAGACTCGAACATATATTTTGGGGGGGACATAGTGCAACCCACAACAGATATGTAGAGTAGGCAGGTGAAACTTGGGGAAGAGTATTCCAGGTAGAGGGACCATCAGGTGCAAAGGCACCTCCAGAGGCAGAGGGGGTGCAGGTGAGTTCTAGGAAGTAAAAGAAATTCAGCACAGCTAGAGTGGAAAGTGGTCATGAGGTGCGGCTGAAGTGGCTAATGCCGGGCCTCTCAAGTCATGTGGAATGGTCAGGTGTGGCTAGGCCCCACTCTTAGCGGCTTGACACAGTACAGGTTCATTTCTCACTCATGTCAAGTCTGGTGTGGGCTGAACAGCTCTTCCTCACAATGTCGCTCTACCATCAGATCACATGGTCTCCAAGGGAAGAGAGGTCTGGGGGAGGCCCCAGCCTTTGCTGCTCAGGCCTGGAAGTGACCCTTTCACTCACAGACCACACAGCAAGGGGTGCTGGTAGGGAAGGGGTATGGATTTCCGTGATCCCAACTATCTCTCTTACCCGAATTCAGGGTTCAGATTTAATTCTCAGAGCACTGGGAAGCCAGCCAGTGTTTTCATGCAGTGTGACAAGATCCAACTTGTGTTTTTGAAAGTTTCTTCCGGCTGGAGCCAGTCAGCCCTGAAGCAGGGAGCTGGAGTCTGTGGAGCTGTGAAGTGGGAAGCGGCCTGGGTGGGAGTCAGCCGTCGCAGTCACAGCATATTTGTAGTTAACGCCTGCAACTGCCACCTTGCAGGCTCAGCCCACACCCCTCAAAAAATGTGAGAAAAATTAATTTATGTTATCTAAAAAACTTTGAAAACACATTTTGTGTCCATTCTCTTTGTTCTACACTGGTGATTGTACATATTCTACACATATATTACCTGGCAGCCTGAATCCCCAAAGCGAGGGGACTATACACTATACACTGTGGGCCTCTTAAGGGACTTTCAGGGGTAACTGGGCTCTTTGCTGATTTGAGAACCTTATTGTGGAAGATGCTTTCTACTTAGGGTCTGTTACTGGGACCCAATAACAAGAGCGGGGATCTTTGGGTCAAAGGGACTTCCTGCTGTTTCCAACGTCCCAGTACCTGGCCCTGGATGTAATATAAAAGCATTCTGGGCTGAGACTGACTCCCACTGGTCTGCAGTTCTTTATAGTTTGTAAAGGATTTCCTAAACCATTGCTTCATTTGAGCCTCAGAATAATTTAATCTGATACAAAATCTAATTTAGACCAAGGAACTCAGGAGCTCAGAGATCCTTCGGCCAACAATAGCCAGGAGCCCTGGAAACAATGTACAGTTGGGAGTGCTGGCTTTGTGGTCCCCGTTTTAGATGTGTGATTTCAGCATTTTCCTGTATAAATTATGGATAACTACACAAAAACACTGCTCCAACAAAGCAATGTTGGTGAAAGCATATTGCAAAGTGAAGCATGGTCCAAATGTTGTCAGACTTGGACTTGATGTGTCATTGCAAGCGTTTCCCAAGTTGTGCTAAAGGAGCCCATGTGGACAAGGACAGGAGAATAAGTGGATTTGTGCCCCCACTAGTTATGTCCTTGTGGCTGCACTTAGACTATTTGACTTTGAACTTAATTGCCTGAATTATCCTCATTGCTTGGGCAGCTGCACTTATCATCTCCTGTGAGCCACATCCTGGCCCTGATTTCTGTGGGTGGGTGAGGGCTGAGGTGGAGACGGGGTGCGGAGTTTGCTCTGGACTTCGCTGTGAGCCTTACCACCAGACTGGTATGTTACCAAGGGTTTACGGGTCTAAGTGAATTCCGTTATGGAACCAGGCCTGAAAGTCAAGCAGTCCGGTGGGCCTTGGGGTGAACCAGAGGGCATTTGCTCATCTGGGTGTGGGTGCCCCAGCTCCAGTTGATAGCTTGGGGGGAATGTATTGTGTGGCCAAATTGTCAGATTTTCTGAAGTTATTTTTTCCACATGTAAAATTGTCACTTGTTTTATCCTTCTGGCAACTCCACTGGCTGGCTGGCTGAGGGAGTAAGCCTTGGGCCGAGGCTCTGGGCTTCAGTGTTCTCATTCATAAATTGGTGATGGGACCGCCTTTCATAGGCCTGTTAGACCAGATGAGAAAATAGAATATCTGCGTGCCACACTGGGCCTGGCTGCAGGAATCCTCCAGGAGACATCAGCTACCTGTATTCCCTGGCTGCTGGTAACCCCCGGGGCTTCAGAGGTTGTACTCCTGGGCCATTTGGGGCCCATCACCCATCTGATTAAAAGGAATCATGAGATTATACAGGCCTTTCAAGTTTGGCGGTCAAGGAGGTGATATTAAGGGGTTTTGTATATTAGAAAAAGAACTGTTCACCTTTCCTCCCCAAATCTCACGATATATTTTCCTTAAAAAGTAAATTTCAGTAAAAATAAGCGAATCAAATGAAAAATTGTTAAGTAATCAAAAGTATACATGCGATGCTAAGACTGAGGAGCACCATGGTCGTACCGTTTCTCCTGTCACATCCTAGCCAAGACAGTTGGCACCAGATCCCTGGAGGACTCCGCCCCCACCCGCTTCTCGCTACTAGGGGAGGCTACTGGGGGAGGCGGCAGAAAGAGAAGGAGCGCGGGGCTTTGAAGGCATCAAGGTCAAGGGAGGGCGGGCTGCATCGCAATCCCTCCGAACTGTGTCGAGGGTCTAGGGGGACTCGACGCGCCCAATCTCGGCAGCCCCGGTTCTGCCACTTCCAGCCCAGCGACCTTGGTTTGCAAGACTTCCTCAAGCCCAGTTTACTCTTTTGGGAAATGGGGTGGCCGAGGCTGTCAGTGCTGGGAAGGGGCGCGCGGGGCGAGAGACTGCGGCCTCACAGGGCGGAGGGTCCGTTTTGGCTCTCTCCGCCTACGTAGCGCTCGGGCCGCCAGCAGGTGGGACGAAACCATCGTTCCGTCTGTCCTCGCGACCCTCCGCAGGGCCCAAGCTCGCGCGGGTTCTAAAATGAGGACAAAGCCCGCCCGGATATAGCGTGCGTGCGCCGACGTGGCCAATGGGACGCCTGTGCAGGGTTGAGTGACGGGCGGGCGTAGCCAATGAACATGCGTCTTATTGCGAGGTGGTCCCCGGCTCCGGCATTATAAAGAGCGCCACGAGTCGGCATTGTCAGGCGGCGGCACCGCGCGGGCCCGAGCCATACTGTTAGTTGGTGGGTTCCGTGCTGCGGCGGCCGAGGAGGAGCACGCGAGGTCGCTGCGGCTTCGTCGGTGGACGGAGGGGAGGCCCAGCAGCGCGAGCTTGAACGCGGTCGAGCCCGCGGCGCCTTCCCGGCGGGTGGGGACGAGCGGGCCTCGCGGCGTCACCGGCGGCGAGGTGAGGGGTCGGGCCCGCGGGACGGCGGGCGGCGGGCGGGAGCCGCTCGGGCCTGACTTGCTGTGGCCGCTCCTTGCAGGAGCCGCCGCGCCCTGGCCTAGCATGTCGGAAGCGGGTGAGGAGCAGCTCATGGAAACGACGGGTGCCACCGAGAACGGGCACGAGGCCGCCCCCGAAGGCGAGTCGCCGGCCGGGGCCGGCACCGGGGCCGCGCCGGGCACTGGAGGCGGGAGCTCGGCTCCCCCGGCCGGCAACCAGAACGGCGCCGAGGGTGACCAGATAAACGCCAGCAAGAACGAGGAGGACGCGGGGTAGGTGCGGCCGCGGGCCGATGGGGCGCCGCCTTTGTTCGGGGCCGCCTATTGTTGGCGCCACGCGGCGGGGGGAGGGGCGGGCCGGCGGCCTGGGCCTGCTCGGGCCCGTGGACAAGCCCGCCAGTCGCCCGTCGCGCTGGAGTTTGCAGGAGTTTGTTGGGTCGACTTTGGCGCCGCCCCGGGGCCACTAGCGCGGGGCCGGGGACAGGCCTGGCGCCCGGAAGGGGAGTGCGCTGGGACCCGGGGCCGACCAGGTTTCGGCCGCTC
Source organism: Rhinolophus ferrumequinum (assembly GCF_004115265.2). Taxonomy (NCBI): domain Eukaryota; kingdom Metazoa; phylum Chordata; class Mammalia; order Chiroptera; family Rhinolophidae; genus Rhinolophus; species Rhinolophus ferrumequinum. The sequence goes on along the minus strand of NC_046307.1, from coordinate 4,911,966 downwards.
GGGGCTGCGTGGGCGGAGTTGGCGCGCGCCTGGGGCCGCAGCTTCCCTTCCTCCTCCTGCTGCCGTGGGTGGAGTCACGGTCTGAACGCGGTTTCGGCTCCCGGAAGCCTCGGGTTCCTTGAGCGAGTTCTCGGAGTTGGTGACGTCTGGCAGGGACGATAGACTTTGGATATGTGGTTATTAGACGAATCATTTCCAGTTGTGAGTGCTCAGAGCCTGTACCCCTGGCCAGGATGCCCTTCCTTTCCCTCTCCCTGTCTGGGATGCAAATCTTAAGGGCTGCAGTCTCCTGAAGATTGGTTAGGGTCAAGGTTGAGTGTGTGTGGGAGGGTAGTGGAGATTGGTTAACATCTTCCAAAGGTAGAGCCCTCGGGCTCAAGAGGTAGACTTTTGTTCCCAATGGTAGCTTTATTTATAATCTTTATGAAAGCTTTGCTAGCGCTGGTCCTAAAATCATAGCTTTCTTGTAAGAACTTGTTGGCATGTATCTCATCCTTCCATTTCAGAAAAATGTTTGTTGGTGGCCTGAGCTGGGATACCAGCAAAAAGGACCTAAAGGATTATTTTACCAAATTTGGAGAGGTTGTTGACTGTACAATAAAAATGGATCCCAACACTGGCCGGTCAAGAGGGTTTGGGTTTATCCTCTTCAAAGATGCAGCCAGTGTGGAGAAGGTAAGCTGTGGTTCTTTATATCACCAGTGTATTCTAAGCGGACACCATTCTTAAGAGTATGATTTTGCAGGCGGTTGAGTGCTTTGGGACAAGCAGAGAGTTTAAGAACTTAGTTGCTGTTTTTGAAGGGATTTAAAAATACAGATTAAGTGGGGGAGCGAGTATGGACTGTAGTGGTCCAGGAAGATGGTAGTGGACGCTTACATTCTTCAGTCTGTTCTGGACACTGCAGTGAGGATTAGACAAGAAAGAATTCAAGATTGCTATGAGATAAGTCTTAATTTAGGCCCATTTTTCAGAAAATAAACTAAGGATCAGAATAGTTTAAGTAGAAGCTATCACACAGCTAGTTACGGGGTGGAGTGAAGATTCCAAACCTAGCAGCCCAGCTCCAGTCTGCTGCTTTACTTCTGGAGATAGGCCTTAAACTGGGACAGCATGGGCAGAATCTGGGGGTGGTGGTGGGTGATTTATAGGTAAACCCACTGTACTTGAAGTTTGCAGGACATTGGATTGGGAAATCAGGTTGGGATAGAGTTTGGGGGGGGATGAAACGTTTTTTGTACTTGGGTTGGAGTTTTATATCTCAAAGAAAAGGGCCTTGTCCAGTGTCATACTTCTGAGTTAGAACCCAACTCCCTTCTGTTGGAATAGGTCCTAGACCAGAAGGAGCACAGGCTGGATGGCCGTGTCATTGACCCCAAAAAGGCCATGGCCATGAAGAAGGACCCAGTAAAGAAAATTTTTGTGGGAGGTCTGAATCCTGAAGCCACTGAGGAGAAGATCAGAGAGTACTTTGGCGAGTTTGGAGAGGTAAGTGTGTGGCCTCAGGAGTGGCCGGCCAGCTGCTCTGAGGTGTCCTTTCTGGTCCTTGGCAGCCTTGGCTGGAGCCCAAGCTTTTTCGCTCTGTCTTCGTGCGATTTTTCTCCTGTCAGTTCTCTGTGGGCCCTGGGGGTTACTGGTCCTGAGCTTTGCCTATGTTTACAGATTGAGGCCATTGAGCTTCCAATGGATCCAAAGTCAAACAAAAGGCGAGGCTTTGTTTTCATCACCTTTAAAGAAGAGGATCCTGTAAAGAAGGTTCTAGAGAAAAAATTCCACACCATCAGTGGAAGTAAGGTAAGGTGTCTCCAGCTGTGTGTGTCTGGCCTCTTGTCACTGGAGGGCTGACCCTTGCAGGTGTGGCTTAGGGATTGGGCTACTTTCTAGAGCTCTCCTGGGTAGTGGGACCTTTGTTTTCCTGCAGCATTTGCTTTCCTGATTGGGGCAGATGGTCCTGTCCTTCAAGGAGCTCCTAGGTTGGCAGGACTGGCAATAAATACAAGATGTGTGGGAAGCAGGAGAGGACAGTAGCTTCTCTGGGATAGAGTAAGCATGCTGAGTAGTCCCTTTGATTCCTGATTTTAAGCTAGAGATCAAGGTATTCTGGATCTAGTCTAAGTTATGTAAGATACAAGGCCCACGATTTTGAGAAGATTCTAGAACTTCTGCCATGTACTGATTTCTTCCCTTGGTGATGACGTCTTTCCTGCTATGGACACTGCTGCAGAGTTTTTCTATCTTATTCCTGCCACAACCAAATCTTTATTCACCTCCATCCCCTTAGGACACTGGTTTAGTCAAGCCCACCCCAGCAAGATCCTTCCCAAAGAGCCCCCAGCGTCCTGGCCAGCTTTTATCCAGGGCATTTTGCCTTCAAAGGAGCAGAGTTCTGTGTGCAGTGAGAAGTGCAGCTGTTACCCCCCTTGAACTCTGGTCAGGACCAGGGTAGTTCATGCTTCAAGTATTCTGGTGGCGGTTGGGAGTGCAGGGTGTAGCTTACTGTGTCAGGGTGTGGCAGGCTGTCTGAGCGGGAGTGGCAGCCAGATAAGGTGGGACAGGTAGGGTGGGGCTCCTGGAAACCTCGATATCCTGGCTGGGAATTTGGAAAGATTTGATGGATTGGGCCCTGCCATGTTGTGTAAAATGAGATTGGCTCCTAGGGGCAGTTGAGTAAGACATCACCTAGTTGATGTTAGTTGTTAGCCTAGCGGACGGTGACAGAGGTCTTCTTCCTTCTCCGTGTGTCTTAGTGGGAAGTGTGCAGGAAGAGCCGATAGGGCAGCACTAGTCACACTGTTGGTAGTGGGTCTTGAAATAGTGTGGTTGTACCCAGCATTAATTCAGGAGGGTAGAAGCCTCATTGCATCACTTGATGGGGGTCATTTGCCAGTTTTTTATAGGATTATGCTTGTGTGGGGATACCTAATTATATAATGTTTACTGGTCTTAATTGTGAATTATGTATCAGGGTACTTTGAAAAATAACACCTCTGATTTATTTAAGCAGGAGCACTGGGAGGTTCCTGATCCTGACCCCGCCCACAGTGGGCAGGTTTTTGAGGAAAGGAAATTGACTCGGTCCTGAGTGGTCCCAACAACAGACCAATGGTTGGGGGAGGGGCGTGTAGTATGGCCTCAGGCTTTCTTCCTCTGTAGGTTGGAAGGCAGGGTCACCACTGCTCATTTGAGTGGGATGTTTCATTTCTGTAAAAAATGAAATAAAATCAGAAAGTCTCCTTATTCTCTAAGGTCCCTCATCCGGGAAGCCGCCTCTCACCGCCTTGCCCAGCAGGCCCAAGGTGGCACTAAACCTGACACCTGGTGTGTGTTGCTGGCATTGGCCCAGCTCTGTCCCTCTCCTCCCAATTGTGAGACATGGAGCTGCTGCAGGGCTGCATCCATCATCCCCAGAATATATTCTGGGGAAAGGTTTGAGCCACAAAAGCCCTGGTGGGAATCTTGGTCTGTCTAGTTTTAGCCACAGTTCTGAGAGCTTCTAGCACAGTGTGCTTTCCCACCCCAGCATATTTTGTTTTGGATAATGGACCAGATCAGCCATCTGAGTGTTTGTCAGTGAAGATCTTTGTGTGTACAGTTGCTGCCCAGAACTTGTCCTGGTGGCCTGACCACCTGTTCTCTTGGTTTTCAGTGTGAAATCAAGGTGGCCCAGCCCAAAGAGGTCTATCAGCAGCAGCAGTATGGCTCTGGGGGCCGTGGGAACCGGAACCGAGGGAACCGAGGCAGCGGTGGTGGCGGTGGAAGTGGAGGTGAGTGGAGCTGGGTAAAGAGGGGCTGGCTTCCCTGTCTGCATGGAGCTTCCAGGCCTGTCGGGGCTTGCTCTGGCCTCTGGTGTGGCAGGGTGGGCAGGACCAGGAATGGCTCTCCTGGGTCCAGGCTGTGCTGCTGCTGCTGCCGCCGCTTGGAGTGGAAGAGCCCTCCCATGTTTCATATGTGGCCTGGGGCCCCGGGGCACCTGCATTGCACTCTGAGGGGACCCGCTGGGCTCTGTCCTGAGTCCTGGTCCACCCGTGGGTGGGCTGGCAGAAGGTAGGGCAGGGCTGTGCCAGGCGCTTTACCTCCTTCCATCCCAGGTCCCTCTGACTCCAAAGCCTGAACTCCATCCTTTTTAAGGCCAAGCTGCCAGGGAAGGTGGGGGGTGATTAGAGTGAGAGTGAATTCCTGCCTCGTTGGCCCTGAGTGAAGTTAGAGTACCGCTCTGTCCTGGCCATCAGCGCTGCAGCTTGGCTCTCAGGTGCGGGCCCAGGGCCCTGTGTCCCGGACAGCAGTCCCTTGGCTTCTATCTCTAGAGTTGCCATAGTAACCCCACCACCCAAAGGGCAGGATTTCCTCCATCCTAGCTCCTGCGTGTGCTAAATGGTCCCTGGGCCCCTGTGCCCTGCTCCCCCCACAGGTCAGAGTCAGAGTTGGAATCAGGGCTACGGCAGCTACTGGAACCAGGGCTACGGCTACCAGCAGGGCTACGGGCCCGGCTATGGCGGCTACGACTACTCGCCCTATGGCTATTACGGCTACGGCCCCGGCTACGACTACAGTAAGTAGGAGAGGGAGGCCCCGTCCACTCACCCAGCTGGGAGGCAGGACAGACAGTGAGTGCAGGGGCTTTGGAGTCGGAGCAGCCAGGCTTTGTGGCTTTGCCCCAGGGGCGTTGGCTGTGAGGATGTAAGCGCCTGGCACAGGGGTAAGTAAGTGCTCAGTAAGTTTAGCTGCTATCATTGTTGTTCTTGTCCTTAGGTCAGGGGAGTACGAATTATGGGAAGAGCCAGCGACGTGGTGGCCATCAGAATAACTACAAGCCCTACTGAGGCTTCGGCAGGAGTGCCCGACCAACCGCACACGCTTTGTTTGGATACGAGTGAACACAAACAATTATGTACCAAATTTAACTTGGCATCCTTTCTATGGCCTGTCCCATGTGCATCTTATTTAAAATTTCCCCCCTGGAAATCAACTCTCCTGTTTAATATTTCCAGAGCTCTAGTTGTTTTAGGCAGCGTGTGGAGTCTCAGGCCAGAGCGGCATTGTGGTCTGATTTTATCACGGTCACCCTGAACCAGGTGGGAGGGTCTGCTTCCCACTGCCGCCCTGAAGCCTGGACTTGTGGACCCTGGTTGTAAAGAGGTCTATCTTAGAAAACCAGTGTCACCTTTTTCACCTTTTAATTTTATATTATTTGTGTCATACATTTCCTGTAATGGAAGTGTTAATTTTACTGTACTTTTTGGTACCTTTTGGGAATCTAATGTATTGTAAGGTATTTTACACGTGTCCTGATTTTGCCACGACCTGGATATTGAAGCTATCCAAGCTTTTGAAATAAAAATGTAAAAACCCCCAAGCCTGGGTGAGTGGGGTACACTGTGAAGGGGGGTATGGCCTGTGCTCTGGGGCTTTCTGAGCTCCAGCATCCTCCATGACCTGCTGGCAGCCCTGTCAGGCAGAGCCACATGTGCTCTGCGTTCTTGCTTAGTTTCCTCTAATGACTCAGGCCTGCATAGGACTTGAGCCTCTTTAAGAGAAGGACACGGCTCAGATCTAAGGCAGCTGTTCATGGGGGTGAAGATGGCGCAGCAGGGCTGCTGCCCCCAGGGTAGTGATTCTGGGGCACCTTAGAACACCTGTCTTTGCCAATGGGATTCTGTCTTTAAAGTGTGCCGCCAAGGCGCACAAGGGGGCCCCCTCCTGGTTGGCATGTAACAGCCCACTCGGCAGCGCCTATTGGCTGCTGGATTGGAGCACCGCAAAGCCTGGTGGCAAGAGGCAGCAGCGGGCTGTGGGGCTCTGGGTGGACGAAGCCTGGTGAAGGGAGTTGCTAGTTTCCCTCACCCCTAGAAGGGGCCGGCTGCCGAGGAAATGGCTGCTCCTGTCCTCTTGCCACAGCTGTCAAATGTAGACTTAAGTATACTTTGGAGATTTCTGGGCTAGTGGAGAAAGCCCAAGGCAGCCAGGACCTCCCAGTGTTGGAACTAACCTGTGGGGAGGGGGCATCACTTGGAACAAAGTTACCAAAAAAAGTTTGTTTAGTCGAGTGACAACGCTGCTGATAAGGGACCCAGTTGTGGTCACTTACGTGGGGAAGGACGTGACTGAGCAGTGCTGCCTCTGCCGTGGGCCTCAGCGTCTCACAGCTTCTCACCTTTTCTTCCATGTCTACAAAAGAACCCAGAGACACCCGCACTAGTTAATAACTGTCTGCCGAACATTTCTCAGTGTCTATAAACTTTTTTGGGTGGCAGTTTGGAGATTTGGCCCATGTCTCATCCTTTCCTCATGTGTGGGCCACCAGCAGCAACGGGGTCAGCAACAATTTCCCCCAAGGACAGAGTCAACTCAGGTTTCCCAAGACTCCCCGGCTCCACTGGAGGCCCCTCTGGAGGAAACCTAAGCCAGTCTACACAGCCCCACCGCTCAGTAGGTCCTGCACCTCTAGGCCTGCCCGTCCAGAGCCCTGGGGCAGCCGTGAAGGAGCCCAGACGTGTGGGACAGGGGCTGCTCTGATCTCTACCTGGAGACAGGACTCAGGACTCGTCCTATTTTGGGTCCATCCTGAGCTCTGTACATGCAGCACAGCCTCAGTGCACACATGTCCATTTCGGAATTACAGGTTTCCTTGTAGTGGACTTAAGGAGGCCCAGGGATGACCTTGCTGTTCCCAGCTGACTGACATCGTGGAGTGGAATTCCATTTTGCGTTCAGTCAGACCTGGATGCAAATCTGAACTCAGCCACTCAGCAGCTGTTGGTGACCCTGGCCTCAAGTCAAATACAAAGCTGCTGTCTTCATTTCACAGTGAGTGGCCTTGAGGCCACAATGAGGTGTCGTTCTGATGGTTGGGCTCAGAACACTGGTGCTGCCCAGGCGGGATGCGTGGCTCAGCTGCCACCTACTGAGGCACAGGCAGGAATGGGGGAGGCCTGGGCCTCTAGGACGCCTCTCCACTTCAGCTCCTAGCTCCAGGTTGGGTTCTAGAGTCTGGGTCAGCTGCCCCTGGGGCTTCCACCTCACCTGTCAGGATGGTGTCCAGCTTTGCCACCACGTGTCGTGCGTTGTCCAAGCTGAAGCACATTGGCGGCTTAAGTTTCAGGACATTCCTCCCAGGACCATCAGTGCTCAGCAAAATGTAGTGCTCCTTCAGCCTGTAGGACAGGACACAGCAGGCCCTGCTGCCCGCCAGCCAAGGGCCCTACAGGGCTGTCCTCAGCCTGGCCTTGACCTCAGGGCCAGCGCTCTAGCTACACTGTCTCTGGAGCTCTCACAGGCCGGTTCACACTAGGACGTGGCACCGGCTCCCCCCTGCCAGGCTCCTGCCCATCCTTCATGGCCCAGCATCAGTGGCCCGTCTGTGCCCTGCACCTGGCCCTGAGCAGGGGCCTTGCTTCACTCATCCCCGGAGCCGTCTCAGCCACACCCAGACTCGCCATAGGGCTCCAATGGAAACAGTGACAGTAGTCCCTGCGTTTTCCCTTTTCTGCACTGATGTGTACGGTTTACTTTTCGTATGCATGGGAAATAGCCAACGTTACAGAGAAGTGTAATGAAGCCCACGGCCCCGTCATCTGGCTTCAGTCACTTCCCTGCACACAGGCAGGTAACCCTGCAATCCCAGACAGGACTGTTCGTTTGAATTCCCAGTTGTTTTTAGGAAGATGACTTTACCTCCTTAACATTATCATTGGTACCTAAGAATTTCTATTCCACATAAACCTTTAACCTCGAAAGGTATTTTGGTCACTGAGAGGAGTCTGACGTGACTATACTGACACTGACCCCCACTCCCATTCTTTTTTATTCCTTTTTTGTTATTTTTAAGTCTTGTCAGGAGCCAGGGTGTCCTCAGCCTCCCATCCCGCTCTTCCTGGCACTGACTGGCCGCGCTAGAAAGAATGGTCTGGGCTTCAAATTCAGCTCTGCTACCTCCTAGTGGGTGACTGCATGTGAAATACCTGCCGCCTCCCTCCTTCCCACCAACCATACTGGATTCCTGAGTTCGGATGCTCCCTGCGGGTGGGTAGGTGAGCTGGCAGATGTGCCCGACCAGCAAAGAGAAGGCAGGGATTGGACGGTCACTTAGGGAGGGGTCAGTCTGAAAAAAACCTCATGGAGGAAAAGATTTTTACATCAATACATACTGTTTATGTGAATTCCAAACACGGATGCACATTTCAATTTGAATAAGGACACATCTAACACTAGAAGGGTTTTTCTGAGGTGGGGAGAGGGACCGGGAGTGAGAGAGGGGGATAAAAGGGAGTAACACAGGTCCTGCTTGGATTTGAGTGAAAGAATATGTGAACCAGGGCTGCGCCTGGGGCTTGTCCTGAGACGCTGCTCCATCCAAACGCACCCCACCCCGATGAGCAGGAGTCCTGTCCATCCCCTGAACCCGGCTGCTCTGGGAGTGCAGAATCTGGTTCTGCCACAGTCCTCATGTGGCGTTGGAGAAGCTGCTTCCCTTGGACAGCTGGGGTCTCACAGCCCCTGGTTTTCTCCCCTGGGCTGGGAATAGCCCATGCCCATCTGGAATTTTTGCTGTCTGGTGCTTTCTCGGCGGACCTCAGTCAAGGGGATGCCCCCTCAGAGGCCCACATACCTCCTTCAGTGAACCCTCTGTGGGCCCAGAGTGCCCGGGAGCATGGTGGATGAAAGGAGAGGAAGAGGGCCCATCAGGGCCTAGACACAGCAACGGCAACTTGTTTCAAGAAAAAGTACCTGGATACCAAGTAGTCAGCCTCTTCGGTGGCTGGCGTCCTGGTGGCCTCATCTTTGATCAGATCCACACCAATGAAGAGCCCGACACCCCTGGAGCAGAAGGTGATATCTCAGGTGGCCAGGCCTGAGGGACCAAAGGCCTTGCCTTCATCCTCTGCCTGGGCCTCAGCCAAGCCCCAGCAGAAAGCCCACCAGGCCTTGTACCTCTGCCACTGAGCACCGCGGGAACCCTCAGGGGGTGAAACAGTCCCAGAAGGTAACTGATGGGAGGGGCAGAGGACAGGTTGGGAGTCAGAGGGATTTGACCCTGGCTTTCCCTCCCTAGAAGTGCCATCGCCCAACGATTCAGTTCTTCCCCTGTGGAGAGTAAAACTCCTACCATCCCAGGTGGTTAGGAGGTGAAAGAAGGAACAAAGCCAGTTCCCCGGCAGGTGCTTGGTTAGTGGGCAGTGCCTGCTGCCCCGAGCCTCACCTGACATCCCCGATGATGGGATGTTTGGCTTTCTGCTGCCTGAGGAGCTCCATCAGGAAGCTGCCCACTTGGGCGGCGTGAGCCTGCAGCTGCTCCTTCTCCAAGACATCCAGGACGGCCAGCCCCACAGCACAGGACACGGGGCTGCCCCCAAACTGAGCCAGGGGACAGAGGGCATGTCAGACACTCAGCAGAGCGTGCCGTGCCCCAGAACTGCCCCCCACATCCCCAGGGCAGTGATAAGAGCACAGGGCAATAAATGGGGTTTTCCTGAGTCCTATGGGCTGTCCTACCTTTCCAGGTGTTAATGTGACTAGCCCAGGTCAGGTTTCCCCAGGGGTGCAGTAGGAGCCCCAATAAGATAGAGAACCAGAGGAAAGAGTGTACTGTTGTAATTCAATCCACGATCCACTTGCTAGCCGCATTCCAAGCTTGCTAGTGTAGCCATGGCAGTTATATCAGTGGCTAATGGCTAACTGGTTACAGCTGATGGCCATCTAATAACCGAGCCAGCACCGTTCCACGTGACGTTGAGAACCTGGAAACTGCTCTCTGGGACTCCGTCCCTACAACTGTACATTCCCAGACATGTTTGGTTTTTTGCCGACAGGCATTAGGCTCCCGTCTCATGGGCAGACCCAGACCCACAGCACCGGCCTAGTTCCCATCACCTCTCACCTCTGTCAAGGAGGGTCACAAACAACACGCCGGAGCCACACCCAGGAAAAGCCACTCTGTGTGGTTGTGATATAGGCCAACGAGTAACCCCTCCCACTAAAAAACTTTTAAGTTTTCTTTCCTATAGAAATTTTAAGTTTCCTTCTCAAGTTTTCTTTCCCCCAGGTTTTTAGCTCCTACCCCTGCTTTAGATAATTACCCTAAAACTTGTGATTCATACTTGTTGATTGTAATCATTGAAGCTTAATGTTCTCTCCTACCCGTTCTGGGCCTAACTTCTAGACAATTAACGACACCTGAATGATTGGTTGAAAGGCCACACGCTCTGTAGAGCTAATGGATTTATTAATTAAAATCTATTTTTTCTTATTCAGGGGCCTTGGGGATCCAGAGGATACCCCAGCAAGATTGCCAGTTGCAACCAAAGAAGCCAACGTGGTCTTCCAGGTGGATCTCAGGACCCCTTCCTCTCACCTGAGGTCAGACAGGGCGAGAGTTCCGTGAACCCCCAATACGTAGAGACAGCTCTACGCCCTGTCCAGCAGGAAGCAGATACAGAAGAAAAGACCTCCTGTCCCTCACCTTCCCATAGAAATTTTATGGGGTCACGTCTCTCAAGGGGAAAACAAAGCAGGCAGTTAGAGATAGGCATCAGGTCTCTGCGTTCCTGCATAACCCACAGAATGTAACCGCCCAAAAGACCTCCCCTCTCCGCCCCAAACTTCCCCTTTTTATTGTAATTATCTACCCCTATGAGGAACAAATGGGTACAAAATACCCAATTAGATTAAATGGGCCACTCACACCTGTGCAGTAAAGGCCACAACCTTCATTTCACCTGTGCCTCATTATACCATCATTATAATATACATATGCCTGGAAGTTCATTAATATCATTATAACAGACTGAATTCTGGGAAGGAACATGCGTAGTCTAAAAAGATGCCTCTTGTCAATCACAGGTGTCAATCAAGTGGTCCCATGCCTAGAAAGGAACAGCCCATTCTAGAGAAAAAGATAAAAACTCCAAGTCCTCACCAGTCCGAGCCGTTTGAGTCTCTTGAGCCTTGCTTTTGCTCGAGGGCCTGCTCCAAACCCGTTGGAGTGTACTTTTCTCCTAATAATGCCACTTGGGACCCTTGAGCCATTCTCTGCTGCTCGGGTCTGCTCCTATTTCTTCGGAGTGTACTATTTCTTCTAATAAACTACTCTTGCACCACTTTAGTTTGAGCTCAGGCTCTGCTGGCTGAGCCCAGGGCAGACTCTAGGGTGCAGACCACAGCTGGCTGCCTGTGAGTCACATGCGGCCTGAGGATCCACTGTTTGGATGTATGGCATTATTAAAAGTTTTGAATTAGGTGAGAATGTTTTAAAATACAACCGCACAAAAATATGTATTTCTGACTGAAAACAAACCTGGCCTGTCTGGTTATAACCTGGCACTGGCTGTTCCCATCAGGCATTGTGAGGGCTTAGCTTCACTTCCTCCCCTGACCCTGCGGGAGTCTGAGTGGGGACCAGTGTCGCAGAGAGCTGGGAGTAAGCGTTTCTCCTGCAGACCATCTTTTCCCTTCAACTAGATCTTTGACAAAATACTTTATTGAGTATAGTTTATATAAAAAAACCCTGCATATATTTAGTGTATACAGTCATATACCACTTAACGGGGATACATTCTGACAAATGCCTTGTTAGGAGATTTCCTTGTGGGAACATGGCAGAGTGCGCTTACACCGAGACGACACAGCCCACCACACACCTAGGCTGTGTGGACAGCCTATTGCTCTGTAGGGGAGGAAAAATCATTTTCCTGCTACCCTTTTGTGTTCCTGGCTGAGGCATCCCTGTAGTAAAAGACAGAGTAACAGGAAAAAACCAGAAGTTTAATAACATGTCTACCTCCTGTATGCATGGGACAGACCCAGGAAAACAGTAACTCCTGGAAATGGCTGAAGGCCATACCTTAAATACCATCTTCAGCTGAAGACAAAAGAAGGTGTTGGGGTGGGGCCGTTATGGGAGGTGACCAGGAAAAGCACAACAAACCAGGGTAAGGTTGTGCAGATTTAAGTTATTGCCTTCTGCATTGATAGGAGTTTCTAGAGATGAGGTCATCCCTCTCTTCCTTTACAAATGGAGATTTCCCAAATGTAAATAACTCTTGCAAAGAGTAACTTCTACTTGGTTTTCAGAGCCTCTCCCAAATTTGCTGTTTCTTAAAATTAACCAGCCTAAAATAATCCTTATACCAAAGGAACATATTTTGGGGGACAAATTCTGTTCCCCTATAGCTCCAGGCTACAAAGCTGTACAGCATGTTACTGTACTAAACACGGTAGGCAATTGTAATATAATGGTGTTTGTGTAATACACTCATTATAACTGCTATGACAACATCAGGTAGTAGGAAGTTTTCAGCTCCATTATACTCTTATGGGACCACCATCTATGCTGTGGATGAAGAAGGGGGGATGCATGGAAGGTAAGTAACCCCACAGGGTGATTGATCATAGATTCCTAAATGGGCGGGTCATAGGGGTAGTCCCACCCCAGGCCTATCACTTCTTTAGTGAAAGGCTTATCTTTGTCTTCAACAAGCCCTGCCCCTGGTTTCTGTGCATCTAGGTTGACACACCTTTAAAATAAGCCTTGCCACCCTCAAGAAAGTGCATAAGCTTGTTAACTATCCTGTAATCCGATCTCCACCTTGCTCTCTCCCACCTTCTTGTAATCTTCCTTAATTCCAAACGCATAAAAGAAGCTGCAAACTGTGATTCTTGGGAGCATTATTCTCAGTCTGTTGAGATCTTGCTTCCAGGAGTATCCTTTGTTTGGCTCAGATACATTTTTATAAAAACTCTCTACAGGTTTGGATGTTCTCACATCGACACTGTGGTCTTACCTAAAATGTCATTATAGGAGCATGACTCTAGTTCTATGTGATTTGACAAATGGATAAACTGTAGAAACTCTACCACAATGAAGACACAAAACATTTCTATCACTTCCCAAAGCTCCTTATGTCCCCTTCCACCACTGCTCCAGGCAACCACTGACCTTTCTGTCAGTAGAGTTTTGCCTTTTTCAGAATGTCATGAATGGAATCGCAGAATATGTACCCTTTTGTGCCTGGCTGCTTCTGCTCAACATGTATTTGAAATTTATCCATATTGTTGTGCGTATCAGTAGTTTTGTTCATTTTATTGCTGTATAGTATTCCATTGTATGGACATACCACATTTGTTTATCCAATCTCCCGTTGATGAACCCTTGGGTTATTTTGATTTTTGGCTATTAAGAATAAAACTATTATTAACATTTATAGCAAGTCTTTTTGTAAACATATGTTCTCATTTCTCTTGGGTAAAATACCTAGGAGTGGAACTGCTGTATTGTATGACAAATGTATATTTAACTTTTTAAACTTTTATTTATTTTAAGTGTTTTTCCAGGACCCATCTGCTCCAAGTCAAGCAGTTGTTTCAATCTAGTTGTGGAGGGCGCAGCTCACAGTGGCCCATGTGGGGATCGAACCGGCAACCTTGTTAAAAGCACCGTGCTCTAATCAACTGAGCTAACCGGCCGCCCCCATGTATATTTAACTTTATAAAAAACTGTGAAACTGTTTTCCAAAGTGATGGTACCATGACAGAGTCTCACCATTAGTCTATGAAATTCTAGTAGCTTCACATCCTCAAAAACATTTGGAATTGTCAGTCTTTTTAATTGTAGTCATTCTAATGGGTATATAATGGTATCCTATAGACCAATGAAAATCTGACCATACTTGAGATTATAAAAAGCTTCCTAGGTGATTCTGCTGTGAGGCAGCTTTTTGATATGTCCAAAACAAATTATATGTGGAATGGACACAGAGGATGCACCGAGGCTACTTACTGTATAATATTATTAACCATGAATTCCTTAAAAGGTGGAGTGTTCTTGGTTTAGAATCATGACCTGGCCAAGATGCTCAACTAGCACAATAGGTAGGTCTTTTCCCCAAAATCACCCCAGAGGGACAATAGAAAAATGAACAAAAGCTTTGAAATAATCCTGGGTATTACTTCTGGCATTCCAAATGTGTGTTAACCTAGATGCACAAAAACAATGGACAGGGCTGGCTTAAAAACCTTTCACTAAAGAAGTTATAGGCCTGGGGTGGGACTACCCACCATTACCTATTCAGTTAGGAATTTATGATCTATTACAGCACCGCTTTTCAGTCCACCAGCTATAAAGTAAATGTCATGGGGTTGTAATGTACAGCATGGTGACTGTAGTTAAAAAAACTGTATTGTGTCTTTTAAAATTGCTAAGAGAGTAGATCTTAAAAGTTCTTAACATAAGGAAAAAAACTGTAACTGTGTGGTGATGGATGTTAACTAGACTTACTGTGGTGATCATTTCACAATACAGTTGACCCTTGAACAACGTGGGGGTTAGAGGCGCCAACCACCCACACAGTTGAAAATCTGTGTATAACTTAAGTTAGCCACTTACACGATCCGCACATCTGCACAGTTCAAAGCTGCATTGTTCAAGGGTCAACTGTGTATATAAATATTAAATCGTTATGTTGTACACCAGAAACTAATGCAATGTTTTTCCCCTCCTTTTTCTGCCCCCCCCCCACTCCAGTTCAAGCTGTTGTTTCTCAGTCTAGCTGTGTAGGACACAGCTCCCCGGCCCATGCTGGTGTTATGAACTTTGCACTCCCCCTGGCTGAGGTAGTCGGTCGCCAGTCGTCAGTTGGCCGCTCACATCAGCTCATGGCTCTTGCCGGATGCCGGCCACTCACGCTGGCCACTGGCCGCTCATGGCAGCACACAGCAGCCTGCAGCAGCCCAGCTCCAGGGAGAGCTGTTGTTCACAATCTTAACTGTAGAGGGCGCAGCTCACTGGCCCATGTGGGAATTGAACCAGCAACCTCACTGTTAGGAGCATGGTGCTCCAACCACCTGAGCCACCTAGCCGGCCATAATGTAATGTTTTATGTCAATTACATCTCAATAAAAAAAAGGCAGAGAGACTATTGAAATCAGCAAGAGAGAAGTGACTTATCACATAGAAGAAATTCTTAAAAGTAATGGCTGATTCCTCATCAGCAATCATAAAGCCAGAAGGCAGTGGGATGACATATTCAAAGTGATGAAAGAAAAAGACTGTCAATCATGAATTTTATAAAAAGTATAAATATCCTTCAAAAATGAAGGAGAAACTAAGATAATTCCAGATTAAAAAAAAAAGAACTGAAAAAAATGTCACTAGCAGATCTACTAAATAATAATGGTATTTCTTTAGGTTGAAATGAAAAGATATCAGACAATAACTCGAATCCACATGAAGAAATAAAGACCACTGGTAAAGACAGAAGTAGGTTGAAAGCAAAAGGATGGAGAAGATATACCATGCAAACAGTAATCAAGAGAGTTGATGTGGCTGCATTAATAACAGACATAAAAGACCTGAAGATTAAAATTGTTACTAGCAACATAAACACTTTATAATGATAAAAGAGTCAATCTGTCAAAAGGATATAAGCATTACAAACACATGCATTTAACAACAGAGTCCCAAAATACATAAAGCAAAAACTGATGGAATATAAAGGATATATACACAATTCAATAATAGCTGGAGAGTTCAATCTCATTTTTCAATAAAACAATTAGAAGATCAACAAGGAAATAGACAACTTGAACAACACTATAAATCAACCAGACCTAACATATACAAAACACTCCACTCCAACCCCCCGCCCAGCCCCCAAAAAAACCAAAACCAAAACAAAACAAAACAAAAAAATCCCACCAGAATAAACACTCTCCTCAAGTGCACCTGGAACATTCTCCAGGACAGACCTTACATTAGGCCATAAAACAAGTGTCAATATATTAAAAAGCTTAAAATCAAAGTATCTTTTCTCACCACAGTGGAATGAAACTTGACGTAAATAACAAAAAGAACACCGGAAAACTAAAATATGTCTTCAACCTGACAGAAGGCATCTATGAAAAACTGACAAATAATATACTCAATGGTGAAAGACTGAACGTTTTTCCCTAAGATTAGGAACATGACAAGATGTCCACTCTTGCCACTTCTATTCAACACTATCCTGGAAGTTCTATGGCAATTAGGCAAGAAAAAGAAATAAAAGGCATTCAGAATGGAAAAAAAAAAGTAAACTCTCTATTCGTAGATGATAAGATTTTGTACGTAGAAAATTCTAAAGAATGTATTAAAAAACTATTAGAGTTAATAAATGCATTCAGCAAGGTTAGGTTGAACAATACAAAACCAATACCCAAAATTCAATTGTATTTCTATACACTGGCAATGAAGAATCTGAAAATGAAATTAATAAAATCCCATTTATAAAAGCATAAAAAATAATAGGAATAAACAAAAGTAGCTCATGACTTATAATGAAAATTATAAAATATCATTGAAATAAATAAAAGGCCTACATAAACCAACAGCCATGTTCATGGTTTAGAAGACTTAATATTGTTAAAACTTACCAAATTGATCTACAGATTCAAGGCAGTCCCTATTAAAATCCAAGCTGCCTTTTGTAAAAATTGACAAGTTGATTCTGAAAATTTAAATGCAAAGGACTCAGAATAGCCAAAACAATGTTCAAAAAGAAGAACAAAGACTGCAAGACTCACATTCCCTGATTTCAAAACATACTACAAAGTATAACAGTCTAGACTGTATGCAACTGACAGAAGGATAGCTATACAGCTCAAAGGAGTAAAACTGAGAGTCCAGAAATAAACCCATACAACCCACACGTTAATGGTAAATTGATTCTTGACAAGGGTGCCAAGATCATTTGGTGGGATAAGAATAGTCTTTTCAGCAAATGGTGTTGGGACAACTGGATACCTACATGCAAGTCAAGTTACCCCCCAGCTCATGCCACATGCAAAATATTAGCTCAAAATGGATCAAAGACCTAAATGTAAGAGCTAAAACTATAAAACTCTTAGAAGAAAACAGGTGTAAATCTTTATGACCTTTGATTAGACACGGTTTGTTACATGTGACTTTAGAGCACAAGCAACCAAAGAGAAAATAAATTGGCTTAATCAAAATTAAAAACTTTGTGCTTCAAAGGACACTACCAAGAAAGTGAAAAGACAACTCAGGTATGGGAGAACATATTTACAAATTATATGTCTGATAAGGATCAAGTATCTAGGATATATAAAAAACTCTAATAACTCAACAAAAAAAGACAAGTAGACCAATTAAAAAATGGGTAAAGGATGTGAGTGGACCTTTTCCAAAGAATGAAAAAAGATACACTTATATGGTCAATAAGCACATGGAAAGATACTCAACATCAGGGAAATACAAATCACAATGAGATCCATTTCACACCCACTAGGATGGCTCAACATCACTAATCATCTGAGAAATCCAAGTCAAAACCATAATGAGATACCACCTCACACCTGTTAGAATGGCTATTACCAAAAGACAAAAAATAACAAGTGTTGGAGAGGATGTGGAGAAAAGGGAACACCCATGGCCTGTGGGTGGGAATATAACTTGGTGTAGCCACTATGGAAAACAGTATGGAGGTTCCTCAGAAAATTAAAAATGGAATTATCACATGACCCAGCAATCCCACTTCTGGGTATTTATATGAAGGACATAAGAACACTATCTCAAAGAGGTATCAGCAAACCATGTTCACTGCAGCATTATTTATAATAGCCAAGATATGGAAGCAATGTAAGTGTCCATTGATGGATGAAATGGATAAAGAACTTTTGGGTGTGTGTGAGTGTGTGTGTGTGTGTGAGTGTGTGTGTGTGTGTGTGTCTGTATCTCCTCAGGATCTGGATCACATTTTTGAGAATTTCTGCAATAATGGAATCATATGTATTAAAATTTGTGGACTACAAAGTAAAAGTTGTGCTTTGAGGGAAAGTTATAGGCTTAAATATTTATATTAATAGAGAAAACAGTTAAGTATCCATCTTAAGAAATTAGAAAAGAACAGAACCCCAAAGAAAGCAAACAAAAGAGAGGATTCAAAGAAACAATATTGTAAATGAAAAGGGAACATAATGATAAAGATTAAAAATATATTAAGAAAGTATTAATAATAACCATAGATCAATAATTTTGAACACTCAGATGAAAGAAACATTCCTAGGAAAATAAAACTCACCAGAACTAACCCAAGAAATATAAAGCTTCAAGAGTCCCATATAACTAAAGTCTTACCTATATGTGCCTGTGTCTTTGTCTGTGTATATACATATATATACATACATACACAAATGCACATATACACACACATACATGTATACATAGACACACAAAACTCCCACAAATAAATAAGAAAGGCACTGGTAACAATAAAAAAAAATGGGCAAAAGGAAAAACAGGCATTTCACAGAAGACGAAACTCACAGCCAATAAACATATAGAGATGCTTCACATAACTTGAAATCAGGAATGGCATTATCAAGACTATTCCAATTTACCCCCCATTTGGTTAAATGGTGTTGAAGAAGATGGAGACCTACAGAATCTCTTATACCTGTTGGTGGGTGTTAACTGTGACCTACTTTGGAAAACAGATGTTATTGTCTCTTAAAATGGAGGTGAACAAAGCCCCAGAAATTCCACTCTTAGGTGTATTCCTAAGAAAAATTCTTGCACATGTACAACAGGGACTTGTAAAAATGGTTCATAGCAGCACTGTCCATAATGGCAAAAACCATGGAACAACTGCAAAGCACATCAACAGGAACGGACAAATAAACAGTGGTATGTTTACACAACGGGGTATCATACAGCAGTCAAAACGAACTTCAGGGACAAGCAATGTGGTGACTCTTAGTGACTCTTAGGAGGACAAAACAAATTCCCAAAGACTACATATAGCATGACACACTTCTTATAATATTCAAAAACAGCTGGAATAACTAATGAACATGGGATTCAGAGTGATGGCTCCTTGGGCTGGGGGTAGGCAAGGACTGGGAACAACCATATGGACAGATGCAGGTTACTGTCAAGGTCCTAACTTTTATTTGGGACGATGGCTTCTTAGATGCTTGGATCATTAATGAAAGTAACTGATTAAAAAGGGGCTCTGGGGGCGGCTGGATAGCTCAGTTGGTTAGAGCGCGGTGCTCTTAACAACAAGGTTTCCGGTTCGATCCCCACATGGGCCACTGTGAACTGCGCCCTCCACATCTAGATTGAAACAACTATTTGACTTGGAGCTGATGGGTCCTGGAAAAACACAGTTCAATAATAAAAGTAAAAAAAAAAAAAATATGCTACGCAGGCACAGATGATGAGTCTTTCATGAACAAGGGATGACATTATGTGCACTTCAAACAAGACAAAGAGACGACACCAGGTTCCTGCCGCTTTGGGTTGTTTTTTTCCCTAACACAACACACTCCTTCCTCCTCACCGCCTACACCTGCACGAAGCCTCCCCTGCTTGCCCCGCACCTCTCTGTCCTCCCACCCGCATCCCCTGTGCATGGCGGGCCCTGTGAACACCCTATTTCCATTAAAGCCTTCCCCGTGCCACTGTGAGCAGGCGTCTACGAGCCGTCTCCCCCCAGCTGTGAACTTGTGTAGGACAGAGGCTCACCTGGGCAGAGTGACAGTGCTGAGAGCCCCAGCCCTCGCCCTTAACGACCTTCTCTGCCAAATCCCGACTATCTTGCCAAAGCTTGACATGTTTCAGGCCCCAATTCAAACCGACTTTTTGGGGGAAGTAAAGTGAGTTCTTCCTCCTCTCAACCCTGGGCCTCCCAGTTCTTCCCTGGGCCCGGTTGGGGCCTCCTCCTCTCCTGCCTGGACCAGTGGCCTACTCCAGTCCTTTCTCCACACTGATTGCCAGAGGTCCTTCTAGAGTGTATTCCAGATCCCGTCTCTCCCCGCTTAAACCTTCCCATGGCTCCTCACTGGCCTCAGGATCAGTGCAGCCTCCTCGGCGCTTTACGAGGAGGCCCCTGGTGACCATGCTCCCCTTTGCTCACCATACAGCTGTCCTCTTAGTGCCATCGAACAGGCTTCTCCTGCAACCCAAGGACCCACTTCACTTAGGGAAAGCTCTTGACCCTGCAGCCCAAGGTCAGGGATCCCGCCCTCCTCCAGCGTGAACTCTAATCCTAGACCATGCACCAGTGACAGCTCCTCATGCGCCTTAATCTGCTGTTAGCACAGGGCCTTGCACACAGGAGGCAGCTTCTGCTGGAAGGGCAAGAGGGCCTCCTATACTCTTGCTATATGTTTTACAAGCATGATCTCCTGTGACAGCTTTTGGATTGATACTAAGTTTTAAAGGTTTTGTGTTTTTTTTTTCCCCTTCTGACCCAGTGTAACGCCCTGACGGCATCTTGTCTTTGGTGGCACAGTGCCAGGCCGGTGCCTTTGCTCGTGAAGGATAAGCGGGCTGTCTGGGGAACCCACGGTGCTACCTAGACCCCACGCCTTCACTCACCGTGTTGAAGTACTCGACGCCGGTGGCTTCAAATGCCCTCGCTACAGCTTGGGTAGTGGCCACGCAGGCTACAGGGTGGCCATTGCCAATGGACTTGCCCATGGTGACAATGTCGGGGACAAAGTCTTTCCCTTGCAGCTGGAAGGCCCAGAAGTGCTTGCCTACTCGGCCAAAGCCCACTTGAATCTCGTCTGCGACAAAGACCCCTCCGGCCTTGCGGATGTGCCTGCAGCAGAGGACAGACTGCTGATGGGAGGCGGTGGTGAGAGGGATTAGAGCAGGAGCTGGCAGGTCGTGGTCTTTGGACTCTGAAGCCTGGCTCTGCCAACGGAAAGGTGGGGGCCTTCGGCAAATGGCTGGCCTTCTAGGGGCCACTATTTCTTCAGGGGCTTTGAAAAATCTGGCAAACAGGCAAGGCTGAAGTTGGAATTTGGAACAAATGTCGGGAAACCCTATTACAGCTTGGTCTCCCTGGGGCAGCCCGACCCACCTACTCACTCTGCCACTTTCGGGAAGTAGCCAGCAGGGGGGATGACCTGCCCTCCCACACTGGGCAGAGACTCAGCGAAGAACGCAGCAATCTGTGGGTGAGACAGGATGTCAAGTACACACCGGTGTAGTGCTGAGCAGCACCTAAGAGTCCTGCTAATGCTGGCTCCACGCAGGACGAGTTACCGTCATCGCTGCATCTCCCACTCGGGCTCCACATCGCCTCTGAGGGGCTGTGACTGTTTTCTCTCAGGCCTCAGAGCAACTCTTATGACCTGGATGCCTCCAGACCCCTGGACTCAGCATGCTGCAGATGACATCCACTTTCTCCGCCGTGACCCCGTTCCTTCACTGCCCCCAGGTGCTGCCTCCCATCCCTGACCCAGCCCATCCATCCATCGGCACAGCCTGACTCCCGTGTACCACCTCTGCAGCCACTCCTTCCCACCCCCCTGGACATTCCTGTCTCCCCGCAGATCTGCCCATTTCTGCCTTGGCCTCCTGCGGTGCCTTTGAACTGGATGCCTCTTCCAGTGCACCCTCCCTGATGACCAGAGTGATGCCTCAATCCAGACACTGAGCTTGTGGCTCTTATTTAAAACCCTTCCATGACCCCTTTTGTTTACAGCAATGATTTCCAAACTCTGCTTTCCCTTGGTGCTGCTTCAGAGGCTGCTGGCGTGAGGGAAAAGCCAATGGGGTGTAAAACCGCTCCCCCACCCCTGCTGCCACCAGAGCAATCTCTTTTCTGGCTTTAAATAAGTGGGTGCAGACCACTCAAACGCATAGGCCAGGCTTCCCGGATCTGGCCTCATAACCTGCCTGTCTTCACCATATATCCTGTGTTCGGCTGTCACTCCTTCAGTGAGGCCTGCCAGAGAGCTGCTGTTCTTCTGGGGTATGACACGCCTATCCTGCCACTGCCCTACCCTCGTCCGCTACACTGGCCTGGGTGGGGGCCCCCAGTGCTCACTTGCCCTCAGGCTGGCCCCTTTCAAGTGCAGCCCTGGTCTTATTACACTCCCTCTTACAACCCTTCAAAGGTGCGCAGGGCCTCCAGGCCCTCAGCACGGCACCTGTGGGCCTCTGCAGGCTCATTCCTGCCTGCTCAGCCTGGCCCCACACTCACACGCATCCTCACGTCCACGCAGGCTGCCCCTCTGTTCAGGATGCCTTCCTTCTTCTGCTCCATACCTCACCTGAGTGGCTAAGTCCTACTCACATTATGCTACTAAAATCAGGCAGCACCGCCTCCAAGGACCCTTCCCCACACCCACACCAGTCCAGCCTGGGCCCTGGGACTCCTGTAACTCCCAGGACACATCTCTCCCTAAGCTCTGCTGAGCACTTACCCGCTCCCCCCACCACATTCCCAGGTTCCGAGTCTTAGCGTTCCAAGTCTCTAGCACAGGCTGGCAACAGAGGGAGTGACGTTACAGTTTGCTGGACTGGACCCGTGCGGATGTGGTTACCTTCCTGCCCTGCTCCTGGGCGCTGCTGAGCATGCGTTTCACCTCGCTGGCATATGCCTCAGCTGGATTGGGGTGGTCCTCCCGGTAGGGGCCACGGTAGGTGTCTGGGAGAGGTGCCTGTGTGTGTGGAATGACAGCGCTGTGTCACCCAGGCTGGGAGTGGGCACCGACCTGGGGCCCCCTTGGGCTGTGCATACCACATGGACCCATTCCTTCTGGCCATCTAGGTCCCGGAACTTGTAGGGGCTGATGTCAATCAGGGAGCTCAAGTGACCATGATAAGCACTGCGGAGGAAAAGGGAGGGTGGGCTCAGGCCCAGGTGGCACGCGTGCCTGGCCTGGACTTGACAACTGTCTACCCACCTCTGGAGACACACAGGGAACACCATGCTTTCTGACACAGCTCCCGGGGTCCTCCGGCTGGGAACACTTCGTACAAGGCCGCTTACTGGCTATGTGATGGTGGCTAATCGGGCTCTGTAAAGTGGGGGCTTCTCCTCAGTGTTGCAGTGAACCTGAAATGTGTTCCGGCTCTAACCCTGCGCCTGCGCCTTGGACAGCAGATACTCAATACGTGGGAGTTGCTGTTGGAACAGTTTTAATACCTCAAATGTGGGACCCATGCTCACCCCTCACAAAGCTTTTTCTGCTCCCCAGAAGCGACCTGAGGAAAGAGCCCCTGGTGTGTGTGGGGGTGTCTGTATCCATGGCCCCTCATCCCTCCTGCCCAAGGGACCCAAAGACACAGCCTCGCTGATCTTCGGTAAGCGGCAGGCCCAGGCGTCTGGGAAGAGCACTTACTGGTCTAAGACTGCCACGTCCCAGTGTCCTGTGTACTGGCGGGCCAGCCTCAGGGCTAGGTCATTGGCTTCTGACCTACAATAGAAAAGGGAGGCACCGCTCAGACCACTGTCCAAGGGCTTTTCCTCCTGGAGACCTGCTCTCTACAGAGAAATCCAAGGGAAGGCGGAGCCCTGCGAGCAGCCGTGAAGATTCAGGACAGGGTTTGTTAGTCATTTGGTAAAAATTTATCAAATGCCTTCTAGTACTAAGAGCTGGGGGCAAAAATAGAAGGTACAGCAGAACTTCCTGGAGCTTATATTCTAGTATGTACCATGAAAGCCAAAAAAAAACAATGATCATTTTGATAAGTGCCCCAAGAGAACCAGATGGAGTTCTACTTTAGATAAAGGGTCCTGTGGGCTGAATTGTGTCCTGCAAAATTCATATGTTGAAGCCCTAACCCCCAGTACCTCAGAATGTGATGTATTTGGAGACAGAGCCTTTAAAGAGGTGATTAGTTAACATGAGAATGTCAGGATAGGCCCTCATGTAACCTGAGTGATGAACTTATAAGATGGGAGATCTGGACACAGAGATACCAGGGGCTCATGTGCACAGAGGAAAGACCATATGAAGAGAACAAGAAGGTAGCCTTCTGCAAACCAAGGAGAGAGACCTCAAAGAAGCCAATCCTGCTGACACCTTGATCTTAGATCTGGCCTCCAGAACTGTGAAAAAAATCAATGTCTGTTGTTTAAGCCTCCCAGTCTGTGCTATTTTGTTATGGCAGCCCGAGGTCAGACGGGGTCAGCGAAGGACACGTTGAGGAGGCAACACCTGCACTGAGTCCTCAGGGGGAAGTTTCCGGGCACAGCAAGCAGCACGTGCAAAGGCCCTGTGAAGGAAAAGAGCTTGGTGTGCTCAGGAACCGAGAGAGGCCAAGGGAGGCCAGGGGCAGTGTGGGAGAGGAAGTGGGGACACACGCATGGCCATGTTCACAGGCCCTTGGAAGGAGCCAGGAGTTTCTTCTCAGTGCCATGCAAAGCTACTGAGTTTTAATCAGAGAAAAGCATGACTCAGCCTCCATTTGAGAAGGAAGTCTCTGGCTGTGTGTGTCTAATAGAGTAGAAGGGAATTAAAGTGGACGTGAGGGGATGAAGAAGGAAGATAGGCAGGTAAGAGGAGGTGGCTGGAGACAGGTGAGGTGGGCCTGATGCAGGACTGGGCGGAGGGTTTCTGGTTTGAGCAGAGATGCAGATGGTGCTGCCAGTTACAAGGCGAGACAAGGTGGGGGATGACCTCCTGGGACACTCTGGGGCAGGTGCCTAGGGATGTGAAGGAGAGCCAGGGCCATGCTCCCACACCAGGTGTTGGCAGAGGACAATCAGCTCTTGACTGCCTTTTGGACACGTGAAGTTGGATATGTTCAAGAAGTCCAGCGGGCAGTTAGAACCATAAGGCTGGAACACATGGGAAGCATCTGGGCTTGAGACACATTTTGGGAGTCACCAGCACGTGGATATGTAATACCAGGGGAATAAATGAGATGATGGAGAGGAGAGGGCTCAGAGAGGACCAGCTCCGAAGAACAGAGGAGGAACTGGCAAAGCAGACAGAGGAGGAGAAGCTGGCAAAAAACTAGGGGTGCACAGTATCCTGGAAGCAAGACCAGAGCACTTCCAGAAGAGTGGAAACTCTGTCAAAACCTCTGAGACAGGGTTAGACAAAGACAGCAGAGAGACCACTGGATATGGCAACATGGAAGTCACTGGAATCCAGCAGAGTAAATCGGGTGAAGTAATGTCCCTTGCTCCACTGCAAGGAGGCTCCCCACTGCTGGACCCAACTCCCTGCTCTGCCCAGAGAGGTTTCAGTTGTGGCTTCCACCCATACGTGGATGACCCTGGGCAAGCTAGTTCCTCTTTTTGAACTGCTGTTTCCTTATCTATAAAACGAACATGTACCTTCCACTTCCTATAAGTTATTGCAGGAACTGCTGACTGTACTACATAAACGGCAATGATAATGGAAATAATAGTTATGATCATCTAAATGCCATGACCTACGATTTGTTGGAATGTTCTCTTCTGGGAAGCTGGGCTGGTTCTGTGCACACCATCACCTGCCATTTCTGTCTCCACTGCCACTCCTCAGCTGCTACCACCTGTCACCTGGCCCCTGAAATGGTGCTTAATGGCGTCCATTCTTGCTCTCCTCTAGCCCTGATGACATCACTTACCTGATTACACCCTTCTGATGGCTTCCCAATGTTCTTAGGATACAAACAGATTCTGCACTTGGCTGATAAGGCCCTGGATGATGGGCTCTGCTTCCCTCCCCAGTGTTTGTTCGCACCCTCTCCCCTCCATCTCTGGCTGCCTTTTAGTTCCTCAGGGGTGCCGGGGTACCATGACCTTTCCTGCTGTAGGGCCTTTGCACAGGCTGTGCTGTGTGGTGACCAACCTTGATAAGAACACTTACGACACAGTGGGCTGCACCCTTCCTTCCTCCTGTCTACTTATCTCCTAGTCAGCTCTTAGGCCAATATCACTTCTTCAGGGAAGCCTTCCCTGACCATCTCAGAGCAGGCCAGGTCCCTCCACTGCTTCTATGCCTCATTATACCCTGTACTTTTCCACCAGACAATGACCCTTCTTTGTAATTTTTTCTTTGAAGAATCACTTGATGTTTCTGTTCTGTACTGAGCAAGCCACAGAAAGGGATTTTGGCTGTAGCCCCCCCACTGTGCCTGTGCATTCCTAAGGCAGTAATAAAGGAACACATCACCTCTCTAAACCCCAACAAGCACCCTGGTAGGGAGGTAATGGCATTCCTTACTAAGAGACCAGGACACTGGGTCCGACAGAGTAAGCATCAGGGCCTACGCCTGGGAAGTCCAGGCACCAGCGCAGTGAGGGCTACCTCTCCTCCAGTCCACACTCAGTTGGCTACACCACACCACACACACGAGAGCATCTCCCTTTGTTGTCATCTTACTCTCTTGCCAGTGCCGCCTACAGTACACTCACCCAGAATTCAGGAAGTAAAACACACAGAGCTTCTCCGGCAGGGTCTCAGACAGCCTCTGCGCGTAATCCACGATGTTGTCGTGCAGGTATCGGCTGTTGGTGTTGAGCACCTGGTTCTGTTCGTGTGCTGCTTGGACCACTAAAGGGTGGCAGTGCCCAACTGGAAGAGGGCCACCTCCATCACATAGCCGGCTCTGCTCAGCCAACCCCACCACACCTCCCCAAGCCCCAATCTGTAAACCCGGCCAGAGGGAGAGGTGGAGAAGAAAGAGAGGAGTCTGAAGAGATGAGAGTTCTGGAAAGGGAGACCTAGAAAGGTCTCGAAAGACCTCTAAAGACCTGAGACTCTGGCAGAAGAAAAAGTTCTCTGGCAGAAATCCTATCTAGAAACCCATCTTTGGTGGGGGGTAGTTTGGGGTATGGATGGGGGTGGGGGTGTCTGTCAGCAGGCTTGATCTCACCAGTCAGTGGGGGCTGGAGGTAATGATTGCCAGTAGCCAGAGGTTATGCTAACAGCGGACATGTACTGGGAGCACAACTGGTGCCAGGCACACTCAAAGCAAATTACATGAATTAACTCACTTAATCCTGCAAAACCCCCTGAGGTGGGTACCTGTTAATATGTTTATTTTGCAGATGAGCAAACTGAGGCACAGAGAATTAAGTAACTTGCCCAAGATTACCAAGTTAGTAAATAAAGGATAGGGGTATGAACCCAGGCAGTCTGGGAGCAGAATCCCTGCTTTTAGCCTCTGCTTTATTAGCCTCCAAGGTCCTGCTGAGTCACACACTGGCTTTCCATCCCCTCTGTCGGCTCCATCTGGATAACTGAATTCCTACTTTAGTTGTCTCGCCCAGGACGTGAGATGGTCACTGGGGCTGAAGCCTTGCCATGGCCAGGTCCCTGCTGCGTTGCGGGTCATGGTTGGGCCGACAACTGCTCTCTGAGAGTGGAACTCGATCCAGAGACCTGGCTCTGATTCCTGCCGGGTTTGGCACAGATCCTGCCTGGAGACTTCTATCGCTACACCAGAGACTGCACCTCTCAGTCACCCTCCGACCCAGTTCACAGCCTTGCCCTGCTCTCCTGCCCTGCCAGCCTGAGGGAGGGTACTGACCGTGCGCCACATTGTTGATGCAGTCAATGTATTCTGCCCCCTGTTCATCATACAGGTATTGCCCTCGGCCCCGGACAATCTTAATAGGATCCTCAGGAAAAAAGAGTCTGCAGGACGAGCTGTGGGGAAAAGCAAGGAGTGGACAGCCATGTCTGAAGACCAGAAGGGAGATGTCCAACCGTCACAGGCCTCCCCCACCCCTTCTAGTTTCTGGAAAGGACAAAAGCTTGAAGGGCACCATTTTGCTTCCCTGCCTCCAGTTCCCCCACTCCATAGGTGGCTGACTGGAAAGGAGGAAAAGGAGCGGATAACCGGTTGCTAATACTTCAGTCATTTGAAGGCTACGTGGCCTCATTCATTTCCGCATGTGCCCACATCAGTCCCTTGAATCCCGGGAAAAGGTGGCCAGACCCAGGGAGGCTCTCTACGGCAGTGTTTCTTTGCTCGGATGGGTGGAAAGGAGGACACCCCATTAGGTGGCTGGCGGGCGGCCCTCAATGATTCTTACTAGCCAAGTGACTCTGCTACCTTGCTAGCTGCCAACCCCAAGGCGGCCTCACGCCCCATGTCCCACCAAGAGACCCTCGCACAAGTGTAGGTTGGACGTTCTCTAAGGCTGCTTGTGAAACAACTCCCCACCTCCACCCTCCGTCTGAACTTCAGTCCTCCCTGGGTCACTCTCAGGCCGGATCCAGGTCCTGGGCCGGGCCGCCCCTGGGCGCGGTTCTCCCAGATGCCAGGCAAAGGCCTTCTCCGGGAGCAAACGCTGCCGAAAACCCGGCAGCGGCTGCGGGTGGGCTCGCCTCCTGAGCCTCAGGGCGGGCCGAGGGGACCGCCGGGGAGGGCGCAGTGGGGAAAGCCACCGCCCGAAAGGGCTGCGAAAGGCCGAGCCTGGGAGACCAAGAAAGCTAAGGCCGGGGGAGGCCAGGCGGCGCTGTGGTCGGCGGGCTCTGCGCCCGACGTGCGTGCGTCGTGCGTGCGCGCCGCCCGCGCTGCCGTCTCGGTACCTGAGCAGCCGCTGCCTCCCAGCCAGCGTCGCGGCCTTCCCGCGCTGCTCCGCAGCCATGACGTCTGGCGGCTGTCCGCGGAGACCAGCGCGAGTGGCGCCACGGCCCCGCCCCCCGCCCCGCCGCGGCCCCGCCCCCGCCCCGCCGCGGCCCCGCCCCCCGCCGCGGCCCCGCACCCCCCGCCGCGGCCCCGCCCCCCGCCCCGCCGCGGCCCCGCCCCCCGCCCCGCCGCGGCCCCGCCCCCCGCCCCGCCGCGGCCCCCCGCCCCGCCCCGCCGCGGCCCCGCCCGCCCCGCCGCGGCCCGCCCCCCCACGGAGGGGTTCGCGTTTGTCAGTAAATTCTTCGGGCGAACCAACCTGATAGGCTCCTCACGGGATTCCCTCCGCGGAAGGGTCCACGGGTGAGCCCGCTGCGGCTCCCGCACTTGAGTAATGCTCTAGCTCCGGCGGGCCTAGCCCGGGCTAAGTCTCTGAGTCGCCTTCCCGGTGCATAAGCTGGGACACGCCGTGAGTGTTCACCGGGAGTCCAGGCAGGGTGAACGTGAGCTGTTATCGACGCTAAGAGCCATAAAGTGTTTAGGTGGGAGGAGAGTTGGGAGGCCTCCTGAACCTTGTACTACTGAGTCCATGGCCAGGAAATCGAGGCCCAGAGCTGGAAAGGGCTTTGCTCTGAGACGGAACAAGTGTGCAGCACAGGCTGGACTCCAGCTCAGGTCGGCTTAACTCCTAGCCCAGGGTGAGAGGAACACGTCCCCAAGGGGCTGGGAAGCTGGGATAACAGAGACATGGCCTTCTTGGGGTGGAGTACTGGGACTTTCTGTCTTGATGAACCCTAGAACAAGGCCTGGGGTTACAGCCCTTTGCTTTGCTCCCTTATTGCTGTTTTTTCATGTCTTCCCCCATAAAACTATAAAATGCTTAAGACATTTATTAAAGAACACTTGGTTTCTTTTTCCTTTTTTATTGGTGATAACATATACATAACAAAATTGACCATTTTAACCGTTTTTAAGTGTATAGGTCAGTGACATTCGGTACATTCACCTCCTTGTGCAACTATCACCACCTCCACCTCCAGAACTTTTTCATCTTCCCAAACTGAATGGAGTTTCTTACTTTTAATTATAAAGCTGAATTGAATCTTATGTATGATTCTTGAAAAAAGATTCCTCCCAAATTAACCAAAAATTCCTGCCACATACGGGGAAGAGGGCTGGACCCTCAGAAAAGTAGTAGATGTCACAAGCAACGCTTTGGGGCCCATCTTTGGCCCTGGCTTGAGCCCAAACACAAGCCTGTCTTGTGGCCCAGGGCAGCTCAGAGAAGTCAGGTTGGCTCAGGGCTTTTCCAGCCTCAGGGCCCAGCCCACATTTCACTCACTCCCAGGATGTCCAGAGTCAGGAGACAATACAGTTAGAGGACAGGACAGGCCTCCAAATGGGCCACTTCCTGGGCCAAGAGTATCTACTACAGGGCAGGACAACACCAGGAAGCCTCTCCTTCCTGCTTCGAGAAGCCTAGTCCTTCCCGTATCTGGCCCCAGGCTAAGCCCTCTGTCCCTGATCTCATACCTTGCCTTGGAAGTACCACTGGAGGCCAAGAAGGCCGGGAATGGAGGCAGTGGCGGAGCCAGGATTTGAACCCAGGGCATGGTGTTTCTCAATTCGGGCCGCACTGGCATTCTTAGATGAATGATTCATCATTGGGCAGACTGTCTATGGTTTTCAGATGTTTAATATCCCTGGCCCTGCTCACTGAATGCCAGGAGTGTCCCCCAGTCCTTGCCACAAGCCAAAGCATCCCATGTCATAGCCTAGGGATCAGGAGCAGGGAGACCAGGGTCAGCCCACCCTTCAGGCCTTAGATTCATCTGCAAAAGGCAGTAGGAATTCTTGAGATTAGTTTAGTTGCCTGGCACACATTTATTTAGCGGGGCTCAATAAACCTGCTTTCCTTTCTTTTGGAGGGGAGTGATTTGAGGCAGAACTGCCCTTCTTGGCAGGGAAATGTGCAACCCTCAGTCCTTGAGGCTCAGCTGTGAGGTAGGGCACTTGCCCAGGCCTCAGCTGGGACCTTGAGCAAGTCATTCAACTCTCCTGTAGTGTCTTGCCCGCCTCCAAGCTCTTGGAGCAATCTGCAGGCTCTAAAATGTGAAGTTTGCGGTTGAAAAGTTTGCAGGCCTGAAGGTACACTGTGAGGTCAGAAGGGGGCAGCAGTGAGTCATGAATGGCCTTGTCTTACCCAAAGGAGCAGGAAAGGGACCCCCCTGGGATATCTGGGGAAGGGGGAACATGTGGCTTCAATACCCACAAAGATCTGCCCGTCAATCATGCCTAGCAGACTGCTCTACAAGCAATTTCAGAAAGACATCCTAGTACATCCTTTGGCAGATGACTACTCCCTCAGAGCCTCAGTTTCCCCATACGTAAAATGGAAATAATGACACCAACCACATAAGTCCCCTCCTTCATGAGTCTTGTGGGGGGAACCATGAGGTACCTGGATGGAGGGAGGAGTGAATTACAAACTGTAGAGTGCAGTAGATTTGTGAGGTTATGCTGGAATGCCAAAGGACACATGGACAGCCAGTGAGCTCTATCAGTCATCACAGCGCCACTGTGGTTCTGTCTTTTTTTTTCATACTACTGGCTTCCCTGATGACTCATAGCAGTGGGCCAGCCACTTATCGCCAGCAACTTAGGGAGACAGAGGTGAGGACTCAACACATTCCTCTTCCCTTAGCCAGTGTGTGGCTGGGGCTCCTCTGCTTAGCGAGAAGGCCACAGTGGGGTCTCGGGGGACTACACAAACTGTGGCCCTTCTTAGGCCTCATTCCTTGGAGGGAGAAGATCTGGGACGCCATCACTGCAGGCCCCTTCTTGTCTACACCACCCTGGATGTGTTTGGTTTGGTCACCTGTGAAACGGGCATATTTGCTGGGTCCCTCTCTCAGGATTGTCATAAGGACCAGCTGGGATGAGCAATGCAAACACACGTTGCAAGACTGTGGCCCTTGCTTGGTGTCGGAGTGGGGAGGTGGGGGAGAGAGCTCAGAATCATGGCAGCTGCCAGGTGCCTGACCTGTGCTGGGTTCTTCTCGTATTCCATGCAGTTCGTCCTCACTAACCAGTTGGACTGTAAGCATCCCTGTCCCTTTCTACAGAGGAGGTGGCAGGTTGAATTTTCTAAGATGGCTGCAATAAGATCTACTACCCTACATTTTTCTCTTTAAAATACTATGTTGATACTTGTCCCTTGAATTGGGGGTCAACTGCTGATTGTGACAGGAAGTGACACCATATGACTTTTGAGGCTTGGCCATAAAAAGTGACACAGCTGCTACTGGTCTAGGTGGGATATTGAGCCTTGGAATCCAGCAGCCATGCTGTGAGGAGCCCAGAGCGTTTGGAGAGGCCCAGGTAGGTGTTCTGGTCATCTGACTTCCCAGCTGATAGCCAGCATCAACACCAGATGTGGGACAGCTTGAGTGACAACCACCCAGCTGAGCCCATTAACCCCAGAAGTGTAAGACAGGTATATAAAGGATCGTTGTTTTAAGGCAACACGTTTTGGGATGATTTGCTGTGCAGCAAGCAGTCACTGGTCACTGGATCAGAGGAGCTCACAGGGGATCCTCCGCGTGACTGGTCAGAGGGCTCAGCTGGTACCTGGCAGGGCTAGGCCTTGAGCCTGTGTCTTCCTAACTCCAAATACTATCTTTGCCCTGACCCTGAACTACTTCTTCTGGTTTCTGGGGTGGCTCTGACCTAGGGAGAGTCCCCCGTCCCTCCCCACTTTGCAATGGCCAGGCTGAAACCTCACCCGGAGGTGCCCCAGGGGCAGTCTGCAAGGACAGGCACACCCAGACACAAATGGGTGGTTTATTCCACACAGTGATATCCATCTACACAGAGAGGGGAGGCACGTAGCTGGGCCAGAGCTGGTGGCTGGGGACCCTTGTCAGAGGTGGGGAAGCCTCTCCAGACGCACAGCGCCGATGCCCAGGTCACAGGGCCCCTGCTGGGGCCAGCTGGGAACCAGCCCCGAGGTTCTCTTATCTGCACAGTTCACCTGGAGGACCACTTTTGGCAAGCTGACCAGAGTTCTCCTGGGTGGGAGACTTGGGGCCAGGGTGACCCAAACTCTGAGCTTGGAGGCCTGTCTCCTCAGGCTGGCAAAGTCCCATCACATCCCTGCTCCAGGTGGTATTGAGATGGACAGAAAGCAGCAGCCACTGCAGCCTGGGCCCTGCCATCCTCCACTCTCGGGGACCACAGAGTTCCCTGCAGCTGGGTCCATGTGGTGGCGATCACAGTGCTTAGCCTCTGCTTCTGGCCAGAGGACGTGTGTTCTCATACAGGCCGGCTTCCTGAGGCCTAATGAACTTGGTGAGA
Organism: Rhinolophus ferrumequinum; assembly: GCF_004115265.2. Classification (NCBI taxonomy): domain Eukaryota; kingdom Metazoa; phylum Chordata; class Mammalia; order Chiroptera; family Rhinolophidae; genus Rhinolophus; species Rhinolophus ferrumequinum. Next base: position 4,879,304 of record NC_046307.1, on the reverse strand, counting down.
GCTAGACCTGCTCAGGGTGCTTTCCACAGCCCTCAGTGCCTAGCTGCAAGGCCTGGGTGGGCGTCTTGTCCTGCCCTGGTGAACCCAGGGTCCATGAGGGCCAGAGAGAGTGGGTAGCTGGCTTTGGCTGAGTCCAGAGGCTGGAGAGGTCAGGAGAGCTGCAGTGGCCATCCAAGCCTCGGGTGGCTGCTGGGGGCTCTGGAGCTGCTGGGGGCAGGTTCTTGTAGGGCAGCTGGGCAGCCAGAGTCTCTCAGCTAATCAGGTGGCTGAAGGCCCAACTCCGCATCTCGGCAGCCTCACCTGAGGCAGGTACCTTCACCTGTGTCTCCTTCCCGTGAGAACCAAGTCCTGTAGGTGCCCCTCAGGTACACAATTCCCTGATCCGCCTGTCCATGCTCCTGCCAGCTTCATATGCTGATCATTCTGGGGCTGGGCTGGACACACACTCAAAGGTTAAAAGGCCACAGGCAGTGTATCCCGTGAAAAAAGATCAATATATTACTGTTTTGTTTTTACAAAAATTAAAAATGTCCTCAAGGATCTGTACAGGTTGTGAGCTGGGCACTGGGGTCACTGGAAAAGGAGGGAAAGACTGACGGTGAGGGGGGCTGAGAGGCCCCTGGGGCTCCCCTCCCCACCCTTCGCATTTCCATATTGCCTCAGGCACAGGCACGCCCCCTCCTCTAGTCCTAGGCTCCTGGCTCCACCCCCTCGCAGGGGGTCAGGTTGGACAAAGTCCCAGGGGGCCCTGATGGCTTTGCATTGCTAGGCCAGGTGCTAAGTGAGCCCTGTTGGTGCAACCAACAGGGTGGGCCCACACAATCACCCAGGACCATGTACCTCAGCCTTAGGCCACATAACGGGAGAGTCAAAACTCAGGTTGTGACAGGGAAACCTGGCTATTCAGTTACTGTGGGGAACTGCAGACACCCAGCCCTCAGGATCCTTCTTGTCCCCCAATTCCTCCCGCCTGTCCTGGATACTTCTCTACAAGGTACCTTATGCCAGCAGCCAGGCACGGGCAGCCCATCGGGGCCCTGAAAAAGAAGAAGCTTTCAGTGACAGGTGGGGTCTGGGCAACTCTCTACCCCTCCCTCCCCACTGTACATTCCTGCCCTGCACAATCCTACCCCAGGTGTAGGGAGGTGCCCAGGGCGCTGCCATTGAGGCTGCTGGATCCCATGGAAGCAGGACCCAAATGCCTGCCCTGTCCACCCAGGCAGCTGGACATGGGTCACCAGACATGCCACCGGACATGGCTATTCCCTACTGCACTTGTGCTGGGTGCGCCCCCATGGAGCTTTGTTGGGACACCTGTGCAGTGGGCAGAATCAGGAGGACACTGGAGTACTGGGTTTGTGCTGGTTAGGAGGAAGGCCCGGCCTGGTTCTGGGCTGCATGGCTTCCTGCCTGGTGGCTCTGGACCCTCACCCTGGGGGCCTGAGAATTTTCAAGAATTGGAGAAGAGTGTATGGACAATTCAGGAAGTGGGATCCCCCTGAGGCCCTTCCTGGTCCCTGCCTGTGGATCTGAGCTGCAGACAGGCAGGCAGAGGCGGGCAGGGTGGAACTGGAGGGGAGGGTGGGTATCTGGAAGCTTCAGCCATGCCTGCTCAGCAGTCAGACACAAGGAGGGGGCGCTTTCCTCAGGTGGCCTGGAGGGTTGGGGACTGGAGAGGGACAAAGGCTGACTCCCCTAGCCTAGAGTCCCCGGGGGACCCTGGGGCAAAAACATTTCACTCTGTTGCAAGGCCCACGGCACGGGCCGCAGAGCTGTAGGAGCACCCCCAGACAAGGCCGTGTATCCAGCGGGGGCACAGGCTGGGGCCCCAGGGGCGGTGGGGAGGAGGCAGGCAGGAGTGGGAAGGGCGGGCAGAGGCCAGCACAGCACAGCACACAGCAGGCCAGACCGCCTACCACAGGGCAGGGGCCGCGGCCCCTCGCCAGGCCCCTCCAGCCTGGCACCCCTCGCTTGCCTCCGCATTTAGGATTTTCCTGTTTCAAAGACAAAGCCTTCATGACTTAGAGGGAAGTCTTGGCCCAGGGGCTGGATCTGCAGGGCCACCTTGTCCCTTGCTGTCCCTGGCACTTTTTGCATGTGTTCACTGCTCAGCTCCTTATGTCTTTTCCTCATTGCCTCCTCTAAACGATCTGGAGTTGGGGATCAGCACCTCCATTGTATGGATGACGAGAGTGAGGAACAGAGGGCTGAGTGACTCACTCGAGTCTTCTGGGGGTCCCTGGCCCTGATCCTTCTTTGGAAGGCGGTCACACACATGGCTGGAGATCCCTGTCCCCATGTCCCTGGCAGGGGTGGCCAGGTATGAGTATCTGGTCATGTTTAGTAGGGAAACTCAGCTGTTTTGTTTCCTTGTCTTTTCTGAGCTCCACTGGAAGAGTTTGACATGTAAGCTCCCCTGCCTTGTAGAAAAAGGGAACTGAATTTTGGTTATTTCAGGCACTGGGTCGGGTGGGCCATAGGGGCTGTGGTGACAGAGCAGGAAAGGAGAAGACAATGGGGATCAGGGAAGGGTGGGTCTGAAGGAGAGGCCAGGGGACAGCGTGGGGCCACCCAGACCAGAAAAAGCCTCCTCCGGGACTGGACAGATAGCCAGAGAAGGCAGGGCGGTCCCACCCTCCTGTATGGCCAAGGAAGCTGAGTAAAGATGGGATAGTGATCCCAACAAACACACTGTCCTGGTCGGTCTTCCCTCTGTATAGATGGGGCAGATCCCCCAAGCTGCACCCACTGAGGGGTCAGGACCAGAGCAAGAGGACCGTCCATGATGGGAGTGACAGCAGTGGTGGCCCTGGCAGGGTAGGCACCCCAGGGCAGGGCCAGCGCGGCCTCTGGGACTTGCATGTGAGCTCTGAGGCCAGGGAAGACGCTGTCAGGAGGTGGCAAAGACCTGGGTTGGGGCTCCTGCTCTGACACTTACCACAGGACACGGCTGGTCCAGGCCTGGCGGTCCCGGTTCGCCCTTCTGGCCCTTCACTCCTTTTCGGCCAGGGATGCCTCGCTCCCCCTGCACAAGAAGGGAGATGGGGGTATGGCCATGTCTGCCATTCCCAGGCTGCCTCCAGCACCTCTGTGATGTGCCTGGGGTTGGCAGCCACCCTGCCGTGCTACTCCCATCCCAGCATCCTCCTGCCCACCCCGTGTCTCTCTGCCTGTTCCTTCCTCCCACGTCCTTTCTGCCCCTTCCCTCCTTCTCTTCACTTGCCTCCCTCTGTCTTTCCCCCTGCCCCATGTCCTCTTCAGCTGCCCACACTTTTTCTCTGCCTGCCCCACCTTCTCTCCACGCTCACTCCGGTCGCCTTTCTCTCCTCGGGGTCCAGGGAAACCCTGACAAAAAGATTAAAGGTTAAACTGAAAATGAGGTTTGACGTTTGCTCCTGTTATCTCTGCCCCCTCCCTCCGTAGTTGTTGTCCAAGCTGGGCCCCAACTCCTAGGCGACACATGTGCTTGGTCCAAGGCTGATTTAGGGAAAAGCATGCATTCAGGACACTTTCAGAGTCTGTGGGTGAAAGCCCTCAGGCAGAACCACTGGCAAGGGATCTTCCCTCATGTCACAGGCAGATGCAGCTGGCATTGGCCCACGCTTGGCTGGGGACAGAGACCTAGGAAACCCGTGGAAGTTTATGTTACCATCTTTGGGAGATCAAGAAATACTGCCCTGTTTTCTGCCCTTGGCTCAAACTCTTGTACATGCATCCACCCATCCATCCATTTCTCCAACCAACATCTCTAAACATCCACTAGGAACTGGGCTGTGGGCAGGATGCTTGGGACAGAGCAACAGATGTGTTCCCTCTTGTATTTATTATGTTGTTTATTTTCTGTATCTTCTGATGTTTTGACATCTAAAAAATCTTGCTGGCTGGGGAGAGGCTGTCCCTCCCAAGACTAGCCAGTTCTTAGAGATGGCTGAGGGCTAGGCTGGGACCATGCCTTTCAGATGCCACCTGCTTTATCTCTCACATATCAGAAGTGTATTCCCCCTGCTGGCATCGTCCCAGGGCCAGGCAGCAGGCATCTAGAGAGCACCCCGATAGCTGAAGCCTGCTGGAATTACTCAGACTGGCCAGTCCTAAACTGTTTCCCCTGCTCTGCCTTGCCATTCCCATGGAAACCCCAATAAAAGCTCTGGCCTAGGCTTTCTCTGTTCCTTTCCGCCTCCGGGCCAAACCCGGTGCTTCCCCACGTGGCCCTGCATGGCCTGGCATGCCCTTCTCTCGGGAAATGTAGGTAATAAAATCTTCAATGGCATTGGCCTCTCTGTGGCATCACTCAGTCACCTCCACAAATTAAAACTCCATAGGTACAAATGTGACACTTCCCTCACAGTCTAACATGGCAGGCAATGGGGTGCAGAGGATGATCAATGCTCAGTGACAGAGGAGTGAAACAGATGACAAGCGTTTCCAAGGAAAGGGGCTGTTCTGTCCAGGTGTGAGGTCAGGAAGGGCTTCCGAGCAAACTCCCCATTTTAGCTGGGCCTGGTGAAGTGGGCACTAGGAGTTTGCCAGGTAGAACAGGTAGGTGTGGCCTTGAAATGACACTCTGAGCTCCAGGGCTCCCAGACGGCAGCTGTGGCCATGTTGCTGGTGGCATGGAGTCTAGCTCCGCCCTAACTACCTCCCTGAGTCCAGATGTTGTCTTCTCTTGACCCTTCTCGTCGATGGAACACGGCCCTCCCAATCAGGAACTCAGGTTAGAGTTCTTCCTCTTCCTCGTCTGTAGTTACTCTTCAAGGTGACATTTTCTCCTTAAAGTCTAGGACGGACATCAGAGGCCCTGTAGCCCTGTATATGGTCACCATTTCCCTTGGAATAGCTACCTGGTTTTCCTGGGGACACCCCCTCGCTTCTCACAATCCACTGACTCCACCCCTGCTCCAGGATGGAGCATGTGATCAGGCCTGGCCAATTGGGGCACTGCATTCCTATGGCCAAGTGATACTTCAGCACTGAACCAACTGGGACCAATGAGGGTTGGTGAGAATATTTTCTAAAAGAGTAAAAAGACTGAGGCAAATAGTCCATCTCCAGATTTGGGGCCGGGAAGATGCAGGTCTGGGGCTGTTGACTCCATCTTATCGCCATGTGGAACTGGGACTGATGCCCACACAGAGGAATCAGACGAAAGACAGGGTCAGAGGCTGGGTTGTGTTGACACACCTGGATCCATGTGCTTGTACCTCTGGAGTTTTCAGTTATGAGTCAGTTTAAACCAGTTTAAATTGTTTTCTGTCTCTTGCAACCAACAGACACTTGATCCAATCAGTACTGAGCTAATACTTCCCTTCATCTCCTTCCCACAGCCTCATCATCTCTCAGCAGAATATTGCAACAGGCTCCTCACTGATCTTCCCAGCTCCCTGCTCCAATGTATTATCCATCCATCATCTATTCATCTATCATTCATCCATCCATCATCCATCATCCATGCGTGCATCCATCCATCTATCAATCAGCCATCCATTATTCATCTATCCATCCATCTATCCATCCATCCATCAATCCATCACCATCCCATCATCATCATCCCATCATCCATCCATCCATCCATCCATCATCCCATCCATTCATCATCATCCATCCATCCATCCATCCATCCACCATCTATCCATCCATCCATCCATCAATCCATTACCCATCCATTCATCATCCATCCATCCATCCATCCATCCATCCATCCATCCACCATCTATCCATCCATCCATCCATCAATCCATCACCCATCCACTCATCATCCATCCATCCATCCATCCATCCATCCATCCACCATCTATCCATCCATCCATCCATCAATCCATCACCCATCCACTCATCATCCATCCATCCACACATCCACCCACCCACCCATCCACCCACCCACACATAAAGCACCAACTCTGGGCTGTGCATTGGATTTGGCACTGGGGATGGAGGGGGAATCAGGCAGGTGTAGTCCTAGCCCTGGGGAAGAGGGTCACACCCAAGACAACCAGATCAGGTTACTGTACATTCAGCCTGGGGGCAGAAGCTTATCACAATGAATGGTGAGATACTTACATCTAGTCCTGGCTCCCCAGGTCTGCCCTGAGGAGAGAAAAAGAAGATGTGAGGGGGCTGGGAAGGGGTGCTGGGAGCACAGCTACTAGAAAGGTCAGCCCTGGGAGTTGTCCACAAGCCTGAACTCTGTTGCCAGGACCAGTGAAGTGCAGGGGTTGAGCCTCCAGGGCTGAGTGACCCCACAGATGTACAGCCATAGTTGGGGAGGCATTAAGGGAAGGTGGTTACCTTCTCTCCTTTGGTTCCTGGCAACCCAATAAGGCCCAGTGGGCCAGCTGGCCCCTGAATGGAAAAGGAATGGGTTAAGAGGCATGACAGTTACAGGACTTAGCACTTCTAAAGACATACAAAGCCCATGACACTCACAGGTAGGCCGCTGGGACCCTTCTCCCCTGACTCGCCCTTCTCTCCCTTTGCTCCATCCAAGCCCTGAAAGCAAAGGAGGGATATCAGTCAGGGGGAAAGGGTCAGACAGATGCAATGACAGGAAATCTTGGGGTCTGTGGGGAGCTGGGGTATACAGGGCAGAGGGACAGACCCCAGGTTCTGACAGGCCTGGCCCTGGCTTTCTTCCTATGCAAATAATCAGAATGCACTGCAGGTGTGAGCATTTTACCTTTTCCCACACATGACTTCCCTCAGTAATCATGGAAGGTGGTTGTGGAAAGAGATGAGGAAAGAGAGACACAGAGAGGGGCAGGGACAGGTTCAGACACACAGCCAGCAAGGGCTGACTACTGACCGGGTATCTGGGCCCCAGGATTGGACTCTATCCCTGACACCATCTGCCTCTTCTAAACATGGTCTGGGGTGGCCCTGGGACAAAGCAGAACCAGAAGCAGCACATCTGGTTGGCCATATGCTCGGCCCACTCAGCTCTGGGAGTCCACGACCCTGAGTCCCCCAGTTGGCCTCTGAGCTGGGGAAGCAGAGATGTGCGCTCCCGCAGGGTAGGGCAAGCAGTGAGGCCAGTTGGCCTCTCCATGGCCCCCTGGGGCAGGGCACACTGGCAGGCCACACTCATGGTTTTCATTTAAGAGGAGAGGACATGACATTCATGTCTGGGCTGCGGGCTGTTGAGAGATAGATGTGCATGTGGGGGGCATGGGGGAAAGGGGCAAGGAATTGGGAGGCACCGAGAAAGGGCAGGTGAGTGGTGAGGAGGGGAAAGCAGTGTCCTGGGGCCCCAGGCAGAGGGAGAAGGGGAAAGAACAGACACCCCAGTGCGGGCGTGGGGGCATCAGGTCCAGGGCACTCAGGATGTTCAGGCCTTGGGAAAACACAGGGCTGATCCGAGGCCAAGCGTGGGCGCTTCACTTTGCCCATTGGCAAGGCTTTCTGGAACTGTTCAGGCTGTCTGCAGTGAGTAGGGGGGTTTCCACCCACGCCCCAGAACTCACCTTGGGACCCTGGATTCCCTGAAGGCCCTGGAGGAGCAGGACAGAGCAGATCAGGGCCAGTGCCCTCTTGTAGTGGCCACAAAGGCTTGCAGGCCACTCCCGGCCCCTGTGGCCCTGACCTCTGGGGCTTCCCAAGCCAGACCTTGGCTCTGCCCTCCTTGCCTAATGTGTCCCTTCCCCCCGGGGAATCCTGTCCTCTCCTGTCACAGCTCCCGGGCCTGGGCCCACCACCCTTTTCATATCTCAGCTGCTTCAAGCCAAACATTCTTACCATGGGGCCTGGAGGACCAGGGGGGCCAGGGGGCCCTGGCTCCACTATGATCTGGGCCTAGAAAGGGGTCAGACGTGGATCAGTCACGCATTGCTCCATTATCCCTCACCCACCCACACTTGAGCTCATGGGACTTTGGAGAACCACTCCCTGCGTGAGGGGCCCTGAGCCACTGCTTCCTCCCCGGAGGGCACTGCCTCGTGGGTCCCAGTGGCTGGCCTGTGGGTTCTCAGATGGAGAACAGGTGGAGGACTCAGCCTCAGTCTCCCGCTCCACTCCCCTCCCCCCAGTGGCCCTGCTGCCCCTGGGCTGGGCGTTGGGGGGAGACCCTGGTCCTCAGTAGTCCCCCTTACCAGGCTCTCCTGTAAGTTGTCAGATGCCGGCTCTCCTTTCTCCCCCTTGGGGCCATGGGCACCCTGCAGGACAGTGTGGCCTCAAACCCCTTCTGTCCATCACCAAAATCACCGCCCACGGCCATCAGCTCTTACCCTTCCCGCCCCCATAACGCTCAGCGCAGCAGCCGCTTGCCAGGTTGGCAGGTGCAGCCTAAAGTAGCGGTAGCTAGAGAGCACAGTGACAGCGGTACACATTCTAGTTTGCCTCTGGGACAGAGGGGGCAACCAGGGGTTCTGGAAGCAAAGACCCAGGCGTGCCCCCAGCACTACCTCTCTAGCTCAGTGAGCCTCATGGATGGACATTGGATGTGAAGTGATGGCACCAGGTGGCAGCTCTTCCAATCCAGCCACGACAAGAGCAACGATGAAAATGACGATGATGGCGACGGTGCGTATTTATTGCATGCCAGCCACCATTCTCAGCCCTGTCTGTGCATTCCCTCACGGGAGTGGGAAATTATCACCCCCGCCCCATTTCAGTGGTGGGGAAACCGAGGCCTGGAGCGGGGGGTTAGTAGCTTGTGCAGTGTCCCAGCCAGTAAGAGGTGCAATAGGATGCAGACGTGGGCAGCCAGAGCGGCAGTGTAACCATCTGCCAACCCACTTCCACTGGGCAGGGCCTCCTTATTCCGCTGTTACTGCGGCCTCGGGAGGTAGGTGGTGGGTCCTTCTGAGGTGAGGAAATGGGGGCTTACAGAGTCCAAGCAGCGAGGGCGGAGCCAGAGCTTCCCTTCAAAGGCCCCAAGGCCCTGGGCTGGGCTGAGACTGCAGGATCCCAGCTGCCAGCAGGCTCACACTCACCTTGGGACCCCACACCACATAGGGCGAGTGCATTGGGCCCACCCAGCCACTTACCGGGAGGCCAGACAGGCCCATCTTGCCTGCTTCCCCTTTGGGTCCAGTCAGCCCGGCCTCTCCTGGGTCTCCTTTTTGTCCTTTGGGGCCCTGAAAGCCACATGTACAAGGGGTCAGTGGGGATCAGCAGGCATTCTCTCTTCCCCAACTCCAACAGGTCCCCAGAGCCAGGCCAGACCTCTATTTCCTCCTTGTGGGTCCCTGCCTCCAACCCAGGTGGCAGATGCACTGAGGGGCCTGGATAGAGACACGGAGGGGGCACCCCCACACCTGCCTCACTGCTCACAGGGGTGTAGGGTGGGGGCAGGGGTGTGGAACGAGTGGGACTGGGCAGCCAGGAGAGGACACTTATGGGGCTCAGGGTCAACTTGCTCACCTCTCAGTAGCCAGTGATGGGAGCCCCCAACTCCCACAACCAACCAACCATTCACCCCGTCACCTTCCAGTCACTGCATCCCCTCTCAACCAATTATGTGACGTCCACAGTGTGCCACACACTAGGGACCCAGTGCTAAAGACACACTCACTAATGTCAAGTGACACCTGTGGACACTGGTGTCTGTGTAGGGTCACACACATGTGTATACTTCCAATAATCTAATGACGACAGCAATGCGATTAGCTGACATTTGAAAGTTCTGCTACATGGTGCCAGGCACTGTTCCAAGTGTCCTCCATACACAGAGTAATTTAACCCTGACAACAGCCCTGTCACCACCCTTACCTGCGGCTGAGGAGCAGAGGCTGCAGGGAGACAGCAGCCTGCTCCAGGCCAAAGGCAGAACTGGAATTTGTACACATGTGGCACATTCTGCTCTGTGGCCTGCCAACTCTGTACACACACACACACACACACACACACACACACACACACACACCACAACACCGGGCACCAGTGTCACCAAGGAATGAAAAGCTCAGAGACCTTCTCTCCGTCAATTCCAGGGGCACCAGGCAATCCGAGCTCGCCCTGGAAGGGAACAGACATCAGAGGGGTTGGGGTGTCCCGTGGTCTCTGAGAGGGATCCGTGGTTGGGCTGCCTCCCCCAACCAGCACACTGTTCCTGGTCAAGTCCCTGCAGTTGGACCTCCAGGAAGGTGCCCACTGGGTGCCCAGCATGGTGCCAGGGGCTGGCTACCTCCTCTCCTCCATGTCCTCAGCCCCTACGGGCAGATGCAGCCTCGAGCTATAATCTGTAGGCTGGTAGGTCATAGGCTGGTAGGAAGCGGAGGCTCAGAGGGTTAAGTGACTTACTCCAGGCCACATAGCCCAGGGACGATAGTGGGACCAGATTCTGCCTGATTCCAGTCTTGGGCTCTTTCTTTTGAGCCAAGTGGGCAGGGTATAACACTGCGTCCAGACCACAGAAATGGCCATGTCATCTGTGGGATTTTGGGATGTCACGAGGGGCCGCTTGATGGGTTTCCATGTGTGAATGAGGCTTCGCAGAGCGTAGCATAGCTATGGCCGGGAAGAAGCCACCCCACTTGGTTAGGAAGTAACAGACCCCTTTCTCTGAGCCCCAAGAAGCCAGACTAGGACGGCGGGAGAGAAGCAGAGGGGCACGGCAGAGAGGAGAGGGGAGGCAAGCCCTGGACACAAGGATCTTGGGGGGGCACACAGCTGCATGGCACTGACCTTGGCTCCAGGGATCCCTGGTGGTCCTGGTGGCCCAGGAGGACCCTGTGTGTGAAAGTCAAGTCAGTCAGTGTTTAGACAGGGCCCCCTCCACCCACTGCCAGTCCACCCTTTCTATCCAGGGGTCACGTCCCCTAGATGTCCTGCAGCAGGCTCAAGGGCCCTTTTACAGCCTGCTTGCCCCCCAGCCAGGTCAGACCCCTTGTCTTGAAGGAGTCCAGGGAGGTGGTACCAGGAGTCAGGTGGCCCAGAATCCCTCTGCCCTCAGAGCTAGTCTCCCCCAAATCTAAATTTCTTCACAATATTCCCCTGCTCAAGATCCTGCAATGGTCCCCTATTGCCTCTTGAAGCTGGCATTTAAGGCCAGCCCCAAATTGTATCCCTAGCAGTGGCCTGGCACTGCCCTCCCTGCCTGTCCTCTGAGCTCTCTGCCCATCGCTTTGTTGCCTGCTGTCTGCTGGCCCTGGGGGAGTTCCTGGGTCGCACAGGTAGGAGATGGCATCTTCAGTCTCTAGGTCTGACCCACTCCCAAACTGGGATTCCCAAAGTCTGCCCGCCCATCGTGGCTCGTCATCACCCCCAAACTTATGTCCCCTCCCAAAGGCCACACCTTGCTCAGGCCCTCAGCCTGACCAGCTCCAGTCCTCACACTTCCATCTCCTCTCACCAACCTGCCTCCTTCTTGTTGGTGCCTCCATGAGATGTCCCTGGTCTTACAATCTTCCTCCATTCCGCTCACCCTCCTCTAGGCCCACGCCCAGCACCTACCTTCCTGGTGGCCTTTCTGCCTCCAGCTGTCCCCACACCACTTTTGTTCACCTTCCATACCATTCCCCAGCTAGTCTTCCCCAATGTGTTTTAATGTCACCCCTCTGCTCAAGAACCGGTTATGGCTGCCCGCTGCCCATCCAGTGGGGTCATCATTCCAGTCCGGAACTCAAAATTTACTTCCTGCCTCTCTGCACCCATAGAGCTTCTCCCATGTGGCTCCTAGCTGGCCTGGGACACACCATGCACGTACACAGGCCATGTCACACCACACCACACCATGCAGGGGTGGGCCAGTGGCCATTAGCTTGTACTTCCGAGAGGCCTGTGGGAAATAACTGGGATTGAAGCTCAGGTGGGGTCAGGTTCTGAGGCCCTCTGGTCTCTGATGACCGCCTCTCCCCCACCCCAGCTCCCTTTTCTGGCACCTAACCTCTCTCTCGACTGGTGATGGGCCCCAAGTCCGCCAGGCACCGGGCAGGGCTCAGAGGTTACACACCTCCCAAGGTGCTCAGGTGGGCCTTGCCGCTCTCATCCTCCCCCAATGGTCACTAGAAGACCTAGCATTCCAGCCTGCATCCCCTGGGAAGGTCCCAGGAACCCTACTGGGACTGGACACCATGAAATGCTCTGCCTTCTGCCCCGAAGGGAAGCTCCCCTTTTTGCTTTGGCCTCTGGGAGGCTCGGGGTCACAGGAACCACATACAAAGCAGCTGTCTCAGCATCGTGTTTGGTCTCAACACAGTACCTGGTGGACTTGGGTCTTTGTGCTAAGCTGTCCCTGGTCCCTTGTGTAAAAAAGTGTGGGATTAATACACAAAGTAAGTGGTTATTCCCTGGAGAAACACACAGCACAGGCGCAGGGACGTCACCTTCAGGGCGTCCAAGATCCTGCCATCGTAGTCAATCACCACCGTGTCTCCCTGCTCACCCTTGAGGCCCGGGGGACCCTGAGGCAGGAAGAAGAGGAAGATTTCAGAGAGGAGCTATGTTGGTGGGGGAAGTGCTAAACGTCTCTAAATCTCACCTGGAACCCAGTGACGGAGCCACACACAGGTCTGATCCGCACGCTGGCCCAGCTGTAACCCAGCGGGACCCCAGCACCTCTGGTCCTCATGTCTGGCCCCCTGGCATTCACTCGGCACCCAGGCTCAATGACAAAATGCTGCAGGGGCCAGGCAGGGGGCCCATAGAGGGAAAGGAGCCCTGGGGCCAGGTGAGGAACGAGCCCCACGTGGTCTGGTGGTGCCAGTGATTGGCTTTCATGTGAAACCGAGGCCCAGAGGCCACATGCCGGAATTCTTGAGGGAACGTGTAAAGCCTAATTTTGACATGACATTCTTCTTATTTTTCAATATTGGCAAACACACACAAACACAAAGTCACCCAAACCCCTCTAAGACACTGTAGGCCTGTACCTCGGTTTCCCAACCTCTGGTGGAGGAGATACACACCACGTTGAGATGCCCATTTGTTCATGGTAGGAACACCCTGCCCCCCAAGGATGTGGCTGCTGTAAGTGTGTCCACACGTGCACCCGTCTACACAGGCATGTGCACTGCGGCCGGCCCCACCCCTACCCTCTGAACCTTCCCTCCCCACCTGGGCACCTCTCTGCCAGGAGAACGGTGAGGGGCCGTGAGCACTTTGGTTCAGGCCTGTGGCCAGCCCCTTGCCCAGGGCAGACAGACCCAAGCCGGGGTCTCTTTGCTGGCTGCCTCCACGGTCCTGGCCCACACGGAACTGTACAGTTTACACTGAATTCTGACACTCAGTGTTTAATCCAATCCCAGGCCACCTGCAATCCAGGCTGCGGGCTGAGACCCAGAGGAAATCAGCCTCCGGGATTGTTCGAGGTCACAGAGCAGAGAGCAGGTCAGCCTGCAGGTGTGTTGATAGGGCCTGGTTACAGAAGATCTGGGACCTCGGGGCAAGCCGTGGTGGCTGTGCTCCCAGGGATAGGGACAAACCTCGACATGGGGCCGGGGCAAGGGCAGAAGCCCCCAACAGGGGTAGCGTAACGCCATATGTGACAAATTGAGGGTCTATGGTTGAATGTGCCAGGAAGAGTCTTGGAGGACAGGCATTGAACTGGGGACAGAGGGGAGGTGGGGCTCTTGTTTGCACACACCCGTATTTGAACATTTTACCAAAAGCATGTATTGTGAGATTAAAAATGAAGTAAACACTAATGAATTATAAAAAAAAAGACTCCCAGTGTCTGGAGCTCCTCTGCTCCTCTGGGGTGTCTGGGGGGACAGAGGTTTCTGAAGGAACCAACCCCGGATCCCATTGGGTGGCCGGAAGGGACACAGCTTACCCGAGGCCCTGCTGCTCCATCGGCACCTCGCTGGCCAGGCTCCCCCTGTGGAGACCACATGGTTGCAGCCAGGTGTGCTCGGCTGAGCCAAAGGTCCCCCCACCTCCTCTAGCCCGTTTCCCAAAGGGTACAGGGCCTCATGTATGCGACTGGCATCCCAGTAACAGGGCTCTTGGAGGGACCCTCCTCTGACTCCGCGTTGAGTAGAGATGGGCCACCTGGGCCCAGGAGCCCAAGGCTCCGTGGTAACTTAGCCTCGTCACTCCCCTAGACCTACTGCCTCCCGCCCCCAGGCCAGCCTCTCATTGTCAGTTGAAGGAGATTTGAGGGTCCATGCCCTCCAGGGACTCCCAACTTAAAAGGGCAAATTGGAGGAGAAACCATATGACTGTTCTGAACGGGCCTGTGGAAGCTGAGCAGTGTGTTGTAAGGTCACCTTTGGCCCTGGGCCACCATCCATGCCGGTCTCTCCCTGAGGCCCCGTGCTCCCGGGCTCGCCCTGCAACAGAGGTATTTACTGTGAGAGCAAGCAGTGGGGCAGGTCGGGGCTTCCTGGGTACGCTGGCTTCTGGACTAGTTCCAGGGGAATGTGGCTGAGCCCACCCACTGAGGACGGCCTGCAGGGCTCTCCCCGGCCCCTGGGGCGTAGGGCCACAGCCACCTTCCGGGCTGGGTCTTGGCACACAGTGGGGGCAGCTCAGGAACTCAAGAGACAGTTTGGAGACAGGCTGACCAGGATTTGGTGGCTATCACGGAGGGTTGGGGGAACCAGGATGATATCCAGTTCATGGCTTGGGGACAGGGCAGAGAGTAGGGCCACCTAAGATGGGAACCAGAGGACTCGTGGTTGTGAGGGGAGAGATGCCAGCCCCGTTGACAAGTGGGGCACAGGGCCTTCCTGCTGCCTTGTCCTGGCCTGCCCTGGGTGTTGTTAGCCCCTGCCTCTGTGGCACAGAAGGGCCAGGAGGGGCTTAGCAGCCTGACGGAATGGTGGAAGGTGGGAGGCAGGGGGAGCTCCAGAGGAGGCACAGGTACCTACCTTGGGCCCTGGGGGTCCAGGAAACCCTGGCTGGCTTGGGGTTCCATCATCCCCCTGAGGAGAGAGCAGGGGAGGCTGCAGCCCTCAGACGTGGACACACTGGCTAGGCCCTCAGGTGGTCAGTTGGCCACCCCCTTCTGCACTCCCCAGCACACCTGTCCACTCCTGGCACTAGCGCTGGGCAGCTCCTCCCTCTTCTCCTCACCTGCTGTCCCCTGCCCCCAGCAGCCCGGGGCCAGCCCAGCAAGTGTGTGCAGAAGGAATGGATGGGCAGGTGAAGGAGAGGGAATTCGTCCTTTACTCAACAATTATGCTGTGAGCACCCTCTGTGGGCCAGGCAGACGAAGCGCCTGCTCAGCGGGTCAAAGGAGGCCAAGGGCAAAGACATATCCAGATAAACGCACAGCAGCCTGCCAGAAAGTAAGGTGCCAAGATGAAAAGAAGATAAGAGGATGGCAGGATGGCAGCATGGAGAGGGACTTGGGGAGGGCGTGCTTCAGCGGGTGGCCGGGGACAGTCTCTGAGGGGAGGGGACAGCTTTGCTGAGACCTGCAGGAGGAGGAGGAGGAGGCTGGGCTGTGGGAAGAGGTGGGGGAAGACCACTCTGGGTCACTGATTCCCAGATTCGAGCTCAGGCCAGTATCGCCCAGGGCTGCTTGGACACAGCGCGGCCCACCCCCAGCGTCTGATTCGTGGGTCTGGGGTGGGCTCCAAACGTGCTTGTCTAATAAGCCCCCGATGATGCTGACACGCTTGTCTTGGGACCACACTTTAAGAACCACTGTTCTAGGCCCTGAAGTGAGAACAAATTTAATGTATTCGAGGAAGGGAAAGAACGAGTGAAATGAGTGAATGAATGAATGAGATCGTGGCTTCAGAGACCATACCTGCCGTGAGGACTCGGGTCTGCTGAGCAGGAGGGAGCCTTCCCGGGGGCCGGCCCCCATCTTGCCCCATGCCCAGCCTCTACTCCTTTCTCCAGCCACTTCCTACACCCCACCAAGAAGCCCATCCACAGCTCCCCTCACCTTCTTTCCAGGAACACCGGGCTCACCCTGAGGGGAGACAGTGGGGGTGCAAGAGAAAGGTCACAGTCATGGAGCTGCTGGCTCCTCTGGAGAGGTAACTCCATGAGCCTGCCCAGCACAGCCCAGAGACCCCACCCCCTCAGAGGGCAGCACATGGCTGGTGGGGCTTGGACTCCACTCCCAACCTGGTCCCTCCCAAGCTGAATGAACCTGGGCAAGTCACTGCTCTTGAAAGCGGGGATGTGATACCCCCAGCCTCGGAGGATTACTGCGAGGTTGGACAGGATGTACCGAAACCCCTGGCTCGCAGCAGGTGCTCACTAAATAGAGCTCCTTTCCCACCCTTCCCTCCTGTTCAGCCTGGGGGCTCTGGCTCCTTCAGGGAGGACCAGAGCCTGCCTTCCCATCCCAGCAGGCACTGCTCAAGGAGGGAGAAAAGAGCTGACACCTGCAGAGGGCTTTAAAAGCTCATGTGTTTTATTATTCGATCCTCACAACCTGGTGTGAAGGTAAGATAGGAAATGTTTGTCATGTCCCCATTTAACCGGTGAGTAAACTGAGGCCCAGAGAGATGAAGTAACTTGCCCAAGTCACAGAACTTGATCTCTTAACCCTGCTGCCTGGGCTTCAAGGGGGGTGGGATGGGGTGTGAGGAGCACTCACCTTGGGCCCCGGGGGTCCCTTCGGGCCCTGGAATAAGAGAAGGTGTTAAAAGTGATACTGGCGGCTGCTCCTGTCTGTCCCTATTGTCCACAATTTACAAAGGGCAACACCAAGGGCTAGGGAGGAGGAGGCAGGGCTGGTGCTGGAACTGGCCTGTTCCAGGCCTGACTCCTTGCGTCTTAGACAGCGTCTCATCAGATATCCATCAGTGACAAGTGGACTACAGGCTCCCTCCCAGGGGTGCGGGGTTGTGAGAATTCTGCTGGGGCTGAGGGCCTGTCCTGTCCCTTCCCACTGCTGGCGGGGGCAAGAGTTCGGATGTGCACACATGTACAGCCACATGCATGACCCTGGGTGGGTATGTGCGGGAGAGAGGCTTCCGGGCCTGGAACCATGGTTCTGCCAACCCAAGCCTCTGAAATGGTCTGGGTACTGACCGTCTCGCCGTCTTGTCCAGCCTCTCCTTGGGGACCCTGAGAACACATAGAGGAGAGAGATGAGGGGATGCAGGGACCCCACAGTTAGCTGAGCCCACAGCGCTGGTCCAGCCCTGGGCTGGGCTCCGAGCACATTCACTTATTTCATCCTCACCAAACCCTGAAAAGTGGATGTCATTGTCCCCACTTCATAGATGAGAAAGTTGAGGCTCAGGTTGTTATGTGCCCAATGAGACACGGAATGGATGAACCGATTGAGTAGCTGTTCTGAGAGGGGACCCTGGTGGCAGTTTGGTGGAAGTGAAGAACAGGTTGGAGTCTCTGGGTTAGGGAAAGAGGTAGTAAATGAGGCCTGGCCTCCAGGGTTTGGTTAGAACCATGGGAGGAGGATGACTGAGGCTAACTAGTTAGTACTGGGGGGAGTACGGGGGGGGGGGAGAGAGAGAGAGAGAGAGAGAGAGAGAATCAGGTTGGTAAAGATCTGCAGAGAAAGGGTTCATATGGGGGTCAGGGCCAGGGTTAGAACTGGACTGAGACTGCAACCAAGGTCAGAGTTAGGGTGTACAGTTCCATTAGGGGTTAGAGTGTAGGGGTGAGATGTGGGTTTGGAGTCAGGGTCAGAATCTGTAGGGGTGAGAGTTAGGGTTTGGATAATAGTCTCATTGGGGTCTGGATGAGGATTTGGGACTGAGTTTGGGGTGAAGGTCTAATTGGAGCCAGGGCCCCAGCTGGTGTTAGGTTTAAGGTCTCACGAGGGTAAGGGTCTGGGTTGGGGTCAGGTCTGGGTCTGGACTGGGGATAGGGCTGGGCTTGGGGTTCAGGGTTTGGGGTTTCGATAGGTACAGGACCAGGTCCTGAGTGGTCCAGCTTCATGCCCTCTTACCGCTGGGCCTGGTGCTCCCCTGGGGCCATCTTTCCCAGTGTCGCCAGGAGGGCCCCGGGCCCCCGGGGGTCCAGGGGGTCCTGGAGGCCCAGCTACTCCATCTTGCCCTTGGTCTCCCTGAAAGAGATGGGGTCTGACATGACTCTGAGGGTGAGGGCAAGGAGTTCCACTCTTTAGAGAGAAGGCCCCTTAGATAGGCAGCCCAATGCCTGCCCCTTCCCCAGCCCTCGGCAGGCTCAGGGGAAAGGGCTTTGTCGTTGGGCCTCTTGTGACTTGTTGGTGGCCGCACGAAGGGACAGGTCCTATACCTAGGCATAAGAGGCCAACAGGACCTTTTACACTCCAAAGAATGTACCATCTCCCCACCTATAGTGTTTAGGCGAGAGGTGACGCACGCTGAGCGGGGGAGGAAGCACGTCTGCCCAACCAGCCCCCTTCCTCTGAAAGGGGACTCGTGCCTCCTCAAAGACCTGCCCGGATGGTCACCTCCTGCTTCCCTAAGTGATGGAGGTGCACTCTTGGGCATTTGCTCCAGAGAAATGAAGACTTATGTTCGCACAAAAACCTGTACACGAATGTTCATAGCAGCCTTATTTTTAAGAACCCCAAACTGGAAACAACCCAGATGTCCTCCAAGGGCGAATGGTTAACCAACTGGGGTACATCCACCATGGAACAATGCTCAGCAGTACACAAACAGGAACAAAGTACTGAAACGAAGCCACTTGGCTCAATCTCACGGGAATAATGCTGAGGAAAAAAGCCGACCTCAAAAGGTCACATACTGTGTGATTGCATCTATGTAACATTCTTGAAATGGTAAAATTATGGAGAGGGAGCAGAGATTGGTGGTTGCCAAGGGTTCGGGAGTGGGCTGGGAGGGAGATGACTGTAGCTATAAAAGGGTAGCATGAGGGATCTTGTATGGTAGTTGCACGAATCTATGAGGACAATAAAAGTACATAGAACTAAACAGACACACAAATGAGTAAAATGGGAAAAGCCTGAATAAGGTTGGTGGATTGTATCAGTTTCCTGGTTAGGAGATTGTACTACAGTGCTGTAAAATGTCACCACTGGGGAACCTGGATGACGGGTACATGGGTTATTATTTATTATAACTGCGTGAGAATCTACAATCACACACACAGACACACACACACACCACACAAAAGGGTGACAGAGCACCGCATAGTCTCATGCAGCACCTCCCCCCGACCCCAGATCTCAGGCTACTGTTAGTCCCGGGTCAGACCTCAGGCAGCCAGCCCCTCACCTCACAGCCCCACCTGTAAGGAGGGAAGACCACAGTGCCACAAACACTTCCTGCTGCCCCGGCAGTGCCCGCCCAGCACCGGCACAGGGCACAGGCATGGGGCATGCCGTTTGGGAATGAGTTTGGGGTCAAGGTCCCAGTGCCTGCAGCGCCCAACCTTCCTGTAACCAGGAAAGGAAGAGGCCTTTTGTGGAGCAGCTGCTGTGTGCCCAGCCCTGGTGAGCCAGGATGTTCTGGGGGTTATCTCATCCAATCCTGTGACCACCTGGCCAGGGCCCTGCTCCTGTCCTATTTTACAGAAGGAGTGACTGAGGTCAGAGAGGGTAATTATTTACTCAGAGTTACAGAGTTAGGAACATGGTCTCCTTAGAGTTTGCTCATCTATGGGCCTCCTGATGGGAAAGAGCTCACCTCTCTAGCCAACTGCTCCTAAGACCTAGCTCACTAGTTTTCCCAGTGGAAAACTTAACAGAAGCTCTCAGTGCAGTTCTCACCAGTCTGACATGGCCAGGTTCTGACCGAAAGGGTAGAACTCCAGCCCAAAGTAAAGGAACCTGTGTTTGGTTAGGTCACCCAGCCCCGGGTGCTGATGTTGGTGAGTAATTCCTGTTTCATTTTATGCTGAATCAGGAAGACTTGGAAGGTACCCTGTCCTCTGTTGCTCTTTTCACAGCCCAGGGGCCCAGGCTGGGAACCACTGGCTTGGACTCCACTTATCAAGGCAGAAAATGGGTTTAGACATTTGAGCAGGTCCTAGGAGAGGTTCTTAGGTTCTACCCCGGCATTACTCAGGAAATGAGGCCGGCCAGCTGCTTCCTCCTCCCACAGGGATCGGATGGCTGAGGTCTAACCCTGGAAATTCGGGTGAGTTGAGGGGAACACACCAACCATCAGGCTCGGACATGCCACTTGCCAGTCTACCTTGAGGACATGGTGATTGAACAAAAGACGGTCTCTACTTATCAAGCCCGGATTGAGCCGTGGGAAAACCATCTACAGCAAACAGGTTGTGTAGTCAGAAAGGCAGGAGGTGATGTAGAAAACCAGAAGGCCATTTCTGGAGGCAAAGCCACCCACCAAAGCCCAGCGGAGGGCAGTTTGGTGACTCGGAGTGGCAGGCCACGCTCTCTGAGGACAGCCGCTCTGCTCTGCTGATGCCCACATGGGAGGCGCCTCTGCAGTGTGGCCTTGCCACTGCCCATCAAGAGCTGGGGTCTATTTCTCCCACACCCCCCTTGACCCTGGGTGGGCCCTGTGACAGATGTGACCAATAGAACGCAGTGATATATTCCAGATATAGCTCTTAATGGGCCTGGCAGTCCTGGCTTCCTGCCCCTTGGAATGCTGTTCTTGGAGTCCCCGCTGGGATGCCCACCGCCATGCTGGGGGAAGTCCCAGCCACATAGAGATCCTCTCCAGCTGAGTTCCCAGAGGGTGCCATCACCTCAGACTCTAAGCCCCACTGCCTCTGCCTGCAACAGGAGAGGCACAGCCAACCCAGGGGGTCATGAGAAATAGTGACACGTTGTTTGAGCCACTCTCGGGGGTGGAGGTTGTTTCACAGGGGGCTAGACCATTGGGGCAACAGGGAGTCTACCCATGAAGAGGGGTGGGGCTTGGGGAGGGATCTGCTCCCCCATGACACCCACTGGGGGAATTCTAGTCTGCTGAGGAGTGCGTATGTCTGTTGTGAAGATCAGCTTCCGCATCCAACAGGAAGCAGGCAGGAGTTTTTCTCAGCAGCTACCAACTCAAGACCAAACTCAAGGGTGCCCTTTCTTTGACTTCAGGGACATCTCACCAACTGTATGTGGCCCTGCCCTCGCCCTTCTATCAAAGTCTCAGCACAGAACAGCTGTGTCTTGGCAGCAGGGGAACTCAGCCTGGCCACCCCCTTTCTCCTGCTCCCCTCCCCACTCAGGGCTCACGACTACCCATGATGAGGGCCCAGCTGGCCTCATTTCACAAATCAGGCTCAGAGTTATGTGGTTGCAGAGCTGGGACCAGCACCTAGCCCAGTCTGACTGCAAAGCCCAGCCCACGCTCTCTGCACGCAGCCCCCCTTTCCCTTTCATTCCCCTGTATACAGTGCCCTCCTCTCTCTTGCCCTTCCTTCCACTCCCGCCTCTAGCCTGGGCAGATGCTTGCTGAGGTGACTGGCCTGCTGGCTACAGTTTCCACCCCACAACCTTCTTAAACACACCCAGAAATATACCACTCTCCTGCCTTTCTCATGCCCACCTCTCAGTCTCTGCAGTCAGGTTGCTGCTGCTGCCTGCCCAGGCCACTTAAGTGACCCTTTGCCAAGACCCACTTTTGTGGGGCCCATCCCATCTGGGGTTTCCACTCTGCTTCAGCTTCTGCTGAGAGGACCCCGGTTTGGCATGAGGCACTTCTGAGTCCTGGTGACTAGAGAGCACCAAGGGCTGGGGTGGGCCGGCTGAGGGTCCCATCTACTGTTCCCATGTGGGATGCTGAGTGCCTTCTTTTATGATTGCAATAAATCTTCAGCACAGAGACTTGGGGTAGGGGCTGTCACCCCCACTCACAGTTGGAGAAACTGAGTCTCAGAGGGGAAATTGAATCACTCAAGGTCCCTTGGCTGGTAAGCGGCAGAGCTGAGCTTGGGCTCAGGGCTGCTGACCCAACAGCCTTCCCTCTTCCTGGGGTGCCGGCTGCCCTCAGGAAGGTCAGTCTCTGGTCTTGGAACAGTGCCAGGCCCACTGTCCTCCATCCATAGTGACACATGTGCTATAGATGCCCAGTCTGTGCCAGACCAAGGTGCTTGGGACTTCCATCCAGCAGCAGCCATCTAAGTAAAACCACTCACAGGATACACAGTGGGCGGGAGGAGGGACTCCTCACTCACCTCCGTGATGAGCTATAGGGACACGCCTTATTATAATATAAAACAAACCGTATAGGTGGGTGAGGGGGCCTTGCTCAGTTCTTACCCGGGGGCCAAAGTCTCCTGGTGCACCCTAGGAACAAAAAACAGGGAGGTATGTTACCACTGCTTTTATTACCTCTTCACATATATTGAGCATTTACTGCGTGCTCAGAGCTTCACATACATGGTCTCATTTCATTCTACCAAAAATCACATGTAGGCTCTATAATTCCAATGAGGAAATAGAGGCACAGAGAGGCTGAGTAATCTGCCCAAGGTCACACAGCTAGCAGATTCAGGCCTTGGAACTGGTGGTCTGTTACCCATCACCAGCTCCAGACACGGTGGAGCGGAGACAAGCTGCCCCTACTCTGTCCCCTTGGAATCCCCAAACCGCAGACCAGTGAGGGATGACCATTAGTTGATTAATTGTTTTAAGTCACCAACTTTGGAGGCAGTATGTTATGCAGTGATAGACGCTAAGACACTAATTTCTTTTTGGTTTCAAAGCCCCTGCCTTTATAATTTCTGCAACTCGATGGCATCAGCCAGAACCAGCAGGAAGGCAATCACCGCACCTGTCAGCTACATGAGGCTCTCATCTTCTGCAAAGAACACAGACCATCACCTCAGGCAGTCTTCCCCAGGGCTCTGTGAGGTTGGTTTCCATTTACGGATGGAGAAACTGAGGCCCTTTGGGATGCAAACCTGGGGCTCTGAGCAGCAGAATCTGCGCCTGGCTTAGCCCTGATGGACTGGGACCCTGGCTGCCCTTTACTAAGTGATCCCCAGCGGGGCAGGAGGTGTGTGGCCCAGCTCTTTCCTGGAGGTGCACAGTCTGTCCCGCTACCTAGGTCTTCCCTGGTCCCTCCCTCCCCTAATCCCACCATGGGACCCACATATCTCCCCCCTCTCCTACTTCCCTCGGAGGCACTCGGAGGTCCCAGCCCTCCAGGACTGCAGCTGTGACATTTAGTCACAGCTGTGACCAAATGCAGCTGTGACCAAATGCCAGGGGAGTCCTTGTCACAAGGGGCTGCGAGGGTCCCAGGGGCAGCTCTCCACCATGTTTTCCTGACAGGGGTGTCCTCCCCACAAAAAATGCCATCAACAGTCAGTGTTTAATCCTTTAGGCTCTCCTGGCAACCCCGCCCCTTTTCATGATAAACTACTTTGGGAACTGTCGTTCTGGGCAGACTGCTTTGAGTTCGTTCCACTCCGCTGCCAGGAGAACTCAAATTCAACCCTCTGGGCACTTTAACTTGTAACCATTTTAGGGGAAGGGCACTACTCGCTCCACTTTACAGATGAGATAACCAAGGCTCTTGGAGGGGATGTGACGTCCCCAAAGTCACACTTTGGAACTGGTGTTTGGAGGCAGGTGTTTGGCATCCTTCCTCAGCCTACTGCATCTGGACAGCCTCCAGCATCACTTACCTTTTCCCCCTTGGAGCCTGGAAGTCCCTGGAGAAGGAAGATGGAAAAAGAACAGGAGTGAGTGAGCAGGACTAGGCTGCCCCCTTTCCACTTCCCTAAGGCTTTGAGGGCAGAAGGGCCCATGAGGCTGAGCAGAGCGGTGGGCAGCCGAGTGGAAAAACACACAAATCTGTTAGTCTTTAGCAAGACTACCTGTGCTGGCCCCAAAGAAGTGCCACACCCCAGTCGTCAGCATGAGGGACACGGGTGGGAGATGGGGGGTGGGGGGAGATGTTGGGAGGGGGTGACTGGCATTCTCTCTGGACAGGGGCACATGTGCTAGTCACCGCCCCACCCCAGAGAGCAGAGACCTCCCTGTTCAGCACCCGCTGTGCCTGGGTGCCAGTGAGGAGGCCACTGCTCATGGAGTCTGGGTGGCTCCACGCAGGCCATGGTGGCTGCCATCACTCCCTGGTTGCAGGGAAATATTTCTCTTTTAGTCTTGCCAAGTTATCAGGCTTTCTAGGAAAGAAGGTCCAGCCACAAGGGGCTCAAGAGTCCCTGGGATGGGGGCCGGGCTGGGGCCAGCCAGACTGTGGCCGCCACTCTTGGTCAGGGACTGATCTACTCACTGGCCTCCATCCCTCCCCAAACCATCCATCATCCCTTCAGCCTAGTAATGGATTTGCTTGTTCATTCATTCAACAGCTCATCCATCTAGGTATTCAGTATTTCCTCCATTCGTTAGTAATACACACACCATCTTTCAACCCTTCATTTGTTAGCTCATTAATTTCTTCACTCACGTATCTGCTCAACCAGCCTGCCTTTCTCCACCCACTAATTCACTTACTCTTCAATGCATCCAACTACTTGTACAGTTATTGATTCATTACCTCACTTGACTGTCCTTCTATCCATTCTTTCTTCCTTCATCCATCTGCCCATCCATCTGTTCATAAATCCATTCGTCTATCTATCCATTCATCAGTCCATCCATCTGTCCAACCATTCATCAGTCCATTGGTCCATCCATCTGTCTAACTACTGATCTATTCATCTAGCCACTCAGCTAGCCATCCCTCCTTCCTTCCATGCATCCATCCATCAGTCCATTTGTCCTTCCTTTCATCCGCCCATCTATCTATTCACCTGTCTTTCCCCTCCCCCCTCCCTCCCATCCATCCATCTCCACCCAATCATTTATTTAATGATGCCATCTCCCTGGGCATCTTGCTCTGCTGAAGATGCCCGTGGATCACAGGCTCCTGGCCCAGATGTTGAGAACGCCTCTGCCCGATGCCTACCACAGAAGTATTGGGACTGTATGGGAGATGGTCTGCGCCTGGGGTCTGCTGGGAGGGGCTTGCACATTTTGGGGACTGACTAGAAGCCAGGGACAGTGCTGTCCACAGCTCTCCACACGCCCAGCATCACTGTGGGGAGGGCTAATGTGCCTCTTTGACAGATGAGAAGCCTCAGGTTTGGGAAGTGAAGAGGCCTCTCTAAGGTTGCACAGTCAGTAGGTCATGGAACTGGATTTGAACTAAAGTCCGATGCCCAGCTGACTTCTCTTTGAGCTGAGTCAGGTTCTCAGGGGCCCTTCCCTTTGGTGCCCCATGGTCACTCCCAGCACCAACGTGGCACCCCCATCCCAGGACCGCTTAGAACCACTCTCATCACTTACGGGCTTGCCATCCAGACCCAGTGGTCCCTGGAAAACGAGAGAGAGAGGACATTACACATGGCAAAGTCATTTCCTCTGTGTGTTATGACCCAGAGACACTGCTGAGTGACAAGAAACAAAGCCTGTCTTGAGCCTGTGGCCTGGGTTTATTTCATGCAAATTCAGGGTGGGGGCATCTGGGTGTTATTTGCTGCCCAGAATCCCCTCCTCTGACAACAGAGCCCTGTTTCTTCTCCCAAAACACCCCCATCTACACCCATGGGGTTTGGGCGTGAGACTGCATCCCCTCAGCTGGGGTGATTGGTTCAGGAATGACTGTCATGCCTGGGACTTGGAACGGTGGTGCTTCCGGGAAATGGGGTAAGCCTGGAGCTCCTGGGGCAGCATGTGGCTTGAGAACAAGGTAAAAGAGAGGAAAGCAGAGCTGAGAAACAGAGAGAAAGGGCGGAGGGCCTGAAGCTGAGACCACCCTGCACTCTGTCCGCGAGTACATTTTCCCCCCTCAAGCCAGCTTGAATTGAGTTTCTGTTACTTGTAATTTCTTATGGACTGAATGTTTGTGTCCTCCACCCAAATTCATATGTTGAGCTCTAACCCCTAAGGTGATGTATTAAAGAGGTGGGCCTTCGGGAGGTGATGAGAACATGAGGGTGGGGCCCCATGAATGGGATTAGTGCCCTGAGAAAGGGGCCCCAGGGAGCTCCCTTCTGCCACGTGAGGACACGAGGAAAAGTCGGCTGCCTGCCACCTGGGAGAGGGCCCCCACCAGAACCTGACCTCGCTGGCCCTGATCTCAAACTGCCAGACTCTAGAATTGTGAGAAATAAATTCCTGTTGTTTATAAGCCACTCAGTCTGTGGTACTTTGTCACAGCAGCCCAAGTGGCCTGAGATATAACTGAAGCATCCTGAAGGCTCTTTCAACTCCCCGCATTGCTGTGGCCTTTGCAGGCAAACGTCAAGGCTGACGGAAGCCAGAAAACACAAGGGTGAGTCCTGAGAACCGGGGCATCTCAGGGGCCCTAGGAGCTCTGTGCTGTCTGTAGGGGGGCAGTGACCACAGTACAGTGCCTCACTGTGCCCCCTCCACCCCACTAACAAAGCCTCTGTGTGGGGTGTAGAGGAATCCAACGAGGAGAGGTAGTGTTGCAGACCTGGTCCGTCTGCTCTCTGCTGAACCCGTCCTCCTCCTGCCACTGTCCCCTCATCCCCCACCTACTCCTCTCTCCAGAGCCTTTGCACACATCGCCTGTCTCTGTGCATCATCTTCAGCTCAGTTACCCCCTCTTCCATGAAGCCCCCAGGCTTCTCCACTTCCCAGTCAGGCTGTCTGTCCTTGTGCCAAGCACATATTCTAATTGTACCATGTGATAAACGTATTGTCAACGTGTGGCCTACATGGGTCCTCCAGTTGATTCGGGAAAGGGTCTGACCCCCACGTCCCCAGTGCTTGGATGAGACCTGGCATGGAGCATGTGCTGATCAGTGTGCCCCGAGTCAAACCGAGGAAAGGTGAACCATATGCAAATGTGCACAATACAGCGTGGAGAGTGAGCGGTGGGCAGGGGTTCTGCCAGTTCCAAATAGAGAGAGGGCACGGTCAGCTCTGGGGGGCACTGGAAAAGATTAGGGAGTGCTGCCTTGAGAGAGTAACACTTGGGGATTTGGACATAGCAAGTGTGTGCGTGTGTGTGGGCCACTGTGGGCAGAGAGAACCCAGCAAAGGAGGGGAGGAGGGAGCGGGCAAGGAGCTGGGGAGCAGAGGGGCAGCTCAGCTTTAGCATCAGCCCGCACCCCTGGTCCGCCCCGTCACCCCCAGTGCTGCCCTCTGTGGCTGCCCTCCCTGCCCAGCTTGGGGTCCTCTGTGGGCAGGCCAGCCTCTGCCATTCAGTCGCCTGCGCCCCTGGTCTCTCCAAGCTCTCTGCCCTCGTTCCCATCTTCATGTCTTTGCTTGAGCTGCTTCCTCTGTCGCGATGCCCTTCCTGCCTCCTGTTTCTGGTGAGAGCGACTCATCCGTGGGGACGCTCTCCTGTTCCAGGAAGACTTTCCTGGCCCCTGCAGAGCTGGTCTCCCCTCCCTTGGATCTGGGCACAGCCTGGGAGTTGGCGACCTTTCCTGCTGGGTCCAGTGGTAAACGACCAGTTTCCCTGGATCACTTCCACACCGCCCTGAGCGGAGACAGCTCATCTGCTAATTCGCCAGATGCAGTGACAGTGGCCAGCCCTCGCTGTGCTCCTGTCAGGGTCTTGCTCCAGGCAGGAAACCAGGGCAGTTCTGAAAATTGGCCTCATAAGTGCTTCCAGCCACCAGCATCCCTGCTGTGTGTGTGTGGGGGGGTGGGGGTTAGATGTCAGGGTGATGGCCTGGGGGCAGCTGGGGTCCCAGGAGAGGGGGTGTGGCCCATTCCAAAGTCTTAGGGGTCCAGGTCTTGGGGGCTCCTGGTAGCCCCAGCCACAGCTGCAATCCCGGTCCCTGTCATCTGAGGCGCACCAGGAGTTGGCCCAGCAGGCTGGTCTCTCGGAGGCACCTGGCTGTTCTGATCCCTGGCTTCACACGCCCGATGACTCCTCCCTTCAGCCGTCTGATAAAATTGGGCCTCACTTTTCCCCCAGCCCCCACGCTGCGGCCCTGCTAGGCCTCCTCAGGGCCATGCCCCTGGGTGTCTCTACCCTGGGCCTCTCCCTCAGGCTTGGCCTTCTAGCTGCCACAACACACATGGGACCCAGGCCCATCCTAAGGCTGTTTTGGGGGCTCTTTGTGGTCCCACACTCGGTCTTAATCACCACAGCAGCCCTCTGAGGGACGTGTTGCCATCTTGTCTTACACAACAGGAAACTGAGGCCCAGCAAGGGGTCGACTTTGCCTAAAGCCACGTGGTCAGTAACAAGCTGGGGCTGGAGCTGGACGGTGCTTCAGTTCTGTGTCCACTCTGCACTCGAGCCCTTGCCGTGGCCTCGCCTGGCGTCCGCCACCCCCTCTCCTCTGGTCTGCCCTTGCATGACGCTGTTCAAATCTTCCCTGCTCCGCCCCACGGTCCACTGGAGCTCCCCTGCCCAGGAGCCCCCAGCCTCCTTGCCCAGCGTGGCTGCCACCACAGACTCTGTGCCCAGACCCTGGGTGTACCTGTGCATCTGCTGAACTGAGACTAAACGCAGTGCAAAATTCGCCCCTCTATACATCCGCATGGATTAAAAAAAAACCCCGTAATGCAGCCCGAAATAAAAAGGAGACTAAGGTGCAGCTCAGAACTAAATAAGGCTCTTTCCTATTTCTGTGCCAGGAGGGAGGACACAGTGGGCCCCACAGCTAAGTCACCAGTAGCTGGGGACAGGAACTGGCTTCAGGGCCTGGATGGCATGATGAGTTCAAGGTGCCCCGATAAAGTGTAGGACACAGAGCAGAACAGGACACAAAGAGAGCACCCTGCCCCTGGGGACCACAGAGGGGGAGACTGTCCAGGGCACGTTCCTCAGCTTGGACTTGGCTGCGCCCTGCCATGCCCCTCACGGCGCCTGCCTCACCGCAGCCCTGGGAGGCAGGCACCATGGCCCCATCTCGCAGACACAGGAGCAGAGCCAGTGGATTGTCCAGGGGCTGAAATCAGCCCTACTCTCCATGTGGTGCTCCCTCTCCTGCAGCCCAAGTTAGCGGGGGTGACAGATGGCCATCTTGGGAGACCTTGGGGCAGAGCCTCACAGGCCTTGCCTTCCTTCTGGGATTCCTGGTGAGTCTGTTTCCCCCATTGAGCAGACTCTCCCCGGGCAGAGCTATCTGGACCCTCTTTTACCCTGACCTTCCGCCAGAGAGAGTGCTGGGTCCGATGGACACACTTGCTGTGTGACCCTGGGAGAGCCAGTCAATCTCTCTGAGAAAGTAACACCCATTGTCCTCAGCACGGCTGTTCCTGCTCTGGCTTCACTCCAGTTTCCTCCTGAACTCTGCTGTCCCCACGGGCTCCCACCAGCCTTGGATTTGGAAAGATCTGCTCCAGTGGTCTCATGGGTACATCTGTGTCCCTTGAGGCTCCACGTACTGTCATGCATCAGGCTGTTTCCTGGACCCAAGCTGTGCTTTCCCACCTCCCCTCCACTGCAGTGTCCCACCTCCACCTAGAGAACTCCTACCTATTTTTTAAGGCCCAACTCAAATGGCCCCTCTTTGGGGAGGCTCCCCAGGGAGAAGCAGCATCCACGCAGCCTATTTGCCAGGGAGCTTGGTCCCCGTCCTTTTGGAGGAAGACCCTATGGCCAAGCTCTAGGAGACACGAGCAGCAGTTGGAGGACGCAGGCTCTGGATTCTGACACACCTGGGATCAAATCCTGGCTTTACCACATGCCAGCTGGTGACCCTGGGCCTCATTATCTGTGACAGGGAGACGGCTTCCCTGCCTTGCTGACCTGTGTGTGTGGGTTCTGCCGGAAAGGTGTTACATGCACTGAGTGAAACATGCACACTGTGCAGGAGGGGACAGGACACCGCAGACCTCCTTCTGTCCTCCCTGCTCCTCTCCAGATGGCAGCGCTGGCACCAGTGTCTGTGACCCTTCAGGAAGTGCATGCAGAGCAGAGCCCCTGCCTTTCTTATTTTTAAAGCCCTGTCAGGGCTGAACAGGGCTGAACATGCATCTGTGGGTCCACCTGCCTTCAGGTTGCAGGGGAATGTGGTATTTCGCCCTGCGAGGCCCATCACAGTCAGCCCTCCTCACACGGGGCGACACACGTGTGAAATTCCAGGCATCACCCCCATTACCCTTCCCTGACCAACAGCTGTAGTCTCTCCCACCCATTGCCCTGGGGAACTTTCTAGAGTGCAAATCTGACCACACTCCTCTCCTGCCTGAGCCCCTCTGGGGAGCCTCACTCCGAAGGATGACGTTTAGACCTCCTGGTCTGGTGCCCAAAGCCCCTGCCCCCGGTCAGGCGCTGCGCATGTGTCCTGGTTCGGCCCCTCCATGGCTGGAGGAGCCCTTGGAGAGGATGCAGGGAGTCACTGGGAGTCACTGAAGAGGGGTCTCAGGGAGGCATGGGGCAGAGGAAGGGGACAGCTTGCCTTTGGAGTCAGATGGGCCTGCCGGCATGGTGGCACGGTCCTGTCCCGCTGGTCCAGGGCCCTGCCCACATCTACCCCCCATGCTGCCTTTCCCTAACTGGTGTCCCATGGAACACTCCTGCAGAGTGCTGACAGGCTGGCCTGGGGAAGGGGATTCCATGCTCAAGTAAGTGTGAGAAACACTGGGTTACACCCTGTGAAATAGGTTTCTTTCCTGCAAGCTTTGTCCCAGATGTCATCCTGCTTGTGGTCTCAGGAAGGGCAGCAGCATTCCCAACCTCCTGGGACCCTCATCTCAGGGCTTAGCTGAGCCTTAGCAAAACAACTGAACGCTGTGTGGACCATCTATGAAGAAGGCATTTCCATGGGCTGGAGGGAGACCTGAGCCTGGCTCTGGGTGCTCTGAGAGGAGGAGAAGCACCCCAGAGAAGGGCCAGGGACACACATGGGTTCAGGCTGGACCGAGGTGGGGCAGGGTCTAGGCTGTATCCCAGCAGATGAAACGCTGGTTCTGAACAGAACGGGGCTGCTCTGGGCAGCCCGGAGTGTGGAGGAGCAGAGCCTCAGCTGGGGTGCAGGCCGCCCTTGGTGGCGGGGGTCCTAATCCATCCGGCAGCCCTCCCCTGCCCCAGACTATGGGGTGCCCACACCAGCTGCCTCCTGCTCCTCTCACAAGTACAACAGGAAGGAAAGGCACGCAGGGCAGCCCGTGGAGTGCAGGCCGGGCTTGGGCCTTGCCTGGGGTCAGAGCCCCTCTGGACCTTAGCTTCCACAGAAGGGGTGACCCTGAGGGTCAGATGTCACAGCGCTGTGCCCGGCTCCCTCCTCTGCCTGATCAAAGCCGGGGAATTCACCAGAGGTTTTCAACGCCGAAACTTTACAGCTGTTCCCAAGCCTGGTTCTGCTTTAAATCACTCTTTCCCGCAGATCAGCTGAGCCCCAGGATGTTTCCGGATGTGAGAAGCAAACAAGGCCCTGGGTCGTGCATGAGCAGGCCAGGCAGCAGAGGCCCCGTGTGCTGACTAAGGCCCTGCCTCGCTCAGGAACCGGAGTATCCTTGAGCCTCAATTTGCTCATCTGTAAGATGGTCATGACTATCTTCTCTCAATGACAACTCCCATGGGTCCCAGTCAGTCTCCTTTGTCTCCTCCTCTCAGGCCAACCTGAGACAAAAGACCCTCCAGGCAAGCTGACACAAAGTTGGGGTCTGCATTTGTCCTGTGGTGGAGCAGTGCTAGGAGGTGAGTGACCCTAGTGTGGCCTTCCGAGTGGCTGGCAGGGGGATGCTGGGCTGGGCCTTCACGGGTCAGCTCACTTCCTCCTTCACATCGTGGACTATTTCCTGAGCAGTGTTCCATAGAGCCCTCTTTTGAGAAACATTAACAAGGTGGCAAAAGAGGGGAGGTTTCCTGGTGAAATAAGTTTGGGACGTGGGGTATGCTGGCTCCATCACTGGAGCTTCCCAATGTCCCTCAGGAGGTGAAGCCTGGTGGGTGACAAGAACGGGGTGTGTGTGTGTGTGTGTGTGTGTCCTGCAGCAGGGGGTTTGCGCTGACTGCATGCCACACGGGACGGCTCAGGCCTCCAGATCCATCAGCAACAGTATCTGTGGGACTGAGCTAAATCAGTGAGCTGGCTGTGTTTAAATGCAGACGGCAGTAAATGCTCAGAGCAGCCGGAGCTGGATGACTGTCTTGCTTTCTGGTTGTAATTAATGCTGATGGCTCCTGTCAGGGAATGGAGCCCTCGAAATGCACCGGGACAGGGCCCCTGGATGAGGGGGCTTACTGGGATTATCAGTCCAGGGCCCAGTAATTATGGCCCAGATGTTGACAATTCATCAAATTACAAGGCTGTTGGGGCCTGGGGTCTCAGCCGGGACGTGCATTCCTGTGTGAAGGCTCCCTCATTAGGGCTGTCCAGTGTGCGAGGGGGTGGGTGGCAGCCCCTTGGGCAGGCCAGCCCCATGTGGTCCTGATTTCTCAGTCCAGGCTATTCACACACACACACGGGCCATAGCAAGACAGTCTGGGCGTAGCAGTTTCCCAGACTTGAATTCTGCCCGCAGGAAAGGGAAGAAAGGACCCTCCCTTCTTAGGTCCAGTCTGGCTGCAGTTGGTGCCTGGGTGCACAGCCCGGCACACAGTTCCTCCCAGGAAATCCCTTCCCAGGGTCTGCGGCACCATGTAGAGTGGGCTCTGCAGTCTCCCATTGCACCCCATCTCCCCACACGTGGGGTGGGCAGTCCTGGGCTTTCCCTGGGTGGGGTCCTAAGAGGCTGCCAAGGCCAGGGACCTGTCCTCCATTTGCTTTTTGGCCTCACACGCTGCCGCCCTCCCTGTGCTTGTCTGTCCTACACAGTGAAGGGCTGGGCCTGGAGCCACGCTTGGTTTGGTCCATGCAATTAAAAAAAAAAAAAATCCAAAAGAACAAACCTAACCTAATTAGTTGCAACATTTACAAATTATGACGTTTCACATAAACATCCGGACTTTGGACTTTCTCGTAAACTTGGAAGACCTATGCCCTGGGGCACCTGTGCCTGGCAATACCTGCCAGGCCAAGTGCTCCCTTAGCCGGGCACCACTCCAGGGCCACAGGTTCTGCCCCTTCCTACTGCCTCACACCTGGCCCGCTGCCCCATCGAGGTGACCTGCCAGCTCTGTTGGGACATCTGGGTTTGTAACCCTCGGCCTAGACTCCAGGTCCCTTCAGCTCTATAATTCTGTGAGGCCGGGAAGCCAGCTGGCTTCTATTTTGGGGAGACAGCATGCTCGGTGACTCTGCTGCAAGCGCTGGAAGCAATTACACATGTGTCCAAGTTATACATCATGGCTAGAAGAGGTGGTGCTATACCTTTGAACCAATCCCCAAATACCTGCTTAAATTACACGTTTGCCTGTTCCATAAATACCCTGTCAGGTATTAGGAAAAATTGTTCCTGGGTGGGGTGGAGGGGGTAATGGGCCTGACTCCACTGGCTGTGGGAGGATGGAAGATGGGCCAGTGATTCAGGTTGTGTCCACCTGAGCTGCCTCAGGTCCGGTGTCTCCAGCTCAGGCACATGGGGATGGTCTGGTGGAAGGCAACCGGTAGCAGATAGGCCAGGGAATCCTTTTGGTGGCAGCATCTGCTGGCTGGAGATCTAGCAGGGTGGAGCACCAGCTGGCCAGAGAGGTAACAGTTCCCGTGTGGCTGGAACTACATGATGGAGACAGGGAGGCAATCTGCCTGGGACAGCACGGCTCAGAAGCTGTGACTGAGTGGCCGGCCGGGTGGCTCAGGTGGTTGGAGCGCTGTGCTCCTAACACCGAGGTTGCTGGTTCGATTCCCACATGGGCCAGTGAGTTGCGCCCTCTACAGCTAAGATTGTGAACAATGGCTCTCTCTGGAGCTGGGCTGCCGTGGTGGGCTGCAGCTGGGGAGAGCTGCTGTGAGTGGCCGACCGACTGCCTCAGCTGGGGGGCCTCAGCCGGGGGGAGCACAAGGCTCATAATACCAGCATGGGCCAGGGAGCTGTGTCCTACACAACTAGACTGAGAAACAACGGCTTGAACCGGAGTCGGGGGTGCGGGGGGAGGCGGAAGAAGAGGAAAAAAAAAAGGTGCGACTGAGACCTGACATTACTAGGACACCAGGGGACAGGGTGACCAAGACAGCTTGCAGCAGATACTGAGGCTGTGGGTACTCTGCAGGTACCCCTGACACCCAGGCCACACCTGTCCTCTTGCCCCAGCCCTGGTCTGTGGGGCCTTCCTGGCCTCCCTCAGGTTTGATTGTCTAACCTCTGAAAGGTCCCCCTGGGCTGCTGTGGGTGGGTCCTCCTTGGTTTCCACAGATAACACAATTATCTTGGTCCTCCTTGGTTTCACAGAAAACACAATTATCATCCACTGGTAATAAATTGATTGGAAGCTTTAAAGATCCAGAGATTTCATGTAAAATTTGGATTTCTAGCCTCTCTTGAAATATTGGAAGATGTAATGATTGACCTGCATGGACTGAACTGCGGCACCCCCTGGAAATAGGGCGTGTGCCCCCAAGTTCAGCCCAGGCCCCACCTTTCCCTACCTCTCCCGCACCCAGCCAGCTTCACCTATCTCCTCACCTGGCTGGCCTCTGGATGGCACCAATGAGCTCGTCAGCCTGCCGTTCCGCTCTGAACCATTTCTCCAAACTGTGGCCTCCTGTCCAGTCCTCCACCCACCGCTGCCTAGGTCCTGGCCCAGCCTCCACCAGCCTCCCTGCCTCTGCCCCCGCACGGCCATCCTTCTGCACTTTGAAGATGCAGGGACATCCTGATTGTTGTATCCCTGCCCTGCAGACCTTGCAGTGAGCTGCACGACTTTCCTGGAGCCCGTTTCTGCCTCTGGAAAGTGGGTGTGCTATAGATGGAATGGCTTCCTGTAGGGAAGAGTGCCCAGCCCAGAGCATGGCACCAGGTGAGTTGATTCAGTGTGACTGTAAGGCACTGGGCCAGTTCAGGGCTGAGAGTCCAGGAAACGGGGTGAAGCCAAAAGACACACTCCTTTGCCTTCTCATCGGGATGTTGCCGAGCCTGAGCGTAGCCCTGCCAGACAGCACCATTATTGTCCCCATTTCTCAGATGAGGAAACTGAAGCTTGCAGAGGCCAGGCATGGCCAGCTTGGCGTAGGACACAACTTGCATCTCATGCCTGAGTCCCGAAAGCTTCCTGCCTCACCACCCTCCGTGGTACACCTTCACCCCCCGCCCTTGGACAGAGTCACAGCGCCCTTTGGCCTGGCATTCAGAGCCCCCCCTCTGCCTCCCACACGCCTCCTTCACATGTCATCTCTGAGAAGCCTTCCTCATTCTCCCTGACCTCACCACACAGTTTCTCTTACCGACCCATTGCTGTCTTCCTGCCATCTCCCCTCCCACAGTGACTGTCCCCGAGGCTCCAGTGCCTACCAAAGGCCCAGCTCTGAGGGATGTTCATGAGTCTGTGAAGCGCCCGCTCTCCAGGCCCCCAAGCTAGGCTTATGCCAATGGTCCCACTAAGTTGGGTCTGAGCAGCCCCGGAGAGGGAGGCCCTGTTGCTGGAATGACCCCTCACCTTGCATGGGAGATGACCCACTGGGGCCAATCTCTCCCTAGATGCCCTTCCTGACAGGTGGGTGTGCAGGCCTGACTAGCA
Source organism: Rhinolophus ferrumequinum (assembly GCF_004115265.2). Lineage (NCBI taxonomy): Eukaryota > Metazoa > Chordata > Mammalia > Chiroptera > Rhinolophidae > Rhinolophus > Rhinolophus ferrumequinum. The sequence continues at coordinate 4,844,073 of NC_046307.1, read as the reverse complement.
CACCTCCAGTGACGGGGAACTCCCTCCTAGGTAGCCTGATGGATTTGCAAAGTTTTTGTTTAAGTCTGGCTCTTCCCAAGTCTGATGCCACTGCAAATTCTCTCCACTTTGTGGCCCCTGGAGAGGCAGCCAACTGGGTCAGCGAGGCTGGCTGCTGCAGGGCCATCGCTGTCGCTCCCCACCCTCCCTCTCCTGTTCCCTTGCCAGCCTGGCCTGTCTTGGGTGTACCCTCTCTCTGGACATCCACCTTAAGCTCCCAACTTGTCAGCACCTACCCCTTCTGACCTCGGCTCACACCTCTCTTCCTCCCCTGACCCCCGGCAGGCCGGGGCCGGGTTACAGGTGTTTGCAGCAACCTGTACCTTCCCGACACTGACCACTGTGCATACCAAGGTCGGGGTTCCCATGAATTTTGATTCTCTGTCCCACTCAACCACAGCCTCCACGGAGGTGGGGCCCCTGGGTATATTTCTTGTGATTGTGTCCCAAATGCCAAAGTTCCTCATACATAGTGAGGACACAAGTATTTGTTGAACGAACCAAATGGATGCCTCTGAACGAATGTCGTTTCCCACAGGCTCCAGTTCAGGCTTTGGAACACCAGAGGGCGCTCTTGACCTGCCGAAGGCTACGCTGGGCACCCGCTGATTCCTGCCCTCAGGCCAGAGCCTGGGAGGTCAGCCTGGACGCTGGGCACTGAGGACGCTGGCAAAAGAGGGCCTCCTTCAGCCTCCAGGGCTCCCCCTGCTGGGGTCAGTGACCATCACAGTGGCAGGAAATGGCACTCACTGAGCCTAGCCAGTGTGCCCAGCACTAGCGTTCCCCCAACTGCTGAAGAGGGGTTAGGGAACACCGGTCTACAGAGCTCTGAAGCCCATTCTCTCTCCACATGAACAGGACAGGCGTCCAGTCCCTGATTTCAGGAGAAGCTGGATGGACCAGCTTCGTACCCAAATACATGCATTCTCGCAAATCTATTTTTTGGGGGGGATCTATTTTTTTTCAGGGGGGCAGCCGGATGGCTCAGTTGGTTAGAGTATGAGCTCAGAACCTCAGGGTTGCCGGTTCGATTCCCACATGGGCCAGTGAGTTATGCCCTCCACAACTAAATTGAAGACCAACAGCTGCCCCTGAGCTTCCGGAGGAGTGGTTAGATGGCTCAGTTGTTTAGAGCGTGAGCTCTCAACAACAAGGTTGCTGGTTCAATTCCCGCAAGAGATGGTGGGCTGTGCCCCCTGCAACTAAGATTGAAAACGGCGACTGGACTTGGAGCTGAGCTGCGCCCTCCACAACTAGATTGAAGGACAATGACTTGGAGCTGATGGGCCCTGGAGAAACATACTGTTTGCCAATATTCTCCAATAAAAAAAAAAAAAAAAATCAAAAACCTGAAATTATTTTTTAAAAAAATCTATTTTTTTGGAAGACCTGAGTTTGCCCCAGTGACCTGGTGCAGGTCTGTGGGCACCCTCTTCCATTGCAGTGGGGTGGGGGTGCTGGAGGGTGCTTTGTTGCCTGGGGAAGCAGGAAGAGGTTCAGCCAGCCAGAGGGCCCCACTCTCCAAAGGTGTCACAGGCATCCCCACAAAGGACAGGACAAACCTCCTCTGCCAGGCCCCACAGGGCTGGCCCTGCTAAGTGCTCTCCCAGAGCTGGACTTAGCAGGAGGCACCTCGGAGGCTGAAACCCAGGTCTGGGGACGCACTGGCCATTGCCTGGAAGATGTTGAAGAGCTACAGAGGGTGAGCGATGCATCTGGAAACCGAGAGCAGAAGCAGCAGCACAGGCTCCCTGTCCTTTAGCTGCCCCACACATGACACTTGAGGGAAAAGTGGGGACACAAGGCAAGGTGGTCTGAGTCAAAGAGCCCCTGCCCTGGGCTGGTGAGGGACCCTGGGGAGGAAAGGCCAGAGTGGTGGCCCTTTCTCAAAGGCCCGGCTCTGTCTCCCTGAGGTTCCAATCTGGGGGCTTTCACTTCGGGAGACCTGCTTTCATTCTGTTTCCGCATCTGGAGAGCTGGGGAGCAGCACTGAGGGGGTCAGATTAAAATGAGATGTAGAATGTCAGAATCTAAAAACAGATGAATTTGGGATATTACAGATGAATCATTGAACTAATTACACATTTACAATCAAAGCTGTTTTTGAACAACAAGAGTGCAAGAAAGCATATGAATGAATGTGTGCTGCTCTGTGGTCCTTCTTTGTTCACTTGATTAATTCCAAACAATCCAACTGAGTCATTTACTTCGAAATTGGTCCCAGGCTGAGGCCCTGCCTCATGGCCCACATATCAGCTTGGAGCTTCTGCCGTCCCTGTCCCCAGGGCCTGGGCCGCCGGTGCTCCCGTTACTGCTTCTAGAGACACTGTGCAGCTCCTACCCGTCCCCTTCTCCCTGCAATGACTCCTGTGCGTTTAGCCAGACAGGTTCTGGGCGCGGTGCTTGGGGGGCTGTGCTGCCGGGCGTGAGGAGAGCTGGTTCTGGTCCCTCACCGCCGGCGCCAGCCTGTAGCTACTGCCCGCTCTCATTTCTCAGGTTGGCCCCCTCCCCTCCATCCTCACCAGGACATTCTTGATTCAGGCTACAGCCACGAATTATTGCATCGGCCTCCTACCTGGACCCTCTTCTTCCAGTCTCTGCCCTGGAGCAGGGAGGCCTTTTCAATACACATGTCTGTCCATGTCACCGAGGGGCTCCCCTGGGCTCCAAAATCTTCTGCTGCATGGGTGGGAGGCCCTTCACTCAGTATCACCTTCTCTCCTCTTCCTGCCCGTCCTCTGCGTGTTGTCCCTGGACACATGGGGCCACACTACATCCCCTGCTGTATTCATGGTGCCTGTATTTGTGCAGCATGGAATGCCTTCCCAGCTTGTTCTCCTGCCGAACTCCTACTCATCCCTCAAGACACACCTCAAATGTCCCTCTTCTGTGAGGCCTCCCCTGGTCTCAGACAGTTATCCACATCTTCCTCTGGGGCAGAATCCCTATCTATGTGCATTACAGCCCTCCCCACAGCACGGTAAATCTCTCTGTATGGGAGGGTTTCCTACTAGACTCAGGGACAGTGGGCTGGGTGGGTGACAGGCCATCTGTCGTCAGAATCCCATCAGAGGTGGCTGGGCCCAAAAAGTCATTTTATGAAACAGCTCAGAGCCCAAATCAGTGAGGACTTATGGGCACTTGCTGAGTGGGACCTGTGTTTCCCGGGGCCTGCCGGTCTGATCTCCTTCCTTCAAGTAACACAGCATGAGACAGAGACTGCAGCTCTAGTTTGTGGATGGGAACATGAACCGCTCAGGAGTTTCGTGATGGGTTCTAGTTAACAGAGGCCTTTGGAACTGGTACCACCTGCAGGCAGGAGAAACAAGGGGACTCCAGAGTTCAACATGGTAGGAGGACAGACCACTGTCTGGGCCCTAGGGGGTCTGCAGGTAGAAGCCAGGCCCACATGTTTGCCACTGTGAGATCTGGAAAAGTGGTATGGCCACTATAAGCCTCAGTTTTTCAATCCACAAAATGGGCACAAGTCGTACTGCCCAGGGATGGGATGTGCTTTGAAATTGTGAAGCGCTGCACAGATCTGATTCCTAATGTTTTCACCCAGGCCAAACCTCACACTTTGCAAATGTGGACACAGAAGCCCAGACAGGCTGAGTGACTGCCTAAGGGCAGGACCTGTCGTGACTGTGGTCCCTGGCAAGTCCTGCTCCACTCAGCTGCTCCATGACAGGATAGGACCTGGCCAGGGAAATGGAATCGGACATTTCATCATGAGGGACATGTGTTTCTTCCTAATTTCTAATAATGGTCATGACACAGATGTATGAATGAGGATAGAAGAGGAAGTGGGATAGAGAAATGGACTTCTTTAAGTTAGACTTTTTTTTTCTCCATGTTTTTGAAAAGCAAGAATGGGTCTTAACAATTTGATAAGGGGGTGGAAAGCAGTGCATGGAGAGAGAGCTCCAGGGCTAGATAAAAATAGGATGAGGAGGAAAAATGGAACATTCACTCCAAATACCTGGTGAGAGGGGAAGGACCCTCTGCCAATACACAGACAGTTGTGAGCCCCAGCCTGCGGTTGTGACCCGCTTACTGATGGAGGAGAGACTGCAGCCCGGGTGCTAATGGGCTTCGTCATATGGGTGGGCTTGTGCCTCAGCCAAGTCATGACACCCTCTGAGCTCAGCGTCCTCATCTGTCACGTAGAGCCGACACCACCAACCTCCCAGGGTGACAGTGCCTGCGAGCCTGTACCCAGAAGCACTCAGAAGGTACACTTGCTTCCCTGGCCTGATGGAGGGGCTTTGGGTGATGGGAGGAGACAGTCCTTTCTTCCAGTTCTCTTTGGAGGGGGAATCTCTGAGCCCTTGGCGTGGCACTCCGTCTTTGGGGACAAGTGGTTTCTATAAACACAGAGCTAAATTTCCTTGGTCTCCCACCTCTCACTGTGGCCTCTAAGATTCTACTCGATGCAGCCCTCGAGACCTCTCTGGCTCCTCTTCCACCATCTTCCCATCACTTTCTCACTCATTCCAGCCACACTGGCCTCGCATGCACCCTGGACACATGTAGCTTGTCGCAAACTCATGACATGTGCACTTGCTTTTCCTCTGTCAAGAGCACTTTTCTCTTAAGATCACTGCATTGTTTTCATCATTTAAGTCTCAACTCCAATGTCATCTTCCCTAAGAGCCTTCTGATTGCTCAATCTAAATTAAACCCACCATCCACCCAGCCAGCAGTCTCATCATGTCCCTGCTTTATTCTCTTTGTGGCACATGTTGCTGTTTGAAGCGATCTTGTTTGGCTTATTTGTTACTTGTTTATTGCTTCTCTCCTCCCCACTACAGGGAGAGGCCTTGTCTCTCTTGCTCGGTACTGGTCCAAAGACGCAGAAAAGCACCTGCCACAGAGGCACTGATGGATGGGGTGGCATGTTCTCCACCCCAGGGCCTCGGCACCACCAGCACGCTCTAGGTTCCATAACCTCCGCGCATCTCTGACCTCGCAACCTGACATTCTCCTCATATGTCCAAATGTAGAGAACTCTTAAGCCCTGGAAGATATTACCAAAACCATGTTTTTTCCAGACATGTTTTTGAAGGTGTAAAACAAACGAGAAAGTCACTAAAGTTCAACAGTAAGCATCAGGAAGATCAAATACCAAAGTAGAGAAAAGTGAGGATTTTTGTGTTGTAAATAGGAGATGACGAGAGGGTCTAATATGTAAAGTCAAGGTGTAGGCAAGACTGAGTCTTGCATGAGAGACAAGTCTTTTCATCTTCGACAGAAACCATAGTTTGGAGCAGAAAACAGGGGTTGTGATAAGAAACCTCCAGGAAAATCCCAGTGACCCTAATAGTTCCTCCAACTCCATGGCAAACTCTGTGTTGACCCCCTTCCCCCACAGCCTCCAGAAGACTGAGACTGGGTCTTTGTGCCCCCCTAGTACCCAGCATAGAGCATGACATAGCTTACAGATTTGTTGAACAGAACCAAGCCTCCTATTTATGAGACAACAAAACCACTTTATCAATGTAAATGCTGATTACTACTAAAAAATGCAAGACTGCTGAGCCCAGAGCTCTCTGCAGGTCCTACCCTGGCTTCACAATGTTCTGAGCTCAAAACTCCCCCTATGCTGCTGATGCCATGATGTCTGCTGTCCCTGAACCAATTGGGATCCCAAAGCTCTCAAACCTGGTGATTTCCTCTTTAAATGCTCTACCTGCAATTCCAAACCCTACCACCAGGTGGCAGTTAGGGTTACAGGAATTTTTTCAAAACTAGTTTAATCGCTAAGACTCTACTTCTAATGAAAATACACCCTAAATTAAAACAAGATACATACATACGTACACATTCATTTTTTTTAACTTATTGTATTGGCATAGATTTAAAAGTATGATAATACCCACAGTTGGCCCGGGTTTGGGGAAACATGAAGCCTTCGTACGATGTTGGAGGGAATGTAAATTAGTACAGCCCCCTGGAGGACAATTTGGCAATTACATCAAAAGGCTTAAACGTGCAAACCCTTTGGTCCAGCAATTTAACTTCTAGACATTTATTCTAAGGAGATAATGGAAGTAAGCCCTGATTTATTCCCAGGATGTTGAATGCAAGGGCGAAAAAATTTCAATATAAATAATATAACTTGGAGCTTGGTTAAATAAATTATGCACAATAAAATACTATGTAGCTACTACATTCTATAAGAATTCTTAGTGATGAGGGGAAATCTCATGACACATTAAATGAACAAAATAAGCTACAGAAAATATGTCCAGTGTAATCCCAGTTTTAAAGTAAGAAATATAAAAACAAACTTGTGCATAAAAAGTACCACAATATTGACAGGATTTATCTGTGGGTGGTAGGGTTATGGATGATTGCTTTTTCCTCTTTTGTGCTTTTCTCTATTTTGGGAAGGTTTTATAATAAACACTCTTCTGTTGTCATCAGCAGAGAGCGATTAATGAACCCACAAGGACAGGCTGGCTTCTGCCCAAAACGGCTGTGGGCACCTGACCACGGGTCCTGTCAGTCCACACCCTGCCCCGTGGACATGGGTGGCTCCTAGCCACTGCCCCCTACTCCCATCGGGTCTACATATGGACCAGGTTTCAGCTGCTCTTGCTCACTGGAGGGACCAGTCCTCCCGTGGATTAATCCAGAAAACCCAGCCTGCAGTCTCCACCACAATCCTCTGCAACTCTTTTCTTGCCCTTTAGGAAGTGACATGTTTTCAGCACAAACTGAAAATAAAAAAATCCTCCCTGAAGCTGGTTTTGAAGTTTATTAAGCTGCAGAAAATATTCCTTTTCTACAACTGACGGTTCTCAAAGCCGTTTTCCTCTCTAAAGTCTGTTGATGGGTCATAATGGTTTCCCAAATCTGTCTTTACTTCCCTCGAGGCTTTCTGTGCTGACAGTATTGAGGGGCTGCCATGTGAACTGCACTTGTGTTCTGCCTGTGTTACCCACTGACCCTCCAGCTCTGTGGGTGGAATCTCCCAGGTCCCAAGAGGCTGAGAGGCCTGCCCACGTGTGCACAGCTTAGCCGGGATCAACCTGGGCCTGACTGAGGGGAAGCCCACTCAGTACTCAGCATATGAGGCTCCTCTGTGATGGCCCAGGGCCTGCGCCCCTGCAGAGCCCCTAACCGCTGGGAGGACCACATGAAGCCATCTGTAAACAGACCCCGGGCGGGAGCCAGGCCCTCCACAGGCCATGAGATCTGGCTGTCAACTCAAAACACATAAGCCCATCGCTCTCACCCTCCCCTTGACCACACAGGCCCGCTTTCCTCCTGTGGCGAAGCCAGGCCAGGTGTCTCCCCATCCAGTGGGCCTCACGGGAGGGACAGCCTTCAAGGCAGTGCCAGAACCAAGGTGCTCAGAGGCACACAGCTGGGCGAGCCGGGTGGTTCCTGGGCTGGAGGGACGAATGCCCTCAACCCAGCCAGAGAAGGGGCCCAGATCGTTGTGGAAACCAAGGTGTGTGTACAAACTGGGGCTGGGTGACCTCAGGAAAAAGGGTGACCTGGCCCTGGGGCAATCATGGGTGTGACACCACCTTTCCCTCACCCATTGCCCCGTGGGGCCTGCTCAGGGCTTCCTAGGGATGAGGAGCTGGAGGGGCCAAGGGCACCGCTGGAGCTGCCTGCACATGGGCAGTGGGGAAGGCTTGCTGGGCCCTAACCGCCTCCTTCCCAGAAAGCTCCCAGTTCACACTGCTTGCACATCCTTCCCCGGCCGTCCCCTGGCACATTCTTCACAGAGCCCCATCTCTGGCCCAGGCTCGGTGCCAAGCATCTCACACGCTAACCCTTCAGCCTAGATTTCCAACAGCCCTGTGACGCCACACTGTGACTAGGCCACCGTCCGCTGTGACCTGTGGTGTCTGCGTGCTCCAGGAGTGACCTCATTTCATCTGAACCCCGGCCCTGATCTTCATAGGCAAGAAGACAGAGACTTAGGGCAGCCAAGGCATTTATCTCCCAGCCGCCTAACTGTGCACCAGGATGCTAGCCTCTTGCCCAGAGTCCCCCAGCCACCCCCACCTTGCCCCCATCCACCATCAGCCAATGTCCTCCCTGATACTAGGGAGAAAGGAATCCTGGGTGACCGTGTGCTCAGAGGAGATGGCAACAGTGGGGAAGAGGGGAGACACCTAATCACCAGCCACCGCCCTGGCCCTTTGGACAGGAGCGTCTGCAGTCGAGTAACCTGGACTGTAAACTTAGGTGGATCAGGCCAGAGGGGTTCTGCCAGAAAGTCTCCAGCCCTCCGGAGCTGGTGAAGCAAACCGTCCCCAAGACATGAGGCTGCAGTATTCTAGCGAAAGCCCGTGGTTCCCCAAGAATCTATCTGCTTGTCATGTAGGAATGGGGAGTGACTCCTCCCCAGTCAGGAAGGGGAGGTGATGGGCCTGGCCCCCAGGGTGCTCCCGCAGGATGAAGGTGGATCCTGGCTGGTTTTCAGGGTTCCTTCTACTTCACGCTGAGCAGGATGTTTCTGGTCTGAGAGGCCAGGCTGCCGCCTCTGGGGCAGCTATCTTGACTGATCGAGAGACTCCAAACACTACTGTGGACCCAGCGTGGGCTGCTCTGGACACAAGATAAATGTCCCCAAAGCCTCCGTCGAGTCCTGGAGGGCCCGGTTTGTGACGCATTTTTTGTGACCGTTACCTCCTCTGTCTCATTTAATCCCAACTCTCACGCTGTGAGGGAGGCCTTCATCACCCCATTTCACAGAACAGGAAACTGAAGCTCAGAGAGGGTTAGGACCTACCCCAAGGTCACCCAGCTAGGAGGCACAGCGTTGGAATCCAGGTTACCCCTACACTTGGGACTGCCCTCCCCAACCTCCCAGGAAGGTAGCGCCTGCAGGACTGGGGCCCCCCCACCTTACCTCCAACACTAGCCCATCCAAGTCTGAACAGATCTTGCCATTAGAGAGGTCTCTGAATCAGTCAGCATTTCCCTCCCTGCATCGTACTGGTCTGAGGCACTGAACAAACATGTCCTCCAGCAGGACGGTCCCGCCACACTCTCTTTCTACCCCTGCTCTGATGTGCCAGGACTTCTGTGCAGGACTCGCAGCCCACAGCCAACCTTGTTTCTTCTGTGGTCCTCATCCAGCCTGGGCTGGGGACACTGATTCCAAGTAAAAGCTAAGTATTAGGTTTAACGGTAAAAGCTCTGAGAATTGACAAACCACAAAGGCCGAACCGGAACCCACCCATGTCCCGTTCTTGAGCGGTGAAAGCACACGGCAGACCGGGGCGGGAGTGACCTATGCACCGGGAAGGGCAGGCCCCAAGCCGGCCCGGAGGCTGCTCCACAGCCATGGCTGGACCCTGGGCTCCGTTGGGAGACATACTGGCAGGAAGAGCAGTGCTGGGTGGACTCAGGACCCCAGGAGACTCCTTCGCAAAGCCTCTTTGCTTTGCCTGCGAGGCAGCTGCAGCTGCAGGGTTCCTGCCAGGCTGGGGCCCTGCAGACTTGCATGTCCTGGGTCTCCACAGAGCTAATGCTAATCCCTCCACAGAAAGACCAGAGCTCCTGAGGAGCAGAGGAGGGGGCAGAGAGGAGCGCAGACAGGAAAATAAAAGCCTCAGAGGAGGCATATTGGCTTGAGAGAAAAGGGCAAAGAGAGCAAGAAATAAATGGTAAATTACCGGGTAGCCATCTCGTCCCGATTGTCCCTGTGGTAATTAATGTGTCATTAATAATCAGACTTTCAGCAGAAAACCATATGGCAACACTTAGCACTCAATCGAGGCCCCAGACTCCCCCAGGTTCTGTGGGGAGACGCTTTTGGGGGAGACTCAGGGCGCTGACAGGTCTAGGGGACAGAGCACCCACTTCTCACCTCATTTGGCCAGGCTGGAGGGGCCACCAGGGCACACAACCATGCATGTCCTGCTCACGCCAGCCGGCGCACATGGCAAGGACCAGGTGGGGACATGGGATTCACGAGGGTGGTGTCACAGCCACCATGGAAAATGCTCCTAAAGTGCTGAGCGGCCGAGAGAGCAGATGTGGGTCTCCTGCCTGCTACTGGGATGGGGTGAACCCAGGAAGGCAGCCTTGGGAGCCAGAGCCATGGGGGGGGTGGGGGGCGCTTATTGCTACTGGATGCTTCTCCACCACCACGAGCTCGAGCTCGAGCTCGAAGCACTAACTGCCTGGCCTGTGTCTCCCTCATAGGCATTCATCTCAGGTTGCAGCTGGAGAATTCTGCATTCGTTTAATGCACTTAATTGTTTAACAGCCGAGTTAAAAAAACACCCTGTTCCATCGCGCTCTGCGTTACGCATTCAGCGAGTTCACACAGGCTAGCTACCTCCATGTGACAGCCAGGAATGACTCAACGGAGAAAAAAACTGCTTATGGCCAATACATCTACACATTCTTGCTGGCTTGCTTTTTGGCTTGATGTGGTGCTAGAAGCATCGAAAAGCCCAGATTCCAAAGGGTGCCGATTGGGACATGAATCATGGTAAGTGGAAGTCAAAAATAAAACAGCTCATCAGAAAGGAATTCCTTTAGAAAGTTCAAACTCTCAATGTGCTTTTTCTTTTCAATGTGCTTCTTGAATCAATTCACCAGAATTTATCGGGCAAAAACTGCCACAATGACTCAAAGCCAGGCTTATCATGGCTCTTGGAAAACACCGGGATTTCCACTTCAGTGCTGCCTGGGGTGCCAGCCCCTCCTCCACACCTTTCTCAAACCCAACACTCTCGTGGGCAGCTGCCCAAGTCTGAGAGTCAAACGCATTTTGGCAAAGAGAAATGGACCCTAGCTTCTAGTGATTAAGCCCAAGTCAGTCCTGGCATAACTGCCTGACTCCAGAGCCCTTTCTGCCAAAGCACGTGAAACAAAAACATTTAAACAGATCGACTGCAGTAGAGCAGTTAGAAAACATGGGCGTGGTGCTTGCATTTCCGTGTACCCAGTGGAGCCAGTGCTCCGGTGAGGAGCAGCCAGGCTCGTGCTAGCTCTCTTGGAAGGGAAGTGGTCACACAATGCTTCAAGGGGCAGGTCAAGCCTGTGGAATTCAGTGCTTGGATTCATCTGCATATTTAAAAAAATATGGCCCCTGTCCAGACTGTTTTGTTATTTTTAGGACACACCTCTCCAACCAAATACTATTTTCATGGAAGTGCTATAGAGAGAAAACAAAATGTCTTATCTTTCAGGAGCAGAGAGCATAATCCAGGGCACTTACTGGAGGACCTGCAAAACACAAGCAGAGAGGCCACAGTCAGAAACAAAGGTGGGAGAGTCCCCTCGCCATGATGGGCCGCCTCGCACAGCTCCTGGCCACACCTCTGCACAAGGCTTTGATGTCATCACAGGCCCCGAAGCAAATGGCAGGGCAGAGGGAGCAACTTTGCACTTGGAGGGGTTGGGGTGGGCATGTGGCGGGGGTGATAACAGTCCCGCACCTGTGGGTTCATGCATTCATTTTACGAGGCTGCTGCGTGGGCCGCCCATGTTAGACTTTGGCCACCTGGGCAGGAATCAGACCTTGTTCTCACCTGAAGGACAAAGTAGGGTGCTCACTGGGGATTTGGTTCATTTCTATCGAAAGGGAGACACTTGGGGGAGAAAATATTTTGGGCAGAGGGAAGAACATCGCAAGGGCACTGGGATGTGTGTGGCTGAGCAGACGTGTGGGTGGTGCCCGAGGCCCGGCTCTGGGCTGCACGGGGTACTTGAAGGGGACAAGTCTAAAAGCACAGGTGCTGCTGCAGGAAAGGCTGGTGCAACAAGCCAAGGATTGTCCCACGGAGATGCGGACTCACGGAGAACACTCATGACACCCACAGGTGTCCTCACTTTATGGTTTGCAAATTGCATTGCGTATCTGTGACTGCATCTGACCTTCTCAGTACTTTGTGAGAGGTGTGATGAACACACCCATTTGACAGATGACAACAGAAAGAAGTGACTTGCCTAAGGCTACATAATTGCTTGGGGATGGAGCTCATCCAGGAAAGAGGTGTCCCAACTCAACCCCATACTCACTTTCCACTAAGCCACATTGGCTCCGGGCAGACCCTGGACCTCAGTCCCAGGGAGGCAAGTAATGGGACCCCGTGGTGAGACAAGACCTCAGGTTCACAGAATTTTCCTTGAACGGACAGGTACTTAAGAAAACAATTACACAAGGGAAAGTACAGGGAGCTCCCAGCATGTGACAGGTTGGGCCCACTCAGGGTGGGAGACGAGGCTGAATCCAGAGGGCGAGGACGATTTCTGGGAGAGCGAGGTGGAGGCAGGAGCAAGGCAGAGATGGGAAAGCGCAGAACATGCCAAGATCACTGGGCGTTTGAGGGCTGCAGTAGGGGAGGGGCGGGGAGAAGGCAGGGCCAGCCAGAGCACTGGGCCTTGTTTCCTTGTCACAACCCAGGAGGGCGGGATGCAAAGCGTAGTGGGGGTGGGGCACTGCAGGTCCTGCATGGAGGAGTGATTCCAGGGGCCAGGCGTGGGCCCCGCAAAACTGCAGCTGTCCCCGTGCTGGCAGTGGAGACGAGAGAGGTGAGTCAGGTTACTTGTCAGTGAGGACAGGCAGGACTTGCTCTTCGATTTAATGGCAGAGGTGGGGTCCAGGGGTGCATGGGGCATAGAGTAAGGAGAACGGTGAAGAAAAGATTTTTGGCTTGAGAGCTGACGTATGATGGTGCTAATACCCAAGAATGGTAACATGGGGACTGTGTCTCCCCTAAGTCTAGACTAGGGGCGGGCAGGGTGTTCGCCATTTGGACATCCATACAGCTGACTTCTTACTTTCAGCCAAGGACCTTGCTCCCTGTTTTACAAAGAAAAGCTGCCAGACGGATGTATTGTCATCTTTCTGATGCCACATGCACACACCTGCCTGCACCTGCGCCTGTGCCTGGCCTCCTCACCAAGTCCCTCAGGTTAAGTAGGAGGGGCTGACCTGCCTCTACCTTCTGGGGACCCTGCTGCACCCACCACACCCACCATCCCTCTGCCTGTCACAGTCAAGCCTGCTCTCAAGCAGATCCTTCCCAAGAGCTCTGAAACGTGCTCCAATTCCTTTGATTAAAAAAAGTACAGGGCGGCCAGTTGGCTCCGTTAGTTAGAGCGCAGTGCTGCAGTGCTCATAACACCCAGGTCGCCGGTTCGATTCCCACATGGGCCAGTGAGCTGTGCCCTCCAGAATTAGATTGAAGAAAAACAACGACTTGACTTGGAGCTCATAGGTCCTGGAAATACACACTGTTCTGCAATATTCTCCAATAAAAATTAAAAACAAACAAGCAAACAAACATATACTTGTATTTTTAAATTTCTAATTATAGCTGACATACAACATTATTTTAGTTTCAGTTGTATAACAGTGATTAGACATTTACATAACTTCTGAAGCGATCACCCCACTTAAGTCTAGTACCCACCTGACACTATTCATAGTTATTGCAATATTACTGACTATGTTCTCTATGCTGTACTTTCCATCTCCGTGACTATTTTGTAGCTACCAATTTGAACTTTTTAATCCCTTCACCTTTTCCACCCATGTCCCCAGCCCTCCTCCCATCTGGTAACCATCAATTTGTTCTTTGTATCTATGAATTTATTTCTGTTTTGTTCGTTTTGTTCATTTATTTTGTTTTTTTAGATTTCACATATAAGTGAAAGCATACTGTGTTTGTCTGACTTATTTCACTTAGCATAACACCCTCTAGGTCCATCCATGTTGTTGCAAATGGTAAGGTTTCATTTTTTTTTAACGGCTGAGTAATTTTCCATTATATGTATGTACCACATCTTTATCCAATTGTCTATCGATGGACACTTAGATTGCTCCCATATCTTGGCTACTGCAAACAATGCTGCAATAAACATAGGGATGCATATATCTTTTGAATTACTGTTTTAGATTTCTTCAGGTAAATAGCAGTGGGATTGCTGGGTCATATGATCTATTATTAATTTTCTGAGGAATATTCATACTGTTTTCCACAGTGGCTGCACCAATTTACAATCCCACTAACAGTGCACAGGCGTTCCCTTTACTCCACATCCGCGCCAATACTCGTTGTTTGTTGATTTGTTGATGATGGCCATTCTGACAGGTGTGAAGTGGTATCTCATTGTGTTTTTAATTTGTATTTCCTTGATGATTAATGACGTTGAATGTCTTTTCACATGTCTATCGGCCATCTGTATGTCCTTTCAATTCCTCTGATTGAAAAACATCCTTTGCTTGCACATCTTCCTCTCTTCCTGCCCGGCCCTCTCCCTCACAGCCACATTGTAGGAAAGAGGTCATCAGGAGGTGTGTGGCCTGTGTGAGATCACTCAGCTAGTGAGGGGTCAGTCTAGGCCGACAGCGGCACCATGGGACCCCACCCATGGCACCATCCACCGTCTCCAGAGGGGTGGCCAGAGTGGGAATGGCAGCATTCCAGACTGACCCCGTTGCTGTTGGGACAGGCCACATCCAGCCCATCTAAGAGACTCCAAAACACACCAAGTCACCCCTCTCTCGGGCTCTACTGGCACCATATCCCCAGCCCATCATCACTTCGCAGGGGCACCACCATCACAGCCTCCTAAGCGAATTTCTTCTTCTGGGCACCCCAACGCTACCAGCTAGAAGGGCCTTTGAAAAATGCCCACCCTTCCTAAGGCTTCTAATTGCACCTGGAATAACATCCAAACTCCCGCTCTCCTGTGTGGCCCTGCTCCTCGTCAATGCCCCACCCTTGGCCACCATACTGCACTTGTCGCTTTAGGTTCCCCAAGGGGCTGTTCTCTTCGGCCTCAGGACATTCACATCTATCACGTTCCTGAGGTCGTTGGGATACGGTTCATTGCCACCACCTCAGAAAAGCCTTCCTTAAGTGCAAAATCTGAAGACGTCTCCTCACCCTTCGACGCACTGCTTTCTATCACAGCTCCGTGCTATTTCCTCCTCAACACTAATCACAATCTTTGATTATTAAATCCATTTATTTGTGTGTCATCGATTGTCTGTCAGCCCTATCAGTAAGGCCGGGACCCCATCTGCCCGGCTTCCCGCTGTCTCCCGCTACCTAACACAGGACCTGGCAGCCACATATGCTCAGTAAATCTCCGCTGAATGGACGAGGGGCCGCCTGGCAGGCCATTGCCTCTTCTAAGGCCTCTTAGAAGAGGGCTTCGTTGCCTAGGATTTGTGCTGTGGCTGCTGTAGCCTCTGGAGATGGGACCTGGGGCCAGCAACAGGCTGGGCACCCAGCAGTGATAGATGGGGCAGGGGGCCTGGCTCAGGCTGTGCAGGGGTCCCTGCCGAGACATGAGGCTGGCTGGAGGGTGGTCCCCCCACGGCTTGGCCCCATTGCACACACAGCTTTCAAACATCTGTTCCAGGCATTGCTTGGATCTGCTGACTCTGCTGTCAGGAATGTGGGAGCTATTAAATAAGAGCCAGCTGACTCTGGAAATAAATGAAATAAGTCTGAGGGAGCAAAGGGGTCAGTGACTCTGTGGCCTGTTTAACTAAACTGATGTGGTCTGACAGGGTTTCCCAAACTGGAGCCATGCCCACGTGCACCTTGAGGTTTGGAGGGTGCATGAGCGGCTTGTGGACAGGTAAGGAGAGGTGTGTGGAGGTCTGGGGACCCATAGTGCCCACCTTGAGCTCTAGCCCCTCCTGGGATGCTCATTGCCTGAGTGTTTCCCGAATGGTATATTCCTGGAAAAGCAAACTGGGTAGAATATTTTCTACAGCCTGGCAGGTGCGCAGCTGCACACGAGGAGGTGAGGGCTGGCCTTGGTGCCCATGGCTGTTGGGGCCATTCTACCTGCTCACAGCTCACAGCTGCTCCTCTGTGTTGCGCCCAGACTCCCGACTCCCACCCCACCTGCTTCCTGCTCTGCCCGACAGGCCCTGGCTCTGACCCAGCCCTCTGCCTCCCGCCACACAGCAACCTCAGGTTAAGAGGCGCTAGCTCCTGACTCTTGAAAACCCAAACTGCCCCCACCATGAGGACAACCTTCAGCCATGCTTCTCCAGGGGCTTCGCAGGGGAGCAGATTGGGCCAAGGGCTTTTAAACTGAGTAGACGAAATGAGGCATGGAGGTTGGCAAATTCAGAGCCAATAAGGAATTAGGGAGCCAGGCACTTAGCTCAAGCCTCAGGCCCTGGCTTTAATTATGCCAATACTATCAGGGAGTGTCCAGGCCTTAGAACCCTGGCTCTCCAGCAGATGAGCTCCACACCCTGAGCAAGTGCCTACTCTCCCTGAGGCAAATTCTGATACTGTGAAATGTGGGCGTAACCACCCCAGCCTCTCTGAACTGCTATGAGGATTGAGCGAGATACTGTGCATGTGTTAAGTGCCCAGGTCAGCACTGGCATAGAAGAGGCACCACAAAACAGTGCAGGCTGGAATTATGGTCATGTGCCGTTCAACGATGGGTGTACGTTCTGAGAAATGTGTCTTCAGGTGATTTTGTCATTGTGTGCACATCATAGAGTGTACTTACACAAACCTGGGTGATATAGCCTACCATGTGCCTAGACTATGTGGTATAGCTTACTGCTTCTAGGCTACAAGCCTGTAAAGCATGTTATATCCTTGCCAATACCTGTTATTTTCTGATTTTTAAAATAGTAGCTATCCTAATGGGTGTGAGGTGATATCTCACTGGTTTTGATTTGCACTTCCCTAATGATTAATGATGTTGAATGTCTTTTGGATTGTGCTATAATTTATATATGTATTTATCTATTCTGCCAATCTCTGTCTTTGATTGGAGTGTTTAATCCTTTTATATTTAATGTAATTGCTCCTAAGGTAGGGCTTATTTGTGCAAATTTGCTATTTAATTTCCATATGTCTTCTTTTTTCCTCCATTACTCAACTACTGCTTCTTTTCTATTATATTGATATTTTCTAGCATACCTTTTTTTCTCATTAAATTTTGTTTTAATGGGTCTCAAAATTCTGTGACAGAGTTTTGGTCAAGTTGTTTCCATTAAAAAGTACTGATTTTAAAAACTAATAACTTAAAAACTGCCACACACACAAAACAAATGCTCCACAAAATATTCTCCTTTCCTTCTGAAGATTTTACGATGTATTATAATCATTAACCAGTCATTTACTATTAAACTTAAATGGCCAATTGAGACAAACAGTTCTGAGACCATTCTTCCACCACTGATTAAGACTGAGATGGCAGGTATTGGGGATAATATTCACTTATCCTTCTGAGCTTTCTGGACAGACTTGGTGACCTTGCCAGCTCCAGCTGCCTTCTTGTCCACTGCTTTGATGTCACCCACAGCAACTGTCTGTCTCATGTCACAAACAGCAAAATGGCCCAGAGGAGGGTAGTCAGAGAAGCTCTCAAAACATCTGGGCTTGCCAGGAACCATGTCAACGATGGCAGCATCACCAGATTTCAAAAACTTGGGGCCATCTTTCAGCTTTTTGCCTGAACGATGATCAATCTTCTCCTTCAGCTCAGCAAATTTGCAAGTAATGTGAGCTGTGTGACAATGAAGCACAGGTGTGTATAGGCACTGATTTGGCCTAGATGGTTGAGGATAATCACCTGAGTCATGAAGCCATTGGTGGATCATTTTTTTTTCTTAATAATTTTTTTTTTTTAATTGGGGAAGGGGAACAGGACTTTATTGGGGAACGGTGTGTACTTCCAGGACTTTTTTTTCCAAGTCAAGTTGTTGTCCTTTCAGTCTTAGTTGTGGAGGGTGCAGCTCAGCTCCAGGTCCAGTTGCCGTTGCTAGTTGCAGGGGGCACAACCCACCATCCCTTGCGGGACTCGAGAAGTTGAACCGGCAGCCTTGTGGTTGAGAGCCCACTGGCCCATGTGGGAATCAAACTGGCAGCCTTCAGAGCACAGAGCTCCAACCACCTGAGCTACTGGGCCGGCCCGACAGACACATTCTTGACATTAAAGCCCACATTGTCCCCAGGAAGAGCTTCACTCAAAGCTTCATGGTGCATTTCAACAGACTTTATTTCAGTTGTAACATTGATTGGAGCAAAAGTGACCACCATGCCCGGTCTGAGAACACCAGCCTCCACTGGGCCCACAGGGACAGGACCAATACCACCAATTTCGTAGACATCCTGGAAGGGCAGACGCAAAGGCTTGTCCGTTGCATGAGTTGGTGGCAGGATGCAGTCCAGAGCTTCAAGCAGCATGGTTCCACTGACACAGCCATCTTTACGGGTGACTTTCCATCCCTTGAACCAAGGCATGTTAGCACTTGGCTCCAGCATGTAGTTTCCATTCCAACCAGAAATTGGCACAAATGCGACTGTGTCAGGTTTGTAGCCAATTGTCTTAATGTAGGTGCTGACTTCCTTAACAATTTCCTCTTGTCTTTTGGCTGTAACGCAGCTCAGTGGAGTCCATCTTGTTAACACCAACAATTAGTTGTTTCACACCCAGTGTGTAAGCCAGAAGGGCATGCTCACGGGTCTGCCCATTCTGGGAGATACTTGCTTCACATTCACCAACACCAGCAGCAACAATTAGAACAGCACAGTCGGCCTGAGATGTGCCTGTAATCGTGTTTTTGATAAAGTCTCTGTGTCCTGGGACATCAATAATGGTCACATAATACTTGCTGGTCTCAAATTTCCACAGGGAGATATCAATGGTGATCCCACATTCACATTCAGCTTTCAGTTTATCCAAGACCCAGGCAGACTGGAAGGAGCCCTTCCCATCTCAGCAGCCTCCTTCTCAAATTTTTCAATAGTTCTTTTGTTGATCCCACCACATTTGTAGATCAGATGACCCGTAGTGGTAGACTTGCCGGAATCTACGTGTCCGATGACAATGATGTTGATGTGTGTCTTTTCCTTTCTCATTTTGGGTTAGAGTTAGTGGTGGTTTTCACTACACCTGTGTTTTGGTGGCAAATCCGCTGCAAAAAGCTAGCATACCATTTTAATACAGTAGTACCTTGGTTTTCAAATGTCTCCATTGATGAACATTTTGGTTTACGAACGCCGTAAATTTTATGGATCTATGGTATCATTAGATAATAAAATTCATGCTAAGTTTGCAGTTTTAGGGGTTGATTTTAAAGGTCTGGAATGGATTAATTCATTTTGCATGATTTTCTATGGGGAAACCGTGCCTTGGTTTTCAAACGTTTCAGAACTCGAATTGTCTTCTGGAAAGGATTACATTCGAAAACCGAGGTACTACTGTACTTTTGTTTTTTTGATGCTATTTTTGGGAGCTATTTTCTTTGTTTTTGCCCCTTTCTTCCACCTCCCCTGCTT
This sequence comes from Rhinolophus ferrumequinum, assembly GCF_004115265.2. Classification (NCBI taxonomy): domain Eukaryota; kingdom Metazoa; phylum Chordata; class Mammalia; order Chiroptera; family Rhinolophidae; genus Rhinolophus; species Rhinolophus ferrumequinum. Next base: position 4,824,769 of record NC_046307.1, on the reverse strand, counting down.
CCATTCCGGTTCAAGCTGTTGTTTCTCAGTCTAGTTGTGTAGGACACAGCTCCCTGGCCCATGCTGGTGTTATGAGCCTTGCACTTCCCCCCCAAACCAGTTGTTGGTTGGCCACTCACGGCAGCTCTCGCTGGCTGCTCACGCTGGCTGCCGGCTACTCACACTGGCTGCCGGCCACTCACGATGGCCACAGGCTGCCCATGGCAGCACATGGTAGCCCACGGCAGCACACAGCAGCCCACTGCAGCACACAGAAGCTCATTCCGACCTTCGGCTGCTCACAGCAGCCCACCTCCAAAGGGAGAGCCGTTGTTCACAATCTTAGCTGTAGAGGGCGCAGCTCACTGGCCCATACGGGAATCAAACCGGCGACCTCGGTGTTAGGAGTACGGCGCTCCAACCACCTGAGCCACCTGGCGGGCCCGGGAGCTATTTTCTTAGTGGTTGTCCTGGGGATTATAATTAACATCTTAGTTTAAGATAATCAAGTTTTGATTAAAAACAATTTACTTTCAATTGTATACAAGTACTTTGCTCCAATATAGCTGTTTGTTATCTTATATTACTTTATTACTTTATACATTATAAGCCCACCAACAGTTTTATCATTATTGCTGTATGCAATTGTCTTTTAAATCAGAATAGAGAAAAGAATTACAAATAAAAATACATTTTTATTGTCTGTTATATTTGCCTATGTGGTTACATTCACTGAAGCTCTGTATTTCTATGTGGATTTAAATTACTGTCTAATGTCCTTTCATTTCAGACTGAAGGACTCTGTTTAGTATTTCTTGTATGTCAGGTATGATAGTGATGAATTCTCTCCATTTTTGTTTATCTGGGCATGTCTTAATTTCTCCTTCATTTAAAATTTTTTTTAAAAAGAGTTTTTAAAAATATAGCTAACATACAATATTATATTAGTTTCAGGTATATGCAAGAGTTATTCAATATTTATATACCTAAAGAAGTGATCACCATGATAAGTCCAACAACTATCTGATACTGTACCGTGCTATCACTATATTATTGACTATATTCCCTGTGCTGTGCATTACATCCCCAGGACTTATTTGTTTTATGCCTGGAAATTTGAACCTCTTATTCCCTTTCATCTCCCTCCTCCTTTTTAAATTTTTCAATTACAGTTGACATTCAATATTATTTTATATTAACTTCAGATGTACAGCATAGTGGTTAGACATTTATACAATTTAAGCAGTGATTCCTCTGACTAGTCTAGTACCCATCTGGCATTATACATAGTTATTACCATATTATTGACTATATTCCTTATGTTTACTTTACATTCCCATGACTATTTTGTAACTACCAATTTGTACTTCTTAATCCCTTCACCTTGTTCACCCACCCCCATAACCCTTCCTGTCTGGCAGCCTTCAAAATATTCTCTGTATCCATGAGCTTGTTTCTGCTTTGTTTGTTTGTTTATTTTGTTCTTTAGATTCCACATCAAAGTAAAATCACACTTCATCATCTTTCTGTCTGACATACTCCACTCAGCACAACACCGTCTAAATCCATCCATGCCACCACAGATGGCAAGAATCCATTCCCTTCCATGGCCAACCACTGTACATATGTACCACCTACTCTTCATCCATTCATCCATCTATGGGCAACCAGGCTGCCACCACATCTTGGCCACTGTAAATAATGCTGCAATGAACATATGGATGCACATGTCCCCTTGAAGTAGCATTTTGGGTCTCTTCGAATAAATACCCAGAAGTGGAATTCACTGGGTCCTCCATTGTCTCTTCTTATAGACTTTGTTTTAAAGTTTATTTTGTCTGGTATAAGTATTGCTACCCAGTTTTTTTTTTTTTTTTTCATTTCCATTGTCATGAAATATCTTTTTCTATTATATTCTTTTTCTATTTCTATTCCTTTAATTCCTTTAATTAATTCCTTTAATTTCAGTCTGTGTGTGTCTTTTGATCTGAAGTGAGTCTCTTGTAGGCAGCATATGTAAGCGTCTTGTTTTCTTATTCATTCATTCTATCTTTTGATTGGAACATTTAATACATTTACATTGAAAGTAATTGTTGATAGATATGTAGCTATTGCCATTTTATTATTCATATTTTTGATTTTTTTTTTCATCTTAAAGAAGTCCCTCTAAGATTTCTTGTAATTCTGATTTGGTGTTGACGAACTCCTTTAGCTTTTTCTTTCCTGGGAAGCTCTTTATCTGTCCTTCAATTCTAAATGACAGCATTGCTGGGTAGAGTAATCTTGGTTTTAGGTCCTTGCTTTTCATCACTTTGAATATTTCCTGCCAATCCTTTCTGGCCTGTAAAGTTTCTGTCGAGAAATCAGCTGACAGTCTTATGGGAGCTCCCTTTTAAGTAACTAACTGCTTTTCTCTTGCTACTTTTAAGATTCTCTTTTTGTCTTTAAACTTTGGCATTTTATTTATGATGTGTCTTGGTGTGGGCCCCTCTTGTTTCAGACTCTCTGTGCTTCCTGGGCTTGTATGTTTATTTCCTTCACCAGGTTAGGGAAGTTTCCTGTCATTATTTCTTCAAATAGGTTTTCAATTCCTTGCGCTTGCCCTTCTCCTTCTGGTACCCCTATGATGTGAATATTGGTATGCTTGATGTCCCAGAGGCCCCTGAAACTATCATCATTTTTTGGGGTTCTTTTGTCTTTTTGCTGCTCTGATTGGGTATTTTCTGCTACCTTCCAAATTGCTGCTTCATTTCATCTGTTGATTCCTATAATATATTCTTCATTTCAGTTATTGTAGTCTTTATTTCTAACTGGTTCTTTTTATGTCTTTTATCACCATTTTTATGTTCCCTATCTCTTTGTTGAAGTTCTCCCTGAGTCCATTGAGCATCCTTATAACCAGTGTTTTGAACTCTTCATCTGTAGATTGTTTATCTCTACTTTGTTCAGCTTTTTTCCCCCCTGTTATTGTTCTGTTATTTTATTTGGGACATTTTTTTTGTCTTCCCATTTTGGCTGCTTCCCTGTGTCTGTTTCTATGTATTAGATAGGGCTGCTATGCCTCCTGGTCTTAGAGTGGCCTCATGTAGTAGATGTGCTGTGGGGCTCCTTGGTCACCTGAGCTGAGTACTCCAGGTGTGTCCCTTGGGTGTGTTGTGTGTGCCCACCTGATGTAGGTGAGCCTTGGTTGCTGTTTGCGAATCAATGGGAGGGGTAGACCCTGGGGCTGATTGGTTGTAAGGAATGGCTATAACTATAGTGGAGGAGCTGTTGCTCAGGGGCTGATCCTGAAAAGCAGGATTCAATATAGCAGGGCTCTGGTGCCGGCTTAGTGTGCTTTTAGTGTGCTTAGGTTTCCCTGGAGGTGGCTGAGTGATGCACTGACTGTGTCTGAAGTTGGCCACTGGGAGAGCCAGCCCTGGGGCCTCCTGGGAGGGGCCCCACTGCAGGCCAAGTTCAGCCACAGCATGTGCCCTGGCATGAACCACAAAGCAATCCACAGATAGTTGCTGCCTGCACTGGGCTTGGAAGTGCCTCGAGAGGCCAAGCCACGAACCAAGGCTTGCTGTTCCTACTGCTGGGCTTAGGGCTGCTCAGCCAGAGGTACAGGACACACTGAAGCCAGATGCTGCTTGTTTGGGTTTTGTGAATCTTTGAGAGATTTTAGGAAAGTCCACAGCATGAGCCAAGACAGCTGTTTGTATGGAAAAGCCCTTGGAAATGCCTTGGATGTGCCCAAAATTTGGCTGGGGCTCAGTCTCAGGGTGAATGAACAGTGTTAGCCAGGTTGATGGAGACTCAGATATGGCAGCCATCTGTGTCTGCATGCTGGGAGAAGGGAGGGCTCAACAAAGAAACAATAGCTTCTGCCAGCACTTCTGTCTGAGAGAAAGCTGCCCCTCCAGCCCTTGCCCTGAAGTCAGACAATTCAGTTCCTTTCCATATGTCCCCAGCACCTTTCAAGTTGCTGCCTCAGTGCTGAAGCTCAGAACAAGTGAGTCTGTCAGTAAGTCTGTGCATGGGACCTTTAAGAGGATCACTTGGGACTGCAGCCCCCCTAGTCTCAGACAGCCACCATCTCCACTAGTTTTCACATGTGGATATTATGGGGACTTTTCTTCCCAGCACTGGAACCCTGGGCTGGGGAGCCTGGTATGCAGCTAGGACCCCTTGCTCTTCTGAGGGGGGGGCACCTCCACAGCCAAGATATCCCTCTCAATTTTTAATAGTCACATATCAGTATGGAGCCAGCTTGTTCCACGTCTCTGCCCCTTCAACCAGTCTTGAGGTGGTTTCTTCTGTATGTCCTTAGTTGCAGGGCTTCGGTTCAGCAAGACTTCAGGTAATTCTCAATGAGGGTTTTTCTATAGTTTAGTTGTAACTTTGATGTGGTCATGAGAGGAGGTAAGCACAGCATTTAACTACTCTGCCCTCTTGACTGGATCTCCTCTCCTTCATTTTTCAAGGATAGTTTTGCTGGCTATAGATTCCTTTGTTGACATATTTTTAAAAAATCACTTTAAATATATCATCCCACTGCCTCTTTGCTTTCATGGTTTCTGATGAGAAATCAGCTATTAATCTTATTGAAGATCCCTTTTCTGTGATGAGTTATTGTTTTCTTACTGCTTTCAAAAGTCTCTTTTCATTTTTTGCTTTTGGCAATGTGGCTATAATGTGCTTAGGTGTCAATCTCTTTGACTTTATCCTATTTGAAATTTATTGAGTTTCTCTTATGTGTAGATTAATATTTTTCTTTTAATTTGGTAAGGTTTTGGCTATACTTCTTTCATATAATTCTCCTGATTCTTTCTCTCTCTTCTCTCTTTCTAAGGCCCATATTATGTGTATGTTGGCACACTTTATAGTGCCCCATAGATCTCTCAGACTCTGTTCATTCTCCTTTCTTTCTTCCTTAGACTGAATAGTCTCAAAGACCTATCTTCAAGTTTGCTGATTCGTTCTTCTGCTAGACCAAATCTACTGTTGAGCTCCTCTAGTGACTTTTTTTTTTTTTTTTCATTTCAGTTATTGTACTTTACAGCTCCAGAATTTCTATTTGGTTCTTTTTTTATACTTTCTCTCTCTATTGATATTCTCCATTTGGTGGTACATTAATTCTTGGGCTTTCCTTTAATTCTTTAAACATGGTTTTCTTAGTTCTTTGAGCATATTTAAAACAGGAAATATAAAATCTTTGTTTAGTAAGTCCATCTGGGCTTCTTAGAGACAGTTTCTATAGATTGCTTTTTCCCCTTTCTTATTGCTATACTTTCTTGTATCTCTTTGTGTCTCATAATTTTTGTTAAAAACTGGGCATGTAAAGTAATTTAATGTGGCTACTATGGAAATTAAGTTCCGTGCCTCCTTTTCAGGATCTGTGGTTGTTGTCATTTGTTGTTATTGTTTTTCTATTGTTTAGGGGTTTTCCTGGACTAAATCTCTAGTGTGTATTCTTTGTCATATGCAGCTACTTAATTCTCTGCTTGGTTAACTTAATGATCAGCATAGATCTAGAGGTTTCCTTTAATGTCTTGATCCACTAAGTTTTCTACTCTTTGCCAAGCGGCTCTTTGTGTATTTGGAGTACAAGTTCAGTGCTCTGCCAGTTTATAACTCTGCTGTTACCTTCATTGCCTGCTTGGGCAAGCCTCAAGGTAAGCCAGAGGTGAGAGACTGAGGCTCTCTCAGGTCTTTCCTGGACATGTACACAGCCCTGCACATGTATGTGCCTTCTAGATCCCCAGGAATATGTTGGTGCTTTGCAAAGCCCCTTTAGACATCTTATTGCCTAGATTTTTGTTTAAGTTTTTGTGTCAACTTCTTGTTCGCTCCAAACTGATATCACTACCTCAGGCAGCTGCGATTCTAAACAATTGCTGCTGAGTGTTTTGCACAAGCACTATGGAGATAGGGCTTTTCTCAATGAGCAAGCTCTGTATCAGGTTCAATAAAGACAAGTCATGTGTACAAACTTTTTCAGGGAGCTGCAAGTCGGGTCAAATAGTGACAATTCTCAGGGAGTTAGAATTTGGGGAGCTTTAAGCCTGTTTACCTCCTCCAGTGGCTGCTGCTTTTCACAGGTACTGTGGTTGCAAGGCTGATGGTATTTTAAGGGTACTACGGACTGAGGAGATAGGCAAGTTAAAATGTTACTAACATTGTAGTTCTTAGAAAGGTTCACATGTTTTTCTTGAACAAACATTTCTTGGATTGTTGCAAGCCTTTCATTAATTTCCATAATTCAGAAAGGCCAATTTGTTTTTGCTGTTTTTACGAAGGAACAGAATTTCAGAGGTCCTCAATCCACCATTCCAGAAGTGCTTCTTCCACTGGATTTTTAGAAAGGGTTTCTTGGGGGCCAGGGTGGAGTGAAAAAAAAAATTGTAGCATTGAAATGGCTGGGAGCTGTGGAGACCTGGTGAGTGACTCCATTTGTCTCTGCAGGTTTAGCACAGGCATCAGCCAAGCAGCATTTGATCGCTTCATGTTTGTCTCTTCCCACCTCCTTAACGTTTATCCTCCTTTCTCTCTCCCTCCTCCGCCTTCCCCTCCTTCCTGTCCACAAACATTTATTGATCATCGCCTGAGTGCCTGGGTGTCCAGCCCCAGCTCCTGCCCTGAGGAACCCATGCTTTTGGTGGAGGAGAAAGACTATCTAGAGCAGACCAGCACAACTAGGTGCGAGAAGTGCTGGGACAGAGGGAGGTATCTGTGGCTGGGGGAAGCAGGGGGTGACAGGGGAAGCCACGGGAAGGCAGGGGAAGCCAGGGGAGAGAGATGGATGCTCTTGGGGTAAGGCGGGGTCTGGAAGGAGAAGGGATCATGCCAAAGGTCCCCAGAAAGAGGACCCCAGAATGCAAGAGCAGTACCAGGCTTCCCTGGCTGAGAAATGGGCCAGTGAGGGTGGGGGGAGAAATCTATTCTATTATGATAGAGACACATAAACACTGCAGGGCCATGAAGGCATTTTCCAGGCAAAGGCTCCCTCTGGAGCTAGAGAGGACGCATTCCCACAGGCAGGCAGGCTCAGCTATCTGCAGGACTGCAGCAGCAGCAGCAGCAGGAAGGCATCTCAGCCAGACCCTGTCCCACTGGGCAAAAAGAGCCTTTCTCTCTGGGACACAGGAAAAAGCCTTGGTTTTACAAGGGAAGTTGCCAAAGCCAGGATGTGCATGTGTGTGAAACTATCTAAAAATAAACACTAGGTCCAGTCAAAGCTAATCAGAGAGGAACACATCTGCTCTGTGCTGCTCACAGCGTTCTCTGACAGGCAGAGAATCAAGACATTGCATGGGAAGGGGAAGAGGTGCTGCCCACCCCTTGCCCAGCAGCTGACCTTAGACAAGACACTTCTCCCCTTGGAACCTCAGTTTCCTTATCTGCAAAATCGGGCTAATGCCATATGTTTATCTTGCAGGGCTCTGTGAGGATCACGAGATGAAGAACTTGAAAGGACTCAGTATAGGGTCAGTGACCCAGTAAGTCCTTATGCTTCTTTGGTTTTTAGATTGTTGTAAACTGGAATCATAATTCTAATAGTTTTTTGAGTAAATTGAGTAATATTATTTTGTCATAAAAAAAGTCTCTATGTGTTCCTCATCTCCCACCAGAATATACATCAGCAGCTCACAATAAAAGACAAATGAAAGGTTTTATGGGGATAGAAACGAAAACTGAGTGATGAAGTGTGTATTTGGCAGGCTGGTTTTGTGTACGTGTGTGTGTGTGTGTGTGTGTGTGTGTGGTGATTACACATAAAATGTAGAGTAAAGGAAGCCACAGCAATCAGACATAAAACAGCCTTCAGCTTCTGGAAGTCAAAGCACACCGAGAACCACGATGGCACTTCCTACCATTGCACTCTAGCAATTATCTGGATGGCCTCTACAGAAGGAACTAGATAATGTAAGCATGCAGTCCAATAAAGGGGGCAGGAAGCCCGTGCCCAGTGCTAGGGATAAAATTCTGAGGCTTGGGGTCTTCTTGGTGGTGGGCGTCACCACCATGCCCTCCTTGTGAAGCTGCTTAGGGGCTGAGCATGTGTTCATTCATTCGTTTACTGTTTGTGCATTTATATTCCTGGGGCCTGCTCTGTGCCAGGCTCTGTGCTGAGGGTTGGAGACTCGAGGTGACGGCCCCCAGCCAGAGGAATCAGAGAAGGCTTGTTTTGAGGAAATGCTTGAGCTAGACTTAAAGGACGAAGAGTAATGAACTTGCAGTAAGAGTTCACGTAGAGGAGATGACATTCTGGGCAGGAGTACAGGCTCAGTATGAGAGGGCCTCAGACAACCATGAAGAGGCTAGAGGTGGGAACACAGTGGAAGAGCTGCAGGAACTCTGCTGGTGAGGATGGAGAAGTGGGTACGGGTCTGCGATGTACTGAGGAGGAGACTGAGCGGGACTTGGTGTTGGAAAGGGGAGAGAGGGACCCGGGACGGTGCCCAGGTGTCTGACAGGGAAGTGGGTGGTTGGGGGTCTCCTACTTGCATGGAGAGCTGGGGGAGAGCAGGCTGAGGGAAGTGCTGGCTTCAGTGGGGCCATGACCACACTCCGGACCCAGAGAAGACGACTTGGCTGGAGTCAGGGAGGGGGACGTTGTCAGTGTCATGGGGAGCTGAAACCACAGGGGTGGGAGAAAAGGAAGAAGAGAGCCAAGGCCAGATTCATTTAAGAGGTAAGTGGGGTCCTATAGAAAAGGCAAAAGGAAAGAGGTCAGGGGTGTTGGAGGAAATACAGGCTAGAGTTGAAACTGGGAATATTGGGTAGGGGGTGAGGGTGGCCAACAGTGAGAGTCAAGATGATGTCAGTGGAGTGACAGTAAAAAGAGCCTGGAGGGGCTGGGATGAGTGGAGGGTGAGGTGTAAGGGCCAGGGCAGCGGCAGGGGGTGTGGATGCCTCTGAGGAAAACTTCTTGCATCGGGGCAAGGGGGTGGGCAGAGCAAGTGTGTTTTGAGTGAAATGAAGGTGGCAGGAGGGGTGGCAGAATAGGTGAGCCTGCAGGTTGTCTGGAAGGAAGGTGAAGGAGTCTCCTCCTGGTGCCTCTGCCAAGGGAAGGCCAGGCTCCGTCTGGGGAGAGACGGGGACACACAGGAGAACTGTCGCATGATGTTGAGGAACCCATGGTAGGGATGTGGGAGGGTGGAATCATCAGCTCCCACAAAGAGAGGGGGCTGTTTCAGAGTGGGAGACCAGGGACTGAAGTTTCTGAGGATGATAATGAGATTCGGGGGGTGCCAAGGGCATAAAGGGGACAGTTTCCGGAACTGTGACGTCAAGAAGTCAAGGAAAAGCAGTACTGAGCACTGGGCCTGTGGCCTTCGGGGACAGTGGCTGCAGTTGGAAGGGAGGGGAAGATCTGACCCAGGACCAAGGATCCTGAGTAATGGGGTGGTACAGGCCCTGGCGCTTCCAGCCAGGTCCCTGGCCCAGGGAAGACTTCCAGGCTTAGGTTTAGGAAATAGGAAAACCTGGGACTCACCGGGATCGCCTCTTCTTCCAGGCTTGCCACGCCGTCCAGGGGGACCTAGACAAGAAAACAAAGACAGACTCATTAAAAAGGGAAGCCAGTGGGCTTGGGCACAACAAGCCGGCCGCTGGCCCACCCACCCAGCCCGCAGCAGCGTCCGGGGGGCAGCCTGCCCACCACCATGCTGGCTGGTAGAGGGGAGAAGAGTGGGGAGAAACACTCCTTCTGCCTCTCCTCCTCCTTGCTCCCCTGGACCCTCCCCTGTAGGCTGTGCTCTCACCCCTCAATCACTCATGCAGTTATTCAATTACCTGTTCATTTATCCATTCACAATCCTTCCCCAATCAAAAAGATTGACTACCTGGAAACTCCAATCATAAAGATTTACTACTTGGAAACTGGAGGTAGAATAGTTTGCAGCTGAGGAACTTCAGAGTTATGAGAAATACAAAGCTGAGGGTGGGAGTTACCTTACGAAAGCCCTGACCAATGCTTTTCAATATCCACTAAAATAAAACAGCAGAGACAACACACCACATGAAGACACTGTCATCGCATTTCAAATGCCTAAGCTCGCTAACAGGCACTATCTTATCTGTCTACTGTCCTCTATTCGCTGGCTAGAGCCTTCGGCACTGCCCCCTCCCACAGCTTGAGGGAGATGCTTACACATTTCTCATGATTTATTGCAAATAATGTGCACACCCATGCGGAGTCTTTTCAGTATCCAGTCCTCCATCCGCACGTTTTGAGCCTTTCTGAATCATGGGGGCCATCCTGCCTCTGCCTTCTCTCCCTCTGCCCCTGTTGGTCGCCATGACCCGAAGGAGAGAGTTCTGGGTAAGGACACACTGACCGGCTCACTGCCCCAGTCAGAAGTCCAGGCCCAGCACGCAGCCCCCCTGGCCTGGGAGAGGACGGCCTCTCCTGGAGCTCGCTGCACACATCCCTGGTGCCCCTTGGCCTTCCATTTTCACTTCTGCCAGCCTCGTTTTCATTCCCTCTCAGTTGAACTATGCCCTATTCTTTCCTTTTTCTCAGGCACCAGAGGAAAGGTGCAGAAGTGAAGACTGCAATTTAAGTGGCACTTTATACCTGTCTCTCTCTGTCCTGCCCACCTACCGCACGCCAGGCTCTGGGCTGTGGCTGTATTACAAAGCACTGTCAGTTATTGTAAAAGTCAACCTTAACTGGCAGCAACCCCCCCTCCCCCGCCCCACTCCAATTTCCAGAATAACCACCACAGACAGACAGACTGGTCATGAATCAGGTCTGAGGCAGGATGGTTCACTGAAAAATTAGTGTGTATATGTGTGTGTTTTTGCTTTTTCCTTCTCCTGTTTTTAAGCAGTGCTCACTGAGACAGGGCAGAAAGGCAGAGGCAGGTTAGTGGGTTGGCAGCACCTTCTGACTTTTGTTAAGGGGGAACCCTGAGTGGGGAGGGGGAAGGCCTGAGAAAGAGAGAGAGAGAAGAGACTCATCTGGACCAGGAGGGGGCCCTTCCACGTTACTTTAGACCCTGAAACCTTATGGGCCTGGGGGTGAGATGAGAATGAATTTGCTAGCCTTGGGGGCTCGAGATCAGGTTGGTCAAACAAAATTAAAAAATTAGAAACATGCTATTTCTTGCACCCCTGAGTCTGCAATTAAATTTTTAAAAAATTGTCGTCAAGAACACATAAATAAAATTTAACATTTTTAATCATTTTTAAGAGTACAGTATGTTAGTGTTAACTATATGTACAACGTTGTGTAACAGGTCTCTAGAGCTTTCTCATCTTGCAAAATTTGAAGCTCCTTATTCATTGAACAATTCCCCTTTCACCTCTCCCTGAGCAACCCTCACAACCACCTTCTACTTTCTGTTTCGAAGAGTTTGCCTATTTTAGATTCCTCAGATAAGTGGAATCACGCAGTATTTGTCCTTTTTGTGACTGGCTTATTTCACTTAAAATAATGTCCTCAAAGTTCATCCACATTGTTGAAGTGACAGTTTCCTTCTTTTTTAAGGCTAATATTCCATTGTGTGGATACTCCATATATTCTTCATCCATGCATCTCATCTGGCGATGGACACTGGGTTGCTTCCTCTTCTTGGCTATTGTGAATAACGCTGCTGTGAAAACCGGGGTGTGGTATCTTTTAGAATTAGTGTTTTGCATTTCTTCTAATAAATACTCAGGAGAGGGATTGCTGGATCATATGGTAATTCTATTTTTTAATTTTTTGAGGAACCTCCATACTGTTTTCCATAGTGGCTGCACCAGTTTACATTCCCACCAACAGTGCACAAGGGTTCCAATTTCTCTACATCCTCACCACCAACATCTGTTAGTTTCTGTTTTTCTATTTTTTTTTTTTTTTAGGATTTTTACTGGGCAAAGGGAAACAGGACTTTATTGGGGAACAGTGTGTACTTCCAGGACTTTTTTCCAAGTCAAGTTGTTGTCCTTTCAATCTTAGTTGTGGAGGGCGCAGCTCAGCTCCAGGTCCAGTTGCTGTTGCTAGTTGCAGGGGGCGCAGCCCACCATCCCTTGCGGGAGTTGAGGAATCGAACTGGCAACCTTGTGGTTGAGAGTCCGTGCTCCAACCAACTGAGCCTGTCCGGGAGGCAGCTCAGCTCAAGGTACTGTGTTCAATCTTAGTTGTAGGGGGCGGAGCCCACCATCCCTTGCGGGACTCGAGGAGTTGAACCGCCAACCTTGTGGTTGAGAGCCCACTGGCCCATGTGGGAATAGAACCGACAGCCTTTGGAGTTAGGAGCACGGAGCTCCAGCCGCCTGAGCCACTGGGCAAGCCCTGTTTTTCTATTTTTGAAAGTGGCCATCCTAATGGGTATGAGGTGATATCTTATTGTGGCCTTAATATACCTGTGGGCCATTTGTATATCTTCTTTGGAAAAATGTCTATTCAGAACCTCTGTCCATTTTTTTTTTTAAAGATTTTATTGGGGAAGGGGAACAGGACTTTATTGGGGAACAGTGTGTACTTCCAGGTCTTTTTCCAAGTCAAATTGTTGTCCTTTCAATCTTAGTTGTGGAGGGCGCAGCTCAGCTTCAGGTCCAGTTGCCATTGTTAGTTGCAGGGGGTGGAGCCCACCATCCCTTGTGGGAGTCGAGGAGTTGAACCGGCAACCTTGTGGTTGAGAGCCCACTGGACCATGTGGGAATCGAACCGGCAGTCTTCGGAGTTAGGAGCATGGAGCTCCAACCGCCTGAGCCACCGGGCAGGCCCCCTCTGAACATTTTTTAATTGGATTTCTTTTTATTGTTGAGTTGTAGGAGTTCTTTATATATTCTGGATATTAACCCCTTATCAGGTATATGGTTTGCAAATATTTTCTCCCATTCTGTAGGTTACCTTTTCATTCTGTTGTTTCCTTTGCTATGCAGAAGTTTTTAAGTTTAACGTAGTCCAACTTTTCTATTTTTGTTGCCTTTTTAACATTGGAGTTAACTTTTGTTAAGGTATAAGGTAAGGGCCCAACTTCATTCTTTTGCATGTGGTTATTCAGTTTTCCCAACACCATTTGTTGAAGAGACTATCTTTTCTTCATTGTATAGCCTTGGAACCTTTGTCAAAGGTTCCATATTAGTGATGCACCCCTGAGTTTTGAGAGCATAAATTCATGCAAGTTACATAGCCCTTGATTTTCTCTGATGCCAGACACAGAACTTGAGTTCCATTCTGCAATCGTCCAGGGTCATCTTGACTTGGTAAGGCTAAGATTCTGGATCCCCATAACAGACAACAGCTTCTCACACTGGCAAGGGATTTACAGCTTATGAAGTGCCTCTAGGTCCACGATCTCTGCTGAGGCCTGCAACACCTGCACAGCCAACTGTTAACCTGACATCTCCATGTGGGTGTGTCACTAAAATTTCAGGCCTGTCATGGCCAAAACATATGATCCGATCTCCTCCCAGCTCCTGTGTGGGGCTGACGGTGTCTGGGAACCATCAGGCTGGCACAGTGTTAGGTCTTTTCCCCTCTCTGGGCACATGTTTTAGGGTGAGTGAGGGTGTGGGAACAGGAACCCCACTGACACAGGCAGCATCATGCTCTTCTGGCTGTAGGAGAGGAAAGGCCCAGTGAGCCGGTCGCTGTCATCTGGGCTCTCGCCAGACCACAGAAGCCGTGCTCAGTTCAGCAAGGCTGCTTGCCCTGGGCCTTAGGCTGAGGTGTGGGACACGTCAGGAAGGGGGACCACAAGTGAGAGTAAGGCAGGCTCTTTCGGATCCGAAAGCTAAAGCAGCACCATGGTTTTCTGATGGTCATTACTGGGTCTGACTGTAAAATTTTCCGTTTAAGTAACTCAAGCCAGATGAAGACATTCGCCTTCGCTGAGGAGGCTGAACTAATGGATTTGTCTGGGTGGTTCTCTTGGGTGGCACGGTTAGGCAGAAGGCCTGATGAGGACAGATGGTAGCACTGTGGGCAGCTTCCCAGGCAGGGTGGGGGGCCCCACCTCCCAGGGCCTTTGGGGGACATGGAGTAGGATGGGGGCCCGGTTTCACTGAGCACCCAGGGCCTGTGGGTCTGCAGGCCAGGCAGGCTGGATGGCACTCCCAACTGAAAGGCCTAATTAGAGAAATACAATGAGGCTGCTGCTCATGAACCCTTTCCAGGGCCAATCTAAACCAGATTCTGGAAGCTTCTGTATGAATAACATACAAATTGACAACTGGTCAACCCTTCAATCTAAAATTCATACCATCTCTAGGACAATTCCATTGGGAGGCAACGTGTCCAAACTCAAATTCATATCCCAATTGCCCATATGCTCCCTTGCAGGGTTCCCCTCTCACCTTAGCACGGGTATCACCAGTACCCACATGGCCAAGCCAGAAACTATCTGGGATTCGTCCTGTGGTATTCTCATCAGCCCCTCACCAACGAGACCCCTTCTTCTGCATTAGGCAAATACTTCCCCCATGCCCAGTCTCTTCCTCTCCTATTTTCCCGTTCTGCCACATCTGATTTCTCCTCCTCTTAACAGAAGGTAGCTCACTGAAGTTGTAGTCTGCATGTCATACAGCTCTGTGTCCCCAACTACCTGTGTGGGGCAGAACCCAATGACGTTCGTTGAGGTAAGGAAGGAGGGAGGGAGGGAATGGATGGGTAATGAGGCCAGGGTCCCTCCTCACCATTTCCTGGCATTCTCTTTAAAAGACTGTCAAATCTAACAAGATCCTGGGCTTAGAAAAGATGCAGGACTACCTGGTTTGATAAGCACAGGCCATTGAGACAAAGGGCACTTTCTGCCCTCCGTTCTCCCCAATGGCAGGAAGACAGAGGTGAGGCCTGCCATACTTAGTGAAAATGGGAGCCCTGGGAGGGGGAAGTGCCAGAGCTGAGTTCCATGCTGACTGCTGGGCTCCCGTCTGCTGCTTTTGCAAACAGAGAGGCTGGGCATACATGAGGCCTGGCCTGTGGAACCAGCAGAAGAGGAAGGTAGGAAGGTGTTCTTTCATAAGTTTCTAGATCATTAGGAACTGAGGGTCAGCTATGGGCAGCAACCTTGGTTCAGCATCTGCTGGGCTCCAGGCTGGCTGCTCACCCAGAGAGCTTGTCTATTTCCCCAACAGCCCTTTGAAGCAGAAGCTGGTATCCCCTGTACAGAGGAGAACTCTGCGGCTAAGCAGGTGAAAAGCCCATGCAGCTGGTGTGCCTTGGGGAGCCCTTCATGATATTTGTGGTTCTTAATCTGCCAGCCAGGACAGTTGTGCCTGAGAAGCTGAACCACAGGGTAGGCAGCCATGACAAGGGGAAAGGCGGTCTCCCTGCGGCAGAGCAGACTGGGGAACCCTCACCCCACCCCGGCTCTGTCCCTGAGCATCGGGGGCCAGGCCTGCAGACCCAGCTGCCTGGGGACAGCTGCGCCAGTTGTGTAGCTAAGATGTTGCTCCAAACAAGCAAAGCCAGGTCCCTGGCCTGGCGGTTTGCGCCACAGCTTCCTCCTTGTTGGGTTTCTTCTTTTCCTTCCTTTCTACAGTAGACAGCCTCTCCCACTGCCAGCACGGACTGGACACTAAGGCTGCCCTGGAGGGCACCTGGAGTCTGTCGTGATTGGCTTGCTCATGAAGTTGTGAGTGAGAGGACAGGCCTTGGCAAGGATGCTGCCGGAAAAGCGGTCCCATTTG
This sequence comes from Rhinolophus ferrumequinum, assembly GCF_004115265.2. NCBI lineage: Eukaryota > Metazoa > Chordata > Mammalia > Chiroptera > Rhinolophidae > Rhinolophus > Rhinolophus ferrumequinum. The sequence goes on along the minus strand of NC_046307.1, from coordinate 4,809,178 downwards.
GAGAGTCTGTGGGTGGTGAAGACCAGCTCAGGCCATTCTGCCCACCTCTGCCTGGGACCCCATGACTTTGGGTCAGGGGCTGGCAGCTGGAGGACCACAGTGTTTCACAGTGGGTGCTGCCATAGTGGCATCTGTGAAGTTTCCTTCCAGAGGCTGTAGGCAACAGATACTAACAAGCGGGTGTTGGTATTGGAGAGGAAAAGAAATGACTGATATGGAAGCTGTTTACCCCGAGCAAGTTACTCAACCTCTCTGAGCCTTAGGTTCCAATCCACATGAGGATAAAAGTTTGGGGATAGTGGCAACTACACCTGCCTTGCACAATAGCTGACAGAAGACACACCAGTTTGGGGGCACAAAAGAGGAGTTTATTTGGGACTCTAAGAAATAACTGGCTGGAGGGGCCTCTGGCCCTCAGGATCTGGGGCCCTAATATGTTCTTGTGTGTCCCCCAACAAGGGTAAAGCCGGAGACACAGCACTTATACCTCAGTAACTTTGCAGGCAGGGTTTGAGTCCAGGTGCTCAATTACACCCTGCCCTGCCCTTGAGACCACGAGGTCAAGGCCAGCCTGGGGATTTCCCATGTCCCTAATCACTGTCGTCTGTGGACCTGGGGATCAGGATGCAGAGGTTGAATGGTCTGGGAATGGTATTTCTCAAAGAGTTCCTGAAGTTTCGGGCATACAAGACTGGCGAGGGCCCCAGCTTGCTGCTAAATGGCTCTGGATGCCTGTGACGACCATTTGAACATTAAACAACCGCAGGGAGGACGGACGATGGTTTTCTCAAGCTCTGTTCCACGCCAGACAAAATGGAACCATTTCTAACTCATGAAAATCTCATCTATGGCTGGGCTGGAGAACTCACGCAAACTGCCAGCTCCAAAGGTGGGGGCTGGGGGGCCAAACCCCAGCAGTCTCTGTCAGACACCTCCTCTGGCAATGTCTGCCTATCCCCTGTCCTCTCACAACCCTGGGCTCACAGCACCCCAGACTCGCTTTGCAGGGAACAGCTTGCCCGTTCTCCCCCCTCCCGAGTCCTGCTCCCACTCCTCCCTCCTGCCAGCCCTGAAGGGCAGGGTCTTTTGTGCAGTTTATCTAATAGAATCTATACACAGTTCTGGAAAGTGCTTTAATCCCTCTCCACTCTTTCCCCCCCTAAAGATTGGGGAAACTGAGGCTCAGAGAAGTCAAGAAATGCTCCCAGACACAACAGCCAAAAGGGGGAAAGAACCCAAATGTCCTTTGACAGGTGAATGGATAAGTAAAACATGGATATACACACAGTGGGATGTTGTTCAGCCCTAAAAAAGAAGGAAATTCTGACACAAGCTACAACACGGATAAACCTGAGGACATTATGCTAAAGAAATAAGCCAGTCATAAGAAGACAAACGCTGTATGACTCCCCTTATATGAGGTACCTGGAGTAGTCAGACTCACAGGGACAGACCGTATAATGGTGGCTGCCAGGGATGGAGGAGGCGGGAATGGGGAGTTAGTGTTTAATGGGGACAGTGTCAGTTTTACAAGATGAAAATAGTCCTGGGGACGGATGGTGGTGATGGTTGCCCAACAGTGTGAATATACTTAATGCCACTGACCTGTACAATTCAAAATGGCAAATTTAAATTACGTGTGTTTCACTACAAATAAAAAAAGCAAAACAGGAAATGCTTCCAGGGCTCTCAGCTACCAGGGGCCAGAGTAAGACTGTGAGCTCAGGTCAATCTGATGGAGACCACAGTGATGCTGTCGGAGCCGGGATATTAACCCAGGTCTGTGTGACTCTAGGGCCGTTTCCAAGATCAGATCATTAAAATATGATCTGCACTCGTCAGCCACTGTGACCAAAGCCAACCTCTTTTTATCCTAGGATGTGTCCACAGCTTCCTTCAGCTTTCAGACTGGTCCTCGTGGGCACTAGAGGCCCTTTTATCAGACCCGCCTCCCAGAACTCTGGGCGGGCAGTGGGGGTCAGGTGGTTTGAATCCTCTAGACCTTCAGCCTGGCGCTCCCGGAGTTTGCCTGGAGCCCCAGAGCCATCGTGGGGATACGCCTTGAATGGAAAAGGAAGGCAGAGAGATCCCTGGATTTGTTTCCAAGATCAGATCATTAAAATATCCTCCTAGGTCATTTTGTCTTACAAGTTTCAGACAATCTTGTGGCGGTTCTTTTTGCTCATTTCCAGCCTGGCCTAACCAAGCCCATGGAGGAGGGAGGCAGGTCTGTGCCTGCCTCTGGGTGGGTCTGGGGACATAGTGCGTCTAGAGGGGGCACTGACATCAGCAGAGGCTGGCTGACTGGCAGGCTGCCCTGCTCGTCCAGCACCTCGGGCCATGTTGTCCCCTGGGAATTAAATCACACCCTCTTACTCAGCAAATACAGCTCATTCCAGAGGGATTTATGACCCCATAGCTCGTCCTTCACCACCTACCACATTGCAGGGAGTCTAATGGCGCTGAACCCTGCTGCTTATTGGAAGGTCCTGAAGCAATTTGGAAAAACAATGCCACAGGCTGCTGGGGTTGTAGGGCAAAGGTCTGCTTGAAACCAGGATGGTTGTCCAGGCCCGTGACAGACCCCAACTGCCCCAATGACCAGACCTGGAGAGCCTGCTAGGACATTGTCATTCAGTGACCAAATGAAAAGAGCCTATGGGGGGATGGGGAGAGGTGGGCTAGCAGGCAGCCTTCACCTCACGTCCACAAAGGGCCTCATATGTGGACACTGATGTTGCCTCCAAAGGAGCTGACAGTACTGGACAGCCACGTGGCCCCTGACAGTTTTTAATAAAAACAAGAGTTTGGCGCCACCATTTATTGAGTGTTTATTTTATGTTTGGCAGTAATCTTGATTCCATGGTATTAACTCATATATTCCTCACATCAAACCCATGAGGAAGGCTACTATTATCTCTATTTTATAGATGGAGAAACTGAGGCACAAAGTGAGTAACTGACCCTGTGAGGACACAGAGCTGGTAGTGAGTGGGACCGTGCAGGGTGGCCCCTGGCCGGCTGCCACACCCTGAGCCCGCCTTCCACACAGGAAGACGCCTGTTGAAGGTGAACGGTTAAAATAGTCCACGAATTTTATAACCACTTCTTGGCATTTGCTATTTTTTAAAATATACTGAGAACCACAAAAAGGAAGGGGCCCAGAGATGGCGCTCCGGGGTCCGTGAATTAAATATTGAATTGAAGGCCACACACCGCCAGCAGCAGTGGACGCCCAAGCCACGCCCTCCTCACGTCATCCGAAATCCCTGCCCTTTCCTACTGGTTCCTCTCCAGAGTCAGGAGGGGCTTTAATAAAGCATTTAAAATGGGATCAAGGAGTCCAGACCCACGACTCACGCTGGTGGCACACCAGACCCAAGAACCATCTCGTAAGGGTCCTGGAGGGAGAGTCTGGGAGGGTGTGCTCAGCGAGCCTGGGGAAAGGCCACCGCTGAGACAGGCCATGGTGTGTGTGCTGGTAACTGAGATGTGGATATGATTGGCCCCGTAACAGAAGAGAAACTGAGGCCCAAAGGAGAGGTGACCTGTCCTAGTTGAAGAGCTAGTCAGGAGCCAGGAGTGGGGCCAGGCCTGCCAGGGCCTGCCCTCCCAAGTGCCTCTTTTTTGGGGAAATGGACCATGGTGTAGGCACCAGAGCTGAAAGGTGGACTGTCTCACCCAGAGGCACCAGAAAGAAGGGCCTGAAAGAAGAACACGGTAGAGGGGATGAGGGTGGGTGGAATGGTTTTGGGATCCGAGTGAAAGGGCTCCCGGAGAAGGCTTTCGGTGAACGGTATGTGTGGGGCTGCCAGGGTTTCTGTGTTTTAGAGTGGGGACTTCAAGGAACTACTTGAGGGGTCTTCCTGAGTGACACATATCAGGCACGTGGGTACCCTGTGTTGAGGCAGACTAGTACCAAGCAATTTCTCGGGCCTGGCAGAGCCCCCTCCCCATGGCTCAGGAAGCTGACGGAGGGCTGAGAAACTCAGTGAAGAGTGAAAATCCCCTCAGAGAGACAAGAGAGACCAGGCCTTGACCTTCCACGGAGCTCAAGGCCATGAGAACACCTCTGAGGGCTAAAGAGGCCCTGACTGGCCAGCTGGCCTAGACTGGAAGGGAGGGTGGGGCAGGACTCCAGAAAAAGGGAGGAGGGCTTTCTCGGGCTCTCAGAGGGTAGAGGCTGACTCAGGTGAACCTGACTATGGAAAGAGCTGGCACCCAGGCCAAGACGGGGATTGCATACAAAGAACGTTTGTGCCTGACGCTGACAGCTGAACGGCTGGTACTTGCACAGGTGGCAGGTACATCCGGGGCACAGGCTGTGTGTAGTTGGTGTTGGGTGGTTGGAGGTGGGTGCTTGGAGCGACTCTTTGGGACTGTGTGAGATCCAGGTCTGAACCAGCATGAATCAGCTCCTCCCCAGAGCCCATCATCTCCTGGGCTCCTGTTCCCTGTTGGAACACAGGCTCCACAGAGGCGCACGGAAATAGCACATCCCGAAGACACCAGATTCCTCAACTCTCCTCTTGCCTGAAGCCTTAATCATGGACACATGGCCCAGTGTATCTCCCTGAGCTTAATGAAGGCTGGAATTTACTGCTTTCAGAGAATGGAAGGCTTTTTATTTTTTATTTCTTTGAACTTAAAAGTCGTTCATGTGAGCTTTGATTTTCATGAGAATTCCTCATAAATTGCATGACGAAAGCCCCACACTGACCCACTCAGAAGGCCCCTAGAAAAGGGCAGGTGAGGCCAGGCAGCTGCAGGCCTCTGGAGCATGGCCAGCACAGTGGGGGCATGAACTTAGAAAGGGCACTCAGGGAAAAGCTCGCCGCTCAGTGTGTACCACCCGCTCTGAGGCCACCTGACCTTTGGGCCCTGGACCTTGACTCCTGCTCCTCAGGGCAGGACAACAGATCTGTCTCCTGAGGGGAGGTCATGTAACCCACAGCAGGGCCGAGGGTGCTTGGACTGGCACATCCAAGGAATACGGGGTGGGGGTGGGCACTAGGGTGACTGACCATCCCACTGTGTTCAGGACTGAGGGGTTTCCTGGGACTTTTAGTGCTGAAAGTGGGATAGTCCCAGGCAAGTCAGGAGGATCGGTCACTCCGGCGCGCAGCCCGTGAGGAAGGAGGCTCTTGACACTGCTCCACCTCCCACCCATTCCCCCTCTGAGCTCCGACTTCTGCTCCATAAACCTGCCGGGCCTCGTCCTACCTCAGGGCCTTTGCACTAGCTGTCCCTGCTGCCTGGGGCTCTCCTCGCACACATCTTTGCATGACTAACTCTGTTGTGCTTCCTGGATGCCTTCGCTGACCACCATCTAAGGTGTCCTGCCCTCAGTGACTCTCGGTCACATTTTCCTGTATGATTTTTTTCAAGCCATTTATCTTTATCAAAATTACCTAGTTTATTTTATTTCCTTTTCAGTGTTTATGTTTCTTTTTCCTCACCAGAACATGAGCTCCCTGAGGACAAGGCTCCTGTCTGCTGGTTCATGGCTACAAACCCTGAATGGGGCCAGTGACACAGGTTGGTGCCCAACAAACCATCAGAGCCTGAACGAGCTCTGTTCTGGTCAGGGAAGGGCACCGAGGCGCTGGAACCCAGAGGATGACGACAGGCTGCAGGAAGGGCACAGAGCCCTTCTGAGTCGGGAGAAAGAAGTGGGCACTCAGGCACCTGCTGCTGTCACTTGCTGCTGATGGCACACACATGTCTGTGCCACTTCACGCAATTCTCGCAGTGGACCCATGAGGCAGGGACTCCAGCATCCCTGTTATAGAGCGACGGACGGGCTGCCCAACGTCAAGTGGCCTCACAGCCTGGGCCCCTCTGCTGCCAGCTGACAGGACTCTGAGGACTGAGGAATCCGCTTCAGCTTCGACCTCATGCATCAGAGGAGCCCAGAGGCTGAGGCAAAAAGATTTTGGGGTGGCCCCAGCTCCTGGCACCCTGGCCCGTGAAGCAATGAGGTCTTGCACAGTCCACTCCACTCCCAGGGGGCCTCGAGTGAGTCACTGTTTGTTTTTCTTGACCCCCAGGGCCAGGGCTGAGGGCCATGGCTCCACTGGAGACTTTCAGCTGTCAAGAACAGCGTCTGAGTTCTCTGGCCCTTGTCTGCCACAGGCCAGCTGCTCAGAGGGTGACTCTGCTGTCTTCCCATGCCCCTGTCCCTCTAAAGGACAATTCCGTGTCCTGCAGCACTGTTGGGCCCTTACGGGGGACTGGAGGTCACATGTGCCCTAAGCGGGGTCAGCCACTGTGGCCAGCTGGACTTGGGGCAGCATTATGTTTTAAAGAGCTTCACTGAGATATAATTCACATACCATACAATCCACCTAATTAATGGTTTTTGGTATATTACATTAAAAAAATTTTTTTTTGTTATTTAAAAAATGTGGTAAAATATACATAAAATTTACCATCTTAACCATTTTTCAGTGTACAGGTCAGTGGTATTAAATACTTTCACACTGTTGTGCAACCCTCACCACCATCCATCTTGCAAAACTGAAAGTCTGTCCCCATTAAACACTAACTCCCCAGCGCCGTCTCCCAGCCCCTGGGAACCTCCATTCTCCTTTCTGTCTCTATGAATTTGTCTATTCTAGGTACGTCATGTAAGTGGAATCATACAGCAGTTGTCCTTTTGTGACTGGCTTATTCCACTCAGCGTACTGTCCTCCAGGTTCATCCATGCCGTAGCTTTGGTACAGACTGAATGTTTATGTCCCCCCAGAATTCATACATTGAAAGCCTACCCCCCAAGGTGATGTATTAAGAGCTGGGGCCTTCCTTCGGGAGGTGATGAGGACGTGAGGGTGGGGCCCCATGAGTGGGATTAGTGCCCTGAGAAAGGGCCCCCGGGGGCTCCCTTCTGCCACGTGCGGACACACGGAGGAGACAGCCATGGAAGGCCTGGAAGAGGGCCCTTTACAGACACCACGTCTGTAGATGTCTTGCTCTTGGACTTCGCAGCTTCCTGCACTGTGAGAAATAACTATTTATTGTTTAAGGCAAATGGTCTATGGTACTTTTGTTACAGAAGCCTAAACAGACTCAAACAAGCATGTGGCAGAACTTCATTCCTTTTTACGGATGCGTAGTATTCCATTGTATGTGTACACCACATTTGTCCATCCGTCCCTGGTGACGGACACGTGGGCTGTTTCCACCTTGGCTGTTGTGAATAATGCTGCTATGAACAAATATGTTTGAATTCCTCCTTGCAATACTTTTTGGCATATTTCTAGGAATGGAATTGCTGGGTCACATGGTTACTCCATGTTTAGCTGGCAGCAGTTTTTATTTCTAGCAGCAAAGAGGCACATACTGCGCCTGGCATTCCTCTTCATCCCTGGCCCCCTTGGGAGAAGCTCAGCCTTTCTGGGGCCATGGGCCCTGCCCTGCCGGGCCATTCCTCCTGAGCGGCTGTGGAAGCCCTCTGTACCTTTGTAAACAAGACAGACAGAATCCCTAGGTCACAAAGCCTGTTTCCTAAAGAGGAAAGATTGTATTTGTGTACAAGAAAGTCTGCTTTTACTAGAGTGGCCTAGAGCAAGCCGTTGCCTGTCTTGGAGCTTCTGTCTCTTTACCTTCCGAATGGAGATGGTAACCCCAGTTCTCAAGGTCATTTGAGATGAGCTGAGACAACACATGACATTTAACCTCTCAGACCCTCAGTTTCCTTAGCCTCAAATGGGAATTTGAATCCCCAACCCCCAGTCTGTCACTCATGTAGTCATTCAGGAAACATCCGCTGAGGCACTACAGGCCCTGGGGACCCCTTGATGGACCAGGCATGGGGCTAGTCTCTGGGTTCTGTGGGCCAGTAACAGCTACCCACCAAGGTGCTATCTATACTCTGTGTTTTGGGGTGGCTGATAGCCTGATGGGCTGAGCCCCAGTGGGACTCCTCCACGACACACTGTCCCTGCAAGGTCAGATGTGTTCACACCCTCATTGTGGCACTCTCCATCAGCAAGGACCTTCCCTGTGCCTGGAAACTAGCCTCTCCAGGACCTGATGGATTGTCCCTTCCTCCTTACAGCTGTCTGGAATGGAAGGAGGCTAGGCAGGGCGGAGGTTTGTTCCATGGCTGGCTGGGGATGGAGGGACGGGACAGCATGTGGCACTGCCTGCGTGGGGAGGCACCAATGGGAAGGGACCTTTGGTCTGGGAAGCTGGAAGGGGCATGGGCAGACCAGCTTGTGCAGCCATCAGGATTCCCTAGACCCACCTGGCCCCTAGGGCTCCTGCCTGTGGTGATTTTGGGGTCTACCTGGAGCCATTTCCTATCTATTCAGGGAACACAGTCTGGCCAGAGATGCCTGGGTGGCCCCAGATACAAGTGCCCCTTTCTTTCCTGCCCTAGGTTCTGTGCTGCTTTGGCTGGGGCGGGGCTGGCCTGACGCTGGAGGGTGCTTGCTGGGCCTGGGAAGCTGGGAGCCCACCACCAAGAGCAGTAGCTCCTTTCTGTGGGCCCCAGGTCGTGCATACAGCTCGAGGTCAGGCTTCTGCAATTAGGGATGTCACCAGTGCTTTGGCTGGCCCAGAACTCTGGAGGGGGGTGCCGCAGGGAGCAAGGAAGGTGGCTCCTGCTGGAGCACCTGCTGTGTGCCAGGCTTTGTGCCGGGGGCTACACAGATGTCTGTTCATCTATTCTGCTCAGCACCCCTGCCAGGGAGCGGGTACCCACCCGACCCTGTAGATGAAGTAAGAGGCTCACAGAGAGGGGACTTGTCCCATCACACAGCTGCTGTGTGGCAGAGCTGGGATTTAAACCCAGCTGCGTCCAATTCCAAGGCATTTGCGTTTTTCTCTTAAAAAAGAAAAAGAAATGGGGACTGCCTGGGGCTTCTCTCATTTAGTGAGATACCACTGTCTGGCCAGCGACCCCTGGGTGTCTCCAGACACAAGAGTTCGTTTCTCATCCTAGGTCCAGCACTGCTCTGTGGGGGCGATAGGGCTAGTGTTACTCTGGAAAGCGCTCAGGGTGCTCTGCCCACCCCCAGTTTCAGATTCAGTAGGTCTGGAGTGACCTGAGAATTTGCATTTTTAGTAAGTTCCCAGGGCATGTACTAATGCTGCTGGTCCAGGAAACACATTTGAAACTTAATTGGTTTCTATTCTCTCTCTCTTTAAGTGTATTATTTTGTTTCTTACAAAATATTTCAAGCCTCGTATACTTTTCTTGGTGCCATGTTGCCTTCTGTATGCTCAGGGGATGGGAGGCTGGAGCCAAGCTGTGAGTTTACAAAACCCAGGACAGCAGTTCTGGCTTCATAAACCATCAGTAATTATTTCTACTGACTACTGCGGTGTACACTCACGGAGCATTCACTGGGTGCCAGGTCACGTCAACCCTCATGTAATTTTCATAGCTACCCTCCCTCTCATTCTTTTGAGGAGGAAACTGGACCCAGAGAGAGCAAGTCACTGGCTTGAGATCACACAGCATCAAGTAGCAAGGCCGGAATTTGGCCCATGGTGGTCTGGTGCCAGAGTTCACACTCTGAGCCACAGGCTGTTCTGCCTCAGGATGAGATGGGATAGAAGCCTCTCACCAATTCTGGAAACTGGCAGAATGGCCTGCACCAGAGACCTTGCCCCCCTCCCCACCCCACTTCTCCGTCTGAATTTCCAGTCTCTGTGAACGGCATCACCATCCACCCACCACCCACCAGCTTCTGGGAACGTGGGTGGACCACCCTGTCCACACTCCCTGAGCACTGCCTCCAACTACGAGAGGCACCAGGCTGTCGCCCTACGTGGTTGACCGTGCCTGGGCCCCGTCCTGGCGTTCTGCGTGTATTACTGTGAGCCTACAACAACCCCGTGCGATGGGCACCATTATCCCCATTTTACAGATGTGGAACTGCAGCACCAAGAGGTTACCCTGCCCCAAGTCAGGAAGAGAAAGAACCCGAATCTGCCCCTCTCTGTCCCCACTGGTTCTGGAGCAGCTCTCCGTGGGCGAATGGTCACAGCCTCCTTCCCCCCTGGTTTCCCACCTTTTTCCTTCTCCTCTCACAGTCCAGGCAGTCCTCTGGACCCAAATCAGATTCTGCACTTCCCTTCCAAACCTCTCACAGGCTTCCCACTGTCCTGGGGACGCAGCCTGAGCTCCGCGGCCAAGGCTCTTCCAGGCTGACCCAGACTTCCCTCTCTGACTTGCTCTGCCCACTCCTTACTGTCTTTTATACGTCACTCCTGGCCCACCTTTTGCTAGGACACCTGGCCCGGGACACAGCGTGGCCCCTGAGCTGTGTTGCTCATGTCTGCACTGTCCTATCTCCCATTTCTTGCCAGGAAAACTCCTATTCATCCCTCAAGACCCAGCTAAGACACAGACCTTCCTCTGGGAAGTCTTTCTGGCTGCCTACTCTTGGGCTAGGGATATTGTACAGTCCTTGGTGCACTGGGACGGAGCTGTCCACCTATCTGTCCCTCTGCTTGACCGTGAGCCCACATCCGATTTGCCTTTGTCCTCTGAGAGCCTGGCCCAGGCCCAGGCCAAACCCAGCTAATCTAGACTAAGGTGAATGGTCATCAGGGACCATGCCAAGAGGCTCTAGATTTCGGGCTGTCATCAGTGGCCGTGTCTGGGGCTGATCTTTGCTGGGCATTGGGAAAGGAGAAGATGGGATCTTTTCTCCTTTACGCCTGTCCCTCTCTGCCCACTGGGGTGGGAAAATGCCAGTTTATGAACCAAGGTTAAGCAGCCATGGTCTTTCTAGCCAGGGCTGTTGGAAACCACTGGGGGCAGACCTTGCCCGGGTGAACTGCTCCTAACCATTCTCTGGGGAGTGCCCCGAGCCCCCAGATAATTAGCTACATGTGTCTAGGAGACAGGCCTGGTTTTTTTCCCGAGGATTTATGAGAAGGGGCGTGTTCCCATTGACCTCCATTTCAGGAAAGGCCTTTTTGGAATACTTGCTGAACATCAACAGTAACGCACATATGCTCGCAGTAAGCCTGCCTGACAGCGTCATACCCGCCATATGTTTCTTGTCTCACTCGCATTTTAGCACTCGCTTTGGGGACTGTATGTATTCCTGAAGGTCCCTAAACACAGCTCCAAACGAAGCACTTATAATTTACCCGTCATGAAAGCCGTCAGTGCTCTTTCCAAACAGACTTGGAAGTGGGTTCAACGTTTATTTAGAGAAAAAAAAATATCTTTTTAATAGACAGAAAGAGAGTGTTTGTGAATTCTTTCTCCCAACTCCTCCTTGGGACCTTGGGAACAACTCCTTCAGCTGACAGACACTCACACCTTCAGAGGGGAACACGAACGTGTGAACACGGGTCACCTGTCTGCTCGGGCAGTTCTTCAGTTCGTCCTCTGTTGATTCACCTGTTGTGCTGTTCTCCCTCCATCCCACCTTCTCTTTCTCTTCCTTCTACTCGTGCACTCTTACCTCATCACTATTCACCCACCCCTTAATCCTGCCATAGAAAAACTACTTGTACTCGATACATAGTCTTGGGTGCATGAATGACTTTATTCATCCAGGCAATGAAATATACATCTGCATATTTGTTTATCCATTCATCCCCCATCAATCTTGGTTCATTTGTTCTTGGGATCATCTATCCGTCCATCCATTCACCCAACATCGACCCACTCTGTGCGAGGCATCAGGGCTACTCAAAGAAGTACACTCAGTTCTTGCCTTTGAGCAGCCACAAGGAGCTGGGAGATGACATGCAAACTGCCACTTCCATACAATGCGGCATGGGAAACAATCCTAGAGAGACGTACGGGTGCCGTGGGGCCTGGGGAAGGGGCCCGGGTGCCTGGGAATAGTTCTGGTACAGAAGGGAGATGGAGCCATCCACAGATAACGAAACCTGCCCACCCTCTCTGTCTCTTAGAACCAATGAGGCAGCAGCCTGGAGCAAGTAGAGTCCACGGCCCCTCCAAAGCCTGAAATTCCACCTGTGCCTTGCAGACATTTTCTGTCAGAAACAATCGTCTTGACTGGGCCCATCCAGATGTGACACTCTCGTAGTGATCCTTACAGCAATCCTGCATCTATCTCCATTCTGCACAGGAGGAAACCAGGGCTCAGGAGAGAGGAAGGGCAGATAAGAAGCGACAACATCTGCATATCAGAGTTTGAAGACTGGTAGTCAGTCCACGTAGCCTGCTGTAGCCATTGTGCAGTGGGTGGCCCTCAGGACAGCACCAGCTGTTGGCCTATCTGTTCCCACTCTGAAGGCTTCCAGGGCGCTTGGGACCCGGACCTGATTGCTTGGGGTCAAAGTTCGCCCTGCACCCCACATGTCCCGGAGCTAACAGGTCACCCCTGGTAGTAAGTTGTGATCCCTCTCTGGGAAGCCGAGTGCTTAAAGGACCCCAAGAAGACATGCTATGTCAGCACCTCCCTTCTCCTGGCCCTGGGCCAAAGGGCTGAGAACAAGGACCTAACTCACAGAGCAGGGACCACGCATGCCAAATTCCAGGCTCTGGCCAGGTGGTGGGCTCTGGATCCTGCCGAGAGTGGCCATGGTCCAGAGAGAGCACACTGGGAGCTGGCTTAAGCAACACAGCCCTGCCTGGGTGAGGCGGACAGGGCAGCCCTTCCGTGGGGCCTCAGGAAGGAAAGAGTCATTTTATGGTCTAGTCTTCACAGACGTCTTTCATTTTATATGGTGCGTGTCAATTAATTTATTTTTTAAAAAAACAACAAAGTACCATTTGGTGAAGACACACAACTTTAACCGACCCTAATCAGTATTAGTTCTAGATGCTTATCTCTATAAGCCCAGGGATCTGTTAAAAAAATAAAAGGAGCCTGGTAGTTAAGGATGAGAGATGGAATGTATGCATTTATCTCTACTACTTCCTGAAACCTGAGCTCCAAGGGCAAGGAGATCAGGAGAAGAAACACCAGCAACAATGTTTAGGAAGCCGGGAAGTACGCAAATGAGGGATTACTGCTTGTGTAGAAATAGGACAGCCAAAATTTTAAGCCAGCAATGGGGAAAGCTGAAGAACAACCAATCTGCACTGCAAAGCTCAGGACGTGGCAGCACCGGATACCTGATGAGCTAGAATCTGGACCAGGGGTCTCAAACTATGGCCCATGGGCCAAATCTGGCCCATGGTCGATTTTTTGTAAATAAGGTTTTATTCGGATAGCACCATGTCCGTTCGTTTAGGTACTGTCTATGGCTGCTTTTGTGCTATGATGGCAGAGTTGAGCATTTGCAACAGAGATGGCATTGGCCCCTGATCTGGGGGCCCTTTCTTAAGTGGGCAGATGCCTAGATTTTTTGTTTTGTTTTGTTTTTCTTTCTTTTTTTTAATGGAGAAAGGGAAGTACAGAGTTGCTTGCAGGATGCCAGGCACAGTTGAGGGAGGAGTACCACTGAGTGAAATTTACACGTGGAATATGGAGGCCCCCAGATCTTTCCTTCCTCAATGTGGCTCCCAGAACACAGGCAGCAGGGCCTTTGCTTCCAGGCAGGAGATGGGAAGGCTATTCCTAGGGAATCTGATGAGCCCAGGAGAAAAGACCCAGCCAGCTCACGCCTCTGTGAAGCTACAGTTGACCAGCCTCATCTGTGTCCGTGGAGCTGCCAGTCAGCTTTTTAGATTTCCACTCTGAAAAATGAGCCAAAGGTGTCGGACATTTGCGGGACACTCTCACGTGAAAGACAGAAAGCAAAACAAGTGGACAAAAGTATCAGAGGACACAGGCTTTTAAAAACAGAAAACCTAGGGCCGGCCCGGTGGCTCAGGCGGTTAGAGCTCCATGCTCCTAACTCCGAAGTCTGCCGGTTCGATTCCCACATGGGCCAGTGGGCTCTCAACCACAAGGTTGCCAGTTCAATTCCTCAAGTCCCACAAGGGATGGTGGGCAGCGCCCCCTGCAACTAAGATTGAACATGGCACCTTGAGCTGAGCTGCCGCTGAGCTGCCGCTGAGCTCCCGGATGGCTCAGTTGGTTGGAGCGCATCCTCTCAACCACAAGGTTGCCAGTTCGACTCCCACAAGGGATGGTGGGCTGCGTCCCCTGCAACTAGCAACAGCAACTGGACCTGGAGCTGAGCTGCGCCCTCCACAACTAAGACTGAAAGGACAACAACTTGAAGCTGAACGGCACGCTCCACAACTAAGACTGAAAGGGCAACAACTTGACTTGGAAAAAAGGCCTGGAAGTACACACTGTTCCCCAATAAAGTCCTGTTAAAAAAAGCAGAAAACCTAAAAAAAACCCCACCACAATTACTATGTTCAGAGATAATGGTGGATATGATATCCACGAAGCTAGGTCAAGATGCTATTAAAAAGGAATATTCAGAGAACATTTGCACAAAATTTCTTACAAATTAAAAACATGATAGCAAAAATTAAAATTTCATTAGAAACGGAGCTGCGAGAGAAAGGTGGGCAGTCTCCACGCAGATAGAACAACAAAATTAACAGATGCAGAAAACTGGAAAAAGAAAGAAAGTTAGTCCAGGAAATTGGACTCAGTCCAGAGACTGTCCCCTATCTCCCCTCATAATAAAAACTTCAGAAAGAAAGAACAGAAATTTCAAGGGGAAATCATTAAAGAAATAATTCAAGAAATTTGGATATCTTGAGATTTCTTTCTGAGTCTAGCTCAGTGAAAGACAGCAGACCTTGCTAATGCACTTCATCTTGAAATTTCAGAACACTGGGATTAAGGAGAAGATCCCAAAAACTTCCAGAAAGAAAATAGCAGGTTTCATGCAAAGGACTGAGAAAAAGGGGAAGGCTTTTGTCTTCCAATAGGTAATGCCTAAAATGGAAAAATCAAGAAGCTGCAGGATAGTCATGTTTTTTAGAGGAAGGTGATAATTACCAACGGAACCCCCCCACTATTTTTCAGGTGCTGTGCCAGGGACTGGGGATAAATGGGAGTGAGACAGGCACAGCCCACACCATCACTACAGACTAGTGGGGGAGACAGGCACTCGTGTACCAATGATGGACCAAATTACAAACTGGTGAGCTCTGTAAGGAAAAGGTACAGGGACCTCTGAGAGTATGTGACTGATGTACACAACCTGGTCTGGAGAGTTAGGGTTTCCCCGAGAAACTTATGCTTGAGATGAGGCCAGACAGACACCCGGAGCTGCCTGGGCAAAGACAGCAGGTGCAAAGTCTCTGGGCGAGAGGCAGCAGGGCCTCAGCCTTGTACCCCATCAGAATACCCGTAAGGGACCACAGCACAGAGTTTCTGATTTATTATACTTTGGGGTGGGGCTTCAGAATTTGTAATTCTAACAATTGCACACGACAGTGATGCCGCTGGCCCAGTGTGAGAAGCACTGATCTAAATGTCTGCAGAGCCCAATTCTAAGGGGCTTGTATTTTATCTTTCAGGCCAGCAGTTCTCAAACAGGAGAATAATCTGTGTGTTTGTTGAGCGTGCAAATTTCCTGGCCACCCCAGAGATTCTGATTCCTTGGGCTGGGCAGGGCCTGACAACGTGCATTGACTTGGATGCCCATGGTCCCAGGGGGCCACTCGAGGTCTGGGAGCCAGGGGAGAGGCAGGTATCTCATGCAGTCATGCAGGAGCAAGATGAGGGGGCCTCACCAAGCCAGGCAAGGGACTAGAGGGGGAGAGGGTGGGACTGAAGATGACTTGAAGACGAACAGTGAAAACCAAAGGGTGTTTAGGAACACGGCCAGCCTGGGCCCCTCTGGCCTTGAGGGTCTGGGATCAGACTTCAGGCTCCCCAGCCAACAAGCACTGTCAGATCCAGCGCTTCAAAGCCCCTTTGTCAGGCAGAAAGCCCTTCTCCAGGTGGCCAATTTCAGGTTTCAAGTGTCAGCTGGATTTTCTGCTCCCAGTCCCCTCCAACTCCCCTGAAAGCTCACTGCCAAATTGATTTCCAAATTTTGTGAAACAAATTTATTCCCAGGTGAAAACCACCATATCTGATTTCTTCTGCTGATGACCCAGCCAAGATGGAAATCTGCTGTGTCTGACTGTAGAATCCACCAGTCAGCTTCTGATTCTAAGACAACTGGACGAAGCCTCAATTCCAACTCCATCAGAGGGTGGCCAGCCCCTGAGCCCCACCTACCAGCCCTGACCTTTCCAAACCAGCCCCAGGCTCTCCCTGCCAGCGAAGAGGGAGAAACCACAGACCCCACAAAACAGTCATGCCCTGCCCTGACCCCCCCACTCCCAGACCCACTGTTTTTTGGCCAGAACAAGAGTCAACAGAAGTCCAAAAATGCCCTTAAGGATCCTGTGTCAGGCCTGCCTCCTCGGGGTCCTCCCTGGGCAATCTCAGTCCACCTGCATTTGGACTCAGGATGAAAGGCCCAAATGAAAGGCGGTGGAACAGCTGTCCCACGGGGCCCTCTGCCCATGTGACATGGAGCTGTCAGTACAAAGTTTCAGGAATTGGAGGCCTGAGCCACTCGCTCTCTGGCTGGCTGGTCCCAGAAGGCACGTGTTCAAGGGGAGATGTGGTTCCTGTAGGCTTCTCAGGGACCCCTGAGACACTTGTACTGCTGCCCTCCCTTTACGGGGCTACAGGAGAAGGGCCTTGAGACCCCTGCCTTCCTGAGGTTGTCCAAGCTGCCCCGCCCCGCCCCACGTCAGTTATGAAGTATGGACCGCCCCTCCAGGCACTGTATTTCTGTGTGGTTTGACCTTTAGTTTCTCTGGTCAGTTCTCACAGCCACCCTGTCCCTCTTTTTTGTGTCACTTTGGGCCTGTCCTCCTGCTCAAGCCCTCCAGCCTTCCTCTGCACTCAGGAAAAGATCCCCACTTCCCCTTGGCCTGTACCATGCTGTCCATCTGTCCCTCGGCTACATCTGGGACATCATTTCAAATCCCCCCCCACCCCAATTAACCACACAGACCTTCTTTCTGACCCTCCCACGTCCCTACCGCCATTCCCACTTCAGAGGAGGTGGGCTTTCTGCCCGGGAAGACCCGCTGCCTCCCAGGGTGGTCCCTTCTCATCATTCAGGTCTCAGCGCAAGTGTCACCTCCTCAGAGTGGCATTCTCTGCCGGCCTACCTGTCTCCCTGGTACTTCCCCACATTGCAGATCCCATCCTGCTGGAGTGTCAGCCCCTGACAGGGCAGACCTTGTCTAGCTGATTTCCTGGTGCTTGGCATACGGCAGGGGCTCAGAAATACTTGTTGAACAAATGAGGTGAGAAAACAAAAACCTGTAGAGAAGCGACTTGCCCCAAATCACAAGCTAACAGAGGCCTGTCAGGCCCAGGGCTGGTCAGGCTGTCACACTGTGGTCCCTGGGGTACTGGCTAGGGTGGCTCTGTGTGGCCATTTCCTTTCACGAATGCCTTCTGGTCAAAGGAACCTGGATGGCAGAAATGCTACTTCTGGGTTTATCTTGCAGAGATGGTTTGCAGAGCCTGCAAACCAGGTCACAAAGGGTAGGAGTGGCCAGCAGAGGCTTTGAAGCCAAACAGACCTGGGCTGACTCCCAGCTCTGCCACTCACTTGCTGAGTGGCCCTGGGCAGGTCACCTCATCTCCCTGAAGTTTCCAGTCTGTAAGCCCGGGATTACACGGCATCTACCTTCTCGAGTTGTTGTGAAGCTTATGTAACGAGCGGCAGGTCATGCACTGAACACAGGCCTGGAGCTTGGTAACATTGCAATAAAAATAAAAGTGGCTACCAATTAGTCATGGGGATGTGAAGTACAGCACAGGGAATGTAGTGAATGTTGCAACAACTATGTATGGTGCCAGGTGGGTACTAGACTAATCGGGGGAATCACTGCATAAATTATGTAAATGTCTAACCACTATGCTGTACACCTGAAATGAATATAAAATAATATTGAGTTTCAACTGTAACTGAAAGAAAAAAAGGGAAGTGCAGAACAGTACCTGGTTTCACTTAGCTAAATTGGGTGAAGAATAAAATGAAAGGAAAAGAAAGTGGCCACTCCGCCTGCCAAAGGCTGAGGCTCACGCTCATGATCCAGCTCAAGCCTCCATTCTGACGGGGGCTCCTGGCCACGTGACCCCGGGGCTCTGTTCATGGCTTTCAGGGAATCAGCGGTCCTCAGAGGAGTATGGCTCCGAGGACAGAGACAGCCACTGGTAGGAGGGTGGGGCAGGCACAAATGCCTCAGGGCATAGCAGTTTGGACGCATGCACTTGGCTTCTCCATTTTGGGCAAAGCTGCGACATCTGCACTGTTTTTCATCTTTTAATCCCAGCTGTTATCAGCTGCTGGGAAATAGCTGAGCCCAGTCTCCAAGCTGGCAGAACCTTCCTCTGAATTCCACCCTAGAACAAAGAGTTCCAAAAGAGTGACACAGCTGCCCAGACTGGCAGCCCGGGCGGCCAGCCAGCAGGGTCAGGCCGGGAGGAAGGCACGTGAAAGCTGAGCAAAGACGCTTGGCCAGAGGGTGGGCACAGCTGCCAGGAGGCTGATCAGCTGGCCTGCCAGGGACCACCCCGGGCTCTGGGCATCAGGGATTGGGGGGTATCTTCTCTTCATTGCCTCTGTGTTTGGGTGTGAAGTTCCTGGTCCAAGCCCACAAATACAAGGTGGAAGGGGGCTTGGCCAGGTCTCCGCTGAATGACCAGAGCTCCGAGTGGTCGATGGTAGTTTGTGGCTCCCCCAAAACTCTTGATTACCCCCTTCACATTTGGATGCATTCCCGTAGTGTAAACCCAACCTCGCAATACTGATGAACTTCCCTGGTTTCTTGGGCTTGCGGCAGGTGTGATTTCTGTCTCACCCATCAGACACATCTGCTTCAGAGCTGAGTTAGGTGGGGACAGAGGTGGGGCTCATTCCGCAGGTAGAGCCAGCAGCCTCAGGACGTTTCCTGGTCAGGCGCCCATGCCACTGGCGCTGGGCTGGCTCTGGCTCTGGCTCTGGGAGCCACTCCTGAAGCTCTGTCCTCCGCGGGCTTCACATCCCTCACTAATTCTTTCTTTTTCTTAAACTAGCTGGGCTGGATTCTGTTGTCTGCAACTGTGAATCCTGACAAACTCCTCCAACGACCCCCTGGCAGAGTTTCCCACTCTCCTGCCTGTAGACATAAGCGGGTTACATAGACAAAGGAGACAGACTCGTTCAGCAAAGATCAGAAGGCAGCCCTCGTGATCGATATTTGATTTCTGATAGAGATATGGTTCAAAGAAGCCTTTCATTACTAGGAGAAAAGAGAGTGCAAGCCCCCGAGTACAGGGCGACTAACACTGTTTCAGGGTTGGAGAGACAGTGAGGACGAGTGGAGACTGCGGCACACTAGGTGGTATCCTCCACCTGCAGGGGCAGTGACTGCGTCGGTACAAACGACTGTTTCTAAATCCCACCAGTCACAAGTCGGGATTTTTATGGGAAATGTCCGCATTTTCCACAATTAACTCACATTTTAAACACAAGATGAAGGGCCCTAAAATACTAGAAGCTCAATACCTTCAAGGCTGGTTGTCCCTTTGTGACCACAGCCTGCAGGATCAAGGTCGAGCCCTTTATTATGGCCTTTAAAGCCCTCTGCCCAAACTCAGCCTCGTTTCCTCCCGTCCTCTCCCTTTTTCCTCTCTCCTTACCCTCTGCCCCTTACTCAGGCTGCTTCCCCGCCCAGCCACCCCCTTTCCTTCCCTCATTCCCCTGCCTGGCAAAATGCCTGCACACCCTCTAAGATCACCCCAATCAAGCCCTTTGTGAAATGTGTTCCTGTCTCCTGGATCTGAGGCATCCAGTCTTGGGGCTCCCACTGTCCCCTCTATGTCCTTTCTCCTTGAAGCTTCTCACCCTGTGTCATCAGGACCTCTGTGTTCCCAGCCCAGCACCAGGAGAACGTCCATCTTTAGAGAAAGCCTGGGTGGTGGGCTGGCTCTCTGGGGATGTGGGCTGCTCCTGGAGTCTTAGAGGGCGTCGGTCCTGGTGGAATGGGGTGGGGTGTGTGGGGTCCAGTTTGGGGAATCTAGCAATGGGGAAGGCCGTCTTACCTTGCTTCTTCCTGCCTCAGTGACAGGGGATCCCCAAACCTGGGCGGGGGGCATGAGTGTAGCCACTGGGCAGCTGGACTCACCACCCAAGGAGCGAGCCTCGGGTCAGCTCTCTTTCCAGAGCTTGGACAGATTTTCTGTGCATCTTTAGGACAGATTTTCCCTTTCCTCTTAGGGGAGCAGCGGGGTGAGTGTGTGGTCTTGTCCCTCTTCCTCCATCCCAGGCCCAGGGGGAGAGGCTGCAGGCTCAGCCTGACTGGTGTCTTTCCTCTCCGTCCCTAACTGCAGGTTCGCCTTCCGCCTGTTCTCCCGAGGAGGGTGGAGATGCCTCTCAGTTCACCCAACTCTAACCAGGCTCACACTTTTACTGAGCTCCTACTACACGCCTGGCAGAGAGCTAGGTGTGCCTGTACCTTCTGGAAGCTTCACAGTCACTCCAACGTCAGCACCTTGCTTGTCTTACAGACAGAGAAACCAAGGCTCAGTGTGGCAAAGCCACTTACCCGGGGCATGTCCTGACACGTCCCCGATGCCAGTCCAGTCCTTTCAAGAGACACGATGTTAGTCTGTGCGGCAGGAAGGCACCCCCCCACACTCCCATGGCACTGGCCAATCTCTCCCTGCCTCCCGCCCCTGAACTGAACTGAACTGGGCTCACAGGAACAGGGCCACGTTAGCACTTCAAAGGGAACCGCAGCCCGTGATTACTTCTTGCACGTGTGACAGCCTGCTGAGGTGCCTCCCCTAAGCAGTCCGAGTGCTTCTTCTCACATGGGGGATCTGAAGGGAGAGGCATGTCCCTAGAAAAGCAATGCTGGTCCTCCTCGTTTACCGCCTACCCTCACATAGACAACACTAAATCTAACAGACGACACGAACCATGCGTCTGTGGTCCAGGGATTTCCACATCTGTTGTCTCATGTTGTCCTTCCAAGTCTTAGGAGTTTGAACTAGCACCGTTATTACTAGCATATTGTTACTAATTTTACAGATCAGGTGATGGAGCCCAAAGGGGCGACCTTCTTGAGGTCACACACTCAGTAAGAGATGGCGCTGAGGCTCACATCCAGGGCAGCGGACGACAAAGCTGGTGACTTCCCCACACCCCGGGCCTGGCTCAGCCTGGCCTCACTCCCAATTTTCTCCAAAAGGTGGAGATACCCCCCCAAGGCAAGGCCCAGAACTGTTCACGACTGAAGGCGGAGGGAACGAGACGGCAAGGTGAGGTTTCCACTTCCCCAAGGGCCAGCCACTGTGCATCAACCAAGAGGGATTTTCAGAAGCCAAATGTTCTCTAATTAAAAGAAAGGTGGGATTTCATAGAAATTCCACATTTTGAAACTTCTAAGACCTTCGAATGAAAATGATGCTTTCATCACCATAATTATTTTGGAGTAGACAACATCATTTCCAAATCAAAGCTGTTTTGTCACCTAATGTGATGGAAGGACTTTCTGTTCCTTCTGGGTGACCAGAAAGCTTGCCAGCATAACAGACGTTTTTCATCCTGTGCCATGGGAAGGATGTTCTCCCTAAGCAGCAATAAGGAACAAAAATTAAGATGGCGGCTACTTCGATCCCATGACTGCCACTTATTCCACGAACTGGAGATACCTGGGCACACACTACTTATTTCCTGCTGAACCTCTGAGCCAGGGCAAGTGGTCTGGTCTATGTATAATATCTGGCGGCCCTCATGCTGGAATTTGCCGCCCCTTCGAGCCACAAATGAGACTGCAGTTTCAGTATCTCCCTGGAGAGAAGAAGAGAGCTCAAAAGGGCTTTCTGCCCAGCCTGTTGTCAGTATAAACTGACAAATCAAGGAGGGGGGTGGGTGGTCTGCAAGAGGCTCAGAGGACTGGACACTGCGATAATTTGCCAAGTGATTGCAAAATGCTAATGTACTCATGCTATCTGAGTTGCAATTCATCTCCTAGGATTTTGTAGAGAATTCCAAATGATCTGTGGTATGCAAGTAACTGCTCCCTTACTGACCTTTTAGGTGGCCGTGTGCACTGTCTTTTTCTGGGCTTTGTCTTGCCCTGTACATGCTGGTAGACCAAGGGGAAAAGAAAGCTCTCTGTGACACGAATGAGCCAAGGGAGACAGAGTTTGGGGTCCTGAGGAGGGTGAGGTGAAGTCAGGACCTGTTACAGGCTATGTCGTAGTCTGTTTAAGCTGCTGTAACAAAAATACCACACACTGGGCGGCTCATAAATGGACTTTTATTTCTCACAGTCCTGGAGCCTGAGAAGTCCAAGACCAAGGCATCAGCAGATTGGGTGTCTGGTGAGGGTCTGCTTCCTGGTTCACAGATGGCTGTGTCCTCACATGACAGAAAAAGTGAAGGAGCTCTGTGGGGTCCCGTTTATAAGGGCACAGATCCCACTCATGAGGGCTCCATTCTCATGATCTAATCACCTCCCAAAAGCCCTACCCCCAATATATCACTGTGGGGGTTAGGATTTCATCATGTGAATTTTGGGGGGACAAACAGTGAGTCTATAGCAGACTAGCACACATACCTGGATTCAGTAACATCTAAAAGAATCCAGCTAGTCCTCAAAAAGTTAAACATAGAGTTACCATAAAGCCCAGAAGCTCTACTCCTAGGCATATACCCCAAATAACTGAAAACGAGAGTGCAAACAATTACTTGCAGACCAGTGTTCACAGCAGCACCGCTTACCACAGCCCAAGGGGGAAGCATCCTAAATGTCTATCAATGAACGAATGGTAAGATGTGTCATGTCCGTACAACAGGATGTAATTCAGGTATCAAAAGAAATGCAGTCTTGATACACACAATGGCATGATGAACTTTGCAAACAGTATGTAAATGAAACAAGACAGACACAAAGGCCTTGAATGATTCAGTTGACATGAAATGTCCCGAACAGGCACATCCAGAGACAGACAGTAGGTTAGTGTGGTTCCAAGGAGTGGGTTAATGGGTATGGGGTTCCTTCTGGGGTGCTGGAAGTTTTTGAACTAGATAGGGGTGATGGTTGCCCAACACCCCGACCACTGTGTTTAATTAAATTTAACTAAATACCATCTGAATTGTTCACTCAGACCGGTTAATTTTGTGACATGTGAAGTTTACCTGAGTAATTAGAAAGAGAGTCCGGCTAATAGTTCATCTTGCCTCTGGCAGCACAGCCTCTCATCTCTGACTTAACGGTGCTTTTAAAAATAAACAAAAATTAAAATAGGGGCTGGCTATGGTAAGAGGATAGAAGGAAAAAAATAAGCAAAGCTGAGACGGTACAGCTTTCAAGCAGCTGGTTTTCCAAGTCCTCTGTTTTACCAAGGGATGGTTTTCACATGCAAAGAATGAAATACTCCTGCAAAGCCCAGGGCTCAGAGCACAAGAATCAGGCAGATTCCGCTCCCTACCCCCACCCCACATCAGTGGAATTCGATTTCCCATAGGAGGGAGGCTGGGAGAACATCAGAGAGTCAGCAGCCTGGAGGGAGCAGCCTGTGCGGGGTGGCCCTGCTCAGAGGAGCCTGAGTGTGGAGACGTGGGTGTGGGGAGAAGGGCTCCCTGCCCCCAGGGAGCAGCAGTCATTCCCTGAGATTGTGTGTGAACAGGTTTCGTCCACTTCTTCATGTTGGAGGCAGGCTCTAATAGCAAAGTCCAGACATCACCTCTCCCTGCTTTGAAAATTAGTTCCATAAAATGGAGTGAATTTAAATACGCAAGACCAGTCCACAAGCTGGGCTGGCTGCCAGGCTCTGCAGAGATCCAGGGCGGGAGGGAGTGGGTTTGGGGGGGTGGTGCATCTTTCCAGATGCATGAGTCCCATTCTGGGGGTATGTGGGTTCTGCAGGGGCTGGGGGGCACTGCAGGGGCTCTCCCTGACACCTGAGGATTGGAGGCTCTTTATCTGCCCAGAGAATGGGGCTGCTTTACAGACTCTCTGCCTCTGGGCACAGAAGTACCACCATCCACCACTAGCTTTTGGTGATGAAAGGGGTTCGTGGGGTCATGGAGGAGTCAAAGTAATCATAATAATTATTATTACAGTACCTGACATTTATTGCTCAGTCACTGCACAATGGGCACTGTGCTAAGTGTTTTACGTGGGTCATCGCCGCCAGGCTTCGAGACAACTCCATGAAGTAGGAACCGTTATCCCCATGTTACCACTGAGGAAACAGGGTTGGGGAGGTTAAGGAATGTGCTTGGGACCACACTTGGGGAATAAGGGCAGGGGGCAGCTCCCCTGGGCCAGTCTCATGCTAGGGACTGTCCACACTCAGGACCCTTGGTGTTGGGGCCCGTGCTCCTAAAGCTTCTCTGCGCCCCCCCTGGGAGGCAGCAGGTGGTGCAGAGAGTGCAGGCGGGGAGTCAGACAGACCCACCTCAGAACCAGCCTGTCCACCCAGAGGGTCAGTCACCTCTCTGCTGGTCACTTTGGGCTGGATTTCCATGCCATCCAGAGGCGCAGGATAACAAAGTCCGATCAAGCATCCAGGACACGCCCCAGGCACAGAAGCGCTGTCTCACCCCCCTCTCCACCTCCCCGCCCCAGCCTGTGCCACTCCCTACATGACTGAAATCCTCCTGAGAGATTGTGAGGAAGGCACCCTGCCCAAAACAACATCCGGTCCCTTAACGAGACCAGGGCAGCAGGCTGCTCCTCCCAGAGCTGGTTGCTACCAAGTGTGCACTGAACCAGATGAGGCCGTCACTTGTGTCTGTGGAAACCATGCATTTAAACCCTAGGTGCTCCTTTGGGACCATACAGATCAAACCGAACCACTCCTCAAAAAAGTCTCCTAAGAGATGGACAGGCAAAGCTACAATTCCAGTTCCCAGAAGCATCTCTGTGAGGTGTATGTTCTTCAACCCTCTGCCATCCTGGAAGCCTCCTCTAGCCATACCCCATCCAATAGGTTCCTTCCCGCTATACCATAATTCCCAAACTGAGTCCTCAAGGCAAGCCTCAGAGCAGATCAGGATAATCACCTCCCTTGTTGAAGATGTTATGCTCCTGTTATTATAGCCTCAGATCCTGGACTGACATGCAGGCAGTCGAAGCCATGATGAGTTTCTCACCCAAGCCTTTATGCTGCCCTGCTCTGGGCCTTAGCTTGTCTATATGTAATGTGTGTACAAGTAGAGGCCTGCCCTGTTTCTGTCCAGTTGGTCTGGTGTGGTATGGGTGAGAAGGTGCTGGCCACGGGAGTGGGTTCTAGGTGTCCCTTGGCTAGTGAGATGCATTTTCACTGACTCAGCCAACTACAGGCAGACCTCTGAGACATTCTGGGTTTGGTTCCAGATCACAGCAATAAAATGAGTCACACAATTTTTTTGTTTCCCAGTGCATATAAAAGTTATATAGTATAGCTTACACTATACTATAGTCTATTAGTGTGCAATAGCATTATGTCTAAAAAATAATGTACACACCTTAATTAAAAAATACTTTGTTGCTAAAAGATACTAACCATCATCTCAGCCTTCAATGAGTAACCTTTTTGCTGGTGGAGGGTCTTGCCTTGATGTTGATGGCTGCTGACTGATCAGGGTGGTAGTTGCTGAAGGTTGGGGTGGCTGTGGCAATTTCTTAAAAGAAGACAACAATGAAGTTTGCTGCATCGATTGACTCTTTCTTTCATGAACGATTTCTCTGTAGCCTGTGATGCTGTTTAATAGCGTTTTACTCACAGTAGAGCTTCTTTCAAAATTGGAGTCAATCTTCTCAAACCCTGCCACTGCTTTACCAACTAAGTTTATGTAATGTTCTAAGTCCTTTGTTGTCATATCACTGATCTTCACTAGGAGTAGATTACATCTCAAAAAACCATGTTTCCATCAGAAGCAACTCTCATCCTTAAGTTTTATTGTGAGATTGCAGCAATTCAGTCACATCTTTAGGCTCCATTTCTAATTCTAGTTCTCTCGCTGTTTCCACCACATCTGCAGTTACTTCCTCTACTGAAGTCGTAAACCCTTCAAAGTCATCCATGAGGGTCGGAATCAACCTTCCTCAAACTCCCATTAATGTTGATATTTGACCCCCTTCCCATGAATCATGTATGTTCTTAATGGGATCTAGAATGGTGACTCCTTCCCAGAAGGTTTTCAATTTACTCTGCCCAGATCCATCAGAGGACTCACTGTCTATGGCAGCTACAGCCTTATTAAACGTATTTCTTAAATAACTGAAAGTTGTACATTACTTATTGATCCATGGGCTGCAGAATGGATGTCGTGTTAGCAGGCCTGAAAACTACATTAATCTCATGTCCATCTTCATCAGAGCTTCTGAATGACCAGGTGCATTGTCAAGGAGCAGTAATATTTTGAAACAAATCTCTTTTTTTTTGGAACTGTAGGTCTTAACAGTGGGCTTAAAACAGTCATTAAATCGTATTGTAAATAGGTATACTGTCATCCAGGCTTTGTAGTTCCATGTATAGAGCACAGGCAGAGTAGATTTAGCATAATTCCTAAGGGCCCTGGGATTTTCAGAATGAATAAGTGAGCATTGGCATCAACTGGAAGTTGCCAGCTGCATGAGCCCCTAACCAGAGAGTCAGCCTGTCCTCTGAAGCTCAGGCACTGACTTCTCTCTAGATATGAAAGTCCTAGATGGCATCCTCTTCCAACAGAAGGCTGCTTCGTCTGCATTGGAAATCTATTGTTTAGTGTATCCACCTTCATTACTTAGCTAGACCTTCTGGATAACTTGATGCAGCTTCTCCATCAGCACTTACTGCTTCACAAGCACTTTTATGTTATGGAGTCGTCTTCTTTCCTGAAACCTCATGAACCAACCTATGCCAGCTTCCAACTTTTCTTCTGCAGCCTCCTCACCTCTCCGCCTTCATAGAATTGAAGAGAATCAGGGCTTTGCTCTGGATTAGGCTTTGACTTAAGGGAATGTCATGGCGGGTTTGATCTTCTATTCAGACCACACTAAAACTTTCTCCATATTATCAATAAGGCTGTTTTTCTTTCTTATCATTCGTGTGTTCACTGGAGTAGCACTTTTAATGTCCTTCCAGAACTTTTCCTTTGCATTCACATGTTGGTCATTTGGTGCAAGAATCCAAGAGTTCTGCCTCACTCAGCTTTCAATATGCCTTCCACTAAACTTAATCATTTCTAGCTTTTGATTTAAAGTGAGAGATGGGTAGCTCTTCCTTTCATTTGAACACTTAGAAGCCACTGTAGGCTATTAATTGACCTACTTTTAATATTGTTGTGTCTCAGGGAATAGGGGGACTCAGGAAGAGGGAAAGACATGGGGGACAGCCAGTCAGTGGAGCAGTCAGAACACACACAACATTTATTACTTAAGTTTGCTTCCCTAAAAGAATTATAATAGTTAACATCAAAGATCACTCGTCACAGATCATCATAACAAATATAATAACAATGAAAAAGTTTGAAATATTGTGAGAGTTACCAAAATATAACATAGAGACACAAAGTGAGCAAATACTGTTGGAAAAATGGCACCAAGAGACTTGCTGGATGCAGAGTTGTCACAAACCCTCAATCTGCAAAAAATGCAATTATCTGGGAAGTGCAATTAAGCGAAGTTCACTAAAACGAGGCATGTCTTTATACAGGTTTTGGGTGAAACAAGATAAATGATTTGAATACCAAGGATACGTTCCCTTATGCGCTGGAGTAAACGTGGGATGGGATGTGCACCTGCCGGCCCTGTAGTGGGCCTTTGTTCCCACGGGTCTTGTGTGGGGAGAGAGCCTCCAGCCAATTCTGCAGTTTGGTGGCTAACGACTTTCTGGTACTTGCAGGGCTCCTGAATGCAAGCCCAAGCTGTTTGTTTTTTTTCCTTTCCAGCACTAGAGCAAACATTGGCTCAGTGGGGCTTCAGAGAGATGGGGCATTCCTGCATCTTATGGGTAAACTGAGGGATTTTCAGGAGCAATTTGGAAATGAAAAAATTTTTTTACCTTATGTAATCATTTTAGAATACAAATCCCACCTAAAATGTGACTTTGCAACAATGACTTATTTTGTTATTTGCCTTCCTGGCTCTGGGAAGGTAGGGGTCATGTACTTTGGTTACCCATGTCTCTGCAGGGCATACTCTAATCATAGGGACATCACAGGAGAAGGGCTGGTGGACTGGTGCATGGGTGAGTGATGAATGCATGGGTGGGTGGAGGGTGGCCAGATGGGGAACGGATCAGTGGGTGGGTAGATACGGAGATGGATGGATGACTGGGTGGATAGGGAGTGGGGGTGGATAAGTGGGTGGGTGGAGAGATGGAGGCAGAAGGGTGGGGGTAGATGGTTGGGTGGGTGGGTGGATAAGGGGGGTGGGTGGACGCATGACGAACGAAGGGGGATGAGAGAATTCTCGTGTTGCCTGTCACTATCTGTTTGATCTTGGGCATATCATTCCTTTGACTGTAAAGTGGGGATTATATTCCCTCCTTGCAGGGTTCTCCTGAGGAATGACTCTATGGAAGTCCTAAGTATGGAGCTTGAGACAAGGATGGGCCTGGCCGAGAATGAGGACACTTCTCTGACCAGCATCACAAAACACACCCACATAAGAATAATAAAGCTTCCAGAGGGCATGTGTCAGAACTGCTGTATTGGCACTCCAGAGCAGGAGCAGACAGAGCGCAACACCGCTGGTGGTCTTGGTAGTTAATTTTCACCCCCACCTTTGCCAGAGGCAGGAAGAGCCTCTCCCCCACCCCCCATTCCACCATTCCAGCCACAACCAGGGCTGCTCATCCTGTCCTCACTTTCCCACCCTATGGGCTGGGGCTCCTCTAACCTCACCTGTGTGCGAATCTTCTGGGGATACCGGGTCTGAGGCCCAGGCCTGGGGCATGGCCCCAAATTCTCCCAGGAGGAGTGGCATCACCTACCATGGCTCTAGGTGTAGCAAACAGGATGGTGAAATTGACTCCAACCTAGGTGCAATGAGGGGGTCTGGTCACCGGAGTAAAAGTACACAGGGAAAGGCCAGCTTTTCTAAATGATGTCCCTGCCTTCTATCTAAAAGTTCACACTGTCCTTGTGCAATCAAGTCCCCAAAGCTGATGTGCAGCGGTTGGGGGAACTGCGATGAAAGTCTGGGTTCAAAGACAGACCAGACCTCCCACCTACCACAGCCCAGCTTTTCTTCATGCTGACGCTGAGGAAAGGGAGTTGCATTCGTTGAGACACCTGGGCCCACCTCCCCCAGGCCAGCCTCAGTCCTATTCCCTGTACCCACTGAGTCTTCCCAGGGAGAACGGAAATCCAGGCTGAGGAGCCCAAGACAGCTCCTGCCTCCCAAAAACAGCCCCCAGGGGCTCTGAGCCTAGGCAGACCTCCTGGGCAGAGAGCTCCTGGGCAGGGCGCAGCAGCTTATCCCCAGAGCACTGATAAATCTCTTCCTTCCGGAGCCCCTGGCTCCACATTTTGTTTTCAAAATCTACAAGTAAACAGAGCAGCTGATAAGGGTAGGGAGGCAAACATTCTTCCCTGTAAGGCTGTGCCTCGGGCTTTGCTCTGGGCCCTGGATGGGGGAGGCCAGGGGAAGCCAGGGGAAGACCAGGAGTGTGGACTGGGTTCCAGGTGTGGTTTGCCTGCATGACCACAGGCCGAGTTCGAGTTCGGAGTGATCTGGGTCTGTTATCCCCTGACCTCATCTGCCACCACTCACCTCTCCTCTTTCTCCCCCCACAATCCCACCATGTTAGTCTTCATGATGCTCCTCCAACATAAGGCACAGAGACCACCCCAGGACCTTTGCACTGGCTGTTCTCACTGCCTGAAATACTCTTCCTCCATATGGCCACCTGGTGAAGCTCCTTCACTTCCTTCATTCTTTTGCTCAATTTTAAAACCACCACCTACACCCCTCCCCTACCCACCCCCCAGTATTCTTGGCTTCCCGTTACTTGCATTACTTTTTCCACGACTCACTAACCTTCTAACATATTGCAACCTACTTACTGCCTATGTTCTTCAACCAGAAGATAAGCTCCATGAGGACAGAATTGCTGTCTGTTTTGTTAACTATCCCTCTGTGCCCAGACCTGTGCTGGGCACGCAGTAGGTGCTTGGACTGTGATGCCCACGTGACTGCTTTCCGGTGCTGATGTCTGAGAGGCAGATTTGCTGGATAGAGGGTGTGGCGCACATAACGTGCCCGACACGACACGTTGTGTAGCTGCATCTGGCACAGCAAAGGTCTGGGGAGGGGATGGTAGTTCCTGTGTTAAGAGTTATGTGTGCAGTCTCATTGTGCTGTGTCTTGGCTTGCTGAAGCTTGGATGGAGTGAAGCTGCCAAACCCATCAGGGGGCCCCAGGTGCTCTAGCCAGAGGGACACAGGAAAGAGGGCATCTGCAGACAGGGAGGGGGCCTCGCGTTCCTGCTCGGGCTTCCCCTGCCAGGATGGATGGACCCAGGCTGGCACAGGCAGGAACACGGGGGTGACCTGCAGCATCCTGTGAGGCTGCCTGCATGCCAGTGGGAACCGGAACGGGTGAGACAAGGAGAAACAGACTCAGGGAGACAAATACAGGAGAGGTGGTATGGCCCAATGAGAAGGATCCCACAGAGGGCAATTCTACTAAGTGAGCCATGACCTGGCCAGAGGGCAGTCCTCATCCCAGACCTGCTGGAGCTGCGGGCGAGGGACACTGTTCTCAGGGCAAATGTCCCCCTGTATTGAGCCATGGGGGAACCAGAACGACACCGAGCAGCCCTTAGCAGAAGCAGCTCAGCAAAGGAGTCAGAGAACTTCCACCCCCACAGCCCCCTGCCAATCAAAGAGCCCTGCTGTTGGAGTCAGGACAGAGGGCAACCCCACTGCTGTCCATACCCAGCTGTGTGACCTTGGCAGGCCCTTCACCTGCGGTGCTGTAGACTCTCATCTGCAAGGCAGGACCTACCAGGAGGGCTGACGTGAGTGAGGAAACCCACACACAGAGCTAGCACAGGGGGAGGACGCAGCAGGCTCTTGGGAGCGTTTATTGAGTTAAAAAAAAGAGGATGGTTGTGATGTGACAATAATTTTCAACTCTTTCTTTCACAAGCCCCCCTTTTTTCTATTAATATATATTCTTAGTAAATAAGAAATCAGACCTTATTTATATTTAATAAATATTAATATATTTACTATGTACACTGCATATAGGAGAAAATGATTAAAATGGAGAGTAAATAACAGAGGTAGATTTGCAGAATTAAAGAAAGATGGAAGTTCTCAGATTGCAAAGGCCCATAGGATGGCAAATAGGCTTATGCAAGAACCCATAGCTCAACACATTGTAGTGAAATTCAAGACTGTCAGAGAGAGAGAGAGAGAGAGAGAGAGAGAGAGAGAGAGAGAGAGAGAGAGAGAGAGAGGGAGAGTTCTAAAAGTCTCAGAGAGAGCCACCTCATGAAGAAGGGATGATTTTGACTCTATGTTTTCAAACAGCAGCAGCAACTGCAAGCTGGCCGGGAGCCATGGTTTTGAGAGCTGACATCAGTACTGAAGTTTTGAGTCCTGGATTTTGAACCTTGAATTTTACATTGAGCCAAATGGCATCCAAGTGTGACGGAATGACCAGAACATTCACCAAAACAGAAGGCCTGAGGTGCCACACAAAGACCCCCACGTGGGAAACAGTCCTGAAGGAAGGAACTCAGAGAGGAGAAACAAACCGGAGATGCCTCAAGACCCACGGTCCAGGGGTGGTCAGATTCCCAAACAAAGACTCTTGGTGCCGCCTTCCTCCTCCCATTAGCTAAGACCAAGAAAGCAAATAGGGAAGCATGTACTCACTGCTGTGATGGGGAGTGGGTGGGGTACATCGGGGACGTGAGGGCACAGTGCAGTTCTAGTCTTGACAGAGAGACATACGGACAGCAATTTTATTTATAAAAAGGAAGGATTCACAAAGAAAGACATAAAAAGCAGGAGACAAGCTGAAACCATAAACTTTTCAGTAAAAAGGCAGAAGCTGTTGATTGGATTAAAAACCAAAATCCAGCTGCTGGCTTTTTACAAGAAAGACAACTAAGTGTAAATCACAGTAATGAGGGGCAGAGCGGCTGTGGACAGGTACATCTGAAATTTGTTGGAGCTGGATGTGGGTCCACGGGAGTTCATTATGCTCTCCTGTCTACTTTTGCAAATGCCTGAATTTTTCCATTATAAAATTTTTTTTTAAAATAGCATGTTTTGAATTAAAAATATAACTACCTTATGACCCAGTAATTCCACTTCCGGATATTTATCTGAAGAAATCCAAAACACTAATTCGAAAATATACAGAGCGTGCCAAAAAAATGTGTACACATTTTAAGAAAGGAAAAAACTGTATTAAAATTACGCTTGTGGTAACCGCTTTGAGCACCTCTTGTAATTGCAGAAGTCAAATGTGACTTGCATTCATCTTTTGTTATCAGCATATATTATTACAATTTTAAGACAGTTTCTTCCTTTTTTAAAATGTGTATACTTTTTTTTGGCGTCCTCGGCACCCCTATGTTCATTGCAACATTATTTACAATATAGCTAAGATATGGAAGCAATCTAACTGCCCATCAATAGACGATTGGATGAAGAAAAAGTGGTACATTTATACAATGGAATATTACGCAGCCACAAAAGATGAAATCTTACCATTTGTGACAACATAGATGGACCTAGAGGATATTATGCTACTTAAATAAGTCAGACAGAGAAAGACAAATGCCACATGATCTTATATGCGGAATCTAAAGAACAAAATAAACAAAACAAAAAATAAAATAACATATTTTTGACCAAGATTTCTCTCTTCTCCAAAAGTCCAAGACAACTGTAAATTGCTAATTTTTATACGATGCCCATCACTTGAACTTTCAAAAATGGCTAAATAGATCTGCGCTTATGGGAACTGCTTTTATTGGGTAGTGACAGAAATATGCTCATTTCCTCTGGAAATGTCCCAAATCTCTCTTTCAAAAGATCACTGTATACTGCCCAGGATGAAAAGAAAACTGTGTGCTTAAATTGATCTTTTAAAATTAAACATAAATAGGTGAATACACTTTAATACATTTAAATATCATACATAGGTGTATATTTCTATGTGAGGACCCTCACACACTCCCCAGAATCTTAACCTGCAGGGTATCAACAAAAATGCTAATAATGGTTGCCTCTAGATGGTGAAATCACTTAAGGGTACTTTTTAGTTTCCTTTCCCCCTGGAAAGATCATGCATCTCAAACTGTGTTTGTATCGTAACAGCTAACTAGTTTTCCCATCTTTATTAATCAGAGTCACGTGCAGTGGCCAGTAGGAGCCTCGGATGGCTGCAGACAGGCAGGCAGCACTCCCTCCCCTGCCGAGAGCAAAGAAGACAACACTAGGTTGCCTGGGAGGCGGATCCCTTGGCAAGCCATGATTTGCACCAGTTTTTGAAACAGCAAAAATGGTTGGTGGATCCCATTACGACCTTTGGGGACAGAGAGGGGACCGTGAGTCCACGGCCATCTGGTGGGCAGGAGTGGGGCCCAGCAGGGAGGGCCCTGATCCATCCCCCTCTGCCCTGCCCCATCCTCTCTGTCCACTGCGGGCACTGCAGCAGCACTACCCTAGAGAACTTGCTGCCATGTTGGAAATGGTCACCAAGCTGTCTGTCCCATGTGGAAGCCAAAAGCCACAGGCAGCTATTGAGCACCTGAGATGTGACCAGTGCGACTGAAGAACTGAAGTTTTAATTTCATTGAACTTTAATTTAAACAGCCATGGATAAGCTTTGAAAACACTGTGCTAAGTGAAAGAACCAGGCATAAAAGGCCATACATAGTATGATTCCATTTTATATGAAATGTCCAGTACAGGCAAATCTACAGAGACAGAAAGTAGATTAGTGGTTGCAGAGGCTGGAAGAAGGGGGAATTGGAAGTGACTGCTAGGGTTTCTCTTTGGGGCGACGGAAATGTTCTGGAAACAAATAGTGGAGGTGGTTGTACAGCATTGTGAATATACTAAAAATCACTGAATTGGATACTTTAAAATGGTGACTTTTGTCATGTGAATTATAACTGAATTAAAAAACATAAAAAATGTAAATCACCACATAGGCTAGTGGCTACCATATTGGACAGCACAGTTCTAGAAGTTTTTGAGGAGGGGTTCAGGCATTTGCTCATCCTTTCCTGCCCTCCCAGCCCCAGTGGTGCCCCTCAGGGGTCTTCCCTGCCCTCCAGGGGCTCCCACCACCTCTGTTCCCCACATGTCTCCTTGTTCCCACTGCAGCTCCAGCTGCTCTGGCCCCCACGAATCATGCCCCTGGGCTCCTCACTTGCTGCCCTTGGTTTGGGAAGGCTCCTCCCACCGGCTCTGCCTCACCTTCAAGGTCCACCGCACGGGCATCTCTCGCTCCTGCTGAACTTGGTACGAAGGCCCTCAGGTACCATGACCAGCTACAGCCTTATTATTTTGTTCATAATGACCCCTCCCTGTCCCCAGTGCTATTTATCTTCCCTTTCGGCTTCCTGAGGAGGGGAGACCTCAGGCAGGAAGCCTGGCTGAGTCACGGCCCCCTCTGACTCCCCATTGCAACCCTGGTCACACTATCTTATGAGCCGGGTCCCCCACCTGTCAGGAGGGGCCCGCTGGGTGTGTGGCCTCAGCGCCCTGCACAGGACTGGGCCAGGTGGGCACTGGAACCGGCTTGTTGAATGGACAGTGCCCAGCAGTGATGACTTCGTCATGGCTGGTTAACGTTAGAAGGCTTCTGGGCTTGAGCGCTGCCTGGGTGCAGTGCGCTCTGCCTTGGAGGGGAGGGCCCCTTCTCAGGACCAGCCCTCCATGGGTTCCTGAGGACTCCTACCTTCCTTCCTAAATCTGATTTGGGGAGGGGCTTCCTACAGGTCCTGGTCTTGCTCACCACCTGCT
The DNA here is from genome assembly GCF_004115265.2 of Rhinolophus ferrumequinum. Taxonomy (NCBI): domain Eukaryota; kingdom Metazoa; phylum Chordata; class Mammalia; order Chiroptera; family Rhinolophidae; genus Rhinolophus; species Rhinolophus ferrumequinum. Next base: position 4,774,336 of record NC_046307.1, on the reverse strand, counting down.
CCCAATCCAGCATTTCCCATCTGAGACACCCAGGCATGCATTTCATATGCCCTGGGGGCCCAGGGGTGGGGGGACAAAGGAGACTGGCAGACTCCTGCTGGGAGGGGGCCCAACTCAGAGCAGCAGCTCCCCCAACTGCAGGGTCAGCCTCCTCCACTGACACCAGCGGGACAGACTGACCCCCAAGTCCATAGGGGGGGTGTTGGAGGTGAGCATATGTGAAAAGGTGCTTCTCTAAACACACAGAAGGCGGCATTGTTCCCCTGCCTTTCCTCAGGCAGTCTGGAAGGGACTCCTGGTAGGGGCTCTGATGAGGGCTTACCAAATTCTCAGCACAGCAAGGCCCCGGGTGATTGATGCCGAGAAAAACATTTTCACCAGTCCCTCATCTGGTTTGTATTAAGAGATTTCCATGCTTGGATTTTTTTTTTTCCCAAGGTAAAAAACCAACGATAAGTTGGGAGTGGAGAAACAGTGAGGAACAGCAGGGGGGACAGGCAGCTGGGCTGGGGGTGGAGGGGTGGGGAGCCTGGCTGAAAGATGTGAGAGCTGGAGGGAGGAGGCCCGCACCCTTTAGGGCTGTCGGGAGACAGAGGCCCAGCACTGGGTACCCAGCGATGACGGAGACGCTGTGACTGGCTTCCTTTCTCACTTTATTAAAGTCACAATGGATTTGGCAGCAAAACAGGTGGTTCCTAACAGCCCTTCCCCTACAGCAGTGCCACCACCCCTCACCCCCATCTGGCCTGCCACTGCCTCTCCCCTTCCTGCCCTACCTTGCTCCCAGCAGTATCAGCATCTGATGGAACTGGAGGCTTTATTTTTGTTTTGTCTTCTGCCTCCCTGCTGCAGCAGGCAAGCACCACGGAGGAAGAGGACGCAGGACTGTTGACCATGTGAATGAATGACTGACTAAGTCCTCCTCCTGCCTTCCCCACCTGGGCCCCGGGCTCACCCTCACCTGAGCGGGGGTCTGTGTGGCTCCAGCCCCTCCAGTGGCCCTGATGAGTGTGAACCCCCAGCTTCCCCTGGGTGCGTCTCTCCCTCCCAGGCCTTGATAGGGTGGGTGGGAGCTGGGAAAAGCCCCCACCCTGCAGGGAAGCCAGTGCACATCCACAGAGGAACTTGACTCTAATCGTATCCTCCTGTCTCTCTGGCCTCCCAGGTCTCAGGCTCTCTGACCCTCCTCTCCAGGCACCCTGTGATCAGGTTACAAAGCAGAGTTGGCTGAGCCTACTGTTCCCCTGCCAAAAATGACCTGAGCACTTTCTCACTTAGTCAGCTCTATTAATGCCTCAAGGCACCCATGTCACCTCTTCCAGGGAGCCTTCCTGGTCCTGCCCTTCTGTTCCTCCTTGCTTCCAGCGCCACCTTGCTCTGAAGCAGTCCTATTTCTCCATCATTAGCTCAACCAGTGAGAACTCCTTCAGGGTCCCAGTGCCTGGCACACAGCAATTGCTTGCAGAGGTTTTGCTGGGTGGATGCATGAAGGTGGGGAGTGGCCATCACAGTGCCTCAGCACCCAGCACAGGGTCCAGGAAAGAGTGGGCTGGAACCACGGCTGGATGAACAGAAGGAAGGGTGGTGTGTGGGCTTTCCTCCCCAGCCTGCCTGCTCTGCCTCTGTGGTCTCTACTGAGGACAGCTCACGTCTTGTCTCAGGATGCCGGCCCAGGTCTCAGGCCTTTCCCTCCAGAGCTCAAGTGTCTCTCCCCGACTGTGGGCTTTGCCGTGTCGCCACACAGAGCCTTGGTAACCGGCTTCACAGCTCTTGAGCACTCACTAAGGATCCAGGAGACTGCCAGTGGCTGGCTCCATGGGTGGAGCAAAGAGGATTTTGACTCTAGATAAAGAAAGAGCGGAGGAGAAATAATGTGAGAGGAGGAGAAACAGCGCGTGAAGGACTGAGAGACAATGGTTCTTTGCCCTGGTGCGAGCAGTTTGCCAGCCGGTTGAGATACAGAGGAAGGAACTACATTTCCTGCCATCCTAGAAATAAATCTTTGAACGAGCACAAGTGTGTGTGCACATTGTGGGTGGTCCGTTAGCAAGCATGGCCTAAGCGCCCCTTCACGCCAGCCCATGTGGGATGCTGGGGACACATCTCAGTGGGCCTCTACCCAGGGAACTTAGAGTCAGTGGGAAAATATCCCAAATGGGACAAGTGGTGCCCAGAGTGAAGTGCATGGGCCGCGAGGGTGTATAACCAGATCTGGTCTCAGGCGTCAGGAAGAGTCAGGCTGGGGTCTGAAGGATGGGTAGAGTTGGGATGAGGAGAGCGTATGCTGGCCAGGGGACATGTGTACAGCCCTGAAGCAGGGGAGGGTATGTATGCCTTGAGGGTGGATCTGAGCGGAAGCAGGGTGTCTGGAGTGTGGGGGAGGCCGGAGGCTGGCAGCATACTCAGGGGCCTGATTTGGGGTCATGATGGGGTTTTGGATTTTATCCTGCTGGGGCAGTGTGGTTTCGTGATGCTCAGCTTCTGGGCTGCATTCTGAGTCCCAGGCTGTTAGGGACAGAATTATGTCCCCTCCCCAAGTTCATATGTTGAAGCCTTAACCCCCAATGGGCCTTCAGTGAGGTAATTAGGATAAAGGAGGTCATGAGGCTGATGTCCTAATCTGAGAGGACTGGTGTCCTTCTAAGAAGACGAAGAGACACCAGAGAACTCTCTCTCCACCTGAGATGACCTGGCGAGAAGGTGGCCGTCTACAAGCCAGGAAGAGAGTCTCACAAGAAGCCAACCATACCAGTACTTTGATCTTGGACTTCCATCCTCCAGAACTGTGAGGAAATGCACTTCTGTTGTTAAACCCTCTGTCTGTGGCATTTTGTGATGGCAGCCTGAGAACAGTGATATGCAGGCCCTAAGTCAGACACTTTTCTCCACGCTTTCCCTCAGTTCCAGCAGCCCTGAGGGGGCACCATCCTCACGGTCGCTGCCTGTGCAAAGAAGCACACCCTTCGTAGGGTGCGGTGACTCAATCCAGCGCGCAGGCTAGTAGCACAGCTGTAAAAACACCTTAGAGCTTTGGGTACTTTCTCTCTTAAAAGAAGAGCGATAGAAAATGGCTACCTTTTAAATGAGCAAGATGAAACTGCTATTAAACAAATTTGACAAATGCAAATAGACATCAGCTAATGAGGTGAGAACTTCAATTAAAAAGTGAAGATGGGGAGGTGGGGGATGGGGCAAAATCTCCATGGCCTCAGGTATTTAGAATGATTTCTCTTAAAACGTTTATAAAGAGCAATAATTCACTATAAGGAAGGGTTTTAATTACTAAGTAAAATATGGAAGCACAGATCTTGTCTCCTTCTAACTCACGATGAAGATAGGGATGCAACACCCCAGCTAACAGAGAAGGGTCATCAATTTTCTTGTGGCCTAATAGACAACTTGTGCTCAAATCTTTTAAAGCCACGTTATATTTTTGAGGCTGTCACTACTCATTACATGTCAGGAAGAGATAAACACATAGCTGGCCGAGTCTGTGGAGAGGGAAGTGTCTATCCTCAACATTCCAGCATGTCCACTTGTCCGTCTGCCCCACACTGGATATTTTGAGAAGAAAGGACAATGTTTCCTATTTGAAAGGAAGAGCTAGCGAGGCTGCGAGGCAAGGCGCTCTCGTCCACCTACCGAGAGAAGGGATACAGGACGATCACTTTGGCAAGTAATTTGGTAACATTTCAAAATCTAAAATGCACGTACTCTTTGATCTAGCAATTCCACTTTTAGAAATTCGTCCTCAGACAGAAATCCACATGTGCACAAAAGCATGGTGTACGAGGGCTAGTCACCGCAGTATCACGTTTAATAGGAAAAGACGGGAAACAACCCAGATGCCCAATAACAGGAGATTGACAAAGTGAATTATGACATACTCAGGCAATGAAATTCTATGCAGCCTTTAAAAAATGAAGCAATACGAAGCCATAAAAATACTAAAAGGAGTCATAAATTTCTTTTATAATCTCTGATTTGAGAGGTCCTTCTATATAGGACACAAATCTCAGAAGCCATAAAATAGAAGACTGACAAGGGTGCCTACATTAAAAGTTTTTTTGCATGACCCAAAATGAAAACAAGAGAAAAACCAAAAGCAGTAAAAGGAAAAGTATTAAACTGTGAGAAAAGATTTCCAACTCAGATGTCAATTTTCCTAAAGAATTCCCTCAAATCAACAAGAAAAAAAAGAACAACCCAACAGGAGAATGGCCCACGGAAACAATTGGGCCATTCACTGAAAATGAAATATAAGTTTCTCTGAAACCTATTGAAAAAATGCTCAACCTTAGTCAAAGAGAACTGCAAATTAAAACTCCTTGGGGATACTGTTTGTCACCTCTTTGAACAATGTATATTGAAATTGTGCCATGTTGCTTGGACAGGGTCTGGGCAAGTGTGTTTTCCCTGCAAGGCTGAGCGGAGCGGGCATGGAAAGCAGTCAGCAGTATTGCTTCACAAATGCATTTTATACCACTGGCATCTTGAATGATAAATATCTTGCCTATTAAAATTAGTAGAGTAAAATCTAAAGAATTAGGCAAATTTATGTACTTTGGTAAGGGGATGATTTCCAATTTATCTTGAAATATAAGAGGCAAGGTGCCTAGCATGCTACAACACGGATAAACTTTGAAGACATTACGCTAGGTGAAAGAAGCAGGCACAAAGGGCCATATATTTGTGTGATTCCATTCCTTTGAAATGTTCAGAATAGGCAAATCCATAGAGACAGGAAGTAGATTAGTGGTTGCCTAGGACTGGAGAGTGACAGCTAATGGGTACAGGTTTCTTTCTCTCTCTCTCTCTCTCTCTCTCTCTCTCTCTCTCTCTCTCTCTCTCTTTCTTTCTCAATTACAGTTGATTCAGTATTATATTATGGTATGGGTCTTCTTTTGGGAGGGTGATATAAATGTTCCAAAATTGGTTGTGGTGACGGTCTCACAACTGTGTGAATATACTGAAAACCACTGACTTGTACACTTTTAATGGCTGGATCGTGTGGTATGTGAATTGCATCTTAAAGCTGTTATAAAAAAAGGCTTTCAGCTGCATTAAAGATGAGATGGGGTTTGCTTGCTGCCCGGCGTGGCACAGTGTGTCGTCTACAGCCGTCGTCCTCCCGGGGCCCCTGCAGTAAGGCTGAGGAGGAGCGGTGCAGACCAGGCAATGGAAGCTCGGGAGGGTAAACGACATGCCCAAGTCACAAGAAGAATCAGTGCTGACCCAGCACACAACCCAAGTCTACAGACTCAGAGACCGAGTGCTCCACTGAAACCACCCCATTTGCGGAAACTAACGGGGAGCCTCCGAGCAATCTGGTAACAGGCTGCTTCAAGTGCAGGCTGGGCCATGGAGGGCGCCGCGGGCGGCCAGCAGGACTAGAGCTACCTGCCTGCCATCGGAGCACGCAGGCGCCCTTGTCACAGTCACCCTCTTCCTCCCCTCCCCATCGCCTTCATCTCCTGTTCCCTCCACCTCCTGCAACAAGAGCTGTGGCTGCTAACACTCCCCAGCATTTATTACGTGCCTAACGTGGCATCCAGTGCCTCGTTTAATCTTCAGGAAGTTTACATCCAAACCTTCATAACAGGCCTTGTGAACATCCACACAGAGCCCAACGCATCCAATCAAAGTTCCGTTTCATGGGGAAGGTACCAGGGAGAAGCTGTGGGAGTTAGGACTTCTGGGAGAGTGGCCAGGAAGTCAGGGATCTCAGGCAGAAAGGGCCTTCGTGGCCAGTGAGTTCAACCTCCTATCAAGTGTGGAAGTGCGTCCATTCATCCATCCATCCATCCACTCATCCATCCATCCGTCTGTCCATCTGTCTGTCCGTCCATCCATCCATCTACTCATCCATCAGTCCACCCATCTGCCTACTCATCCATCCATCCATCCATCCATCCATCCATCCATCCATCCATCCATCCACCTGTCCATCCATCCGTCTGTCCGTCTCTCCATCTAACATTTATTTAGCATCTACCCTGATGTCAAGCAGTAAGTCCTGTGCTAAAGGTACAATGGTGATTCAGACTTGGCCCCACACATGAGGCCAGTCTAATGGGGTCCACTTCAGCATCTTTTCCATAATGGCCTTTCAGCCTGTTTTTGCTTACCTCTCATGCTGGGGAACTCACCACCTAGCAAAGGCTCTCATTCCATTTCATGGAACACTTGGACTATTCACCCCCTTCATTTCCTAGTTGAGGAAACTGAGGCCTGGGGACAGGAATGATATGGCTGAGCTCATATACAGAAATAGCAGAGCTGGATACCTGACTTAGGGCTGCCTTTTCCAGCTTAGAGCTCTCTGTACTTCGGCGTGTTATCTGCAGGTACTATTTGAGATACTAAAGAATTAAAACTTTGTAAGAAGTTTATATTGGTGATCAAAACTGCTATTTAGTATCCCAAATGCACAGTGTACTGATGGCTGACTATGTAAGTCCAAAGTCAGACAAAATCAATTTTTCTTTTAGTCTTAAAATTTTTTTTTTTTTTAAGATTGCTTCTTTTTCCCCTGGGAGATGAAATTGTTGCAGGCCACGAGCTCACCTACTTCACCTTGTGACCCCGGCCTCCAGCACGGGGCCTGGCACACAGACTGGCTATGAGGCAAGAGAAAGACCTTGGGCTTCGGGCCTCAGGTTCTGGCCCTGGCGAAGGACCCAGCAATCTGTAGTGGTCCGTCCACTTAACCTCTCTGAGCCTCCATTTCCAAACCAGGATACTCCTGCCTACTTCTCCAGATAATCTGAGATACTATGTGTAAAAAGGTCTACTGTAGAGCCTGACACTAGTGAGTGCTCAACAAAAGTGAGGTTGGGTTTTTTAAAAAAGTGCTTTGAATCAAATTATTGTCTGAATTCTGCAGAAGAATGGGACAATGAACGAAGCTAAAGACTTAATTCCCTTTACAGGATGCTGACTGTTCCCCTGCTCCCCTCTGCTCCTCCAGTCCCTAATTGCGTTAAGCACGTTCCCTCCCTGGTGACCCCGGGCTGCACAGCAGGAAGTGACCTTGAGGGCCTGGCTGCCCAGAAATCTGCTCTCTGAAGTCCCCGGTGATGCGACCCCTCAGATGTGACCTTCCCTTTTCACAGGCTTTCTGGTTGGGTCCAGCCTGCAGGAGAATGCCTTTTCTGTGCTTTTATAAAAGGCAGACCCTCTGAGCCTGGAGTGGGCAGCAGCAGGCCTGTGCTCCCAGGAGCTGGCCAGTGTGGCTGCAGGACTGGGGTGGGGCAGCCTCTGCTCTGAGAGCCCTTACGATGGAATGAGGTTAGGCAGGGTCAGGCCCCGGAGATACGTGGGGTCTTGCTGGGAACAACACACACTGGGGAATTGTGTGCCTTTGAGGTTTTAACCGTTTGCTTGGGAAACACTTTAGTGAGTTCTTTAAAGGGAAACATATTTTGGAATTTGGTCTGAATGATACCATACGGACAGGCAGCCTTCAGAGGTCAGCCCTGACTCTAGGCTAGAGTTAAGCGAATGATGAACAGCCCCCTCAGTTTCAAGATGTTTGCTCCAAATATAAAGGAATTGACCTGTCAGCTGAAATTCTCAGTTTTCATTTTGCTTAATGTCATGTCAAATTTAAAATATGTGGCTGTGTGTATATGTTGAAACATGATGTGCTTATGTCAACTTTAATACATGTGTGTAAAAACCCACGCACATAGAATATTTACATAAATGATATATTTTTAAAATGTCAATTTCTTTATAATACTGAAGTGAAAAAATTAAAATTAAGGGAGAAAATGATCCATGATTCCATTATCTTGACATGACTATGGTTAAAATTTAGTGCATTTTCTTCCAGGTCAGATGTCATATCAGTCTGTCGTGAAAGACTTCTTATTTGAACTGGAAGAGTAAAGGGTGAGCTACGGGTGGAAAATGCACAGAGCTGCACCTATGTGCAGAGTAGAAAGGGTTTTATAGGTGGTCAGACCTGGCTTTGTCGCCGCACTATAGTAATTATTAGAGTGACTTTGGGAAAGTTATTTCACCTCTATGAGTCTCAGCTTACACCAGTGACTCAGCTGATTTCTGGGGAGAAGATGGAGCAGGGCTGTGATGGTTCCCAGAAACCAAGCTTCTTCCTCAGGGAACTGAGAAAAAAGGGGAGCTGTGAAGAGGGGTTTTGGGGAGCAGGGGTGGGGTTGTGGAAGCATAAAAGCTTTTCCTGAGGCCAGGGCCTCGTGTGAGACATGCAGCCCCCCCACCTACCCCCCGAAGTCACAGGGTTTTGGCAACAGCTCCAATTCCACAGTTCTCTTCTGTGGTCCCCATAAACTGCCCAAATGTCCTGGAATGCCAGCCCTCTGACATGCAAACCACGTCTCCCGGAGACAGCGCCCCCTGCCCAGAAATGGCCCCAAATTCTTTGTCAGAACAAGCGTAAGGATTTCTCGTTGGGAAAATGTAGTCACTGTGAATTTCATGGAAGGTGGAATAAGAATAGAAACCACTAAATTATTTTCAAGGAAACATAAGTTTATCAAGATTGCAAAATCTTTCCCCAATGGGGATGGGTCAATGTAAAGTGGCGGCAGCTATTAAAGGGTGTCCCGCCATGTGAACTACACAGTCCTGGGGGCCTGGCTGGGCCTTGTGTGGGAGGGTGGGGTCCTGAATGGGGGTGAACCTCCTGCTCAGGCAGAGGCCCTGCAAGGTCAGGCGAAGAGCGTGAGAATAGGAGGCATGCAGATGTGGGGCTGAGTGGGAGCGGTAGCTGTGTGACTCTGGGCCAACACCTCTTTGAGCCTCAGTTTTTCCATCCATCTTAAAAATGGGCGTAATAATACCTACCTCGCTGGGCCACAGTGAGGATCAGATGAGAACGCATTAGGAACTCACATGCAGTGCACGGCCTCTGGAGGGGTCCAGGAAGTGGTGCCCGTGTCGTACTCAGGGCCGGCTTCCCCACACGCTGCTCTGTTTCTGCAGTGAAATCCTTTGGGGAACCAGTGATCTCTAAGAGCTCCAGGTGCTCCAGGTCCCTGGGCTGGAACTTGGCCACCACAGCAAATGTGATGGGAGAGAAGATGTTGGGCACTTGGGGGCTTGAACAAGAACAAGTGTTGTGTCTTTATTGGGTCAAGAGGACGGTGAAGGCCGAGGGGAGGAGTTTTTGATACCTAGCTTCAGGGTCAGCAAACATGACTGGACACACCTGTCAAGGACACATTTTGGTCCCGTCTTTGCCATATCCAAGCAAAGGCTGTCCGGAGCTCGTTCTGGATCTTTCATCATTCTTGTGCCATGTGCACCAGTTTTTAAACTTCTTTCTTTGAACTAGCTTTTCTTACTTAAGAATGTTTGGAAATAAAATTTCTACGGCTTCCACCAAAGGAAGACCAGTCTCCCAGGACATAAGGTGGTGACTGTTAAAATAACACACAATGAAAGCTATACAATGCAACAGTTTTAGCCAAACCCTTGCCTGAAAGCGCTTAGCCTAAGGTGTGTTCTCTTTGCAAAGAGGGAGATTAACAAGTATTAAAGGGTGTTAAGGACACACTAGGACCAGCATGAGAGGCTCTGAGCCCTGGACCAACTGGAAGGAGTGAAAGAGCTTGGAAAAGGGGTTTTCGGATGTGCAAGTCTTTTGATATTGAACAGAGGCTCTTGTGCCCTTGCTCCACGAAACTGCCCCTGCGTGAAGTGTACCCAAGGGATGTGTGAACCAACGCTCTCGGATGCTCATGCATCCCACATCTCCTCCCCACTTTTCTGCGGGCTCCATCTCCCTCCTACACGGCTCTTCTCCCCAGCCCTGCCCCTCAACCCAAGCCTGGGTCCCTCACCCTGTCTCCCTCACACACCTGCCTGCGGCCTCCACCGAAACCTCCACACTGAGCTCCTCCATTTGCCGTACATCTCCAACCCTGACAGTCCCCATGCCATGCTTGGGGTCACCAGCTCTGCACTGGACCCTCATCCCCCTTGGGAACCAGTCACCTCAGAGACAGGTGCTTTCACCTGTGTGCACCCAGCCCTGTGCACTAGCTCTTACTGTCCCCTTCTAGAGATGGGAAAAGTGAGGCCATGAGATTAGCTGACTGGCGAAGGTCCCACAGCTGGCCGTGGGCCACCTGACTCCTGCCTTCCCTCCAGGGGTCTTCTCACCATGTCACTCTGGACCTCCCTCTGAAAACCACAAGCTGAAATAACACGGAGCCACAGGCACTGCCTAGGAAATACTGAGTGGGAGGTAAAGGGGTTTGCTATTTACACAAAGGTTTTTCTGTTCCTCCCCAGAGGAGGGCCATTATCACCTGCAGTGCTCAAAGTTCCAGGTCCAGTGTCTTCTGGTTGACACACTGCAGGTGCTTCAGGGACGTGGATGCCCCCTTCTCCAACTGACAGCCAGCTGGCTCAGGACAAGTCCTCAGAGCCGCTCCTCCTGTCCCTGCCTGGAGGTCTTTGCTGGGGACACCTGTCCTGTTTCTACCTAGAACCCGAGGAAATGCAGGGGGAGCCTGAGTTTGGAGCCAGATGAATGATGGTCTGAATCACAACTTTACCATCGAGCTGGGGGCAGCTTGAGAGCCAGGAAGGGGAAGGATAGGAGCTTGTGGGATGGGTCACAGCCTAGAGGTAACCCCGTGGGGTGGAGGGCGTGCCTTACTGTACCCCAGGCCTGCTACGCACCTCTGTGGCTGACACAGGATCCAGGCTAAGCCAGCACTAACCTCACATGGGGTGGCTGTGGCCTGCTCAGGAGCTGTTCTTTTTTCTCTCGCCATCTGCACCTCAGTTTTCCTTGGGAGAACCATCCCTCCCTATTCTCGTCCAATGGATTTGGTAAGTCACACCCACCCTGGCTTCCGGCATGAGACTTTGGCCTGGCCCATCTGTGTGCTCTTGTTTTACTGGCCATGGTGATTGGCTCAGAGATGGACATGCCACCAAGGAGGCTCCATCATGGAACTTCTGCTGGAACGATTAGGAAAGAGAGGCAGTCTTTGGTTGAGCTACAAGAAGGGAATGAGGCTAGAGACTCGAAAGCCTCACTGCCTGAAGAGGAAACCAGCACGGAGCAAAGCGGATCCAAGCGCTGGAGACACTGGCTTCCAGTGCCACCAGATGGCCGCCTAGATCTGCCCGTCTGAAGTCAAATCAGTCACCCACCCTTTTCTTTTTCTATTGGCTTCGGCCACTTTGAGTTAGGTTTCTTGTGACAGGAAACAAAAGACTGTCTTAACAGGATTAGATGGCATTTTGGGGACCCATATGACAGTACGTCTTCACACTAAGCATACATCCTGTTACGTATACTTAGAGTTTATCAAGGTTTTATTAACCTTTAATTCTGTCCTCTGACATAGTTGCTATCATCATCTTGTCATCTGCAAATGTGATCACTGTATACACCTATGTCGTCAATTTGTTAAAAACAAGGAACGGAGTAGGTCTGAGCATAGAACCCACAGTCCAAGAGAAGAACGTTGCCTCCTACCTTCTGGCTGACAGTGCCCCCTTCCATCCTCTCTTCCATGGTTATTGAGTCCTACTATGGGCCAGTCAGTCTTCTGATAAAGCTGCTGTCACTATTAGCCAACTAGCTACACTCCCACCCCAACTCTAGCTCAAAGGTGTCCTTCTCAGACCAAAAATCGGGCTGTCCACCCATCTGCAGTCTACATGCACTAGGAGTAAACATGCTCATGACCCACGGTCATGCAGGAGACCCGCTCGGTGGGTGGCTGGTACCTGGCGGGCTCTGATGCTCAGTGCCTGCTGGTCACAGAGCTCATGGACCCTTTGCTCCCTCATCCGCTCCAGGTAGCAGCCCAGGTCCGCGTCTGCCTCAGTCCCCTGGAGGTTTTAGGATCCATCTCTTTGAAAACGGCGACAGTTCTGACGTTACATCCCACCCTCGTCCTCAAAGATGCAGCCACACTTCTACGCCCACATTAGCAAGCTCTTTCTACATTCCGGGAGCGATTCACGTGGGTCTAGAGACTCAAATTCATGAGGTGGGATTCATCAAATGCCTTTTGCACTTGCTTTGTGACAGGGACTCTAACAACCTGCCCCACACCCTTTGTTTCACATCCCCCCTCACTGCTCTCTAGCAGACGCACTCTACCTGAAGCAGAAGTGGTTAATAGACCTGAGTCGTCCTGTTCTCGCGGCTGATGTCACCCCGCGTCTCGGGTCCCTGGCCATATGCCCGGCTCTTCTCCTTGTGCCAAATAGGCTTTTAAAGGCTGAGTGTGCCTTCCTGCACATTTTTGCCACTCTGGGCCTTTTCTGGGCCACTTCCCTGGCCCTACTCCTGTCCGTCTCATCCATGCACACCCTTTGCAAGTCTGAGAAGTGAGTTCCAAACACAAGTCTGCCCTTCTCCACCCTGGAGAGGAAGCCCTTCATTTTCTTTCAGACATCCTGACATCTGCTTTCCTAATTTCCAAGATATGAATCTTTCGGTCTGTGGGAGGGCAGCGTTAGCTCCCTAGGAGGTGAGCTAAGGGTGGAGGAGGTCACAGCTTTGCCCCTTGCTCACCTGGTAGCACCGGGGTCATGCCCACTCCTTACAGGCTGTCTCCCTGCCAGTCCCCCTCCCATCTCCAGTGCCTAGAGACAGTGGATTATGCTTCTAGAAGGGTAGGGGGAGGCTCTTGAAAATCAGCTGATCCAGCAGTTACACTTTTAATTAGCAGAATCACCTGGACAGCTTTTTCTGTCCCCATCCCGGAGACAGAGCCTTGGGGTTTGGGGCGGACCTCAGGCACCTGGATCTATTAAACAGTGCCCCCAGCCCTAAGACTGCTGATGAGCCCCACTGGGAACCCCCTCACCTGTGGGACAGTTGGCACCTGGTGCGGGGCACCAACTGCTCGGGTTCTAGAGTAAGCTCACAGAGCCTGCCCGGGACCCAGTGTTCCCATCACCTGTGCTGACTGCAGGCTTGAAAGCCTGGGCTGGGGGCTGTTTACATCCACAACCCTCATAAATACAGCCCAGGCTTATTAAGCAACGGGGACCATCCGGGCGGGCTGATAAACAGATGCACTAACAGATAAATCCATGAAGCAATAAACCATAGGGTCCATAACGGTCTCTTTACCATTTCTCTTTGGGGGCGGGTTTTACAATGTTGCTTTGTGGTGTGTGTGTGTTTAAATAAGCAAAATTATTTTCTTGGGACTCCATCCAAGAACATTAGATAAATAACTGATCCAGCCCCAGCTGCTCACAGGAAACCCTGCTCAGGCGGACAGTGTGGGAGAAGGCGGCTGTGCTTTGATGTGCAGCGTGGGGGCGCCCTGGGGGCACCAAGGTCTTTGTGAAAGCCCCAGGCCCCTACCACCTCTGGCTTAGCTTCCCACTGGACTCCTCCTTCCCCGAGTGCTGGACCTGACCAGGTGCCCTTCTCCCCCTGAAGCCTCCTGTGTTCTCTAGATGCCTAAAGATCAAGCACAAGCCTCTTGGCAGGTATTAAGCTCTGGCCTGGGCCCCCCTCATTGCTTTCCAGTCTCTACCACACAGCCAGAGCTCTGTCCACTGACCTCTCAGTGACCCCTCTGGGGGTACGGTGTCCCCTTCTCCTTCTGGATGGCTGTATCCCCTCTGGGCTCTTTTGGGCAGACCCTTGTACTTCCTGTTCCCTGCCTGGAAAGCCACACCTCTCCTTCTAGCCTAGCTCTGACATCACCTTCCCCCAGTGCATAAGCAGTCCCTGACCCGCGGTGGGGGTCGTGATGGGTCGAAAACAAATGACCACGTCAGGGGCAAGAGAGGTTTTCAGGATGCAGGACATGGGGCTGCACGCCCTTTCTAGATGTAGGCCCCAAATGTATTGAGTCAAGTCGATATGGAAACCCAGCCACTGAAACCATTCAGGCACACACAGGATAAAAACCAACCAGCAGCCCAGGAAAAGCACAGTTAGTCCCGGGGTCTAAGACCAGAACCCAAATGATGCCAAGTGTCCCCACGGTAGGGTCCTACGTCAACATCCCTGTGATGAACATGACATCTCTTACGTGAGACAGGCAGTACTGAGCCACAGTAGGGGGTACAGGAGCACCTGTCAAAGGACGCCGCAGGCAATGGTGGAGCCAGGCTGCTGGCCTGCCATGGGGCGGGCTTTCTTCTCCTGTGTTTCCACTGTCAAAGGAAATGCTCCGTGTAGATTTGATGAGGAGTCAGAAACGCACATCCAAGTACCTGTACTTCCTTAGCCTAAGAGAGTTCAGGCAGCGTCACCAGGCAACAGCCCTCAAACCAAGACAAGTGCCAGCATCTCCTGTGACAGCCAAGAGAGGTGAAGTGACGTGCTCACATTCACACAGCTGATCCATTTTACTCGAAGAGCTTTATAGGAAGGGACAGCGGGGCAGGGAGCACACTTCAAAGGGGCCAGAGACGAGTCTTGTTTTTCTAGCTGCACATGATGAGTCAGCTCAGCTCATAGAGCCCACTCCTCTTGGCTGAGCTAGTTGAGCTCAGACTCAGCCCTGGACACTGGGTGGCCAGGACCTAGGAAGTCCAAGCCTCCATTACTGACCCGCTGGTCGACTGACCCTGGCACCCATCTCGCCCTAGCTCACAGCTCTCTCATCCCACATAGCCCACGAGGGGAGCTCAATCTGTGGTCCCTTCTGGATGGTGGGTTTCCTACCGGTATGGAAACATTTTCCCCTCTTCTCATCTCTGAGCCCACCATCTCCTGCCCTCGCTGAGCCTCTACTGTCCTCTCCACATAAAGCCAGCCCCCACCCCACCCCACCGCATCGGGGGTTCCATTAAGTCCAACTGTGAATCTGAGGGTGACAACAGTTCTAATCATTAATTGTGTAGCTTTTACCAATCAGAGTTAAATCCTTGTGATTCAGCTTGAACTCTAGAACAACAGTTCCAAAGGTCTAATAAGTTGGTTAAGAAGGAGTTTAAGAAAAAAAATAAAAATAAAAAAAATCAAACCTGACCCACTCTGTGCTAGGAAATCCAGTGCTATTTTTAGGTTAGAGGTTGCACACTGACAGCCACAGGCCAGAGCTGACCTACACACATGTTTTGTCTGGACTGCAGAGTATTTTTGAAACATGTGTACTAGTTGCCCAGAGTTAAAATTTCGATTTTACACACAGCTCCAGATTTCTGGTTCCTTTTAAAGCAATGAGGTGGTGGGGCAGCAGAAGCTAATCCTCTGAAGACAGGGACTGACTCAGGAGGGTGAAAGTGGGTGCTGGGCGGAGGAGGCAAAGGGCGGCCCAGGCAGGTCAGGAGGCCCCGAGGGAGAGCATTGCTCACGGGAGAAATGCAACTAAGCATTCCGGGTTCCGAACGAACGCAGACCTGGCTTGGCTGCGAGCCCTGGCAACCAATTTACGGACTTGGCAGGAGAGCCATTTCCTCCAGTTTTCTGTTTCTCATTAAAGCTTTTAGGCAAAGGGTTTAGTTGCTGATTCTGGTGCCGGAGTTCGCCCTGGCCTTATTAAACAGAATTATACAGCCAAGAGGAAATGAAGGAGGAAGGACAAATGATGCCAAAAGGGAAAAAAAATGGGATGAAGAAACCAGAGGAGCATCTAAGGGAGTAAAATATTGGGGGACAGAGTGGGGTGGGGGATCGAGGAGGAGCTATGATGACTGCAAAGGTGAGAAGTAACACAGTTTCAGATTTCTTAGGAGAACTGGTGAGCATGGTGGGGGCAAGAAATCAGAGGCAATTATTTTATGTCTGTGCAAAAAATAAAGCCTTAAAAAACCTGCAAACTTCAGATGTGGGTTTCAGTGCTGGGGCTGTTACTCACCAGCTGGCTCTGTGCCCTCAGACCCCTGGTGGTTTGGCCCCTCTGGCCCCTCTTTTTGTGTTGGTTTTTCAGCTATAGCATGGGCACAGAGACAGTAATAAGACAGAATTGCCATGAGGATGAGATGAAGGCACACGGTCAAAGCCTGCCAGCACCTGAGTCATGGGGTCACAGGCCACTTCTAGGGGTGGGGGACCCGCATTCTGCACTTTGCTGCTGCAGACCTGAATCTGCTATTCCTGTCACAGCTGCCATCCCTCGGAGAGGTAACCCTCCAGGTGTCATGCCCCATGGTTTAGTCACAAAGCCCACTCTTTGGCACAGTCCCTTTCACCTTGTCCTGTTGGGGCTGCCATGAGGGGTTGGGTGCTAAAGGAACCAGTTGGGTCAAGACAGAGCATCAGAGTTACCTGTAAACATACCTGAGCTGGACCTTCACCTGGGGAGAGGCACGGCCAGCTCGGGGGGTTGACCCACTGTTCGAGCAGGAGCAAGCCCCTCACTCGTTGCAGGGAGCGCTTTGGCTCGGGAAGGTGGGCAGAGTGAGTGCCAGCATTAGGTAACGTCTCTTATTTCCTGTCAGTGGCACATGGACGAGCTCTCATGGGTTAGAGGCACATATGAGTTCCCCATACATCAGAAAGTCTTCAAATAACGTCTTCCCTCATTTTCAATCAAGTGGACCCCAGGGGGTAGAATTGGCAGCACACACCAGCTTCTACCAGAACGGAAATACATGATCTGAAAATATTCTGCTTAAGCAGATAACAGAGTAGTAAGTACTTTAACCAGGAGGTGGCAAGGGTATGACTGTCCCCATCTTGGTCTCTTGAACCAGCCCTCTGGTCCTCGCAGCTTCCGCACAGCCTTCCATCTACCTCTCTCATCTTGAAACACTCCCACTCACCCTTCCAGGCCCACTTCGGCTGTCACCCCCTTTCTTCCTTGACACCTCAGAGTTGCCACAGCCTTTTCCCTACCTACCCCCCACCCTGAGCTCCTGCAGACCTGTGCTGTCTGTGGACAGGCGTTTCTGGGCTTGTGTCCCACCCTGTCACACCTACCCGGTAGGGCTGTTGTGAGGGCGAGATAAGTGAATGCATGTGAAGGTGTTGATAAGCACTGAAAACCTGTGAGATAAAACCACAATAGGATACCTCCGCACACCCACTAGGATGGTTAGAATAAAAAAGTCAGACAATAACGAGCACTGGCAAGATGTGGGAGAAATAGGAAACCTCATACACTGCAGGTAGGAAGGACAAATGGTGCAGGCACTTTGGAAAACGGTCTGGCAGTTCCTCCAATGATTAGACATAGAGTTATCCTATGACCTGGAAATTCCACTCCTAGAGGGATGAGGAGTCATATAACATAAGAACTCAGATAACCAATAACCCATAATCAAATACCCAGAGAGCAATGAAGGCATATGTCCACACAAAACACTTGTACAAGCATGTTTGTTCACAGCGGCACTATGCACAATTACCAAACGGTGAAAACAACCCAAGTGTCCATCAGTGGATGAATGGGTAAACAAAGTGGGATCTATGTACACAGGGAATATTATTCAGCCATAAAAAGGAAAGGAGTATTGATCCCTGCTACAACATGGATGAGCTTTGGGAACAGTATGCTGAGTGAAAGAAGCCAGGCACAGAAGGCCACGTACTGAATGGTTCCGTTGACATGAAATGTCCAGAACAGGTAAACCCAGCGTCAGACAGTGGATTAGTGGTTTTCTAGGGCTGTGGGAGGGGTGGGGAGTGGGGAGTGAGAGCTAAAGGGTTTCTTTTGAAGGTGATGAAAATGTTCTAAAATTGACTGTGGTGATGGTCGCACATATCTGTGAATATATTAAAAGTATTGTACATGTTAAATGGGTGAATTGTATGGCATGCGAATCATATTTCAATACACCTATCTGAAAGAAAAAAAAAACACAACTCAGTTGACTAGCACAGAAAAAAAGAAAAGAAAACCTATGAGCTGCTATAATCAGGATCTTTTCTGCTCAGGGCTCAGCCCAGAGCAGGGCTTCAGGAAAGTTTGGGAAAAGAAAGTCAAATCAAATAATCAGCACTGGTTATGTGCCCACCAGATGCTTTCACATAGCTTCTCATTTAGTCTTGGGTGAGCTTGGAGTTATTTTCAACTCTTCTCTCTCTCACCACCCTCAGCCAATCTGCTAGCGAACCCTGTCGGCTCCACCTTCCACATACATCCAGAATCTGATCTGGTCTCCCCCCACCACTGCTGCTACCAGGTCCAAGCCACTTTCATCTGGGTTCTCCAAGGCCCAATGACTCCAGCCTCCACCTGAGCTCCTACAATCTGTCTTCAGCACAGTTGCTGGGGTGACCTCTCAGAACTTACGATGACGTCCTGTCTTGCTCAGAGTAAAGGCCCAAGTGCTACACGGGCCTCCCAGGCCCTGCTCGTCCGACCCGGCCCTTGAGCCCTCTCTGTCTGCAGCCCGGCTGACCTGCTACAGTTCCTCTCTCACACCAGGCATATTCTTGCTTAGGGTCTTTGTTGAGGGGGCCCCTCTGCCTGGGCCCCATTTCCCCCAGAAATCCTCTTGACCTGCTTCCTTTTCTGCTTTAAGTCTTGCCTTAAACGTCCTCTTCCGATTGGGGACCCCAGAGCCCCCTCCCTACTCTGTTTAATATCGTAACCTGCACATTCCAGATCCCAGCTGCCTTCGTCTGCTTTTTCTCTTTTCCATAGCACTTGTCATCTTCTAAATTACTATACAATTTACTTATTATAGCCCTTATTTATTGCTTGTCTCCTGCTAAATGGGAGCTCCATCAGGCCAGGGAGTTTGATTTGTTTTGTTGATTTATGCATCCTCTTGCTGTACAATAGGCACTCAACAAACCTTTACTGAGAACTGTGTTTTCACAGCATCACTGAGAAATAGGCTTTATTTTCCCTGTTTCTCAGATGAGGAAATGAAGGCTCAAAGAGGGTAAGTAAACTGCCCAGGGTCCCACAGCAGGTAAATGGAGTTGGGCACAAAGCCCAGGACTGCTGGGTGCCAGGGCGGCTTCCTTCATGTTGCACAGATGCCACTGGCTCCTAAAAGCAGGAGGCCAGGTGACAGTAGCTACTATTTATGCACCAGGCATTGAGTCAGGTGCGTTAAATACACAAGCTCTACTTCTTAAGCAACCCTGCAAGTTCACCTTTAATTTCCATTTAATAGCAGAGGAAATGGAAGCTCAAGAGGTTATGGGACTTGCCCAAGGCCACAAAGCTAGTGGATGGCAGAGCTGAATGTTTATTTGTATGAAGGGGTTTGAAGCCCTCTAGATGCAACTGAGCTCCTCCCCCACGGCCCAATGTACAAATGTGTCCTGTTTACTTCCAGGAGATAAGCACCTTTGGATGAAAAGAGTGTTCAGGAAGCTAAATGAGGAGCTAGCAGGATGGGGAGTGGAAGGGAAACATCCGCAGGCTGCCTCCTGTGACACCCTCCAAGCAAGCCCATGCTTTTATCTTGCCCTGCAGAGGCCAGCCGCTGCCAAGGGCCCTCGCTCTGGCTGGCCGTCCAGCCGCGGGACTGCCAAGCCAAGCGCCGAGTAACTGTATCTAACTGGCTCTCAGATGAGGTCACCGCTGTAGGATGGTGTCAAGGACAGAGTGGACTGCCCTCCAGCCAACTTGGCAGGGTCTGGCAGGAAGCTGCATGAGCCTGATGGCACGACACCGGCACATTCACAGGAAAAGTCCGAGTCCGAGGCGGACGGTGACTGCGTACCACTCAAGGAGAGCCACTGTTATGACACAATGTGAACGAACAGGATCCTGTAATGGGCTGATGTCTCACATCTGTCAGACTCGACACTGCCTCTGTTCCCCAAACATGGAACCACGCAAAGGGAGTGCACTGCTCCATCCTCTGGTGAGGCAGGGATGGACATTGTGGTGTTCAAGAAGCAAAATTCTGCCCCCCTCCTCCAAGGGGCTGAGTTACCCCCACAGCTGCCAGAGAAAGCCCTGAAGCATTGGGCAGTCGGTCCTGCGACGAACTTGCTCACATCAAGTCACAGTGAAGCCAGAAATCTCATTTGTCTTAAATTCTCTTCTTTCCTTCACCCCTGCCACCAGCCATCCGGTCCTATGACTACTGCCTAACCTCCATGGGCGCCTGTCCCCACTCCACCCCACCTCCATGGTGTCCCCTCCGCCTGGGCCAGGCCATAGACCCCTGCCTGCAGAAGCCCTCAGCACTGCTCATCTCTCACCTGCAGCAGTGGACGTCCCATGCCATCTGTGGATGGTGACAGCCTTTGGGGCTGCTACATCAGGGGGTGTAGGGAAAGCAGACAGGCAGAGCTGAGGGAAGGGCAGGCTAGCCAAAGGAGAGGATGGTTCTGGGGGACAACCAGTGATCTTGTGCATGTGGCAGGAGTCTGGGGCCTGTGACACAGGGCAGAGAAGACACTGGAGAGGCAGGCAGAGCCGGACTGAGAAGGGCCTTCCCCACTATCCACAGTGTTAACCCTCCAGGGCGTTTAACAGCTTTGCGGAGCCCTCAGACCGCGCGCATGTGCCCACACACCCCGTCTGCTCCAGCTCAGGGTGTTCATGCACCCCTGAAGCCCACTGTCACCGCCCCATGGCAAGTGGGCCTCATCAAGTAAGAAAATACCACCACCGGACCTGTGCCTCAGAAGAAAGGGTGCCGGAGATGACCGTGTGGAGGGAGGGAACGAGAAGGGAGGGTAGGGAGCCAGCTTGCAGTGGTCTTTGGCAAATCCAGAGAGATCCAAATGGTAACAACTGTGCCAAAGGGAGGGTCAGAGCTGGGGGGTAATTACCGCTGATCCCAGAGGGAAAGGGCAGCCGTGGGGATGAGAGAAGTCTCCTTGTAAAGATGAGAATAAGCAGCCTGCAAATCTGACGGGGTTGGGTGGGGCTGGGAGGGAGCTCGCAGAGCACCTACAATCTGGAGGGGCTCCTGAGGGCCTGAAAGCATTTTTTGGTGCCTTTGGTTCCGTGC
This sequence comes from Rhinolophus ferrumequinum, assembly GCF_004115265.2. Classification (NCBI taxonomy): domain Eukaryota; kingdom Metazoa; phylum Chordata; class Mammalia; order Chiroptera; family Rhinolophidae; genus Rhinolophus; species Rhinolophus ferrumequinum. The sequence goes on along the minus strand of NC_046307.1, from coordinate 4,753,534 downwards.
CTCTCGGGACAGGCGGCCCTCCCAAGTCCCCTCATTGCACTCCCCTCATTGCCAGCTCTCAAAGGCCCGATGAGCGGAGGCTGTGAGTGGTGGGGAGGAAGGGAGACAGAGGACACAGACGTGGGGAGACCCAGTCTCAGCCAAGTTTGCCCAACAGGCCTGCATGTGCAAGGGACCGCGTGCAGATGCCCACACCTGCCCTGTTCTTCATCCCAAAAGCTCTAAGCAGAGTCTCGCCCATTGCGACAGGAGCATGTGGAGGCACACTGCCCAATGCGCGGCTGTTTGTAGACTTTCTTTATCCTACTTTCGGAGCGTAGTTATACATTCATTTTCCTGCAGAAACGTCAGCGTGCCTGATTGCGGGGACTGCCCGCACTTACACGATACTACCTTTCAAAAACGGAAAACTTAGAATTCTGCACACATCAAGCCCCAAAGGGATTGGATGATAGACTGTGAACCTGTATGAGGGAAGCTTTGATTAAATTATTACACATTTATGCAGCAGCCAAAAACAAAGTAAGGAAGATCTCTAAGAGAAAGGCTTCAGTTAAAAAAAAACTCATTTATTTTTATATTTTTATTATTTATATTTTCAAAACTTAAAAAAATATTAATTTAACCATGCAACAAAAATTTGACAAGTAACTAGTATGTACTATTCTAGGCACTGGTATTAGAAATGTGAAAAAAATATAAAACTACTCAACAAAACTCTCTATGCACTGTGCACATATGTGTATATAAATGTATAGACAAAGGCCTGGAGAGACCCCCATTAAGCTGATAATTGTGGGACCTCGGGGAGAGCAACCCTGCAGGGATGAAGGTGGACTCTGGCATTTTGTTCTACACACTTTGGTATTGTTTATATTTTTTACAATAAGTGCTATAGACTGAATAGTTGTGTTCCCCCCAGATTCATATGTTAAAACCTAACCTCCCAGGTATTAGGAGGTGGGACCTTCGGCAGGTGACTAGGTCATGAGGGTGGAGCCCCATGAATGGGATTAGTGCCCCTATAAAAGGGCCCCAGGGAGCTCCCTTGCCCCTTTGTCTGTCATGTGAGGACACAGTCGGCAATGAACCAGGAAGTGGGCCCTCACCAGATACCCAATCTGCTGGCCTCTTGATCTTGGACTTCTCAGGCTATAGAACTGTGAGAAATAAATGTCTGTTGTTTATAAGCTACCTAGTTTATGGTATTCTGTTATAGTAGCTCAAACAGACTACAACAATAAGGAAGAAATCACGTGTTACTCCTGTAATTAACAGAGAAAAAAACTAGAACTACGAAAACTAAAATGAAATAAGGAAAAAAAACCACCCATCTAATCCAACCTGCTTATTTTATAGACGGGGAAACTGAAGCTCAGGGAGGCCCCACGGCCTCAGGTCGAAATCGGAACCCAGCTCTACAGACTCTCACTCAGGGTTTGCTCCTGAACCCGCACTGCTTCCAATCCCACCCCCAAATAATATAATCGATACAAAGTTGTTCTGTGAACTGTGACTAACTGCATGCACCTGCCACTCTTTGGTGGATAGAAAATTCTATTTTTGGCTTTTTTCTTGCCAAAACCCTTTTTCCACTGAGGAACCACAATATTTGTTCTCGGTAGTACCTGAGGAAAGGGGCCTTTGAGAGCAAGGGAAGGTTGACAGGTCACATGCTGCCCAGAGCCCATGGATGGGACTGTGACCTGGGTGGCAGGCGACCTTGGTGAGGGGAGCCCAGAGTGGGCACCGAGGTGTGACCTGGCGTGGGGAGTGGGCACTCTAGAGCAGCCTTGTAAAACTTAACATTCTTGGAGTTCCAGGGCATGCGCTATTTTTTGTGCATTTCATTTCCCTGTTTGCTTTTGTATTTCTCTCCTATTTTCTCTCTTTTCTCCTAAAGAGAAAAAAATGTCGCCACCCATCACATCTGATTGTAAGTTCCAAGTTTTGATTTTGCAGTTGCAGTTAATTTCATTCATTATTCATTATTTTTACTGTAATGTATTAATGTTTTACACCAAAACATTTTTTCCCCACATTTTGAAAACCAGGAGTGAATGAAAAGTGACATTTGAGTGAGGCCTGAACAGGAAGTGCTGGGTGCCCGCCCTGGCTGAGGGGACAGACTGGATGGCCAGCAAGAAGGCCCAGGTCTGCGGCCCGTTCAACCAGCCCTGGTGGGAGGGAGGACACACGGGGATGGGAACTGAGGCTGCAGCTACAGAGGCGTGGACTCCAGTGGTTCCTTCCTGAATGTCCTGGTAAGGATGAACATACATATATATGTGAGGCAGGGGAGACGGGGATCAGGGCGAACAGGGCAGAAACTGAACCCCGGGGCGGCGCGGCCAGGTCTGGCGAGACCCACTGCAATCTGGGAGCAATGCTATGAAATAGGGTGATTTCACGTTACATTTCTGATTTTTCACCGGAGAGCAGACCAGGCTCTGCCCCCGCCCGGCCCCTCACTCATCAACTCAAACCCTCTGTCCTGCTGAGGCTGCCTTCAAGAGGTCCTTAGGAGGTGGCTTTTCCAGGCCCCTTGAACCTGGAGGCCGGGACAGGAGGGCTGCAGCCAGGGCTCATCAGGACTTAGGGAAGCGTGGAAGTGCGGGGGCCTGGTGGGGGCTGCCAGCTTGCCCTACCCCACCCTCCACACAGCAGGCTCCCCTTGTTGCCCCCAGACAAGTACGGTGAAAGTCCTCTTATTGGGAGATTAGCACCCACAGGGGCCACATGAAAGGGTGCCTGGGTTAGTAATTACCTGGGAAGTCCCTCACGTTGCCCAGAAAGTGCATGGCCGTCTTGAGTATCACCTTTCCAGCACTAACCAAATGAAGGGTGCCCTGGCCTGGATTTCTTTGATCAAATTGGCACTTTCCCTCTCCCGGGCGGATTCCAGGGGCTTCCTGAGGGTGGCTCAGTCTTGACACTGAGAGTCCCAGTGACGTGGTCTGACCAACACAAAGACGCCTGTTTTGGGGCTTCAGCTACATGGGAGTCTACTCAGAGGAGAATATGGTTCGGCAAAGCCCCTGTGGGACTGGGGTTTCAAGCTGAGAGGCAGAAGCCCAGAGAGGTTGGGTTTCTGCCCCAAGTCACACAGCTGGCAGGGGCAGTGCCACAATTCCAGCTGTTTGAGGCCAGTGAGCACTGCAGCTCCTGACCAGAGGTACCCTCCTAGCCTGGGGGGAAAGTCGGGTTGTTAGGGAATGAAAAGTTCAAAAAATGGTCAACTTCCTGTTTTGTTTGTTTCTGAATCAGTTCTTTTGAGAATTCTATGCAGGTCTAGAGTTTATGCCATAATAATGGAAAGAGGTTAAAGCTGGGAACCCCACCTGCTCCCTGCGTCTCATGACAGGGGGACTACAGGAGAGGATGTCACCTTGAGGAGGTGGGGATCTGAGAAGTGGGCACGGATACCCCACTGGTGACTAGACTCAAGGACCCTTTGAGGGCCCAGTCCAGCTCAAAAAGTCAGGGGCAGGGCCTATGCCAACTGGTGGTACCCGGGACTTCACTGAGTCTTAGAGAGTTGTAACCCCCTTTAGGTATCAGTATAGCCTTAATTAAGCTCCTCCACTCCCAGGAAGTAGGCATGGGGCCTTGATTCCCAGAGGGGTATAGAATGGAAAAAAGAACTCAGATCCAGGACTTGGGGGGACAGCAGATGGAGAAGCCCAGCAGGCTACAAGGGTTTGGAATCACCTCTACCACTGAGCCACTACCCCTGTCCCTTCTGGAGGCCTCTTAGGCAAGAGGGCCCGAAGGGGGATGCATGTCTGCTGTGATTCAGGGCAGCCTGGCTCCTTGGCTGGCCGGGAAGTAAAGTGATTCCAGCTGGCAACCAGGGCCTGCAGGGGGTGAGTAAGGGGGAGGGGGACAGACGGAGAGGGGGGCACACGCAGTGCAGACCTGGGAGGGAAAGTCCTCGCCAGACAGCTGGCCTCAGCGTCTAACCTGGCCCCTGAAAGCTGACAGGAGCCAGGGATCTCTGATCAGGGCTGTTTGCCTCTGGTGCAGGGGTTCTCGAACTTGTGATGCATCAGAATTACCTTGCAGACTTGCTAATGCACAGATCGCTGCTCCCGCAGCCCCACCCCCATCTAGTTGGGTCTGAATAATTTGCATTTCTAATTTTTGGAACCTTCCTAGGGTGGTGGTGGTACTGCTGCTGGTCTGGGGACCACACTTTGACAACCGCTCAATGCTCTAGGCCTAGTAATGCTCCCCTGCAGCTGGAACCAGCTCTTCCCACAGGGCTGGCCCTGCCTCACCCCTGCCCCACCTGATCAGATTTCTGTAAACAATGTGAGAGCTCCCAGACCCACAAAATAACGGACCAAATCACACCAAATAATACATAAAACCTAAAGTAACACTAACATGTAGTAAAAGCAGAAATGCACAAAATAAACCGAGATAAAGCACAGATGGTCACAGACGCAGTTCAAAGCCGGGGCCTGATGCTGAGCGGCTCAGTGGTTCCTGGGAAGGAGCTGGGCGGGTCACTCTGCCTCCCCGCGGTGCGAGCTGCCTCTGTAAGGGCTGCTGCAAACACAAATGCTGAACACTAGCTTCACTTTTTGCCTTTTTCCCATAAAAGCGAAAAATCCTCTTCAGAGTTCTTTTGGATAACAAAAACAGGTGATAAGGTAGGTCTTTCATAAAAGCAAAGTGGCTGTAATGCGAACTTTCGAAAAGAAGGGGATACCTGGGTATCCAGACAACAGAATGTGATTCAGGCAAAAGGAATGAAGTGCTGACTCAGGCTACACCATGGGTGAACCTCCGAGACATTATGCGCCGGTGAGAGAAGCCAGCACAGACGGTCACATACTGTATGGATCCATTTTTATAAAGTGACCAGAATAAGTGAATCTGTCGAGACAGCAGGCAGATTGTGGTTGCCAGGGGCTGGGGGAGGGGTGGATGGGGGTGACTGCTAAAGGTGCTGGATGTCCCCTCAGGGCTGTGAAAAAGTTCTGGAGCTAGATAGTGGGGATAGTTTACACCACTGACTGAGAATGTACTAAATGCCACTAAATTGTACACTTTAAAACGTCCCCAGGCAGATCTCACCTCTCTGCAGAGGCCCCTCACCTCTGAAAGGGAAATGAGGTGAGAAGACCTAGAGGCAGGGTCAGGGGGAAGGTGTTTTTTAGAAATAAAAGTTGTTATTAATGATGAGAGCGGTGTCAACCCAGACACATCAAACACTGAGCTGGTGACTACAGTTAGTTAACTAGTGAGGCTTCCAACGCAGCCCCCTGCCTGCCCCCACCTGCCTGCCGGTTTCCTCATAAACCAGTTTTCACGAGGTGTTGCCTCCTCAGTCTTGACATGAGACGAAGCCTCAGGAAATCCTGGAGAGGTTCATCCGGGTTGTAAACAAGGCCACAGCTTTTCAAAGGCTGGCTTCTTCTCCCTGTGCTCCCCTGAGCCCTCACCCGGCATGATGGAGACGAGCGGACGGCTCTGAGTGAAGTCCTTCCTAGGGGCCCAAGTGACCCCAGACGGAGCAGGCAGGTCGCTCACACTGTTCAGGGCCCAGTGAGCCTTCATCTCCCCTCTCTGCTGGCTGATTCTATACCCATCTTCTGAGGTCAGGGTTTGTGGATGGGGAAACCAAGGCTCAGTGGGATGTGGCAACCAGCTGGTGGGAGGCAAGGCCGCAGTGTGTCTGATCAGGGAAGGAGTCTCCTGGGGCCGTGACCCCCTGAGTCACAGTGGGTGCTCACTGGGGGCACGCAGCAGGGGCCCATCCTGTGCCCGTGTGACAGTAGCCCAGCCTCGTGCACTGACCACAGTGGGAATATTCCAGCACAGTCTGGTGCTTGGAGCCACCTGCCTCCACCCCTTGTCCCACGACAAAAGAAAACTTGGTAAGTCTGTTATGAGGAAGAGACTGGCTGGAGAGACTTGTGTTCCTGGTATGTGTCCAGTCTTCTCCCCTTCACCCCCACCAGACCCAGGCTGACTGGGGTGTCTATCCCACCCCCCACTGGGGCACGGTCCCTAAATCCTGAGTGGGTTCTAATGGGGTGGAGCCTCTGTGGCTGCCTACTGGTGGCTGGACTTGTGCCTACAGCCCAGGGAACATGTGCTTGGGGTGGGGGGTGGTCCTGGAGCCCACAGCAACGGGTCCTGTCCCACCTCCCACAGCCACATGGGATGTGAGCCTCACCACCCCCAGGGCGCCCCCTGACCGGGCACGGAGCCCTAGCCCCTCTTGCTCCTGGAGCCCACAGTTGCCTCTCAGTCTCCTGTCGGGACAAGGGTGCGAGGTGCGGGGACGCCTTTGCTTTGCTGACATGTCCATCACACGGTCCACGGATGCCCCCATCTCAGTGACCTGTGGGGGCAGGAAGTTCAGGGAGGAAAGCAATCTCCCACTTTATCACACGCCGTCCCTGCACATATGTCCACATGTCTTTGTGTCAATAGGCTGGAAGCAAATGCCCCCAAATGGAAATATCTGTGCGGGTCCTGCTCAGTTTCCTGGCTCCTTACTCCTCCAGGTGACGTGAGCCCAAGCTGCCCCAGATTCTCGGGCCTGCAGGAGCCCTGAGGGTGGACGGGCACGAGGCCTGGACAGCTACACTCTCCCTGCTCTCCTCAGAGCAGCTTGGACCCACCCGAACGTCCACATCCAGAAGTTACGTTGGGGCTTTCCTCTGAACTCCCCGCAGATGGGTGATTTGCTGTCTGTGGACTGAACTTCTTGGCTTCATACTAACTCACACCTGTGTTCAGAGAGTGACCTGATGCAGGAAATGGCAAACCCACTGTGGCCGCTCCCCAGAGGCCAGAGCTGGGCTCACCCACACCCGCCCCCAAGGCACCGCGGGGAAGACAGTACCACGGGATCAGAGTGCCCTCAGTGGCTGACATTTCAGCCTGGATTGCATATAATGTTGTACCCATTTCTCCTACGTTTATAATCAACCTGACATTTCTGGGAAAATTAAAATCCATGTGTTCTGACCACTTTGTATCAAGGCAGAAGAAAGCAAGGTGCATGGGGTTTACTCATTTATAGCTGCAATAGTGGAGCTGGAAAAATGCAAGCTTGCCTGGCAGGCTGCAAACGCTGCATTTGTATGCAATGAGGGCCTTGTGTGTGGGGCTGTGTTTTTCCAATATTATTATTAAAAAGACAAAACGTTATTCCAGAAAAGTTTAGGAATAAGACCCACCCACTATCCCACCAACCTAGTACAAATATTTCCATTTTTGGACATTTGCTTCCAGCCTGTTGACATGAAGACGTGTGGGCGTGTGTGTAGCGATGTGTGATGAAGTGAGGGTCTGCTGTCCTCCCTGGACTTCCTGCCCCCACAGTCACTGAGATTTGGGGTGCCCATGTCCCAGGGGAGGGAAACGTCAGCTGCGCGAGTGGGTCCTCCCATCTCCCAAACCTGTCCCAACAGGACGCTCTGAGAGGCAGCTGTGGGCTCCAGGAGCAGGAGAGGCGGGGACTCTGCTCCTGGATAGGGAGAACCCCGGGAGGCGGTAAGACTCACACTCCACGTGGCTGTGAGTGAGATGGCCTTCTTCTGACATAACGCGTAAAGGCTCCATACTCTGCTCTATCATTTACTCGGCCATTCCTCCTTGTCATCAGACATTCAGTGGCTGCCATTGTTTACTATGAAAATAGGTGTCATAAATGTGCACAGGCAGACCTGGCGTTTGCCCTTACACCCTGGCTCTGGCGCTGACCTCTGCTCAGATCTCCTGCTGTCTGCTCCCTCCACATCCCGGCTTCTCCTCTCACCCTCTCTGGAACTGTCATCACCCAATCCCTCTTTTCTCTTTCATTGTATCTATCTTGGTGCTGACTGTCACAACAAGCCTGTCCAGAGGAACTTTGATAGCTCCCTGTAGACGGCCTCCTGGACAAAACTCCTTAGCCTGGCGCTCAAGCCCCGACTCCTGCGCCTGGACTCCCCACCTCTCTGCTCCCTGTCCTTCTGCATGCCCTTCAGCTTTCAAGCCCTGTTCAAACTGAACCACGCAGGGCTCTCGAAGACGCTGTTCATTGAGGCCGCGCACATTTGCACATGCAGACTCCTCACTTAGATCACACTACTTCTCTCCTCAAACTCAGCCCCAGCCAGCATCAGCCCTGCTCTGGCCGCCGACCATGACCTCTAGGGGGCACCCTGGGGGAACCGTGCGCAGTGGGCATAGCTTCGTCAAGTCCATTTTCTCAGGGACTGTATTTTGGGGTTTACTTCTCAGCCTCCCCTCCTGGAGGCCCACGACTGTTTATCTTTTATCCCCAATACAAATACAAAGATCAGGCCAAGTACACACTCAGTAAGCACACGATGAGCGACTGGATGACTGAATGCACAGTGGGACCGCCTCAGCTCCCAGCATCCCAGCTGAATGTACCCTCCTGTCTCTGGCTTTCACACCCAGAGGAGGAAGTGGGTCTGTGGAGGCCCTGGTGGCCTTACAGAAAACAGAAGGACAGACAACAGTGAGCTGTAAGCCATCTGCCTGCAAGGCGTCCTCCCAGACGTTGAAAACAGAACAATGCAGAAACCCTCCCTGTTCCCTCGCCCACCAACACCCACACCTGCACTCTGCGCATTTCCCCTAGACTCATTCTTAGGGAGCTTTGCTGCTTCTCTGAGGCTCTCCTGTGGGAGTCCATAAGTTGCAGCTGGATATACAGTTCCCTGTCTCGGAGTCTCACGTGCTTCCTGGCCCAAAACCCACTTTACAGATAATTATTCAGAGACCCTGAAACGGAAGCCTCCTGCCAATGGGCAGGCCTGGTTAAAATGCAAAAAGAGTTTCTCATGCCAGTTCTGATAATCCCCTGGGAGGTTCAGTTCTCCACTCTGCTGAGCGGTTGGGGTGGCCCGGGGATGCGCTCATTTCATCTTATGTTTTCCTTCTTCTCCAAAGAGATGTGCCCTGTTGGAAGCAGGTGTCCTCTGGAGCCTTGAGGGAATCAGCTCAGGACGTATGACCTTCGCTTACTGAATGGAATCATGCCGGCAGTAAGAAGCCTTCAGCTGCTCTTTCCAAGGCCTCAGAAGGTCCCTGGGGACCTTGGCTGCTGACAGCTGCATGAGGGGGGGCTTGTGCCGCCTGTAGACATCAGCGGAGCCTATAGGCAGCCACTGCCTTCTCGCTTGTTTCCCCCGTTCTCTCCGGGTGATGCCTTCTGGGTCCTGCCAGGGAGCGTCTGAAAGGGACCCTCTGATATAGCCATGACCAGACACCTGGTGGTCTCCCTGCCTCCAGCATGGACCAGCCATCCCATCTGCCATCCGAATCTGTCTGCAGTGGCTCCCTATTGATTAAGCCATACTTCCTGCAGAGCATCAAGGCTACAAGATGGTTTGAGGGCAGCCCAGAGTAATCAGTCAGAAAGGGTGTTTGCTGCAGGACTACTCAGGGCCTTTAGTATGACAACATCCCTTTCTGCTCTCCAAGGTGGGCATTTGGAGGGGTAGGTTGCATGTAAGATTTCCCAAACTTGTATAACTGTGGAACCCTTTGTCCCCGCAGCATCTCATGAGTCAGGTGTTCCAGGATCACTAACTAACAGCTAAAATTCACATTCTTTACCCAGGCGTTCAAGGCCTGCATAGCCCGGCCTCACCTATTTCCCCCACAACACCACTACTTCAGTGCTGGCTTTGCAAAGTTTCTGCTGCCTGGAAGCCCCTCCCTCCTTCTCCACCTAGCGAAGTCCCACTCCTCTTCCTAAGAAGATGTGGGCCTCCTCCTCCAGGAAGCCCACTCCCCTCTGCATGGAGATTTTGTTGCACTCTCCCCCGTTGTGACAGCTACACAAAGAGAACACAAGGCAACACCTGCATTTGGCCATAGTGATTCTTCAGTTTGCATTTAAAGGATAAGCTGTATGGAAACGTCCTCCGTCACTCAATGGTCAGACGTTCACAATGGCTCCCAGGACCTGATGTCCATGGGAAGAGGGGGGTGCAGAGTGTCATCCCTCCCCACCCAGGGGACCTGCTGGCCCTGTTTAAATGACTTCCCTCTTTTATTTGCTCTTGGACGTCCACTTGGACGTCCCTGTCCCGCCCCTAGTCATAGCTGGATTCGTATCAGTTAAATGTGAACCACAATTCCCTCGTATATGGAGGTGCCTTCCCCTCTTGTCTGTGGGTTCCCCCAGAGATGTTTTATTCACCATTTAGTGACAGGTGAGTGGCAAGGAGCTGCACATCACGTGGCTTCTCCTTGAGGCCCCGGTGAGCCCAAAGTGGGTGTGAATAAACAAGGCTGATCACACCCTTGAGTGAGCGGACGGACACACACAAGTGGCATGGGCAGGGACAGCCATGTTGGCCCTCCTGTCCCTTTCTGAAGTAGAGCCGGGCTGCCCGGCCAAGACCCCGGTAAGCTCTGTACTGGGGCTAATCTCAAAGGCTCCAAGAGAAGGCCTCTCAGCTGTGGGACTTTGCAGAGGCCAAGAGTCCTACCAACTGCTGTGATCATAGGTGGATTTGTGGAATCGAGACTACATCTGCTGAAGCTTTGAGAATTCTGAAGTGCAAGTTCAGTTCTCTGTGTCAGTGCAACTGGAGAGCAGAAAGTCTGGCCTCGGGTTCCGGGCACACGGTTTGGGTCCTATAAACATTCTCACCCCAGCCTTTGCTTTATGACTGGGGCACAGTATCATTTATCATCCAAACCAAGATATTTTAAAGGGCTGATTAATAACTAATGTGGGAAGACCAAACATAAATTGGAACTGTGCCCAAACTGTGGGACATGTGGTCGTTTTAGCTATGACCAGCTCGAGGAGGGCAGCAGCAAGGAGCCAGGAGGCGTGCTGCTCTGCGGAGGTCACCTGTTTTGGCACTTCAGGCATGCGCTGTGCTCCCTGGCCAGAGGTGTTTCCTTCCCAGGTACAGGGTGTAGCCATGTAGAGGAAGGTTAGAACGGTTCATTCTAACCAATTGTCCTCCCCAGGATCTTGCAGCACAGACCCCCAGCCTGTCCCCCCACAAAATGCACAGGGAGTTGTGAGGGCAGAGACAGCTCCACAGAGGGCCCTGCAGGCCTCCCCATGCTATGTGTACCCTGGACCACCCGTGGGCCATGTCATGGTGGCTGCTATCTCTTATTCAGTAGATATAAAGTAACTATACGACCCAGCAGTTTCACTCCTAGGAATTTACCCAAGAGAAATGAAACATATGTCCACACAAAACTTGTACACAAATGCTCATAGCAACATTATTCACCATAGCCAAAAGGAGCAATAACCCAAATGTCCACCAACTGATGAATGGATAAATAAAAGGTGGTAAGTCCACACGTGGGATATTATTTGGCAATGAAAAGGAATGAAGCACTGAGACAGGCTACAACATGGACGACCCTTGAAAACATGATGCTAAGTGAAAAGAGTGAGACACAAAACACCACATTCTATATGACTCCATTCACATGACAAGTCCAGAACAGGAGACCTATAGAGACAGAAAGTAAATTTGTGGTTACCTGGGGCTGAAAGGTTTCAGGGGAAACGGTGGGTGACCACTAATCGGTGTAGAGCTTCTTTTCAGGCTGATGAACTGTCCTAAAATGTATTGTGGTGTTGGATGTACAACTCTGAAAATACTAAAAACCATTGAAGTGTGCACTTTAAATGGGCAGCTGTCAGTGAATTATATCTCATAAAGCTGGTAAAAAACAGAACCCGTCTCAGAGGCCGGGCCAGCATTTGTGCAGCATCATACTCTGTCACTCAGGAGTCTCAGGGCACATTCATCTCATATCTTTCCAACAACACACCCACATCCATCTTTCTTCTAAGACATTAAAGAAACTACATCTACGGGACACACCATAAAAAACAAACAAACAAAAAGAATGCAAACCAGACTGTTCAGAGGCCCACCCCACAAGCAGAGCCACCCAATGACTAACTGTCAGAACATGGGCAATTTTTAATGTATGTAGAAGCACAAACGTGGCAAGGACAAGTTCTCTGCCTTCTGCCTGTGATACAAGGCCACAGGTGGCGGAGCACAGACAGCACAGCCGATGCTTGTCCACACAGCAGTTCTGACTGTCCTTCCTGAAACAGGTGGGGAGAAGCCCCCACGCCCCTCAGGACCTCAGCCCCTCTCTGCGGGCCTCTGACAGCACGTCACCTGCCTCTCCTACCTGTCTCTGGAATCAGATCACTGATCCAATAAGAAGACGACTGCCAGGATGTGGCCTTGGACGTGACTAAGGAAGCACTGTCCCCACTCGAGGTGGGTGGCCCGTGGGATCTGCTTGTCTGCATACAAGGGTTGCGGACTGAGGTCCCAAGCTTGGTCATTTGGCTTCTCCTCATTTATTCCAGGAAAGCTCTTCTGACCTAAATAAATTTTAGAATGTTTTCTGCCCCACATGAGCAAGGTTTGGAAGAAAGTTTGTCAGGAAAGCTTCAAGAACTAAAGTAACATCAATTTGTCAGACAGAAACCCACCTGGACCCAAAGCAATGTGTCCTTGGCACGTGCCAAATCCAGGTATCCAAACCAGATGTCGAGAGAGCTACGAATAGGCAGTAAACAAGGCTGAACTTCAGCTGCATGAAGGAGCTTTCACAAAGTATGCCAGCCCAGGGTGATAGGCCCAAACGGAACTGGACTCCATGGGGACAGACCACATGCACACAAGCCGAGCAGGATGGCAGCGTGCTGGGGCCCTCAGCCCCCACCGCCCTCTTACCTGCTGCCACCTGCAGCCTAAAAGCAGCTCCCAGGATGGGTCACAGCCATACAGTGGCTTTTTACCACCTGCATGCCACAGTGAGATCCCTCCTGCACACAGCCGCATTGACGGTTCAGAAGATGCCACCTTAGAAGAGCAAGACCCAGCGAAGGGTCCATGCAAGGAAGGAAACAAAATGTGAGTTTGCAGTGTGCCAGCAGCGTCCGGGCACAAGAGAAACACTCCGGGAGCCTGAGCACAGCACTGCGATCATCACAACTCTGTGCCTCACAGAACGTTCCAGGGCTCGCCCCTCATTGTCCCACTGGAGGCTTGGAACCATTTCCTGGGGCACGTGCATTTTGCGGAGGAAACAGAGGCTCAGAGAGGACAAGAGCCTGAGGATTCACAGTGGGTGTGTGACTGAAAACAGCCCAAACTCAGGTCTTATAACTCTCAACCGTGTGTTGTCGTATAGTCAAATGATTCGTTGAATGGGGCTCAACTATTTTGCTCAGCAGATGCCTCAGCACCCGTCGGATGATGATGTGGGCCAAGCCCAAATGCACGGTGACGCGGACCGATAACCGTGGATCAGGACTCTCTTCCCTCTTTTCCCCAGGGCGCCAACGAGTGGGGAGGACCTGCCACCACCCTGCCTGCCTACCTTGGTAGGGAAGGGAAGGGAAGATAGGACATAACCCTTTGTCCCAAGGCAGCAGGTGGAAAGTGTGGCCACAGAGTGTCAACAGTTGGAGTGAATGACCTGGGAGGGCAGGAGGAATGGGGGCTCCAGGGGAGGAAGCAGAGGGGGGACCAGACCTGCCTGAAGGACAAGGTCTGGGATGGGCAGGGAGGAGCCCAAGGCTCTGACACCAGCAGAGCCGACAGTCATTCTCTGCCCGTGGTCACCGCCGGTTGTCCTGCGAGGCTTGGAGCTTCCTGAGGGCAGGCCCCGTGCCCCATGCTTAGCGCAGGGCTGGCACAGAATGGGCGCCTGGCACATGCTCTTGAGTCAACGGCTCATACCGAATCTGTTCTCTGCTGTGAGCTGCTCCCTCACCCTCTCTCCCAGCTCACTTCCAAAGATCTCCAAGCAATAAAACTGTATTTACAGGACTTGTTACTATTCTGCTCCCAGAGATAAACTCATTTCAAAAGCCTGGTGTTCTGGCCTACACATAGTGTCCAGGCTGTTCAAAGGACCATATGGCCTGAAGGTTCACATCTTTGGAGAAAAAGGAAATAAGCTGAGCTAGCGTTTCTTGCTAAAAACTCAGCTCGCAGGTTCCTTTGCCCATCTTGACAGGGAGAAAATATGATGGCAGCCTTATTCTCTCAGGTTACAAATGGGGAAACTGAGGCCCAGAGAGACGAATGACTCCCAAGGTTATAAGCTGGACAGTAGTAGGGCTGGAATTACAGCCCTGGGGTCTCTGGCAAGGGCTGAGGGAATCAGCTGAGCTGAAGTCATATTAAGCTGCACTTGGCTCTCAGTGCCACCCGCCCAGGATACGGCTCTACCCCCCAGGGGCTCTCTCCTCTTTCCTGCCAGTACTCTGGGCTCCCACCCAGGGCTGCTTGGCATGGACTTCAAAGGAGGAGGACAGCTGAGCATCTGGGGCTTCCCTGGTGTCCACTGAGCAAACGCCAAAGACGTGGTGCCATGGGGACACCTGTCGCACGGGTGGAGGCTTTCTGGGACATGGCCTGTCCTGGAGCTGACTGTCGGCTGACCCATCCTGGCCCGTGCCAGTTGTGCACACAGTCTCCAGGGAGGGGTGTGCAGAGCTTCAGCAACACATGACCAAGCTCACAGGACCACCAGGGGCCCAGGGTTGGCATCCAGCAGGCCCAAGTTCAGGACCAGGCCTGGACATTTATTAAACATGAGCCCTGGGCAGGCAATGAATATCTCTGAACCTCAGTTTCCTCATCTGTAAAATGGGGCTAATAATACTGACACTTCATGGCTGTTTGTGAGAATTAAAACATGACACATGTGAAAGTGCTGGAATAGGGGAAGGCTCGATAAATGTCAACCCCCCCTGACCCCCCTGTAGTAGTCACAGGGCAGTAGCTTTGTGCTGAGCTGGAATCAGGGATCGATTGAGGGAGGGACGGAGCTTATTTAGTCGGGGGTCCCACAGTGAGGAGGGGCTTAAGGGCTCAGTTTGGCTTTTACTCTGAGCACTGTTTCAGGTGTATAGCTGTGCTGGGGTGTTGACAGCCTGGGGCTTATATCAGAAAACCTGGCTTTTGAAGTCCCAGCTCTGCTCCTTACCAGCTATGTGATCTTGGACAAGTCAATTCCCCACTCTGCGCCTTGATTTCCTTGCTTATAAAGTGGAGATAATTGCACCTTCCTCATCGAATTGTGGTGAGAATTAACATGGCAGGCAAAACAATGCCCCCTCCCCCAAATGCCCATGCCTTACTTCCCTGAACCTGCGAATGTTGCCTCACAGGATGTACAGGTTGGTATAGTGTCCCCCCAAAATTCATGTCTGCCCAGAACCTCAGAATGCGACCTTATTTGGAAACAGGGTCTTTGCTGGGGAAATCAGTAAAGATGAGGTCATATTGGGTCAGGGTACTGAATCCGATATGACTGGTGTCTTCATAAGGACAGAGAGACACACACAGATACACACAGAGCAGAGACAGCCATGTGAAGACAGGCAGAAATTGGAGTGATTTAGCTACAAGCCAAGGAACGCCAAGGATTGCTGGAGCCACCAGAAGCTGGAAGAAGTGAGGAAGCACCCTCCTCTAGAGCCTTCAGAGGCAGCATGGGCCTGCAGACACCTTGGAACTTCTAGTCTGGAGAACTGAGAAAATAAATTTCTGTTGTTTTAACCACCAAATTTGCAGCACTTTGTCGTGGAAGTGCTGGGAAACTGACACCTACAGCCACAGGAACTTTGCAATATGATGAAATGGAAGATCTAGAGATGGCAGGATATGCTGGATTATCCAGGTGGACCCGCTGTAACCACAGGGGTCCTATGAGAAAGAAGCAGATCAGAGAGGAGACGGTGACATGATGACAGCAGAGACTGGAGTGATGCAGCCACAAGCCAAGGGACGCAGGTGTTTTCTAGAAGCTAGAAGAGGAACGATTCTCCTCTAGAGCCTCCAGAAGGAACCAGTCCTGACGATGACACCTTGATTTCAGCACCTTAAGACCCGTTTTGGGCCTGTGCCCTCCAGAACCATCAGGGAATAAATGTGTGTTGTTTTAAGCCACCAAATTTATGGCAATTTGTTACAGCAGCCCCAGGAAACAAGCACAATTAAATGGAGGCACTTGACAGTGCTGCTGCACATTGGAGGCGTCTGACACCAGCCTGGTGGGCCCACAGCAGGCCAGGCCGCTGCACCCCCTGGGGCGGCTCGTTCCAGAAAGCAGGCTCTGAGCTCCACCCCAGGTGACCGAGGGCGGCCTCCAGGAGTAGTGTCTGGGAGCCTGTGTTTCGACCGTCTGATGGTAACTCTGATGTGCAGACAGGCTTGGGGGAGCCTGGGCACCCTGGGGAGGTGGTGTTGGGGCGTGGGGTCAACGACCCCCATTGTTCTGGCAGTGGAGCTTGGGGGAGAATTTTAGGCTCAAGTACTACAGCTTTGCCTGGACCCAAAAGGTGGATATTTTTCCTTCTTCCTGTCTTCATTTTAATTCAATGAATATTCTATATTTGGTCCTGGGATTAAACGAAGAGTCCAGTGAAAGAGGCAGATGTGGCTGACACAGTGGTCATGACCAGACCTGTGGGGCCGCAGGAAGGAGGAATCAGCGCTGTGGAGTGGCAGGGCGGGCTCTGGAGGAAGAAACCCTTGGGCAGGGTCTGGAAGGAGGAGATGACTGTCAGGGAGTCAAGGGGGACAAAACCACTGAAACGTGAACCAGCGTGGGGCAAGTGGGGAACAGTAAGAAATAAGACTGGCCAGGCCGGGCAGCTCATGAAGCATGTGGGCTGTAGAAGGAGCTTGGACTTCACCTTGGGGGCCTCACTGAAGGGGTCTGGAGGATTGAGATTGGCCAAGGTGGAAGGAGCTGATGGCTGCAATGTGCAACGGATCAGCTTTATGTTTCAGGAGAAAAAAACATTCTCAGGCTCTGCGCAGGGAGGTCCCATGTGACAGTCCACTATCTGAGGCGTCACGGAGAGAAGCCAAAGACATCACAGCACCGAAATAGTGCTAAGCTGACCCTTTATGAAATCATCCTCCCTCCCGCCCCACACCTGCCTGTTAGCACTAGCGCCTGTGCCCCGTCCTGTCCTGTCTTTTGTCTTTGTTAGGCTGTGTCTGCCTGACCCCTGTGTGTTGTAAATGCACCTGCTGTTTGAGGAGGTTGTTTGTGACTGTAAACAATTGATGCAAATCCATTGCAAGGGAAACCGCAAACCTTGTTAAAAGACTCAGACTTTCATGAAGCTGATGAGAGTGATGCTGGAGAAGTGCTCGGATCAGATGCCCAGATGTCCACACCTAAGGCCGGCTCTGGAGGAGTTAGCCCAGGGGTGACCAGAGAAGAGACACTGGCCAAGGACAAGGACATGATAGTCACTTCAAGAAAGAGTGATTCAGACAAAAAGAAAATCAAGCAAGCCTTTTGGAAAAATTGATTATGGGAACACTTGAGTACTGGTGCTTGTCTTTATTGATATGATGTTACATTCAAATGTGAAAAACTTTATTGTATTTTCACACAATTTTATTGGTAAAATCCAACCCCCAAAAGAAAAAAATCTTTTTTTTCATTAAAAAAATTCTCCCAAGGCTGTAACTGTAACTTAACATTGTTAAATATGAGATAAAATTATAAAAGTGAGTTTATTTTTTGGTCTCTATTTTTAAGATTTAGTCCCAATGAAATATTTGTTCACTCTTTATTATGAAATTAAAAGGCTTTTTTTTTGGGCCCTATTGTTCTTATATAAGACGGCCTCCTGAGCCCACCTTTTCCTGCAGATATATCTTCCTTTAGACTGTGGATTCTGAAGGGCAGGTAGTAACATTTTCACCGTGTTCCCCTCACAGCATGGCATATACCGAACACTCTGCCAGTCTTTTGAGCTGATGAATGAAGAAGATATAGAGAAACAATTGCATTTTGGCACTCACTGGGACGTTTGTTCAGTCATGGTCTAAAGCAGTGGGCTTGGGAGCGTCCTGGAATCACCGACTTAAGTACTGTCGCTGCTGAAAGAGCTCTGAGGAGTGGGGCATGGCCGGCCAGGAAGGGAGGCCCTTGAGCAAGTGAGGGGCCTCTGCACACAACCTGACAAATTGCTTCTCATTTGGAAAATAATGAAAAGGAAATGACCGTGGGGAGTGTGGTGTCTCTTGGCAGGTCAGCTTTTCTAGGGCCTGGCTGAGGAGCTGTACCTTCCAGCGGTCAGCACAGAGGAAAGAGAGCTGGGAGTTAAAGGGAGGGCTGGACCCCAGAGGGAGAGGGAGGAAAGAAAAGATAAAGATGAAGACAGAATCCCGAGGACACTAACTAGCCACGGGACCCCACCACAGTGCCTGAAGCTAGCACAGCCTGGGGCCTTTAAGATTCCTCAGCCAGCACCTCCCCTTTTGTGTTGAAGCCAGCCTCTCTCACTCGCAACTGAACCCAGTGTGTATGTGTGTGCATGTGTGTGTATGACTGTACAAGCATTTTAATTGGCATGCAATATACATAAAGCTTATTGCTGGCTATTATGATTACAATTATTACTATTTAATGTACCAAGCTCAGAACTGTCTTAAGTAAAAGCCAACTAATTAAAAGAAAGGGTATGCAGTGGCTGCAACAACACATCTTTCATCACATTATCAGTGCCTGTGTTCTGAAATATTCTCTCCCAGCCACGCTGCGTGCACGCGCCCTTCTCTGCTCTCTGCTCACTCCCTGCCCAGTCCCCATCACCCGCCACCTCTCACTATCATTCCTGCTGCTGGGTTATAGTTGAGTAAGGTTAGTTCAAAATTCGTAGCTATTGTGCCTTGGTCCCCTTGGAGTCATGATACTTTATGAGTCTAAAAAGGCAAAAACAAGAACAATTTGAGGTAACAAGGAGAACTACAGAGGCAAAGGGAAAGGGAACGCTTGCTGCCTAGGAAGCCATTGCCCTGCTGGGGAACCAGCTCAGCCCTAGTGGTTCCAAGCCTCAGACAAGGTCTTCAGTCTCTCTGAACTTCAGCTTCCTTGGTTTCATAGCATAGAGTTGAACCACAGTCGTGTGCCAAATACCCACGTTTCCGTCAGCAACAGACTGCATATATGATTGTGGTATGGAACTAAAAATTCCCATTGCCTAGTGACGTAGCCGTGGCAATGTCCTAAGGTTGTGGTAATGTCGTAAGGTCGTAACGCAAAGCATTACGTGTTTGTGGTGGTGTTGGTATCAACAAACCTGCTGTGCTATTCTGCCATCTTGAATGGAAGTCCCCTGGACAGACTTTTAGCTGACCTCTGGGAACGTGGTTGGGAGCAGCTGACAGCAGGCTGACTGCAGTGGCCTGGGGGACAAGACCCTGGCCCCTGCCCTCGGGGGAGACTGAGAAGACTCAGGGAAAGCCCCCGAAACATGGGCTGTTTTTCCTAGTTTTAAAACAACCCTGCTGAAGGGGTGGGGATGGGGTAACAAAACACGCAAACAAAAACCAGAGATGGTTTTTAAAACCAGAGCATCAAAGGAAGGCAGACAAAAGGAGGCAGATGTGAAGAGTTGCTGCACAAACATACTTAACTAGAAAATGACTTGAGAACTTATTAAAGTTTCCTGAGCTTGTCTCCAAGGGAAAACTTACTGACATGATTTTTATCAAAATTATGCTAAGATGGCCACATTGTTCTCATCCCTTTCTGCTCATCAGTCCTGGGATCCACCCCATGAGCACCCCCAGGGTTCTGGGAATGCAGCTCCTAGCGTGTGCCTAGAGCACAGGTGGGGTTAATAAGTAATTGTGGGCTACATGAATGAACCAGCAAGAAGAGTCAGAGCCCAGCTGGAATGTCTCTATCTTTTCTTAAAATTTAATTTTAAATTTACACAGAGTAAAATTCATGCTTTTTGGTGTACAGTTCTCTGTACAAATGAATAGTCATGTGATCTCCACGAACATCAATTCTATCATCCCCCCAGATTCCCTCGTCCTACCCTACTCCTCACCCTTAATCCCTGATAATCACGGATCTTTTCTCTGTCCCTATAGTTTTTTTGTTTTTGTAATTGTGGTAAACTATACATAACATAAAATTGACCATTTTAACCATATTTAAGTGTACCATTCAATGACATTAAGTATATTCACAATGTTTTGCACCATCATCACAATCTATTTTTCATCATTCCAAATGGGAATTCTGTAACAATTAAACAGTCAGATCCCATTCCTCTCCCCCAGCCCCTGCGAACCTCTATTCGACTTTCTGTCTCCATGAATTTGACCACTTTAGGTAGTTCATACAAGTGGAATCATGTAGTATTTGTCCTTTTGTGTCTGGCTTGTTTCATTTAACATAGTATCTTCAAGGTTCATCCATGTTGTAGCATGTGTTATAAGTTTCTTCCTTTTTAAGACTGAATAATATTCTACTGTGTATAAATACCACATTTGGTTTATTCATTTATCTACTGATGGACATTTGTGTCATTTGGACCTTTTGGCTATTGTGAATAATGCTGCTATGAACATGCGTGTACAAATATCTGTTTGAGTCCTTGCTTTCAATTACGTCCCTACAGTTTTGTCTTTTATAGAATGTCATATAAATGCAAGCATACAGTATGCAGTGTTATTTACTTATTTTTTTTAAGTCTGGCATCTTTATTTTAACATAGTGCATTTAGATTCACCCATGTTTTCATATTTGCCAACAGTTTGTTCCTTTTTATTGCACTGTATCCCACTGCATGGATGGACCAAAGTTTGTTTTTCCATTTGAGGGATATTTGGTTCATTTCCAAATTTTGATAATTGTGAATAATGTTGCTACAAACATCTGCATACAGGTGTTTATGTGAACATCAGCTTTCATTCTTCCTGGGTAAATACCTAAGAGTACGATTGCAGAGTCATGGCTAGAAGAGGATGCTTACCTTTGTGACACTGCCAAACTGTTTTCCAAAGAGGATGGCCGCTTTGCATTTCCACTAAGCAGTGTGTGAGCGTTCTAGCCAACACTTGGTATTGGCAGTTGCCTCTGTCTCTTTAAACCCATAAAGTATCCATTAATT
Organism: Rhinolophus ferrumequinum; assembly: GCF_004115265.2. NCBI lineage: Eukaryota > Metazoa > Chordata > Mammalia > Chiroptera > Rhinolophidae > Rhinolophus > Rhinolophus ferrumequinum. The sequence goes on along the minus strand of NC_046307.1, from coordinate 4,732,590 downwards.
GCCAGATCTAAATAACAATAATTATCATGATAAGAAGTGAGTGAGGGACTGAGTGAATGAATAAAAACTACAACTTACTGAGATATTCTGGAAGTCAGACACATATCAAACTATTACTGTGTGCCAGATGTCATGTTTACAGCTTTTCAAGTAACATCTCACTTAATACTTACATTACCCTAAAATTTTCTGAAGTGGAGGCTTAGATCTTGAGAGGAGAAATAACCTGCCCAAGGTGACTTGGCTTAGTAATGGCTGAGCCGGACTTGAATCAGGACTCCAATCCACCATGTCTGTGTCTCCCTCACATACAGGCAGGTGCGCCCCCGGAGAGTTTCAATGCATTGTCTCAGTTGCTGCAACACCCCTCAAGGGCAGGATGATTCTTTCCACTTTATAGCTGACATTCACCTAACCAGTGAGAAGCACAGGTCCTGGATCCTGGGTCCACTGGCCCCCCAAGTCCCAGCACCTTTCCATGACATGCCAGGTTCACAATATGCCAAAGGCCTGAACATTAGCGCTGTCTGCTGGGAACAAACGCCGAGATCCTACAGGTGTCTGAAGCCTCACAGCCCCAAGTGGTCCTTATAATTCCTGGCCGGGAGGCCTCGCAAATGTGCAGCCATTGTTTGAAACCAGTCCCCTGCACCAACTTTGCCCAACATCTGCAACGCTTTCCAAGAAAGACAATGTGAGGCCAAGCTAAATAAAAGAAGAAATGCTTCTGTGAAGAAACCCAGGGATCTGAAGGCGTCTTCTAGCCTTTTGGGGCAACACAGAGAGGCACAGATGTGGGGGGCCGCCAGGGGGCCTGCAAACCACAGGCTTGTCCAGCTTCTCACAATGAAAGCCTCAAAAGAACAAGAGATTTTTCTAAAGGAAGTTCAAAAGTCTTTTCTTGCCTTTGGGGGGATTCCTGGAAACAGAAAGGCAAGGAAGACAGAGGCTCAGACTGGGGTGTCATGCACCCCATGTGTCCCTATGGGCCTCCACTCACCCTGCCTCCATTTACATGGTGAACACCAGCCATTGCTGAGGGCTGACTATGTGCTAGGCACGTCTACCTCCAATTCTGGGGTTTGCTCTCCAGATACACATAGGGTAACAGGCCCATCAGGAGAAGTGGCCATACTGCTGGGTGCTGGCTCCTAATATCGCACTTAGTCATGATAATCACCACCATCATTCAGTCATTCATTCATTTCATGTAACAATGAAGGACTACAGTCCGGTAAGGGACACAGATGTGGTCAGCAAGTAGAGGTGGGCACCAGGTGTGCGGTGGCACCAAGAGAGAGGAATCACTTGTGCAGGGAGCGGCACACTTCATGGAAGAAGAGATTCTTGAGTTGTGTCTGCAAGGAGGAGGACTGCCAGGAAAAAAAGAGCATTACAGGGAGAAAGAACACCATATGGAACGGCACTGAGGCGTGACTGTGGGGTGAATGTGAATATGAGGTGTGGAGTAATAGGAAACACAGGTTGTTCCTTACTGTGGGAGTATGGGGTGAGGGAGGGGCATGAGATGAGTCTGGACCAGCCCCTCCACTGGCTCCTGGGACCCCGAGCTCCACCGCATACACTAGGCACTCAACAGGGGCACAGACCCCTTGTTTCCTCCATCCCTCAGAGACAGATGCTCACATGATATTAAGGGTGGGAGGCCCTGGGGTTCACTCAGACCTGGGGCCACGACCTTGGCATTGGGGCGGGGGAACCAGCTGTACCGCTTCCTCTCCTACTCAGGAAAATACACCAGGACACCAGTGTGAGAATGAGGTCACTATGCTGCTTTCATTTATGGGAGAAAAAGAAATCGTTCACAAACGTTAGTCCTTTAGCTTCTATTGATACCAAGTGGCAATGGTGCCCCCACACCAGGGTGTCTGTGTCGCGGTGGTCCCTCCCGAGCCCCACACCCTGTGTGTCTCTGAGAGCCTGTCCTTCCTCCCCCACAGGCACCACAAGCCACAAACAATGGGCACAAGCAGTCCTTGGGCCAGGCGGCTGGTATACTGGCAGAGTGCCCCGTGCTGTGTTTGCTCTGGGAAATGGTGATGGGCGGTAAAGCAAGGCCCTGTGCCGAGGCCTCCTGTACCCCAATGTTTCTGCTGCTTTGTTGTGTGAGTCATACCCCCCCTTTTACTCAAACTAGTTTAAGTTGTTCCATGTTCCAAGGCTTCTGACTAATATACAGCTCCGTTCTTGTTTACATTATTCTCTAAACATATTGTGATTCAACTTTTTATTTTCTTTCTGTTCCAATAGTTGTTTAGGAGAGTGTTTTAAAATCTCCAGATGGCAAGGTTTTTGTATGTTTAAGTGCTTTTGCTATTCATGCCTTGCTTATTACACTGTGAAAAGAGAAAGAATAGAAATAGATGAATCCTCTCCCCTTCATTAGTGAAAAAGAAAAAGCATCGCAAACCGCGATCCAACAAGCTATCACACCTGATGCTGAAACCCTGAAAGCACCCTGATTAAAGCCAGGAGCCAGATGAGGATGGACTACCACCATTACTGAACAGTTTTCTGGAAGGCCACGAGAACGGAATGAGGGCTAATGTTGGAATGGAGCATAAAAAATATAATTATTTACACATAATATGAGTTGATATCTCAGATGCACAAGAACAAATTGAAACCTATTAGAAATACTGACAGAACATGCTAAAGTGGATGAATGAAAATTTAATATACAAAAATAAACAGCATTCCCATACACAAATAATACAGTTAGAAGCCATATGGAAACGTGTTCCATTTATAATATCTACAAAAAAGGGATAAAACACGTAAGAAATCAAATGACCTATGAAGGAAACCTGAAATAACTCTACTAAGGGATACTGAGAAGGCAAACACTAGAAGGCATCCTCTTTGCTGGAGAGGTAAATAGATATTCAACATTGAAAAGAGGCTCATTTTCCGTAATCTATAAAACTGATGAGATACCAACAATCATATCTACACTCTTATTTTGGAACTTAAAAATATAATATTGAGGTTTACCTGGAGAGAACACATTAAATAGTTTGGTAATACTGCAAAAGAAGAGTAATGGGTGAAGACTAGCTGAACTAGAAATTTAAAGCACGTTATACGCTACAATAATTAAAAGTTTGGTAGAAAGAGGGCATGGACATACTTTTCCCTACCCCTCCTGCTAAGGACAGCTGAAAACCCTGGACATCATGTATACACGTGAGGAAGACTCTGAGAGGTGGCGAGATGAAGCAGGCCAGTTAGGGACCTTGGGGCCTGAGAAATGACAGACAGGTGTGTGTGTGTGTGTGTGTGTGTGTGTGTGTGTGTGTGTGTGTGTGTGATATCCCTAACTGGGTGGCGGAGAAGCCAGTGACTCAGAAACACTAATGGGTGCAAACAAAAGACTCTTCAAAAAAAAGCCTGCTTTCTCTTATCATAGGGCCAGAAAAGGGAACTCTTTAAAAGCCAAAAAAAAACACAAAAAAACCTTTTAAAGAATAACTGTTCTACCCCATATGACACAGAAAAAACTGAGGCCTCACTCCTACCTTTGTCTGTAAGACAGAGTAGGGGGGCAAACTGAAGGCCAGATGTGGAGCTGGGACTTTCATTCCCCCGTTGGGTGGTAAGGAGGCCACACCCCATGGTATCAGAGGAGGTTGAGTGGGGAGCCAGAATGCCAAGCCCCTCCCAAGAGTAATACGGAGCCCCTCTCCAACCTGGGTGTCAGCGGAGACTGAGTGGAAAACCTAGACTTCCATTCCTACCTGGAAGTAACAAGGTGGTAACTCCCACCTGCCGCCGCCTTCTACACAACAGCGTGGTGTCTGAGGACACCAGCTGAAATACAAGATTTAAATAAGATCCCAAGTTTCATAACATAATATCCAAAAATGTCCAGGACTCAACTGAAAGTCACTCATCACACCAAGACCAAGAAAACCTCAACTTGAGAAAAGCCAAACAACAAACACGAACACCAATATGATATGGATGTTAGAAATATCTTACAGTTTTTAAAACAGCCATCATAAAAATGCTTCAATCAGCAATTATAGACACACTTGAAAAAAAATGAAAAAATAGAACATCTCAGCACGGAAGTAGAAACTATAAGGAAGAGACAAATGGAAAATTTACAGTTGAAAAATACAATAAAAAATAAACAACTCAGTGGATGAGTTTAATAGGAGAACAGAAAGGACAGAAGAATTAGCGAACTTGAAGGGGGAACTAGCAAGTCTGAGAAACACAAAGAAAATAGACTGAAAAAAAAATACACCAAAACAAACCCAGAGCCCCAGGGACCTGTGGTACTGTAACAAAAGAGCTAACATTTGTGTCATCAGAGTCCTAGAAGGAGAGGAGAAATAGACTGAGGCTGAAAAAGTATTCAAAGAATTAATGGCAGAAAAATTTCTAAATGTGGCAAAAAGACTAAAACCTACTGATTCAACATGTTGGGTATATCTCAAACAGTATAAACTCAAAGAAATGCACACTGAGAAATATAGTCAAACTGTTAAGGACTGAAAAAAAAGAAAGACAAAAATCTTGAAAGCAGCCAGCTTTCAAGGTGTCAATCTTGACACCTTACCTATAGGAGGAAAACCGTTCACATAACAGATTTCTCATCAGAGACAATGGAGGCCAGAAGGAAGAGGCACAAGTTTTTTTCAAGTGCTGAAGAAAACCCAGAATCCTATATGCAGTGAAAATATCCTTCGGGAATGAAGGGGAAACAGATATTCTCAGCTGAAGAAAAAGTAAGAGATTTTGTCACCAGCAGACTTACCTTAAAAGAATGTCTAAAGCAAGTTCTTTAAATAGAAAGAAAATGACAAAAGAAGGAATTTTGGAACATGAGGGAGGAAGCAAAAATATGAGTGAATTCAATAGATCTTCCTTCTATTGGGTTTTAAAAATTGTATTTCATGGTTGAAACAAATTACATAATTGTTTGATGTGGTTCCACATGTGTGTAGAGGAAATAGTTAAGACAATTATAAATGGAGGAGGGCAAAAGGATGTAGAAAGAGGTTAAGATTTCTACGCTTCACTCATACTGGTACAGTTGCTCCGAAAAATAGCTTGGTAGTTTCTTAAACAAATGAAAAGCAAAAACCAAATGACATACACTTACCATATGGTCCAGCAATTATACTCTTGGGCATTTATCTCAGAGAAATGAAATTTTATGTCCACACAAAAATCTGTACACAAATATTCATAGAAGCTTTTTTTTTTAATAGTAAATTGGAAACAACCAAAATGTCCTACATACGTGTATGGCTAAACCAACCGTGGTATATCCATACCACAAAATACTACTCGGCAATAAAAGTGAATGAACTATTGACACATAAAACAGTGTGGATGGATCTCAGTGGCATTATAGTGCGTGAAAAAAATTTAATCTTAAAACATAACATACTATATGATTCCAGTCATAAACTATCTTAAAATGACAGATTTATAGATATGGAAAACAGATTAGTGGTTACCAGAGGTTAAGGTTGGTACGGGGAGGGGTGTGTTGTGATGACAGAAGGGGCTTCCCTTCACTGTGGTAGTGGTTACATGAATTTACATGTGTGATAAAATGGCACAGAACATTGTACCAATGTCAGTTTTCTGGTTTTGGTATTGTCCTATAGTACGTAAGATGTGACTGTTGGGGGAAACTGGATAGGTGTACATGGGACTTCTCTGTACCATGCTTGCAATTTTCTATGAACCTATTATTGAACCTAATTATTTAAAAATGAAAAGTAAAAAAAAAAAATCTAACCAACAGTTTGACAATGAAAAAGACATTAACAGAACAATGACAAAGTATACAGTATTCAGAATGTCATAAATTCAGAGTGCCATCAAGATGACATTTGATTCAGTGTTAAAAAAATGGATTATTCAGTGGGGCGGCCAGCTGGCTCAGTTGGTTAGAGTGCGTGCTCTCAACAACAAGGTTGCCGGTTCAACTCCCGCAAAGAGCTGATGGGTCCTGGAAATACACACTATTCCCCAATAAAGTCCTGTCCCCCTTTCCCAATAAAATCTTTAAAAAAAAAAAAAAGAGCTGATAGGTCCTGGAAATACACACTGATGGGTCCTGGAAATACACACGATTCCCCCAATAAAGTCCTGTTCCCCTTCCCCAATAAAATCTTTAAAAGAAAAAGGATTATCCAGTGAGGGTTGTCTGGACTGGCTAACCATAGGAAAACCATAAAACTGGATAGCTACCTCATTAATCATATATAAATAAGTTCCAAAGTTAGCAATGATATCAATATAAAAATAAAATTACTAAAATAAAACCTTAGCAAATTTGTTTACAATGTTAGATTGAAGTTTACTAGCAGAATACAAAACCCAGAACTCATAAAAGAAGAGACTAATATATTTGACTATATTTTAAAAAAAACACAACACCTTGTACCTGTAAAAAGCTATCATAAGTAGGGTCACGCAACTAACATCAAATTGGGAAAAATATTTATACTACCTATGATGAAAGGTCCATTTCTGTATTAAAAACACATATGAAGCAGTATGAAAACTCTAATAAGTATAACTCATTAGAAAACACAGCAAACGATATGAATAGATAATTCACACATACATAAAAATGAACATAAATATATCAAAAACATACATCTTCACATACCATGTTCATAGGTAGGGAGACAATATAGTTAGGATAGTAATACTTCCTAAAGCATTCTACAGATTCAATGCAATTCCTATCAAAATTCCACTGACCCTTTTTTTCTCCTCCAGAAATGGCAAAGCCAATCCTCAAATTCATATGCGATTGCAAGAGACCTAAATAGCCAAAACAGTATTGAAAAAGAAGAACAAAGTTGAAAGACTCACATTTTCCACTTTCAAAACTTACTACAAAGCTACAGTAATCAAAACAGTGTGTACTGGCGTATGAATAAACATATAGACCAATGAAATAGAAATGAGACTCAGAAAAAAAACCCCCATACATCCATGGCTAATTAATTTTTGACAAGGTGCCATGGGAAAATAATAGTGTCTTCAACTAATGGTGGTGCAAACAATGAATTTGGACTCCTACCCCACACCATATACAAAAAAACAAACTCAAAATAGATCCCTGACCAAAATTTAAAGCTAAAACTATAAAACTCTTAGAAAAAAACAGAGATAAATCTTCATGACATTGGATTTAGCAATGGATTCTTAGCTATGACACCAAAAACACAAACAACAATAATAAAAATAGATAAATTGGACTTCATTGGAATTAAAGACTTTTATGCATTAAAGGACATTATCAATAAAGATAAATGACAACCTACAGAATGGGAGAAAATATTTTCAAATCATATATCTGACAAGGGTCTAGTAGCCAGAATATGTCTAGAACATACATTCAATATAAAAATAATTCCTACAACTCAACAACAAAAAGACAAACAACCCAACTCAAAAGTGAGCAAAGGACTTCAATAGACATTTCTCCAAAGAAGACATACAGATGGCCAACAAGCACATGAAAAGATGCTCAACATCATTAGTCATGAGGGAAATGCAATTTAAAACCACAATGAGATACCACTTCACAACCACTAGGATAATTATAACAATGAATAATAATGATAAGAAAACAAAATAACAAGTGTTGATCAGGATGTGGACAAATTGGAACTCTTGTATATTGCTGGTGGGAATGTAAAATGGTTTAGCCACTGTGGAAAACAGTCTGGCGGTTTCTCAAAAACTTAAGACACAGAATTATCCTATGACCCAGCAATTCCACTCCTAGGTATGTATCCAATAGAATTGAAAATAGGTATTCAATCTAAAACATATATATGCATGTGCGTAGTAGCACTGTTCATCATAGCCAAAAGATGAAAACAATCCAGATGTCCATGAACGGAGGAATGCATAAACAAAGTGTGCTTTACACATACAATGGAATATTATTCAGTCATAAAAGGAAATGAATTACTGATACATTCTATAATGCAGATGATCCTCAAAAAAATTCTGGTAAGTGAAAGAAGCCACACACAAAAGATTATATATTGTATGATTCTATTTATGTGAAATATACAGAATAGGTAAATTCATAGAGACAGAAAGCAGATTAGATTGGTGGTTGGCAGAGGCTGGGAGGATTGGGGGAAGGGGAGTAATTGCTTAATAGGTATGGGGTTTCCTTTTGAAGTGATGAAGCGGTAGATGTACAGTATTTTCAGTGTATCAAATGTCACTAAATTTTTGTTTTAAAATGGTTAATTTTGCTATGTGCATTTCACTCAATAATAGAAAAAATATTCAACCTCACATAATAAAGTGATTAAAATCCAAGATGATACAATTTTTTTATCTATAATATCGGTAGAAAATTTAAAATTTAATATTGCTCTGCACTGATGAAGATATGTAGAAACAGGTACTTGTGCATAATGTTGTTTGGAGAGTAAGTTGGCACAATTTGGCAACAGCTATCAGAAATGTAAAGGATCATGTCCTTTGACCAGACAAGTCCATTCGTAGAACTTTTCCTTATAAATACATGAATGCATAACTATAACCTTGTTTATAATGGTAAAAATTAAATATATATATATACATATTATATATTACATATATATTATATATTACATATAATATGTATATATATACACACTCGTGTGTGTGTATATATGTATACACACACACATATATATATACACATATACATCAATTAGGGACTGTCTAGATAATTGATGGTACATCCATAGAATGGAGTTCTATATAGGCATTAAAAATGAGAAAGATCTGTATGTGACAACAAGATCTCTAAGATACATTATTCTATGAAAATAGTAAGGTATAAATGATGTGATCTCATTTGTAAATTTAAGTGTGGATTAACTTTTCCCCCCCATGGACAGATAAACAATACTCTGTTAACAGTGGTTACTTTTGGGAAGAAGGACTAGAGGTAGAAGAAGGGAGAGGAAACATATATTTTATTTTGTATTTTTCTGTACTGTTTAATTTTCTTTTTACCAGCACATACAAGCAAATCTCCACTTCTCTAATTCTCAAAATCGAGAACAAAATAATTTCTAATGTTCGCTCCACACACAATGATGTTAGAATTCTACATACCTTTGTTTTCCCTGCCCCTCTGTTGAGCTCTTGTGCAGAGACAACCCCACCCTGCACTGGGTCAGCATCAGGTGACTTTGGTTACTCCCACAGCAGTTTCTTGGTGAGAAACCTGGACAGTGTGAATGCTGGTGCCCCTCCCCCAGTGAGCCTCTGTATTTGGATTCAGCCTCTGACCCTCCAAGGAAGGAGTTAAAATCCAGCCAAGGATCCTGACTGACATCTGCTTGGTACAATTACACACTCTTACCCCTGCTTGGTCTCATCAAGATGGTCGTGTGGTATGTGGGGATGAGCCTGCCTTGCTGGGCGAGTTCCAGCCTGCCTTGCTGGGTTTGCGCTGGCAGTAGGAGCACTACAGATACTTGAGCCCATCATGCTGAGTTAACACTGGACTCCAAATTAGCTGCATATCTAAAAGCAACCATGGCTGCGACTTTGTCAGCCTCTTCTTCCCAAGGTCAGACCCGCTGGAGCGCAACCTGCCCTGCCTGCATCCTTTCAGGATGGACATGCTCTGTTTAGATCTCACCTCCACGAACATTTGCCCTCTGCTGCTCTCTCCATAGCAGGGAGGATGCACAGCCCATCCTCATAGGTCTACTTCTAATGGATGCACTGCTTGCAGGAGATGTGTGTGCATGCAGCGCGGAGTGTCACGGGGGGACAGCTCTGTTGGAGCCTCTCACTATCTCCACAGAGGGTAAGGGGGCTGTGTGGGCAGTCAGAAAGATGGACAGTCAACATATGCTAGGACGCCACATCTGTGCCAGAACTCCTCCCAGGCACAGGGACGCTGAGGAGAGAATTCATGGCTCTTGCCTACAGAGACCCAAGCCTAGTGGAGAAAGAGAGGCAAGCAACTAGACTGCGAGCTCCTCCAGCGCACGACCCACAGAGGTGAGAGCCAGGCCGCAGGAGAGGAGGGTGTAGTCAAACGAACACCAAGACCGGACAGAGGGGGCAGTAGGTGGGGCCAGAGCAGGCTTCCGGGGGAGGAGCTATCAGGGCTGGGCGGGGCCAGAATGAGTTCTGGGGAGGGGTGACGTCAGGGCTGGACCTTGAAGGATGGGTGAAGGGGTGGCAGGCAAAGCAAGGCACACCAGGGTCCCTCAGCCACAAGACGGGCAAATTCAGAGGCAATTTGCCAGGTTATGAAATCCTCATACATCAGGTGTCATGATGCCATTTTCCTTCCTCAGTCCAGATCCTCCTATTCACTCATTCATTCACTCACTGAATACAGTAAATATTGAGCACCTACTATTTGCCAGGCATGGGATAAGGGGAAGAGAATGAGCATCCTCGTCCTGGAGAGGCTTACAGTCTAAGAGGTCCCCAGGGTGCTGAGGAGCTGGCTGTAGGGGCTGAATCACCTGCTTCCATCCTCTGGCTGATTGCTGGGGATCGGCACCTGTGTCCTCCTTTGTGTCTGGGTCAGATATGCCTTAGGGAAGACCCTAGGGTGGCAGTGCTGCTGGTCTGGCTGGAGGGAGTCAGTCTGGACCGGAGGGGGCTCAGGGACGAGCAGTTGCCTGGACCAGGATAATGTAGTGGGTTAGAGAGAGATGGGTGTATTCCACACATATGTAGGAGGTAAAATTAACCATAATGATGCCCATTTTTAAAACTCTCACATAAACCTCACAACTGGTGGTAGTATCATTTCCATTTTACAGATGAGGAATTGAGGTTCAGAGAGATTAAATAACTTGTCCAAAGTCCCACAGCTAATTAGGTGATTAACAGGATCTGGAGTTGCTAGGATGACCTGGGTATGTGGATGGGCGGGGGCTGAGACCTGAGATGGGGGCACAGGCTGAGGGGCTGACGGTGACATGAGCCCGCCAACACCCAGGCCCATTACAGCCTGACCCACAACCCGAGGTCTGGCCTCATGTCCTTCCTGGAGGGGCGTCTTCCCCATCAGAGCAGGAGTTTTCAGAAATAAGGGACTTCATGTGGCGAGGCACCAGCATGGGGCCTGCCGACAAACACTGCCTGTGGATGAATCCTGACCCAACCAAAACATTCCTAACACGACATCAACAGCGTCTGGTCTCGAAATGAGGCTTGTGTTTACTTGAATTCGGGGCAAGGCAGAAAGAACCCTTCCTCCCTGATGGATGGCTCTTCTGGACACACACATACAAACACACACATGTGCACAAACATACACATACACACACACCTGTACAGCATAAGAACACACACACACACATGCACACAAAACAGTCACAGGTCTCACAGACATGCACACATCTAACTTCGGAGTCTTGATTCTGGGGACCGTTGCCTTCAGATTAAAGCCAGGGAACGCTCTGTCTTCCTTGCTGTGTGTACCTTTTAGTTATTGCCAATATTTTTACAGGTAAAGAATCTGACCTCTCTCCAGTAGTAGAACTGTGCTTCTAATCACTGCCCACAGCGGGAAACTAGGCCTGTCACCTTCTGGATTCCCCGTCTGGGAGAAAACCACAGCGCTCCCTCCCCAGTCCATCCGCATTCCCCCAGCGAGATATCATTATACAGCAGAAAACCACGGGGTCTGTATCAGAGGGAAATCCAACCCTTGACGATAAAGGGACATTTGAAAGAATGCCCAGGAACACCAACATCTGATTAGATGGTTTTTATAGGTAGTTATGCCCCAGCCCCCATGCGGCCCCCTCCATCCAGGCCGAGGAGACTGGGTTCATTAACAGAACAGATGTGGCCTGTCTCTACCATTAGGATAAAGATCAAAAAGTACCCACACAAACAAGGACATTCTGAACTGGGGCTGCAGCAATAACATCTGACTTGGGCCCAAAGAAAATTGCATTTTTTCCTTCAAGTTCAATTAACAAACATTTATTCCGGACCTGTTATTTATTCAGCTTCACGTTTCAGCCCTGGACTTCTCTGTCAAGGCTTTCCTCTAATCCTGGGATCAGCCCTGATGAAGCAGCCGGTGGGTAGGTCTGCGGGAGTCAGGCCTGTCCCGAGCGCCCAGTGTCGGGAGGGCCAGCACCCGTGTGGTTGCATCGGGTTCCAATCCTAGTTCTGCAGTTTAGTAGCTGTGTGACCTTGGATAAGTTATTTAACTTCCCGTGTTTTGGTATCACCGTTAATTTATAAACTGTGGGTAATGACAGCACCTCCCTCAGGGTTGTGATGATTGAAAGAGGTACTAGTCCACATTGACTAGGAGACTTTCATGCACGCAGTAAGGGTTGGCTACTGTTCTTATCACTAACATCATGATAATTTTTATCAACTTAGCTCAGCCTTCTTGTCTGGGCTCCAGCTTCAGTTTGCTTGCCCTATCAGACTTAAAATTCCTCCGTGGAGTTAAGCCCTTACTTGATTTTAGTTCTCCTGGCCAAACCCTGATTCTATTGCCCGCAAAACAGAAAAGTGGAGCCAGTCCCTGTGTGTCCATCTCAGCCATGTCTGCAGACCTGACTCCAGCTTACTCAAGCTGTTTGTCCCTGGATGCCCGGTCCAGCCTGCTGCCCCAGGTCAGCCCTTCAGCCAGTCCTCCTGCCCCACAGTGACCCATGTCGCTCAGTCTCACGTCACATCCCATCCAAGCCCTTTGGAGGTGGCAGGATGGAGACGAGGTCAGAGAGAGAAGATCTGAAAAAAAGCCTCAGGTACACATATCATCCTTTGCTTTTCTGGGTCCATTGGTGGCCTCACCCTCAATCCTTGGTCAGGGATAGTAAACCACGTGGCCTCAATTTATAGGACTGCAGATAATCCAGGTATCAGGCAAAGATTAGATCATGTAATTACAGATTTAATGTCTACCTGCCCCACCACCCCCAACCCAGAATGTATGTCCCAGGAATGCAAGGACTCTGACTGTCATATTCACAACTTCTTACTTGGAATCATGTCAGACCCGTAGTAGGCGCTCAAGAAACCCTCATAGGATGAGCGAGCACACACCATTGCCCCATACTGCCTGCTCCCCACCCCCTTCCATCCGGGTCTCGGCACTCATTTATAAGGCAAGTGGCATTGCCTGCTATGTCCAATTTGGTGGTGGCCACACCCTGAGTCACTGCCCCAGAACTAAGAGAGAACAGCAGAGCTGGCAAGCTTCCAACCCTTCAGTGTCAGGCCTGCTGTCGTTGACCATGACTAAATATTTACTGAGAATCTGTTCTGTGCCAGCCACTGGGCTAGGTACTGTTACCTTGAACTATCTCCTCCCTAACTGCACAACCCAACAAGGTAGGTATTATTATCATCTAATTTCGTAGTGAAGCAGGCACCAGGAGATAAGCAACGGCCCACGGTCACAGGCTTTAAGTGACAGAGCTGGACTTGAACCCAGGTGGCAGGGTCTGGACCCTGTCCCCCTTTCTGGTGCTCCCCTGTCCCCCATGTGCCAGCCCAGTCCCCTGTGTTGGAGGGTTTCAGCCTTTTGTCCTGCCTGCTTGCAGCCTCAGGGAAGGCTGAGCAAAGAGGCCTGCTGTCAGCAAGGCCTATCACTTATGACCGGAGGGAAATCACGTCTGGTTCCTCAGTTTCCTCCTCTGTAAAATGGGGCCACAGAAGCACTTCTGTGGGGCCACTGTGCAGGTTAAATGGGCAGCACAGGGTCTTGTACAGAACAGGTCCTAATTCCTTCCTCCCTATTGTGAGATGTTACTTCACTTTTGGCTACAGCACAAGGGGAAATGTGGACTTTGGTTCTTGAAAGGGCAAAGGATATCCCAAATAATGGGACACACTGAGCTCTGAAGTCCCAGCTTCGGGTGGTCCTCACGCCCACCCTGGGGGGAGGGCTGACCTCGTGAGGGCCTTTTCTTGTTTTAATTTTATTTGTAGAACATGAAACAGAGTTCCATTCCCAGGGAAGCCCCCCATAGAAGCAGAAATAAAAACAGAACGCACCCTTCCCTGAAGGGGGTCACAGAACCCCAGCCCCAGGATAGGATAACTGGTGTTCTTTGTTTACTGGGAAACTTAAAACACTACCTGCTCTCTTGTTTCTATTTTCTCTTAATAAATAGATTAGGCTGGGAAAAAAGGTTCTGGAAGTGTTAAACATTCCCAGTGTAACCCAAACCATTTTTTTTTTAAATTGGGGAATATTGGGGAACAATATGTTTTTCCAGGATGCCAAGTCGTTGTTTTCAATCTAGTGGAGGGCGCAGCTCACTGGCCCATGTGGGACTTGAACCAGCAACCGTGGTGTTATGAGCACATTGCTCTAACCACTGAGCAAATGGGCTGTGGTGGCCCAGCTCCAAGCTCAAGCCGTTGCCTCTCACTGGTTCATGCGTGGAATTGAACCGGCGACATTGGAGTTATGAGCACCACACTCTAACCACTGAGCCACCGGCTGCCCACCACCATTGGCTCAGCTCCAAGCTCAAGCTGTTGTCTTCCATCTAGTTGTGGAGGGCGCAGTCCACTGGCCCATGTGGGAATTGAACCGGCAACCTTGTTGTTAAGAGCTTGCACTCTAACCAACTGAGCCATCCGACCTCTCCCCAAACCATTTTTGAAGTGAATTAACAATAGTCATGATCTTGCTTTTGGAGATACAGGTTGACTTAAATGAGCATGATCCAGAAGAAAAGTATTTTTCTGCGGAAGAACAAATGTGTGGAAACTCAGCGGCAGTATTGCTGAATAGTGGACTCTTCTGGAATGGCCTGGATTTTGAGGCAGATTCTGTCCTTACTTGCTGTGTGATTGTACTCAGGTCATTCAGCCTCTCTGATCTCTATTTCCCTCATCTGTAAAATTGGGATATTTATGCCTGTGTTGGGAGCTGAATTTGATGATGGATTAAGGTCTCCGCACGAGGTGACCCCTCCTGTCGAGTCAAACCCTTTTGCACAGGGACCCACCTGCTGTCATTTGTTAGTAGGACCTGAGACTCACTGCATTAGGGAACAGACAGGAGGGGAGTCTGAGGCTGAGAGAGCATGTGGATGGGGGAGGGACCACCAGGGATTGCCCTAGTGCTGATAGCTCCTCGCCGGTAAACATGGACTGGTCCTTGCTCTCCAGGCCTTGGTCTCTCCTTCTGTACAATGAGGACTTGGCCTTGATCTCGGGACCCTCCATGCTCCTCAGTCCTGAGACTGAATAAAAAGCTGGCTAACCCCAGTGCCCACATCTTCAAACATGATTTAGAAGCATGTAGTATTTAAATAACGTGAGTCCCTCATGCTTTGTGGGGGAACAGTCCCCAGCTCTATGCCGAGAAAATGCTGTCTGAAGGGAGTCATCGAGCACTGACTCGGCAACTCCCAGGTGCAAAGGTCCCTGCCATGTTCTTGCTGGAAGCCTGACACTTGCCACAGGCAGCTGCATTTGCCCCAAAGCCACTCCAAGTGGTGCTTCTGCTGAAAATTTAGACTAAAAGCCAGGTCCTGAGCAACTGGGAGGAAAAACTGAGTTGGAGAAGATGTTTGGCTCTAGGGACTGAGGGACGGAAGGGTCAGTAGGCAGCGGCCCCGTGAATGATTCCTACAGAAGCAGGTTGTGACCAAACACAGCCCACTCAGGAGGCAGACCATGTCACAGCTCCCCAGAGGTGGTTTGGGTGGGACCTGTCAGCCCTGCCCTACCCACCCGTCCTGAATCCATCATCTCTCCACCCTCCATGACTACTGAGGATGCTGGAAATAGCGACATTCTGCATTTCTATGCCATGCTTTGTCCCTTGTCCTTCAGCAATAGAGTTGGAATAAATTACAAGAAAAGCACTTAGCTGAATATGTCATCATAATAGCATGAAATAGCACCTGTAGTGTTTATAATTAAATTGTGAATTTATATGAATGCAACCTGAACACACATACTAAGCCCCCAAAACGTTCCCTCTCCTCATCTGATCCTCACTCCAGGACAGTGGTGCTGGTGGTGCACTTATCATCCTGGTACCAGGAGGAAACTGAGGCTCAGCTAAGGCTGCCGCAGGGCGGGGACCTGACACTGTCCTACCATCATGCTCATCGTTAGTGTCAGGATACTCTGTCCCCTTCAGGCAGAGGTGCTGTGAGCTGCAGAGACTGAGGCAGGGGAGGCATGTAGCTGTGTCCCTCACCCTCCTGATCTAGTGGGTAATTCAGGAGGGCTGAGAACTAAGAGATGGAAAGAGCCCATTTCACAGATGAGGACACTGACACTTGACAGAGTCAAATGACTTTCTTAATGTCACATAACACTGAACCACCAGAACCAAAGCCCTCTGCCTCCTTGGATGGCTGAGTTGGAGAAGGTTCTTGCTTAGTCACTGCCCCGAGGCAGCGGGAAGGGACTAAACTGAGCAGCCTCATTCATAGGCATTCATTCATTCATTCATTCATTCATTCATTCAGGAATCATGCATTCCTTCTTCCACTCACAGTGCCTTCCCCTGTGTTAGGTGCTGAGGCAGCTCTACAACCCTCTGTGGGACAAAGGCTTAGAAAATGCTTCTCAAGCTGCTTCCCAGCACCAGGCACAGAGTGTTGTGGGGACTGGAAATCAGCCTGCCTGCCAGGATCGTGAGTGAGCACTCAGCCCCTGGACACAGATAGTGAGGCCTCAGGGAAAACCCTTTGATCCGGGTCCAGTTGTGTCCTCTGCTTTGCCGCTGCTCTGGGAGAGGCAGTAAAACATGCACATCAATGGCAGAGAGAACATTTAAAGCTCTTCTCTGAAGCTGAACAAAAAGAGGGCAGTGCTAGGGCCAGGACAAGACACAAACAACCCTGGAACTGGAATATCTGGGTGGTTGCAGCCATGTGGTGTTCTACAGGTCAGCACAAAGGGTCCTCGACTCTCTTCCTTAAAATAACAATTCCTCAATGAAACCTGCACAGTCACAGTTATGGCTCAGGCTCTGATACTGCCAGCTGGGCCACTCTGGCAGATTGCTTAGCCTCTGAGGTTCACACATTACATTCATAAAATGCAGATGCAATCTCTCTCCCTGACTCTCTCAGGCCTTCTCAGGATTCAATGAGATCATGAGTGTAAAAATGGCACAGTGAGGGTATTCGGTAATCAACCTAGAGTATCCCCTCCGTCTAGAAAACCAAAGAGGGTCCTGGTCCTTAATCCCTTCTCAAGAGGCAATGTCAGGGTAGAAAGGGGTAGAACTGGGATCCAGGAGAGAAGATTGAGTTTCTCTCCACTAACTACTTACTGTTTTGGCTCATCTTGTTCTTTCTGAATGTCAGTTTCCTCCTCTGGAGACTGGAGATACTAACGAATACCTGGCAGGACTATTAAGAAAACCAGAACAGAAAAATGGGAAGCTACCTGCAAAATCTAAGCACTGTGGCAAAGGGTTTCTGTTCTCCAGTCTCATTGTCTGCCTCCGTTTCCTCATCTGCAAAATGGGCATATTTCTATCAATACCACCGGGCTGTTTTGAGATGGATGAAAATCAAATGAGATGACAGTTGTGGAAACAGCTAGCACATGTCTGGCATGCAGTGGGAGCTCAATGAATGTAGATTTGGATCTGCAGTCAGCCTGGGATGAGCTGAGATGAAACATGCTGAATTCCAGAGAGGCCATCTGCAGTGTCAGAGAACACTGAGCAAACTGCCAGCACCTGCCTCCAATTACAGTTTCCTTTGTTATCTGGCCTCAGCTTTTATTTGGAAAGATGCTTTCATATCAGCGAATTGGGAAAGCATGCTGGGTTTGTGTCCTGAAAGCATGGTGGCACAGCGGCCACAGGTAACGGGGATGAGGGCAGGGAGCCAGACCCCCAGGAACTTCCCGGTTCTCCAACCCCCCCACCCCAGGAAGGCCCCACAGGGTCTGGAGTTCCATTCACAGGTGGGAACCCCCTCCTCTGATCTCCCACAGCATGGGGGTGTAACCAGGGGCGCATAGTCCTGGTCCTTCCTGCTACTGTTTCCTCCCGGTTCAACGTGGTCAGGAATAGCAGCACACACTTCAGGAATCAGTTTTTAAAAAATAAATAATTGTCTTTATAAACAAAGATCTTTAAGAATATTCTTCAAAAAATGGAAAGGAGAAAAATCCACCTAAAGTCCATCAACCCAACAGAACTGTCCGTGAGTTCCTTTCTAGTCTGCGACCTTGTGCACAGGTAGATACGCCTACAGCTGTCATTTTGCCGTGTGTGTCCTGCGTTCCCCACCTCATCATCCAGTGACTCATATTTCCCACATCGCCTCCTCATCTTCATAAATGCCATTTCTCGGAGCTGTCTCATGACAGGCTGGGGCCATGGGGTTCTCATGCGCGCCCCTCCCCCGACACACACACCCAACTGCTGGACACAGGCGGGCATCTGCTGTCACACTCAGTGGTGAGGTCGGGCGTAGGTCCTGGCCTTGCTCAGATGCGTCCCTTAAGGGACTGTCAGAAGTGGTTGAAGCCACACACCACCCCCTGCAGCATGCGACTCTAGCAGCTTCCCCACTGGTCAGGGTCTGGGTCAGCCATTTAAAAACGGACTGTCAGACAAGCCACAGACCGGGAGAAAATATTTGCGAAAGACTCATCTGACAAAGGACTGGTATCCAAAATATTCTAAGAACTCTTAAAACTCAACAACAGGAAAACAAACAATCCAATTAAAAGATGGGCCAAAAACGGGAACAGACACCTCACTAAGATACACAGATGGGAAATCAGCACATGAAAACATTTTCCACATCATATGTCATCAGGGAAATGCAAATTAAAACAACAACAAGATAGCACCACACACCACTATCATAAAGGCCCAAATCCAGAACTCTGACAACACCAAACATGGTGCGGAAGTGAGGCAGCAGGAGTTCTCATTCACTGCTGGTGGGAACGCAAAGTGAAAGAGGTTTGGCCGTTTCTTACAAAACTAAACATATTCTTACCATACACCCAGCTATCACACTCCTTGGTATTTACACAGAGGAATTGAAGACGTATGTCCACACAAACCCTGCACATGAATGTTTACGGCAGCTTCATTCCTAATTGCCCAAACCTGGAAGCAACCAACTACTATCCTTCAGTAGGTGAATGGGTAAGTAAACTGTGGTACATCCAGACAATGGAATATTCTTCAGTGCTAGAAAGAAATGAGGTCTCAAGATATGAAAAGACATGGAGGAAACTTAAATGCACATGATTAAGTGAAAGTAGCCAACCTGAAAAGGCTACATGACACTCTGGAAAAGGCAAAACTATGGAGACGGTGCAGAGATAAGTGGTTGCCAAAGGCCTGGGGAGAGGAAGGGATGACCACTAGGCAGAGCACAGAGTATCTTTAGGGCGGCAAAACTACTCTGTATTATAATGGTGGCTACAGGGCGTTATACATTTGTTCAAACACAGAATGTACACTGTGGACTGTGTGTGACGTGTCAATACATCTTCATCCATTGTAACAAACGCACCTCTCTGGTGGGGATGTTGATTTTGTTATGAACCCAAAACTGCTGTAAAAAATAAAATCTATTAAAAAACAAAACAACAGACTGATAGTTCAAGGAGGGTGTGTCTTTTCCTTCCTGGGTCATGAACTATGACTTGATGGCCCCTGCAGGGGTCACAAGGGCTCCCACAGTGTACGCCATCTCTGGGCTTCAGTGGGTTGGAAGCCGAGGGCAGTACCACAGCTGCAGCCAGCCCGGAGCCCTCAGAGTTGAGGCTTCTGGATGAGCCCTGCCTCCTTCCACTGCATTTCAGCCGAGTCCACTGGTGCCCACCCGAGCTGTCTCAGTCTAGCACCAGGCCACATCTGCGCAGGGTGGGGAGTGAACCACGGCGCTGAGATGCTCACAGGGAGGGTGCCCACCTGCGTCAGCCGGCGATGACCTGAATCCTGCCTGTTCCCACATCACGGAGGGGCAGACCAGGAACCCTGGAGCAGTCTGACTCTCAGTCCTGACTCTGTCACCCACTTACTGGCTATGTGACTCCAGTCAGGAGACCTACTCCTCTGGCCTCCTGTCCTGCATTTCCATTCCAGGGAGAAAACTGCTCATCTCAAAAGATGGGGCCCTGCGCTCACATCGTCCTGTGGTGGCCAAGTTCACCTGTGCCACCTCTACAGGAGCTGCTAATGGGTGGGTCAAAATGACCTGAGGATAGCTCCCACGAGGGCAAGTGGGGCCAAACCTCACAGACAACAGGGCACTCTGGCCTGCATGCTGGGAGGTGAATGTCCCAACGCTCGTACTCTGTGACATCAGCAACCACACAGATGAGTCTGTCCCCGGCCCTTCCTGCATGCCCCCATGCCCTTTTCCTCTGGAGTTGCCCTGGAACCAGAGCCAAAGTCAGGAGTGGCAACCCTGCAGTGGAAGCAAGTGTGGCAGTTTGACAAAGGGCCACCTGGCAGAGGACCAGCACTGGGACAGGCTCCCACTTGCATGTCCATGAAATCATTTGCATCCTCCAGCAGCCCCATCGAGTCACACCATTGAGCCCATTTTCAGGTAAAGAAACTGAGGGTTGGGTAGTGCAATGACTTGCATCCGGTCAGACAGCAGATTAATGAGAGAACTGAAGTCAGACCTTGTGACTGCAATCCAGAGCCTTTTCCTCTTGACCCCAGCATGAGGGAGAGAGAGGCATTGCCCCCATCAGAACCATTAGGGCGTCTGTGGCTGAATGTCCTATGGCCTGAGTCCAGGAGGAATGAATTCGGCGAGTAGGGGAGGGGTCATTGTAAAACCTATCGAAAAGGCACGGCTAGCCCCACGAATGAGTAAGGCTGACAGGCTTTAGACGATAGGAAGTGGTGGAAACTGCGGCCGAGAGGGGGCTCAAGTTCCGCCAGAGGGGCCACTGGGCCCTGCTCCAGCCAGTGGCCGTCATGTGCAGACACGGCCCAGTACTGCCAGAGCTCCCTATTTTTACACAAAAGCCAGAACTTCGGATTTTGATGCAAATTTTGCCCAATTAAGAAAACTGGATTATAAGTGGGCCAAAGAATGTTCCTGTGTGTCAGGCAAAGGGTGAGCCAGACGGTAAATATGATGCCAACAGCTGTCGTTCCTGAATGTGAAAGGTGGTATGTCTGTCCACACAAAGACTTGAATTTTCTCATCAGAACAAGGATGCCAAGCGGGTATTATTATCCCCATGTTATAGATATGAAAACTAAAGTTCAGAGAGGTTAAGTAACTGGCCTGAGGTTCAACAGACATAAAATAGCAGACCTGAGATTTAAATTCATGTCAGTCAAGCAAAAGCTTTCTGCTTCTGCTTCTTTTCCTTCTTCTTATCAGATAATGGAAACAACTTAAGTGTCCCTCGGCAGAAGAATGGATAAAAAAATTGTGGTTTGTGGTATGTATGTGTATACACACACTCACACACACACAGACACACACACACACAGGAATATTATTCAGCCATAAAAAGAAGGAAATCTTGCCATTTGTGACAACATGGATGGATCTGGAGGGAATTATGCTAAGTGAAATGAATCAGACAGAGAAAGACAAATACCGTATGATCTCACTTATGTGTGGAATTTAACCCCCACAAACCCCAAAACTGAGCTCATAGATACAAAGAAGAGATTTGGAGAAATGGGTGAAGGTGGTCAAAAGGTAAAAAATTCCAGTTATAAAATAAATAAATTCTGGGGGGTGTAATGTACAACATGGTAACTATAGTTAACAATAATTCGTATTTTAAAGTTGCTAAGAGAATAAATCTGGAAAGTTCTCGTCATAAGGAAAAAAATTTTGTGTGGTGATGAATGCTAACTAAATTTATTGTGGTGATCATTTTGCTATATATACAAATATCAAATCATTTTGTTGTATAACTGAAACTAATATAATGTTATATGTCCATTATGCCTTGGTTAAAAAGAAAAGTATCCTGAGCATTAACTGTGCCAGGGCCACGCAGGAAGACCCTTTCTCTCCCTGCCTATTTACCTGCCTTGGCTCTGATCACAAGTGTTGGGAAGAAAACTGTCTGCCATCTCCTACCCCCTCGCTAGACCATCCATGCAGTAGTGGGAATGAAGCCTGCGGCCAATGGGCAGGACGGGATTTGACCACTGTAGCCCATGTGTCCCCATCCGTGGGCACAAGTGTCCTCACTTTCTCAGGCCCTCGAGGCGACGCAAGCAGGCCAGGCTCCATCAGTGGCTGCCTAGGTGGGTAAATGCGAGTCACCCTCCAGCCCAGCCTTTCCAGCAACGGAACAGGCATCTTGACCCATCACAAGCCTGTTTCTGTTCGTAGTTGCTTCAGATCTCAGAAAGCAGAAGAGTAAGAGGAACCAGAAGTCCTGGCATGGTGTCGCCTGAGGCAGCTTCTATAACTGGCTTTTCAAGGCATTTCCTGGAGGGAGGACTCTGGCTTCCCAAACTGAGTTCTGTCCAGGCAAGAAAGTGCCCGGGCAGCCTGAGGCTGGCCACCCCTACCAGACTCGACGGTCCCCTGGGTCCGCTGATTTGCTTTTTAAACTGAAGGGAGAGAATGCAAGGAGAAGCCACCTGGGATGACAAAACATTCAAGATACTTTTCTTGTTAAAAACCTCAACGAGCTGCACACTGTGGAGCCGTGACACGATGAGCTCCACAAGCCTCCGTGTTTCTCACTGTTTTTCCAAAACTTAAAGCAATTAAACCTAATTACATGGAGTCATAATATAAATGCTGAACACAAACTTCAGTAGTTCCTGGACAGAAACCATGAATACCGAGTTTCTTCTGGGAGGAACAAGTGGCTTCAGGTTTACACAGAGGCCTCAGCACCTTGGCCCTGGGAGGCTGGCTGGCCCGGCACCCATCACGCTCGGGGTGGGGCCTGCGGCCTCCACCACCCTGACAGTGACAGGAGGCAGGGCAGCCCCCGGGAACTCTGCCTCATCCTATTCCTCGGAACTCTGTGTGAAGAGGACTGAATGAACGTCGTGGACATACCGCCCAGCCTGGCCTAGAGGACGGCTTCTCATGGCCGGCAGCCTCTGCCCAGCACCGAGGCCTTTCCAGCCCCTGAATCAGGACAGCAGCCGTTGCTCCTGATCTCATTCTGTCAGCGCCAGATTGTGAGTTAGGACTGGGCAGGGGACAGCATGTCTCCTGCTCCTCCAGGAGGACCCTGTCACTCTCTTGGCCTGTGGCTATTTATTTCAGCGCTTAATTTTGTTCCTGAATCAGCCCCAGCACTGGATTTTAACCCTTGGCTGCCAGGATGGGGGCAGCAGATGCAGAGGCTGTGAGCTCCCCAGTTCCAGGCCTCAGCTGCTCCAGTGGGGGACTGCCCAGTCAACTCCCTTCCCACACCCGGGGGGTCCCCAAGGCCAGCACACAGAGAGGGCGAACCCCCCACATCCAGTACCACACGGGCCTGGCATCTTCTCACCATGTTTGGCAGAGGCCCGGAAGCTCGTCTCTGGGTGGGAGGGGCAGGCAGATATGTAGGAATGTTGACCTGTGTTAGGCATTTCGGCAGCTGTAACCCTCACCCAGCCTTGGGAGGTGGGTGTCGTCCCATTCTACAGATGGGGTGGGTGAGCCCAAGAAATGCAATGATGCCGCCCCACGCAATAAAGGGCAGAGCTGGGGCTCCTGCCACCACACCACAGCTCCCCGTTCGACATCCCAAAGTGACGTGTTTTTCCTCTCCTTTCCTCTGGAGAAAGTTGCTCTGCTGCCTTGATCTTAGCCTCATGGTAATCCAGACACATGGGGGCATCCATACTGGGGGTGCCCCAGTTCTAGTTTAACCCCGTCCCCCCGTCTTCTTGGTGGGGTCTCACGGTCCTTTGCCTGGACAGTGCAAAGCCCCCTCACAGTCTCTCCCAGCCCATTTCTACACAGATGCCACAGGGACCTACTGAGCATGTGGCCCTGACCATGTCCCTCCCTCCCTGCTCCACCCTCCATGGCTCCCATGGCTCCTACGGCTCCTACCAGGTGCTGTCCAAGTATCTCAGGCTCCCCTGAGAGGCGCTCGCAGGGCAGGATGGCTGTATTGCCTCCATCGGACCTGTGGTCTGGCTCTAGCCCCACCATCCTTTTTGCCCCCTCAGGTACAGCTAGAACTCAGGTTCAGTCTGTCCCCACTGACTGTGACGTTCCCTCTGCGGGGTTGCGCTTCTGTGGTCCTGTCCAGGCAGGCGCTGGAGTCAGCTCTCATACCCTGTGCCCAGCAGGCCCCATAAGTGTTGTTCAGTCAGGGAGGTAAGCCAGGTACTCCCTACCTCAGGTCCACCCAGAAAGACGTGTGCAATGGTTTGCCACCATGCTGAGTTTTAAGAGCTTTAAATACTTATGGGTAGAACTGTCACTTTGAGACCTTAAGCCTGAACATAGGACACTTAATCCAGATTGACTGCATTATCGTGACTGTCCATTCATTTCCTGTCTCCTGGGAACTGGCGTCTTAATGTTCCTCTTGCTGGGAATAAGTGATCACACCCCAGGAGGAATTTCTCCTATGCAAGCAATTAACAAGGAGGCACAGGTGACCTCACCAGGGCTGCAAGTTCCAGGGCCTCTGCCCCCTGCAATTCTGCCTCTACTGCCAAGAATTTCAGAAACGAGTTGTGATTTCCCATGGATGTGAGTGGCATTGCTGCACGACAAAATGGGACCTGGGAAGACAAGGGATAGAAGGGTTGTTTTGTTTTCTTAAAAAGTGAGCTTCATCTGTTCCTATGGGCTTTCAACCCCTGACTTGTCTACTTCTGTGGGAAAGGCCTGTGTGCGTACACATGTGATGAACACACATGCGTGTGAGTGTGCAGGGGGTACTGGAGCTCAGTCCTGATCTCCAGGCAGGATGTTGGGGAGAACTCTGCCCAACAGAAACCAACAGAGCTGGATGGTTCCTTTAAATGGCAACTTGGGAAGTGGGGTATTCTGATGAAATGAGAATGAGATCATCCGTCTGCTCCATTCAAAGGCATTCACATCCCCCGAGTGTCTGCTCGGTCTCAGGCCGTGGGATCCAGGTCTGTGACTTCACTCACACGCCTGCATACGTGGTACCCTGGGGTGTCCAGGGATGGTGTGTACAGAGGTGAGCGAGCAGGTCCCTACCTGGGGAGTCAGGCAGCAACAGGTCTACTGTGATGCTGTGGTGTGATAGCGCAGACATGCAGACACGGGCAGCGTGCTGTGGGAGCACAGAACACAGAGACGTCGGAGGAGGTGACAGTGGGATGGGCCTTGAGCAGAGTTCTCCAGGCAGAGGAGAGAGGCAGAACACCAGGCAGCAAAGACACAGAAGGTCCAGGAGGAGCAAAGACACAGAAGACGAGCGGTTGGTTTCTGGAAGGACAAGTGGGTGAGCTGAGGGTGCTAAATGACATGGAGGGCTCATGGGAAAGGAGCCCAGAAGGCCAGTGGGCCCTGACTACAGGGTGGGGAGCTGGGCTTGGGCCTGCAATGCTCAGGAACCACCCTCCTGTTATCCACAGGGTGTGCCCTGGTCAGAGATGGTTTTGGAAAGCTAGTGCTGGGGACTGAGATCTCACGCAGAGAAAGTTCTGGAATGCAGCTGCCATGATGAAGGTCTGAAAGATACTGTTGTTGGCTGAATAGTGGCCCCCAGAGATATCTGTGTCCTAAGCCCCAGAACCTGTGAATGGCACACTATATGGCAAGAGAGACTTTGCAGCGATTATCCTGGATTATCCAGGTGGGCCCTAAATGTAATCACAGGTGTCCTTATAAGAGGGATGCCAAGGGAGATTAGACACAGAAGAAGGTGATGTGACCAGGGAGCGGACACTGGAACAACGGGGCCACAAGCCAAGGAATGACGGCAGCCACCAGGAACGGAGAGAGGCAAGGAATGGGCTCTCCCCTAGTGTCTCGAGAAGGAACTAGCTCTTGTGACACATTGATTTTAGCCCCGTAAGACTCATTTTGGGTTTCTGGCCTCCAGCACCTTGAGAGAATAATCGTGTGTCGTTTAAAGCCAGCACGTTTGTAACAATTCATTATAGCAGCCACAGGAAACTGACATAGACACCCGCTTGAATTGCCAACCACAAAACATCTCCCTTGGAGAAGGATTATGTCCCAGTTGTTTGTGATTACTTCAGCTAAGTAGACTAAACATGGGGAAAAAAATCTTTTACCAAAACTTTCTAGAGGTAGAGAACAGAAATCCATGAGAAATGAGAAATCATCTACAAATTCTGATTAGAAATGTAAGGAGTTAAAAGCCCTGCCTAAAAAGAAAGGGCCTTTTATAACATGCTTTTAAGGTCTTGGAATAAAGAACTGACATTTCCTTGAGTATTTTAAGACACTGGCTGCAATTAATCACTGTTGAGTCTTTGAAATCACTGTCTAGAACACTTTCCTTTATTTTGAAGGCTTCAGAACAAAGTCTTTACATTTATGCATGTAGACAAGGTCTAACTAAGAAAAGAGAAACCACTATAAGCATTTACAACAGAGGGACTTTAATGCAGGGAGCTACTCTACACAGGTGCTGGAGGAGTGGGGAAAACCAAATAGAGGACATTTAAAACAACCCAAAGTTTGGAAATAGCTGGAAGTTACTGCCACCCCTAAGCTAGGGTGACCAACGAGAAGATGCTGTGGAAGTAGAGGGGAAACCGAGTCACCAACAAAAGGTGGAACTGCAGCAGGGAATGTGACCTATGGCACAGAGAGGAGGAGAAATACTCTGGCTTCTCTCTTCCTCCCAGCCTCTCATCTTCCTCCTCCGCTCCCATTGGCTGAACCCAGCAGGAAGTCAGGAGACCCCAGAGCCTGGGGAAACACCGCTGGCAGGGGCCAGTAGCCCTGTGATTAGAGCAGAACAAGAAAGAGGCCTAGGGCACACCAGCGGTCATTTACTCACACTCTTGAACACTCAGAGCTGGGTTTGTAGATTTGTGCCCAGTGATGCCTATGTCACCCTCCCACTAAAGGGATTTGTACCAGGGACGAAGGAGAGAATGATGGGCAGAAGTGGAAGGAAGAAGAACGCAGGCAAGTGAAGAACAAAGAGCCCACTCCCCACCAGCACAACGGAGACCTGGGCGCCTCTCTTGGCTGTGCGACTTCTGTCCGGCTCTGCCAAGCGGGCCTGGCTGGGCACAGACTCCCCTTTCAGCTGTCTTGCTGCCCTGTTTAGGGCGCTTACCCTCCTGGCACTGGTCACTAGTATCCCCTATAGTTCCCCTCACCCACCAGCCAACTCTGCCAACTCAAATCCTAAGGACTGAACCCTCCTCTCTGCCCGGCTCGGAACTGCTGAGACCATCGAAGCTCATTTCCTGGGGTTTTCACTGTCTGGGAGCTTTTATTCCTTTTGACACCAAAACATGGTGTCGCTTCCAAACCTTCTTCTCCAACTGTCTGACACCAACTGTGTGTCCTACAACTCCACTCAATTCAGACGCTAGCCGCCCAGAGCTAGCGCAGACCCACAGGTTTGAAGGCTCAGTCCCACAGGGCTGTCCCCAACTCAGACACCAGTCGCAAGTATCGGGCCACACGCACTTCTAACTGACTGGCTATAAATCAGGGGTTCCCATGTCCTCTTCTCAGATTCGATCATTTGCTACAACAGCTCACAGAACTCAGGAAGTCACTTTACTGATTTATCCGAAAGGATGCGGAAGAACAGATAGATGGAGAGGCTCACAGGGCCGTGGGGTTGGGGTGACCACCCTCCCAGCACCTGGGTGCACTCACCAACCCAGAAGCTCACCAAACGGCACTGCTTAGGGTTTTATGGAGGCTCCGTGACGGGGGGTGAATGATTCAATCATTGGCTGCTGGTGACGGCGTTTGTCCACAGCCGTCTCCCAGCCCGGAGGTGGGTGGGGGAGCTGGAAGTCCCAATCCTGTAATCATGGCTTGGTCTTTCTAGCAAATGGCCCCGCTCCTGAAGCCATCTAGGGGGTCCCCAGACACCAGTCATCTCCTCAGCATAGAGAAGACGCTCATGTTTCTGGAGATTCCAGGGTTTTAAGGTGTGCCAGGAACCAGGAGTAAAGATCAGATATTTATTTTTTATCATACCACACTCTCCCTTACTTAACCGTCTGTTATGGACTGAACTGTGTCCCCTCAAATTCATATGTTGCAGTGTCACCCTCGGAACTTGTGACTGTGTTTGGAGGTACGGCCTGTAAAGAGGTGATTAAGTTGAAATGAGGTTGCTAGGGAGGCCTCCTCCAACGACTGCTGTCCTAATAAGAAGAGGGCATCAGGACACAGACACACCCACATGAAAGGGAGGGGAAGACGTGTGAAATCACAGGGAGAAGGTGGCCAACTGCACGACGAGAAACCTAGAAAAAACCAAACCTGCTGACGACTTCATCTTGGATGTCTGGACTCTAGAACTGAGAGGAAATAAATATCTGTTGTTTCAGCCCCCGCCGCTCCCCCCAGTCTATGACTGCCCAAGGTGACTAACACACCCTCCCAACACCGCCCCCAGCAGATATTATCATCATGTCTTCTTTAAAGATGGGGAAATGCAGGCTTACAGAGGTTAAGTAGCATGTCCACGGTCATGTCCTCATGCCCAAGGTCACACTGTGGGAAAGCGATGAGCCATGCTCTTTCCCACAGGCTCTGCAGCCTCTTGGGGCAGCTCGTCACTCCCTGGCCCTGAGTCTCCAGGACAGTCCCCCTCAGCACAGGACTCGGACCTGGACTCGGACGTTGGGTTCTGCCATGTGGCAGCTGTGTGACTGGCAGGGACTCTCTCGTCTCTGAAGCTTGTTCTTCGTCTATAAAATGGTGAGGCTGAGTGAGGGCAGCAGAGCCTGCTGAGCCCAGACACTGCTCAGCCTGAGCCTCGGCCCAGAGCAAGTCTCCCCTCTGGGGTCAACTCCCTGGGACCCCAGCCTGGAGACCTCACCTTGTACTTCTCGTGGGTAATTTGGGGCAGGGGACTCTGGTCATGGCGTGGCTGAGGAAGGGAATCCAACCCTAACTGTGCCCCTTGGAGGCTGGGTGCCTCACCCATACGTCCATGTCATAGCTGAGGAAACTGAGGCCTGGGGTGATGGGGAAGACGGTATAATTTTTTCAGGGCCACAGAGTTGGAACTCCGCAGAGGTGGGATTCAGACCCAGTCTGATTTCAGAGCTTTGGTCCCTCCCTGAATGGCAGTGATTCCCTCCTACGCTGAGAATGCCTGCTTAGCCGGTCACGTCTGTCCCGGTGCCCACAGCCCGTTGGCTCACGCAGGGCATCCCAGCACTGCCACTGGCCACTGGTGGACTGTACGTTTTCCAGGAGCTCTGTCGTTCAGGGATGGAGAGGCACCAGTCCAGAGCAGCTCGCTTGAGTCCAAACAAGCACCGGATACAGGCGCTGCTTGCCCAGCGGGGTAAGCAATAATCTTTTCGTCTATTCCTGGCTCCTGGAGATTTGCTTCTCTCTTGGGAAATTACTTTGGGGTCACAGCAAAATTTCTGTGACAGCTAATAAAGTAACCTTTCTGTTTCTGGAACCAGATCCTGGAGCCCTGGAGCCCTGGGGAATATGTGGACTGTATTTTTTCTTCTTCCTTTTAATCACTAGATGAAGTAGGATGGGGTGAGCTGGGTGACAGCAAGACCTCCAGCTGAATTACCACCTCGGCCAAAGTTCACTCTGACTTTGTCAAGTCAGATATGGAGGCCGTGGAATAGAGTATCTCCACTGGGGTCTGCAGTGACCTTCAATATATGTGTGCGCGCGGTGTTCAGGAATTTCACACTCAACTCGGCAAGTCTGAGTCAGGCACCGAGCCCAAAGCGGGGCACACAGAAAGGCAGGGAGGCCCCCAAATACAGACTGTGGGCTGATGGTGGCCGACATGTGGGGTTCCAGTCCGGGCTCTGCCAAGGAGCCTGGGGGCCAGTATCTCAGCTCCTCACACTCAATTTCTTTATCTGTAAGACTGGGTGCTAACAGGAACCCATCTCCCAAATTCCCTGGCAGCTCCAGAATTTCTGATTAGGAAAAGCCTCAGGGAAGGAGGTGATCTGGTTTCAGGGTGGTGAGGCAGGAGCTGTTTTTGAAGCCGCAGTTGCATGGCAAGGCACTGTTTTAACTTAGACTGTATGTTTGGGGGTGGCCCCGGGGAAGGCTGCCCCAGCTCCCCACAACTTCCTGGCCCTATACAGAGTAATGAATCAGATCATGTAGGAGAATTGCCTAGTACAATGCTTGTCACCGAGCTAGCAGAGAATATGTGGACTGCCGTTCTTTTGTTGTGAACTCACCCCGGATGAGTTCACAGAATACTGTGTCGGGTGGGGGGCAGCCATGCAGCAGGCCATTATAAACAGCATTGCCACACGCCAGGCCTTACGGGAGGACACTGGGCCTGTTCAGTCCTGCCGGGTCACCAGAGCCAACTTCCCAGAGTCGGTGACATTATAACCGAGCCTCCCAGGATGCACCTGGGCTCAGGGGAGGGCAGCATGAGTGAGGGAGAGTGTGTGAGGAGTGCCGGTAAAGATGCAAGTCCCAGGTAGCAGCAGAAGCAGGAGTAAGAGAGCCAATGCCCTGAACACCATCCTAGGAGGTGTCCCAAACTCAGATACCCAGTGTTTAGCTGTGTTGACAGTGGGAGAGACAGAGGTGGAGGCAGGGAGGCCAGTTAGGAGGCTTGTGGGGATGTCTAGGGCTGCAGTTGTGGTAGGGAGGTTGAGAGAACAGAGACTGGGGGATGAGAGTGGCAGGAAGGTCCGGGTTGAGGTGATGATGCCGGAAGGGCAGGAGGAACAGGGCTGGAGGGGTGGGGTGGGTGGGGATGCCATTTCAGAGAGAATGCACAGAATACCATCTATCATGAGAACCATCTGGAAACACCCTGTTTGCTTCTCCCAAAAGGTCCCAAGTCAAGAATTCACCGGGTGGCCTCAGAACAAAGGCACCAGAATGGTGGAGGAGCTGCTGCTTCTCTGACAGTGTCATTGTGTGGCCTCGGGTGACCCAGCTAAGCCGTCCTCACTGAGCAAAGAGGTGGAACCCAAAGACGAACTGTGCCCGTTCCTGTCCGCCTGTCTAGGGCACAGAACTAACAGGCAACATTTATCCTGTGGAGGAACTGTGCCAAGCTCAAATCATTTATCCTTGAGGGGTGACACCCTCATTTTGCAAAGGAAGAGACTGAGGGTCAGAGAGGTTACACCTGTCAGGTAAGGTGGTGCAACCAGGGTCAGCCCTGCCTGCGTAGTTGACGGGGCACTTTCAGACGGGTCTCCTCCCTCCCTGACGCCACAATACACTTAAGTGGCAGGATGGGCACGTGTCTCCAACTACAATGTTGCTAATTCTTTGCCCTCCGCCTCAGTGGGGTTCAGTCCTGCTCTTTCATCTCGTTCCATCTCGATCATAACCACCTCTGGCTCTTGCTCCACCTGGGATGACAGGCCTGGCAGGGGTTGCAGGTGAGGAACTGAGCACAGAGCCCAGGGGCAGGTGGGCACCAGGAGCTGGCCTGCTTCGATGGCATCTTGGGCCCAGCACAAGCCTCATACTTGGTCATTCCTAGTGGATGAATGGATTTGTGGTGGGAGAGGAGTGGGAGCGAGACTCAGTCCTGGAGGGACTGTAGCTGGGCCTCAGCTGTCACCTGCCCAGTGTGACCCGTGACCTGTCTTCTACTTCCCTGCCCAGGGGTGAATCCAGTTTCTGAAACTGTGGCCCTGATCCTTCTCTGAGTTCTGAGGGACCAGGCCCTGAGGGTACCCACAGTCCCGACTGGGCCCCTTCAGCCATGGCCCCGTGCTCTCCCATCCCTCATTTGGCTCCTCTGAGGCCAGCCCTACGCCTCCATCAGCCCCAGCACCAGCTCCCATTTTCATCAGCCAAGAGGCAGAAGTCAAGAAGATGACTGAGTCCTGAGGGCACTGAGAGCCTGGACCCAGGGCCCTGACCAGCCGGGCACCCCAGAGGGAGGTGGGATGGTGGGGTGAGCATCAGCCAAGCTCACGCCTGGGGGGCTGGTCTAAATGCCCACTGTGGGCTCAGAGGTCCCTGGTGGCCACTGGGACTTCAAATTGACCCAAGGCTGCTGTCAGGCCTCAAAAATCTCAGCCAACGTGTTGTAATTCCCTGGAGAGGACCCGGGCCAGAGCCGGGCAGAGGCAGGGCTCCTCTGTGGCACCTGTCTCCGCCGAGACCCTCTGCTCTAGTCCACACCGGAGAATTCAGACATTAAGTGTGAAGGATACAAACAGTACCTAGAGAGCTCAACACACCAGGGCACTTGGTAAAACAGTGAGACTTTACAAATCAAGCCGGCTCTGGCCTCCTCCCCGTTACAACTGTAAGAGTTAAAATTTTGAGACTTGGTTTTTGTGGGCAGGAATGCATGGGTGTCAAACACCTGGAGGAACAAAAAGGTACGAGCCATCATTTTGTTTATTTAATTTACAATCTGAAAATATCTGGGCAAGAAAAGTATGCATAAGTGAGCTCTCCAGTACAATCTGGGGTCCTTTTGAAATAAACTGTTTTACCTGTAGGGACTCAGTTCATCACATGCGTCTGGTCTGTGTTTATAAATATATGTGCTGTGCAGACCACAGAGTAGGCAACATACAGGTTAACATGCTGATTCCTTACCCACAAATATCTTCAAATTCCCTCTGTGTCCGTATTTGCAAATACCTTATATAAAACAGATGGATTTATAGACTGCGTGCACTGGAATCTGGTTTTATTTATTTATTTTTTTAACAACATATGCTATAAAATACTTCAAAAAATGATCTGTGCATTTGAAAGGGGAAAAAAGATTTCTTGGTGTACTTCTGAAATGGCAAGGGAGTCAGGAACATGGCAAATGTGGCAGTGGGATCATCTGCTCGGAATGGCCGCCTAGGTCCAAACAGGTTGCCTGGAGCTGCGGCTCTGACATTGGCTGCACGTTATGATCACCTGGGGAGATTTTAAAAATTCTGGTGGTCAGGCCTCACCCTTTCCCAATGGTGCCCAATGCTCTGGATGAAACCCAGGTGTCCGCAACTTGTCAAAGCCCCCAGGGTTTCCGGTGTGCGCCCCAGTTTGGGAACCGGCCTTAGAGCCATGGTTCTCCTGCCAGGTGCGTGCTGGAACTACCTGGCGCTTTAACCCTCTCCACATCCAGGCCGTGCCCCAGATCAGCTACAGCGGATCAGCCACAAGTAGATGTTCAAGTATCCCAGGGATTCACGCGTGCAGCCCGGGCCGGAAACCACTTCCCTCAAAGGATTTGGGAACAATCCTAGGGGATGTGACTGCTGAGCCAGCCTTGCTTGATGGAAACCTAAGATGGGCCAGGGGCTTCAGCACCATCGTCTCAGTCCAGATGCAAGTCTCACTCCCACCTCGCCTCCATCTTCTCTCTCTGACACTTATTAATTGTGTGACTTGGAGCCCGTTCCAGAAGTGCTCCTTAGCTCCTGTCCCCGGACTCCGGGCCTCGTCACACACACCTCTTGTCTCCATCCACCTTCAGTCTCAGCTTGAGCCTGCCCTCAACTTCTCCCTCTGCCTCAACACCGCCCCCCTCCCCCCCGAAGCTGCAGGAATCTTCTTAAGGGCAGATCTCATCACATCTACCTCAAAATCGTCCGCCAGACGTGGAGACACTGGAGCCTTCGCACTGTTTCGGGATGCGAAATAGCGCAGCGGCCACAGAAGTCAGTGCGGCAGCTTTGTACAGAGGGAAATGTTCATCTACCATACAACGCAGTGGTTCCACTCCTAGAAATGAAAACTGATTTCCACAAGGACTCCGCCGCAAATGCTCATAGAAGCAATATTCATATAGCATCAAACTGGAAACCACCCAATGTTCACCACTTGGCCTATGTGTGCAGGTGTCTATATCTATCTATCTATCTATCTATCTATCTATCTATCTATCTATCTATCTATCTATCTATCTATCTATCTATCTATCTATCTATAGACACATACATACACCCTGGGGTGCCAAAAAATGTATACACATAACTTTCATTCATCTTTTGTTATGGGTATATATTGAGTATTACAATTTAATACAGTTTTTTCCTTTCTTAAAATGTGTATACATTTTTTTTTGGACACACATACGAATTGTGTATTGTATGATTTCTTTGTATGAAATTTCTAGAAAGACCAATTTATAGAGACAAAGCAGATCAGTGGTCGCCGGGTTTGGGGGGTAGAAGTGGGGATTGCCTGAGAATAGGCACAGGGAACTTTTGGGCTGGTGGAAACGTTCTACGACTGGATTGTGGCGGTGGTTGCATGGCTGTGTAAATGTACTAAAAAATCATAGAATTGTATACTTACACTGGGTGAATTTTGTGGTATCTAAATTATAATTCAAATAAAACGATTAAAAAGAAACCTCCTGCTGGCTCACACAGGACAGTCAACGAGCTCCTTGCCTGGCTGCGGAGCCCTCCGCCTGGCTGCGGAGCCCTCCACCGTGAGCTGATCCGCCTTCCCATGACCATGGCCCCAGGACCCAGCCCCATGGAACCCTCGCCTTTCCCCACGCGCAGACCTGCCCCCGGTATTTGTAATTCCTCGTTACCACGGCCAGCTTCTCCACCTGGCAAACTCCTCCTCCTTTAAGACTCACAGCAAACAAGACTTCATCTGAGAGGTCCACCCCTCCCCGTGTATTGTCACACTTATCAAAATATCGTTATTTGCTTACATAGTGGTCTCCCCGTTAGAGCAACGCTTTCAAAACTTAGGCTTATGGGTTGTGAAATCAACTTCATGTGCCACAACTAGCATTTTTTTTTTATAAATGAGTAAAATAGAATAGAAAATAGAACATTTTCTACACAATAAGCACATTTTTCCATGAAACTCCTGTCTCACCTTTCTATGTATGTATAGTATTTGTGTGTGTCCTGATGGACTTATTTCTCACTACGGGCTGAGGTTTAAAAAGTCTGAAAAATATTTTATCAGACAGGAGTTCCTTGAGGGCAGGGGTTGTGGTGTTTCTGTCAGCGTCCCCATCGTTAGCACGGGGCTTGGTACCCAAAAGTCATCCAGTGGGGTGTCTGCTCAATGACACTCCTGCAACTATATGTCCCTTTGTGTCTTATACGTCTTCTTCTCCCACAACAAGCACATGGTTTTTAAAAAGTTGTTTGTTGGCTGGCAGTCCACATTCCCCTACAGTTACACTGGCAGCAAACCCCAGCAGGAAGTCCAAATGATTACTGTAAATGAGTTATAAAACTAAGTAGAAATGTCAAATACATTTGGTGAGAGTTAAGATATACAATATAAAAATAATAATGCCACAAGTCAAATCTAAAACTCTGGACAGGACTGTCTACATAATTTGTGGAGTACAGGGCAAAATGAAAACATGGGGTCCCTTAATCAAAAACTATTAAGAATGTAAGATGGTGACAGCGGAGCATTAAACCAAGGGGCATTAAACCAAGGAGCATTAAACCAAGAGGTTCTTTTTTCCTGAACCTCTGTGTACAGAAGCTCCTTAAGTGTGAGGCACATGGTACTCGCCCAAGATGCCTGGCCTTGACCCCAGATAACAAAGACAGAGACGTGGTGGGGATGGTGGTGTTAAAAGTGCTTTATCACTCTGCACGTGAGCCCAGATCATGGGATCCTGCCAGGGACGAAGGGAACCCATCAAATGTCTGACAGGGACCCCAAAGCACCCATAAGCACCCATAACAGAAGAATTTGGGCTTCACGAAAGGAACTCTGCACTTCATAGCCTGAGCACGACTAGGCAGAGAGCCAGGCAATCGTCTCATGCCTCAATTTCTCTGCCCTGAATCCCAATCTGTTTGGTCAAGACCTGGACTTTCAATCTGAACCCCTACCCACTGGCCTGGCCTTCTGGGACATCCAACTGATGCCAGTCCTGTGGCCTGGTGAGTCCCTCCAGCCTGGCCCTGGTTTTTTCCTCTTCTCATTGACTAAGAACCTCAAGATTATGAGAAGAGAGTCTAAACTTGGTCTCTGTCTTCATATGAGAGCTGGCAGGGATGGCGGGGGACTGCGTGTGGTCAGGAAAGAGGAAGAGGCATGTCTCATGTGCAAAAGTATAATGCAAAGCCGTACATGCTGGCAATTCCATGAAGAAAATTGCCTTTGACTTGTTTGTACAAACAGGTTTGCAAATTTAGATGGGAACATTTTTTTAAAGATCACTCTCCCCTCTTCATGACTTAAAATGCCATCATAAATTATTTGGAGCTTCTTTTGAGAAGCTTTCTACCCCTAAGCATGTCAAACGCAATTTCCCAGAGTGAAGTCTTCATGAACCCAAACTTGTAGGCCTCAGCCTCTCTGTCACTGAGAGCTGGGGTCAAGATCCCAGATGGGGAGCATCAGCTTGCTTCTGGATGATTCGGGGAAACACAGGGCGCCTAAGGAACCTTATGATCGTCTGGTCCCATGGAGACTCAATCTCGTTTAAAGCAGCAGAAGCTGCTCTTTAAATAGAAGGCGTCGTACAGAGGCCTAGTCTATAAAACTTAGCGTGGAACAGCTCTGGCTGCTGCTTGGCACAGGAAGCTAGGCTCGACTTCTTGTATCCCTTTCATCACTTGAACTCCTCCCCTCTTACCCCTAAAACTCAGCAGAATCCAGTTTGAGAAACCTTGGTCTATTCTGCACCCCCTGCCCCCCATTCCTGTTTCACAAGCAGAGGAGACCCACCATAAAGTGGCCTCCCATCGTCACACCGACACTTGCCCTGTCTCCAGGCCAGTGATGCTTCCTGCACCGCAGGCTGCCTCTCTGTTTCCTTTTAGTTGCTGGGAATTTCAGGGCCCTGAAAGATTCGAAGCAGCTTGTGCATTTGTGTGGTCCCAGTGGAGTCTTGTCTGTGCCACTGCATTCACTCGGGCCTGTGTGGCCTGCAGTCCGCAGTTGGAGGAAGCGCGTATGCACGTCCGCACCCCAACCCACCTACGGAGATTCCCTGAAACCCATTAGAGTCCCAGAAGTGGTGCCCATGTGAAAACACTTAGCATGTGACATTTTGGTTCAAGGCAGCAAATGAACCCCACATTTAAAGGGAGCTGAAACTTGAGAGGCTCGAGTAATCTACCAAAATGGCCCAGAACCCCCTGCTTTGAAAGGTGAGTCAACACCAGCCACGCAGGGGCCAAGTGCCTGTGGCCACTTGCCTTCTCTTTGTTCAGATTCTGGCCAGAATTTTAAAAATTTAAACACAATAAAGTTCTTTTTTTCTGAGTGTACAGTTCTGTGAGTTTTAAGACACGCATAGATTCTTATAATTGCCACCACTTACAGGATGAAGGACGACTTCAACACCCCCAAATGCCCTCAGGGTCCTTTGCAGTCAGAGCATCCCTCTTCTCCTAACTCCCAGTGATCACTGCTTTGCTCCCTATTGTTAGAGTTTTGCCTTTTCCAGAATGTGATACAAATGGAATATATGCGTATAGTACGCGTATGTAACCTTCTGAAATTGATTTCTTTCACTTGGCATAGTACATTTAAGATTCATCCAAACTGTTGTATGCATAAATAGTTTGTTCCTTTGTCATTGCTGAGCAGTATTCCATTTTTCGGATAAACAAGAGTTTATCTACTCACCACCTGAGGAACGTTTGCTTTTTTTCCAGGTTTTGGTAATTATGAATAATGCTACTATGACCATTCACATACAGAACGATACATTTTTGTGTCTTGGGGTAAATGCCCAGGAGTGGGATTGCTGGGTCATTTACTGAGGGTGTATTTACCTTTCTAAGAAGCTGCCAAACTGTCTCCAGAGTGGCTGGACCATTTTGCATTCTCACAAGCAAAGCATGAGAGTTTCAGTTGCTCCACATCTTCGTTCACACTTAGTGTTGTTGGAATTTTTTTAGCCACTCTAGTAGGTAATATAGTGGTATCTCACAGTGGTTTTTATTTGCATTTTTCTAATGACTAATTATGGTAAGCATTTTTTCATGTTTATTTGTTGTCTATACATCTTCTTTGGTGAAGTAACTTTTACCCAACCTACTGGATTGTTTGTTTCCTTATTGTTGAATTTTGAGAGTTCTTTACACATTCTTGATTCACGTCCTTCGTTGGATATGTGATTTGCACATATTTTCTCCCTGTGTGCAGCTTGTCTTCTCATTATATTTAGGATGCCCCTTGCAGAACAAACGTTTTACAGTTTGGTTTAGGTCCAACTTACCAATTTTGAAAAAAACGGATCATGCTCTTCGTTGTCATCTCGAAGAACTCTGCCTAACTCAAGATCACAAAGATTTTCTCCTATGGTTTCTTCTAAGAGTTTTATAATTGTGTGCTTTACATTTATATCTCTGATCCACTTTGATTTAACATTTGGATGTGTCATTAGGTTCACTTTTATTTTTTTGCATATGGATATCCAATAATTGTAGCACGATTTGTTGAAACTACTATCATTTCCTCAATTAATTATTTTTGCCCCTTTATCAAAAATCAATTGACTGTATTTACATGGGTTTACCTCTGGGCTCTCTATGCTGTTCCACTGACCAACGTGAATATCCTGTTGTAAATATTACTGTGTCTTGATTAGTGTGAATCCTCCAACTTTATTCTTTTTCAAAACGGTTTTCACTATTCTAGTTCCTTTGCCTTGCCCTATACATTTTGGAATAAGTTTGTTGATATCTACAAAATATCCTGCTTGGATTTTGATTGAGATTGCATTAAATCTATAGATCAATTTGGGGACAGTTGACATATTAACTGTATTGAATCTTGCAACTTGTGAACCAAATATGTCTCTCCATTTATTTAGGTTTTCTTTGATCTCTTTTATCAGCATTTTGCAGTTTTTCAGTATACAGAGCCTGGACATATTTTGTTATAGTTATACCTAAATATCTCATTTCGGAGGGAGTACTGTAAATGAGGCTACTTGTTAAATTTCAGTTTTCAATTATTTGTTACTAGCATACAGAAACGTGATTTTTTTATGTTGACCTTGTATCCCATGATACAACTCATTAGTTCCAAGAGGTTTTTGTTTTGTTTTGATAGTTCCTTGGATTTTTTTATGTACATAATCATGTCATTTATGCATTTATGAGTACAGATAGTTTTATTTCTTTCTTTCCAACATGAATGCCTTTAATTTCTTTTTCTTTATTGCACTTGCTAGGACTTCAGTACGATACTGAATAGGAACGCTCTCCCTGATTGTTGGGGAAAACAGTCAATCTTTCACCATTGAATTTTATCAAATGCTATTTCTGCAATCTGCTGATATGATCACGTGATTTTTCTTATTTAGTTGTTAATAGAGTGGATTTCATCAATTGATTTTAGCATTCTGAACCAGTCTTGCATGGTCAGAAAATTTTAAGCACGGAACCTATTACTTTCTACCATGTACAAAGCTGTTAAATATGTATTGTCTCCCCATGAGGGGATGGTCTGCATTTTATTCAATTAACGTAGATTCATCTTACGTGCTTTGGATGCCCACTAAGTGCCAGGCACTACTCAAGGTGAATTCATAGACATCATCGTATATAATTTTCACAACACACTAGGAGGTAGATATTATTATTCCTTCTTTATTGTCAAGAAAACTGAAGGCTGGAGAAACTAAGAGCCTTATCTTATATCTAGGTCTCCTAACTCCACATCCGGTATTGCTCCTGCTATAACAGTAGCCTCTACTTCGTCTTTTACCCCATAACAAATTCAGCATGGTGGTGGCACACAGCAGGAGGCCAATAAACACAGAAGCAGTCAAACAGATGATTACGACTCTGTGCACACGCACCACTGGTAAAAAACCCCTCTTGCTGGGTTCTAGCATAGCACAGGCTTTCTTATACCTTATTAAAAAAGTTTACCATTAAGACCATTTACCACAATCTAGCCACAGAACAAGGACGTGAAGATAGCAAGTTTTTACCTATTGGACCTCAATGGAAAGAGCAACTCCACTTAGAGGGTTCATCATTTACCTCTACTCTTTGACCCATCGGTGATGGTGAAGAAGGAGGATATATGGGGGCGAGGTGAACTGCAGAATGAACAAACCCATTGGTCACAAATTCCTGAGGCCAGATAGCAGTGAGTCCTGGAGGTGCTATGGATCCTTACGGACAAATCATTACAAACTAGTCACATTTTGTTTCTTAGTGGTGAGGTGAACGTCATGGGCACAGTGTAACCAGAATGCCTCCCATCTCTCACATCTGGACTGAAGATGAATACATAGGCAGGTGAAACCATCTCTCGTGATATCCTCGCATACCAAAAGTATAGGTGCATTCTGAAAAAGTTGCCAACTATGTTCAAATATCTACCCAACAACCATGTCTCCTTCTCACCTTCTTCCTTATCACCTGAACTCAGTTTGGCCAGGGAGGCCATGGAGATACTACAGTTTTATAAAAGACAGGTCTCCACCCCAGAGCCAGACCCATGATTGAATCGTGGTTGGTTCATTCTCCCTGGATGGGCAGGTGGTAGCTTGGACAAATGAGACAGAAAAGAAAGTTTGCTGGGCAGGGTTACCTCCCTAAAAGAAAGGACAAATCTCCGTTGGAAGAAAACTTTTTGCTCCATTCCTCCTCCTTTCGTGGTACAAAGACATACTGCCTGGAGATGAAGTGTTCATCTTGGGATCATGGAAACACAAGTATGGGAGTATGAGATCCAGAGCAACCCAGTAAGGCCAGTGGGGCACAGAGAGCTCGGGACCCCGATGGCGTGGTCAGGCAACTGAGTCAACTCCAACAACTGCCTACCTCCAGAATTCTGGTCACATGAAAAGAATCAACTCCTATTGGTTCAAGGCATTATAAGTGAGGCTTCCTGTTACTTATAGCCGAAGCGTTCCACTTATTCTTGCAGAACCAGGTTCATCACACCTATCTGGCCCCTGAGACCTCAGGACCAGCCAGCACGTGCCCCAACCCACCTTGTCCCAGTTCCAGGTCCTAAGCCCACGAGGCTCCTGCTCTGAGCTTGGAGGTACCAGCCAAGTGATGCCCCCTTTTTAGAGCCAAACAGCCAGTAACATTTATTGAGCACAATGAGGTGACAGGGACTGTGCTAAGTGTTGTGTACACATTTTCTCCTTTAACCCCACATGACGCAGCTACTGTAGTTTTGAAGCAGAAAGGTGTTAGACAATTTGCCTTATGTCATGTACTGTCTCACCAGCTCATCTCCTTCGCCTCTCATTTCAAAAATAAGACACATAGAGGAAAAAATCTAATACACACTCACATATATTCAAAGTAAAAATTTCAGAAGGAGAGCGGAGAGGAAAATAATTATGAAATAAATATTCAACAGACTTTCCTGTGTTTTAAGCTTAAAAGATCTCACTGAGTACCAGGTAAAACTTGATATTTGGGGGGATTTATTGACATTTTCTTTGTATCTTAACATAATTTACCTTTATAGGTGGCCATATATTCAGTCACATATAGTTTCAAAATCAGAAATTACACAGGCTGACCATTAGGCTATACAACTAGAAGTAAATAATAAAAGTTTAAATGTAAAAATAGCTTAGATATTTTTTAAAAAGGACTCCTATTTTAAAAAATGAGAGATCCAAAAGAAAATAAAAGCTTCAAGTACAGGGAACTAAAACATATATATTTTTGGAAAGCCTAATCAAGAATAAATAGAGCAAAATCACTATACTTAGCAGAAACTAGAGGTATGGTAGACTGGAAAACATTGTAGGAGAATATTACATAGAACTCAAAATATTTTTTAAAAAGAAAAATAGGTATTGTTAAAATTGATCAGCCCTGGGTTCAACTGGTTTTTAAAGTATGCTATTTGAGCCATTTAAGAAACAATTTTAAATTACTTTTAACCTTTTTCACACTTGAGAAATATAGAAAGCATCCCAGTTCCATTTACTACACTATTGTCATCCTCCATACTTCGGGCGATATTTATCAAGTGTCTGCCACGTGAAGGACACATGACCAGGCCCTGAGCTTTTAGTGGTGAACTAAAGACAGACATGACACCTGCCACCAGGTACCAAACTCTACGGGGAGACAAGAATAAATAAAAAATCACATCAATAATTAGGTACAATATCCCCCCAGAGACTCCAGAACCAGCTAGCTTGTGCTCCCCATCAATTATTAGTTACAATAGAGGTCACTGCTATAAAGAAGTTCAAAGTCCTATGAAAGACAATACCAGAAGAAACCTAAACTACCGTATGTAGGTTGGTGAGTTAGACAAGGCTCCTCAAAGGATGAGTCACACTTAGCTAGGTGAAATGGTGTGAGAAGAAATCTGGAAGGTAGAGGAAAGAGCATGTGCAAAGGCCCTGGGGCAGTAACAGTCTTGATGGATCAAAAGAGAGCTTCTCAGCCTATGTGCAGTGAAGGGATTTCAGGTTGGACTCTAGTTGAGAATAACTGATGTGAAAAATATTGTAGGCCGGTGTGACTGGAGCAGAGCCGAAAAGGAGGGGCAAGCACATTCAGGGTCTAGTAGGCAATGCTAGGAACTCTGATAAGAAATCAGAATGGGGTTTTCAACCCGAGAGTATGGTGATCTGATTGTGCTTGTATTTTCATTTTTTAAAAATAATTTACTTATTTTCAGTTACAGTTAACATTCAATATTATTTTATATTAATTTCAGGTGTACAGCATAGTGGCTAGACATTTATATAATTTATGCAGTGATTCCCCCTGATTAGTCTAGTACCCACCTGTCACTATACATAGTTGTTGCAACATTATTGACTATATTCTTTATGCTGTATTTTACACCCCTGTGACATTTTATGACTACCTATTTGTATTTCTTAATCCCTTCACCTTTTTCACTCAGCTCCCCAACCTCCCTCCCCTCTGATTGTGCTTTTAAAAGATCACCATGTAACACCAATCCTTCTCAAACTCTTCCAAAATATAGAAGAGGGAACACTTGCTTCATTCTGTAAGACCAGCATGATTCTGATATCAAAGCCAGACAAAAGCATCACAAGAAATGAAAACGACAAGCTGATAACCTTTATGAATATAGATGCAAAAGTCCTCTCAAAATACTAGCAAACTGAATCCAGTAGCATGTTAAAAGGATTCTACATCGTGACCAAGTTGATTTATACTGATAATGGAAAGGTGGTTCAGTACACATAAATTAATCAATGTAACACACCAGGTGAATAGAATGAAGGGCAAGAAACTCATCAATCCTCTCAACTGATGCAGAAGAAGAATTTGACAAAATCCAACACCGTTTCATGATAAAGAAAAATACAACTTAGTGAACTAAGAATGGAAGGGAATTCTTTCACAGGGTAGATGGCATCTACAGAAAACCCACAGCTATCATCTTACTCAATGGTGAAAGACAGAAAACGTTCTGCCTAACATCAGGAACAAGACAAGGACGCCTGCTTTCGCCACTTCTAATCAACACAGCATTGGCAGTTTTAACCAGAGTAATTGTGTAGTCAAGAAAAAGAAATAAAAAGCATCCAAACTGGAAAAAGAAAAAGTAAGATTATTTCTATTCATACATGACACGATCTTACATATAGAGAATCCTGAAGAAGCCACAAAAAAACTGTTAGAGCTGATAAATTTAGTGGTGGCAGGATGCAAGATCAATACATAAAATCAGTTGTATTTCTATACACTAACAATGAAAAATCCAAAGAGAAAAATTAAAAAAATAATTCCATTTATAATAGCATCAAAATGAATAAAATACTTAGGAATAAATTTAGCCAAAGAAGTGCAAGGTTTGTACACTGAAAACTACAAACATTGCTAAAAGAAATTGCTAAAAGAAGACCTAAGTAAATGGAAAAACTCCTGTGTTTATGGGTTGGAAAACTTAATTTTAAAATAGCAATACTCCCCAAAGTGATCTGCAGGTTCAATACCATCCCTGTCAAGATCCCAATGGTCTTGTTTTACAGAAATGGAAGAGATGATCCTAAAATTCATATGGAACCGCAAGGGTCCCCGAATAGCCAAAACAATCTTGAAAAATGAAGAATAACCTTGGAGGACTTGTATTTCCCAATTTCAAAACTTACTACAAAGCTACAGTAATCAAGAAATGTGGAATTGACATAAGGACAGACATACAGATCGATGGAATGGAATTGATAGTTCATAAAAAAAAAAACCACCCGTACATGCATGGTTATTTGATTTTCTACAAGGGTGTCAAGATCATTCAATGGGAAAGAACATTCTGTTCAACAAATGATGCTGGGGAACTGAATATCACGTGCAAAAGAATGAAGCTGGACCCTATGCCACAACATACACAAAAATTAACTCAAAATGGATCAAAGACCTAAATTTGAGAGCCAAATTTAACTATGTTTTCTTAGAAGTGTTGGCAAGGATATAGAATAAACTGGAATCCTTATACATTGCTAGTGGGAATGTAAACTGGTTCAGCCGCTTTGGGAAAGTTTGGCAGTTCCTCAGTAAGTTAAATATAGAATTACCATCTGACTCAGCAACTCCATTCCTCCATTGAAAACAGGTCCACTGTTTGAAAACAGATACTCAAACAAATAATTGTACACAAATGTTTATAGCAGCTCTATTCATAATAGCCAAAAAGTGGAATTAACCCAAATGTCCAGTGATGGACGAATGGATAAACAAAATGTGGTATATTCATACAATGGAATGTTATTCAGCCTTAAAAGGAATGAAGTTTTGACACAGGCTACAAAATGGATGAAACTTGTAAACATTATGCTAAGTAAAATAAGCCAGATACAAAAGGCCACATGTGGTATAATTCCATTTATATGAAATATCCAGGTTTGGCAAATCCATAGGGACAGAAAGCAGATGCAAGGGACTGAAGGTAGTGGAGAATGCAGCGTGACTGCTCAATAGGTACGAGGTTTCCATTTGGGGTAATAAAAAATCCTGGAACTAGATAGTGATGTTTGCACAACATT
Source organism: Rhinolophus ferrumequinum (assembly GCF_004115265.2). Classification (NCBI taxonomy): domain Eukaryota; kingdom Metazoa; phylum Chordata; class Mammalia; order Chiroptera; family Rhinolophidae; genus Rhinolophus; species Rhinolophus ferrumequinum. The sequence goes on along the minus strand of NC_046307.1, from coordinate 4,687,650 downwards.
GCGAATTTCTTAATGCCACAAATTGTACACTTTAAAATGGTTCCAGTGGTAATTTTTTATGTGTATTTTACTTAATAAAAAACCCCAACTAATCAAGCAACTTACACTGCCTTTCACTGATTACAAAACTTAATAAATACACATTTTATATAAGAAAAAAAAGTCACTGTGGCTTTTATGAGGACAATGGGTGGAGCAGAAGCCAAAGTGGAGGCGGGGCAGCCCAGGGAAGCGCAGAAGAGAAGGAGAGAAGAGATGGATTTGTGAAATGCCGGAGGATGATTCTGGACTTCTGGTAAGATAATGGTGATGGGGGGGCAGGGTAAAAGAGGTGGACGTTTTGGGGGGATCAGGTCACAAGTTCAGTTCTGCTACCCAAACTTTATGGACAAGTGTCACTTACAAGTATAGGTGTTTAATGTCTTAAATGAAACACTAGCAAATCTAATTTAAACATAGACTAAAAGAATAATACATGATGTCCAAGTAGTATTTATTATAGAATTGTAAGAATGGCTCAATATTACCAAATTTGTTAATATAACTCATAACATTGATAGTCAAAACCATTCATTTAACAATCCTTCCTTTTTCTACTGACCTGAAATATTTCACTCTAATGATATGTTGTACTAAATTATTTTATATCCTTGGATCTGTCTCATAAATTTCCATTGTTTCATTGATTTGTCTGTTCCTATATTGGTAACACGTTGTTTTCATTTCCATTACTATAGCTTTATAATATATTTTAATATCTGATAACCTAAGTTCCTCTGCTTTGAACTTTTTCTTTCTAAAATTTTCTTGGCTGTTCTTATATGTTGATTTTCCTAGATGAAATTTGGAATCATTTGGTCAAATTCCCAAAACATCTCATTAAGATTTTGATATGGGAATTACACAAGACTTATTGATTTGAAAAGAGTTGACATCTAAAGTAGCCAGTCATCTTCATGACATCATCATTTTGACTTAGTCATTACCCATTTTGGGAAAAAAAGTACATTAGAACCCACATTTACCATGTGACAAGGTGAAGTATACAGAGTTCAAAGACTTAAGTATAGAAAATTAAACCTTAGAAGTACTAAAAGCAAATATTTGTGATGTTGGAAATGTAAAAGACCTTTCCTGAATATGACACCAAAAACAGGTGCCATGAAGAAGACTTAGATTTAAAAAACAAACAAACAAAAAAAACAGAATAAATAAAGTTGAAAAATATTTTGCAATATAGGAAAGACTTCAAATATCCATGGAAAAGAGAAGTAACAGAACAAACAATTCATAAAGGAAGACATACAGCTGTCCAACAAGTGCATGAAAAAGTCTTTCACTTCTTTAATTCCAAATTAAGACAGTTTTTTACCTGAAAATTTCCCAGTATATATCTTTTTAAACATTATAAGAAATACCCAGTGCAAAAGACACAGGTCAGGGGTGTTCTTACATACAGGAATCACAAATGTAAAAAGATTTAGTTACAAATATGGTCATACAGTATTATTTAAGATAGAATAAAATAGAAAATAATCTAAATTTCCAAAATGGGAAAATCTGTGAAAAGAATATTTAATGTACTAAAAAGATGTACCCACAGCATAAGACTGTTATATGAAAAAACATGTTTATTCAATTTAAAAAGGAAACAAAGAGAAAAAGAAAAAAGAATGAAAGGAAAAGAAAAGAAATTAAACATACACATTTTTCAAACTTCAGATAGGATACAGACCATAATATTACGAGTGTTTATGGCATACTGAAGGCAAAATTAATGTTAATTTTAATTTTCTTTTGGCTTCTCTAAATTTTATACAAGTATGTATTACTTTTTCCAATAAAATAAAGTATTTTTTCCATGTGTCATTTTTGCCTCTTCAAAACAGGAAAAAATTTAGAAAGATCATGATACTCATTGCTGTCATAAGTACTACGAATCTAGCATTTTTAAGCATTGCTTGTGGCATTACAAATTGGTATACAACTTCTGAACATCAATTTTGCAATATTAAAGGCTATAAAATTTCATTTCCTTGGACCTGTGAATCTATCCCAAAGAAATAGTTCAAAACACTGAGAATAGTTCAAAACACATGATGAAAATGTTCATTGCAATGCTATTTGTAAAGGTGAAAAATTACAAGCCAACCATAGTATCTTTTAATAGGAGAGTGGTAAAATAAAGTATGATACATCTACTGAACAATTGGATAGAGTTTTTCAGAAAAGGCTTAATTAAAAGAAAGAAAAGCAAGATAAAGAAAGAAAGAAAGAATTGAAAGAAAATCAAGATAAACTATCATTATAATTATGAGAATAATTGTGCTTATGATTAAAAATGCTAGAAGGAAATGTATAAAAATTAATGATGGCTATTAGGAGATAGAATTATACATGATTCCTTCTTTTTTTCTGCTTTCCAAATGTAGTTATATTACTTTTGCTATTTTAAAAAATTATATATGGAAGAGAAAAAGAAGAAAAAGTAAGTTAGGTGGGAGAATGTGAAGGGTCTGAAGTGAGGCAGAGAGAATGTCAATTGGCCTGGGGACCCTTGGAAGGTGGGGCTGATGGTGTTAAAGGGGCTGACCCAGGTATCTAGTTGGGGCAATGAGCTGATGGTGATGTCTTAACCTGGATTGAGGATACAGTTTGCATGGCATGTCTATAAGCACCTATATGAGGAAATCTAAGGATCTCAGGAGGCTGATCCTGCCTGCCTTGTGTCCAGCACTGTTTTCCCATGTGTCTGACATTGGGAGATGGTCACGAGAGGAGGGGGACCCAGTCCAGCCTGAATCCTGTGTTTCTCTGATAGCAACTGGCTGTCTGTCTTCTGGCTAAGACTCTGACATGAGGTTTCTGGCTCAGAGTTGCTATAGATCCAACAGCAACGACTCTGTCTTTCAAGCTTAGTGAATAAAGCTGTTTTATATGCTTGGATGCAAAAAGCACTTTTTTCCCCACTCTTGAAATGAAGGCATTAAAAATAATGCTCATTAAAGTCAACTCAGACAGGATAATTAAAGGCACAACTGTCCCGGACTAAACACAGCTTTCGAACTCAAAAGATGCTGGGCCTCCACCCCACCCTATCTTTTTACTTACTATTTTTCCTAATTAGAGAAGTGGCCTGAGAGACAGGGAAGCTTTTGTTGTCTGGTCTTAATAAGTTGCTAGGAAGATTTATACATAAAGCATCCTCTTCTACAACTCCTGAGATAAAAGCATTGACATGTAGTCATATCCAGCGCTTTTAAGCAAGTGATGTGAACTGAGCTTTGCTGATTGTGTCCAAACAATCCTTTCACTAGCATCGTCTAGTAGTAATCAATCAAAATTCATGGACAACTATTGCATGCCTGGCACTGTCCAGGCACTGAAGTGGTCACATAGAGGATTAAGGTTTGACCTCCACCAATAGTGTCTGCCACACTTCAGCAAATATCAAGATACCTGAGTCCAGGTTATATATACTTCATTACAAGATCCACTTGGCATGAAATGGCAGCCTCCCAAAACAAACCCCGGAGAATGAGCTAAATTGATCTGGATATGGTAATTATATATCCTTACGACTCTATAGTGAAATAAGACATAATACCAGGTCCTAAGCCTCTCCCACTCCCACAACCCCCTACACACCAAAATGGGTGACAAGTAGGCCCCGCTACATGGCTATCTGGTGATACGTGGGAAGTGTCAGTTTTGGATACTAACTAAGGTTCCAGTTGCTTAGTTGTCCCCTGTGTGCATATTCACCTTCTCCCTTTCTATAGCAAGAAAAATTTTAGAACAGCATAAATCCTACATTTCCCAGGTTCCTTTGCAGTTAGGTGTGACCATGTGACTAGTTTATGGCCAATGACACATGAGCAGAAGTGATGTGAGCAGCTTCCTGAGCATGATCTTAAAAAGAAGGTGCATGTGCCCTCCCTTCCTTGTCTTGCTTCCTGCAGGCTGAGTGAGGATGCAATGCTGAGAGCTGGAACAGCCCCTGGGACCATGAGATGACACTATTGAAACAGTGGAACCACAGAACATTAGGAACCTAGGCCTCCAATCCCTCTGAGCCACTATACCAGTGTCTGTACTGTTACACGAGAGGAGAACACATTTCTATCTTGTTTATCTCCAGTATTTGGGGGTGGGGGGGGGGTCTATGTTATAGCAGCCTAATCTGTACCTTAACACACCAAGAGGTGGCTTAAGTTAATAGATATACTAATAATAATAGCCACGATTTGTTGCATATAAGCCATGTGCCATGCAATGAGCCAGATGCTCTCGATATACATGATCTCATTTGATTCCTCACAACAATCCTGTTAGGTCATTATCATTAGTCCTATTTTACAGATGAGGAAACTGAGGCCCAAGGAGGTGGGCACATTACAATGAATTGGCAGAGTGAGGGCTTGAACTCAAGTCTTGGAGCTCTTGGTTTAGGGCTCCTCCCAACATCCTGTGCCGGGTACTTGTTTTAACTTAGGTACTTTTTCTTTCTGCCAAATTGTTTTTGAGAACATGCTATTTCTTAAATCAAAGTTAATTCTGGCACAAATAGCATAAGGAATAATAGATTTCTGTTTTATTAAAACTAAATCCCATCAGCACTAAATTTTCAACTTCTGTTACACTGACTTTGCTTTCAAAGCAAGTTTTTCTATTAAAAAGGAGGAACGGGGACAACTTTAAATCTACTGAACCACTATTTACATTTTGAGAACTGTTATTTTCAATTCCCCAAAAGAGAAACATAAGATCACTTAATTCCCAATTTTCGTAAAAATCAGTGAAATTATCTATTTTTCTTCACTACATGAATTTTATCTCAAAATATTCTAATCTTTGATATAATGGTATACCTAGAAATCCCAAGAGAATCAGAAAGAATAAGAGTTCAGTAATATGGTGATATAAAAATTAATATAAAAATCAATAGCTTTTCTATATAAAAATAATAACCAAGTTATAAGATACAATGGAAGAAAAGATCCTAATTCTGTTCTATTTTATTCTATCCTATACTAAAATACAAGATATCTAGAAATAAATTTAATAAGAAATTTAAATATCTATATGAAGAAAAAGCTTAAATCTTTTAAGAAATGCAAAAAATAAAAGACTTGAACCATTACAGAAGCATGCCATGTTCTTGAACAGGACAACTCAGCATCATAAAGGTGTCAATTCTTCCTGTTAATGTATCAATTTAACACAATTCACACACACATATGTTAACCTAAAAAAAAAAAAAGAGGTTTAGGCTGTAACAAAGAATAAAAAGCATTTATCTGAGCAAAAAGGATTTTAATCCCAGAGGCACAGATTCAGGTAGCAACTTAAATTATGCTCCAAAGAGAACAAAGAAAGGCAGAGTTTCTAAAGGCAAAACCACAGGCACTGTTCTCATTTAGGTCCTCTATGAAAATGAAGGATGCTGGTTGGTGAACCGCACTGGCCCCTTTCAAGGTGAAGAATGCAGATGGGCTGGTTGCCATGGTAAGGAGGAAATAAAGTTCAGGGTGTGGTGACATAATTGGCTTAAATGTTCAAAAGTTATGGGTGCAATGAGCATAAGGCAAACTTCTTCATGGTCTCCCAGCTCCATGTAGTTCACTTGACATAAATGGCTCTGTCTTGGCAATTTTCATCCACACTTATAGATACCAACAGGATATTGCCTTGAATTAGGTAAACTTATTCTACAGTTCAGATGGTAAGCTAAACATGCAAGATTAATCAGGACAATATTAAAAAGAAGAGTAACAAGGCAGGATTAGCTCCATCATATTTTAAAACAAATTACAAAGTCTTGGTAATTAAATGTGGCATTGACACATGAATAGAAATATCAATGGAACATAATAAAAATTAAAAAACAGACAAAATTATGTACAATAATTTAATTTATGGGAAAGGTAATGTCTCAAAACAATGTGGAAACGATGGAATAGTGAGCAAACAGTTGGAACAACTGGCTAGCTATCTGAAACAAAAGCTAGATTCACATCTCATACTTTGCAGGATAAATTCCAATAGTTTAAAGATTTAAAGGTAAACATGAGACCATAAAATGGAAACCAAGGGAAATGATTTTAGAAACTCAGAGTGGCTAGGATCTTTCTATCCAGTATTCAGCAGCCATAAGAGAAAAGATTAATAAAATAGACTATATGAAAAGTAAGAATGCCTGCATATCTAAAACTACCATACGCAAATTCAAAAGACTAATGATAAACAGGGAAGAAATATATTCAACTTATATCACAGACAAAGAGCTTACTTTCCTTATACATAAAGGGCTACTACTAATTGTTAGGAAAATGTCCAACTACCCAATAGAAACAAAAGCTACAATGAAACAATTTACAGAAAAGGAGAAGATATCCAACCACATTCATAATAAATTGAGTGTGGCAACTTAAAACTTCTCTGACATAGTATTTTTTACTTACGAGAATGGCCCAGACCCAATACCTGATAACACACTCAGGTCAGGGGATAACCAGGAGCATAAAATGGTGCAACCTTGACAATAGGCAATTTGTCAACGGCCATCAAAATTAGCAATGTGTGTGTCCTTTGACCCATGATTTCCAATGGAAATTGATCAGATGGATGTATTATATGTATGGGAAATGATGGATACATGAATTTACTCTGTGGTACTGTGTAATGGCAAGAGAACGGACATAACCTAAATGTCCATAAGTGGGGGACTGGCTAAAGAAACTAGGGCACATCCACTCAAAGGGCACTATACAGCGAGAAAAAAGAACAAGGAAGCTGCTTATGCTCGTATACTAATAAAGAAAGATCTCCAAGATGGAAACAGGTGCAGAGAAGTGTTTGTGTGCTATAAAAAAAGTAGGGAAAAGAGAAACACACACGAGTGTCTGCTTCTAGGTGGATAAAATATCTCTGGAGGGATATTGAACAAAACTAAAGCACTGGTGTCTGTGGGGAAGATAACGGGGTGTCTGGAATACAGTATACATAGTACAATTTACAAACATCAACATTTTTCAACCCCATGAATGAACTAGCTGTTAACTTTTTTCAGCCATTAAAAAACACAAGACTTTTCTTCTTATCTACTGAACCGCTCACTTTCAGGCACATCATGTGCTTAAGGTACTGTCATAAGTGCTGTGGGGAAACTGTGAGGTGGATTTGTACTTTTATCCAATTCTGTTAACTGCACTCTTCATCCTTAAGCACCCAAGCTTCAGATGGACGGGAATCTGCCCCCTAATTAAAAAGTTTCAACTTTGATAGAATCCCAATGCACAGAGCTAGCAGGATTCTCAAGACTGGTCCACGGTTACTTAGATGGGGCCAGTTCATTTGTTCAATCAACTAACTCATCATGATGAAGATGACGGCAAAGATGATAATCATGTGGATGGATATTGTTCCTATTTTATAGATGATGAAACTGAGGCACAATGAACTGAAATGATTTGCCCACAGCCACTGGCAGAGTAGGGCTTCAACCCAGGCAGTCCGCCTTGCTTCTCACCACAATTCCATACTGGCTCTCACAGCCACCTTTATGTCATGCCTGTGCTGGACTAGAGATGTTAAAATAGAAGCAAAAATCTTCCAGGAGCTTCTGTTTGGAGCAGGGATATAGGTATTGTGGCCAGGCAGTTACAGAATATGATAAAGCCATGTATCAAACTCTCAGAATAAAGAGACCCTTACCTTTGTCCTTGCAAACCCTGTCTCCCCCTTTATACAGTGGAGCACAATAATTATTACACACAAACACAACATTTTGGTAGTTAAGTAACAGCCCTGAAAAGTGATCACAGATGAAGCTGAAAGGACTTTTTTTAAACACACAGCCCCCAGTCCCACCTCAAATGTTAGGTTAACAAAATCTGGGCAATGCTTGAAAGAACTGCCGACGCGAAATAAAAAAAGCTCATTCTAGTACTTCATTCAGACAAGTTTCTAAATTTAAAGCAGCTCAGATCAAAAAGTGAACAAATGGTTACCAAGGGTACTAAATGTACTAATAACTGAAGCCCACAGACCTGCCTGCTCTCAGTGAAAAACATGCATCCGAGAGAAAGAGCCCCCAAGCAATGACAACCAGGGAGGTCCCCCCTCCCCGCTCGGCTGGGGGTAGCGAGGAGGGAGTGCCCTGCAGTCTTTGGGCGAGACATATAGTGTCCGTGGGCCTCAGTTTCCTCATCTGTGAAAGGGGGATAATGATACCCTTTTGGCAGAACTGTGAGGCTCAGAGCAAACCTATTAAGGACTAAGGAAGGGCTCAGCGCCAGGTCTACCCTTTCTTCTCCCAGGTCCCTGGAGACAACACATTCTCGCTCCCATGAAGGAGGGAAGATCTACCAGAGTGGGTGAAAGGGCGGAATTTCACATTTCACGGAATCCTTTGCCAAATCTTACTGAGCATATTCGTTTCCTGGGGCTGCCATACATGACAAAGTACCACAAACTAGTGGCTTCAAACAATAGATATTCATTCTCGCCCAGTTTTGGAGGCCAGAAGTCTGAAATCAAGGTGTCGGCAGGGCTGTGCTCCCTCGGGGCTCTGGGTAGAATCCTCCTTGTCCCTCCCTAGCTTCTGGTGGTGGTGCAGCCCCGGGCTTTCCTAGCCCAGCGGCTGCCTCACTCCAGCCTCCGCCTCTGCCTTCCACTGCCTTCTGTGTGACTGTCTGCACATTGCCTTCTCTCTTCCAAGGACACCAGTCACACTAGGTTAAGGGCCCACCCTACTCCAGTAGGACCTCCTCTTAACTAATTACATCGGCAATGACCCTATTTCCAAATAAGGTCACATTCTGAAGTACTGGGGATAAGGACTTCAAGAAATCTTTTTTGGGGGGACGCAATTCGGTAGTGGGCAATCCTTTACTGAGTCCACCAAGGTAAGGGGGACAGAGGACACCAAAGGCCCGCACACCAGACCTTTTCTGCTCAGAGTCTCTTTGTGGAGAAGAGACGCTGGCACAGAGTGATGGGGGAAGGAGCAGGCCATGGACACAGTGTGTGGGAGGACCAGGGCCACCATGTCTATTCACGTGACTAGGGCACACCACTCACCGATGTGAGCCTCAGTCCCTGCTATGTAAAGAGAATAATGATAGCATCTGGATAAACACTAGCACGTACACAAGCACAGAGCATGGAGTGCATTTTTCTCAAGTCACAGAAGCACAGAATCTTAGAGACGTTAATCCTTGTTGGTGGCAAGCACCGCCATCTACCCAGGTGACCAAACGGGAGGCTAAGGGTTCATCCTGGATTCCTTCTGCTCCAGTCTCTAGATCCAAGTATGACGTCATCCCCCTCCTTCCCATCTCTTTAACATGTTTCCTCTGTGCCATTGCAGCCAGAGCCCACTGCGTGGCCACGACCCCAGCAGCCCTCTCCTGAGCAGCTGCAGCGTCTCACACCCATGCTCCACATGGCTGTCAGTCCAGAGGGGCCGCGGGGAACACAGACCCCTCCACGTCACTCTCCTGTCAGAAACTCGCCTCGACGCAGCACACCGTCCCATCCGGAAAAAGTCCAAACTCCACTGAAAGCCATTCCAATCAATATATCATCGGTTTACTTGACAAAATAATTCTAGTGTATATTTAGAAGAATAAACAGACAAGAATAGCTAAGATATTTTTGAAAAAGAAAAATAACAAGAAAGTGACTTGCGTGGTTAAAGAGTAGTACATAACCACATGGATTAAAACAGTGGCACTGGTACAGAGTTGGAAAAAAAGATGTGCGTGTACCAATTTCACGCACAGTACAGGAGAAAAACAGGTTGTTTCAGCAAATGGTGTTGTGATAGCAAGTTATTTGGAAGATTGTCAAGTCATCTGCTCCTCACACTGTATACACAACAAATTAGAGATTTAAAAAAAGAGTCAAGTATAAAAATAAACGAAGACTTCTTTATCTTCCAGAAACTTTTATAATTCTATGGCAAACATATATTCCTTTTCTAATAAAGAGGTAACAAACAATAAAGGTGGGGAAAAAAGAAGCTTTATAAACTAAAAGGAAAGAGAAGTAAACATTGAACTGATATCAGGTGGGATTTTCTAAGCATAAAAGCAATGAAAGAAACATTATCAAATTTGATTAGTCAAAAAATTTCACATTATATACATTAAAAAAACACAAAAATTGAAAAGCAAATGACAAAGTGAGGAAAACATTTACAACAAACATAACAAAGGGTTATTGTACTTAAGATATTAAAAAATCAGTAAGAAAAACACTAAAACTTCCTGATTCCTCACCACAAAGACAATTCTAAATAGAACTACAACTGTCTAATATACACATATGGCTGATGATAATAATAAAAATAACACAGAGATGTTGGGTATCCGATGGACACTTGTCTTGTTAGGGAAACCACTTCATGGACGGTGTAGGTGCCTGACCACTGCAGTGTACACCTGAAGCTGAAGCTGAATAATAATGTCAACTATAATTTAATATATATATATATATATCTCACAGGATGTGGAGTACAGCATAGGGAACACAGTCAGTGGAACTGTAACAGCTATATATGATGTCAGATGGGTAATAGATTGGGGTAGGAGGATTATCACTTGGTGAGGGGTATAAATGTCTATTACATTGTTTTGTACACCTGAAACTAATAAAAAAAAAATCACAAAGTTAAAAAAAAATAACAGAGAGATAAAACTATGAGGCACTCTTTTTTGAATCAGTTTGGTAACACTGAACCATTAGTTATCACTAATAGTAATGACAAATTAAACTAAATTATAGCAAGTCGGAGAGTAAGAGAAAGACAAGAGTAATTAAGCAGTCAACAACTGTGGACTGATAACAAAAGACTGCTCACATTCCTGAATGTACGTTGGAGCTTTGAATCAACTTCATTAGGGACCACCAGACACACCAAATTCTGCTTGTGTCTGAACTTCCAGGACTGTTGCTTGCCACCAATCAAAAGTAGTAAATAGTTCTTCCTATGCACTCTGCACTTACCCTAGAACTGCCTCAGCTTCACTTTCTCCTGCCCTGCTTATCTGTAGCCAATGTAAATTCTTTCAAAACAACTTACATCTTTCCTCCCCCAAACATAACATATAAAAGCATCTGTCAACTCCAGGACAGTGGATTCGTTCATATTCTCCACCTGGCCCCGCGGCTGGTGGTTTAGACAACATGCCTCAGGACCTGGTCCTTTCCTGGCTAGCATTTGGCTCAATAAACCCTTTATTTTAGAAAAGGGTACAGGGATGCGGGTCCTTCCAAGAACAGCCAGTTCTGGAAAAGGCACTGGGAACAATGTGTGTAGATCCATGTGTGTGGCTCAGACACGTCCACTACCTTGGACTGTCTCATTTCACTCCTAAAAGCTTAGCCTAAAAAAATTGATCAGAAATAAAAGCCAAAGGCAAGGATGTTTACCACAGCACTGTTTATAACAACAAAAATCGAAGGTGACCTTAATGTGTAAAAATAGAGAAAATTCTACATCAAATATGGACTATCATGTGTCCACTAAAAAGGTTTTCCTTAAGGACTCAAAGAACCAACCCCCAACCAATTCAACTGTGTTTAGTAATCCTGTTGCTGGAGGCAGTGTGATATTGTTATTCTGAGACTCTTGTGTATGTATAATAGGATAAAGCAAGTGAATTCAGGGTGTTGTAAGTCAGGATTTTCAGCATGAGAAAAAGATCATATTATTAAATAAAACCTTGTAGCCCTGAATTTAAATGAAAATTAACGGCATGTGCTCAGGATGCATTTTATCTTAAAAAGAAATAAACATTTTCTGGTTCTGCCCACTGAAAACTTCTAAAAACAAAGAAAGACTAACTCAGTACCAACGGGTTACCCACAGCATACAGATTATGGCCTCTATATATTTCCTGCATAAAGCAATATATGAGTCTGGATCATTTTGTCATAGTAATTTGTCAAAAAAATTATAAAGGTTATGTCAAAAGGATTTGTGACTCAACTTGAAGAGTTTCCCACTGGCCAAAAATGGGACCCTTTAAGCATCAGTAAAAATAACTGCAATGAATTAAAATTCACCAAATATGTTTAAATGCATGAGGTCATAATGGTACTAAAAATAAAACTCAGCGGTCACCTTTGTCAGATGCTAGGGAACAAACTCACTATTTTGAAAATTGGTAAATAATTGGGGGGAAAAATCCATCCTGCTGTTCATAAGTGAACTCTACCACAGAGTAACTGAACAGTTTCTCCTTATAGAAGAATTCCAGCTAATCAATAAAGAGGAATAACATAATTAGAATATCACCATTTTACAAATCCCTAATAAAATAAGGGATCTGGGCAACGAACATCAATAGCTGTTAACATCACAAAAGAAACACATTCACCCCGTTCTTCCCGGTGGGAGCACACACCACCACTTCTTAAGTATTCTTACCCCCAAACCAAACCTGAATCTCATCAAAGCCTCTAGATATATACCCACCAATTTACAGGAAATACAGGGCAGAGGAACGTATTAAATGACACCGCAGGAATGCGATCATGACAATCCAGACTGTGGGAAACTCTGCAGGAAAAATGATCAGCTTCTTTAATAAATAAATTGCAAGGAAAAATGAAAGAGAAGGAGGCAGACTCTATAGAATAAAAGAGACCTAACAGACAGACATATCAACTAATCACAATATGTGAACCTTATTTGGTTCCTGATCCAAACTATTAAAAAATCATGAAACAATGGGGAAACTTGAACACCAAAGAGATAGTTAATTGACATTAAGTATTTGTTAACTTTAAAAATGTTTAGGTGTAATAAATAGTATTTTGGTTATGTTTTCATAAAATGTCTTTGACTTTTAAGTATTTGTATTGAAATATTTACCAAAAAGAATGATGATGCCTGTAATTTGCTTCCAAATAATCCAGGTGGTTAATAGGCGGGAGTCTAGATACAATAAGATGAGGTATAATTTAATCATGTTGAAAGCCAGGTGATTAGTACCTGGAGTTCATGCTATTCTCTCTATTTCTGTAAAATATTTGAAATTTTCCATAATAAAAGATTAAAAAAAAAAAACATTTAAAACGAGATTTTCCCCCCAAAACAATTGCATGCCATGGAGAAATGTGCATGATATGGCGATGATGGAAAAAGCTACACAACTAATACAGAGTGTTATCTCAATCTTGTTTTACACACAACAAAAATTTTGAGGCAAAAAGAAGAAAATTCAGCACAATGTTAACACCAGCTGTTATCTCTTTATGGTGTGGTGTATTGGGTGGTTTTCATTTCCTTCTTTAAATTTTCTGTTTTCTACCATTAGTAGGCTTTACTTTATAATTATAGAAATATATTCTTAAAAGCATTTAACTTGGAATTTGTCAGGGAAAGCCAAGATATTATGTTCACAGTGTGTTTATTTCTGCTTCGGCCTAATCACTTCCAACAGTCCCTAGAACTGCCATCAACCCAGAAACTTTCACTGTGAAGAGAATCCCCAGACTTAATAAAATAAACAACATAAGTGGACCTAATGCAGAAGCACCTTTCAAGAAGGTTTTACAGAGCCCACAATTTTTTACCCCAAGGGAAAAATAACCAAGCAGAAAAAAATCCTTTGCAAAGATGAGCACAGCAGTGGCCCTCCAGGTAGGGGAGAGCTGGCCCCAGCCTAGGCCTGACGGCCCCCAGCCCACAGGGATAGAGCAGTGCCAGGCTGTGGGCCCACGACCATTAGCCACGATGGGCATGAGGTCGGAGCCAACACACACAAAACCTAAGGAAAGTTCTGTCAAGTGAAAAAAAATAATCCTAATAACCTGTTAATCCCAACTAAGAAACAGAATTTGGGATATCCGAAGAGGCTCTGTGAGAGGGTGACATATAGTAAAGGTGTTCACTGGGTGTGACCACTATTCTCCCTTGAAGATTCAGCTTTAAGAAGAAATTGTTGAGAAAGCCTGGCTTCCAAAAACTTGCCATTTAATCTGACAAACATCTACCTCCTACCCAGCTGCATTGTGTTTCAATGAAGATCGACATACTCCCTGAACCTTTTTCTTTCTTTTTCTTGCCTTATACCTGCTCCCATGGGGAAAAAAGTATGGACATTTTTTTGCCCTTCACATTTTACAAAAGGTCTTACCAAGTTTACCAACCATATGTCATTAGAACCTATGGGGGGGGGGGAATAGTGAGTTCCATACCTTGCTGACATGTGGTTCGCAGTTCAATGTGGGAGGGAAGACAGACACCCAAGATCTCCCCTGCCCACCTTCCCACTTTTAAGATATTCAAATTTTGGGGGCCTATGGATGGGGCGTCTCAGTTTATCCCAACTTTTTTTTTTAACGTAAGGAAATAAATAGGAGCAACTCCCATGGGAAAGTCTGGACGGCACCACCTTTAAGCGAGCTGTTGTCTCAGTAGAAACAAGCCACTTCAGGGTTTTGAGACGGCAGGACCAGGTGCCTTCTGTTCGATTGTGCAGAGATGGAAACTGGCTGCAACCCGGGAGCTGAATTCCTGGTGTTGCCTCGCCCCTCGGAAGAGGGTCACTTCCCCTGACCTTCCCCAAAAGGGCTCTCCAGAGAGCTGCAGTGTGTGTGCCCAGGCTGGTCACTGGTGAGAGTCAGGCCAGGCCATCTCCTGGTCACTTCTGCTGATTGTAATGCCTGTTCCCACCACAAGGGGCAGCAGCGGCAAAGCCCGCAGATCACCCTCATGCTGAGAAGAGGGTCTGGGTAGAGGGGGCCAAGGGACCCGACACTCCCCAGTGTCTCCTGCTTTCCCAAACTGGGCATGGAGCAGGCCCTGGGGCTAGCTAGCCACAGGGTGATTCCGCCAGGGAAGGGCTCTTTGGTGGCAGGGTGACCAGGTACTGCTCTCTGAAAACACAGAACCAGTTTTTAATAGCTTGGACAACTGTGGGAATGCTTTTAGGTGTTTTAAACAATTTCTCTACTTTGAAGAGACCAGAGTAGCTAACATACAACAGTTTATACAAAGGTGCCTCATCCAGAAGTTGCTGCAAGTTCTGCACCTGTCTAGGCCGCAGTTTCCTCATCTTAACACGAGGAAGATAACAGCATCTGCCTCATAGAGAGTTTGTGAGAGGATGACATGAGGCAATGGCACGAACCAGTCTTGGCAGGCACTGTGCGTTCTCAGTAAATATGAAGGACATTTGTAGGGACAGAGTCCCAGAGAGCAGTTTCCAGGCTCTGGGCCTCACGTGGAAAGGTGCTGGCTCGGGAAGTAGATGGCCATCGGCTATGGCTGGGTGGCCGTCAGCTGTTACTGGTTAGCCGTGAGCCGGTAATATAACTGCTGTGGCTATGCTGGCAAGGCGGTTGGTTGGTTGGCAGAGAAGCGGATTATGGATGACACGATTAGCTGGCATGGTTACCAAGTGTGGATTGCGGCTAGCAAGTGCGGTTAGCAAGCAGATTACATTGCAGATCGTGTTGATCCTACTTCCTATGTCTCGCCCGGCTGCCAGTGAGACGGGGGGAGGGGGGAATAGGAAGGCCCCTCGTTGGGGTACTGGCGGATGTTTGCTTTTGTGTCTCCACCAGCCACCATGGAGAATATAGTGGTATGACTCCCCTATCTATGGCTCCGTTGTTGTTCCTTTTTGGCCTCACCCATATCCTGCGTTCTTGTGTGGGGAGCGGGACCAGAGACCCTGCATTACAACATTCCTTGGGCTTTTATTCCTATCCAGAATAACAAGGGTGCAAATTAGAGGACACACACAGTGAATTCTACACACATTCAAGAAAGGACTTGGGAAACATGAGGGGACAATATGGACAAGTTGCACTTAAAGGAGCTGCCCCACAAGTCCCCACCCGGCAATCAGACACCATCCTGCAAATCTGGTTTGAAACTGGTGAGTTTGCTCAGCCCTGCATTCTCGGCACCTCGCACAGCTCCTGGCACACAGTAGGGGCTTAGTCAATATTTTGTAAGGAAGAGAGGAAGGAATTATGATAAAAGCAGCCATATATTCAACACTTGCTCTGTGCCATGCATGGTAAACATTTCCACATAATTTAACTCTGTTTTATTACCACCATTTCACAGATGGCATTGAGTCTCCAAGAGGTTAAGTCAGAGGTTTTCCACCAGCAATCAGGCCCAATCCCCCAAACAGCTTTTAAACAAAAGCAGCTGAGGCATTTACCCCAGTCAGTAATGAGAATTCAACATTCTTCTGTCACTGATATAACTTATAGGGAGCTTTCATATTGATTCCTTTTATCTTTGCATTTGGGGCTAAGATAAACCTGTATGCATTTAACTTATTTCAGTCATTTAGAGAAATAAAGAACAAAAGAGAAGAATCTGTATTAAATCAAGCACAATAAGGGGAAACATTTTTAACAAAATATAATATTAAGAGCCCCAGGTTACTATAAATCACCCCCATTGAGCGCTGAAATCCCTAAATTACTATTGTTGTGCTATTTCAATATTCCCCATCCATAAGAGCTGATGAAAATACAAAACCAGGCCAAGTACAATGTTGGAACACTTTTAAACTTAATTTTGACCCTGCATTACTGAAACAACAAAAACAAAAATCTCAAAACCTTCCAGGATGTAACAAATTTAACTACAAATTGCAAGTAAGAGCCTTCCAACAATCAAGTGCTGTAGAAAAAGAATGCTGCCCAAATCAAATTTCCCAGATTTTTTCATTAACAGATGTCCCCATGGATCTCTCTTTAGAACTAGAGCCAAAATGGAAATTGGTGTGAAAATTAGTGAACATTTACAAAGAGCAGACAACTGCAGAAAAAGGAAGGAAGAAACAGGAAGGCAGCCTTTGTTATTTATTTGGAATAATTAGCAAAGCTGAACCAGCCAGAGGCTGGCCCCACACACCTTGCCCGAAACTATGTTCAAAAGGCCTAGTAGTAAGTGGATGGTTAGGTGCCATTTCACGCCTCACTGAACAACTAAATAAAGAGAATTTTTTTTAAGTGTAATTGAACTTTAGCAGCCCTGATGGGCTGTTTTGCTCTGGGGTGTCCAGCTGTTTTGAGAGCCACACACCTTTTAGACACGACAAGGGTTTTTATACAGGCGAGGTAATATGTGAGCAAAAGAAAGATTTCTGTCTGCTGTCATGGGAGAATAAACAAAAATTCTGCATTTCAAGTGTTTGGGAAAACTCTGCTTTTAATTAGATGCATGGAGATGAGTTTATTTTCTCAGAAAACCCAAGATGTCCATGGCTTTGGCATTCTTTTCCCAAGCGAGACTGTGAGGTTGAATAAAACCATTACTGTAGTATCTGAAAAGGGGCAGCAGAAGCAAGAGGGAGGAACGGAGCAGGAAAGAGAGGGTAGAATAAGGCCAATAAACCCGTCCGGAGCGCTTGCTACTGGCAGGCACTGTTCTGAGCGCTTTGCAAACATTCACTCCGGGGTGAGCATTGTCAGTTTCTCTGTTTTACAGATAAGGAAACTGAGGCAGGAGATATTAATAAACATCCTGAGGACCCACAGCTGAGAAGGAAGCGGGTGAGTGCCCACGAGCTACTTTGCCCAGGGATGCTTTCCAAGTGTGCAAGGCTGCCCCCTGGCCCCCGCTGTCGTGTAAACACTGGGCGTCTGGATGGGAACAGACGTTTTGTTTATAAACAAGGAAGAGCTCAAACATCTGGGCCTTGCTTTGTGGCCACGGATACTGTGCAGGTACCAGCCCTTTGGCCTGACGGGGCCACGTGGCATAAATACCAGGGGGGCCTCCCCTCAGGGAAACCAGCCGGTCAGGAGAGCCCAGGGAGGGAACGCACTTCTCATTACAAGAAATTTCCAAAGACGGTGCAGGCTGAGGGGCAGAGATCTGATGCCTCCCACCCAGGATGCACAGCTAATCACACTCAGGTATCCCACCGTTTTTATTGTGGTAACATACGCATAACATAAAATTGACCATCTTCACCATTTTAAGTGTACAGTTCTTTGGCTCTAAGCACATTTTTCTCTGTTGTGCAACCATCCCCATTATCCATTTCTGAACTGTTTTAATCCCAAACTGAAACTCTGTACTCATTAAACAACTCCCCATTCCCCATCCCCCAAACCCTGAGAACCACCAGTCTACTTTCTGTCTCTGCATTTGTCTACTATTCTGGGGACCTCGTATAAGTGGAATCATACAGTATTAGTCTTTTTGTAATGTCCTCAAGGTCCATCCGTGTTGTAGCCTGTGTCAGAATTTCTTTCTTTTTAGGGCTGAATAATATTCCATTGTATGTAATCACTACATTTTGTTTATCTGTCCATCTGTGGATGGACACTTGGCTTGCTGCCACGTTCACGAAGCCCTGTTAGACACAGTCAGCATCTTCTCCCTGGTGTACTGCACGTGATTACTGCACATCACTATTTACAAGGCACTGTCCTCCCTGGGGTACATGTACAGACTGTGGCTGTCACTCAGCCCTGACTGTGGAAATGCAGGAGTGCAGGCCTGTGCTGCTAGAGCTTCACTTGTTAAAGAACATGGAAAGAGGAATGTTTAAGGGACATCGCCTACAGTTTAAAACTGTTCATTCAACTGCTTTAAAACATGGTGCTAGCCAAACAAAATTGGCCAAGAAGCTGGGTTTGGTCTTTGGATCCCTCATACGACCAAGGCTTTACAACAACTCCACGCAGCAGGGTTTTGTAGATGAGGAAGCACAGCTCAGAGAGGTTAAGTGAGTTGCCCATGGTCACACAGCAGTGGGCTGTACTTGAACAGAAGTCTTCAGCTCTAAGTTCAATATCCTTCCAAAATGCTACTGTGTGTGACAGCAGGGTCCACATACTTAATGCATTATTGTTAACATGAGTGAAGAAGTGGCTTTGGATAGAGTACTAAAAAGAATTAATTAGATATAAAAAGCACATCCAAAGCCCAGCCAAGTGGGGGACCACAGATCTTATGAAGTGTTCCTGATCTCCCAGTGGCAAAAAACAAAAAGCCCCAGCACTTCCACCTTCACGACCTCGCACAATGTGTACATTGAACCCATCGGGGAAACAAGGGTGGAACTTCCAGTTGTTAATCAGAACGCTGACAGGTGACAGGCTTCCCAGCAGGTTCAGAGATCCTGCTGTGAGATCTGGGATTTCTGAGATCAGGTCCCTGACACCAGGCTGTCATTAACCCTGTGGGTCTGAAGGCCAGAAAGTCTCCTGCTTGACCGAACTCCCTAAAACCCCAGATGCTGGGCTCCTCCCGCGGCAAAAAGGGGTTAAGTGGTGCATCTGTTTTCTCTCTCAGGAGGTCAGTAACCCAGACATGGATTTAAAAGCATTTTTCACAACTGCAGATAACCCCCCTGACATTGCCCTCTGAGCAGGCCTGCTGTGCAGCAGGGCTGAGCCTGGCCGGGCAGGACACCATCGACGTGACCCACCTGAGAGCAGGAGGAAGAGGCCTGCCCTGCCCTGCCTGGGTGTGCTTTCTGGGCCCCTCTAGCATATTCTAGCATTGTTCTGAGCTGTTTGGTGCTGGGGACACAACAGTGAACAGAACCGCAAAACACCCTGCCCTCATGGAGTTCACATTCTAGCGGGACGGGGTGTGCAAGGTAATGGCACTATACATAATAAATACGTAGGCTACCCAGTGTGTTAGAAGACGGTGGGCACCAAGAGGGATGTGAGTGCTGAAAGCGGCGAGATTTGTGATATTAAATATGTTTTTAAAACCACTTTATTGAAGTATAATGGACATACAAAAAGCTGTATATATTTAACGTATAACTTGGTTTTGGAGCTGAGCATATACCATGCTCTTTATTTATTCTTATTATTTGTATGTGTGTGATAATAACTCTGCACATAAGAGCTACCCTCTTAGCAAAATTTTAAGTACGATACAGTGTTAGCTGCAGGCACTGTGCCTGCCATACAGTCGATCTCTGCAACTTACGCATCCTGCGTGACTGAAACTTTGCACCTTTGACCATCACCTCCCATCCCCCCGTCCCAGTCCCTGGCAACCGCCATTCCACTCTCTGCTTGTCTGAGTTTGACTATTTTAGATTCCCCATATAAATGGTATCAGGTAGTATTTGTCTCTCTGTACGATATTAAATACTAACCAGTGACGACCCGGGGACCCTGGTGACCACTCAGTCCATTTCCAGTCCATTGTCCTGATCAACTCCAGACCTTTGTGTGCAGTGCACACTTTAGAAAACAAAACACCAGAAAACTGCCAAGAAAGCCTCTTACGTGTCCACACAACCTACTCTCCAAGCCACCTCTTCCTCCTTCTCTGTCCTGGATCCCATCTCAGAGAATGACAACACTCACCTGCCTCCCACACGATGAACCTCAGAGACATCTTAACTCGGCTCCCAAAGTCACTCACCATCATCAATGGTCCCTAAGGACCCCTGGCCTCCGTTCTAAATGCCTCTCCATCTCCTCCCTCACTTTGCCTCCATTTCCACATCTTTAAAATGGGAACATTAACAGGACCCGGGGGCTGTCATGAGGACTAGATGAGCTGACATACCTGATGTATGTAGAGCAGTGTTCTGGCCACTAGTGGTAGCAGCACCAGTTATTGGCCATTGTTGTCACTGTCATAGTAGCGTGTCTTTTAAAAGCTGAGTTTTGTCTTTTTCCTTTTTTCTATAGCTGTCACAAAAGAAAGAGCTGACCATTCTTTGTGCAATCATTCTGAGGTTTCCATGAGCTGGAGGGTCCTAGTGGTTTCAAACACAGCTGTAAAAAACAGACAAGCCTGGGTTCCCCGCAGCCAGGCTCGCTCTTTCCTGGGCCTGGAGTCCTCACGATGGTGATGACGCAGCACCCCCATCTTCCGCCCCAGGTGTTGGGAACCCCCTCCTTCCAGGTCTCTCCAGTCCATGGGCCAAGCATGTTGTTGTTTCCTGGGTCCTTGCAGCTGGGGGTGGTGGCTTTGTACCCGCTGTCCCTTGGCTACACTGGAAAACGTCAGAGCTACTGTTGTAGTCCCTCTAGAGCTGAGTGTGTGTCTGTGTGGGATCCACAACATTTCTGCCAGCCGAGAGGGGCATTCAGAGCAGCTCTGACCCGCCAAGCCAGGCCAGGCCAGGTGGGGGACAGCCATGTCCCAGGGTTAGCTGTTGGTGACAGGCCGAGTGGGTATGGGAATCAGGAGATGGCAATATGTATCTCTATCCTAGCTGTGTGACTGTGGGGCAAACTAGAGCCTCAGTTTCCCCAGCTATAAAATGGGGATAATAGTCCCTTCATTGGGGGTTTATTTTGAAAAATAAGTAAAACAATACATGCTAAAAAAGATACATAATGTACAACACACACCACTGTTATATGACAAGGTTAAGTTGCAGAAGCTCAGAACAAAGTGAATTGAGACAGCTGGACTAAACTAATCTGATTAGGGATTGTGCAGGGTCCTTTATTTTATTAGGTTGGTGCAAAAGTAATTGCGGTTTAAAAGGTTAAAAATAATTGCAAAAACAGCTATTATTTTTGCAGCAACCTAATAGTTTCAGTCATCTGACTTTTACAAGGAGCATCTGGCTCCTTTCCCGAAATGACATCTTCAGAGTCCCAAACAGGGGCTTCTGCTGCCTGGACCAATGGGGCCTTTGGGAGAGAGAAAGTTCTGGGCATGCTGACCCTCACCCTGTGCAGGTCCCTGCCCTGGAGGGAGACCTTCCACCCCTACCAGCGAGGAGCCTCTAAGTGACAAACACCCCCTGATGTCTGCTGTGGGTCCACTTTGAGCTGGGGGCTGGGGATCCAGGGGTGACCCTGCTTTGCTCGCTGTCTCAGGAGGTGCGTTCTTCAGACCTACAAAGAAGCAATTTCCATACAGCATGAAGTGTGCAGGGAATGGGCTGCTGTCCGTGCTGTCTTATTTGGGATGTCAGGGAAAACTCCAGAGAAGAGGTGACAATCGAGCGGGTGTTAGGAGTATGTGCTGCTCAAGGGCTGCATCTCTCAAACCTCCGACCCAGGGATGCAAATCCCACCCACTGCACACCCCCTTTGGGGTTCCTTCTCCTCCTCCTACTGATTTAATATTTCTCTTTACATCAATCCACGTTTTCTTCACTCAGTTATTTTAAAAGTAAACGTTATACACTACAGTAAATAGAAAACCAGTTCCACATGCCAAAAATAGAAAGAAATTCTAAAAATAAATCCAACGAAAGGAAGTTATTAAATTATAAGCAGACACTGCAGCTTGCTGGAGTCTGGGAGTCTGAGGCCCGCACTCTCCGTGCGTGAAAAGGGGGATCAGCAAGAGGGAGAGAGGCGCTGAGGACACACCAGCACCAAGTGAGACTTTCTCCTGGACATTGGGAAAGAATGGGTGGGGCGTCATTCTCCAAAGCGGGTTGATGGCATTTAATGCCCGCCCGGCCCTCGTGTGCTTCAGGTAACCTCACCTGGGTGCCCATACCCCTCACTTTGGGAGAAGTTACTGTGGCCGTAAGAGGCGGGGGAATTCAGGAACGGGTGTGTGTTTGGGCAGGAAGTGGACAGAGCTCAGAATGAGGGGGAAACGGGGCAGATCACGGTGGATGCCTGAGTATCAACAACCACGACGACTCCCATTTACTGAGGGTCTCCTGGCCTCATTTATTTCATCCTTCCCCCAGGGGCGGTAGAGGGATATTGTTGTCTGACTGTAAGAGACCTCGCAGTGCTTGGCCTTGAACTTCACAGGTCGTCTCCAGCCCGGCCTCCTAAATCAGGTGTACACTCCGGTGCCCTGCGTGCCTCACTCCCCCAACCCGCGGAGCCGGGCTGGCTGCCCACGCATGCGCACACACGCACCAAGGATGACCGGCAGTGCTGGGCGAGGAGGGGCTGACCTTGGGACCGGGCGAGCGTTCACCATCCCTTAGATCTCACGGGTGCCGCTTAGATCAGACCAATCATTGTCCACCTGCCCGGGGGACAGTTCAGAGAAGGGCCCTGCAGAGGTCATGGAGCCGACAGTTACCCTGGATGGTGTGCTTGGGATAGGACCCAACATTTAATTTGTAAGTCCCCAACTTTTAAAAAAATGAAAAATAATCTTTACTGTGGTAAAATATGCATAACATAAAATTTACCATGTTGACCACTTGTAACTGTACCGGTCAGTAATGTTAAGTACAACGATACTCGCACAATGATATTCACGTCATTGTGCAAAACCATCACCACCAACCAGATTTGTTCATCTTGTAAAACTGAAACTCTGCACCATTAAACAGTACCACCCTCTCCCTCCAGCCCCTGACAACCTCCATTTTATTTTCTGTCTGTGAATTTGAGCATACTAGTGTCTCGTGAGTGGAATAAAACAATATTTGTACTTTTTTGACTGACTTATTTCAGTCACTATAATATCCTCAAGGTTCATCCATGTTGTAGCATGTGTCAGACTTTCCTTCCTTTTCAAGCCTGGATAATATTCCATTGTATGTGTAGACCACACTTTGTGCATCCGCTCATCTGTCGATGGACAGTTGGATTGTGGTCACCTTCTGGCTATTGCGAACAGTGCTTTTATAAACTCCTGCTTTCAATTCTTTTGGGTATATACTCAGAAGTGGATAAATTCTCAACTTTAAACATGATCACAATGGCCCCTGTCGCCCCTGGGACGCTGCCCATGAGTAGGTTCCCTCGGTTTCTCTCCTGCGCCTCCATCCTGGTTCCAGTCTAGTCTGCCGGGGCAGTACTCATATCCTTACTCTGAGATACTGTTTTATAAGCCCCACCACAGTCTACAAATTCCACACATTCTGTACACATGTGCTGGAGACTAAAATCCAAATGCTGAAGGTGTGTCAGTTCCCGGAGTAGGTCTCAGGTGAAGAGCAGGAGATAGGGCAGTCTGCACCCAGGGCCCTGTAGAAAGGCCCAGCCAAGCACCAGTGGGTGAGCTGTGCACCAGGCAGGTACCTGTGACTGGCTCTGTGTCTGTCAACATCTCTGACAGAGCCCGGGCATCTGCCATCTGCTGCCCTCTTCAGCGAGCCCCTGCCTGTTGGCAGCGCAGTCATGCTGCCCATCTCCCGGCCAAGCTGGTGGCAGCTGGTGATAAGCAGACTCAGTCTAGGAGGAGATAGGACACTCCTCCCTAAGCTTCCTAGAATGGATAGAGCCTTCTAGTCCCAGGAGCAGAGACGGGTCACAGATGCATGTCACCCAGCCAGTCCACTGTGCAGAGGCCCAATGCTAACATGGTTTTATTTTATTTTTCTTAGGCATCTCCTCTCACTGGCCGTTCTTATGGCAACCATCATAATATAGTTCATTTATTTACAAATGTTCCCCCAATTCGTCTAGCAGTGCAAGTGGTCACTTCAGGCAGTTGATGAGCCCCTTTAAAGCTTTACCCTTTGCATTCCGAGGACTTCAACTGGAGTCCTGGAGTCTGGAGGTTCAGCGTGCAGTCTGCCTGACAAAAGCAGAGCAGCTGTCGGACCGAACTCACGAATTCATGGGAAGTCCTGGTTGATCAGCTTCTGGCTCAGCCCTTCCTCCGGCCCCTCCCGGGACAGTAGCTTGCTTCGAGCTGACAGTCCCTGTTTTGTGCCCTCCTCCTCTGGGTCAGCTACTACCAAGCTCTGGGCTCCCTTGGCCTCACCCTCCCGTCCTATGCCCTTCCTTAGCCAGGGGCCAGTGTCTGCGGACCAGGTGAGCAGGCCTGAGCTCCTGCGATTACAGACCTCTGAAGCCCAGCCCATCGATTACTGTCGGATTACTGTCCTCCTCGCTCCAGAGACTGCGTGGAAGAACCAGCTAAAACCATGGAGCTGGGCAGCACCTCCCAGGCCGTGTGGACCGGTCTCGCCACCCAGACCCAGAGCAAAACCTGCATGCGGAGCAGCAGAGAATGCCGGGGAGATGACAGGGAGGTCTAAATCTCAGCTCATTAACATGCCAGAGGGTGGAAAAGAACATGGAGATGCAAGACAGGGAGTGGGATGGATGCCATAATATGGATCAGGGAAAAGGCCCTGAGGGGAAACACCAGCTCATGGAACACAAGCTTCCCACTTGGCTGGAAATGTCCCAGTGTTCCTGGGTACCTGCTGTCTGGAATTCCGGACTCTCACAGTATACAGTGGCTTTTCCCTCAGGACGCTCTCCCGAGGGAGCCGACCTCCCTCTGGGACGCCACTGATCAGCTGCCTACTGCAAAAGCCTGGGGAGAAGCCGGTCTGAGGTGTGCAGCAGATGCCTGGGAAGCCTCGGGAGTTTCCCCTCCAAGTTTGTGCTTTCGTCCATTCCTGGCTGTCCCACAGAGTAACCTTTCTCCAGTCTTCCTTCCACACTGACTTACTGTGAAGACCTAACCAGATCTGAGCTGACTTTGCAAACTCTTCCACACGCACACAAGGTGGTTCTATTCATCATGTGTCCATCAGGCCCCGGCAGAAAACGGAGCGCACTCTCCAGGGGGTAGTTTGAAGAGAGCTTAATAGAGAAACTTACAAAGTTGGGGGCAAGGAATGGTGCCATTCCCAGGGGCTGTGGGTACATTTCTTACTCTGTATTAATTATAGTTTTTCTATTTTAATGATGCTTTGACATCTTCTGATGCTTTGCTGGCCAGGGAGAGATTGCCTCTCTCAGGCTTAGATAATTCCTAAAGATAGCAAATAATTTGTCTTCACACACCTATCATATACAAACAAACCAATCCGAAGCCCACAACCCCAACCACCTCCTTTATCTAACTCTCAGACCCAAGTCAGTATCCCCTTGCCCTAAATCACCCCGGACAACTAAGGACCATCCCGACAGTCCAGAGTCTGCCCAAATTATTCAAACCATGCAATCCTAAGCTTGCTCATTTGCCTACCTTACCTTCCCGCTTCCTTCCCACACAAAACACAAGACAGGCTGTGACCATGCCTCCCTGCCCCCTGCTGCCTTCTGCCCGATGCTGGTGCTTCCCCGTGTGGACCTCCATGGCATGGGGCAACTCCTCCTCTTGGGAACTGTGAGTAACAAATTTTCTTTCAAGTTAGTTTTCTCTGTGTCTAGCATTTTACTACTCCTAATTAAAATAAAAATCCAGGTACATTTTTAAACAACCTCAAAGACTAAACGGGCAGGTAGAGGGAACAGCTATCTGAACCTGGAGAGAGAGAAAGCCACATGGAGAAGATGTGTGACGGGAGCTTAAGGGACATCCCCTTGCTTAAGGGACACAAGCAGTCCACCGTGACCCTTCGGAAGGTCACTTGAGACCCCACTGGAAGGCACAGGCCATATCATGCAGCCTCCTGGGGGCCAGAGCATGGTGGACAGCGTGTGGACGGATCTGGAGAAGCAAATGACAGCTGTCTGGCATACTTGATCCCTCCAAGAAAGTTCAATGGTTCTTGGATGGGGCCCAGGAATTTTTCTTAAATGCTTCCCAGATATTTCTAATGCACAGCCAGGTATGGGATATATGTTATGAAATGTAGGGTATTGTCAACTAACAATATTAACAATGGCAGCAGCAGCAAAAGCTACCATTCATGGAGCGTGTCTGTGCCAGGTGCTTGTAAAGCATAATTCCTAGTTTCCACAACAGCCCTTATAAGTAAGTGCTATTATTTTCATCTTATATACAAGTTGTGATCAAAAGATATGGTGAATGTTTAAATTTAAAAGAACTTATTACAGTAAAAAACACATTGCCATTGATTCCCCTCAAAATACCCCCCCTCGCTTTGAACACACCCATCCCATCCTTCTTGACACTTTCTGAAGCAGTTCTGGAAGTGCTCTTTAACGAGTGTCTTTAGTTGCACTGTAGTGGCTGCCTCAATGTCCTGAATCGATTCAAAATGTTTACCTTTCATGATCATTTTGACTTTGGGGAAGAGCTAGACGTCACACTGTACCAGATCCAGTGAATAAGGTGGATGAGGACACACTGTATGTTTTTATTTGATAGAAACTGCTGTACCAGAAGTGATGTGTGACACGGAACCTTTCCGTTGTGATCCAAGAATACGCTGAATGCTGCTGCCAAGTGCCACCCAACAGAAAGGCAGGGATTTTCAATATGGGAAGCGGCATGTCAAACCTTAGTAACAGTGTGTTACAAGATCCAACTTGTTCTGTGCAGTCAGTTGGGTGTGAGCTACGGTTGAGGGGAGGTGTGTTTTAAAGTGTGCCATAAGTCATCCTCCATCATGACAACACTGTGTCACACATTGCTTCTAGGACACGCCAATTTCTGTCAAATAAAAACATTACGGTGTGTCCTCATCCACCTTATTCACCAGATCTGGCACTGTATAACGTCTGGCTATTCCCCAAAGTCAAAATGATTCAGGACATGGAGGCAGCCACGACAGTGCAACCAAAGACACTCACAAAAGAGGACGTCCAGAACTGCTTCAGAAAGTGGCAAGAATGATGGGATAAATGTGTTAAAAGCGAGGGTATTTTGGGGATTTAATAGCAATGTGTCTTTTACTGTAATAAATTTTTTTTTATTTAAACATTCACCGTATCTTTTGATCACATCTTGTAGATGCAAAAACTGAGGCACAGGCTGGTTAAATAACATGCCCAAGGTCACACAGCTTGTCAGTGGGAGAGCTAGGATTTCAAGTATGACCCAAAAGCCAGTACTGTTTCTCCTATTCCTTCTGATATTCACCTCTAAACAGTCAAGGCCACAGGCTGATTAACAATACCCCCTTGCCCCCAAAACCTCACTGAGAGAGCCTCTCACAACTCTTATATTTATCCAGCATCCCTAGAGGGATTTGTTTATAGTTGCTTAAAAAAAAAGTACCTTGAGAGCCTTGAAAGAAAAATGCTGAACAACCATACAGTTATTCATTTTGTGTTCAAACACTTTCGTTTTCCTTAATAGAATCTAGCCACTTTTATTTCACTGCAACCTAAAGAAATGGTGCTCAGCTTTGATGTACAGACTCCACCTCCATCTCACCCCCAGTCAGAGGAAAGTGGACTTCAACCACAGGACTGGGGTCAGTCCCCCTCAGGAATGTGGACTTGCTTTGACAAATTCTTGAGAACAAGAGTTCTTAACCTCGGGCTTCAGCAAATCCTCAAAACCCTGCACTCACACGGGAGAGTTTGCCTGAATGGGCACTTTTGTCCAAGTCCTCAGCTTGCATCAGATTTTCAAAGGAGCCCCTCAAAAGTCAGAATTTTGTATCGATTTCTTTCCTAATTAACTTTAGGGGTTACCCTGTCTGGTTCTTTTTTTCTTGTTTTCAGTGAAAAATTATGACCTGCTTCAAAACCAGGCAGTCAGTGGAATACAGTTCACAAATATTTTATGATAATATAGTAGTAGGCAACATAAAAAAATATTTTAAATAGTTCTATTCCTTTATCTTATTCATAACTGAGTAATTTTTTTTCTAAAGTTTCAGTATCTTTTCTTCCCCAGTGAGATGTAAAAGAAAAATTCATACTCAGATCAGTGGAACTTGCCATATTTCTTTCTTAACCTTTCTAGCTATAGAGGCATGTGGCATATAGAGGGTTTATAATGTGGACACTTTTTTTTTACTCAATAAATATTCATCAACTCACTCAGCACATTTTTATTAAGTCCTGTTCCAAGCACTGAGTAAGGTATGGAGGATTCCACTGGGAACAAAAGAAAATCAGTTGCTCTCAAGAAATTTATATGCCAGCGAGGAACATAGGGTATAGACCATAAACTAGATGATAGGTAGGTAGATAGATAGAGAAAGAGAGAGAAGATGGTGATCAGCACTGTATTAGTATCTCGGGGCTGCTGTAACAAACACCCACAAACTTGGTAGGTAAAATAACAGAAATTTATTCTCTCACAGTTCTGGGGGCCAGAAGTTCAAAATCAAGGTATCACAGGGCCGTGCCCTCTCTGAAGTTTCTAGAGGAGGATTGTTCCAGCTTCTCTCCTGGTTCTGGCAGTTGCCAGCAATCTTTGGCTTGTAAATGCGGCACTTCCATCGTCACACCGTGTTCTCTCCGTGTGTCTAAATTTCCCTCATCTTATATGGAGCCCAGTCATTCGGTTAGGACCGATTCTAATGCACTGTGACTTCGTATTAATTTGGTTACGTCTGCAAAGATCTTATTTCCAAATAAGGTCATGTCCACATGGAGCAGCAGTAAGGACTTCGGCATATCTTTTGGGGGGACACAATTTAAATTAACACGTGCCACGAAAAAAGTTAAGTGACTCTATGGCAGCAGACAGACAGTGACGAGTGCTGGTGTGTCAGGGAAGGTCTTGGAGCAGGTGCCATTGAGCAGAAACCCAGATGAAATGAAGGAATGAGGTACAAAGACATCTGCATGAAGGGGGTCCAGACAGAGACTGGGAGGTAAAGGCCCCCAGTGAAGCCTCACCTGCATTCCTGACTCTCAGAAACTACAGGATGATACATATTTATGGTTTAAACCATTAAGTTTTGATAATTTGTTTACAGCAATAGATAGCTAATACAGTCACCCTGCAGTGGCTGTGCTGTTTCTGTTGCTGCAAATAAATTACCACACACTTAGCAGCTAAAAGCTTAACTCAGTTTCTGTGGGGCAGAATTTTGGGTTCCCTGCTCAGGGTCTCACAGGCTGAAATTGTGGTGCTGGTAGGGCTGTGTTCCTTTTTGGAGCTCGGGAGCCTCTTTCGAGCTCACAGGCTGTGAGCAGAATTCAGTTTCTTGCAGTTGTGGGACGGAAGCTCCCATTTTCTCACTTGCTATGGGCCAGAGGCCACCCACAGCTCCTGGCCATGTGGCCCCCTCCAAAGGCCCCTCACACTTATTTCTACATCCAGATTGAAAGGACTCATGTGATGAAGCCAGGCCCACCCAGATAATCTCCCTTTCAATAAACTCAGAGTCAGCTGATTTAGTAATTTCAATTACACCTTCAAAATCCTTTTGCCACGTAATGTGACGTGATCTCGGTGAGACATAAAAATGTTCCACCATATCGTCAGGTTCTGCCCACCCTGAAGGGAAGAGAATGCAGAGCTGTACCCAGGGGGCAGGGATCTGCTGCCACACCCGTCTCCCACTCGCATGTCTGCACCACCGGGGGTCTGCACGCGCCGGTGCGCCTGCCAACAACGTGGCAGGACTGCTCACACACCTGCCTCTTCACTGCTTGCTCACAAGAATAAAGGGCCCACAAGCTCGTGCAGCCACCATTCTGGGGACTTCGTATGTACAACATCTAATCCTCCCTCTAGTGCAGGCATTATTAACTTCTCCATCACACAGATTAGGAAACCAGCGCTCAAATGACTTAAATTACTTCTCCAAGCTCCCAAATACCGAGTGGCAGAGCCAGGACTTGAACCCAGGTGTCAGAGGTCAGGCTTCCAGCTCTAGCTTTCTAACTTTCTCTCTGTGTCCCCCGACTCCTCGAGTCTCACTTGCCCCTCCACCCCCCGTGGTGGGGTTAACAAAGTATCCATGCCTCTGCCCTCCCAGGGCTAGTGTCTGGGTTCTCTAAGCAGTAATGGCTGAGCCGTGTCTTCTATCAGCAAAGAGCCATAAAAGGCTGAGAGACTATGGCTGTTGACGTTACTTTTAAACACTGATTTCTATTTACTGGAAGAACTTGTTTTCTAGGCAACACAAGGATTCAGAAAACAAGCAAACCATTAAGTCATCTTGAGGGTCACAAAGCCCCAAGCAGGAGAAGCAGTGACGGGTTTGGGGAAGGCACGCACCCAGGTGACGATGGCTCTGGCAGAGCGGCTGGCGGCTCAGCCCAGGCCCGGGACAGCAGAATCGGCCAGTGAGACCTGCACTCACGCAGCGCACTGCGTCACGCGTGTGGCCCAATAATCCATCTTGCCTACAAACAAATGGCTTGTTTAAATGAAAAGCAGACAGTGTGAGCAGAACTGTCCCCAAAAGAGTGTCTTTCATGCCTCCTTATTAGGCGCCACTGGGTCTCTTAGGCAGTTTGGCCCAAAGGGAGGGAAGAGTGGGCAATCACTGTGCTTGTTGCCTCATCAGAAAGCGAGGACCTTGACGGACACATCTGAAGGCTCCTCTCAGAGACACAAAACAGCCCGAAGCCTCTTCAAGTGAAAACACAGATGTTTACAACTGTGGATGTATCCCCCTTTCTTCCCTCTCTTCCCAAGAGAACAAAAGTGTTTGAAGTGCAGCAGACAAGTCATTTGTTCTACAGGGCGGGAGTGTTCGGGATGTCAATTCTAGTGGGGGAAGCTTGCGGCTCTGATGCTCATGACAGCCCTTTGGGCTAGAAATGGTCACCCCCATTTCACAGAGGAGGAAACTGAGGCTCAGAGGGAACTAAACATGAGAAGGCAGGTGCCAGTTATCAGAGGAGCAGCCACTGAGGCCCCTAGTTTTGCCTGGGAGGTCTCAGGGCATGGACATAGCTGGGTGGGGTGAGGAGAGGCGACTCTAGCCACGACGGGGGTAGGGAGGGAAGCGGCCGAGGCCGGGCATTGGCAGGGCTGGACCATGGCAGGCCCCACTGTCTCCCACAGGGCATTAGAGATGAAAGCTCTTTCTGGAGATTTATGTGTGACAGGGGGAGATACCAGGGTTTGCAGAAGAACCCATGGGTAGCCAAGATGCCGCGGTGGGAAACGGGGTCAGGAGAAATCAGTGAGGGTTTGGGACAAAATGGAAACAAACCAGGATTATCCCAGACTAACTGGGACAACTGTTCCTCGGGGCTAGTGTCTGAGTGCTGCGGAAGGACGCCTCCAGACTCAGAACAACAGTGCTTTTTTCTTATACAAACTACATGCTAGTTATTTATTACCCACGTGCTGTGCTGCATGTCTTCCAAGCTCTGGTCCCTTCTACCTGGAAGCTGCTGTCTCCTTCCAGCATCCGGGGAACATCTGGGTGAGCTCCCCTAAGGTGGGCCTCATCCAGCCCGCAAATCTTTCCCTTGCCAACCCTTTCCCTTCCTGTGTCCATGGAGAGAATGTCTGGGTGAATCAGATTAATGTTTTTAATTAATATTTGGAAAAAATACCCAAGGCCAGTTGTTTTGTTTTTGAAGCCAGATATACTTGGGTTTAAAGAGAAGTCGCTACAAAAGAACCTGATGTGGCCTCTGTAGGCACCGGGGCCTTCTACTTGTCCTCTTGACTCACAGAAGACAATGTCAAAGGCCTCCCCCAGTTAACAAGGGCACAGAGACCCCAGGGTCCTGAAAAGCCAGCTGGACAGAGACTCTGCCGGAATTTCTGGACCTGGGCGCTATACTGGGCATCAAGGCACCACTCGTGTTCAAAGAGGGACCACTCTCCAAAACACTGGCTTTCTCTGTAACCCTGGCTTTCCCAGGCCACAGTAGACCTAGGGGGACAGCCACAAGCCAGGGCACCAGTCTCCGTGACCTGCAATCTTCACCAGGATGACAATAACCCCCCCAGTAATAATTATGGTGTTGATGACCACGGCCAACCTTCA
Organism: Rhinolophus ferrumequinum; assembly: GCF_004115265.2. Classification (NCBI taxonomy): domain Eukaryota; kingdom Metazoa; phylum Chordata; class Mammalia; order Chiroptera; family Rhinolophidae; genus Rhinolophus; species Rhinolophus ferrumequinum. The sequence goes on along the minus strand of NC_046307.1, from coordinate 4,655,215 downwards.
CTGCATGCTTACCAATGCTGCCAGGTCCTTTATGTGTTTCATGTGGAACAGGTACTCTTCTTATTTCCATTTCATGGCTAAAGAAATGGAGGTTTATAGAGGCAAAGCCCCCTGCCCAAGGTCTCACAGGTATTGGGGACAGAAGCCAGGACCCAAACATAGCCTTTCTTGCCCCAAACCTGTGCTCCTAACCAGACATGCACAACTGCAAGCTGCTGGCTTCCCTTCCCTCTCGGCTTCGGTACCTGGAGACCCACTTATTTTCCACTGGAGGTGATAGCTCACCTCACAGCCCGTGGTGGCAGGGGCAGGCCACCCCCAGGTGTTTTGAATTCTTCATTATGCTGCAGAAAGAATTCTGGCTCCCTCAGGCCAGAGGATGTGGGACCAGTTCCCAGGAAAGGGTCAGAGAGTCTGGGTAATACCATGCTGAGGTGACATAATTTAGAACAAAAGAAGAAATTGGAATTTGGACTGAAATTATAGGATGTTCAGGATTTATATTAATCTTAGGTGTGAAAACGGCATTCTGGTTATGTGGAGGGGTTGGAGGGGGGAGCCCTAAGCCTTGAGCGATGCACAAGGAAGTACTTGTAAGTGAAATATAAGATGTCTGGGATTGGCTTTAAAATACTCCAGGGGAAAAAAAAAAAGATGGTGGATGTAGATGAAACCAGATGAGCAAATGGATGGTAATTGTTGAAGCTGGGGATGGGTTCATCGAGTGGTAGAGGGGGTGGGGTGGTCATACATGGGATTGTTCTCTAAGCCAAACTAAACTTAACTATGCCTCCCTCATGCAGGGTGGGTCCAGACCCAGCCTCTGCCCAGGCCCTAGTCCTCCTGGTCTCCAGGGTCCACTGTTTCCCCAGGAGGCTGAGGGACTTCTCAACCAGCTGGACGCTGGTGCCTCCCCACCCCCACCCACTCCACCATCCCTGCCACACACTGCAGCCCATTTCAAAGCACCAGGCCATGAACATTCTCCTTTAAAACCATTGCAAATGACCCCATAGGTGTTTTTCAGTCTCCTGCTTTGAGTGACATGTCTTTGTATCTTCTCAAATGCAGTCAGCAGTAGTGTCTCAATGATTCTGCAGTCAACAGTCCACACCCCAAAGAGAACTTCAGAGCAGAAATTCCCCAAGTAAATCTGTCCATTTGTCACAGGTAGCTAGTCAACAAGTGCTCAAAAAGTCTGCTTTTCACAGGTTTAAGCAGGTTGACTGTGTAAATCCATCTTTGTATAAGATGTCAGGGATAATCATAAACACTCTTAATATCAACAATAAATGTGACCATATACAAATACGAACTCAATATGGATCAAAGATCTAAACGTAAGAGCTAGAACTACAAACTCTTCGAAGAAAACATAAGGGAAATTTTTCGTGACATTGGATTTGACAATGATTTCTTGGCTATGACACCAAAAGCATAGGCAACAAATGAAAAAATACGTAAACTAGACTTCATCAAAATTAAAAACTTTTGTGCATCAATGGACCCTATCAACAGAGTGAAACGACAACCTTTAGAAGGGGAGAAAATATTTGTGAATCATGTATTTAATAAGTGATTAATATCCAGAATGTATAAAGAATTCCTACAACTCAACAACAACAAAAAACACAATTAAAAATGTGCAAAGGACTTAAATAGGCATTTTCCCCGAAAAAGGTATACAAATGGCCAGTAAGCCCATGAAAAGATGCTCAATATTATTAGCCATTAGTGAAATGCAAATCAAAACCACTTCCTACCTGTTAGTATGGCTATGGATTAAAAAAAGAAAAAAAGGAAAATACCAAGTGTTAGTGAGGATGTGGAGAAACTGGAACCCTTGTGCACTGCTGGTATGATGTAAAAATGGTGTAGCCGCTGTGGAAAGCAGTTTGGTGGTCAAATGTAGAATTACCGTGTGACCCAGAAATTCCACTCTTGGGTATCTACCCAAAGGAACTGAAAGCAGGGACTCAAGGCAAATACTATACACCCATGCTCACAGCAGCCAAACGTGGAAACAATGCAAGTGTCCACCAGCAGATGATGGATAAACAAAATGTGGTGTATATTGCCTTCCTGTCTTAGTCCGTTCTGGCTGCTGTAACAAAATACCATAGACTGGGTGGCTTATAAACAGCAGAAATGTATTACTTACAGTTCTAGGGGGTGGAAGTCCAACGAGATCAGGGTGCCAGCAAGGCCAGGTTCTGGGGAGGGCCCTCTTCCAGGTTAAGAGGGCAGCCTTCTCATTGTGTCCTCACATGGTAGAAGGGGTGAGAGAACTCTCTCAGGCCTGTTTTATTGGAGGGCTCTGCCCTCATCACCTAGTCACCTCCCAAAGGCCCCACCTCCTAATACCATCACCTTGGAGGTTAGGATTTCAACATACGAATTTGGGGGAGACACAATCTATAGCATATAGAATAAAATGTTATTCAGACATAAAAAGAAGTGAAATTCTGATACATGCTACAATGTGAATGACCTTGGAGATACTGTGCTTATGAAATATGCCAGACACAAGAGAACAACGATTGTGTGAGTCTCCTTATATGTGGTACCTAGAGTAGTTACATTTGTAGACACAGAAAGGAGAACGGTGGTTGCCAGGGGTTGGGAGAGGAGAGAATGAGGGAATTATCGCTTATTGGGTACAGAGTTTCAGTTGGGGAAGATGAAAGTTCTAGAGACAGATGGTGGTAATGGTTGCACCATGTGAATGTATACTTAAAAATAGTTAAAAAGGTAACTTTTATGTCATGTATATTCTACCACAACAAAAAAAATGTGAACAGGGTCAATAAACAAAGAGATCACTGACAACCACTTTGGCGCGATGTTAACTAAGGCTTACAAATGACCAATTTTGAGCTGTTCAGGAACCTTAATAGATAAGTATTTGCATGTAATTTCACATAATTCCCCTTCAAAACAAAGTATTGCAGAGATGATTATATAGGAATTTATTAGAGAAGGCATTAGATGCCACATGAAACAGGAATTAAAAGGAAAAAAAAAAGAATCTCCACAGGGTAGGAACCTTGGCATTGGACAGCATCCCCAGAGAGAGGCGACTGGAATTTAGCTCCAAGGAACAAGAGACCTCACAGGAATAAACTCCCTCAAGACACGAAACTTGAAGATTCTCTCTGCTCACACTTTCACCTGCAACTTGGCAGTGGGACGACACATGTGAAAAAATAATAAGCATGAGGTCCAGTTTTCATCATTTAATTTTTACATGTTTTTTACATTTAATTTTTTAAATATTTGCATGTTCCCAATGTCAAATCTAAAAACCACAAGGCACATTCAGAGAAGTTTAGCTTCCATCCCTACACACACAGTTCCCTCCCTGGCTTGTTTTGTTTTCTTTTGATTTTGCTTTGGTTTCAGTCTATCCTTCCAATATTAGGGTCATTCTGATTTGTTTATGGGTTGCAATTCCAACGTAACCATCTTTACCCCACAAAGTGGTCAGGCACTGTGCATAAGGCTTGCCTTTAAAAGGAAACTTTTCTGCTGGAGTCAGTAAGTGCCCATTTGCTTCTTTATTCACAGAACACATTTTACTGGGCACCAGCTCTGTGCAAGGCACGAGATTTTCAAAAGGCATTTGTTTTCATTCTTTCTGTTTGGGAGACAAATCTATTGAAAATAAAGCAAAGCAAAATAACCAACAAAAATGAAGAGCAGTTTGTTGAAAGAACAGGATGGGGTCTCACTCAAGGCCGGCTCCGGGCTCCCCCGTGAAGCCTTTCCTGACTTACCCACGAAGAGCTACTGGACTCATCCCCCACGACCTTGTGCAGGAGACTGATCCCGTGGTCTCGTACAACGACCACATATGATGTGCCTAGCTCCCCAAACTGTAGGCACAATGGAACCAGAAATGACGGTTTATTTCTTTCTGATGGATAAGAGGACATATTCGTAAAGAGTTCAGCACAGAGGAGATGCGTTCAGACGTCAGCCTCTGGCCCTGTGGACACCCAGTGTTTGGGCAAATGAGCACAGTGACCATCTAATCAATGTGGGTAGAATAAATGAATGAATGAAGAGGACTGTTTCAGAAGATGAGGAATCACCATATGGTGCTGACAGCCTGACCTTCTAAGAAATTACTGAACTATATAAAAATGTACTCCTGACATTCCAACAATTGGGTATCAGTCAATTTATGCATTTCCTTCCCACGTCATTCCAATAATGTGAAATTGTTGTAATTTTGTTCGTAAAGAAGTGTCAGGACAAGTAAGCTAAGTTTGTACATAAAACTTGACATGAAAAAGAAAACCTGCCAGCCACCTGAGTTGGTCAGTAGAACTTCAACTCCCAATTGCCCACTGTACTGGGCAGCGGTGATGGTGGCGGGGGAGGGATTTTGCACAAAAAAGAATCCCAACAGAAAGGACTATAAATCACATATCCCTAGACCTTTGAAAAATGGCAAAAACTTCTGCCTCTAAATCATGATGCCTCAGGTTAGCTAAAACTGTTTGAAATGACCTGATCACATTAAGGATACCGAACAACAGTTAAAATGATGCATGTGTCCAATGTCGGTGCATATCTAGGTCATACATGTGGCACAACACACAACCCACAACACATATCACACAACACACAACACGAAACACACAAGAGAACACACAAAAGCAGACAACAAAACATAACACACAATAACACAACACAACACAACGCTAAAACACAACACACAGCAATACACAAAACACCCAACACACACAATACACAACACACAACACACATGACACATAAAACACACTACATTCAAAACACGCATGACACACAAAACACTTCAACCACACATTTCAAAACCACACTGAGGGTGTGGAGAACCGTGAACGTTCTGAAGATGGGGGCGTTCAACCAGATTCAGGTTCAGGAACCTGCACTATTAGGACACTTCTACTCAGGTGATGCGTGCAGGTCCCTCACCTGGATGAGCAGAAAGGTCAGGGTTTGGGGAGGGCCCCTTCTGTGTCACAAATGCGATCTCATACAGAAAATACCCGAGGGTGACCATGATGAGAAGTCAAAGAAGTCCACTGTGCAATCGCCAAGTTTTGGAAAGCAAAACGTTCACAACACATGGTCGTTAGTTAGGGAAAGGCGGGATAAATGGGGAAAAGGCTAAACAAGGCAAGGAAACTCGGAGGCTTAGAAAACCGAATCATTGGCAAATTCAAAGAGGCTATTTCAGGGAGAGACAGATGGTTTTGTCAGAATGGAGATAACTCCAGGCCACGGGGATAAAGCCCACAGAGAGACGGAAGGAAAGGAATCCCCATGTGTGCTTCAAACACCTTGGTGTGAAAAAGAAGCCCTTGGTGCGAAAAAAGGCCGAGGTGAGTAGGACCTGTTGCAAGGCACGCTTGACGAGGTAAAGAAGAGCCACAGAAACCTCACGTGTCTTGCCTTGGACTTGAAGAAGGGTGCCATCAGGACGGCATTTCATACTCTGAGCGGAGAACCCAGGATCAGATGGAACGTGGTACAATGAACCTCCCCTCCCCGCCTACCAGCTCTGCTTTCCACTGTCAGCTGTCAGTTGTCAGCCGCACCACTGGCACAGGATTTCAGTCGGACACTCCACAGCCGACTTTTCAGTTTGAACTCATTTTACATCAGCAAGCCCAGGGATGACAAGTTCTAGAATCAACCTGCACGTAAGTGCCCCTGCTCCAGCGCCTCATATCACAGGTGATTCTGCGGTGACGCTCTTGGCAGCCAGATGTTCTGGGGCTGGCGTGTCTGATTCCCAATTTACACATGGTCTCCAGTGCCAGGCGGGGCGTGTCTGTCCAGTCCTTCCCTGAAGGAAGCCGTGACACCAGGCTCAGTCTTATTTTCTGGAAGCTTTTAGAGAAACTTGGGGTGCAATATGGTAGCCAGACACGCCTGGGAGCTGGAAGGTTCCCAATGTGACCTTGCCCTGGGAATGATTCTGGAGCGTCCTGGCAACTGACTGCAGGGGAGGGTCCCTCCTGGGAGGCCTGGCAGCGCTGACAAACGACAGAAGGAAGAGAAGCCTCAGTGCAGCTGGCCAGCATTTCCTCCAGCTCTCTCATGACAGCTACGTACCCCAGTTCCAGCCAAACTTGGAAGAGACCCACTGAGAACCAGAAAGACGTGAGCCACTTTTAAAATCACCTCTGCTCCAGGTCATCAACATTTTTTTACAATAGATACGATTGATATATAACATTGCATAAGTTTAAGGTGTCCAACGTGTGGATTTTGATACATTTATACACCGCTATACGATTATCACGATAACGTTCATTAACACCCCTATCGTGTCTCATAATTACCATTTCTTTTTTGGGGTGGGAACAATTAAGACCTGGTCTCGTAGTAACTTTGAAGTTTATACTACAGTGTTGTTGACTGTAAGTGCGCCTGTGCGGTAGGTCCCCAGGACTCAGTTATCTAGTAGTTGCAAGGTGGCACCCTTAAACCATGTCCCCTCCACTCCCAGTCCCTGGTAACAACCATTCTACTCCCCGTTTTTACAAAGTTGGCTTCTTTAGATTCCATATAAGGAAGATCACACAGTATTTGTCTTTCTCTGTCTGACTTAACCATATCCATCCAGGTTGTAGCGTGTGTCAGAATTTCCTACTTTTAAGACTGACTAATATTCTGTTGTATGTTGAGTCCTACACTTCGAGAGATAACTGAGTATTCCTGCCCCCAGTTCTGTGCAGAAGGGGCTCCTTGTGGGCGTTTGGCTCATTGTAGGTAGGGGTTCAGAACAAATAACCATTTGTAGCTGTCAGACCTGGGCAGTTATCTCACCTCCCTGACGCTGTAAAATAAGGACATGAAAGCATGATTCCTTGGGCTCCTGTGAGAATTAGGGGAGATGACAGAGGGTGCCTGGTACATACTAAGCCCCGTTAGTGATCATTGTCACTCCTCATCTAGAGGGGGCAAATCTGAGGACGAGCAGTCACGTGGCAGGGTTTGGGGTAATCTAGTCCCCTCAGCCCTCTCAACTTATATTAAATCAGAATCGAATTCAGGGAGGGTGACACCACTCCGAGAACAATCTGCTGTGGATTTCCCGGGAAAAGCCATTAGTTGCCTGACATGAAACGGCTGCATTTTTGTGTGCTCGTCAGTAGTGCTCGCACAGATCAGCATGTAATTCCTGAGCCCAGGCCCAGCATCTCCAAATCCAGGGGACAAACCTCCTTTTGTTTCCCACACATGATGATGACTAGAGAGATCCAGGCAGAAAACAGCATTTATTCTCTTCCTTCCCCTCATCTCCACCCCCATCCCATCTCAAGTTATTTTCAACATTTGCTCTAAAATGTAACACCTTCTATCTGTCATGGAAATCTGGAACCGATTTGATTTTCTTATCCTCAAACTCGGATTTCAGAGCAGGCCATCTTGCTTAGACAAAATGGCACACAGGGTTGGCACTTCGTGGATGTGAACTATGGCAGCCCGGGGCAGGAGCTCCGTGAGGGCAGTTAATGAAACACAAGACGTCCGCCTTGCCAGGCTTCAGATGGAAGAGGTGATGTCCGAGCACTCCCTGGACTTCTGCCAGGTCAACACACACACGTAGTCAGTGAGCAGGTGCACGTACGCACAGCTCTCCACAGGCCTCCCCTCCGTATTTCCCACCCGTCAGCATGGGATGCACGGCGCTCTCACAGACCAGAGCCGAGAGAAAAGCCAGGAACAAAGGACATGAGCTGTGACCATATCCAAGAGGAGACTGGGCTGGGATGGAGGGGAGTGGGGGTGCAGCAGAAAGCAGTCAACCAAAACCACACTGAGCCACATCTTTGAGCCCTCGTTTCCCTCACTTGTGCCTGTGTTTAGCTGTTTGGGTGATGTCCCAAGGACACAGATTCTCATGACTTTGGCCTGTAGGGCTGCCAGTCCACTCCCCGCACCACTACCTACCTGCAGTTCTCACCTAAGTCTGGGCGGCTCCCCCATCTCCTCCCTCGAAACCTCTTTCTCACTGTCCAGGAGGGAGCTTTCAAAGAAGTGCATCTGTGTATGTCAATTTTCTCCCCCCAAGTCACATCTCATGGTTATACGACTATAGACATTTGTCAAGCGCACAGAACTAACCACAATGAAATACCACTGCCCATCCATTAGGACAGCCATTATCAAAACATTGGAAATAAGTGTTGGCGACGACATGGAGAAACGGTAATGCTCATGCATTGTTGGTGGGAATGTAAAATGACTAGCCACTTTGGGAAACAGTGTGGCGGCACCTCAAAAACTTAAACATAGAATTACCATCTGATCCAGCAATTCCACTCCTAGGTATATGCTTCGAAGCAGTGAAAGCAGAGAGGCAGGTACCTGTCCACCCGCGCTCACAGCAGCGTCATTCACAACAGCCTCAGGGCCCATCCGCAGACGCAGAGTACGGTCTATACACAAAGGGGGATCACATTTGGCCTTAGAAAGGAAGGAGATTCTGACACAGGCCACAACACGGACACGCTTGAAAACACTAGGAAATAATCAGTGAAATAAGCCGGACAAAAAGGACAAATATTGTATGATTCCCCTTATCTGTGGTATCTAGACGGCAAATTTATAGAAGCAGAAATAGAATAGAGGTTACCAGGAGCTGGGGGGAGGGGAAAATAGAGAATTATTGTGCAATGAGGACAGAGTTTCAGTTGGGGAAGATGAAAAAGTCCTGGGGATGGAGGGTGGTGATGACTGTACAACAGTGTGAATGTATTTAATGCCATGGTATGTACACTTAAAAATGGTGAAGATGGTCAATTTTATGCTATGTATATTTTACTACAATAAAAAAGTGCATATCAAAAGCTCATAGAACTGAACACCTAAAAGAGTGAATTTTACTGTATGTAAATTATACCTCATGAGCTTGACTTTAAAGAAAACCATCACCTTCAATCCCTTTTGGAAAAGTTAATTATTTAAAATAATTTGTTCTGCCCCTCTCCTTGCCGGCTTAGGCAGAGACAAAGACAGAGAAGGGAGTGAGACATTTCTAAAAGACACAGTGACATTTCCCAGAACTAAAGGACCTGTCCCTCATCCTGGTGGCTTTCTTCTCCTGTCTTCTCCAACCTTGGCCAATCACACAGTTCAAGCTGGTCCAGGCCCCAGGAGGAGGATGTTTCTCCTCCTGGTCTCAATTACAAACTGTCTGTGAAGGGCCACCCTTCCTGCATGGGCTCCTTCCTGATCAGCCTTGGCCCATGGCAGGGTCACCCAACACAGACACGGCTTCCCATGGAGGAGGGGGATCCATGCCCGGGGCAGCCACGCACTGCCGCCTACAGACAAAGGCTAAACCCTCAGAACCACATTCAGCGATCTGCAAAATCTGGCCCAAACGCTTCTGTCTAAACCAAAGATGGAAACAGAAAATGCAGGCAGGTAACATCAGTGTGTGCTTGGCCCAGGAGCAAGACCACAAAGGGTGGGAGTGACTGGGGTAAAGTGGGGAGTCCATGGTCCCGCCAAAAGTCATTCTGACTAAAACTAAACATGTTGACTGTGCAATCATGAAAAAAGAATGAAGCACTGACATCCTACAACACGGAGGAAGCTTGAAGACATGCAAGGTGGAAGGAGCCAGTCACAAAAGGCCACATATTGTCCCATTTCGTTTATATGGGCTAGGTAAGTTTATGTCCAGAATAGGTAAATTTATACAGACAGGAGCAGATGAGGGGTTGCCAGGGGCTGGGAGGGCTAGGAAATAGGGAGCAACTACTTAGTGGATATAAGGTTTCCTCTGGGGTGATGAAACTGTTCTGGAAAAGAAACAGAGGTGATGCTTGCACAATCTTATAAATGGATTAATGCCACTGAACTGTACACTTCAAAATAGTGAAAATAGTAAATTTCATGTTATGTGTATTTTACCACTATATAAAAGAATAGTTTTGTAACACCATGAAGGCAAAAAAAGGTCACATTTGGTTGCCCATTTTCCACCTTCAGTCTTTACTCGTTGGCTGCCAGGCTGTCACACACGAACTTGACCCCAGCCCTGCAGATCAGTGTCTGCTCCCTACAGGCCGGGCACTGCAGCGCCTCCCCACCCTCTACTAGATGTCTTCAGGTCTTTTCCGTACCCGACAACCGCCTTCACCCGAGCTCAAATGGCACCTCCTGGCCCATGTCCACTGCCAGCCACCCGTCAGCCCCGGAGGCCCCAAGTCACCGCGGGGGCTCCCGAGAGGTATTTAGCTTGGAGGTACAGAGCACGGACCCCAGGGCCAGGCTCCCAGCAATAGAACACCAGCTCCAACATCTACTGTCCTCTGACCTTGGTTCAGTTACTAAACTTTTCTGTGCCTCAGTTTCCTCACCTGTAGAATAGCAATAATAGTCATGCTGACTTCATACGGTTATAAAAAGGGTGAATGACTTAATTCGTGTAAAGTGGTTAGAACAGTGCCTGGCACTTAGTAAGTGCCACATGTGTTATCTGTCAGGTAAACCTTTGACTGTTGGCCTATATGTTCATCTCTCACCCTTAAAATGGAAATTCCTTGAGGGCAGAGACTCTGTCTGATTGGGGACCCCTATTTCCCAGCATTTCACAGGGATGGCACGTGTTCCTCATCGTGAGGAACAGGAGATGATCTCCAGGGGCCCTCAGTTCAGTGTTCTGTGGGTCTTGGAGCCCAAGAGAGTCAGAAATACCTTCTATGGCAGAAACCCTCCCTTAGCAATCTATGGACGCAGCCATAAAGGCACCACTCCTCCCAGCTCAACAGGCCCGGGGCTCACCAGGCCTCTAGCTATTCCTAGAAAAGAACACATGCTTTGTCATGGATTCAGGACTATTCCAATCTAGCAAAGTCAGATCCATCAAGGGAGCCATCAGCAAGCAGGCCTCTGTCCACATGGTCGTCCAGCCTCTCCCAGAGGGTCAAGGCCAGCAGCACCGACCCTCCTGCCTGTGAGAGGTGAGTCCAAGCAAAGAACTTTCTCTGTCGGCCCATCTGGACCTGGGTGGGCCAGAGGCAGCCAGCGGGATGACATGTGGAGACACAGGGGCAGCAGGAGAAGGATTCCAGGCCCTTCCAAAGCACAGTCCCCTACTCCCGGGGCCATCCTCCCAGGAATGGGGACTGAGCACCCCGGCAGGTGCTTGGCTGGATCTTCGTCAGGGGAAACCAAACCCCACCCACCGAAGCCAAAGCCTGCAATCACGTCAGGCCACGAGTCACTGCCAATCTAAAAACGATTTCTTTCACAAATCCCAGAGCAGACTTTTATTAGGTATGAGCCACCGGTGTGAATGTATTGCCACTACTCATGAAAGTGCAATTTAAGCCCCTCTTTCCTGCGTGTGGAAACACCAGGGTTTGTTCTGGCAATCTGGTCTGTTTTCAATTCAACTGCTATAGAAACCACAGCAGGGCAGGGGTGAAAGAGATAAAGGAGTGCGGATCAGCTCTGGTTTTGCAATACCCCTGGGGGTCTCAATTACATCAAGAGGGGGTTGTGAAAATCTTGTAACATTCTTCAAATAAAATTAGTTTTCGTTCACCTGGAAGGACATATTCGGTTTCGATTCAGTGGACATTTACAGAGGACTGTCCGAACCAGATGTCATATAGCCTTTCATACAGAGGTGAGGGTGGGAGGGGGCTGGCTCAACAACGGCAGGTCACATGCCAGGAAAGTGACGTGTTGGGAGAGTAGTGGGTATTATGGACTGAACTGTGTCCCCTCAGAATTCATACGTTGAAGCCCTAACCCCAGTGTGACTGTGGAGACAGGGCCGTTAAGGAGGTAACTGAGGTTAAATGGTGGCATCAAAGGGTGGGGCCCTAATCTGATGCAACTGAGGCCCTTGTAGGAAAAGGAAGAGACACCAGGGTTGTCTCTCTTTTTCTCTCTGTCTCTCTCTATGTGCAGAGGAAAAATCCACATGGCCTGAATCAAATGTGTACAGGACGGCCTGACATAGCCCCAGTCTTGGGGACCAATCATGAACCTCCGAGAGGGAAGGAAAGGCCACGGTGAGAAGGCGGCCATCTGCAACCCAAGGAGAGAGTCCTCATCAGATGCCAAACCTGCCAACACCTTGATCTTGGACTTCCAGCCCCCAGAACTGTGAGAAAATAAACTTCTGCTGTGTAAACCACCACCCTTGGTATCCTGTTATGGCAGCCCCGGCAGAATAACACAGGGGTGATTCCAATGGGGGCAAGTGGTCAGACTTGGGTGGGCATGTGGAGGTCACCTCTGTCTCAAAGGTGCTGGGCAAAGGGCACAGGCACTGAACACAATGATATGCTTCCCACAGATGCTCCAAACAAGACAGTGCCACTCTCTGGTATATCCCTAACACCTCCCAATAGTTCCCCTTCCACCTTCTCCAATATTCAGTATTCCCCTTGTTATCACTGTATTTCCTACCTGAGCCAGGCCTTGGGAGACCACCATCCCGTCATCAAGCTGGATCACAAGGAAGAGACAACTTCTTCCCCATCACCTGCATATACACATTTGTCTCTGGGTCCCAGTAAATCTGAGCCATATGTGGGTGGCATCAGGTGGCAGGGGGTGATACTGAGCCTTCAGCACCAATAATGGTGTGCCCATAGTCAGGGCTGGGTCCTCGCAAAAGTGGGGTCACCTGGTGTCCTGGCTTGACTTCCTCCTGACCCTGCCAGCTCTGACCTGATATTCACTCAGGATTCAGCACTCCCAGGTGGACAGTGATCAGCCATCAACCTATCACCAGGCATGCGACTGTATTCCTTGGACGGTAGGCTCCCTGGGTCCAACCACCCTCATCAGGGTCCCCAGGGTTGTGGAGACCTCAGAGGTACCCACTGCATAGCCTGAGACAGGACTGGCAAGGCCACACCAAACTGTCATTCAGAGAAGCTGGGTTTTGGATTAAGTGGGCTAAATATTCTGCTCACAGGGAGAACTGTATGTGGCCTAAATTGAGGGTGTGAAGGACGGCCTGACACATCCCCAGACTTGGGGAACAATCATGAACCTCAGAGTAGGCAGGAGCCTCAGACATGACTGAGATGAAGGAATGAATGAGTGGATGGATGAATGAATGAAATTTTAACTTAGCGGCCTGAATCCTCTGGAAGGATGCTAGATGTCACTCTGAGATGGGGAGGAAGGATGGAGAGGTTGTCAGTAAAATGGCTGTAGAGCACCACTGTCCAGAGGAAAAGCTGGTAAGGAATTTACCACCAGATTATGAGGGTGCTTAGAACCATGAGGGTGGATGAAGCTGGCCAAGCAGAGTGGGAAGGGGAGGGAAGAGGAGGAGAGAGGGGGCAGGGGCCCTAGAGCAGAAAGTTGCAATAATAAAGTAGTGGTTCTGAGCTAGAGATGCCTGTGGGACAAGTTCAGTACAAGATGGGGAAACACCCTTGGGCACTGGGAGGTGCTCAATGGTCACTTCTCTGTCCAGTGTAGTCTCAACAGCAATAATAATAATGGTAATAACAATTTAAAAAGTAGTAATAATAATGGTTAACATTTATGAGTGCTTTCTATATGTTCTAAGTACTTTTCCCATATTTAATCTTTTTTCCCCTCATAACTCTGGGATGTAGTTACTACTGCCTTTCCTATTTTGCAGATGAAGAAACTGAGGCACAGAGAGGTTAAATAACTTGCTGAAGGTCACACAGTAAGTGCATGGCGAGTGGTGAAGGGATATAAACAAGCAGCTTAGCTCCACAGCCCATGTTCTTAAGCACGTCATTTCATGTCTTTATTTAGAGGGAGTAGTCAGTAACTAAGACTCAATGGATGGGACAAGGCAGGAGCCAGAACTCACAGGATGAGCTTATCAAGGGTACCTGAGTCCTGCCATTTATAATATGGGGATGAAAATAGTACCCTTTCCACCTGCTATGAACAGAACGCATTCTTACTCATAAGCTGGGTGAAGCCCCGGAACAATTCACTCTACCCTTGTTCCACAACAAATGCAAAAGAAGTGGGCAGGGAATCACAGTTCAGAACAGTCAGGACACAACTGCCCACAATGGAGGAGAGCAGAGGAAGAAATGTTTCACTCACTCATGCCTTGGGTGTGAAGCTTCAGAACTTGTAGCCAGATCAATGTGCATAAATATTTCAGATTATACCTTCCCTTTGGATATTTTAAGAACACAAGGGAAGGACATGGAAATGTAAAATGTTTATAAACTTAATTTACTTATAACTTGCCTCTTTCCATAAAAGAGATAGACAGGCGATAAATCTATTAATGTATACATACAAACTAGAAATTATGACTTTGAGAAAGAGGAGAAAGCCAGTCCTAAGGACTGAAAACCTGATATGACATGGCATCTGTTATGACCAATGTTTCCTGGCAGCTTGGGTAAAAGCAGAAATAAGATGCATTACAAAGCTCTTGCCGTAAGGCAGAGAAGGCCGGCCGGCTCCTCTGGGAAGACCAAGCTTCTCCTGGCACTAAAGTCTGAAAGAAATTTCTCCTGTAGAATCATATAGAGAACACGGTGACTCATGATTCTCTGAGACACTGGAGACTGAGACCTGATTTTTCAAGGCCACAGACTGCACTGAAAAGATCTCTGTTCTACTGAGACACATTTTTCTAAGCTCCTAGGATTACATTCGGGTTCCTGGCTGAAGAGTTAAAAATCTCATCTCAGAATGAGATTTTCCTTCTGGCCTTATGGAGGTCAAGGCATTCTGGACAGAAAGCACTCTTTAAGGAGGTGCTGCTATCAAAAGACTAAATGTTTCATCAAGGACCTCATCCACTACATACAAATCATGAGTTATCTGTCCCCTGTGAGGACCCAAGAGGGACTAAGTTGCCCTAAGGACAACAGAAGCATGGCTATCAGGACACTCTGCCTTGGGTCAATAACAAAGGAAACTCTGGGCTGAGTCAAGATCCTCACGAGTGGTTGATATTGTTCCAGGGCAGTGGCTCCCCACTGTATCCAGCTGGTGGAGAAGCAAACCTAATCTGGAGGAACTCTTTTCCAATTTAGAGTCAGGAGTCTCATAGATTATGACCAACCATCAGGCTCATAATCAAAAATTAATATGTGTTTTGTCATAAAAAAATAAAATTGCCAACCTAAAAAAAAAAAAGATTAGCATGTGATAAGGCAAGACTCTATGAATGAGAATCAGCAGAAACAATAAATAATTATCTTCTCTCCCACATTGAAATTTTCAGAAACAGAGTTATAAAAATTACATATAAAATGTTTACAGAAAAAACAATACAATCACAAAGTTGAGAAAACAAGAAGAGATTATGAGGAATTAACAAGAAGTTGAGGGGAAAATGTAGCTTTTGTATATGAAAGATATAATGGTTGAAATTAAAAACTCAATAGGTATTTTAAACAACAGATTAGATAAAGCTGAAGAGAAAATGAATGAACTGAAACATATATACAAAGATATCACTAAGAATGCAATAGAGTAAGACAGGTATGAATACAAATAAGACTACACAACATCAATGACAAAGAGAAGTCCTTAAAAGTACCCACAGAAATAAAGGTAGCTCACCCTTAAAGGAATGATATTAGAAGGACAGTACATTTTTCAACACAAACTTTGGAAACCAGCAAGTGGTAGAATATCTTCAAAGTGTTAAGAAAAATAACTGATGGTCTAAAATTGTGTGTCCAGAAAAAAAAAAATCAAGCCATACTCTTAAGGTTTGTATATCTTACTATTTACTAAGTTTACTTCAATAAAAATGAGAATAGTAATAGAGTGTGTATATTATAGAGTGTTATGAGGAAACAAATAAAAAAGAATATAAAAAACAAAATAAGAAAGTCAAAAGCGAGAACCAGAAAAGCCTAGAAAAAGTGAGATAACTATAAATCTTTTTAAAAGATCAAAGAAACAAGCCCAAAATATATCAGTAATTACTACATATATCAGTGGACTAAAAGCAACAGTTTGACAATTGGAAGATTTAAAAATCATGCCTAAAGCACAAGGATGTGGAAATATTAAAAGCAAAAAGGTGGAAAAAGGTATCCTTGACAAATGTCAGAAAAGCAACAATAGAACACACTACAAAACAAATCTCAGTACCCTCAGAGAGATAGGAAAAATATACCCACAAAACAGGGAAAATATGCTATTTTATTTTATTTTTTCCAAATATTCTGAGAGGTAAAATTATTTCTCACTTAAGAAACAATGATGTAAATGAATAAAGATGCTATCTTAAAAATTGGAGAGTAAGAGAGAGCTCTTTGTGTGGAAAGGGGGAAAAAGTAATTTCACAGTGGAGAAATCTAGACACACACAATCTTAAGCAGGTGATCAAGATTAACACCAACAGAAGATATCAGAGATCCAAGATGGTGGAGTAGATAAACACTGTGCTTGCGTGCTTTTGTGAACACATTAAAATTACAACTAAACTATAGAACAATCAACCTGGAGAACCATCGGAAGTCTAGCTGAACAGAAGTCCTATAACTAAAAATATAAAGAAGCCATGTTGAGACTGGTAGGAGATGTGGAGATGCAGAATGGACCCCAAATCTCCTTGTGACGGTTGAGAATCAGGAGGGCTATCTCAGCCATGGAGCTTTCTCCCCAGAGGAGCGAGGAACCCCAGCACCCCCACCACTAGGCTCCCCAGCCTGAAGTACTGTTGTTGGGTAAAGGAGCCCCCACAACATCTGACTATAAAAAACAGTGGGGATTCTGACCATTTGGGTGGAACGAAAGGCTGCAGGAAACCCAGATGTCTTCTTAAACAGCTGGTGCACAGACTCACTCACTCACAGGCACTTACTCTGAGCTACAGTGGAGGGACAGTGGCACAGGGGGCCTCGGAGACATAAGGGGGGGCAGAGGGAGGTGTGTGGCTTCAGAGAGAGGACTGGAAGACAGTCGGCATTTTCCTGATGAGGGGTCCTTCTCCCATGCAGCCGGTAGGCAGGCACCATGTTTCCTATGTTGAGCCTGCCCCCACAGGCCAAATCTGAATCTGATTGGCCTGCTGAGCTCTGCTGCTCTGCCTTGATGTCTCAGCGGGCATTCCATCCCTCACAACTCATGCATCACCGGGGTACTTTCTCTGCGAGAAGCCAGCCCCTCCGCATTGTACTCTTTTTTGGAAAACTATCAAAGTCCATGGGCCCCGTACAGGCAGCGACTGGCCTTGGTGAGCTCTGAGACTTTTGCTGAGTCACTCCAGGCTCAGCACTGGCACCAACCAGAGTCTACATTAACCTGGTGACCACAACTCTTCCCACTCTAGTGACTCCCTGAGACCCTGCCTCACCCAACTAATGTACCGCACAAGGCTTTATGAGTGGTTAAACCTTAAAGAAACTGACAGGTGGCAGCAGGCCTCAGGGTGTCCTAGCTATTTGTGGAGTAACCCCAGGCCTTGTACTGGTGGCAGCCATACTCGATTTGCAGTGTGTCTTTTCCCACATGCTTCTAGGTTTAGCACAGGCAGTGAACAACTGCAGATCAATTTGTAGCTCCTATCAGATAGCCCCTGGCCAGTCACAGGCAATGGCTGACCTGGGCCTGCACTGAAGCCCCTCACAAGAGGACTCAGAGCCAACATACTTGGAGGTTTGCTTCAGACCATAGCAGAGCACCACCCCTTTTGCCCCACAAGTGGCACACACAAAGGGTAATCTCAACATTCATCAGAGCCCACTGGAGCAAATCTCACTCAATGGGATAAGCTTTCCACACAGCAGCCCATAAGCCAAACCCACAGCCAGTCAGCCTGAGGGTCAATCCCACCAACTGACATGCCAATAGCAATCAAGGCTCAACTATAACAGAAGAGCACACACAACTCACACAAGTGAAACTTCTGGAACAGCTGGCTCAGGTGACCAGAGAGACTGTGCCACTGGGCCCCACAGGTGGCTTACTACATAAGGTCACCTGGCCAAGATTGGGAGACGTAGCAGATCTACCTAATACATAGAAACAAATACAGAGAGGCAGCCAAAATGAGGAAACAAAGAAATGCATCCCAAATGAAAGAATAGGAGAAGAATCCAGAAAAACAACTAAACAAAATGGAGGCAAGCAACCTACCAGAGACAGAGTTCAAAACAATGGTTGTAAGAATGCTCAAGAAACTTAGTGAGAACTTCAACAAAGAGATTGCAAGCATAAAAAAGGACAAAGAAATCATGAAAAAGAACCAGTCAGAAGTGAAGAATACAATAACTGAAATGAAGAATGCACTAGAAAGAATCACCAGCAGACTAGATGAAGCAGAGAGGGCTGAATCAGCAATTTAGAAGTCAAGGTAGCAGAAAACACCCAATTGGAAGAGCAAAAAGAAAAAATAATCCAAAAAATGAGGATAGTTTAAGAGACCTCTAGGACAGCATCAAGTGTAACACATATGCATCATAAGGGTACCAGAAGGAGAAGAGAGAGAGCAAGGGATTAAGAACCTATTTGAAGAAATAATGACTGAAAACTTTCCTAACCAAGTGAAGGAAATAAGCATGCAAGTCCAGGAAGTTCAAAGAATCCAAAACAGGATGAACCCAAACAGGCCCACACCTAGACACATAATTAAAATGAAAAAGGTTAAAGACAAAGAGAGAATCCTAATAGCAGCAAGAGAAAGACAACTAGTAATTTATAAGGGAGTTCCCATAAGACTGTCAGCTGATTTCTCAACAGAAACTGCAGGCCAGAAGGTACTGGCAGAAAATATTCAATGGGATGTAAAGCAAGGACTTAAAACCAAGACTTACTCTACCCAGCAAGGCTATCATTTAAAATCAAAGGACAGATACAAAGCTTTCCTGACACATACACAAAAAAGATAACGGAGTTCATAACAACCAAACCAGTATTACAGGAATGTTAGAGGGACTTCTTTAAGATGGAAAAAAAAATCAAAATTATAAATAATAAAATAGCAATAGCTACATATCTATCAACAGTTACTTTCAATGTAAATGGATTAAATGCTCCAATCATAAGACACAGGAGGACTGAATGGATAAGAAAAAACCCCTTACATATGCTGCTTACAGGAGACTCACTTCAGATTGAAACACACACAGACAGAAAGTAAAGAGACGGAAAAAGATATTTCATGAAAGTGGAAAAAAAAATCTGGAGTAGCAATACTTATACCAGACAAAATAGACTTTAAAACAAAGGCTATAAGAAGAGACAATGAAGGACCCAGTGATCCCACCTCTGGGTATTTATCCAAAGAAACCCAAAACGCTACTTTGAGGAGACATGTGCATCCATATGTTCATTGCAGCATTGTTTACAATGGCCAAGATATGGAGGCAGCCTGGATGTCCATCGGTGGAAGAATAAAGAGGTGGTGGTACATATATACAATGGAATATTGGCCATGGAATGGAATGGTTTCTTGCCATCAGCAGCAGCATGAATGGACCTGGAGGGTGTTGTGCTGAATGGAGTATATCAGACAGAGAAAGACAGATGCAATGTGATTTTGCTTATATATGGAATCTAAGAACAAAATAAACAAACAAAACAGAAACAAACTCATAGATACAGAAAACATTTTGATGGTTGCCAGATGGGAAGAGGATTGGGGGTACAGGTGAAAGAAGGGGAAGGGATTAAGAAGTACAAACTGGTTGTTACAAAGTTGTTATGGGAATGTAGAGTATAGCATAAGGGATATAGTCAATAATGTTGTAATAACTATGTATGGTGTCTGATGGGTACTATACTTGTTGGGGTGATAGATGGAAGGGGGTTGGGGGGCAAGGTGAAAAAGGTGAAGAGATTAAAAAGTACAAATTGGTAATTACAAATAGCTATGGGGATGTAAAGTAAAGCATAGGGAATATAGTCAATAATATGGTAATAACTACCATGTTTCCCTGAAAATAAGACTTAGTCAGACCATCAGCTCTAATGCATCTTTTGGAGCAAAAATTAATATAAGATCCGGTCTTATTTTAATATAATATAAGACCATGCATAATATAATATAATATAATGTAATATAATATAATACTGGATATAATATAATATAATATAATATAATATAATATAATATAATACCAGGTCTTATATTGATTTTTGCTCCAAAAGACGCAGTAGAGCTGATGGTCCACCTAGGTCTTATTTTCAGGGAAACATGGTATGTATAGCGCTAACGTGGGTATTAGGCTAGTCAGGGGGATCACTTCTTAAATTATATAAATGTCAAACCATTATGCTGTACAACTGAAATTAATATAATATTGAATGCCAAGTATAATTGATAAATTTAAAAAGGGAAAAAGGGGAAGGGGAATAAGAGGGCAAAATTTCCATGTATAAAACAAGTAAGTCACGGGCATGTAATGTATGGAATGGGAAAGATGGTCATTAATATTGTGATAGCACAGTACAGTGTCAGATGGTTGCTGGACTTATCGTGATCACTTCTTTAGGTATATACATGTTAAATAACTATGGTGTACCCCTGAAACTAATGCAATATTGTATGTTAGCTGTATTTTTAATTAAAATGTTAAAACAAAACAACAACAAAAAAAATTAACACTAATAGTAAGAAGTCACATCGATAGCATGTACCCTTGATATAATGAGA
This sequence comes from Rhinolophus ferrumequinum, assembly GCF_004115265.2. Lineage (NCBI taxonomy): Eukaryota > Metazoa > Chordata > Mammalia > Chiroptera > Rhinolophidae > Rhinolophus > Rhinolophus ferrumequinum. The sequence continues at coordinate 4,634,604 of NC_046307.1, read as the reverse complement.
ATGGTATTCACCTCTGTGGTCTCCCTCCTAAAAATCCCAAAGTCCAGTCCAGACCATGAGAAAAATATCAAACAAAGCCAAGTTAAGGGACATTCTATAAAACACATGACCAGTACTCTTCAAAACAGTCAACATCATCAAAAAGAGTCTGAAAAACTGTCATAGCCAAGAGTAGCCTAAGGAGACATGACAACCAAATGAAATGTGGTGTCCTGTGTGGGATCCTGGGCCAGAAAACAACTAAGGAAATTTGAATAAAGTATGGATTTTAATAATATAGTATCAATACTTGTTTACTAATTGTAACTAATGTAGCATACTAATGTAAAATGTTAATAATGGGGAAACTGGGTGTGGGGTATACCTTTACATGTTTTCTGTAAACCCAAATCTATTCTAAAAATTAAAAAATATTTATTTAAAAAAAGAGCTTTTTGAAATTAAAAGCACCATCAAAAACTCAATAAAAGGGTTAGAAGATAGAGTTAAGATAACATCCCAGAACAAAAATAAAAAGAGACTGAAAGTAGAATAGTAAAGATAAGAAAATTAGAAGAAGTCCAACATCCAAATGATAAGAGTTTCAGGAAGAAAAATCAGGGGAAAAAAGGAGAAGTCATCCTCAAAACAAAGAAAATTTCCCACAACTGAAGGACATAAGTGCCTTCAATGAATCCACTGAGTTCCAAACTCAACGATCCACTGAATTCTCAGCATAATAGGTCCCTTTTGAACAATGGGGACAGAAAAGACCACAAGAGTTTTAAACTTCTTCACAATATTGGAAACAAAAAGACAATGTAATGATTCATTCAAAATTCTGAAGGAATATTCTTTCTTATCTAGAATTCTATACCCAACCAAATTACTAGTGAAATGTCTGAGTAAAATAATGATCTTTTCTGGCATTAGAGAGATCAAAATTTTACTTTATAAAATGCACCTTACTGAAGGTTGTTCTCCACCAAGATGAGAGGGCAAACTGAGAAGGCAATAGCCATGGGATCCAGAAAATAGAAAATATGATACAGGAAAAAAAGAAAAAGCACTCTCCAAATTAAATATGAAACATCGCGATAATGACAGTTACCAAGTATAAAGGGCAATCAGACTGAAACAGTGTTACTGAATGGTCAGGTGTATGAGATGTGTTACTGTGTTTCCCTGAAAATAAGACCTAGCTGGACCATCAGCTCTAATGCGTCTTTTGGAGCAAAAATTAATACAAGACCCGGTATTATTTTACTATAAGACCAGGTCTATATAATATAATATAATATAATATAATATAATATAATATAATATAATATAATACCGGGTATTATGTTAATTTTTGCTCCAAAAGACACAGTAGAGCTGATTGTCTGGCTAGGTCTTATTTTCAGGGAAACAGGGTATTGCCATGCTTTCCAGCATGCTACAACTGTTTAACCTGATGAAACACTACAGGATACGCTCTACCAAAGCAATGAAATAAATGAAGAAAGAGAAAGAATGAGGCACAAATGAATAAGACAAAAGAGAATACCAATAAAAACAAATGAACTATTGATACATGCTACAACATGGAAGAATCTCAAAATAATTGTGCTGAATGAAAGAAACCAGACCAAACAAAAATAGCACGTATTGTGTGATTACATTTATATAAAAATCTCAGAAGTCCATAGTAATTTATAATAACAGAAAGCAATCAATGGTAGCTGAGGGATGGAAGAAAGGTGGGAAGGTAGAAGAAGGAGGGTTACCAAGGGTCAGGGGGCAATTTTGGGGGGATGAATATGTTCATTTTCTTTACTGTGGTGATAGTTTCACAGGTGTATGAGGTCTGACAATTAAGTTCATGAACTTGTTGCAACGATGTTGCTAACCGTTTTTTGATACCAGAGGGATTATTCATTATGAATTTGTACCAACTGGACAAACAATTAACCAAGTTTTTTATTTGGAAGTGCTGAAAAGGCTGCATGAAACAGTTAGACAACCTGAACTTTTCACCAACAATCCATGGCTCTTGCATCACAACAATGCACCAGCTCACACGGTACTGTCTGTGAGGGAGTTTTTAGCCAGTAAACAAATAACTGTATTGGAACACCCACCCTACTCACCTGACCTGGCCTCCAATGACTTCTTTCTTTACCCGAAGATAAAGGAACTATTGAAAGGCAGACATTTTGATGACATTCAGGACATCAAGGATAATATGACAACAGTTCGGATGGCCATTCCAGAAAAAGAGTTCCAAAATTGCTTTGAAGACTAGGCACTGGCATCGGTGCATAGCTTCCCAAGGGGAGTACTTCAAAGGTGACCGGAGTGATATTCAGCAATGAGGTATGTAGTACTTTTTCTAGGATGAATTTGTGAACTTAATTGTCCGACCTCATATACATATGTCAAAACTTATCAAATCATACACTTTACATTTGCCTTTTAATTATATGTCAATTTATGCTTTAATGAGGCTGCTTAAAAATATGAAATTGGGCTCCCTACCCATTAACATACACACAAATCAATTCCAGGTGGATTAAGAACTTAAACATGAAAAGCCAAAACAATAGAAATTTTAGAAGGAACTATGGGAGATTATCTTTCTGGACTTGGCATGAGGAATTATTTCTTAACAAAAAACCATTAACTCTAAAAATAAAAAAAAGACTGATAAGTGCAACCATATTAAAATCAAGAACAATTGGCAAAACAGATGTCAAAAGCACCAAAAAAATTTTTATAAAAAGCCAAAAACTGGGTTGGCCCGGTGGCTCAGGCGGTTAGAGCTCCATGCTCCTAACTCCAAAGGCTGCCGGTTCGATTTCCACATGGGCCAGTGGGCTCTCAACCACAAGGTTGCCAGTTCAACTCCTCGAGTCCCGCAAGGGATGGTGGGCTCCGTCCCCTGCAACTAAAATTGAACACGGCTCCTTGATCCTGGATGGCTCGGTTGCAGCGCGTCCTCTCAACCACAAGGTTGCCGGTTCGACTCCCGCAAGGGATGGTGGGCTGCGCCCCCTGCAACTAGAAACAGTATCTGGACCTGGAGCTGAGCTGCACCCTCCACAACTAAGACTGAAAGGACAACAACTTGAAGCTGAACGGCACCCTCCACAACTAAGATTGAAAGGACAACAACTTGACTTGGAAAAAAGGCCTGGAAGTACACACTGTTCCCCAATAAAGTCCTGTTCCTCTCCCCCAATAAAATCTTTAAAAAAAAAAAAAAAGCCAAAACCTGAGAAATAATATCTTTAATAGGTGTAACACTGGTCCTTGACTAAGGATTAGTATTCAGAATACACAAAGAACTCTTACAAGTCATCAAGGTTCTGCTTCTAGGAAGATGGAGTAGACAGACTTGTCCCTATTTCTCCCACTAAGCACAACGAAAAGCCCTGACCATTATATAAAAAATAATTCTGTATAAAACATAAGAAGACTCATGATGGAGAGAAAGCAGACCAGCAAGGGACCTCAGGACCCAAAGAATGACGCAGTGGTGAGTCCCCTCATCCACCCCAGACTTGGAGCTGAAGAAGCCAGCAGCTTGGAAATGCTAAAGGGCACAGACCAAAACCTCCCCAGCAAAAGTCTGCTCTCTCTAGCTCAAGGACCAGGAAAGGGGCATGCTGGCATGACTGAGGATGTTTAGACAATCACCTCTGTACTCCTGCTACACATCACAGGGAAAATGGTGACTCCACTCTCGTCCTTGCCCTCCAGAGTTGAGTGGGGAGCCTAGATTCCACCTCCACAAGGTCATGTACAAGTAGGCAACCCGACCCAACACGCCTGCTGGGGTGGCACCGGAGCAGGCCAAGTAGGACTTTCATCCGAGCAGACCACTAATGGGGCGCCAGCTGGGAATTACTTGAGACCACGTGGGGCCCAGCAGTCACAGGGAGTCCCCTGAGTGTCAACAGAGGTAGAGTGGGGACCTGGATTTCTACTGCCCCTGGTAGTGAGGGGGCACTCTCCCCTCCCTGCTGCCAGGGTGGTGTCAGAGAAGCCCAGCTAAAATACAAGGTGTAAAGGAGTCAAGAAGGATAAGACAAACAATCTGATAGGAAAATGGGGAAAATACATGAAAAGAGGAAAATAATAGTACCTACACCTCATTAAACTGTTTTATGATTAAAGGATGTGTATGCTTAAAATAGTTTCTCACACATACTAAGTTGTAAACAAGAGGTGGTGTTACTACTATTACTACCACTACTACTATTTCACAGGAAATGATACACATATGCTCAAAAAACATGAAAAGATGTTCAACGCCATTAGTAATCTGAGAAATGCTAATTAAAACCATCACAAGACAATAATTCACACACTATTTATATACTAGTGGCCAAAAAAGAAAGTCCACAGAAACTCTTACTCAAGTGCACTCACACACTTTGGAAAACAATCTGGAATTATCTTAAAAAGTTGAATATTCACACGGTTGCCATACCACTTCTGGATAAACTCTGAAGAAACTCTCACACGTGTGCCAACAGACATGTGCAGGGATGTTCCCAGCAACACTGTCCATGGGAAGAAAAGTCTGGAAAACCCCAACTGTCCATCAACATGCAAATAAACGGAAGTATGTGCACGCACTGGGTCAATGCAGAGCCCCAGCAATGGATGGACTCTAGCTACCTGCCACAACATGGGTGAGCCTTGGAAATACAATGTTAAGTCACGGAGTAGCACATTCAGAAATAGGAGACAATAACCACTCAAACTCAAAACAAGGAGTATCCTGCTTTTTAAAAAGGGGAGAAGAGAGGGAGAGATGAATTCATAAAATGTCCATGTTATGAAAGACAAAGAAAGTCTGTGGAAATGTTCCCGGTGAAACCATGCTGAGGAGACAGAGCTGGACCAGTTCTGGAGGGCAAAAATGCTATCAAGGGCATTGTTAGGAGCATTTACTGAAGTTAAAAACTGTAGTGCGGTTATATAAGAGAATATTCCTATTGTTAGAAAATAAACACATGCTGGAGTAGGTAGAAATCATATAATGTGCCAGCCTCAAATGGTTCCCCAAAAATTGTGTGTGTGTGTGTGTGTGTGTGTGTGTGTGTGTGTGTGTGTGTAGGGAAGGAGCGAAGGAGATCAAATGATAAAGAAAGTGGGGCAAAATGTTAACAATAGATGAATTGGTGTAAAGGCTATATGAGTGTTCTTTATACTCTTTACTTGCACACCTTTTCTATGAATTTGAAATGATTCCCAACGAAAGAGTTCGAAAGAAGAATGGAAGAGGGATGCTAAAATTCAGGGTAATGGTCACTTGAGGCGGGGCAGGCAGAATGGGCCACGTCGGCAGGGGGCTGGTGCCAGCTGTTATCAGTGCTCTGATTCTGGATTTGAGAAACAGATCCTCGGGTGTCCATTACATTATTCTGCTTTATAACTCAGACATTGTCATTTTTGTATGTTATCAAATATGATATTTGAAAAGATAAAAAAGAGATATATCTCAGGAATATTTCAGGCTGGTACCAACTGGAGCTCTGAATATATACTCCATGCCTATAATCTTCTCACTGGAAGGATAAATGATTCACATTTTTCTGTTTTGCATACTCTACAATTCCCCATACTACCCCCCCCCCTTCATATATTTTGGGGTTGGGGCAGGAGAAGTAAAAGTGTCAGAGAAACTGCTAATTGAACAGACTGATCAATTCACTGCTCTTGGGTTTTAAAATGGTAATTTTTTAAAAATTTACTTTCCTTTGGTAAAAGGGTCAACTGTTTGGTCTGGGACACAGTGGGCAGTGGGATGGGTCAGGAGGGCAAGGACTGGCCTGGATGCCAGCGTACTGCCCACAGTGGGGCAGGCCCAGCTGCCCTGGGAGCAGGAGGAACTGGGGCACATGCGGACAGGTGATGGGTGAGGTCCAGGCAGGGGAAGGGCTGCCTCCCACATGGAGAGAGCAAGGCATAGGGTCACGGGTCTGGGCATGGCAACAGGCTGGACTCTCAGTGGCTGCTGACGACAGCTGATGTCAGGAAGTGGTCTGGGGGTGGGCTTGGGGAAAGGAGGAGGTGCAGCTCCCGTCCTGGAGTTATTGGAGCAAAGATCAGAGATTCAAATGCCTCCTGGGGTCAGGGGCAGGGGCGGAGGGTGAGGCCGAGTGAAGGAAATGCAAGTGTAGTGGTGAAGCACCTTGTCTGTTCCATTACTCCTATGTGCCTCCTCGAGACATGCACTGAGTTGGCTGTAGGACCTCTGGCCAACAAAAGGGGCAGCCATGACTCTGCTCCAGCCACCTGTGAACAAGCAGGAATGCTCCAGGTTGGTACACGTTCTGATTTTTCAAGGGAAACTGGAAATCTGAGTTTTACGTGGTCTATGGATTTAAGTGTTGGCCCAAAGCTTTTTAAAACAAGAGGCAGGCCTGACAAATATGTGGTGGTGACCTCCTTACTAAGCTCATCAGTTTACTGGGGCTGCCATACAAAGTGCCACAGACTTAAACAACAGGAATTTCTTCTCTCACAGTCTGGGCACTGGAAGTCCGAGACCAAGGTGTCAGCAGGGTGGGTTCCTACCGAGGCTGTGAGGGAGCGTCTGTCCCATGTTCTCCCCTGGATTCTGGTGCCCTCAATGGCAAGCTTTGGCGTTTCTTGACCAGCAGATGTATAATCCTGATCTCTGCCTTCATGTGCACATGGCGTTCTCCCTGTGTGTGTCTCTCTGTGTCCAAATTTTTCCCCTTTTTATAAAGACACAGTCATATTGGATTAGGGACCACCTAAGTGAACTCATCGTGATCACCTGCAAAGACTGTTTCCATATAAGCTTACATTCACAGGTATTGGGGGGTAGAACTTCAACACCTTTTGGGGGGACTCAATTCAACAACGCATAACACTAAGGAAACCAGCTGCTGAACAAAGCAGTGACTGAGGCCCAGGAGGATCGTGCTGGGGGCTTGGTTCAGGGCCCAGACTCAGGGACAGGATGTCCAGTCATCGAAACTGGACAAGTAGAAGGAGGTGCAGCTGGCTAGCCGACAACGAGGGCTGAACCACCACCTCCTGAGCAGTGGCCCCAGAGGGAGAAGGGCATGAGGGGCCAGGAGGCCTGGCAAGCTGTGACCCTATATTAAGTCTCACAGACACCGAGGACCCATAGACAAGCCGGTCCCTCAAGTCCACGGCTGCCAGGGCCTTCAGACCCTGAATGAGGCTTCTGATGGAACATGCCCCCCAGCACGGCACCCGCTGCCTGCGAAGCACATTTGAGGCCAGGTCTGCTGAAAGATTTGAGAAGCTGTTCTGAACAAATACACAAAGAAAAACCAAAAGCAGCAAAGGCCTGTTTCAGGAGTGGGACTGAATTACCAGGCCACTCCACAGGGCGAAGCCCGGCCTGGCAATCTCCACACCTTCCTGGGTGCTCCACACCACTGAGGACTGCACACACAAGCAGCAGCTGGGCCTGAACTTGGGGACCAAGGTCAGGAAAACTAGGGACCCCAGGGCACATCCTCCAAACAGAATTTGGGGCTGCTGAAGTCATGGGAATAGTCACCTCCATCCAGCCATTGGACATTGGCCCTGTCTGGCAGTCTGTTGGTCTGTCATGTGCAGAGATGAGCACTTGGGTCAGTCGTGAGCGGAGGCCCAGTGGGAGGGGGACGGAGGGTCCGAGTCCAGGCAGGAGACCTGGTGTGTGGCTTCGGTTGCTTCTAACGACATTAATGCAATTACTTACGGAATAAAGCAAGGACTTCATACTGCTGTTTCCAATTCTCATTAACGATGACAAAATTTTACTTAATTTCCAAGATTTTGTGTTTGCACGCCATCCTTTACAATGCAAACCTTGGTTCCCAAAGACATTAATATAATTACTTATGGTTAAATATGTGTATTTGTATATATAATCATTTCAAAACAACAATACCTCTTTTATTACCAACAATAAGACTACTGATGCAGTTTGGGTTTTATTAGTGGTTCTTTTTGTGTCTGTTCCACTTGGATTGCACAAATTGCTGAGTTTCAAAGTCACTCAAAACAATTTTCTGTGAAGTTAAGCCATTAATTTTGTATACAGAACCATTTGTCTCAGTTTGTTTTCAATGTTAAGAGATAGCTTTTATTCTTTTTGGTTTAATTTTGGTGTTTAGTTACGTAAAATGTTTAGATGGTTCCAAAGCCAACTTATGAAACAAGGTACATTGTCTGGTTTGTAAACCTGTGGTTTATTCTTCTATTGTTTCTGTTTTAAAATATAAGCAAATATGAATACATACATTCATATTTTCCCCTTTTACTTACATAAAAAGCAGCATACTATACACACTGGCCTTTCTGTTAGCAATGTATCCTTACAGTAACTTCACAGTGATACACAGAGACCTTCCTCATTCGCTCTTACAACTCCACATTATGCCATTGCAAGCGTGCAATTGTCCCCAACCAGTCCCGTCTGGATCCTTGGGAGACTGCCCATGTTTGGCTTTGCAGACAGTTGTCGCAAATTAGAGCCTTGCTCATATGTAACTTCATTCTTTTGAGAAGACTCCATTTTGAATCCTCATTCGCACTGTGAGCCCTTTGGCTGGTCACCTAACATTCCAAACCTCAGGCTCCTCATCTGTAAAATGGGGATAATAATAGTATCTAGCTCACAGTTCAAAATGAATTAACATGCTTTAAAATGTCCAGCACAGAGACAACCAAGATGGCACAGTAGGTAAACACTGTTCTTACCTTCTCTCACAACCACATCAAAATCACAACTAATCTACAAAACAACCATTATTGAGAATCACCTAAAATCAAGGTGAACTGAAGCCTTTCAACCAAGGACACCACCTCCAGACTGGTAGGAAGGGCAGATATGTGGAACAGGCTGGTCCCACACCAGCATGTGATCATTAAAGATCAGGAGGGTTATTTCGGCTGTGGGATCCCCCCCTCACCCCCCAAAGGAGTGAGAGGTCCCAGCCCCACCGCAGCCCAGGATTGCTGGTTGTGAAAACCAGCGGAGATTGTGACTGAGCGAGACCAAGGGCGGCTGTACTCCCAGGAGCTCCTCTTAGAGGGACCGTGCATGGACTTACCCACGAACAGAATCACTCGCTCTGAGATCCAGCGCTGGGGCAGCAGCTGGAGAGGCGGCAGGGACATATGGTGAGGAACTGAGTTGTCTGGCTTGGGACAGGGGCTGGAGAGGCAGCTTTCTCTTGGATGGGGAAGCTAGTGGAGGCCACTGTTTCTTTGCTGAGCCCTCGCCCTTCCTTACATGCGAATACAGGCAGCTGCCATGTCTGAGTCTCCACGGTTCGTTTGCTTCACCCTGGCCATTCGGCCCTGCCCAACTTTCCGGCACACCCAGGCCACTTCCCGTGGCTTTTTCGTGCAGACCACCTGCCTTGGTTCAAGCTGCAGACTTTCCTAGGGTCTCTAAAAGGTTTGTGGAACCCAGACAAGCAGCATCTGGCTTGAGTGTCCTGTATCTCTTGCTGAGCAGCCCTAACCGTCTTGGTTCATGGCTTGGCCTCTCAAGTCGCTTCCAAGCACAGCATGGGTGGCAACCATCTACAGATTTCTTTGTGGTTCCAGCCAGGTGGCTCCAGGTGGGGCACGGGCTGTGGTTAAACTTGACCTACAGTGGATCCCCTCCAAGATGGTCCTGGGGCTGGCGCCTCCAGTGGCCAGCTTCAAAATGAGCTAGAGCATTACCCAGGCACCTCCAAGTACGACACACCCAAGGGGCAGATTGGGCTGGCACAAGAGCCCTGCCGAGGAAGATCCTGCTCTGTAAGGTCAGCCCCTGCACAACAACTCTTCCACTGAAGTCAAGGCCAGTCCACACAACCAGTGAGCCCGAGGGTCAGTCCCTCACATTGATGTGCAATTATCAACCAAGGCTCAACTACAAGAGGAGGACACACACAACCCACACAAAGGACACACCTAGAGTGCCTGGCTCAGGTGACCAGAAAGACTGTGTCACTGAGCCCCACAGCACACCTACTACATAAGGCCACTGTACAAGACCAGAAGACATAGCTGCTCTACCTAAATACATAGAAAAAAACACAGGGAGGTAGCCAAAATGGGGAGACAAAGAAACATGTCCCAAATTAAAGAACAGAACAAAGCTCCAAAAATAGAACTAAGTGAAATGGAGATAAGCACTCTATCAGACACAGAGTTCCAAACACTGGTTATAAGGATGTTCAATGAACTCAGGGTGAACTTCAACAGAGAGATACAAAAGCATAAAAATTGAGATGGAAACCACGAAAAAGAACCAGTCAGAAATAAAGGATACAATAACAGAAATGAAGAATATATTACAGGGAATCAACAGAAGGTTAGATGAAGCAGAGTATCCAACTAGCAATGTAGAAGATAAGGTAGCAGAAAACACCCAACCAAAACAGCAAAAAGAATCCAAAAAATTGAGGAGAGTTTAAGGGGCCTTTGGGACAATATCAAGCATACCAACATTTGTATCATGGGGCTACCAGAAGGAGAAGAGAGAGAGCAAGGAATTGAAAACTTATCTGAAGAAATAATGACAGAAAATTTCCCTAACCCGGTGAAGGAAATAGACATAAAAACCCAGGGAGCACAGAGCGTCCCAAACATGATTAACTCAAAGAGGCCAACACCAAGACACATCATAATTAAAATGCCAAAGGCTAAAGCCAAAGAGAGAATCTTAAAAGCAGCAAGAGAAAAGCAGTTAGTTACCTACAAGGGAGCCCCCATAGGACTGGCAGATAATTTCTCAACAGAAACTCTGCAGGCAAGAAAAGAGTGGCAGGAAATATTCCAAGTGATGAAAAGCAGCAACATACAACCAAGATTACTCTACCCAGCAAAGCTATCATTTAAAATTGAAGAACAGATAAGGAGCTTCCCAGATAAGAAAAAGCTGAAGGAGTTCATCACCACCAAACCAGTATTACAAGGAATCTTAGAGGGACTTCTTTAAGATGGGAGGGGGGTTAAGGATGGGTGAAAGGGGAAGGGATTAAGAAGTACAAATTGGTTGTTACACCATAGTCATGGGGATATAAGGTATAGCCTAAGGAATATATTCAATAATATTATTATAACTAGATATGGTGCCAGATAGCTGCTAGATCTATCAGGGTGATAGATGGGAATGAGGTTGGGGGCAGGGTGAAAAAGGTGAAGATATTAAGAAATACAAATTGGTAGTGAATACCGTATGGGGAATATAACCAACAATGTTGTAAAGATCATGTAAGGTGCCAGATGAGCACTGGACGTATCAGGGGGATCACGTCATAGACTGTGTCCAATGCACTATACACCTGAAGCTGAAGTAGAATAATATTGAATGTCAACTATAATTAAATATATAGGTATATAGAGTCATGGGATGTGGAGTATAACATAGGGAAGATAGTCAATGATATTGTAACAGCTATATAAGACGTCAGAGGGGTAGTAATTTGGGGGGTGGGTTATCACTTTATGAGGGGTTTAAATGTCTAACTATTACTTTGCTTTGTACACCTGAAACTAATAGAAAAAAATAAGCAATTTCCAAAATACTAAAATAAATAAAAATAAAATAAAACAAAATGTCCAACACAGGGCCTGGCACATAGTAATAGTCAATAAATGTTTGCTGTATATTTTTCCATTTTGTTTTATTTGTTCATAGCCTAGTGTCTTAAAAGTTTGCTATCTGGAGGGAGAGAGAGAGATGTAAATATTTAGTTGCCTGATGGGGTGTGGAGTGCTACCAGAGGTACAGGGACCAGTGTCGTTGGAGCACACAGTGGAGGCTCACCCACTCAGCCTGGAGATCGGAGAGGCTCTAGGGCATGTGTATTGTTTGCCCACCCCACTTCCCTCTCCTTATGGAAACCACTCCCCAGTTTTCCATTCTCTAAACAGGGAGCTGTGCCAACACCCCACACACAAGGTGAGCACATGACCCAGCCTGGCCTCCCAGGGTCTCAATGATTGGCTCAGGGATGGGCACATGACCCAGTGCAACCAATGAGAGTCAGTTCTGAAGCTCACTAAGGTCTATTAGAAGAGAGGCTCTCTCATTTTCCACTAGGATGCTAATCTCATTGGATGTAAGCCTGGAGCTGCAGTGCCCCACACATGGCAAGGGAACATGAAAAAAAAAAAGAACATTAAGAGATGGAGGGCCACTTCGCAACCCTGTCACTTGGACACTGGGGATTTCAATGAAGTGAGCTGAAAAAAAATTCCTTTTCTGACTAAGGCAGTTTGAATGGAGTTCTCATTTGCATCAAGAGTGGTGAATACAGACAACGGGGACCTGAGGCCTGAAAAAGTAAAGGAAAGACTTTCTAGAAGAAAAAAAAAAAAACCTGTGGGAAAGAAAGTCCTGAGGGAATGTAGCAGTCAGCCTCTTGTATAACTTTAATTAAAGCAAGACCTGTGGGCTCACACCCGTCACTTGAACAAACTCAACTTTTCAACTGGAAGGCTGAGCTCCAGACCCCGGGGAAGGGCAGAGAGTTCTCACCTGGACAATCATCAGCCAGGTGATGTCTGAGTCAGATAGGAGCATGCAAGTGAGTTGGTGGTAGTGTCAAAGGGTCAGCCTCCCCAGGTGCAGGTTGGGGACCTTGTTTCCCCACCATCAATTTCTTATCTAATGTTGCCCACGCCCCTCACAGTCTGGGAGACGCCCTCAGCTGCATTCTCGGCCCACCTTTTACCCTCCCTGGTCCTGGCTACCATCCCTTTGGTTTCCAAAGCCTCCTGTGCTCTAGAAGTCCACTTTTCATGTGACATGTTTTGCTCAACGCCACTTGTACACCCTGAATCAACTGATGAAGCTTTACTGGGTGTCTGAATTGAAACACAGCATGTAACAGCTTGTGCTGAGCAGGGCCAAATGGCCAGGCTGTGCAGCTCTGGTTTGGAGCTGGTGGTGGGGTAAGATTGAGCAACTGTGATTTGCTACGTGAAGATGGCTTTTTAAAAATTTTTTAATTTTTTTTTTAATCCCTTCTACTTCTTTGTTGAGACTATTTTTTCATTTGTTTGAAACATGTTTGCAATTGCTCATTGAAGCATTTTTTTTGACAGCCACTTTAAAAATTAATTCCAGATAGTTCCAACATCTCCTCCATCTTGGTGTTGGTAATACTGTCTTTTTCCATTCAGGTTGTAGTTTTCCTGTTCTTATGTTGATGAGTGGTTGTCAATTGAAACCCATACATTTTGAGAGTTATGAGATTCTGGATCTTATTTAAACCTTCCGTTTGGCTGGCTCCCTGGAGTGATACCACTCCAGCAGGAGAAGAGAGGTAACTGCCTCCTTACTGCCAGGTGTGGTAGACATCCAGGCTCTCCACTTGGCCTCTGCTGACACCCAAAGAGGGGAGGGTCTCCTCAGTACTGAAAGGTGGGAGTGGGAGTTCTGCCTCCCCACTAGGCTTTCACTGATCCCATGGCGGGGCACTGGCTGGGAGGGTCTTCCCCTCAGACAGCCTCCACGAACACCGTCGGGGGCTGGTATTTCGCTGGAGTCCAGCCATTGTTATCTAACCTTTTTGATCTTGCTAGGCTGCCCCTTTGCTGGTCTTTTGGCTAGAGGGGACAGACTTTTTTTGGAAACTCACCACTGTGTCATTCCTTGGGCCCCAAGGTCCCTGGGTTCCTGCCTTCCCTCCACCACTGGTCTTATGTTTGTTTTATAAATAATGTCCATGGCTTTTAGTTGTTCTTAGCAAGAGGAATATGGTAAAGTATTTCTCCTCCATCTTTCTGTAAGTGGAAGTTACTTGGGGCTTTTGAAAATGTTTCTGATGCTAAAGTGGAGCATAAGTAAAGCCACATCAGAGTGCCTGAGGCATGTACTTTGCAACCTTAGATGGCACTGAAGGTAGCAGTGGTGAGATGGTGAAAGGGCACGGGTGTGGGCCTGGAATGACCTCAAAGGGAATATTAACTTGACCTTAGTTAAGCTGCTTTGCCATCAGTTTTCCTTCTGGAAAATCAAAGCCAAACTATTTATTATGTAGGGGTATCATGAGGAATAAGTGAGATAAAGTATGCCAAGTGTCTGTGAGTGAGAACGCACCTCAAAAATAATTACTTTCCTCAAACAGTTCCAGCTTTATATCCTAATATTTCCTAAATACATCCTGAGTTGTATTATAAACAGTTGTAGCACAAACTGTTTATAATCCTGCCACAGCTGTTGCCAGGCTCCATGGCGTTGGATGAGTCCCTTTTCCTTACTGGGACTCAGTTTCCCCATTTTGAAGGAAAGGATTGGCCTAGATCCTTGCTACTCAATGGGTGGTCTGCCGCAGTCCCTCCAAGCTTGTTAGAAATTCTGAGTGTCAGGCACCACACCTGATTTACTGAATTAGAACTTACATTTTAACCAGACCCCATCTGAGTTTGGCATATTGAAGTCTGAGAAGCGGTGCTCTGGGTAACCTCTAAGGCCACTTCCAGCTCTGACCTGACCTATCTCGGGCTTTCCAACCTCCGCACTATGGCCGAAGTGCAGACCATTCTACCGTGGTAACACGGTGCTAACCACCACCTAAGGCATAGAGAAATCCCACCAGGCCCACCCCACTCAAGCAAAAGCTTTCTCTGACCACCCCAAATGGAAGTGGTCCTCTAGTCTCCTCAAACAACCATTCTCCAGACCATTAGTCAGATGACTGATTACATGCTAAGTGACAGCTTGCCTGTTTTCTCCTAAGCCACTATTTAATCCATGTATCATGTATTCTTATGAAACTTTCTACACCTTCTCAGAAACTGAGGATGTAGACAGCTCTGGAAAGCTCTCGGGGAGCAGAGATCATGACTGACTTCCACTTGACTTAGTGTTCACCATCAATGCCCCACACATAAGAGATACTCAGATACATAACCATTTACACTGAGAAAATGTTCTAAATACAGCGTTTAAGTCCCTACTATTCACGGTGAGAAAATACTATGATCATCAATCTTTAAAATGAGCATAAAGAAACCTATATTTTCTGTCCCCTGATTTATGAAAAAAGACATATTTTTTTTCGTTTTAATGACGATACCCAACGCTGGAGAGAATTTGCTGAAACTGGTACTCACACACAGCAGTGTAAACTGACATAAACTTTTTAGAAAACACACCGGCAATACATAGTACAGAACAAAGTTCCCAGAAAACTCACTCCTTGGACTTTATCTTAATTTAAGAAAAAGTAAGAGTTTATTTGTATGAAGAGTCTTATATAACAGCAGAAAGCTGGACATAATGTAAATGCAAAACAATGAACTGGGTACATCCGTTGGATGCACTACCATGGAACCATTTAAAATAATTAGGAAGGCCATATTCAAACATAAAAATTAGGTTTATTCAATATTAGATAAGAAATGCAGAATATAAAATAACACATGCCACTGATTATAACTAATATATGTATGACTATCTAGATAAGATAAGCATGTAACATATTTATGACATCCAGTCTGAGAAAGATTATCATTTATGGACTTTTCTTAACCTGACATTTCCTGGTGTCCACACTACGGCAGGTGTGGGATGTTGTACTCACACAGTCCCTGTGCTGTGTCGGGGAGAGACCTATGGGAGAAGGAGTCATCAGAAAGGCCCATGGGACATGCGGCTCTGTGCCAGGGACATCAGTCAGCAGCCCTGCCCAGGCTCTGAAATGAACCGCAAGGGGTGAGGGCAGGTAGCCCCCCCACACCATGTCTCCTGTCTCAGCTCAGAGAGGACTCGGGAGCCTTGCAGCTGTGCCTGCAAACGCCCCAGCAAGCGAGCACAGGGGAGACACCTCCCCCACGCCTTCAGCGCAGCTCTGGCATGCTGTGGGGCTCCCTTCTGGACTCACTGAGTCCTTGGGATCGAATCGGATGGGTCTAACATCACCTGTGCGCCTGCTTTGTTCTCAGATCACATGCCACTCCTCCCATGGTCTGGATGATGCCGTTTCCAGAACCTTACAGCGGGTGGGAGGCAGAGCTGGGGTCTGAGCCTGGAGGACAGTGCTCACCACACTGCACCGCACTGACCTTTATTTACCCCTGCCCAGTGTGAGGGGGTAGAGAAATTGTAGTCTGTGTCCCATAAGCTCCAGCTGTAGTGGTCGCGTGCCCACAAAGGGCAGACGAAGAGGAAGAAGACCGGGTGTCACTGAGTAGTAATTCGCTCCTTCCAGAGGGCGAATGGGTTCAGCTGGACCCTGGAGGATGGTAGCACGTGCCGGGCCCAGGGGTAACGACAATAACAACAGCAGCACGTGTGAGTTGCTAAATGAGATGCCAGGCACTGCACTAAACACTGTACCTGTATTAACTCAGTTAAACCTCATTAAACCTATGAGGCGTGTACACTCAGATACTCAGTTTACCAATGGAGAACTGAGGCCCAGAACTTAAGAAACACCCAAGGTCACACAGCTGGAAAGCGATTGAGCCAGGTTTCTAACCCAGACAGTCTCCGCACCCCTACCCCCCAGGGCTTGAAACAACACAAACTAATTATCCTAAGAGTTCTGTAGATCAGAGATCCAGTGCAGGTCTCCTCAGACTCAAATCAAGGTGTCAGCAGGCTGTGTTCCTTTCTGGAAGTTCTAGGGGACAACCTATTTCCTGCTCATTCCGGTTGTTGGCGGAATTCAGAATTCAGTTCCTGACATGGGACTGAGGTCCCCATTCTCTTGCTGGCTGTAAAATGAGGGTTGAGCCCGGCTTCCAGAGGCCGCAGCAGTGCTTGGCTCCTGGCTGCCTTCCTCGTCTTCAGAGTCAGTACAGACAGAGGGAGACCCTCACACGGCGAATCTCTCTGCCCTCCCTTTTCAATCATCTTTCACTTTTTTTTAAATTATTTTTTTAAATGGTGGAGCTATATATATATATATATATATATATATATATATATATACACACACACACATATACATATATATATATGTGTGTGTGTAACATAAAATTATCATTTAACCATTTTTAAGTGTATAGGTCAGTGATATTGAGTGCATTCACTCTGCCGCATAACCATCACCACCATTCGTCTCCAGAATGCTTACCATCTTGCAAAATTGGAACTCTGTCCGCATTAAACACTAGCTCCCCATTCTTCATGGCCCCCAGCCCCTGGCAACACCATTCTCCTTTTTATGTCTGTGAACTTGACTACCCTAGAACCTCATATAAATGGAATCATACAGTTTCTGTCCTTTGGTGACTGGCTTATTTCACTTAGCATAATGTCCTTAAGTTTCATCCCTGTTGGAGCATGTGTCTGAATCTCGTTCCTTCTTATGGATGAATAATATTCCATTGTGTATACAGACCCCATTTTGTGCATCCATTCACCCATCGATTAGACATTTGAGTTGCTTCCACATTTTTACTATTGTGAATACTAGTGCCATGAACATGGGTGTACAAATATTTCTTGCAGACCCTGTTTTCAATTCTTTTGGGTACGTACTCAGAAATGGAATTGGTGGATCATAGGGTAATTCTATTTTTAACTTTTTAAGGAGCCAACATACTGTTTTTCATAGAGTCTGCACCATTTTACATTCTGAACCCAGGAAGTCTTAATCCCCAGCCTGTACCCTTAATTCTACGCTGTCTGAGGAAGGGAGCTCTGGGTACAAAGACCCATGGATGAAGGTGCAGAGGCAGAATGAGCAGGTATGTTTGGAGGGCAAGGAGGAGGCCATCCTGTCTGGCATGGAGGCCCTCAACGTGTGCCAGGCTGAGACATTTAGACTTGATGCAGAAGAAACAGGGACACAGGGAAACTTGTGAGAAAAGGAGGGAGATCTGAAGATAGACTTCCATTGGGAAGACTGTTCTGCTAACAGCTCATGGCTTGGACTGATGGGGTGGGCTGGCATGAAACCAACCCTTTGGCCCATGGTTCTCTGCTAGGAGCCCTAAGATTCCCTCTTTATACATTCATTTGTTCATCCAACAATTTGTGTACGAAAAAGCGGCCACATACTAATCCTGACAAGCTGGGGGGTGGGGGTGGGGCGCATGGCAGGCCTTACAAACATGGTGACTGAAAACAACCACACAGGGTGGTCTGAACATAAAAATTCCTAACTAAGCGGGTCCCGCCCCAGGCCTATGGCTTCCGTAGCAAAGGTCAGTGTTTACCTTAAGTGAGCTCTCTCCATTGTCTTTGTGCATCTAGGATAGCACACTTTGACATATCAGAGTGATCTTCTTTTCCAGACCCCTGGGAGGCACAACCCCCGGCACAAGAGACCATGACAGCCACGGCCACGAGAGGCCCTCGTTGTTGTCTGTTCCCACATATCATCTCCACGTGCTGGAAATGTTCATTATTAACTATCCTGTACTCACCAACGTAAAAGAAGTATGTGTCTCCCCATTTTACTTTTTATCCAATCCCAGAGCTTCCCCCACTTTGCTTTCTCCCATCCCCTAATCTACCACCAATGGATTTCATGTAAACCCCCTTATGTCTTCTAATGTATAAAATAAGCTAAAAATGCCATTCTCCGGAGCATTTTCTCCACCTGTTGAGATTTTGCTTCCTGAATGTCCACAAAATATTGGCTCAAATACATTCTTATAAGACTTTCCTATAGGCTGGATGTTCTTTCGTCGACAAATCCATTGATTCACAGTCCATCCCGACACTCGGGGCTACATCCTGGGGCCACAGGGGCTGGGGCTGGGCTATGACGTGACTGGACTGGGAGTCACAGCCAGGTGCTCCGGCAATGTACAAGGGCTGTGAGAATTCAGGGGTGTGGGCCAGCACAGAAAATCCATGTATGAGAAGAAAAACACCACAGTCCAGGGACTGGTCACACTTTCCCAGCCTCAGAATCCCACTTCCCCCTAGGGCACAGGTGACTCTCACCTACAAATGCACAACACTGGCTGTCAATTCAAGTTATGACTCAGCGTTTTCAGAGCTTAGCTCCATAAAAGCTGAGTAAAGGGACCACGTCCGTTTGTGTTTTCTGTTGAAGTTCTAATTTTTAGAGCTATGTCTCCCCAGAGTCCAATGAAAATAAAATCCCTCTCTTTGAAGCAAAACTTTTCCATGCAGAAGAAAGTTGCTGTCTGTTCTAATGGACACCCAAGAGCCATGTGCTGGGCAAGCTTCTTGGAGCAGCTGAGTCACAGATGTGGAGGAGGGCTGGCTGGGCGCCGAGCCAGCCCTCCTGGGGACGTCTACTGCAGACTTTTCCTCTGGAAGCCACACTGCCCTGGGCCTCTTCTGCTCCTCTGCAGCCCCGCCCACAGCACACCTTTCCCCAGTCTCCGTACCCATGCAGGTTCCTTCTGCAGTCTGGCCACTTTGTGGGGGACAGGACCAAGACAGGGCAAGCGCCTGCTGTGAGCCTGTCCCTGTGCTGGGCAGGAGCCCAGGAGGGGACTGGTCGGGAGTCAGTGCAGAGTTATCCAGGGGGTGGGGGCCCTAGCCAGCCTGAGTAGGGAGGGGGTGGTGAGGGAAGGGCATGTCAGGTCCACAAATCTTCCATGGCCTTCAAACACCTGGAATCCATTCAGCTCTAGTCTCCTCAAACCCCTGCTGATTTTGAGTACCCTCCTCTCTTAACCGAGGACACAAGCTGCAGGGGCAACTTTCTCAGCCTCCCAACACTCCCCATCCTTCCCACCTCCTCCTGCTTCTTCAGGCCCCTCAGCATCCCCTCACTCCAGCCCTCTGTCCCCTCCTGTCCTGGCTGCTCCAACTCAGCTGTTGCAAACCCTTCACGCTCCTTCCCTCTGGAGCACTTCTCAGCACCCATGCCCCTTCCAGACGCCACTCGGCCTCATCGCTTCCCCTCTGCCACACCTCCCAACCATTCCTCAATCTACTTTCCCCTAAATAATGCACACAAGGTTTTAAGGTGAGCTCTTTGCTGCCAAACCTAGTGGACATGTTTTAGTGCTTGGTGTCACCTGACCCTGGTGACCCGCTCACCTGGGGCCTCCATCACACTTACATGGCCCTGCTTTCCTCCCTACCGTCCTCCTCTGCGGACCCCTCCTCTGTGCCTTCCCCTTAAATGTAGTTCCCTTTATCTTTGCGGGTTCCTCACCCTGGGTGCTAGGCCCTGTTCTCTCTCTGTCTCTCTCTGTCTCTCTGTCTCTGTCTCTCTCTCTCTCTCTCTCTCTCTCTCTCTCTCTCTCTCTGTCTCTCTCCCCCACCACCCCAGAACCCTCTTGAGAGATCTCACGTTCTCCCAGCTTCTGTTACTATGGATCCTGAGCCTCAGAACCAAAAACCCAGTAGCACCCTGGGCGCCTCCACCATGGTGTTCCACCTTGACGATCCTCTCTTCCACCCACTGCGCTCCTCACAGCAACCCCCACCAGCCACCCACAGGCCTCCTGCCCCTCCCTCCCCTCTTGTAGAGGATGGAGCCCCAGCCCAGCACTTCTACTCCCAACGCCTGTAGCAGCATCGGCTGCCAGCTCCCCCTCTTGCCCCAGACCACTGAACAGCCTCCTCACTGGCCCCCAAGTCCTGCTCGAGGTCTGGCCCCTCAAATCCATCTTCCAACCAACAAAAACGCCAAAATGCTCAATGTCCTCCCTGCCTGAAAACACTCCATGGATCTTCCTGGCTTTTAGGATAACTTCAAACCCTTGACCCTGGTGTACAAGCACAAAATGCTCTAAATGCCAGTAACCCTCTTACCGTCTCATTCTTTTCCAGCATCACTGCTCCTGCCGGCCCCCCCCACCCATCCACCCACCCCACTCACAGGTACAGAGTCTACTTTCTAACCACAATGACTGAACTCTTATTTCCTTGACTGCTTCAGGCTCTCATTTTCCACATACAGTTTTCTCTGACTAGAGAAGACATTTATTGATCCTCTCCCCAATTCCTACTGACCCTTCTTAGCTTAGGTGTCAGCTTCCTTCGGAAGCGTCCCCACTCCTCAGGTCTGGAGGGGATGTCCCTCTCAGTCTCCTCCAGGTGCTCCATGTGGGTAGGGACTGTGCCCACCTTGCCCACCAGGTGTCCCTGCACCTCACATGTTTCCTGATGCTAAATAATTAACAGCTGAATAAAAGAATGAGGGCACACAATGGGCCGTGTGCTATAAGGCCTGGCAAAATGGGTCTTCCTGTACACGTGGCTGTGTGCATGGGAAGTGTCCATTACTGTGGACAGATGCGCCCTGGGCAAGGCTCTGGGGGGCGTGTCCCTTCATCAACGCTCACCACTTAAGGAGGCCACGGTGGCATGTGGCTGGGCCTGGGGCCAAGGCCAGCTGGGACGCAGATTCCAGTCTGTGGAGGCTACAGGAACACACCCACCTCACGTCTATCCGTCCAGCTCCCCAGCCCCCACCAAGAACAGTCAGAAGCGTGGATCAAGGCGTGGTGAACCATGTGGCCATTTATTCCTAGAGAAAGGTAAGCCCTTTAACAGCTGTCAGTCTTACTCCACTATTCTATCCTCTAAGTCTAGAATAGTGCCTGGCAAATAGGTGCTTAATAAAGATTTGCTGTGTAGATGGATGAGTGAATGAAAGCAAATCTGTCCCCTAACTAGTGGGGTGGAGGAGGAAAGGCCAGCATCCCAGCATCGAAGCCACGGTGGGAAGGGTCAGAACGCTCCTTAAGGCCCATCTCTGCGGACGCTGGCTGCAAACAGGCCCAGGTGCAGCATGAAGCAGCATGAATGAAGAAGGGTGACACTGAGGGTTTCACCTCAACGGACAGCAGCGTCTGTTAAATCCAACACCCGGCCTATTGACAGGCCCTGTTCTCTCTTTCCTAGCAGCTCAGGCTCTCAATGACAGCAGTACCTTCTCTGAGCAGAACACTGCAGTCTGCAGCTCTTTTACAGCTCTTTTATCATCTTCACCACCCCCCACCCTCAACCCCCATTTTGCAGATGAAGAAACTGAGCTCAGGGGAAGAACGTGTTGGAACAAAGCCCAGGTCTTAAGCTGGAGGCAGACTGTGAAGCCAGCAAGCGGCTGCTGCAAACACAGTCTAGTCTAGTGTGGGGAGAGGTGCAGACGAGAGGCCTCCTGGGGCCAGGCACGCAACATTGTCCAGGTACAAGACACGGAGAGGGGCAGAGTCTGTGGTGAACTAGAGGCAGGTGCTCGGCACATGCTCCTTAGCTCTGGCGGGGTCTGCCATGGGGCAAACCGGGCTCTGGGCGGCCTGGTCTTCCAGCTTTTCCGGAGAAGCCAGTAAGCAGGATTTTGGAATAAAGTTTCCTGACTTTTAACACATTGTACTGCTTAGATCCATCCTGTATTGCAGGATGCTTTTCTCAATGGTCATGGGGTCACCCATCACTATGTCCCAGTGTATACATAGCACAGGACCTACTGTGCACCAGGCTTGCAACAAATCTTGTCTAGGTGGATAGATAGATAGATAGATGGGTGGATGGACGGGTGGACAGGTGAGTGGATAGATGGGTAGTTAAGTGGGTGAGTGGGTGGATGGGTAGATGGAGGGATGGATGGATGGATGGATGGATGGATGGACAGACATTTGACAAAATGTGGTACATGTGTGTATGTGTGTGTGTGTGTGTGTGTGTGTGTATATATATATATATATAGTAATATTATCCAGTTATAATAAGCAATGAAGTACTCATTCATAGTTAAATGTAGATGAACCTTGGAAACATTGTGCTTAGTGAAAGAAACACACAAAGGCCACATAGTGTATGATTCCATTTATATAAAGTATCTGGACTAGGCAAATACATAGAGACAGAAAGTAGATTAGAGGTTATACAAAGGACTGGGGATTGGGGGGGGGGAATAGGGAATTACTACTTAATGGTTACAGTTTCCATTTGGGGTGATGAAAAAGTTTTGGGATAGAGAGTGGTGATGGTTGCACAACATTATAAATATAATTAATGCCACTGAATTGTACACTTAAAACTGGTTAAAATGGAAAAAATATTTTACCACAATAAAAGAATTTTTTTTAAGAATAGGAAGTCTTAGCAAAGTAACAACTCTCCTAGTCTGCCTAAAAAGGAAAGAGCTACATGACTTTGTGTTGTATAAACACTAAAAATTTTCAGAGTTAACTAGATGAAGGTGTCTTTTGCCCTTTGAGACCTAAAATCTGTTTTCAGTTTATGAAATGAAATTTGGAAACATGACCTGGATGTTTTACTTTCTATAACTTGGGAGCAGGAGAGAAGAGAAAGAGAAAAACCAAGCAGGCAAGTTACTGACTTTGGAAGACCACAAAACACGGGGTAGGCTTTTCCCCTGTCCAACTAAGATATATGTATTTAGCCCACATGCGTTCCACTAGGAACACATTTTAACAGGACACAGTTTGATCCCAGGAGTCTACCTTGGGGACTGGGAAAGGTAGTCCTTTCCCATCGCCACCTTCCCCAGGCAGCCGGGAGATGATTTGAAAACTGCCAGGACACTGAGGCCACTTACAGCGGCCCACAAGCTGTGTCTATGAGTTTTCTGAGAAAGAATGTACCCAAGGGTAGGTGACAAGCTTATATTTGAGAACAATGGGGCAGTGTTGGGGGCAGGATGGTAGCCATGGGGACTATCTGGTGACATGGCCAACACCACAAGTCCTAATCCAGGCAGGCACCAAATACCCAGACAGGGGCCCTGTACAGGCACCAGAGTCTGCTCATAGGGGCTGCCCAAGATTTCTGCCAACAGCCATCCTTCCTCATACCCTGCGGTCTGCCCCCACCATCTGAGAATAAGAAGGTCCATCTTCATCCCTTGGACACCATGCTACAATACTGGTGCAGAGATGGTTTCGGTTGTGAGCCATGCAGCCCCCGTCCTGTATTTTATGTCCAGCACAGACTCCTTGTCCAGGCTCAGAAATGAATTTGATAAAACTCCACGATGTGGACAAGTTCCGAGCAATTCATGAGGCTCAGAGTTAAAGATGGTTCACTGGAACCAGTCCGAGAAGAGCAGCTCCGAAACTCTGTTCCTGTTTAACCACGGACAGAAATTTTCCTCCTCTGTGTCCATGGCAGCACTAGGGCGGGTGCTTTTATATCATTTTCTTTCATTTATTGCCATGCTTTATCAGTGCATGTAATCATTTCCATTACCGAACCAATAGCGCGTGTGAAATTCAAACTGACAAACCCAGAAAAAACTAAACGAGACTTTGAGTGATGCACAATGGGAAGGAAACTTTTCTCAATGTGGTCAACACACGTCCCAGATCCCAATGTCCCTGGGACTGGGCCACACTGCAACACTGCTGTCACTGAAGTCCATGGACTGTGAGCATAACTATCACTCGCTGCATTAGCCATTTCCTGAGAACCTCTCCTGTCCATGGCAGTGTATTTGTGTGACCTCTGACAAGGACCTCGAAAACGCAAACACCCATGGGAGTGAGCATCAGCAGGGAAACTGGTTCTGGGTCATATGACTAGACTCTGGAGAACTGCTACTTTCAGCAGGGCAGCCTATCCGTCAGGACTTCTAGCTTCGAAAGTCAGAACACAATCAAATTAACTTCAAAAACAAAGAGAATGCATTGCCTCTCTTGACTGAAAAATCCAAAAAGATTCAGGTATGGCTGGATCCAGGTGCTCCACTAATGTCAGGATTCTCCTTCCCCGTCTCTCAGCTCTGGTTTCTATGTGTTGGCTTTATTCATGGTGGAAGGGGGCGGGCTGTCCATCCTGTGGCCCCCAGCCACTCCAGGCACACATTCCACTAACTCTGTAACACCAGCAGAAAGATACCCTCTCTATTCCAAAGATTCCAGGAAAAGTCAGGAATCTGCCTCTTTTGGGCTGACTGGGTCCTGTGCTTATCACTAAACAGTGGTGTCAGCCCACCCCAAGCCTTAGCCTGGGATTAGAGAAAGGGGTTCTAGCTGAAGGAAGACCAGGATGCTATCATCGAAAGGATGGGGACAGATGCAACACTGCCCAACACAGGCAAGCACACTGGTGACGACTGGGCCTGACGTGACCGCTTCCTGGCCCGTCCCAGCCTCCTCCCACCACCTGACCCCGGACCCGCTAATTCTTCTGCACATCTGCCCACATTCTAGACCAGCCTGGCTTCAGGCAGGAAAGCAGGGGCTGGCTCTTGCTTCCTCGATACCACAGAACAGGAGTTTCTTTTTTCAGAGTTCCCTGTCTGAAGTCCTACAGGCCGTGTGGCTCAACAACTGACTGATTCATTCATTCACTCACTCACTCATTCACTCACTCACTCACTCACTCACTCGTCCACTTAACAGCTGTTTGTGAGCCCAGGGCTCTTGCTAGACTCTATTTCCATGTGCACTGCCCATTCAATCCGTGTACCTCTGTAAGGTAAGCATTCTCCCCTTTGTAAAGATGAAGAAACCAAGACAACAAGCGGTGGAATAACTTGGCTAAGCTCACAAGGCGAGTAAGGACAGGCTACAAGAGTGGTGCAAACCCCAGGACCCTAAGGCTTTGCCTAATAAAATCAGTGCAAAAGGGGGAAAGATGAAGGGTCCAAGGCTCACAGAAAATGCTTCATCCATGTAGAAAAAGACCTCCCAATACCTGTGGGGAAAAAACCCAAACACATCAAAAGCTGGAGATGGTGACAGCCTGAGGTAATAAACAAACAGTGCATAGGCAGGCCAGACAAATATGTGTGTCCCAGGAGCTCTAGAGAGGAAGAAAGCACGGGGGCCTAAAGTAATCAGAGAGGGCCTCCTGGAAGTGGTGAGATTGAGAGGACCTGGAGAACAGAGGGCAGAGGGCAGATTCTGAGCTGGGGGGTGACAAGGGAAGGCATGTCGGTGACGTGGGCACTGGGGTTCATATCTGTGGGTTCACCTTCCCAGCATCCCTCCACATCGTTTTACTAGCACCTCAAGCTCCTCTGGGGGTCGTGCCTTTGCCACGCTCAGCCCACATGGGTTTGGTGGGGTCGAACCTATGCCCTGACCCGAGGGTGGGCATATGAGCCAGGCCTGGCCAAGCAAAGCCCCACATCCTCTCAGCTAGTGACAGGTTTAGGAGACACGTGGCTGTGGCTGAACCAGTGGAAGTCCTTTGTGGGATCCTTCTGGGACCACTGAGGTTGCACAGCTGGTAGGATGTGGGCCTGGAGCTGGCAGGGGCTGTCACTGTCCTCGCAGGGAAAGAGCCACCTGAGAATGAAGCCAGAGACAGCCAAACCCACCAGGAGGTCAAACTGCTCCTGAAACCAGAGTTCGCTAGAGCTCAGTAAACTTCTTTTGATGCTTAAGCCCATTTGAGTAACGTTCCTGTCACTTGCAGTGAAAGGAGACCCCACGTAGGCGCGCAGCTTCTGGGGGGCTGTGAGGGGCTGGCTGATGAAACTGCAGTAGGGTGCTTCCATTTCTGAGCTTGGGAGCCAATAATACAGAGGCAGTCAGACTGGCCACAAAGGGCTTGAACCCCGAAATGTGGGTTCAGACTCTGAGCTGCTGTCCAATGTCCCCCAGCCACGTGCCTCTGCTGCCAGACTTTGGGGCAGCTGTGAGGGTGAGGGACGCTTCAGTCACACGCTCCTTGGACTCCTGTTCATTATATGAACAACGTGTGACATGGCTCCTCCTCAAGCTGTTGCCATCAAGAACGATGGTTTCGTTCATCCAAGTCCCGCAGGCCAAGGAAGGAGGGCAGAGACTCCCAGTCATTTACAGGCAGCCGGGGGAGGGAGGGACTGGACTTGAAGCTGAGTCATCCCCCAAAGGGCATCTGTGCAGGAGGGATCCAAAGCCCAACTGGAAAAGGTGGGGTGTCGGGCTCCGGAGGTGCAGCCCACGGAGATGGGACAAGCAGGGCCTGCGGAGGGAAGTGACGACGAGGTTGGCTGGTTGAGCAGCAGTGGACGCAGAGCCAAGGCCAGTGGACCCGGGGCTGGTCTGGGCCCAATCTCACAGGCCGGGAGCTTTTCCTTCTGCGCCAGGTGGAGGGGCGTGCAGAGTGTCCTCTAGGGAAAGCCCGAGCCAGACAGCTCTCTGAATGTTTTACAAACACCAATCTCTCCCAGCCTCCCAACTTCCAACACGAGGAGCCGTGGCCTTTCCCATCTGTCTGTCCTGAGGTAAGCGGCCAACCCCTCATCTCCAGGCCCCTGGGGCCCACCTCAGCCTTCCACCAGAAAGATTCTGACTCGGGTTCTATTTCTGGGAAGTGGCTGGCCCAGATAGCTAGTGTGTCACAAGCTTGCACCAGGCACATCACTGGGTACAAATTGTCTCCATAACTCAGTGACGAACTGGGGGAGGGGGGGTGCCTGACCTCTGCAAAGAGCTGAGACAACAGTGTGTCCCCAGGGGCTACAGCCTCCATACTCACTTAGGGCAGCCTCCCAGGTCTCCCCTGGGATCTGCCTACTAGCTGCTGCCCCAAGTCCCTGTTCAGGCCCCTGAGCGGCCTGGCTACTGAGGTCTCAGGGCACCTGCCACACCTCTTAGCTGCAAGTCTGGGACAGCTGAAGGTAGCTTGGCCCCTGCCAAACATAATTTCTCATTCCTCAAATAAGCAGCGTGAAAAGGCAAAACCTAAAATGCAATGCTCCCAGGATTTCCTGCACATTAAATAGCTCTCTATCACACACACACACACACACACACACACACACACAAAATGACGACTTAAGTATAAATGAATCAGAAACACCTGGATACTTTTCTTAAAATACAGTGAATTTTAAATTCAAGAAGAAAGGCCTAAAACACATTCGGAGTCTTAGCAAACACAATAGCTCTCGGCTGAGCCATCTGGCTGTCTCGGGATACCAGCCTGACCGGGCCAGCATCCTCACGTAGCGGTCACTCCCCAGGGGGCACTCCGCCTCACCTCGGGGCCTCCTTCTATCTACTGTGCTACCCCTCAGCTTGCTTGCCTCCTAGAAAGTCTTGTGCCTCACTCGTGGCGAGTCCTGGCTAAATATCAGCCCTTTCTCAACTAAGCCCACTCACAATCGTCATTCACCCTTTCTCACCAATTTAACTCACTCCCTATGGATGTGACTTGCTGATTCTTACTATTAAGTTTCCACACTCCCCTTTTTCGGTAAGAATTGCTTCACTTCTCTCCTGTCCCCGCCCATCCCAGTTCACGGGGTGGCTGGGACTGACCCAGCCCTCACTAGCGGTAAGGATGGGCGCACATCTCTGAACGGTCTTCAACCCCGGCCACAGTGGTTGGTTCCAAAATGAGTGACTTGCATTAGTTAATGACAGTCCATCGCATGACTTTTTCTACAACAAATGGACTCGAGTTGCTCTATGTCCACTGGGATTTCTGAGGCTGGACTTGTGGGCAGCCACCTTACCGCTGCTTGGAGTGTGTTAGTTACCTATGGCTGTGAAATAACATACCCCAAACGTAGTGTCCTAAGACACCCATTTATTATCTCATGAT
Organism: Rhinolophus ferrumequinum; assembly: GCF_004115265.2. NCBI lineage: Eukaryota > Metazoa > Chordata > Mammalia > Chiroptera > Rhinolophidae > Rhinolophus > Rhinolophus ferrumequinum. The sequence goes on along the minus strand of NC_046307.1, from coordinate 4,606,232 downwards.
TCTCGGGACTGAGGTGGACCCTTTTGTTCCTCACGGGAATGGCTGAGGTCACTCATGTGGCTGCATCCAATGGAGAGCTTTCCTAAGATGACCGGAATGTCTGTGATGGACCCATCCTCCAAGGTCTCTCTCCATGTGGCCTTTCATCCTCCCATCGTCTAGCCCTGAGCTTCTTCATAGCTGGGTGGCTGGGTTCCATGAAGGGGGTTCCAGGAGGACAAGGCCCAGTGTGCAAGCGGCTTGTCAAGCCTCTGTGTGTACCACAGTTGCTAATGTCCAATTGGCCAAAGCAAATGCACAGCCAAGCTCAGAGTCAGTGGCGGGGGGCAGGGAGGAGCTGAATATCAGCAGGCGTGGTCCACGGGGGGCCAGCAACGTAACTTCTGACACGGAGGCATAGGGGCAGGATCTTTGTGTCACCCCTGGAGTCCGAGGACCCAGGTAGGTTTACTTGAAGTCAGACACCGTCCCCTGGTCATTCTAGTTCTATAAACCAAAAACAAACAAACAAATCCTTGTTTTCTTGTTCAGTCAAGTCATTCTGAGGTAGGTTTCTGTCCCTGACCAACACCGTGCCAGTGCGCCTCTGAGCCAGGGGGATGCTGGAGACACACAGACTGGAGCCGACACAGCGGACTCGGCCAGGTGGGGGGTCTTCCCAGTGGTCTGTCTTCCCAACAAAACCACAACTTCCGAATGGATTGTACCAATTCCCAGGCTCAGGCCTGATTAACAACGCAGTACGCCTCACATCGCAGTAGACACATAAGAAATGGTCAGGAAAAGCTTGTTGATGAGCGCTTACAATACTATGTATCTTCAAATGCTGCCACACCGTGTTCTGAAGTCTCATGTCGTCAGGGAACAACTCTCAAAACGAGCCAGGTATTGTTAACTTTCAAGACAGGAAGGTCCCAGCCCTAGTCCCAGCGAGCATGGGCCAGGCCTTTGCAACGCAGCCATGACTAGTACAACCTTTTCCTTCCCAGTTTATCTGCAGCCCTTGTCCTGACAAGCAGCCACTCTTGTCTTCCAATACAGTGAGAGCAAGTGTGAAAGGGGAACAGTGAACTGGTGTGTGGGGGTTTAAACATGTCCACAAATTCTTTGACACCCTTCCCTCAAAAGGCGGGTCTCACTCTGTCCCCCTGCATAAGAGCCAGCCTTAATGACTCATTTCTAATGAAGAGAACATGGCAGAAGTGACTGCATGACTTCCCAGGCCAGTTAGAAAAGCAATGCAGCCTTCCTATGGCTCTCTCTTGGGTCACTGACCCATTACAACCCAGTGACCGTGTTGTGAGGAAGCCGAGCCATCACATGGAGCCGGGTGCAGATCTCAGCTGAGGTCGCAGACAACAGCCAGCACTCCCCGCCAGACATGGGGTGAGCCTTCAGATGATGCCAGCCTCCCGACCAACACTGAGTGAATGGAGACCAGCCGTCCTCAGCAAGCCCGACCAAAATTGTAGATCAAGAGCAAAATAAATGCTTTAAGCTATGAAGTTTGGGGGTAGTTTGTAACAGCCATAGATAACTGGGAAAAAATGGAAGAGATAACAGTTCAACTCACCCATTGGACAGGTGGGGAAAAGTCCAGAAGATGGAAGTGACTTGCCCCAAGGTGACCCAGAGTGCAACATAGACCCAGATCTCTTGATGGCAAGTCTAGTGCTCTTCACACCCCCTGTCTGGGCCTCATTCCAACCCCGGCCCCCTGACTTCTCTGTGAAGATGAAGGCCTGCCACCAAGGATGGACGGATGGGAACATAAAAAGAACCTGGGTTCCAGAAACATCCCTGAGCAGCCACACTAACCCTGGACTGCCCACCTCCGGAATTAGCATCCAGGGACAATAAATCCCCATGCAGTTAAGTCAGGGTTTCTGTTATCTGAGGCCAAATGTATGCCTAACTGCTACACCGTCTCTCAGACTGCACTGGATTCAAAGTGCCTACTGTGGTGTTTTCAACTTATTTTGTTACTGTTGCCAAAACCCGCAAAACCGAGCTGTAACTCTAGGGGCCAGCTGGAGGGAGAGCCCCACTGCCATGCTGACTGCCAGAATTGCCCATCTCTTCTTATCCCTCACCAGTCCTCAGTTTTCTAAGCTGACTCGGGCCTGCCCTGCACATTCCCTCTGAAGGATAAAAGGTGCCTGGGCTTCAGTCAGCCCTGCAGTTGCTACAACACCAGAGTCACCATGGGCTGCCCAAGCCCTCAGAGGTGTGACTGAACAGATTTTGCAGCCCCCGACACACAACCAGAACGGGGAGGCCCCCAGTAGAAGGGCGCGGCTATCATACCCCGCACACCTGTGAGCATGCATGAGGGTTGGCTAGGGTGTGTCATATGCTGACATGGGTGGGGTTTGGCTGGAGACCCCCTTTCTGGGTCCTGCCCCAGCCGAGGCCTGAGGTCACCCCTGTGCAGAATCGAGAAGCTGAGGACACCAACTGGAGCTTTATAGCAGGCACGTTTTTTGCTGAGTCCATTTACTTGGTCATGATTTATTCTTTTCCCTTTAAAAATAATCAGGTCATTAGGAGGAATCTCTGGTAACCATATTTTGGGCAAGGCCCCTGGGCATGGCTCTCTTTGTGGCTGCTTTAATCTAAAAAACAGGGGGATGGCAATGGTCTTTTTGGAGGAAACTGTCAGAGCTGCAGCAGCAGGAGTGCCCTTCCACCTAATGCCACATGCCTTCATCTAAAAGGGCCCCAAGGTGCCCTGAGAAAAAGTTTCGGAAACACACATTCAAGCTGATCCCTGACAAGTCTAAGCTCCCTGAGTTGCACCTTACAAAGATGTCTGCGTGTGGCACTTCTCAGGTCATACGGTAACCCCATAAAAGTGGGGTGGATATTATTGTCCCAATTTTACAGATGGGGAAACTGAGTCTCACGGTATTGAAGGTACTTACCCAAGGCCACATGCAAGTGAATGGGGGCTACGGATTGAATGTGTCCCCCGAGACCCACGTGTGTAAGCCCTAACTCCAATGTGATGCTATTGGAGGTGTGGCTGTGGGGAGGTGCTTAGGTTTAGATGAATTTGTGAGGTTGGGCCTCGTGATGGGATTCGTGTCCTTCTAGGAAGAGGAAGAGACTAGAACTCCCACTGTCTCCACCCTGTGAATGCATAACAATGCCGTGGAGAGAGCAAGAGTTCTAGTCTCTCCCTCTTCTTAACCATTTTTTACGTACACAGTTTGGGGGCACTAAGTGCATTCACCATGCTGTGTGTCCATCACCCCCATCCATCTCCAGAACATTTTCACCATCCAGACTGAAACTCTGTCCCCATTTAGCAACTTTCCACTCTCCCCTCCCACAGCCCCTGGCAACCACCACTGTACTTTCTGTCCCTGTGAATTTGACTACTCCATGTGCCTCATATAAATGGAATCATGCAGTAATTGTCCTGTTGTGACGGGCTGATTCAACTTAGCGTAATGTCCTCCATCCACACTGCAGCAGATGTCAGAATGTCCTTCCTTTTTAAGGCTGAGTAATAGTCCATTGGAGGGATGTGCCACATTTTGTTTATCTGTTCACTGGATCACAACTTATCGCCGTCATTTGTGCCAAGGAAGTGACTGTGAGAAGCATCTTCCTTTACATAGACTAGTCCCAAATGGTTTGTTCACTCGGCAGAATGTGGCCTGGGTCCACCAGCTCCACTAGTGGGGTGACTCCTGCAGAGACACACATGAACAGGAGGCGTACTAACTGACTGTTGTCAGTTATTTTTGTTGTTGTTGTTCTAACTTCCTGTTTGTCAGGGACCGATGCTTTTGTGAAATACAATAAAATAAAATAGTAGAAAATGAAATTTAGAAAACCAAAAACATAAAAGTACTAGCTTATTTTTTTATTATTAGGTTCAACAGACATAAAATTACTGCTTAAACTGCTGTAAAAGTTTCCAAACTCAATTTCCAGCCTAATCTTATTACAGACCTGTAACAAGGGCGGGCACCCATTCCAAAACCACATGTTGAAAAGCACTGCCTGGAGCATTGTTTAATAGCAAAAATGAAAACATCTAAATGACCATCAATAACATAGTTGCTAAATATACTTTGGTATATTCATATGATGGTTTAGCAATAAAAAATAATGAAGCATATGAGTCAGCAATTCCACTCCTAAGGACATGACCAAGGGAAATGAAAACAAAAGTTCCCACAAAATTTGTGCACGAATATTCACAGCAGCTCTAGTCACAATAGCCAAACACTGGAAACCCAAATGTCCATCAATGGAGGAATGGATAAACAAAATGTGGTCTATCCATGTAGCAGAATATTATTCAACCATAGAAAGAAAAGAAGTACCGACACAGACTACAACACGGATGAACCTGGAGAACATTATGCTGAGTGAGAGAAGCCAGACACAGAAGGTCACATATTGTATGATTCCATTTATACGAAATGCCCAGAATAGGCAAACAGAGAGAGACAGAAAGTACATGAGTGGTGCTGGGAGTGATAGAGAGATTGGATGATGATGACTAGGGGAGCACAGGGTTTCTGTGTGGGGTGATAAAAATGTTCTAGAAATGATCATGGTGATGGTTGCACAACTCTGTGCATATACTAAAAATCATTGGAATGTACACTTCAAATAGATGAATTCTACGGTATATGAATTCTATCCTAACAAAGCTGTTATAAAAAGAATGATTCAGATTTCTATAGCTATTAAAACAATTGAATTAATAATTTAAAGCCTAAAGAAAATCCTAAGTCTGGATGTTTTTATTAGTGATTTCTTCCAAACGTTTTAAGAAAGAAACAACACTAAATCTTACCCTAATTCTTCCAGGGAACAGAAACAGGGCAAACATTTCCCAACTCACTTTATGAGACCAGCACAACCTTGATAACCAGAGCTTGACAATATAAGAAAGGAAAATTACAGACCATATCTCCATGAAGACAGATGCAAAATCCCTGAAAAAAAATGTTAGCAACCTGAATCCAGCAACATAGTACAATAATATATTCTACCCACGTGGAATTTATTCCAGGAATGCAAAAGTAGTTAACATTCTCAAGTCAGTCGGTATAATTCACTGTTTTGACAGGGAAAAAAGGAGAACTATCATACGAGCATCTCATAAATGCAGAAACATCATTTGTTAAAACAAGTTTTAACACCCAATCATAACTTTAAAAAAAAAATTTAAAAACCTCTCAGCAAACTAAGAAAAGAAGAAAACTTATTTAGTCTGATTACTATCTCCAGAAAACCTGAAGTGATGGTTTTACTTAATGTTTCCTCTGAGTTCAGCTATGAAAACAGGGCACCTGCTATAGAATTGGTAACAACTCTATTCAGCACTATTGAAGGTTTTAGCCAAAGCAGTGAGTCAAGGAAAAGAAGGGCATAATAGGAAACCAATCAAACTCTATGGACAATATGATAGCAAATACCCAGAAAATCCAAAAGAAGATCCAGCTGTTAGAGTTAACAAGTGACTGTGGCAAGGATGCTGGAAAAAAAGGCAACATGAAAAAATCATCAGCAAAAACAGAAAGCAGATTTCTAAAATGTTATTATTTATAACAGCATCAAAACCCAGTAAAATCGTCGGAAGAAATCTAATAAAATACACGCAGGACCTCTGCACTCAAAACTGTAAACTATTTCCAAATAAAATTAAAGAAGACCCAAATGCATAAAGTGACACTCCATGTTCACGCACTGGAAGCCTCAATATTGTGAAGATGTCATTTCTCCTTAAATTAAATCTATATTTAATGAATCTCTTTCAAAGTCTCAGCAGGTTTTTCATTTAATAGAAATTGGCAAACTGATTATAAACCACATATGGAAATGCAAAGGCCCAAGAATAGGCAGGGCAATCCTGAAGCACAAAACACCCCCTGATATCACCACTGAAGCTTTGGTGATTAAAATCATGTGGTACTGGCCGGGGAAAAGGCTGTCCAGATGTGGACCTGCACGCCACCAGGATGGCTGAAACGAAAAAGACACAAACTCTGCTGTTGAGGACGTGGAACACCTGGAATTCTGGAATTCTCATCTATGTGTGGGGGGGGCTATCGTCTTCTTTGGAAAGGTGTATTTACTAAAACTTAACATCTGCATACCGTATGCACAGTGATTCCTCTGTACGGTATAAACACACAGAAATGCATACATATGTTCCCCAAAATACATTCAAGATGGTTCATAGAGCACTGCTCATAAGAGCCCCGAATCTGGAAACGATCCAAATGCCCAACAACGGTACAATGATTAAAGAAAGGGACAATCCACAACTACACGCAGCAACATGAGTACATCTCCTACTGCTCAACTGAGGACTGACGACTCTGTGACTTCATCCATATAAAGTTCAAAACAGGCAAAGCTTGTCTATTAAGTGAGAAATCGGGGTGGCAGTTTCCCCTGGGGCAGTAGGGGGTCTCTGGAGAGCAGGCCATGGCTGTGTCCTTGACCTGGGCACAGATGTGTTGTGTCTGTGGAAATTCATCAAGCTGCAAGGTTAGGATATGTGCTCCTGCCTGTAGTGAGTTCTGTTTTCACAGTTACAACAAACAATGAGGCAGACATCAGAAGTATGGATGAATGACAAAAGCTAGCTATTGGAGGATGCAGAGACACAGAATATTAAATATGTGCATATTCACTCCTTTCCCACCACCTCCTATGGAAGCACCTGTGCTTGCCAGCTTGTCACTGTGGCTTCAGAGAGGCCAATGGGGAGAAAGGCCAGAAAGAGCTGGAAACAAAGTGGGAGACTTTTACATTGAAAGAGTGAAAATGACTGGTGTGGAGGAAAACTGGAAAAGGTCCAGGAAGGCAGGGGAGGGAAAAGAACCCGCACTCCTGGGGAGGTGGGGGGCAGGGCAGGCCGGAGTACGGCAGGGACCACCCCAACTGACTGCCTGGGGTCGCAGTTGGGTGGTGATTTGAGCATGGCAATCGGCCCCTGGAGCCCATTCAGGTAAGACTGAAAGAGAATGGTACCTTTAAACTGTGAAGGCAAAAAAAAAAAAAAAAAAAAAGTACAGCATACCAAACATTATTTTATTTCTGTAAGAATTTAAAAGTGCGTAGTTGTTTAAGCACAAAAAAAAGTCTGCAGAATGCAAACTAAAGTGATCAAATATTTACATCTAGTGCACAGGATGGCACAGGGTGGGGAGGTGGAGGTACACAGCAAACTTTTTTAAAACTTTATAACTATTTTTTTTTAGGGACAGTGGGATAATTTTAAGCACAGTGTGTTTTCATAATAATAATTTTGTAAAAATAAATGACTAGAAATGGAGGCCCTGGAAGGAGGAATAAAAATTAATGGAAGAAATATCAATAACTAACGATATGCAGATGACACCATTTTACTGGCAGAAAGTAGCAAAAAAAAAAAAAAAAAGTCAATTTGAAATGACTTCTGATGAAAGAGAAAGAATAAAGTGCCAAAGTAGGACCACATCGGAACATCAAAAAGACAGCAGTCATGACCACAGAGGAAATACACAATTTTAACAATCAAGACACTGAAATGGTTAATGATTTTGCCTACCTTGGCTCAGTCATACATTCAGATGGAGACTGCAGCCAAGAAATCAAGAGAAATCTGAGATCCAAAGGGCAGCAATGGAAGAATGAGGAAGGATCACCAAGAGCAAAGAGGTGTCTGTCATTAGAGAGCAAGGCTGAGATCACTCACCCCCTTGTATTCCCAATTACTACACCTGGATGAGAATGTTGGACAGTGAAGAAGGCTGATAGGGGGAAAACTCGATTCATGTGAAATATGGTGTTGGAGGAGAGCTCTGCCATATCCTGGACCACCAGAAAGATGAACAGATGGGTCCTAGAGCAAGTTACGCCTGAAACATCGCTGGAGGCGAAAATGACAAAACTGAAGCTGTCCCACTTCGGGCACATCACGAGAAGGCAGGTTCTTTGGAAAAGACAATAATGCTGGGAAAAACTGAAGACAGAAGGAAAAGAGGAAGACCAAATATGAGCCTGATAGACTCCATGAAAGAAGCCATAGGCAGGAGTCTCCAGGAGCTGAGCAGGGCTGTTGAGGACAGGACATCGTGGACATCACTCATTCACAGGGTCGCCAGGAGCACGTAACACACACAGGTAGGAAATGAGCAGCTCACTTCCTAAGCGGGGCCCTGGGCACCGATTGAGAGGGCCCTCAGGGAGTTCTGGTGAGAGGGCTTGGAACCATCCACAGCCAGCCTGAGGGGCGCAGTGGGGACAGGGCAGGTACCCCTGGGTTCAGGTACCACTCCCCCAGTTCTCCACCCCTCCCTCACTTCCACCTTCTCCCATCAAAACAATCCCCCTGTATTTGCCCCATCTTCTCCCTCCTGCAAGCAATCCCTCCTGAGTTTATTACCCCAACCTCCATGAGCACCCTCCGCCCACATATACACCTTCCCCCTCTTTCTACGCCCCCCCAAGCGGTGAAGAGGCCAGTGCCCAGGTAGCAGAACTTGACCCTCACAGACCCCTCCACCCAGCCCCTGGTGGAGCTCCTGGATCCCCAGTGGGGAGGGGGCAAGAGGACAAAATGTATACTTTAGGGAGCAAACAGGCACCAGAGGAGGGGCTGGAAGGCACTACCTTGTCCTCCAGGAAATTAAGCCCAAGTCCTGCCTCAGGGTGGGCATAGGGTGGCAGAGGAAGAAGGGGGCGGTCACTTCTGGGCAGCTGTTCCTGGTCTTCCTCAGGAGATGGCCCCTCCTGTTCTCTCAGAGCAGAGAAAATGCTAAGACCACCCCCCTCCCTACGGAGCACTGCAGGGCCAAGGTCACAGCTAATAAAGCTGTCCTGTGCATAGCTGAGCTGTCAGCAAGCACTCGGGCCAACACATGGTCTGCCTTTATCCCCACCTGTGTGACCAGCAGTTCCACCCACGGGAAGTGACGGCAGCTCAGGTGTGACGTCACTGTCCAGTCCTTCTGTGGTGGCACAGCTCAGGTGGATTCCCTGAGCTGTGCTACCAAGTCACCTGCTGCCCCATCAACTCAGGGCCACAGGTGGTCCCGTCTATACATTTTTTAAAAGTACATTTTCAGAAAGCATTGCAAGTGGAGGCGGGCATGTGAGCTTCTCCTCCTGGACCTCGGCCATGCAGTCGTCCTTTCTTTGCAGGACTTTCCTTTTCTAGTGAGCCCCATTTACTCGGAGCCATAGCCTTCAACAACGAACGCCTTGCCGTGCCGGGCTATGAGAGGGCCGCACAGGGCTACTTCTAAAGAAATACCACAAGCCTCTTCTAACCCATCAGTGTCACCGAAAGCACGACCTGGTGGGGAAGGCAGCTTGCTGGTATTCAGTCCTATTCCTGAAAGTGGGGCTGGAGAATAAGAGCAGTGGGGGCAAGGAAGAGAGCCTGGCTGGCCCATCCGGGAAACCCAGGACCACCCAAAAGAAAAGGGCTTTAAAACGCTGCCTGCTGACCTACTAGGAGGCGGCAGACGAAACTCAAGGTCAGGGGCTCCCAAGCTGCTAGGAGTTGCTCTTTCGCCATCGTTGAGCAGAAGATTCACAGGGTATTCTGGCACCAAATGAACCAAGAGTCTAAGCAGAAATGACATTCTTTTCTGCGGAGGAGGCAACAAAAGGAAAGTGCCCCCACCTCACTCTACCCTTGCTCCCTAAATGTCCCCGCCTTGCCACTGGAATAATGATCTATGTCCAGCTCTCTCCTACCTGCTGGGGATCCACTTTCCTTAGGGTAAATAAATAGACATTATTTGATGCTTACTGTATGCCAAAAATGTTTTGAGAATACACTAAGATAGATGTTCCATATAATATTTATTTCAGTATATCCTGGAAACAAAGCCATGAGGTACATAGTGTCATCTCGTTTTACTCACAAGGAGTCAGATAATTTGCCTGAGTTCGCAGGTGGCACGTTGGCATTTACAGGTGGGCCCATTTGCATCCAAATCCTGATTCCTCACTGCATCCTGGCACCTATGCAGGAGGTCCTATCCCTGCCTCTCAGCCCTGCCAAGGAAGCCCCTGGCAGAGGGATGGACATGGGGTCCAGACCCACCCAGTAGGATGCTCTCTCCTGGGACCTGTCATCTCAGGCACAGTGACACACATGAAACAGTTCATGCAGACACATCACAGAAGCTTCTACGTCCGGAGCTGCCCACGTTTTCTGCCACCTGGACTGAGGAGCTGCTGTGAGCCCTACCCTTCCCAAGCACACACGTGGGCGTGGGAAGAGCACCCAAGCATCTTCCGCAGCACACACTTCGCTATTTGAGCTCCTTCCTGCATTTTTCCCGCTCCTCCTCCTATTGTCTCAGTCTGCCAGAGTTGATTTCTGTTGCTTCTGACCAAAGCATGCTCACTTGTTCAACATCCATCGGGCCTCCGTCCATCTCCTCTGCTCCCAGAACCACAGTGCAGTTCCATAGGCTGGCTCGTGGCCCATAGCTGCCTCCCCACGGGTGGGGCCGCCCCAGGCTGTAAACACTTAAGGACCATAAAATGAAAGCGTGGGGGCCCACGCAGCAGAGTGACATGGAGTGTGCACATTAAGAGATAAAAGCAAAGAGGGGGCATGTCCGGGTGTTTCGGTCACAACCAATCCTCTTTGTACAATCTAGCAAGGGCAGCTCTTTCTATCTATGCCACCAGCTTCCATCAGCCCAAGGAGGATGGAAGGCACGCTGAGGCCACCCCGTGCCAAGGATGGGCGGCAGGTCGATGGCCGGGCATGCCAGCACCACCTCTCAAGGCTGCGGATATCTGCGCTTTGGGGTGGCACAGGAGGCTGTACGAGGCCTGAGGAGGAAATGCAGAGAGGCTCAGTGATCAAAGAACAGAGAAGATATGCAAAGACACATGTGGGCCGAGGTGGGGTTTCAATCCAGGGAGCTGTCTGGGAATGCCCAGGTCCACACAGCTCCCAAACCCTGCTCAATTTAGGCAATTTGGGGATTAGAACAGAATGTACAGGAAGTGTTAGCTACAAAAGGTCGAGAAGGGTTTTCAGGAAGAATAGTTCTGAACTGTTTCCCTGCAGGAAAACATTTCCAATACAGAGTGGCAGGTACCCCAAGGCAAGCTGGCAGGACTGGATCTGACTCATGGGGAAGGGGTCTTGGCCAGTGCCAAACCAAAGGCTAATGATGTCCAGTCATCTGCCCTGGGGCCAACCCAGAACTCAGCAGAGCCAAGCCCTGGCCAGATTTAAGTCTAAGACGATCAAGGAGAAAAAGCCGAGTGGTGAAAACATGGAAAACCTGAAAGGGACTCAGGATAAAGTCTAATAACAAGAAGGGGCTGACACTCCATGAACGGGCTTCTCCACGTGAGTCAAGCAGCTGCCCCATGCAGGCTGGCCTGGTTCCTGGACAACATAGAATTCAAGAAGGACAATGTCGGTCGTGGCAGCTTCATTTATAGCTTTGATTACCCCTTCTCTGTAACAGTCCTCCAACAGACTTGCAACTGTCACTCCACAAATCACCCAAACATACTTATAAAATGAGCTGAATTCCACGTGCTCCCTTAGTGAGGGCAGAGTTTGTCCTTTCTTCTCCCCACCTCCGTCTAACACTCATTGGAGGGTGTGGTATGAGCTGGGTCCCATACGGGTAGGGGGAAATTTCAGGGTTTCACAGGCTGGGGGAGGTGGGGTTGGGGGTGACAGGCAAGTGAAGCGACACCAACTACAATATGGAATTGTTTGAGGGGCACCCCAAGTGTGGTGGGATCAGAGTGGAGGGGGCAACGCAGTCTGCCTGAAAGATGGGGAAGGCTCCTGGAATAGGTGAGATTTAACCTGGGCACTTACAACGCAATCACCCACTGTTCACACTATGATATTATTTTCCTTTAAAACCAGTTTTCTTCCACTATTGAAATTTTGTGGCTATCTTTTTTCATAAAGGTCTGTGGGTGTTATTTCCAATGATTTTGCTGCTACAAATGGTACGCTGATAAACATGATCACCTTTGCACAGTTGTCAGATTACGTACTGAACCTAGGAGTGGATATGTGGGGAGAAAGTTTGTGCTTTTCAAACAATTTAATAATGAAACTTCATTCATCTGGTTGTTGAAAACTGGTATCTCACTTTCTTAGGTATTTCTGCAATTATTCATGACGTGGACCATCTTTTCAGGTGCCCAGAGCAGCGCCTAGTACAGAGTGGGTGCTCTGTAAGTATTCACCGAAGGAAAGTGTGACCATGTGCATGTTTTGCTGTTGGGGACTCTCTATTCATATCCTTCACCCATTCTTTCACAAAAATATTTGGCTTTTCCTTATTCTTTTGCAAGAACACTTTATATCTCATAAATATTAACCATGTGTTTGTTATTTATGTTGAACTTTGTGTTTCACTGCCCTTGGTTTGAACTTTTGTATGCTTTCTAGTAAATTTTTAAAAATATTAATTATCCTTTTCCTTTCAATTCCTGTTAGAATTCTATAGAATTTAATGAATATGGTGGGCTCCCTCTGGTGGTCACAAGAAAATCCCCGAATCCCAATGGTCAATTCATAGTTAAATCTCAAGACTTATTTACAGGACATGGTACATTTTATAATTAATAGATTCCGAGTGGCTAGACGATGCCTTAAGAGAAGACTTCTAATTATTTTCTTCCATTCATCAGTGGGTCTACCAAGTGGTTCATAAGGCCACTGTCCAAAACCACACTTACCATCGTCCCTTCCAAATCCCTCTGTGAGGATTTCCTGCCTGTTCAGGGCGTCACCCCTCCCCCAGGCTTGCAGCTTTGGGCACCTCTGTCCCCTCCCGAGCGCATCCATCCTGTTTGTGAGTTCTGTCCACCACATGGCCCAGGGCCTGTCACAGCTGTTCCCTGCCTTCAAACCTCAGGGCCCTCGTTCAAGTTCTCATGACCTCTCCTCTAGCGAAGTCATTCAGCAGACAGTTATCATGGCTCCTCCACGTGCCCGGCACCATTCTAGGATCAGGGGCTGTGGCAGGGAACCAGACAAGACAATCCCTACCCTAAGCTTCTCTGTTGGAACCAAATCTGCGATCCAGGACGTCCTCCATGCTGTTTTTAGAGTCCTCCTCTGAAACTGACATCTATCCAGACTCCTTCCCCTGGGTCCCCAGGAATAAACCTACATCCTCCATAACAGAGCCCACCCTCACCTCCCACCGCCAGCGTTCAACTAAACAGAGGTCCTGGCCACGCCTGGAACTCCCCTCTACCTCGGCTCAGGAGCTGGGTCTCGTGAGGTGTGTCCCCCATCCCAGCTGGCTAAGATGTCAACCTTAATGCCTGCCCAATGTCATCTTCCCCTACTCAGGTCCTCTGATCTGAGGTGATCATTCCCTCCTTTTAGTTTCTGTAGGATTTTTCTCTTCAAACTCTTCCCATTCTCAATATATTATAGTTCTCGTATCTGTGCCGTTATCTGCCAACAACCAGATCTGCAATTCCTGTAACAGTCTCCCTCTAACAATCTTAGTCAACATCGCCCACAGGACAAACACAAAACAGGGTTGGGAGTGATGAGTGAATGAATGAGTGAATGAACAAATATCTATGCATAATGGACGGGGAACTGAGACCATTCTCCACAGAATTCTAGCTCCCCACCAAAAAAAAAAAAAAAATCAGACACACAAATTACCTCCTTCAATTTTGTACAGCCTGATATGATGGGATAATTGCCCTTAAGCTACTTAATTTTACCAAAAACTCAAGTCAACTAGGATTTAACATGTAAAAAAAAATGTATCATTTAAAAAATTCTACAAATAAAAAATAATTGAAAGGAGATAACAATTTCTTGCTTCAGAGTACTAGGAAAATGCACTCCCTTCACTAAGCTCTTTCCTAAGCTGACAAATAGAATAAACAGGCTGAACACAAGTAACTTCTACCACTTCTGTTCCGCTCTGTAGCGTTTCCCACCAACTGCCAATGGGTATATCTGGATCTGTGTCATTTCCACGTTGTACTTCGTGCTCCCCTAGGTAGAGTTTCACTCCTCAGCTTGAACTTCCAAACATCTTCACAGAGCAGTGAAATTCTAACTCTTCTTAATCTGTTTATTAATTTCTGGAAAGTCACCCTACACGGCAAGCAGAATGCACATCCTTTGGAAACCACACGCAATGTCTCTGGTACATCATACAAGGATACAGAAAGGCAGAAGAAGGAAATGAAAAGTATCACCACTGTAAGAAAAGTTGCTAAGAATTTCCACGGCGGTCTAGCCCAGTTAGAAACTAGTGTGGACTGTGTGAAAGGCAGCAGGCTGGGCTTCCCACGAGGCCTCTGGACGCCGTTAACGGCTGACAGGAGTTCACGGGTACACGGCCTCTTTTCCTTTCTGGTTTTCCCACTCCTGTGCTGTTGCCAGCATTTTCTCACCCATGTCCCAGAAGGATGTGCCAATAAAGCCTGCCAAGGCTTTGTTCTTTCCATCCAGAATGGTCCTAGCCAATGGCCAACTCTGAGTCTCCTCTCTGGCAGCCCGGACATCAGCGAAAATGGAGAAGGTAGCAGGCTGCACACGATGGGTCTGCACCCACCGTGGGGCAAGGGATCCGAGTGAAGAGCGGTCACAGCTGACTCTCAGGAAGCAGGTCCTATTCTAAACTCTACACGCATTTACTCAGACAATTCTTGCAACAATCCCATGAGGTAGGTACTATCAGAAACCCCACTTCACAGATGAAAACCTGACGCGTGCGGAAGATAAATTGCTCGTCCGAGGTCATGGAGTTGGTAAGTGACAGAATTTGAACCAGGCAGTCTGGGTTGAGAGTCCATGTACTTTCTCACTGGGCCACACTGCCTGTCAGACAAGTTCAACGGAAGGAGAAGACTTGTGTGCTTCAGGTGCAGACAAACCTTTGGTCAAACCCAGAATCTGTCTATAGCCCCCAGCAGAGGACATGGCCAGCCAATTGTCTCTGGAGCGGGACTGCAGTGGTCACCTATTATTTGTGTCTGGCCAGCTACATCATTTTCTCTTCTTCTGGCAACAGCACCCTAAAATTCCTTGGAGTAACCACCCTTCTCCACTCTCAGCCAACACGGTTCTGGTAGCATCAGCTCTCCCACCCTTCCAAGAACGCTCCCATAACCCAAACCTGGCCGATCAGGTGCCTCCCATTCCACCACCCCCCACACACCCCCCTGCACGGTAATTAGGTCAAGAATAGGCACCTGCCCCAAGCCAAGAAAATCAGGGTCAATTCTGGGACTTTTTTTTTTTAATCATGGTAAAATACATACAAAATTATGTAGTACTTTTTTCTTTTTACCATTTTAACCATTGAAAGGTGCACAATTCCATGGCATTTTGTACATGCATAATGTTGTACAGCCATCAAAACTACCCATTTCCAGAACTCTTTCATCTCTTCAAACAGAGACTCTGTCCCCAATCAACAGCTCCCTGTATTAGTCTTCTAGGGCCGCCATAACAAAGTGCCACAGTCTGAGTGGTTTAAACAGCAGAAATCTATTGTTTCACAGTCTGGAGACTGGAAGTCTGAGACCAAGATGTCAGCAGGGTGGGTTTCTCCCGAGGCCACTCTCCTTGGCCTGCAGATGGCTGTCTTCTAGCTGTGTCCTCCCTCTGTGTACGTGTGTCCTAACCTCCTCTTCTTGTACGGGCACCAGTCATATTGGATTAGGGCCCACCTTAATGACCTCACTGGGACTCAGTCACCTCTTTAAGGGCCCTACCTCCAAATAAGGTACTGGGGATTAGGACTTGGACATATGAACTTTGGGGAGGACACAATTCAGCCCATACCACTTTCCCACTTCCCAGTGCTGGGACTTTCGAGAACGGAGAGCGCTGTCTGCTGGGTTGCTCTACCCTGAGAACTATTGGTGGCCACCTCTGACCCCGGGGAGAGACTGTCTGTAAATGACACAGAGAAGGGCTGAGAGATAGAGAGAGAGCCCCTGAGCCCAACACACCTGAATCTGGCCCACCTCTAACCTTTCCATTTCCAGTTGCATCAACTAATAAGTTCCCCTTTTTTGCTTTACTAACGTAGGATGGTCCGAACATTAATTAGTGTTCTGATGCTTCTAACAAGAGTCAGTTAATGTGAGGACATTGTATCTCAGAGTGGTCCACGTCTCCAGGACGTACAAGATGGGACCACACAGCGGCTGTTCAAGTGGCAGAGTCAAAATTCAAATCCAAGGCTTTCAGCTTCCTTTGACATGCTCCTGTGTCACGACTGTTCACAGCACAGTGGAGGGGAGGGGGTCATGCCAGCATCTCCCACCCCCAGCCGGAGCCTTTCCATAAGGTTCCAGGATTGTACTCTGAGGGCAGCCTCCTCCAACACACTAAGGGCTCCTATCCTCCAGCCCAACACCCCCAGGCCTGCAGCAATGCCTGGCTCATGACAGGCCCCAGGACAGAGCTGAGGAAGGCACAGGACAGGGTGAGGCAGCAGGCCTCCTTCCCTCTGAAGCTTCCGTGGAGCACAGTCTGTGAAAACACAGGACAAGAAACAAGCCAAGTGTCCTTGCAGGGGACAGGTCAGGTCCCTCACAGGGCAGCCCCATAACCCAACAGGATTTTGTCATTTAACCCAAATGAGGCAGCACCTGCTGTCTGGCTGAATGCAGGCTGATTCAGACCATCTCAAAGAGAAATTACAAACTGAAACAAGCAACACAGGGACAACAATGCATAATACCATTTGCATAAAGGAAGGGAACTACTGGTGGACA
Organism: Rhinolophus ferrumequinum; assembly: GCF_004115265.2. Lineage (NCBI taxonomy): Eukaryota > Metazoa > Chordata > Mammalia > Chiroptera > Rhinolophidae > Rhinolophus > Rhinolophus ferrumequinum. Next base: position 4,589,492 of record NC_046307.1, on the reverse strand, counting down.
TGTATGTAAACTACCTTAAAAATCAAGCTGTCTGATACCACAGCCACTAACTGCACATGGAGACTTAAATTAAAATTAATTAACACTAAATCATAGGTAACATAAGAAAAGAGGGTGTTGGAATACCCAAGAGACATGGGTAAGTCGCACATTTCTAAAGCCTGAGAGCTTCTGCAGAAGGAAGAGAAGACTCTTTGGGGCAGGTGTGAGAAGGAGCAGCCTCAGGGAGCTCCCAGGTAGCAGCCTGCACACCTGACCCACACTGGGCAGTGGACCTGTTCCACACTTCTGTCCCTCACATTTCAATCCTCCCAGCAACCTTATAAAGTCCTCAGGATGATGATTTTCCCCATTTGTTTTAGTTTCCTAAGACTGCTGAAACACATCAATTACCACAAACTGGAGGGTTTAAGATGACCAAAATTTATCCTCCCCAGTTTTGGAGGCCAGAAGCCCAAAATCAAGGTGTCAGAAGGGCTGGTTCCTTCTGGAGGCTCAGAGGGAGCGTCCCTTCCAAGGCCCCTCCAGCTTCTGGTAGCTATGAGCAATCCTTGGTGGTCCTGGGCTTGTCTGAGCTCTGCCTCGGTCTTCCCATGGCTTTTCGGTGTGTCTGTGTCTCCAATCGCTGCCTCTTGTCCCTTAAAAGGACACTCGTCACTGGATTTAGAGCCCACCCTAAATCCTGGATGATCTCATCTCAAAATCCTTAACTTAATTATATCGACAAAGACCCTATTTCCAAATAAGACCACATTTACAAGTAAGGGGGGCTAGGACTGGGACATAACTTTTGGGGGGACAAAATTCAACCCACTATACCATTTTATAGATGAAGGGTGCAAGGCTCAAGGGTCCCTCACTTGTCCAGGGTCACAGGGCTACTTCTGGCCCAGCCCTGCCAGGCCTCCCACCACTGACTCTGGCAGGAGCAGCGACCTGCCCCTCCTCTCAGCCTCATGGCTCCCCCTTGAGCGCCAGCTTCACAATGGGCAGTACACACAGAAGAACCGCCCCCTTGTTTGGCCTCGCTTATCTGTCTGCTGCTTCCTAGGATCTGACAAAAGATCACACTGTCCCCTAGGCGTGGGAAGGAGCTGGGCCAGGGAGATCTGCGGGTATCTCAAATCAGATGGGGACCCAAGCTATGGAGGGTGGTCTGTGTGTCCAGACTCCAAACGTCTGCAGGGCAGATCGGAGCCGGGAGAAAGAGAATGAGTTAAGGCTTCTGGTGTTGGAGAAAAGGCCTCTGTCCTGTTTTTGACAGGGGAGAAAGTGCCAGCCCACGGAGTTTTGCATCAATGAAGGGCTCTCGTCCAAAGGGCTCAGTGAGTCCTTCAGCTGGAAGTGCAGCAGTCGAGGGCATGGGTGTGTACTGGGGCCACACTGACCACACCTGCCAGGATGGCCTGAGTGCAGCCACAGCCCCTAGGCCAGCAGCAGCACCGAGCTGAGAACGAGCAGGGCCCCTGTCAGAGAGCAAGGGAGAGAGTGCGCTGCTTTCCTGTCAGTGGGGTTGGGGGTTTTGATCACTCTTTGAGCCTCCATGGTCTTCCCCGAGGCCCTCTTGGAGCCTTGCTTTGTGGTCTGCGACCCCTCAAAGGAAGACAGGAACACAGGACTGCCTCTAGGTCATGGGTCTTGACCGGTACTTTCTCCACGACCTCAAAAGAGCCTATGGAGCCCACTCCAATACTGTCATTTTTTGATGAAGACCCTTATGGTTAATAAGTGGCAGACCACGGTCTGGATCTGGCTCAGATTTCTTCAGCTGCTTGTGCCCCCTCATTGCCTCCTCTTCCCTGTACATCTGCCATCTGTATTGGGCATTTTCAAATTTCCAGTCAGCAACCCACATCAAGAAACCCAGTTCACTTCGCCATCCAGGTCATGCCTGCAAAGATAAATAGCTGAAACAAAAACCTCAGTCCAGCAGTCTTTATTCGAATCTGTCCTAGTTGAAAATTTCACAATGCCAACTGCCAGCCCCGGAACTGATTACATATTTTACAAATGCTCTGGGACTTCCAGTTTAAAAAACACGTATCCACATAACTCACGTGAATTTGCATCTATACAACACTCAGGAAGAAAGAGAGGAAAAAGAGGAACCATTCCCATTTTATACATTTTGCAGATCACCCAAAGTTCATTTCTGGATCTGGATTTTTCCCCCCCACGGAATTGCAACCTCTGACTTCCTGATCAAGCAACGATGCCATTACTTGTCATGTCCTTTTTCCTCCTATTAAAACCTTGGAGGTACTACTGGTCAAAGCTAGCTCGAGCTTGGCCATCAAATCCTCTCCAGTTAGGCCCCCAGACACTGAATTTTCACATCACAAGGTCTACCTTTGCAGACATCCAGGACATCTCCCAAGCCGTGAGATGTTAATTATCAGTGAGCTTGGTTTCTGGACCAGTGAAGTGGACTGGAAAATGCCAGACAACTTGGCTAATGGAAGGTTGACAGTAAGGACAAAGGGCACTGGGCAGAGCTTCTGTGATCCACATTCTCTCTTTCACCTTGTCCAGCACCGTGAGAACTCTGGGAAATGTTACGACATTCCACTCATTCACTGCTTTCCACACTATCCTATGAGCGGTGAATGCTAACCCTGGAAATACCAAGGCTGAGACGACACACCTAAATTCTCAATCATGGTCTGTGCAAAGCTCCCATTCGGACAACCGGAAGAACTGACATGAATCAGAATTCGAGCCACATGGGTTAGGAATCAACAAATCCTGGTTCTACTCACAGCCATCCTGGTCTGCACCACAAAACCCGAGAGACATGATTATTTGAATAATTCAGATCATGTGTCCTGCTTTTTTCCTCTACCTCCACCAAAAGAAATGAAAACAAAAAAACTATTTGTCCAGATTATTTATCAACACCCTCTTCCCCAATGTCTAGGGTCACAATGTTAATAACATGTGGATGATTCGTGCCTGTGTCTCCATATTTAGAATGGGATGGCTGGTGCTTTCCTTGCATCTAAGCCTTTACTATAAGTCACCTCTAATGCTTTCTTAGCTTCCCCAGCAATACCACCATCCTCATCTAACCAAGGCAGTTAATCTTGCTGAGATCTTTGACTAGTGCCTGCCAGGGAACGAGAGGCGCCGGGTGGGCCACTCGGTACAACAGACAGCCTGGAACCCAAGGCAATGCTCTTCACCGTGTCTTCGGCAGTTCTGAGCAGACAGGAGAGAGAAGTCAGGAACCAGTAAGGAAGGAACGTCCACTTACCTGGGGGGCAGATGCATTCGGTTGGCGCTTCCCGAACAGTCCGGAGCTTGACTAGTCCATCCAACTTCTGAACCAGGAAGAAAAGGGGGAAAAAAAATGAGGATGAGTTTGAGAGCAGAGAGGGGTGAAAGTGGAAAAAGGAGCAAAAATCAATGTATGAAAAAGATCAACAGTTGGTAGTATTTTCGAGAACATTTTTAAAAAAGTCATTAAGTTCTACAGGCAATTTTTAGAATGAGAAGAGAAACAAAAATAAACATTGAGCAATTACTTGGGAGTCCCTGAAAAGAAGATGGTAGGTTTCTGCTTTGTTAGGACATTTTCAAATTCAAATCCAGAAAAGCCAAAATGACCGTTCAGTCAGCGTGAAGACAGGAGGGCAGGGCCCTTGCAGCAGCTTTCTGTACTTGGATCACCCCATCCCACCCCAGGAAGCCCCCAAGCCCCCTCCCTAGCTGCAGCCCCTCCCAAACCACTGGGGTTCAGACCCGCTGACCAGGCCCAACCCAACCTGATGACAGTTTCCTTTCTTACCTGAGGGGATCACTGGTCTAGAAAATTTGGTTCAATACAGTTTAACAAGAATCTCTGCACAGGCCAGCCCTGTGCTAGATTCGGGTAAAGGGGCAAGAATTATCAGAGAAATCTAGTCAGAAGTCACAGTCCAGCCACGGGCAGTGATCACCGCCTGATTTCACCCTCCAAGTAACCTCTGAGGCCCAAATTATTGTCCCTGCCTCTCGGAGAGGGCAGAAGTTGACAAAGAAATTAGTTCGAATAGTGGTTTATGGGAGTGAAGTGAGTGGTCCATAGCCCAAGCTAGCCCAGACTTGAGTCCTCACAAGAATACACAAATTATTAACCTTTCTCTAAAAAAAAAAAAACAAAAATAAAAACAAAAAAAACAAAAAAACACTTCCCCAAAAGCAAAACAAAGTAAATTCCGAATTTGTTAATTTGAGTGAAAAATGCACTAGGACGGGCTGAGGGGTACTTCAGTTTCAAACATAAAAATGTAATCTTTAAAGCTCTGCTTTAGAGGATGAGAGAAGAGCACCGCAGTCTTGAGCCCTTGACCACCACGCCTGAAACTTTCACAGAAGACGGGACTCCAGCCAAGCCCCATCTTGTTCTTTCTGGAACAGCCCAGGACCAGGAGCCTGAGACAAAAAACCGTAACCAAGTTAGCGCCAGGCGCCTGCAAAGCCTCCATCCCCGGCCACCAGTCACCCTCATTTTCCAGACGGACAACAGAGGCTGATAGGGATAACAGATGGAGTTAAGGCCACGTTTTGAGGGAACAAGCGGGATACGGTGGGCTGGCGGGGTGCGAAGGCGGTACCGCACAGGTGGAGGGAGTAGGGTGTTGCCAAAGAAAAGGCGGGCCAATTTCTCCATCCTCACCGCACCTCTCTGGCCAGCAAGGCCTTGGCTTGCCCCAGAAATCGGAACCTGGCCAGGTTTTTCTAGAAGCCAGGTTCTCAGACCCACTTCGGACCCCCACCTGCCACGCACTCCTGCTCTACCCTGGAGCCACCCACCTGGCCCAGAGTGACCCTGCGAGCAGCGCAGGCCAACCCCCAGAAGCCGTCCCCCCAACTCCCCCACCCCCACCCCAGCTGCTCTCGGGCTCCCACCAGGTGGGTGAGGTTAGCTCCACCCCGGCGACTGCAGACACCACCCTTAGCTGCGGGCCTGGTGCGCTGGGACCTGTGGCACCACAGTCAAGCCGGCCCTCACTACACCCAAGGCTGTGGAAGCTGCTGAGCACGCGGGCAAGAGCGGGACCTCAGCAGAACTCGCTTTACAGATTTTGGAGTTTACGGGGGTAAAGAACCCAGTCTTGTAGTTTAAGCCAATTTGTTCGAGAAACTCTCATCTGTTTTTATCATTGCTAGACAGACTAGAAGTCACACTAATTTCCTTTTTTCTTTTTTTTTAAACAAAAGCATTTAAAGGCTAAAAAACAAGAAGCTTTTAACAACTGCTATCACATCTGGGCCACGCCCCTAAAAGGGAGGGCTTTATCAAATGCTGATAGGAAACACAATTACTTTTAAACTACTCTTATTTTCAGATAAAAGGCTAAACAGGAAACGACTGATGAGCGGGTAAAATTACCTTACTGTTAATGCTAGTAGAGGGGATCAGATATTACTGCGATTGAGTTTTTGTTTTGTCATTTATTCTAACTCCTTTTATGCATTTGTTTTTCTGGATTAGATGGTGAATCTGCAGCATTTTATCTCCTAGTCCTCTACCCTCCCCCCACCCCCAGGCCTCTAACTTTCTGTGGATTTGAAACGTCCCTATTATGAACACAGAGGGAAATGTTTGAATTATAAACCCAACCCCACAATCTTTATTTCCATGCTTCTTTTTTTTAGTTCTAAGAAAATATTCTTTTGTGTCCAGGTTTGTACGAAATGATTTAAAAGCCTCAACTTTTTACATTCAATTATCTGGCAGCACCCCTCGCATCTGCAAACAATATGGTCCTGGTTTTACATATGCAAACAAGTCCTGATTCCAAAAGTAAACAAAGGATGAGTTTCTGAGAAAAGTCTGAGACTTCCAGACTTCTGGAGCTTTCCCTTTAGAAGTACAGAGGTGGAGAACTTCAAGTTTTGGGGGAGGGGTGGCAAGAGCAGAGGGAAAATTAATCAGGGAAAATCATGGTTTTCAAAAAAGCGTTACATGGTCGGATGCTAAATTTATTAATGAGCTGTTGGAGTGCTAGTCTGGAACACTTCACCAGATGTTTGAACATATCCTTGCATGATTACATTTTGATAAAATATAGATTAACAAACAAAAAAGGATGTAATGATTTATTTCTATAAAACGCTACAAATAAAGCCACAAAGACATTCCTATCCTTTGACAGAAAATTCCTACTCTAGGGTATATACCCCAATGAAATAAATCAGCAGAAGCAAAAAATGGAAGTTGCGCCTCAAAACAGTGGGAGTGGTTTAGAGAAGGATGGTGAGTCCCCTTGATGAAACTGTATCTTCATGAAATATCATTATGAACACTATGTAGCAACAAAGAAAAATGTTATGATACAATAAATAAAATGTCTACATCTGTGTAAAAATTCAGGCGTGGGGTGGCAGTGACTAGCAAACATCCACTCACTTGAGTATTGGGATTCCAGTGATTCTCTCCTTTTGTTTTATTAATGTATTAGGCTGACATTTATATAAATTTATATAGGTTTCAAGTGTACAATTCTATAATACATCATCTATATATATTGCATTGTGTGTTCACTACCCAAAGTCAGTTTTCCTTCCATCACCATATATTTGATCCCCCCTTTAAAAGGCACCCCTCCTTCCCAGTGATTTACTTCTTTAAAAGTTCTTTTCGTGTTGTGTGTAATACCGTCTTCTCAGTCAAAAAAAAAAAAAAAATGCTGCAAATAGAAGAGCCAAAATGAAGCCCTGAATCTCCCTGCTGAGGACAATTTTTGAACGACAGCCAGATGATTCTGTGTCTTCAGGAGGACACAATTTCAGGACCAACTCTGCTAATACACTCACAGCACAGACACCAGAGGAAAGGACTGTGGAGAATGAAACCCTCTCTGTAAAGGAACATCCGATGCCCTCCTTCAGCCAGCCCCACAGGGAGAGCCTATGCATGTGTCCTCACACCACCAGCAGCCCATGAGGGCAGCACTTCCTGGCCTCTTTTTGAATAATCTTTTGTCTTATACCCCACCGTGGTGATGATGATCATGGTGATGAAGAGGATACAGATATAAAATATTATTATCAAGATTATTGATTACTTACTACATGCCAGGTACTATGCCAACAGCTGTTATTTCACTAGTCCTCCCAATAAGCCCCCACGAGGCTGGGACTATTATTATAGCCATTTACAGATGAGAAATTTGAAGCTTAGAGAGGTCAACGTAAGTGTCAAGGCTTGACTTGAATCCTGGTACCAACGAACTCCAATGACAAAGCAAGACAACTTTCATTTACAAGCAATGTTCATGTCTTAAAAAAAGCTGCTATCAAAAGCCAAGCCATACAAAAAAAAAAAGGACAGAAATCAGATCAGTGGTTGCAGATGGATGGGGGAGTGGGAGGAATGACACAGAAGGAGAGCCATGGAGAAAATTTGATTTGAGAGTGATGAACTAGTTTGGTATGGGATTGGGGTGATGGATACATGACTCTATGCATTTGTCAAAAACTATAGGACTGTACATCACCAAGAATGAACTTGAATGGATACAAATTTAAAAGAAATCAACCAGGATGTCAGAGAACCCCAGGATGGAATGCAGGCTGAGACAAATGAATCCAACTATATTAAAATCGTATGACCTAACCTCACTGAAGGTGGTGGGAAAAAAATGTAGCTGACCCAAGTAACTTTGCAAAATGGTGTTTCAATTGAAGACGGTAAGGCTGAAGATCAAAGAGACTGTACCTTCTTAAACATTATACTCTAGTGGGTAAAGTTGTTTCTCATAGGGTACAGGATAATGATTTTGAAACTACTTACATATGTATTGGGGTTGAACAAATGAGTAAATAAACTATGGGTAATGAGAGCCAGGTTCACTGTCCAAGAAATAAGTTATTAAATAAGCAAAGGGGGAAAGCTAGAATGAACCCACTGGTGTTGAATTAGAGATATCACTATGAGGTGATGCTTATGTATACAGATGCATACAGAAGTAATTATAGGTTGTGTACACAGAGGGTGAATATACACACATATATACCTTAGCTCTCTGCAGAGAAGGCCTACAAGCAATGACACCCCAGTAGCAACAAGCACACGCAGCACCCAGATCTTGGTTTTTAATTACCATTCTCCAATAAAAGGAACTAGGACTCCTTGGCTGATTCTAGGGCCAAGGCAGGAGAAACACAAGAGGAGCCTGGAGTCTCTTATACCAGAAAGTAAGGAATTGTTTTAAAAAAAGTGGGGAGGGTGTACATCAAAGACAAAACCAATCTGAAAGAGCTCAGAATGGCCAAAGCTGGAACAATTTAAGCAACAAAATTAATAATGTGGTGTAGGATTATAACCCAAAGAATTATTTAAATATCGAAGAGTCCATACTGATATAAATGATTGGATGGATCAACAAATAAATAAACAATAAATAAAATCTTCCTTATCGAGGAATTCCAAATAATATATATAGCTACTTCCCTCTCCACAAGGTGGTGCTAAATTCCCCTCTCCTTCAAGGTGGGCTGAATTTAGGTGACTCACTTTCAAAGAGCCGGGTAGGGAAAGGAAAAGAGTAACGTCATAATGGAGAAATCTGGCAGATACCACTTTAACCAAGTGATCAAGGTTAATGTCACCAGTGACAGCTCATCATGAACCCCTGACATGATGCCATGACAGTGGCAAATCCCCCTTAGTGGTATTCTTCCCAAACACTTATAACCCAGTCTAATCATGAGAAATACGAGATGTGATAAAAAAATATGGTTAATGTTTAAATTAAAAAAAACATTTATTACAATAAAAAACACACTGCCATTAATCCTCTTCAGAATACTCCCCCTCATTTCAAACACACTTATCCCATCCTTCTAAAGCAGTTCTGGAAGTTCTCTTTTGTGAGTGTCTTTAATTGCACTGTCGTGGCTGCCTCAATGTCCTGAATCGATTAAAAATATTTACCTTTCATAGTCATTTTGACTTTGGGGAAGAGCCAGAAGTTGCACAGTGCCAGATCCGGTGAATAAGGTGGATGAGGACACAACATAATGTTTTTATGACAGAAATTACTGTACCAGAAGCAATGTGTGACACGGAGCCTTTCCGTTGTGATAAAAATCTATGGTGAATGCTGCTGCCGAGTGCCATCCAACAGAAAGGCAGGGACCTTCAATACGGGAAGTGGCGAGTCGAACCTTAGTAACAGTGTGTGACAAGTTTCAATTTGTTCAGTGCAGTCAGTTGGGTGTGAGCGATGGTTGAAGGAAGATGTGTTTTAAAATGTGCCAGAAATCATCCTCCTCATGACAATGCTCCATGTCACACATGGCTTCTGGTATACGGCAAATTCTGTCAAATAAAAACATTACAGTGTGTCCTCATCCACCTTATTCACTGGATCTGGCACCATGTGACTTCTGGCTCTTCCCCAAAGTCAAAATGATTCAGGACATCAAGGCAGTCACGACAGTGCAACTAAAGACACTCACGAAAGAGGACTTCCAGAACTGCTTCAGAAAGTGGCAAGAATGATGGGATAAGTGTGTTCTCAGCGAGGGGGAGTATTTTGAGGGGGATTAATGGCAATATGTCTTTTACTGTCATCATTTTTTAAATTTAAACATTCACTGTATTGTTTGATCACACCTTGTATTAGACTAGAACAAACTGAGGGACATTCTACAAAATACCTGACCAGTATGTCTTAAAATTGTCAAGGTCATAAAAAACAACGGAAGACTCAAAAAGTGTCATAGATCAGAGGAAACATGACAACTAAATGCAATGTGGTATTGTGGATTGTGGATTGTGGATGGTATCTTAGAATTGGAAAAAGACATCAAAAGAAAAACTGGTGAGATCTGAATAAAGTCTGTAGTTCGCTTAAAAAAAACGCTAGCAAATCACAAAGTCACTTACCACCAATTAAGTTATAACTTTGTTATTTTCGATAACACATCTATTCCTTTATAAAAATTGAGGTGAAATTCACATAACGTAAATTAACTATTTTAAAGTGAACAATTCACTGTCTTTTAGGAAGATTCCTAAAAGACTGTTGTGCAGCCACCCGTTTATCAAATTCCCTCTATCTAGTTCCAAAACATCACCATCCCCCCAAAAGGAAGTCCTGTACCCGCACGCAGTTGTTTCCCCATCCGCCTTCCTCCCAGCCACCAATCTGCTCTCTGTCCGTATGGACTGACCTATCCTGGATATTTCATTCAAACAGAATCTTTTTTGTCTAGTTTCTTTCACTTAGCATGTTTTTGAGATTCACTTTGTATCTGTATTTCATTCTTTTTTAATATCACGTTGTATGTTTCTACCACAATTGGTTTATCCACATATTCACTGATGGACACTTGGGTTGTTTCCACTTTCTGGCTTTCATGAATAGTGCTGCTATGAACATGAGTATATGCACACACATCCGTTTGAGTACCTGTTTTCAATTCTTTTGGGTATAGACCTAGGATTGGAATTGCTGGGTCATATGGTAATTCCATATGTAACGTTTTGAGGACCCACCAAACGTCTCCATGGCGGCTGAACCATTTTACATTCCCACCAGCAAAGTATGAAAGTTCCAATTTCTTCCTATCCTCATCAATACATCTGAGTGGATATGAAGTGGTATCTCATTGTAGTTTTGATTTTCATTTCCCTCATGACTAATGATGTTGAGCATCTTTTCATGTGGTTTTTGACCACTTGTATATCTTTTTTGAAGAAATGTATGTTCAAGTCCTTTGCCCATTTTTAAAGTGGGGTGTTTGTTTTTGTTGTTGCTGTTGTTGAGCTGTAAGAGTTCTTTATAAATGCTGCATACTACATCCACATCAGATATATGATTTTCAAATATTTTCTCATATAACAGATCTAGTCTTGATCAGAATTCTAACCATCTCCAACCGAGACACAAGATGGGTGTGTTAAAATCATCTTGAAAACTGGAGGTAGTGGGAGTGGTCCCATGGCTGCATGCCGGTGATCACATTAGCCTTTGTTGAGATCTTGCTAGATTAATAGCGGTATATTGTTACTAATGAATTTGACTTGGTTCTTTTTAGTTAATAGCAATTGTATTCATTTTCAATTACTGAGTAACAGATTTCCACCAAATCAGCAGCTTGAAACAAAAATTTACTTTTACAGTTTTCATGCTCAGACGTCTGGACACAGATGAGCTTGGTTCTCTGCTCAGGGTCGAATAATGCGGAAATCAGTGTGTCAGCTTGGTGTTTCTTTCTGGAGCTCTGGGTTCTCTTTCAAGCTCATGTGGTTCCTTATGTTCTGAGGCCCCCATTCTTTGGCCAGGGGCTGCTCTCAGTTTCTACAGGCCATTCAGAGTTCCTTGCCCTATGGCCCTCTCCACATACCCGCTCATGCTTCAAATCTCTCTGACTTCAGAAAGGGCCCAGTCCCTTTGAAGGGTTCATCTAATTAAGTCACACCCACCAATGGTAAGCTTTGTAATTAACTCAAAGTTAACTGACTAGGAACTCAATCATAGGAGTGATATCCCATCATAACCACAGGTTCTGCCTGTACTCAAGGGGAGAGGAGTATGCAAAGAGGGTGGGAACCTTGGGGGTATCTTAGAATTCTGCTTGCCAGAGTATTATATCACAGTTAATTTCTTACTTTTGACAAATGTACTATGGTTAGCTACACATGTACAGTATATGTTTCTATCAACCTAAAATTATTCCAAAATTTTTTAAAGGCCACATCATGGATTTCTACTTCCAGGCAAAATAGACTAGCAATGACTAAATTAACCTCCTGCCTAAAACAACATCAAAAACCCAAACAACAACAAAAACCCACAAATAAAATGTATGAGACCATGGTTTTGAAGACGTGGGTATCAAGCAGAAAAGGACAGTGGTCTCTGAGACACAGAAAACAGCTGCTCCAGCTTCTTGCATGGGGAGAATTTCTAGGCTGTGGCACAAGGATAGGAAATGCAGGTGGAACCTGGCAGCCTTCCAGAATTGAAGGGATGGAATGGGAGTCCAGGGATGCCAGGCAGTTGGAGTTTGCAGAGCAGAGGACCTGAGAGGTGAGAGCTACACACAGCAAACCATGGAGCTTTGCATAACCATGTCCCTTTGTGTATTCAGCAGAGCACTGATCGGCACATGTGTGTTAAGAAATGACCTGAGGCAAGGAAAAGAACCACACTAAAGGATTAGAGGGAACAGTACCCAACTCTCACATGGGGCAGCGAAGATCGCCAGTATAAACACTGAGTAGAGTACCAAAAAGGGTCCTGCTTCAGTGGTAGGGAATAATCAATCCTTGGCTAAACAGAACTCTGGTCCTGCCTAATGGATCTTAAAAAAAAAGACCCCAAAGTATCAAACTATTTCCAAGTAACTTAACTCTGTGACACAACAAAGCTCATGAATATTGACAGAATACAAAAATAACCAGCACCCAATGATGTAAAATTCATAATGTCTGGCATACAATAAGAAGTTACCAGCAGGAAAATAGGTTCCATAATCAGCAGAAAAATCATTTAATTGAAACTGACCCACAACTGCCATAATATTAAAATTAGCACACAGACTTTAAAACAATGATTGTAATTGCACTGCACATGTTCAAAAAGTAGAGACACCAAAGATATTAAATTACCTATACTGAAACTCTAGAGATGAAAACTATTATGTCTGTGATGAAAAATAAAATAGGATAGAGGGGATTAATAACAGATTAGACATTGCAGAAGTAAAGATTAGTGAACTGGAAGTCAGCAATAGAAACTATCCAAAATGAACACGTGGAGACATAATTTTTAAAAGAAGGAAAGAGAAGAACATCAGTGAACTTGGGATTTCAAGTGGCCTAATGTGATTGGAGTCCCCAAGAAGAAGAGAACAGAAAAAATAAATAAAATAAATAAATAAATAAATAAATAAATATACCGTGTTTCCCCCAAAATAAGACCTAGCCGGACAATCAGCTCTAATGCGTCTTTTGGAGCAAAAATTAATAGAAGACCCGGTCTTATAGGAAAATAAGACCGGGTCTTATTTTCAGGGAAACACTAATCAATTGTGACAGAAATCCTAACACCTGAGTGGCAGATGGGGCGGGATGGAACGGAGAGAACTGAAGGAGGCAGCAGGAAACTTTTATGAGTGACAGATGTGTTCACTATCTTGATTGTGGAAATGGTGTCACAGGTGTACACACACATCAAAACATGTGAAATTGTACATTTTACATATGTAGAGTTCATTGACTGCCAAGTATATCTAAAAAAGCCAAAACCCCCAGGCCACAGCTCCCACAGGCTTGGCCGGGGTGTGGAGCTGGAGTCCTGGGCTCGGAAGGTGTGGGGACAGAGTCAGGAGTGCAGTTTCCAGGTTCTCGGCCTCACGTGGAAAGGTGCTGGCTCAGGTAGTAAATGGCCATCAACTGTGATTGGATGGCCATCAGTTGTGGCTAGTTGGCCGTCAGCTGCAACCAGTGAGCCATTGGCCACTAATATAACTGCTGTGGCTATGCTAGCAGCAAATGGGGGCTAGCCAGAAGATGGTGGCTGAGCTAGTGTCGTGCAGGGTGTCATGCGGGGTCTCTGGTCCCGCTCCCCACATAAGAACGCAGGGTGAGGCCAAAAAGGAACACCCACGGAGCCATAGGTAGGGGAGTCATACCACTATACTCTCGCTGGCGGCTGGGTTGGAGACACAGGAAACAGGAGCCACACAATTCTCAACCGTCACTGTGCCACTTGCAGGCTCAGCCACAAATCTTCTTGCTAGCCCCCATTTTCTGCTAGTATAGCCACAGCAGTTATATTAGTGGCCATTGGTTCACTGGTTACAGCTGATGGCCAACTAGCCACAGGTGATAGCCATTTACTACCTGAGCCAGCACCTTTCTATGTGAGGCCGAGAGGCTGGAAACTGCTCTCTGGGGCTCTGTCCCCACAGCTAGCAAGAACGGATTGCAGTTAGGATGGTGGGTTGCAGCTAGCAAGTGGGGTTGGTTGGCAAAGAGAAATGGATGGCGGGTTGCAGATAGTGTGGCTCCTGCTTCCCGTGTCTCCAACCCAGCCGCCAGCGAGACTATAGTGGTATGACTCACCTATCTAGGGCTCCGTGAGTGTTCCTTTTTGGCCTCACCATATGCTGCGTTCTTATGTGGGGAGCGGGACCAGAGACCCCGCATGACATCCTGCATGACAGAAGGCATCCGTTCACTACATTGAGCTCTGGTACTGCCTTGGTGCCAGGCAAAGCTCGGCACAGCCAGGTGAAGGCAATCCCTGAGAGCCTCTAGTCCAACCCAAGCATTTGGCAAGAGCTCAGAAACTTTTCTCTAAAGAATGTGGTTTAGTCAGCGACTCCCATTGGCGCACGGAGTGGCTCTCTTCCAAACCACATGGGCAAACGTTTCCTTAAGGGGTCCCTGCTCAGTTCCAAAATACAATACGTGTTTTCAAAGGTTTGGTCTGCAAACAAAACGTAATTCTTCAGTAATCCTTAATTCGTGTTTCCATGCGTTATTTTTCAGACACACCTCACTTCCCATCAGAATCTGCTTTCCCTGGTTCATCACGCTAGTCTCACAGAAAGAAATCCCATCAAGGCCGCTGTGGGGGAAATGGACAGTTTCCATCGTGGCTTTTGATGCGCTGGGGAGAGCCCTCAGGCTGCTCCCCGGTGCGGCTCCACGCCTTCTCCACACCATGGCCAGAGTCCTCTCCAGAGGCCCAGACACAACATTAGGCCTCTTAAATCCCCACGCTGACTTCCACCTGCTTTCCATTGACCCCTGCCCTCTCAGTCCTGTCCACAATGAATGCCTAAGTGTCCCCTTATGTGTCAAGTGTGATTAGATGGTGTTATGGGCTGAATCGTGTCCCCCCTAAATTCATATGTACAGTCCTAACTCTCAGTCCTTCAGAATGTGACTGTATTTGGAGATAGGGTCTCTAAAGATGTAATTAAGTTAAAATGAGGTCTTTATTGATAATCCCATATGACAGGTATCCTTATAAGAAAGGAGATTAGGAGACTGACACACACAGAGAGAAGGTCCTATGAAGACACAGCGAGAAGACAGCCATCTGGCAGGCCAAGGAGAGCGGCCTCGGGAGAAAACAATGCTCGATCTCAGACTTCACGCCTCCTGAATTGTGAGGGAAGAAAGTTTTGTTGTTTAAGCCACTCAGACCATGGTTCTTTGTTATGGCGGCCCTAGCAAACTAATACAGATGGGGTCTCCCAGACACCCGACTCCATCCTTACTTGCCTCCTTCAGATTCCTGAGCAGTAGCCCCAAGGGGAACGAAGTGAAAGGTGGCAGACAGGAGGCGGGAAGGACTTGGAGGACTCGTTTGCTGGGCTAAGTTTTCATCTTATCCGCCCACAGGTGATGGGAGGCACTGAGGGTCGATGGGCAAAGGGAGGGACACACCACTGAGAACATAACCTGCCTGGGGCGTGGAGTGGCAGGACTCAAAGAGGCAGAGAAGTAACTGTTTCAAGAAGGGCCCCTGGAATGGGACTGAAATAAAGGGGCCAGAAGAAGGCCCACTAGCAAGACCAACAGGCTGAGGGATAAGGCATCTCTTTCCAGCTCAGCTCATTCCAAGCCAATCCTAAGGTGGGAGCCTCCTTACAGGAATGGGAAGAGGGAGGAGGACTTGTCCCCAAGAAGGCCCCTGGCATGGATGTTACTAGTCCTGGCAGCCAGGCAGACACCCACTGCTAGGATTAGCAAACCATGGAATGCGTAAGGAGGGACCTGATGTCTCACTCATAGCTGGGACAGTTCAGGAAGGGGACGTCACTTTATCCTCAGAGAAACGGAGCAAGACACCTTTTTCCCAGAGGAGTAAGTTAAAAAAAGCCAACTAATTAGTCCAAGCTACCTAATTAGAGGCAGCTCCAGACTCCAACCCAGGTCTTCTAACTCCAGCGCCCACAGCATGAGTTGTGTGGCCCATTTAGAGAGGGTTTCACGAGGACTTGGGTGGGGCAACTTCTGTGGTGAGGCGATGAGGTCAGGCTGGTCTCACCCGTCCTACCTCCTTCAACAGTTCCTGTGTTTGCACATGTACAGATGCACACTCATGTACACACATGTGCACACACATGTCCGCACACCCCCCCACATGCACACTCACATTCATAGACATACACATGTGCACACGTGTGTGCACACCCCCACACACATGCTGACATGTATGCACACACATGCACATACATTCACACACACTCCAGTCCCATTGCTGTGTGAACTTGTCCTTCATTTGACTGCACCACCACACGGGGCTGAAAACAAGATGCTGTAGATGGTAACAGCCCACACATCACACAAAATGGCTTGGTTAAGTAAATGGGTAGACTTTGCTTTTCTTGTGGGATGATGCTCCTTGGAGGCCCAAACTTGAGTAGATTTTATTTAAACTGTCTCCTGAAATGCCAGATTACATTCTAATTGCTTTATGATTTGTCTCACAACTCCAAGTTGGAAGTGAATTCAGTTTTAGAAGTTGATATTACCCATTTGAAAGCGCTTTTCTCCACAGATTTTTGTGGCTACATCAGAAAATTACAATTTTCTCATTTACCAATGTGAACTGAAGCAGATGTGAGTGAGGCCTCTAATTCACTAGGTTAATCCTGAATATTTGGGGAGTTTGTGCCATGTTGCATAATCACAAAACAGACTAACTTATTAATTAAAGCAAGTTTATTAGGTGTTTAAAGCCATTTTGCAATGAAAAATTCATATAATAATTTTCATGAATAATTACATTTTTATTTTCGTTATAAATGTGAATGTTTTTTATTTAAATGGAAAATCTCATTCTGCTGAAAAGAGAGAAATGGGGTTATGAAGTTAATTCAGTTTTTGCTCTTCTACAACAACCAAATCACATTTCTCCATCACTGACTCGGAGACTGGACATATGTTAACAGCTTTTTTACTTCTATATCGCCTTAATAGGCTTGCAGAATCACAGTGTTAAAAGGATTTCAAGGTCAGTCATGTAACCACAGGACCTCCTCTCCGATTAGCAAACAGACATAGGCATTCCTGGTTTCAGTCATAGAAAGCATTCCAGTAAGAACAGCCATTTTCAAGATGTGTATGATGTCCTGAGCACTTTGGGCATAAACTTGTTTAATCCCCACAGAAAATTTAGGAGGCAAGGATGATAATCCCCATTTACCAGATGGGCGATCTGAAGTTTGGAAAAACAGCCATTTACCCAAAATCACACAGCTGAGAAATGGTGGAGTTGAGAGGTGAACCAAAGTTTGCTTAAAGCTAAAGTCGTGCCTGCCACCCTACATTTCCACATTCCTACATTCCTCTTACTGAGGATGTCCACACTGGCAGAAAAAGCTGCTGCCCCAAACTAAATGACTGCTGCTCCAGGGTCTGCCAGGAGGCATTGGAAAGGGCTCCAGATGAAGAATCAGGTTACCCAGGTTCGGACGTACGCTGCCCCTCTCTGAAACGGCAAGGCCCATCTCACAGGGATGTGTGTGGCTGGGGTGGGGGCTGTTAAGAAACATGAGGACACATATGAGAACGCTTCTGCCCAGGGAGGGCACAAAGGAGGCACTCCATCATCTCTCCTAAGCCTCTAGGAGGGCACCGACTTGACTTTCTTTAAAATGACATCTGCAAACTTATTGTGTCTCCCAACGGTTCATGCTTAGTTCTAAAATATGTTTCCGGATATGATGAAGAGATGTCTTCTGAGTGCCTGTGTCAACAATTAAAGATTAATCCTGATCCTACACATGGAGAAAATTGAAGGGAGAGGGAGTTGGAGGTCGTGTGTGGCCTCCAGAGAATGTTCCCAAACTGAGTTACATTTGTTCACGGAATTAGAAGTCCCAGCGGGGACCGAGTTCAATGTGAATGCTGCTCAAGAAAGGGCTCGGCACCAAACCAACGAATGAGCGCAATTCTGAGATGGTATTTTCAGAGTTTTTCCAAATCTTATTTTAAGATTCTCTTTATCATCAATTGCTTTTGCTTTTACAGCAACAACACATCCAATCGAAATAAAATTTCAACCAAAAGAAAACTGAATCTACTTTGCTCATCATAAAACCTGTAGTGAGACTTCACAATGGCGTGACAGTTGGAATACAAGGAGAAATGTGTACGTCATGGACACACTTGGATGTTCCAAAATCAAAACAAAGAAACAGAGCCCTAAAGACAGTCCTTGTTAGGCAGTTACATCCTAAAGAATAACCGAAGTAAGAGACTCCTATGACACAATCAGCTGTGCCGTTATCTATGCCAAGAGAAATGTGGAGGAGGCCTAGCTGCTGTGTTGGTATAAAGATACAGCCTCCATTAAGCAGATCCTATGCAGTCATGAAACATGACAGTAAAGCTGTGCAGACCCTGCAAAAATATTCTTGATGTGAGGTTGAAATACGTACAAGCAAGGCATGAATGGTGGACACTCTGTGGTTACAATCAGGTAAGCGTAAATCTGTTATGGATAAAAATTGGGAGAGACAATCAAGATGGCACAGTAGGTAAATGCTGCGCTTACCTTCTCTCACAATCACACTAAAATTACAACTAATCTAAAAAACAACCATTATTGAGAATTGCCTAAAATCAAGCTCAGCTGAAGTCTTTCAACTAAGGACACGCAGAAGAACCCAAATTGAGACTGGTAGGAATGGCGGAGATGGAGAACAAGCTGGTCCCACACCCGCGTGTAACCAATAAAGATCCAGAGGGGTATTTCAGCTATGGGGTCCTCTCTATTACCCAGAGGAGTGAGAGGTCCTAGCCCCACCCCAACCCAGGGTTCCAGTGCCGGTGGGAGGGCGGGGGGAAAGTCCCCATAATTTCTGGTTGTGAAAACTAGCAAAGATTCTGACTGAGTGAGATTGAGTGCGGCTGTACTCCCAGGCGCTCCTCTTAAAGGGACCGTGTGCAGCCTTACCCACCAACAGACTCACTTGCTCTGAGCTCCAGCGCTGGGGCAGTGTCTGGAGAGGTGGCAGGGACATATGGTGAGGAACTGAGTTGTCTGGCTTGGGACAGGGGCTGGAGAGGTGGCTTTCTCCAGGACAGGAGAGCTGGTGGAGGCCATTGTTTTTTTGCTGAGGCCTGCCCCTCCCTGGCGTGCTGACACAAGGCAGCCGCCATATCTGTGTCTCCACTGTCTGTTCGCCATGCCTTGGCAATTTGAGACCTGGCCCCGCCCAACTTTTGGGCACACCCAGGCTGTTTCCAGTGGCTTTTTTGTGCAGACCACCTACCTTAGCTCAAGCTGCAGACTTTCCTAGGGTCTCTCAAAGTTTTGTGGAACCCAGATAAGTAGCATCTGGCTTGAGCATGTCCTGTACCTCTGGCTGAGCAGCCCTAAGTGTGGCACTAGCGGTAGCTGGCCTTGGTTTACGGCTTGGCCTCTCAAGGCACTTCCAAGCACAGCATGGGCAGCAGCCATCTGCGGATTTTTTTGTGGCTCCTGCCGGGTTACTCCGGGTGGGGCATGACTGTGGCTGAACTTGCCTACAGCGGATCCCCTCCAAGGTGATCTTGGGGCTGGCACCTCCAGTGGCCAGCTTCAAAATGAGCTGGAGCATTACCCAGCCACCTCCAACTATAACACACCCAAGGGGCAGATTGGGCTGGCACAAGAGCCCTGCTGAGGGAGATCCTGCTCTGTAGGGTCAGCCCCTGCACAACAACTCTTCCACTGAAGTCAAGGCCAGTCCTCACAACCAGCGAGCCCAAGGGCCAGTCCCTCTCATTGATGTGCAATTATCAACCAAGGCTCAACTACAAGAAGAGGGCACACACAACCCACACAAAGGACACACCTAGAGTGCCTGGCTCAGGTGACTAGAAAGACTGTGTCACTGAGCCCCACAGCACACCTACTATATAAGGCCATTCTACCAAGACCAGAAGACATAGCAGCCCTACCTAAATACATAGAAAAAAACACAGGGAGGGAGCCGAAATGGGGAGACAAAGAAACATGTCCCAAATTAAAGAACAGAATAAAGCTCCAAAAATAGAACTAAGCAAAATGGAGATAAGCAATCTATCAGACACAGAGTTCCAAACACTGGTTATAAGAATGTTCAGTGATCTCAGGGAGAACTTCAACAGAGAGATAGGAAGCATAAAAATGGAGATGACAACCACGAAAAAGAACCAGTCAGAAATAAAGGATACAATAACAGAAATGAAGACTACATTACAGGGAATCAACAGTAGATGAGATGAAGCAGAGGATCCAACCAGCGATGTAGAAGATAAGGTAGCAGAAAACATCCAACCAGAGAAGCAAAAAGAAAAAAGAATCCCAAAAAACTGAGGAGCGTTTAAGGGGCCTCTGGGACAATATCAAGCATACCAACATTCGCATTATAGGGGCACCAGAAGGAGAAGAGAGAGAGCAAGGAACTGAAAAATTATTTGAAGAAATAATGACAGAAAATTTCCCTAACCCGGTGAAGGAAATGGACATACAAGCCCAGGTAACACAGAGAGTCCCAAACAAGATTAACTCAAAGAGGCCAACACCAAGACACATCATAATTAAAATGCCAAAGGCTAAAGCCAAAGAGAGAATCTTAAAAGCAGCAAAAGAAAAGCAGTTAGTTACCTACAAGGGAGTCCCCATAGGACTGGCAGATAATTTCTCAACATAAAGTTTGCAGGCAAGAAGGGAGTGGCAGGAAATATTCCAAGTGACGAAAAGCAGCAACATACAACCAAGATTACTCTACCCAGCAAAGCTATCATTTAAAATTGAAGGACAGATAAGGAACTTCCCAGACAAGAGAAAGCTAAAGAGTTCATCACCACCAAACCAATATTACAAGGAATCTTAGAGGAACTTCTTTAAGATGGGAGGGGGGTTAAGGATGGGTGAAAGGGGAAGGGATTAAGAAGTACAAATTGGTTGTTACACCGTAGTCATGGGGATGTAGGATATAGCCTAAGGAATATACTCAATAATATTGTTATAACTAGATATGGTGCCAGATAGCTGCGAGATCTATCAGGGTGATAGATGGGAATGAGGTTGGGGGCAGGGTGAAAAAGGTGAAGATATTAAGAAATACAAATTGGTAGTGAATACCGTATGGGGAATATAACCAACAATGTTGTAAAGATCATGTAAGGTGCCAGATGGGCACTGGACGTATCAGGGGGATCACATCATAGACTGTGTCCAATGCACTATAGACCTGAAGCTGAAGTAGAATAATATTGAATGTCAACTATAATTAAATATATAGGTATATAGAGTCACGGGATGTGGAGTATAACATAGGGAAGATAGTCAATGATATTGTAACAGCTATATAAGATGTCAAAAGGGTAGTAACTTGGGGGGTGGGTTATCACTTTATGAGGGGTTTAAATGTCTAACTATTACTTTGCTTTGTACACCTGAAACTAATAAAAAAAATTGCCAAAAAGAAAAGGAAAAGAAAGAACTGAAACGGAGTATGCCAAAAGTTAAAGAGTCCTTGTTTTAGGGTAGTGGGCTATCTCTAACCTAATCAGGTTAAATCAATATACATTATGGTTATTTTTTTTTTAAGGAGGAAGGGGAAGGGTTGCCGAGCTGGTGTGCTATTTCCCAACACTGGGTGTAGCACCTCAGATAAAGGAGGTGGTCACGTCTCAGGAGCAGCAGGAGAGCTGATGAGCATGTTCAAGGGCAAAGAGAAAAGGGCCTGCACTTGCTCTGTGAACAGCAGGTTTGAAAGAATCCTCCCTGGCCCTCACCAACACCGAGCAATGCCGGCTGGTGGGGATTAGAGTTAGAGAAAGGAGAGAAATCTGCAGAAATCCGTGGTGAAAGAGAGGGCTTCTCTGAAAGTGGAGGATTATACCAACACGCTGTGGGGCCCTTAAAGGGAAGGACAGCGAATCCAGTGCTCGGAGCGCACCCTCCACCACACAGGTGATTCCACCCAGCCCTCACTTCTCTACCCCTAACGGTGACTCCTCCCGACAGCCTGAGCTGTGCTCTCCCCTCACCTGTACAGAACTGAGGCTCTGAGGGGCCAGATGACCAGCCTGGGCTACACAGCCTGCAGGCAGTGGGTGGCTGCCGTAGACTGAATGTTTGTATTCCCACCAATTCCTATGTTAAAACCTTATCCCCAGTGTGATGGTGTTGGGAGGTGATGAGGACATGAGGTGATCTCATGAATGGGATTAGTGCCCTTATAAAAGGGACCCTAGAGTGCTGCCTCACCCCTTCTGTCATGTGAGGATACAGCAGTCTATGAACCAGGAAGCGGGCTCTCACCAGACAGAATCTGCCAGTGCCTTGATCTTGGACTTCCCAGCCTCCAGAACTGCGAGAAATAATTGTTTGCTTTTTAACAAACAACTGTGAGAAATAAGTGTCTTGTTGCCATGCAGTTATAGCAGGCTGAATGGAGTAAGACAGGGGCCTTCAGACTCCTTGTCCAGAGTGTTTTTTTTTCCAAACTCAGCTCCGCCCCCAAAGCTACCATGACACACAGCTTCAGGCAAGGTTATGGCAACCCCCAAGGCACATGCACCTCCCTGCGCCAAGTCACTGGGACTCAGGGCACCCCCACAGACTCCTCAACCAAGCCAGAGGAGTGGGGGCCCCTGCCCATGACAGGACTCCCTGGAAAGCCGAGGAAGGTGGGCGCAGGTGGCCCTGACCTGGGGCACATCCACACTGCCACAGGCTGGACATTGAACTCATACAAAGCGGGGTAGGTCATGCCTGTCCTTCTCACTCTGCCCTTCCAAGGTGTCCTGGAAATCGGGGGGGGGGGGGGGGGGGTCGGGAGGTGGGGGAGAGGAAGGGGCGGGGCTCAGGCCCGGCTGTGTGTGCCTGAGTAGGTCACTGCCTCCCTCTCAGCGACATGTCTCTTTCTTGTAAAATAAGGACAATAACCTCTGCCTTCCACATCTCATGAGGCTTTTGTGGGGAAGTTTTAAGATTTTAAGTTATCCTGTAACCTGTTAAGCTCACACCTTACAAGTGCACTATATTCAGAGAGAAATACAGATTTTGATAGTGCCACAGAAAAACTCAAATTTATCAATATACATAAACGCCGACAGAACAAGAACCTACAAGCTGCTACCCATCCCATCAGATCAAAAGTCCTTTACCTGGATTTCATGCCACTACAGAGGGATTTCTCCAGGCCATGGCTCCTGCTTGTTGCCCAAGCCTCTCTCTCATTATTCCTTGGATTGTCACTTACTTGGTTTTACCGGCCCCTTGTCCTCTCCTTCTTCTGACGACAGCACTCCAAATTGTCCTTTGGGGACCATTTTCCACTCGCAGTCCTTTCAGCGCCAGTGGGGTACACACATGTGTACACAGGTACACACAACCCCAAGCAGACCAGACTGCCTGCTGGTCTCAGGGACCAGTATAGGCCGTCTGTATTGATCATCAGAGGGAATCAGGGGGCTTCACTGGAAATGTAGGGAAAGAGAAACTAACGCTGAGGATGTGAGCCTGCAACTGCTGGCAGCTGGCCAGCACCTCACAGAACAGTGAGGGCCTCCGGGACACAGGGAGCCGGTACCGCTAACGCAGAACCAAGGCATCTCAGTGACGCAAGCCAATAAATTCCCTTTTAAACTTAAGCCAGTCCGATTTGGGGTCTATCACATTGTTATTTGAAGGTACGAGGATCCAATGGCAACTGGAAAGGCTGAATCTAAGGAGGTAATATCGGTGAGGGTAAAAGGGATGACATGCTTCTCTGGGGACCAAAATTCCAACTGCATGTGCACTGGAAGGGGATTTGGAGCCACGCTGAAATATGAGTGCTGGGAAAGCCAAGGGAACCTATGGGGTTAGGGGGACAGACGGGAGGGGTGGAGAGCTGCCTGGACACACTTAGTAGGCACAGAGCACCATACATGGTTTTGGGTGCACTGATTCCTTGGTCCTCAGAGCGCCGGGCCAGCTGCCTGCAGCCTGAGCAGCTTCTTCCACTTAACTGCATCGTGATGTGCAAGTGTTTCCACCCCCTGTGTGTGCTGTGATGTGCAAAAGTTGGAAAGCAGGACCCTAAAGTGCCATCCCCAGTGTGGAGGCCACTCACATCAGTCACTTTGGGATCAGAACAGCATCTGCTTAAGGGTTAAAGACCATAAACTGCAAAGCATGGGATTGTGCCAGAGAGAATCCCAAACACATCCACCTTGCCTGTGACTATGGCCGGAGGCAGAGCTGGAGAGCAAGACCCTGGGAAACCCTGCTGGCGAAGCGGATATGTTTATGAAATTGCAGCAGGTCAGTGGATGACTGCCCCCGTCCTCCTCACAAAGCTGCAGTTCTCTTCCGGTGGCAACGTGCTTAACCTCAGAGGAGGAATCAAGATTGGCCAAAACCACCTATGTTAACCCCATTTCCCTTGACAGTGACAGGATGACGGTGATCAGGGGCCCTGTTTCTGACTGGTGGCTATCAAGGAAGTCTGCCGAGAGATGCTGGGAGTCTCCCCCCTGACTCAAACGAAAGAGAAAGCTTCTCAAGAAGATGACTCTTTTCCCTGCCTCCTTCCCTTCTACCTTGGCTACTTTTGTGTTTAGACTCAGCTTGGAGGTTCAGCAGCCATCTTGTGACCAGGAGGAATAACTGACCAAGAGGGTAACAGACAGAACTGGCACCCAGTCATGGTCAAGTCACTGAACTAACCCAGATCTTCTGACTGATCTCCAGGCTTTTCTGGTTATGTGAAATAATTCACTGACTGTATTGTTTAAGCGACCCCACTCACGTATTCTGTTACTCTCCATCAAAAGCATACTTCCTGACTAACACTCCTCTATGTTATCTTCTTTGTTCATCACTACCTGAGTAGTAGTGACCATCATAGTAGGAAGAGGACGTTGATGCTCAGGAAGCTGAAGAGGTTAAATGACAGAGCTAGTAAACCGTGGGGCTGAAACCCCATGCATTATCTACCCCTCTCTGTCCACTGGTGTAAACGCATTCAGTTCACAGATTCCACAGGTCAGGAGCTATGCCACACGTCTTCAAAGACAAGGTGTAAAATCCAATTCAACAATTCCAAAACATATTTGTGAAAGGAACACCCGACAGCTGGCTCCTTCTAATCATGCTGCTCTGATTATAAAGCTCTCCCAAACTGTCACAAAATGAAACAAACAAACAAACAAAAAACAAGATAAAGGAAAGAGTGGATAGAGAAAGTGAGCATGCCAGGAAGAATTGGAAAGAAACTTTTTGGTTTGGGAGCCAGGAAATGCCAAGGGAACGTAGCCATGATCTACACCCCACCTTCAGTTCTGCCATGGGACTTGAAACTTGGCCTCTTTATTAAATTGCACACCTTAGAGCAGTCCTGACAAGTGACAGATGGCCAGAGAGGCTGAAAAAGCTATGTTTGATTCTGGGTTTTACAAGTAACAACCAATATATATAGTTGATGATAGGGAAGGAAAGTGCTTGAATGTTACCCTTAGTCTCTGGGTATTTCTTGTTTTCAAACTGACTGGTCTGGACAATGAAAGATCAACAGCCAATAATAAATCCATTATAAGCTGGAAATGGTCTCTTCTGAATACAATTAAATATTTCTTTAATCCTTGCATTAAACTTTTTACTGTAGTATGAAAGCCACAGTCTAAAATTTAAGCCTTTGTAATACTGGAACTATAGGTATAAGTCCTGGGGGGTTGACAACTTAGCACTTTAAAAGCACAATATCAGATGCTTATTTGGACTTACATTTTTGGGTAACACCGAAGATACTATCATTAATGACTCTTGCTCAGAAATCTGGTGTTTATGTTCTGAAAACCATTTCTTTTATTTTGTACCATGGGAAAGGTCTTTAATAATGACATGTTAACATGCATATTCCTTTGTTGTAGCTTCTGAATCTACATTATCAGGCACACCATCCCAAATAAGTTATTTCACAGTTCTGTTCCCAAGGGAACAAAGACAGTGGGTTCTATATTAACAGTGGCTTTTGTTGGCTTATTTTATTTTTTTCTGACATAAAAGTTGTGTGTGGTTGGCAAGGATTTCTCTCTTTTAATTTGGATGTGGCTTCTACTTCTGAAACTCTGAAATAAGCTTGTTGGTTAGAGGACAAGCTGTAGGCACCCTCACATATACAACCACTTCAGCACGGGCTTAAAAGAGGCTTCACTGAGAACAAGGTGGAACTGCAAAGCATGTTCAAGCACAAATGTCCTTTCTTTAAGATATTTTCAGTTCAATATTCATTTGTCTTTCATGTCTGATCGATTAATAAAGTATCTTCACATCTATTTAAAGCTGATGGTCAGCTTCCCATATTATGTGCCTCCCACAGCCCCTCTATCTCAGCCAAGGGACTCAGGGTCACCAGTCAGGTTGTGTTCATTTCCCATCCAGAGATATTTGCGAGAAGAATGGGAAGTAGCAGGAAGAGCCTGGCCCTGGGAAAGAGATGCCTTCTTACAGGGGACACCCCAGCAGCCAGAAGTTCGACCCCAAGTACACTCACACTGCGACATCGCTGATGCCCCACTGGCAGGGGAAACCGGCCAGTTGGTGCTCCGAGCACATGCCACTCAGACTCCAAGTTCAGTTAGTTAGTAGTAGGATGTGTTGAAATGTGTCCTGTGCTAACACCAGCCTGCTAAATGGTAAAGCACATTTTAAATGGAAATCCCAAGATTCAGAATGTTCTCTTTGCCTTTCTAATGAGGGGGTTTGGGTGGGAAAGAGAGAGAGAGAGAGAGAGAAAGCTCTGCCACTAAGTCATTGCTGAAGCACTGCAGGGGAGGCCACTGCAGTCTCTCCCAGCTGACCCCCGTAGTTCAGCACTTGAGGATCCAGACTTCTCGGAAGCGGCTGCTTTCCTAGAATCCTCTTCCCTATTAGAACGGACACAATTTGCAAGTTCCTTATAAAAGCTTCTCCCGGGATTTCCGATTTACTCAATCTGGACTTGCGGTTTATTTTTACTAAGAGGGGCCTCCTATTCCAAAGAACAGCCACGGTTCTAGCACTGACGGGTAGAAATTTTACTGGCTCTCCATAAATCAGTTCAACACCCTGGTCTCTAGGGATTTGCCAAAAGATAATGGGCTGCAATTATGGAACTATCACCATGAGGACTCCGGAAAGATTTCTGAAGTTTGCAAGCACTTCAGGGAGAAAAGAGGAAATCATTTCATGAAGCAGCAATTTTGCCGAAAACCAAGCAAGAAGAGATGTAATGCTGGCTTAGAAAGTGTCTGAGAATGAAGAGAGAAAGTGAGCATGCCAGGAAGAATTGGAAAGGAACTAAGTGACTAAGAAATAGGTATGGTGTGGTGCAGTCTTCCCCCATCTCCCTAAAGATTCCAAATTAGCTCAAGGATGTCTAGAGCGCTCAGGATTAAAGATAACAGCTCTGCAGTTCCGGGATTGGTGGTAACAGACCTGCCATAAAACATGCTACATCTCATCCTACAACTGAATATGCCCCCATTGGACAGGTGCTTGGGATCCTGGGAAGAAGAGGATGGCTTCCTGGGAGGAAGAGGATGGCTCAGGCAAGGGAAGCTCTAGCCAGTCCAGACTGTCTCAGTTCTATGGGGAGGGGCACTGCTACCCAAAAGGTGGGGGTTTTGATGAATATGATGGTCCCAAATGGGCCGCCTGCTTGAAGACATACAGCAGCAACCTTAATAGAAGTGTCACAGAGTCTCATATGCTTCCTGAGGATGAGTCTGCACTGCACAGGTGGCATCGCCCAGGTGGCACCGCCTGAAACCAGAAGCCAGAAAACCCGACTGTCTTTTCTTCCCCTCACCCTACCAGTCTGGGCATCCCCAGGTCTCGGCGGCATGGAGTGCGCACTCAGCCGCAGCAGCCCCAGACACAGCATCTCCAGATGGAGATGCTCAGAAACAAACTTTCCTGGGGACGCAGGGTAGGCAGGCTGGGCTGGCCAGATCTCTTCAAGGCCCGGGGCCTCCGGTCGGTCTGAGGCTTCCCTCCACGGTGGCCGCCGTTCTGCTGGGGGGCCCATGCCTCTCCAGGTGCAGCAGCTGCTACCGTTTGTGGAATCACGCACCAGATACTGCCTTCACGAGCTTCGTCATTATCCCGCGCAGATGAGGAGCCGGGAGCCCACCGCAGGCGGGAAGTGACCGGTCCGAGCCCACGCACACCTGGAGACTCGCCCCCAGTGCTGTTATTTCGAAATCTTTCCTCTCCCTCCCTCAGATCGTCCCCGAAACGGCCCTTGTAGCTCTTTTCCCACGGTCGTTTGCCCCGGAACGCAACCCTGAGGTTGGAGAGAGGACAGTAGGACCCCCTCGGGGCCGGCACCCCCAGCCTCTGCCCCTCGCGCAAGCCACCGGGGTGGACTCACGCGACCCGTCCTCGGGGAGACGGCCACACTGCTCGGGGCTCCCAGCGCGAAGATACTCCCCCAAGCCCGACACACTCCCTTCCAGCCCGACCCCTCCTCCCCAGTGCCCCGCGCCTCACCTCGCGCAGCAGACGCTCCAGGTGCGGCTCGGCCCAGGCGGCCAGGGAGCCCGGCGGCCCCGCGCGCCGCAGCAGCTGCCGCTCCTCCTCGAGCGCCTCCACCCGGCCCTGCAGCGCGGCCGCCTGGGCGCCCAGCAGCAGACAGGCGGCCGCCGAGCCCACGGAGAGCAGCAGGCACAACGCGCTCACCGCCCAGGTCCCGGCCGCCGTCGCGGGGCGCCCCCCGCCGCCACCGCCACCGCCTGCCGGGCAGCCCTTCCGCGCGTCGCCAACGTTGCGCTCGCCCCGGCTCATGGCGCGCTTTTCGCGCGTGGGCTGTCGGGGAGGCGGTGCAGAGCTGGGGTCGTAGACTGAGAGCGCGGGGAGCAGGCGGAGAGCCCGAGGCACGAGGTCGGCGGGACGCAGGGCTTGGCCTCCGGGCAGCAGCGGATCGTGGCGCACGCCCCCTTCCCTGCCGCCAGCTCCTTCACGGCCACTTTGGGCAGTTTCCTCTATGCAAATAGACCCTGCCAGAAAAGGAGCCGGGACCCACCCAGGGGAGGAGCGGCCTGGCCAGCCCGGCGCGGCAAGGGGGCGGGGGTGGGAAGGGAGCTGGCTCCAGGAACCCCCGCGCGCCTGGCGGACCCCGCGCAGCGCACACCTCCGCACTCAGCTGCCCCAGGCACTGGGCTGCACCCACTCCGGCGCGCGCACCTCTGTGACTCCCCAGTCCATGCTCCCACTGCGATCCCAAGAAATCTAAGGTGGGCCGAGAGACTCAGAGCGCCTTCTGCAGCTGACCCCTGACTGGAGCATCATTCATACCTGGCGAAAATTCCCCTAAACTTGTGAATTAACCTTTCTGACAATTTTTTAAAAGGTCAAAACTTCCAACCCTGTGGAAAACTTAAGTGAGTCCGTCCTAGATGGCGCTTTAGCGCCTCTTGGTGGCCGAAAGTAACCTCTGCACGCCCACATTTAGAGGCTGTCAGGGTAGAGATTGCACCAAGCAGAAAGATACCTCTTAGAATCTAAATTCTCTCCATTTATTATGTGCCAGACACGTGCTGCAGGGAAACATATTGTAAGACCTTGTTCCTGACCTAGGGAAGACTTTCATTTCAGAAAATTGAGACAATAACAAATGAAAAAGATGGGCAAAAACAATTCCAATTTTTGTTGAGCTGATTAATTCTGTAGTAGAAACACTTGGCCAAAAACAGTAATCCACTACGCATATTTAATCTATATTGTGATTTTGCTGCAAATTTGCCTCACAAGGTTAAGGTAAGAAAAGCTGAATGAGAAGAAAGTGGTCCTAACAGTGTTTTCAAGAAAGAGGAGAAAGGCTGGAAGTCAGGTCTCTGCTCCCTCAGATTCCTACCAGACATATTTATATCCTAAAATGGGTCCCAAGTAACCCTTCCACTTACTCCTCTAATACTCAAATAAAAACAATAAAATGCTAGTTTAGATCTTGTAATTTGGGCAACTCCACAATTATTTTTGAGAAAAAGAACTGTTATATCTATCTTCTCTCTCACTCTTTGGGTATTTTTAGATTATTAATTTCTGTGGATGATTACTTATCTCTTAAAACTGTTGAGGCCCTCCAGCTGACATTCCTTCTTAAGCCCTTAACTGGGAGGGGAAAAAAAACCTCTGAGATCAGAATAAATCAAAACATGTTTGTCATCTCACCTATGCAACTTTGTAGCTGTGACCTTAGGTAAATTGGGGTTACATATAGGTGGTTATACAGAGATAGGTCTTGGCACCACGCTATACTCTAGTGTATGTTTTTTCAGAATATAATTGCTAAGCAAACTGGATTGTCTACTCTGAAAAAAAGGACAATGCCATATTACAAGCTAGCACTTCATTCTTACTACAAACACATAGGTAAATTGCCCATCATCTATCTTTGTTAATGTTACTGCACCATGTTTACTATGTTTCAGAAGCTTCTGTATATGGAATAAGCCAAGCTCATTGGCCTTTGCTCTTGCCCACTACCTCTCTGAGATATCCTGCTCTCAGATCTTTGAACAACAAGCTAGTCCTTATCCTTCAGTTCAAAGTCCCCAGGTCCTCAAATCTCACTGTCTCTGAAAGACCTTCCGACTGCCCAACCTAACATGACTACACCTGAGAGTCCCCTTCAGAATTACTCAGGGGGTCGGGGCATTTATCATTATTTAAAGTTACCTTTTTATTAACCATATCTCCTTTGTCTTGTTCACTACTGTTTTCTCCGAGAACAGGACAGGTACTGGCACACTGTTGGTGCTCAAAAAATACAGACGGTGCAAAAAAAGTATATATATTTTAAGAAAGGAAAAAACTGTATTAAAATTGTGATACTCAATATATACCAATAACAAAAGATGAATACAAGTCACGTTTGACTTCTGCAATTACAAGAGGTGCTCAAAGTGGTTACCATCAGTGTAATTTCAAGTGTTTTTTTCCTTTCTTAAATTCTGTATACATTTTTTTGGCACTCTGTATTTCTCAAGTGAACAGAGGAAAGGTGAAAATATGTTTACTACGTACAACTCACTTTTAAAGGCAAGGAAGAAAATGCTGTCTTGTGTCAGTTGGGGTCCTGGAAGGAACAGAGGGCATCCTCAGACTGAAGACAGTGTGAAAGTAAAGACTCTTTACAAAGGGGCAGGCTAAGGGAAATCAACAGGGGATACTGAGGAAACACCCTGGGCTATCAACACTGGGAGGCCATTACCACCCCTAGCTGAAGGGGTGAGGGGAGGGAAGTGTTGTGAGGACACTGTGACTGCTTGGAGTTATATAAAAAGGTCTGCTCAGGGGTGGACGGGTGGCTCCGTTGGTTAGAGTGTGAGCTCTGGGCAAAGCGGCTGCCTGTTCGGTTCCCACATGGGCCAGTGAGCTGCGCCCTCCACAACTAGAATGAAGACAACGAGCTGCCACTGAGCTTCCGGGCGCCCAGATGGCTCAGTTGATTGGAGAGTGTGCTCTCAACCACAAGGTTACCAGTTCGACTCCCACAAGGGATGGTGGGCTACGCGCCCCGCAACTAAGATTGAACAACGGCAACTGGACTTGGAGCTGAGCTGTGCCCTCCACAACTAAGATTGAAAGGACAACAACTTGACTTGGAGCCGATAGGTCCTGGGAAAAACACACTGTTCCCCAATAAAGTCCTGTTCCCCTTCCCCAATTAAAAAAAAAAAAAGTCTGCTCAGCAGGAGCTGTGGCCTTTGGCCAAGGGACATCACCTCTTCAAAGCCATGACTTGTGACTGAACAACAGTGTGCGGCAACCCTGCCTGATGATTGACAAGGGCTTGGACACATCAGGATATAAAACATTACAAATATTTTATAAAGAAGGGATTATTTGCATCAGATAGGGTTGACAACCAGTGCAAAAAAACATAACCAATGTTGATAATGGAAAGGTTCAAATATGTTCGACAAGGTTCAAATATGTTCAAAATGCTCTCTTTAAGAAGGCAGGAGTACTTAATCATTTTTTTAAAATTTCCAGCAAAAATGGTTTAAATTAAGCTATAAGGCTTAACGGGATAAGTTTCAATTACCTGAAAAAAATGTTACATTGAAAAAGCAGTGTGATATGGTGGGAAAAGCACCAGGTCTTAACATGTAATGCCTACTTTCCTGGCTCCACTAAAAGCTCACAGCTACTATTTCAGACTCTCAGTATTCTGGTTTGTAAAAAGATACTGGCAAGGACTAGATTTACTCTATCTGAAACAACTAGAAAAAGACGAACTGTATGAAATGGCAGTTTACAAGACATTGGACGTCAGGCAGTGAAAAGCAGTGATCCTCGGGAGATGGGAAACAAATGAAATGAACTCAAGGATTGCTCCAGCTTACTCTCTGGAGAGGTTTTTCAGGCCACAGTGCAGAGAGGGGGACCCAGGCAGAGCCACCCTGAGGTGAAGAGAGCTGCAAGTCCAAGGAATCCAAGGCGGGTAGAATTGCAGGGTAGAGGAGTGAAAAGAGTTGCACAGAGGACATTGCTTCACTTGAGGTTATCACATCTGTGATAAATCTGAGGCCAAGCAAGAACCACCCCCCAAAATGAGACTACTCACTAAAGGAAACAATCCCTGCAGCTCACTAAGGCCATGGATAGTTCTTCCCACCAGCCAGCATGGAAAACCTGGTAGTGCATTGGGCACAGTAAGTACTCAAAAGCCTTTGCCTTAGTAGTAGGGAAAAACGAGCCTTAGACTAAATGCAGCTCTGTCCTGCCTAACAAAGCTTAAAACCCAAACCCCGAAAGATCAAACTGGTTCAAGTAACTTAATCATACCCCATAATAAAGCTCAAGTGAATAGGAATATAAAAATATCCAGTACCCCATAAGGTAAAATTACCAGACATGTAAAGCCGAAAGAAAATATGACCCATACTATAAGAAAAAGCAATCAAAACCAACCCAGAAATGAAAGAGATGACAGAATAAGCAGAAAAGAATATTAAAAGTTATAACTGTATTCCATATGTTCAAGGAACTAAAAGGAAAGATTGAAATTGTTGAAACATGAAGATTTTTTAAAGACCAAAGACAAAATTCTAGAGATTAAAAAATGACAACCTTTGAGATGAAAAAATACACTGGATGGGTTAAAAGTCGATTAGACACTGCAGAAGATTAATGAATTTAAAAATACAGCAACAGAAACTTATCCAAAATAGAAACAGATGGAAAACAATAGAAAAGAATTAACAGAGCATCAGTGAGCAGTAGGATAATGTGAGTAACTAGAGTCCCTAGGGGAGAGGGCAGAAAAAAAGATTAGAAATTTTTTTCAGCCATTATTTCTAAATATGATAAAAACAATAAACTCACAGATCTAAGAATTTCAAGGAACCCAAGCAAAAGAAAAATGAAAACAACCACACAAGGGACATCATAATCAAACTGCTTAAAAGAAACAGTAAAGAAAAAAACTTAAGAGAAACCAGACAAAAAGACACGTGTAGAGGAAGAAACATAACAGCAGACTTTTCATTGGAAAAAATGCAACCCAGAAGACAAACATCATCTTTTGTCAACCTAGAACTCTATACCCAGTGAGAAATCTTTCAAAAAACAAAGAAAGACTAAATACTCTCAAACATTCAAAAACTGAGAATTCATCACGAGCAGACCCACAACAAAAAGAAACATTAACGGAAGTACAGTTGACCCTTGAACAACACGGGTTTGAAGTGCCCGGGTTCACTTATATGTGTTCTTTCCAATTGATCTGAACAGTTCAAACCCAGTCTGTTCAAGGGTCAACTCATGGCTGGGAATCCTCCGTCTTAAGTTATATATATGCCCCCCCAACTACTACATTGTTCAAAGGTCAATTGTAATTGAAGCAGAAAAAAAAAAACATACCAAATGGAAATAGAGATTTACATAGAGGATTGAAGAGCACTGGAAGTGTTAATGTAACTATGTGGGTAAATATAAGAATTCTTATTTAAATCTTTAAAAAAACATAACTGGAACACGGAAGTGACTATGGGAAGAACAGGAAGAACAGGAAGCAGGCGAAAAAAATAACCCTCCGCGACGCCAATTTGAACCAGACCCACAGCCACCACGAACAGCAAAGGTCAGTATCCAACGCAGCCAACCCACCCTGTGCAGCCTCCCGGCAATCCAGAGTACCCGCCGACCTTGCATCTGCCTCAGGATCCTCCCTATACAGATGCCCCACCTGCCAACTCAGGGCTCGTCAGAGCTTTGTGACCCACGGGGCTGCACAATCCCTACCATGTCAGTTGCATTTCCTGGCACATCACCCTATTTTCCCATAGCCCAGTGTGCGGCTGTTGGACCTTTAGTTCCACAGTCCCTATGGCTTATTATCCAGCCCTATCTATCCACCTGGTTCAACAGTTCTGGTGGAAGGAAGCTATGATGCAGATGCCAATTTGGAGCTGGGGATACGGCTGACATTCCTCTCCATCCCCTGGACACCCTCCAGTGCTTCTCACTTGCAGTCATGCAGGGAGCCAATGTCCTGGTAACTCAGCTGACGGGAAACTTCTTCATGGGTGGTACAGATGGTAGTTACAGTTGGTGAAGAACCAAGGCCACCTCTGTGCCCAGAGAGACATCACATACCTTCAGCACTTCTCACAATGTAACTGCGATAGTCACATTAACCTGAAGTTGCAGTTTAGATACGTTGTTGGGGTGTCTTTCTGGTGGCCAAACTTTCAGGCACTTGTCAAACTTAATAAGGAACCATGTAATGGTAGCAGCACCTCCCTAAAGCATTTTGAGGTAAGGGAGGTGTCCGTTCATAAAATAAATGTGGATGAAGCAGCCCTAAGGGTCTTCCTTTAATACTTCTGGAGTAATACTGTACCATACTGGTCTTCGCTTTTAGTAATAAACCAAATTAGGTTTGGAGGGAACTTTGATTTTCCCTTAGGAAGGTGCCAAATTATTCTGATTGGTCTTTAATCTCCTTAGTCTGATTTTTATTACTTGTTATAAATGAAAAGCATTAGTGGTCTGCCTTTCCCTTTCCATCCTGTCTTACATCCCTCTCTCGACCCTAGTCGTCCATTCCCTCCCACCATTCTCCATTGAATCAGTGGTTCAGGACAGACAGGTCAGATTAATTTCCTTCTCTCCTTGAACTTCTCCCCACTTGTCATCTCTTAACTAGGCTTTCACAAGGATCCTCTAAACCCCTCTGGGCCCCAATCAGACCCATTACTTCTGCTTTTGCATTTCATCAGGCAAAAGTGGAGGGTGCCTTTCGGACCCTCCTCAAAGGTGGTCTTTTCATACATGACCCAAACCCAAATTTGCTTGGGTGCCAGAAATACTGAGCTTGTTTGAACAAAGAATAGCAAACTGCACTATAAACAAGTTTGTTTAAAATGGGGTTAGGGGCAAGGAGGAGGATGCATTTCACAAGTCTGATAATTTTAGAGCCAAATTAAGGGGAATTTTCAGATAAAAATTGGTTACTATTTATTGTCCAAGTGTCTGCTGCAGCCACTCATGGCTTGCCAGAATTTCTAAGCTGGGTTAATGGGATCATATTGTGAATTCCTCACTACAAAATGACTAAACTAAGTCCACTGAAATTTCATTAGGATTAAGAATATTTCAGGAATCCTTAATATTTTGATTTTTGTTTTCGGCAATTGGACTTTTATAATTTCAGTTCATCTAAATTTTGTGTTCTGTACATGTGATGTTTGACTACCATTGATTGTTATAGAAGTTGTCTTGTATGTCTCTCTACACTGTGGTGCACTTAACTTGTGGATCTTTTTAATACTAAAAATGTGGAATAAACACTATTTTGAAAATTTGAATAAAGTGATGAAGCTAAACCAGAAAAAAAAAAAAAGGTAACTCATGGTTTAACGTAAAAATAGCAGTGTATTGTGGGGTTTTGACATCCAGCTAAGTAAAAATGTATGACA
This sequence comes from Rhinolophus ferrumequinum, assembly GCF_004115265.2. Lineage (NCBI taxonomy): Eukaryota > Metazoa > Chordata > Mammalia > Chiroptera > Rhinolophidae > Rhinolophus > Rhinolophus ferrumequinum. The sequence continues at coordinate 4,553,590 of NC_046307.1, read as the reverse complement.
GTAATACTACAAGGCCCAGGAAGGGTGAAATAGTTTACTGTTCAAAGATTCTTTTACTATATGTGAAGTGGTATAATACCCCTTAAAGGCATAGTATGATAAGGATGTATACTACAAACTCTAAAACAACTAACACACACATGCCTAATTATAGCTAATATACCACCAAAAGATAGAAAGTGGAATCATGAAAAATACTCAATCCTAAATAAGGCAGAAAAAGAGGAAAATGGGAACAAAGAACAGAATATGGAAAGATTGTAGATCTAAACCCATCAATATCAATGATCACATTAAATATAAATAGTCTAAACACACAGCCAAAAGGCAAAGATTGTCAGATAAGATAAAAAGCAACACCCAACTGGATTTAGTTCCTACAAAAAACAAAAAAACACTTTAAGTATAGACACAAAAAGGACCAAAATAGATATACTATGCTCACACAAAAATAAAACAGTATCTATTAGTGCTCATTTTACATGATTCCTATAGGACTTAAACCAAAAGTATAGGAATATAACTTGCAGACTATAGAATATTATACAAATCAAGAATATAGGGAATAAATTAAGAAACAGTGAAATTAATTAATAGCTATTATACACAAGCACTTTATATAAATTATTTCATTTAATCCTCACCACCACTCTTGGGAAGTATTAGTATTCCAACTCATAGATGAAGAGACTACAGAGAATATGTAATTTGTCCACCTATACAGGTACCGTTTCCCCGAAAATAAGACCTAGCTGGACCATCAGCTCTAATGAGTCTTTTGGAGCAAAAATTAATATAAGACCGGGTATAATATAATAAATATGTAATATAAGACCGGGTCTTATATTAAATTTTTCTCCAAAAGATGTATTAGAGCTGATGGTTCGGCTAGGTCTTATTTTCGGGTAAACACGGTAGTCTCAGGGTCTGAACCCAATCTGATTCTGCAAGCAAGCATCTTCACACAAACATTATTCTCATGTGCAACTGTGAGAACACACAAAATTTAAATGTTTCTAAAGTAATTGGAAAAACATTAAGTAAAAATAGCAAAATCTCTTAAACTCCTCTATCAATGACATACTCAAAATATCATTTAGGCCTGCTCTTGTCATTCATACTCAAAATTGTACCTGTTTATGTTGCCTTTAGTTAAGAGTAAATCTAGGAGATTTTAAAAAGTACTGTTTTTTTTAAGCTAAAAAACTCAACTTTCATTTATAATGGAAAACATTTCAAGTCACTGGGAACGTCCACGAATCTACAATTCATCTTTCATTCATCTCATTACATGTAACTGCTGTTAACAGTATCTAAAAGAACTAGGCCTATGAGGTACCTTCCTCAAAGGATATTTAGGGTGTTTTCAAGTCTTCATAATTAAATCTATGTCTCAGTCTTTTAATTATGTAGATTTCTCCCCAGAATCGCAACATTTAAAACTAGGAAATGAGTGACTATAAGAAAATGTATCTGAATAGTAGATATCCTTGACTGGTAAAAAAACAACTTTAAAAATTCTATTCCTCCTTCCAGTTTGTAAAATGTCATAATAAAAACTACGTTAGAGATCAAAAATAGGAATTCTTGATAGTTTAGTAATTCCTTGTTCGATAAAGAACAATTAACATGATTGGAAAAATAATAAACAAGTCATCTGGGTTAAATAAAGCATTTACAGAAAACAAAGTAGCTACTATTTATTACTACTATTTATCAAGAAATTACTAAACATCAGGTAATCTGCAGGTAATCTGCTAGGTGTTTTATTTTTTTTTTCTTTAATGACATTTTATTTCATTATCTAAGTACAATTTGGGGAATTATATATAAATATCCTGGGAATATTATTTTAAGTAGTGACATGGCACATTTTCATCTCATTCTACTGCTGTCATTTTAAAAAAGAAAAATTGCAAGGAATCTAGTACTTAGAGGTAAGCAGATTGTGAAAACAGATTTCACTTTTCATTAAGAAAACTATTACATGAGCTAGAGAAATAAAAAACTTTCTATTTTTTTAAAACAGCATAAACCTAACTCTTGACTACAAACTCAGTGTATATAAATCACTTCATAGATGTTTTTTGTCAAAGAATATTTTTTAAAATACTTGCAATGTAATATTGCATACAGAGAAAGAAAAACAATAAATTAAAAAAAACCAAAAAACATTTGCAAGGGAAAAAGTAAACAAAGATATTCTAAGTTTGAAAATGTTCAATTCTTATGGCTTACATGTCAATTTTAGGGAGAACACTGATAAAGTTATTTCTGTCTTTGATTCTAGGCTATTGCATTGTGCAGAAAGCTCACAAACAGCATCAAATATATCTCAAATTAATTTGTGTGGCAGTTATTTCTAAGGTGGTCTTTGCAAGATTAAATTACATTTTCTTCAAATTATGTATTCTATCATTTAATCCAATCTTAAATTATTTGTGACAATTTTTTTTAACAGCTTTCCTTCAATACGTACTACAAATTCTGTTTGAACCCACAAGTAAAGCAGTGTCACTTTAAAGACTGAAAAACTTTTTCTAATAGACTACTTTTAGAGCAATTTTAGGCTCACAGAAAAATGGAGGGGGAGATACTGAGAGTCCCCATATACTCCCTGCTCCCACACATGCAGCCTCCCTCATTATCTCCATCCCCACCAGTGGCACATTGTTATAACTGATGAACCTACGTTGATATGTCCTAATCACCCAAAGTCCACAGTTTACAACAGGGTTCATTCTTGTTATTGTGTATTCTATGGATTTAGACAAATGTATAATGGCATATATCAATCACCATGATACTATCATAAAGAATAGGTTTACTGCCCTAAAAATCCTCTATGCTCTGCCTATTCATCTCCCCAGTAATCTTTGGTAACAACTGATTTTTTTCACCCTCTCCATGGTTTGGCCTTTTCCAGAATGTCATATAGTTGGAACCGCACAGTGTATAGCCTTTTCAGATTGGCTTCTTTCATTTAGTAATATGCATTTAAGTTTTTTAAAAAATTTATTGGGGTGACAATTGTTAGTAAAATTACATAGATTTCAGGTGTACAATTCTGTATCACATCATCTATAAATTACATTGTGTGTTCACCACCCAGAGTCAGTTCTCCTTCCATCACCATATATTTGATCCCCCTTACCCTCATCTCCCACCCCCCACCCCTTTACCCTCTGGTAACCACTAAACTATTGTCTGTGTCTGTTTTTTTTTTTTTTTTTTTACTTAGACATTTATCATTTATATCCCTCACACTGTGGACCCCCTGCCCCCCATCCACTATCTCTCTGACATCGCACCGAGCCATCCCATTTCCACTATCTCCACTCCCAATGCTGTACTCTGCCTCTTGTAAATGTATACATACCTTTATAGACATATATATATATATTATTATAGTTGGCATTCATTATTGTTCAGCTTCAGGTGTACAGTGCAGTGATCAGGCATCTACATCTTCCCTGAGATGGTCTCCCAAATGGGACACGTGTCTGTCGGATACCCTAAAAAAATCTTTACATTATTGATTATGTTCCCCAGATTAATTTTCAAAATCCCGTGGCCATCTTGTGGTTACTGATTGTTTTCTAATCTCCTCACTTTCCCCCTTACCCACACCCTGCTAGGTGTTTTTAATCACCCTGTAACATAGATGTTACCCCTAAGCAATTCCAAGTAAGAAAGTACCGTATTTTGCAATGTATAATGCACACATTTTTGCCCAAATGTGAGGAAAAAATAAGGATGTGCATTATACATGGGTAGTACTAATTACATATCTATACAAATGTTTTTAATCTTCTATTTACGCTTATGAGTTAAAAGTGTGACTCTAGAAATCAATAATGATAATCCGTATGCAAAATAATACCCTGGAATATAATCTTATGACAAACTTGCAAGGACAGAGTTCTTGGCCTTCTATGTGTAAATATCGTAAACTTGTTACTGTGTATCTGTTCTTGTGTTTCATAATTGTTACATAAAATTTCTTGTACCGTGTTTAAAAATACTGAAATTCCTTTATAATACAAACAAGTACTTAAATGTAAACAAACAAAAATTTGAATTAAAAAATTGTAACGAAAGATTTTTTTTCCCCTGAAAGTTTGGGCCCAAAACATGGGGTGCGCATTATACATGGGAATGCATTATCTATGGTAACTTACTTCTCCAAACACAGACACCTAGGAGGATTCAAGTTGGAACCACGCTGGTAAGCCCAAATTAAATTCACTGATCTATACATCAAGGAATTAGCTTACGAGATGATGGACGAAAAAGGGCTGGATGCTTCTTTATGTTACAATTTCAACCTAGAAGCTTAAGTCCAGGTTCATTTTTTTTTTTTTTTTTTACATAATACCTCAAGAGGTGCTGTATGTTTCCTATTGCATAACCTCAGCTCATCAGCTGGTTGTTAGCCGGGTTCAGACTAACACTGAGGTCATGTGGTTATCAGCCTCATCCCTCCATTATGAAGTCCTCTATTAATTTTTCCCAATGGCTTCACCATTCCACTGATTTGTGCCTGGATCCATTATTTCATTAAGAGTTGTAACCTAAGTGTGTTTCTAACCTTCTTTTATTTATTAGAAGGGACTCTATAAAAAAACTTCCCCTCATTACCTATCAGTTTACAGGATAAATGGGGACTAGAGGAATAGCTATCACTCAGATGAAATATTAAATATGGGAAATTCTCTGAAAATGACCCAGTTTCATTAGCAAAGAAATAGAATGGAGTCGGAGGTACGTTAAGTGATTAAGAGATTGGAGACATATTAGCAGTGTGTGGACCCCAGTGGGTCCTGATTCAAACAAACCAACTATAAAATGACGTTTTTTTAGATAATCATGAACTTCAAATAGACTCAATTTCAGATAAGGAAATTATATGTTGGGTATGATAATGGCACCGATGATTACATATTTTAAAAAACTCATCTGTTAAAAGATAGACAGAAAAATTATGGGTGAAATAATGGCATCTGGTATTTGTGTTTAAATACAATAGGAAAATAAGTAGGGGAACAGATGAAACAAAATTTGAAAAATGTTTTAAATTTTGAAGCTGAGCTGTTATGTGTACTTAGAGGTTCACTATTCCACTTTTGCATTATATTTTGAAAATTAATCACAAACATGGAAGTAGCCAATTTCCCTAAGTTATTCAAATTAAATGTATTCCCTTTGGGGATGGAGAGTTTATACCTCTTAACTATATTCCAAAGGCTGGACTGACTGAGTTGTAAAACTAACCTGACTTTTGAACTTAACATTCCCTCTACTATAATAAAAACCAGTTAATCAAACAAAACTTTAGCATTAAGGATTTAACTGGAGATAGCAACCTCTTAAAAAGTGATCAAATGATCAACTCTTTGAAGAATTAAAATTGTTTCTACCTATTTGCAAACATGCATTCTACTCAACTAATAATTGACACTTTTATTGATTCATAATGAATTCTTCTGGCCATATTTGAAAATATAGCTTGTGTTTAAATTACTGGTGTCTAAAATATTTCACTTGCACCAAATTTTGTGGGAATCAGAAATTTCAAACTGGAAAAGGAATTAAAAACTCAGACCACCTGACAGATTCTTCATTCCAGGATGTCAGAGTAAGCTGTAAATATTGGCACTTGACTGCCTACTTAGAATGTTTTCAAATGACCATAACATTTTAACCATTTTGATGGTTGAAGTTACATATCAACTACTGTAGTAAGGAAAAATGCTAATAAATGGCATCCAAGCAATATAACTTCCTATTAACCATCACTTTCCATTTCATCCCAAGTCACTTCACAAAACTGTGAAAAAGAATCAAACAGTTTTTGACTCGATAAGGATCTAGTATCAGGAAAACAAAGCAAGAATGTAGGAAACCTGAGTTTAAGTCACAATTGAGCCACAATTTGGAGACTTGGTCGTCATTTACAATTTCTCTAGCATGTGATCCTTCAAGATTACTTAAAGGAAATTTTCATTAACTATAAAACGTCAAAGGGTAGTCATACTGAGTAATAGCAGGAGTCAATTTTATTCATCTACGATGAAAATTTTTGATAAATGCATGGATGAATGAGAACACCTGAAAAAATTCGTAGCAGAAAACACTAGAAATACCCTATTTAGCTGCAATTTACAAAATATCTCATAAAACCCAAAATTTTCAAAATGAATTAAAGATTTGCACGTAAAACCTGAAACCATAAAACTCCCAGGAGAAAACATTCACAGTAAATTCGACATTGGTCTTGGCAATGATTTTTTTGATCTGAAAGCAAAACCAAAAGCAAAAATAACAAGTGGGACTACATGAAACAAAGCTCTGCAGAGCAAAGGAAACCATCAACGAAATGAGAAGGCAACCTCCTGAATGGGTGAAAATATCTGCAAATCATGTATCCGATAATGGGTTAACATCCAAAAATATTTATAAAGAACTCATACAACTCAATAGCAAAAAAAAAAAAAAAAAGAAATCCAATTAAAAAATGGGAAGATCTGAATAGACATTTTTCCAAAGACATGCTGATATCCATCCAACACATGAAGATACTTAACATCACCAATCACCAGGGAAATGCAAATCAGAACCACATTACACCACCTCACATCTGTTAGATATGCTATTATCAAAATGACAACAAATAACAACTGTTAGGGAGGATGTGGAGAAAAGGGAACCCTTGTGTACTGTTGGGATAGCAAATTGGTGCAGCCACTATGGAAAACAGTATGGAGGTTCTTCAAAAAATTAAAAGCGGAGCTACTTTCTTTATGACCCAGCAATTCCTCTTCTGGGTATTTATCCAAAGAAAATGAAAACACTAACTTGAAAAGATGTATGCACCCCTATGTTCACTGCAGCTGTATGTACAACAGCCAAGACACGGCAACAACCTAAGTATCCACCACAGGATGAATGGATAAATAGAATGTTAGGTATATAAACGCAATGGAATATTATTCAGCCATAAAAATGAAATCTTGCCATTTGTGGATGGACGGATCCTGAGGGCATCATGCTAAGTGAAGTCAGTCAGGCAGAGACACAAATCCCCTATGACCTCATTTATATATGTAGAATCTAAAACAAAACAAAACTGAATCTCATAGACAGCAGATTGGTGGTGGTTGACAGAGGCTGGGGGTGGGGGGCGGTGAGATGGGTGAAGAGGATCAAAAGGTACAAACTTCCAGTTATAAATAAGTCCTGGGGATGTAATGTACATACAGCATGGCAACCCAACTATAGTAAATATGGCATTGTGTATCTGAAAGTTGCTAAGAGAGTAGATCTTAAAAGTTCTCATCACAGAAGATTTGTAACTATATATGGCAATGGTTGTTACTAGACTTATTGTGGTGGTCATTTGGCAATATATACAAATATCAAATGATCATGCTGTGCACCTGAAATATTATAATATCAAGTATGCTTCAATTAAAAAAACAAGTTTGACTTCATTAGAATTTCTAGAAATAAAAGAACTATGAGGTAGCAAATTATTACAAAACAAAAAATCTGATTACAAACAACCCATATTTATACATTGGCCATTCTAAATCTTTCCCGTTAGTGCTGAAGCTCCCAGCACTGTCAAATAAACACCTGGCACTTCCAGAAAATTACTTCATAAGTACAAGGAAAAAGGCCAGGAACCTCAGAGCTCAGAGGGAGCGGATGTTTGGCAGTAGACACTCATCAAACGATCCCAGGTACCACCCTAACCACCGAACACTTCTACCATGCTTAATCTATCAAAATTCGTTTTAATTCCTAAAATTCCATGAATTAGGCCTAAGAATTAGTAAATCCCCTTTTTGAAGAAATGTAAATACTTTTCAGAAGGGAAAGGGGTTAGCAATCATTAACTCCTTAGTAAGAAATAATATGGATATTTTTCTTTCTAAATTCTGAGATCAGCTACTCTGAGTTTCTGATGGAGAAAGTAAACATTAATTTGGAACTCAAAGTGCTTGTAGGGAACGGACAAGAGGCTGAGAATAAGGGCACTGGAAGGACAGAAATGGAGGGGAAGATAAAGGGTGGCCGACATCTTAATCTCTGTAGCAACACTGGAAAAATGTTCAAGAAAAACATTTTCTTTACATCAAATACTCCTTTAAAAAACTTACCACATATAATACAGTGTAACTACTCAGAAGACACGTTCATTTTATGTAGACCGCATCAGAGGCCTAAGCATAATTTATGCAGTGATCCTGTGGTAAAATTTATTTCAGTCAACTTTAGGACATAGCCTTACTGTATTGGCAAATGCCGCCTGTGAATAATGTAGGGAGCCCAGCCTATTTGTCATACAAGAAAATTCCATGCATTTTATGTTTAAAATACACAAACAGATAAAACTCAAATCTGTGTAATGCTCTTACGAAATGGGGATACTTTTAACAAAAAGAAAAAACAATCTGTAGCTCAATAATTATGAATTCAACAACAAAAATATTTCTACCTGGCAGACTAAATAGTACCAAAAGATTGGTTTTTTGTTTTTGTTTTAATAAATTATCATTTACCATGTAGTTTTTAATGTGAAAACAGATTAACAGAAAAAATCCTATAGGCAAACAAAAAGTTCATCGTGTTAAACAATCAATTAGGGTCTGGAAATTCCTGCATGTTTCTTCCCAAAGTGTTTTCCAATCAAATCATTCTTTTTCTCCAGTAAAGATTACCACAAATATAAATTGCTTAACAATAACCTTAATTCTCATAGGCTACAGCTTAAGTACTTATTTATAGGAAACAGATGAGACATTTTCAAAACTCAAGATTTGGCATTAAAAACTAGAACTTCATCAGAATGTGTTTCTCTGTGACTCACTCAATAGCTCTTAAAAAATAGGACTTTGCAAGCTTTCTAGTTAAGGTCCTTTAATCTGAAATGAAGTGTGTACGTGGTTTTATGAAACCTGTCATGACAAACTGGATGGCTTCCCATGAAGGCTGCTTCTTAATGACATCACCCGCGGAGACAGCACACACACTTAACAATTTAATGAAATGCCAACAGTAAACATTTCTTATTAAGGGTTCTGGTTTCCAATACCTGCCTACAGAGTTAATAATACTTATTACTGTTCAATAATTACAGAAAAAAAATTAAAAGTTAAGAAAAGTTCTGAATTTGAGGTATATAAAGAATATTCATTAAGAATAAAGTAGTCAAGATTTCCTTTTACTCAAAAAAAAAAAAATCACTTCAAAGATTCAACCTCCATGTACAAAAGACAAGATCAATCACATTTATCACTGGACACAAAGGATGTTCCAAAGTTCTTTAAAAATGGTAATTAATCTCAAAAAGAAAAATTAACTTTTATATTTCATTCATTATCAAGACCATACTTGCTTAATAAGGTAATTATGCTATTGATACAAAACATACAGGATTTACACTTAACTGTACAAAATAATTTAATGTTTACAAAAATACTAGAATGTTTATAGAGTTGACTGACACAGTCTTAAGCAATCTCTTCTAGAGAAGTATACAGTAAGACTACTGATTTCCAGTTCACTTCTTTTTTAATAAGTCAAAGAAAGGATGCTGCAATGCTTCGTCTAAGGTAATTCTTTTCACTGGATCATATTCTAACATTCTTCGCACCAGGTCAAACAGTTTCTCATGTTCTTCATCATGACAAAGCATAAACTCCTGAGGGGAAAAATGTCTGTATTTACGAAAGATATTTAAAAATAGTTAAAACGTTTTTTAAACCTTTAAATCTTTTTTTCTTTTACCTTTAATGGTTTGCAGCGTCTCCTAACATATCTACCAGCGGAACTATGTTCATCCCAATCTAGCTGGTTATGGTGAAAATACTTGCGTTTTCTATAGAAAAAAGAAGTCTAGATTAGTAAAAATAAAAAAAGATCCACATGTTTACCCTATCCACTGGGGCAGTGGAAACCTAAGCATGTGTATGCATACAATTCTTTTAAATTTCAGCAAACTTTCTTCCTTAATCTTGCATTGTCCGAGGTTTTAATAATCTACCTAAATTCCTTCCAAATACCATACGGGGAACAATGCCAGCTTTAAAAACAGAGGCTCCTGGATCCATTCCTATGAATTCTCATTTCCCTAGAGCTGGAAATCAAAAAACAACAACCTGGTTGACTTCTGAGGTGCAGCTATGTTTGAAAACTACTGCTTTGTTTAAGGACACAGAGAGCTGGTTTAGCAACAGTATGGAATTCCAACTTAGATTGATATGACTACAAAACCAAGCTCTTTCTATTACTCTATGTATTATTTCCACATCGAAGCAGGAAAACATTTATGCGATGGTTAACTTCAGTGTAAAAACCACCACTTTGTTTACCAGATCACAGGTAACTATCGCATTACTTTTTAAACACTTGACTTTTATGGAAAAACTTCAAAATCTGCAATCCTTGGGATAAGCAGTAACAACAAAGTTGGGTTTGCTGTAGTTTGAATATAAGATTGCAACCAAGGGCTTTCCTCTTAATCTTGAGGCATACCTTGTTTTCTGAATCATGTGCGTTGGTATGGGTCCTAATATTCGTTCCATCATTGCTAGGTGCTCTTTACTATCATGAGTCTGAAAAACGCAGAAAAAGAAATTTAGTATTTTTCATTTCCCAACATACACAATAACGGAAAACTGACATTAAAAGGACTAGACAGTTTACACAATTTACATTACATTCCACTTCAAAGAGGAACAATACTAAATGAGTTGTTTTATCTGGTGCAAACCCAATAATATAAAATTAGTCTTTCTGAAATGGGTCAGTAAGGTGCTATATAGCAGAGATGTATAATTTGTTTAATGTAAAAACTGAAGTTTCCTTTTTTATTCGTATTTTTTGCACTGTTTAACTGAGAAATGACTGAGGAAGAGAACCAGAAATACTGTTTCATTTAATGAGTTGCTTAACCAAAATTAACCTCCATTATCTAATGAATAGCAACATATAAACACTAATCCTAGGCAATAAAAATAGTCCCAATAATTCTCACAATCCTGAGCTAGTTATGTGGGAACATGAGTTGCAAAGAGCTTAAGATACTAGCACAAGGTCACACAGCTCATAAATGAAGAAAGCTGAGCTACAAACCCAAGTTAAAGCTCATTCTTAAACTATACAGTCTCGGCTCTGGCTAACGCAGAATAGAGAAAACTGTCACAAAGCTAAAATGGTATGCTCCTAGAGCAGAAGTTGGCAAGCTTTTTCTGTAAAGGGCCAGAGAGTAAATATTTTAGGCTTCACTGGTCACAAATGGTCTTTGTTGCAGTCTTTTCAGGCATCAAGCAGGATATAGTTTGCCAACCCTTGTTCTGGAGTGCAGATGCTGTGTACAATGCTTTTAAAAATCTATCAACTATTTTGCCTAGCATATTGCTTTCAAAACATTAAGTATTTAATTCAAGACAGGAATAAATACTAGCCCAAGTTTAATTTCCTTAGTCAAAGAGTTTTTTGGAGGATGAAATCCAAATATAAACCACATCTCAAACTAATGTTAATAATCTACACTTCACTTAAGACCTCAGAGTGATCTATAATCACAATTCATTCCGAAGAAAGTATGCAGTCTGTTCAACGTTTTCTTGACCATGCAGCTAACTAGTACAAAACCAGGCACTACACCCTCCTAGAACTGACCAATAACCACGGTTCTAGATATCAAACTTTCAATAAACTCAGAGTACTTTGAACAGGCTTTCTACAGATTAGACAGAAACCCAAGCCTGCTGAGTGGCCCCAGAAGCACTGAACACATACATTCTGCAATAGCCACACGAGGGAGCCTGCAGTCATTGTAGCTCCTACCGCCCGTTACACTGCCGTAACGTCACACCAACCCTGACAGTATGAGCCAGAATCTCCCAACTCTGCCTCACAACCACTAAAGACAACACCTTGATCACACAATCCCCCGAAAGTTCTTCAACGATTGTACCACCTAGTTTTCAAGACTTTTAGATTTCAGATGAAAATTATGAGGGCAAAAGTGTAGACCCAAAGAAGCTTTTCATAAAAGGGACACTTTAAGAGAAAACAAATACCTTTCTATGGCTAACAGGTACATTATGAAGCAATCAATCTGCCTCCTGTCGTCATTTTCCCTTTTACGTTATTCTTCCCTGTTAAGAGTATGTTCCTTTACACCTGCACCCTTTTACAGATACTGTTTCTTCTCTTGGCATGGCCATCACACTCTAGCTTTCTGATAAACTCCTCCTCTTCCTTCTAGCACTGGTTAAACTCCCTACCTTCTCTAAGGAAATCTAACTGGTCACCTTTCCTGGGTTTCCACTACACTTTCTACATTGACCCATTACAGCAAATACCACATTGCACTGTAACAGTTTTCCCAAGTCTATCTTTTGCAAGACTTCCTTGAGGAGATGTTGTCTTTTCATCTTTATATATTAATACTTAGAAATGTGCCTAGGTGTCACAGGTGCTTAATAAATAGAATAAAACACAACTTACTGTTCCTGAATTCTTTTATAAAAAGGGGTAAGTGGTTTGTTCATGGCCATATTGAGTCAATATAACCGAACTGAATTAAAACTGGCCTCAGAAACACTAATTAAAATTCATGAAGAAATTCCATTAACAAAAAATGCAAACATGAGACAATATGAACCATGTGTTAAAAACTCCAGTCACATGGAAAATGAACTATGACCATTCACTAAGAGCAGTATTTCATTCAACTATGGTTTTAGACGATAACGAACCATTTTGCCTATGTAAGTTTTAATCTTATGAATTACAGCAACTTTGCAACATAGAAGACAAATTTTACATGCCATTAGCATTTAAGTAAATGATATTTACTAAATACATACCTGAAAGACTGTGAAACCAAGGTAATATTCAATAAGAATACAACCTATGCTCCAAACATCACAAGGCTGAGACCAACCTAAAGCTAAAAACAAAAACTTAATTACGCAACAATTTTTAACTGCCAATATACTAAATCCTTCTCTATGTGAGTGCTCTCTTTACATAGCTCATTTGGGAGAATGACAATAAATTCAGGGTTTACATTTTTAGTTTTATATCATACATTATTATGTTCTCACAGTCCTCCATATCTTTACACCAAATTACAATACTTTAACCTGGAGAGGGGACATTTTATATAAGAGGGACCAACAAGTATTTCCCAAGTATAACTAGCAATTTGTGGAAATATTCCATAGTCTCTGAACTACATGTGCAATGGGAGCACTGTTATACCAGTTCACGATTGTTCCAGGAGAGTTTACATCTTATTAATGCAAATGTAGGTCGACAAGTATCCTCAGACTGTAAATAACCCCTTATCAATTATCAGCTGGATGCTTAAATTTACTTCATTAAAATAAGTAATAGTCTTATATAAATTGTATAAGAATCGTAATGGATATTGAGCAGTTTCACATATAAGCAAAATTACAGAGCCATTTAAAGCTCATACAGAGAGGATTCTATATATGTAGGCCATCTATACATGATCCACACTTTCTCCTTCAGAATTCTCCATGGCAACACTACTCTGGAAGGAGTGAAACACCTAGCCTTTTTAAGCCTTAAGCCTGTACATAATTGGAAAGGAGATGAAAACGACTAAAACAGCTATTTTAATCTTTCAAAGATCAAATATTTAATAAAACAATAATGTATAAATAAAACCTACTTTAAAAGATACTTCAATTACTTTCAGTAACATGACTGAATTTAAAAATAAAGGAAGAAACAAATATATTCAAGAGCCTTGACTGTGATTTAGTCACTCTGGGAAACCCTCACTGTGCTTACCATTTGAACAAATGGACAACGGAGCACGGTTTCTGCTTACATACACATACAAAATCTGCAAATGACAGAGCTTGGACCTAAGAAAAGTTTTCTTCTCCCGCCACTCCTATGTGTCAATCCAGCTGTTCCCCAGGGGACAGTAGCCTGTAGCACTCCATTCTGCATCATCCCACTCTGATGAATCACTTCTCATACTCTTTGGAATTCTGTATCATTCACTTGCACCAACCTCTCCCAACTTTATCTGATTATTACCACACCTGAGACCTGAGACCTGACACCAACTGCCCTCAAGCACAGCACCTGAATGCAATCTTCCTCTCCTATCCAATTCTGCCTTAACCCTCAGGATTACCACTCCAGACACACAAAGGACCCTTCCAACCTCCCTATCTGATTTCTTGCCCTCAAGGCCAATAACCCAATTTCAAATTTAATCCCAACTATCCCTAGCCTGGCCACACTTGAACTTCATTATTACTAAGAACTACATTTTACCTAATCTCAGAGGCCATCAACTGTAAGACATGCCACTGTTTTAAGTACCAATAACAAAGAAAAAAATGCCTATTGTTTTGTGTTGTATACCCCCAGGTCAAAACGCGGGGGGAACCTGAGTTTTAAATTGATAAAACCCAGGGGGTTTTCTCCTTTTAATGTGAAAATTCCTCTCTGTCCACAATCTCTTCCTACACTCCTTTCTTTTATCCTCAAAGTAACCTTCAATCCTCAACCATGAATATTCTTTGTAAACTACTGTAACACAGCAGCTCCTTTCACACCACACTAAGCCAAAAACCTATTATCATCCATTTCAAAGATAAACTCTAAACCTGTGCAGTCCAATATGGTAGTTACAAGCCACATTATATAAATTTAAATCTGAAATTTAAATGACTATAAAATTAAAAATTCAGTTCCTCAGTCACATTAGCCACATTGCAAGTGCACAGTAGCCCACATGTGGCTAATGGCTACCACACTGGATGGTGCTGACATAAAACATTTCCATCATCGTGGGAAGTTCTACTGGCCAGCACTCCATTCCTTACCCCTTGACCAATCCTCTGCTGTAAGTAAACATCCTTAATTTGCTTTCACATTCCTATTCTGAACTACCAAGTCCTGCTGGACCAAAACATGTGAAAATTGGAAACTGATTTCATAAAAATGTTTTACTATCCAACCTCAGTTGGACCTTATTTTTGGCCAATAGGCTTATTCCATTTAACTATCTCTTATCTCTCCACAGCAGCTGATCTGAACTTTTCCCACTGTCTCCAAGCCCCCAAACCCATCTCTGATTTCCCATGACTTGGTCATGGGAAAATGACCTGGTCTCTAACTTTTAAATTTTAGTGTATGATCCCTTACTGAATTCCCTCATTTTAAAACTCTGCACCTCAACTCATTTTCTTCTCCAGCCTTTCTCATGTCAAAGGTAATCAAAGAACGCTCTTAGACTAGCCCTTCTTTTCTTCTTGACCTCCATCCACCCTATATTTAGATGTCTGCTAACCAAATCTTTAGCATTTTTACTAGCACCATGCTTCTATAATTACATGAAAATAGATACCCAGATACCCACGTCACTGCAGAATCACATTACTGTGATGTACGTAGCCAACAGAGTTTGTTCTCTTACAATCACGTAAGATTAAGTTGTTCAAAAACAATCACCTCTTGAACTATTTTTACAAGTGATATCACATTTTTCCCACTCAGGAAAAATATTTATAGTAATATCCAGATTTTTATGAAACTAGCATTTTCTGTACACTAAGGAAAACCACATCCTCCCCGTCCCCCAAAGCTCTTCTTCAATTACAGTTATCGGGAAGTCTGGTGTCTACTGACCCAAAATGACCTCTGGAGCTCTGTAATGCCGCGTCGATACCAACGTACTATGATGCTCATCATCATATGTTGCACTTCCAAAGTCCACCACTTTGATATCTGTGTTTTTCAGTGTGCGTTCATCCCGTTTCTAGCGAGATACAGTTAAGTAAACATGAAGATCAATAAAGATATATTTTACAGCACTATCCAAAAAGCTTGCAATGTGAAGTATCTTTTTGATTCAATATAACCCATGAGAAAGGCAAAGAAAGATTACCCTTTTTTGGTTAAACATCAGGATATAATGGGCCTCAGAAATGAAATTCCGCATCCAAGGATCTCCAAGCTAAATTAATTTTAAAGAAAACCACCAAAATTAAAACAAGTCTTTAACTTACCATTTTAGAATTATATTTGACTACATAGTCAGACTTCACAAATAAAATATTTTCAGGCTTCAGATCTGTATGGGTTAATTTATTATGATGTAAAACTATAAGAGAACAAAAACACATTATTAGTTTCACTGGCAAATTTTAACTGGGGAAGGGAGAATTAGTAGTGGATATAGGGGTCATCTTTAACTATACTATGTATTTTTAGTGGCAATGTTTTGATATGTCACTTGTATAACAAAAACTTCAATTTTCTGGTGTTTAAAGATTTCTCAAGTATACTTACAGTTTATTGACTGGCAGATCTGGTACGCCATCTGCCTGATGTGGTCAATCTGAAATGGCAGAAAGCTGTTTTCTTTAATGAAATCATAGGTACTAAGTCCCAGCAGTTCAAACACAATACAAACATGACCATGATGATCAAACCATTCTAGCATCTGGACACATCGGCTAAAATAGATCAAAATAAAAATAATTCAGTTCACAGAATTCTAATTTCATGTAATACAACAGATCATAGTCCAAGTTTATACTTACAAGACGCTATTGGGATCAGTAGTATTTAAATGCTCCAATACTTGGATTTCTGAACGAGCTGCTTCACGGTATCGACCTACATTTTTTACAATTTTCACTGCTACATGCATGCCATCCCTTAAAAACAAAATTAAGATGAAAGTCGTAAATGTACAGGAGCATGATGAAGACGTACCTTCTAAAGCATAACCTTATCATCAATTCTCTGTGCTATTTTTTAAAATAATTTTTTAGGGTATATTATACCAGATTCCATATAACATCTTTTCAAAACGTTCTGACAATATACACTTTATATGGAGTGAGGATTCCCTTAATACTTATGAATTTTAATGTTTGGTTCCAGAATTT
Source organism: Rhinolophus ferrumequinum (assembly GCF_004115265.2). NCBI lineage: Eukaryota > Metazoa > Chordata > Mammalia > Chiroptera > Rhinolophidae > Rhinolophus > Rhinolophus ferrumequinum. Next base: position 4,536,620 of record NC_046307.1, on the reverse strand, counting down.
TAAATTTATCTCAGTTTTATACAAAAGTTAAAAAAATAAAAATATACATCTCAAATAGAATACACTACTGTTAAAAGCATTTGCTCATTCACCAGGTTAGACGCACTCTGTGCCAAACCGTGCCTACGTGTCAGTGATGAAGACAGGGCTTGTCCCTACATGCCTTACAGTCCAACGGAAAAAGACAGGCACAACTTCTCAGCAAGTCAGAAGTGTTTGGTATGAGGTACAACAGAGGAGGGAGAGCCAAACCATTGGGGGTTAGAGAAACTCAGACTTCTTCAGAGAATAAGTGACACACAACTGAGCCCTGAAAGATAGCTATCAGTCTGTCAGATCTGGGAGAAAAGGGGACCATTCAGGCAAAAGAGACACCACCAGTTAAGTCTTGAAGTCAAGACAATGCTTAGCATATTCACAGATGCAAACAGGGTAGAACTAGCTACAGTGGAGTGCAGTGAGCTTCAGATTGGGGCATCTGTAATACTTCCTAAGTACAGCCCAGTGTGAGGAAATGGATTTCCAAAGTGTCAGCTTCCTTTTGTCCTCTTTTCTAAATCTGATCATTTGGAATATGTGCCAGTATTCAAACCTCTTTTTTTCACTGTGGCCCTACCACTTTACAGAAGGAAAACCCCCACATGCCACTAATTAGCACATCAAAATATGTGCCCTAGAATGTAAAAAAATCTTTGAGGCAAACAAGTCTTTCTAGTGGCTGGGTAGGAAACCTTTTTCCAAGTCTGGTGGTTTCAAATTCATTGCTTTCAACAAAGCTCCAATGAGGTTGTGGGCTGACAAATCATTAAAAATTATTTTGATGATAACATCCCTGTAATCTTTGGCATGTCTCAAGACTTAACAGAACTGTTATGAAATTGCTGTGACACAATTCCTTCTAGTCTCATCTATTTAAGTATATGACTAAGTTTTCTCAGTGCTAGCTATAAAGAGAAAATGAAAATGCTTTATGCCAAAACACTAAGATATATTTATCTATGGATACACGTACGCATTTTTTAAAATTTTTTATTAGGGAAGATTGGGAAACAGTGTGTTTTTCCAGGGCCCATGAGCTCCAAGTCATTGTCCTTCAATCTAATTGCAGAAGGCACAGCTCAGCTCCACATCCAGTTGCCATTTTCAATCTTAGTTGCAGGGGGCGCAGCCCAACACCCCATGCGGAAATCGCACCAACCTTGTAGTTAAGAGCTCCCGCTCTAACCAACTGAGCCATCCGGCTGCCCCACCAGCAGCTCAGCTGCAGCTCGTTGTCTTCAATCTAGTTGTGGAGGGCAGAGCTCACTGGCCCATGTGGGAATCGAACCAGCAACCCTGGTGTTAAGAGCTCGTGCTCTAACCAACTGAGCCATTGGCCGCCCCGTACGCATTTTTTTAAAAGCCCCAACCATCCCAATACAAGATACATTTCCAATTAAATTTTATGTTTTAGGTCTAAGTAACAGATTTGTACTTGATCAGCTGAATACTATTAATTGGGATATCTAGATTAAATACTCAAAAGTCTTGGAATCTCAAGACTTTTTGGAATTTCTTGGAATCTCAAGAAATTTTAAAAGAACATTAATGGGACTTTTTAAAATCTGAGTAAGATCTGTAGATTAGCTGACAAAATTTGAAAATAACAATGTGATTATGAACGATAAAGGAAATACTATAAAATGTTAACATTTGGGGACTGTGGAAGAAGAAGCATGTATGGGAATTCTTCAAATTATTTTATCAACTTTTCTCTAAGTCTGAAAATACTTCAAAATATTTTAAAATTTCAATTCACGTTCACATTTTTGTTTCAGAGAAGACAGTGATCATAAAAGATATTTAGAGTGATATTCTTTATGTAAAGTGGAAGGAAAATAAATTCAAGGATAAAACAACTCCAGGTACTCACGAAGAGTTTGTTCACGGATGATGGTAGGTATCAAGTTGCTATAGCATTTAGATTCCCTCAGAGACATTTAAAGAGTTTTGTTTTTTTTAACATTAATGTCTACAATAAGCTGCAAATTATATCCTTCCCACCTATTTTATGATGAAAAATTTTAGGTGTCGATTTAAAAACATAAAGTTTCACTAAATTTTCTTAACAAGTTCCCTTACAAAAAAGTTTGCAAACCACAGAACATAAGGTACTGGAGGAAAATGTTAACTTGTGGCAACAGAGTCAAATCACAAAGGGTTTAACTCATTCCATAAGCTTTAAGTAATATAATACCTTTATACTTTAAGAAGCTAACTCTAACATGCAAATATTATCCTTTGGGAATAAAGGTTTTTTAAACCAAGATTAGACATGCTTTATTATCTCTGCGATTCAAAAGTAAAGCACTTCAAATCTCACACAGGTGAAGGGCTTAAGTTCTGGCAAACTCTTCATCTGAACACCTACTTTAATTTCAATAAACTCCATTTGACAAAATTTGTCAGCACTCTTGATCAAAATCCACTCTCATGGTAAATAAATCACGTACACGGTCCAAGAAATTTTGAATATTTATACTTCCCAGAAAAACACGTGGCTACCACTTAAAATACCATTTCATCATCATGGATTCTTTGTCACCAAAAATATCAGAATATTCAGAAATGAAAAAAGCAAACTTACATGCCATGATCAATGCACTCTACAACTTTACCAAAGGCCCCTTCACCCAAAGTGTCCACGATTTCATCTAAAATGAGGGGGAGAAAGAAGTGTAAGTAACTGAGCACAAATTATCTAGTTATTCAAACAATGAATGCTTAAGTGTGGAATATTTTCAAATGATCTCTATCAAAACATAACTACGGTTTCAGCACTCAAATTATTTTATTTTCGGCTGCTACAATGACAGTTAGATAGAGCTATCTTTCTTGCTCTAATCTCAAATTCCACTAATAATTTTGGAACTTTAGAAATATTTAAATTCTACAGAAAAGAAGGAATACAAAAAACAACAAACCCACAAAAAAACAAAACAAAAAAGCAATGAAGAGTCCTTTAGCCCCCCGCTGACAAACTATTCTTTCAAAGATTATTCTGTCTGCAAAGTTTAAAAAGTGTTGAAAAATATTCTATACATCTTGCTCTTAGAACGTCTCCACTTTGACAGATCAGGTGACCCTCCTCATCATCCTCTATACTCCTGGATCTTTTCCTTCGGTGGCTCTTCTGGAACGGCAAGTGGGCAGCACCAAGATCGTCCAGCCAATCAATATATCAGAGTGAATTCAGGGCAGAATACGCAATTCATTCAGCGGGGAGATATTCAGGCATTCAGATAAGCACCAGGCCACGAACAGTTGGCAGGAGCAATTTCAAATTCAGTCCCCAGAAATTCACAGGGCACAGTTTATGTTACAGAAGAAAAACATGGCAAGGAACAGATTTTCAGATAAGATACTTAAAGTGGCAATAGAAAAAAACAACACAATTGTCTCTTTAAAATACTGATTTAATTGAAGTCTGAAATTTAAAGAACGCAATGTCATGATTTATTAATCTCTTGCTATAAAATAGCATATGCTGTGAATTGAGACGTCTAGTTTGTCAGAAAAATGTCCAAGATTATTTGAAATTGTTTGTTTAGCAATTTTAAAAAAATACACATGATTAAAATAAAAGGGAAAAATAATAGCTGATTTCAATGTTCAAACTAATCAAAGCTAGTATTACTGAAGAAAATTTGGGGAGGAAAACAATAATTCAAAGTTTACTGATCAAACAGGTCTAAGTATTAAAAAAAGGGCATTTTTTTTTTTTGAATACATTTCCCATTCAGCACCCATTTTCAGAACTACAGTAGAACTAGCTACAGACAATAATGCACTGTGCTATGGGACTATGCTACATACAGGATATTTAAGTATCCACCAGTGCAACTGTCTATACTTGTTTCTAAAAATCAGGAAAGGGGTTTCTTTTAAAGTTTAAAAAAAAAAAGTTTAAAGTCAAAGAAAAGATGGGTGCTTCATCTTTTCCTAAGATTGTATTACAAAACATAAAAATAGAACATTTTTAATATTAAAATCAAGAAACTCATGATGTGGTCTGCAGATAATGAGTAAATGTGGGCTTGCTAATAAATACAGATTAGCTATGAGAATCTGGAAGTTTCCTTTAAGGATTCAAGTAATATAACACAATATACACAAATAGTATTTCATATATGTTTTCCAAACTTAAGGGCTCATTAAGAGTTTTACACACAAATAAGTATCCACCCAAAATAAAAACAAAATCAATCATACCGAATGTGACTGATGACTTGAACAGTGTCTATTACGCTTCCTTTTAGGACTGCTTTTCCTGCTTCGGACTGAAGATTTACTGCAGTGGATTCGGTAATGGCTTTCAACGTCTCTATGATAATGTCTAGGAATATATCTTTCGCAGTAATCATTTCTGTATTCATCAACGTATCTCCGGTCCCGATAATCTCTCTCATTTAAGGACCTTGCTTCTAAATAATGACTGCAAACACATTAACAGACTTGAAATTATTCTCTTCACCGTTAGAATAATGTGGTTCAAACAAAATATTCTCAAGAATTCCTGGTTTAAACAGCTAACACAGTAAAAGAAAAAATTCAAATTGATGAATTAGAATTTATACTTATCATAAAACTTAAGAATTTTACTTTAACCAATAAACAAACGGGTTCATGTTTATTATATAGACTGCTGTCAAGCACCTCACATCAAGGAACAAAGCTTGAGCCAAATCATTCAATTGTGTTCAGTGTTTACTTAAGCGTTCCTTTGCCTTCCAGAGAAAATTAAAACCAAAAATTCACAAAACTGCTCTTCTGAAAATCATGTCTTGCGATATATGCATCTGCAACTAAGCTTTCTTTACTCACAGGGACACACACAATTACAGGCAGGCAAAACAGGATTCCTTTCTCTTTTAATCTAAGTGAATTTTAGATATCCCAGGCACACAGAGAATTCTTTCATGAAAGGTGGTGTATTAGCTCTAGAAGGAATCTTAAATGTACTCCAGATCTTTCATCTTACAAGTGATTGATTCCCTAGAAGGAAAAAGATTTGCCAGGGTTGTAGAGCAGATTCTAATTCTGATTATATGGGTCAATTTTATCACATACATCACCTCTCCCATCTCCTCTCCTAGCTTCCGGATGTTCCTTTGAAAAAATAGACAGAATAGCTTTTGAAGGTTGCTTCAGGTGCCAAAGACATCTAAAATATATCTCCCTCAAATGAGAAAGGGATCTTGTAATTGCTTGCCTAGGATTATAAGAGACCCACCACCCTACTTCCCTTTGCATTTCTGATTTCCTGTTATACTTGCTTGCAACATACAGAAGTCTACATTTAGTGCCAGAGTGCTTAACTTTTGAATCTACAGATCCCTTCGAAAAATCTGATGAAAGAAACGGACCCTCTCCCCGAAGAAATGCATCAACGCATAAACAAAACTTGGCAAGGAATTTCAGAGATCATGGACCTCAGGAAGTCAATGGATCCCTTGACCTGATGGAAAGAAAAGGACATACTTTCAATTGGCCCAGTTTCCCGCCCCCCTCTCTACCTGGGTTGAGTGTCCTCTTCAACAGAGTGCGAAGCTTCAAAAGGGATGCACATGGAGCACTGAGGGAGAGAGGGGACACCTGCCCAGTCAGACAAATCAGCTAAAATAATCCTGACAAGCAATGGAGTGACAGATGTTGACTAGATTGTCCTCACCAACCCCTCTCTTTCCCCCAGAATATGCTGTCATTCTTTTTCCCAGGGGGCTGGTTTAGGCAGATATAAAGAGAAACATCTCTAAAACTGCTACTCAACAGAGCTGGCATCAAACCCAGGCTGAGATGCAGGCACCCCCTTTCCCCTTCCCCAGTGTCAGTTTTAGTTCTATCCATTGAAGAAACAAATCGGGATATTAAGGTAAGACTGTGGGTCTAGATCAAAGATCTGATTAATTGCCTTGGACCTGTCAGGGAGAGATCAAGCTGGAAAATACCATACTCTTAAAGGCATTTTGTTTAATTCTGTAAAGCATCCTTGCCAAAAAAGTCCAAAATATTTCTGTCAGAAAAAAGCATGAATAATCTCTAACTGGAATAGTGCATGAAATTAGATCTGCTGATAATCCATAAACATCAATAGAATAACAAACATGGGGTGAATACCATGAGGATAAACTACAAAGAGGAGGATCTCTTCAATCTGTAACAAAGGCTAAGATATTATATAAACAAAGTATATAGAATTATAAAAGGCCAGGGACAGAGTGAACAAGATGAAAAGATTTAATTTCTAAGAATATTCACTGAACGTCCGGTGAATTTTCCACTATAGTCCTAAAAAAATAGCGAAGACTGAGTCTATGGACATTCATTGTTATTTCCGCAGGTCCTGTAAATTATGTATGGCAAAATCCCTGCCAACAAATAATGGACAATTTGAGATTACTCACACACACAAAAAAACTCAACAATGCAGGAAATGCTGAAAGGTTACACATGAGTGCTCAGGGCCATAGAAGGAAAAGCACTCAAACTTCTGAAATTGGTCAGGGAAGACTTCATGAAAAAGAAGAGTTGAATCTTCAGGATTTGGACAAAGTGGAAATAGAAAAAATGCCATGGAAGAACAATGGCATATTACCATTTTCTATTTATAAAGCACTTTTAGCCACAATGGCTTAAAGATGGGTTTGTTGTGTACGTATTAGGAAACAGTAAACAATTGCAGCCAGGGCAATTTTCACATAGGGGAACATATGCAAATAAATAAGCTGGGAACAGATCATCCAAATCTTGCATGCCAGGCTAAGGACTTTAAAACAGTGTTTCTCAAAGGGTGGTTTATCGGCAATATCAAAACATCGAATTATTCAACATGAACAACCTCTCTGGGCTCCAGGTTAGACTCAATCTATATCTTGTAAGATGCATTTTTAAACACACCTCCGAGGTGATTCTATTCACACTGATAGTCTATGTTATAGGAAGATATTTACGGATTTTTACAATACATAAAGATGTATACAGCCGTATCAGTCTTCCTAATATACTATGCGAACTGATTAAGCCTGTAGGAGGGGAATACCAATTCACAGGCTACTGCCAAGACAAATCAGAAAGCCCCTTTGCAACAAACAAAAAAGGTAAAATAACTGATGTACAATAAAAGCTCTCACAAATCAGTAAGAATACACTTTAATAGCAAAAACAGGCTAAGAATACAAAAATAATGTTTAAGTAGTCAATAAATATATGACAGTGGACAAATTCACTAGAAATTTAAAAATTCAAATTAAAACAAAACTCTATCCTTGGCATTTCAAAATAGCCTAGACTGGTGAGGGGCAAAGGGCATGTTGTAGGAGTAACTTGGTACAAACTACTAGAAAGATGCTAATATGTAACAAGAATTTACACCCTTTAACTTGAAAATGCCCCTTCTTAGAATCTATTTTCAGAAAATAATCAGGGGCAAAGATTTGTATATGAACACATTTTTAAGAATAACCAGAAATAATTTTACATCCAAATGGGGGACTAGCATCCTATCAAAGTTACCGTCTTTATACTTTTATGCATTTTTCAATTTTATGAAAAACACTTTTAAAGTTTTTAATCTTTAAAAATACTAGAATATTCCAGATTATAGAGAGCAATTACCACCAAACATCTCTAAAGCAAATTTGTCAAAGAAGCTATTGGCACTGGTGGTGATAAACCGGACTTAGTACCATGTTTATATAATTAATTATGAACATGAACGAACTGTTTTATTACACAGATCACTTCCTTTCTACATATACAACGTATAATAAACTCATGAGGGATTAGTACTATGAGTTAAGCTTTACAAAGTATTTTGTATTTATTAATAATAGGGTACAGATGTTTTTCTATAGGACATTAATTAGCTCAGGTCATTGAAATCCTGTCATAAACCCTCCCTGTAACAGTGTGTGATGAAGAATGATTAGTCTGTGCTGACCACCAACAAGCTCACTGTTCTGCAGAACAAGTCTGTTTTAGGATGGAGAAGGAAAAAAATTACATACTGTTTTTTAAAGTAACCCCAGCTGGCTAATTTAGAAAGCAATCTGGTAAACAGTCCCAATGGAACATCTGCACAAAACAGGGAGAAAACATAGAACCAATAAAACAAATGAGAAAAGAAAATTAATGGAAGACAGAATGAAAGAAACTCTACTCATCTAGCCTTTCTTCAATCACATTTAGGAATTTTAAAATGCCTTTAACTCTATATGAATGTATCACCTCCAAATTTTATACCAGTAAGAATACAATAAAACAGGACATGTTATTGGAAACTTTTATTGAGGCCCTATCCTAAATTACTGGCTATTGCCTATGCAAAGGAATGATTTTTAAAACCAAGCTTCTAAAAATCCCAAGCATGTTCACTGGCCTTATCTACAAAAATAACCTGTAGTACATAGTAAGGGACCAATCCCCAATGCACTTTGACATTCCCCAATAGTACCTGCTGTTTTCCTCAGCTGGAGTTACTCTCCCTGCCCTTTGTTATCTCTCATTCGTGGAACACTAAAGGAGCACCCTAACATACATATCTCCCTCCTACAAACAAGTTTAAGGCACTGAGTGTCCTAGCATCCCTATTAACTTTTTGTCTCATCTCCCCAACTACATTACCAGCAGCTGGGACTTAAGTGTTCCCACCACACCCAAACAGGCATAGATATAGGGCAGGAACTCTTTTATCCACAGCTGTAGCCTCAGCAACTATATAGTGTCTAGCCTTTAACAGGGACTCAATAAATGATTTCTGAATATTTATAAAATATTCAGAATTATAAAATAATTTAACAGATGAAAACTACATAAGCTAATGATTAATCATTAAAACTACTAGTGTTAAAATGCTACTAGTTCAAGTAATTTACCAATCAGATTCTTTAAACTGGTGATGTGGTTTACAATGTCTGTTCTCCTGTGTACTACTGTGGGATCTCCTCTTTCGTTTGTGACTTCCACTGTAGCTTTCATGTCCCCAGCTTTCTCTACCATCCCAATGAGGGCAGTGAGTTCTTCTGGAATGCCGCATCTGTTAACGGAAACAAAAAGTGAGTTGTAGAGGTGTTTACATGGTTTAGTAAATAAAGTATTATACATCATTTAAATATAAACATCCAGCACACAGGGTCATACAGATTCTAAAATCTTTCATAGGTAACGTTTCCCAAGGCATGGGGCACTATTCCACTGGTATGTCAGAAGATTTTAAAGTGGCGAATAGATCTAGTACTAAATGATGAATAACACTGAGAGACCTTAATGCATTTTCTTTCAATTCTTCTGGATAAATTCTCACTTTGGTGCTTATCTTCAACTAACGCTTGCTAACCAACATTTAAAAAATAAAAACAGAGCCATGGTTCAGTTTTAGAGCCTTCAGTAGACAACAATATCTAGCCAGACTGTAATAACGTTTTTTGGTTTTATTTGTATCATCACCTTCTCTTTATGGTAAATTATTACCAATCTCCTAATTAAGTTATTGTTATGATTTCCTTAAAAAACATTAACTTTAAAATGTGAGCTAATCTAAAGGAAAATACTATTACAAATGTCATGCAGCTTTGGCAAAATACTGTAATACAAATAACTGAACTCAGAGAAACACTTAGGGACACTAAATACAGAAGATGACCATTAAAAAGTATACAGCCATTAATGAAGCCTCTTTTTCTCAAACATGCCAGACTTCCTTTCTCTACATCTCAAAATGACCCCAAGCTTTGCGGGGGGGTGGGGGGGAGATGAACAGAACACAGAACTCAACAAAGAATCTGAAGGGCAATAAGATTATTTTATGAACTCATTTTCTCTATCAAGTTTATTTTCAGATAATCCTGCAGTTATTCTGTGTTGTTTTTTTTTTTAATCTTGTTGTAGATCTGGGGTGACACTGAAGAAACCAACCTATAAAGATGGATGTGGTCACAGAGAAATCAGATGAAGATGATGACAATTCCGACTCCATCTGTAACTATCACCTCTAATGCATAGGTTCTTTCCGGTCTCAGTATCTGTGCTCAAACAACGTAATCCCTATCTGCCTCTCCCCACCTTAACTCATTTCAAAGCAGTTAAATTTATAACAGTGATGTCTAAAATGTGCTGAACATGGTGAGTCTCACAACTCAGCAACGAGTTGAAAAAAGGTAAAATGCAGCAAAACCAGTTTAGTTAACCTTCAGCTTGCCCAAATGACGTGGTATCAAGTGAACAAGTGAACAAATTCAAGTAAAACATTTAAATAATTTCAAATGGATTAAAAATAGACTTTGAAATAAGGCAGCTTCAATTCTCCTGGGAGGTATTTCCTAAGAAAATGTATGTATCATGCCATCAGAGCCTGATGCCACCAAATAGTCACATCTTTTAACTCACTTCTCTTGCTGATTCTAATTCTATGCCCATCAAAACATCTTCTGATAAAGTAGCTTCTCTTCTCTTTTAGCTTGCTTGAAAATAAAAAATAAAAAGGAAGAGACAGCATTGGTCAGGTCAAACAAAAATCCTAAAACCTTGTTAGGTTTTCACTGGAAATTAATAAGTGAGCATTCTGGTTTGATCGTCACTGCAGTATGGGAAACGAATGAATGACACTACAAATTAACTTGAGGCAAAAGGCCATCAAAAGAGGCATAAAAAAATTATATTTCTAGTGAAATTCTTCTGACCCTTCAATTACCAAAATTGTATTTTAACCACATCATAAACTCTTTAAAATAGCTTGGTTAAGCATTCTTAAATAAAAAGCAAAATTACAGTATCTGATGACTAAGAGTTGTTATTATGACCATCCATTATTATGTAGTTCTTGCAAAACGTGTCTGTTTTAGTTTTACTTATTTTTTTTCCTTGTCAGTCTGCCACAACCAGCTAACCTCTAACAAGGCAGACTTCTCAAATAACCAAAGTTATCGATATGCAAATATTTAAAAGCGAATAAGCATCTCGAGACAGCCAAAGATTTTCATTTCTCTAATCAGGTTCACCACTTTAAATTTAATTCGGCTGTCGGAAGTTTTCCTTTCCCCACTAAATATTTTCTCAGGAGGCAAAGAGAAGAAAACTGGACACACATTCTCCAGATAAGGCTCCTCTGCAAAACACAAAAAACTGGCTAGAATTATTACACTACCTCTAAAATAAAGAATCCTTCGAGTTAGAATCACTAGATAGCTTTCAATAAAAACATTGGCCACAATGGATCCATATGTAGTATATACCCGTATTAGAAATCTGATTCTTTATTGCCCTTTAATACCCTGTAACACCTGACAATTTTATCCTCTGTATGTGGATTAAAAATATCTAAAAAGGTTAAAGTTATGATTAAATGGCTCCAGGAGGACTGCATTTAACAGGTCACAAGCCTGTGGGTGTGCGTGTATGGAGTACAGTCATACAAGGTCAATTACAAAGCAAGACCAGATGACTGGCCAAGCCAGTTTGGAGGGCTGTTCCTAAGTACCCGATAAGCACATCACGGCTACCTGAGTAATCAAGGATGATAACATAATGCAAAATGTCAGAAATACAGATCTGGTGCAGCCATGGTATGCTCCACCTTAGGAAAAGAACAGTGTCACATAAAGGGCGAACCTCTCCGTATTTCTACCTCTTACAAGCACTAACTAAATGCCATTACAAGGACACGCAGACTCGCAGTTGCTCGGATGCCCGGTCCCCATCCCCGCCTTCCCGCCCCAGGGCACCTGGCCAGAGCCTCTGGCGCACTCAGATAGATACAAATGCTTGACTCTGGAAATACTATACAAATACTATAAATGGCCGGGAACAGGCATCCAGGGCAGGCCTTGATCTTCGACAACACAAACCCGAGGGGCGGCTCTCGAAGGGTCTCCTGACAAGTCTTTGCTCTCGCCGGCAGGACGAGACTGGGCCTCCGGGGCCGCGATGCGAGCGGCCAGGGCCCTCAGAGAAGAGTCAGCGGCAGAACCGCCGTCTTTTTGCCCTAGGATTTTAAATCTACCATGATACCTGCGCATCTTGACGTTTTAAAGGCCACCAGCGGAGCTGTGCCCCGAAGGAACCCAAGTCACCAAGGCCCCGAACCCCGTCTTCTCTCCGACACCTGGCTTGGAGACCTAAAAGACTGGAAATCCGCCCAGCACAGAATATCCCACCCGAAACCTTACCTCTGCAAAAGCAAAAGGCCCTTTGGCCGAGAAATGTTGCCAAACCGCCGTCTCCTCTCTCCAGCCGCTGCGACAAACACCCAACAAAATGGCGGCAGCGCCTTCTCCCTACAACCCCCAGGCGGTCTCTAGCTCCACCTACAACGCGCCAACGCGCTTGCGTCACAGAGCCGCGCGCCCTCCCGCCCTCCCTGAAAGGGGTGGGTGTCTTTATGACCTCACGGAGGGCCTGGCCCAATACAGGGCTAGCCGAGGCAACGCTTCCGGTTGTTTTCCGGAGAACCTGAGTGGAACTGGGAACAACTGGCTGGACCATGCGCTAAGCCTAAGGCTTGTGTCTGCTCCTTCCGGTGGGGTTATTCTGAGTCCGGCACCCCTGGGCAGAACTAGCCGTGTTCCCGTTTCCTGTTCTCCCGCTCAACTGGGTCGTGTCATCGAACTTTGGCTGTGGGTCCTCAGCGTAACCCAGGACCTCAACCCCAGAGGGAGCCAACACACAAGACAAGCCCAAAGACTCGCCCTGTGCCAGTCCAGCCCGCTTGGAGCTTTCCGTCAAAAAATGGATTTGCATAAATAAAGAGGATGTCTCAACAACAAGTTTAGGGGTGCTTATCTTTTAAGGGGTGTGTCCTCTTAACCAGAAGAACACAGGGGGAAAAAAAGTTTCAATTGAGACTCCTTAGAAGGTTCTTCCTGTTATGGCCCCTGCCTCCTGGGCAGATATGGAAGCTGGAAGTTTTCCTAACAAAATTCTCTTCATTATTTGTCCCTGTGTGTTGATTTTAATTAAGGCAGAGTAATGTCTGAGAGCTAGTGAGCATCCATTAAGGGGTTTGCTTATCTCAAATGCATTTTGCAGTGCTAAGAATCCCCATACACTTCCTATTGTGAGTGTGTAGAATGAGAAGAGAAAAGAGGGCCAAAGTAGGAGCCTTGAGGAACACATTTAAGGGACAAGAGCCTTGTGGGGACAGAGCCAGGAGTGCAGTTTCCAGGCTCTCGGAAAGGTGCCGGCTAAGATAGTAAATGGCCATCAACTGTGATTGCATGGCCATCAGCTGTGGCTAGTTGGCCGTCAGCTGTAACCAGTGAGCCATTGGCCACTAATATAACTGCTGTGGCTATGCTAGCAAGAAAATGGGGGCTAGCAAGAAGATGGTGGCTGAGCCTGCAAGCAGCGCAGTGAGGGTTGAGAATTGTGTGGCTCCTGGTTCCTGTGTCTCCAACCCAGCCGCCAGTGAAAGTATAGTGGTATGACTCCCCTACCTATGGCTCCGTGGGTGTTCCTTTTTGGCCTCACCATGTCCTGCTTTCTTATGTGTGGAGTAGGACTAGAGACCCCAGAAGAGACCCCGCCTGTCACCCTGCATGACAAGCCTGAGAAGGAATTATCAGAAGGAGAGGAGAACCAAGAGTATGGTGTCAGAGAAAGCAAGGGAAAAAGTGGCATAAATGGGGGAAAGGCTGACTGTACCAAATACTGGGAAAGGATTAGGTACAGTTAATACTGAAAAGTGTTACAGTGGATTCTGACAAGGATTCGTTAGTATAAAAGGGAAAGCCAGAAATTTGGGAGGGCAGAGTTGGACTGTTGTGGGCATAAACCCAATAGCATGTGGGAGACCTGATCTCATACCTTGTTAGGTGAAAGGAGGGCACTGTATTTTAGTGATCTAACACCATAGAGACTTGTGCCATCTACTTTGGATAAATTGAACTCTTCATGGAGATTGTACCTCATTTCAGTAAGTGAAGTTAAAAACATAAATTGAATCCTCATGATGCCATACTTCAAGAAATGAAGTTGAAAAGAGAACTGGAAAATTGAAAGTGAGAATTCTTTATGCTACAGAATGAAATGACAATATTCTCTTTACCTGGAATAGATTGTCATTTCTGCATCTACCAATATAAATCTTACCTATCCTTCAAGGTCCATCTCTAAGATGCAGTCCCTGACTACATCAGTTTCCACCCATCTCCCAGCTCTTGACTATTCCAGTTAGAGATCAGGTCCTCAAACAGTTGGCTAAAGCACACTCGTGTTCCTGGAGCCATCCAGGTATGAGGAGCCACCCACCAATTTTGCCCAAAGAGTGAAATTTATTGGTTCTACAACTGATTACAAATACCGTTTCAGGGACATCTATCAGAAGGAATGTTGACCTGAGTGGACTGGGCCATTTTGCAAGATAAAGTGCGTCTCAGCTTGCTGCACTTAAAGACATGAATTCAAGCTGGCACCAAAGGAAGTTCCCCTTTTTGCTGTAGTACGAGAGATCTTAGTCTTGTGAGGATATAAGAGAATGTGGTCAGTGCACAGTTCTGCTCCAACAGCAACACAAAATTAAAAGGCAGCAAAGTGGAAAGGCCTCCTACACAGACATTTAGAGATATCGTGAAACAGTGATAAAACCCCATAGTGGCGTCTGCTTTGTGGTACAGCTATCTTGTTTTAGTGTCATTTTGAGTTTTCTAATTTAAGTGTGCCACCAAAAGGACTAATATTTAAAAGTGTGCAGTGATCAGAAGGAGGTTGAGAACATCCCATGACTAGCATCTCTGTGACATGTAATAAAGCACTGTGGTGCTCCTAACTGCTCTCGGCAGCTTGTGTTTTGACTGGAGACAAGGACCTGATTTATGTTCTTTGGTATCTCAGTGCTCACAACCCAGTACGTGTTTGTAAGTTGTTTACATCAGTTGCTTTTGGCCATTTTGCTCAAAGTTGCAAAGTGATTAAATCAAAGGTAGAAATCAAAGATAGAAATTCACTCCCAGAATTCTTGTATGAGTAACAATTTTACATATGGCAGCCTCAACCATTTCTACTAAGTCAGTTACCTGGATAATAAATACCTTTGGTCAGAAGACTGAATGAAAATGTCCCAATTTCTGAGAATCCACTGCCAACACCAGAAAAACTGCCTAACCCAGTAGCTTCATCTCTCCACAAGTACTCTCCATATGGCCAACAAAACCTTATCTTTTACAAATAAGGTTTTTAAACCATGTTTTTAAGAAAATCTTAGCTTTAAAGAGCAACCAGAATATTCTATTGTATATTCTAGCACAGATATTCTACATGCTTAACTTCACACATAGAAAACAGTCATCTATGACAGCAGAGTTCCAGTGTAAAAGTCTAAACTGTACATATTAATTTTAACAAAAGCAAATCATATATATAAAGAAACCTTTACAAAGGTATAAACAAACCTTTACAAGTTATAACCTCTTTTATAAGTTACGTATCACTGGTACCCATCTGCATTAGTAAATTTTTAAAGCTATCAAATTATGTACTCCTTTATATACATTAGATCATTAAAAAATCTAAACAACCCTGTGAAATGATCATTGGTTACTTGCTCTAGATCACTGTTATCAAGTACCAGAACCAAGATTCAATCTCAGGCCTTGCTTGCTCCAAAACTTTTAACCCATTCTACTGGCTGCTTCAATGCATACCACAAAGTATATAGCAACTTACTTTAGTTAGTTATTAGGGGGAAACATGCTGAGTCCATCTTTCAGCAAGACCAAAGGGATTGGTCTTAAAAAAAAAAAAATTCCAAGATGATGTATCATCAAAGGCTCTCTATGATGAAAAAATGGGTCAGCACATCAAGATCATCAAAGGTCCCAGTGTACCTTACTCATTGTTCAAGTCATAAAGGGTCTCCCACGCATCCCACACTGCCTAAAATGGATAGTATCCCAGGTTTCTCTGGTTTTTCCTGACACTGGTTGTGAGGAGATTCACATAGCACACCATTAAGCAGGATTCAGTCCCATCAAACAGTGCTAGAAGCATTCCCTGATACATAATACACTTTGTAGTATGTAAGGTGGGGTGTGGAGAGTTGCAGGGAGTGATCTAATTTAGAGGTTCTTTAGAGAATAGGAATGTCTGGTCATTCCAATACCCTTGTCAATTTCCACCACCTCTAATGAAAGGGCTTTGAAGCCAGGTTAGTAAATTAGAACCTCTCAACCTCATTGCCAATAATCTCAATGATCAACCATCCAATGCAACCACTGAGGAAAAAATATATTTATGTAAATCCTAAATTTCTGATCAACCCTGTATAACCCTACACAAATGTATGAAAATATGTGACATATATTTATCTCCAAATTTTTTGGGATTATCCTTTCTTTTAATGTATATCAAGTTCCTATTTCATGCAATTATAGGAAGTACAGTGTCTTTCAGAGTATTTTGAGGATTTCTAGAGAGGGTGAATTTTTTTTTATCACTTAAACTCTAGAAACATATTTCAGACATCAAAGTCAATTGTTAATATGGATTTATTTTTGTAAAACCCACGTAAAATAAAGACATGTCTGTTTTACTTAAACCAATAAACTTAAGCTAGCTTTTATTTACTATGGGTTAATCTTAGATCATATGAACTTGAAAAGCAGGAGTTAGTTTCTACATTTCTAAGAATTTTAGAATACCCAAACCTCATAAGAGCTTGCATCTAAATTAATTTTAACAGTACCATCTGGAGGTAGAAAATTATGTCACATTTACAAAATACACATACAGACTCATAAAGACAGGCACAAACAGAAAACTTCTAGCCATGAGAAAAATTGACTACGTAGTTTATAAAAGAATAGTTGCATCCAAACATTGTTTTGAGGGCACTTACAATTTATATATGTCCTTGACGAGTCAAGTTCCAAATGACCATCCCCCTTTTAAAATGAGAATACCTCAAAGAATTTGGTTGACACCTAAATGACATCATTGATCCATTTATCAAAATACTTTCTCTCTCTCTCTGTCTCTCCCCTGTCTCTAAATATTTTTGCCGAGTTTCAGTTTAGCTTAGGGGAGAGGGCCTTTTTAAGTTCTGAGACAGTTCTAATAGATTTTTTTCCTCCTTCATTCTGCCTAATTTTATAGCCAGCTTTTTCTAATTGTACATGCAAAAGATTATTTTAAAAGTATCAAAGGATCCTCATTTCAGCCATCTTAGTGTGACTGAGTGAAAGCTCAAACTGCTCTTGACATGAAAGCCAGTAAGTCGAGTGACAAGGAGTTGGGGCAAGGAAAGTGACTTTATTCAGAAAGCCAGCAAGCCGAGAAGATGGTGGATTAGCATCCTAAAGGACAACCTTGAGAAAGTACAGAATTTAGGTTTCTTTTATGTCAGGGGAAAGAGGAAAATGGAAGGGGTTTGAAGTCAGGAGGTGATGGATGACCACAGACATCTGGATGTCAGCAAGGGCCCAAGGGGGATGGTGAAACTTCTTTGCTTTTGATCAACAAATTCCAGTTGCCATGGTCCCAGTCATGAAGTTCCTTTAAATTTTTTGATAAATAATTATTCTTTTTGTACATACTTCCTTATCTCCTTGGGGAGGTAGTTTCGAGTAGGGAGGTTGTTTCAGTAATTCCTAGGCTAGAAACCTTTCATGGTTAGAAACCTTTAATGATTAGCTTAGCTATGTGCTGTACTAACCAACATTTTATGGGAACTGGATAGGTTCTAGCAAGATGGAGTCAGGAAGACTGATTATTTTATTCTATTACGTTAATATTAATGGGAAGCTAACACCTTGTAGGGCTTGTTGGCCTTGAAGGCACAATTTGTTAATTTTGAAATCTGTAGAGTCTGAGCAAACTTCTAGGAGAAACCAACCCTTACATGCATGTCTCCAGACAAGCCAAATATGGAGACTATCCCTATAGGACTGCTTTACACCCTACAGGAAAATTTTCCTCGGGCAACCCACAAAGGTTCTTAGTCACCTAAGAATACCCAAGCAAGGGACAGTGAGACCTTACTGGATGCCGCGGGAACATCAACATTTTTCAAGGCACAGGCCCCTCTCTCTTGGGGGGAACCCATTCCAGGGTGACCTGCTCTTCTCCCTAGGGCTCCAACCGGCTCCTCCAGGATCGACTACGCTACCACACTGAATGTCTCTTGGCGCCCATCTCTGACACTCAGGGTTTGAGGATCTTAACAACTATCATCACCCCAATTGGCTATTCAGGTTGAGGAAGCAAGTGTCCTTTCTTTTTCAGGGCTAAAGAGTTCATTCTCTCATTTAACCAGCAAAGATTTGATGAGACAAGTAAAGAGTTAACAGGAGTCGGCTTGTGAGCTGGCAGGATGCCACAGGCAAAGAGTTAACAGGAGCTTGTCAGCTAACAGGAACGAGCTTAAACATTAACTGCTTGGTTCTGAATCCCCTGGCTAGCACTGCACCTACAAGCTGGCAAGCACCTTCCATCCATCATAGGTGAGAAGAGAACGGTTCCCAATCACACTGGCAACCCCCTGCAAACTGACATTAATCATAGATGGGAACAGGACAGTTCCCAGGAGAAGATAATTGTAACAGCAGCACCCCCTGCGAGCTGACAAGCACCCTACATCCTGCATGGAAAAATACAAAACCCCACCACTCCTTCTCATCGGTGCAGCGGTGCAGCTCTCCCACATCAGACTCTGCCCTTGTTAAACTTTTACCAGTCAGTCTCTCTCTCTCTCTCTCTCTCTCTCTCTCTCTCTCTCTGTCTTTCTTTTCTCTGGAAACTCTTGTAGTCTCGTAAATTTACATTCTGCGAATGACCAGAGATTAATTCTACACCAAGACAAGATTTTGTTCAGACTCTCCGTAAGTAATCCAATTAAAAAGCTAAAATTAAAGCAGCAACTCATATTTTTTCCCATTCCCTGGGTTATCTCAACATTTATCCAACTTGAGGATTTTCTAAGAACAGCTCAAGTAAAGTTATGGTTTGCTACTTAAAACAAGAAGGCCTGGGATTCTGAGAGAGACTCACCCCAGTGCAAATTGGGAAGCCACTGGGACACAATGGGCCCTTGCTTGTACCTAGCGATGGGTCCAGGTTTGCACAGTGGTCCTGGGTGGGCTTCTTCAGAATCCTCCCACACTATTCCAAGTAATTGTCAATGTAAGTGTGGATGAAAAAAAGGAGTCCTATGGAAAGTAACCTCACAGGGTGATGGGATCACAAATTTCTAACTGGGCAGGTCATGGTGGATAGTCACACCCCAGGCCTATTACTTTTTAGTAAAAAGTTTATCTTTGCCTTAAGCAAGCTCTGTCTACTGTTTCTATGCATCTAGGTTAACACACCTTTGAAATAAACCACCCTCAAGACAGCACATAATCTTGTTAACTATCCCCAACTGGCCTTCTCCCACCTCCAGGTAATCTTTTCAGGTTCCCTCCTTAATTTCTTTTTGTTTAATTAAAATTTATTGGGGTGACAATGGTTAGTAAAATTACATAGATTTCAAGTGTACAATTCTGTAATACATTATCTATATATCACATTGTGTGTTCACCATCCAGAGTCAGTTCTCCTTCCATCACCACATAGTTGACCCCCTTTACCACCTTCTTCTATCCTCCCCCCCCCACCCTCTGGTAACCACTAAACTATTGTCTGTCTGAGTTTTTGTTTATTTGTTTGTCTTGTTCCTTTGTTGTTTTCAGTTTTATATCCCACGTATCAATGAAGTCATATGGTTCTCGACTTTTTCTATCTGACTTATTTCGCTTAGCATAATCTCAAGATCCATCTATGTTGTTGCAAATGGCACTATTTCATCTTTTCTTATGGCACAGTAGTATTCCATTGTGTACAGATCTTCTTTATCCAATCATCTACGGAAGGACACTTCAGTTATTTACATGTCTTGGCCAGCGTAAATAAAGCTGCAGTGAACATCGGAGCACATATATCTTCATGGATAAATGTTTTCAGATTTTTTGGGTAGATACCTAGGAGAGGGATTACTGGGTCATATGGTAATTCTATTCTGAATTTTTTGAGGAACTTCCACTCTACCTTCTATAGTGGCTGCACCAGTCTGCATTCCCACCAACAGTGTGTGAGGGTTCCTTTTTCTCCACAGCCTCTCCAACACTTGTTGCTATTTGTCTTGTTGATGAGAGCCGGTGTGAGGTGACATCTCATTGTGGGTTTTATTTGCATTTCTCTGATGATTAGTGATGTTGAGCATCTTTTCATGTCTATTGCCCATTTGTATGTCCTCTTTGGAGAAATGTCTATTCAGGTCCTACGTCCACTTTTTAATTGGATTGTTTGTCTTTTTGTTGTTGAGTTGTAGGAGTTCCTTATATATTTTGGATATTATCCCCTTCTGAGAGGCGTAGCTTGCAAATATCTTCTCCCATTAGGTTGGTTGCCTCTTTGTTTTGTTGATGGTTACTTTTGCTGTGCAGAAGCTTTTTAGTTTGAAATAGTCCCATTCATTTATTTTAGCTTTTACTTCCCTTGACTTTAAGGTCAAATTCATAAAATCCTCTTTGAAGGATTAGTAAGTTTAGTATCCATGTTTTTTTCTATGCAGTTTATTGTTTCAGGTCTTATGTTTAGGCCTTTGATCCATTTTGAGTTAGTTTTGGTAGATGGTAACAGCAGTCTAGTTTCATTCTTTTGCACGTGGTGTTCCAATTTTCCCAGCACCATTTATTGAAGAGTTTCTTTTCTCGATTGTATGTTTTTGGCTCCTTTGTCAAAAATTATCTGTCCACATTTATGTGTGTTTATTTCTGGATTTTCAATTCTACTTCATTGGTCTGTGGGTCCTTTTTTCTTAGGATTGCTTTGGCTATTTGGGGTCTTTTGTGGTTCTGTACAAACCTGATGATTTTTTGTTCTATTTCTCTAAAAAATGCCATTGGGATTTTGATGGGGATTGCATTAAATCTGTATATTGCTTTGGGAAATATGGCCATTTTAACTACAGGTAACCTCCGTATAACACCGTTGTTAGGTTCCTAAAAAATGCTATTATACGAATCTGTGTTATACAAAACAAAGAACTAGTACAAAAAAGGGGGTTAGATTTCCAAAAATTAAAAAAAAACACATACTATTAAATTTTTATAATTAACAAAATATCTTTATTAAAGCAATTTTCACCGAAGTATAACATATTAATATGTATTAAATACTGTTTTCTACATCATCATTAATAAGCACCTTTAACCGAGGGCATTTTCTTTTTGACAAGATATTTTTATCCTCTGAACTTTATACTCCACACACAAAATGGATTTAAAATTCTAATAAATTTTAAAATTCTGCAGTCAAATCTGATATGACATCCACACTCGAATGAAAATTTTCAAATGAGATATCTTTTGCTCTTAAAAGCTCTTATTATGCTCCGTGTTGTTCAGGAATTTCTTTAATTCTCAAACTATGTTAGAGTGAAACTGTGTTCTAGGATGCTGTGTTGTATGAGGGTTTTCCCCAATTCTCGAACCGTGTTAGAGTGAAACCATGTTATAGAAGTGCCGTGTTATGGGGGCGGGGGTAAGGGGAAGGGGAACCTGTATGTTCATTCTTCCAATCCATGAACATGGAATGTCTTTCCATTTCTTTGTGTCTTCTTAAATTTCTTTTAAAAATGTCTTATACTTTTGGTGTATAAGTCTTTCACATCCTTGGTCAAGTTTATTCCTAGGTATTTTATTCTTTTTGTTGCAATTGCAAAATAAATTGTTTTTTAACTTCCTTTTCTGAGATTTCATTGTTAGTATATAGGAATGCAATGGACTTTTGTACATTTGTTTTGTAGCTGGCAACTTTACTATATTCATTTATTGCTTCTAATAGCTTTTTGGTGGAGTCTTTAGGGTTTTCTGTATATAGAATCATGTCATCTGCAAAAGTGACAATTTAACTTCTTCATTCCCAAATAGGATGCCTTTTATTTCTTTCTCTTGCCTGACTGCTCTGGCTAGGACTTTCAATACTATGATAAATAGCAGTAGTGATAGGGAACAACCTTGTCTTGTTCCTGAACGTAAAGCGAAGGGCTTCAGTTTTTCAGCGTTAATTACGATATTAGCTGAGGGTTTGTCACATATGGCCATTATTATGTTAAGGTATTTGCCTTCTATACCCATTTTATTAAGTGTTTTAATCAAAAATGGGTGTTATATCTTGTCAAATGCTGTTTCTGCATCTATTGATATGATCATATGATTTTTGTATTTTATTTTGTTTATATGGTGTATCACATTGATCGATTTGCATATGTTGAACCATCCTTGTGCCCTTGGGATGTGCTCCACATGATTGTGATGTATAATCTTTTTAATGCATTATTGTATTCGACTTACTAGAATTTTATTTGGGATTTTTGCATCTGTATTCATCAGAAACATTGGTCTGTAATTTCTTTTTGTGTGTTATCCTTAACAGGTTTTGATATCAGGGTAATGTTGGCTTCATAAAATTAGTTAGGGAGTATTGCCTCTTCTCCAACTTTTTGGAAGAGTTTGAGGAAGACAGGTGTTAGATCCTCTTTGAATGTTTGGTAGAATTCACTAGTGAAGCTATCTGGTCCTGGACTTTTGCTTTTGGGAAGGTTTTGGATGACTGATTCAATTTCCTTACTGTTGATCAGTCTAGTTAGATTTTCCAGTTCTTCGTGATTCAGTCTAAGAAGGCTATATGTTTCTAAGCACTTATCTATTTCTTCTAGGTTATTGAATTTGGTGGCATATAGTCCTTTATAATATTCTTGGACGATCCTTTGTATTTCAGTGGCATCTGTGGTAACTTCTCCTCTTTCATTTCTGATTTCGTTTATTTTTGTCTTTTCTCTTTTTATCTTTGTGAGTCTAGCCAAGGATTTGTCAATTTTATTAATCTTTTCAAAGAACCAGCTCTCTGTTGCATTGATTTTTTTCTATTGTCTCTTTGTTCTCCATTTCATTAGTTCTGCTCTGATTTTTATTATTTCCTTCCTTCTGCTGACTTAAGAGTTTCATTTGTTCTTTTTCTAGTTCTTTAAAGTGTAATGTGAGGTTGTTTATCTGGGATTTTTCTTCTTTCTTGAAATAGGCCTGTAATGATATAAACTTCCCTCTTATTACTGCTTTCGCTGCATCTCAATAATTTTGATAGGATGTATTTTCATTCTCACTTGTTTCAATGTATCTTTTGATCTCTCCTCTTATTTCTTCTTTGACCCAGTCATTCTTTAAAAGCATGTTGTTTAATCTCCACATATTTGTAGTTTTCCTGCTTTCTTTTTGCAGTTGATATCCAACTTCAAAGCCTTGTAATCAGAGAATATGCTTGGTATGATTTCAATCTTCTTAAATTTGCTGAGGCTGGTTTTATGTCCCAACATATGGTCTACCCTTCAGAATATTCCATGCGCACTAGAAAAGAATGTATACTCTGATGTTCTAGGATAAAGTCCTCTATAAATGTCAATTATGTCCATTTCATCTAATGTGTCATTTAGGGCAGCTATTTCATTATTTATTTTCTGTTTGGATGATGTATCCATAGCTGTCAATGATGTATTTAGGTCCCCTACTATAATTGTTTTTTGGTCAATTTCTCACTTTAGTTCTGTTAGTGGTTGCTTTGTACATTTCAGTGCTCCCTGATTGGGGGCATAAATATTGATGACTGTTATGTCTCTTGTTGTATAGTCCCCTTTATTATTATGAAATGTCCATCTTTGTCTCTTGTTATCTTTTTTATCCTGAAGTCTGTTTCATCTGATATAAGTATGAATACACCTGATTTTCTCTGAATGCCATTTGCTTGAAGTATCAATTTCCACGCTTTCACTTTGCATATGGTTGGGTTTAGTTTTTTGATCCAGTCTGCAAGTCTGTGCCTTTTTAATGGTGAGTTCAGTCCATTTACGTACTGATATATGAGGATTTCCTATCATTCTATCTTTTGTTTTCTCGTGGCTTTGTGTCTCCATTGTTTCTTTGCCTTTTTGTGGGTGTCTGATATTTCAGTGTGGTGGTATTCTATGATTTTTCCATCTGTTTCTGCTTTTTAAATGTTATATATTTCAGTTCTGGATAATTTTTTTGAGTGGTTACTAGGTATTAAGTTTATATAAAAGAAAGTTTCATATTTACAGTAGTCCTTTTCCTTCAGCATGCTTCTTATCTCCATTCTCCTGTGCTGGTTCAGACCTTTACTCTCTGCCTTTATGTTTTTGTTGTCACAAATTATCCCTACTTATGCTGTGAGTTGATTTCTGCATTGCAGTAGCCAGTTGTCTTCCCCCCCTCTCTTTTTTTTCTTCTTTACCCTGTATGTTATGTTTAAGTGTATAGTCCTATTTTGTGTAGGGGTTGCCATTTCCTGCTTCTGTCTGTCTGTTTGTAATACTACTCATAGTTTTATATTCTTTTGATTTTTTTGTTTCAGGTCGAACAGTGTCCTTCAGTATTTCTTGTAATGTAGGTCATGTGTTAGAAAATTACCTCAGATTCTGTATGTCTGGAAAGGTCTTTAATCCTCCATCATATCTAAAGGATATTGTTGCTGGGTATATTTTTCTTGGCTCATAATTTCTCTTTCATAGTTCGAATCTTTGATTCCACTCTCTCCTGGCTTGTAGAGTTTCTGCTGAAAATCTGATGATAATGTAATGAGCTTTCCTTACCATCTTCTTTTTCCTGGCTGCCTTGAGGATTCTTTCTTTATCATTAATTTTTGACAGCTTCAATACAATGTGCCTTGGAGAAAGCCTGTTGGGATTGAGGTAATTAGGTGTTCTATTTGCTTCTTGGATTCAAGGACCTAATTCTTTCCACAACTTTGGGAAGTTTTCATCACCTATTTGTTTGAATATACTCTCTGTTCCCTTCTCCCTTTCTTCTGCTTCTGGTATACCCATTATTCTTATGTTGCTCTTTCTGAGGGAGTCAGAAAGTTCTTGTAGAGTTCTTTCATTTCTTCTAACTCTCAAGTCTGTCTCTTCTTCCACCTGTGTCACTTCCAGATTTCTATCTTCAACGTCACTGATTCTTTCCTCCATCTGGTCAGCTCTATTACTCAAGCTGTCTATTTCATTCTTCCTTTCTTTTGTTGAGTTCTTATTCTCCAAAATTTCCACTTGGTTCTTTTTTAAAATTTCAATTTCTTTGGTAAAATGTTCATTTTGTTCTTTGATATTGTTTCTGAGTTTATTAAAAAGGCCTGTCTGTGTTTCCTTGAATCTCGTTGAGTTTTTTCAGAACTGCAATCTTGAATTCTCTGTCATTTAAGTCACAAATTTCCGTGTCTTTAAGTTCATTTTCTGGAGACTTTTCATTGTCTTTCTGAGCTGCCTTGTTACCTTGGTTATTCATGGCAATTAATGAATTATTATTTCCCTTCCTGGGCATCTACAGGAGTCGGTTCTGCAGCAGGTTGATATGAAGAGGTCTTTATTTTCTCTCACACTGTAGCCTTACATTTTTCTCTTGCACTGTTCCAGCTTCTCATGTGATGAGGGTTTCTCTGGAAGGTTGGCTTCTCCTATGTGAGCAGGTTGCCTGGGTCTCAGGGTACTGCCTCTGTGGGGGTAGGGATGTGGAGGGCAATAGAGTTTTGAGCTTCTGTAGTCCCAGTGTTCCCTCTGCAGCCCAATGCAGAGCCTTTGTGTCTCAGTGGCTTTGGTTGCCCCTGCAGGGATCTGCTCAGAAAGGTGGGGGCGGGGTGGGCTGTGAGAGGTGGCTCTGAGCAATTGCGACTACCAGCCCATAGTTGTCTTGCCCCTACAGTTTTTTCCCTTTCACCAGAATTAGTTACGCTGTAAGTCTATGGCTGTGGGGCTGCAGTTCTCAGGGTTATAGATATTCTGTTCTTTTAATCTGTCACTGCTACTGTTTCTTCTGGAGCTTGCTTCTAACATGGGGGGGAGGGAAGGGGTAAGTGCTGGGGTGGTGGTGGAGGTGGCCAGGCTCCATGTCTTTGTTTTCTGTTTTCTACATGGCAGTGAGGACTTAAACCACCATTTTCACCCTTCTGTACTCAGTCTTTGCTCCGAGGTCTCTGCTGCGAGCACTGAGTTCAGCCGCATTATACACTGATCCCTCAGGCAGGACTGTGGACCATAGTGGGTGCCTTTGCAGCCCAAATTCTTCCCTCTCCTGTGACTACGGTAAGCTCCAGACTTCAGCAAGCTCCAGTCTGTTTCCTGTGGCCTGCAGCCTGCATCTCTGCACTTCCCTCTTCCCTCCTGCCCACCTTCAGGTGATTTGATTTGCATGTCTCTCAGATGTGCCTGTGTGCCATGCAGGGAATCCTTTGTGGAATTATAGCTGTTCAATTTGTTGTAACTTCCAGAGGAGATTTCAAGAAACACTTCTCACACGGTTATTGCTGTGACATAATGGTTCCCTCCTAATTTCAAATGCATAAAAGAAGCTACAAAACTGTTATTCTGTGGAGCATTTGAGATCTTGTTCCCCAGCATATGTCATCAGTTTGGCTCAAATAAATAAACTTTTATAATAATTCTCTACAGGCTTGGATGCTTCTTATGTCGACAAAATCTTGAGACACACTAAAATAAAAATGCAACACACCAAAACCTATGGGCTACAGCACCAGCAGTACTAAGAAGGAAGTTTATAGAGATAAATGCCTACATTATGAAAATAAAGGTCTCAAATAAGTAACTTAACTTTCCATCTCAAGGAACTAGATCAAAAAGAACATACTAAGCCCAAAGGTAGCAAAAGGAAGGAGATAATAGTCTAGAGCAAAAATAAATGAAATAGAGAACAGAAAAACCAAACAAAAATCAATGAATCTAAGAGTGGTTTAAAAAAAAAAAGTTGACAACTCTTTAGCTAGACTAAGAGGAAGAAAAGAATACTTAAAATTAGAAATGAAAGAGGAAACATTACAATTGATGCCAGAGATATAGAAAGGATCAAAGAGACTACTATGCACAATTATATGCCAACAAATTCAATAACCTAGAAGAAATGGATACATTTCTAAAAACATACAAACTAGAGTGATTCATGAATTCTGGATCCTAAAGCTATAGAAAATCTGAACAGAGGAGTAAGGAGATTAAAATGGTGATCAAAAACCTCTCAAGAAAGAAAAGCCCAGGGCCAAGTAGATTCACTGGTGAATTCTACTAAACATTTAAATAATTAATACTTATCCTTCTCAAACTTTTCCAAAATCTGAAGAGAAGGGAACACTTACAAACTCATTTTATGAGGCCAGCATTATCCTGATACCCAAAACTGACAAAGACAGTACAAAAAAAAGAAACTTAAAGGCCAATAACCCTGATGAAACTAGATACAAAAATCTATTGAACAGGACATAATTCAATAGGACATAAAAAGGAATATATACCATGACCAACTGAGACTTATTCCTGGGATTCATGAATAATTCAACCCAGGAAAATCAATCATTGTGGTACAACATGTTAACAGAAAAAAGGGTAAAAATTACATGATCATTTCAATAGATGCAGAAAAATCATTTGACAAAATTCAACATCCGTTCAAGATAAAAAAAAAAAAGTCAACATACTAAGAATAGAAGGAAATTACCTCAAGATAATAATGACCATATATGAAAAACCTATAGGTATCATACTTAACAGTGAAAAACTGGAAGATTTTCCTATACAATTAGGAACAAAGCAAGGATGCCCAGTCTCAACACTGTTATTCAACATAGTATTGGAAATCCTTGCCAGAGCAATTAGGAAAGAAAAAGAAATGAAAGGCATCCAGATTGGAAACGAGGAAGTAAAGAGATCTCTGTTTGTAGATGCCTTGATCTTATACATAGAATTGTAAAGACTCCACAAAAAACTCTTAGAACTAATAAATGCATTGAAGGAAATTGCACAAAACAAAACAAACATACAAAAATCAGTTGGGTTTCCATACACTAACTACAATCCTCTGGGAGAAAAAAATTTTTTTTTCATTTAACATAGCATCAATGCCCAAGAATAACCAAGATAACAATGGAA
This sequence comes from Rhinolophus ferrumequinum, assembly GCF_004115265.2. Classification (NCBI taxonomy): domain Eukaryota; kingdom Metazoa; phylum Chordata; class Mammalia; order Chiroptera; family Rhinolophidae; genus Rhinolophus; species Rhinolophus ferrumequinum. Next base: position 4,508,617 of record NC_046307.1, on the reverse strand, counting down.
TTCAGAAAGAAAATTAAAGATCTCCAGAAAATAAACTTAAAGACATGAAAGAATGTGATTTAAATGACAGAGAATTCAAGATTGTAGAGTTGAAAAAAACTCAACGAGATACAAAAAACTCAGACAGGCAATTCAATGAACTCAGAAACAAATCAATGAACAAAAGGAGTACTTCACCAAAGAGACTGAAACTATTAAAAGGCACCAAACAGAAATTCTGAAGATGAAGAACTTAATAGAAGAGATGAAGAACAAATTAGAGAGCTTAGGAAATAGAGCAGAACAGATGGAGAAAAGAATTAGTGACATATAAGGTAGAAATCTAGAAATGACTCAGGTAGAAAAAGAGAGAGAGAGTTGAGAGTAAAAAGGAAAATTGAAAGAACTCTACAAGAACTATCTGACTCCACTAGAAAGAGCAATACAAGAATAATTAGTATACCAGAGGAAGAATGGGAGAAGGGACTAGAGAGCCTATTCAAACAAATAATCAATAAGAACTTCCCCAACCTGTGGAAAGAACTGGATCCTCAAATCCAAAAGGCTAAGAGAACACATAATTATCTCAACCCAAAAAGACTTTCTCCAAGGCAAGTTATATCAAAACTGTCAAAAATGAGTGACAAAAAAATGAATTCTCAAAAACCACACTGAGATATCACCTTACCCCAGTTAGAATGGCTATCATCAACAAGACAAATAGTAACAAGTGTTGGAGAGGCTGTGGAGGAAAAGGAACCCGCATGCACTGTTGGTGGGAATGCAGATTGGTGCAGCTGCTACGGAAGGCAGTGTGGAGGTTCCTCAAAAAATTACGAATAGAATTACCATATGACCCAGCAATCCCTCTCCTGGGTATCTACCCAAAAAATCTGAAAACATTTATCCATAAAAATAAGTGTGCTCCAATGTTCATTGCAGCTTTATTTACAGTGGCCAAGACATGGAAACAACCAAAATGTCCTTCAATAGATGAATGGATAAAGAAGCTGTGGTATATATACACAATGGAATATTATTCGGCGGTAAGAAAAGATGAAATAGGACCATTTGTGACAACATGGATGGACCTTGAGGTTATAATGCTAAGTGTAATAAATCAGACAGAAAAATTAGAGAACCATATGATTTCACTGATATGTGGTGTATAAACCAAAAACAACAAAAGAACAAGACAAGCAAATGAGAAACAAAAACTCATAGACACAGACAATAGTTTAGTGGATACCAGAGGGTAAGGGGGAAGGGAAGTGGTAGATGAGGGTAAAGGAGATCAAATATATGGTGATGGAAGGAGAACTGACTCTGGGTGGTGAACACACAATGTGATTTATAGAGGGCATAATACAGAATTGTATACCTGAAATTTATGTAACTTTACTAACAATTGTCACCCCAATAAACTTAAAAAAAAAAAAAAAGAATTCTCAAGACAACCAGAAAAAAGAAGAGGGTAATCTTAAGAAACAAAAACAAAAAACCATAAAAAAATAAAAGAAAACCCATTAGATTATCTTCAGATTCTTAAGCAGAAACCCTGCAAGCTAGGAGAGAGTGAAGTCAAATATTCAAATTATTATTATTATTTTAATGATTTAAATCTTCTTAAATTTATCAAGACTTGTTTTGTAGCCTAACGTAGTCTATCTTGGAAAATGTTCCATGTGCACTTGAAAGGAATGTATATTCTGCTGCTTTGAGGTGAAATGCTCTAAAAATACCAATTAAGTCCATCTGGTCTAGTGTGTCATTTAAGGCTGCTGTTTCCTTCTTGATTTTCTGTCTGGAAGATCTGTCCAATGTTGCCAATGGGGTTGTAAAGTCCCCTACTATGATTGTATTACAGTCAATCTCTCCCTTTATTTTGGTCAATATTTGCTTTATATATTTAGGTGCTCCTGTGTTGGGTGCATAAATGTTTACAAGGGTTATATTCTCTTTTGGATTGGTCTTGTTATTATGTAATGTCCCTCTTTGTTCCTTATTATAGCCTTTGTTTTAAAGTATATTTTGTCTGATATAAACATTGCTACATCAGATTTGTTTTTAATTTTCATTCACATGAAATATATTTCTCCTTCCCTTTACTTTCAGTCTGTGTGTGTCTTTCAATCTGAAATGGGTCTCTTGTAGAGAACGTATTTATGGGTCTTATTTTCTTATCTATTCAGTTACCCTATGTCTTTTGAGTGGAGTACTTAATTCATTTACATTTAAAGTGATTACTGATATACATATATAGTTGTTGTCACTTTATTCTTCATATTTATGTTCTTTTTTTTCCACCTTCTTAAAAAAGTCTCTTTAACATTTCTTGTATTACTGGTTTGGTGGTGATGAACTCCTTTAGCTTTTTCTTGTCTAAGAAGCTCTTTGTCTGTCCTTCGATTCTAAATGATAGCCTTGCTGGGTAGAGTAAGTCTTGGTTGTAGGTCCTTGTTTTTCAACACTTTGAATATTTTGTGCTAATCCCTTCTTGCCTGCAAAGTTTCTATTGAGAAATCAGCTGACAGTCTTATGGGAGCTCCCTTGTAAGTAATTAGTTGCCTTTCTCTTGCTGCTTTTAGGAGTCTATTTTTGTCTTCAACCTTTGCCATTTTAATTATGATGTGTCCTGGGGTGTGCCTCTTTGGGTTCATCTTGTTTGCGACTCTCTATGTTTCCTGGACTTGTATGTCTATTTCCTTTGTCAGATTAGGAAAGTTTTCAGTCATTACTTCGTCAAATAGACTTTCAATCCTTCGCTCTCTCTTTTCTCCTTCTAATACTCCTATGTTGTGAATGTTGTTACACTTGATGTCATCCCAGAGGTCTGTTCAACTATTCTTACTTTTATTTATTTATTTTCTTTTTTTGCTGTTCTGCTGGGGTGTTTTCTGCTACCTTGTCTTCCAAATTGCTGAATTGATCTTCAGCTTCATCTAAACTGCTGGTGATTCTTTCTAGTGCATTTGTCATTTCAGTTATTGTATTCTTCATTTCTGAGTGTTTTTTTTTTAATGGTTTCTATGTCCTTTTTATGTTTGCTATCTCTTTGTTGAAGTTCTCACTAAGTTCTTTGAGCATCATTATAACCAATGTTTTGAATTCTGTAGCTGGTTGGTTGCTTGTCTCCATTTCATTTAGTTCTTTTTCTGGAGTTTTCTCCTGTTCTTTCATTTGGGATGTATTTCTTTGTTTCCTAATTTTGTCTGCCTCTGTGTTTATTTCTATGTATTAAGTACAGCTGGATGTCTCCCAGTCTTTGTCAAGTGGCCTTACATAGTATGTATCCTGCGGAGCCCAGTGCCACAGTCTCTATGGTCACCTGTGCCAGGTGCTCCAGGAATGTCCCTGGTGTGAGCTGTGTGTGCCATCCTGTTGTAGTTGAGCCTTGATTGCTGTTGGCACATAGGTAGGTGAGATTGACCCTCAGGCTAAATGGCTGTGGGGTTGGCTATGTCCACAGCTTACAAGCTGCTGATTTTGGGGCTTACCCTACAAAGTGGGATTCACTTCAGCAAGCTCTTGTGCCAGCTGAGACCACCCTTTGGATGTGCTACTTGTGGGGCTAACTGGGTGGTGTTCTGTTGTGTTCTGAAGCTGGCCCCCAGATACGTTGGTTCTGGAGCCTCTTGTGAGGGACTCCGATGCAGGCCCAGTTCAGCCACTGCCTGTGACCGGCTTGGTACTACCTGGTAGGAGCTACAAAAGTGATCCAAAGTTGGTTGCTGCCTATGCTGGACCTGGAGGTGTGTGGAAAAGACCACTCTGTAAACCGAAGACAGCTGCCAGCAGTACCAGGCCTGGGGTAGCTCCGCAAAAAGCCCAGAAAACCCCAAAGCTTACTGTTGCCTGCCAGCTGCCCATGAGGCTCAGCAAGTGATAGAGTCTCATGCAGTACGCAAGTTGGGTGATGCATGGTCTCAGGGAGTCACCAGGGTGGGGCAAGTGATATTCACGAGGTTAATGTAGATTCTGTTTTGGTGCTGGTATTGAGACTGGATCTACTCAGCAAAAGGCTCAGAGCACACCAAGGACAGCCATACCTGCCTGGGACCCACTGATTCCTGAGAGTTGTCCAAGAAAGACTGCAGCGTGGGCCAGGGCTGGCTGTTGGCCACCACAAATATTCAAATTCCTGAAAGAGAAAAATCACCTACCAAGAATAATATATCTAGCCAAGTAATCTTTTAGATATGAAGGAGAAATAAAGGCTTTTCCAGAGATACAAAAGCTGAGGAAATTTACCACCACAAGACCTGCACTACAAGAGATATTGAAGTGTGCTCTTCTATCTGAAACAAAGAGACAAAAGGATAAAAAAACTATGGGTAAGATGACTATAGAGAGACAGAGCAGGTAATTGTGACTCTTGTTCAGAATAAAAGTATTACACACTTAAATATCACAAAGATTCAAGGAGGAAATAATATTTTTTTAAACAAGAAGACAATAGCTACTGCAACTTGGAAATGAACTCACAGCATAAAAAGTTTTGTGGTAACAAAAACATAAATGGGGCAGGAGAGAAGGACTGAACTTGCACAGGTGAATGGAGATAAGATGCAATCAGAAGGAAACGGATATATATATATATATCACTTTCTTTTGCTTAAACCTAATGATAATCATGCAAAAAAATCTAGAACTGAGCCACATAACATAGAAAATGAGGAAACAGAGGGAAAAAAATCATAGAATACCACCAAACTAAAATAACAGACAAAAACACAAAGGGAAAAGAAAGAATGGAGACACAGAGCTACTAGAAAACAAAAGATAGAATGGCTATAGAAATCCTCACATATCAATAATCACCTTAAATGTGAATGGACTGAATTCACTTTTATTCACAAATAAAAAAGGCACAGAGTAGAAGATTGGATCAAAAAAACAAAACCTAACCATATGCTGCCTTCAAGAGACACATCTCAGTTACAAGGACAAATATACACTCAAAAATGAAAGGATGGAAAAAGATATTCCAAGCAAATGGCATCCAGAGAAAACCAGATGTATTCATACTTATATCTGATGAAAGAGACTTTGAGATAAAAAGTAACAAGAGACAAAGATGAACATTTCATAATGATTAAAGAAACAATACATCGAGAAGACATAACACTTATTAATATACATGCTCCCAATCAGGGAGAACCAAAATATGTATATAAAGCAACTACTAACAGAACTAAAGGGAAAAACTGAGAAAAACACAATTATCGTAGGGGATCTAAATACCCCATTGACAGCTATGGTTAGATCATCCAAACATAAAATCAATAAGGAAATATCAGCCTTAAATAACACATTAGACCAGGTGGATATAATCGACATTTACAGAGCCTTTCATCTCAAAACACCACATGATATTATTCTCTAGTGCACAGGGAACATTCTCATGGACAGATCATATGTTGAGACACAAAACTAGACTCAACAAATTTAAGAAGACTGAAATCATACCAAACATATTCTCTGACCACAATGCTTTGAAACCGGAGATCAACTGCAAAAAGAAAGCAGGAAAAAACCCACAACTATGTGGAGATTAAACAACATGCTACTAAAGAATGACTGAGTCAAAGAAGAAATAAAAGGAGAGAACAAAACATACATACCATGTTTCCCCGAAAATAAGACCTAGCCGGACAATCAGCTCTAATGCATCTTTTGGAGCAAAAATTAATATAAGACCTGGTCTTATTTTACTATAATATAAGACCGAGTCTACAATATAACATAATATAACATAATGTAACGTAACGTAACGTAATGTAATATAATATAATATCAGGTCTTATATTAATAAGAGGGACATTTATGTCACTACAGGCCTATCTCAAGAAACAAACAAACAAATCCAAAATAAACAAACCTAACATTACATATTAAAGAACTAGAAAAAGAAGAACAAATGAAGCCCAAAGTCAGCAGAAGGAAGGAAATAATAAAAATTACAGCAGAATTAAATGAAATAAAGCACAAAAAGACAATAGAAAAAAAATAATGCAACAAAGAGCTGGTTCTTTGAAAAGATTAACAAAATGGACAAAACTCTCACTAGACTCACTAAGGAAAAAAGAGAAAAGACACAAATAAACAAAATCAGAAATGAAAGAGAAGTCACAACAGATACCACAGGAGAACAGAGGATCATACAAGAATACTATGAAAGAATATATGTCACCAAATTCAATAACTTAGAAGAAATGGAAAAGTTCTTAGAAATATAGAAACTTCCTAGACTGAATCACAAAGAACTGGAATATCTAAATAGATCAACAGTAAGAAAATTGAAACTATCATCAAAAACGTCCTCAAAAGCAGAAGTCCAAGACCAGATGGCTTCACCAGTGAATTCTACCAAACATTCAAAGATGATTTAATACCTGTCTTTCTCAAACGCTTCCAAAAATGTAAAGAAAAGGCAATAAATCCTAATTCATTTTATGAGGCCAACATTACCCTGAACTAAACCTGGCAAGGACTACACAAAAAAGGAAAATTACAGACCAACATCTCTGATGAATATAGATGCAAAACATGCTAAACAAAATACTAGCAAATCAAATACAACAATACATTAGAAAGATTATACATCACAATCAAGTGGGGTTCATTCTAGGGGCACAAGGATGGTTCAACATATGCAAATCGGTCAACGAGATACATCATACAAACAAAGTGTAAAATCATACGATCATATCAATAGATGCAGAAAAAGCATTTGACAAGATACAACATCCACTTATGATTAAAATACTGAACAAAATGGGTATAGATGGACAGTACCTCAGCATAATAAAGGACATATACAACAAACCCTCAGCTAATATCATACTTAATAGTGAAAAACTGAAAGTTTTTCCTCTAAAATTAGGACTACAACAAGGATACCTCCTCTCACCACTATTATTCAACATTGTATTGGAAGTCCTTGGCAGAGAAATCAGGCAAGAGAAAGAATTAAAAGGCATCCAAATGGGGGAATGAAAAAGTCAAATTGTCATTTTTGCAGATGACATCATTCATTATGTAGAAAACCCTAAAGACTCCACCAAAAAAACTATTAGAAACAATTTAAAAATACAGTAAAGTTGCAGGATACAAAATCAATGTACAAAAATTCATTGCATGCCTATACACTAACAATGAAATTTCAGGAAAAGAAAGGAAAACAACAACTCCTTTTATGATTGCAACAAATAGAATGAAAACCTAGGAATAAATTTAACAAAGGATGTGAAGGACTTATACACTGAAAACTACAAGACATTATTAAAAGAAATTGAAGACACAAAGAAATGGAAAGATATTCCATGCTCATGGATTGGAAGAATCCACATAGTTAAAATAGCCATATTACTAAAGCAATACACTGATTTAGTGCAATCCCCATCAAAACCCCAATGGCAGTTTTTAAAGAAATAGAACAAAAAAAAATCAGATTTATGTGGAATCACAAAAGATCCCCAAATAGCCAGAGCAATCCTGAAAAAAAAGAATAAAACCAGAGGTATCACACTCCCTGACTTCAAATTATACTACAAATCGACAATAATCAAAACAGCATGGCATTGGCAGAAAAACAGACACACAGACCAATGCAACAGAATTGAGAACCTAGAAATAAACCCACATATACAGAGGGTGCCAAAAAAAATGTATACACATTTTAAGAAAGGAAAAAACTGTATTAAATTATGCTGATGGTAACCACTTTTAGCACCTCTTGTAATTGCAGAAGTCAAAGTGACTTGTATTTATCCTTCTTTATCGGTATATATTGAGTATTACAATTTTAATACAGTTTTTTCCTTTCTTAAAATGTGTATACATTTTTTGGCACCCTCTGTATATGGGCAAATAATTTTTGACAAAGGAGCCAAAAACATACAATGGAAAAAAGAAAGCCTGTTCAATAAATGGTGCTGAGAAAATTGGGAAAAAAAAGAATGAAATTAGATTTCTATCTGTCAACTAAATTTAAGGACCGTGGGTTCAGAGAGGATTTTATGGATTTGACCTCAAAGGTAAGGGAGGTAAAAGTAAAAATAAATGAATGGGACTATATAAAATTTAAAAGTTTCTGCACAGCAAAAGAAACCATCGACAAAATAAAAAGGCAACCAGCTGAATGGGAGAAGATAGGTGCAAACAACACCTCCAGGAAGGGGCTAATATCCAAAATATATAAAGAACTCATACTCAACAACAAAAAAAACAAACAATCCAATTTAAAAAATGGGCAGAAGACCTGAACAGACGCTTCTCTCAAGAAGACATACAAATGTCCAACAAATATATGAAAAGATGCTCAACTTCACTACCTATAAGGGAAATGCAAATCACAACCACAATGAGATAACCACCTCACACCTGTCAGAATGGCTATTACCAACAAGACAAGTAATAACAAGTGTTGAAGAGATTGTGGAGAAAAAGGAACCCTATACACTGCTGGTGGGAATGTAAATTGGTACAGCCACTGTGGGAAACAGTATAGAGATTCCTCCAAAAAATTAAGAATAGAATTACCATATGACCCAGCAATCCCTCTTCTGGCTATCTACCCCCAAAATCTGAAAACATTTAAGATAAATGTACCCTTATGTACACTGCAGCATTATTCATGGTGGCCAAGACATGGAAACAATTGAAGTGTCCTTTGATCAGACGATTGGATAAAGAAGATGTGGTACATATATACAATGGAATATTACTCAGCCATAAGAAAAGATGAAATACTGCCATTTGCGACAACATGGATGGATCTTGGAATACGCTCAGTAAAATAAGTCAGACAGAAAAAGTCAAGAACCATACGATTTCACTCATGTGTGGGATATAAAACTGAAAGCAACAAACGAACAAGACAAACAAACCAAAACTCATAGACACAGACAATAGTTTAGTGGTGACCGCCGGAAGGTAAGCGGGGTGGGGGGAGGTAGAAGAGGATAAAAGGAGTTAAATATATGGTGATGGAAGGAGAACTAACTCTGGGTGGTGAACACACAATGCAATGCATAGAATTGTACACTTGAAACCTATATAATTTTATTAACCAATGTCATCCCAATAAACTTAATTTTTAAAAAAGCACTAAAAAGATAAAACCCAGAAGGGGCATGGACATTAGGCACACATTGTCATGAACTTCTTATGGAAATACAAATTGTAAAATCTTCCAGGAAGGCAACTAAGCAATGTGTTTGAAATTCTACCAGACCTGATCTAGCAATTCAATTTCAAGTAACTTAAACTAAGAAAATAATCTTCTAGGATATAGCTGCAAGGATATATTAATGGAGCAAAGAACTGGAATATAACAAATAATAGAGGTTTAGTTAAATATGTTTAAATAAATAAGTTCAGTTTAGTTTAGTTAAATACATTTGACAAAAAAAGTTAAGTAGATGCAACGGCGTGCACTGAAGCCATTAAAAACACTACTGAGGGGCAATATTTATTGACAAATTCATATGTTCAAGTAGGGAAAAAACCAAGATAGGTTACAATTGCTATTTGCAATATTACGTTTTTTTTAAAACGAGTGCGGCAGTGATTGAGAGATTAATATGGAGTTCAAAAGTCTCTTAAAAGACGTTCACCAAAATGTTAACCGCTTATTTTTGTGTGGTGGCATCAAGTGCATTTTTCTTATCAACTTTTTAAATGGGACATGTGTTCTTTTAATAACATTTAAAAAAATTATCTATTGGCTTTTCGGAGCCTGGAATGCCCCTCCCCTCCCACACCGCTTCGGGCTCTTCCCTCCATTCTCACCTCAGTGAGCCCGCGGAGGCCACCCTATTGACTCCCAAATGGGCCCCAAATACCCAAGACCGGGACTGTCTCGCTTTTTCCCGTCACAGTTACCTTCTAAAAGGTTATATAATTATGTTCATGGCGTTTTGTCTGCTCCCTCCTTCCCCAAAAAGTTCTCGAGAGTAATGATCAATGATCTTTGTTTTGTTCGCGGACACATTTCCAATACTGCTTGACACATAACAGGTGCTAGACACTTTCGTTGAATGACTTAAGGAGAAATAGGTTTGTTCTTGGCGAGTGTCTACTTGTCTTACCATCACTACGCAGATGCACAGCTACAAGATACAGCCCTCCTCGAAACTTCCTTTCCTTCACCAGGAACCGGAAATCCAGGGTCCTGCAGCCCACGCAGGGCAGAGCCCAGAAATGGGGTCTGGGCACGCCGCAGGCTCGTCAGGGACCCCGCCTCACAGATCCGAGCGGAGAATTACACTTCCCAGAATCCTTGGGTCATCGCGTGGACTACATTTCCCAGCAGCATTAGCGGCCACCTCTAACCCGCCCCCTGCCCTGCCCCTCCCGGGCCTGCGTGGGGCGCGGGGCTTTTGCCGCCGGAGTGAGCGGCTTTTGGGCCTGAGCGCGGGGGGAGTTCAGACTCGAGGCTGCTGCCCCGCAGGGGCAGTTCTGGAGCCTCTCGCCTGAGGAGCGCGGCCGGCGGAGGCACGGCCCCCGGAGCCCCCGCGGCCTGGGCGAGGTGAGCGGCGGAGGGTCGGCGGGGTGCGGCAAGGAGGGCTGGGGCTTCGAGAAGATGCGGGGCACAGGCCCGAGGGGCGCGAGCCGGGCCTTTGTGGGCGCGGGTGGGCTAAGGGCGGCACCCGGGCTCTGTCCACTGCCTCCCACGATCCGCCCTGCAGACGGCGGCCGAACGCGGCAGGTGGGGCATTTAGTCTCCACTGGCCCCGGGCCCAGCTGCCCTCCTTCCCGACCGTTCCTGCGCGCTGCCTGCCCTGCGCCTGCCGGCGTTTGAATTTGCTACCGGCTGTCAGTGAACGTGAGGAAATGTATTTCCTCCCCACACGGTCGCCACAGCCCTCGGGGGGGCAGGCGTAACGATCTGTTTTCCGCGAGAAGTGAGTTGCTGGTCGTTTCCCCCGATGGCAGCGCCAACACTGGAACCCAGGTCTGGTTTATGAGCCCGTTCGTCAGACAGCAACGCACTCCCCGCCATAGGAAAGCGGTGGTTTACCCTTTCCGAAGCAGTTTTCTCCAACTATCTGGGTTGATTCCTGGACAGGAGAGGGAGGAACGGGTGGGAAAATCTGGTGGAGAAATGTCGCACGCATGCAGTGATGGACGCTCGGGAGCGCGCCCTCACCTGCTGTGTGAGCCAGTTGCTCGCACTCTGCGCTCAGTCTCCTGATCTGTAAAATGGGGGTGCTGACAGTGCCAGCAGTGCTGTGGGACCGAACGATGTGGGCGGTGTCTGGCTCAGTGAGTCGCCGCGTCTGCTGCTGCTGGAGTCCCAGGTCCTCCTGCTCTGAGCCAGGGCAAGGGCTGGGGCCTGGACGGATGGCCCAGCCCTTCTCTCTGGTCTCGTCTGCTCCTAACTCCTCCCGACCGCCCTCTCTGAGGGCACGTGGCGTCATTCTCAGGGGGTGTAAGGATTTGAGAGCTGGTGATTCCGAGGGTGGAGAGGAGAAGGGGCTTCTCCCTCCCGGCTCCTTTTTTCTTTCAGATCTGCCTTCTGGAGACTGTGCCCATCCTGGGGGAAGAGCCCAAAAAGAGGATATGGCTACTGAACAGGCGGAAGCAAGGTCTCAGGTAAGTTCGTTGCATCTCAGGTCTTAGGGACAGGTGGTGTGTTTGTTTGTTTTCCCTCAAACTGCAGTTCTCTCCCCAATACGGTTTTCTCCAGGATTTGGAGCCCAAGTCCTTTTCCCTTTGAAGAGCCCGTCCGCCTGGTGGTTGGTGGACTCTGTAGTGAAGGCTTGCCTCCCCTGCCCCATCCATGGCTAGTGTTTCCCTTTTCTTTTCCTAACAGACACTCTTTTATTCATTTAACTCAGTTCACTGTGTGATTACTAATTTGACAGGTAAGATGCCGAGTCTTATATCACCCGCGGACAAAAGAAACTAACATCACACTTGGCAGAGTTCCTTTCTGGCCCTGCCTCCTTGGCTCACCCATATCTCCCTCCCGACCCTTGGCAAGAATGCTTTTCGTTTTCTTTTCACCTCCTGATACCGTCTCCAGGCTTCTCCAACCTATAGGTTTTAGTTTTTTCTCCCTTTTAACTTTGTGGATCATGTGCCTTAATTATACCACTCTCTTGAAAACTGATCTTCACCTGCCATTTGTGTGTAGGAATGAGGAAGGGACCCCCGTCTGGTGAGCCAGTGTGTGAACAAAGGTAGCCAGCCATGTTGGAAGGGACACACAGTTGGAGAGGTCTCTAGACTCTGAGAACAGAGAGAAGACCCCTCAGGAAACGGCAGGGAGTGTTTCGTGGGCTATTGATCCTGGAGAGGCAGTGTATACAGTGGTTAGGAAGTGGGGCTTTTGAGCCAGATGGCCAGGTTTGAACCCATGTTCTCCATTGACATTTAGGGGCCTTGGGCAAATAGCTCAGTTTCCTCATCTGTAAAATAGGAATAACAACAGTACCTACCTCATAGGTTAGGTGACAGGACCACATGAGTTAGTGCATGGAAAGTGTTTAGATCAGGGCTGGGCACAATATGTGGTTGTTGAGGTAGCTGAACGATATTTTTATAGTAATAACACTATTAAGGTTGATAGATAGAAACTGCTATACAGTGTTCCTAGGACCCAGAAAATACTTGCCTCATCTTCATCTAAGCACAACAAGTAATATTGCTCGGGAATGTCCTGAGAGCTTTACCGTTGTTCTCACTCTCACAACAGCGATTATTGTCCCCATTTTACATGTGAGGAAACTGAGGCTCAAAGAGGTCAAGTAACCTGGATTCAAACCCAGTGTGTGTGGCTTCTAAGTTCGTGGTCATCATCGTCCAGCCGTGGCTCTGGTGATCTTTTCTGAAAGAGAAAGATCTGGTGATCTTTTCCACAGGGCAGACCAGCCACGTGGTACCAGGGGTTGAGGAGTACCAAACTCATGTCATCTTTTGGACACACAGAATGCGCTGGTGTTTGATCTGAGGCTACGGCCAGGCCTCCCGTTGCATATTTGGTTGTTTTTTTCTGAGGCTTTCCCACTCCGTTCCAACAGAGCCAAGTTGCTCTCTTGCCCAGAATCGCTTCCATCCATTGTCAGTGAATCCCGTACTTGCTAACCTCGCCTGCTGCCCATTTGTCGGTACTGCATGGACCTGTGTGTAAAAGTCACGGACAGGACCTTTAAGACCAGAGAGCATGCACCAAGGACTGGGTTAAAAGAAGACTTTAATTACTGTCCCGCCTCTGCCACTAATGAATTATGTGACCTGGGGTCTTGACTGCCCTGGACCTTGTATTGGTCTAAAATGAGGACTGAACGAGGAGATGGCATGCAGTCCTATCCAGCTACACTTTTCTTTCATTGTTCAAATTAGTTCATGTGCTTTTTCTCTACCAGTTGGATTGTAAGTTCTTTGAGAGCAAATATCATTTCTTGTATTCTTCCCCCATATGCAAATAATTTAATGCCATTTCTTATAAAATATTGCATGATCATGGTAAAAGTTTTAGAGTATAAAATATGATGTGTATGTATATGTATACGTGTCCATTTATATATGTATGCGTATGTGTGTGTGTGTATACATTTGTATTTGTGTGTACATCTTTTTATATATATACAGAAAAAGTAGTATCCTCCTTAACCCCACCAGCTGGAGCTAGCCACTGTCAATCCTTTGTTACTCATTTCTCAGCATCAATTACTATGTACGTGTATAATTTTTTTTTCAAAAATGGGAACAAACTACACACTGATACCGAACCTGCTTTCTGTTTTTAACACTATCATGGATGTCTTTTTAAGTCAACAAATATTATCATATTGTCATCAAAAGATTATTCTAATTAACACTCCCACTAATGGCCTCCACACATGTCTTAAAGTGGTTAACTCGGGGCCTGGTTCATACCTCATGCTGCTCAGTATATATTTTCACTGGTTGATTGTTCATTGAACAAATGACCGGGAACCTTCAGAACCCAGGACAATACCAGAAGCATATCACGGTAGCCTGTCTCTCTCACCACTCCCACTGCCTTCACTCTGATGGGTGACGCTGCATGAGCTGGGATGGCTTGTCTTTACAGGTGTCAGTGACGTTTGAGGATGTGGCTGTGCTCTTTACGCGGGATGAGTGGAGAAAGCTGCGTCCTTTTCAGAGAAACTTGTACCAGGATGTGATGCTGGAGACCTACAGTAACCTGGTCTCATTGGGTAAGGACATCTTCGCTGTAGGTACAGAATTCAGAAATGGGCGTAACTCTGCACCACTTCCCCGGGGGGCATCAGAAACTTAGCTGAGTTTTGTCTTAGGATTGTGCAAATCGGATCTCCGTAAATAAACATCAAAACCGTTTCCCCCTCTAGGTGTGGACTTGCCCCACTTGTGGGGCGGTCTTCACAGTCGCACTTTAGAAACCCCCTCGTGGTTCAGGCATCATTTCCCACCGTGACTGTTCTGTGGTTTGTTCGCTCACCTCGCAGTAGAGCGCGTCTCTGCCCTCTTCATGGACCCACCACTTGCCAGTTCTCTTTCCAGCCAGATGGACACTGTACAATCCATCACTGAAAGGGAGTGAGAGAGTGTTTTCTCATTTTAAACAAGCTACTTGGTACATAATCCTTTTCATAGGTACCTGTTTACAGATTTTAATTCAGTCTGTACATGTAGCATGTTTTGTCTTCTGTAGAAAGCTCTATTAATCAAGCTGCATGTTTATCGTATTTCTGTAACGTGCAACTAATTATTACATAGTCATGTCCTACACATTGTTTCCTTTTCCTTAACACCTCTCACATCGTGGGGGCATGACTTGCAAACCCCACAGGGGCTTTTCGTACCATCCCCTGAGTTTCCCACTCAGGTCTGGGACATCTCTTTGTGTCCAAACAAAACCAAATCTTGTTTTTCTTTTTTTTTTCTGTGAGCAGGACTCCCATTTTCCAAACCCAAAGTGATCTCCCTGTTGCAGCAAGGAGAAGCGCCCTGGAAGTTGGAGGAAGGCAGTCCGGGAGGCTCCTGGCCAGGTAAGTGGACACTGAGGGCCGAGAGCCGCTGCCAGCAAGGGTCTGCTTAGTAAGTAGACGGGCAGCTTGGAGAGGTTGGTCAGGAAAGTTCTGCCCGGGTTCTCGGTCCGCAGGAAGTGGTGGAGAAGGGGGTGCTAAGGCCCCCCGACACGAGCTCCTCTTTTTCTCTGGTAGTCACTTCACAGATGAATCTCTCAGGATCTCTCTTCTTGTTTTGTTTCAGAGGAGCGCTACGTTCTCACATATTCATTCAGCAAACATGACGTATTTCAGGAATTGCAAATATGCATTCTGACTGAGGCTCAGGGTATGTACATGGGGAAAGAAGGAAACAAGAAAGGAAAGGCTTGTAGAAAAGTAGGTGGGGGCCACATTTAAAGTGCTTTGGGGCAGTTCTTAGAGATGTGAACTGTCCAGTGGTGACTGCAAATAGTTAAAGGATTCTAAGCGGAAGAATTATATGGTCCTTGATATTTTAGAACAGTTGGTCTGAATCAGAAACAGTTTAAATGCCTCTCCGTAAAGGCACAGCTGAAGAAGCTGTGGCCTGCCCCTACTCGGGCACATGGCACCGCGGTCAGAGCATTGACGAGCCCAGGCTCTCTCCGAGGCTCGTTAAGGAGTAAAGCAAGTTCTGGAGCATTATTACAATGTGTCTCCGTCTATGTTTAAAGAAATCACGTGCGTGTCTGTCTACGGGTATAATGCACATGTGAGTGCAGAGAGAAAGGTTAGGGACACAGCTTAGCTGGTACCAGTAGTTACGTTTGGAATGGAATGCAGAATGAGCAGGGTGGGAGGGACTTTATTTACATGTAAGCTTTTACTTTTGCACAAGCAGAATAATTCATGAACTCCTTAGTTGAAGCACAAGAATGGTCACTTTTGAAGCATCGCAGGATAGTTTTAAAGTGAGGCCAAACTCGATGTGGGAAGTTTGTGGAGATCACTGCATAATGTAGGCACAATGTGACTAGGCCTGGAGAAGGCACGTGCAGTGGGGTTCAGGAGCGGGGAGCCTTGTTAAGGGCATAGGGTGAGTTCAGTGGGATGGGTTTCATTTGAGAGGTAAGTGAAATACTCGGGTGGAGATCGCTGGGGACAGCGTGTAAGGTCTGCGGGGTTGGAACGCAGGGGAGGTCAGGGAGCCATCGGTACAAAGGTGGCATTTGAAGCCTTGAGCTGACCAGGTGAGGACTCAGGAAACCTCAGCATTTAGGAAGTGGGTTAAGAAGAATCGGGAGAGAAACAGGAGAGGCAGATGTGGTGGAAGATGGCGACAGAAAAACACAGGTCCGGCCCTGGTGGAGCTCATAGTCAGATGGGGAGGAGACGAGCGGTCATGAACTGTGGAATGACAGGTTCAAAGTGCTGTGAGAACTAGACTGGCAGGGGGGTATCGGCAGAGGCTCCCCTGAGGAAGGGTGAATCGAGAAAGGGGGAGGTACTCCAGACCTGGGAAAGGGCACGTGTGACGTCCAAGGCAGCCAGCCTGTGCGGACAGAGGTGAGGAGAGAGGAGCAGGGATGATCTTGCTGAGCAGGGGGTGGTCTGTGCCAGAGGGGCAGGCACAGCCCCTGAGGAGTGGCCAGGCCACAGGCCACAGGCCCAGGTTTGCATTCTGCAAAGATCAGCCTGCAGCCAGTGTGGAGCCTGTTAGCATGGAAGTGGGAGGACTTGTCCAAGGCTGTTGTCAGGTCCAGACGAGTCGGCGATGGCCTCCCACGAGGACCTGGGACAGGCTGTCTCGATCCCCAAAGCCCCCATGTCCAGGGAGTTTCTTCCCACTGTGAGTTGAGATTTTTTTCATGTGGGAGCCAAACTTGGCTTTCTTTCTGTCTTCGTAACTGTCATTTGGTGGAAACTGGTGGAGGCCACCACACAATCAATGGAGTGCTGGCGTCAGGGAGCCAGTTTTGAGTTAGGGTTGCAGTCCCACGGTCAGTATGAGCTGAGCACGGCTGAAGGATCAGAGGAGGAGACAGAATCCCTTCCCCACACCCCAGAGCCTCCGCTGGTCGAGGGAGTGTCCCTTCCCGAGTGACCGTGTATTAGCTGGATTGACTGGAGTAGCGGGTACGAGTCCACAGCTGTCCAGAGAGACGCTGCAGCCACGCGGCGATAGGGTCTTCAGTTCGCCCGTGTCGGGTTTGGGAAGACTTGAAGGAACAGGGAGTGGGTGTCTGAAGGAAGTCAGGCCATCAGAGCGGGCAGAATGTGTGCTGCTCTGGATGGGACGAGCCTCCTCTCTTCCCTCCGAGATGAAAGTCAGACGGGGTGTCCTGGGAGTCGGACGTGTGGTTCTGCCTGTCCTGCACCCGGTGAGTCTCCAGCTGCCTGGACTAAAGCGGCCTCAGAACAGCTCCCTTCCTGGGAGCCCGGGTGAAGGACCCGGGTGTTCTGGGAAGCACCTCTGAGCGTTTCCTCTAGACCAGAACCAAAGCCTACCCTTCAGACAACCGGTGCCGGACAAGCTTGTGTCCACGGCCTCAAAACGTACTAAAACAATGATTTCCACCTCAAAACAATTCACAGATAGCAAAAGTAAAACCAAAAAGAAAAACAAACTGTCGTCCACGGTGTGTACATTTTAAATGGAGAGATGGGAGGAGAGGCTCAGAGCGTATGCGTCGCGTCAGAACCTCTTGCCTAAGAAATGTGCCCAAAGCCTAGTCACTGAGGTTGTGCTCCTCTGGAAGCGTTGTAATAGGAGGAATGCGATTAAACCAACCTGTCCATCTCATGAGTTTGCTTTACACTCAAGTGTGGACATCTTGAAATCTAAAATTTTAAATCCAGGGATGGCCTAGGTAAACCATCACCTCCAATGAAAGTGTTTCCTTATCTTTTTCTCTTCCTGTGTCATTTAATGCAGGAAGCCTTGTGGGCGGACTGAACCTGTGCAGGGTGGGCAGCTTGAGGGGTCAGGGGGCTGCCTTCCACTCACCCGGATTTGCTGGGGCTGCTGTGCACAGAGAGCGGGGCGTCGTTTCCTAATTTGCACAAAGGTGCCATCTGTCGGGGTTAGCAGTCTGGTGCACGCAGTGGTTTTAACGAGTGAAATCCTTACGTGGGGAAAGGGGGGCCCAATGCTCCACTTTGTGATAATGTGTTTCTTAGTCTTGTTCTTGTCCCCTGCCCTCCCCAACCAAGGTCCTGTGTGGGCTCTGCACCCACCCTCCGGCCACCAAAATCCACTGTCCTTGGAGCTGCCAGAATGATCCAGTTAAAATGTAAATCAGGTTGTGTCACTCCCAGTGCTTCCAGCTCACAGCACAGTCCAGTCCCTGAGAGGCCTTCAGAGTCCGCATGGTCTGGCCCCAACTGCCTCTTCACCGTCACCTCCCTCCGCTCTGCCCTTTACTCGAGGACTCCGGTCACTCTGGCCACCTTACCATTCATCGGGCAGGCCCAGCAGGCTCCTGCCTCAGGGCCTGTTCTTCTGGATGGATGGATGGACTGACGGATGGCCACAAGCCCACGTGACTCGCTTCCTCGTGGTGCTGCCCAGATGGTACTTTCTTGAAGGCACAGCTCGTATAAACACAGCCCTCCGTCCTCCACATTCATCCCCTCACCATGCTTTATTTTCCATAATAGTATATGTTTGTTTATTGTCTGTCTCTTCCTCTGAATCGTGAACTCCCTTATGCTGGGTTGTCTGTGTCATTTGTTCCCATTCCCCCAGTGCTGAAAACAGTGCCTGGTCAGAGCAGGCTTCCAGTTAATGATGCCTGAACGACTTGGCTAGGTCAGTGATGACGGAGACAGAAAGAAGGGAACCAGTTTCGGAGATGTTTGGGAGATAAAAGCAGCAGGACTTGGAAATGGATTAGATATGGAAGATAAAGGAGATGGAGTTGTCAGGATGCTTGCTGGGTTTGTGGCTTGTTCTGGGATGGACAGAGCTAACATTCGCGGAGGTATGATACCGGAAGATCAGATTTGGGGAATGATATAAATTTAGTTTTGGATGATTTGTATTCAGTTGTCTTTCGTTGACCCAGTTATCTAAGTGGAGGTATCAAGTAGCCTCCTAGATTTGGAGTACCGCCCCTCATATTACAGACTGGATATGAAATGTAAATCTGGGAGACCCCAGTCAATATAGAGTACTTGAAATAATGGTTGAGTTTGAGTTACCTTATGGAGCTCAGAGTACAATAAGAGCAAGAAAAAAGCCTCTGACTCAGTTTTGAGGAACTCTGGCATTCCGTGGCCAGGGAGAGAGAAACGGAGCCGTAGGGAAGACACGTGGAGGTGTACGATCGGGGGAAACTCAGGAGAGTGTGGCGCATTGAAGTCAAGGCTCTTAACAGGGTGGTATCAGTCGAAGGGGAGAAGTAGATGTTTCTGAGACGTGTTTCGATGGTAAAATAAACAAGTCTTGGTAACTGATCAGCTGAGTGGGCTGAGGGAGAGGTGTTAAAGATGCCTCTTCAAGTTTTGATTCAGAAGTGGTGTCATTTACAGAGACAAGGGGGTTCTACAGGTTGGAGGGAATAATGAATTCAGTTTTGGGCATGGTGAATTTGAGGTGTCTTTGAGACATCCAAGTTGCTATTTTGGGTATAGAGAGTAGAGAAGCCATGCCTAGGGTGTATGTTTGCAATTGAAGCTGGCCTGTGGAAGTGAGAAGAATTGGGGGCCTAGTACTAAACCCTTAGGAACCCCAAGGACTAAAGATCAGGTGTGGGAATTAAGTGCACAGAGGAGACTGCGGCTGGTGGAAAACGAAAAGAATGTGGAGGAACGTTTGGGGTCACTGTAGCTGAGGAAGGAAGCATCTGGAGGAAAACGAGTGGTCACTATGAGATGCTCCTGAGACGCCCGTTAGGTGAGAACCGAAGAGCATCTTGCCTTCACCACCTGGAGGTCAGAGTTGCTGTAGCGAGGGTAGTGGTGAGGACAGAAGCCAGAATGGAGCCAACGAGGGTGAGTGAGCGGGAGGAAATGACCAGGTGTAGGATACGAGGGAAAATTGGTGTGAAGAAGAGGCAGCAGCAGCAGCTGGACGAGCTCTTCTCTGCATTTACAAATATTTCTCTGTATACTTTGTTTCCTTTGTCCACTCCAGTTATAGTATACAACACATTATTTTCCCCCTTTCCATTGGTATTTACTGAAACTCCTTCCATGCCAGTACAGAGAGAGCTTTTTCACTCGGGGGGAAAGGGGGAAGGAACCTTGGGTAGCCTCTCTCTTTGGCTGGGGGAAGAGGGGATTTGGTTATATGTGGCGTTGGACAGTGTTAGCCCAGCAGGTCCAGTTAGGGCTAGGGTTTTATAAATGGCGTGGCTAATGAGCAATATGGTATTGATTTAAAGCTATATCTTCATCCCATATCCATGTAAAGTCCTGATGTTTTACAGTTAGAGTTAGCTTAATTGTCCATCAACAGAATCTGGTTGAATAAACTGAGGTACATTCACTCTGGAATTCTTGGCAACTGTGAAACGGAGTGAGGAAGACCTTAACTAATTATCTGTCTCTTCCTCTGAATTGTGAACGCCCTTATACTAGGTTGTCTGTGTCATTTGTTCCCTAAAACAGTGCTTGGTCAGAGCAGGCTTCCAGTTAAATTCCACTACGGGGTGATCTCCAGAATATATCAGTAAGTGGGGAAAGGTGCAGAGTAGCGAGAAGAAAGGAGGAGATAGCAACACAGAAAAAGTGTGTATTTGCTTATATTAAAAAAAAAAGGGAAGCAAAAAACAAATAATAAAGGCAGATCAGTAAAAATGATTACCTTATAGGGTGAAGGAAGAAAAAGGATGGAGAGAACAGGGATAGAATCTAGAATGTTTCATACGGTATCTTGTTTTATAATTTTGACTTTTATAGAATTATAAAACAAGATTAAATAAAAATGAAAAAGCATTCCTTAAATATGGACAGCAAAACGAACCAAATGATCCTAATTGTGTTTCAGGTTGGTGACTTAGTCACATAGAAAAGAATTATTTCAAATGTCTTTATATCACACCAGTTTGAATAAGCATCCTTTGTGGTTTATATCTGTGATATTGTGGTTTATAATAAGAAATATGTCTTTGGTCTCCATCCCCACTTCTGGCACTGAGCTCCTGAAACCCTTGGAATGGCCCAGAACTACAACGGTGTCTTCTGTTATGTTAATGAGTGATTTGGACAGGGCTGTCCAGAAGAACCAATCGTGTGACTGCCGGGTTGGAACTTTCAATCCCACCCCGTGATCTGTCAGAAAGGGGAGAGGGGCTGGAAGTTGAATCAATCACCAGTGACCCGTGATTTCATCAATCATGCCTGTGCAATGAAGCCTCCATAACACCCCAAAGGATGGGGTTCTGAGAGCTTCTGGGTTTGTGAACACGTGGAGATTTGGGGAGAAGGGTGCGCTCAGAGCATGGAAGCTGCAGGCCCTTCCCCATTCCCTGCCCTATGCGTGTCTTCCATCTGGCTCTTCCTTAGTTACATCCTTTATAATAAACTGGTGATCTAGTAAGTAACATGTTTCTCTGAATTCTGTGAGCCGCTCTAGCAAATAAATTGAACCCAAGGAGGGGGTTGTGGGAACCTTCAGTGCACAGCTGGTTGATAAGATGAAAACCTGGGCTTTCTACTGGCACCTGAAAGGGGTGGGTCAGTCTTGTAGGACCCAACGCTTTACCTGTGGATCTGTCACTGTCTCCAGGTAGACAGTGTCAGAATTGAGTTGAATTGTAGGACACCCAGCAGGTGTCCAAGAATTACTTGGTGTGGGAATCACTGCCCCCACTACACACACAGGTTGAAATTGGGTGCAGAACTTCTAATACCTAATGGGCAAAAATAACTTCAAACAATAGTGTTGCATGTGGTGGGTATAATAAGAGTATGTGGTTATGTTTACAAATACAGTTCTTATTTTTGAGAATATTTTCTGAAATATTATGGATGAAATGATATAATACCTGAGATTTAGTTTAGCATATTCTAGTGGAAGAGATGTAGGGATTTGTATGAATGTGCTTAGCTCCTGTAATAAAGTACCACCTGCTGTGTGGCTTAAACAACAGAAATTGATTGTCTCAGTTCTGGAAGCTAAAAGTCCAAAGTCAAGGTGTTGGCAGGGCCGTGCTCCTTCTGAGACTCTGGGGGCAATCTTTCCTTGTTGCGTGCCAGCTTCTGGTGGTGGCAGGCAGCTCTTGTTCTTGGCTTGCGGCTGCAGCACTCCAGTCTCTTCTCCTGTTGTCACTTGGTGTTTTCCCTGTGTGTCTGCACGTGTTCTTTGCTCTTTGCATGCCCGTGTGTAACTGTCCCCTTTTTATAAGAACACCAGTCATGTTGGATTAGGACCTACCCTAATGACCTCATTTTAACTTGATTAAATCTGCAAAGACACTATGTCCAAAAAGGGTCACTTTCTGTGTTCTTGGAAGTTAGGACTTCAACATATCCTTTTTGGGTGACAATGCAACCCATCACAAGGTAATAGATAAGACAGTGTTAGTGATTGTTGAAGCTGACTTGCAGATTCATTGTACAGTTCACTCTACTTTTGTGTATGCTAAACCATTTTCCATAATAAAAGCCTAAAAAATTAGAATTACCAGAACAAAATTTCTAAAACACCTTTTTTCTTTTCCAGCCACACAAACATTGTGGAGAGTGTTTACAAATGTGTAGCCCTACCTCCTGTGATGGTGTGCTGTAGAATTCCCAGCAGGTAGCTCCCTCAGGGCTCTAACTGAACAATCTTGTGAGACTACAAACGTGTATGGCATTTTTATAGGAATAATTTTGAATCTGACCAAGTACAGGATAAAGTGGGGAGGGACACTTTAGGAAACAAGTCTGGAAAGCTGGCTTGGGTTCAGAGATTTTGATGCTGCCTTCAGCCCTCACACTACCCCTCCATCTAGCCTATGGCTGATCCTTTGAAATCCCATCTTAGATGTTTCTTCTGAAGTACACTAACCACTGCCTGTATCCCTTCCCTGCTTGCACCCTCCACTATCTAAGGATTTGGATGATATTTTTAGCTCACAGTCACATCCAATTCTACCTGTGTTTTTGTTGTAGAAATTATCATATTGTGATGTGATTGCCTGTTTTTTCTTTGTCTTTAATGTCAAACTGTAAACTCCTTGAAGAAATCATCTGTTTCTTCTCATTCCTGTCTCCAGGATGTCTTTTGGATCACCGGTATGCCCAGGATAGAGCCTGGCACTCTGTAGGTGATTTAAAATATTTGATGAATGAACAAGGAGCAATCCATGCTTTTTGAAATAATAAGAGGAATTTTATGCAAGTAAGAGAGAGAAATCCAGTGGGAAATACTACTGGAAAGGTGAGAAACAGAGGTCACAGAATCAAATGGAGGGTCTTCAGCAATAGTCACTACGTAGCAAGGAGGTCCTGAGTTGGGATGTGTTCATGATGGTTGTTAGAGACCTTAGTGGGGGGTTTAAAAGACGTTGATGACTGACTAGACTTAGAATACAGGGGAGAGAAGGTTCTGAGATGAAACCAAGAATTTATGGCAAAGTAACTGAAAAGACTATAATATGATTCTGACCTGGGAAACAGAAAAAAGGGTTTGTAAAGGAATTCACTGAGTTCAGATTTGGACACGTTGAATTTGAAAAGAAAGATACTCAAATGGAAAGCCTGACAGGCAGTTGGAAGTACCTCCACAGTATCCTGAGAAAAATCAGGTAGTCGTTTGCATAGGAGGTGTGGGAATGGATGAGAGCATCTCGGGAGAGAGGGTTGAACAGAGACTCTCAGAGTGTCATAAAAGCCAAGGGAACGTACACCTAATGACAGGAACAAGTCAGGGTGGTGTCATGAGCAAGAGCATTGTGGCTCCTAAACTTCTGACCTAAGTCTTAGCCTTGTTCATGAAGTAGCTCCAGCCCAGGCTTATTCTGGAGCAAAAAGTTAAAGTACACTTAAGGAGACAGAGCTGCAGGCCCGTAGAAACTAAGCAGATCATAAGGAACAATTAGGATGTCCACAGCCTAGGACTCGTCTGCTTCAGTGGGAAACACAATTCAGGACCAAGGCATTGGCACTTGAAAGTAGAGTTGAGATGAGTTTCCCAGTATTGGTGTGGACCTCTGTAGCTATAATCACTTCCATTAAAAAATAATAACTCCCCATGTCCTATTTTTCTATTCTCCTTTAAACAAAACTTTGCAAAAAGAGTTTCTATACTTGATGTTCCTATTTTCTTACCTCCCATTGTGTCTTCTGTATATTCCAGTGGGGCTTTCTTCCTTACTATTCCACAAAAAGCACAGTTATTGAATCCCAGACAGTCTCCATCTCAGCACAATTAGGGTTAAGTTTTTAGTTCTCAGATTATTGCCAAAGTTGATCACTCGCGCCTCCCTGAAGTACTTTTTCCCTTTGTCGTCTAGAAGACCATACTCTTCCGATTTTCTTCCTTTTCTTGACTTCTAATGTTGTAGTGCCTGAGTGACTTCTTTTAGTTTTTCTTTCTTTTTTTTTTTTTTTTGGTGGGGGGAGAAGGGGAACGGAAGGGGAACAGGACTTTATTGGGGAACAGTGTGTACTTCCAGGATTTTTTCCAAGTCAAGTTGTTGTCCTTTCAGTCGTAGTTGTGGAGGGCACAGTTCGACTCCAGGTCCAGTTGCCGTTGTTAATTGCAAGGGGCACAGCCCACCATCCCTTGTGGGAGTCGAACTGGCAACCTTGTGGTTGAGAGCCCACTGGCCCATGTGGGAATCGAACCGGCAGCCTTCAGCATAGGAGCACAGAGCTCCAACCGCCTGAGCCACTGGGCCGGACCCTCTTTTAGTTCTTCAGCTTTAAATAAAACTTAGCTACAGAAGACTCCCAAATAACTGTAGTTTGCACCTTTTCCCAGATTTCCAAAATAATATCTACAACTGACTGTTTCAGTATCTTCCTTCAGTATCTAGCAGGCATCTGAGCCATAACAAATGTGTCAGAAACAGACTACCCCTCACACTCACCCTTTTCCTCATCTTCCCCTTCTCAGTAACATTCCAGCATTCATCATTTTCAGGCTAGAAACCTAGGAGTGACTAGGTTTTTTTATTCCTTCTCAGCACCCCACTTAGGTAACTGCGCCCAAATACTCAGGGCTCTAGTAAAGGTGTTGGTCACAAAACTGCAGTCTTTACATACAGGCCTAAGGCAGGGTCTCTAACTTGACTTTATTACAAGCTAGAATCCAAATTGCAGACTCTTACTGTCTTCTTCCCAGCACATATACTAAACCTAGAACCAGTGACTCATAGCCACAGGGGAAAGTACCCCATTTTTTGTGAACGCCTTCTATACTTTTACCCAAATAAATATGCTGAAATTTGATCATTTAATGTATCAAGACTTAGATGGAGAAGGAGCTGGGAAGATGTTGGACAGAAAGTAAAAAACTCCTCCTTTCCCTTACAATAAATAGTAAAGAGTTGGGTGCATATAAAATTAGTTGAGGAAGGTGTATGTAGAGTAAAAAAAAAGAAAATCCCAAACCCTAGGGAATACCAGCTTTTAAATTGGGAACAAAAAAGTTATCCATGCAGGAAAATGAGAAGTGAACACTGGTAGGAAAAAAGAGAAAAGCAGAATACCTTGTGTTCACCAAGCAGAGGGAAAATGTACACAGGTGAAACAGTGAATGTCTGATAGGAATCTCAGATACAGTGAGATGCAAAGGAGCCCTTTAAATGGTTACCTCTTGCCAGGAGAAAATGCTAAACTATGTGTACAACCCTTCCCCTGGCAAAATTTAATATTTAATGAATTGTGTTCTTACCCACTTTTACTATTTATTGAATTCAGTTCTGTTCTTTACCATTTTATCATGTTATTACTTTTTACCTTTTTATATTTATGCCTATCTTATTGTTGATTTTTGACTCTTTTCTACGTTGCTTGCATAGCCTCTCATGCTTGATGAATGAGTAAGGCTGCCTTCCTAGCTTGTGACCTTTGGTTTCATGCCTACCTGTGATCCCTCTGAGATTAATTCAATAATGTCTTCCTGTTTCAACTGACCCTGAAACTCTCCCATCATCCACATAATGTACTGTTCTGTAAAGCAACTTCTCCCACAGGTATTTGAATCATATGTGTGTGTGTGTAATTAATATATAAGTAATGGAGAATATATGACATTGTTTAAATTAGGAATATGTAAGTAATTAAGAAAGGTCAACAAAACATTTCATATATAATTTGGATGCCATCAGTAATATCTATAGGTTAATAGGGCGTGCTAATCTGCTTGCAAAGAACACTTACGGGAGAAAAGGAAAGTGAAATATGTAATATATTATATATATATTATATATGTTATATATATATATATAACATATATATATATATATATTATATATATATATATATATAAAAAACTTTTTAACACTGGTATGTGCTGTAATAAGGAGAATGGACTATGGAAGATCAGAGTCAAGAAAGAAGCCAGAAAGAGTTCATTTTTGAACTAAATCTGAAGGATATGAAGGAATTTGGCATGAGGGAAAAGGAGGAAGACTTTCCAGATTAGGAATGATTACATAAAGAAGATAAATGTCATGAAGAAAATTTAAGAGTCTATCATGGGCTTTGGACTCTGATCCCAGACTACCTTTCCCAATTCATGCTCCCCTTTTCTCCATTCTCTATTCGTCAGTTCTCCTAGTCACTCTTATTTACACTTACCCTCTTTAAATAGGTTTGCTTTATTTTTCTTACCCTAGTATTTCAGCTCCTATCAATTATTTTTCTATACTGCTTAAATCTCCTAAATTTTTCCTCTTACTATTTTTGAGACAGACACCAAGACCTTATTTAAATATCACCAGTATTTATTTATTTTATACATTTTGTCTCAGCCAAATACTATATCACATGAAACATCTTCATTTTCCCCCCTCCAGGATGGAAGAGCAGTCATAAAACCACAAAGTCAACTCAAACACAAGATTCTTCATTTCAGGAGCTGATAGGGAAAAGATCGAAAAGGAATGGACCCTGGGACTTCAAATCAGAAAAACCCTGCATATCTGAAGACAGATTAGAGAAAAAGCAGGAGAAAAAGGAAAGTGTTCAGATTGTGTCAGTCCCCCACAAAAAAATCCTTACTATGGAAAGAAAACATAAAAATACTGAATTTGGCCAAAACTTCAGGCCAAACTCAGTCCTCATTAGGCAACAAATGGTTCCCAGAGAAAAAACACCACCAAAATGTGAAATACAAGGAAACAGCTTCAAACAGAATTTAAATGTACTTAATCAACCAAAAATCAACACAGCAGAGAAACGCTACAAATGTAGTCTGTGTGAGAAAACCTTTATTAACACGTCATCCCTTCGTAAACACGAGAAAAACCATAGTGGAGAGAAATTATTTAAATGTAAAGACTGTTCAAAAGCCTTTAACCAAAGTTCAGCTCTTATTCAACATCAAATAACCCATACTGGAGAGAAACCCTATGTATGTAAAGAATGCGGGAAAGCCTTTACTCTTAGTACATCCCTTTATAAACATCTAAGAACACATACTGTGGAGAAATCCTATAGATGTAAAGAATGTGGTAAATCTTTCAGTCGAAGGTCAGGCCTTTTTATACATCAAAAAATCCATGCTAGAGAAAACCCCTATAAATATAATCCAGGCAGGAAGGCGTCTAGTTGCAACACATCCCTCCCTGGATGTCAGAGAACTCATTCCAGAAAGAAATCCTATTTATGTAATGAATGTGGCAACACTTTTAAGTCTAGTTCATCCCTTCGTTATCATCAGAGAATTCACACAGGAGAGAAACCTTTTAAATGTAGTGAATGTGGGAGAGCCTTCAGTCAGAGTGCCTCTCTTATTCAACATGAAAGAATTCACACTGGAGAAAAGCCCTATAGATGTAATGAATGTGGAAAAGGCTTCACTTCTATTTCACGCCTTAATAGACACCGAATAATTCATACTGGTGAGAAGTTTTATAATTGTAATGAATGTGGTAAAGCCTTAAGTTCCCACTCGACACTTATTATTCATGAGAGAATTCATACTGGAGAGAAACCATGTAAATGTAAAGTGTGTGGGAAAGCCTTCAGACAAAGTTCAGCTCTCATTCAACATCAGAGAATGCATACAGGAGAAAGACCCTATAAATGTAATGAATGTGGGAAAACATTCAGGTGTAACTCATCCCTTAGTAATCATCAGAGAATTCATACTGGAGAGAAACCATATCGATGTGAGGAATGTGGGATATCTTTTGGCCAAAGTTCGGCTCTTATTCAACATCGGAGGATTCATACTGGAGAGAAACCCTTTAAATGTAATACATGTGGGAAAACTTTTAGACAAAGTTCATCACGTATTGCCCATCAGAGAATTCATACTGGAGAGAAACCTTATGAATGTAATACTTGTGGGAAACTTTTCAATCACAGGTCATCTCTTACTAATCATTATAAAATTCATATTGAAGAGAACCCCTAGAAAGTAGATTCGCATGTGTGAAAGCCTTAAACCAAAGCTCATCAGAATACATGAGAATGATATAAATGTAATAAATGTAATGGATACAAAAAAAGCCTTTCTATAATTTAGTCATCAGATGTTAAATTCCAAGATAAATCTTGACTATAATAGAGAATGAGGAAAATGGAAAATGTTCATGTCTGTCATAAACTTTAAAATAACCTGAAATGAAGAATTTACAACTGGAGACTGACTTTGGGCATTTGTAAAAATAAAAGAATTGTTTTATCTCTACAGCAGTGTATACTATATATCGTGATTGTCATAAACATCTGGGCCAGTGGTGTGTGCACTGCATTCCTCATATAAAAGAAAAAAAACTATAAACTGGTAATACTTTTTAAAATAACTAACATTAGCATATAAAAGATGTGATCAAAGAAATGACACATTTTTGGAGAAAAGGACCAAATAAAAGATAAAAGTGAATTGTAAACTACCTCTCAGCTTCTGGGGTGTGTCCTTTTCCTGACCTGATGTCAAACTTTGTGCATGGGTTTTATTTTAAAATAGAAATAAAAGTCTGTTCTTCCTTTGTTCAACTAATTGCTGTTGAGAATTTTCTACCCAATTTCTAATTATGTTGTCAGAAATTTCTTTTTGCTCTGAATTTATGAAAGTATATGCGAGCTATATATGTGAGCTTTCACCTTAGGCATATTAAATAAGTCATCATTCAAGTTTAAAGCTATTAAATATATATATTTAAATTCAATTCACAACAGAAGTTTATGAATCTTAAAAGAAGTTTAATGAATCTTAACATGTGCCAAAATACTGAAAGTACATCAATCATTTCATGACAAAAACTCTGTTTTTCTTATTTAGTTTTCTCTCGTGTCAAACACTTTCAGGAAGACAGAAAGAGTAATTATAAACAACTCAGTATTGTTTTAATTCCAACTTTGGGGTAGGTTCTATACTGCACACTGGTGGCAGTTTTAGGAAGAAAGGCTTTCAAGGAGCCATGAATTGGGGAAAAAGATGGAGTTGAGAGACTAGCAGATGAATAAGCAAATTATATCACAGTGTGTAAATATGGTTGGTTTACCAGGCAAATGGATAATTTATGGTAATATGTTGCAAGAAGGTTGTAGAGATTTGCACAGGATGAGGAAAGAAGAGATTGAACGTAACCAAGGAAACTTGGAGACATCAAAGAATGCTTTCCAGAGGCCATGATACCTGAGCCAGGTTTCAAAAGAATAGGAAGTCTCCAGAGGGTGAGATAGCTAACCAAATAAGAGGAGACTGCATGTGTGAAGGTATAGGTGGGTAATATGGCACCTTTGTGGAAACGTAGAGAACTGATGTGCAGAGAATGACAGATGCTAAACGGTTCAGCAGAAGTCAGATAACAAAAGGCCTATTTGCCATGCTAAAAAATGTGGATTTTATTCTGAAACTGACGGAATCAATTGAAGATTTTAAGCAACGAAAATTGTTCTGGCAATAATGTGTAGAGGATGAATTTAGAGGGTTGAGGACAGCTATGCAGACCAATGCCTAGAAATCTGTGCTGTTGTGTGTAATTCAAGTGATGGATGAATGAGATTCCTAAAGCAGGGACAATGGATCTCGGAGAATTGGAGACATAGTGTATTAGAATAAATAAAACATGGTGTTCACAAGCAAATAGATGAGTGAGAAGGCTAAGCTGACTCACAGCATTGCCAGGCATCCTATTTGTACAGGACATATCCCATATTTAATGATTTTTGTCCTGCATTGTATTGACTTTGTCAGGCTGTCCTTAATGTAGTCAGTTGTGTTTTTTTTTCCCCAGTAACAAAAATGCAGCAATTAGAGCTATTTTTTTTTTTTTGCTTCAGTAATTAGCACTTAAAATACTTAAATGGCAACTCTACTTGAAAATCCTAACTTCACAAATAAAGATCTGAGCAATCTTTTATAGTCTCCCATGTTTTGGGGCTGAGGGAAGACCAAAAATGGGGACAGTGAATTGAAAGTCTCATTTTCCATATTAGAGAGAGGAAAAGACTTTTGCCAAATTCTGAAGTTGTAAACAAATAATCACCATTAGAGACGACTTTGGATCAATACACATGCTCTGAAAATCGGCAACAGCGGCCAGGCTTCTGACAGCGAGTTAATGACAGACTCCAGCTTCTGAAAGTCAGCCCGTCAGTGACTGTCCCACACCTGTAGACAACAGTCAGCAAATCCTTCACTCCAGTGACCATACTTCTGGGAGTACACCAGTCAGTAACAGCCTTATCCCAGGGATCACACTAACGCAGTTGAAAGTCTGTCAGTCCATAAACACTCCTGCCTCTGAAAATACACCAGTCCCAGGTCCTGATTTGTTGCAGTATGCATGCATGACTTTGCTTCTTGGCTTTTCCAAGTCTCACAGGAAGACAGCATCTACCTGTTAAAACTTTTGGTCTTGAAGGGACATAAAGTCTCCAAAGAAAAGTTGCAGTTTGCCCGGCTTGATGTTTGGGTCATTTACTATCAGAACAAGTGGTGCAGCTGGACTTAGACAGGCTTCATCGTCCTGAGTGTCCCCAAAATCCAAAGTAAGTGACAACTGTGAGGTTTTCTCGGCTAGTTGATTATTGCCAAAATTGGACCCCAAATCTCTCTTATGGCAAAACCTGTGTATGCTTTACTGAACAACAACCCCAACCCAGTTTTATGAAGAACAGGGCAACATAGCCTTTAAAGCCTTGAGGGAGAGTTTAATGAACCCACCTGTCCTTGGGCATCCTAATTATCAGATTTCCCTTTTCCTTTTTGCATCGAAAAGGAAGGAAACACCCTTGGGGTACTCACCCAAAAACGGGACCACCATCGACCCACAGGGTATTAATATCCAGCAAGCAGACCCTGTGACATGGTGATGTTCACTTTGCCTGAGAGCCATCACTACCAATGCCATTTTGGGTAAGGACACTGAGGACATTGTTTGGGGGGCCCTTTAACCATTTTTGTACCCCATGCAGTAAAAGCCCTCCTGTATTCTCCTCACACTCAATATTTTTCAGTCAGCTGCCTCACCTCCCATGAAATCCTTTAGTTAATTGCTCCTCACATAACTCTGACATGATGTAATCACCTTAGGCCTGCTCCTTCTCTTCCTTTGATTACTGATGAAGCCCCTCATGACTGCTTAAAACTGACAGACCTCCTCCTGATCTTTTGAGATAATCTACAGGAAACTTCTCTGGGTAACGCTGACTTCTCTTGGTTCACTGATGGTTCTTATTTAAAAGGTGAAAATGGCAAATATTACTCTGCCCATCTACAATATCTATAGCCGTTGACGTAATTGAAATGGCACCTTTCCCCTTGGCTACTACGGCCCAACAGTCTAACTTACATGTGTTCACACGGGCCTGCACCCTAGCCACAGGCAAAACTGCCAGCATTTATACTGATAGTAGATATGCTTTCAGAGTAGCTCATGATCTTGGTATGTTATGGAAGCAACATTGCTTCCTTACTTTCAATGGAAGTAAGACTAAAAATGGCCCATATGTTCCGAAACTGGTGGATGCTATACTTTACTTGCTGCTTTAGCCATTGTTAAGATCTCTGGGCATTCTAAACTTGACTCTCTGGTAATGAAAGAAAATCCCCTTGCTGACATTTCCACAAGAAATGCTACCTCAAAGGAACCAGGAGTGGTCAAACCTCTGTCATGGTCCAAAGGGATATCTCTCCAACTGGTAAAAAACTGGCTAGAGAAACCCAATAATTGGTCACAGAAAGGGAAAAACAAGATTGGAAATCCAATAATTGGTTTGATAAAAAGCAAAAGCTCTTGTTTGTACCAAATAACAACCTAGTCCTACAGGAGACTCTAAAATTTCCACTCCTAACTACTGTACATGCATTAAACCATTGGTCCACTTACAAAATTAGAGCATTCATGAATCGATATTGGTAATGAGATATTACCTCACTCATCCCACATGTCCAAGATACAACCCAGAGAAGCCTGCTCATAATGCTACTGGATATTTTTAAATGCCTAATGGACCGCTTGAAGTCTGCCAAATAGATTTCAGACAGCTCCCCATCTCATGGATATAAACATTTTAGTCATGGCCTGTGCTTTCTCACTGGACTAAAGCTTTCCCTTGTAGGCAGGCTACTGCCACTTTGTGGCTAAAGTCCTTTTGGAAAACATTATCTGGGGAACCCCTCTTGAACGCCATAGTGATTGGGGAACTCAATTTAATGGTGAGGTACTTTGACATGCCTGTACTATTTGGCTGATCTTACAACAATTTCATTGCACTTACCACCCTCAATACTCAGGTTTAGTTGAACATACTAACGGCATGAATAAGACTCAATTGGCAAAATTTGTAGAGACCCTCCTGATACTGTGGCCCAAAGCACTGTCGTTAGTTCTAAATCTGAAATTCATCTTTTTTGGAATTCATAAACTCTCACCCTTTGAGATTCGTTGCTCTTGGCTCCTGCTTCTGTTGATCCATAGTTGATAAAGGGAGACATACTTTGTAAAGGCCTAATTGCTTCTATCAAAAATAACTGTGTTTCACAGCCCACTTTCGGGATATAAAGACCGTAAGCAGTACACTCTGCAACCTGGGGATTTTGCCTGTCGGAAAAGACACCCCCAGAAAGACTCTTGAAATTCACTGCAAAGGCCCCTATCAGGTGCTGCTGACCAACCCTTGTGCCACCAAACTCCAGGGAATAAACTTCTGGATTCACGCGACACATCAAAAGAAACCACTTAAATCTTGACTGGACCTGCACACCATCTGGTGACCTGAAAGTAAAGATTTCTCAAAAGTGAAGCAGACAGCATCTGATGAGAGCTTTCCCAAGATGTCTGGATCAGTCTTGTATACCTTTTTCTCACCGTTGCTTCTTCCTCTCTTTCGTGGGAAGACAATGCCTTTGCATTTCCCAACCCCTTGTAAAAGAGAGAAACCTCTTCTTTTTTTAAAATAAATTTTTATTTTAAAATGTTTTAAATTACAGTTGACATACAATATTATATTAGTTTCAGGAATACAACATAGTGATTCAAGATTTATATAATTTCTGAAGTGATCCCCCCAATAAATCCAGTACCTACCTGACATTATACATAGTTATTACCATATTATTGACTATATTCCCTGTGCTTTACATCCACATGACTATTTTTATAACTGGCAATTTCTACTTCTTA
Source organism: Rhinolophus ferrumequinum (assembly GCF_004115265.2). Classification (NCBI taxonomy): domain Eukaryota; kingdom Metazoa; phylum Chordata; class Mammalia; order Chiroptera; family Rhinolophidae; genus Rhinolophus; species Rhinolophus ferrumequinum. The sequence goes on along the minus strand of NC_046307.1, from coordinate 4,474,947 downwards.
ATCCTTTTCCTTTGAAACCTCTTCTTTTGATTATGGCCCTTCAGAAACAGCCTCATGATTCAGTGGCAGATTAGTTTTTTCACTTGCTTTTTCTAAAGTGTTAAAAGGTTTGAAATTCACAGAAGTCTTTCTTTTATCTAGACTATTAATTGACTCTGAACTCTTATCCAAAATTTCAGTCTCTGAATTTGCAACCTACAGGCTAATAGATTGATAGGACATTTTGTTCCAAATAGTTTCTTTTGAGATAATGATGCTGTTTAATTGTTTTGTGTTTTATTCTCCATTGTCTTCCCAAACTGTTTGTTTAATTCTTTCAGCTATGAGTGTTCCTTTGCTGTACTCACTAATCTAAGATACGGACCTTAAATGAGAAATGCCTGAGAGATCTCTCTTCTCCCCTTTCTTGTTACTTAAACGTCACCAGCACAGGTTTCCAAATCTGTGAGTTTTCCCCTGATGTGGGACACGACTCCCAGGAAAGGTCCTTCTTGGCATAGAGGGACAAAAGGCCACTGACACAGAAAACACCTGACTCTTGGTCAGCAATGCTTTCAGAGAAAGATCTTGATCAAAAGAAGTAAATGAAAAAAACACAAAAAACCCAGAAACCTCATTTAAAATAGTGAGGCCAGAAAGGGGAGCTCTCACACCCATCCTCAATTGTGAAGTACAACAGCGAGACTCTGTTAGTCTTCCCAACTTCCTCTCCCTTCTGTAAAAGAGCTTTATCTCCTCTGTTTTAGTGGACTTGCACATGGCCCACCATGGTTGCATGTTCGAGATTGCAATTCTTTGCTGTTCCCAAATAAACCCACTTTGCTGGAGAAATATGTGGCTAGCTTTTTGTTTAAGGTCAGCAATGCCTTTTACCTAAATAAAATAGACACATGGCAGAGTCTCCATGTCTCGAAATTTCTGTAATTTCCAGGAAAAATTATTAACTTGAATTGATTTCTCTAGGCAGGTCCCACTTTCACAAGTCTTTCTCTTGATCAACATTTGCTGTCATTTACACACACACACACACACACACACACACACACACACTTCTCACTTTTTAAGTCTTTTTTTTTTATTATTTTAAGCTAACAGTTTAATGTACTTAGTCCCATTTTTTAAATTCTTTTTTAAATTAAAGTTTATTGGGGTGACAATTGTTAGTAAAGTTACATAGGTTTCAGGTGTACAAAAATGACTAACATATGACAAAATGATGAGAATTGCAGTCCTTCCTTTAATATTGTTCTCCCAGAAAGTATATAAACCTTGTGAGAAGTCATTGGTTGCCAGGCCACTAAACAGCCCTCATTCCCTAGGACCCTTTTTAGAAAAGAATCTTGAGGGAGGTCTCGACCTCTGGCTTGTGTGTGAATTCTCAGGCAATAGGTGAGGATCTCCCTGGCCACTGCGACCGTGAACCATCTGAAGACACATCGGTCCTCCACACACATGTCCTCGCGCACGCTTGGCTGTGATTTGAGTGACCCAACCAGGGCTCAGTGATCCTTTTGCCTGGAGTCAGTCCATCTATAGGAGGGGCTTTGTGCACTGAAGCCTGCTCCATGGGGCTCCAGATACCTGAACATACCCGGCCTTTCTGAGGTTCTTCTCCACAGTGTGTACTGAGCAGCCCCAGGTTTACTGAAGACCTAAGGTGAGGCCCTGCTGGGGTTCTCCTCTGTGGACTGGGGCAGGGGGGTGTGGAATGGGGCCTCATGACCACACCATTGACTGCTTGCCCCGAGCTTCCCATCTTGTTACAGGGAAAGAGGGTCCTTGGCTTTGTGCAAGAAAGAATTCAAACGTGAGCCAGTGTTGAGTTTAAAGTAAAAGTTAGTTTATTCAGCAGAGAGTAAGTAAGAAGAGAAAGGAAAGGCCATCCCTCAGACAGAATGGTGGTCTCTAACCATCAGTGGAAGAGAGACTCCCTCCAGCCCCTGGGCTAGGGTTTATATGTTTTCTGTTTCCATGGAAAATTTACTGATATGGGAGAAGGAGGAAGAAAGAACAATGGTAAGTTTATCTTTAACATCTGTAAGACACAAGAAGAATATGGGCAGGTTTGTCTTTAACCTTTGTATCTTGTTTGAGGTAGGCTTAACTACAGGAACAGCCATCATGAAATCTTTGCTTAATAAAGCCTTTGGATGGTCTGTTCTATGTGATTGATTAACGTCTGCCTGAGTTCTGTATCTGGCAGCATGCAGGCAGCAGGCTTGAAATTTAACCTCCTACTTCCTTTTTTTGTAAAAATAGTCCTCATGCCCGTTGCCTATATTAATCTGCCACAAGGTCCCAGGGACAATTCTTCACTGTTCTACCTCATGGGGCACACCAGGAGTTTCAAGGGAACGCCACGATACTGCTGAGCCACAATGACCCAGAGTGAATGCCATCTCTGACCCCACCTGTTCCCAGAAAACAGCTGAGGCAGCCAGACTGACCCAGGGTGGAAGGCCCAGCTCAGGAGTACCTGCTGGGCGAGTCCCTGACAGTGGGGCTCTTTCAGTCGGACCAACACTTCACTGGTAGGACAGCACCTTGAGGAGAGGGAAATGTGGAGGAACATTCACAAGGGGCACAGCCTTGGCCTGTAGGACTCCAAAGGATCTTTCCTTGCAATTGACCCACAGAGAACTCCCTGGGATCACCAGGCTACACCGATCGTGGAATAAATTTTCTGCCCATAACTAGAGAAAATATTTATTTGACCTCTGGTCAAATAAAGAGGCAATAAATTCATAGCAAGCTAAATCATTCAGAATATTTTCAAAGTGTGTCATTTAGTTAAATGTATATACATATAATTTTGATTCTGGATTTGTGAGTTATTTCATTTACAGTTCTTCCAGGATTTGGAATTTGTTGCAATTCCCATCTTCCCATTGGTCTGACAGGGGTCATGGTGATGAGGGATGTCAGAACGTGGCTCCAGTCACAGCTCAGGCCTCACAGCCTGCAGCTGCCAAACCCGGAACCATAGCTCCTAAGAGCACAGACAAGAGAAGCGTCTGCCTCTGCTGCCCTCTGCATGGGCAGGTGTCTGTCTCTTCAGGGCAGTTTCTCCAACCTTGTATGTGTGTGTGGGGGGGAGGGGAGGGTGATGTGGTGCCATCCCAGTGGGCATGACCAGATATGTCCTAAATTGTTGATTCTTACTGTATTTTATAAAGTAGAGTGTAGTTTACAGAAAAACGAAACAAAAATGTTATTTACAAGCAAAACTGTAGGTGAAAATGATGTATTTTATTCACCTATCTTTGTTTTGCAATAAAAATGATGCTATTGGTTAAAAAAAACCACACCCTCGCCAGATAATCCAATCAATCCCCAGCTGAGGAATAGGTAGATATGAAATACTTGGCAGAGAAAAACAAAGTCCCAAATCCTTGAGATAATCAAAAGGGATAATGGTGGCTTGGTAGGGTGTGGCTCAACCTTGAAAGCCTGAGGCAAGTCCCTGAGCTTCAGAGAAGACCCCGGTGGAAGGGAAAGAAGAAAAAAGCCATGCTACATCCCAGAGGTCCAAACTCAGCTCACTCAAGCAGCCTCTCTGTGGAAAATGAGAAGATGCTACTGCAGAGCTCTCCAGATGGCTGGGAGACCAGTGAACCAACACTGGGAAAGTTGTCTCAGAAGATGAAGTGAGTAGAACTAGAATTGACGGAAGGAAAGAGGCATCTTCAAGATTCATCATCAGAAATCCTAGAACATCTTCTAGGTCTTATTTAAGTAGAAAGCTATCAGCAGAGAGTTTATAAATACTGCCTGAGAGAAGGCTGTGAAGATCCATACCTATTTGTCAAGTGGAAAAAACAGGGTTATGACCATTTGTGTTGCCTGTGGTGTGTGCAGACTCAGGATACTAACTTTGCAAACAACAGTGCTTGCCAGTTTTTGGAAGACCAGTGAGAAGTGGTCAAATTCATGGAGTGTGTGCCCCATGGCTGCAGGAGCTGCTCAGGCTGAGGCCACCCTGGCCCCAACTCCCATTCCACTGTGAACTCTGAACTTTGGACATGGCCAGGGCCCCAGGGAGGCTCTTGGTCTTGCAAAATTGGTCTATGTTGAGTGTATTGTCTTTGGATACCCCTGGTCATTCACAGAATGTGAAAGGAGTCACAAGACTAGAAAAGTAATAAAGCAAGAAAAGGTTTATTGAAGGTTAGACAATGTGGATGCCCATGGCAGTGTCTATAGAAGATGGCTGCACCGGACTTTAGATTATCTTTTTCTTTTATAGGAAAGCGTAGGTAAATTTCCTTACAGCCGAAGAAGACGTGAGATCCAAACTCAGGATATTTTACGTACAAAGGTGTGACAATTAAGTTCGTGAACTTGTTGCAACAATGTTGCTAAACTTTTTTGATATAAGAGGGGTTATTCATTATGAACTTATACAAACTGGACAGACAGTTAACCAAGTTTACTATTTGGAAGTACTGAAAAGGCTGCATGAAAAAGTTAGACAACCTGAACTTTTCACCAACAATTCATGGCTCTTGCATCACTACCATGCACCAGCTCACACAGCACTGTCTGTGAGGGAGTTTTTAGCCAGTAAACAAATAACTGTATTGGAACACCCTCCCTATTCACCTGATCTGGCCTCCAATGACTTCTTTTTTTATCTGAAGATAAAGGAAATATTGAAAGGAAGACTTTTTGATGACATTCAACGATAGCTCTGATGGCCATTCCAGAAAAAGAGTTCCAAAATTGCTTTGAAGGATGGACTAGGTGCTGGCATCGGTGCATAGCTTCCCAAGGGGAGTACTTCGAAGGTGACCATAGTGATATTCAGCAATGAGGTATGTAGCACTTTTTCTAGGATGAGTTCGTGAACTTAATTTTCGGATCTTCATATACTGAGGTCATTTGATTGACATATGCTGGTTATATAACTAGTTTGTTTCTGCACACTCTCTTACCCATAATGCATACAGAAAAACCCATGGGGGAAGGAGGGCAAGCCATAATGTGCGTTCTATTCTAATTGTATTATAATGAGGCTGGAGTTCAAATTACGAGCAGGCTCCAGCAGTCTGTGCAAGTGCTAAAAACTAGATAATTCTGGCCGGGGTCTTGTTTGCTCTTTCTAAGGGTGTTTGGACAGAAAAATTTATCTCCAGGGGCTAAGCCTGGGTGGTCCCTGGGGAGGGGATGCAGGCAGTGCAAACTAGTAATCAAATCACTTTCTGCTAATCCCCCTTGAGCTCACTTTTTGTTAGCTCTTTTTCTGCCTCATCACTGAGGACCTCCAGGAGCTCCTCAGGGACCCAGAAGTCTGAGACCTTCAGGGTCATCTCCTTGCCTGTTTCCCATGTTTGGCCAAGAGAAGCTCCAGTGCCTTTCAGTAACAGGGCCTGATTCCATTGGAAAGACAAGTGTTACCACAGTTTCATATATTCATGACCCGTTCCCTTCCCCAAAATGAATGTCATGGAAATAAAATTTGGAATCAAACCAGATGAGTCACCTCACTTTCTACCTTGTAGCTGGGGTTGGAGGTGTTAAAGAGAAAACTACAGGCTCTAAATGGCATCACTTGTGTTAAAGCCTAATTCCGAACCTGCGTTTAGCACCTGAACTGATTGCTGTTTCAACTTCTCCCAGAAATGTAATATTAATCAGCCAATCTGGAATTTTCTGGTCCACAGCAACGAGAAAATCTGTCACATGGGCCCTCTCCATTCACCCCTCCCATAGAAAAAGGAGCAATCTGCATGATAAAACTTGCTGTTCCTTCCCCCCAAAAAAGTCCTGGTCGGAAAACAACCCTCTCTTTTCGTTTGTTAATTGCTCCCTTGCCCTACCTTTCTTCTTATAAAATCTTTCCACATGTACAACCCCTCCAAGGGCCCTTCTAATTGCCAGATGGGATGCTGCGGGATTCATGAGCTGCTTCAGGAAGCCAATCAGATCTTCAGATGTACTCTGTTGAATTTTGTTCTTTAACAGAGAGGACCCCGAATGAGAGAGGCAGAGATAGAAGCCCATAGCAGAGAGGAAGCTCAGCTTTCAGGGTGACTTGAGACCCGCTGTCATTCTTTCACTGCTCTCTCATTCTTTCTTAGTGCTCACAGGCTCATTGACCATCATGGGGTAATTTGTAGATGGAGACATGACAGGCTTTGAATCCTACCTCTGCAGTATTCCAGCTATGCCAGCACCATCCACGACTGAACATTACTGAGCCTCCTGTCCCTCCTAGCAGTGTTGCAGTGGACACTTCTTCCTTCACAGTTTCTTTGACCATAATAACCTAGATACCATGGCATCTAGGCGTCTCTGTTCCCTTACATCACCTTCTGCACATGTCCTAGGAGGTATTCATCAGAAAGAATGCAGATCCCTTGGTGCAGATCCCACTTTCACAAGTCTTCCTCTTGAACAACTTTTACTGCCATACACCATACACACACACACACACACACACACACACACACATACACACACACCATCATCATCATCTTTTTTCATTTTTATAATATAAGAAATAAGGTGAAAATTATGAGATTTGCATCCCTTGTACAATGTTGCTTTTCAGGGGGCAGATCATGAGTTTGTGAGAACTCACTTGGCTGTGTGGCCAATTTAGGGCTCCATTCATTAGTCCCGAAGGTGAAAATTCCCTCGAGGAGGTTGAGACCTTCAGGCTTGTTTAGAAAATCCCAGGAAGTGAGTGGGCTCTGCCAGGCCTCTTCTGTGTGTGCCATCCGAGGACACGTTGTTAGGCCCCTTGCAGGCAGACAGAGTCTCTGGTATGCCATCCATGATTGCAACAGTCCAACCTGGGCTCAGTGCTCCTTCCACTGGGGACTCGTTCTCAGTGCTGAAGGGGGCCATTGTGCCTTCTGGAAGTTGCCCATGGGTAGGTCCCCCAAGTGTTCCAAGCCCTTCTCCTCCAAAAGACAGAAGAAGCAGGCCATTGCTCACCAAAGTCTCAGAGAGCTGCCACTGGAGTTCCCATTTATGGCCTAGGGGCTTCCTGGAAAGGAATAACCTATCCGATCCCCAGTCCCCATCTGCCACAGGGCCCCAGAGACAATTCCACACTGTGCAACGACATGGAGACTTCCAGGAGTCTCAGTGGAACGTCCCGGTGCTCTGTTGGCATGATGACCCCGAAGTCAAGGGCACCTCTCACCCACCTTCCCCCAGAAACCAGGTGGGGCAGTCGAGACATCCCAGGTTTTAGGACCTGTCTCAGGAGCACCTGGCTTATGCTCATGTCACCTTATGTCATAATTTCACTTCTTGCATTATTGTCTTTTGTACTTAGTTGATTTTTTGTAGTGAAATGTTTTAATTCCCTTCTCATTTCCTTTTGTGTATATAAGTAGCTATTTCCTTTGTGGTTACCATGGGATTGCATTCAATATTCCAAACTTGTAACTCTGTAATTTGAATTGATATTATCTTAACTTCAATAATATACAAGAACTCTTTTCCTTGACAGTTGTCTCCACCCCTTTCAGTTACTGATGTAACAAAATCACATCTTTATACATCATCTGTCCAAAAACGTAATTAATAATTGCTTTTTAAATTCATTAGTCTCATAAAGTGCAGAGTTATACACTGAAGTTACAATAATACTAGCTTTTATAATTGCCCATGTGTTTACCTTTATTGAGATCTTTCTTTCTTCGTAGTTTCAAATTACTGTCTAGTGTCCTTTCATTTCAGTTTCCTGGACTTCATTTAGCTTTTCTTGCAGAGCAGGTCTAATGGTAACAAACTTCTTTAACTTTTGTTTATCTGGGAATTTTTAAATTTCTCCCTCACTTTTAAAGTATAGTTTTGGCAGATATAGGCTTCTTTGTTGACGGTTTTCTTCTTTTACCATTTTAAATATATCAGCTCACTGCCTTATGTCCAAAATTTCTGATGACAAATCTGCTGATAATGTTGAGAATCCCTTGTACATGGCAAGTCATTATTTTCTTGCTGCTTTCACAATTCTATCTTTGACAATCTGATTACAATGGGTTTCAGTGTGGATTTCTTTAAATTCATTAAACTTCATGGATATTTCTATTCATATCTTTTATCAGTTTGGGGGAAATTTTGCCCATTATTTCTTCAAATATTGTCATTGTCTCTTTCCTCTTTCTCCTCCTTCTGGAACTCTCACAATGCATATGTAGGTCTGCCTGATGGTTAGATCTGTTACTGGGGTTCCATGTGAGAGCCCTTCAACTTGGGAAATAGGTGTGACCAGAAAGAGGGTCAGTACCTCACCCATCACACGGCACACATTGGTGAGGACCTGGTGCTAAACCTTTCTGTAGATGACCTGCTTCTTGATCGGGGTTCTATATGTAGTAGAGCAGCTGTGGTCTACTTTGCCGTGTATTGAAAGTCAGCCCTCAACACGATGGTATGTCCACCAGAGCAGCAGCTCTCACCATCCATTCCTTCTTTCCTTCCTGCCACCCTTTGCAGGTGTTGTCCTCAATGGCATGACTATCCGCACTGGTCAGGAAGTGACTGTTCAGCTCCCTGGGGTTTTGGCAAAGAAGTGAGCTGCACTGGAAGAAGGAGGAAGGCACCCCTCCAGCATCCTGCCTCTTCCCTCTCCCACGGGGGCTCATTCCAGTTGGAAGGGGGTTGGGAAGTGGTGGGGGAAGCTGAGAAGCATATCTGGGGGCAGCCCCAGGCTCTTCTTCCAAGGGTGCCAGGGGTTGACAGCATGGGGCCCACACCATCCATACCGTGGCCCTCACCTGTGTGGGGGAGGGCGGGACCAGACACTGCACCCCAGGTCTTCCCTCTGAGGTCCACGTGGACCAGCAGTCTGCCAGTCTTGGCCCCTTTTCTAAGTAGCTGTAGTCAATCAGCAGGCCATTAGGACTTGAGAATGAATTGCTCCTGGGCCTACCTGAGCCCAGTGTTCTCTGTTGGGTAGAATGTTTCAGAGTGGACTTAGTCTCTGTTTCTGTGAGGCCTCATCAACCAGACTTCTGTGGTGGTGGTTGTGTGTGGGGGGACGTGGGGGGAATAAACTTCACCTTTGGTGCCAGGATGCCTGGTTGACCAGTTATCTTATTAGCATGTCTGGAAGATCACTTTGACACCAGCTCAAAAGGCTGACAACATGTGGGGACAGATGTGGAGGGGTGGAACATGTGGCAAGGTGACAGAGGCTGAATGGGCAAGTGGGAAGCTAGCGCTGAGATTCATTAGTCTTATGGTATGGGGTGAGGTGAGGTGGAGTCCTGAGGTTTATGTACAACAATAATTATAATAGTTATTATCAATTTATCTATACATTATAATGGTAATAACTACATACCTACCGTGTTTTCCCAAAATAAAACCTAGCCAGACCATCAGCTCTAATGCATCTTTTGGAGCAAAAATTAATATAAGACCCGATCTTATTTTAATATAATATAAGACCCAGTCTTAATATAATATAATATAATATAATATAATATAATATAATATAATATAATATAATATAATACCAGGTCTTATATAATATATGACCCGGTCTTATTTTAATATAAGACCCAGTTTTATATAATATAAGACCCGGTATTATATTAATTTTTGCTCCAAAAGACACATTAGAGTTGATGGTCCAGCTAGGTCTTATTTTCGAGGACATACAGTAGGTATGTAGTTATTATCATTTTATTAATAGTTTTCTGATTGGTTTTGTTATTCTTCTCTGTTCCTTTCTCATTCTCTTGCTCTCTTCACTTGTACATTGATAACTTTCTGTAGTGTTCTATTTTGATTCCTTTCTCTTTATTTCTTGTAACTATACATGGTGTCAAGTGGGTACAATACTTATCAAGAGAATTGCTTTGTAATTTATGTAAATGTCTAACCACTATGCTGTACACCTGACACTAATATAATGCTGAATGTCAACTGTAATTTAAAACTGAAAAAAAATTTTTTTTAATCTGTAATTTTTGTCTTTTAATATGCCTTATAATTTTTTGTTGAAGGGCAGACATGATGTGCTGGGTTAAAGGAACAGAGGTAAATGGGCCTTTATTGTGAATTTTATATTGCACTGGCTAGAGGCTAGGCCACGTTTTCTGCTAGTAAATATGAGATCTGATTGTGTTGGTTAAGTAACGGGCTGAGCTGAGTCAGATTCAATTGCAGTTTCGGTGAAATTCCATCTATTTCAGCTTCATCCGTTGTTTGGATTTCACTCTCCTGAACTTTAGTTGAGAGCCTGGTACACTTTTATTTCCTTGGGCCTGAGGGATTGCAGGAACTTTCCTTTGGTTTTAAAGAGAATTTTGACTGAGCTCTTTATCTTTCCATCTCATGCAGTTGCCAAATTTGGCAAACACCCTGCACGTGGATCACATTTGCAACTGTGTCACTTCTACTCCACACAATCATCAAAAATTGTCCCTTTAGAATGGCCTTCTTCCTGGGCCCAAGCTTAGATCCTCAGCCTCCAGCTGATGCCAGCCAGACAAATGTTTCCAGGGAAAAAGCATCTGTGATCAACAGTGCCAATCCATGACAGCATCCAGTGTATTAACGCTCGCGTTTTATGCTTGGAGCCCCTCTCCTTCGTAGGCCTTTGTGTCCTAAGCACCAAGAGACTGTGAGAAATGCATCTCTGCTTTTCTGAGGGGTTGCTTACCTCTGAGAATAACAAAATTCTATCCTCTTAGGAAAAGACTGTTTTTCTTTGGCCGCAGCAACAGGTTACTATGTGAATCAGTTTAAAACCCATCCTAATCAATCAAGTACAGTTATTTACCAGAATTTAACATCTGAAACCCAGCCGATCCATGATATACCCATAATTCTGAGAGCCAGCCAGTCAACAACAACCGCACTGTAAGCCTCATGCTAAAATTCAGGCAACTGCCAAGCACATCGACCGCTGAAAGTTCACCAATCACTGAACCCCCAGTGAGATAGAGAACATTGCCTCTGAAAACTGAGATTCACCTTCACTGCCCAGAGGTCACATAAACTAGACAGCACCACATATGCCAAGTGGGAGGAAATTGTGGGATGAGGCAGTCTAGTGACTGTGAATTTTTTTAATCTATGACAGACTGAACCCTTACTCTGCTCATGATATAAATTATAGATATATACACTGTACTTCATGTAGGTATGCAGATATGTAGATTGTAAGTTATGTAGATATATAGGCTACACTTTATGTAGATATATACACAATACTTTATGTCGGTGTGTAGACTATAATTTATGTCAATATATAGACTATAATTTAGCCCAGAATGATCCCCCATTCTGTATCACAAAGTCCAAGGAACACTGCTGACTTGAAATCTATAATCCCCTAGAAACAATCAGCAAATTTTATGTGTATGTGCAGTTTTCTGGCAAGAAATTCACAACTTCTGTCAGATTTTTAAAAGGTTGGTGTCTCCAATTGCTGAGAATACCTGCAAATTAAGGAATGAATACATAAGTGTGTTCCTACATATTCTAGGGGGCTCAAACCTTGGTTATTGAGTGTGGAATGCATTTCACCCCTTCCCTTAGTCATTCAATTATATTTAGTGACTCCTGCTGGGAGATACACAGGAAGAAGAACACTGGGGGCATGGTAGTGATTCAGACAAGTGCTCTGCCTCTGAGAGCATCAGTGATCTGAGGCAGAGGCTGATCAAGGGACGGACTGGAGGACTCAGACGAGACAAGTGGGAGATGGCCGTGTGAGGAGTCAATATTTGAAATGGGCGGAGTGGGGAGGGTGCTGGGGTGGAAGGTGGACCTTCTGGCAGAGCAGCATGATAAAGCACATGTACAAGGAGGTGGTTGTTCTGTTTGACCAGAGAATACCATATGTGTCAGGAAGAAGCAGGAGAAGGACGTGGGATCAGAAGACTTGTAGTTATTAGCCACAAGTCTGCACTACACTGCTAGAGGATCTAGAGCCAGTCCCTTTCCTTCTCTGTGCCTCAGAGTCCCTGTTTCCTACCATGGGGAGGGTGATCTCCAAGATCAACTTGGTCAGGAGGCTGGTATGGATGAGAGCTCTGTGGTCGTAGAACTCCTGAAAGGAGCTTGGTGCTGCTGTCATTGCTATTGTTATTGCTACGGCTCCTACTGCTGTGATGCTGTGACGTCCCAGTCACTCAGCTCCGAAATTCCTGCAACGTCTCCACTTGGATATCTAGTAGACATCTCCAAACCAGCCCCGTCCAGTGCAGACCTGCTACTTCTGCCCACTGCCTTTCCTGTCTAACTTGATGACAAATTTGTTTTTTCAGTTGCTCGGCCTGTAAGCATTTTTGCCTGCTCCTTTCTCACAAACTACATCCAATTTATAAAAGAATGCACATGACACAACCTTCAAAATATATCTATAATTGGACCACTTCTCATTACCTCCACTGCTGCCACTCCGGTTTAAGCCACATCATTTCTACCCTGGTGGTCCATGACAATCTCCGAATGCATCTTCCTGGTCTACCTTTGTCCCTAGTCTACTCTATGCTCAGAGATCTGGAATATTTTCCATTTAAAGCCCGCAAAAACTGAAACCCTAATGTGCTCCCAGTTCCCTTTAAATTCTCTTCTACAACTTTCCCCTTTGTTCACTTTACTTCACACACACTGACCCCCTTGTAGTGCCTCCAACACACCAGGAAAGTCATTCACCAAACCCTTGCTCTAAAAATTCCTTTGACCTGGAATACTCTTCCTCTGGAGATCTCTTTGACAAGCTCATTTTCAGATCTTTGCTCAGATCTCACCTTCTCAATGAGGCCCTTTAACTACACGTTTTAATATGAAAACTGAAATTTCCCCTTATAGTCTCAAAGGTCTTTCTGTTGCTCATCTTCTTCTCTATCTAAGCCCTCATCACATTTTAACATCATATGTATTTGGCACAATGATTTATTTGTATAGAATAAGGTATTTGTTTTGTTCATCAATAATTCCCAAGCACCTGAAAGGTTGCCTGGCATATAGTAGGTACTCAGTAAATATTTTTTTGAATAAGGGAATGAATGAATGAAAAGGAGGGACATGTTTAACAAGTGGTAAACTAATGGATTTATAATCAATGAATTCCTTCCTACATTTCATAAAGCTCTCCAGGAAAGGGAAAATTGGGAATAGGAGAGAAGAGGTGTTTTCATATTGGGATGATGCTCAACATCTTTCCTAATTTTGCCCTGGTGACCAGTGAGATGACGGTGTATCTGCGCACGGTAGGAGTTACTACAAAAGGACTGAAGACCAGAGTGTGTTTGGTGTATTTGGGGATGAGTAAGGAGGCAAGTGTGGCTGTCATGGAGCAGATGGAAAAGACAAGAGGAAATGAGGTCATAGGGCCGGGCAGGGGTCAGGTTATGCAGGGCCATGGTGTTGTGGATTGAATTGTGTCCCCCAAAAGTTCATATGTTAAAGTCCTAACCCCCACTGTACCTCAGAATGTGACCTTACTTGGAGATAGGGTCCTTACAGAGATAATGAACTGAAAATGAGGTTGTTAGGATAGACCCTAATCCGATATGACTGGTGTCCATGTAAAAAGGGGAGATTTGGAACCAGACAAGCATCCAGGCACAATGTCATGTGAACGTGAAGGAAGAGATCAGGGTGATGCTTCTACAAGTCAAGAGATGCGTAAGATTGCAAGTAAAGTACCAGAAGCTAGGCGTGGAATAGATTCTCCCTCACAGGCTTCAAAAGAACCATCTCTGCCATCACTTTGATCTCAAACTTTTATCTTCCAAAACTCAGAAAATAAATTTCTGTTTTCCAAGCCAATCAGTCTGTGGTACTTTGTTATGGTTGCTCTAGGAAACTAAGACATATTGTAATGAGTTTTAGATTTTCTAGATATAAGAACCCTCAGGAGGACTGTGGGGTAATGATATGATTTTTATTATTTTTATAATTATTTTTTATATATTTTTAAACCTTTTCACCATTTCTAAGTATACAGTTCTGTGGTGGTAATTATATCCACACTGTTATGCAATCACTTTCTGGAAATTTTTCATCTTCCTCAATTCAAACTCTGTACCCAATAAACAATAGCTCTCCATTCCCCTTTCCACCCATCCCTTGGAAGCCATCATTCTGTTTTCCATTTCTATGAATTTGACTGGTCTATGTACTTCATGTAAGTAGAATCATGCAGTATTTGTCTTTTTGTAACTGGCTCACTTAGCACAATGTCCTCAAGGTTCATCCATGTTGTAGCATGTATCAAAATTCCCTTCCATTTTAAGGCTGATTTCTAAGATCACTCTGACTGCAATGTGAAAACTGACTATGGTGGGAGGCAGGCGCAGCACTTAGTGAGCTGTAAGAAGAGTCATTTTTGTGTTCTCTCTTCTCTTCCCAGAACCAATCTAATATGGCTGGGCAGCACCACTGGTCTTTGCAGCTACAACCATCAGTTTCATCTCTGGTGATGGGCCATATTCAAATGGGGTGAATTCTAACTCCTTCTCAGTCCAGCAACTACTGGAACTTCCTAACCATGGCTGCGAAGCTATGGTCTCTGCTTTGGCTAACATCTACCAGCCTTCTTTGGAGGCTGGAATCTGCTCATTGTCTTCAGCTTCTAAACTCAGAGCTTCTTAAAATATATATGATCACATCTCCATTTGCAATGTCCTAGTGGCATGGTGTCAGTGAGTCTAGAAGTCCAGTGTGATCTTCACCATGCCATTCACTCCCTTGGGCCCAGGTCCTCATTCATTCCCTTAAACCAGGTTTCCTCCTCAGAGTGTCTTATAAGGTTTTTATCAGTTGAGTCTGTTACATGTTTCACCTCGTGTCCCTGGAGACAAACCTTCTATAAAAGTGCTCATCTCTGTTAACATTGTGCACTCAATATTTTGTCAAGATATAGGAAAGAGAGACTGTTACGTATTTCCTTATAATGGAGTCACGAGAAGTAGCGAGTAGGATTTAATGGTGAGCCGTCACTCTCTAACATGACAGTCAAAGGGGGTACTTCTCAGTCTCATTCTTGGTGGTCAGGAGTCATCAGTGAGGGTGCTCTGGAAGCACTTGAACTTCCCCATATTGGTGATCATGACCATCACTCATCTGCCACCTTAAAATGATCAGGAGGAAAAGCCTGAAAATCAAAAGGGCTGAGAACTTAAAAGATAGAAAGAAAGAGAGGTTAGTGATGGGGGATAGTCCTGAGGTCAGGACTGGGTCATAGGTGGAGGCAAACTGGAGGGGAAACACCCGACTCTCTGTCACCACACAGGAAAAGAGGAGAACACGGGGACTGGTCTGAGAAGAGGCCCTCAGATGGAGCAATGGAAAGGCTGTGGGAGGTTTCCAGATGCCCTGAGGTATCCTCTGCTCTGCTCACAGTTCTATGTTCTGCTCCTCAAATACAAGGGAGATTATGTTGGATTTGGGTCAGTTCTGGTGCAGCTGAGCTCCTTGTCTTTGGACTCAGCCAGCTTAGGTGCTGTGGGGTCTGAGTAACCCACTTACCTCTAACCCTTTCCAATTCTGACCACCCCCTCTCTCCCTATTCACTGACCATGATCACCCTGGCTTGACTACCCTATGAGCAGACTCGTTAAAACAATAAGAGGTCTCAGTAAAGAATAAGCATTTCACAAATGTATGGTATGAGTATTGGGATCTTATATGGGAGTATTGAACTTGGTAATTCTGTTTGCTATCAGTCTACCTAGGTCTTCAATTTTATCACACCCATGAGATGGTACTAGGTGAAGATAACAATACCAACTGTCAAGTGATATATTTTGACATACACGATCCCATTTTATCTTCAGAATGGCACTACACATTGACTATTATTATTATTTCAATTTTACAATGAAAAAAAGAGATTCGGAAATCTTTAGTAAAAATTCCAAGGACAGAATAAGTAAATCAAGAATGTATGTTGGCACCACCATATGCCCAGCCTCAAAGTGTGAGCTGCATCTATACTACCATTAGTGTGACCAGCTGTCCCAGTTTGCCTGAAATGGTTCCAGTTTTAGCACTGAAAGCCTTGTGTTCTGGGAACCCCCCAGTCCCATGTATAATGGGAAGACTGGTCACCCTAATAGTGTGCCATTTCTAGGATGATGATGGGCTACAAAGGGATGCATAAAAAGGTTCTACTAAGTTCATTGCACAGTGAAAAGTACTGAAGCTCCAAAGCTGTATGTGACTCGGGAATTAACAGGGTATTTTCTAGGTGGTCTTTAGAAATGACAGGCCTTTGTACTCTGATGTTCTGAAATTTCATGATGATGGTCCTGGTGAGGGTCTTTTTTTAACCATTGTATTGGATACTAGGTATATCTGAATGCTGCTTAAAGATGTTCCCTTTTGTTTTCAGCCCCACCTTTGCCATCACACTTCCAGAGATGTTGGCTTTTGCTGATTACTGAGCCTTTTGAGGGTTCTGTGATGTACATTAGGTTTCTTCTAGTATTCCCACTTCTGGCTTAGGAGTCAGGTTTTTTGTGCCTATGAAGTCAGTTACCACTCAGTTATCCATTTTCCAGCTTTCAAATTTTTGTCTGTTTCCTTTTGGGCTTTCTTTGAACTTCTGGTTTATTTATGCCATTGTAGTAGGTTTTCAATTAGCCATCGTTAATTAGAAATTCTTATAATATGGTTTTAATAATTGAAAACAGGCAGTTGTGTCTATTAGACCTGTTAGTTAATTATGTGAATGAAAACTTAATAATAAATGCTGCTAAAACTAAAATGATGGTTTGGGGATGGCAAACTCTCCTGTTTAAAGAGTTGAACTGGTCACTTCATTAAACAATTTGAGGAGGTATATTTTGAGCTATCTTGCCTTGGTGGGTCCATATTCAAAATCAGAGGTCAGACTTAAGTTCATCATGATCAAAGCAGACAATTGGTAGTATCTGTTTTTAACTGTTATGAACAAAATCTCCCAGGAGAAAAACTATATTGCAGGTTTGGTGTGTTTGGTTTGTTTCAAAATAATCCATGATGGATGTAGGAGGAAATAACTGGGGGTCGGGATACTGATGAAACAAGAATGACAGAAATAGATACTTGTTGAGGGTGGGGAATGGATTCATTAGACCTTTCTCTCTATTTTTGTGTTTGTCTAAAAATTTTCATGATAGTAGGAAGAAGAACCTGTAATAGATCTAATTATAGGGTTATTATGCTATTTCAATGCATTAAATTCATATAAAATGCTTAGAAAAGTGTTGTTGCTGTTGCTGTTGGGAAGAGCCTGGGTGGATGGAAATAGTGAGCACTCTCTGTATCTTATGTTGCCAGAGTCTATCTGAAGGTAAGTTAGCTGGTACCTTGAGAGGCTGATCCATGAGCTAGGATAAAGACTCATATCCCGGTAGAAGAACAAGAGAGTTAATCTTGGTCCAGGATCAACCTTATTTATTCCCCAAACCATCTCCTCCCAGTCATGGCAGGTCTTGTGCCCACTAATCACTCATCCATCCATACTCACTCTCTTTTCCTTTTTTTCTGCAGGATAGTGTCTTCCTCATCAAGAAGATTAATGAGCTCCTCAGGGAACTGAAGCTCCCCTGCTCCCAAGTCTATGACCTTAAAGCAGCTCTGAAACTGACCAAGAAAATCCAACTACAAGAGGTCCCAGAGACAGGTAATGTCACCAGGGGCCAAGGGAAATGGGCATTGGGACCAAGGGACCAATGGCAGCCACAAGCATGTCTCCCTGTGGCTTACAAGGCCACCTCTCCTAGGTGTCCTCCTGTGTCAGATCACATGACCTTCTCCATGCCACACTCCTGCTCCCCAAAGGATCGGTGAGGACCCTACCACATTCAAACAAAATCCTTGGGGTTAGCTATGGTGTCAGAATTCAGAATCTTTCAGATCTTAGAGCATATTGTAAACCATATATTACATGACAGCCCTAGAAGGGTCTGGGGTAGTGCCTTGAAATCAAACACATGAATATTTCTGTCATGAAACATATTCACCCTAAGACATATTCACCCTAAACTTCATCATTTACAAATGCTTTTTATTTGATCAGTGCTCTAGGGATAGTCCCAAGTTTACCAGGTCTTCAGTATCATTGATGGAGCTATACACATAGCTCATAATGTCATATTTTGCCTCAGGGATTTTTCCTCATCTATAAAACCATGGTCATCCACACTGTGGATGAAATTGGTGTTTTTCAAAGAGCTGTGAAGCTGATTGCAAAGACAAATCTCAGTTACAGCTTTGCTCCAGAGTAGGGGATCACATTGACTGGATAACACAGGATTGGTGACCTGAGGTCTGCAGCATTTGAGGAAGCCCAGGAAGAGCTATAGACTAGGAGTGGTTTGGATTACTTAGTGCTGACAACATGTTGGTTGTGTCGCTGATTCCGGGACTGGATGCAGGCAGCCACCTCAGGGAGCTCTCCAAGGTCCTGCTGTCACTGTGGTTGGCGTTGTAGATCTCAGAGAAATGTTGGGAAGATCTGGGTCCCTATTGATCTCCTCCACAGCAAATTCCAGAGCCAGGGCCGGCTGGAAGTCTTTGTGGAGCCACCTGCTGAGAAGAAGCAGAATCATCTGCCAGCACAAGCCTTCCAACTGTCCATTAACTCTAGAATGGCCAGTCTTAGGGAACCACAGCTCAGATGTTCACAGAGTGTGAGTATGGGCAACAGTGGTCTCCCCAATATCCTTGCACACATTTGGAACTCATTAGTGCTCTTGAAAATACAGCCTGACTTCCCTGTGTCCTGGGCAGACATCTGGGACCTAGGTCAGGTAATTGATTATTTCCTTGAACACAGAACTGATGAATGAGAATGTAAATCATGCCATGATTAAAGTAGTGGTTTTAATTTTTTTCGATTTTAATAGAGATTTTTTCCAGCTTAGATAAGGATGACTTTTGTACGTTCACCTCACATTACGAACTTATTAACAGGGATTCTTTGAATTAATATTGTTGGGTAGGAGGGGTAGAGAACAACAAAACAGAATAGTGATGAGGTTCAGATTTTGGAATCCGACTGCTTCAGTATGAGTCCCAGCTCCACTCCATACCGTACATATGAGACTAAACTTTGTGAATATCATTTTCTCATGTGTAAAATTAGGGTGATAAAAATAACCCACCTCATGTGGTTGTTTTGAAGGTTAAATGAGTTCATCCACATGTCATTTAGAATAATTGTCACCTGATACATAATAAGTGCTCATTACTACCCCTGTTGCTTATGTTTTAATATTGTCCTGCCACAAGGGATTTGGACTTGAAATACAAAATTCAGTTTATCCTAGAAATTCAGTTTGATATTTTGACATAATGGTGATAGGGTTGTAATCTATGAGTCATCTCCTTTAGATGCTGACTTCCCTAACCCACCCCTCCCGCTCCTTCTGTCTCCTCTCCTTTCCTCTCTCTCTCTCTCTCTCCAATGGACATCCAAGATCTTAGTATTTTCCTGATACCTATTTGTGATCCAAATTCTCAATCAACTCTCTGATTACTAGATATTTAGTTCTTGAGCACAAATGTGTTTTTGGATAAATGATTAAGGGATTTCTCAAAGTTTTCACTTTAGAAGTGTTGTTGTGAAAAACAGCCCCACATGTGGCTGCCATTTTCTATCTACTAACCAGGATCTGAGGAAAAAGTATGTGTGGAGTAGAGAGGTTCAGGATTGAGGGTTTGAGGTAAAGTTTGGTCGTACAGAGACAACATGACTCTGGTCATTACGTGAAACAACAACAACAAACGACTCTGGTAAAACAGGATGTAGCAGGTAGCTTGGGCCTCAAAGGGGGGTTTCTTCATCTCTTTAATTCCCAAATATGCCATAGTCTGACCACAATAGACAGAAGTGGTGAGAACACCAGAACATCCGAAGGAGAGGAGAAAGGGGAAAGGGCTGACCTATGTGCAGACTATATAATTTGACTGTGAGAGTTTAATGTGTTGTTGGTGCAGAGGGAAGAGAAAAAGAGAGAAGGGGAAGGAAAGGAGAGTGGAAGGGAGGGAAGGGCTTAGAGAAGAAGAAATTTTGCATCTTTTCATTTAAGATTGGCCATTGAAGTTGCCACTTTTGTGAATTGCCTTGTATATTTCATATGATAGTTTACCTTTTTTTCATCATTTTCTTTTTTACTTAAAAGAATTGTCTTCATATTTTAAATACTAATACTTTTTCAGTTATATGTGTTGCAAATACTTTTAAATTTTGGCTTGACATTCCACTTTGAGTGGAAAGAAATATTTTATGAATAGAAGTTTTAAATATACTCTCTATATTAGACATTTATATCTTCAATCCACCTCTAGTGAGTATGATATCAGGTAGGGATATACCTTTAGTTTTTCTACCCAGATAGCTAAATTTTCAACTCCATTTATAGAAGAGTCCCTCCTTTATCTATTGATCACACGTCATGTCTGTACAGATCAAAGTGTGGTAAATGTATGACTATGTTTCTGAATTCTCTATTCTGTTCCATTGGTTGTCCCATCGATATTTCAAGTAAAATCGTGCAGTCTCAATCTAGCTTCATAATAAGTCCTGATGAATGTCTGGTAGAGAAATCCTCCATGCTTTACTCTACTTCTTTGGTATCATGTTCTTGTTCTTTTGCTCTTCTGCATAAATTTTAGGACTATCATTGATTCTAAAGAATAATTTAATTGAAATAACTTCATTAACATTGAAATCTTTAGATTTTGAGTCTTCCTACAAATGGATATTTTTCATATTTTAAAGTTTTTAAAATACCTTTTAAAAACTTTTTATAAGCTTTATTTATTTCCACATAAGGATCTTATATAACTTTTAAAATTTACTGGTAAAATTTTAGTTTGGGTTGCTATTTAATTAATATGTTTAAAAAATATATGTCTACTTGTTTGTTTCCAATGTCTAGAAATGTGATTGAGGACCGGTTATTCTTCTATTTTGAATAATGACAAACTAGTTCATTTGAACCCACTTACAAAATTAAATATTTTGGATAAAATATTAAAAGCAATTTTTTATGAAATCACAAAGATCTAATAAGACAAAGGTCATTTCCTGGGGGTGATATACAACACCAGACAATTAGCACTTTTTGATACTGAACAGGTCACTGAGAGGCTGAGATTTCTTTTCACAGCCTCATGGACCTATTGGAAACCTGGTAAACTAGTTCTGTCAGTGTGGCCTAGAAACCTGTTTATCTGCACCTTAAGAATAAGTGTAAACAGGTAGTAAACCAGACCACACAATACAGGCACCAAACATGGAATCAACTTGGTGACACAGAAAATCTCAAATCCTGGAATCTAATGGAATTGAACAAATATGGCTAATGAAATAGGCTCTTGGAAAATGTAAATTAAAATCCACTCTTATGGAAGATGACATTATCTTAGTCTAAAATTATTTCTACAAATATAGTCATGCACCATTTAAGTATAGGTATACATTGTGAGAAATGTATTGTTAAGCAATTTTATCGTTGTGTGACCAGCATAGAGTGTACTTACACAAACCTAGATATAGGTTTAGCCTAGATATAGGTATAGCCTACTAATCACCTAGGCTATAGCCTATTGTTTCTAGGCTATAAGCTTGCACAGTGTATTACTCTACAAAATAACACTATTAAATCAAACACAAAAGAAAATGATTCAATAAAGAGATACAGTAAACACTAGATGTATGAGGCTACTACTGGCATAACATGGTATAGTTTTACAGCAAATTTCTCTTTATAAGTAGAAAGAATACACTCTAAAATAATGATAAAAAGCAAACTATAATAAATACATAAACTGGTAACATAGCTGTTTATTATTATTATCAAGTATTATTTACTGACAATAATTGTATGTACTATACTTTTAATATGACTGGCAGCACAGCAGATTTCTTTGCACCAGCATTACCCCAAACACATGAGTAATTCATTATGCTATGATGTTATGATGACTACAATGTCAATAGGTGATAGAAATTTTTCAGCTTCTCTATAATCTTATGGGACCACCATCATATATGTGGTTCTTTGTTCACTGAAACATTGTGTGGCACATGGCTGTCATTTCTTAAATATAATACCAAACACAATCAATTACATCAAGGAACTTTATAAAATACAACACCATAATCATAAAACTGCAAAAACAACAGAAAACAAAAAAAGTCCCAAATACTGAAAATGCCAGACATAGACTATGTAATAACTTGTTTTCTATAATCAAGCATGTGAAACACAGGTTGAAATATTGTCAAGAAGTAAGAATTGATTTAAAAAGTGACTTATTTGATTTAAAAATAAAAGAAAAATCGTAGGAAATAAATACCACCACCAAATTAAGAACCAAATGAATACGGTTTAACAACAGATTAGACACAGAAGAAAGAAGAGAAAAGAAACTACCCAGAATGAAAAACAAAGAAACAAATAGATGGAAAGAAAAGAAGGGTATAAAGTCCTAGTAAAAGTGGAGTGAAAGAAATGTGTCACAGGCAATACTTTAATAGTAACTGAGAATTTCCTATCACAGATAAAAGCCTTCAAGACATTATATATATATGAAGCACTGGAAGCTCCATGTGTCAAGCATTATGAGAAAGATAATTAGGCACTTTGAAAAGCAAATATAAAAAAAATGTTTAAAACAGATGCAAAAAGACACAGATTGTCTTTAATAGAAGTCAGAATACAGTGGATAGATATAAACACTGAGCCCTAAGATAATAACTGCCTACATAAATTTTATACTCAGCAAAAATATCCTTCAAGGGTGAAGTAGAAATAATATCTTTAGACAAAATGAGTCAAGAGAGTTTGTCACCAGCATAACTACACTGAAATGAAATGTAAAGACAGGACAGTAAATTCTACAAAACAGAATTTGAGGAGATTCCAGATGGAAGATAAGAGATGGAGGGAGTAATAAAGAACAATTAAAATAGTAAAGAGGTAGGTAGTTGTAAATGAATATTTACTAATCATGTGCAGTACACTTGCATACACTCACACACACACACACACACACACACACACACACACGGTATATAATTTAAGAGAGGGGATTAAATGGAGTTAGGTGTTCTAAAGCCCTTGCATTATGTTGAATTATGAACTAATCATAGTTGATGATAAGTCAAAAATGATTACTATAATTTTATAATTACTGAAATAGAAATAGAGAAAGGGTGCATAAGTTTCAAAGTATAGATGAGTATAATAGAACAATATAAATAATCTGAAAATGGTATAAAGAAGAGGAAAAGAACATAGAAGACCAGAAAAGAAAGTAAAATGATATAAGACCAGAGAAAAAGTAAGATGATATATTTAAGATAAAATATATCAGCAATTGCATTATGTTTAAGAGACTGATTGTTCCAATTAGAAGACAAAGATGAACAGTCTAGATAAATAATAAAACCTAGTTATATACTTTTAAGAAAGACATACAAAAAATAAGAACACAGAACATTTAAAAAAATGTATCGCTAAAGATCAAGACACTTCAAATGATAACAAATTTTTCCTTTGCATAATAACACCTCAAATATATAAAACTAAAATTGGCAGAACTACAATGTGAAATAAAAATACACAATTATCAAAGATGGTTCTGAGCAGAATTTCAAGATGGCAGCATAGAAAGATCCTGAGGTCACATCCACCCACAGACCTCACAAATCTATAACTATGTATGAAATAATTCCTTCTGAAGGGGACTTTGAAATTTGATGAACTGGGATTCCAGGACAGGGAACAGCACTGAGAAGGGTAGAAAGAGCAAAGACACTACATAGCTAAGGAAAAACCACAACCCAGCTATGGAATTTTATAAATGACAAAGGCCTCAAAGGTACAAAACTTTTCCCTGAGGAAGGAGGGATCCAAGCTCCACATCAGGCACCCCAAACTTTACATCCTGCCCAGGAGAGATGAGCACCCAAAACATGTGGCTTTGAAAACCAACAGAGATTAAGTCCATTCAGAATTGAATGAGAGATAAAGAGTTTCCCACACAAGCAAAAGCTAAAGGAGTTCATCACCATTAAAGTGACCTTACACAAAATGTTGAGAGGACTTCTTTAAGTGGAAAAGAAAAAGCCATAACTATAAATAAAAAATACATAAGAAATAAAATATCTCGCTGATAAAGCCAAATACAGAGTAAAGGTAATAGATTAGCCACTTATAAGGCTAATAGGAAGATTAAAAGAGAAATCATCTATTTCTACAATAATTATGTAAGAGATATAAAAAACAAAAAAATAAAATATGATGTCGAAAACAAAATATGGAGGGTGGTAACAATGTAGTTCTTTTAGAATGAATTAAGTGACCATACACTTAAAATAGAGTGATTTTACATATATATATATATATATATATATATATATATATATATATATATATATATAATGTCATTTTTATGAACCTCATCATAAAAACAAACCAAAAACCTGTATCATACACATACAAAAATAAATAAATAAGTAGAAAGGAACCCAAATATAACCTTAAAAAAAGTCATCAAATCACAAGGGAAGAGAGCAAGAAAAGAACAACAACAAAAACAAAACAAAACAAAAAACAGAGAAAGAGAACTACAGAAACAACCCAGAAACAATTAAGAAATTTGCAAAAAGTATATACCTGTCAATAATTACTTTAAATGTAAATGGACGAAATTCTCCAATTGAGAGACAGAAGTTAAAATGGATAAAAACCACAAGCCCCATATATTATATATGCTGCATACAGGAGACTCATTTAGATTCAAAGACACACACTGACTAAATGTGAATGGATGGAAATAGATATTCCATGAAAATGGGAAAAAAACGAAATTTGGAGTAATAATACTTTTATAAGACAAAATATACTTTAAAGCAGAGACTGTAAGAACAGACAAAAAAGGAACTACATAATGATAAAGGGATCACTCCAATAAGAAGCTGCAACACTTGTAAATATCCATGCACACAACATAGGGTAACTTAAATGAACATTAACAAACATGAAGAGAAAAATTGATATTCATATATTGGCATAGAATTAACCCCTGGTCATTTGTAGAACGTGAAAAGAATTCATGAGACTCTACAAAGTGGGAGAGCGAAAAAGCTTTATAGAAAGTCAGGCAGAGAGATAGAGAGTTCTGGTGAAGGGAAGTGTTACCAGGGCAGGGTTCAATAGGGACAACTGCCCCAAGAGAAGGAGTGCTCAGATTTTATATTTTTCTAAGCAGGATGTAGGATGCTTGTCAGCTTACAGGGGGCTGCTGTTACAATTTTCTTCTCCTGGGAACTGTCCTGTTCCCATCTGTGATGTATTGATGGGTGTCAGTTTGCAGGTGGTTGCTGTTGCGATTGGGAACTGTTCTGTTCCTACATACGATGAATGTAAGGTGCTTGTCAGCCTGCAGGTGCACTGCTAGCCAGGGGATTCAGAGCCAAGCGGTTAATGTTTAAGCTCACTCCTGCCCGCTTCTGTTAACTCTTTACTTGTCTCATCAATTCATGCAACAATAGTAGGTGGCATTAACACTCCACTTATATAGATGGATCGATAGATCATCCAAACAGAATATCAATAAAGAAACAATTGTGTTGGGAAGTGGGTCCAACATGGTGGCATATGTGAGTGCGAGCTCTACTCCTCACAAGAATACATCAAATGTACACCTATATTTAGAGCAAATCCTCCTGAGACAAATTGTAAAATTGAGACAAATTGTGAGCAAATTGTAAAGCTTCTGCACAACAAGCAAGAGAGAGAATGACAGCATTGAGAAGGTCAGGGAAACACAAGACCTCTCTTAGAGCTGAGGGAACAACCCAGGACCCCAGGAAAGTACGAGTGCCATTGTTTATGTCGCCCCTGAACCTGCATAGTAGGTAGGAACTCCATCCAAGTTCTCTGGCTGACCTGCCTGACCTGCAGAGCTTTGTAGCATGCTGCAGCCACCCCTCCTGGAGCGAGACTCAGTAGAAACAGGAGAGCACTGTAACATACATACAGGGGGCCCTGTCACCCAGAGGTTGGTCCAGCACACGCTGCAGGATGTTGCTTTATGTTCCCACTCGGCTGTGCACACAAGGGCACCCCTGCCTGAAAAGCTGTGGAGCCAACAAAACACTGCAGTCCCTGCCTGCAGGACTCCCCTGTCCAGAGAAAGTGCGGAGATAGTGGGGTGCTACTGTGTGCTCACATGGGGCTCTCCCTCCTAGAAAGAGTGGGGAGCAAACAAAATGCTGCAGTACCACACTCAGGACTGCCAGATCCAGAGGCACTGCTGCATGCGCAAGTGGGGCTGCCCAGCCAGAAGAAAGTACAGAGTTAGAGAAACTTTGTGGTACCCACACACCAGACGGCACCAGTGGAGTGAGTGGGATGCTGCTGCCCCACACACTCATGCGGGAGGTCCTACCCACACCTGGAGAGAGTTCAGAACTAACAAAGTACAGCTGTGTGTGCACTTAAGCCTGCCCCACCAGGAGAAAGGGTGGAGCTGGGCAGACACGAAGAGCATACCTGCCCAGACCCTGCTGTGACCGCAGCCAATTAAAGCAACAGGGAACACAGGCACAGCTACTTATGGAGTGAGAGTGATGTGGCTGAGCACACAAAGAGCTGTACTGCTGGGAAAAGGAGCAGAACCTGCAAAGTGATGAAATACCTGCATGCAGACCTGCCACAACAGAAGAGAGGATTGAGTTGGTGGGGCCTTGACACACAAGCTCGCAAAGCAACACCTCTGAGATTCAACTTGGATCACAGACAGTTAAAGCAACAAGGCAGGATAAAAGTGCTCCAAGCAACCCCATCCAGCTTAGAAAAGCAAGGAACAAAGCACACACCAGGCTACTCCACCTGGAACCCACCCCTTCAGGCCAGGTGACACACCAGGCACTGCACACCCCTACCACAATTACAAATGGCCTGCCAAAACTATTTAATACAGCATCTACTCTGAAATCACTCTTTCAAGACTGGGAGAGATAACTATTCTCTATCCAACACATAGGAACAAACACAGAAAGTCAAGCAAAATGGGGAAACAGAAGAATATACCCCAAATGAAGGAACAAAGAAAAACTCCAGAGAAAACCCCTAATGAGACAGAGATAATTAATTTGCTTGATAAAGAATTCAAAGCAATGGTCATACGGATGTTTCACAAACTTGAGAATACAATAGAGGAACTCAGAGAACACTTCAACAAAAAGATAGAAAAGCACAGAAAAAAAAAAGCATAGTATAAGCGATCTCTGCGATAATATCAAGTGTCCTAACATTCGCATTATGGGGATTCCAGAAAGAGAAGAGAGTGAGAAAGGGTTAGAAAGGATAGTTGAAGAAATAATATCTCAAAACTTTCCTAATCTAGGGTAGGAAACAGACATCCAGGTCTATGAAGCACAGAGAGTTACAAACAAAACGAACCCAAAAAGACCCACACCAAGACATATTCTAATTAAAAAGGCAAAAGTTAAGAGTAATGAGTCAATATTAAAGGCCACAAGAATGAAAACACAAGTCCATACAAGGGAAATCCCTTAAGGCTATCAGCTGATTTCTCAGAAACAACTTTACTGGCCAGAAGAGACTGGCAGGAGATATTTAAAGTGCTGAAAGAAAGGAATCTACAACCTAGAATACTTTATCCAGCAAGGTTATCATTTAGAATTGAGGAGAGATAAAGAGATTCCCAGACAAGCAATAACTAAAGGCATTCACCACCACTAAACCAGCCTTACAGGAAATGTTAATGGGTCTTCCTTATGTAGAAAAGAAAAGGCCATAACCAGAAATAAGAAAATATAGGACAGGAAAAAAAAAAAAAAACACCCACTCACTGGTAAAGGCAAATATACAATAACCACAGTGCATCAATGACTTAAAAAGTTAATAGGAAGGTTAAGAGACAATGGTAATAACAGAAAAATTAACTGTAACTACAATAAATAATCAGGAGATACACAAAACAAAGATATATAAAACATGACATCAAAAACATAAAGAGTGGAGGGGGCAGTAAAAATGAACACTTTTTTCTGCCTTTTTGTGGGTTTTTTTTCCCATTAGTTTCAGGTATACAAAACAACATAATGATTAGACATTTATACCTCTCACAAAGATAACCCCACCAAGTCTACTACCCATCTGACATTGTACATAGCTATTTCAACACCATTGATTATATAAAAATGAGTGCTTTCAGAATGTGGTTGAACTTAAATACCTACCAACTTAAGATTGCTATAGATATAGATGGATATATATGAACCTCATGGCAATCATAAACCAAAACGATATGAAAAGTACACACAAAAAAATAAAGAGAAAGGAATCCAATCAGAAAACTAGAAAAAAACCCCAACAAATCAAAAGGAAAGAGATCAAAAGAACAAGTAAGAAACAGCACAAAGAACAATAAAAACAACCAAAAAACAATTAACAAAATGGCAAGAAGCACATACCTGTCAATAATTACCATAAATGTAAATGGACTAAATACTCCAATCAAACAACATAGGATGGCAGAATGGATTAAAAAACATGACCCATCAATATGCTGCTTATGAGAGACTCACTTTAGATTGAAAGAAACACACAGACTGAAAGTGAAGGGTTGGAGAAAGATATTCCTTGCAAATAGAAATGAAAAGAAAGCTGGGGTAGCAGTACTCATATCAGACAATATAGACTTCAAAACAAAGAATTTAAAAAGAGACAAAGAAGAACATTACATAACTTTAAAAGGGTCAATCCAAGAAAAGGATATAACAATTGTAAATATCTAAACACCCAACATAGGAGCACCCAAGTATTAGTATATAAAGCAAATGTTAATGCACAAAAAGGCAGAAATTAACAATAATACTATAATAGTTGGGGGCTCTAATACTCTACTTACTTCAATGGATAGATCATCCAGACAGAAAATTAATAAGGAAATAATGGCCTTAAATGTCACATTAGACCAATTGGACATGATAGAGATATTTAGAGCATTTCATCCTAAAACTTCAGGTTACACATTTTTCTCAAGTGCACATGGAACACTTTCCAGGATAGATTATTTACTAGGCCACAAAACAAGCCTCAGTAGATCCAAGAAGATTGAAATTATATCAAGCATATTTTTTTTTTACCACAATGGCATGAAACTATAAATCAACTATAGGGGGAAAAATCCCACAAATATATGGAGATTAAATAACATGCCTCTAAACAAACAATGGATCAAATATGAAATCAAAGAGAAAATAAAAAACTACCTTGAGACAAATAAAAATAAAAATACAACCTCACAAAATTTATGGGATACAGCAAAAGCAGTGTTCAAAACAATGGTTATATAGCTACAGGCCTACCTCAAGAAGCGGTAAAAATCCCAAATAAACAATCTAAATATACACTTAAAGAAACTAGAAAAAGAGGAACAAACAAAACTCAAAGTAAGTAGAAGGAAGGATAAATAAAGATCAGAGTAATGAAACTAAGATGGTTTTTTGAAAGGATAAATAAGGGGAGATCCAAGATGGCAGAGTAGATAAACACTGTGCTGGCTTCCTTCCATGAACACATTAAAATTACAACTAAATTATAGAAGAGCCAACTTGGAGCACCATCTGAAGTCTAGCTGAACAGACATTTTATAACTAAGGATATAAAGAAGAAGCCACATAGAGACTGGTAGGAAGGGTGGATACGTGAAATAGGCTGTTCCCAAACTTCTGTGTGGCGGGTCAAAATTGGGAGGGATATCTTTGCCACAGAGGTTTCCCATGGGGAGCAAGGGACCCCAGCCCCACACCAGCCTCCCCAGCCCAGAGTATTGATGTCAGGAAGAGGGGCCCCCACAATATCTGACTGTGAAAAACAGTGGGGATTCCTACAGTCCAGGTGGGACAGAAGGCTGTCGGAAACCCAGACGTCCTCTTAAAGGGCCTGCACAGACACTCACCCTGGGCTCCAGCAGAGGGGCGGTGATTCTGGGGGCATCGGAGACATATGGGGAGAGACTGAATTGTGTAACTTTGGGGACTGAAGGGACAGTTCCCATTTTCCCTGTGTGGGGCCCTGTTCCCAAGCAGCCATGTTTCCTGCATTGAATCTGAATCTGATTGGCCTGTGAGCTTTGCTGCTCCACTCTGCTGATTCACTGAGACCCTACCTCAGCCAACTGGCCTACAGCTGGAGGCTTTATCAGTGGCTGAGCCTTACGAGAGCTGGCAGGTGGCAGCAGGCCTCAGAGTATCCTGGATTTTTCAGAGCTACTCCAGACCTAGTACTGGTGGCAGGCAGTAGTCCTTGGTTCACAGTGTGGCCTCTCCCACACACCCCAGGTACAGCACAGGCAGCAACCAACCCCAACTGTGGATTGTTTTGTAGTTCCTACCAGGTGCTCCTCAGCCAGTCATAGGCGGTGGGTGACCCAGGCATGTACCAGAACCCCTTGAAGAGGCCCCAGAACCAACATACTTGGAGGTTGGCATCAGTCTACAGCAGAGCACCACCCAATTAGCCCCATAAACAGCATACACAAAAAATGGTCTCAAGAAGCACCAGAGCCTGCTGGGGCAAATCCCACACAGTGGGCTAAGCTCCCCCCCACACACACACAGGAGCCTATAAGCTGTGGATATGGCCAAACCCCATAGCCAATCAACCTGAGGGACAACCCTACGCACTCATGTGCCAGTAGCAATCAAGGTTCAACTATAACAGGAGGACACACACAACCCACACAAGGGACATTCCTAGAGCACATGAAGCAGGTGACCAGGGAGACTGTGCCAGGGCTCCACATAAGGCCACCTACTCAAGAATGGGAGACATAGCAGGTCTACCAAATACATAGAAACAAACAGAGAGGCAGCAGCCAAAATGAGGAAACAAAGAAATACATCCCAAATGAAAGAACAGGCGAAAACTCCAGACAAAAAATCTAAACGAAATGGAGGTAAACAATCTACCAGAGACAGAGTTCAAAACAATGGTTACAAGGATGCTCAAGGAAATTAGTGAGAAGTTCAACAGAGAGATAGAAAGCATAAAAAGGACATAGAAACCATAAAAAAGAACCAGTCAGAACTGAAGAATACAATAACTAAAATGAAGAATGCACTAGAAGGAATCACCAGCAGATTAGATGAAGCAGAGGATTGAATCAGTGATTTGGAAGACAAGGTAGCAGAAAACACCCCATCGGAACAGCAAAAAAAAAAAAAAAAAAAAAAAAAAAAAAAAAAGAAGAGGATAGTTTAAGAGACCTCTCGGACAACCTGAAGTTTAACAACATTCACATCATAAGATTACCAGAAGGAGAAGAGAGAAAGCAAGGGATTGAGAACATATTTGAAGAAATAATGACTGAAAACTTTCCTAACCTGGCAAGGAAACTAGACATACAAGTCCAGAGAGTCCCAAACAAGATGAACCCAAACAGGCACACACCAAGACACATTATAATTAGAGTGGCAAAGGTTAAAACAAAGATAAAATCCTAAAAGCATCAAGAGAAAGGCAACTAGTAACTTATAAGGGAACGCTCCTTAGATTGTCAGCTGATTTCTCAACAGGAATTTTGTAGGCCAGAAGATATTGGCACAAAATATTTAATGTGATGAAAAGCCAGGAACTACAACCAAGAATACTCTACCCAGTAAAGCTATCATTTAGAATTGTAGGACAGATAAGGAGCCTCCCAGACAAGAAAAAACTAAAGTTCATCACAACCAAACCAGTATTAAAAGGAATGTTAGAGGGACTTCTTCACGATAGGAAAAAAAAAAAAGATCAAAATTATGAATAATAAAATGACAATAGCTACATATCTGTCAATATTTACTTTCTTTTATTTTTCCTATTTTATTTTTTTATTTTTTTAACATATTTTTATTAGGTTCAGATACACAAAACAATGTAATAGTTAGACATTTGTCATTTATATGCCTCACACAGTGACAACCCCCCTCCCCTCATCCACTACCCCTCTGACATCGCACACAGCCATTACATTCCCACTGTCTCTATTCCTAATGCTGTACTCCGCTTCTTGTAACTATACGTATATATAAAATTGTAGTTGACATTCATTATCGTTCAGCTTCAGCTTCAGGTGTACAGTGCAGTGATCAGGTATCTCAATAATTACTTTCAATGTAAATGGATTAAATGCTTCACTCAAAAGACACAGGAGGGTCGAATGGGTTAGAAAACAAAACCTGTGCATATGCTGCCTACAAGAGAATCACTTCAGATTGAAAGACTCACGCAGACAGAAAGTAAAGAGAGGGAAAAAGATACCAGGGCTGCCAAAAGAAAAATGTATACACATTTTAAGAGATGTTCTCTATGCTCAAGCAGTAGTTCACTGTAATTGGAGTCTCTGGATGCTGATGGTAACAACTTTGAGTACCTCTTGTAATTGCAGAAGTCAAGTGTGACTTGTATTCATCTTTTGTTATCTGTATACGAGATCTGACAATTAAGTTTCTGAACTTGTTGCAACAATGTTGCTAAACTCATTTGATATCAGAGGGATTACTCATTATAAATTTGTACCGACTGGACAGTTAACCAAGTTTACTGTTCAGAAGTGCTGAAAAGGCTGTGTGAATAAGTTAGACGACCTGAACTTTTCACCAACAGTTCATAGCTCTTGCATCATGACAATGCACCAGCTCACACAGCACTGTCTATGAGTTAGTTTTTAGCAAGTAAACAAAGAACTGTATTGGAATACCCTCTCTACTAACCTGACCTGGTCCCCAGTGACTTCTTTCTTTATCCAAAGATAAAGGAAATATTGAAAGGAATGTCATTTTGATGACATTCAGGACATGAAGGGTAATATGATGACAGCTCTGATGGCCATACCAGAAAAAGAGTTTCAGAATTGCTTTGAAGTGTGAACTAGGTGCCGGCATCAGTGCATAGCTTCCCAATGGAGTACTTTGAAGGTGATCGTAGTGATATTCAGCAATGAGGTATGTAGCACTTTTTCTAGGATGAGTTTGTGAACGTAATTGTCCAACCTCATATATTGAGAATTAAAATTAATACAGTTTTTTCCTTTCTTAAAATCTGTATACACTTTTTTTTTGGCACCCTCTGCATTTCATGAAAATGGAAACAGACCAAAAAAAAAAAAAATACAACAAAACAAAGCTGGGGTAGAAGTACTTATACCAGACAAAATAGACTTTAAAATAAGGGCTACAATAGGAGACAAAGAAGAACCTAGAAATCCCATTTCAGGGTATTTTTCTGAAGAAACCCAAAATGCTACTTCAAGGGCACATGTGCATCCATATGTTCATTGCAGCATTGTTTACAATGACCAAGATGTGGCGGCAGCTTGAGTGTCTGTCGATGGAAAAATGGATAAAGAGGATGCAGTACACATATACAATGGAATATTGCTCGGTCAGGGAAAGGAATGGGTTCTTGCCATCCATGGTAGCATTGATGGTCCTAGAGGGTACTGTGCTGAGTGGAGTGTAAGACAGAGAAAGACAGAAACAATGTGATTTCACTTATATGTGGAATCTAAAGAACAAAATAAACAAACAAAACAGAAACAAACTCATAGATACAGAGTACTATTAATGGTTGCCAGATAGGAGGGGGTTGGGGGTGAGTGAAAAAGAGGAAGGGATTAAGAGTACAAATTGGTTGTTACACAGTAATGATGAGGATGTAGGGTATAGCATAAGGGATATAGTCAGTAATATCGTAATAACTACATATGGTATCATATTTGTACTAGATTTGTTGGGGTGACAGATGGGAGGGGGTTGGGGGCAGGGTGAAAAAAGTGAAGAAATTAAGAAGTACAAACTGGTAGTTACAAAATAGTCATGAGGATATAAAGTAAAGCATAGGGAATAGAGTCAATAATATGGTCATAACTATGTATAGTGCCAGGTGAGTACTAGGCTAGCCAGGGGGATCATTTCTTAAATTATACAAATATCTAAACACTATGCTGTACAGCTGAAATTAATGGCAAATGTGATTGAAAAGTTAAGAAAGGGGGAAAAGGTGAAGGGAAATAAGAGGTCCAAATTTCCAGGTATAAAACAAGTAAGTCATCGGGATGTAATGTACAGCATAGGGAATATAGTCAATAATATTGTGATAGTGTGGTACGTGTCAGACAATTGGTGGACTTATCATGGTGATCACTTCTCTAGGTATATAAATGTTGAATAACTATAGTGTACACCTGAAACTAACATAATATTGTGTGTTAACTATATTTTAATAAAAATCTTTTTTAAAAAGAAAGGATAAATAAAATTGACAAGCCTCTAGCAAGACTTATGAAAGAGAAATGGAGATAACACAAATAAATGAAATCAGAAATGAAAGAGAAGCAATTACAACCAACACCACAGAAATAAAAGCATCATTAAAGAACACTATGAACAATTACATGCCAACAAACTTGACAATCTAGAAGAAATGGATAAACGTTTAGAAGCATACAACCTTCCAAGACTAAACCAGGAAGAAACAGAGAATCTGAATAGACCAATTAATATCAATGAAATTGAAGCAGTAATCAAAAAACTCCCTAAAAAACAAAAGTCCTGGACCAGATGGCTTCACAGGTGAGTTTTACCAATCATTCAAAGAAGAATTAACACCTATTCTTCTGAAACTATTCCCCAAAATTCAAGAGGAAGGAAGGCTCCCAAGCTCATTTTACAAGGCCAGCATTACCCTGATTCCAAAACCAGACAAAGACATTACAAAAAAACAAAACAAACAAACAAAAAAAACCCCGGAAAATTATAGGCCAATATCCTTGATGAATACGAAGGATAGGTGCAAAAATTCTCAATAAAATATTAGCAAACCAAATTCAGAAATATATTGAAAAGAGTGTATACCATGATCAAGTGGGATTTATTCCTGGGATGCAAGCTTGGTTCAATATCTGCAAATCAATTAACATAATACACCATATGAACAAAATGAAGGATAAAAGTCGTATGATCATATCAGTAGATACAGAAAAAGTGTTTGATAAATTCCAACATCGATTTATGATTTAAAAAAAACTTGAAGCTGAAGCTGAGCAATAATGAACGTCAACTACAATTTTATATATATATATATATATATGTACAAGAAGAGGAGTACAGCATTAGGAATAGAGACAGTGGAAATGTAATGGCTGTGTGCAGTGTCAGAGGGATAGTGGATGGGGAGAGGGAGGTTGTCACTGTGTGAGGGACATAAATGATAAATGTCAAACAATTACATTGTTTTGTGCACCTGAAACTAATTAAAAAATGAGAGAAAAAAAACCCATCAGCAAAGTGGGA
The DNA here is from genome assembly GCF_004115265.2 of Rhinolophus ferrumequinum. NCBI lineage: Eukaryota > Metazoa > Chordata > Mammalia > Chiroptera > Rhinolophidae > Rhinolophus > Rhinolophus ferrumequinum. Next base: position 4,439,648 of record NC_046307.1, on the reverse strand, counting down.
ATAGGGGGAACATAACTTAATATAATAAAGGCCATATATAGGGCGGCCGGAAGGCTCAGTTGGTTAGAGCACGATCTCTTAACAACAGGTTGCTGGTTCGATTCCCACATAGGCCAGTGGGCTGTGCCCTCCACAACTAAATTGAAGGACTGTGACTTGGAGCTGATGGGCCCTAGAGAAAAACACTCTTCCCCAATTTAAAAGAAACACACAAAAAAACCCAAAAAACAAAACAAACAAGATTAAAAAATAAATAAAAATAAAGGCCATATATGACAAGGCCACAGCTAATGTCATACTCAACAGAGAAAAGCTAATGTGTTTTCTTTAAGATCAGAAACAAGGCAAAGATGTCTTTTATTCAACATAGTATTGGAAGTCCTGGCTACAGCAACCAGACAAGAAAAAGAAATAAAAGGCATTCAAATTGGAAAGGAAAAGTAAAATTGTCATTATTTTCAGATGACATGATACTATTTAGAGAGAACCCTAAAAATTCCACCAAGAAAACTATTAGATTTGATAAATTCAGTAAAGTAGCAGGGTACAAAATTAATATTCAGAAATCAGTTGCACTTTATACATAATAAGGAACTATCAGGAAAAGAAATTAAGAAAACAATCCCATTTACAATTGCATCAAAAAAAATTAGGAATAAATTTAACCAAGGAGGTAAAAGACCTGTACTTGGAAAATTATAAGATATTGAAGAAGATGCAAAATAGATGGTAGCATATACCATGCTCATGGATAAGAATAATTAACATCATTAAAATGTCCATACTACCCAAAACAATCTATAGATTCAGTGCAATCCTTATCAAAATACCAAAGGCATTTTTTCACAGAACTCAAACAAATAATGCTAAAATTTATATAGAACAGAAAAAGACCCCGAATAGCTACAGCAATCTTAAGAAAGAAGAACAAAGCTGGAGGTGTCATGCTACCTGATATCAAACTATACTGCAAAACTATAGTAATCAAAACAGCATGGTACTGGCATAAAAGCAGACACGTAGATCAGTCAAATAGAATAGAGAGCCAAGAAATAAATGCAAGACTATATGGCCAATTAAACTATGACAAAGGAGGCAGAAATATACAATGGGGTAAAGACAGTCTCTTCAACAGTGGTGTTGGGAAAACTGGACAGATACATGCAAAAAAATGAAATTAGGCCACCTTCTTACACCATATACAAGAATAAACTCAAAGTGGATTAAAGATTTAAATGTAAAAACAGAAACCATAGAACTCCTAGAAGAAAACATAGGCAGTAAACTCTCTGATATAGCTTTTAGTATATATATATATATATATACATATATATATATCTCCTTGGCTATATCATCTTGGAAAAGGGAAAAGAAAAAATAAACAAACGGGACAACATCAAACTAAAAAGTTTTTGCACAACAAAGAAAACCATCAACAAAATGAAAGGACAACCTATCAACTGGGAGAAGACACATATTTGCCAATGATACATCAGATAAGGGGTTGATATCCAAATATCCAGAATTTATAAAGAACTCATTCAACTTAATACCAGTAAAACAAACAATACAATTAAAAAATGGTCAGAGAACCTGAACAGACATTTCTCCAAAGAGGACATACAGATGGCCAATAGACATATGAAAAGATGCTCAATATCACTAATCATCAGAGAAATGCAAATCGAAACCACAATGAGGTTTCACCTCGCACCTGTCAGAATAGCTGTTATCAATAAAGCAACAAACAAGAAGTGTTGGCGAGAATGTGGACTGTTGGTAGGATAGCAAATTGGTGCAGTCACTATGGAAGACAGTATGGAGGTACTTCAAAAAATTAAAAATGGAACTACCTTATGTCCCACTGGGTATTTATCCTAAGAAACCCAAAACACTACTTCATAAAGATACATGCACCCCTGTGTTCTTTGCAGCATTATTTACAATAGCCAAGATATGGAAGCAACCTAAGTGCCCATCAATAAACAATTGGATAAAGAAGAAGTGTTACATATATACAATGGAGTATTACTCAGCCATAAAAAGAATGAAACTTTACCATTTGGGACAACCTAGATGGACCTAAAGGTTATTATGCTAAGTGAAATAAATCAGAGAAAGAAAACACCATATGATCTCACATATATGTGGAATCTAAAGAACAAAATGAATGGTTTTTCCATCTTGCAAGATGGCAGGTGAAAAAACTGAGAAGCCGGACACTAAGGAAAAGAAACCTGAAGCCAAGAAGGCTGATGCTGGTGGCAAGGTTAAGAAGGCTAACCTCAAGGCCAAAATGCCTACGAAGGGGAATTCACACTGCAGCCGAAATCCTATCCTGGTCAGAGGAATCGGCAGATATTCCCGATCAGCTATGTATTCCTGAAACTCCATGTACAAGAGGAAATATTCAGCAGCTAAATCCAGGATTGAAAAGAAAAAGAAGGAAAAGGTTCTTGCTACTATCACAAAACCAGCTGGTGGAGACAAGAATGGTGGCACTCGAGTGGTTGAACTTCACAAAATGCCTAGATACTATCCTGCTGAAGATGTGCCTCAAAAGCTGTTGAGCCACAGCAAGAAACCCTTCAGGCAGCATGTGAGAAAACTGCGGGCCAGCATCACTCCCGGGACCATTCTGATCATCCTCACTGGGCACCACAGAGGCAAGAGGGTGGTTTTCCTGAAACAGCTGAGCAGTTACTTGCTACTTGTGACTGGACCTCTGTCCCTCCATTGAGTTCCTCTGCGTAGAACACACTAGAAATTTGTCATCGCCACCTCCACCAAAATTGATATCAGTGGTGTGAAAATCCCCAAATATCTCATGATGCTTACTTCAAGAAGAAGCTGTGTAAGCCCAGACACCAGGAGGGAGAGAACTTCAACACGGAGAAAGAAAAATACGAGATTACAGAGCAGCGAAAAATTGATCAGAAAGCCGTGGACTCGCAAATTCTGCCGAAAATCAAAGCTGTTCCTTAGCTCCAGGGCTACCTCCACTCTGTGTTTGCTCTCACAAATGGGGTTTATCCTCACAAACTGGTGTTCTAAATTAATTATGAAGAACTGTCATGCAGGGTGTCATGCGGGGTCTTTGCTCCCGCTCCCCACATAAGAACGTAGGATATGGGAGGCCAAAAAGGAACACTCACAGAGCCATAGATAGGGCAGTCATATCACTATAGTCTCACTGGCAGCTGGGTTGGAGACACAGGAAGCAGGAGCCACACTGTCCGCAACCCGCCGTCCTAACTGCAGTCCGCTCTTGCTAGCCATCTTCTTGTTAGCCCCCATTTTTCTGCTAGCGTAGCCATGGCAGTTATATTAGTGGCCAATGGTTCACTGGTTACAGCTGACAGCCAACTAGCCACAGCTGATGGCCATCCGATCACAGTTGATGGCCATTTACTACCTGAGCCAGCCCTTTCCACGTGAGGCCGAGAGCCTGGAAACTGCACTCCTGGTTCTGTCCCCACAAGAACCTAATTAAATGCCTGAACTGATAAAAAAAAAAAAAAGAACAAAATGAATGAACAAACAAAATAGAAACAGACATGAGATACAGAGAATATACTGATGGATGCCAGGTGTGAGGGTGGTTAGGAGGCTGGGTGAAAAAGGTGAATTAAGAAACACAAATTGGTAGTTAGAAAATAGTCACGGGGTTGCAAGTACAGCATAGGAAATATAATTAACAGTATAATAACTATGCATAGTGACAGGTTGTCATTCAGGGACTCAGCTCCCGTTCCCCACACAAGAACGCAGGTGAGGCCAAAAAGGAACACCAACGGATCCATGGATAAGAGGTTCATACCACTATATTCTTGCTGGCGGCTGGGTTGCAGACACAGGGAGCAAACATCCGCCAGTACCCCAACAAGGGGTCTTCCTGCACCCCAAGCTCACTGGCGACCAGGCAAGACACAGGAAATAGGATCCACACGATGTGCAATCTCCTGTCCGCTTTTCTGCCTGCCAACCAACCAACACAGCCACAGCAGTTACATCAGTGGCCAATTGGCTAACTGGTTACAGCTCATGGCCAACCAGTCACAGCTGATGGCCATCTACTACCCGAGCCAGCACCTTCCACGTGAGGCCGAGAGCCTGGAAACTGCTCTCTGGGACTCTGTCCCCACAGGTGGTACTACGCTTATCGGGGGAGATCACTTCGTAAATTATATAAATGTCTGACCACTATGCATACATACACCGGAAACTAACATAAAATAATATTGAATGTCAACTGTAACTGAAAAACAAAAAGAAAAGTAAGTTAAAATGATGAAGATTAAAAAATAAATAAAAATCACGATGAGTCCAAACCACTAGTTTTGGGCTAGCAACAAGATATACCTGAAGTTTAGAGCAAATAAAAGATGGCCTGATTTGAAAAAAGCTTTGGCAATACACTGAGTACCTCTGTGTGGTTCACACATGAAAAGTTAGTCTAGAAAACCAGACTTATTAGGAGACACAGTTCATCAATTATACAAAACCAGCTTTCAATATCCATGTGACAAAAGGTCAATGCCCAGAACAAAGTCATCTACTGAAGACCGATGGTGAGAAATGAAGTCCATATAAAGCTTAGCTTCTGCCCTCAAGCAGGGAGAGAAGAGGTACTACATAGGGAGCAGTGACAATTGCTACAAGGCTGCAACATGCAGGCAATGGCAGGAAGGGCTTCCTCAGCTCATAAGCTCTCCCGGAAGGCTCCCTGGTGGGTGCAGCCTTGGAGCAGACACTTGAAGCACAAGTTTGGGGGAGTTAGTCCATGAAACTTGAAAACACTTTTAATGGCCACTTCATGGAGCATCTCTTGCTCCCTCTGGGGAGAAGGTGTCTGGGGAAATATGCTGGAAAGAGGAGTGAGGCTCTATTTCAACATTCCCTAAGCTAAGTGAAACTTTTCTTCCTAGTTGTTTTAATTGGCTTGCAAAGAGCTGGCCCTTAATGGCTAATTAGTACTAGATGAAAGTCACCTATGGGGAAAAGCGGGTAGCACATCCTGGGAGTCCCCGCTGCAGAGAAGAGGCTCCTGGCACAGGCCCATTTTCTGCTAACTTGAGCCCTGGAGGGTTAATCATCAGACACAATCCTGATTTCCTGGAGGCTCCCAGGGAGGACTTTGCCAGCCTGTCACTGCACCTGCTTGTAGGAGGAGAGACACTAGAGGGCCCACTGAGCTTTCATTTATGACCAGTTCATGTCCTGTGGGTGTCTCAGGAAACCACAGCAAAGGCTGATTCTACCTAAGTCCCTGGAATAAACTCCTTTCCCTAGCTCCCCCACAGGCCCCTATGAGTGGGCCCATGAGAAGTAAGCCAGCGAAGATGCGGTAGAAGGTGGGCCTCAGTAGGAGGAGGATTAAAGACCTGAGGCTCCTAGAAAGTTAGCCTGTGCGGAAGCTCTCACACCACGGCCAGTCCAAGCAAGGCAGAAGCTTCTCCTCTGTCTGCTCACACTGTGCTGCTGACCTTTTAGAGACTTCTTTTCCCATTTCAGGCAGGACTTTCTGTATGACGCATGATGACTTCTCCCCTGAGATGAAATGTAGAGACCATGTTGATAGAGAGTGATTTTTCCTTTGACTGCATTCTCTGCTAAGTTCACCGATTTCCCTCTATCCTCGTCATCTTTCTCACACACAACTTTTGACTGAGAGTTAAAGGAGAGAGGGACTGAATGATAAAACTATACCCCAAACCTTGGCCCTTTCCCTTCAACTCTGCTGCCTCTTTGGGTCCCAGAATTTAGTGAAATCTTTCTATGTTCTGGACTAGCCTTGTCAGAACTCTAGTTTCTTAGATTTTTACTGCTCTAATATTTTTGTGTCTAAGAATGTTCACTTTCCTGGTTCCCATTAGACTTGCCTACCACATCATCAATACATTTTCCATACATGATTATTTGGGATGAACAAAAACTCTTCTGACTATTGCAGAGGATATGCCCAGGCATCATCTATGGTTCTTTCTCAAAATGAGCGTGTAATATAACAATGGGATGAGACATGTTTACAGCTTTGGGTAATGCAACGAAGAATATGATGAGATCAAAGTGAATAACCTTAAATACCTACATTAGTCCATGTTATCATATCTCAAACATTTGCACTAAACTACTTCTAAAATAAAATACACAGTTCAAAAGGATACAATAACTTTATCACATGTAGTCAGTTTTCCACTGGCACCAACACACGAGTTTATGTACTACAGTCTGAGAAGCACTATGTTATGTACTCAGTACCTGTCTGTGGAATGTGATTAGTAAAGGAATTAAGGGAAATGCAAAATTATTAGAGTCTTAAAAAATCAGGGAAGTCATTCAGCAGATGAAGGAAAAAGGATGAGAATCAGGAGAGATAAGTCATGGAACAGATAAATATGTAAATTGATGACAAGAAGTATAGCTTGAGGCCAAATCATGTTAGGTATTGTATTTGAAGGTAATATTTGGATTTATCCTGGCCTCTTCAATATTTCCTATAAGATTGGCTGACAGGGTACAATCATTGCTTTAGAAGGATTAAACTGATCCTGTGTTCAGCGTAACTATGTATAGGGAAAGGCAGGAGGCTATGGTCAAAGTTAGAGCTTGTCAGTGTCGGGACCAAGTCAGAAAGGAACTTACCACCATGAGGACAATGAGTGTAGTCACACAGCAGCCTAGCCAACTGTCCCCCCGTGTCTTTCCTTAAGGAAAGAAGAGTCTGTGAGACTGTGCCTTTCTGGGACTCTGTTCCATCCTTGTATTTACACCGTATGTCTCTCTGTCTGGTCCCCAAAAGATGGTTTGCAGCCAAAGACAGGTAAGATATCTCACGTGAGATACAACCAACGCCAGGCGGAACCGAATGGAGACCCCCCAATGAGCTGCCTTAGAAAAATATGAGAAGGGGCCTTGCCTCCCTTTCCCCCTGCCTGGGAAAAGCTGTTGCCGGCTCTGGCTTTTCCCTGGCACCTGTTTGTGAGAGAAGTCATGAGGACAACAAAGAACAAAGATCAGTTCTCTCACTTATCTCAATGGAGCTTTACAATATGAGAGACTTGACCCTGAGAAGGTACATACCTTAGGTAAGACATCATGGGACCTTGTACTTCGGCTATTTATAGACAAAGGTTGATTGGAATAAACATTTTTCTGCTATGATGTATGAGTCTCACAGACCGTGTAAGAAACAATGTTACTTTCTTGTATTTGTATACCTATCAATAAAAACCTTCAGTCGGTCTTATTCTGGGCTCCAGTCCGCTGAGACTAAGAGACCCCTGGCCTTCTGAGAGATTTAACTGCATTAAGTCTTTGTTTGTTTCTTTCTTAAAAACTTAACCCAAGCCGCCCCTTCTCGCACCCTCACTGCCCTTGTTGTGCTGGACGCGACATCTGGCGCCCAACGTGGGGCTCGAGAAGGGAAGGACGACTACGAGTCATAAGGATCTGCAGACACGGTGAAGGGACTCCAAGAATCCGCCGTGGCAGCTACCTGGGGTAAGGAGGCAGTCTATGGACTTGGAGAATTTAACCAGGGTGATGAAGGAATTCAAAAGAAACAACTAACACTTTCGTGTGAAAGAGTGTGATTGTGTGAGTGAATGCTTATAACTCCACCGTCCTTTAGAACTACGGAGTTTGCTTGGGCTCGTAACCACAGTTCCCTAACGCGTCACACAGCATAACGGCGATTTGGCATCTCGCCAACGAGGGTTGGGGGTTATACAACCACGCCTTAGCCAAGACGTGTTCAAAGGTCTCGAGAGAGGCACGGCCAGCCGAGCATCAGAGTGGAATTGGAGTGAAAGTCCTCTTTCCTTTCCTGTTTAATTGCTAACATGGGTAACGCAGAAAACAAGTACAGACCTTATATCTGCCTGCTTTAGCAGCTTCTTAAGAAGAGAAAGCACAAAATCCCAGAAAAAAGATTAGAGGAACTCCTCAAAGTAATTGAGACTCATTGTTCCTGGTTTCCAAACCTTGGGACACTTGAGATAGATAAGTGGGAAAAAGTAAGAGGAGTATCTTTCCCTGGTTCAATCTGGGAAACGTTCCAACTAATCTTCTCAGTTTTGGAACCGCTCCAAACAGACTCAGAGAAACAGTAGCTTGTTTAAAAATAAGGCCCAGCAACTTTTTATAGTTGTGAGAGATTTCAGTATGTTAATAAAAAGGATAAAACAACAAACAAAATGAGATAGAGACTTAAGGTAGAGACTCTGAGTCCTACAAAAAAAGATTTAGACAAAAACAAAAAGATTAGGAGAGACCAAATCTCTACATTAAATGATTTACAAAAATTGTTAGGAGCTATTAATTGGCTTCGTCCCACTCTGGGAATCCCCACCTATGCGCTCAGTAATTTATTTGGCCTCTTACGGGGTCCTTCTCAATTAGATAGTCCCCGTACCCTGACTCCTCAGGCCAACAAAGAGCAAGAATTAGTTGAACAGAAAATTCAAAAAGCTCAGATTCAATGCATAGATCCATCTCAACCTTTACAAATTTTAATTTTCCCCACTCCCCATTCACCTACAACAATAATAATTCAACAAAATGACTTGGTAGAGTGGCTGTTTCTACCTAATAATTTTGTCAAATCACTTCCAACTTATTTGGAATTAATTTCAGAGCTTGTTTTACGAGCTCGCACTAGAGTTCTTCATTTAAACGGAATCGAAGCTAACAAGATAGTAGTTCCGTTTGAAAAACAACAAATTACACACTTAAATACCCATTCTGAAATCTGGCAAGTTGCTATTTGTGGATATTTTGGAATTATTGACAATCACTATCCAAAAAATAACTTATTTCAATTCCTTCTAAAGACCAGTTGGATTCTCCCTAAGAGATTAAGTCCAGATCCAATTTCAAAAGCTGTAACAGTTTTTACTGATGGGTCTAGTAACGGCAGGGCAGCGATTGTGAGTGAAATAAATCAACAAGTCATTCAAACTAATTGCACCTCTGCACAGAGAGCAGAGTTAGTTGCTGTGCTAACTGCCTTACAAGATTATACTGAACCTTTAAATATTGTCTCTGATTCGCTTATGGAGTTCACACAGTAAAAAATATTGAGACGGCGTTACTGTCTAATAACTCAAACCCGTCTCTCCAGTTTCTTTTTAATCAGCTTCAACAGGTTGTTAAAAACCGACAGCATCCATTTTTCATTACTCATATATGCGCCCACACCTCCCTACCGGGACCACCGACGGGTGGCAATGCTGTTGCTGATTCACTGACTGCTAATGTTCTAATTACTGAGACAACCCAATTTCATTCTTTAACCCATACAAATGCTGCTGGCCTTCGGGCTGGTTTTCCTATTACTTATAAACAGGCCAGACATATAGTTCAAACTTGTCCAACCTGCCAAATTCTTAATGCTTCTCAAGAGTGCCCTGAAGGGGTTAATCCCTGAGGACTAGTTCCTAACGCTATTTGGCAAATGGATGTAACTCACGTCCCTTCGTTTGGACGTTTATCTTTTGTTCATGTCACTGTCGATACCTCCTCTGGTTTCATCTCGGCCACCGCTCAAAGCGGCAAAAATGCTAGTCACTCTTACAGACATTTACTTATCTGCTTCCCCATTATGGGCCTCCCTCAAGCCATTAAAACAGACAATGGCCCAGCTTACACTAGTAACAAGTTCACAAAATTTTGTGAACAGTGGAAAATTAATCATACCACAGGGATTCCTTATAATCCCCAAGGACAAGCTATTGTAAAACATGTTAATTGTACTCTCAAAAAACAACTTCAAAAACAAAAGAGGGGAAACAATCCTCCACAAGTACAACTGGCCAAAGCCATGTTTACTTTAAATTTTTTGAATTCTTCTGGCTCTAGCAATAATACAGAGCCACACCTTGGGGGCACAGCTGCAGAAAGACATTTTAACAATCTCCATAGTCCTAAGGCTTTGGAGGATGTGCCCATTTGGTGGAAGGATATTCAAACTAATCAATGGCAGTTAGGAACCTTGTTAACATGGGGACGAGGTTTTGCCTGTGTCTCTCCAGGACCAAAAGAACATCCTTTGCGGGTGCCTAGTCGGTGCATTAAGCCATAATGTGGACCTCGCACCCCAGCCCAGAGTGATAATCACTCGCCGGACAAAATCACTACTGATCACCAGTGTGAGTCCACAGAGGGACCAGTACCACTGGCTTCATCACTTCATGGGACCCCATTATCAGCCACCAGCTCCCGAGATGCCGCGCCAGCCCCGTCGGCAGCCGCCTGTGGTGACTCCACTTCCATCACCTGATATGAAACAGCGCGACGCCTGTCGCCGTCCTGCTCCGGTGCCTGCTGCTTCGTCCTCAACTAAGGCTCCTGACCTGAGTGCTAGCACACTCCTTACTTGGAGACAACTTGGAAAGTTGTCCCGAGAGACTAATAAAAATTTAATTAAAGAAATATTCCCCAAAACAGATACCAACATATTGGTTTCCAAGATGGCTATTCTTTTCATTGTGAGTTGCCTTCCAATGAGGGTTTATGCTGATAATTTTACCTATTGGGCTTATGTTCCTAATCCTCCCTTGTTAACACCTGTGACTTGGAACGATGATCCTCCTTTAATTTACATTAATGATAGCTCCTGATTTCCAGGACTTGAGGATCAAAGAGGCCCAGAGTTCCCTGATGAAGAAGGCTGAGAGTTTATACTCTCTGGTCACACTGCCTTAGGTTTTGAACATACACCTATCTGCAATGGCCCTATTCCTCCATGTCTTCCTCTCTCTGACCAAGCTTGGGTAATTCCCAAGGGAGAAGGAAATGACACTTATAAAAAATTGTTTATGCTTTCAGGTTGAGGATTTCAGACTCAAGAGTTAAGCACTCATCTTTTTCCTCCTTCTCTTCATCCGTGTCCTCAAGATAAATGGGTTGACACACACTCCCACATTCATTGGGAAGAATGTAGAGGAAGCTTAGATCGAGTGTTATTTAGCAATTCCCTTGGTACTGTAGTTGATTGGGGACCTTATGGGTTTGCTACTCATGTATGTTCCAGAGTACAATACTCTGAACCTCAATCCCTAAGAGATCAAATGTCAGAGCTCAATTTCCCAAAGATCATTAAATCACCGTATAATATTTCTATTTTTAAAAAAGATAAGGTTTTAGCACCACCTCAGTTAAAAATGATTGCTCCTATTCGGGGTCCTGTACAAAAGACCCTATGGAAAGTAGCTTTCGGTTTAGGTCAAAATCAGATTTGGAATGGAAATTATACTAAAGATATTGGTAATCAATATACCTTTAAGTTGGAAAAAACGCAGATGTTTAACTTACAAGTACGTCTTAAAACTCCTTTTATTTTTCTGATGGGAAAGTTCACAATTGATTCAACCTTAAAAATAGTTGAATGCCATCAGTGTCGTTTGTTCACTTGCATAGATTCTTCAATTTATAATTCCTCCCAAGATCAGATAATGATCTTGAGGAAAAGACGGGGTCTGTGGATTCCTGTCCAAGCCCCTCGAGTGTGGGAGGGCTCTCCCACTGTTCATATTGTCCTTCAATTGCTTCATAAGATTTTACATGGAACTAAAAGATTTGTAGGATTGCTGATTACTGCTATTATGGGTATAATTGCTATAACCACTCTCGCTGCTGTTTCTGGTGTTGCTCTACATCAAACTGTTCAAACTACAAAATTTGTACAAAAATGACATGAAAATGCTAGTAAATCTTGGAATCAACAAATCAAAATAGATCAAAAAATTAATGTTGGATTAACAGATTTAAAAACCACTGTTGTATTTCTTGGTGATCAAGTAAAAAAATCTTCACACTATAATTACCATAAAATGTGATTGAAATGTATCCTCTTACTGTAACCCCATTTCTTATAATCAAACTCATACCCCTTGGTCTAAGGTGCGAGCCCATCTCCTGGGACATATGCCTAATCTCACTGTGGACATTATGCAATTACAACAAGAAGTTGATCAGATGTCCAGCGCCAAGCTTCGGCTCCTCCCTGGAGAAGAGACACTGTCTGTGGCTGCAGAAGGACTTTCCAATTTAAACCCTGTTAAATGGACAAAGACTCTGGGTGGAGGGTTTCCTGGGGCTATTGCTATTCTGCTTATTATTCTTTGTTCATTTTGTTTAGTTCTCAGATGTGGACAAATAGCCCTCCGATGGGCTGTAAATGAAGAAACTGCACAGTTTCTCTCTGTCTGTGTCTCTCATACTTCAAAAACAAAAAAGGGGGAGACGTAGTCACACAGCAGCCTAGCCAACTGTCCCCCCGTGTCTTTCCTTAAGGAAAGAAGAGTCTGTGAGACTGTGCCTTTCTGGGACTCTGTTCCATCCTTGTGTTAACACCTTATGTCTCTCTGTCTGGTCCCCAAAAGATGGTTTGCAGCCAAAGACAGGTAAAATACCTCATGGGAGATACAACATAAGCCAGGCGGAACCGAGTGGGGACCCCCAATGAGCTGCCTTAGAAAAATATGGGAAGGGGCCTTGCCTCCCCTTCCCCATTCCTAGGAAAAGCTGTTGCCGGCTCGGGCTTTTCCCTGGCACCTGTTTGTGAGAGAAGTCATGAGGACAATAAAGATCAGTTCTCTCCACTTATATCAACGGAGCTGTTACAATATGAGAGACTTGACCCTGAAAAGGTACATACCTTAGGTAAGACATCATGGGACCTTGTGCTTCGGCTGTTTATAGACAAAGGGTGATTGGAATAAACATTTTTCTGCTATGATGTATGAGTCTCACAGACCGTGTAAGAAACAATGTTACTTTCTTGTATTTGTATACCTATCGATAAAAACCTTCAGTCGGCCTTCTTCTGGGCTCCAGTCCTCTGAGACTGAGATACCCCTGGCCTTCTGAGAGATTTAACTACATTAAGTCTGTTTGTTTCCTTCTTAAAAACTTAACCCAAAGCCGCCCCTTCTCGCACCCTCACTGCCCGTATTGCGCTGGACACGACAAATGAGTACTGGTTAGCCATGAGGGTGGAAGAGACTGAGAGAGAGAAGCAAGAGGCAAGAAGGCCAGTGAGGACTGACCACTGGAGAACTAGGTGAGTGCTCTCTGAACACCAGGACAGAGGTGGTGGGAACTGGCCGTGTGGGCTCTTAGCCCTCACATGTAGAATCCAAGAGGCTTGGACTGCTGGATGCTTGCCCCCAGAAAGTGGAACAAACTCTGGACTTGGAAGAAGTCCTAGGTTCCAATCCAAATCCTGTAATGAATTCATGTTTTTATGTCCCTAAGGTACAATAATAATTCTAGACACTTCATCTTTAAGGGAAACTCTGCTTCTCCTAGCCCATCTAAACTTGAGGGATACCAAGAGTTCTATGAGGAAGTCTAGCTACTGTCTGAAGCTCCCTAATACCCACCCCTGATACCCATGCTGAGCAGCAAGGCACCAAAAAGTTAGATTGGTGGTAGCGGGATAGGAGTGGTGTGGGGGTAGGATTCTGAGCTGTGAGAGGTTGGGGAGGGGACTTGAGACTAAGACAGAGGAAAAATTACCTAACTCAGTAATGACTAAAGATCATGAGAGTAGACACGAACATTCTGTAACCAACAATTAATAGTTGTACAGCCCTGGGTATATTGATCTTTCTGTGACTCAATAACTTGAAGATGATTTTAGCATCTCCTAATGTGAGGCCATAAAGGGCAGTTACCTCTCAGAATATTGAGTTCTAAAGTCCTCTGAAATTTCGAGACCATTGTGGTGGCTTTGTCTTATAGAGTTGCCGGACCCATCCCCCAAAATATATCCAAATATGTCTTGTCCTCTGTTTTCATTGGCTCCAAGATAAATGTTTTAAAATTAGCACTTTTTATAGATAGCAAATTAATGGTTTTAGGACTTACAGGCACCTGCCATCCTCATATTTAGAAGAAAGGTTGTGATGACATATCTTTAATTAGAGAAATAGTCATGGGTGAATTTTGCACCCATCTGGGCCTCAGTTTCTATTTGTAAAATGAAAAAAGTGTATGGTTTTCAAGAGTCCTCTCAGTTCTAAATTTTTCTAATTCTGGAATCCAAGAATTAGTTTCCTTATAGCCGTTTTCCTGTCACGATTTCTCAGGCTGTAAATAAAGGGATTGACCAGGGGTGTCACCACTGTGAAGACGATAGTGGCCACTTTGTCCTGGACTGAGTAGGAGGATGAAGGGCACATGTAGACACTCAGGATTGCCCCATAAAAGAGGGAGACCACAGGGAGGTGAGATCCACATGTGGACAGGGCTTTCCTTATTCCGTGGGCAGATGGCAACTTCAGCACATTAGAGAAGATATAAGCATACGAAACAATTATACATGAAAAGGGGGTCAGAAATATCAATCCACCCACAATGAGTACCATCAGGTCATTGATAAATGTGTCAGAACAAGACAGCTTTAGAATAGGGTAGGGGTCACAGAAGAAGTGGTGTACAACATTGTTGGAACAAAATGTGAGTTGAACCACGAGAAGAGTATGCAGGACAGCATGCAGGTTTGTAATGACACAGATACAACCACCAGAAGGACACAGAGTTTGGGCCTCATGATCATGGTGTAATGGAGTGGGCAGCAGAGAGCAGTGTAACGGTCAGAGGCCGTCACACTCGGGAGGAATCCATCCATGTTGATGAAAGTGATGAAGAAGTAGATCTGGGTTATACATTCCACGTAAGAGATAGACTTACTTCCCAATATGTGATTCACCAGCATCTTGGGGATTGTGACTGATGAAAAACAGATGTCAACACAGGAGAGGTTGGCCAAGAAGAAGTACATGGGTGTATGGAGATGACTGTCACAGCTGATGGCCAAAATGATGAGAAAGTTTCCAATGATGGTGATCAGATATATCCACAAGAGCAGCCCAAAAAGGACCTCTTCCTGCTCTGACTGCCCAGAGAGTCCCAGAAGAAGGAATTCTGAGACTCTAGTCTTGTTGCCTCTGCCCATATCTGCAGGGTAGAAAATATGATGAAAAGTAAAAGGAAAAATTTTCTTTTCCTACCCCTTTTTCTGCACCCCCACTCCGGTTCAAGCTGTTGTTTCTCAGTCTAGTTGTGTAGGACCCAGCTCCCTGGCCCATGCTGGAATTATGAGACTTGTGCTCCCCCCCGCTGAGGCAGTTGCCAGTCATCGGTCGCCACTCACAGCAGCTCACTGGCCGCTCATGCTGGCCACCGGCCACTCCTGGCAGCACACGGTAGCCCACAGCAGCACACGGCAGCCCAGCTCCAGGGAGAGCCATTGTTCACAATCTTAGCTGTAGAGGGCACACGGCACTCCAACCACCTGAGCCACTGGGCTGGCCCGGAAAATTTTAATTAAATTGGACTTGTAATTTTTTTAACGATAGCTGATCCAAAGTTTGTTCCTTTTTTTCTTTTTTCTTTTTTTGCCTAAATATTAAAAATATATTTTACTTTAATATATTCAATGAGAACTGATTATTAAATTCACTTGATTACAAAATTTACTCATCTTGAAGAAAGTTTAATATAAAGACTATACTCTAAGGAGAAAACATTCAGTTAGAGGATTCATCTGGAAAGTAAGTAAAATGAATTCATGATTAAAATCTGATTACAATTGTACCAAAAACTCCATCACAACTATTAACCCGTATTAGCAAAATCAACTTTTTTTTAAGTAAAAGCTTACTCTCTTTTTAAATTTTATTTTCCACATAGCATGGAAACTTAATTCAAGCAAAACCAAATCTAAATTAATAATTGCAAAGTGCACTTGAAGCCTGTGTAATTTTACTAACCATTGTCACCCCAATAAATTCAATTAAAAAATAATTGCAAAGAATCATAAAATTCCCAGAAGGGTCTAACATTTTTAAAACTATAATTACAACATTATAAAATATTAACTGTCAAGAAAAGTATTAGAAAGAATTAGGTTATTTTTGCCCAAAGATACCTTTAGTTAGGAAAACTTTTTAATGTTATTTAGAACAAAGGATTCTAAATATTCTACCCCCCTCTCTGTGTATATTGCTACGTCAGAAACCCCTTATTAAGAGGATTTCTTTTAATCTTTGTGATAATCAACTGTTCACAAAAATTTTATTGACAAAATTGTGTTAAATATTCATCATCCTTGTGATAATCAAGTATTTACGAAAATGTTACTGACAAAATTGTGTTTAATGTTCATAGCAGAAAATTTTTTAAATTATTACTTGTGTTTCTGTGACATTTTCATAATTAAAGTTTACACAAATAAGACTTTGTTACAAAGATTAATGAATGCACTTATGTATGCAATAAACTAAATGTTTACGAGTGAGATATAAATTTGGGGGAATTCAAATATGCCAAAAAAAAAAAATGCAAGTAGAATCCACTGACTCTTGGCCAGTAATAAGGCAGAATCTATGCTAAAATATAAATGTTAGCAATGAAAAGTCAAGGAAGTAAAATTCATAAATTAGCCAATTTTCTTTCTGTTGTTGCTATCAGCTATGATTAAGTACATATACAACAAGGAAACTTGACAAACCATGTTTAATGAACATTGTATTATGTTGATATAATCAAACTGTCTTTTAGGCAAAAGTTAAAAATATATAGCTTAAAGTTCCTTTAAATTTTGTTACACTAAGATAAATTTAGCAAAATAAAGTACTTAGTTGTATTTAAGTATAAATTTAATAAAATAATAATCAAGCAGCTGAAGATAGCATTGACATATAGATACCCTTATTCCTGAGACTAGGTTTGTTTCTTAATTAACATTACTTCAAATATACAATTAGATGAGACTGGCAATAATATGTCATCACTTAAGCAATTTTTTTGTGATATTCTTTTTTTAATCATTCTTTAAGAATTAACTCGCATTAGATAATTCTATGGAGTTAGTTTTACTGAAATACATAGCTGGTTAATTTCTATAATTTTAATTTATGTTTAGTTATCTTTGATTACATCCAGCTTAATTCATGCTTCACTAACATTTAGTGAATATCTGATAGATACAAAATATTCTCACATGCATTATTTCTTTTTATTCTATGAGTGATGAATTGTATCATTCATAGATGAGGACAGTGAGAAGAGGAATCAGAGATAAAGAAACTGAGACTCAGAGAGATTAGGTGGTGACAGATGAGATTGACAGAGCCGATAAGATTTGCAATCCTAAAATAGCTAAAACGCAGTTTTCTTTAAATTCCTCCTCAGTATTACCTCCATATTTTGATTAGCTACTACTTATTGAAAATATAACCAAGAGTCAGGCACTATACTCCTGCTTTACATACACTTTCCTATTTTATCCTTATTAAAATCTGTAAATTTTAGAAATAACAAGCTTCATTAAGTAGAAAGACAAAATGAAGCAAGAAGATTTAGCTATTTGGGCAAGGCCATAAATTCTTTTACCTAAATAAAATGCTACTTTATACAACTCACTCAAATTCACTCTGGGTGTCTCTTACATTTTCCCAGGATTATACAATTTTAGGCTTTGAAGGATCTGCCCAGTGGTTTGTCCTCAACCTTGTGACTGAATAGCAGGAAAATGTCCTTGTAGTAGTTTACAACTATTGGCATGGATGAGTTAAGCGTGCTGGTGAGATTGCTGTTGCAGGATTCTGCAAAGAGACTTCTTTTCTCCCTGTGCTTGTCAAAATATGACCACTTAGATGTGGTAGTTGGTATAATATTATTCTTGGAGAGAAAGAAGAGATTCACAGAGAAAGTAAAATTATTGGATATATCCCAGTGATAATCCCAGCATTAAGAAATCAATACAGGCAGGAAGAGTCAGATAAAGCATTGTGGATGCGATAGTCATTGAAGTATTCACAGTATTTGGAGAGTACAGAGGAGAGGAGATGGCATTTCTGGCAAGCACTAAGGCCTGGGGTAAACAGAAGAAGGAAGGAGAGGAGACCGACAGTTTAGTGGCTTGACTGGCTGGAGCTGAGGATGTTACAGGCAATACTTTAAGGAGACTGGTTGTAGGACGTACGTAACATGGCAACAGGGGAGTGTCCTAGCATTTTGAGTGTTGAAGCTGGGGACGGGTTGCATCAAGGAAAACCCAAAGAAATATTTGTGCAGACTGTTTCATTGTGCCACTAACAACAGATGTGAATATTCTGGTTTTAAAGGCAGGCTCTTTCCTATAATATAAATAGCAATACAACGTGAAAGAGGTATAGCAGGATGGCAGAGGCTTTTTTTCCTATTATCTGGGAACTGTGGATAAAGCCAGAAATAGGTCAATGGGCTCTAAATAACCCAAACTCTGCATTAAGAGAGCTTCCAGCACTGAGGTTAGCTGCATTCTGTCAATGTTTGCTGGGATAGTCCTACCAGGAGCATAATCAACACTACCTCCAATCCCAAGTCACTATGGTAAGTTTGCTGAGACGTGGATGAGCAGTGATCCTAAAGAAAGTCTGTGCCCCCTCATCATACCCCTTTTTGACAAAGGAGTGGGCCTCCTAGTTTCCAAATCTGAAGGAAGAGAGCACCAAGAAAATTAGTCCAACAAATTTGAGACGCTTGCATGATGGGGAGACCATCATTTGGTTTTCGGGCTTGGAAGAAGTCTGCTCAGCTCATGGGCTTGTTAATCAGCCCTTGTTTTCTGTGAACAGGGAAGATAAAACTAGAGATGGTAGACCTGAGATTGGACTGGTAAAGAAGCTATCTGCGTGTTTGCTGTTTGTCATCACAAAGGTGTGTGAGTTTCCTGTGTGCTGGGTGGAACGTGTGGAAGACACCTGACTTGGGCTATCTTGGCAGTACTCAAGGCAAACGTGGTACCTACTAGGAAAGGAGATCCCATCAATAAGGCACTGCAGCACACACTCCATTTGGATGAGGCTTTCAAGAGCTAGAGTGAGAACGGGATTTCCCACCTCAGAGACCATCTGGAGTTCCCTGGAGAATCCTCTGTGAGAAACCCATAGATATGAGCCCATAAGGGAGCCAGCTTTTGTATTCCTACCATCTTCAGTGACAACCAGAAAAGCAACAAACAAAAACAGAGGAAGGGCAGCTTCTTTAAGTGGTCAAGAAGAGTACCACGTTCTAGATTTCTTCTCTCTCTTTCTTGCTCCAACCCAGGAAGATCTAATTCTAGAAGAGTGAAGGGGAAGAGATGCCTGAGACTTAAACCACATCCACCACCACTCACCCTCCCCCCACCATACTCCAAGCCAAGAAACATTGTGGGAGAGTGGAACACAAGTTTTAGAATGTTTTTGACTACTGCATCACTAAGAGTGATTTTTATAATATACAATGGCTTAGAATGATGGAATCTGGCTAGGATGTTTTTATGAGAGCTAGCAATAGAAGATCAGTTATTAGAAAAAATACTATCATTTCATGGTTTAAACCCCAAAAGTTGAGATTCCCTAGTGAATAGGTCACATACTAAATTCCATTTATTCTGATTGGATAGTCACCAAACACCTCTAAATTTTAATTTAACTTCCCAGATAGCTTCCTTATCAGGAGAGAGTGCTCCTACCAGTCCCGCTGGCAATAATGTTATTTTATATAACTTAAATATGTTGATCTCTGATTTCATGCATTAGTCTTTGTGGGTCCTGTTAGTATGTGACTGTCTCTGACACATCTGAGCATTGAGCATTTGTGTTTCTGGACATTAAAACTGAGGCTGCTTGAAGTCTGGACCCCAGCCTAAGCCAACTCCCCTCTGTGGGGCTCCCTGTGACATGCATGTAGCCTCCTCTGAAACACCTTTATTATGTGATCACAGACCACAGTGAATGAACATAGGAAGCAACTCGCAAAAAGGTGGAAATTAGAGACAGAATAGGAGGCTCTTGAATGTTTGACAAGAGTCTCTTTTGTGAGGAGGCAGGGTGGCTCTTGTTTCCGTGTTTCTGGGCAGGATTTTTAGGAGCCTGAAGTCACTGATCCTAGCACCACTGACCTTAGTTATTGTCTTCCTTTCCCACAGCTTACTTCTCTGTTTCATCTCAGAAATGGGCTTGCTCTTTTCTGCAATGCATACCACATCCCGACAGGGAAAAGACCTGTATGTGACAAACCAAGAGATGTTCCCCCTTTGAACTTGGTTAGATGCAAAGGGACTTAGTGTATCATTTTTCCAAATGTAAATCTATGTGTGTGTGTCCATGTGACTCTTTATGTTGTTGGAGGTAACCATGTCATCCCCTGCTTTTTCAGTTCTTATCTGACTGCTCTCTGCTGCTGTCAGATGCTCTCATGGAAACCCCTCTCCACTGGCTCCTTGCTTGACCCTTGATGATGGGAAAGTCTCAGCTAGGGCTGAGGATTGAGAAACACTTTCTTACTGGAGGAGAACATTTAGAGTTAGACACTGTAGCTCTCCTATGTCTGGCTTGGTTGATTGGGAGCAAATAAGTATCTCTTCCATCCCTGGAGACGGGGACTTTCATGGGGAATCCCTGGGGTTGACTCCCCGCAGCGCCTCATTAGAGGCTCATATACTCACTGTGGTTTATTCCTATTCTCTCTGGACATAGATATCTTGCTGTGAGGGAAACTCAGCTTCATGTGCAGACTAGTTGCCCACTGCCTGAAGCAATCTCATGCCCATGTCGCAGACAGAACATACCTGACCTCGTGCTCTGGGCCCTGAATGGACCTGAAGAAAAATTGTGCAGCCAGTGAAATTGGCTCACAAAGATTCATAGCAGCTTCATTCTGTAGACTTTTTCCTGAGCTGACTCCCTTTTGTATAAACCTTAAGCCTTCAGGACCCTGCACTCTTTCTTCTTTCAAATACAAGGTGTGAATTGTTAATTTACACTAAGAAAGGAATGACTAAAAGCTGAACCTCAGTTCTGTGTTGTAATTACGGTAACAGTTACTGTGTCCCTGACATAGGAACCCAGAGGCACCACTTGAGATGCTGGCCTATGGACAGGTGATAGGGAAATACTGGGTATGGGGAGTGAATGTGGTCATCTAAATACATGGCATCTATCGCTGGCTATTGGAAGTTGGGTGTGTATTTATAAATGTCTATTTGTGTGTCGTATACAAAGCAAAATTGTTAAAAGGTGAATTTATAAAACCCACATTTTAAGAAAAGTAAAAAGAACACAAATATGAAATTGGGCAAAGATGTATAAGTAAAGGCAAAAATTAGAGAACAAGGGTACCACTACTAATTACAAATAAAGCAGTAATTAAGCCAAACACAAGCATATCAAAAAAAGGGAATGTTTTATGATAATCAAGGAAAAGGTCATAGAACTTAATAACAGTTATGAAACATCAAACAAAACTATGTAACAATAGTTTGCATAAGGCAAAGGCTCATAAAAAATTTTAAAGAAGTTAATTATATCGATATCTTTTTTTTAATTAAAGTTTATTGGGGTGACAATTGTTAGTAAAGTCACATAGATTGCAGGTGTACAATTCTGTAATACATCATCTATATATCACATTGTGTGTTCACCACCCAGAGTCAGTTCTCCTTCCATCACCATATATTTGATCCCCTTTACCCTCATCTCCCACCCCCCACCCCCCTTACCCTCTGGTAACCACTAAACTATTGTCTGTGTCTATGAGTTTTTGTTTCTCATTTGTTTGTCTTGTTCTTTTGTTGTTTTTGGTTTATATATCACATATCAGTGAAATCATATGGTTCTCTGCTTTTTCTGTCTGACTTATTTCGCTTAGCATTATAATCTCAAGATCCATCCATGTTGTCACAAATGGTCCTATTTCATCTTTTCTTACCGCCGAATAGTATTCCATTGTGTATATATACCACAACTTCTTTATCCATTCATCTATCGAAGGACATTTTGGTTGTTTCCACGTCTTGGCCACCGTAAATAAAGCTGCAACGAACGTTGGAGCACATGTGTCTTTATGGATAAATGTTTTCAGATTTTTTGGGTACATACCCAGGAGAGGGATTGCTGGGTTATACGGTAATTCTATTCATAATTTTTTGAGGAACCTCCACACTGCCTTACATAGCGGCTGCACCAGTCTGCATTCCCACCAACAGTGTATGAGGGTTCCTTTTTCTCCACAGCCTCTCCAACACTTGTTACTATTTGTCTTGTTGATGATAGCCATTCTAACCAGAGTAAGGTGATATCTCATTGTGGTTTTTATTTGCATTTCTCTGATGATTAGTGATGTTGAGCATTTTTTCATATGTCTATTTGCCATTTTTACGTCCTCTTTGGAGAAATGTCTCTCCAGGTCCTCTGCCCATTTTTCAATTGGGTTGGTTGGTTTTTCGTTGTTGAGTCTCATGAGTTCCTTGTATATTTTGGATATTAGCCCTTATCGGAGGCACTGTTTGCAAAAATCTTCTCCCATTCAGTTGGTTGCCTCTTTATTTTGTCGATGGTTTCTTTTGCTATGCAGAACCTTTTAAGTTTGGTATAGTCCCATTCATTTATTTTAACTTTTACTTCCCTTGCCTTTGGGGTCAAATCCATGAAATGCTCTTTGAACCCAAGGTTCAAAGTTTAGTACCTATGTTTTCTTCTATACAGTTTATTGTTTCAGGTCTTATGCTTAAGTCTTTGATCCATTTTGAATTAATTTTGGTACATGGTGACAGACAGCAGTCCAGTTTCATTCTTTTGCATGTGGCTTTCCAATTCTCTCAGCACCATTTATTAAAGAGGCTGTCTTTTCTCCATTGTATGTTTTTTGCTTCTTTATCAAAAATTATCTGTCCATATTTATGTGGTTTTATTTCTGGGTTCTCAATACTATTCCATCAGTCTATGTGTCTGTTTTTCTGCCAATACCATGCTGTTTTGATTATTGTTGCCAGGTAGTACAAACTAAACTCAGGGAGTGTGATACCTCCAGCATTGTTCTTTTTTCTTAAGATTGCTTTGGCTATTCGGGGTCTTTTGTGGCTCCAAACAAATCTGATGATTTTTTGTTCTATTTCTTTAAAAAATGCCATTGGATTTTGATGGAGATTGCATTAAATCTGCATATTGCTTTGGGTAATATGGCCATTTTAACTATGTTGATTCTTCCAATCCATGAGCATGGAATGTCTTTCCATTTCTTTGTGTCTTCTTCAATTTCTTTTAAAAATGTCTTATACTTTTCAGCATATAGGTCTTTCACATCCTTGGTTAAGTTTATTCCTAGGTATTTTATTCTTTTTGCTGCAATTGCAAAAGGAATTATTATTTTTTTATTTCTTTTTCTGAGATTTCAATGTTAGTGTATAGGAATGCAATGGACTTTTGTATGTTGATTTTGCAGCCAGCAACTTTACCATATTTGTTGATTGTTTCTAATAGCTTTTTGGTGGAGTCTTTAGGGTTTTCTATATCTAGCATCATGTCATCTGCAAAGAGTGACAATTTAACTTCTTCATTCCCAATTTGAATGCCTTTTATTTCTTTCTCTTGCCTGATTGCTCTGGCGAGGACTACCAACACTATATTGAAAAGCAGAGGTGACAGGGGACAGCCCTGTCGTGTTCCTGAATGTAGAGCAGAGGGCTTCAGTTTTTCACCGTTAATTATGAGATTAGCTGAGGGTTTGTCATAGATGGCCTTTATTATGTTAAGGTATTTTACTTCTATACTTATTTTATTAAGTGTTTTAATCATAAATGGATGTTGTATCTTGTCAAATGCTTTTTCTGCATCAATAGATATAATCATATGATTTTTGTCCTTTATTTTGTTTATGTGATGTATCACATTGATGGATTTGCATATGTTGAACCATCCTTGTGCCCCTGGGATGAACCCCACTTGGTCGTGATGAATAATCTTTTTAATGTATTGTTGTATTTGATTTGCTAGAATTTTGTTTAGGATTTTTGCATGTGTATTCATCAGAGATATTGGTCTGTAGTTTTCTTTTTTTGTGTTGTCCTTACCAGGTTTTGGTATCAGGGTATTGTTGGCCTCATAAAATGAGTTAGAGAGTACTGTCTCTTCTTCAATTTTTTTGGAAGAGTTTTAGCAGGATTGGTATTAGATCCTCTTTGAAGGTTTGGTAGAATTCACTAATGAAGCCTTCTTGGTCCCGGACTTTTGCTTTTGGGAAGGTTTTGGATGACTGATTCAATTTTGTTACTGGTGATCTGTCTGTTTAGATTTTCCATTTCTTCATGCTTCAGTCTAGGAAGACTATATGTTTCTAAGAACTTGTCCATTTCTTTTAGGTTATTGAATTTGGTATTCTTTGATGATCCTTTGTATTTCTGTGGCATCCATTATAACTTCCCCTTTTTCATTTCTGATTTTGTTTATTAGTGTCTTCTCTCTTTTTATCTTAGTGAGTCTAGCCAAGGGTTTGTCAATTTTGTTAATCTTTTCAAAGAACCAGCTCTCTGTCACATTATTTTTTTCTATTTTTTTTTTGCTCTCTATTTCACTTAGTTCTGCTCTGATTTTTATTATTTCCTTTCTTCTGCTGACCTTGGGTTTCATTTGTTCTTTTTCTAGTTCTTTGAGGTGTAACATGAGGTTACTTATTTGGGATTTTTCTTGTTTCTTGAGATAGGCCTGTAATGATAAATATTTCCCTCTTAAAACTGCTTTCACTGCATCCAAAAAATTTTGGTAGGATGTATTTTCATTCTCATTTGTTTCTATGTATCTTTTGATCTCTCCTCTAATTTCTTCTTTGACTGGGTCGTTCTTTAAGAGTATGTTGTTTAATCTCCAAGTATTTATGTTTTTATCTGCTTTCTTTTTGTAGTTGATATCGAATTTCAAAGCCTTATGGTCAGAGAATATACTTGGTATGATTTCAATTTTCTTAAATTTGCTGAGGTTAGTTTTATGTCCAATATATAGTCTATCCTTGAGAATGTTCCGTGTACACTAGAAAAAAATGCATAGTTTGATATTTTAGGATGAAGTGCTCTATAAATATCAATTACGTCCATTTCATCTAATGTGTCATTTAGGGCTGCTATTTCATTATTTATTTTCTGTTTGGATGATCTATCCATGGCTGTCAATGATGTATTTAGGTCCCCTATTATAATTGTGTTTTGGTCAATTTCTCCCTTTAGTTCTGTTAGTAGTTGCTTGGCATATTTCGGTGCTCCCTGATTGGGGGCTGTTATATCTTCTTGTTGTATAGTTCCCTTTACCATTATGAAATGTCCATCTTTGTCTCTTGTTACCTTTTTCACCCTGAAGTCTGTTTCATCTGATATTAGTATGGCAACACCTGATTTTCTCTGGATACCATTTGCTTGGAATGTCAATTTCCACCCTTTCACTTTGAGTCTATGCTTGTCCTTGTAGCTGAGATGTGTCTCTTGGAGATAGTATATTGTTGGGTTTAGTTTTTTGATCCAATCTGCTACTCTGTGACTTTTTATTGGTGAGTTTAGTCCATTTATATTTAGGGTGATTATTGATATGTGAGGATTTCCTATCATTCTCTCTTTAGTTTTCTGGTAAGACTGTGTCTCCATTGTTTCTTTGCCTTTTTTGTTGTCTATTATTTCTGTGTGATGGTATTCTATGATATTTCCCTCTGTTCCGTCTTTTATTACAGTATATATTTCAGTTCTGGATTTTTTTTTTTTTGAGCGGTTACCATTAAGTTTCTGTAAAACAAAGTTTGATATTTAGAGTACTCCATTTTCTTCAGCACGCTTACTTTCTCGATTCCCATGTTCTGGTTCAGGCCTTTACTTTTCCCCTTTTTATGTTTTCATTGCCACAAATTGTCCCTTTTGATAGTGGTCAAATAGCCTCCTTTAGTATTTCTTGTAGTGCAGGTCGTGTATTAGAAAATTCCCTCAGCTTCTGTATGTCTGGAAAGATCTCTATTCCTCTTTATATCTAAAGGATATCTTTGCTGGGTATATTATTCTTGGCTCATAATTTCACTCTTTCGATAGTTTGAATATTTGGTTCCACTCTCTCCAGGCTTGTAGAGTTTCTGCTGAAAAATCTGATGATAATCTAATGGTCTTTCCTTTATAGGCTACCGTCTTCTTTTCCCTGGCTGCCTTGAGGATACTTTCTTTGTCATTGATTTTTCACAGTTTCAATACAATGGGCCATGGAGAAAGCCTGTTGGGGTTGAGGTAATTAGGTGTTCTACTTGCTTCTTGGATCCGAGGATCCAGTTCTTTCCACAAGTTTGGGAAGTTCTCATCAACTATTTGTTTGAATATACTCTCTGTTCCCTTCTCCCTTTCTGGTATGCCCATTATTCTTTTTTTTTTTTTAATTTATTGGGGTGACAATTGTTAGTAAAATTACATAGATTTCAGGTGTACAATTCTGTATTACATCATCTATAAATCCCGTTGTGTGTTCACCACCCAGAGTCAGTTCTCCTTCCATCACCATATATTTGATCCCCCTTACCCTCATCTCCCACCCCTCACCCCCCTTACCCTCTGGTACCCATTATTCTTATATTGCTCTTTCTGATGGAGTCAGAAAGTTCTTGTAGAGTTCTTTCATTTGGTTTAAGTCTCAAGTCTCTTTCTTCTACCATCTGTGTCATTTCCAGATTTCTATCTTCGATGTCACTGATTCTTTCCTCCATCTGGTCAGCTCTACTACCTATTTCATTCTTCATTTCTTCTACTGAGTTCTTAATCTCCAGAAATTCTATTTGGTTCTTTATTAAAATTTCAATCTCTTTGGTAAAATGTTCATGTTGTTCTTTGATTGTGTTTCTGAGTTCATTAAACTGCCTTTCTGTGTTTTCTTATATATCATTGAGTTTTTTCAGAACTGCAATCTTGAATTCTCTGTCATTTAAGTCACATATTTCCATATCTTTAAGTTCATTTTCTGGAGACTTTTCATTTTCTTTCTGAGCTGTCTTGTTGCCTTGGTTATTCATGGCAATTAATGATTTATTATTTCTCTTCCTAGACATCTACAGGAGTGTGTTCTGCAACAGGTTGACAAGAAGAGGTCTTTCTTTTGTTTTCCAATAGGTATTGGTAGAATGTTTTATTTTCTCTCCGACTGCAGCCTCTTTTTCTCTCTCACACTGTAGTGTTGTTTTCTCTGCACTATTCCAGCTTCTCATACAATGGGGTGATTCCCTGGAAGGCGGGCTTCTCCTCTGTTAACAGTTCGCCTGGATCATAGGGTACTACATCCGTGTGGGGATACAGAGAGCTTTTGCAGTCCCAAAGTTCTTCCTGCACCAGATTCAGAGCCTGTGTGTTTCAGCAGTTCTATTTACTCTTGTAGGGACCCGCCCAGATGGGCGGGGACAGGGGCGGGGTGGGTTGTGAGAGGTGGCCCAGAGAAATGGCGGTGACCACCACACAGCCAGTCCTGCTCCCACAGCTCCCTCCCCTTTGCTGAAACTAGTTGGGCTGTGAATTTGTGTCTGCGGACCACAGTTTTCAGAACTGCAAATATTTTGTTCTTTTGATCTGACACTGCTACTGTTCCACTTCTAGCACTGGGCGGGTGGGGGCAGGGCGAGCTCTGGGAGGGTAGGGAGGGGGCGGCTAGTCTCTGTGCCTAAGGCTTCCGTTCTCTGCTCAGCAGTGAGGGCTTAAACCACCGTTTTCAGCCTTCTTCCCTCAGTCTTTGCTCCGAGGTCTGTAAGGAATAGAATATATGAAGGTCTGCCTGGGAACATTTGGGGATGTAAACTCTCACAGTGGCTGGGGTACATGCTTGGCCTTGGAAGGATTGGCTACCCTCCCAAGGACCAAGAAAATATTTACAGGATATGGAGCCTGGCCTTCGCCTTGGCGCAGGTGGGCCGACTCTGGTACATCTAATCTCGCACCAAGGATTGGCCCCAGCTCCTAGCCAGATCCGAGACCAGTTCCTTGTGTTGTTAACACGTATGCTTATTGGCTCCTTGCCGCTGTTGTGAGTGAAGTCCTCAAAACCCCAGAAAGCCGATGCGGGCATAGCAGTAGTTGTTGTTGTCCCCCGGCCGCCTCAGCTGCTGCAAGATATTCCGCCGTGTTGATGAGTTTACTTGACTGGGATTTTCCCTATGCTGATGAAGGGCCGGTGCTGTTTCTGCACATGATGTTTTGCCCGTGCTGATGAAAGGCCGTTGCTGTTTCTACGAGTCTAATTGACTGGGCCCTGGTGGTATGATGAATTGCCTCCTTGCTTGTTAGTGGTATGATGCTATATTCCCCTAATCTCTGTCTTGTCTTACTTTCACTTTGTAATAAAACTCTTTAATCCCTTCATCCCGGCTTGTGGTGGTGTGTCTTGCATATCGGGCCTTGAAAATAAGTCTGTGCACAGCAATCGATAATACTTATCGATACAAATTGGCGTCATGAACAGGATACGCACGACCACCGAAACAATGCCCCTATTTAAAAAGAAAAGTGAGGTTTCTTGTGTACCTTGTGATGTTCCCGGATGGGAAAATCCTCAGTTTGCTTCGCTGGCTAAGGAATGGGCAATAGGGACTGGTTTAAGTAAAAACTGGGACTGCAAATTAAAGACTGCTGACGCCCCCCTCGGTTGCTCGAAGTGTTAAGGACTGCTCCTACAGAAAAAGGAGGGGAATCGGTTGCCGTGGCGAGGCGAGGGTGGATTCTGCTTACTGCTTATCGACGCATGTGTCAACGTGTTAATACCTTAGTTAAAAAAATGTAATCTGAAAAAAAGAGAATACTGATTTACAAGGCATGACAGCCATGCTACAATGTCAAAACTATATTTTAGGTGATCAAACCCGTGGCTGCCAAACGGTAGCTGAGAAAGCTGTTGTGCGGTGAGCTCAATACAAATATAAAAAAAGGAGAGGTAGAATTCGGGTCGCCCAAAAAGAAATGTTTCAAGCCTTATTAAAGGCCGGGATGAGCCCGGACAAATTGGATGGCATTCCTACTAAAGATATGTGGCAGCTGTACAAGGACAAGGTAAAGCGAGCCAACCGAGTAGAAGTCCAAAAGACTGAGACTGAACCCATTCCCCTTATGGTTCCTTCCCCTTCTACCCCACCTGATGGAATCTACCCCTTCGAGGATTTGTGCAAATTTGAATAGGATGGAGGCTAAGCTTCGGTATCCCACAAGTTAAAAAAAATACACCGATGGGACTACCGTCCTCATATACAAATAACACTATATTGGAAAAATGGGTCCACTACAGTGGCTAATGCACTTGTGGATACTGGAGCGGAGGTCTCTTTAATTTATGGGAACCCAGCCAAATTTAAAGGAACCCCAATTACTATTTCAGGTCTTGGTGGCCATGAAATTCCAGCTAAACAAATTAAGGTGATAATGAGAATTTCGGTGGTAGTGGTCCCCATTCCTGAGTATATAATTGTCATTGACATTTTAAGGGGAATGTCCCTTAAACTACAAGATGGGACTTATCATTTTGCAATCAGAGCTTTGCAAATGCATTCTGTTATAGTAGGCAAATTACTCATTGACCCCATTCATCTTCCTGAGCCTACAAAGATTATCACGAGCAAACAATATCATATCCCGGGTGGACATAATGAAATAACCCAAACCATTAAAGACTATGTTAATGCTGGTGCAATAATCCCAACTACTTCAGCTTGGAACAATCCAATCTGGCCAGTAAGGAAGTCAGATGGGTCTTGGAGAATGACAGTAGACTATAGGGAGCCGAACAAAGTCACTCCCCCGCTGACTGCTGCCGTGCCGGATACTATCACTTTAATTGAGCGTATTCAGTCTCATCCCGGTACTTGGTATGGCTAATGCTTTCTTTACTATTCCCATTGATCCATCCCAATGGTAACAATTTGCCTTCAGCTGGCAGGGGCGTCAATTTACCTTCACTAGGTTGCCCCAAGGCTACAAACATAGCCCTACCATTTGCCATCGTCTAGTTGCTGAACATTTGGATGAATGTGACATTCTCCACCTCTCAGTTTTAATTACTCATTATATAAATGATATCCTAATCCAAGCTTCCACTGAAGATTCTGTAAGATATTGTTTAGAACAAATTGTAGAACATTTGAAAAAGAAAGATTGGGAAATTAACCCTGACAAAATCCAGGGGCCAGCCCAGGAAGTCAAGTTCTTAGGAATACATTGGAATTTTGGGCATAGGGCCGTCCTTCCAAAAGCCCGGCAGAAAATTTTAGACTTTGCAACACCCCAGAATAAGAAGGAGGCTCAAAAATTTATAGGCCTGTTTGGCTATTGGAGAAATTATATTCCTCATTTAGGTCAGATTTTACAACCTCTGTATAGAGTTACTAGGAAAAAATATGAATTTGATTGGGGAGCTGAGCAGGATAAGGCATTTGAAGCAGCAAAAGCTGCAATTCAAACAGCCTTAGATCTCTGGCCAATAAGAGAGGGACCCTTAGAATTAATGGTTACTGTAGACGCCGGGTATGCTAACTGGAGCTTATGGCAAAAACAGGATGCCAAACGGGTCCCTCTAGGGTTTTGGGCCCGAAAATTACCAGAGGCTGGACAGAGTTATACTCCCTTTGAACAACAGTTACTCGCTGCTTACTGGGCACTAACTGAAACTGAACAGTTAACAGTGGGACATGAGGTGAACTTACGGCCCCGAATTCCCATTATGCAGTGGATTATGAGTGACCCAGTGTCCCATAAGATTGGACATGCCCAAGAGGCCAGTATTATTAAATGGAAATGGTACATACAAAATAGAGCCAAAACAGGCCCAGCTGGAATATTATCTCTACATGAGTTAGTTATTGAGGCCCCAATTACTAATGCTGATTTCCAACCAAAAGCCATTGAAAGAACTGAGTCTCCTGTAGTGTATAACCATGGATATAATTCCCTTTCTGCCGAACAAGAGACATGCTTGGTTTACTGATGGCTCTGCCAAATATATCGGCAATACTCGGTACTGGAAGGCTGTAGCCTATAACCCTGTCACCAAAATGGTGTTAGAGACTAGTGGAGAAGGGAAAAGTAGTCAATTGGCTGAGCTGCAAGCTGCTTATCAAGCTATGAACTTTGAAAAGGATGGGCAGTGCCACATTTTCACTGACTCTTGGACTGTGGCCAAAGGTCTGGGCACCGGGATGCCTAGATGGGAAAAGGACTGTTGGAAAATCTATGACAAGGATTTATGGGGTGCTAATATATGGAAAGAAATTTGGGAGATTGCAAAAACCACTAACCTCTCTGTGTTTCATGTAGATGCACATGCTAAGAAAACCTCGGTGGAACGTGAGTATAACGCTGATGTAGATCGCCTCAC
This sequence comes from Rhinolophus ferrumequinum, assembly GCF_004115265.2. Lineage (NCBI taxonomy): Eukaryota > Metazoa > Chordata > Mammalia > Chiroptera > Rhinolophidae > Rhinolophus > Rhinolophus ferrumequinum. The sequence goes on along the minus strand of NC_046307.1, from coordinate 4,408,476 downwards.
AGCAATTGCTGAAGTAGAGTGTTCCACCCCTATAAGTGAAGAAACTCTGGCTCTTGCTCGATGGATCCACCAAAAGACACGACACGCTGGTTCCGCTGCTATGCACAGGTGGGCGCAGGACAGAGGGATAAGTGTTCCTATGTCTGACTTAAAGAACACTAAGGAACAATGCACCACTTGCCAATTGGATGAAAAACGCCCCTTACCAAAAATAGTCACTGGAGAATTATTGCGGGGGCAGGCTCCAGCTCAAATTTGGCAAATTGATTATATTGGGCCCTTGCCCAGCTCCAAAGGATATCGTTATATTTGTACCTGTGTAGACACTTTTTCGGGAGTTCTGATCACCTGTGCATACAAGCGTGCCATGCAGCTTAATACAATTAAGACTCTTGATATTCTTACCCTATATTATGGAACATCTCTACAAATTCAAAGTGATAATGGATCCCATTTTAAAGGTAAAGAGATTACTAACTATTGCGAGAAAAACAACATTGAGTGGATCTATCATATTCCCTATTATCCACAAGCAACTGGCTTAATAGAGCACATGAATAGGTTGTTAAAAGAAAAATTACGCAAAATGGGCTCCATTGCTGGGCTCCATTCGTATTACAAGAGAAAGATCATCTTTTTATAGCCCTGCAACAACTCAATAATCGTGCTCTCAGTACAGGAGGTACTCCCTTATCTAAAATGATGACTCCCAACTTGCAAATATGAAAGATCCATACTTTCCCAACACTGCATTGGTGGGCAGTCCACCCCAATGCCCAAGCCCCATATATGGGCACTACTGCATCTCCAGGGCATGATTTACATAATGTTGGAGAAATCCAGCTAGATCCTAATACTAGCCAAACAGTCCCCACCGGAATTGGAATTCAAATTCCTAAGGGTTACTATGGTCAGATAGCTGCCAGATCCAGCCTGGCACAGAAGGGAGTCCAAATCATGGCTGGAGTCATTGATGCAAACTATGTGGGAGAAATAAAGATTTTACTACATAATGTCTTAAAAGAAACCTTCCACTTTCTCCCAGACACCAGGATCGCTCAAATATTGATCATTCCATGTGCCTCCACTGACTTTTGGGAGAAGTTAGATACTCCTCCTAATGCCAACACACGATATGGAGGCTTTGGCTCAACAGATTATGTGGCTAATACTAAAGTTTAGGCCAGAAAACACACCATTAACCCTCCAAGGGCCAGAGAGGTCATAACCCAAGGAGACAACAATGTAGTAGTTGTTATGTTCCCTGGGCAAGATGAACCTGAAATGTATCCAACTAACCAATTGTTTTTATGAAATTAGCTCCTGATTTATAGTGGCCTAGTCTGGACCTGTTTTCTGGTTGAAGCTTGGACCCCTGGCATACCTGTGCAGCTCCTCAGTCATACAAGCCCAATTACATTCTATTGGAGATGGCGGAATAAAACTATCCCGTGCACACAAGATAACTACACCTGCAAAGAAAACCAACAATGTATTATAGCTACTGGAACTGTAAGAGCCACAAACCTCACCGAATAGATAGGAGACCACAACCCATATCGTTTTGTTTTCTCTGGACTTCCACCCATAATAACTAACCTGCTATGCTCTTTTCATGTTCTGCCCATTACAGATTGTATATCTACAGATAAAGGCTTTGCATGTAATGGTTTATTTCAAATGATGGAACCCTGTTCACTTTCTCACTCTGTTAATCTATGTACTCTAACGATTTTTCCCATAGCCAATTTCTCTGTCCTATTCGAAATAAAACCGTAGCATATATGCCTTGCTAGCTCTAATGCTGCCGAACGAGCTGCCATGGGATTGCCTCCCCTTTCTCGGGATGTCTGCAGCATCGCGATTTGCTCCACTGGAACAGTGATGTATTCTACTTAATTCCCGATTTAGAGGCTGATGTATCCCTTACTTGGATCCCCCGGTGGCTACAGCCTCCTGCTACCTATACACACTTGTCCTTAGCTCGAATATTACAGAACTCTCAACTCTTACAAACCCACCTAGATCATAATGCCCAGTCCCTTACTGAACATCGAATTATGACTACCATTGTCAGTAATAAATTGAAGGCCTCTCATATATTGTAATTGCAGTTGCAGTAGTTCTGGGATGCGGCAAGCTCGGAGCACTGAGCTATGTCTGCGTCCTGTGCCCATGGGGCCCCGTCTCCGCACTTCTCCCTTCCCTCCTGCCCTGCTAGTGCAATTTGCCCACCTTTAGGTGAATTCAGTAGTGAGCTTCTTGGTCTTGCCTGTCTGCTGTGCAGGGAGTCCTTTGTGGAGTTATAGTTGTTTGATTTATTGTAAATTCCAGGGGAGATTTCCAGAGGCTCACCTCATGCCGCCATTTTTTTTAAATCCTATATCAATATCTTAATGGTGTAGTTTAATACACACTTCCCAGAATTTGATAGATAAAGCAGTTAATAAAAATAGAGGGCAGAAATTTTGTTTAAACTATGCATAAATTTGATTTAAAAAATAGACATATAAAATACATATATTTTCATTATATAAATAGAGAATACACATTCTTTTTTTTAAGTCCAGAAAACAATTACAAATATTGTTTATTTTCTTGGCTACAAAAAAAAAACTGGTATAGAGTCCCCAAATATTGGTTTCATAGAGTATATTCTCTAACAGCCTCCATCACAAAGCCAAAAATTAGAAACTAAGAATCAAAAGGTAAAAAGAAATGTTCAGTTGTTAAAATCTAGAACTGTGTTCTTCATAATTCCTATATCAAAAAGAAAACAAAACCAAATGATTTACAAATTAAACACAAATGGCATCCAGAGAACAGTGGATGTAGCTGTTCTTATATCAGACAAAATAGATTTCAAGATAAAAAAGGTAACAAGAGACAAAGATGGACCTAGTAAAACGAAAAAGGGGACAATTTACAGGAAGACATAACACTTAATATATGTGCACATCCAACTTGGGATCCCCAAAATACATAAAGCAATAACTAACAGAACTAAAGGGAGAAACTGACAAAAATATAATTATACTAGGGGATGTGAATACCCCATTCACAGCAATGGATATATCATGTTTCCCCAAAAGTAAGACCTATCCGGAAAAGAAGCCCTAGCATGATTTTTGAGGATGCTCATAAGATAAAATAAGCCCTAATGCATCTTTTGGAGCAAAAATTAATATAAGACCCGGTCTTATTTTGGGGGAAATAGAATAGAGCTTATTTTATATTACGAACATCCTGAAAAATCATGCTAGGGGCTTATTTTCCAGGTAGGTCTTATTTTCGGGGAAACATGGTATCATCCAAACAGAAAGTAAATAAGGAATATCAGCCTTAAATGACACATTTAACCAAATGGACATGATCAATATTTATAAAACTTGTCATTCCAAAACGACAGAATATATATTCTTCTCAAGAGCACATGGAACGCTCTCCAAGATAGACTGTATATTGGGGTGCAAAACTAGTCTCAACAAATTTAAGAAGATTGAAATAATCTGAAACATATTTTCCAACAACTGTATGATACTGAAAATTGACTATAAGAAGAAAGCTGGAAAAAACACACAAATAATGTGGATATAAACATGCTACTTAACAACTATTGGATCAAAGAATAAATAAGAGATCAACAGATACACAGAGACAAATGAAAATGAAAATATGACATATCAAAATTTTTTTGGATGCAACAAAAGCAGTACTAAGAGAGAAGCTTGTAGCATTACAAGCATACCCCAAGAAAAAAAAAACCTCAAATAAACAATCTAATATTATACCTCAAAGAACTAGAAAAAAAAGAACAAACAAAAGCCAAAGTCAGTAGAAGAAAGGAAATAATAAGAATTAAAGTGGAAATAAATAAAATAGAGAACAAAAGACAATAGAAAAAGTAATGAAACAAAGAGATGTTTCCTTGAAAAGATGAATAAAATTGACAAACCTCTGGCTAAACTCACTAAGAAAAACGAGAAGAGACTCAAATAAATAAAATCAGAAATGAAAGAGGAGAAGTTACAACGGACACTACAGAAATACAAAAGATTATACAAGAATACTATGAAAGGCTATATGCCAACAAATTCAATAATCTAGAAGAAATGGACAAACTCTTAGAAATATATAACCTTTCTAGACTGAACCATGAAGTACTGGAAGACTTAAAATAGACTGATCTATAGTAAGGAAATTGGAACAGACATCAAAAATCTCTCCCCGCCCCTGCACACACACACACAAAAAGGCCAGGACCAGAATGCTTCCCTGGTGAATTCTACTAAACATTCAAAGACTTAATACCTACCCTTCTCAAACTCTTCAAGAGGAGGGAATACTTTCTAACTCATTTTACGAGGCCAAGATACCCTGATAAACATACGAGGCAATGTCAACACAGAAAAAGAAAATTACAGGCCAATATGTCTGGTGGACATAGATGCAAAAATCCTAAACAAAATACTAGCAAATTGAGTACAACATATGAAAAGGATAATAAATACATCATGAGCAAGTGGGATTCATTCTAGGGACACAAGGATAGTTCAATATATGCAAATTAATCAATGTGATATACCATATTAACAAAAGGAAAGATAAAAATCTCAATCATTACAACTCCATCAGGTAGGTAGAGTCGATCCTCATTATTTGTGGGTTCCGTATTTGCAAATTCAGCTACTCACTACAATTTGTTTGAAACCCAAACACCGATACTCTTTTGCAATGCTCTTTGGCGTGTCTGTGGTTATTTGCAGCCATGTGCGTGCACAGAGGCATGAAACATTTGAGTTGCCAGATTCCTAGTTGAGGTCAAACAAGGCAACTGCTTTGCCTTCTTGTTTCAACTCTCATACTGTATACAGGAGACTTTTTGCATTCTACTTAGTGCCACTAGTTTGCACACATTTGTGCTTTTGGGGGAGTGGGTAATTTTGCTGTTTGAAATGCATAAATGTTGAAGTGTTGACTGGTGTTCCCAAGTGCAGGAAGGCCATGATGTGCCTTATGGAGAAAATATATGTTAGATGAGCTTTGTTCAGGCAGGAGATATAGTGCTGTTGGCCGTGAGTTCTATGTTAATGAATTAACAATATGTATTAAACAAGGTATCTTTAAACAGAAACACACATTCAATAAGGTTATGTATTGACCGGTTAACAAAAATGTATCCAGAGGCTAACAGGAACCTACTTCCCCCAGGAGCAATGGTTCAATATTCACTAATTCAGCGTTTGTAGTGACTTTATGCAACATAACTAACCACCTCAAATAAACAGAATCAACTGTATTAATTTCCCCAGGACACAAAGCTGAGGCACAGCGATATTAAGTAATAAGCTCAGGATCACATAACTAGTATGTAGAAGAGCTGGGATTTGAAGCCCTGGCAGTCTAGCTCCAGAACCTATACTCTTCCCCACCACAGGATTCTGCTTCTTACAGAATGAGAGATTCCTGGGTGTCAGGCTTCTTAGAAGGTCAGGGTTGGGGTGGGAATCAGGCTGCCCTGGAGAAACAAATGCCTCTAAATATCCCAGCCTCCTAAGGGATCATGGTATTCTGGAATGTCAAGTCGAAGGTATAATATCTCAATGTCCTCAGGGAGCAGGGTAGTGAGTCAGAGTTTCTTTGTGATATATCAAAGTGTCCTAGGAAATTAGGCTGTACTGGATGGCTGGTCAGCGTTCCCTTATAAGGTTAGGGTATCTTGAGGTAGCAAGGCGTACTGGAATTCGATGTTTGCTTGTGGGGCCAAGTTGACTACATGTTACTGGGTCTCAGGAAGTCATAGCTGTCATGGGGTTCAGGTTGCTCGAGGAGGTCACAGACTGTATATCTTGAGGTACGGGAGAGGGATTGGTGTCTTGGATCAGTGCTTCTCAACTTTAATGTTGTTATGGACTGAATATGTCTTCTCCCAGTTCGTAAGTGGAAACCCTAACCCCAATGTGCTGGCATTTGGAGGTGGGGCCTTTGGGAGGTGATTCGGGTTAGATGAGATCATGAGGATGGGTCTCATCTAAGAGTAAGGGTCACCAGAGCTGGTCCACTCTCTGCCTTGTAAAGGAAGACACAGGAGATGGCTGTCTGCAGCCCAGGCAAAGAGCTCTCACCAGAAACTGAATCAGTTGGCACCTTGATCTTGGACTTCCCAGCCTCCAGGACTGTGAGAAATAAATATCTATTGTTTAAGCCACCCAGCCTTTGGTATTTCTTTATGGCAGCCTGAGCTGCAAATGTACAAATGTACATTCAGTGTTTCTGGGGATCTTGTTGCAATGCAGATTTCGATTCAGTAGGACTGAGGTAGGGCCAAGATTCTACATTTCTGAGAAGCTCCAATATGTTGCTGATGCTTTTGATCCATGGACTGTATTGTAAGTGTCAAGATCCTAGAGGATTATGATGATTTTCAGTTTTGAATTGTCAGAGTGCTTTTAAAGGATATGTGTAAAGGGTTAGCATGACCTTGGGGGATCGGACTGTTCTATGGGTATCATGTATTCCAAGGGAGTTAGGGTGTCCTCATTGGGTCAGTGTGTCCTGAGAGCTTAGAACTTCATGGTGGGGGCAAGGGGATCTTTTAGTAGAGGTGAAATGTTCTGGGTTTCAGTGTGTCCTAGAGTATCCGAGTCCTGGTGTATCAGGTTGTCTTTAAAGTGTCACAATGTCCTAGGGATGTCAGAATATACTTCCTGGGTCTATGTAAGAAGCAGAGTGATGTGGGGGTCAGGGTGTCCTGACTGCTCAGGGACTCCAGGTGTGTCATGGTTCCCTTGAATAATCAGAACTTCAGGATGTCATGGAAATCGGTCTCCTGCAGAGTCCTGAAGTCCGAGGGGGTCAGGATGCACCAGGAATCCAGATGCTCTTGAGGATCAGGATTTTCTGAAGCTCTGGGTGACCTTGGAAGGTCATGAAGACCTGGGGGTTCTGGTGAATGAGGAGGTGACATTTGGGGGAGGAAAGCAGTGAGTACATGAGAACCCTGGTGTCCTAGAGACTCATCGTATGGTTCAGGTTGATCTGAGGAGGAGTCTAGTGTATTCTGAGAATCAGAACATCCAGGAGGGGCCAGAACGCACTTGTGTCTTTCAGGGTTTTCAGTTTTCTAGCAACAGGCCCTTGGGTGTCCCCCACTGGCTGAAATGCCAGGCAGGCCCTGCTCCTGGCCCCCATCTGCTCCCTCTCCCCCGTGGTGGGGTTCTGAGGAGGGGTCTTAGGAGAAAGGCATTTTCTCTTCCTTCCGCTGCCTGCTCCCAGGAGAGGATTTAACAGGACAAAAGAATTTGGTCCTCTGGGAATACGAGCTCTTGGCCCCAGTCCCTGGACCCTCCAACAGAGCACCTTCCCTCATCCGGCTTGTGATCCTCCCCTGAGGATGGGGCTCCGGTGACCAGGCAGTGATTGGATGGGCCCACAGGGCGAGGAGGAGGTCACTCCTTCAAGACTCAGGGAGAAAGAGGTGGTGTGGGATTGCAAGCTGGGAAAGTAGGCAGCTGAGAGCAAAGAGGGAGCACGGCATACCGGCATACCAGAGTGAAGGATAGGGAGAGGAAAGTAGAGACAGAAACAGAGAAACAGGGTGAGGGCAAGACAGAGAGAAAGAGATGGTACTCAAGTGAAGGAACGGGGGATTAGAAAAAAGCAGAGACTGAAAAAGACAAAGATATCTATATCGATTTCCACTCAGAGAGACGTATAAACAGAGGGAGAAGGAGCGAGACAGCAGGCGTAGACGGGAAGAGCAGGAACAGAGAACCGACCCAGAATTAGAGACTCAGGGGCACCAGACACGGGACTGTGTTTGTTGTTAGACATGGAAGCCGAGGGGAGGGCTGAGCAGGGTCAGCAAAAGAAGGGGCGAGTTTGCAGCAGCCTCTGGCCTGAGAGCTGCCCAGCCGCTGGGACTCAGACCTCCACGGTGGGTGAGTGCATCTCTGGGGTGATCCTAAGGAGGCCGCAGGTGTGGGGGCTCCATGCCTGGGCTCCTGTAGGGCACTGGTTTGCCACAAGGAAGGTGAAAACGAGAAATAAAAGCCAGAATCCTAGAATGTTAAACCATGGGAACCTTAGAAAGCCTGGGCAACTCCTTCGCTTCACAGACTGGGGCACTGAGGCCCTGGCGTGGATGAGCTGCTGAATAGCACACATCGTGGCAGGGCAGAGGCAAAGCTGAATGTCTCCTCAGTCCTGACCTCAGAGTTTGCCCGTTGCACTGCCTTCTCTGAGGAGGGAGCTGGACGGGCCAATGTGAGGAAAGCAGGGGACCAGTGGCTCAACGCAGGTGTGTTCCCAAGGTAGACAGTGAGCACTGGGTGGGGCCACACCCCGGGTCCCCATGGGGATGGGGGCCTCCTCTGCAGACATCTCCTTTTCTCAGTGTGTGCCTTCCAGGTGTTTCTTTTTGCTCCCTGTTCTCTCTTCCCCGGCTGGCTCTCAGACTAATTAGTGTGGGGGCTTAGGGAGCCTGTGGGAAGGACAGGCAAGCCTTTCCCACGAGCTCAGGTTCCTGCAGCCTAGAGGCCCGGCTGGGCCGGAATAGGAGAGAAGATGAAATGTACATGAGGGAAGGGTGTGTCTGAGCGGAAGAGGGGGAAATATTTCATCCTCCCAGGTGAGGGGTGTAGGAGGATGGGAGTGATACAAAGAAGGTTTAACGTGAATGTGAGTCTGAGAGCAGGGATGAGTCTGAGAGAACGAGACAGTTTGTTAGGATGTCAGAGCAGATGGAAGATCCACAGGGTGAGACCCAGCAGGGTAGCATGTGTGCTCAAAGAGGTGAAAGGCACATGAGGGCATGTTCCAGGGGATATATCTGAGGAAATAGAAGAGGGACGGGCGTGCACTGGGGAGGTGAGGCTGACAGAGCGTGAGTGCCCACGAGGTGAGGTGAGTCTGAGAGGTGTACCCTGTGTGGAGAGCACAGCCTGGGTTAGGAGACTCAGAGGGGAAGCAGGGCCAAAGCTGAGCTGTCTTCAGCTAGTTGTGAAAGCTGAAGGATTTCCGGTCAGAGCAAAGTGTATGAGCAGCATAGGGGCACTGAGTAGAATCTGGGGGAAAGCAGCATATGTGGCCGGGGGTGGATGGGCAGATCCACTTGGCAGCAACCTCTCCCTTCCCCTCCATCCTCAGACACGAGCACTCAGCCCTACAGAAACCTCTCTGGTGTAGGAGTGGGGAGACCAAGGCTTTCCCCTCAAGGAGGACAGAGGGGTCACCCGCACTCCCGGCGCCGCCACCGCACCACCTTCAGTCCAGCACAGTTGGAACAGCTGGAGTCAGCCTTTGGGAGGAACCAGTACCCCGACATTTGGGCCCGAGAGGGCCTGGCCCGGGACACAGGTCTCAGTGAGGCCAGAATACAGGTGATGCCCCAGGATCCCCCCTTCCTCTTGGAAGAAGTGCCGTTTGGGGGCTCAGGAACTACTGAGACACAAATTCTCATAGGCGTTATAACCCCAACCTGACATTCATCAGAACATAGCCTCATCCATCAGTCCACATAACCTCATCCTCCTCGGGACTGCCACTTGAGTTTGAGCCTAGCTCTAACCTAATCTGCCTTGAATTTCAACACCTACCTCCAACCTTAATAGTGATGTGAATTCCAACACCCAAGTTGAGGGTGTTGGTACGGGTCTCTCTGTCAGTGGCCTGGCTCAGACATGCGTTCTGGAGAGCTTTACTTCCTCTGACGATGTGGGAGAGACTTATGCCTTGTACCTGTACCTTCTGTCATTGGGGAGGGGGGCTGCATGGGACAGTGCCCCCTATTTAAGAGCAGGGCTCTGATGTGGCTATTCTCCTTACTCCTCAGGTCTGGTTCCAGAACCGCAGAGCTAAGCAGAGGAAGCAAGAGCGGTCACTGCTCCAGCCCCTGGCCCATCTATCTCCTGCAACCTTCTCTGGTTTCGTGCCCGAGTCCCCTGCTTGCCCCCACTCCTACTCAACACCATCTCTACCGGTGACCTGCTTTCCTCACCCTTACAATCATGCCCTTCCCTCTCAGCCCTCTACAGGTGGTTCTTTTGCTCGACCCCACCAGTCTGAAGATTGGTATCCCACCTTGCACCCAAATCCTGCTGGTCATCTGCCCTGTCCCCCACCTCCATCCATGCTTCCTCTCAACCTTGAGCCACGAAAGTCCTGGAACTAAGGTCAAATAGGTGCTGATAAGGTAATTCCCCAGACTGTGGCCCTCGCGACACACAGAGAAAACTAGGTGGCTTCCTTTCCTCCTAAGGCTAAAGTAGAAATATGTTGAGGGGCAGCTCAGAGATTGGGAATTTAAGAAGGGAGATCATGATGAAGACTCATTGGGGTGATTAAATGAGAGAATTTAGGGAGGCGGACCGACTGGAAGATATACGTACATCTCCATGGAGGTGACTGGAGAAGAGTGGTACTGATGGAAGCAATTGTTGCTGCTGGTGGATGGAAATGGTTGAAGGAGATAGAACTTGCAGGGCTTCACTCATTGAGATCATGATTGAAGGTCTTCATCCCAGCTGTTTCTAGCTGATTTCAAGAACAAAAGTCATTAACTTTTGTTCATTCTATCCTAGAAATATCTCTCAAATTTATTCTTCTCCTTTCCATTCCAGCAGACACTTCACTTTTTCTGGCCCCTGTTTTCTAATTACCTTCGTTGGTTGCCTTAGCTCCAGTCTTTCCCACTTCCAACAGACCTTGCAAATCCAATCGTCAAAGAATGTCTCTTCAATGTCTTATAAAAAATAAATAATATCTGATTCACTTGGCCTGTAAGAGTCTTCAACATTCATGTTTTAACATATGTGGTTTCTGATAGAGAAGTTTCATTTGAGCAAACTTTCCCATGAGCAAACTATGAGTCTTGAGGATCTTAAGAACTCCTTCCCAGGAAAGAACCCTCTGTGAAGGGCCTTGATCTGAGCCCTCCCAACATAAACATCGTGTGGCCTAGTGGGTGGCACCATTTGGTATATCCACATTGCTTCTAAGGTACTTGTTTTGCTCATTACTTATTTATGTATAGGCCTGCCTTACTTATTGGCAGGTCTGTTGAAGAATTCTGAGTAAACAAGTCTCTAGAGATGAATATGCATGTCGTTTGTAGTTTCTTATATATACTCATATTATTAAAAAATTCTGGAATCAAAACTTCTATATTACACATTTTCACTCCCATGTAATTACGGCCTTGGGCCAGACTGCCTTCCAGAAAGATTATATGTACCAGTTTGTAGGCCTCCAATAGTACCTGAGTGTTGGTTTCAGCACATGCTTGTCAACCTTTATCATTTTTGACAATTTGTTAATTGAGAATGAAGTCTCCTTGTTACTTATTTTTAAGTTTTCATTCAATCAATTTCTAGGGAGAGTTAAAATAGTTTCATGTTTATTGGCAATATCCGTGTTTTCTTTTCTGCATTGCTTCTCTGAGTTATTTGTATATTGATATAGTTATCTTTTAATAGTGTTTGAGAGCTCTTTGTGTAGTGGGGATATAAATGCCTATTCTTATATGTTGCAACTATTTTTTTACCTTTTCCTATTTGTGTCTGCGCCTTTTTAAACAAGGGTTTCCTGAGAGAATTAAGACCGAATGCTGTCGGTACCAACTGTATGGAATGAATTAACTTCTGTTATTAGTATCTAGAATGCTACCGCTTATGTAGAATTGGTAGAATTGAAAAATAGCCAATCACTTCATTTTTTGTGTTCTGTGGTTCAGATGAGGAACCTCTGGTGAAAAACCTGCACTGTTTTTACTGGTTTCACCCATATTTTCTGCATAATTTGGATCAAAATATTATGCCTTGAATGATCTGAAATTTATTTTAGTATGTAAAGTAAAATAGACATGTAATTTCCCCTCAATCAGCTGGTTTTCAATATAATTTATTTAATAGTCAAATATTGATTTGCAAAATCATATTTTTTTTATATACTAAGTTCTCATATATACACGGGACATTTGTAGACTCCTAATTCTTTCCCATCAATTAACATCTCTATTCTGACACCAGTACCATACTGTTTCAATTACAAACATTTAAGGATTATTGATATCTTGAAAGTGTTAAGTTCTCTTACCCAATGCTCTTTGTAACAAGGCAATGCAAAAGAAAAAGTTCATATATGTGTATATATACACACACACACACACACACACACACACACACACACATACATATATATATCATATATGTATTAACCCGGATTAATCTTGAGCACAAAAGCCTCATGTTGTGCAAAAAAATTATTTTCAAAGAAATACCTTCAATATATCATTCCATTTATATAAAGTTTGAAATATGCAAAATAATTTTGAAAGTGACCAAAAATTTAAATATGTGTACTTTTGCATATTATATATTAGGAGACATATATGTAACTAAACTTTGAGGACGTCCAATTTCAGGAGGGAAAAAGCACAGTGTGATCCAGGAGGAATACACAGTGGTATCCAATTCTTCTGGGGCACATTTGCATTCGTTACATTAGTTAGTCCTAAGACTTTTTGGAATGTCTGAAATATTTCGTAATAATTATGTAAGTTAATGATCTTGTCCATTCCCTATTCAACTGGACATCATGAGATAAACAACATTAATAGTGTGTATCTGTCCACACTATTTATACTCATACAAAAATATGCATACACACACTATCATTCTTCCTTTTAAAAAGTAAAAATGGAATCACATATATATATTCCTTAATGTGTGTGTGTGTGTATATATATATATACACATATATATATATATACACACACACACATATATAATCAATATACAGTAAACAAAAAATGGTAACTTCCATGGCTGAAAGTCTTTTATTTTTCATTTTATTTTATTTTATTTTGGGCTAACTGAATTTATTTTTTAAATCATAAAACGTTTCTTAAAAAAGAGCATTACATTCTGCACACTGCTCTGAATAGTTGCCAGGGACATATCGACTATTGTGCCTTTTCCTTCATGTCTCCCCCGCCCCCAAATGTCACAGTACCACAAAGAAAAGTGTTCACAATAATCACATAGGGGTAATTTTCCCATTTAACTAACAATGAACAAAAATTCAAATTCACTCACTATGCTGCTGTTTCAAAATTTCAATGTAAGTGTTTGCATGCTCTTCCCCTCCAACCCTGTTTGTAAAGAACTAAAATCTGGTGAAGAGCAAAGATTTCACTACACCTCAAATGCAGAATACCTAGGAAGCAGAGGATGTTGGTTTTTTAAACAGAAGCAGATGAAAAAAAAAGAAAGATGCAGGACTCCTTCAGTTCTTCACTAGTCTTAGAAAATCTTTCCGGAATACGGCTTCACACTATAAAAAACAAAAAAAGAATGTCTTGCGGTAGAATCCTTCAACATCTGCATACGGCTTCACACTGTTCTGCAGCAAATACTGGGCATTCAGGATCTGCTCCTGTGGTCCTGTAAGGGTAATGGTCTGATCTTCCGAACTTCCACAGGCTCATCAGTTTTGATCGAAGTTCTACACTCATGATTAATTTGTTTAATCTGCTGACCACCTATGCCAATAATGGATCCAGCCAGATCTTTGGGAATAGTTAGTAACTTGGTAAGTAATAATAGGTCCACCAAATTGGGATCGTAAGGCTGTGCACATCCCTTGATGGGAGACTCTGATGTAAGATCAAGGATGATCTGGATGCACTCTGCAACCCTATCAGGTTTTCCTCCAATAAGAACGACTCTGTCAGCGGAATGAGGACAGCACTCCTGGAAAAAGCTTGATTGTTTTCAGAGTGTTCTCTCAATGTTCTTTGATTTTAGCACCTTTGACCCCAATAATTCCTCCTGCCAGACTCTGATAAACCAACACTCTCACCGAGCAGTCAAAGTCGCTTCCTTTATAGTGTTGGTAATTTAAGCCTTCCGTAGCATCGGATTCGAGCGGGAGCTGGCTGGTGGCAGTGGGTGATGGCAACTGCAGGCCCTCTTCCAAGGTGGGGATGATTTTCTTCAGAATTTCTCCAATTGTTTCAACATCAGCACTGATAGTCAATGTGTGCTCGGGCTACTGCCGTCTGGGGCTGAAACACTGGCACTGTCCTCTGTACGCAGAGCCTGAATATACTTGCCTCTTTTTCCAACCACTGCCCCAGCATTCTTGCTCTGAAGCAGAATGCATAATTCAACCATCTCATCAATGTTTCAAGATCTTTTAAAAGCTTGTTCCTCTTCCATATCTTTTGCAGGGCATTTACCAAATTCACCACAGGTTTTGGTGTTGGTGAAGGTTTCCTCTGGCTGTTCAGTTTGCATTTTCTTGGATTAAATGGACACACCAATGTATAGGCTGTAAACAAGTGGGACATAGGCAGGATGTGGAGGTTGGTGCCGCTGAGAAACAGAGGATAATCCTGAAAGTCTTTTAAAAAGAAGACCAGAAACCATAAAACTCCTAGAAGAAAATACAGGAAGTAAATTTGCAGACCTTACCCTTAGTGATATTTTCACTGATATATCCCCTTGGGCCAAAAGAAAAAAATAAACATGTGAGATTACATCAAACGAAAACGATTTTTCACAGCAAAGGAAACATTCAATAAAACAAAAAGGCATCCTACTGACTGGGAGAAGATATTTGCCAATGATACATCTGATAAGGGGTTAATATTTATAAAAAAGTCATACAACTCAACACCAAAAAAACAAATAATCCAATTAAAAAATGGGCAGAGGATAGGAAGAGACATTTTGTCAATGCTTTTTCTGCATCTATTGATATAACCATATTATTTTTATAATAGTTTTCATTTTGTTAATGTGGTGCATTACATTAATTAATTTGTGGATATTGAACCAACCTTGCACACCAGGAATGAATCCCACTTGGTGGTGCTCTATGATCTTTTTAATGTATTGCTGATTTGGTTTGCTAATATTTTGTTGAGGATTTTTGTGTCTACGCTCATTAGGGATATTGCCCTATAGTTTTCTTTTTTTGTAGTGTCTTTGTATGGTTTGGGGATCAGGGTAATAGTGGCCTTGTAAAATGAGCTTGGGAGCCTTCCTCCTTCTGGATTTTTTGGAATAGTTTGAGGAAAATAGGTGATAATTCTTTTTTGAATGTTTGGTAAAATTCACCTGAGAAGCCATCTCGTCCAGAGGTTTTGTTAGTTGGGAGCTTGTTCATTAGTGATTCAATTTTGTTGGTAGTAATCGGCCTGTTCAGATTTTCTGTTTCTTATTGATTCAGCCTTGGAAGTATGTATGCTTCTAGAAATGTATCCATTTCTTCCAGATTGCCTAAGTTGTTGGCATATGGTTGCTCGTAGTATTTTCTTAAAATGTTTTGTATTTTTGTGGTGTCTGTTGTCAGTTCTCCTCTTTCATTTTTGATTTTATTATTTTGGGTCCCCTCTTTCTTTTTCTTGATGAGCCTAGCTAAAGTTTTGTCAATTTTGTTTATCTTATCTTGGTTTCATTGATCTTTTGTATTGTTTCTTTGGTCTCTATTTCATTTATTTCTGCTCTGATCTTTATTATGTCCTTCCTTGTATCCCTTTGGGCTTATTTTGTTGTTCTTTTTCCATATCCCTTCGGTGTAAAGATAGACTGTTGATTTGAGATTTTTCTTGTTTCTTGCTTCATTGTTTCTTTAGGTAGGCCTGCTATGAATTTCCCTCTTAGGGAATTGCTATGAATTTCCCTCTTAGAACTGCCTTCACTACATCCCATAGATTTTGGGTCACTATGTTCTCATTTTCATTTCTCTCAAGGTATCTTTTGATTTCTTCCTTGATTTCATTGTTGACCCATTCATTATTTAGTAACATGTTATTCAGCTTCCATGTGTTTGTGTGATTTCCAGTTTTCTTCTTGTCATTAATTTCTAGTTTCATAGCACTGTGGTCAGAGAAGACACTTAATATGATTTCAATCTTCTTAAATTTATTGAGACTTGTTTTGTGGCCTACCATGTGGTTTATCTTGGAAAATGTTACATGTGCACAAGAGAATAATGCATATTCTGCTATTTTGGGGGGACATGCTCTACAAATATCGATTAAATCCAACTGGTCTGATGTGTCATTTAAGGCCACTGTTTCTGTATTGTTTTTCTGTCTGGAAGATCTGTCCATTGGTGTCAGTGGGGAGTTGAAGTCCCCTACTATGATAGTGTTACTGTTGTTCTCTTTCTTTTTAAAAAAAAAAAAAAATTATTGGAAAGGGGAACTGAACTTTATTGGGGAACAATGTGTACTTCTGGGACTTTTTCCAAGTCAAGTTGTTGTCCTTTCAGTCTTAGTTGTGGAGGGCACAGCTCAGCTCCAGGTCCAGTTGCCGTTGTTAGTTGTAAGGTGCACAGCCCACCATCCCTTGCAGGAGTTGAGGAGTTGAACCGGTAACCCTGTTGTTGAGAGCCCGTGATCCAACCAACTGAGCCATCCGTAAGTTCAGCAGCAACTCAGCTCAAGGTGCCCTGTTCAATCTTAGTTGCGGGGAATGGGGGAGTCCACCATCCCTTGCAGGAGTCGAGGAGTCCAACCAACAACCTTGTGGTTAAGAACCCACACTCCAACCAACTGAGCATCTGGCCACCCTGGAGTAGAGCAGCAGCTCATTGACTTCATTCTTGTTCCAGAAGGCGCAGCTCGCTGGCCCATGTGGGAATCGAAACAGCAGCGCCGCCGCCCAGAGCTCACGCTTTAACCAACTGAGCTACCCGTCAGCCCCTGATCTCTGTCTTTATAGTTGGTCAATATCTATTTTATATATTTAGATGCTCCTATATTGGGTGCATAGATGTTTACTAGGGCTATGTCCTCTTGTTGGATTCATCCCTTTATTATTATGTAGTGCCCTTCTTTGTCTTTTATTACAGTCTTCATTTTAAAGTCTATTTTGTCCAATATAAGTATTGCTACACCAGATTTTTTCTCATTTCCCTTTGCATAAAATATCTCATTATGTCCCTTTACTTTCAGTCTGTGTGTGTCTTTTGATCTGAGATGGGTCTCCTGTAAAGATCATATGCATGGGTCTTGTTTTCTTATCTACTCAGCTATTTTGTGTGTTTTGATTGGAGCATTTAACCCACTTACATTTTTTTAAAAAATTTATTGGGGTGACAATTGTTAGTAAAATTACAGATTTCAGGTGTACAATTCTGCATTATATCATCTATAAATCCCATTGTGTGTTCACCACCGAGTCAGTTCTCCTTCCATCACCATATATTTGATCCCCCTTACCCTCATCTCCTACCCCACACCCCCTTTACCCTCTGGTAACCACTAAACTATTGTCCGTGTCTATGAGTTCTTGTTTCTCATTTGTTTGTCTTGCTCTTTTGTTGTTTTCGGTTTATATACCACATATCAGTGAAATCATATGGTTCTCTGCTTTTTCTGTCTGACTTGTTTCGCTTAGCATTATACTCTCAAGATCCATCCATGTTGTCACCAATGTTCCTATATCATCTTTTCTTACCGCCGTATAATATTCCATTGTGTATATATACCACAACTTCTTTATCCATTCATCTATCGAAGGACATTTTGGTTGTTTCCACGTCTTGGCCACAATAAACAAAGCTGCAAAGAACATTGGAGCACACGTGTCTTTATGTGTAGATGTTTTCAGATTTTTTGGGTAGATACCCAGGAGAGGGATTGCTGGGTCATACGGTAATTCTATTCATAATTTTTTGAGGAACCTCCACACTGCCTTCCATAGCGGCTGCACCAGTCTGCATTCCCAACAGTGTTTGAGGGTTCCTTTTTCTCCACAGCCTCTCCAACACTTGTTACTATTTGTCTTGTTGATGATAGCCATTCTGATTGGGGTGAGGTGATATCTCATTGTGGTTTTCATTTGCATTTCTCTGATGATGAGTGATGTTGAGCATTTTTTCATATGCCTATTTGCCATTTGTATGTCCTCTTTGGAGAAATGTCTCTTCAGGTCGTCTGACCATTTTTCAATTGGGTTGTTACTTTTTTTGTTGTTGAGTTTCATGAGTTCCTTGCATATTTTGGATATTAGCCCCTTATCGGAGGCACTGTTTGCAAAAATCTTCTCCCATTCAGTTGGTTGCCTCTTTATTTTGTCCATGGTTTCTTTTCCTGTGCAGAAGCTTTTTAGTTTGATATAGTCCCATTCATTTATTTTAGCTTTTACTTCCCTTGCCTTTGGGGTCAAATTCATAAAATGCTCTTTGAACCCAAGGTCCATAAGTTTAGTACCTATGTTTTCTTCTATGCATTTTATTGTTTCAGGTCTTATGTTTAGGTCTTTGATCCATTTCGAGTTAATTTGGTATACGGTGACACACAGCAGTCAGTTTTCATTCTTTTGTACGTGACTTTCCAATTCTTCCAGCACCATTTATTGAAGAGGCAGTCTTTTCTCCATTGTATGTTTTTGGCTTCTTTGTCAAAAGTTATGTGTCCATGTTTATGTGGGTTTATTTCTGGGTTCTCAATTCTATTCCATTGGTCTGTGTGCCTGTTTTTCTGCTAATACCATACTGTTTTGATTATTGTTGCCCTATAGTACAAGCTGAAGTCGGGGAGTTTGATACCTCCAGCATTGTTCTTTTTCTTAGGATTGCTTTGGCTATTCAGGGTCTTTTGTTGTTCCATACTAATCTGATGATTTTTTGTTCTATTTCTTTTAAAAAAATGCCATCGGGGGCTGGCCGGGTGGCTCAGGCGGTTAGAGCTCCATGCTCCTAACTCGGAAGGCTGCCGGTTCGATTCCCACATGGGCCAGTGGGCTCTCAACCACAAGGTTGCCAGTTCAACTCCTTGAGTCCCGCAAGGGATGGTGGGCTGTGCCCCCTGCAACTAGAAACAGCAACTGGACCTGGAGCTGAGCTGTGCCCTCCACAACTAAGACTGAAAGGACGACAACTTGAAGCTGAACAGCACCCTTCACAACTAAGATTGAAAAGGACAACAACTTAACTTGGAAAAAAGGGCTGGAAGTACACACTGTTCCCCAATAAAGTCCTGTTCCCCTTCCCCAATAAAATCTTTTTTTAAAAAAATGCCATTGGGAGTTTGATGGGGATTGCATTGAATATGCATATTGCTTTGGGTAATACAGCCGTTCTTCTAATCCATGAACATGGAATGTCTTTCCATTTCTCTGTGTCTTCTTCAATTTCTTTTTAAAATGCCTTATAGTTTTCAGCATAAAGGTCTTTCAGATCCTTGGTTAAGTTTATTCCTAGGTATTTTATTCTTTTTGCTGCAATTGCAAAAGGAATTTTTTTTTATTTTTTTTTCTGAGATTTCAATGTTAGTATATAGGAATGCAATGGACTTTTGTACATTTGTTTTGTAGCTGGCAACTTTACTATATTCATTTATTGACTCTAATAGCTTTCTGGTGGAGTCTTTAGGGTTTTCTATATATAGAATCATGTCCTCTGCAAAAAGTGACAATTTAACTTCATTCCCAATGTGGATGCCTTTTATTTCTTTCTCTTGACTGAATGCTCTGGCTAGGACTTCCACTACTATGTTGAAAAGCACAGATGATAGGGGACAGCCCTGTCATGTTCCTGAACATAGAGCAAAGGGCTTCAGTTTTTCACTGTTAATTATGATAGTAGCTGAGGGTTTGAGATATATGGCCTCTATTATGTTCAGGTATTTTTTTCTATACCCATTTTATTAAGTGTTTTAATCATAAATGGATTTTGTATCTTGTCAAATGCTTTTTCTACATCTATTGTGATAACCATATGATTTTTGTCCTTTATTTAGTTTATGTGGTGTATCACATTGATGGATTTGCATATGCTGAACCATCCTTGTGCCCCTGTGATGAACACCACTTGGTCATGATGTATAATCTTTTTAATGAGTTGTTGCATTCGATTTGCTAGACTTTTGTTCAGGATTTTTGCATCTGTGTTTATCAGAGATGTTGGTCTATAATTTTCTTTTTTGTGTTATCCTTACCAGGTTTTGGTATCAGGGTAACGTTGGCCTCATAAAATGAGTTAGGGAGTACTGTCTCTTCTTCAATTTTTTGGAAGAATTTGAGTAGGACAGGTATTAGTTCCTCTTTGAAGGTTTGGTAGAATTCACTGGTGAAACCATCTGGTCCTGGACTTTTGCCTTTGGGGAAGTTTTGGATGACTGATTCAATTTCCTTACTGTTGATCGGTCTATTTAGATTTTCCAGTTCTTCGTAGTTCAGCCTAGGAAGGCTATATGTCTCTAAGAAAATGTCCGTTTCTTCTAGGTTATTGAATTTGGTGGCATATAATTCTTCATAGTATTCTTGGATGATCCTTTGTATTTCTGTCACATCCGTGGCAACTTCCCCTCTTTCATTTCTGATTTTGTTTATTTATATCTTTTCTTTTTTTATCTTAGTGAGTCTAGCCAAGGGTTTGTCAATTTTATTAATATTTTCAAAGAATCATCTCTTTGTTGTATTAATTTTTTCTTTTATCTTTTTGTTCTCCATTTCATTTAGTTCTGCTCTAATTTTTATTATTTCCTTCCTTCTGCTGACTTTGAGTTTCATTTGTTCTTCTTTTTCTAGTCCTTTAAGGTGTAACATGAGGTTATTTATCTGGGGTTTTTCTTCTTTCTTGAGATAGACCTGTAATGATATACATTTCCCTCTTAAAACTGCTTTTGCTGCATCCCAAAAATTTTGGTAGGATGTATTTTCATTCTCATTTGTTTCTATGTATCTTTTGATTTCTCCCCTTATTTCTTCTTTGACCCTGTCGTTCTTTAAAAGTATGTTGTTTAATCTCCATGTATTTGTGTTTTTTCCTGCTTTCTTTTTGCAGTTGATATCCAATTTCAAAGCCTTGTGGTCAGAGAATATGCTTGGTATGATTTCAATCTTCTTAAATTTGCTGAGGCTAGTTTTATGTCCCAATATATGGTCTATCCTTGAGAATGTTCTGTGTACACTAGGAAAGTCTGATGTTCTAGGATGAAGTGCTCTATAAACGTCAATTATGTCCATTTCATCTAATGTGTCATTTAGGGCTGCTATTTCATTATTTATTTTCTGTTTGGATGATCTATCCATAGCTGTCAATGATGTATTTAGTCCCCTACTATAATTGTGTTTTGGTCAATTTCTCCCTTTAGTTCTGTTAGCAGCTGCTTAGAATATTTCGGTGCTCCCTGATTGGGGGCATAAATACTGATGACTGCTATGTCTTCTTGTTGTATAGTCAGTCCTCTTTAGCATTATGAAATATCCATCTTTGTCTCTTGTTACCTTTTTTATCCTGAAGTCTATTTCATCTGATATAAGTATGACTACACCTGATTTTCTCTGAAAACCATTTGCTTGGAGTGTCAGTTACCACCCTTTCACTTTGAGTCTATATTTGTTATTGCAGCTGAGATGTTTCTCTTGGAGGCAGCATATGGTTGGGTTTCATTTGGTTCTGTTTTGTTTTGTTTTTTTTATCCAATCTGCTAATCTGTGCCTATTTATTGGTGAGTTCAGTCCATTTACATTTAGGGTGATTATTAATGTATTAGAATTTCCTATCATTCTATCTCTGGTTTTCTGGTAGGATGGTGTCTTCCTTGTTTCTTTGCATTTTCTTTTGCTGTACATTATTTCAATGTGGTGGTATACTATGATTTTTTCCCTCTGTTTCTTCTTTTTTTATGTTATATATTTTAGTTCTGGATTTTTTTGAGTGGTTACCATTAAATTTATTTAAAAGAAGTGTTCATGTTTAGAGTATTTCATTTTCTTCAGTATGCTTACTTTCTCCATTCCCTTGTGCCGGTTCAGACCTATATCCTCCGCCATTTATGTTGTTGTTGTCACGAATTATCCTTATTTTTGCTGTGAGTTGATTTCTGCACTTCAGTAGCAAGTTGTCTTTCCTCTTTTTTTAAGTTGTTTTTTTTTTTTTTCTACTTTACCCTGTATGTTATGTTTAATTGTATAATGTCCTATTTGGTGTAGGCGTTGTCATTTCCTGCTTCTGTCTGTTTGTAATACTACTCACGGTTTTGCATTCTTTTGCTTTTTTGTTTCAGGTCGAATAGCACCCTTCAGTATTTCTTGTAGTACAGGTCGTGTGTTAGAAAATTCCCTCCGCTTCTGTATGCCTAGAAAGGTCTGTATTCCTCCTTCATATCTAAAGGATATTTTTGCTGGATATATTATTCTTGGCTCATAATTTCTCTCTTTCAATAGTTTGAATGTTTAATTCCACTCCCTCTTGGCTTGTAGAGTTTCTGCTGAAAAATCTGATGATAATCTAATGGGCTTTCCTTTGTAGGTTACCGTCTTCTTTTCCCTGGCTGCCTTGAGGATTCTTTCTTTGTCATTAATTTTTGACAGATTCAATACAGTGTACCTTGGAGAAAGCCTGTTGGGATTGATGTAATTAGGTGTTCTATTTGCTTCTTGGATTCAAGGATCGAGTTCTGTCCACAAATTTGGGAATTTCTCATCGACTATTTGTTTGAATATACTCTCTATTGCCTTCTCCTTTTCTTCTCCTTCTGATATGCTTGTTATCCTTATATTGCTCTTTCTGAGAGAGTCAGAAAGTTCTTGTAGAGTTCTTTCATTTCTTTTAAGTCTCAAGTCTCTCTCTTCTTCCATCTGTGTCATTTCCAGTTTTCTATCTTTGATGTCACCGATTCTTTCCTCCATCTGGTCAACTCCATTACATAAGCTGGCTATTTCATTCTTCATTTATTTTATTGAGTTCTTAATCTCAAGAAATTCTATTTGGTTCTTTTTAAGAATTTCAATCTCATTGATAAAATGTTCATTTTGTTCTTTGATTGTGTTTCTCAGTTCATTAAACTGCATCTCATTGAGTTTTTTCGGAACTGCAATCTTGAATTTTCTGTCATTTAAGTCACATATTTCCATGTCTTTAAGTTCATTTCCTTGAGACTTTCCATTTACTTTCTGAGCTGTCTTGTTACCTTGGTTATTCATGGTAATTAATGAAATACTATTTCTTTTCCTAGGCATCTACAAGGTTGGTAGGAAGAGGTCTTTCTTTTGTTTTCCAGTAGGTGTTGGTAGAATGTTTTATTCTCTCTCTGACTGTAGCTTTTTATTCTCTCTCACACTGTTGTGTTATATTTTCTCTGAACTGTTCAGGCTTCTCACACAATGGGGGGATTCCCTGGAAGGCGGGTTTCTCCTCTGTGAACAGGTCACCTGGGTCACAGGCCACTGCCTCTGTGGGGGGCTGTGGAGAGCTTCTGAAGTTCCAAAGCTCTTCCTGCACCAGTTTCAGAGCCTGTGTGTTTCAGTGGCTCTGTCTACTCCTGCAGGGATCTGCCCAGATAGGTGTGGACAGGGGCAGGGTGGGTTGTGAAATAACGCCCAGAGCAACGGCAGGGACCACCAGCACAGTCAGTCCTGCACCCAAGGCTTTCTTTCCTTCACCAGAACTAGTTGGGTTGCAAGTCTGTGGCTGCAGGCCACAGTTCTGTGAACTGCAAATATTCTGTTCTTTGGATCTGACACGCTACCTTTCCGCTTCTAGCATTGGGAGGGTGGGGGTAGGGAGAGCTCTGGGAGGGTGGGAAGGGGACGGCTAGGCTCCATGCCTATGCCTTCCATCTTCTGCTCAGCAGTGAGGGCTTAAACAGCTGTTTTCACCCTTCTTCCCTCAGTCTTTGCTCCAAGGTCTCTGCCTTGAGTGTTGGGTTCAGCCATGTTATATGCTGATCCTTTAGGCAGGACTGTGGGGCATAAACAGAGCTGTAGCAGTCCAAATTATTTTTTCTCCTGCGACTGTGGTAGCTCCAGATGCAGGGAGCTTGGAGCTCTGAGCTCTTGTCTGGTCTTGCACCTGTGTAGTCTGGGTCTCCACACTTCCCCCTTCCTGCCTCCCCCCCACCAGCCCAACTTGCCCACCTTTAGATGATTTCAGTTGCGCAACTCTTAGACTTGCCTGTCTGCTGTGCAGGGAGTCCTTTGTGAAATTATAATTGTTGAATTTGTTGTAAATTCCAGGGGAGATTTCAAGAGGCTCAGGTCATGCCGCCATTTTTATGACATAACCCATTATTTCCTCAAGTATCTTCTTGATCCATTCCTCTCTCTCTTCTCCTTCTCATATTTCTATGACGCGAATGCTGTTGCACTTGATGTTGTCCCACAGGTTTCTTAAACTGTTTCATTGTTTTCTATTCTTTTTTCTTTTTGTAGTTCTGATTGGGTGAATTCTACTATTTTGTCTTCTAAATCACTGATTTGATCCTCTGCTTCAGCTGATCTCCTGGTGATTCCTACTAGTGTATTCTTTACTTCAGTTATTGTATTTTTTATTTCTGATTTGTTCTTTTGCATGGTTTCTACATCCTTCTTTATGCTTGCTTTGTCTTTGTTGATATTCTCACTAGGTTCCTTCACTATTTTTATCATCAGTATTTTAACCTCTGTATCTGGTAGGTTGAATGCCTCCATTTCATTTATTTCCATTTCTGGAGGTTTCTTCTGTTCTCTTATCTGGGGCATGCTTGTTTGTTTCCTCATTCTGGTTGTCACTCTGTGTTTGCTTCTATGTTTTAGGTAGATCACCTATGTCTCTCAGTCTTTGCTGGGTGACCTTATGTAGTATGTATCCTTTGTAATCGAATTGCTCAGTCTCCCTAATCTCCTGTGCGTGTGTTCCAGAGGTGTCCCTTGTGTTGTGACTGTTCTCCTATTGTAGTTGAGCCTTGATAGCTTTTGGTGTGTCAGTGGGTGGGATTGACTCCCAGGCCAACTCGGTATGAGGACTGGCATTGCCCACAGTTCATGAGCTGCTGTGTGGGAGCTAACACCTCAGCAGAGGCTTCATCCATGTGGGCTCTTGTGCCTGTTGAGAATCCCCTTTTGGTGTGCCATTTGTGAATCTACCCAGGTAGTGTTCTTGTGTGGTCTGAAGCTAACTTCTGGGTATGTTGTTTCTGGTGTCTCTTGGGCAGGGCTCTTATGCAGGACATTTTGAGCACTGCCTGCTACTGGCCCGTGGCTACCTCGTAGGTGCCTCAAAGCTGTATGTGGTTGGCTGCTGCCCGTGCTGGACCTGGCGTCATGTGGGGGTGGCCTCTCTGCGAACTGAGGCTAGCTGACACCGATATTGGGCTTGAGGCAGCTTATCAAAAGGCCCAGAACCCCCTATGCCTGTTGCCACCTGTCAGTTGCCTGTAAAGCCCAACTGTTGAAAGAGACACCTTAGGAGCATGTGTCTGGCTCGTTGTCCTGATGTTGAGAGTGCCCTCAGCGATGCAGCATTAGCTGGGGTGGAGGGTGGGGGTGGACTTCAAAATGTGACTGGTGGTTTTTATAACGTTAATTTAGATTCAGATCTTACACCTGTACCTGGCCTGTGACCACCTTGTATCGCGCTCCGAGGACACTGCTGCCAACCTCCACTACATGCTCACAAATTCCGAGAGCTGCTCCCGAGTGGTTGCAGTGCAGTGTTTGGGTCACTGTTCACCACCAAAATCTCTCCAGGCAGTTGTGGATTGTTTGCTGCTCTAAAAAACCTCCTCTTCATTTTGTGGGGGCAGGGACAGTCACCCAGGTGCCCAATGTGCCTTTGGCAAAGCAGCTGTAGGTGGGCAGTGGGGGGTTACAGGAACTACAGGGTGTGGTCAGTGGTTTCTACAAGTTTGGTGTAGTCTCGGCTCCTGGACTGGGCCCGAGACCATTCAACAAAACAAAACAAGAACAGCAAAAACCAAATATGCGCACACTCAAAAAACACACACAACAAACAATTCAAAGAAACAAAAATACAAAACAACAAAAACAACAAAACAGGAAAACAAAAGCAAAACAAACAAGCAAACAAAAAGGAGTAAAAACTAAAAAGCACCCCCAAAAAAAACAAAAGAAAAGAACAACAAAAAGAATAGAAAAAAATAACAAAAGGAAAGAGAAAGAAAGCGAAGAAGAGAAAAAGAAAGAAAAGAGAGAGAGAGAATTCACTAAATGCAATCACCACCTATCTATGTTGTAGAGCAGGTCTTGACTTAACGCCCTCTAGCAGTCTCCCCAGGATGTTGCTGGCTGTCCTGCTCAATAAAAAACCTCCTTTGCACAGCTTGCAGAGGCAGGGTGGCCACCAGGAGTCCAGAGTACACTGGGCAGTGCAGCTCTGGGTGGGCAGGGCAGGCTTCCAGTGTGCTGTGGGGTGTGGTCAGTTGTTTCTAGAGTCAGTGCAGTTTCTGCCCCAGGGGGGAAAATGCTCTGAGAACAGCACAGCCAGAGCTTCTGAGATCTCAAAGCTTCTTCTGGAGCCTGATGCTACCCTGTTCTGATTACTGGACAGAGATCCACCCAGAAAGGTGCGGGTGGGGTGGGCTGTGGGAAGGCAGCTGGTGCTTGTGGCTCCGACCAGCCCAGAGCTTCCTCGTCCCCCACCCCCACCCCCAGCCCCAGCTGTTTCCCTGTCACCAGGAGTGCATGGGACTGTTGGTGCAGATCTCAAGCTTGCAGATATTTTGTTCTTTAATCTGACTGCTACCTTTTTCCTCTGAAGCCCACTTCTAACTCTGGGAAGGGTGGGGGTGGGAAGAGCTCTGTGAGGGTAGAGGAAAGCAGCCAGGCTCTGTGTCTTTGTTTTCTGATTTCTGCTTGGCCTTGAGGGCTTAAACCACCATTCTCACCTGAGATCTCTGCCTCTAATCCTGGATTCAGCCACCTTGTATGCTGATCCCTCAGGCAGGACTGTGGGTCTCAAGGAGTGTGCCTGGAGCCTGAATTCTTCCCGTTCCCAAGGATGCGGCAGAGCGGCAGATGGCACCCTTCTGCGTCTTGGGACCTTGAGGCCCGAGGCCCACATCTTTACATTTCCCCCACCCCTCCTCCCCTGCTCACCCGATTTGCCCATCTTCGCCTGACTTACAACGCGAGTCTCTCAGGTGGTACTTCCAAGGGAGATTTCAAGAAGCACTCCTCATTCGACCATTTCTGTGATGTCATTACAAAATATTTTTTCTTCTCGTATATATTTCTTAATGTCTTTTTAGAATTAATAACCTATGAACACTTTTCAAGTGGATCATATAGCTTTTACTGTTTCCGTTAAGTGGCAGTTTCATGCGCCACTCACCCGTTCCCTTATCATTCAAGAGTCAGAGTTGGTTTGTTTGGTACTTGGCTTTGCTTTACCACCACGAAGGCCACCGTAGTTGTTTTTTAACAAAACATCCTTTAACAGGATAATTCTTAAAAAGAAAAACAACAATAAAAAGATAAAACCGTGACTTCTGAAATATAACCATGTACTAAAGATTTTATTTAAGTCATTGTTAAAGAGGCAACGATAAAGATGTCAAAACCACTTCAAAGGACCATTAAAAAACAGACACATTTATGGATAAGGAATAGTGAAACAAATGTGTACATCAAGGCAAAATTGGCTTCCTTCACTGTTGGGGAAGGAAATCAATTGACCCTCCAGGGGACAAGATTTATCAACACGACTATAGACAAGAATTTATGTTGCACTACTATCAGTTATCTACAATTTACAAAGTTGTAAATTAGCTCCAAGGCAAAGAAAGCCTCAGCCTACCTAGAATCAAAGTCAAAAACCTGGAATGGAGGGGCCCAAACAATGCATGGTTTTCCACTGAATGACATTTTGTCCCCTAGTTTCTTCCTGTTCAGGTGCTTTTACTTCTGTAGGATAGCTGTTCCAAGGTTAGGACTGCTGTATTAAGGGTTATGTGCATTTAAAATTGTAAGCGGTACTGCCTGATTCATTTACTAAAACGTGTAGTTCAGGATGAAGTCCTGTTTTGTTTGTTTGTTTGTTTTTGTTTTTTAGTCTAAGACTAGAGAAACTTCCCTCTAATATTTCTTGAATGGTTTTCACTTTTTAAAACTCTGTAATGAATATGGAACCTATTTTTGTATATGCTGACAATCGGGAGACTCAGATTCTTCTAGATCAACAGTCAAATGTTAAATGAGCTAACTACCTTTCTCACATCGAATCCAGTTGCTATCTTTATCAAATATCATAAATTAAATTCACATAGGTTCCCCTGTTCTTACTTCTGGGGAGTAGAGATACCCTCACAGATAAAACTGTCAGGGGTTGGAGTCTTTGCTCCAACTGGGATTTCAAAAATAAAAAGAACTGTCCTTCAAACTGTGACATCCCTCTCATCCCCGCCAACCAAAGGGGAAATGCAGCCACATGAGGGTAAAGAAGTCATGAATTGTCTTTGCGTCAGGAAATCAAAATCTCTGGTCTTTCAGGAAGATCCTTTCCTGGGAGAATCCAAATCTGAGTTCAGAAAACAAAGATTTGGAGCCCGAAATGGGTGTGTGGGACGTAGTGGGCAGGATCCCTGGGGTGGCCTGGCTTTCGGGGATGTAGGGATGTAGGGGGGCCGGCCACTACTGAAGACCCGGGGCTGGACCACAGAGTCAACGGGCTCCAAGGGAGGGAAGGGAGGAGTGGTGGTGGGACCCTTGTGGTCCAGTCCTGGAGCGCACGGGGCTTGTATGTGCGGCCCAGCAGGGGCCCTGATGGCTGCAGCTGTGTTTCTGCAAAACATAGGCCTGGGCCATCATGTTGAGCGACAAAATATAGCAAACATGCCTTAAAAAGCTGATGTTTTAAAACATCCAGCTTCTGTGAGAAATCTGGATTGCTCGAAACGTTCTCTGAAGGGACCTGCTGGAACCCGCAGGGCCTCCTCCGGGACACCTGGGGACTCGAGGTCGGGGCGCTTCTGGTTCTACCATCCTCACTTTCCTGGGAGTTGGACTGCAGCGCTTCCGACAGTTCTTGGTCATCTGTGGCCCGTGGGCTGTCTGCCAGTGCTAACTGCACCTTCATGGTGCAAAAACCTGCTCCATCACGGGAGGAGCTCTCCAGGGTCTGAGCTCTCCACCCCACATTGTACCTGAACTTTGGGTCTTTCTGAGTCCTTCCCTGCCAATCTTCGGTTTTTCCTTTAGAACCAGGGCTCCTCACTCCAGAGATTGACAAGAGGACATGTGAAGACCCCAGCCCACTGCTTGCCTGGCATTTCTACTCAGTCCCTGCTTCCTCTGTAGAGAGATCTCTCCAGTTTCTGTTTCTGCGCATAAAGGACTACAAGGCCAGGTGCCCTCCCAGGCTCCTTGGGGACTCGGGCTCAGCCTGCCCTTTGAGGGTGGAACTGGTATCAGTGCCATTCCAGTAGAGAATTGTGACCAAAGTCAAGATTCCCCGCTGGAGGTCTTGTATTCAAAAAGGGGTAGTAGTTGCCCTTAGGTAGTTTGATTTACTTGCAGCAAGTAAAGTTAATGGGATTCACATCCAAAGCTCTGTCTCCTGGAAGGGAGGATTAGTCATTGCTTATACACACTATTTGGTTAATTTCCTATTGATTTCTTCTTTGCAGTTGGCTACTCTTATCAGTTGGGTTCCTGTAAAGTTCATCCTGTTTACATCTGCATCTGCAAAATACTGTGCTATCTAACGGTATGGGGGCCTAGGTATGAGACCTAAGCTGAAGAAGGGGCCAGGGCTCTGGGTGGTAAGTACGTTGGACCCTGAGAACGTCGCACCTGGTGGACATGGGCACTGCTGAAGGAGGACTAGAGAGGGCTCTGAAAGCGCTGGGCCGGAGCAGGGTCTCTGTGCCAGGCTCTAGGACTTTACTAGGCGAGTTTTCTCTGCAGGGGCTCATCCCAACCAATCTTCCTGCTATTTTCCAGGTTTTAGCAAATTCCCCAGGAAGTAAAATGTCCACTCTCTTCCCAGCTAGAAGCCAAAGCTGAACCCAAAGCCTCAGTAACAACAGGAACTTTGAGACACCGCCTCTTGAATTTGGGCGATTAGCTTCAGTGTTTTCCAAGTTCTTGCTCCACTGAGGTCGCTCCTCCACTCCCTCGGACCTGCCCTCAGATTCTCCACCCCCCCAACACTAAATGCCTAGGGGTCCTTTACTGCTCTCCTGGCACCCAACTAAGAAGCCCAAGGCTGGATGGAGTAGTGGTCAGCCCCACAGGTAATTCAGTGTGTGTGTGTGTGTGTGTGTGTGTTTGGGGCTACAGTGTCTGCATAGGCCTAGGAAGCCACATGGGGAAGGCTTTGGGGCTCCAGGTACTCAAACTGTGTGCCCTCATCAATTTGATTGTGCAACTCATGCGTCCATCTGAGCCCTGGCATTCCTGTACCAGCAAATGGGACCTGGGGAGCTAATGCAGAATGTCTCAACTAACAGCTAGAACACCTGTGGGAGATGGTGGCATTTTCTAGGGTGAGATGGACTCATGTGCCCCAGGGTAAGGAGGACACAAACACCTCAGGAACTCCAGCGTGAGGCCCAAGTCTGGCCAGATGAAGAAGTGAGGGGGTAGCACGGGTGTAGACAGCTTCCTTTCCATCACACAGACTCGCTGGGCACAGAGATAATCAAGAAGTCAGGTCCTCTTGCCCATCTCCAGAGAACAGAACTGAGCCCTGACCAAGCCACCTGCCCCAGCAGACTGGGGCAGGGCAAACTGCTCAGTCCCCAGGACGCCCATTCCCACCTCCCCTTCCACTGTTAAAACTCTTCTTCTTTTTCGTTGGACTCCTCAGATACGGAAGCTAGAATTCTGTACAGACATTTATTGGCCACCTATATAGTGCCAAGGTGGGAGAGGCCGGAGACTCATCTTGAATCCAAGAAATTCCTGCCAGACCCTGGGACACCAGGAAAGGAGGACCATGTGAACCCAGCCTCTGACAGACAGAGGAAGGAAAGAAGACTGAGAGGGGCTTCTCACCCCTCACCCCACACACACACTTCAGAAAGCTTGTTCCCACTGTACTGAACTTCTTTTCTCAGCGCACCCGCAGGCACTGTCCCCGGTTTTCGGGGTCGGAGGGGGCAGAGGGAGCAGAGGGAGTGGAAGAGAGGAAAGAACGTGAGAGTCGCGGCGACCCCAGCTTGGGACAGGCACCCTCAGAAGCCTGTCGCCAAAGCACTTGGAACTCATGCGCTCTGGACCGGTACCTCTAGGTGTACACCTGCCGCCTGGGCGGGGACCATCGCGTGCTCATCTCCCCCGGTGGCGACTCTGAAGATCTAATCTTCGCAGGCTTCTCGGGCATCTTCCTGGCTCACCAGTGCCCCACGCCCGCCTCGCTCTCCCAACCCCGGTGCAGATGGTGTCAGCAGGGGACGCGCGCGAGAAGCTACCGGGCAGCAGCGCCTCCTCCTCGGTGGGCGGTGGGGCTCTGGGCGCCGCTAGCAGTCCCGCCTCCGCAAGTCTATCATTCAAAGAGCCTCCCGGCTGCTGCTTCCTTGGAGGCCGTGCAGGGGGTACCAGGCACCCCTTCCTGACCTCCAAGGACCCCGTTGGAAATAAGAAGTCTTTGCGCAGGGGAGGTCCTGCGCCGGGAATGAGGGTCTGCGAGGGGCGCGACCCAACCATGTCCCTTCCGGAAGGAGAAAGTGGCTCGGTTGATCTGTATGTTTCCTGTCAAACACCCCTCACCTCATTAACCAAAGCAAACCAAATAAAACAGAAAAGCTTCTTCCGAAATCCCTCTCCGGTCAGGATCTCAGTGTCCAAAACTGCAAATTTGCCCCAGCGCCGACTGCAAGCCCAGGGACACTCCCTGCCCTAACCACCTCCACTCCCAGCGCCCGCAGGCACCTGGGCATCGTCCCGAAGGACTGAGAGGCTACAGACAGGGATCGATGCTCCATTTGGCAGGGCCACGCTGCACCCATGGAGTCCAACATCTAGGTAAGCGGAGGTCTTCGCAAGCCTGCCGGGACTCCGGAAGACCAAGCCGCCTGTCACCGGACCTCAGGGTCTGGGAGGTGGAAATCACGTCCTGCTTTCCCTGCTGGGGACCGCGCCTAATCTCCGTGGACACTTGCTGCGGAGATCCCATTGACCCAGGGCAGGGACATGGGTGAGGGCAACTGCCGCCCTCCGAAAGTGGAGTGTGGGGGCCCCCTCATACCTTCAACGCCCTGTTCAGGGAAGCCCCGTGCCTGTGGGGGACGAAGTGGCAGAAAGAGCAGATCCTGCATTTTTTGACTGTGCCCGTTACCCTGGGCTCTCGGCGCAGCCTGGGTATCTGTAGAGAGCCCAACCCGGATTTGTGCCTAAGTACCCCACTTTGCTGACTCAATTGCCTAAGGCAAATCTCTTTGTACCTCGAGAAGATAAGAGGTGGCTGCTGTGTCTGGCAGTTGGCAGAGCGGACTCCAAAGACCTGTGGCGTGTCCATCCACCTAGGCCTCCTAACCTCAGGCCTGTGGAGAGGGCGTCTCTCCTTGCATCCTCATTGTCTTCTGCACTCGTCCTTCTCCCTCCTTTTTCCCAGGTTCACTCTGCCCCCTCCCTGTTCTCTCCCACATTTATGCTTTAACCTTGCTTGACCTTGGCTCAGTCCTGCTTAGTAGCCACAAGTCCTAAACCAGGCAGGAGTGTGGGGTGGCTGTAAATCGCCTTCGCCTCCCTCTCTTCCTCCTTCATATTACCTTGTCTCTTTCTGGGACCCATTCCCCGTGGGCACAGAGTATCTTGGGAAGTAGGCAGTGATGCCACGAAAGGAGGAAAGTAGTCTTTGAGGAGACATTGGGCATGGGACATCTGGTCCAGCAGGCGAATGAAGGCAGTGCCCCTGCTCCCTGTCCCTAGGGCCTGGGAACCACCTCACTGGGCCTAGAGAGGGGACTTGGCCCCGGTCAGGTCGCTCCTCCTATTCCTGGAGGCAGCTACCTATGGGTAAGGGATTTACTCCCTGTGCTCAGAGCTCAGGAAGCCTTCCTTGCTTCTAGATCTGGGGGTGGGGCAGATAAAAGGGAATGCAGGCCACCTGCGGTGTGTCTGCCCCATAACTTGTTGGGTGGGGTGGATCACATGAAAGGGACCCAGGTACGCACCTCACCTTTTCCACTCCATCCCAATTGGCTGGCCTTCTTGGAGGCTATAAGTGTTGGTCACTGCTTGGCATCCTCAGTGAGTCATGACCACCACCATGTCCTGAGAGTGGCACTGGACACCACATGGCTAATCCTCACTGCCTAGTCCCCAGTGAGACATGGTGAGGACCAGTCTCCGGGTAGTAGCCTTACCACACTCTTCTCTTCAGAAGTGCATGGAGCTGCGTCCTGGGCCTTGAGACAGTGTGGTGAAGCTCCAAAGTGCCAGGATTCCCAGCAGCTACCAACTCCTGGTGTAGCCCTGGGGCCCACACCCCTCTCTCAGTCCTAGATCCCCACTCCTCCAGACTGGGCTTTCCCCCTCTCCAACCTTGGGAGACCAATGTTACTGACCTCCTGTCCCAGGTGCTAAGGGGGAGGGGTGTGAAGGGGCGCCTCCTGCTGGAAGGCCAGGGCCAGTGAGCTAAGGGCCCCCATTCCAGGGCTCCAGATGTATCTCCTCTTTGGCTAGTGGAGTGGCCACCAAGGCTAAAGCCCTCTCCTTGCAGGACACAGCTGTTCGGAAGCCCCAGGAGAGACGGTGGGGGTAATATGGATCGCAGCCATCTGCTTTGAGAAGAAATTCTCCAAACTGCCTTGTAACTGGCAACCTGATTGACTCCAGTCTGATTTTCTTACATAATGGAAATTAATAAAGTTTCATGTACAGGTCAGAATTCTGTATATGCACATCTCACATTGTCAAACTCTACTTTTCATTGGCTGCTGTAAAATACAGTAAAGTCAGAAATGTAAGCTACCCCTCATCAGTTGACTTTTCACACATTCTGGAACTTTGCATGGTCCTCTTTTTGACACTTGCTTGTTTTAATATATATGGTTCTCACCAAGCTTTTCACTATGATAACAAACTTTGGTAGATGGTAATGTCTCCAAAAAGAGAACGACTTTAGTCCTTACTGAATAGGAAGTGACAGATTTGTTCCCTTGAAGTTTCTATCTTTGATGTCTTGAAGTTCCTTCCTCCCTATTGTCACAACATTTAAATCGTTCTGGAAGCTAATTTTCCACACTCTTGGTGGAGTTATAGGCGAATATGATTTGTAATTGGGCCTGTCGGCCACCCATCTATGCACACATCTCGTTTATTGCTCCTAAATAAGAATGGAAGAGTCCTAAACACAGCTTGCGGAGATGAGATATGACTGAGGGTGGGGAGGGTGCCTAGAGGTCCCCAAGACCACCCTCAGGTTCAGTGATTCACTAGAAGGACTCACAGATCTCAGAGAAGCCATGATATTTATTGTTACAGTTTATTACAGCAAAGGGATACAGATTAACATCAGGAGTGGAAAAAGATCCATTGGGCACTGTACCATAGACGTTAGGTACAAACTTCCAGATGTCTTTCCTTAGTGTTGTTGTGTAGACAGTGCTTCCTTCTCCAGCAATGATGTGTCAACATGCACTGCCAACCAGAGACGCTCACCCGAGATTTAGTGTCCAGGGATTTTAGTTGGACATTGATCACATAGGTCTGGCTTGCCACCCATGTGACTAACTTTCCGTCTCCTGCCTCTCTGGACATCAAGGTGATACCTCGAAAATAAGACCTAGCCAGACAATCAGCTGTAATGTGTCTTTTGGAGCAAAAATTAATATAAGACCCAGTATTATATTATATTGTATTATACTATATTATATTGTAGTATATTATATTACATTATGTAGTATATTATATTACATTATAGTAAAATAAGACCGGGTCTTATATTAATTTATGCTCCAAAAGACGCATTAGAGCTAATTGTCCGGCTAGGTCTTATTTTTGGGGAAACACGGTAGATCAAGACCCATTATAAATCACATTGCTAGCCTAGCCAGTCCGGTGTGACCCAAGGTCCCTGAGCAAACAGCATCACTCTTATCTCCAAGAGCTGAGGTTCCCTCCCAGGAGCAGGACAAGGTCCAAATCTTTCTTTGGAATGTGAAGGGTATGGACAATCCAGATTTGCTGAGTTAATTCTTTTCTGTATAGGGGTCGGAGTGGGTGTTAAAACCTTGATTTAAATTGTAATTGCTAACTTGTAAAACTTGTGGATTTTAGACATTCATTTGCCTACCTGCCTCTCTGGGGTTACTGGATCTGCTCCCTTCTTTACTCTTCATCATTTTCTATTTGAAAACAAGAAAAGAGGGAATTAAAGAGTTTGTGCGTCATAATTACATTCACTTCACAAAGTGGTTGTGATGATTTTCGAGAGTGAATGAAGATATTTTAGAAACATAATAGATTTTTTAATTAAAATATAGCTGTAATACAATATTATTTTCAGGTTATAGTGTAGTGTTTCGACATTCACATATTTTACAATGTGATCATCACACAAAGTCTAATAACCACCAGTCACCGTGCAAAGTTCTGACACTATTATTAACTATATTTTTTCACCCATTCCCTCCAAACCCCTATCTTCTGGCAACCACCAGTTTGTTCTTTGTTTCTGTGAGTCTGTTTTTGTTTTGCTTGTTCATTTGTTTTGATTTTTTAATTCCACACATAAGTGAAATCATGCGGTGTTTGTATTTCTCTGACTTATGTCACTTAGCTTAATACCCTCTAGGTGCCCCCATGCTGTTGCAAAGGGCAAGCACCACCTGGGGAGGCTCTGCCTGGCCCCTCTTTCTGCTCAGGGTCCTAGTTTCACCTGTCATAGGTGTAGGTGCATGTCAGAGTCGCAACAGAAAAGCTCTCTGTGCTACAAAGGTTTTGTAACATCCTTTCCAGTGAAAGGAAATCAATTTTATCTACATATCCATAGAATAAAAAACTAAAATTAATATAATGCTGTAGTTATATAAAAAAGTATTTAAAATTCAATAAAGTAAAATAGTACCATACACATCAACATGTAAATGTTTAGCTTGACTATCATAAAACAGTGATTAAATAGGCACTTTCATATATATGCAAAACACCTATAAATAGGACAGATAGGAGTGCAGACTAATGGAGTGTGCTGTATGGGCCAGCCAATCTTCCAGTCCTGCTGTGTGGGTGACACAGCGCTGCAGGTGAGTCACTGTGGGTAAAGGATCCCACAACACAAAGTACCACTGCCCTTCCATCTGCAGTGTATACTGTGCAGCAAAAATGTTTGCCTGCTTCCTTCTGACTAGGCCCATTGTGTCCCACAGCCAACTGTCCTGCTTTGCAGGGACTGAGAGGGCTCCCAGGATGGGAACTTTCAGTGCTAAAACGGGAACCTGTTGATCTCCCTACTTTATACCTTGAAACAAACCAAAACCAACTGAGTCGCTCTATCTGATTTGGCCCCCAAATATAAACTTGGATTGCCTTGAAAAATAACTGTTCTATTTTTGCAATTATAATGCCTGCAGATATGTCACAATCCTCTCTGTGTGTCCCTTTGGCAGTACGAAAACTCGACAAATGTGTTCTAGACTCGGATCGTTACAATTCAGCTTCTCCCCTCCTGAAGGCCTGACAGACACCATCTGCAGGGTGACTTCCAGACAAGGAAGGGCTGGATTTCCTGCATGCCTGGCTCCGCCCTCTGACTGATAAGGAGCTCCACCCACACACCCCCACTAAGGATCACCAGAGCCCTCTTTACGAACTTTCAAATACGAGAAACCACCCAGCTGAAAACTGTTGTCCTGAACTTTGGGGTCCCTGGTCAGAATTCAGGAGGACTGTGGACCTGGATGGGAAAAATAACCTTGATTTTCACTAAGCTCTAGCTGAAATTTAGCCATTCTTCCCTTGGTGAATGGAGGTAGCGAAGCGTAGTAGGATTAGCAGGACCTGTGCCTGGGTCCCCAACAGAAACCACGGGTGTTTTGAGTCACATGACAGTTGTGGCACACACCTGCTCTACTTTGCAAATGACTAAGGTTATTTAGTTCCAATCCCGGGACTCGTTTTATGAGGTAGGGAAGAAGCAAAATAAGCTGTATTTCATAATTATTAACACAATTGGTTTTCTTTTATATCTGTCTTGGTTTTCCCCTTCTGAAGACCAGCAAAGGGGGCCATTCCAGGATGGGTGGGCGCCAGGGGCCCTTCGGACCTAGATCTGACGGGGGCGGGGCCAGGCCCGGGCAGGGCAGGGCCTCGCAGCAGCCGCGCCCCTCTGGAGCAGCTGAGCATTAAATTCCTTTGACCCCACAAAGAAATCTTTCTAATGTGTGGCCACCGCGGAGGTGCAAGGCCAAGGGACCCACAGCCGAAGACCGGCTCAGCCTGCTCAGCGCGCTGGGGCTGCTCTTGACACTGGAGGCCGGGGGCCTGCGGAGCCTCCGGTGCGCGCCGCCGCTGCTCCTCCTGCTGCTGTTGGAACTAGTGCGGGAGAGCGCGACAGGTGACTGGGAGCGGAGGGGCGGGAGTCGTGGGGCGGGCAGCGGGTCGTCCCCAACCCGTATACAGGTCGAGGGGGCGGGGAGGGAGACAAAGGAAAGATTGGCTGAGACTGCGGGGGCCGCCTCCGGGTTTGGGGGTTTGGTGAGTTAGAGCTGACCCAGGATCTGGGGGTGAGGGTGGGGGTGCGCTGAGCCCCGGGCTAGGCAGGGTGCCTGTTTGCTGCCTCCCTCAGCGGCCCTCGGATTGGAGAAGCCGGCAGTGGGTGCAGTCAGCGGGAGGCTGACGGAGCACGGGGGACTGGCGGTGAGTCCCCCGCCCGGGATATAACCGACGCCACAGCTTCCTGGGGTCCCCGTGAGCCCCTCCGGAGGAAGCCGCTCGCCGGGTCCTCCAGGAAGGCCCTGGGCAAGCTCCTTCGGGGCAGGGATCGGAGGGCGGCCGCAGGTCCCCTTCTCACTACCTCGGCCCGGCGCCCGACCGTCGCTAGGGGCTCGCTGGTCTCTTGAGGCAGCTCTCTGGGGAAGCCTGGGCCCAGGCCCCTGGGGGCGGGGGGGGGGAGGGTGAGGAGGGTAAACCTGTTTCGGAATTTCAGTTGTTTTCCAGTTTCAGTTTTGGGCACACAACAGGGTGGGCCTGAACTCATCCTGAATCCCCACTGCTCCCGGAATTTCAGTTGTTTTCCAGTTTCAGTTTTACGCGCACAACAAGTTGGGCCTGAGCTCATCCTGAATGCCCTCTGCTCCCAAGGGCACCGCCCAATGTGCGAATGGAAGCCCAAAGGTTTATTTGCACGGGCTGAGGGAGGTGTCCACCATCGTGGCAGTAATAACAGCTGGCGTCCTTTGTGCCTGTCTCTGTTCCCTCTGTTCTTAGTGCTTCAGTTAGAAGAGGTCATTTCTGCTTGTCTGAGCTTCCTCAATTTACAATCTGTAAATTTAAAATAGGGCCCAGAGAGGACACTAGGTGACAGACTGGGACCTCGAGTCGGAGTTCTTAAACCTTTCTGTGCCTTGGACTCAGTTTCAGAATGTTTTAAATACATAAAATGAAATACGCAAGATTACAGAGGAACCCAATTATGTTTCTATAAAGCTATTAAATGTTTTTAAATTATAACTATGTTTTTGATATGTAATATACATGCTTCTGAGTTACATTGAATAATACATAGCAACAGGGCTAACAACACCCAGAATTCAGAAGTTTTGAGGGGAAAGCACGTTTCCAGGTGTCTGCAACAAGTGTCATGTGACTCAAAAACCCGCATGGCTCGTATGAGACCAAAGCTCAGGTCCTGCTCACCCTGCTGAGCTGTGTTGCCTTCATCCATCATGAGAGCAAAGGCTAAATATCACCTAGAGCGTAGTGAAAATAAAGAGGTCACTTTTTCCCTCTAAGTTGAGGCTCCCGAAGTCAAGTTTTAACATTCATGCAGCCCTGGGGGAATCTGTGGGCCCCAGGGTGAGAACCCATGGCCCTGTTAGTGCCCCTCCCGGGTGTGATACTTGAGTGATTACAGTTGTGTATGGCAGGCATGGCCATGGGTGTGTGGGCACAGGCCCTGTAGCCTTGTGGGGGATG
Source organism: Rhinolophus ferrumequinum (assembly GCF_004115265.2). Classification (NCBI taxonomy): domain Eukaryota; kingdom Metazoa; phylum Chordata; class Mammalia; order Chiroptera; family Rhinolophidae; genus Rhinolophus; species Rhinolophus ferrumequinum. The sequence goes on along the minus strand of NC_046307.1, from coordinate 4,369,654 downwards.
GGACCCCAAGCCAAGGAGGAAGGGAGGGAGGGATAACCCCAGGTGTGTGCCAAGCTGTAGAAGGGAGACGGCCCACGGAGGGGACCGAGCCAGAGGTTCCCGACAGGCCCCTCACAATGCTCCTGGATGCTGGCCTTCCCTTCAGGAGGCAGGGTGTGAGGAAGTGGCTTGCAGGGCACAGATGTCATGAGTGCAGCAGCAAGGAGCTGGCCCTTATAAACATGTTATGACAATGATTTAGTTACATCGTGTGGTAAAATAAGGAAACTGAGGCTCAGAGAGGTTAACTGGCTACCCAGGTTCACACAACGTTCCACAGCTGGCTAGGATGTGGACCCCAGTGTAAGGCTTGCGGCGAGATAATGAGGCTAAGAGAGTCAGGCGGGTTGAGAAAGGTGAGTGCTTTATTCTGCGCCCCCGGGTGAGGTTCACTGGTCCGCAGATGGGGGCTGGTGAAGTCGCGCCCAGGGCAGAGCGAGGGAGGCATATATGCGATTTTTGGGGTGGGGGTTGGCTGAGTGAGGTGGCAGCTGAGCAGGCCCCCCAGCGCAGATCGGGCATGGGCAGCTGCATCCGGGAGTTGTTTATCGCACCAATGGCCTTTTCAGGGAAATGCCAGGGGCCCCAGTTTACATCATGCGAGGAGGGGTCTGATTTGGCTCCTGGCCACTTTGACCATGCCCGTAGCTTACCTAACACCCAGCAAGCTGGCTCTGGAGCCCATGTTGCCTCGGACAAGAGCCAAGGCAGGGAGTCCTGACCAGGTGAGAGGCGAGAAGGCAGAACTAATCAGTAGTCCTTGGGACCAAGATCACTAGATACAGATGAATTAAGATCGGTCATTACAAATCTGGTTACTACGGGAAAGCTGGGGTATCTGACCTGAATCACCTGGTTGGGTGTGCGGCGGCACTGAGATGGGAGCAGTGAAAGGGCAAGCTGGGGAGGGACCACAGAGCCCTGTGTGGGGCACTGAAGGACATGCTCCTGTGGGACTTCAACGGCTGTGAGCCCTGACTTCTGGTCTCCCTCTACCCTCTCCTCTGTCCTCCTCAGGTACATCTGCAGGCCCTTCTCACTCTGCCCTCCTCACAGGCCTGCCCTCCATGGCACACTCCTCTCAGCCCAGGAATTCAGGGTCCCTCCATGCCAACCACAGCCATGTCCTTTCTCTGGCCCAGACTTTGTCCTTGAACTCCTGCCCTTAGGACCTGCACCGACTCGGCCTCTCCCGCCCATGGACTGATTTGACAAATGTTTCCGGCAGCACCCCGTCACATCAGGCGCTTTCTAGGCACTTTACAATATCAACTTAGTAAACTCTCGCAACAGTCCTGTTTTCCCCACTTTCTGATGGGGAAACTAAGGCATGGAGAGGCCATCCAGCCTCTTTCTCTGCTCTCCAGACACTTCAGTCTCTTGCATTTCAGTCTGCCCTTGACCTTGGTTTTCCTGGATGCACTACAGTAGTTCTCACTCCAGGCATTCCTGCTTTGCTCATTCCTTTTGCCAAGAGCAGTTGTTCTCAAACTTTAAAATCACCTCAGAATCACCTGGAGTGCTGGTAGAACTACAGAAAGCTGGGTCCCACTGTCATGCAGGGTGTCATGCGGGCTCTCTGGTCCCGGTCCCCACGTGAGAACGCAGGATATGGTGAGGCCAAAAACGAACACCAACGGCGCCATAGATAGGGGAGTCATACGACTGTAGTCTCGCGGGCAGCCGGGCAAGATGCACGAAGTAGGATCCACACAATCCGCAATCCGCCGTCCACTTCTCTGCCTGCCAAGCTACCAACCAACCAACCAACGCAGTCACACAGTCATACCAGTGTCTAATTGGCTAACTGGTTACAGCTGACGGCCAACCAGTCACAGCTGATGGCCATCTACTACCCGAGCCAGCACCTTTCCACATGAGGCCGAGAGCCTGGAAACTGCTCTCTGGGACTCTGTCCCCTCACCCACCCTCACAGTTTCTGATTCAGTAGGGCTGGGCCTGAGAATGTGCATTTCTAACAAGTTCCCAGGTGACACTGATGCAGCTGGTCCAGGGATAACACCTGAAGACTCCCTAGCTGAGAATGTTCTTCCCTCCTCAACTACCCCACTGCCTGGAAACCACAGCTGGTGAGGTTTCCGCCGGGTTTCAGCCTACAAGACCCATGAGCCGAGCACCTTCCTGCCCCAGGGTGCTCCCAGCACCTGGCACCTCCTGCACCCCACACTCCTGAGCCCCCACTCACCTTTCTGTACCTGTTTAATTGTTCAGTTGTCCAGCTCCCTGCCAGGCCTGAGCTCCCTCGGGGCCATGTCTGCCTCAGTTCCTCTCTGTCCCCACACCCCACCCCCCAACCTGGCTCAGTGCCTGGCGGTGCTAGGTGCTCAATAGACATTTGTCAAATGAGTAATACTGCAAGGGGAGAGGTCAGGGCTGGCACAGCTGAGCAAGTGAGTGTGTGGAGCCAGGAGCGGTGGGCTCGCCACCTGGCACCGCATGAGCGTCACCTGGGAGCTTCCTACCCCTGCCAGTGTCCAGTCCCTCAGAACAAGTAAATCCATATCAATGGCAGGATCATCAGAGCCGCTGGGTGGTGCTGGGCAGCCTGGTGGAGACCCGCTGGTAGAAGTGGGTCCACCCAGCCCAGGCTTCCCTCCTCTCTGAGTGGGAACCCCAGAACCTGCCTTGTTGGCTTTGCACCTGCATGCTTGGCGAGTTTCCCGTCAGTTCTGAGGCCAGGCCCCCATGTCCCTCTTCCCTTCCATGTGCCTCTCGTTGTCATTCCATACCCTCTCTCAGGGCAAACGAGGATGTGAAAGATATTTATGCCTGGAGATTCATACTTCCTTTTTGCATTTCCCCTTGCAGAGAGTCCCTGGGGGCTGCCTGTGGTGCCTGAAGGCACAGCTTCCGATCGCTCAGTTTCCAACAGCCCAGCTGCCTTAGCAAAGGTGTTGATGGCAGAACTGGCCAGCCTGAAGTTAGAAAACAAGCCATGGCCTGGAGGTAAGGCCCACCTGCCTGCTGGAGGGACTGGGTGGCACAGGTCAGGAGCCCACAGCCTGCAGGAGGGCGAATCTGATGGGCTGTCTCAGCAGTGGGGACTCTGCCAGGGTGGAAGACAGAGAGGCAAGCACCTCAAGGGGCTGGCCCCTGGCTCAAGCAGCTCCCACACCCCTGTCTCCTTCCCAGGCCTGCTTCTCCCCTCGGGACAGGACGGGGAGACTGGGAAAATGATTTCTGCAGGGCTCTTCTCCACACCTCTACCTGTGCCTCAGGTTCACTGTCTCACTGCTGTGGAGGTTCCCACTTACAGAGGAGGAAAGCAGGGCCTGTCTCAAGGCCACAGGCACATGGCTGGGCTGCCTCAGGGCCTGTCCGTGTCATCAGTCCCTCCATTGTCCTTTCCTGGTTGCTGAGCCACGTGGCCAGACCCTCAACGAGTCATCCTGTCCCCCTTAAAAACAGTCTCCATCTTCCTAGAGAGTGGCAGTGCCACATGGATTGTGGGGACATGGGTCAGAGGCAAAAAAAGTTTTCTGGCGGTGGGGGGGTGGGCAGTAAAGGGGCCAGGCACCTCCCTCCCGTACCACAGTCAGAGGAAGATGGAGACTGTTTTTAAGGGGGACAGGACGACTCGTTGAGGGTCTGGCCACGTGACTCAGCAACCAGAAAGGGACAATGGGGGGGCTGATGACACGGACAGGCCCTGAGGCAGCAGTGGGCATGTGGCCACTTCCTAAGGCCATGTCACAGCAGGAGCAGATTCCTGGCAGGGGTGGCACCTGGCATCTGCAAAGCCAGGGAGGTGACCTGATATTTCCTCCCTCCACTGATTTGGCCCCACTCTGGGCTGGAGCCTGAGGCATGATGAGCCCTCCTACGTCCACTGAGCAAGAGGGAGTCTAATTCCAGCTTAGACTGTCTTCCTGGGGCAGAAGAGGGGTGTGGGCAGTGTGCAGAGAGCAGGCTGGGCTGCCAGGGCCATCAGGCAGGTGGAGCAGACAGCAGTGGGATTTTCAGGGCAGGAGGGATGGCAGGCTCTGACTGGGTATGTGCGAGGCAGTACCTGGGAGTCAGCTGAGTGAAGGGCCACACTCATGAGCTTGTCCTCAAAACAGGTCTCTGACTCCTGGGATGGGCATGAAGTGCTAGGGCGTAACCAGGGGTGAAGCAGTCTGGAGTGGAACAGAAGTCAAGGCCAGGAACCAGAGCCCCCTGTCAGGGGGGTGAGAGGCTATATCCAGACCATTCCAGACACTACCTGGTCAAGTCTGGGAAGGAATCGGAATTCAACCACTTCCTTCACCCCTACTACTACTGCCCTGAGTCACGCCACCATTTTATTTCCCCCCTGTTATTGCAGCTATCTCTGAACACCCCAAGCACACCCCTGCCTCCGGACCTTTGCACTGGCTTTTCCCTTCTGGAATGCTTGCTCCCAGCTCTTTACATGGCTGGCTCTTTCAGCTCTACTCAAGTTTCCTTTTTGGGAAGACCTTCCCTGACAATTCTATTTAAAATTTTAAACCACTTTCCTAACATTTCATATCAACTTTTTTTCCCCCCTCTGTACTTACTGCTGTCCTGCCTATCATACATTTTATTCATTTATCTTGCTCATCCTGCATTCATGTAAGCTTGCTGACAGCAGGCTTTTGGAGCTGTTCTGCTTATGCCAGCATCCCCAGGACCTTGGAACGGGCCAGGCAAACAGTAGGTATCAGAAAGTCCTTGCTGAGTGGGGCGGAGGAGGACCCCACTGGGCTGCCAGGGTAGGCAGAGCTTCAGCCAGAAGTGTGTTCACTAAAGGGAGGGTGTGGGCCAGGGGCCACCTCCAGAGCCTATGGGTTCAGTCTGGCCTGGCTTTTCGCTATGGTGAGCTTGGTAGGTGACTTTGCTTCTCTGTGGCTCAGTTTCTTTATCTATCAAAAATAGGTACAATACTACGTACCTGATAGGTTGTTATGAGAGTGAACTGAGACAAAATTTGTCAAGTATTTGGGACAGGACCCAGCACCTAAGTGTTTTGTAAACTAAAATAATAATAATACATTAAAAGGAAAAAAAAAACAGAAAAAACAGAAAGAACTGAAAAATGAAGGGAAAAAAACAGAAAAACAAAAAAAGAAATAGAAAAAATAATACACTGATAGACTTCCCCTCCTTATTAACCAAAAATAATTGCCCATGAAGGCAGCTAGCATTCATAAATTCAGTAGTACCCCCTTTCCATGGGGATACATTCCAAGACCCCTCGTGGATGCCTGAAAGCAAGCATAGTACCAAAACCTGTATTTGCTATGTTTTTCCTATACACACTACCTATAATAAAGTTTAATTTATAAATTAGGCAATTTCACGATGGAAGATTCGATTTTACCGTAGATCTTAGCAACTTCAGCATATGATATTTTTTCTTTCCTTATTAAGTAGAGAACTTTCACCTTTTCATTTAAAGGAAGCGCTTTCCAGGTTCTCTTTGGCATATCCGAAGTACCAGCATCACTACTCTTGCACTTTGGGGCCATTATTAAGTAAAATAAGGGTGACTTGAACACAAGCTCTGTGATACCATGACAGTCAGTCTGATACCCGAGATGGCTACTGAGGGACCAATAGGCCGGGAGCTTATACAACGTGGATACACTGGACAAAGGGATGATTCACGTCCTAGGCAGGATGCAGTGGGACGGCTCAAGATTTCATCACAGTACTCAGAACGGTGTGCAAATTAAAACTTATGAACTGTTTATTTCTGGAATTTTCCCTTTAATATTTTCGGACCATGGTGGACCACAGATAACTGGAACTGTGCAAAGTGCAGCCACAGATAAGGGGGAATGACCGTAGTAACATTACCTAGTAAGCAGATTGTACACCTGCTCTGACAGAACAACCAGGTGTGTGTGGCTCCCTTTCCCAGCAAACCCAGCCTTGGGATTACTTGTTCTTTGTCACCTTCCAACACCTGGTGAAGAGCAAGTAAGCACCTTTGCAGTCTCTTTGCTCCGTGGTGGGAATGCCAGGATCCCTGCACCCCCACTCCTTGTACTCGGGCCTCCGTCTGGTGGTGGCTCAGAGACTCTGGACTCGCTGCGGCTTTCAGAGGACGCCCTTCCTGCCAGACTGTGCATCCTCCTCTGTGTCTCAGGGCAGCAGCCATGACCTTCAGGGCTCACGGGTTTGAACTGGCCACCAAACTTTCAGGACGCAACAGGCTTCAGTCTAATACCATGTGTATTCATTTTCTGTAGCTGCTATAACAGATGACCACAATTTGGTGTCTTGAGACAAAACACATTAATTCTCTTACAGTTCTGGAGGTCAGAGTCCAAACTGGGCTTCACCGGGCTGAAACCAAGGCGGCAGCAGGGCCAGCTCCCTGCAGAGGCTGGAAGGAGGAATGCATTTCCCTGCCTTCTAGAGCTGCATTCCTTGGCTCATGGCACCTTCCTGCGTCTTTCGGTCTCCATCTTCACATCACCGTGTCCTCTGACAGGGAATCTCCCTGTGCCTCCCTTTTATAAGGACGCATTTAGGGCCTGCCCAGGCACTCCCGGATAATCGGCCCATCTCCAGATCCTTTATTTAATCACATCTGCAAAGTCCCTGTGTCCGTAGAAGTAACCTTCACATGCTCCAGGGACATCGGAGGGGCCGTTATTCAGCCCACCACACTCTGCTTCCTGAGGAGAGGGAGACAGGACAGGAAACCCAGTGTGCACAGTGTCCCCACCGCCTGGAGGCCCAGCAGCTACCCAAGGACACAGGCTCTTTGCCCTCCCTCACACTCAGGGCAGGCACAGCTGCTGCAGGTCACAGCCAAGGAGCGGAGGTCACCTTGACAGAGAAGCTGCAGCCTCTGTGCCCCACAAGGCCTGAGTATCTCTTCTCAGCTCCCAGCCCAGAAACACCCCACTGATCTTAACTGGTGGTTAGTTAGGAAACAGCACCCTGTCAGAGATTCCCGTCATTTAGTCATTTCCCAGGAGGCCGGGGCCAGCCAGGCCAGATGTCAACCCTTCACTCAAACACTCAGCATTGACCCTCTCGCGTCCATAAGGTTTCTCCAGCTGTGAGACAACAGCACCCCTCTCCTCGGCTTAGAAGAAGGCAGCAGGCTCTGGGAGAGACCTGGGGCTCCCACATTTCTCGTGAATGCCTTTGGGTTCTATGCTTGTCTCCCCTGGGCCTCAGTTCCCTCATCTGCAAAATGGGGCCATTCACACCAAATTCTTAGGTTTATCCTCAAGTTCAATTGAGACAGTGAATGAAAAGCAGTTAGACCAGTGCAGGATACACGTGGTCACTCCAAAAATGGTATCTGTGATTATTTTCACTGCCATTCATGCTCTTGTTTATCGTCCATTTCAACAAATGCAGGAAGTAAGTGCCAAGCATGACGTACCCCCAAGGCCTGTGAAAATCGTGGTGACACAGCCAGCTGCATTGCCCACCATCGTGGAGACAGGAATCAGTCACAGGGTGTGCACAGGTGCCTCTGGGAGGTCAGGGTGGAATCCAGAGGGCTTCCTGGATGATGAGGAGATATTGTGGGGGAGAAGCCAGGAGAGGAGGGCCTCTGGCAGGAGGAACCTGGGGTGCTGAGGGCCCTCGTTAGCATAAACAAGAGCTGTGTGTGCGCTGTTTGACTCCTTTCACATTTCAATATTCAAACACTGAGCACCTAGTGTGTGCCAGATGGAAACTGTTCTAGGTGCTGGGAAAACAAGAGAACAATCCATGCAGGAATCCCTGCCTTTGGCAGACAGTCCAGTGACAAGATAAATTAGTCAAGTTCATATTGTCTTGGAGGTGGCAGTGCTCTGGAGAACAGTAACTCAGAGGGGAGTGCTGGGGGGCAGGGTTTCAGGGTGGGGGTAAGGAGGCGAGGAAGGCTTGCTGAGAAGGTGGCATTTGAGCAAAAACTTGTTTTAAAAGTTAGGTAAGGGAGTGAACTGTGCATATCTCTGAAAAAGGTGGGCAGAGTTTAAAGATACAGCGTTTATTTTACTACCTTGAGTTATGACTGGCTGCTGAATTGATTTTATCTCCAGCCCCAAGTTGAATGGATGAGTTGGTGCTTCTGGAAACACGGTAGAGAACCTTGAGGAAGCATTTGGACTTAAAAGAGGTCAACTTGTATGTGTGCTGTGGGACAGGAGGGAGTGGGGAATGGAGTCAAGGTGCCACCAGCCTGGCAGCCCTGTTTCAAGCTGAGAATGATGACTGACGTTTATTGGCTTCTCTGGGGAATAATTCCACATAAATTAAGCTTCCAAACAAACAACTGTTTTTAAGTCACACCACTTGTTAATTGTGAGAAGAGAAAAACAGATGATCACACTTACTAGAATGAGTGTAAAGTATGAGTAAATAGGCCCTGAGTGAGGAACTGTGTAGGAGTAAAGTCACAAGCCTCAGCGTGTGAACATTTTGGACTCGATATTTGACAGATTCTTTATTTAAACCATTTGGATGCCCTGTTTTTGTTTTTTTGTAAAAGATTTAATTGGGGAAGGGGAATAGGACTTTATTGGGGAACAGTGTGTACTTCCAGGACTTTTTTCCAAGTCAAGTTGTTGTCCATTCAGTCTTAGTTGTGGAGGGCGTAGCTCAGCTACAGGTCCAGTTGCCATTGCTAGTTGCAGTGGGCACAGCCCACCATCTCTTGCAGGAGTGGAACGGGCAACCTTGTGATTAAGAAGATGTGCTCCAACCAACTGAGCCATCTGGAAGCTCAGCGGCAGCTCAGATCAAGGTGCCGTGTTCAATCTTAGTTGTAGGGGGCGCTGCCCACCATCCCTTGTGGGACTTGAAGAATCGAACTGGCAACCTTGTGGTTGAGAGCCCACTGGCCCACATGGGAATCTAACCGGCAGCCTTCGGAGTTAGGAGCACGGAGCTCTAACCGCCTGAGCCACCAGGCTGGCCCGGATGCCCTGTTTTTGTAACTGAAATTGCTATTTCTTGCTCAAGATAGACAGTATTCTGGGTACATTTTCACCCGACCCTGGTGCAGGTCCTAGCAGTTCACATGAGCCTGACACTGTCCTTCTTTCCACAGGGACGCACTCCCTCCACTACCACTACCTGGCCCTGTCAGAGCCAGGCCCCACCCTCTTTGATTTTCTGGCTGTGGGCTATGTGGACGATGAGCCCTTCATCCGTTATGACAGTCATGTGGGCAGAGCTGAGCCGCAGGCCCTGTGGATGGCACCCGTGGACACCCAGTACTGGGAGAAGGAGACCCAGAAGCACAGGTCCTGGGTAGAAGTGCAGGATACGGAGACATGGAGACTGATGAGCTACTACAACCAGAGCGGCGGTATGTCTGGCAAGCCCCCTGCCTACACACTGAGTTCCAGCAGCCATGCCTGTCCACTAGGGAAGAGGGGCTGCTCCTAGCCTGTCAGTGGGTCAGGTACACTCCTGCGACATGGCTCTTCCCAATCTCCTTCCCCGATGGCCAAACAGGGGCCACAAGGGCCTTCAGAATCAGTTGTGGCTTCAGCAGGCAGCTCACGGGCCGGTGCAGCAAGAATCCACAGGAAATGGGGGCCCACGATGCCTCCCCTAAGCCAACCAGGGTTCCAGACGTCAGCAGACCTGGAGAGGCCAGTCCCCACCTCACCCTCACCATCCCCAAATCCTTCAAATCACGCCTCCTCCACTCCAGGCCCTCAGACGCCATCTGTGCCAGGCAGGGGAGGGAGGCCTGATGAACTTGAACTAGGCAGACAGCTCAGGAAGGGAGATGGAACCCAGGTGAGGACCCCTGTTCTGCCCAATGTCAGCGAGGGACAGGAGCCTTTCTCTCAGCCTCAAACTGCTCGCCTCAGCAGGGCGAGCACTCGCCACTGCCTGGCTGCTGCTGACCCTGAGCGAAGTGACGTGTGGAGCACAGCTGCTTACAGCACCTTCCTGCTGTGTGCCCAGACTCCAAAATGACTAAAAGCCTCGGGTCCCCAGAGGCCCTGAGGGACTAGAGGTAAAGGACTGAGAGTGGGGGGCTATGCCTCAGCCCAGGACCCCAGGACAAGCATGACCAGCCCCCAGTGTCAGTGGTCACAGCCGCTGCACCAGATTTCACCTTTCCACATCTCTGAAATTGGGCCTACCACTCACTGAGGGCATCTTATACCCATAAATAACTGAATTTTTTCATTCTCAGTAGCATAGAAAATAACTGTGTCTAATTTTGAACTCCAGTGTTCTTCCCACATGAGAGGCCCAATAGTTTCTCAGCCCTGACTGCTCATACAAATTACCTGGGGAGCATTTTCTAAAATGCTGATGCCCTGCCCCCCACCCTTTGGAGGGCCCTGTGGGCAGTGTGTTTCACAGCGCCGCCACCTCACTAACCTCAGCCTCTTGCCCACGTGCACAGGCACGCATAGCACGCAGCTCATGTTCGGCTGTGATATCGGGGAGGACGGCGACTCCAGCAGCTTCTGGCAGCTTGGCTTTGACGGACAGGACCACCTGACTCTGGACCTGGAGACTCTGAGCTGGGTGTCAGCTGTGCCCATGGCTATGAGGACCAAGCACTGGTGGGAGTCCGAGTCTTGCTACGCAGAGTACAACAAGGCCTACCTGGAAAGCCTCTGCCTCACCTCTCTGCGCAGGTATCTGGAGCTGGGAGGCCAGCACCTCACCTGCAGAGGTAAGTCCCAGCCCGTGGCAATGCAGAGGGTGGCCCCACGCTCTCATTCTCAAGACTGTCCCATGTGACAGAGAATCCCCAGGTGGGGGAGGGGTCAGCAGGCTGTGAACCCCTGGCTCAGATAAGCCCCGTGGGGCCCAGAATGAGGGTCAACCGGCAGAGCAGGAAGGGAGCCCAGGCCTCACCCCCTGACTCCAGGTGAGGTGGAGAGAGGACTCCTGGAGTCCCCCATTTCCAGTGTGGTCTGGGGGGGGACCCTAACTCAGCCTGATTTTCTTCATCTGTAGAGCAAGTGGGGTAAACTTTGTGGCTCATAAAGTCCTCTTGGGAGTTAATGTCCTGTGGTTCTGCTCCTTGGGAAATGACCCCAAGCCCCAGGGGACAGCTTCCCCCACCACTCCTTGGACCACTGGGGACTGCTGGGGAAACTGAGGCCCTTCGCCCTGCTGCTTCCACACACCCGTCATGCTAAGTGTGCTCCCCAAACTCCAGGTGCACCCTAACCTGCTGACCCTGGCCAGCAGGGCTGGAGATACGAGGGCTGTGATGGACACTAAGGAAAGTGGGTGCTTCGGGGTGCCAAAGGTGGAGCCGCACAGGCTGCTGGAGGATGGGACTGGTCAGAGCACCCAGCACACTATGGATGTCTGCTAATTGAGCGGTGAAGTGTGTCAGCTGAGGTGGTGGGGAGATATTCCTCAAAGGGGGAGGACAGGACAAATGATGTTGGGAAGAGAAGATGTGATTATGAGAGCTGAGTGTGGTGGTTCTGAGCCCAGCCTCCAGAGCCACATCCGGGCTCCACGACTTGCTGGCTGTGTGACCTTGGGCAAGTTACTTGCCCTCTCTGTGCCTCAGTTTCCTCATCAGTATCATGAGGATGGTAATAATAGCCCGTGCTTCCCTATAGCACCACATTGGTACGTGTTAAATGAGTAGTACTGAACTCTCATTCAGCACCAGGTGTTGTGATTCTACCTCCTTCCCCTGGTAGATGAGTCAGGTTCTCCATACAAACAGAACCAACAAAGTGCATATATACATATATATATATATGGAGAGAGAGAGAGATTATAAGGAATTGGCTCATGTGGTTATGGAGGCTTAGAAGTTCCATGACTGGTAGTCAGCAAGCTAGACCCCAAGAGAGCCGACGACAGTTCCAGTATGAATGTTGGCAGGCTTGAGACCCAAGAAGAATCCATGTTTCAGTTTGAGTCTGAAGACTCAAGAAGACTGAGGTCCCGGCTCAAGACAATCAGGCAGGAGGCGTTCCCTCTTATCCGCCTGTTTGTCTGATTCAGATTTTCCACTCTCTGGATGCGGCCCACCCACTCTGGGGAGGCCAATCTGCTTTCCTCAGTCCACTGATTCAACTGTGAATCTCACCCAGACGCGCGTGCGCGCACCCACCCACACACACACAGAAAACTGTTTGACCAAATGCCTGGGCACCCCATGGCCCAGTCAAGGTGGCACATAAAATGAACCATCACACCTGGATTATGTCACTCACAACACCTCTGAGAGGAAGGAATGATGGACTCCCCATTAGGCCCGGAGAGACAGAGGGTTGTGGACAGGAGTCAGGCTGGGCTTCAAACCCCGGTTGTCCAGCTCCAGAGCCCACACTCGTCACCATGCTCGTTCAAGGTGATGGAATGGACGTCGTTCGTGCCTTCATTACCAACCTCTTATTGGGCACCTGCTGTGTGCGGGAAGTTACAGGGGAAGTACGTAAAGTCTGAGAAACCCTAGGGTCTCCGTGAAGGGGGCTTTTCAATATAATACCACTAGCCCCACCCAGGACTCTCCTTGGAGTTGGGGGTGGGGGAAGAGAGTCACATCTCCCTCCCCCATGGGAATTCCCAGGACCTTGACCCTTTGGAACAGTTGGCAACCAGTGGTCGCTGCCTCCAGTGTTGGTTGAGTGCCTCCCTGGAGGGGGTAGGTCCCATCTCCTCCCTGACCTCCAAGGAAGATGCTGGAGGAGCCCAGGATCAAGCGTGGGGGATGGGCAGAGAGCGGCCACTGCCAGGCTTCCTCCCTCCACCTCTCTCTGCAGAGCCCCCCAAGGTGCAGGTGACAAGGCAGTCCACCCAGGATGGGGGCGCCATGCTGAGGTGCTGGGCCCTGGGTTTCTACCCACGGGAGATCTCGCTGAGCTGGTGGCTGGGGGAGGACGAGCTGGCTCTGGAGACTGAGCACGTGGAGACTCGCCCCAGTGGGGACGGCACCTACCAGACGTGGGCAGCTGTACGGGTGCCTGCCGGGCAGGAGGCCCGGTACACCTGCCACGTGCAGCACTCTGGCCTGAACCACACGCTCACTGTGGCCTGGGGTGAGGAGCTGGGCTTGGCGGGGAGGGGGTGAAGAGGGCAGGGGAGTCCAAAGCCCCCACAGAGAGTCCTATGGTCTGGGGGTGCCCCCTTTTCTCTGCCTTTCTTAGGACCGCCCTCTCATCATGCATTCATGGCCGTGGTTCTCCCCCTCTTCCTGCTCTTGCTGGCGGTTGGAGCTGGAGTTGTGATTTTCACCAAAAGGTTCCGTCAAGGTAGGTGGGGAAGAAACAGTGGGAGGCCCTGCGGCTGGTCCAGCCCTGCAGGGAGGAACATTCTGCTCTCATCCCCTCCATTACAGCTGTTCCCTTCTGGGGAGCAGCAGCTCCTGCTGAGGCCCTGCACCACAGCTGCTCACTGCCCTCGGGCCCGGCTACCCCAGAGCAGGGAAAAAGGCCCAGAGAAGCAGAGAAAAGAGAAGGTGGGACCCAGGGTCCCACCTCTGCCCATCACCCACCTCGTCTCTTGTTTTCTGTCTTTTCTCCATGGAAGGAAAAGCCCCAGGTGATTGTGGGATGGGTGCGTTGGGAGAAGAAGCCCCAGGTGCCCAAAACCAAAGATGGAGGCGGGGTACTGGGCCCGGTGCTTTCCCTGTCTCAGCCGGACCTCCGCCTCTGCCCCCTCCCACAGTCCTGAAGCCAGGTGGAGGGGGTACAGGGGATAGAAGTGGGGTGCGTACCTGGGAGCCACCACCGGGTTCTGTGGGGGCCAGGAGTGGACAGGGGTCAGCTTCCCCTTTCTACCTGTAGGTGGAGAGGAGCCCCCATAGTTCCCAACGCTCAGCAAGAGCAGGGGCTGCTCAGCTGTTGTGTGACAGAAGTTCACCGTCAGAGACCAAGGACGTGTTCTGTGAGGTTCTGGGGGGCTGCAGGCTCCCTGCACTAGCTGGCTGGCAGATGTGATCCGACCATGATGGGCCATCCCGCACCCAAACTGAGCCCTCTTCACCCCCACCAGCCTCGTCACAAGTGGTGTGTGCCACTAAGATGCTTTTGTCATCTTCCTGAAGTCCTTTCAAAAATGTACTTGTTTCCTGTTTGGGGGGTGGGGAGGGGAGCAGTAATGGTTCCTCAGATCGTTCACACTTAACAGTTGGCAGAATGGTTTCATGTTCACTGTAAATCCCACCTGAGCCTCTCAGGCACCCTGTGAGTTTGGCAATGTGATTCTCACCCCCACTTTCCCAACATGGGAACCGAGGCTCCAGGCAGTTAAGGAAGAAGCAGGACACAGTGAAGGAGTTATGGGGCCAGCATCCTGCATCCATCTGCTAGCACCGGGGAGAAATGGCTGAATGCCTACCTCTCTGTATGAGTGTGTTCTGATATGTATGTGACCCCTTTTGTAAAGAAGATGAGAGTGTTGGAGGAGTGTGAGCTATTTGTGAGTGTGGGTGTGGGTGTGTGTGGTGTGAGGAAGTGTGACAGTGAGGGGGTGTGTGGTATGTGGGGGAGTGTGGTGTGCCTATGGGGGAGTGCCAGGGGGTGTGTGGGCGGGTGTGAGGCTGAGAGCAGGTATGTGGTGGGAGTGTGTATGGGTGCCGGTGTGAAGTGTGGTGTGAAAATATGAGGGTGTAGTGTGAGGGTGAGAGTAGAAACTGGGTGGTGGTGTGAGGCTGAGGTGTGAAGATGTCGGTATGTATGTGGGGTGTGAGCATGTTGTGTGAGGATGAGAGGGGTGTGGTTGAAATTGAAGGTGTGTATGGTGTAGTTTTGGGTGGTTGTGTGAGGGTGTGTGTGTGAGGGTGTGGTGGGAAGGTGTGGGTGTGTTTATTATGTGGGTGGGCGTGGTGTGAGGGTGAGAGTGCGTGTGTGGGTGATGGTGGAGGGGGTGTGAGGGTGTGTGAGTGAGAATGGGGTGGGTGTCCTTGTGTCTCAGGAGGAGCTCAGAGGGACACGGGCTCAGGGGCCTGTTAGTTAGCCCTGGGCAGCTATAGATGGGAAACAACGGTCCATATTTTCCTTCCTGTCCTTTTGAAAGGTTTGAATTGTTACCTTTCAAAAAGTAAGCACAAGTTACTTTTACAGTAAGGGAAAGAACATTTTCTCAGTGGGAATGCTGGTCAGGGGTGTGTCTGGGAAGGCCGAGCCTCACCTCAGAACGTGAACAGAGGAGAAACCCTCGTGAACAAGAATCTCCCTGGGACCACCTGTCTTTGTTTACTCAGCAAACAGTTCCAATCCCATGGCCATGACGTGCCAGGGGCTGGGACAGGGACAGGGAGCCTCCACTGTCCAAGGACACAAGGCCGGGCCCTCCCGTGAAACAGTGCTGGGTTGGGGTCCCGTAGTAGAGTCCTCCCAACCTCCCTGGCCTCACCTTTCCTTGACCAATAGCTTAACAACAGATCGTGCCCGGAGGCTTGAGCTCGGAATGTCCCTGTCCCAGTTCCCTGTTTTAGAAAATTACCCTGAAAGTTATGATTAACACCCTTAGACTTATTGATCACAATCTCTATGGTCTTGTATTCTTTCCAGGCTACTCCCATCATTGTGCCCGGGTTGCTGATGTCGCTGGAGCACCACGTTGCCAGAAGGAAGGCTCCATGCAGACCCCAACCATCACTAGCTTCTGCAGGAGTACCCAGATTTTCCCCCTAATTACCCCAAGCCAGAATGAGAATGTTAAGACAGTTTTTGAAAGTTAATCTGCAGGGTTCGCACATCAGTACTTCTTTGATAAATAAATGCTTATTCTAAATAGCCCACCTCCTGTGTCAGTCTATTTGCTGCGCGCCCAGGCAACACAAGCCCCAGACGTGGTTGCCCTCTGGTTTCAGCTTCTGGAGACTGTGGCGGGATGGCCTCGGGGTCCTCTGGTAAGTCTTTCGTTTTGCAGAGGGTCTTCGGGGCTGCCTGGGACTGGGTGGATTCCTTGGCGCAAGACTGACCTGTGGAAGCAGCTGCCGAGAGATTTTGCTCGCCGAGGTGGGATTTGCACAAAGGCCCACCTGTCACAGATGCCATTCTGCTCAATTGGGATAGAATGAGCGTTTGCTGTTTTCCTGCCCCTACTTATTGGTTCGGAAAGTGGGGTCGCTCTGGCGTGCGCATCCAGAGGATTTTGCACTCACTTTCTGGGGCTCCTCCTGGAGGGTCATCTGGGGGTCATTCTGACCCATTGGTGCTGACAGGTGAGGCTGCAATATCTGGGAAGGCATAATACCCACCAGTAAGGGGCTCTGGTTGCAAGGTTGCTCTTGTTCTGGAAGCGCCCTTGTGGTTGGCTACATTTTTCCTGGGAGGCGAGGCCCATCTGCCACACTATAAAAGCCACCATGCCTGAGTTTGGCCGTTGTGCATCTGGTGGTCTTAGGGCCACATCTGGTTTTTGGTTTTAGCTCACTGGCCGATTTTCTGATGGTTGAGGGACCATGTATATGGAGTAAGACGATGTCGCATCCAAATCTGTCTAGCTAGGTCTGGTTTCTGTATCTGGTAATTGAATCCAAATCTGGTTTTTCTGTCCGATCCAGGGAATATGTGGATCTGTCTTTCTGTTTAAGTCTGTGGTAAGTGTGGCCACATTTGTTCCAACTCAATAATGGGATCTAAGGTTTCAATCCCAGCTGGGAGCCCGCTGGGGAAAATACTAGACCATTGGCAAAACTATGGCTACGAGCCGTTGACCACAAAGTAATTAATGTTCTATTGCAATACCTCTTGGCCAATGTATATATTAGATTCTGGAGAGTGCTGGAGAGTGCGGCATCGTCTTATTCAATAGTTCATTGAATTATTATACTATTTTGCCACTGGAACTGTTCTGTTAGAGATCTGGAAAACAGGATGAAATTTCTTATGTGTAAGCCTTTATAATAGACTCTAAAAAGAAGGGAACTAAACTGATGGTTCAGAGAAAAGGGGAATCCACCTGTCTCCTAATCCACTTATAATTGGACACCAACTCTATATTTAAAAACTTGCAAAAAGAGAAGTCTTGAAAGGTTTTTTCCAACTCTCAGCAACTTTCAAGCTCTTGCAGATAACCTGAAGTGTAAACATAGCCACTACTGCCTGAGGCTAAGGTAACTGAAGGTAAAAAAGGTGTTTTTAAAAAACAAGTGACTAGTCTCTCAAGCCAGAGCCCAACCTTTTTTCAGCCTCCTTGAACTGTCCCCTATGCAATTGTTGGTAGTTCTGTTTATATATATGATCTCCGATATCTGTGTTTATGTTTTATATGTAATATAATGTCTTTGCCTCCAGATGGTATTACTAGATTGTAATATTTGATTGGCTTAAAGAAAAAAGATTAAGTACTTATATAAATTAGAAATAAATAATAAAAACTGACCCAAGTGTTTTTCAGGATCATGTGATCTAAAAAAATATTTGATACTAAGGTTTGGTTAAATAGACATGTCTTTTAAGGCTATTAACATTAAATATGGTATCTTTTATTTTACCTGAGTTTGCAAAAGAAAATTCATGTTATCTCTGTTACAAAATTTGTCAAGAAAATAGCTTGGATAATGATTAACTTTAAAGTCTCATAGAGTTAAGAACTAATAAGAAGTGACTAAAATAAGGTTTTAGATGAAACTTTTCAGTAATAATTATATGAAGTGGATGCTTGGACGTGGTTTCCCAGCTTCTGTTGGTAACTTAAGATTTTAGTGTTACTAAGTTGTGTTAAATGATAAAAATTATTGACTATCTAGGTATTTCAAAATAAGGAAATGCTGAAATATTAATTATTAGATAGGTCTGAGTTCATCTATTTCTGGCTTCTTGTCACAAGAACGTTAAAATATAAATTAAGATCTGTTAATAAATATATCTTATATTTTATTACAAAAGCCTATGCTTTTGAAGTTTGCAAAATATGTTCCTAGATTTGCCAATGGAAGTGCTAGTTACTTGCTTTTAGTTTTCCATAAAAATTAAGGTTCTGAAGGTTATGGATTCTAATTAACATGAAAGGAAATGATGTGTGTTTTCAAGGAAGGTATAAGGTATGGAAATTCCTTTTTGGAAGGAACTGCAAGAAAATAGTTTGTCCTAAGTTTGGTTATTTCTGAATAAGTGAGAGGAGACAAACTAAGAGGGACTGGAAAAGTTGTAGAAGGTTTGTGAAGAAAAAAATCTTAAGAGAATTTTATGTATGGTTAAGCTAAATGTGATTAATTAAGTAAATTTAAATATCAAAATCTGGTGCAAAATTAGACTTAAGTTTCTTCTATCTGTTAAGTAAGTCAAAGTTTCTTAGACTGTTAGTCTGAGACTGATATTATAAAAAAGTTTTCTGCCTATTTGCGTATAAAGCAAAGATTATATGTGTCATCAGAATAATTTCTATATTTTATATTATCTTAATTAGGTCTTTGGTTACTCAAGAAAACTAAATCTAAGAAGTACCTTTGCTAATACAGTAGTACCTTGGTTTTTGAACGTCTCCATTGACGAACATTTTGGTTTACAAACGCCATAAATTTTATGGATCTATAGTATCATTAGATAGTAAAATTCATGCTAAATTGCTGTTTTAGGGGTTGATTTTAAATGTCTGAGATGCATTAATCCATTTTGCATTACTTTCTATGGGGAAACTGCACCTCGGTTTTCAAACATTTCAGAACTCGAACAGTCCTCCGGAGCGGATCACGTTCGAAAACCGAGGTGCCACAGTAATTATATAAACTTCTATATTTTGGGACTGCTCGAGTTCATCTGCCCTCCTTGGTGTCAGACATAGACCATGTAAGGAAGCTTGGCCTGATGTTTTTCCTAACCTATCAAGATATTACAGTAATTCAGTCTTACTGTTACATCTTGATAAGAAGGCTCAGATCCTAGAGAAGGCCGGGACATCTGTTGCCTCATCTTTAACAACCAAGACAGGGAAATGAAGAAAGCAAGGAACAGCAAGACCAGAGACAAGCCAGACTTTTGGCTGCAGTTATAGACAGGTCAATGCCAGAGCCGCCTCAGAACCACCCTGGCAACCCCAGGAAAGGAACCCCAGTTAACGGAGCCTGCTTGGATGTGGAAGCCCACACCGTTGGAGTAAGGAGCGTCCTAATCCTCCAAAGCAGCTGTGCCCTCTGGGCAAACTAAAAGGGCACTAGACTTTTTAAAAGGACTCTGCAGAAGCTTTGTCAGAAGCCCAAGCCCTGGCTCTAGTTGCTGCCCATTGCTTTATGCTTGTAAATTCTGATCTCAATTCTGTTATTTCCTCTGTTATTAACTTGGGAGAGGTTCAGCAGGCACTCAGGAAATATGGGGCCTGGCAACTCCCCCAGGCTGACCCCTGTACACATTGCAGCCCCGTGGAGTCAGGGGACTAAGTATTAGAAGCCTGGAGGGAGGCGTCTCTGACAGAGAGTTAGCTCCTAAATGGAAGGGACCCTATGCAGTTCTTTCAAATACCCCCAACTATTGTCAGGCTTCAGAAATTCAGTGGCTGGGTCCACTTCCCTTGAATGAAACCTGTTTCATTTAAGTCTCCACAGGACTCCCCCAGAAGGAAGACTGTCACTCCCATTCCTATGAGCCAATTGAAGACTTGAAGCTCCTCTTCAAACAGACTGATAACTGCTAGAGCTGCTCATTATTGCCTTTCGCTTGGGCCTTACTTTGGATCTAGTTTTCCTCTTTGCTTGTGCCCCACGTGGGATCAAACATAAGAGCTGGGGCAATGGCCTCTCTGACTTCTGGGTATGCCATAAACAGCCTCTCCCCACTATGATAGATTAGCAAGAAACTCTAGTGCCCATAGGCAGGGGCGATGCCCACTCTCAGCAGTAAGAACAGACATCGTTCCCTGCCCTTGCTACCATACTAATTTTATAGAAATCAAATAAATAAAAGACAGGAGAGAATTGAAGCAGGGCCCGGTTGGGACCCCTGTAGTAGAGGCCTCGCTACAGCTCCAGCCTCACCCGACCTGGACCTATGGCTTAACAAAAGGTCACCCCCTGCATCTCGAGTCCAGAATGTCTCCTGGCCCAGTTCCCGGTTTGAGAAAATTACCCTGAAACTTAGGATTAGTAGGATTGATCACAATCTCTATGGTCTAGCATTCTTCCAGGCTACCCCCATCATGGTCCCTGGGTTGTTGACTCCACCAGAGAACCGCGTTGACAGAGGGAAGGCTCCATGCAGAACCCCAGAACCGTCACATAGCCTCTAGACAAATGCCCAGATTTTCCCTTAAATAACGCTAAGCTGGTCTGAGAATGTTAGGCAGTTTTTGAAGGTGTTGTCCTGCTACCTTCTCAGACCACTGGTGCTCTGACAATAAATGCTTATCCTATAGCACAACTCCTGTGTGGCGCAGGCAGCATGAGCACCGGACTCCGTTGCCCTCGATTCACCAGGTCACCCTGTGCCTCTCCTTCAGCTGACCCCAAGGCCCGACAGAGCATCATGTGGGAAATTCTGAAACCTCCATTTCTGCAGCCCTGGAAGGCTCTGCAGCCCAGGGTGTGGAAGATGTGATGCTAAAAAATGATTCCACCAGCCCTGTGGCCTGCAACGCCTCAGCAGTGAGCTCGTAACTACCACATTGTGCTGACGCTGTGTCCTAAATGTCTGTCTGTCTCAGTGATGCCATCATGTTCCATTCATGGGATCGTGTACAAAGCAGGGTTCGAAGCACTTTTCCTGTACTAAGCTGTTTAATCCTCATGACACGCCTGTATCCAGGTGAGGAAACTGGAGGCCCAGGGTCCACAGCTGGTTCATGCCAGAGCCGGGACATGAAGCCACGCAGTGTGGGCACTTCTCCACTGCACCCAAATGACACTGCACCTCAGTGACAACCATGCCATTCTGTAAAGGGGCAAGTAAGTACAGGTCTGCAATCTCTTACCTGCAATTTTGAAAACCAAAACACCTCCACAAGCTAGAAGTTTCTTTCTACTTTGGCGTTTGTACTCTATTTCCTCTAGTGTGCCTTTTCACAATTGTCCACATAAATGCCGATGTATTTGTTTATAAGGTATCACCCCAGACCCCTGGGAGTGTTATGCAATATTCATTCAGCATCGCCACCTGGGTCCCTTTCTAAAGTCCAAAGAATTCTAAATTCTGAAACATCTGGCCCAAGGGTTTTGCGTAAGGGATCGTGGACCCGTGTTAATAAAGTTTTATGGTAAGAAACATGCGTATTTTCTTTACAGTTGTCTGGCTGCTTGGTAAGATGAGTTGGGGTGCAAGATGGGTCTGACCCTCACGGTTGGAGGTGCGAGTGCCTGGGTGGGCCCTCAGGGCTACCTCAGCCGCAGATGCATTTAGTGCCTCCCAAGCTGAGGTTGAACCTTCTTCCCTGGGGAAGGGTGGGGGCCGAGTGTGCATGGGGAGCAGACTGGAGGAGGCTCCTGGCCAACCAGTGTCGCTTTGAATTGGTACAGCCGTGTCGCCTTTCTGTCCCCCACCCACCCAAAACTTCGGGTTTCTCCATGAACCCCCAAACCCATCCCCCAGTTTTGGTCCTGCCCAGGCAAGCACAGAACTGAGACCGGTGGCTTGCATGGCTTCAGTGCAGGGGCTTATAAGCTCAGGGAGTCAGCAGACTGGCTGGCTTTGTAAGGGTGAGCCCTGGGCAGAATAGGCTGGAAGCTACCGTCCAGATCTGCACTTCTCCATGTCCGGGGCCCTGAATATTTACCTCTAGGGCTGCAGGATTATAGGACCACCTCTCCAGATGAGGAAAAAGGGCCATGAGGCCATGGACTGGTACAGTGCCACCG
The DNA here is from genome assembly GCF_004115265.2 of Rhinolophus ferrumequinum. Taxonomy (NCBI): domain Eukaryota; kingdom Metazoa; phylum Chordata; class Mammalia; order Chiroptera; family Rhinolophidae; genus Rhinolophus; species Rhinolophus ferrumequinum. Next base: position 4,347,951 of record NC_046307.1, on the reverse strand, counting down.
TGTCCCCTACAGGACAGCAGCAGGGCCCTGCCCACCTGCCACCAAATGTAGTCACTTCACTCTTCCAAGTGGCCTCATTGGCTACTTGGTTTAGGAACTGTCTGAGGGTTAGGGTCATCCTGTCTACATCTGTCCTGGATATCCATCAGCAAACCCTTGTCTTTTGCACCTCAGTGCCTTCTCCTGCTGAGAAGTGCCTCAGTGCCTTCTCTGCCCACCTGACTACCTGACTTACTAAAACATGGCATCTACATGGGGACTCCGGGAAATGGGGGCTGGTAGACAGAAGTGCCCCAAGAAGTGTCAAAGTAAGAATGTCAAACCTGTAGAGAATTTTTATAAGAATTGATTGAGCCAAACTGATGACATTACAGAAAAGCAAGATCTCAGATGCTCTGGAGAATGACACATTTGGAATTAAGGAGGGGCCATATGGAAGATTGCGCGAAGGTGGGAGAAAGCAAAGAACAGGATAGTTAACAAGATTATGTGCTCCCTTGAGGGTGGTTACTCCTTCGAGGAGTAGAAGCTCTCATATCAGGGTGGAATCACAAGAGTAACTGAGAGCATAGGCTGTCTCACTTGTGTCTTTCTAGCCTATCTTTACTGTAAGTCAGACTGTTTAAACTTAACCTTGCTCCTCTCAATTCCTGTGGCTGGCTGTACCTGGGACCTCATCTTCACACAGACTCGCTACACATCTGAAATCCTCAACTCCAACTGCACTAAGACCTTAGCGCTTAGCCTCCTGATGCAGTTAAGCACACTCCACTTATACCTACCCTTTAGCTGTATGGAGGTCACTGTTCCATTGACTCCTAATTGTTTTCCTTCCCAATTGGTCAGATCCTCGCTAGTCTTCCTTCCTATCCCACTGAGCCTGGACCTCACGCTTAGTCTGGGCACGAAGAACTGATCCATGTTGTGGTCTAGACAGAGGTTTCTAACCTCAGCACTGCTGACCTTTTGAGTGAGATAATTCTTTATTGGGGTTGAGTCCTGTGCATAGTAGGGTGGGGACAGAGCCAGGAGTGCAGTTTCCAGGCTCTCGGCCTCACGTGGAAAGGTGCTGGCTCAGGTAGTAAGTGGCCATCAACTGTGATTGGATGGCCATCAGCTGTGGTTAGTTGGCCGTCAGCTGTAACCAGTGAGCCATTGGCCACTAATATAACTGCTGTGGCTACGCTAGCAGCAAATGGTGGCTGAGCTGACAAGCGCAGATTGCAGTTAGCACGGCGGATTGCAGTTAACAAGTGAGGTTGGTTGACAGAGAAGCGGCCGGCAGGTTGTGGACAGTGTGGCTCCTGTTTCCTGTGTCTCTAACCCAGCCGCCAGCGAGAGTGTAGTAGTGCGGCTCCCCTATGTATGACTCCGTGGTTGTTCCTTTCTGGCCTCACTGTATCCTGCCTTCTCGTGTGGGGAGCGGGAGCTGAGACCCCGCATGACACCCTGAATGACGGGTACTTAGCAGCATCCCTGGTCTCCACCGAATAGATCGAAGTAGCACCCACTAGTCGTGACAACAAATATCTCCAGACCTGTCAGATGTCAGGGGAGGGAGCGTTGAGAACCACTGGTCTAGACTCAGGGAAACCAGACACAGCATGCCATTACCAGCCTCACTTAGGCCCTATAGCCAGCGCCTGGCACAGGTGTTCCAAAGTGTTCAGTGAAAGAACAGCCTCACCTAGCCGGAAGCTTGTTAAATGTAGTCTTAACATCAGCGATTAATTGATAGGACCCAGACTTCTCCCAGCTCTTGGCATGCAGGTAGCAGGGTCAGCAAGGCTTTTTCAAACATTAGAACTGCCATTTGGGAGAAAAGGACTACGACAGACAAAGCAAACATGACATCAAGATCTGGAAATAAGTAGTAGAAGGCACTTTAGCTACTCCTCAGTTTCAGCAAGGCCGTAGGGCAGTCTTTTCTGTTCTAAGTATTATGCAGAAGTAACACGCTAGACCAAAGTCAGCCTGCTCTGGTCAGAGTGGGGGTGGCCCTGGGCCGATACACACTAACATCAGCCCTAAGGTACTTTCTCAAATGTCAAGGTTCCCCTGCCGTTGTCCATCAACCTTTGGCCCCTATGCCACGCCTCCTGGAACTTTTATAGGACCTACAGATTCCATGTATTTCCCAGCCCCAGGTCCTGACTCCCTCTGAAAGTTATGCTATAACAGTGACGTTACTACAAACACTTACTGCTAAGATTACAGAAGGGGGGAGGCAGGGCCACTAGTCCTCTAGACCAGGTCTAAAGGACTTCCTGCAATGATGGACGTGTTCTCAGTCTCTGCTGTCTTGACACAGGAGGTACCACTAGCTACATATACTTCTGAGCTAGTGCAACTCAGGATCTGAATTTGTAATTGTATTTAATTTTAATTGATTTTAAATAGTCATACTTGGCTGGTGGCTATCAAATCACTATACAGTTCTGTGCAAAGAAGACAGGTTGAATTCTGGTCCTTCCTAGGACACTAAAGGGCAGTACCAAGTGATAAGGGAAGATGAGAACAGGTGAGATCACTTTCTTTCCCCAATCACAAGAAATAGGCTGCAAGATGATATTTTTAGGCATAAAAAGAGAAAATATTTAAAGAAGGCTTTCTTCTATGTTGTTTTTCTTTTCATCAGACCAAATCAGCCTTGAGCACTTCACTTGTGGTCCATCACAAGTGCAGGGAGGGCATGCCAGGGGAGAAACTCTAATGGAAGTTAACTACAAAATAAACTGTATTGCCCCCTTCCTAAAAGAGCTTAGTTGTGTCCTCAAAACAGGAAGGATGTAAGTGTAAATGAGGTTTATTTCTTTATAAATAAATAATGACTTTTTGAAAATGGGATGTGGGGAAAACCCAAGTATTAAAGCAGGTAACTCTGTTCTCTTCCCTTTCTCATTTCACAGCAAATCCTGACAGGGTGGTGACGAGGTCTTGGAGTGCTAGAAGGGAAAGCAGTTTGTGCTGGCAGTGTTAGTGAGAGAAGAGAGAGGTGCTAGGAATAACGAGGCCAAAAGGAGACCGGGAGAGCTAAAGGTGGTGATAATTTAACTTTCTGGGCTTGGGGAAACGGCTCATCTCTGCATGTGAAAAGTGTAGGAGATGCAACAGCTGCTCTTACCAGCAGACCTGCAGAAGAAGGCAACGTCCCTTTAAGTTACTACTTTTCTCCCCACCTCTTCCACTCCCAAAGCGGGAGGATGGATCCCTCAGGGATTTGAATTAAAGAACAGGGAGGCTCATTCCTCCATAGCTATCCCTACTGAGGTTCGTCCTTAGGCCTTCCTGGCCTTTCCCTCACCCTAAAGGCCTCGGATCCAGAGTTGGACTGAGCCTTCTGGTTGACAATTCCACTCGGCACCAAAGCAGGGCCCACAAACATCAAGAGGGATCCAGGTGGCCTGGAAGAGGATCCCTGGAGGCCACACACAACCCTTTTGTCTGCCTTTTCTTAAGCACATAGAAACCCATTATCCCCCTACAGCAAAGGATGGAATTTCTCCGCAGGCCGGCTATGTAGCCCAAGTGTGAGCAGAGAGGGCGGTCTCCTCTTCAGCCCTCATATCTTGTAGGCTAGCCCGCCTCAAGGTTCCATTTCAACATATTCTCCCGACCCTAGTTCATAGGAAATTCTCTTCCTGGTAAAAAGCTCAGAAAAGGCACCATGGGTCATATTTTATTTTTCCCTACCACCTAATGCTGTGTTCAATTCTTTAACATCAAGGCCAGAAGCTTGCCTTCTCTTTGCATTTTTTATCGTCCTGTCTCGTCTAAGGCCACCTGGCGGGACCATGCCTCTGACTCTGCACACTCTGCAACCAAGGCTGGGGAATCCCACAGTCCATCTCCCAGGGAAGACCAAACCAAATGCCTTAGGATCTGCTTTCTGGGGGACTGTTAGATCTCAGATTTCTGCCTATGATGGACACTGAATCTTTTTCAAGAGACAAAAAAAGGACATGTGATTTCTTTGCAAGATCTGTTCCCGGCATTCATTTAATACCACACTCCTACATCTCACTAGCAAGAATGGAACAAACCAGTAATTATACTCCCATGTTTCCTGTCTCCAATATTTTTTAGGTTAGTTCTTTAGGGCTCACATAGCTGTGAGGCTCCTTTTAAACCTGGATTCTTAGCCTTACCTCAGGGATGCTGATTCCTGGGCAAAGTTCAAGGGCTTCCTGGGGAAAGTTCAAGAAACAGAGCTGTAAGAGCGGCACAAATGTAATAATGTGACTGAGTTCTGATGTCTTTGAGAAGCAGAGGGAGGAGGCAGAGGAGTGCTCGAGGGCGGGGAGGAAATCCTCTGTCTTACAGGCCGACAGCCAGGGAAGTGCTTGCACAGCCCATTTACAAACACAGATGCATCAAGTCGCTGGCCTGGCCGAGTCGTGGGCAGCGAGCAGGTATTGCAGTGGGTGAAGGCAGGGACCATGACCACAGGAGAAACAAGATACGTGGGTTTGGGTGGAGTGTTGGAAAAGGGGAAGGACAGCCAGTTGGGGGTGCCAAGGAGGCAGGTGGCATACAAGCCGGTAAGTCATCAGGCTGTGGAGGAGCATAGGTGGACAGCCTGCAAGACCCCCGGAGCGCAGGTGTTCTCCAGGGAGGGATCGTAGCCTTCCCCATACACCTGGGTGGCCACAGCCCGTGCCAGCTTTGCCACCACCCCTCACCTAAATTCTGCCTTCCTTCCTGCAGCCTCCCAGCATGCACTACCAAGGTCCTTCCCCAAGGCTGCGAGGCCACCCACCTCCATCTCACTGTTTGTTCCTCATCTTCTCCAACAATCCAGCTCTTTCCGATGGACACATTCCCCCCTCCCCCCAACCCCCATATATCTTCCTTCCAACTGGAACATTCCCCCTTCTATCCAGGGGCCCCTTCCACATCTGCTCGTCTTTGATCCAATCCCCCCTACCAATCACCCTTCCCTCCTCCCCATGGAGCTCCAATAAACAGGTCCCATCTGTTTTGTTCACTGCTGTATCCCTAAGACCTAAAACAGGGCCTGGTACCCAAAAGTGCTCACTAAGGAAGTTGCGTGCATTTCCTCTGCCAGGCCTTGTTCTGAGAGCATTACCTGTCTTAACTCATGTACTCGCCACTACACCATGTGAGGTATAGGTAGTACAATTTCCATCTCATTTCCTAGATGATTTCACTACACCTCAAATGCAGAACACCTGGAAAGCAGAGGCATGTTGACTTTTTAAACAGAAGCAGATTAAAAAAAAAGAAAGATGCAGGACTCCTTCAGTTCTTCACTAGTCTTAGAAAAACTTTCCGGAATACGGCTTCACACTATAAAAAACAAAAAAAGAATGTCTTGCGGTAGAATCCTTCAACATCTGCATACGGCTTCACACTGTTCTGCAGCAAATACCGTGCATTCAGGATCTGCTCCTGTGGTCCTGTAAGGGTAATGGTCTGATCTTCCGGACTTCCACAGGCTCATCAGTTTTGATCGAAGTTGTACACTCATGATGAATTTGTTTAACCTGCTGACCACCTTTGCCAATAATGGATCCAGCCAACTCTTTGGGAATAGTTAGTAACTTGGTAAGTAATAATAGGTCCACCAAATTGGGATCGTAAGGCTGTGCACATCCCTTGATGGGAGACTCTGATGTAAGATCAAGATGATCTGGATGCACTCTGCAACCCTATCAGGTTTTCCTCCAATAAGAACGACTCTGTCAGCGGAATGAGGACAGCACTCCTGAAAAAGCTTAACTGTCGTCTGAGTGTTCTCTTCTCTGAATGTTCTTGGATTTTACCGTGTTTCCTGGAAAATAAGACCCAACTGGAAAAGAAGCACTAGCATGATTTGCAGGATGCTCATAATAGGAAATAAGTCCTAATGCGTCTTTTGGAGCAAAAACGAATATAAGACCAGGCCTTATTTTAAGGGAAATACGGTAAGGCTTATTTTACATTACGAACATCCTGAAAAATCATGCTAGGGCTTATTTTCCAGTTAGGTCTTATTTTCGGGGAAACACAGTAGCACCTTTGACCCCAATAATTCCTCCTGCCAGACTCTGATAAACCAACACTCTCACCGAGCAGTCAAAGTCGCTTCCTTTATAGTGTTGGTAATTTAAGCCTTCCGCAGCATCGGATTCGAGCGGGAGCTGCCTGGTGGCAGTGGGTGATGGCAACTGCAGGCCTTCTTCCAAGGTGGGGATGATTTTCTTCAGAATTTCTCCAATTGTTTCAACATCAGCACTGATAGTCAATGTGTGCTCGGGCTACTGCCGTCTGGGGCTGAAACACTGGCACTGTCCTTTGTACGCAGAGCCTGAATATACTTGCCTCTTTTTCCAACCACTGCCCCAGCATTCTTGCTTTGAAGCAGAATGCATAATTCAACCATCTCATCAGTGTTTTGAGAACTTTTAAAGCTTGTTCCTCTTCCATATCTTCTGCAGGGCGTTTACCAAATTCACCACTGGTTTCTGTGTTGGAGAAGGTTTCCTCTGGCTGTTCAGTTTGCATTTTCTTGGATCAAATGGACACACCGATCTATAGGCTGTAAACAAGTGGGACATAGGCAGGATGTGAAGGTTGGTGCCGTCAAGAAACAGAGGATAATCCTGAAAGTGTTTTTAGAAGAGAGGGTTTATTAGCTCATTGTTGGCCAGGAAAAAAACAAAAGTGCAGGCGGGAGGTGAGCTCTATTATCCCACTCCCCAACCCAGGTCTTGGGGCCTGGAGTCTAAACCACCAGCAGCATGGCTAGGTAGACATGACAATATGTTATTGTCCCTAAGTTTTGCAAGCGTTTTTATACATCAAGTAGGGGAGAAAGACATAAGCCATTCTAATTTACATTACCTATAGCCACAGGATGGGCTAGTTCTGGGATAGGCGCAGCAGAGCCCTCCTGCGATAGGGAGAAGTGTCCACTCCTGTGGGTTAGCTGTTGAAAAATTCATGTGTAGATAAGACGCAGAGACTCCTGGGGTTCAGTGGAGCCTGGCTATTCTGTCTTTGAATAATCGCAGAAAGAGCCACCTGAAAATTATCCTAAATTCCAACAGATACACGTATGTGAGCAGTCTTTTCTCAGAGCTGCTCCACAGCTATTAACAGGCTAACTTCTGTCTCCCTTACTCTCCGGCTGCTGAAAGTTTAATTTAGAACAATTTTAATTCACAACACCACACAATTTTTTCTTGTCATACATATTCCTTGTCTTTTTAGAATTTACTGATCCGTTTTTATCATTTGTTTTTTGCTTCCTTTTTTTAATAATATAAGCAAATACACACTTTTTCTGTGTTGCTATCTCCTCCTTTCTTCTCGCTACTCTGCACCTTTCCCCACTTACTGACATATTCTGGAGATCACCCCGTAGTGGAATTTAACTGGAAGCCTGCTCTGACCAAGCACTGTTTTAGGGAACAAATGACACAGACAACCTAGTATAAGGGCGTTCACAATTCAGAGGAAGAGACAGATAATTAGTTAAGGTCTTCCTCACTCCGTTTCACAGTTGCCAAGAATTCCAGAGTGAATGTACCTCAGTTTATTCAACCAGATTCTGTTGATGGACAATTAAGCTAACTCTAACTGTAAAACATCAGGACTTTACATGGATATGGGATGAAGATATAGCTTTAAATCAATACCATATTGCTCATTAGCCACGCCATTTATAAAACCCTAGCCCTAACTGGACCTGCTGTGCTAACACTGTCCAACGCCACATATAACCAAATCCCCTCTTCCCCCAGCCAAACAGAGAGGCTACCCAAGGTTCCTTCCCCCAACACCCCCCCCCCCCGCCCCAGTGAAAAAGCTCTCTCTGTGCTGGCATGGAAGGAGTTTCAGTAAATACCAATGGAAAGGGGGAAAATAATGTGTTGTATACTATAACTGGAGTGGACAAAGGAAACAAAGTATACAGAGAAATATTTGTAAATGCAGAGAAGAGCTCGTCCAGCTGCTGCTGCTGCCTCTTCTTCACACCAATTTTCCCTCGTATCCTACACCTGGTCATTTCCTCCCGCTCACTCACCCTCGTTGGCTCCATTCTGGCTTCCGTCCTCACCACTACCCTCGCTACAGCAACTCTGACCTCCAGGTGGTGAAGGCAAGATGCTCTTCGGTTCTCACCTAACGGGCGTCTCAGGAGCATCTCACAGTGACCACTCGTTTTCCTCCAGATGCTTCCTTCCTCAGCTGCAGTGACCCCAAACGTTCCTCCACATTCTTTTCGTTTTCCACCAGCCGCAGTCTCCTCTGTGCACTTATTTCCCACACCTGATCTTTAGTCCTTGGGGTTCCTAAGGGTTTAGTACTAGGCCCCCAATTCTTCTCACTTCCACAGGCCAGCTTCAATTGCAAACATACACCCTAGGCATGGCTTCTCTACTCTCTATACCCAAAATAGCAACTTGGATGTCTCAAAGACACCTCAAATTCACCATGCCCAAAACTGAATTCATTATTCCCTCCAACCTGTAGAACCCCCTTGTCTCTGTAAATGACACCACTTCTGAATCAAAACTTGAAGAGGCATCTTTAACACCTCTCCCTCAGCCCACTCAGCTGATCAGTTACCAAGACTTGTTTATTTTACCATCGAAACACGTCTCAGAAACATCTACTTCTCCCCTTCGACTGATACCACCCTGTTAAGAGCCTTGACTTCAATGCACCACACTCTCCTGAGTTTCCCCCGATCGTACACCTCCACGTGTCTTCCCTACGGCTCCGTTTCTCTCTCCCTGGCCACGGAATGCCAGAGTTCCTCAAAACTGAGTCAGAGGCTTTTTTCTTGCTCTTATTGTACTCTGAGCTCCATATGGTAACTCAAACTCAACCATTATTTCAAGTACTCTATATTGACTGGGGTCTCCCAGATTTACATTTCATATCCAGTCTGTAATATGAGGGGCGGTACTCCAAATCTAGGAGGCTACTTGATACCTCCACTTAGATAACTGGGTCAACCAAAGACAACTGAATACAAATCATCCAAAACTAAATTTATATCATTCCCCAAATCTGATCTTCCGGTATCATACCTCCGCGAATGCTAGTTCTGTCCATCCCAGAACAAGCCACAAACCCAGCAAGCATCCTTGACAACTCCATCTCCTTTATCTTCCATATCTAATCCATTTCCAAGTCCTGCTGCTTTTATCTCGCAAACATTTCCCAAACCGGTTCCCTTCTTTCTGTCTCCGTCATCACTGACCTAGCCAAGTCGTTCAGGCATCTGATCAGGCACTGTTTTCAGCACTGGGGGAATGGGAACAAATGACACAGACAACCCAGCATAAGGGAGTTCACGATTCAGAGGAAGAGACAGACAATAAACAAACATATACTATTATGGAAAATAAAGCATGGTGAGGGGATGAATGTGGAGGATGGAGGGCTGTGTTTATACGAGCTGTGCCTTCAAGAAAGTACCATCTGGGCAGCACCACGAGGAAGTGAGTCACGTGGGCTCGTGGCCGTCTGTCCGTCCATCTATCCGTCCATCTATCCATCCATCCGGAAGAATGGGCCCTGAGGCGAGAACCTGCTGGGCCTGCCCGATGAACCGCAAGGTGGCCAGAGTGACTGGAGTCCTCGAGTGAAGGGCAGAGCGGAGGGAGGTGACGGTGAAGAGGCAGTCAGGGCTGGACTGTGTGCTCTTGTCACTGCTCTGCTTAAATTTCTTCAATGACTTCTCATTAGAATAAAAGCCAAAATTATTACCTATAAGCTACAAGATGCTAAATGATCTCACTCCTCTCCCCTTCACCTACTGCCTTTAAGCCACACTAATTCTTTCATTTCTTCCAGACAAAAATCTTTCCTGCCTGTGGGGACAGAGCCAGGAGTGCAGTTTCCAGGCCCTCGGCCTCACATAGAAAGGTGCTGGCTCAGGTAGTAAATGGCCATCAACTGTGATTGGATGGCCATCAGCTGTGGCTAGTTGGCCGTCAGCTGTAACCGGTGAGCCATTGGCCACTAATATAACTGCTGTGGTTACGCTAGCAGAAAAATGGGGGCTAGCAAGAAGATGGTGGCTGGCAAGTGTGGATTGCAGTTAAGACGGCGGGTTGCGGACAGTGTGGCTCCTGCTTCCTGTGTCTCCAACCCAGCCGCCAGCGAGAATATAGTGGCATGACTCCCATATCTATGGCTCCGTGGGTGTTCCTTTTGGGCCTCACCATGTCCTGCGTTCTTATGTGGGGGGCGGGACCAGAGACCCTGCAGGCCGCCCTGCAGGACACTGCCTCAGAGCCTTTGCACACACCATTTTCACATCTTAGTCTGGAAGGCTCTTCATCTCTTTCTTGCCCCCCATTTTGATATGTCCTGTTCCTCCTAGTTCTCTACACTCCGGTTAAATATCACTTCAAAGATTTCTTTCCTGGCCACTTTATTTCAAGTAGGTTCCTCCATTATTCTCTATCCCAGCTTTCAATTTCCCTTGGAACACTTACCTCAGTTTTACTTGTTCTTTACTTCTTTTTATCCCCTATTCATATTAGAAATGTCAGGTCAAGGAGGGCAAGAACTATCTCCAGCACCTAGCACTATGGCTGTCGTGCGGAGACCCTGCTCGCTGTGCCATGTGTCGTGCAGGGTGTCATGCAGGGTCTCTGCTCCCAGTCCCCACACAAGAACGCAGGACACGGTGAGGCCAAAAAGGAATACCCACGAGCCATAGGTAGGGGAGTCATACCACTATACTCTCGCTGGCGGCTGGGTTGGAGAAACAGGAACCAGGAGCCACACAATTCTCCACCCTCACTGCGCGGCTTGCAGGCTCAGCCACCATCTTCTTGCTAGATCCCCCTTTTCTGCTAGCCTAGCCACGGCAGCTATATTCATGGCTAATGGCTCACTGGTTACAGCTGACGGCCAACTAGCCACAGCTGATGGCCATTTGATCACAGTCGATGGCCATTTACTACCTGAGCCAGCACCTTTCTATGTGAAGCCGAGAGCCTGGACACTGCACTCCCGGCTCTGTCCCAACCATGGCCTACCACGTGACAGACACAACAGATATCTAGTGAATCTGTGTCTTCCAGGCACGTTAAACATAGTCCCTCCCTGGCCCCTAAATAAATAATAAAAATGTTAAATAAATAAAAAAGCGAAAACAAAAACAACACAGTCCCTCCTTTAAACTTCGCAATAACTCCGCGAGGAAGGAAACACGCTCCCCGTTGTGCAAAGCAGGAAACCCAGAGTTTCTAGTTTGTCCGCGGTCACCGCGCTACTGAGAGTCCAGATTGGAACCGGTGTCTGCAGGACCCCAGAGCCCTCACTCAAACACCATCCTGAAGTTTCTCAGTTTGGGGGAACACACCAGCACAGAGGAGTTTTGGTATTGCGCCGGGAACAAGAACACTTTGGTCCCGCGGGCCAGAGAAGTTCCCCGCAGACCCAGCGCGGGGCGTGGCCGCCCGCCGAGTGGGCGGTCCCAAGCGCCGAAGACTGACAGGAGACTACGTGTCCCAAAAGGCTTCGCGGGACAACGCTGACTGGTGGAAGTAGGCCGGCGACAGCGTGATGACGTTTCAGAAACGCTGGAGCGCGGGTATTTAAACTGTGGCGGTTTACTCGGGGTTGAGACCGTGGGGTTAGCAGAGTTGTGGTTTCGTTCTGTTTTGAGTGTTTCACCGGCGACCCTGTGGTCTGCTAATGGCCTCGTCGCTTCAGGCCCGCTTGTTTCCCGGTCTCGCCATCAACATCCAACGCAGTAATGGTGAGGGGCAGGGTCCTGAGGCCAGGGGAACCCGTGGGCTGTGAGACGACTGAAATTCCTGCCCCTCTCCGAACGTCAGAACCCTGACACTTTGGGGGATTCCCCCCACACTCCAGGTCTGGGTCTCTGCACTGGCAGTCGGTCTTCCCTATGCAAGGCCAGGGGTCTCTGTACTTAGTGGCGGTGGGTCCCCTCTCTGTCCTCCGGGAGTAGGCGGGGCTCCTGCACGTCATGGACCTTCCAGGGAAGTTATGGTTGCTAGATTACCTTAACCCCCCAAAAGTTCTCCCGTGAAACTGCCCTGCTCTTGTAGGAACCTCGGCTTCCTGGCCCCTCTACTCTCATAAATATCGTGCACCTGCAGTATTTCAGGCCCCGGTTTGCAGGGTAATGAAACAGACCAGATGTGGGGACAGAGCCAGGAGTGCAATTTCCAGGCTCTCGGCCTCACGTGGAAAGGTGCTGGCTCAGGTAGTAAATGGCCATCAACTGTGATTGGATGGCCATCAGCTGTGGCTAGTTGGCCGTGAGCTGTAACCAGTGAGCCATTGGGCACTAATATAACTGCCGTGCCTACGCTAGCCGCAAATGGGGGCTAGCAAGAAGATGGTGGCTGAGCTAGCAAGAGCAGCTTGCAGAGAGGGGAATGCCGCCAGCGAGAATATAGTGGTATGACTCCCCTACCTATGGCTCGGTGAGTGTTCCTTTTTGGCCTCACCATATCCTGCGTTCTTATGTGGGGAGCGGGACCAGAGACCCTGCGTGACTCCCTGCATAACACCAGATACCTGCTCTTCAGAAGCTTACACTGTCTCTTTTATGGTTAATAGCCACCGCAGCTCTCTCAGGTCTAATACCAGTGTCATTAGGAGAATGGTCAGACATAACCGTGAAGAGTGAAGTAGGGAAACCCCAGGGCGCTATAGGCTCAGTGCTGCACTGAGGGACAGTTCACCAAGGACTAGAGTGACTCCCCTTCCCAAATATACCTTCAACCCACTGTAGACTCGCTTTTGAGTGGGGCTGAATCCTTATCCCCTGCAACTCAGTTTTAAGACTTGTTCCCTGCCTACCTCACTATGGGATATTTATCTCCTAGTGTTAAAAAGAAAGGGGAAAAAAAAGGCAGCTGTCCATTTTTCAGGTCAACTCCACATTGAGAGTCTGTGGGATCCTAAAAGTGAAAAAGATGGCTAATTCTGGACTTTTCATACTACAGGCTTAATTCACAGTGCCAGTGTGAGGACTGTGAACTTGGAGAAATCCTGTGTTTCGGTGGAATGGACTGAAGAAGGTGCCACAAAGGGCAAAGAGGTAGGTTCTGTGAGTATGCCTCCACCACATGTAACACCTTTCTCCCTAAAAGATCTGGGAGAAAATGGAACTTGTGAGAACCTTGTTTTTGATGCTGTGTTCTTCTCCCTAATCTTAAACTCAGTCCTCTTTGGATGCATTGGGATTTTATTTAGTCAGGCCTGTTTTAAATTGAAGTAATCAACAATTTCTGGTGTGTTTATAGAAAGCAAACTGCACAGAATCCTAAAACTTTGCTCACCCATACGAGCTTCTGAGTGTATATGACAACTTGTTTGGGGAACAAAGTTGATAACTTCGTTGAGAAGACAAAAGTATGTTTCTGAAACACCAAATAACAAAGCAACTTGTGATGAATGGCACAGATAAACAGAGCAGCTCAGAGGTAGAACTCACTGGGGAGGAGCCGGCTTGTGGGGGTGGGGCAGGAAGGTTTAGCAGGTGACCCTCATGGGGACTAATGAAGAAGTTGGGTCCAGGCAGCAGGAGACTCAGGGCACTGGGTCTTCATCACCTGCGTCAAGATGTTTCAGATTTCATTCTGCAGGCAGTGGGGAGCCTTGGCAGGATTTTGAGAAGAGGAGCGATGAGAGATATGACTAAGACATTTAGGTTTTAAAGGCTTTGTGATGTGGTGAAGAGGTCACCGGCCGAGGAGTATGTAAAGCTGGATTCCAGTCTGGCTCTGCCACTTCTTTATATTTTCCTCAAGCATATTTCTGTCCCTCTCAGAAATTTAATTTGCTCATCTATAAAATGAGGATGATAATATCCACCTCATTGAGTTCTTGTGAGGATTTATTCAACAAATCCTTTTGTGCTGGTTCCAAAATGCCAGACCATGTGTTTGCTTCTGGGGATACAGAAGTGAGTAAGACCTGGACCCTCTTCGTGGAGCTTAATGAGATAACCCAGTAAAAGGCTTGCTCAGCATGGTGACTTATGATAGGTATGCAGATACTTAGATGGTATACTTGAGAAATGAAAGGATTGAATACATTATCTGCCCTTGAATCAAGAGGTTCCTAAAATTTCTTTCAACCAGCTGTTAGCAGTTCCTTGTGATTTGTTTTTGTTTTGTTGTTTACAAATGCAGTTCTTATTGGGTCTCACTCCAGCTGAGATATTACCTGTGGAATAAGGTCCAAACTTCTTAGTGAGGTATTCAAAGCCTTTTTAAGATCTGATCCCAATCTACCTTTTCTTTGTACCACACATCATATCCTGTGCCAGGGGCAAATGGGGCAGGTCCCCACTCTGACCGTGCCTAGTACCTTGCTGCCTTCACACTTTCTTGTTCCTTCTCTCTGGGATGTTCACTCTGAATCACCAATGAGAGAATCAGTTAATGTCAGAACTATAGCCCTTTGTGCATGCGACTTCTCTGCCCCATTAGAATGTGAGCTCATTGAAGGCAAGAGCGATAGATTCCTTAATTTATCTTTTAATGCCTTCTTCTGCCTTACTTAAGCCCAATAAATGTTTGCATAAGCCAGTTAATAAATATAGGTTGCATAAGTAGAAGGTAAAGCTCCTACCCTGGTGAAAGCTCTCATCCTTGCTTCAGTTCTGTCACATTTCAAAACACAAATAACCAAGTTGATGCTATTTTGGTGTGTTTGAACCTGCTGTGAAGTATGCTGATGCAGTTTGAGTTGTTCTTAAAGGGTTTCTGAGGACTCTGGTGACGTAAACCCAGAATTTTGACCTCATTGCGGGCATGAGCAGGACACTGTGACTGGGGAAGAAGTTTCTGGGCCCATTAGAAAATGTAGGTAGACTTAGGGTTAGGTAGCAGCTCTCAGGAACTTGTCCCTGCCTATAAGATCCTGAAGGGCCCTCCATTTTGACTATCACCAGGACAGTTAGAAGTTGCTTCCTCTTCCGTGTCAGCCAGCAAAAAGTGTTCAGGATGCTGTTCCCAGCAGGACCCCACTGCCCAGCAGAACAGTAGGGAAGGCAAGTGGCCTCGACCTGCTGTGGACTACCTGACTGTTTGCCTGCCTGTCTTCCTCTTCACCTCATTCGCATCTCTGATATCTACTGTCAGCTTCGAAATCAGAAATCAATATCCATCTAGATGGTAAACCATGACTAAGGAGTGTTTGCTGTTAGTACTTAAGTGGAACTTAAAGTTGGTAAAGTCTGAATCTAGGGATAGCCTTGGTTGCAGAGATGCACTTAGATTGAACAAGCTATGTTGTTTCACTGAAATTTTTGCTTGCTCCTTGCAGATTGATTTTGAAGATGTGGCCGCAATAAACCCAGAACTCTTACAGCTTCTTCCCTTACACCCAAAGGACAATCTGCCCCTGCAGAATGTAACGGTTCAGGTTGGTGCCTTCATCTGGCTGCAGCCAGTGCTCCAGAGAATTCACTTGGCTTGTTGGCTCTTTGCTAGGTTGATTTCTGGGACTGCCTAGGACTTCAGCACAGCACATAGGCCCTTGAGAATCGATAAGAGCCATATATTGTGGTGGTTTGTTTTGTTTTTCAGAAACAAAAACGCAGATCAGTCAACTCCAAAATTCCCATTCCAACGAAAGGTAAATGGCTTTCTACTGACTTGTTGTCATGGGGTTGTGCCAGAAACAGTGTTCCCAGGGCTCAGGAAGCTGTGAAGACGCATTGCTCCAATTTAGCAGGTGGCTTCTCTGTGGGTTGAGTTCCACTTTATCTTCCAAGTGTCTTTCTCAGTGAGGAAGAATCCCACCTACAAGAAGGAGGAAATGGGAGTATTGGTACAAAGATTCAGTTATGTAAGATAAATAAGTTCTGGAGATGAATGTACAGCACAAGGCCTATGATTAATAATACTGCATTGTGTACTTAAAATTTTACTGAGTGTAGATATTACTTTAGTGCTCTTACCACAAAAGAAGACAAAAAACATAAAAAGGGAGCGGGCAGAAACTTTTGGGGTGATGGGTAATTTTATGGCATTGATTGTAATGATGGTTTCATGGGTGTATACTTATCTCTAAACCTATCAAATTGTATACATTAAATATCTACAGCTTTTTGTATGTCAATCATACCTCAAAGCAGTTAAAAAAAAAAAAGAATCCAGCCCTCCAACCTACAGTTCTTAGGCCAACCTCTCAGGGACCTGGTGCATTTGGGAAATTTGTGACTGGTCTAGAAGTTTTTGCTATAGAATCCAGAACAGTCATCAGCCATTGGCAGGCTTGTTTTCTTTCCTTGAGAACAATGTGCCTAGGAGGGAAGTGGTGAGTAGGCCATGAGAAAAGCTAAGTCTGGGCTGTTTAGAAGTATAGTCGATGGTGCCATGGAGAACTGGGGGTGGGATGGGATTGGTGGGATTTGAGTGCCTCAAAGTCTGGGAGACTTGGGCTTTCTCTGCAGTGGTCAGCATAAACCTACTTTGACTACAATAGTCTGTGACCATAGGGTGTGGCTGTAGGTACAAACTGCCCAAGAAATCCAGCTTATTGTTCAGAGCCAACTAGACCTGCATGGCCTATCCCAGCCCAGAGGTTATCACTACCCTTACATGGTCCAGCCACCTCAGGGGCCAAGATAACTACCTGGCCGGAGCCTCAGGTTCCTGGGGGCCTAGGGGGAGAGGTGGTGTAGTTGTGAGCTTGGGTTGGACACGAGTGGTGTGGTGCTGACCCTTGTGCTGGCTGTACCGTCGGGGCCTATAGGAGAGATGGGAGTGGCAGCAGCCTCACTCCACATGCATGAACCCAAAAGATAATTGCCACATCTCCTTTAAATGGAAAAAAATGTTAAAGGTGCCGTGCTATTAAACAGTAGAAATGAAACAAAATTACCAATCTTTTGGGAAATAGGAAATTGTAATAGTTCGTGCTCTTAGGAAAGACATGGACTAGATAGACCATCAAATCAGCCTAAATTTAGGAGACTTATAATTTCACTACAAGTTGATGTTTGCCTATATGACACCTAGTTTTCTATTTCCAAATTTGTGACTTCTTTCATTTTATAGGTGAATTGCTTTTCTCTTATGGAGGGAAACTGTATAGATGGATAGAAATTGACAAGCATTCAAATATAACTCAATTGTTTCTCTCAGTTAAGCATTCTTTTAAGATTGCAGAAAATCAATGTAGTTGATCCCATGGGTTTCTGATGATGTGGCCCAGGCCTGGCTTTGTAAAGCATCCTGAAGCAGTGGGAAAAGCCCTGACTTTGGAATCTGACAGTCCTGGGTTCGCATCCTGGCTCTGACACTTACAGTTGAGTGACATTGGCAAGCTGCTTAATTTATCTGAGCCTTAATATCCCCTTCTATGAGATGAGAATACTGATATTTACCTTATAATGTTGTTTTGAGATATGGGAAGGTTGTTTGTAGAATGGTAGGTGCTGCTGCTGCTGCTAAGATTAATTCTTTTTTTCTGGGATTAGATCAGCCTTTCCAGAAATGATTGGCTGTGGATCCCTCCATTTACTCAAGACAGATGCTCTTGTGGGAGATATACTTGTCCTCAGGAGCTCTCAGATTTGCAGAATGTGAACAGATTCATTTTGGGGTCACTAGTACTTAGCCTTTCTAATTTTTCCTTTCCTCGTGGGGAAGGAATGGAAAGTTGATGG
The DNA here is from genome assembly GCF_004115265.2 of Rhinolophus ferrumequinum. Lineage (NCBI taxonomy): Eukaryota > Metazoa > Chordata > Mammalia > Chiroptera > Rhinolophidae > Rhinolophus > Rhinolophus ferrumequinum. The sequence continues at coordinate 4,330,319 of NC_046307.1, read as the reverse complement.
GCTCCTTTCCTGGTGGTCAGGACCCATCTCACCTGTATAGACTCTTGGAGAGTTGCCCCTATCAGCCCTCCTGATTGTGCTGCCCTGATTGGCTGCTGCCCCCGGTTCTCCAGGTCTCCAGAGCCGCTCCACTCGCATGTCCACTATCCCCGAGGTTCGCATCACCACTCAGGCGAATGATACGGAGGTGGAGCTGTCTACGCCGGCAAATTCCCACAAACAGTTCTCAGGTCCCAGTGAGTAATGAATCTGTTCTCCCTGTTTGAGGCCTGGAGCAGCATCTCACATGTTGCCCTGAACCTGTTTGGTAATATCCTAATTCCTGTACTCCCCAGGCTTCAGTACTGTCCTCCCGCTGCCCCATTGCTCCCTTATCTGGAAATTAATCTCATTTTACTTTTTTAACTTTATTGAAACAATGTACATTATATACAGAAAAGTAAGCATATCATTAAGTAAACATATCACAAACTGAACACACTCATGTAACCAACACCTAGATCAAACAGAGCATTACCAGCACCCAAAAGGCCCCCTTAGGCTCCCTTCCTATTCCTAAGCCCCCAAGGGTTCCTATAATCCTGACTTCTGAAAGCATCAATTAGCTTTTACTCTTTTTGGACTTTATATATATGGAATTTTAAAAATATCTTTAATTGTCAGCTTTTATTAGGTACATAAGGTAGATGCAAATTTTATAAGATACACAATCATTACATCGTACATATATGAAATTCAGCTCTAATAAAATGAAGGTAAACAAAAGGGTCACGACCAAGGATGGGAGGTAGAGAGTCATCATGGATTGTAGCTTTCTGGGTTGAGTCAGTGTGGTTAGTTGTCGCTCAGGTTCCCGTTATTCCTGGCTTTTCTGTCTTTGCTCCCGTTAACCACCTGGGTTCCAAGGCTTTTGAGAAGTCAGAAAGGCCTGGCTTTTCTCCCAAATGAGTAGAAAGGGCTGGTGAAGAACCCACGCTTGGGTCAAGTCTAAAGAGTTCAGCCCTTTAAAGGCTTCCCCCTTCGTGTGTGGAGCCCACACTGAGCTACTCAGCACCCTTTTAAGGTTTTTTTGTCCCCAGGAGCCTGCCCCTGCAGGGATACTGGTCAAGTTCAAGCTGTGGGCTGAGGTGAAGAGAAAAGCCCAAGCTCTACACTAGAGTTGCCTAAGCCCATGCTGAGCTGGCAGTCAGCAGCCCTCCCCTTGGTCCATGAGGACTCAGCTGAGCACAGCTGCAGTATGCCTGCCTGCTTCTCCCATGACTCTTGTTCCCCCACAGCTGGTCCCCGTAGGCTCTCCTGCCCTGCAGTGGCTGAAACACCATTGACGATAGTCAGCACAGGAGTGGAAGAACAAGTCCATTCCGTCCGAGGCAGCTTTTCTGCAAACCCTGGGAACTCAGGTAGACACGCTGAGCTGTCTGCTGCCCTGTTCCCTGTGTAGGAAACGTAGTTACATCCTGTGTCAAACCCGGCCTGCCTTGGTACCTGTGTTCAAACTGTGTTTGTCACATGGGGGCAGCTTTCCCTATGGCCATGGAATCAATCTTTCACAAGAGGTGACCCTGTCACCAGAAGCTGGCAGGAGTCTTCTAATGTAATTGAGGTGTCACAGCTATAGTCTTGGCTGACACCTGAAGAACAGTTCAGAATGACCATCAAGACCAAGCAGGGATGGTTTCACCTCTTCTGGTTGTTGATAAAATGCCACAGAAGTGTGGAGAGAGCTTGGTTAGACCTGGAGTGCTCACATTAGCTCATCTTTACTTTGTGGGCTTGGCCATCCCAAGAATCACATGTACTGCTGCTTCTCCTTGCATATGGTGATTTAAGAGCAAGGGTCTAGAGAAGGGCTAGTCCTGGGAACAGTCCAGGACTCAGTATAACAGCCAGGGAAGATCAGGCTGGCTGACCTAGACAAGTAAAAGAATGGTTTTTTCCCCCCCTCTAGTTCGGAGGAAATCATGTATTGTGAAGGAAATGGAAAAAATGAAGAGCAAGAGAGAAGAGAGGCGGGCCCAGAACTCTGAAATGAGACTAAAGCGAGCTCAGGTACCTTTCTTGGGCAAGGGTTTTTGCACAGGTACCTTTAGCTTCACCGTTAACGGCAACACGGATATGGTTGGATCCCAGCGTACTGAGACTCCAATTCTGATATCCAAGAAGCTTAAGTGGTATCTCATCAGGATTCCGAGAACAAATAAGTCAGATGTTTTTCTGAAGGCCCTCAGAGGAGGACTGCCTCGTGCTGATGTCCAGTGGGCACGCTTGTCCCATAGCGCATTGGCTAGCAGGGCTGCTGGGCCCTTGCCTGCTGCCCCCGACCTAGTTGTGTGTATGTGGTGGACGTGCTGCAATGAGTTCCAGTTTGGAGCATTTCCCCTTAGTTGGATTAATTGCCTCGGGGAATCCCAGCCTTCTGATCTCCTAAGATGTGGGACAGTGGCCCTCGCCCTTGTTCCTAAGGTGGTTTGGAGCATGCCTAGGGCCCCCACCAATCTCTATTCCCAGGGCTTTGTTCCTGAGTTCTCAGCCTAGAGCCAGGGTGAGATTGTGTGGGGCTTTGTCAACTCGGACGGGCCGTGTGCACATAAAGAGATGTTGCTTCTGCTTAGCACTGAGGCCTGAGAGCATTTACCTCTAAGCAGTCATTTCCGGTTTGCTCGTCCCAAACAGGAGTATGACAACAGCGTTCCAAACTGGGAATTTGCCCAGATGATAAAAGAATTTCGGGCTACTTTGCATTGTCATCCACTTACTCTGACTGATCCTGTAAGTCAAGCCAAAGGGCTTCTCCCTCTCCTTCCTGAGTAGGTGTACGATTAAGAGACAGAACGCTTCTCTTGAAGGGTGTAAGAGCATTCAGGAATTGTCACTCACCCTTGAGGGTCTTATAAGTATCCTGTGGTGGGCTGGAGCTAGTGAGGCCTGGGTGGGAGAGTCTGATTTTTATCAACTCCCTTCCACCCCCCATCTTCCCGTTTCCATAGGGTGGCCAGATTCTTACTCATAATCATGAAAGTGGGCAGAAATCTCCTGTATGCAGTGAGTAAACTGGGAAGAAAATTCAGAACTACAGATTAGGAGGGGCCGGGGTTCTGCTTAAACTTTCCTTTAATTCTGTCCTAACCTTTTGTTGGTTGGTTGTCTTCTCTCATCCCCTTGAAGATTGAAGAGCACAGGATATGTGTTTGTGTTAGGAAACGCCCACTGAATAAACAAGGTAAACTCCATTCAGTCAGAAAGAGGCTTTGGACTGAGGGTTCCCGTGTCTAGGGAGCATCCCCTGAAAATACTTTCCTTCTGCAGAATTGACCAAGAAAGAAATTGACGTCATTTCCATTCCTAGCAAGTGTCTCCTCCTCGTACACCAGCCCAAGTTAAAAGTGGACTTAACAAAGTATCTGGAGAACCAGGCATTCTGCTTTGACTTTGCATTTGATGAAACGGCTTCAAATGAAGTTGTCTACAGGTTAGTCTCTTGCCTTTTTTTTCCCCTCCTTTCTCCCCCCACCCTGCTCCCCTTTTGTCTTTTTGATGCAAGACATTGTGGTAACACTGCTCACAGACATGCTGAACTCTGAAGCCTTTCCTGGCCTCCTCTCCTGTTTTCTTTGGATCAGCTATCACATAGAGCTGGCTCCTGGTTCCAGGAGGGTCCCGTTTCAGCTGCCATGTGCCATTTTGTAGCTTCAGTGGCCCATCCTTTAATGGATCAGAAGTGAGGTACCGTGTTTCCCTGAAAATAAGACCAGGTCTTACATTAATTTTTGCTCCAAAAGACGCATTAGGGCTTATGTTCAGGGGATGTCATCCTGAAAAATCATGCTAGGGCTTATTTTCCGGTTAGGTCTTATTTTCGGGGAAATACGGCATAAACCATTGCACTGGGCTGGGCTGCACAGGCTCTAGGGTTTCTTCCAAGGTCTTAAGAAGCCACCCCATTACCCACTGGGCTGGGCTTAACAGACTCAGCAAATTCTAGTACTGCTCTGTCCAATATAGTACCCACTAGCTTCATGTGGCAGTTTAAATGGAAGTTAAAATATAATTAAAAATTCAGTTCTTCAGTCACACCAGCCATATTCCAAGTGCTCAGTAGCCACATGTGGCTAAGAAGTGGCTACTCGTGGACAGCACAGATATAGAATATTTCCATCATCACAGAAAGTTCTATTGGACAACACTACTCTACACCAGAAGTCGACAAACTTGTGGGCCAAATTTGGCTCAATTCCTTTTTATATGGCTTTCAGAAGAAGAATTGTTTTATATTTAGAAAAGTGTGACAAATCCATGTGGACCACAAAGCCTAAAATACTTTAGGCTCCTGCTGTAGAGGGTTTCCTCTGATCTTTGTAGTGTATCTTATGCTAGAAGTTGGCTGCTAAGCTCAGGCTTTCCTTTTGTGTCTCCGGAGTGAGAGGTGGCTCAGAGTGTGGGCCATCAGTGTGCTCTTGGCAGGCCAGTCCAGCCCTCCCCAGTAGGGTAGGGAAAATTCCCGATTTGTAAGGGGCTGGGGTCAGCTGGGACCACTTTGCAGCAGAGGCGTGCTGGTGTTTGGAAGGAGGCATTAAGGCCCCAGGAGTTCTGCAGCGGATGGGAGCAGCAGGACCGTGTGCCAGGGCGCACATTTTGGGGAGGGAGAAACACTTTCCTGTCCTTTCTCCTAGGTACACAGCAAGGCCACTGGTACACGCAATTTTCCAAGGCAGAAAAGCAACCTGTTTTGCATATGGCCAGACGGGAAGTGGCAAGACACATGTGAGTATTCGGGCATGGCAGGGAGCGAGCCTGCCCATAGTGCAGCACTAGGTCCCTGAAAATGAAGACAGTGAGTTTCTTGCAGAAAGTCCCCTCGGTGCAGATGCCCCATCACCAGATACGCTTGCTGTGTCATGTGCAGGGACGGGCCTTCCCAGGTCCAGCCTCCTGGCTTTGGTGTGGCCCACTGTGGTGATGGAGCCAGCAGTGCCCTAGCCTCAGCCAAGGGCCCTTTACCAAGGTCTTCTGCCCCTTCCCTTTGCAGACTATGGGCGGAGACCTCTCTGGGAAAGCCCAGAATGCATCCAAAGGGATCTACGCGATGGCCTGTGAGTATTGTGTTCTGCCACAGTGGGGTTGGGCACAGAAAGGCAGGTTGCTTTCTTAATCCAGGCTCTCGCCCACAGCCCAGGATGTCTTCCTCCTGAAGAACAGCCCCGCTACCGGAAACTGGGTCTGGAAGTCTATGTGACATTCTTCGAGATTTACAATGGGAAGGTAGCTGGCAGGGAGTCCATTCATGCTGTCGGGGCTCCTGAACTTTCTAAAACCTTGAGGTTGGCTAGACATTGTAGAAGCCAAACAACCTGTGGGCTGTGAAGCCTTTGGGCCACTCTGCCCTGACACGTGGGTAGGTACGGGTCATCTGATGGTGGGATGGAACCCCAGCTCAACCAGTATGGCAGGAATCCTCAGGGCTTCCCTCGCAGAGGTGAGGTTCTCCTTGTGTGTGCCCTGTGCTTCCTCGACCCACCTCCTTCATACTTTCTCTTCTCCTGATTACACACATTCATTCTCATGTTCATATCCATCCTCCCTTCCTTCCCCTGTGTGTGTATAGATATATATATGTGATGTATAATACACAGACACACACACACATGTTTCTATACTCTGTTGTTTGCAGAATTGCCTTCCTCAGCGCAGGATCTAAATAAGAATAGCTAACGTTGATTAGTAATATGACATTATGTGCTATGCTCTATTCTAAGCCCTTGTTTCAATTCATTTATTCATCACAACAACTGACAAGGAAGTATTACTGTCACTGTTCTGCAGATGAGAACTAAGCCTAGACTGGTTAGTACTTACCCAGGCTCACACAGCTAGTAAAGCAACAAGAGTCGCATCAAGCTGAGGCAGCCCAGTTCAGAACCCACATGTAACTGCCGTGCTGGCCTGCCCAGCCCCGCCGTTCCTGCTGCCAGCCCAGGGTCAGGCCCTGAAGGAGGGAGGAGTCAGGTGGGTGCCCGGCACTGATGGCTTGTTTCCCTTCCTGGCACAGCTGTTCGACCTGCTCAACAGAGGGCCAAGCTGCGCGTGCTGGAGGATGGCAGGCAGCAGGTGCAGGTGGTGGGGGCTGCAGGAGCGCCTGGTGAGCTGTGCAGACGATGTCATCAAGATGATCGACGTAGGCAGTGCCAGCAGGTCAGAGTTCTGGCAGGGGAGGGGCCACCTTCTCATGCCAGGTCAGGGGACAGAGACTGGCTGCGAGTCCATTGTGTGTGCTCAGCGTGGTCAGGGCTGTGAAGGCCTCTGCGTTAAGGGTCTCAATGGGGCGGATGACCCAGGCCCATCAGGAGCAAGTCAAAGTGCCTTAAGTCTAAGCACGGCAGGCTTTATTCCCAGACTCTTAGCCCAAAGGCAGGCTTCCGACTTCTCTGGGTTTCTGTTTGCTGTTCCCCCTCTCTGTGGTGGGACCCAGGAGCTCTGCGCCTGTTTCTAGGCTCGAGGTGGTAGGGAGGGGCCCTTCCTGCAGGGCCCTCCCTAGGCGTGCTGCCCTGGAGTGCTGGGCAGCTCCTGGAGGCCCAGGGAGCAAGCTCTGTGGTACCGTCAAGTTCTGTCAAGTTCATGACAATCCCTCGTTCCTGGGTCCCCTGCAACTGAGGCAACTCTCCTTTCCCATGTCTTGATGGCCCCCAGGTCTGGCCAAGCCTCTAGCACAGAATCCAGTACTTTGACTGGCAGGAAAACTTACTAGGTCCAGAGCTGGAGGGAGAGCTGCTGCCGAGGGAGGGCAGAACAGAAGTCTGGGACAAAAAGACGCAGGACTTTTCTTAGAGTCCTGACATGTGTCCCTCTCTTCCCACAGAACTCATTGCTGTGAACTGGGGTGGCTTAGACTGGGGTGCCATGGTGGCTGGTGACTTCAGAAACTCATAGCCTTCCTTTGCCCTCCTTTGCCACAGGACCTCTGGGCAGACATTTGCCAACTTCACCTCTTCCCGCTCCCATGCCTGCTTCCAGATTCTTCTTCGAACCAAAGGGAGAGTGCATGGCAAGTTCTCTTTGGTGGATCTGGCAGGGAATGAGCGAGGTTCCGACACTTCCAGTGCTGACCGGCAGACCCGCATGGAGGGTGCAGAAATCAACAAAAGTCTCCTGGCTCTGAAGGTATCGGGCAATCGATGGAGGGAGGAAGTGGGCAGCGTGGGAGGAAGGCAGGGGCCTCAGTTGCACCTGCTGCCCCACAGGAGTGCATCAGGGCCCTAGGAGAGAACAAGGCTCACACCCCGTTCCGCGAGAGCAAGCTGACACAGGTGCTACGGGACTCCTTTATCGGGGAGAACTCAAGGACCTGCATGGTGAGTGTGGGGTGCTTAGTCCTATCCTGGGTAGGAGGCCTGATGCCTTGGTTGTCTGGGTTTCTAGGCTCTAACTTGACTGGGCTTCACCCCCTGCCTTTCAGCACCAGGCTCCTCTTTGCCTACCCAAGAGGGGAGGAAAGGATGTAATCCCTTTACTGTATGTCCATGCAGCTCTGGGTTTGGGGGAGGTCGTTCCTTCCTTAACTGGTGGAAAGGGGCTCCAGAATTCAGAAGGCCCTTTGGGGAAGCAGAAAGGGAAGTCCTAGCTTCTGTAGCTTTCCTCGGGTTCCTTGGCTCCCACCCTAGGAGACAGGAAAGGGCTGTCGTCTTGAGTGGCTTCTGCTCCCGTCTTTATTTTATCCACAAGCCCTTCTAGCTAGGGTCTGCCTCCCTTCCCTCCAGGGAATATCCTCTCCCCTGCCTCCTGGGGAAGATGTGGAGTTCTGAGGAAGCTCTACACCCTTCTCCCTGAGGCAACCCTGAGCCTGGGCGAGCTGAGGGTCCAGCAGTAGCCACAGAGCCTTAAGGTGTGACCTTGGAGGAGAATGGGTCAGTGAAGAGATAAAGAAGCAGCGGGTAATCAGATGCGCCTTTCAACGCAGGGGACCGATTTTTAAGGCATCTTAATTTGCAGTGCCCATGGAGCAAGTTGCCTGGCACAGAGTGGGTGCTTAATGAGCTCTCCCTCCAATACCATGTGGGTGTCAATGGCTTGGAGAGACTCCTCCTGGCAGCCTGTCCCCGCGATCCTCCACCTTTAACCACCCATTCCCTCTTTTGCAGATTGCCACTATCTCACCGGGCATAGGCTCGTATGAATATACCTTAAACACACTGAGATATGCAGACAGGTACCAGTCCCAATGGCCAGGTGGGGTGCGGAGGAGGGTGTGGGAGCGGGGAAAGGAAGGGCAGTGATGAGAGGGGCGGAGGCTCTGGGCCTCAGCCCGCTGTCTACTCTTCTGCGCTTCCGGGAATCTGAGGCTTGGCGCTTCAGACATGATGCTAGAAGGTCTGTCCTAATCCCCTTGAGGTTGTGGTGGAGAGTCAGTGTACACGAGAGTCTTCGAGGCCAAAGGCAAAGCTGCTACCCCATCCCCTTGAAGCCTCAAACCTGCAGTCTGAGGGGTGGAGTACTCTTGTGAGTGCCATGGAGGTTGCTATGGGGTCTGAGACCTTGTTTCCTCAGGGTCAAGGAGCTGAGCCCCCACAGCGGGTCCAGTGGGGAGCAGCCAACTCAGATCAAAACAGAAGAGATGGAAGCCAGCTCTGGTGGAGCGCTGAACGCAGGCGATGTAAGGGGCAGGGTGGGCTCAGGCAGGTCAGAAACGGCCTGCTGAGGGAACGGGGCCATATCATTGTGTCTCTCCTTTTGGCCCCCTTAGTTCTCCAAGGACGAGGAGGAACTGTCTTCTCAGATGTCCAGCTTTAATGAAGCCATGACTCAGATCAGAGAGCTGGAAGAGAGGCCCATGGAAGAGCTCAAGGAGATTATACAGGTGGGGAGCTGGCACGGCCCAGGGGGGACAGGATACGCACTTAGCACAGGCCCTCAGCTGTGCTCAGCACCGTTCCTTGAACATGACCTGGACTTTGCTCCCATAGGTCTTCGGGTTGGCGTGATAAGAGGCAGCCTTATACACTAGCTTTCCTTAATTCTCTACCCATTCATCCAGCCGTTCCTTTCGGGTGGCTAATTGCTATACCTCCTTCTTCAGCCTGGCACACACAGGCTTTCCTCCATCCTCCCAGCCTGAGCTGGTCTCTCTTCCATGCTCCCGATTGAGGGTTTTGGAGGGTCATTTATATGCAGGAACCTTGCCTCGTTATTCAGTGAATGTTTGTTGAGTACTTTCTATGTGCCAGCTCCTATGCCGAGACCAAGGACCAAACACATGAAATACGAATAGTAGGCCCTAAAGTAAAACTTAATCCTAATTTTCTATTTATAAGCCAATTTCCTTTGAAACTCATTTAGCCTCACTGGGCCTCAGTTTCTTCATCCCTAAAATGAGAGAGACAGGATGCTTTTGTCTGAGGATTAAGTGACACGCTATTCAAACCCTCAGCAGCACCCAGCCTGTGGGCAGCGTTTAGTAAATGGTAGATGCTAGCACTGCCACGATCCCTTCTGAGGAAGAACAGGTGGGGGGCGGGGGGAGGCCCGAAAGTTTGTCCTGACAATAAGGTCCTCAGTGCAAAGCAGAAAGGAAGAGCACAGGGCGCTTAGAACTGAGGAGGGAATGCTCCTGCCCTGGAATGCTCAGGGGTACAGGTGTTTAAAAGGACATGGCACTTTCAGGAAGAATGAAAAGTTCAGTCGGAGCAAAAGGTGGGGGCAGACGATGGAGGGAGCTTAGGGCTGTGGCTAGGTCAGTGAGGACCTGATGCTGAAGGGCCTTCGGGTTCATCCCAGAGGCCGGGACTTCGTTATGAGGGCAGTGGATGCCTTTGAGGAGAGTTCAGCGGAGCGGGGCCAGGGTCACATCAGAGCTTTGGGGACATCGCTGTGGCCACAGTGTGGGCCTGGTTTGGGCACAAGGGCAGTGTGTGAGTAGAGGCAGTTAGGAGTTCAGAGCAGTTAGAAGATGGTTGGAAAGAGTTCAAGAGAGATGTTGGTGCTCAGACTGATGTGGCGGTGGCCGTGGGATCGGAGAGAGGGCATGAGGTTCAAGAACCACTTGAAGGGCAGAGTTGGTAGGATTTGGGGACAAATAAGAAGGAAGAAGAAAGGTGTTGTCAGATTTGGGGCATCAGGACAGATGACATTCGTTTGGTATAAAGGACAGGGGCAGGTTTGGGGTAAGGCAGAGGATGAATTCAATTCAGGATGAGGGAGCTTTGTGAACCAGGGAGAGGCGGCCCTGGCCCCGCATGCCAAGCAGGTCTCTGCTCTGCAAGGTGGGTACAGCTGCACAGGGTGCACCTTGAAGACGGGGCCTGTGCAGGTGGTGGCAGCTGCCCTGAGGGTTGGTGTCTCCAAGACCCCACTAACCCCGAGTGCACCACCTCCCACCCCTTCCTTCCAGGTGTCATCAAGGCCTTGCGCCTGGCCATGCAGCTGGAAGAGCAGGCCAGCAAACAAATCAGCAGCAAGAAACGGCCCTAGTGATGACTGCAAATAAAGATGTTTGGTTTCACCCCCAGCCTTTTCACCACCTCATCCCTCCCCATTGAGCTTTGGGCACCTGGTGGGTCTAGTTAGGGCCTGAGCTGGGACAGGGTCTCAGCGGGGAAAGGCCAGGTATGGGTGCATTGGGGCCAGGGCAGCTGGGCAAGGGGGTCAGAGTGACATGGGACACTCCTTTCCCTCAATTGTAGCCTTGAGGGGAGCAAGCAAGGATGGGAGGAGGGAGCTCTTGGTTACACTGTGTGTTGTTGCCCTTCTCTCCGAGTGGGGAAGGCTCGCTGGCAGTTTTCCCTTGGTTGGCATTCTGCCCGTGTGGACTGGTTGCTGGTGGAGAGGTCACTGGGGTTGTCCTGCTCTGGGGAGAGGGAGGAGCCTGTAGTCTACTCCGTGCTGGCTCGGGCCTGCCTTCCCTACCCTTGGTCTGGGCACTGATTTGTACTTTAAAAAATGTTTCTGGAACCTCTTCCTTCATTGGTATTTTTTGAGGCCCAAGAGGATCCCTGCTGTTTTCTGTTTTATGTATTTATATACTGTCTGACAATAAAAAAAGAAGAAGCAAATCAGCATTTTAGTGGTGTGTGGGAAGGTCCTGGGATGTGTCTGAGCCTTCTGGGACTGAAGACACAACTGCAGCTCTGTGGTGCTCATTCTGTATTCCTCCCAGGAGACCAAATCCACACCTGCAGTTAAGTGGCGTGCTGAAGACTCCAGCCTCTGTCTTGTTCAGTGATGCTCACTAGGTCCCAGGCCCTCTCCTGGGGACAAGAGGTGTAAGCAGAAAGAAGATGGCGCTCTGTCAGTTAGTCTGCTTGAGGCACCTTAAAAGCTTCTGTGGGAACACTGACACGAAAACCCTTGGCTTGCTAGGAAGAGAAGGATCTGCTGGGCAGCTCCAGTTCAGTCTTGAGAAATGAATAGAAGTTTGCCAGGTAGACTGAGGGACCGAGCATAGCACATGGGCAGTTTGGGAACTGGAAGACTCCAGCCAGATTCAGTGTCATGGAGCATGCATGATCTAAATGGTAATGTACCACTAAAAGGTTTTTGGCCTAGGAGCCACATAATGAACTGTGTGTTCAGTTGGTTAGAGTGCAGGGCTCTTAACAACAAGATTGCCAGTTCAGTCCCCACAGGGGCCACTGTGAGCTGCGCCCTCCAAACTAGGGACCGGGTCTCAGCGGGGAAAGGCCACTATGTGACTTGGAGCTGATGGGTCCTGGAAAAATACTAAAAGTTAAAAGTGTGTGTGTGTGTGTGTATGTGTTTTAGAAAGGCCTGAGTCAGGGAGATGGGTGGGGTTGAACAGACCATGTTCTGGCCCTCTAAGCCTTGGTTACTTCATTTGTAAAGTAGAACATTCTCGACTTCATGGTGAGAGAACACATGAATTTGACATACTATTAAATAACTAAATACAGGACCTAGATTCAGAAATTTAGCTGAATCAGATGTTTGACAGAAACAACACTGGCTCTGCGGCCTTAAAATCTTCCATATACCTAACTTTTCCCCTCATCTGTAAAATGAGGCCATCAATACCCACGTCACAGAACTGAAAAGATGAAATGAAAGAATGCCACCACCCCAGGCCTGAGCACCTCACCTAGAACACCAGGAGTCCCTAACGGGTCTCCTGCTTGAATTCTTGACTCCCAGTGAACCATTCTCCCAAAGCAGCCAGAGGAATGTTTGTAAGTCATTCCCTGCTTGGAGCCCTCTAATAACGTCCCTTTGCACAAAAGGTAAATTCTGAATGTCCTGCTGTGGCCTATGAGGCCCTGCCTGCTCAGCTCCTCTCTGCCGGTCGAGTGGGAATGTAATTTGGACTGAATATTTTTGAGGCTAAAAACCCAGCTGCAGAAGCCACACTAGGATGGGATCCCTGACTGTCGAACCTTAACTGAGTTGTTTAACCTCTTTGTACTATCTGTATCTGTGAAACGGGAGTAATACTGGTATAGATTTGTTATGAAAATTGAGTAAATCTACACAGCGGTAAGTACAGTGTCACATTTAGTAAGTGCTATATAAGCACATAAGGACAAAGATTTTTGCTGTATTTAATAACTACCACAATGTCTAGAACATAGGGTAAGCATACAATATATGTATTTTTAATGAATGAATAAACTGCATCCTACCACTCACTGTTCTCCAAACATACTGGCCTTTACTTCTTGACTATTTCAGGGCTTTTTTTTTTTATTTAAAAAAAAAAGATATAATTCACATACTGTAAAATTCATACTTTTAAAGTATACGATTTAGTGGGTTTTAGTACACTTGTTTATTGGGCAACCATCGCCACTAATTTCAGAGCATTTTGATCCCCCAAAAAGAAACCCTATACCCACTAGCAGTCACTCCCATTCTCCTTTCCCCCCAGTTCTATGAAACCACTAATCTACATTTCTTTCTCTATAGATTCGCCTATTCTGGATGTTTCATATAAATGCAATCATACAGAATGAATGTGGTCTTTCATATCTGGCTTCTTTCACTTAGGATGTGTTTTAAAGGATCATGTTATAGCATGTATCAGTACTTCATTCCTTTTTATGGCCAAGTAATATTCCGTTGTATGGATAGACCACATTTTATCTGTCAATTGATGAACGGTGGGGTAGTTCCCACTTTGGGGCATTATGAATGAACCATTCAGTCCATGAACGTTCACGTGCAAGTTTTTGAGCAGGTTTTCAGTTCTCTTGGGTATATCCAAGTTCTTAGCCCATTTTTAAGTTGAATGTCTTTATTGTTGACTTTTAAGAGCTCTGCATTCTGAGTACTGGACCCTTATCAAATATATGATTTGCAAATATTTTCCCTCATTCTGTGGGTTGTCTTTCACTTTCTTGATAGTGTCCTTTGAAACACAAACGCTTTTAATTTTGACGAAGTTCAGCTTACCTTTTTTCTATTGCTTGTGCCTGTAGTGTCAGATCTAAGAATCCATTGCCAAATCCAAAGTTGGGAAAATTTACTCTTACAGTTTCTTCTAAGAGTTTTATATTTAGGTCCTTGATCCATTTGTAGTTAATTTTTGTAGGTGATGTGAATTAGGGGTCTGAATTCATTTTTTTCATGTGGATATCCAGTTTTTCCAGGACCATTTGTTGAAAGGGCTATTCTTTCCCCCATTAAATTGTCTTAGCACTCTTGTTGCAAATCAATTGACCATAGATGTATGGGCTAATTTCTGTACTTTAAATGCTATTCCATTAATCTATATGTCTATCTTTATGCCAATACTACACTGTTTGGTTACTATAATTTGTAATAAGTTTTGAAATCAGAAAGTGTGACTCCTCCAATTTTGTTCTTTTTCAATACTGTTGCGGCTATTCAGGACCCCATGCAATACCATATGAAGGTAAAGATTAGCTTTTCCATTTCTGCTGATGGGATTTTGATAGCAATTGTATTTAATCTGTAGATCGCATTGGTAGTATTGCTATCTTAACAATATTAAGTCTTCTAATGCCTGAACACAAAATGTCTTTCCATGTTTTAGTTTGTCTTTAATTTCTTTCAACAATAGTTATAATTTTCAGTGTACAAGTCTTTCACCTCCTTGTTAAATTTATTTCTTAGGTATTTTATTCTTTTGGATGCTATTGTAAAAAAGAATTATTTTTCTTAGGTTCCTTTTCAGATTGTTCATTGCTGGTGTGTAGAAACACAACTGATTTCTGTGTGTTTAAAAATTAACCTAATTTAAGGTAACCTTGTACCTTAAAACTTTGGTAAATTTGTTTATTAACTGTAATAGTGTTTGTTTGGTTTGGTGTTTTTTTTTGTAGATAATTTGAAATTTTCTATATATAAGATCATGTCTTCTATGAGCAGAGATAGTTTGACTTCTTCCTTTCCAGTCCTTTTATTTCTAGCCTAATTGCCCTGGGTAGGGTACCCAGTACAGTTTTGAATGGAAGTGGTGAGAGTGGGCATCCTGCTCTTGTTTCGGATCATTAAGGATGATGTTAGCTGTGGGGATTTTGTAGATGGCCTTTATCAGGCGGAGGAAGTTCACTTCTGTTTCTAGTTCGTTGAGTGTTTTTATCATGAAAGGTATTAGATTTTGTCACATGCTTTTTCTATGTTTTGATCACGTGTTTTCCCCCCTTATTCCATCAATAAGGTATATCCTGTTAATTGATTTTCAGGTGTTAAACCAACCTTGCAAACGTGGATAAATCCCACTTGCTCATGGTGTGTATAACATTTAATTCCTACTTGTGCAGAGCTTCAAATTGAGCCGTATCTCACTGATATTAGAGCCTTTTCAGGTCTTTCCTGGCTGGCCATTTCTCAACCCTGCATATGCATGTGGTCCTCTAGATTCCCAGGAATATGTGGGAGTTTTTCAAATCTTCCTATTGCCCTGTTTTTCCTTTTAAGTGGTGTGTTTTGTTGTTTTTCAGCCTATATAGCCCCAACTAGTAATGCTGCCTCAGGCATCTGTGTTGCCCCTGACTTTTTTTTTAAACAAACACCCTAGGGATAGGGCTGGTCACAGAGTGAGCTCCGAGTGAGGTCAAATAAAGACCAGCTCTAAGAATGGAGCTTTTCAGCCAGACAGCTAAAATGGTGGCAGTTCTTTGGGGATGGGGCTTTTAGGGGAACTCCAGGCCCATTCTGCCGCCCTCCAATAGTTGTTTTCAAAGCCACTGTGGAGCTGGGAAAAGGGCCAATTTAAAAGCAACAAAGATCACTGCTCCCAGATTCAGCTGTTTTTCTTGAATAAATGTTCCTTGGATTGTTGCAAGCCTTTGGTTAATTTCAGAGTTCTGGAAAAGTTGATTTTGACAATTTTGGCCAGTGTTCTCTTTACTTTTATGGAGGAGCGGTTTTTTTGAAGGTCCTTACTCCACCATTCCAGAAGTGCTTATCCTTCTCAGGACTTTTTACACTTGATGTTCCTTCTGCCTGGAACCATCAGCTGTTCAGAAGCCTCTTTGTTTTCTCTCAGATCTCAGTTTACCCCAGGTCTCTGCCACCCGAGAAGCCATCTCAGAGTGTCCTATCTCAAGATCACACCCCGCCCCATGATAGCACATTACTTCTTCACAGCATCGATTACAATCTAATCTTTTTCTTGTCCAGTAGAGTTTATACTTCAAGTAAGTCTTTGTAAAGATTCCCCAGGGCCTAATACCAATTATTGTTCTTAATTTCTAGTGGCACTAGTCTGCACAACTACGTGACCTTATCCAGCAGCATTCTGTAACCCAGGTGTCAGGAGCGAGAGGTTGGATTGACCCCAGGTTTGAAGACTTCCAGGATAAGGAACTGGTGCAAAGTGAAGGTTGAGGGAGGTAAAGATGCTCATGTGGAGGCACCCAAGATACAATGGGAGTAGTATGAGAGCGTGACAGTGAGTCAGGATTTAAAATCTAGGCACAAGATAGTCGGTGGGAACCAGAATTGATAGATAACTGCAGTAAAGAGAAGTAGTGAGTGTTATGGTCTTATTGCATGAGATTTAAAGTTTGTGGTTTTTAGGCAGGATAGAGTGAGAATGGCCTGAAATTGGCAATGGAGACCATGGAGCACACCTGTCTCCCTTCTAGAGAACAAGAGTGTAGTCATCCTCCACTTGAGAAGGTTGACAAGGAAAAGTCCTCTGAGAGAACCAGGTTTCTGTTAGAAGGCAAAAGAAAAGGAAACGTTCGGAGAAGTGGCTGACGATATAGAGGATTTTTCTGATGAATGATACAGGACATAGAAGATTTTAGGAAATGGATGGTGGGAAATTGGTTTTAGAAAAAGAATATAATAACCTGTGTCAGGATTAGAATATAGGTGATCGGTACAATTTAGGAGATGATTTTTTTAAGGTGACTAATGAAAATAGGGGCAAGGGCATTAAGAGTATTACTGTCAGTGGTCTCAAAGCAAATGAAATGGTGGCCAGGCTAGGGTACTGGAGGGGAACAGGAGAGACGATCTCGCCAGGATGGCATTGGACTCGCTTCTCCTGCAGAGATCCCAAGCTCTCCGAATAACCCAAGCCAGGGCCAGGAAGTCACTGCTTGGGGTTTGGCCCTGGAGTCAGTCCTCTACCACACGCACATGGTCTGTGAGCTACCAAGGAAACAGTCTCCGCTGAACCCAAGCCCAGCCCTGCCTATTCTCCTAGAAGGATCTTCTGTTCTCTCAGACTCCCCACCTCAGGTGTTACTCTCAGCCAGCCCTGCTCATTTTCAAAGGCGGGAGTAGAAATGGGCACAACGCTAAACAAAATCTGTTGTGGCTCCTCAGGGTTCCTTACCTTTGGGATGTTTTTGGTTTCCTGGATGGGAGGTAAAGGTGGAATCTCCAGCAGGTAGCACAGGAACAGAAGGAGGGAACAAACACCATAAAGGCAAGTGAGGAGAACCTGTAATGACAGAGCTAAAGCTCCCACAAATTTCAATAAGGCTATTCAGAAATGCAAACACATTCCATTGTAGGAAACCCATTATCTGAATCCCATGCTGCCTGAGGCAACTGAGCTGTGACAGCCAGACTCTTACCAGGCCTGCCTCCCAGACCATTGAAGAGTCACAGTGGGTTGTGACACAGCCCCTCCCCCACCCATCAGACCAGCAGATCCCTCCATCCCTCTTGGGCCTCTAGGTCCCTCTGCCCTCTGTGGGCATCCTATTTTCCAATCCATCTTTCATCATATATTGACCTTAAGAAAAGGTTCTGCTTGTTTCACCTGTAACCCAGATATGACCTGGGTCCCCCTTTACTGTGTGGAGACCTTGACTTGGGGCTAACCACGTCCACAACCTGGAAAGTGTGAAATACTGCCTGGAATGTTTGCTTGTTCCCATTTACACTCAGGGATATAGAAGTGAACAAAACAGATAACAATCATGGCCCTGCAGGAGCTTGTATTCTAGTGGTGGGAGGCATGCAACGAACAAACATGTAAATGAACTACATCCTGTGCTACATAGGGATACGTGTAGGAGAAAACAACCAGGGAAGGGAGATGGGGCAGATCTAGAATGGGGGGCGGGGTAGCATTGACGAAGGAAGGAGGGTTTCAATCCAGTTTTCAGGTTGGACTACCAACGAAGTTTCCACTGAAAAGATGCATTTGAGGAAAGATCTGAAGGAGGTGAGAGGGTGAGCCATAAATACCTTGGGGAAATAACTTCCTGACTGAAGGAATAACAAGTTCAAAGGTCCTGAGTTAGAATTATGGGTCTTATGTTTGAAGGAGGCCAGTGTGGCTGAAACAGTACCAATTGCTAGTATAGTAGGATGAGTTCTGACAAGTTCGCGAACTCATCGTAGAAAAAGTGCTCCATACCTCATTGCTGAATATCACTACGGTCACCTTCGAAGCACTCCCCTTGGGAAGCTATGCACCGATGCCAGTGCCTAGTCCACCCTTCAAAGCAATTTTGGAACTCTTTTTCTGGAATGGCCATCAGAGCTGTCATCATATTACCCTTGATGTCCTGAATGTCATCAAAATGCCTTCCTTTCAATATTTCCTTTATCTTTGGGTAAAGAAAGAAGTCACTGAGGGCCAGATCAGGTGAGTAGGGAGGGTGTTCCAATACAGTTATTTGTTTACTGGCTAAAAACTCCCTCATAGACAGTGCCATGCGAGCTGGTGCATTGTCATGATGCAAGAGCCATGAATTGTTGATGAAAAGTTCAGGTCGTCTCTTTCACGCAGACTTTTCAGCACTTCCAAGTAAACTTGGTTAACTGTCTGTCCAGTTTGTACAAATTCATCATGAATAATCCCTCTGATGTCAAAAAAGGTTAGCACCATTGTTGGAACAAGTTGGCGAACTTAATTGTCTGACCTCCTATAAATTCAGAGAGACAATGGCGGTTGTACCATGTAAGTTCTTGGGTGCAAATATGTCATTTTTCTTTATTCTTTCTATTGTTATCTGTAAGTACATTGACTTCACACTTCTAGTCCACTTTCACGTCCTTCCAGACTTCTGAGAGGTTACCCAGTTCCAGGAGTGTGGTTCCCAGTTTTCTTCTATGCCGTAAGGAGCTGGACTCTCAGTAGTTCACGTCTGTGTTTCTTGTTGCTTCCGTACTGCCCTTCTGTTCCAGTGCAGTCTTCTAAGTTCTGAGGGACACTCTTCGACATGTCAGGTCTAAGTCACTGCCTACCTATAGCAGGACCTGTACTTCGACACAGACGATACTGTACTCCTACTTCACAGCTGCACACTCAGCCGCAGTTTATCAAATCTTACCACCTGTGTCAACGTGCCTGGTTCTGGCAGGGTAACAACCCAGCTGCGGCTTTGCCATGACTCTTAGTCCCTTGACATAATAATCTGTGTGGCTGGCAAAGCCTCCCCTGGCTGATGTGCTGCATTGGTGTTCATTTACAAAGGCATTTCCTCATTGGCTTGGTGATTAAGTGACAACCTTTTGAGAGTTAGGGATAAGTCCTTGCTCTGCCTGTAGATAGCCCAGGGAAGCCTGAGTGAACATGTGTTGGGTTTCGGCTCCAATCTACCACATCTCCAGATGGTACCTTATGAAGGGCACAATCCACCTAACCTTAAATGGTGGCGCTGGCCTACACTTTCCCTCTTGGGTCCTAGAGCTCCTATACAAATGCATTCAATCCTTGCCTACTTACCAGGGAACTCGGGGAGCATCAAACTTGGAAACAAGGAAGGTCTTTTATAGTTGAATCCTAGGACAGTTGTTCTAATCCTTCACCTACTTTTGAGACTGCAAGAGAAGACTTCCAAATAAATTTTTTCTTGAACAAGGTAATCTGTGGCTTTTGACTATAAACTTCTGAGAGGCTAGCATTTTCACTATGTCTTTAGTGGGTACCTTACTTAAATACTAATTCATATCTTTCCTTTTTTCTTTTTCTTTGTCAATTTTACTAAAGCTGTATCCATTATTTTTTCACCTTTTCAAAGAACCAGATTTTGATTACATCGATAGTCTCTGTTGTATTTTGTTTTCAATTTCATTAATTTCTGTCTTTATTGTATTCTTCTCCTTGTTTTGGGTATATTTCATGTTATTTTATTAACATGAAAGCTTAGATTATTGGTTTGAAACTTTTTTTTTTTCTGATGTAGGCATTTGATGCTATAAATTTCCCTCTAAAGCTTGCTTTAGTGGTATCTCACAAATTTTTATGTTCAGTTCAAAATCTTTTGTAATTTCTCTAAGACCTCCTCTTTTTTTTTAATTTATTGGGGTGACAATTGTTAGTGAAATTACATAGATTTCAGGTGTACAATTCTGTATTACATCATCTGTAAATCCCATTGTGTGTTCACCACCCAGAGTCCGTTCTCCTTCCATCACCATATATTTGATCCCCCTTACCCTCATCTCCCACCCCCCCCCCCCCTTTACCTTCTGGTAACCGCTAAACTATTGTCTGTGTCTATGAGTTTTTGTTTCTCATTTGTTTGTCTTGTTCTTTTGTTGTTTTCGGTTTATATACCACATATCAGTGAAATCATATGGCTCTCTTCTCTGCTTTATCTGTCTGACTTATTTCGCTTAGCATTATACTCTCAAGATCCATCCACGTTGTCACCAATGTTCCTATATCATCTTTTCTTACCGCCGAATAGTATTCCATTGTGTATATATACCATAACTTCTTTATCCATTCATCTATCGAAGGACATTTTGGTTGTTTCCATGTCTTGGCCACCGTAAATAAAGCTGCAACGAACATTGGAGCACACATGTCTTTATGTATAGATGTTTTCAGATTTTTTGGGTAGATACCCAGGAGAGGGATTGCTGGGTCATACGGTAATTCTATTCGTAATTTTTTGAGGAACCTCCACACTGCCTTCCATAGCGGCTGCACCAGTCTGCATTCCCACCAACATTGTATGAGGGTTCCTTTTTCTCCACAGCCTTTCCAACACTTGTTAGTATTTGTCCTGTTGATGATAGCCATTCTGACTGGGGCGAGGTGATATCTCATTGTGGTTTTTATTTGCATTTCTCTGATGATTAGTGATGTTGAGCATTTTTTCATATGTCTGTTTGCCATTTGTATGTCCTCTTTGGAGAAATGTCTCTTCAGGTCCTCTGCCCATTTTTCAATTGGGCTGTTTGCTTTTTTGTTGTTGAGTTTCATGAGTTCCTTGTATATTTTGGATATTAGCCCCTTATCGGAGGCACTGTTTGCAAAATCTTCTCCCATTCAGTTGGTTGCCTCTTTATTTTGTCGATGGATTCTTTTGCTGTGCAGAAGGTTTTAAGTTTCATATAGTCCCATTCGTTTATTTTAGCTTTTACTTACTTCCTTGCCTTTGGAGTCAAATTCATGAAATGCTCTTTGAAACCAAAGTCCATAAGTTTAGTGCCTATATTTTCTTCTATGCAGTTATTGTGTCAGGTCTTATGCTTAAGTCTTTGATCCATTTTGAATTAATTTTGGTACATGGTGACAGATAGCAGTCCAGTTTCATTCTTTGCACATGGCTTTCCAATTCTCCTGGCACCATTTATTGAAGAGGCTGTCTTTCCTCCATTGTATATTTTTAGCTTCTTTGTCAAAAATTATCTGTCCATATTTATGTGGTTTTATTTCTGGTTCTCAATTCTATTCCATTGGTCTACGTGTCTGTTTTTCTGCCAATACCATGCTGTTTTGATTATTGTGGCCCTGTAGTACAAGCTAAAGTCAGGAAGTGTGATACCTCCAGTATTGTTCTTTTTCCTTAAGATTGCTTTGGCTAGTCGGGGTCTTTTGTGGTTCCAAACAAATCTGATGATTTTTTATTCTATTTCTTTAAAAAATGCCATTGGGATTTTGATGGGGATTGCATTAATCTGTATATTGCTTTGGGTAATATGGCCATTTTAACTATGTTGATTCTTCCAATCCATGAGCATGGAATGTCTTTCCATCTCTTTGTGTCTTCTTCAGTTTCTTTCAAAAATGTTTATAGTTTTCAGCATATAGGTCCTTCACATCCTTGGCTAAGTTTATTCCTAGGTATTTTATTATTTTTGCTGTAATTGCAAAAGGAATGTTTTTTGTATTTCTTTTTCTGAGATTTCATTGTTAGTATATAGGCATGCAATGGACTTTTGTACGTTGATTTTTGTAGCCAGCAACTTTACTGTATTGGTTGATTATTTCTAATAGCTTTTTGGTGGAGTCTTTAGGGTTTTCTATATATAGCATCATGTCATCTGCAAAAAGTGATAATTTAACTTCTTCATTCCCAATTTGGATGCCTTTTATTTCTTTCTCTTGCCTGATTGCTCTGACAAGGACTTCCAACACTGTGTTGAAAAGCAGAGGTGATAGGGGACAGCCCTGTCATGTTCCTGAACGTAGAGCAAAGGGCTTCAGTTTTTCACCATTAATTATGAGATTAGCTGAGGGCTTGTCATATATGGCCTTTATTATGTTAAGGTATTTTCCTTCTATACCTATTTGATTAAGTGTTTTAATCATAAATGGATGTTGTATCTTGTCAAATGCTTTTTCTGTATCAATTGATATAATCATATGATTTTTGTCCTTTATTTTGTTTATGTGATGTATCACATTGATGGATTTGCAGATGTTGAACCATCCTTGTGCCCCGGGGATGAACCCCACTTGGTCGTGATGAATAATCTTTTTAATGTATTGTTGTATTCGATTTGCTAGAATTTTGTTTAGGATTTTTGCATCTGTATTCATCAGAGATATTGGTCTGTAGTTTTCTTTTTTTGTGTTGTCCTTACCAGGTTTGGTATCAGGGTCATGTTGGCCTCATAAAATGAGTTAGGGAGTACTGTCTCCTCTTCAATTGTTTGGAAGAGTTTGAGCAGGATTGGTATTAGATCCTCTTTGAAGGTTGGGTAGAATTCACTAGTGAAGACATCTGGTCCCGGACTTTTGCTTTTGGGAAGGTTTTGGATGACTGATTCAATTTCGTTACTGGTGATCGGTCTGTTTAGATTTTCCAGTTCTTCATGGTTCATCCTTGGAAGGCTATATGTTTCTAAGAACTTGTCCATTTCTTCTAGGTTATTGAATTTGGTGGCATATAGTCCTTCATAGTATTCTTGGATGATTCTTTGTATTTCTGTGGTTTCCGTGATAACTTCCTCTTTTTCATTTCTGATTTTGTTAGTGTCTTCTCTCTTTTTATCTTAGTGAGTCTAGCCAAGGGTTTTGTCAATTTTTTTAATCTTTTCAAAGAACCAGAATCTTTGTCACATTAAGTTTTTCTATTGTCCTTTTTGTTCTCTATTTCATTTAGTTCTGCTCTGATTTTTGTTATTTCCTTTCTTCTGCTGACCTTGGCTTTCACTTGTTATTCTTTTTCTAGTTCTTTAAGGTATAACATGAGGTTATTTATTTTGGATTTTTCTTGTTTTTGAGATAGGCTGTAATGATATAAATTTCTCTCTTAAAACTGCTTTTTGCTGCATCCCAAAAATTTTGGTAGGATGTATTTTCATTCTCATTTGTTTCCTATGTATTTTTTTTTTAATTTATTTTTAATTTATTGGGGTGACAATTGTTAGTAAGATTACTAGATTTCAGGTGTGCAATTCTGTATCACATCATCATAAATCACACTGTGTGTTCACCACCCAGAGTCAGCTCCCCTTCATCACCATACATTTGATCCCCCTCACCCTCATCCCCCCCAACCCCCCTTACGCTCTGGTAACCACCAAATTACGTTCCCCAGATTAATTTTCAAACCCCGTGGCCATCCTGTGGTCACCGACTGCCCTCCAATCCCCTCACCCTCCCCCCCCACCCCCCACCCCTCCCGCCCATCTAGCAACCCTCAGTTTTTCCTCATTGTCTCCCAAACTGTTTCTGATTAGTTCATTCACTTATTCTTTTCTTAGAATCCGCAAATAAGTGAGATCATATGGTACTTATCTTTCTCAGTCTGACTTATTTCACTTAACATAATGTTCTCTAGATCCATCCATGTTGTTGCAAATGGTAAGATTTCTTTCTTCTTTATGGCTGCATAATACTCCATTGTATAAATGTACCACTGTTTCTTAATCCAGTCATCTACCGATGGGCATTTTGGTGTTTCCATGTCTTAGCTATTTTGTATAGTGCTGCAATAAACATAGGAGTGCATAAAGATTTTTGAATTGAAGTTTTGGATTTCTCCGGATAGATACCTAGGAGTGGAATTACTGGATCATAAGGTAGTTCCATTTTTCAGAATTTTGAGATACCTCCATACTGTTTTCCATAGCGGCTGCACCAGTCTGCAATCCACCAACAGTGCACAAGCGTTCCCTTTTCTCCACATCCGCGCCAGCACTTGTTGTTTGTTGATTTATTGATGATAGCCATTTTGACTGGGGTGAGGTGGTATCTCTTTTGATCTCTCCTCTAATTTTTTCTTTGACCCTGTCGTTCTTTAAAAGTATGTGGTTTAATCTCCATGTATTTGTGTGTTTTCCTGCTTTCTTTTTGCAGTTGGTATCCAATTTCAAAGCCTTGTGATCAGAGAATATGCTTGGTATGATTTCAATCTTCTTAAATTTGCTGAGGCTGATTTTATGTTCCAATATATGGTCTATCCTTGAGAGTGTTCCATGTACACTAGAAAAGAATGTATAGTCTGATGTTTTAGGATGAAGTGCTCTATAGATGTCAATTATGTCCATTTCATCTAATGTGTCATTTAGGGCTGCTATTTCGTTATTTATTTTCTGTTTGGATGATCTATCCATAGCTGTCAGTGATGTATTTAGGTCCCCTACTATAATTGTGTTTTGGTCAATTTCTCCCTTTAGTTCTATTAGTAGTTGCTTGGTATATTTTGGTACTCCCTCATTGGGGGCATATATATTAATGACTGTTATGTCTTCTTGTTGTATAGTCCCCTTTACCTTTATGAAATGTCCATCTTTGTGTCTTGTTACCTTTTTCACCCTGAAGTCTGTTTCATCTGATATCAGTATGGGTACAACCTGATTTTCTCTGTATACCATTTGCTTGGATTGTTAATTTCCACCATGTGACTTCGAGTCTATGCTTGTCCTTGTAGCTGAGATGTGTCTCTTGGAGACACCATATGGTTGGGTTTAGTTTTTGATCCAATCTGCTACTCTGTGCCTTTTTATTGGTGAGTTCAGTCCATTTATATTTAGGGTGATTATTGATATGTGAGGATTTCCTATCATTTTCTCTTTAGTTTTCTGGTAAGACTGTGTCTCCATTGTTTCTTTGCCTTTTTGTAGTTGTCTATTATTTCTGTGTGGTGGTATTCTATGATGTTTTCCTCTGTTCCTTCTTTCATTACAGTATATATTTCAGTTCTGGAATTTTTTTTGAGCAGTTACCATTAAGTTTATGTAAAACAGAGTTTGATATTTAGAGTATTCCGTTTTCTTCAGCATGCCTACTTTCTCCATTCCCATATTCCGGTTCAGGCCTTTACTCTCCCCCTTTTTATGTTTCAGTTGCCGCAAATTGTCCCTGTTGATGGTGGTCTAATAGTCTCCTTTAGTATTTCTTATAGTGCAGGTCGTGTATTAGAAAATTCCCTCAGCTTCTGTATGTCTGGAAAGGTCTCTATTCCTCCTTCATATCTAAAGGATATCTTTGCTGGGTATATTATTCTTGGCTCATAATTTCACTCTTTCGATAGTTTGAATATTTGGTTCCACTCCTTCCTGGCTTGTAGAGTTTCTGCTGAAAAATTTGATGATAATCTAATGGGCTTTCCTTTGTAGGTTACCGTCTTCTTCTCCCTGGCTGTCTTGAGGATTCTTTCTTTGTCATTGATTTTTGACAGCTTCAATACAATGTGCCTTGGAGAAGGCCTGTTGGGGTTAAGGTAGTTAGGTGTTCTATTTGCTTCTTGGATTCGAGGATCCAGTTCTTTCCACAAGTTTGGGAGGTTCTCATCGACTGTTTGTTTGAATATACTCTCTGTTCCCTTGTCTCTTTCTTCTCCTTCTGGTATGCCCATTATTCTTATATTGCTCTTTCTGAGGGAATCAGAAAGTTCTTGTAGAGTTCTTTCATTTCTTTTAAGTCTCAAGTCTCTTTCTTCTTCCATCTGTGTCATTTCCAGGTTTCTATCTTCGATGTCACTGATTCTTTCCTCCATCTGGTCATCTCTACTACCTACGCTCGCTATTTCATTCTTCATTTCTTCTACTGAGTTCTTAATCTCCAGGAATTCTATTTGGTTCTTTATTAAAATTTCAATCTCTTTGGTAAAATGTTCATGTTGTTCTTTGATTGTGTCTCTAAGTTCATTAAACTGCCTTTCTGTGTTTTCTTGCATCTCATTGAGTTTTTTCAGAACTGCAATCTTGAATTCTCTGTCATTTAAGTCACATATTTCCATATCTTTAAGTTTATTTTCTGGAGACTTTTCATTTTCTTTCTGAGCTGTCTTGTTGCCTTGGTTATTCATGGCAATTACTCATTTATTATTTCTTTTCCTAGACATCTACAAGAGTGTGTTCTGCAACAGGTTGACAGGAAGAGGTCTTTCTTTTGTTTTCCAGTACGTGTTGGTAGAATGTTTTATTTTCTCTCCAACTGCAGCCTGTTTTTCTCTCACACACTATAGTGTTGTTTTCTCTGCACTATTCCAGCTTTTTACATAATGGGGGGATTCCCTGGAAGGCGGGCTTCTCCTCTGTTAACAGTTCGCCTGGATCATAGAGTACTGCTTCCCTGTGGTGATGCGGAGAGCTTTAGAAGTCCCAAAGTTCTTCCTGCACCAGATTCAGACCCTGTGTATTTCAGCAGTTCTGTTTACTCCTGCAGGGATCCGCCCAGATAGGTAGGGACAGGGGCAGGGTGAGTTGTGAGAGGTGGCCCAGAACAATGACGGCGACCACCATATAGCCAGTCCTGCTTCCACGGCTCCTTCCCCTTTGCCGGAACTATTTGGGCTGTGAATTTGTGTCTGCGGATCACAGTTCTCAGAACTGCAAATATTCTGTTCTTTTGATCTGACACTGCTACTATTCCGCTTCTAGCACTGGGCAGGTGGGGGCGGGGCAAGCTCTGGGAGGGAAAGGAGGGGGCGGCTAGTCTCAGTGCCTAAGGCTTCCGTTCTCTGCATAGCAGTGAGGGCTTAAACCACCGTTTGCAGCCTTCTTCCCTCAGTCTTTGCTCCGAGGTCTTTGCCATGAGCATTGGGTTCAGCCATGTTATATGCTGTCTCCTCAGCCCTGTGGGCCATAAGCAGAGCCCTAGCAGTCCCAGTTCTTCCCTCTCCCGCAGTTGCAGTAGTTCCAGGATGCAGCGAGCTCAGAGCACTGAGCTATGTCTGCGTCCTGTGCCCGCGGGGCCCCATCTCCACACTTCTCCCTTCCCTCCTCCCGGGCTCATGCAATTTGCCAACCTTTAGGTGAATTCAGTAGTGAGCTTCTTGGTCTTGCCTGTCTGCTGTGCAGGGAGTCCTTTGTGGAGTTATAGTTGTTCAATTTGTTGTAAATTCCAGGGGAGATTTCCAGAGGCTCACCTCATGCCGCCATTTTTTTCAAATCCTATATCAACATCTTAACGGTGTAGTTTAATACACACTTCCCAGAATTTGATAGATAAAGCAGTTAATAAAAATAGATGGCAGAAATTTTGTTTAAATGATGGATAAATTTGATTTAAAAAAATAGACATATTAAAATACATATATTTTCATTATGTAATAGAGAATACACATTCTTCTTTTAAGTCCAGAGAAGAATTTCAAATATTGGTTATTTTCTTGGCTACAACAAAAACTTATATAGAGTCCCCAAATATTGGTTTCATGGGGTATATTCTCTTACAGCCTTCATCACAAAGCCAAAAATTAGAAATTAAAAATCAAAAGGTAAAAAGACAGAAGGTCCGGGGGTTGGGGGGCGGGAGATGAGGGTAAGGGGATCAAATATATGGTGATGGAAGGAGAACTGACTCTGGGTGGTGAACACACAATGGGATTTATAGATGATGTAATACAGAATTGTACACCTGAAATCTGTGTAATTTTACTAACAATTGTCACCCCAATAACTTTTAAAAAAACAAACACGGTGAAAAAAATGTCCAGTTGTTAAAATCTAGAACCGTGTTCTTCATAATTCCTATATCAAAAAGAAAACAAACCAAATGATTTATAATTAAAGACAAATGACATCCAGAGAACACTGGATGTAGCTGTTCTTATATCAGACAAAATAGATTTCAAGATAAAAAAGTAGCAAGAGACAAGATGGACCTATTAAAATGAAAAAGGGGACAATTTACAGGAAGACATAATACTTAATATATGTGCACATCCAACTTGGAATCCCCCAAAATACATAAAGCAATAACTAACAGAACTAAAGGGAGAAACTGACAAAAATATAATTATAGTAGGGGATGTGAATACCCCATTGACAGCAATGGATATACCATGTTTCCCCAAAAGTAAGACCTATCTGGAAAAGAAGCCCTAGCATGATTTTTGAGGATGCTCATAAGATAAAATAAGCCCTAATGCATCTTTTGGAGCAAAAATTAATATAAGACCCGGTCTTATTTTGGGGGAAATAGAATAGGGCTTATTTTATATTACAAACATCCTGAAAAATCATGCTAGGGGCTTATTTTCCAGGTAGGTCTTATTTTCGTGGAAACATGGTATCATCCAAACAGAAAGTAAATAAGGAATATCAGCCTTAAATGACACATTTAAGCAAATGGACATGATCAATATTTATAAAACTTGTCATTCCAAAACAACAGAATATATATTCTTCTCAAGAGCACATGGAACACTCTCCAAGATAGACTATATATTGGGGTGCAAAACTAGTCTCAACAAATTTAAGAAGATTGAAATAATCTGAAACATATTTTCCAACAACTGTATGATACTGAAAATTGACTATAAGAAGAAAGCTGGAAAAAACCCACAAATAATGTGGATATAAACATGCTACTTAACAACTATTGGGTCAAAGAATAAATAAGAGATCAAGAGATACACAGAGACAAATGAAAATGAAAATATGACATATCAAAATTTTTTTGGATGCAACAAAACCAGTACTAAGAAGGAAGCATGTAGCATTACAAGCATACCTCAAGAAACAAGAAAAATCTCAAATAAACAATCTAACATTATACCTTAAAGAACTAGAAAAAAAAGAACAAACAAAACCCAAAGTCAGTAGAAGGAAGGAAATAATAAGAATTAGAGTGGAAATAAATAAAATAGAGAAGAAAAGACAATAGAAAAAGTAATGAAACAAAGAGATGTTTCCTTGAAAAGGTGAATAAAATTGACAAACCTCTGGCTAGACTCACTAAGAAAAATGAGAAGAGACTCAAATAAATAAAATCAGAAATGAAAGAGGAGAAGTTACAACGGACACTACAGAAATACAAAAGATTATACAAGAATACTATGAAAGGCTATATGCCAACAAATTCAATAATCTAGAAGAAATGGACAAACTCTTAGAAATATATAACCTTTCTAGACTGAACCATGAAGTACTGGAACACTTAAAATAGACTGATCTATAGTAAGGAAATTGGAACAGACATCAAAAATCTCCTCCCCACCCCACACACACACAAAAAGGCCAGGACCAGAATGCTTCCCTGGTGAATTCTACTAAAATTCAAAGACTTAATACCTACCCTTCTCAAACTCTTCAAGAGGAGGGAATACTTTCTAACTCATTTTACGAGGCCAAGATACCCTGATAAACATACGAGGCAATGTCAACACACAAAAAGAAAATTACAGGCCAATATGTCTGGTGGACATAGATGCAAAAATCCTAAACAAAATACTAGCAAATTGAATACAACATATGAAAGGATAATAAATACATCATGAGCAAGTGGGATTCATTCTAGGGACACAAGGATAGTTCAATATATGCAAATTAATGTGATATACCACACTAACAAAAGGAAAGATAAAAATCTCAATCATTACAACTCCATCAGGTAGGTGGAGTCGATCCTCATTATTTGTGGGTTACATATTTGCAAATTCAGCTACTCCCTACAATTTGTTTGAAACCCAAACACCGATACTCTTTTGCAATGCTCTTTGGCGCGTCCGTGGTTATTTACAGCCATGTGCGTGCACAGAGGCATGAAACATTTGAGTTGCCACATTCCTAGTTGAGGTCAAACAAGGCAACTGCTCTGCCTTCTTGTTTCAACTCTCATACTGTATACAGGAGACTTTTTGCATTCTACTTAGTGCCACTAGTTTGCACACTTTTGTGCTTTTGGGGGAGTGGGTAATTTTGCTGTTTGAAATGCATAAATGCTGAAGTGTTGACTGGTGTTCCCAAGTGCAGGAAGGCCATGATGTGCCTTATGGAGAAAATATATGTGTTAGATGAGCTTTGTTCAGGCAGGAGATATAGTGCTGTTGGCCGTGAGTTCTATGTTAATGAATTAACAATATGTATTAAACAAGGTATCTTTAAACAGAAACACACATTCAATAAGGTTATGTATTGACCGGTTAACAAAAATGTTGTGTCCAGATGCTGACAGGAACCTACTTCCCCCAGGAGCAATGGTTCAATATTCACTAATTCAGTGTTTGTAGTGACTTTATGCAACATAACTAACCAGCTCAAATAAACAGAATCAACTGTATTAATTTCCCCAGGACACAAAGCTGAGGCACAGCGATATTAAGTAATAAGCTCAGGATCACATAACTAGTATGTAGAAGAGCTGGGATTTGAAGCCCTGACAGTCAAGCTCCAGAACCTATACTCTTCCCCACCACAGGATTCTGCTTCTTACAGAATGAGAGATTCCTGGGTGTCAGGCTTCTTAGAAGGTCAGGGTTGGGGTGGGAATCAGGCTGCCCTGGAAAAACAAATGCCTCTAAATATCCCAGCCTCCTAAGGGATCATGATATTCTGGAATGTCAAGTTGAAGGTATAATATCTCAATGTCCTCAGGGAGCAGGGTAGTGAGTCAGAGTTTCTTTGTGATATATCAAAGTGTCCTAGGAAATTAGGCTGTCCTGGATGGCTGGTCAGCGTTCCCTTATAAGGTTAGGGTATCTTGAGGTAGCAAGGCGTACTGGAATTCGATGTTTGCTTGTGGGGCCAAGTTGACTACATGTTACTGGGTCTCAGGAAGTCATAGCTGTCATGGGGTTCAGGTTGCTCTAGGAGGTCACAGACGGTATATCTTGAGGTACGGGAGAGGGATTGGTGTCTTGGATCAGTGCTTCTCAACTTTAATGTTGTTATGGACTGAATATGTCTTCTCCCAGTTCGTAAGTGGAAACCCTAACCCCAATGTGCTGGCATTTGGAGGTGGGGCCTTTGGGAGGTGATTAGGGTTAGACGAGATCATGAGGATGGGTCTCATCTAAGAGTAAGGGTCACCAGAGCTGGTTCACTCTCTGCCTTGTAAAGGAAGACACAGGAGATGGCTGTCTGCAGCCCAGGCAAAGAGCTCTCACCAGAAACTGAATCAGTTGGCACCTTGATCTTGGACTTCCCAGCCTCCAGGACTATGAGAAATAAATATCTATTGTTTAAGCCACCCAGCCTTTGGTATTTCTTTATGGCAGCCTGAGCTGCAAATGTACAAATGTACATTCAGTGTTTCTGGGGATCTTGTTGCAATGCAGATTTCGATTCAGTAGGACTGAGGTAGGGCCAAGATTCTGCATTTCTGAGAAGCTCCAATATGTTGCTGATGCTTTTGATCCATGGACTGTATTGTAAGTGTCAAGATCCTAGAGGATTATGATGATTTTCAGTTTCGAATTGTCAGGGTGCTTTTAAAGGATATGTGTAAAGGGTTAGCATGACCTTGGGGGATCGGACTGTTCTATGGGTATCATGTGTTCCAAGGGAGTTAGGGTGTCCTCATTGGGTCAATGTGTCCTGAGAGCTTAGAACTTCATGGTGGGGGCAAGGGGATCTTTTAGTAGAGGTGAAATGTTCTGGGTTTCAGTGTGTCCTAGAGTATCCGAGTCCTGGTGTATCAGGTTGTCTTTAAAGTGTCACAATGTCCTAGGGATGTCAGAATATACTTCCTGGGTCTATGTAAGAAGCAGAGTGATGTGGGGGTCAGGGTGTCCTGACTGCTCAGGGACTCCAGGTGTGTCATGGTTCCCTTGAATAATCAGAACTTCAGGATGTCATGGAAATCGGTCTCCTGCAGAGTCCTGAAGTCCGAGGGGGTCAGGATGCACCAGGAATCCAGATGCTCTTGAGGATCAGGATTTTCTGAAGCTCTGGGTGACCTTGGAAGGTCATGAAGACCTGGGGGTTCTGGTGAATGAGGAGGTGACATTTGGGGGAGGAAAGCAGTGAGTACATGAGAACCCTGGTGTCCTAGAGACTCATCGTATGGTTCAGGTTGATCAGAGGAATCTAGTGTATTCTGAGAATCAGAGCTTCCAGGAGGGGCCAGAACGCACTTGTGTTTTTCAGGGTTTTCAGTTTTCTAGCAACAGGCCCTTGGGTGTCCCCCACAGGCTGAAATGCCAGGCGGGCCCTGCTCCTGGCCCCCATCTGCTCCCCCTCCCCCGTGGTGGGGTTCTGAGGAGGGGTCTTAGGAGAAAGGCATTTTCTCTTCCTTCCGCTGCCTGCTCCCAGGAGAGGATTTAACAGGACAAAAGAATTTGGTCCTCTGGGAATACGAGCTCTTGGCCCCAGTCCCTGGACCCTCCAACAGAGCACCTTCCCTCATCCGGCTTGTGATCCTCCCCTGAGGATGGGGCTTTGGTGACCAGGCAGTGATTGGATGGGCCCACAGGGCGAGGAGGAGGTCACTCCTTCAAGACTCAGGGAGAAAGAGGTGGTGTGGGATTGCAAGCTGGGAAAGTAGGCAGCTGAGAGCAAAGAGGGAGCACGGCATACCGGCATACCAGAGTGAAGGACAGGGAGAGGAAAGTAGAGACAGAAACAGAGAAACAGGGTGAGGGCAAGACAGAGAGAAAGAGATGGTACTCAAGTGAAGGAACGGGGGATTAGAAAAAAGCAGAGATTGAAAAAGACAAAGATATCTATATCGATTTCCACTCAGAGAGACGTATAAACAGAGGGAGAAGGAGCGAGACAGTAGGCGTAGACGGGAAGAGCAGGAACAGAGAACCGACCCAGAATTAGAGACTCAGGGGCACCGGACACTGGACTGTGTTTGTTGTTAGACATGGAAGCCGAGGGGAGGGCTGAGCAGGGTCAGCAAAAGAAGGGGCAAGTTTGCAGCAGCCTCTGGCCTGAGAGCTGCCCAGCCGCTGGGACTCAGACCTCCACGGTGGGTGAGTGCATCTCTGGGGTGATCCTAAGGAGGCCGCAGGTGTGGGGGCTCCATGCCTGGGCTCCTGTAGGGCACTGGTTTGCCACAAGGAAGGTGAAAACGAGAAATAAAAGCCAGAATCCTAGAATGTTAAAACCACGGGAACCTTAGAAAGCCTGGGCAACTCCTTCGCTTCACAGACTGGGAGACTGAGGAGGCCCTGGCGTGGATGAGCTGCTGAATAGCACACATCGTGGCAGGGCAGAGGCAAAGCTGAATGTCTCCTCAGTCCTGACCTCAGAGTTTGCCCGTTGCACTGCCTTCTCTGAGGAGGGAGCTGGACGGGCCAATGTGAGGAAAGCAGGGGACCAGTGGCTCAACGCAGGTGTGTTCCCAAGGTAGACAGTGAGCACTGGGTGGGGCCACACCCCGGGTCCCCATGGGGATGGGGGCCTCCTCTGCAGACATCTCCTTTTCTCAGTGTGTGCCTTCCAGGTGTTTCTTTTTGCTCCCTGTTCTCTCTTCCCCGGCTGGCTCTCAGACTAATTAGTGTGGGGGCTTAGGGAGCCTGTGGGAAGGACAGGCAAGCCTTTCCCACGAGCTCAGGTTCCTGTAGCCTAGAGGCCCGGCTGGGCCGGAATAGGAGAGAAGATGAAATGTACATGAGGGAAGGGTGTGTCTGAGTGGAAGAGGGGGAAATATTTCATCCTCCCAGGTGAGGGGTGTAGGAGGATGGGAGTGATATAAAGAAGGTTTAACGTGGATGTGAGTCTGAGAGCAGGGATGAGTCTGAGAGAACGAGACAGTTTGTTAGGATGTCAGAGCAGACGGAAGATCCACAGGGTGAGACCCAGCAGGGTGGCATGTGTGCTCAAAGAGGTGAAAGGCACATGAGGGCATGTTCCATGGGATATATCTGAAGAAATAGAAGAGGGACGGGCGTGCACTGGGGAGGTGAGGCTGACAGAGCGTGAGTGCCCACGAGGTGAGGTGAGTCTGAGAGGTGTACCCTGTGTGGAGAGTACAGCCTGGGTTAGGAGACTCAGAGGGGAAGCAGGGCCAAAGCTGAGCTGTCTTCAGCTAGTTGTGAAAGCTGAAGGATTTCCGGTCAGAGCAAAATGTATGAGCAGCATAGGGGCACTGAGTAGAATCTGGGGGAAAGCAGCATATGTGGCTGGGGGTGGATGGGCAGATCCACTCGGCAGCAACCTCTCCCTTCCCCTCCATCCTCAGACACGAGCACTCAGCCCTACAGAAACCTCTCTGGTGTAGGAGTGGGGAGACCAAGGCTTTCCCCTCAAGGAGGACAGAGGGGTCACCCGCACTCCCGGCGCCGCCACCGCACCACCTTCAGTCCAGCACAGTTGGAACAGCTGGAGTCAGCCTTTGGGAGGAACCAGTACCCCGACATTTGGGCCCGAGAGGGCCTGGCCCGGGACACAGGTCTCAGTGAGGCCAGAATACAGGTGATGCCCCAGGATCCCCCCTTCCTCTGGGAAGAAGTGCGGTTTGGGGGCTCAGGAACTACTGAGACACAAATTCTCATAGGCGTTATAACCCCAACCTGACATTCATCAGAACATAGCCTCATCCATCAGTCCACATAACCTCATCCTCCCCGGGACTGCCACTTGAGTTTGAGCCTAGTTCTAACCTAATCTGCCTTGAATTTCAACACCTACCTCCAACCTTAATAGTGATGTGAATTCCAACACCCAAGTTGAGGGTGTTGGTATGGGTCTCTCTGTCAGTGGCCTGGCTCAGACATGCGTTCTGGAGAGCTTTACTTCCTCGGAAGATGTGGGAGAGACTTATGCCTCGTACCTGTACCTTCTGTCATTGGGGAGGGGGGCTGCATGGGACAGTGCCCCCTATTTAAGAGCAGGGCTCTCATGTGGCTATTCTCCTTACTCCTCAGGTCTGGTTCCAGAACCGCAGAGCTAAGCAGAGGAAGCAAGAGCGGTCACTGCTCCAGCCCCTGGCCCATCTATCTCCTGCAACCTTCTCTGGTTTCGTGCCCGAGTCCCCTGCTTGCCCCCACTCCTACTCAACACCATCTCTACCGGTGACCTGCTTTCCTCATCCTTACAATCATGCCCTTCCCTCTCAGCCCTCTACAGGTGGTTCTTTTGCTCGACCCCACCAGTCTGAAGATTGGTATCCCACCTTGCACCCAAATCCTGCTGGTCATCTGCCCTGTCCCCCACCTCCATCCATGCTTCCTCTCAACCTTGAGCCACGAAAGTCCTGGAACTAAGGTCAAATAGGTGCTGATAAGGTAATTCCCCAGACTGTGGCCCTCGCGACACACAGAGAAAACTAGGTGGCTTCCTTTCCTCCTAAGGCTAAAGTAGAAATATGTTGAGGGGCAGCTCAGAGATTGGGAATTTAAGAAGGGAGATCATGATGAAGACTCATTGGGGTGATTAAATGAGAGAATTTAGGGAGGCGGACCGACTGGAAGATATACGTACATCTCCATGGAGGTGACTGGAGAAGAGTGGTACTGATGGAAGCAATTGTTGCTGCTGGTGGATGGAAATGGTTGAAGGAGATAGAACTTGCAGGGCTTCACTCATTGAGATCATGATTGAAGGTCTTCATCCCAGCTGTTTCTAGCTGATTTCAAGAACAAAAGTCATTAACTTTTGTTCATTCTATCCTAGAAATATCTCTCAAATTTATTCTTCTCCTTTCCATTCCAGCAGACACTTCACTTTTTCTGGCCCCTGTTTTCTAATTACCTTCGTTGGTTGCCTTAGCTCCAGTCTTTCCCACTTCCAACAGACCTTGCAAATCCAATCGTCAAAGAATGTCTCTTCAATGTCTTATAAAAAATAAATAACATCTGATTCACTTGGCCTGTAAGAGTCTTCAACATTCATGTTTTAACATATGTGGTTTCTGATAGAGAAGTTTCATTTGAGCAATCTTTCCCAAGAGCAAACTATGAGTCTTGAGGATCTTAAGAACTCCTTCCCAGGAAAGAACCCTCTGTGAAGGGCCTTGATCTGAGCCCTCCCAACAGAAACATCGTGTGGCCTAGTGGGTGGCACCATTTGGTATATCCACATTGCTTCTAAGGTACTTGTTTTGCTCATTACTTATTTATGTATAGGCCTGCCTTACTTATTGGCAGGTCTGTTGAAGAATTCTGAGTAAACAAGTCTCTAGAGATGAATATGCATGTCGTTTGTAGTTTCTTATATATACTCATATTATTAAAAAATTCTGGAATCAAAACTTCTATATTACACATTTTCACTCCCATGTAATTACGGCCTTGGGCCAGACTGCCTTCCAGAAAGATTATATGTACCAGTTTGTAGGTCTCCAAAAGTACCTGAGTGTTGGTTTCAGCACATGCTTGTCAACCTTTATCATTTTTGACAATTTGTTAATTGAGAATGAAGTCTCCTTGTTACTTATTTTTAAGTTTTCATTCAATCAATTTCTAGGGAGAGTTAAAATAGTTTCATGTTTATTGGCAATATCCGTGTTTTCTTTTCTGCATTGCTTCTCTGAGTTATTTGTATATTAATATAGTTATCTTTTAATAGTGTTTGAGAGCTCTTTGTGTAGTGGGGATATAAATGCCTATTCTTATATGTTGCAACTATTTTTTTACCTTTTCCTATTTGTGTCTGCGCCTTTTTAAACAAGGGTTTCCTGGGAGAATTAAGACCGAATGCTGTCGGTACCTACTGTATGTAATGAATTAACTTCTGTTATTAGTATCTAGAATGCTACCGCTTATGTAGAATTGGTAGAATTGAGAAATAGCCAATCACTTCATTTTTTGTGTTCTGTGGTTCAGATGAGGAACCTCTGGTGAAAAACCTCCCCTGTTTTTACTGGCTTCACCCATATTTTCTGCATTATTTGGATCAAAATATTATGCCTTGAATGATCTGAAATTTATTTTAGTATGTACAGTAAAATAGACATGTAATTTCCCCTCAATCACCTGGTTTTTTTCAATATAATTTATTTAATAGTCAAATATTGATTTGTAAAATCATATTTTTTCGTATACTAAGTTCTCATATATACACGGGACATTTGTAGACTCCTAATTCTTTCCCATCAATCAACATCTCTATTCTGACACCAGTACCATACTGTTTCAATTACAAACATTTAAGGATTATTGATATCTTGAAAGTGTTAAGGTTTCTTTTCCAATGCTCTTTGTAACAAGTCAATGCAAAAGAAAAAGTTCATATATATATATACACACACACACACACACACACACATACACACACACACATACATATATATATCATATATGTACTCATATATGATATATATATTAACCCGGATTAATCTTGAGCACAAAAGCCTCATGTTGTGCAAAAAAATTATTTTCAAAGAAATACCTTCAATATATCATTCCATTTATATAAAGTTTGAAATATGCAAAATAATTTTGAAAGTGACCAAAAATTTAAATATGTGTACTTTTGCATATTATATATTAGGAGACATATATATGAACTAAACTTTGAGAACATACAATATCAGGAGGGAAAAAACACAGTGTGATCCAGGAGGAATACACAGTGGTATCCAATTCTTCTAGGGCACATTTGCATTCGTTACATTAGTTAGTCCTAAGACTTTTTGGAATGTCTGAAATATTTCATAGTAATTATTTAAATTAATGATCTTGTCCATTCCCTATCCAACTGGACATCATGAGATAAACAACATTAATAGTGTGTATCTGTCCACACTATTTATACTCATAGAAAAATATGCATAAAGACACTAATATTCTTCCTTTTAAAAAATAAAAATGGGATCACATATATATATCCCTTAATGTGTGTGTGTGTGTGTATATATATATATATATGGTCAATACACAGTAAACAAAAAATGGTAACTTCCATGGCTGAAAGTCCTTTTATTTATTATTTTATTTTATTTTATTTTAGGCTCACTAAATTTATTTTTTAAATCATAAACCATTTCTTTAAAAAGAGCATTACATTCTGCACACTGCTCTGAATAGTTGCCGGGGACATATGGACTGTTGTTCCTTTTCCTTCATTTCTCCCCCGCTCCCAACTGTTACAGTACCACAAAGAAAAGTGTTCACAATAATCACATAGGGGTAATTTTCCCATTTAACTAACAATGAACAAAAATTCAAATTCACTCACTCTGCTGCTGTTTCAAAATTTCATTGTGGGGCTGGCTCGGTGGCTCAGGCGGTTGGAGCTCCATGCTCCTGGCTCCGGAGGCTGCCGGTTCGGTTCCCGCGTGGGCCAGTGGGCTCTCGACCGCAGGGTTGCCGGTTCGATTCCTCGAGTTCTGCAAGGGATGGTGGGCTGCGCCCCTGCAACTAGAAACGGCGGCTGGACCTGGGGCTGGGCTGCGCCCTCCGCGGCTGGGATTGGAGGGACAACAACTTGACTTGGAGGGGGGGCCTGGAGGTACACACTGTTCCCCAATAAAGTCCTGTTCCCCTTCCCCAATAAAATCTTTAAAAAAAAAAAAATTCATTGTGAGTGTTTGCACGCTCTCCCCTCCCACCCTGTTTGTAAAGAACTAAAATAGTACATCTGGTGAACAGCAAAGATTTCACTACACCTCTTGCAGAATACCTAGGAAGCAGAGGATGTTGGTTTTTTAAACAGAAGCAGATAAAAAAAACAAAACAAAACTGCAGGACTCCTTCATTTCTTCATTAGTCTTAGAAAAACTTTCCGAAATACAGCTTCACACTATAAAAAACAAAGAAAAAATATCTTGCGGTAGAATCCTTCAACATCTGCATACTGCTTCACACTGTTCTGCAGCAAATACTGTGCATTCTGGATCTGCCCCTGTGGTCCTGTAAGGGTAATGGTCCGATCTTCTGAAACTTCCACAGGCTCATCGATAGTGATCAAAGTTCTACACTCATGATGAATTTGTTTAATCTGCTGACCACCTTTGCCAATAATGGATTCAGCCAAATCTTTGGGAATAGTTAGTAACTTGGTAAGTAATAATAGGTCCACCAAATTGGGATCGTAAGGTTGTGCACATCCCTTGATGGGAGACTCTGATGTAAGATCAAGGATGATCTGGATGCACTCTGCAACCCTATCAGGTTTTCCTCCAATAAGAACGACTCTGTCAGCAGAATGAGGACAGCACTCCTGGAAAAAGCTTGATTGTTGTCGGAGTGTTCTCTCAATGTTCTTTGATTTTAGCACCTTTGACCCCAATAATTCCTCCTGCCAGACTCTGATAAACCAACACTCTCACCGAGCAGTCAAAGTCGCTTCCTTTATAGTGTTGGTAATTTAAGCCTTCCGCAGCATCAGATTCGAGCGGGAGCTGGCTGGTGGCAGTGGGTGATGGCAACTGCAGGCCCTCTTCCAAGGTGGGGATGATTTTCTTCAGAATTTCTCCAATTGTTTCAACATCAGCACTGATAGTCAATGTGTGCTCGGGCTACTGCTGTCTGGGGCTGAAACACTGACACTGTCCTTTGTACGCAAAGCCTGAGTATACTTGCCTCTTTTTCCAACCACTGTCCCGCATTCTTGCTCTGAAGCAGAATGCATAATTCAACCATCTCATCAATGTTTCAAGATCTTTTAAAAGCTTGTTCCTCTTCCATATCTTCTGCAGGGCATTTACCAAATTCACCACTGGTTTTGGTGTTGGAGAAGGTTTCCTCTGGCTGTTCAGTTTCCATTTTCTTGGATTAAATGGACACACCAATGTATAGGCTGTAAACAAGTGGGACATAGGCAGGATGTGGAGGTTGGTGCCGCCGAGAAACAGAGGATAATCCTGAAAGTCTTTTAAAAAGAAGACCAGAAACCATAAAACTCCTAGAAGAAAATACAGGAAGTAAATTTGCAGACATTACCCTTAGTGATATTTTTACTGATATATCCCCTTGGGCCAAAAGAAAAAATAAACATGTGAGATTACATCGAACGAAAAAGTTTTTTCACAGCAAAGGAAACATTCAATAAAACAAAAAGGCATCCTACTGACTGGGAGAAGATATTTGCCAATGATACATCCGATAAGGGGTTAATATTTATAAAAAAGTCATACAACTCAACACCAAAAAAACAAATAATCCAATTAAAAAATGGGCAGAGGATAGGAAGAGACATTTTGTCAATGCTTTTTCTGCATCTATTGATATAACCATATTATTTTTATAATAGTTTTCATTTTGTTAATGTGGTGCGTTACATTAATTAATTTGTGGATATTGAACCAACCTTGCACACCAGGAATGAATCCCACTTGGTGGTGCTCTATGATCTTTTTAATGTATTGCTGAATTTGGTTTGCTAATATTTTGTTGAGGATTTTTGTGTCTACGCTCATTAGGGATATTGCCCTATAGTTTTCTTTTTTTGTAGTGTCTTTGTATGGTTTGGGGATCAGGGTAATAGTGGCCTTGTAAAATGAGCTTGGGAGCCTTCCTCCTTCTGGATTTTTTGGAATAGTTTGAGGAAAATAGGTGATAATTCTTTTTTGAATGTTTGGTAAAATTCACCTGTGAAGCCATCTCGTCCAGAGGTTTTGTTAGTTGGGAGCTTGTTCATTAGTGATTCAATTTTGTTGACAGTAATCGGCCTGTTCAGATTTTCTATTTCTTATTGATTCAGCCTTGGAAGTATGTATGCTTCTAGAAATGTATCCATTTCTTCCAAATTGTCTAAGTTGTTGGCATATAGTTGCTCGTAGTATTTTCTTAAAATGTTTTGTATTTTTGTGGTGTCCGTTGTCAGTTCTCCTCTTTCATTTTTGATTTTATTATTTTGGGTCCCCTCTTTCTTTTTCTTGATGAGTCTAGCTAAAGGTTTGTCAATTTAGTTTATCTTTTCAAAGAACCAGCTCTTGGTTTCATGGATCTTTTGTATTGTTTCTTTGGTCTCTATTTCATTTATTTCTGCTCTGATCTTTATTATTTCCTTCCTTGTACCCATTTGGGCTTATTTTGCTGTTCTTTTTCCATATC
Source organism: Rhinolophus ferrumequinum (assembly GCF_004115265.2). Classification (NCBI taxonomy): domain Eukaryota; kingdom Metazoa; phylum Chordata; class Mammalia; order Chiroptera; family Rhinolophidae; genus Rhinolophus; species Rhinolophus ferrumequinum. The sequence continues at coordinate 4,289,643 of NC_046307.1, read as the reverse complement.
CCTTTGGTGTAAAGATAGACTGTTGATTTGAGATTTTTCTTGTTTCTTGCTTCATTGTTTCTTTAGGTAGGTCTGCTATGAATTTCCCTCTTAGGGAATTGCTATGAATTTCCCTCTTAGAACTGCCTTCACTACATCCCATAGATTTTGGGTCACTGTGTTCTTATTTTCTTTTGTCTCAAGGTATCTTTTGATTTCTTCCTTGATTTCATTGTTGACCCATTCATTATTTAGTAACATGTTATTCAGCCTCCATGTATTTGTGTGATTTCCTATTTTCTTCTTGTCATTGATTTCTAGTTTCATAGCACTGTGGTCAGAGAAGACACTTAATATGATTTCAATCTTCTTAAATTTATTGAGACTTGTTTTGTAGCCTACCACGTGGTTTATCTTGGAAAACGTTCCATGTGCACAAGAGAATAGTGTGTATTCTGCTGTTTTGGGGGGACGTGCTCTACAAATATTGATTAAATCCAACTGGTCTGATGTGTCATTTAAGGCCACTGTTTCCGTATTGTTTTTCTGTCTGGAATTTCTGTCCATTGGTGTCAGTGGGGAGTTGAAGTCCCCTACTATGATAGTGTTACTGTTGATCTCTATCTTTCTTTTTTTTAAAAAAAATTTTATTGGGGAAGGGAAACTGGACTTTATTGGGGAACAATGTGTACTTCCAGGACTTTTTCCAAGTCAAGTTGTTGTCCTTTCAGTCTTAGTTTTGGACGGTGCCATTCAGCTTCAAGTTGTTGTCCTTTCAGTCTTAGTTGTGGATGGCGCAGCTCAGCTCCAGGTCCATTTGCCGTTGTTAGTTGCAGGGGGAGCAGCCCACCATCCCTTGCGGGAGTTGAGGAATTGAACCAGCAACCCTGTGGTTGAGAGCCCATGCTCCAACCAACTGAGCCATCCAGAAGTTCAGCAGCAGCTCAGCTCATGGTGCCCTGTTCAATCTTAGTTGCGGGGGGTGGGGGGGAGAGGGGGTGAGCCCACCATCCCTTGCAGGTGTCGAGGAGTCCAACCAGCAACCTTGTGGTTAAACCCGTGCTCCAACCAACTGAGCCATCTGGCCACCCAGGAGCAGAGCGACAACTCATTGACTTCATTCTAGTTCCGGAAGGCGCAGCTCGCTGGCCCATGTGGGACTCCAACCGGCAGCCCTGCTGCCCAGAGCTCGTGCTCTAACCAACTGAGCTACCCGTCAGCCCCTGATCTCTGTCTTTATGTTGGTCAATGTCTATTTTATATATTTAGATGCTCCTATATTGGGTGCATAGATGTTTACTAGGGTTATGTCCTCTTGTTGGATTGATCCCTTTATTATTATGTAGTGCCCTTCTTTATCTTTTATTACAGTCTTCATTTTAAAGTCTATTTTGTCCAATATAAGTATTGCTATGCCAGATTTTTTCTCATTCCATTTGCATAAAATATCTTATTATGTCCCTTTACTTTCAGTCTGTGAGTGTCTTTTGATCTGAGGTGGATCTCTTGTAAAGAGCATATTCATGGGTCTTGTTTTTTTATCTGCTCAGCTATCCTGTGTCTTTTGATTGGGGCATTTAACCCACTTACATTTAAAGTGAGTATTGACAGGTATATATAGTTATTGCCATTTTATTATTTGCATTTCTGGTCTTTGTTAGTTAGTTTCTTTTCACTTTTCTTCTGCTTACAGAAGCTCTTTTAACATTTCCTGCAATACTGGCTTGGTGGTAATGCATTCCTTTAGTTTATTCTTTTCTGGGAAGCTCTGTATCTCTCCTTCAATTTTAAATGATAGCCTTCTTGGGTAGAGCAATCTTGGTTGTAGGCCTTTTTTTTTTCCCCACCACTTTGAATATTTCCCTTCTGGCCTGCAAACTTTCTGTAGAAAAGTCTGCTGATCATCTTATGGAGCTCCCTGACAAGTAACCTGCTGTCTTTCTCTTGCTGCTTTTAGGATTCTCTCTTTGTCTTTAATCTTTGCCATTTTAACTATGATGCGTCTTGGTGTGGGCCTGTTTGTGTTCATCTTGTTTGGAACTCTCTGTGCTTCCTGGGCTTGTATGTCATTTTCCTTCACCAGGTTAGGGAAGTTTTCAGTCATTGTTCTTAAATTAAATTTTATCGGGGTGACAATTGTTAGTAAAGTTAATAGATTTCAGGTATACAATTCTGTAAAACATCATCTATATATGATATTGTGTGTTCACTACATAGAGTCAGTTCTCTTTCAATCACCGTATATTGGATCTCCTTTACCCTCATCTACCACCCTCCTCCCCCTTACCCTCTGGTAACCACTAAACTGTTGTCTGTGTCTATCAGTTTTTGTGTCTTCATTTGTTTGTCTTGTAATTTTGTTGTTTTCAGATGTATATACCACATATCAGTGAAATTATATGGTTCTCTACTTTTTCTGTCTGACTTATTTCACTCAGCATAATAATCTCAAGATCCATCCGTGTTGTTGCAAATGGTACTATTTCATCTATTCTTATGGCAGAATAGTATTCCACTGTGTATATATATATATATACCACCACTTCTTTATCCAATCATCTATTGAAGGACACTTTGGTTGTTTCCATGTCTTGGCCACCATAAATAAAGCTGCAATGAACATTGGAGCACATATATCTTTATGGATAAATGTTTTCATATTTTTTGGATAAATACCCAGAAGAGAGATTGCTGGGTCATATGGTAATTCTATTTGTAATTTTTTGAGGAACCTCCACACTGCCTTCCATAGCGGCTGTACCAGTCTGCATTCCCACCAACAGTGTATGAGGGTTCCTTTTTCTCCACAGCCTCTCCAACACTTGTTACTATTAATCTTGTTGATGATAGCCATTCTAACTGTGGTGAGGGGATATATCTCATTGTGGTTTCCATTTGCATTTCTCTAATGATTAGTGATGTTGAACATTTTTTCACATGTCTATTGCCATTTGTATGTTTTCTTTGGAGAAATGTCTATTCAGGTTCTCTGCCCATTTTTTAATGGGATTTTTTGTTTTGTTTTTTTTGTTATTGTTGAGTTTCATGGGTGCCTTACATATATTGGAGATATATTATCAGAGGTGTTTTTGCAAAAATATTCTCCCTTTCAGTTGGTTGCCTCTTTATTTTGTCAAAGGTTTCTTTTGCTGTGCAGAAGCTTTTTAGTTTGATATAGTCCCATTCATTTATTTTAGTTTTTACTTCCCTTGCCTTTGGGGTCAAATTCATAAAATGCTCTTTGAACCCAAGGTCCATAAGTTTAGTACCTATGTTTTCTTCTATGCATTTTATTGTTTCAGGTCTTATGTTTAGGTCTTTGATCCATTTCGAGTTAATTTTGGTATACGGTGACACACAGCAGTCAGTTTTCATTCTTTTGTACGTGACTTTCCAATTGTCCCAGCACCATTTATTGAAGAGGCAGTCTTTTCTCCATAGTATGTTTTTGGCTTCTTTGTCAAAAGTTATGTGTCCATGTTTATGTGGGTTTGTTTCTGGGTTTTCAATTCTATTCCAATGGTCTATGTGCCTGTTTTTCTGCTAATACCATACTGTTTGGATTACTGTTGCCCTATAGTACAAGCTGAAGTCAGGGAGTTTGATACCTCCAGCATTGTTCTTTTTCTTAAGATTGCTTTGGCTATTCAGGGTCTTTTGTGGTTCCATACAAATCTGATGATTTTTTGTTCTATTTCTTTTAAAAATGCCATTTAGATTTTGTTGGGAATTGCATTGAATATGTATATTGCTTTGGATAATACAGCCATTCTTCTAATCCATGAACATGGAATGTCTTTCCATTTCTCTGTGTCTTCTTCAATTTCTTTTTAAACTGTCTTATAGTTTTCAGCATAAAGGTCTTTCATATTCTTGGTTAAGTTTATCCCTAGGTATTTTATTCTTTTTGCTGCAATTGCAAAAGGAACTGTTTTTTTTTAATTTCTTTTTCTGAGATTTCATTGTTATTATATAGGAATGCAATGAACTTTTGTACATTTGTTTTGTAGCTGGCAACTTTACTATATTCATTTATTGCTTTTAATAGCTTTTTGGTGGAGTCTTTAGGGTTTTCTATATACAGAATCATGTCGTCTGCAAAAAAGTGACAATTTAACTTCATTCCTATGTGGATGCCTTTTATTTTTTTCTCTTGCCTGATTGCTCTGGCTTGGACTTCCACTACAATGTTGAAAAGCAGAGGTGATAGGGGACGACAGCCCTGTCATGTTCCTGAACATAGAACAAAGGGCTTCAGTTTTTCACTGTTAATTATGATAGTAGCTGAGGGTTTGAGATATATGGCCTCTATTATGTTCAGGTATTTTTTTTTTCTATACCCATTTTATTAAGTGTTTTAATCATAAATGGATGTTGTATCTTGTCAAATGCTTTTTCTATATGTATTGTAATAATCAAATGATTTTTGTCCTTTATTTAATGTAGTGTATCACATTGATGGATTTGCATATGTTGAACCATCCTTGTGCCCCTGTGATACACCCCATTTGGTCATGATGTATAATCTTTTTAATGAGCTTTTGCGTTCGATTTGCTAGACTTTTATTCAGGATTTTTGCATCTGTGTTCATCAGAGATGTTGGTCTATAATTTTCTTTTTTTGTGTTATCCTTATCAGGTTTTGGTATCAGGGTAATGTTGGCCTCATAAAATGAATTAGGGAGTATTGTCTCTTCTTCAATTTTTTGGAAGATTGAAGATTGAAGATTGGAAGAGTTTGAGTAGGACAGGTATTAGATCCTCTTTGAAGGTTTGGTAGAATTCACTGTTGAAGCCATCTGGTCCTGGACTTTTGCTTTGGGGAGGTTTCAGATGACTGATTCAATTTCGTTACCATTGATCAATCTATTTAGATTTTCCAGTTCTTGGTAGTTCACCCTAGGAAAGCTATATGTTTCTAAGAACATGTCCATTTCTTCTAGGTTATTGAATTTGGTGGCATATAATTCTTCATCGTATTCTTGGATAATCCTTTGTATTTCTGTGGCATCCGTGGCAACTTCCCCTCTTTCATTTCTGATTTTGTTTATTTATATCTTTCTTTTTTTAATCTTAGTGAGTCTAGCCAAGGATTTGTCAATTTTATTAATATTTTCAAAGAACCAGCTCTTTGTTGCATTAATTTTTTTCTTTTATCTTTTTGTTCTCTATTTCATTTAGTTCTGCTCTGATTTTTATTATTTCCTTCCTTCTGCTGACTTTGAGTTTCATTTGTTCTTCTTTTTCTAGTCCTTTAAGGTGTAACATGAGGTTATTTATCTGGGATTTTTCTTCTTTCTTGAGATAGACCTGTAATGATATACATTTCCCTCTTAAAACTGCTTTTGCTGCATCCCAAAAATTTTGGTAGGATGTATTTACATTCTCATTTGTTTCTATGTATCTTTTGATCTCTCCCCTTATTTCTTCTTTGACCCTGTCGTTCTTTAAAAGTATGTTGTTTAATCTCCACATATTTGTGTTTTTTCCTGCTTTCTTTTTGCAGTTGATATCCAATTCCAAAGCCTTGTGATCGGAGAATATGCTTGTATGATTTCAATCTTCTTAAAGTTGCTGAGGCTAGTTTTATGTCCCAATATATGGTCTATCCTTGAGAATGTTCTGTGTACACTAGGAAAGAATGCACAGTCTGATGTTCTAGGATGAAGTGCTCTATAAATGTCAATTATGTCCATTTCATCTAATGTGTCATTTAGGGCTGCTATTTCATTATTTATTTTCTGTTTGGATGATCTATCCATAGCTGTCAATGATGTATTTAGTCCCCTACTATAATTGTGTTTTGGTCAATTTCTCCCTTTAGTTCTGTTAGCAGCTGCTTAGAATATTTCGGTGCTCCCTGATTGGGGGCATAAATACTGATGACTGCTATGTCTTCTTGTTGTATAGTCAGTCCTCTTTAGCATTATGAAATATCCATCTTTGTCTCTTGTTACCTTTTTTATCCTGAAGTCTATTTCATCTGATATAAGTATGACTACACCTGCTTTTCTCTGAAAACCATTTGCTTGGAGTGTCAGTTACCACCCTTTCACTTTGAGTCTATATTTGTTATTGCAGCTGAGATGTTTCTCTTGGGGGCAGCATATGGTTGAGTTTAGTTTTTTTGTTTGTTTGTATTTGTTTTTATCCAATCTGCTACTCTGTGCCTTTTTACTGGTGAGTTCAGTCCATTTACATTTAGGGTGATTATTAATGTATAAGAATTTCCTATCATTCTATCTCTGGTTTTCTGGTAGGATGGTGTCTTCCTTGTTTCTTTGCATTTTTGTTGCTGTACGTTATTTCAATGTGTGGTATTCTATGATTTTTCCCTTTGTTTCTTCTTTTTTTTATGTTATATATTTTAGTTCTGGATTTTTTTGAGTGGTTACCATTAAATTTATTTAAAAGAAGTGTTCATGTTTAGAGTATTTCATTTTCTTCAGTATGCTTACTTTCTCCATTCCCTTGTGCCGGTTCAGAATTATACGCTCCACCTTTTATGTTTTTGTTGTCACAAATTATCCTTATTTTTGCTGTGAGTTGATTTCTGCACTTCAGTAGCAAGTCATCTTTCCTCTTTTTTTAAGTGTTTTTTTTTTCCTACTTTACCCTATATGTTATCTTTAATTGTATAATGTCCTATTTGGTGTAGACATTGTCATTTCCTTCTTTTGCCTGTTTGTAATACTACTCATGGTTTTGCATTCTTTTGCTTTTTTGTTTCAGGCCGAATAGCACCCTTCAGTATTTCTTGTAGTACAGGTTGTGTGTTAGAAAATTCCCTCCGCTTCTGTATGTCTAGAAAGGTCTTTATTCCTCCTTCATATCTAAAGGACATCTTTGCTGGATATATTATTCTTGGCTCATAGTTTCTCTTTCAATAATTTGAATGTTTAATTCCACTCCCTCCTGGTTTGTAGAGTTTTTGCTGAAAAATCTGATGATAATTTAATGGGCTTTCCTTTGTAGGCTACCGTCTTCTTTTCCCTGGCTGCCTTGAGGATTCTTTCTTTGTCATTAATTTTTGACAGATTCAATACAGTGTACCTTGGAGAAGGCCTGTTGGGATTGAGGTAATTAGGTGTTCTATTTGCTTCTTGGATTCAAGGATCGAGTTCTGTCCACAAATTTGGGAAGTTCTCATCGACTATTTGTTTGAATATACTCTGTATTGCCTTCTCCTTTTCTTCTCCTTCTGATATGCTTGTTATCCGTATATTGCTCTTTCTGAGGGAATCAGAAAGTTCTTGCAGAGTTCTTTCATTTCTTTTAAGTCTCAAGTCTCTCTCTTCTTCCATCTGTGTCATTTCCAGATTTCTATCTTTGATGTCACCGATTCTTTCCTCCATCTGGTCAACTCCATTACTTAAGCTGGCTATTTCATTCTTCATTTATTTTATTCAGTTCTTAATCTCCAGAAATTCTATTTGGTTCTTTTTAAGAATTTCAATCTCATTGGTAAAATGTTCATTTTGTTCTTTGATTGTGTTTCTCAGTTCATTAAACTGCATCTCACTGAGTTTTTTCAGAACTGCAATCTTGAATTTTCTGTCATTTAAGTCATGTATTTCCATGTCTTTAAGTTCATTTTCTGGAGACTTTTCATTTTCTTTCTGAGCTGTCTTGTTACCTTGGTTATTCACAGTAATTAATGAATTATTATTTCTCTTCCTAGGCATCTACAAGAGTGGGTTCTGCAAAAGGTTGGTAGGAAGAGGTTTTTCTTTTGTTTTCCAGTAGGTGTTGGTAAAATGTTATTTTCTCTCTGACTGTAGCCTTTCATTCTCTCTCACACTGTAGTGTTATATTTTCTCTTAACTGTTCAGGCTTCTCACACAATGGGGGGATTCCCTGGAAGGCGGGTTTCTCCTCTGTGAACAGGTCGCCTGGGTCACAGGCCACTGCCTCCGTGGGGGGCTGTGGAGAGCTTCTGAAGTTCCAAAGCTCTTCCTGCAGCAGTTTCAGAGCCTGTGGGTTTCAGTGGTTCTGTTTACTCCTGCAGGGATCTGCCCAGATAGGTGGGGACAGGGGCAGAGTGGGTTGTGAGACATGGCCCAGAGCAACGGCAGCGACCACCAGCACAGTCAGTCCTGCACCCAAGGCTTTCTTCCCTTCACCAGAACTAGTTGGGCTGCAAGTCTGTGGCTGCAGGCCACAGTTCTGTGAATTGCAAATATTCTGTTCTTTGGCTCTGACACTGCTACCTTTCCGCTTCTAGCACTGGGAGGGTATAGGTGGGGCGAGCTCTGGGAGGGTGGGGAGGGGACGGCTAGGCTCCATGCCTATGCCTTCCATCTTCTGCTCAGCAGTGAGGGCTTAAACAGCTGTTTTCACCCTTCTTTCCTCAGTTTTTGCTCCAAGGTCTCTGCTGTGAGCGTTGGGTTCAGCCATGTTATATGCTGATCCTTTAGGCGGGACTGTGGGGCATAAACAGAGCAGTAGCAGTCCAAATTATTTTCTCTCCCGCGACTGTGGTAGCTCCAGATTCAGGGAGCTTGGAGCTCTGAGCTCTTGTCTGGTCCTGTGCCTGTGTAGTCTGGGTTTCCGCACTTCCCCCTTCCTGCCTCCCCCCACCAGCCCAACTTGCCCACCTTTAGATGATTTCATCTGCGTACCTTAAGAGGTCTTGCCTGTCTGCTGTGCAGGGAGTCCTTTGTGAAATTATAATTGTTGAATTTGTTGTAAATTCCAGGGGAGATTTCAAGAGGCTCAGGTCATGCCGCCATTTTTATGACATAATCTCCATTATTTCTTCAAGTATCTTCTCAATCCATTCCTCCCTCTCTTCTCCTTCTGGTATTTCTATGATGCGAATGCTGTTGCACTTGATGTTGTCCCACAGGTTTCTTAAACTATTTCATTGTTTTTTATTCTTTTTTCTTTTTGTAGTTCTGATTGGGTGAATTCTACTACTTTGTCTTCTAAATCGCTGATTTGATCCTCTGCTTCAGCTGATCTCCTGGTGATTCCTACTAGTGTATTCTTTTCTTCAGTTATTGTATTTTTTATTTCTGATTTGTTCTTTTGCATGGTTTCTATATCCTTCTTTATGCTTGCTTTGTCTTTGTTGACATTCTCACTAGGTTCCTTCACTATTTTTATCATCAGTATTTTAACCTCTGTATTTGGTAGGTTGAATGCCTCCATTTCATTTATTTCCATTTCTGGAGGTTTCTTCTGTTCTCTTATCTGGGGCATGCTTGTTTGTTTCCTCATTCTGGTTGTCATTCTGTGTTTGCTTCTATGTATTAGGTAGATCACCTATGTCTCTCAGTCTTTGCTGGGTGACCTTATGTAGTATGTATCCTTTGTAATCGAATTGCTCAGTCTCCCTAATCTCCTGTGCGTGTGTTCCAGAGGTGTCCCTTGTGTTGTGACTGTTCTCCTATTGTAGTTGAGCCTTGATAGCTTTTGGTGTGTCAGTGGGTGGGATTGACTCCCAGGCCAACTCGGTATGAGGACTGGCATTGCCCGCAGTTCATGAGCTGCTGTGTGGGAGCTAACACCTCAGCAGAGGCTTCATCCATGCGGGCTCTTGTGCCTGTTGAGAATCCCCTTTTGGTGTGCCATTTGTGAATCTACCCAGGTAGTGTTCTTGTGTGGTCTGAAGCTAACTTCTGGGTATGTTGTTTCTGGTGTCTCTTGGGCAGGGCTCTTATGCAGGACATTTTGAGCACTGCCTGCTACTGGCCCGTGGCTACCTCGTAGGTGCCTCAAAGCTGTATGTGGTTGGCTGCTGCCCGTGCTGGACTTGGCGTCATGTGGGGGTGGCCTCTCTGCGAACTGAAGCTAGCTGACACCGATATTGGGCTTGAGGCAGCTTATCAAAAGGCCCAGAGCCCCCTATGCCTGTTGCCACCTGTCAGTTGCCCGTAAAGCCCAACTGTTGAAAGAGACACCTTAGGAGCATGTGTCTGGCTGGTTGTCCTGATGTTGAGAGTGCCCTCAGCGATGCAGCATTAGCTGGGGTGGAGGGTGGGGGTGGACTTCAAAATGTGACTGGTGGTTTTTATAACGTTAATTTAGATTCAGATCTTACACCTGTACCTGGCCTGTGACCACCTTGTATCGCGCTCCGAGGACACTGCTGCCAACCTCCACTACATGCTCACAAATTCCGAGAGCTGCTCCCGAGTGGTTGCAGTGCAGTGTTTGGGTCACTGTTCACCACCAAAATCTCTCCAGGCAGTTGTGGATTGTTTGCTGCTCTAAAAAACCTCCTCTTCATTTTGTGGGGGCAGGGACAGTCACCCAGGTGCCCAGTGTGCCTTTGGCAAAGCAGCTGTAGGTGGGCAGTGGGGGGTTACAGGAACTACAGGGTGTGGTCAGTGGTTTCTACAAGTTTGGTGTAGTCTCGGCTCCTGGACTGGGCCCGAGACCATTCAACAAAACAAAACAAGAACAGCAAAAACCAAACATGCGCACACTCAAAAAACACACACAACAAACAATTCAAAGAAACAAAAATACAAAACAACAAAAACAACAAAATAGGAAAACAAAAGCAAAACAAACAAGCAAACAAAAAGGAGTAAAAACTAAAAAGCACCCCCCAAAAAAACAAAAGAAAAGAACAACAAAAAGAATAGAAAAAAATAACAAAAGGAAAGAGAAAGAAAGCGAAGAAGAGAAAAAGAAAGAAAAGAGAGAGAGAATTCACTAAATGCAATCACCACCTATCTATGTTGTAGAGCAGGTCTTGACTTAACGCCCTCCAGCAGTCTCCCCAGGATGTTGCTGGCTGTCCTGCTCAATAAAAAACCTCCTTTGCACAGCTTGCAGAGGCAGGGTGGCCACCAGGAGTCCAGAGTACACTGGGCAGTGCAGCTCTGGGTGGGCAGGGCAGGCTTCCAGTGTGCTGTGGGATGTGGTCAGTTGTTTCTAGAGAGTCAGTGCAGTTTCTGCCCCAGAGGGGAAAACCCTCTGAGAACACCACAGCCAGAGCTTCTGAGATCTCAAAGCTTCTTCTGCAGCCTGATGCTACCCTGTTCTGATTACCGGACAGAGATCCACCCAGAAAGGTGGGGGTGGGGTAGGCTGTGGGAAGGCAGCTGGTGCTTGTGGCTCCGACCAGCCCAGAGCTTCCTCGTCCCCCACCCCCACTCCCAGCCCCAGCTGTTTCCCTGTCACCAGGAGTGCATGGGACTGTTGGTGCAGATCTCAAGCTTGCAGATATTTTGTTCTTTAATCTGACTGCTACCTTTTTCCTCTGAAGCCCACTTCTAACTCTGGGAAGGGTGGGGGTGGGATGAGCTCTGTGAGGGCGGAGGAAAGCAGCCAGGCTCTGTGTCTTTGTTTTCTGATTTCTGCCTGGCCTTGAGGGCTTAAACCACCATTCTCACCTGAGATCTCTGCCTCTAAACCTGGATTCAGCCACCTTGTATGCTGATCTCTCAGGCAGGACTGTGGGTCTCAAGGAGTGTGCCTGGAGCCTGAATTCTTCCCGTTCCCAAGGATGTGGCAGAGCGGCAGATGGCACCCTTCTGCGTCTTGGGACCTTGAGGCCCGAGGCCCACATCTTTACATTTCCCCCACCTCTCCTCCCCTGCTCACCCGATTTGCCCATCTTCGCCTGACTTACAACGTGAGTCTCTCAGGTGGTACTTCCAAGGGAGATTTCAAGAAGCACACCTCATTCGACCATTTCTGTGATGTCATTACACAATTTTTTTTCTTCTCATAAATATTTCTTAATGCCTTTTTAGTATTAATAACCTATGAACACTTTTCAAGTGGATCATATAGCTTTTACTGTTTCCGTTAAGTGGCAGTTTCATGAGCCACTCACCCGTTCCCTTATCATTCAAGAGTCAGGGTTGGTTTATTTGGTACTTGGCTTTGCTTTACCACCACGAAGGCCACTGTAGTTGTTTTGTTAAAGGATAATTCTTAAAACAAACAAACAAACAAAAAAACCAATAAAAAGATAAAACCGTGACTTCTGAAATATAACCATGTCCTAAAGATTTCATTTAATTCATTGTTAATGAGGCAACGATAAAGATGTCAAAACCACTTCAAAGGACCATTAAAGAACAGACACATTTATGGATAAGGAATAGTGAAACAAATGTGTACATCAAGGCAAAATTGGCTTCCTTCACTGTTGGGGAAGGAAATCAATTGACCCTCCAGGGGACAAGATTTATGTAAACGGCTATAGACAAGAATTTATGTTGCACTACTATCAGTTATCTACAATTTACAAAGTTGTAAATTAGCTCCAAGGCAAAGAAAGCCTCAGCCTACCTAGAATCAAAGTCAAAAACCTGGAATGGAGGGGCCCAAACAATGCATGGTTTTCCACTGAATGACATTTTGTCCCCTAGTTTCTTCCTGTTCAGGTGCTTTTACTTCTGTAGGATAGCTGTTCCAAGGTTAGGACTGCTGTATTAAGGGTTATGTGCATTTAAAATTGTAAGCGGAACTGCCTGATTCATTTACCAAAACGTGTAGTTTAGGATGAAGTCCTGTTTTGTTTGTTTGTTTGTTTTTGTTTTTTAGTTTAAGACTAGAGAAACTTCCCTCTAATATTTCTTGAATGGTTTTCACTTTTTAAAAATCTGTAATGAATATGGAACCTATTTTTGTATATGCTGACAATCGGGAGACTCAGATTCTTCTAGATCAACAGTCAAATGTTAAATGAACTAACTACCTTTCTCACATCGAATCCAGTTGCTATCTTTATCAAATATCATAAATTAAATTCACATAGGTTCCCCTGTTCTTACTTCTGGGGAGTAGAGATACCCTCACAGATAAAACTGTCAGGGGTTGGAGTCTTTGCTCCAACTGGGATTTCAAAAATAAATAGAACTGTCCTTCAAACTGTGACATCCTCTCATCCCCGCCAACCAAAGGGGAAATGCAGCCACATGAGGGTAAAGAAGTCATGAATTGTCTTTGCGTCAGGAAATCAAAATTTCTGGTCTTTCAGGAAGATCCTTTCCTGGGAGGATCCAAATCTGAGTTCAGAAAACAAAGATTTGGAGCCCGAAATGGGTGTGTGGGACATAGTGGGCAGGACCCCTGGGGTGGCCTGGCTTTCGGGGATGTAGGGATGTAGGGGGGCCGGCCACTACTGAAGACCCGGGGGCTGGACCACAGAGTCAACGGGCTCCGAGGGAGGGAAGGGAGGAGTGGTGGTGGGACCCTTGTGGTCCAGTCCTGGAGCGCACGGGGCTTGTATGTGCGGCCCAGCAGGGGCCCTGCTGGCTGCAGCTGTGTTTCTGCAAAACATAGGCCTGGGCCATCATGTTGAGCGACAAAATATAGCAAACATGCCTTAAAAAGCTGATGTTTTAAAACATTCAGCTTCTGTGAGAAATCTGGATTGCTCGAAACGTTCTCTGAAGGGACCTGCTGGAACCCGCAGGGCCTCCTCCGGGACACCTGGGGACTCGAGGTCGGGGCGCTTCTGGTTCTACCATCCTCACTTTCCTGGGAGTTGGACTGCAGCGCTTCCGACAGTTCTTCGTTATCTCTGGCCCGTGGGCTGTCTGCCAGTGCTAAATGCACCTTCAGGAGGCAAAGGGACCTGTTCCCTCACGGGAGGAGCTCTCCAGAGTCTGAGCTCCCCGCCCGCAATCTGGACTACACGTTGCGCCTGAACTCTGGGTCTTAGAAGATTACTTCCCTACTTCCTCTGTAGAGAGTTCTCTCCAGTTTCTGTTTCTGCGCATAAAGGACTCTAAGGCCAGGCCCCCTCCCCTGGCTCCTTGTGGACTCAGGCTCAGCCTGCCCTTTGAGGGTGGAACTGGTATCAGTGCCATTCCAGCAGAGGATTGTGACCAAAATCAAGGGGCTCCCCGCTGGAGGTCTTGTATTTAAAAAGGGGTAGTAGTTGTCCTTAGGTAGTTTGATTTACTTGCAGCAAGTAAAGTTAATGGGATTCACATCCAAAGCTCTGTCTCCTGGAAGGGAGGATTAGTCATTGCTTATACACACTATTTGGTTAATTTCCTATTGATTTCTTCTTTGCAGTTGGCTACTCTTGTCAGTTGGGTTCCTGTAAAGTTCATCCTGTTTACATCTGCATCTGCAAAATACTGTGCTATCTAACGGTATGGGGGCCTAGGTATGAGACCTAAGCTGAAGAAGGGGCCAGGGCTCTGGGTGGTAAGTACGTTGGACCCTGAGAACGTCGCACCTGGTGGACATGGGCACTGCTGGAGGAGGACTAGAGAGGGCTCTGAAAGCGCTGGGCCGGAGCAGGGTCTCTGTGCCAGGCTCTAAGACTTTACTAGGTGGGTTTTCTCTGCAGGGGCTCATCCCAACCAATCTTCCTGCTATTTTCCAGGTTTTAGCAAATTCCCCAGGAAGTAAAATGTCCACTCTCTTCCCAGCTAGAAGCCAAAGCTGAACCCAAAGCCTCAGTAACAACAGGAACTTTGAGACACCGCCTCTTGAATTTGGGCGATTAGCTTCAGTGTTTTCCAAGTTCTTGCTCCACTGAGGTCGCTCCTCCACTCCCTCGGACCTGCCCTCAGATTCTCCACCCCCCCAACACTAAATGCCTAGGGGTCCTTTACTGCTCTCCTGGCACCCAACTAAGAAGCCCAAGGCTGGATGGAGTAGTGGTCAGCCCCACAGGTAATTCAGTGTGTGTGTGTGTGTGTGTGTGTGTGTGTGTGTGTGTGTGTGTGTGTGTGTGTGTGTGTTTGGGGCTACAGTGTCTGCATAGGCCCTGGAAGCCACATAGCGAAGGCTTTGGGGCTCCAGGTACTCAAACTGTGTGCCCTCATCAATTTGATTGTGCAACTCATGCGTCCACCTGAGCCCTGGCATTCCTGTACCAGCAAATGGGACCTGGGGAGCTAATGCAGAGTGTCTCAACTAACAGCTAGAACACCTGTGGGAGATGGTGGCATTTTCTAGGGTGAGATGGACTCATGTGCCCCAGGGTAAGGAGGACACAAACACCTCAGGAACTCCAGCGTGAGGCCCAAGTCTGGCCAGATGAAGAAGTGAGGGGGTAGCACGGGTGTAGACAGCTTCCTTTCCATCACACAGACTCGCTGGGCACAGAGATAATAAAGAAGTCAGGTCCTCTTGCCCATCTCCAGAGAACAGAACTGAGCCCTGACCAAGCCACCTGCCCCAGCAGACTGGGGCAGGGCAAACTGCTCAGTCCCCAGGACGCCCATTCCCACCTCCCCTTCCACTGTTAAAACTCTTCTTCTTTTTCGTTGGACTCCTCAGATACGGAAGCTAGAATTCTGTGCAGACATTTATTGGCCACCTATATAGTGCCAAGGTGGGAGAGGCCGGAGACTCATCTTGAATCCAAGAAATTGCTGCCAGACCCTGGGACACCAGGAAAGGAGGACCATGTGAACCCAGCCTCTGACAGACAGAGGAAGGAAGGAAGGAAGGAAGGCTGAGAGGGGCTTCTCACCCCTCACCCCACACACACACTTCAGAAAGCTTGTTCCCACTGTACTGAACTTCTTTTCTCAGCGCACCCACAGGCACTGTCCCCGGTTTTCGGGGTCGGAGGGGGCAGAGGGAGCAGAGGGAGCGGAGGAGAGGAAAGAACGTGAGAGTCGCGGCGACCCCAGCTTGGGACAGGCACCCTCAGAAGCCTGTCGCCAAAGCCCTTGGAACTCATGCGCTCTGGACCGGAACCTCTGGGTGTACACCTGCCGCCTGGGCGGGGACCATCGCGTGCTCATCTCCCCCGGTGGCGACTCTGAAGATCTAATCTTCACAGGCTTCCCGGGCATCTTCCTGGCTCACCCAGTGCCCCACGCCCGCCTCGCTCTCCCAACCCCGGTGCAGATGGTGTCAGCAGGGGACGCGCGCGAGAAGCTACCGGGCAGCAGTGCCTCCTCCTCGGTGGGCGGTGGGGCTCTGGGCGCCGCTAGCAGTCCCGCCTCCGCAAGTCTATCATTCAAAGAGCCTCCCGGCTGCTGCTTCCTTGGAGGCCGTGCAGGGGGTCCCAGGCACCCCTTCCTGACCTCCAAGGACCCCGTTGGAAATAAGAAGTCTTTGCGCAGGGGCGGGAATGAGGGTCTGCGAGGGGCGCGACCCAACCATGTCCCTTCCGGAAGGAGAAAGTGGCTCGGTTGATCTGTATGTTTCCTGTCAAACACCCCTCACCTCATTAACCAAAGCAAACCAAATAAAACAGAAAATCTTCTTTTGAAATCCCCTTCGCGTCAGGAATTCAGTGTCCAAAAATGCAAATTTGCCCCTGTGCCGACTGCAAACCCAGGGGCACTCCCTGCCCTAACCACCTCCACTCCCAGCGCCCGCAGGCACCTGGGCATCCTCCCTAAGGACTAAGAGCCAACAGACAGGGATTGATGTTTGTTGTCACGCAGCCGCCTACCCGTCTGTCCCCTCATATCTACCCCTAAAGAAAGGAGAGTCTGTGAGAGTGATCTTTCAGGAACTTTGCTTCACCTTTGTGCTTACACCTTGTGTCTCCCTGTTTGGCCCCAAAGGATGGTTGGTTAGTCAATGACAGGTAAGATTCCTGAAGGGAGGAACAACCTAAGACAGCACAGTCACATAGGGGTCATCTGGAGAACTCACGGGGTTGATGGAGGTGAGCATAGACCCCCACCACCCCCGGCTAAGGATAGCTTCTGCCTCTGTGGCTATATTCCTTCCCACAACCTGCTTGGGAAGAGATTCAATGATGTGATAACATCAGTTCTCCATCTATTCATATCAGTAAGTTTCAGCATAAAGGTTTTGTCCCTTGGGGAGGCACATACAACAATTACTAAGACATCCTTGGACTTTCGGTTCCGGCTGCCTGCAGGCAAGGGTGATTGGTTTGAATCAGTTTTCTAGTATAATGTATGAAATTCACAGACCGTGGAGAAAACAATGTTACTTCCTTGTGTGTACATCAATAAAAGCCACAAGGTGGACCGATTCGGGGCTCTCAGTCTTTTGAAGCTGTGAGACCCTTAGCCTCTAGTGCAGGGGTGTCCAAACTGTGGCCTGCGGGCCAACTGCGGCCTGTGATCCATTGTTAATTGGCCCGCAGCAAGTTCCAAAAATATATTTAGTTTACTTACATAAACCAGGTGAGGCAACACGTACTTCACCTCGAGTGAGTGGCCCGGCTGTTTGTGTATTTTACCGCACATGGCCCTTGGTGAAAAACGTTGAAAAAAGTTTGGCCACTCCTGCTCTAGTGCATAAATCTCTTGACTTCTGTTTCTTTCTTAACCTTTCGCCGACCCTTCTCGTTCTCTCACTGCCCATGTTGCACTGGACGTGACATCTGGCACCCAATGTGGGGCTCAAGGAGGGAAGGACGACTGCAAGTTGACATTAACTGGTGGAGCCACGACAAGGGGCCCAGGCAAACATCGCGCAACAACTTCCTGATAAGGAGGTATGGAAAGTCCCAGAGAATTTAACCAAGGAAAAGGGGAATTGGATAAAACCTTACTAAACACTTTTGTATGTGAGAGTGTGATTGTGTGGGTGATTGATCTTAGCTCCACGGCCTCAGCTACGGAGCTTATGTGGGCTCTAATCTGTGGTTTTGTGGTCATGTCATAGGCAAAAGAGTGATTTGGCACTTAGCCAACGAGGCTCGGGACTTATACGAGTACACCATAGCCAAGACAGACCTTAAAGTCCCCTGAGGGATGCAGCCAGAGGAGCATCAGAGTGAACTTGAAGTGAAAGCTCTTTTTTCTTTTACTGACATGGGCAATGCTGAGAGTAAATATAGACCTTATATTTGTCTGCTTAAACAATTTCTTAAGAAGAGTGTGGGGACAGAGCCCCAGAGAGCAGTTTCCAGGCTCTCGGCCTCACATAGAAAGGTGCTTGCTCAGGTAGTAGAAGGTCATCAGCTGTGACTAGTTGGCCATCAGCTGTTACCGGTTAGCCATTAGCCACTGCTATAACTGCCGTGGCTAAGCTAGCAAGGTGTGGCATGGTGTGGCGTGGCGTGGTTGGCAGAGAGAAGTGGACGGCAGACCGCAGACCATGCGGCTTCTCCTTCCTGTGTCTCCAACCCAGCCACCACCGAGAATATAGTGGTATTACTCCTCTATTTATGGCTCCGTGGTGTTCCCTTTTGACCTCACCATGTCATGCGTTCTTATGTGGGGAGCAGGACCAAGGACCCTGCATGACACCCCACATGACAAAGGTAAAACACAAAACCTCAGTAAAGAAAGTAGAGGAACTTCTTAAGGTGATTGAAACTCATTGTTCCTGGTTTCCAGACCCTAGAACACTTGATTTAAATCCATGGGAGGAAGTCGGATGAGACCTCCGTAAGTTACATTCCAATGGGGTCTCTTTGCTCGGTTCAATCTGGGAAACATGGGAACTAGTTTGTTTAGTTTAGGAACCTCTTCAGACAGACTCAGAGGAGAAGATGGAGAGAGAAGATAGAAGACAAGACGGGGGAAAGGGAGGATAGAGAAGATGAAGACAAAGAGTCTGAGACAGAGCCAATAGTAGTCCCAAAATCATTATATCCAAACTTGGGAGACTGTTTAAAGGACAATTGTCCCCCTTCCATGCACTTGTCTCATTTACCTTCACCACCGCCTTCCTTTAGGGAACAGACGTGGGGGCCTTCAAGATCAGTAGTAAAAAATAACAATCCTTTCTTCTCCAAAAGTGTATCTCCTCCACTGAAGAAGGGCACTCGCTCTTCATTATCAGCCATAGAGCGTGGCACACGCCAGGCCAGGTTGGAAGGGGATGTAGATGCCTTGGCCTTCCCTGTAGTCATTAGGGAACATGAGGCCCCTACTGAGGAACACCCTGATGGAGTCCATGAGGCAGTTCATGAACCTTTTTCCTTCAAATTACTCAAAGAATTAAAACAGACAGTTTTACAATTTGGACCTACTTCACCTTATACTATAGGCCTCCTTAGAGGAATTGCCAATGGCAATCGGCTGATTCCTATAGATGGAATGCGTTGACAAAAACCTGTCAGTCCCTTCTCAATTTCTATGATTCAAAACCTGGTGGATTGATGGTGCAGAGACTCAGGGAAGATATAATCAGACTCGTAATCTTGATATCAATCACGACCAATTATTAGGAAAAGGGGATTGGGTAGCTACACAGGATCAATTGGGGATGGAAGACCAAGCTATTGATCAATTAAAATGGATTTGCCTGGTGGCATGGGAAAAGATAGAGGTGGAAAGCAAAGCTCCATCTTCTTTCCAAAAGATTTTACAAGGTCCCCAGGAAACTTACTCAGATTTTATCGCTCGCTTACAAGAAGCTATTAACAAACAGGTGACTAATTCTCCAGCAGCAGATATAATTCTACAAATTATGGCTTATGATAATGCTAATGAGGATTGTAAAAGGGCTATTGGAGCTCAGAAAGGAAAAACTGATGCCATGGGATATCTTCGATTATGCCAAGAAGTAGGAACAGAACAATTTAAGGCCACTATGTGGGCTCAGGCAATTACAGGATTTACAAAAGGAAAAAAAGAAGTTCACAGGCTTCTGTTATAATTGTGGGGAAATAGGGCATACTGAAAGAGAGTGCCATAAGAAAAGTAAAAACGGCTCTCAACCACAAAATTCCTCTGTTCCCCAGGGTCCTAAACAATCTGGGATTTCCCCTCAACGTAAGAAAGGAAATCATTGGGCATCAGAATGTAGATCAACGTATCATAAAGATGGAACCCTTCAGGAAAGAGGAGGCAGGACCAGCCCCAGGCCTAGACTACAACCGAGGCATATATGAGCCAGGCAGTGCCTCAAAATTACCAGGTTGTGCCTCCTTCCCAAAATTATCAGTACAACAATTAACTCCTGCCACTGAGGGAAGTGCTGCAGTAGACATCTGCACAATTCAAGATATTCTACTGCTTCCAGGAGAATTCCCCCCTGCATGTGCCCATGGGAATATTTGGACCAATCCCTCCAAATACAGTCGGACTTCTCCTTGGTCGTTCAAGCTTAACATCAGAAGGAGTTACAGTCCACACTGGCATGATTGATCCAGAGTATAAGGGAGAAATTCAAATTATAATGTCCTCTTCTGTTCCCTGGTCGGCTAAAAAGGTGGAATGAGTTGCTCAACTCCTTCTGATCCCCTATACACCCCCAGGAAAAAAGGGAACACAAAAAAGAGGAACCGGAGGATTTGGAAGTACCGGTCTAGGTATTTTTCTAGCAGAAAAAATATCAGGAATCTGTCCTGTTTGTCACATTGAAATACAAGATAAAAAATTTAAAGGTCTTTTAGATACAGGAGGTGATGTTTCTATAATTAGCTCTCAGGAATGGCCAGCGAACTGGCAAATCCAGGAGCCCAACATTAATATCGTTGGGGTGGGCCGAGCCTCAGGTTTGCGTCAAAGTGTTTGTGTTCTTCCTTGCTTCGGACCTCAGGGACAAAAGGGATTTTTACAACCTTAGGTTGCTGACATTCCAGTGAATTTATGGGGTTGAGATCTGCTTGCTCAATGGGAGGCAGAAATCTGGATACCCCCTGGACAATATAGTCCTCAAAGTCAAAATATGATGAGTCGTATGGGCTATCAGCCAAGAAAAGATTTAGAAAAATTTAATCAGGGAATCACTCAACCTATACAGCCCTCATCTCAAGAAGGACGTGAGAGACTAGGATTTAAATCAGAAAATCAGGAGCCTTTTATGTAGGGGCCACTGTTGCAGAGCTACGGACTCCTATAGTTCTTCAATGGATTAATAACAAGCCTCTTTGGATAGAACAGTGGCCCTTCTCAAAAGAAAAATTGGAGGCTTTGACAGAATTAGTACAGACCTAATTAGAACAAAACCATATAGAACTCTCCACTAGTCCATGGAATTCACCAGTGTTTGTAATAAAGAAAAAAAACAGGAAAATGGCGAATGCTCACTGATTTGCGAGCTATTAATGATCTAATCGAACCTATGGGTCCTTTGCAGCCTGGACTCCCACAACAATCCATGATTCCTAACAATTGGCCATTAGTAGTAATAGACTTACAAGATTGTTTTTATACTGTCCCCTTACATCCTCAAGACTGCCCTAGTTTTGCATTTTCAATACCTTCTATAAATAATAAAGAACCTATCAAAAGATATCAATGGAAACTTCTTCCACAGGGAATGCTTAATAGCCCCACAATTTGCCAGTTTTTTGTAGCTCGAGCTGTTTTGCCAGTTAGAGAAAAATTTGCAGATTGTTATATCATTCACTATATGGATGACATTCTCTGTGCTGCATCTTCTACAGGGATTTTAACTAATTGTTTTAAGTTACTCCAGGAACAGCTCGAGTCAGCAGGTCTCTGTATTGCTCCTGATAAGCTTCAAACTACCACCCCTATATGATATCTAGTAGCTATAGTAGATAGACAGACCATCTGGCCTCAAAAGGTACAAATTAGGAGAGCTCAAATCTCTACGTTAAATGATTTACAAAACCTATTAGGACATATTAATTGGCTACGTCCTACTCTAAGTATTCCTACTTACGCTCTTACTAACCTATTTGATCTTTTACGAAGACCTCCACGGCTTGATAGTCCTTGCAAATTAACTCCTCAGGCTAATAAGGAATTAGAACTTGTTGAACAAAAAATACAAGAGGCTCAAATTCAGCGCATAGATCCATCTCAACCTTTACAAATTTTAATTTTTCCCACTCCACATTCACCTACAGCGGTCATTATTCAACAAAATCATCTGGTAGAGTGGCTTTTTCTGCCTAACAACTTTGTTAATTCACTCCCGAGTTATGTGGAAAATTAATCACACCACAGGAATTCCTTATCATCCACAAGGCCAAGCCGTTGCTGAATATGCTAATTATACTTTAAAAAAAAACCTACAAAAACAAAAAGGGGGAGACAACAAGGATCCGCCACAAGTACAGCTAGCTAAAGCCATGTTTACTCTAAATTTTTTGAATTCTTCTGGCTCTAACACAGAACCACACCTTGGGCGCACAGCTGCAGAAAGACATTTTAACAATCTCCATAGTCATAAAGCTTTGGGGAATGTGCCCATTTGGTGGAAAGATATTCAAACTAATCAATGGCAGTTAGGAACCTTGTTAACATGGGGACGAGGTTATGCTTGTGTTTCTCCAAGACCAAAAGAACGTCCTTTGTGGGCGCCCCATTGTTGTATTAAACCATATCATGAACAACGCACCTAAGACTGACAGTCAACTGTGGGAAGAAGCAAAAGATTTATTGGACTTTTAATTGCAGCTATTATGGGAATAATTGCTATAGCCTCTGTAGCTGCTGTTTCTGGAGTAGCTCTACACCAAATGGTACAGACCACTGAATTTGTACAAAAATGGCATGAAAATGCTAATAAATCTTGGAATCAACAAGTTAAGATAGATCAAGAAATTAATGTTAGATTAGCTGACTTAGAAACTACTGTTGTATTTCTTGGTGAGCAATGGGAAAATCTCTGTATTACGATTACTTTAAAATGTGATTGGAATATATCCACCTATTGTATAACCCCTTTCTCTTATAATCAAACTCGTATCCCTTGGTCTGAGGTATGAGCCCATCTCCTGGAACATACACCCAATCTCACCATGGACATTTTACAACTACAACAAGAAGTTGATCAGATGTCTAACGCCAAGCTTCAACTCCTCCTTGGAGAGGAGACACTTTCTACTTTCTGAGGTTGCAGAAGGACTCTCTGCTTTAAACTCTGTCAATTGGATAAAGACTTTAGGTGGAGGGTTTTGCTGGTGCTATTGCTATTCTGTTTGTTGTTTTATGTTTATTTTGTTCAGTCCTCAGAAGTGGACAAACAGCCCTCTGATGGGCAATGAATGAAAAATCTGCGAGGCCTCTGTTTCTCATGTTTCAAAAACAAAAAGGGGGAGATATTGTCACACAGCAGCCTAACCGTCTGTCTCCTCGTACCTACCCCTAAAGAAAGGAGAGTCTGTGAGACTGATCCTTTCAGGAACTTTGCTTCACCTTTGGGCTTACACCTTATGTCTCCCTGTTTGGCCCCAAAGGATGGCTGGTTAGTCAATGATGAGTAAGATTCCTCAAGGAGGGAACAATCTAAGCCGGACACAGTCACATAGGGGTCATCTGGAGAACTCACGGGGTTGATAGAGGTGGGCATAGACCCCCACCACCCCCGGCTAAGGAGAGCTTCTGCCTCTGTGGCTATATTCCTTCCCACAACCTGCTTGGGAAGAGATTCAATGATGTGATAACATCAGTTCTCCATCTATTCATATCAGTAAGTTTCAACATAAAGATTTTGTCCCTTGGGGAAGTACATACAACAATTACTAAGACATCCTTGGACTTTCGCTTCCGGCCGCTTACAGGCAAGAGTGATTGGTCTGAATCAGTTTCCTAGTATAATGTATGAAATTCACAGACCGTGGAGAAAACAATGTTACTTCCTTGTGTGTACATCAATAAAAGCCACAAGGTGGACCGATCGGGGCTCTCAGTCCTTTGAGGCTGTGAGATCCTTAGCCCCTAGTGCATAAATCTCTTGACTTCTGTTTCTTTCTTAAACTTTTGCCACCCCTTCTCGTTCTCTCACTGCCCGTGTTGCGCTAGATGCACCAGATGTTCCGTTTGGCAGGGCGACACATGGAGTCCAACATCTAGGTAAGCGGAGGTCTTCGCAATCCTGCCAGGACCCCGGAAGACCAAGTCGCCCGTCACCCGACGCCAGGGCCTAGGAGGTGGAAATCACGTCCTGCTTTCCCTGCTGGGGACCGCGCCTAATCTCCATGGACACTTGCTGCGGAGATCCCGTTGACCCAGGGCAGGGGCATGGGTGAGGGCAACTGCCGCCCTGTGAAAGTGGGGTGTGGGGGCCCCCTCACACCTCTAACGCCCTGTTCAGGGCAGCCCCGTGCCCTGTGGGGGGTGGGTAGCCAAAGGAAGAGCAGATCCTGCGTTTTTTGACTGTGCCCGTTACCCTGGGCTCTCGGGGCAGCCTGGGTATCTGTAGAGACCCCAACCCAGACATGTGCCTAAGTACCCCACTTTGCTGACTCAATTGCCTAAGGCAAATCTCTTTGTACCTCGAGAAGATAAGAGGTGGCTGCTGCGTCTGGCAGTTGGCAGAGTGGACTCCAAAGACTTGTGGCGTGTCCATCCACCTAGGCCTCCTAACCTCAGGCCTGTGGAGAGGGCGTCTCTCCTTGCATCCTCATTGTCTTCTGCACTCGTCCTTCTCCCTCCTTTTCCCCAGGTTCACTCTGCCCCCTCCCTGTTCTCTCCCACATTTATGCTTTAACCTTGCTTGACCTTGGCTCAGTCCTGCTTAGTAGCCACAAGTCCTAAACCAGGCAGGAGTGTGGGGTGGCTGTAAATCGCCTTCGCCTCCCTCTCTTCCGCCTTCATATTACCTTGTCTCTTTCTGGGACCCATTCCCCGTGGGTACAGAGTATCTTGGGAAGTAGGCAGTGATGCCACGAAAGGAGGAAAGTAGTCCTTGAGGAGACATTGGGCCTGGAACATCTGGTCCAGCAGGCGAATAAAGGCAGTGCCCCTGCTCCCTGTCCCTAGGGCCTGGGAACTGCCTCACTGGGCCTGGAGAGGGGGCTTGGCCCCGGTCAGGTCGCCCCTCCTATTCCTGGAGGCAGCTGCCTATGGGTAAGGGATTTACTCCCTGTGCTCAGAGCTCAGGAAGCCTTCCTTGCTTCTAGATCTGGGGGTGGGGCAGAAAAGAGGGACTGCAGGCCACCTGCAGTGTGTCTGCCCCATAACTTGTTGGATGGGGTGGATCACATGAAAGAGACCCAGGTACGCACCTCACCTTTTCCACTCCATCCCAATTGGCTGGCCTTCTTGGAGGCTATAAGTGTTGGTCACTGCTTGGCATCCTCAGTGAGTCATGACCACCACCAGGCCACGTGTCCTGAGAGTGGCACTGGACACCACATGGCTAATCCTCGCTGCCTAGTCCCCAGTGAGACATGGTGAGGACCAGTCTCCGGGTAGTAGCCTTACCACACTCTTCTCCTCAGAAGTGCATGGAGCTGCGTCCTGGGCCTTGAGACAGTGTGGTGAAGCTCCAAAGTGCCAGGATTCCCTGCAGCTACCAACTCCTGGTGTAGCCCTGGGGCCCACACCCCTCTCTCAGTCCTAGATCCCCACTCCCCCAGACTGGGCTTCCACCTCCTCCAACCTTGGGAGACCAATGTTACTGACCTCCTGTCCCAGGTGCTGAGAGGGAGGGGTGCGGAAGAAGCCCCTCCTGCTGGAAAGCCGGGCCCAGTTAGCTAAGGGCCCCCAATCTAGGGCTCCAGACTATATTTCCTCTTTGGCTAGTGGAGTGGCCACCAAGGCTAAAGCCCTCTCCTTGCAGGACACAGCTGCTCGGAAGCCCCAGGAGAGACGATGGGGGTAATATGGATCACAGCCATCTGCTTTGAGAAGAAATTCTCCAAACTGCCTTGTAACTGGCAACCTGATTGACTCCAGTCTGATTTTCTTACATAATGGAAATTAATAAAGTTTCATGTACAGGTCAGAATTCTGTACATGCACATCTCACATTGTCAAACTCTACTTTTCATTGGCTGCTGTAAAATACAGTAAAGTCAGAAATGTAAGCTACCCCTCATCAGTTGTCTTTTCACACATTCTGGAACTTTGCATGGTCCTCTTTTTGACACTTGCTTGTTTTAATATATATGGTTCTCACCAAGCTTTTCATTATGATAACAAACTTTGTTAGATGGTAATATCTCCAAAGAGAGAACATGACTTTAGTCCTTACTGAATAGGAAGTGACAGATTTGTTCCCTTGAAGTTTCTATCTTTGATGTCTTGAAGTTCCTTCCTCCCTATTGTCACAGCATTTAAATCATTCTGGAAGCTAATTTTCCACACTCTTGGTGGAGTTATAGGCGAATATGATTTGTAATTGGGCCTGTCGGCCACCCATCTATGCACACATCTCGTTTCTGTCTGTCCTGTTCCTAAATAAGAATGGAAGAGTCCTAAACACAGCTTGCGGAGATGAGATATGACTGAGGGTGGGGAGGGTGCTTAGAGGTCCCCAAGACCACCCTCAGGTTCAGTGATTCACTAGAAGGACTCACAGAACTCAGAGAAGCCATGATATTTATTGTTACAGTTTATTACAGCAAAGGGATACAGATGAACATCAACGATGGAAAAAGACCCATTGGGCACTGTACCATAGACGTTAGGTACAAACTTCCAGATGTCTTTCCTTAGTGTTGCTGTGTAGACAGTGCTTCATTCTCCAGCAATGGTGTGTGACAACATGCACTGCCAACCAGAGATACTCACCCGAGACTTAGTGTCCAGGATTTTTAGTTGGATGTCAATCAAGTAGGCATGACTTGCCACCCATGTGAGTAACCTTCAGTCTCCAGCCTCTCGGACGTCGAGGTGATACCTCCTAGTTCAAGTCCCATTATAAATCACATTGCTAGCCTAGCCAGTCCGGTGTGACCCAAGGTCCCTGAGCAAACAGCATCACTCTTATCTCCAAGGGCTGAGGTTACCTCCCAGGAGCAGGGCAAGGCCCAAATCTTTCTTTGGAATGTGAAGGGTATGGACAATCCAGATTTGCTGAGTTAATTCTTTTCTGTATAGGGGTGGGGGTGGGTGTTAAAAACTTGATTTAAATTGTAATTGCTAACTTGTAAAACTTGTGGATTTTAGACATTCATTTGCCCACCTGCCTCTCAGGGGTTACTGGATCTGTTCCCTTCTTTACTCTTCATCATTTTCTTTTTGAAAGCAAGGAAAGAGGGAATTAAAGAGTTTGTGCGTCATAATTACATTCACTTCACAAAGTGGTTGTGATGATTTTCGAGAGTGAATGAAGATATTTTAGAAACAATAGATTTTTTAATTAAAGTGTAGTTGGCTTGCAATATTATTTTCGGGTTACAATATATTGTTTCGACATTCACATATTTTACAATGTGATCGCCACACAAAGTCTAATAACCACCAGTCACTGTGCAAAGTTCTCACACTATTATTAACTTTATTCCCTCCACCTTTTTCATCCATCCCTCCAAACCCCTATCTTCTGGCAACCATCAGTTTGTTCTTTATTTCTGTGAGTCTGGTTTTGTTTTGTTTTTTTTCATTTGTTTTGATTTTTTTAATTCCACATACAAGTGAAATTATGCGGTATTTGTATTTCTCTGACTTATGTCACTTAGCTTAATACCCTCTAGGTGCCCCCATGCTGTTGCAAACAGCAGAATTTCATTCTTTTTTATTGTGGAGTAATATTCCATTGTGTATTTGAGGTCTGACAATTAAGTTCGAGAATTTGTTGCAATGATGTTGCTAACCTTTTTTGATATCAGAGGGATTGGATTATTCATTATGAATTTGTACAAACTGGACAGTTAACCAAATTTACTCTTTGAAATTGCTGAAAAGGCTGCATGAAAACGTTAGATGACCTGAACTTTTCGACAACAATTCATGACTCTTGTGTCACAACAATGCACCAGCTCACTCAGCACTGTCTGTGAAGGAGTTTTTAGCCAGCAAACAAATAAGTGTATTGGAACACCTGATCCAATCACCTACTCACCTGATCTGGCCCCCTACGTCTTCTTTCTTTACCTGAAGATAAAGGAAATATTGAAAGGAAGACATTTTGATGACATTCAGGACATCAGGGTAATATGACGACAGCTCTGATGCCATTCTAGAAAAAGAGTTCCAAAATTGCTTCGAAGGGTGAACTAGGGGCTGGCATCAATGCACAGCTTCCCAAGGGGAGTATTTGGAAGGTGACCATAGTGATATTCAGCAATGAGGGATGTAGCACTTTTTCTAGGATGAGTTCGCGAACTTAAATGTCCGGCCTCGTACGTACCGTATCCTCTTTATCCATTTGTCTATCGCTGGACACTTAGGTTACTTTTATGTCTTGGCTATTTTAAATAATGCTGTAGTGAGCATAGGGGTGCATATATCTTTGTGAATAGTGCTTTGTTTTATTCAGATAAATACTCAGAAGTGGGATTGCTGGGTCATGAGGTAGTTCTATTTTAAGTTTTGTGAGTAATCTCCATACTGTTTTCTATAGTGGCGGCACTAATTTACAATCTCATCAACAAGGCATGAGATTCCCTTTTCTCCACATCCTCACCAACACTTGCTCTTTGTTGATTTATTTGTGATAGCCATTCTGACAGGTATGAGATATTTCATTGCAGTTTGATTTGCATTTCTCTGATGATTAGTGACACTGAGCATCTTTTCATAGGTCTGTTGGCCATCTGTATGTACTGTTTGGCGAAATGTTTATTCAGGTCCTCTGCCCATTTTTTAAATTGGATTTTTTGTCTTTTTGGTGTTGAGTTGTATGAGTTCCTTATATATTCTGGACATTAGCCCCTTATCGGATATATCATTTGCTAATATCTTCTCCCATTCAGTAGATCATCCTTTCGTTTTGTTGATGGTTTCCTTTGCTGTGCAGAAGCATTTCAGTTTGATAAAGTCCCGTTTGTTTATTTTTACTTTTGTTTCCCTTGCTCTAGGGCACAGATCCAAAAAGATATCACTCAGACTGATGTCAAATAATTTACTACATATGTTTTCTTCTAGGAGTTTTACAGATTCAGGTCTTATATTTAAGTCTTTAATCCATTGTGAGTTTATTTTTCTATATGGTATAAGAGAGTGGTCCTGTTTCATTGTTTTGCTTGTACCTGTCCAGTTTTTCCAGCACCACTTATTGAAGAAACTGTCATTTCTCCATTCTATGTTCTTGCCTCCTTTGTCATAGATTAATTGACCATTTATTGAGGTTTGTTTTGTGGCCTAATAAGTGGTTTATTCTGGGAAGTGTTTCATGTGCACTTGAGAAAAATGTGTAATCCACAGTTTTGGAATGAAATGTTCTATAAATGTCTATTAAGTTGATCGGGTCTAATGTGACATTTAAGGCTGTTATTGCCTTATTACTTTTCTGTCTGTATGATCCACTGAGGTAAATGGGGTATTAAAATCCCCAACTATTAGTGTATTACTGTTGATTTCTGCCTTTATATCTATTAATATTTGCTATATGTACTTGGGTGCTGCTATATTGGGTTTGTAGTTGTTTATAATCGTTATGCCCTCTTCTTAGATTGACCCTTTTATAAATATGTAATGTCCTTCTTTGTCTCCATTTACATTCTTTGTTTTAAAGTCTATTTTGTCTGATTTGAATATTGCTACCCCAACTTTCTTTTCATTTCTATCTGTAATATCTTTTTGCATTCCTTCACTTCCAGGCTGGGTATGTTTTGATCTATAGTGAGTCTCTTGTAGGCAAAATATAGATAAATCTTGCTTTTTATGCCTTCTACTACCACGTGTTTTGATTGGAGAATTTTTTTATTTCAAAATGCTCCAATCAAAAGACAGATGTAGGGGCCGGCCTGGTGGCTCAGGCAGCTGGAGCGCGTGCTCCTAATGCCAAGGTCACCGGTTCGATTCCCACATGGACCAGTGAGCTGCGCCCTCGACAGCTAAGATAATGAACAGCTCTCCCTGGAGCTGGGCTGCCACGTGCCGCCATGAACAACCAGCAGCCAGGGTGAGTGTTCAGCAGCCAGCATGGGCTGCTGTGTGCTACCGTGTGCTGCTATGGGTGGCTGGTGGCCAGTGTGAGTGGCCAGCAGCCGGCGAGAGTTTCTGTGAGCAGCCGACGGACGACTGGAGACCCACTGCCTCAGCCGGGGGGAGCACATGACTCATAACACCAGCATGGGCCAGGGAGCTGTGTCCTACACAACTAGACTGAGAAACAATAGCGTGAACCAGAGTGGTGGGGGGAGGTGGGAAAAAAGGGGGGGAAATGACATAGATAAGTGCTAACACTGAGACTGACATCAAACCACAAATGTTACATGGTGACACTCTGTGGTCTCAATTTAACTACTTAAAAAGAGAGTGACTATGTTCAGTGATATTTGTATCCCATCTTACTCTACTGCTTAAAACCTAGTCTTACCTCCCTTTTTTGACTTGTGAATATATAGTATCAGTCATGTTAAGTTCATATTTTGAGAAACTACCACGTGCTTAAGGAAGGGTATCTCAATAAGCTCAAAGCAATCACCGGAGGAATGAGAACAGCATTTGAATTGTCCATGATTCCTTCCTTTATTTCTTTTTTTTTTTTTAAGATTTTTTAATGGGGGGAGGGGAACAGGACTTTTTATTGGGGAACAGTGTGTGTTCCAGGATTTTTTATTGGGGAACAGTAGTGTGTTTTTCCCAGGACTCATCAGCTCCACCCAAGTCAAGTTGTTTTCCTTTCCATTTTAGTTGTGGAGGGCACAGCTCAGCTCCAGGTCCAGTCAACGTTGTTAGTTGCAGGGGGTGCAGTCCACCATCCCTTGCGGGAGTTAAACCAGCAACCTTGTGGTTGAGAGCCCACACTCCAACCAACTGAGCCATCTGGCCACCCGGGAGCTGAGCGGCAGCTCATCGACTTCATTCTAGTTGTGGAGGGCGCAGCTCACTGGCCCATGTGGGAATCGAACCTGCAGCCCCATTGCCCAGAGCTTGCACTCTGACCAACTGAGCCACCCATCCACCGCCCTTTCCTTTATTTCTTTATTCTAGAAGCAAATTCTTTATTCCTTCCTTTTTCTCTAAGCAAATTCTTATTGAGTGTCTGCTGTGTGCTAGGCAGTGTCCAGCACTGAAGCTTCAGTAATGGAAATCCCTGATTTCATAGAGCTGGCTTTCTGGGGGAGACACGGAGAGGAGTGAGAGGAGTAAGTCAAATGTGGGCCTAGATTGATGTGACAAGAAGAGCAGGGCCACCACTAGACTGCTCCACCAGAGACAAACACGCAGATGGGGACAAAGGTGTGGAGAGTGTGGAGTGTACAGATGGGCGGGGCCTGGGCTCTGCCTGACCGGAAAGGTGCCCGTCGCCCAGCTGCATGTCTGCTCACCTCTGCACTGTCCTCAGAGGGAGAGAGCGACCTGTGCTCGCCCAAGAAATGCAGACACGGTGTGCTCCTGTGGTGAATGTAGAGAGAAAGCGCTGGCAAGCCTCTGTCCTGCCTGAGGTAATGAGGCCCAGTGTGTGGGCAGCAGGGACAACAGCCTCTGACGCCAGCCCCTCCCTCAGGAAGACATGGCTGATAGTTGAGGGCCTGCATTTACAGAATATGTTTATACTTTTCTCAGCACAAGCGTTTCCAGGAAAAGAATACTAAAAACCCACACAAGCATTTACAGGAAAAGAAAATGAAAGTGTTGTGACTTCTGGTGGCTCAGGGAGTACAGCGAGGGCAGAGAGAATCTAGAGGCTGGAGGAGGCAGGTCCCCAGTGACCCTCGGGGGCCGTCTAGCCAAGACACCCAGGGGAGCACTGGGGACAGGGAACAAAGGTGTGAGAATTTTTCCATAGCTTCCAGTGAATGAGGGAAAAGCATTTTCCACCCAGAGAGGAGAGGGACTCTGACTTTTCTGTCTCTCTGATTCTTTTATTTTTAGCAGCCCTGTAGCTGACTGTCACATTGTCAACTCTTGGGCGTGGATGGCCCTGGCAGGTAATGGGGTCACACCTGGTGAGCAAATGACCAGAGGGGTTCTGGGGAAATGTGGCAAATCAGCAAGGAGGGAAATGCCGCAAAGGGGGGAAGGAACCTGAATTCTAAAATTTCTATGGAAGATCAAGCGGGAAATACCAAAGTTTCTTTAAAAGAAGACGAATAGAAATATTTGCTGTACCATATAACAAGGTTTATTTTAATGCTGACATTGGGCGCTGGCACGGGGACAGACCAACTGACCCACCGAACACAGCACAGAGCCTTGTATTGGACTCGGGCATGTGTGGAATGGCGTTGGATGGGAGAAGTACATGGTGTGTCAGCGGGTGAAATAGGTACTGTCTAGTAAGTGGAGCTGAACGAACCGGATACCCACATTGAAAGAGATGTCTGACTCCTTACTTACATGACTAATGCTAACTAACTCCAGATGGGTTGAACACCTACATTACAAATCGAAAACTCTGGAAGAAAATGTAGCTGATCATAGGTATCTTAAACAAGACACCAAGACAATAACCGTTTGAAAAGACTAGTAAATGGGATAGCTTTGACTACATTAAAATGAAAATCTTCTGTTCATGGGTGTAAAAAGGGGTCATTATATTATTTTTTCTACTTTAATGTGTTTGAGATGTGTCTAAATACAAAATGCTTTTAACTAGCAAATTTAGTTTTTAGGAAGGCAGACCTAGGGCAAATGTACAAAGTGACTTCTATTTCCAGTTGTAAAAAGTTACACTAACTTACCCTTATGCCTCCAGTGGCGTCCAGCTGCTCTAAGATGTAGTCAACCCTCTTCAGGGGGTGTGGTCTGCATCCCCTCCCTCCTAGCCTTGTTTTTACCCCCCAACCCCCAAGGGCACTACACCCAAGGCTCCAGGCATGGCCTCCACATAGGGCTGAGGAGTGAGTGTGGCTTGCTGTCTCCTCAGGTGACCCAGTGTCCTGTACATGAGTCTGCATGGGGTCTGCACAGCTCTCTGGGGCAAATTGAGGTCTCAGTCTTTTTCCTCACCAGCTAAAGTAATGTCCAAACATGGTGTATTAAAGTAGTAACATGGTGCTTCTTTTTGCAGCGGGTTTGCCACCAGAACACAGGTGTAGTGAAAACCACCGCTAACTCTAACCCAAAATGAGTAAGGAAAAGACACACATCAACATCATTGTCATCGGACACGTAGATTCCGGCAAGTCTACCACCACTGGTCATCTGATCTACAAATGTGGTGGGATCGACAAAAGAACTATTGAAACATTTGAGAAGGAGGCTGCTGAGATGGTAAAGGGCTCCTTCCAGTCTGCCTGGGTCTTGGATAAACTGAAAGCTGAATGTGAATGTGGGATCACCACTCATATCTCCCTGTGGAAATTTGAGACCAGCAAGTATTATGTGACCATCACTGACGCCCCAGAACACAGAGACTTTATCAAAAGCATGATTACAGGCACATCTCAGGCCGACTGTGCTGTCCTAGTTGTTGCTGCTGGTGGTGCTGGTGAATTTGAAGCAGGTATCTCTAAGAATGGGCAGACCCGTGAGCATGCCCTTCTGGCTTACACACTGGGTGTGAAACAAATAATTGTTCATGCTAACAAAATGGATTCCACTGAGCTGGCTTATAACCAGAAGAGATACGAGGAAATCGTTAAGGAAGTCAGCACCTACATTAAGAAAACTGGCTACAATGTTGGCACAGTTGCATTTGTGTCAATTTCTGGTTGGAATGGTGACTACATGCTGGAGCCAAGTACTAACATGCCGTGGTTCAAGGGATGGAAAGTCACCCGTAAAGATGGCAGTGTCTGTGGAACCATGCTGCTTGAAGCTCTGGACTGCATCCTGCCACCAACTCATGCAACGGACAAGCCTTTGCGTCTGCCCCTCCAGGATGTCTACGAAATTGGTGGTATTGGTCCTGTCCCTGTGGGTCCAGTGGAGGCTGGTGTTCTCAAACCTGGCTTGCTGGTCACTTTTGCTCCAGTCAATGTTACAACTGAAGTAAAGTCTGTTGAAATGCACCATGAAGCTTTGAGTGAAGCTCTTCCTGGGGACAATGTGGGCTTCAATGTCAAGAATGTGTCTGTCAAAGATGTTCATCATGGCAATGTGGCTGGTGACAGCAAAAATGACCCACCAACTGAGGTAGCTGGCTTCATGGCTGAGGTCATTATCCTGAACCATCTAGGCCAAATCCGTGCCAGATACACACCTGTGTTTCATTGTCACACAGCTCACATTACTTGCAAATTTGCTGAGCAGAAGGAGAAGATTGATCATCGTTCAGGGAAAAAGCTAGAAGATGGCCCTAAGTTTTTGAAATCTGGTGATGCTGCCATCGTTGACATGGTTCCTGGCAAGCCCAGGTGTGTTGAGAGCTTCTCTGACTACCCTCCTCTGGGCCGTTTTGCTGTTCGTGACACGAGACATTTGCTGTGGGTGTCATCAAAGCAGTGGACAAGAAGACAGCTGGAGCTGGCAAGGTCACCAAGTCTGCCCAGAAAGCTCAGAAGGCTAAATGTCTGTTAGCCCCAATACCTGCCACCTCAGTCTTAATCAGTGGTGGAAGAACAGTCTCAGAACTGTTTGTCTCAATTGGCCATTTAAGTGTAATAGTAAAAGACTGGTTAATGATTACAATGCATCGTAAAACCTTCAGAAGGAAAGGAGAATCTTTTGTGGACCATTTGTTTTTGTGTGTGGCAGTTTTTAAGTCATTAGTTTTTAAAATCAGTACTTTTTAATGGAAACAACTTGAACAAGAATTTTGAGACTCATTAAAACAAAGTTTAATTAGAAAAAAAAACAATAATAAAAAGAACAAAATAGTAACATGGTCCTTGCAGTCACAACTGTGGTCTCAGGCTGTCGCTCTTACACTTATTACTACAGTTACTCGACATTCAGAACGACTTCTGAACTAAAGGAGATGATGGTCACTTCACCCTTAAAGCACTTGCCTAGGCATTTCCTCCCCCGATGTTTACGCAGCGTGTGGTGGACTGCGCTGCTGCTCCCTGTGGCACCAACAGTCCAGAGCGGAGACAAGAGACCAGCTAGCAGCAGACTCTTAACATGCAAGCAAGGAGGGGGCAACTTTTCCTGCTTTTGCCTCATCTGCACCATCGCCTTGGAGACACAATGAAGGGGCCAGAAAGGCCCAGTGGAGGAAGAGGCCTTGTGTGAGGCAGAGTAGCACCCCGTCCTCCCCTTTGAGGATCCTCAGCCATCAGCTACTCTCCGAGGCTCTCTCCAAAATCCCACCACTCTGAGGAGGCCTGTTCCTATGTCTCC
The DNA here is from genome assembly GCF_004115265.2 of Rhinolophus ferrumequinum. Taxonomy (NCBI): domain Eukaryota; kingdom Metazoa; phylum Chordata; class Mammalia; order Chiroptera; family Rhinolophidae; genus Rhinolophus; species Rhinolophus ferrumequinum. Next base: position 4,254,856 of record NC_046307.1, on the reverse strand, counting down.
AGAACATCATTGTCTGGAAAAGGTCTTTCCAGTGATGATCAGTCTGTCCCTAGAATGCCTTTTCCGGGGCAGCCTGCCTGTTTTTCTGGATTTCCCAATCACCTTCTCCTCCCAGGCATAACTCACTTCAGGTAGGTTCCTGGGCTGTCTCTACTCTGTCACCTCCTGAGGGTCTATGGCACTGCCCACTGTGGGTGGGGCAGGGGGTTGCACAGGCTAAAATCAGGACAAGAGCAAACAGTGGCCTCAGAGAGGGGCTGTCTCTAAGGGAAGGACTCTGGACAGGTCCTTGCCTCTGCCTTCCCCTCGTCCAAACCCTCATGTAGCTTTTGTTCCCCTCCCTGCCATCTTTCCTTTTAACCTGATTTCAGGTGTTGCAAGATGTAGAAGAGGTGCAGCCTGCTGTGACTGCCCCAGGACCCCCAGTTCCTGGGGAAGACCCAGAGTCCAGTTCTGCCGCTAGTGACACATCTCCCCTTATGTAGTCCTATGCATACCCACTTCTTCCAGCCCCTTACCCACGGCACTGCCCACTTGCCTGCCTTCCAGCCCCCAGTCAGCTCTTTACCCACGGCACTCCCCATCCACCTGCTTTGCGAGTAAAGGGCTTTAGTATCCCCCTTGCAGAAACAAATATCCAAGTCAGAGTTAACAAGGTAGACCCAGGGCTGGATCCCAGGGTGGGAGTGGGGTGGGGAGATCATTGTGGTTTCCCTTCAGACTTGCAAGGACCCTCCGTGTACTCTTAAGCCTCACGGCTGGGCTTGTTCCCAGCTCTCAGCTCTGTGACCAGGGACAGGGACCTAACCTCTTGATGCCTCTGAATTGGCATCATACAAAGGGCCTGAGACCAATGAGGTCAGGACAACTCAGGTCACTCATGACCTAGAGACGGTATTAATGCCCTTCCCAGGGTCTCACACTCTGTGTTCTTACATCCGAGGATGTCAGAGGTCGGCCCAGCATCCCTGACTACATTGTCTTCGTGGGCCTGGAAGGCCAGAGGGTCACCTGGCCCTACAATGAGCAGCGGAAAGTGGAGTCTCTGAGGCAGTGGATCCACGGCAGGAGGGAGCCTTCTGGGAGCAGAATTGGACCCAGGTGCTGGGCCGGCAGCACTGGTTCCAAGGCTACCTGCACACCATGATGGGCCACTTCAACGGTGGCAGTGTGTGTCGAGCAGAGGCCCCAGCTTGAGGCCAAAGGCCTCCCACCGTCCCCCAGCAGTTCAAGAGCAAGCAAGGCAGCCCCTGCTTGGGTGGCCAGAGCCAATACCCTGGGGAGGGATGAGCTGAGGAGACTGGGGTGGGAGAATCAGCTCTGAAAATGGGCGGTTCACATGAAAGCACAGTGTGGAGGGGAGAATCGTAAAACAGACAAACTCAGAGAGCTTCTAGTTAACCATGTCTAAAAAACACAAATACAAACTGCACATTTTGAAAAAGTTCTCAGAATCTGGGCAGAAAACCAGTTATTCAAGGAGGCCTGTGTGGCCCCTGGGTTCCCACACCCCACCCTGCCTCCCACCCCGGAGGCCTCCCGATGAGGCTGGGCCCTTCCATGCATCCACATTATCCAGCTCATGGCCAGATTCAAGGTCCCAGCTGATGGCAGCATCTGAGGGTTTCACCAGTTTATTATGAGGGGTGGGCTACACCTCATAGAGACGGACACCTGGAGGGCTGCCCATCGTGTCTTCCTTATCACCAAGTGCAACTGGGAGGCGGCAAGGCCACTGAAAAGCAAAGGAGGTTTGGGCGAGAGCACGAGTGTATCTACCTCCTGAAGAGGTTCCTAGAATACCAGAGCAAGCCTGTGGGTCAGACCGGTCCCCACCCCTCCAGACCCTCGTCCCCACAGCTCAGCATGCCTACCAGGCAGCACGGTGGGGTTTGGGGGCATCAGTGATTAAGCGGTTCCCTCGAGAGCTGATGGAGGAGCTGTGCTGCTCACGACCTCTCCAGTGGTTAGAGACAGTGTGTCCACCCTATCAACAAACACGGGAGCACCTCTCCATGCCTGCCTCTGGGGACATGAGGCTGTGGACATCCCAGTGCCCACACAGGTCCTTACCATCTCCTGGGCAGAGGCTGTCCTCCTACAGGAAGGACTGACAATTAACTTGTGGCAGTTATTGGTACACAAGGGAACTGGACTAATTACACAAGAAACGTAGGGGTGCCTATGGGGACAGCTGTAGGGCAAGGGAGGTGGACTTTGATCAATAACACATGGCTTTTGAGCCTTGATTTCGGGTCTAGCAACACTCGTCTACACGTCCAGCTCTTCATTTGGAAAACGGGTAAGTTGCACAGACCTCCACGCTGGTACAAGGACTCCGTGAAACTTTTTCTTTTTTTTATGTTTCTCCCTGCCACTTTGATCAGGCTTTTATTCCAAATTAGCTGTCCAAAGTGATTTGACCTTTATGGAATAAACAAACTTCAGTTTATGCCCAGGCTTCTTTTCTTCTGTGGCGGGTTTCTTTTCCTCAGGCTTCTTCTCAGCTGCTGGTTTCTTCGTAGCTATACCCTTTTTCCCACCAAAGGCTTTTTCTGCTTTTTCCCACCAACAGCCTTCTTCCCTTTCTTCCCTACCGCTGGCTTCTTGCCTGGAACCCCCTTCTCACCTGATTTGGCTTCTAGAGCTGCTGCGGCTTTATCCACCTGCAGCTGGTGATTCTTGGCCTGGTGAAAAATGGGTTCCGGTGCATGGTCTCTGCATGTGGGTTTAGCTTCAACATGATTCTCAGGTTTTCCAGTGGATTCTTCTTTAGGACTCTGCGATGAATCTTCTTGCATGGTGCTCGGAGGGTTCTTTGAATCTCTGGGCTTTTCAAGATTCTGCTAAGGTCTGTATTGAGCATCTTGTGTGTGGGAAGGTTGTAGTTACTCTTGAAGGAGGCAGCTTTACACCAAGTGCCACACAGATCATCTAAATTGTGGAAAGCACTTTCAGTCCAAATGCAGAAATAGCTCACATGCCCACCAGGACCAAGTTCCAAAATGTTCAGTTTGCTTACATTAAGCGGAGTAATTCCAGGGATGTTTCTGAAGGCTTTGATGATACCATTATAGATAATGCGAGGTCCCCTGCGCTGGATACGACGACAGTTTCTCATTTTGCCCTTGCCAGCTCTCATTCGCTGAAGGCGTAGACTTTTTTGATATCATTCCAGGCCTCCTCGGTCTTCTTGTAGCCTTCAACTTTATCTTCAACCACCAAAGGAAGTTCAGGAACTTTCTCAATACGATGACCTTTAGACATGACCAGCGCTGGTTAAGGCCGAGGCAGCCAAGGCAGAGCAGGTGGCATATCGCTTCTGTGTTGTGTTTACTCTGCGGTGCCAGCGGTGCCAGGTTTTGGTTGGTGCAAACATGCGGCCTCCACAACACATGTTGCCAAAGGCACCCCCGCCTGAATGATGAGTCTCACCGCCTTGAACGCTGGGAATTCGATCCACAGCTCTGCCAGTACCCCATGACTCAGTGCCGGTTTGATGACCTGCTAATTCACTGACAGCACAGGGCTGTCTATTGTTTTTCCGCAAGTTCACAATATCTGGTCGAATGGGAGCCTTGAACACAGCAGGCAAAGTGACATTTTTGCCAGATGATTCCCCCTTTTCGGAGTACACTGATATCAGTGGACAAGCACACGCCATGGCAGGGAGAGGAGACAACCACGCTCCTTTCGACCCAGCGGCTCCCACAGGAAAAGCGGACTCCGTGAAATTTTGAAAGTGTTCAGTAAGGTGTGAAACACTGTTCACAGGCAAAGTGATGTCATTATTGTCGATGGATTCAGTGGGACCTGGGGGCTCTCTTGGGCGTCTCCCCCGCTCTGGCGCTGTGTGTGGGCACATGAGTGTACGTGCATGCCGGTGTGAGTGTGCAAGGGTGGCCGTGAGGAACTGTCTTTCATTTGTGTCTCCTTTCACATCAAGACTGTGCCTCTGGGCGACCCGACCTCGGTGGACTGGAGAGCAAGCTGAGAGGGGCTACCACCACCTGCCCTGGAGGTGCCAGTGCACCCCCACTTCTCACTTTCGGACTAGATGTTTCTATCTACAATATGCCTCTTTGGTCCGACAGAAATGTGGGGTATTTTCACCCAGGCCCCCAAACCCAATCCCTCTGGGCAACCATCAGTTTGTTCTCTGTATCTATGAGTTTATTTCTGTTTTGTTTGTTTGTATATTTTGTTTCTAGATTCCACATATAAGTAAAGGGATTAAGAAGTACAAATTGGTAGTTACAAAATAGTCATGGGTACATGAAGTATAGCACAGGGAATATAGTCAATAACATTGTAATAACTATATATAGTGCCAGGTGGGTACTAGATTTATCGGGTGGATCACTTTGTAAATTATATAAATGTCTAACCATTATGCTGTACACCTGAAACTAATATAATATTGTATGTCAACTGTAATTGAAAATTTTTTTAAAACAAACGAACAAACATGGGACATTTTGCCCTCCCAGCCTGGGCTCCCCTCAGCCTCTCTCAACCTGCATCCTCCAATGTGAGTCCTGAGTCTCTCCATTTCCCATCGGTTGTCAGCGGCAGGTGGCGGACAGCAGCCTTACCCCAGGTCTTGTCCTTGAACTTCTGAATAACAGCCCCAAATATTTGTGGAGCTATTGCTATGTGCCCTGCGCTTTGCCAGACTCTCATACGTGTGTCATCTGAGCTAATAAGCTTAGCTTATTATTTCATTTCCTTTTGGAACATTTGCTAAGCAAAACTTTTTGTTAAATTCTTGGTAGGTAACAGTTTGCTCCTGCAGTTAGTGAATTTCTGAGGATTCAGAGATCCGAGGTACAAAAGGGTCCTTTTACCAGCAGTAGAGGCCTCCGAGGTGAGGAGGCCCAGGCAGGTGGATGGCCTCCCCGCCTCACAGAGAGAGGGTGCTGGCATGAGCCAGTCACCAGCTGCTCGGGGTTCCCACAGCAGAAGCCCTGGGGTGCAAGTCTTCCCTGGTGGGGGTTAGCCCCCAGAAGGCAGGAGGGGGACAGGGCAGGAAATGGACTCTCTCATCCCGGAAGGGATCAAAGGCCTAGTCAAAGCTGGGTACCCCTTGCTGCTCCCCATGCTCCAGGGTGTGGATGGAAAGATCCTTTGGCAGGAAGCTCCAGCACACCTCATCCCACCTGTAGTCCCCTCTTCCCCTCCCCCAGCACCCGTCCGTGTGGGTGACCCGCTGGGAGCATCTCACGGGGTCCCCATGCTTCCGCCCCGGGACATCTCAGGGACTTGGCTCCTCACGACAGCATGTGGGAGCTCCACATGGTGTGTCTCCTGTGGGCATCAGCACCTCCCAGCACTTTTGAATCCTCACTGGCCAAGAGCCCTTGTCTACCACCCCCCTCTCTCTCCTTCCACCCCACCCATCCCCCAGCGTCCTCCTGACTATGGACCTGGACAAGCTTTAGTATTTCTTCTCTTGTCCCATCCTTCTCTAACGGTTGGCTAAGCAGAGCCAGGGAGGTGCAGGTGGGGACATAGGACAAGGCTCCAGGGCACTGTGGTTCCCTGCTGCTCGTGGGCAAGAGCAGTCAGCGCTTCACACAGGAGGCATCGCGCTTCCTGGAGCAAGCTGACATCCCTGAGGACAAAGTTCTCCTTTTTGCCCTCTTCCCTGCTTCCCGCTCCTTGCAAAGGTCTCAGGCCAGAGCAGTGAAGAGCCTGTTATTAGCAGGTGACACCTTAGCTAGAGGTTGTGAAGGGTGAGAATTAATAGCTCCCACAGGCCTGTACTGTGTAGACATGGTAACAAGAAACCACAGCGCCTGTTTTCAACCTCTGTGATCATCAATCAGTGACAGTTGCCCCCAGTGACCACACTTCTGAAAGTCAGCTCATCACCTACCCCAGCACATCAGCCACCACACTCAAGCTGAATGGAAACACTCTGGACTCTGAAAACCCCTCAGTCCTTGGGCACTGTGCTTCCCCAAACCCTCCATCAGGTCACAAGCGAGGCTCAAACAGACTGTCTTAAAAATTATGCTTAAGCACGTAATGAATGCTGCTTTCCATGTCAACTTTCAAGTGCTCCTTTCCTCCTTCACCAAGGGGATTTGACAATCAAATGAGGCCCCATAAGAGTCTGGATTTCCCAGGTTCTCTAGGCAAAGGCTCTCACGTTTTCCAGAAACCAGCAGAAATCCTGACCCAGCACTCTCTGTAGAAGTAACTAATATCCGTGCTAATATTGCTAATTTCAGAATTGTTGCTGATCATATTAACTGACTTGTCTTTAGCTTACTGCATGAGCTATGAGGTAACTCATTGCAATGACTTGACTTTGACGGTGAGCTTCCCACCCTGCTAGGAGTGAGCCTAGGATTCTGCTTCAGCACCTCATTCTCAGCCCTGAAAGGTAAGCTGTCCCATTATTTAAGGACCTGGGGATCTGAGAGTCTCAGATGTACCTACAGGAGGATTCAGCCTTCAGCTCCCATGGGAAACACTTCAGGAGAATGGCCGTGGATCTCTGGGCAGAAGACCAGGGAGAGTGGAGCCAGGGATGGGGAGAGTTTGGCCAATGGCCCTGGAACAGGGACCTCAGGGAAGTGGGCCACTGTGTCTCTGGGTCAAGACTGTGTAACCCGGCAAGCGGGAGGGGACCAGGGACAGCTCCACAGATACTGCCTCACCCTGGGGCAGCAGTAAGTGCCCATTAGGACGCGTGGGTGAGTCCCCAGGCCTCTCAGAAAGCCCTTCTCATGGAGGTGCTGACCTCCTGGGGTCTTTGTCTTCCTCTCTCACAAAGCTGATCTCCCATATTCCACTGTGACCCTGACCCAAAAACAGCAGCCAGGACACCCTTTGTAAACCCCCATTAGACACTGGCCACCCCTCCCAGTGCTGTAGCTCCCTTACCAGTTCACAAGTGGAATGGTTAAGAGCATGGTGTTCAGAGCCACACTGCTTGTGTTCAAATCCCAGCCCAGCCTCTTAGCAGCTGCCTGACTTTGGGCAGTTTGCTTAACCTCAATCTGCCTCACACACCCTATCTGTAAAACAGACATAATGAAGGTTCTGCCTCAGTTATCGAGCAGATTGAATGACAGCTGTAAGTAAAGGGTTTAGAGCAGGGTCTCTGCAGCCCATCCTTGGTTCTCTTAAGTGTTGGTGTTGGCTGTTGCTATTATATTAGGGTAGTTAATGTAAATCTACCTCCTTCCAGACTGTGGGCTTTCTACTGGCAAGGACTTGGTCCCCACCTGTCCCAAGTACCCAATGGGTTACCTGGTGCAGAGCAGACACCCCTGCTGGTTGAATGAATCTGGCTGTTTACACCTTTCAGTGATGCTAGAGTCTTGAGGCTGGCATCCAGATTAATTGGGCATTCGAGGCCCTCTGTAGTTAAAGTCTGACAGCCTGCACAGCTGTGTGGCCTTTCCATCCCCCAGCACCTCCCTCTGCTCCCTACACTCCTCTCAGGCTGCCTTGTGGTACACCTGTGTTTACCTGCCCAGAACTGCTTTCCCTCTACACCTTCGTCTTCCTTACCCCCTCTATCAAGACTCAGGTCAGCTGTCACCACCTGGGGAGGCTCTGCCTGACCCAACTTCCTGTTCAGGGTCCGATCAGAAAAGCTCTCCTTACTACAAAGGTTTTTAACATCCTTTAGAGTGAAAGAAAATCAATTTAATCTACAGAGGTTGCCAAAAAATTGTATACACATTTTAAGGAAGGAGAATAGTATTAAAATTGTAACACTCAATATACACTGATAACAAGAGATGAATACAAGTCACGTTTGACTTCTGCAGTTACAAGAGGTACTCAGAGTGGTTACCATCAGTGTCCAGACACTTCTGATTATGGCAAACTACTGCTTGAGCAACGTTGACCAAAGTGTTCATTTGTATACATTTTTTTGGCATGCCTGGTACACATCCATAAAATTAAAAATTAAAATTAATATAATGCTGTAGTTATAACAAAAAGTATTTAGAATTAAATTATAATATTATAAAATAGTAACGTGCATTTCGATATGTAAATGTTTAGCTTGACTATAAAGCAAGCGATGATGAAATAGGCACTTTCACACTTATGCAAAATAACTATAAATAGGACAGATAAGAATGTAGACTGATGGAGTGTGCTGTATGGGCCAGCAATCTTCCAGTCTCGCTGTATGGGTGACACAGCACTTCAGGTGAGTCACTCTTGGTAAAGTACCCCACAACACAAAGTACCACCACCCTTCCATCCGCAGTGTATACTGTGCAAGCAAAAATGACATTTGTCTGGTTCCTTCTGACTAGGACCATTGTGTACCACAGCCAACTGTCCTGGGGTACAGGGATTGAGAGGGCTCCCACGATGGGAACTTTCAGTGCTAAAACCGGAACTAATTGATCTCCCTACTTTATGTTAGGTCTCTGAATGTTAGGTCTCAGAGACCTTGACTTATAGACAGAGCCACGTCTGCAAGAAAACAACAAAATGTATGTTGGCCTGTACCTGCAGGCAGAGCCAAACTTGCGATAACAGAAAATGCCACAAAACAGCTACTGGCTCACAGGCAGTCAGCATTTTCTGTTCAAACAATGCTACTCTGTCAGCATCACCTCTATAAAACTCTCCTCACCCTCTCCCTCAGAACTGCAATCTCCTCTGGATTCAGCCCGGGCTGTAGCCATCTTTTGCTCAGCCCGATAGACTTTTCTCTCTTACAATAAAAATTTTCTTAACTTGCCTGACCATACGCGTTCCTTTACTGGCAGACCTATCATTTGGTGCTAAAACCCGTGAGGGTTTAGGCCAGAGAATGCAGGATCGCCCCTTCTCTTTCTCTTCTCCCTCCTCCGGGGCTTGATCTGCTCTCTGGCTACCCTCCCAGACCTGCTGTAAGGATTCACTTCGGGACTTTCTCCCTTCCGTTGCTAACATCCCTGACAACATCAGGCCAGACTCACTGGATGAGTGAGACCTCCTATTCTCATCTCGGACCTTCTGACTTCCACTGTTCTACGGTTCTACAAAAGTCCTAGTGCTACGCCAGAAGGTTCCTCTCAGGCCCAGGGGCCCAGATCTTCCCAGTCTAGGATACTCCCAGTGTGCCAATGATCTCTCGTACTCGTACTCGTGAGGGACAAACACCAGGATTTGGGACGCCTCATCCCCTTGTTCTCCTCACCCTTCTCACTCTTTGTCTACGAACCATGGGGACCTTGCTTTCGGTCCTTGCCAAATCTACGCCTCTCAGTTGTCCCCTACACAACTTACAACTCCCTCAGGCTCAACTTACAGGCGATCCAAGCCACACAACTTATCTTTTACTATAACACTGCCTGACCCCAATGTAACTTCTGTCACTGCAACGGAAAGTGGTCAGAAATTCCCTACATCCAGGCATTCTTTGCTCTTCGAGCTCGACCCTCCCTCTGCCAAACCTACAACACTTTCCAAATTCTCCTAGCCCACTCTAAGCCTTCTCCTCCTCCAGATAAAACTTCCTCCTTTGACCCAGCTGATGATCAGGTCCCTCTCTTCCAGCCCACACCCTACAATCCTCTCAGCCTACACCTTCTCCCCCAAACTCCAGCTCCTCATTTCAGGAGGATTTAGTTCTGTAAGTACTAGTTTATGTAATTTATTTGTTTTATTTGCCTCTAGTTTGTCTTTTCTCTTTTCCTTTTCCTTTTCTATTTATGTCTTAGACACCAAGCTGATAGGGAGCTCTGTATCTATATCTTCTGTGAGCCCCTTAAATCATGTATTTAAAATTGTTTTGTACACCAACTCTATATTCAGGAACTTGACAAAAGCAAGTCTGAAAAGATTTCTCTAACTCTCAGTAACTTTCAAGGTCTTGCAGATAACCTCAAATGTAAACAAAGGGCTGCTGCAGCCTCCACTTGGGGCTGAGGTAACTGAAGAGAAAAAAAGAGGCACTTTTAAACCCAGTGGCACTTTTAATCCCACTCCCTGTTACAGCCTCCTGAAGCTGGAAGGGCAACTGTAAGATCTTAGGTCCTCTCTGCAAGTGTTGGTGGTTCTGTTTACATACATGGTCTCTAAGGTCCGTACGTGTTTACATTTTATATATATTATAATGGTTTTGCCGGCTCAATTCCTGATCTCCCTTCTCCTCCACATACCCGATCGCGCTCTTGTCAAGAAAACAATCTTATCCCTTCTGCACCTGCCCCGCTTCTTCCTCTCTGAGAGGTTGCTGGCGGGGAGGGCACAGTTCGAGTCCACACCCCGTTCTTTCTATCAGACCTCTCCCAAATAAAACCGACTAGGATTCTTCTCCTCCAATCCAGATGTGTTCATTAAAGAACTCAGATATCTGGCACAATCCTATGATCTCACTTGACATGATATCTATATCATCCTCTCCTCCACTCTACTCGCCGAGGAGGAGCGGGTCTGGGTCGTGGCACAGGGACACGCAGATAATTGACACAGACAGGATGATCAGAGACCGGTTGGAGCAGCAGCTGTACCCGTGTGACGGCCCTGGCTGGGATTCCCAAGCCAATTGGCCAGGCCGAACTCAGCAAAACCAAAAGGCCAAAGAGGGCCCTCAAACCCCTCAAAGAGATCTCCTCTCTATGGCCTTCAAGGTCTTTTATGATAGGGATGAGCGGGCTAAACTTGACAACACACAAAGAGATCAGACGACATACCAGTTGCTGGCTGCTGCAATCAAAGGCTCCCAAATGGGCACCAAGGACCGGGGACAAGGTAACGGCCCTGCTTCAAGAGCACCTTCCGGACCTTGTTTTAGGTGGGCGCAAGGAGGGCCATTGGGCACGGGCTTGCACCAACCCCCGACCTCCTCCAGGGCCCTGTCTACAATGTGGAAAAAAGGGACACTGGAAGGTGGATTGTGACCAGCCTCCTCAAGGGCAGGTTCCAGCCACCATCCCCCATTCCTCAGGAGGGTCGGACCTCAACCCTCCTAGCCTTCTTGGCTTAGCCACAGAGGACTGCCGGAGCCCAGGGCCCCCGGCTCCCTCCACACCACAGCAGCAGAGCCCAGGGTAACTCTCATGTGGCAGGTAAGCTGATCGCCTTCTTAATAGACACGAGGGCCATCGACTCTGGCCTCCCTGAATTTTCGGGGCCTACTCATCCCTTCCACAGCTCCATTGTCGGGGTTGATGGCCTTATCTCACAGGCTGGAACTACCTGTGCCCTAACTTATTCACTTCATAACTTGGGTTTTTGCCACTCATTTCTGATTCTCCCCAGGTGTCCCACTCCTATATTAGGGTGAGATATTCTCTCCTTTCAATTTCATCTGCCCATCCCTAAACCCATCCTTTTCCTCCCTCTCCACCTCCAGCACTCCGATACAGATCCCCTTACCTCCGTCCCTCGTCGATCCTATTGTGTGGGACACCTCCACCCCTTCTATCGCTACACACCACTACCCTGTCAAGATCAAGCTGCACGATCAATCCTCATTTCCAAAGCAACCCCAATACCCCATCTCACTCATCAAAATGGCCTACAGCCCATCGTCAACCGACTCCTACCATGTTTCCCCAAATATAAGACCCAGCCAGACCATCAGCTCTGATGCGTCTTTTGGAGCAAAAATTAATATAAGACCTGGTATTATATTATATTACATTATATTATGACTGTGTCTTATATTAATTTTTGCTCCAAAAGATGCATTAGAGCTGATGGTCTGGCCACGTCTTATTTTCGGGGAAACATGGTAGCTAAAGGTCTTCTCAGGCCTACCCACTCCCCATATAACATGCCTATCTTGCCCATCAAGAAACCTGATGGATCCTAAAGACTTGTTCAAGATCTTAAAATAATCAATCAAACTGTTCTCCCAATGCATCCCATCATCCCCAACCCCTATACCCTTCTTTCTCACATCCCCCCGATACTACTCACTTCACTGTCCTGGACCTCAAAGACGCCTTCTTTACCATTCCCTTACATCCTCACTCCCAAGGCCTCTTCACCTTTACCTGGACTAACCCTAACACCCTACATTCCAGAAAACTAACATGGAGAGTCCTTCCCCAAGGGTTCAGGGACAGCCCCCATTTTTTCAGCCAGGCCCTAGCAGCTGACCTAGCCTCTCTCAACCTCGCTCCCAAAACGCCCGTACAGGATGTGGATGATCTCTTTTTCTGCAGTCTGTCTCACTCACTCTCTCTCCATCATGCCGTTACCCTTCTTAACTTCCTCAGTAGCAAGGACTACCGGCTATCCCCACACAAGACACAACTCTCTACCTTCACAGTTGTCTACTTGGGAGTCCAACTCACTCCCACCCACAGGGCCATCACAGCTGACCATATCTCCCTTATTAAATCCATACCACCCTTCAGGCCCCCACCCTCCTCAGTCCTTTTGAGTTCATGTATGGCAGAGCTTTCCTACTAGACAACCTCCTGCCTAATAGATCACCAATGGGAGACTACCTCCCAGCCCTTAGCCTCATTTGGCGGATCATTAGGGAACATGCAGATGGCATTCTTCCCCGACCCCAAGATATTTCCTCTCTCTCTCTTTCCCTAGCCCCAGGAGACTGAGTCCTCAAAGACCTCAACCCCTCAGACTTACCATGGTGACCATGGTGAAAAGTCCCTTCGGGGTTCTTCTTACCACCTCCACTTCAGCCAAACTGCTGGGTCACCCCTCCTGGTTTTACTTCTCTAGGCTGAAAAAAAAAAAAGGCTGAACCGCCTGTCCTGCCACTCCACAGGAACGCCCAGGCTCCACAATATCGGTGCTCAGTCCTGAGCCCTACCCACCTTTGACTTCACAAGATCCCTGAGGAAAAACCAGGAGACTCTTGAATGGTGACCCCTGCCCCTGCCCCCGCCCTCACTGCCTGAACCAAACACCCTCAACCTCACTTCCAGCCCCTTCGCTCCCCGTCCACATCCTCTCAGTTATCTCCACCTTTTCCCTTAACGTCTGCAGGTCCATTTTAGAGCTCCTTTTCAACAATTCCATCACCCATTTTCTCAACCCCGGAGGGGACATAAGCCCCTCCCCCATAATCATCTTCATAATATGACTCTTCCCTCTCATAACACTTTCCCTACCATTACCCCCTTATCTCCTCCAGACCCTCAACCTAACTCATCATCTTATAAAACCGTCATCCCCCTTATTCGCTCAAGACTGCTGGCTCCGCCTATTCATGTCTACTCAACTCTTTGCTGCCATCCCCATAATGGCTCAAATATGAATTAATACCTCTGCCTTCCCCTTCTACAAAGTCTACAAAGACATGGACCTGCCTTCCACTCTAAATCCACCACTCGCTACAACTCCTTCCCGAGCCAATACCAGTTCAAAACAACACAATAACTAAAAACCTTCACCGATGCTCTAGAGTCTAGACAAAGCGTATGGCTAATTCAGATTCATTGTAGGCCACGTAAGTACCTCTCACATCCACACTGCAGCCGCCCCCCCCACACACTCTATATCTCCTGCTCACAGGCCACCGACAACCCCATGGGCACCTTAGACCCAAATCTCTATAATACCACCATCACTATCTCACCCTCCCCTACTTATTCCACCTCCTCCACAGATTCCTTCTTCCAAGAACCCCTCTGCTTCTCCTCCCAACCCAGCCTCAGCGCCACCAGAACAACTAACATCAACACCCTATACTGTCAGGGGAGGCCTCTGACCTCAATAAGACTCCCCCCGGTTCCCCATATTGGCGAAAAGGGATCCACCTGTTAAGCTATCTATTCCATGTGACCCAGCTGACTTTTACCTCGATACACTCAAATTCTGTCTCTTTAGGCATCAAAACTCTACACCTGACATTCCCATACAACCCCTCACGAGGGCCACAGTATCAGGCATGTACAGTATTTGGGACAAGAAAGTCTCCCCCAAAAATACGTGGAATCCTCACCCCTTTCTTCTCCCTCAGCATCTTCACCTGCCCTAGTCCCTCCGGCCTCTTCTTCCTCTGTGGAACCCCCACATACACCTGCTTCCCCACCATCTGGAGGGCACCTGAATCCTCGTTTTACTTTCTCCAGATCGCCCCCAATAACCAATCTCTACCTGTCCCCATATACACTCTCATGCGCCAAAAAGGGCTGTCTGCTTTATTCCACTCCTAATGTCACTGGGCATCTCTGCAGGGGTAGCGATAGGAAGAGCTGGGCTCGGAGTCTCCTTACACCACTTTCAGGCCCTATCACAGGACCTCGCCCAGGCTCAGAAAAACAGAGACAGACACAAGAACCAGTGGGGCTCCAGGTTCATGGGTAGCTGGGGCCCTTGGCTTCTCCCCTTCGTAGGACCTCTAATCATTATCTTTTAAGTCCTAGCCTTTGGATCCTGCCTTCTCTGCCTTTTCACCCAATTCCTGCAGGGCCGACTCCAGGTGTTCGCAAATGGAACTGTCCGTGAAGTACTTCTCCTACAACAACATTACCAGCCCCTTCCACAACGTCCCCCTCCTCTCGCCGCTTCCATTCAGCCTGAAGAAGCTACGGAAGAGAGACATGACAGACCTTCTCCTTTTTAATAAGAAAAAAGGCTGCAGGAGAGACCGGTTAGCTCAGTTGGTTAGAGTGCAGTGCTCTTAATAAGGTTGTCGGTTCGATCCCCACATGGGCCACTGTGAGCTGTGCCTTGCACAACTAGATTGAAACAACTACTTGACTTGGAGCTGATGGGTCCTGGAAAAACACGCTTAAATAAATAAAAGTGTTTTTTTAAAATAAAAAAAAAAGAAAGAAAGAAAGAAAGAAACAAGGCTGTAACGTTAGGTCTCTGAATGTTAGGTCTCAGAGACCTTGACTTATAGACAGGGCCATGTCTGCAAGAAAAAACCAAAATGTCTGTTGGCCTGCACCTGCAGACAGAGCCAAACTTGCGGTAACAGAAACGTCACAAAACAGTTACTGGCTTACAGGCAGTCAGCATTTTCTGTTCAAACAATGCTACTCTGTCAGCATCGCCCCTATAGAACCTTCCTCACCCCCTCCCTCAGGGCTGCAATTTCTTCTAGATTCAGCCCAGATGTAGCCATCTTTTGCTCTGCCTGATTGACTTTTCTCTCTTACAATAAAAACTTTCTTGGGTGATAGATAGGATGGCTCAGTTGGTTAGAGCGCGAGCTCCGAACAATAGGATTGCCACTTCGATTCCCATATAGGCCAGTGAGCTGTGCCCCCACAACTAGATTGAGGGACAACAACTTGGAGCTGATAGGCCCTGGAGAAACACACTGTTCCCCAATATTCACCAATAAAATTTAAAAATAAATTTAAACACTTTCTTAACTTGCCTGACCATGTGCATTCTTTTACCAGCTGACTTATCACTTTATACTTTGAAACAAACGAAAACGAACTGAGTCGCTCTATCTGATTTGGCCCCCAAATATAAACCTGATTGCCTTGAAAAATAACTCTTTGATTTTTGCAATTATAACGTCTGCAGATACGTCACAATCCTCTCTATGTGTTCCTTTGACAGTACTAAAACTCGACAAATGTGTTCTAGACTCGGATCGTTACGATTCAGCTTCTCCCCTCCTGAAGGCCTGACAGACACCATCTGCAGGGTGACTTCCAGACAAGGAAGGGCTGGACTTCCTGCATGCCTGGCTCCGCCCTCTGACTGATAAGGAGCTCCACCCACACACCCCCACTAAGGATCACCAGAGCCCTCCTTACGAACTTTCAAATACGAGAAACCACCCAGCTGAAAACTACTGTCCTGAACTTTGGGGTCCCTGGTCAGAATTCAGGAGGACTGTGGACCTGGATGGGAAAAATAACCTTGATTTTTCAAAAAGCTCTAGCTGAAATTTAGCCATTCTTCCCTTGGTAAATGGAGGTAGCGAAGCATAGTAGGATTAGTAGGACCTGTGACTGGGTCCCCAACAGAAACCACGGGTCACATGACAGTTGTAGCAGACACCTCCTCTACTTTCCAAATGACAGTAACTTTATTTAGCTCCAATGCCGGGTCCCGTTTTATGAGGTAGAGAAGAAGCAAAATAAGCTATATTTCATAATTATCAACACGATTGGTTTTCTTTCTTTTTTTTTTTTTTTTTGGTTTTCCCCTTCTGAAGACCAGCAAAGGGAGCCATTCGAGGATACGCGGGCGCCAGGGGCCCCGCGGCCCTGGAGGCGTTCGGGGCGGGGCCGCGCTGCAGGCTGCGCAGCTCTGCAGTTGCTGAGCATTCCTTCCCTAAAGGAAGAGTCCGCGGTGGGACAGCGGCGGCAGTTGGCGCAAGGCTACCGGCCCCACAGCTGAAGACCGGCTCTTCCCGCACCAGCGCCCTGGGGCTGCGCGCGACACAGGCGGCCTGGGGCCTGCGGAGCCCCGGGTGCGCGCCGCCGCTGCTCCTCCTGCTGCTGTTGGAACTAGTGCGGGAGAGCGCGACAGGTGACTGGGAGCGGAGGGGCGGGAGTCGTGGGGCGGGCAGCGGGTCGTCCCCAACCCGTATACAGGTCGAGGGGGCGGGGAGGGAGACAAAGGAAAGACTGGCTGAGACTGCGGAGGCCGCCTCCGGGTTTGGGGGTTTGGTGAGTTAGAGCTGACCCAGGATCTGGGGGTGAGGGTGGGGGTGCGCTGAGCCCCGGGCTAGGCAGGGTGCCTGTTTGCTGCCTCCCTCAGCGGCCCTCGGATTGGAGAAGCCGGCAGTGGGTGCAGTCAGCGGGAGGCTGACGGAGCACGGGGGACTGGCGGTGAGTCCCCCGCCCGGGATATAACCGACGCCACAGCTTCCTGGGGTCCCCGTGAGCCCCTCCGGAGGAAGCCGCTCGCCGGGTCCTCCAGGAAGGCCCTGGGCAAGCTCCTTCGGGGCAGGGATCGGAGGGCGGCCGCAGGTCCCCTTCTTACCAGTTCGGCCAGTCTCTTGGCGAGCTAGTCTCTTGGCGAGCTAGTCTCTTGAGTTGCCGGGGCGGCCCCTGCGGGGGTGGAGGGTGAGAAGGGCAACGTGTCTCGGAATTTCCATTCTTTCCCAGTTTCAGTTTTGCGCGCAAAACAACAGGTTGGGCCTGGGCTCATCCTGAATCCCCACTGCTCCCAAGGGCACCTCCCACTGGGCGAACGGAAGTCCGAAAGTTTATTTGCTCGGGCGGAGGGAGGTGTCCACCATCATGACAGTAATAACAGCTGGCATCCTTGTGCCTGTCTCTGTTCTATTTTTAATCTACAAATTTAAAATAGGGCCCAGAGAGGACACTAGGTGGCAGACTGGGACCTCGAGTCGGAGTTCTTAAACCTTTCTGTGCCTTGGACTCAGTTTCAGAATGTTTTAAATACATAAAATGAAATACGCAGGATTACAGAGAAACCCAATTATGTTTCTATAAAGCTATTAAATGTTTTTAAATTATAACTATGTTTTTGATATGTAATATACATGCTTCTGAGTTACATTGAATAATACATAGCAACAGGGCTAACAACACCCAGAATTCAGAAGTTTTCAGGGGAAAGCACGTTTCCAGGTGTCTGCAACAAGTGTCATGTGACTCAAAAACCCGCATGGCTCATATGTGACCAAAGCTCAGGTCCTGCTCACCCTGCTGAGCTGTGTTGCCTCCATCCATCATGAGAGCAAAGGCTAAATGTCACCTAGAGCGTAGTGAAAATAAAGAGGTCACTTTTTCCCTCTAAGTTGAGGCTCCCGAAGTCAAGTTTCAACATTCATGCAGCCCTGGGGGAATCTGTGGGCCCCAGGGTGAGAACCCATGGCCCTGTTAGTGCCCCTCCCGGGTGTGATACTTGAGTGATTACAGTTGTGTATGGCAGGCATGGCCATGGGTGTGTGGGCACAGGCCCTGTAGCCTTGTGGGGGATGGGACCCCAAGCCAAGGAGGAAGGGAGGGAGGGATAACCCCAGGTGTGTGCCAAGTTGTAGAAGGGAGACGGCCCACGGAGGGGACCGAGCCAGAGGTTCCCAACAGGCCCCTCACAATGCTCCTGGATGCTGGCCTTCCCTTCAGGAGGCAGGGTGTGAGGAAGTGGCTTGCAGGGCACAGATGTCATGAGTGCAGCAGCAAGGAGCTGGCCCTTATAAACATGTTATGACAATAATTCGAGTGCATTCTGTGGTAAACATAGGGAAACTGAGGCTCAGAGAGGTTAACTGGCGGCTACCCAGGTTCACACAACGTTCCACAGCTGGCTAGGATGTAGACCCCAGGAGGCTGGCTCTGGAGCCCATGTTGCCTCGGACAAGAGCCAAGGCAGGGAGTCCTGACCAGGTGAGAGGCGAGAAGGCAGAACTAATCAGTAGTCCTTGCGACCAAGATCACTAGATACAGATGAATTAAGATCAGTCATTACAAATCTGGTTACTACGGGAAAGCTGGGGTATCTGACCTGAATCACCTGGTTGGGTGTGCGGCGGCACTGAGATGGGAGCAGTGAAAGGGCAAGCTGGGGAGGGACCACACAGAGACTGTGTGGGGCTGTCGTGCAGGGTGGCCTGCAGGGTCTCAGCTCCCCACATAAGAACGCAGGACATGGTGAGGCCAAAAAGGAACACCCACAGAGCCATAGGTAGGGGAGTCACACCACTATACTGTCACTGGGGGCTGGGTTGGAGACACAGGGACCAGGAGCAACACAATTCTCAACCCTCACTGTGCCGCTTGCAGACTCAGCCACCATCTTCTTGCTAGCTCCCCATTTTTTTTTTGCTAGCCTCAGCCACGGCAGTTATATTCATGGCCAATGGCTCACTGGTTACAGCTGATGGCCAACTAGCTACAGCTGATGGCCATTTGATCACAGTCGATGGCCATTTACTACCTGAGCCAGAACCTTTCTATGTGAGGCCGAGAGCCTGGAAACTGCTTTTTGGGGCTCTGTCCCCACAGGGGCACTGAAGGACATGCTCCTGTGGGACTTCAACGGCTGTGAGCCCTGACTTCTGGTCTCCCTCTACCCTCTCCTCTGTCCTCCTCAGGTACATCTGCAGGCCCTTCTCACTCTGCCCTCCTCACAGGCCTGCCCTCCATGGCACACTCCTCTCAGCCCAGGAATTCAGGGTCCCTCCATGCCAACCACAGCCATGTCCTTTCTCTGGCCCAGACTTTGTCCTTGAACTCCTGCCCTTAGGACCTGCACCGACTCGGCCTCTCCCGCCCATGGACTGATTTGACAAATGTTTCCGGCAGCACCCCCTCACATCAGGCGCTTTCTAGGCACTTTACAATATCAACTTAGTAAACTCGCAACAGTCCTGTTTTCCCCACTTTCTGATGGTGAAACTAAGGCATGGAGAGGCCATCCAGCCCTTTCTCTGATCTCCAGACACTTCAGTCTCTTGCATTTCAGTCTGCCCTTGACCTTGGTTTTCCTGGATGCACTATAGTAGTTCTCACTCCAGGCATTCCTGCTTTGCTCGTTCCTTTTGCCAAGAGCAGTTGTTCTCAAACTTTAAAATCACCTCAGAATCACCTGGAGCGCTGGTAGAACTACAGAAAGCTGGGTCCCACTGTCATGCAGGGTGTCATGCGGGCTCTCTGGTCCCGGTCCCCACGTGAGAACGCAGGATATGGTGAGGCCGAAAACGAACACCAACAGCGCCATAGATAGGGGAGTCATACGACTGTAGTCTCGCGGGCAGCCGGGCAAGATGCACGAAGTAGGATCCACACAATCCGCAATCCGCCGTCCAATTCTCTGCCTGCCGAGCTACCAACCAACCAACCAACGCAGTCACACAGTCATATCAGTGTCTAATTGGCTAACTGGTTACAGCTGACGGCCAACCAGTCACAGCGGATGGCCATCTACTACCTGAGCCAGCACCTTTCCACATGAGGCCGAGAGCCTGGAAACTGCTCTCTGGGACTCTGTCCCCACACCCACCCTCACAGTTTCTGATTCAGTAGGGCTGGGCCTGAGAATGTGCATTTCTAACAAGTTCCCAGGTGACACTGATGCACCTGGTCCAGGGATAACACCTGAAGACTCCCTAGCTGAGAGTGTTCTTCCCTCCTCAACTACCCCACTGCCTGGAAACCACAGCTGGTGAGGTTTCCGCCGGGTTTCAGCCTACAAGACCCATGAGTCCAGCACCTTCCTGCCCCAGGGTGCTCCCAGCACCTGGCACCTCCTGCACCCCACGCTCCTCAGCCCCCACTCACCTTTCAGTACCTGTTTAATTGTTCAGTTGTCCGGCTCCCTGCCAGGCCTGAGCTCCCTCGGGGCCATGTCTGCCTCAGTTCCTCTCTGTCCCCACACCCCACCCCCCAACCTGGCTCAGTGCCTGGCTGGTGCTAGGTGCTCAATAGACATTTGTCAAATGAGTAATACTGCAAGGGGAGAGGTCAGGGCTGGCACAGCTGAGCAAGTGAGTGTGTGGAGCCAGGAGCGGTGGGCTCGCCACCTGGCACCGCATGAGCGTCACCTGGGAGCTTCCTACCCCTGCCAGTGTCCAGTCCCTCAGAACAAGTAAATCCATATCAATGGCAGGATCATCAGAGCCGCTGGGTGGTGCTGGGCAGCCTGGTGGAGACCCGCTGGTAGAAGTGGGTCCACCCAGCCCAGGCTTCCCTCCTCTCTGAGTGGGAACCGCCAGGGCCCACCTCACAGGAAACGCCCATGAAAACGCCATGAATCAATCCTTGTAAAGCACAAGAAGCATGTCTGGCACTGAAGCGCAGAACCTGCCTTGTTGGCTTTGCATCTACATGCTTGGCAAGTTTCCCGTCAGTTCTGAGGCCAGGCCCCCACGTCCCTCTTCCCTTCCACGTGCCTCTCGTTGTCATTCCATACCCTCTCTCAGGGCAAACGAGGATGTGAAAGATATTTATGCCTGGAGATTCATACTTCCTTTTTCCATTTCCCCCTTGCAGAGAGTCCCTGGGGGCTGCCCTCGGTGGGCAATGACCCAGCTGCCTTAGCAAAGGTGTTGATGGCAGAACTGACCAGCCTGAAGTTAGAAAACAAGCCGTGGCCTGGAGGTAAGGCCCACCTGCCTGCTGGAGGGACTGGGTGGCACAGGTCAGGAGTCCACAGCCTGTAGGAAGGCGAATCTGATGGGCTGTCTCAGCAGTGGGGACTCTGCCAGGGTGGAAGACAGAGAGGCGAGCACCTCAAGGGGCTGGCCCCTGGCTCAAGCAGCTCCCACACCCAGCTGTCTCCTTCCCAGGCCTGTTTCTCCCCTCGGGACAGGACGGGGAGACTGGGAAAATGATTTCTGCAGGGCCCTTCTCCACACCTCTACCTGTGCCTCAGGTTCACTGTCTCACTGCTGTGGAGGTTCCCACTTACAGAGGAGGAAAGCAGGGCCTGTCTCAAGGCCACACAGCTAGAGAGTGGCAGTGCCACATGGATTGTGGGGACATGGGGCAGAGGCAAAAAAGTCTCCTGGAGGTGGGGGGGTGGGCAGTAAAGGGGCCAGGCACCTCCCTCCCATACCACAGTCAGAGGAAGATGGAGACTGTTTTTAAGGGGGGCAGGACGGCTCAAGGATCTGGCCACGTGGCTCAGCAACCAGGAAGGGACAATGCGGGGGCTGATGACACGGACAGGCCCTGAGGCAGCAGTGGGCATGTGGCTACTTCCTAAGGCCATGTCACAGCAGGAGCAGATTCCTGGCAGGGGTGGCACCTGGCATCTGCAAAGCCAGGGAAGTGACCTGATGTTTGCTCCCTCCACTGATTTGGCCCCACTCTGGGCTGGAGCCTGAGGCATGATGAGCCCTCCTACGTCCACTGAGCAAGAGGGAGTCTAATCCCAGCTTAGACTGTCTTCCTGGGGCAGAAGAGGGGTGTGGGCAGTGTGCAGAGAGCAGGCTGGGCTGCCAGGGCCATCAGGCAGGTGGAGCAGACAGCAGTGGGATTTTCAGGGCAGGAGGGATGGCAGGCTCTGACTGGGTATGTGCGAGGCAGTACCTGGGAGTCAGCTGAGTGAAGGGCCACACTCATGAGCTTGTCCTCAAAACAGGTCTCTGACTCCTGGGATGGGCATGAAGTGCTAGGGCGTAACCAGGGGTGAAGCAGTCCGGAGTGGAACAGAAGTCAAGGCCAGGAACCAGAGCCCCCTTGTCAGGGGGGTGAGAGGCTATATCCAGACCATTCCAGACACTACCTGGTCAAGTCTGGGAAGGAGTCGGCATTCAACCACTTCCTTCACCCCTACTACTACTGCCCTGAGTCACGCCACCATTTTATTTTCCCCCTGTTATTGCAGCTGTCTCTGAACACTCCAAGCACACCCCTGCCTCCGGACCTTTGCACTGGCTTTTCCCTTCTGGAATGCTTGCTCCCAGCTCTTTACATGGCTGGCTCTTTCAGAACTTGATTCAGAAGTTTCCTTTTTGGGAAGACCTTCCCTGACCATTCTATCTAAAAATTTAAACCACTCCCCTAACCTTTCATATCTCTCTATTTTCTTTTTTTCCCTCAACACTTACTGCTGTCCTGCTTATGGTACATTTTATTCATTTATCTTGCTCACCCTACATTCATGAAAGCTGGCTGACAGCAGGCATTTGGGACTGTTCTGCTTATGCCAGCATCCCCAGGACCTTGGAACGGGCCAGGCAAACAGTAGGTATCAGAAAGTCCTTGCTGAGTGGGGCGGAGGAGGACCCCACTGGGCTGCCAGGGTAGGCAGAGCTTCAGCCAGAAGTGTGTTCACTAAAGGGAGGGTGTGGGCCAGGGGCCACCTCCAGAGCCTATGGGTACAGTCTTGCCAGGCTTTTCGCTATGGTGAGCTTGGTAGGTGACTTTGCTTCTCTGTGGCTCAGTTTCTTTATCTATCAAAGATAGGTACAATACTACGTACCTGATAGGTTGTTATGAGAGTGAACTGAGACAAAATTTTGTCAAGTATTTGGGACAGGACCTAGCACCTAACTGTTTCATAAACCAAAAAAATAATAATACGTTAAAAGAAAAAAAAGAGAAAGAACTGAAAAATAAAGAAAAGAAAAACAAAAAAAAGACATAGAAAAAATAATACATTGATAGACTTTCCCTCCTTATTAACCAAAAATAATTCCTCATTAAGGCAGCTAGCATTAATAAATTCAGTAGTACCCCCTTATCCATGGAGATACATTCCAAGACCCCTAGTGGATGCCTGAAAGCAAGCATAGTACCGAAACCTATATTTACTATGTTTTTCCTATACACACTACCTATGATAAACTTTAATCTATACATTAGGCAATTTCACTGATGGACGATTCGATTTTACCGTAGATCTTAGCAACTTCAGCATATATTTTTTCTTTCTTATTAACTTGAGAACTTTCACCCTTTCATTTGAAGGAAGCACTTTCCAGGTTCTCTTTGGCATATCCGAACTACCAGCATCACTACTCTTGCACTTTGGGGCCATTATTAAGTAAAATAAGGGTGACTTGAACACAAGCTCTGTGATACCATGACAGTCAGTCTGATACCCGAGATGGCTACTGAGGGACCAATAGGCCGGGAGCTTATACAACGTGGATACACTGGACAAAGGGATGATTCACGTCCTAAGCAGGATGCAGTGGGACGGCTCAAGATTTCATCACAGTACTCAGAACGGTGTGCAAATTAAAACTTATAAATTGTTTATTTCTGGAATTTTCCCTTTAATATTTTCGGACCATGGTGGACCACAGATAACTGGAACTGTGCAAAGTGCAGCCACAGATAAGGGGGAATGACCGTAGTAACATTACCTAGTAAGCAGATTGTACACCTGCTCTGACAGAACAACCAGGTGTGTGTGGCTCCCTTTCCCAGCAAACCCAGCCATGGGATTACCTGTTCCTTGTCACCTTCCAACACCTGGTGAAGAGCAAGTAAGCACCTTTGCAGTCTCTTTGCTCCGTGGTGGGAATGCCAGGATCTCTGCGCCCCCACTCCTTGTACTCGGGCCTCCGTCTGGTGGTGGCTCAGAGACTCTGGACTCGCTGCGGCTTTCAGAGGACGCCCTTCCTGCCAGACTGTGCATCCTCCTCTGTGTCTCAGGGCAGCAGCCATGACCTTCAGGGCTCACGGGTTTGAACTGGCCACCAAACTTTCAGGACGCAACAGGCTTCAGTCTAATACCATGTGTATTCATTTTCTGTAGCTGCTGTAACAGATGACCACAATTTGGTGTCTTGAGACAAAACACATTAATTCTCTTACAGTTCTGGAGGTCAGAGTCCAAACTGGGCTTTACCAGGCTGAAACCAAGGCGGCAGCAGGGCCAGCTCCCTGCAGAGGCTGGAAGGAGGAATGCATTTCCCTGCCTTCTAGAGCTGCATTCCTTGGCTCATGGCACCTTCCTGCGTCTTTCGGTCTCCATCTTCACATCACCGTGTCCTCTGACAGTCAGGGAATCTCCCTGTGCCTCCCTTTTATAAGGACACATTTAGGGCCTGCCCAGGCACTCCCGGATAATCGGCCCATCTCCAGATCCTTTATTTAATCACATCTGCAAAGTCCCTGTGTCCGTAGAAGTAACCTTCACATGCTCCAGGGACATCGGAGGGGCCGTTATTCAGCCCACCACACTCTGCTTCCTGCGGAGAGGGAGACAGGACAGGAAACCCAGTGTGCACAGTGTCCCCCCCCGCCTGGAGGCCCAGCAGCTACCCAAGGACACAGGCTCTTTGCCCTCCCTCACACCCGGGGCAGGCACAGCTGCTGCAGGTCACAGCCAAGGAGCGGAGGTCACCTTGACAGAGAAGCTGCAGCCTCTGTGCCCCACAAGGCCTGAGTATCTCTTCTCAGCTCCCAGCCCAGAAACACCCCACTGATCTTAACTGGTGGTTAGTTAGGAAACAGCACCCTGTCAGAGATTCCCGTCATTTAGTCATTTCCCAGGAGGCCGGGGCCAGCCAGGCCAGATGTCAACCCTTCACTCAAACACTCAGCATTGACCCTCTCGCCTCCATAAGGTTTCTCCAGCTGTGAGACAGCAGCTCCCCTCTCCTCGGCTTAGAAGAAGGCAGCAGGCTCTGGGAGAGACCTGGGGCTCCCACATTTCTCGTGAATGCCTTTGGGTTCTATGCTTGTCTCCCCTGGGCCTCAGTTCCCTCATCTGCAAAATGGGGCCATTCACACCAAATTCTTAGGTTTATCCTCAAGTTCAATTGAGACAGTGAATGAAAAGCAGTTAGACCAGTGCAGGACACACAGTGGTCACTCCAAAAATGGTATCTGTGATTATTTTCACTGCCATTCATGCTCTTGTTTATCGTCCATTTCAACAATACAGGAAGTAAGTGCCAAGCATGACGTACCCCCAAGGCCTGTGAAAATCGTGGTGACACAGCCAGCTGCATTGCCCACCCTCATGGAGCCCAGAGTCATTCACAGGGTGCGCAGAGATGCCACTGGGATGTCAGGGTGGAATCCGGAGGGCTGCCTGGACAATGAGGAGATATTGGGGGGGAGAAGCCAGGAGAGGAGGGCCTCTGGCAGGAGGAACCTGGGGTGCTGAGGGTCCTCGTTAGCATAAACAAGAGGTGTGTGCGCTCTGTTTGACTCTTTTCACATTTCAATATTCAAACACTGAGCACCAGATGGAAACTGTTCCAGGAGCTGGAAAAACAAGAGAACAATCCATGCAGGAATCCCTGCCCTTGGCAGACAGTCCAGTGACAAGATAAATTAGTCAAGTTCATATTGTCTTGGAGGTGGCAGTGCTCTGGAGAACAGTAACTCAGACGGGAATGTTGGGGGGCAGCGTTTCAGGGTGGGGGTAAGGAGGCGAGGAAGGCTTGCTGAGAAGGTGGCATTTGAGCAAAACTTCTCTTAAAAGTTATGTAAGGGAGAGTGCCATGTCTATCTCTGAAAAAGGTGGGCAGAGTTTTTAAAGATACAGCATTTATTTTACTAGCTTGTGTCATGACTGGCTGCCGAATTGATTTTATCTCCAGCCCCAAGTTGAATGGATGAGTTGGTGCTTCTGGAGACACCCTAAAGAACAACCTTGAGGAAGCAGTTGCAATTAAAAGAGATGAACTCGCATGTGTGCTGTGGGACAGGAGGGAGTGGGGAGTGGAGTCAAGGTGCCAGCAGCCTGGCAGCCCTGTTTCAAGCTGAGAATGATGACTGACCTTTATTGGCTTCTCTGGGGAATAATTCTACATAAATTAACCTTCCAAACAAACAGTTTTTAAATCACACCCTTGTAATTGTGAGATGGGAAAGCAGATGATCACACTTACTAGAATGAGTGTAAAGTCTGAGTAAATAGGCCCTGAGCGGGGAACTGTGTAGGAGTAAAGTCACAAGCCTCAGCGTGTGAACATTTTGGCCTCGATATTTGACGGATTCTTTATTTAAACCATTTGGATGCCCTGTTTTTGTAACTGAAATTGCTATTTCTTGCTCAAGATAGACAGTATTCTGGGTACATTTTCACCCGACCCTGGTGCGGGTCCTAGCAGTTCACGTGAGCCTGACACTGCCCTTCTTTCCGCAGGGACGCACTCCCTCCACTACCACTACCTGGCCCTGTCAGAGCCAGGCGCCGGCCTCCCCCATTTTCTGGCTGTGGGCTATGTGGACGACCAGCCCTTCATCCGTTATGACAGTCGTGTGGGCAGGGCTGAGCCGCAGGCCCTGTGGATGGCACCCATGGACACCCAGTACTGGGAGAAGGAGACCCAGAAGCACAGGTCCTGGGTAGAAGTGCAACGGGCAGAGACATGGAGACTGATGAGCTACTACAACCAGAGCGACGGTACGTCTGGCAAGCCCCCTGCCTACACACTGAGTTCCAGCAGCCATGCCTGTCCACTAGGGAAGAGGGGCTGCTCCTAGCCTGTCAGTGGGTCAGGCACACTCCTGCGACATGGCTCTTCCCAATCTCCTTCCCCGATGGCCAAACAGGGGCCACAAGGGCCTTCAGAATCAGTTGTGGCTTCAACAGGCAGCCCATGGGCCAGTGCAGCAAGAATCCACAGGAAATGGGGGCCCACGATGCCTCCCCTAAGCCAACCAGGGTTCCAGACGTCAGCAGACCTGGAGAGGCCAGTCCCCACCTCACCCCTCACCATCCCCAAATCCTTCAAATCACGCCTCCTCCACTCCAGGCCCTCAGACGCCATCTGTGCCAGGCAGGGGAGGGAGGCCTGATGAACTTGAACTAGGCAGACAGCTCAGGAAGGGAGATGGAACCCAGGTGAGGACCCCTGTTCTGCCCAATGTCAGCGAGGGACAGGAGCCTTTCTCTCAGCCTCAAACTCCTCGCCTCAGCAGGGCGAGCACACGCCACTGCCTGGCTGCTGCTCACACTGAGCGAAGTGATGTGTGGAGCACAGCTGCTTACAGCACCTTCCTGCTGTGTGCCCAGACTCCAAAATGACTAAAAGCCTCGGGTCCCCAGAGGCCCTGAGGGACTAGAGGTAAAGGACTGAGTGTGGGGGGCTGTGCCTCAGCCCAGGACCCCAGGACAAGCATGACCAGCCCCCAGTGTCGTGGTCACAGCCGCTGCACCAGATTTCACCTTTCCACATCTCTGAAATTGGGCCTACCACCCACTGAGGGCATCTTATACCCATAAATAACTGAATTTTTTCATTCTCAGTAGCATAGAAAATAACTGTGTCTAATTTTGAACTCCAGTGTTCTTCCCACATGAGAGGCCCAATAGTTTCTCAGCCCTGACTGCTCATACAAATTACCTGGGGAGCATTTTCTAAAATCCTGATGCCCTGCCCCCCACCCTTTGGAGGCCCCTGTGGCTGGTGGGCTTCCAGGCCCCCTGGCCCCCATTAACCTCAGCCTCTTGCCCACGTGCACAGGCACGCACAGCACTCAGCGTATGTTCGGCTGTGATATCAGGGAGGATGGCCGCTCCAGCAGCTTCTGGCAGTTTGGCTTTGACGGGCAGGACCACCTGACTCTGGACCTGGAGACTCTGAGCTGGGTGTCAGCTGTGCCCATGGCTATGAGGACCAAGCACCGGTGGGAGTCGGAGCCCTGCCTTGCGGAGTATGACAAGGTCTACCTGGAAAGCCTCTGCCTCACCTCTCTGCGCAGGTATCTGGAGCTGGGAGGCCAGCACCTCACCCGCAGAGGTAAGTCCCAGCCCGTGGAAATGCAGAGGGTGGCCCCACGCTCTCATTCTCAAGACTGTCCCATGTGACAGAGAATCCCCAGGTGGGGGAGGGGTCAGCAGGCTGTGAACCCCTGACTCAGATAAGCCCCGTGGGGCCCAGAATGAGGGCCAACGGCAGAGCAGGAAGGGAGCCCAGGCCTCACCCCCTGACTCCAGGTGAGGTGGAGAGAGGACTCCTGGAGTCCCCCATTTCCAGTGTGGTCTGGGGGGCACCCTAACTCAGCCTGATTTTCTTCATCTGTAGAGCAAGTGGGGTAAACTTTGTGGCTCATAAAGTCCTCTTGGGCGTTAATGTCCTGTGGTTCTGGTCCTTGGGAAATGACAAGCCCCACGGGACAGCTTCCCCCACCACTCCTTGGACCACTGGCGACTGCTGGGGAAACTGAGGACCTTCGCCCTGCTGCTTCCACATAGCCATCATGCTAAGTGTGCTCCCCAAACTCCAGGTGCACCCTAAGCTGCTGACCCTGGCCAGCAGGACTGGAGATACAAGGGCTGTGATGGACACTAAGGAAAGTGGGTGCTTCGGGGTGCCAAGGGTGGAGCCGCACAGGCTGCTGGAGGATGGCACTGGTCAGAGCACCCAGCACACTATGGATGTCTGCTAATTGAGCGGTGGAGTGTGTCAGCTGAGGTGGTGGGGAGATATTCCTCAAAGGGGGAGGACAGGACAAATGATGTTGGGAAGAGAAGATGTGATTATGAGAGCTGAGTGTGGTGGTTCTGAGCCCAGCCTCCAGAGCCACATCCGGGCTCCACGACTTGCTGGCTGTGTGACCTTGGGCAAGTTACTTGCCCTCTCTGTGCCTCAGTTTCCTCATCAGTATCATGAGGATGGTAATAATAGCCCGTGCTTCCCTATAGCACCACATGGTACGTATTAAATGAGTAGGACTGAACTCTCATTCAGCACCAGGTGTTGTGATTCTACCTCCTTCCCCTGGTAGATGAGTCAGGTTCTCCACACAAACAGAACCAACAAGGTGCATATATACATATATATATGGAGAGAGAGAGAGATTATAAGGAATTGGCTCATGTGGTTATGGAGGCTTAGAAGTTCCATGACTGGTAGTCAGCAAGCTAGACCCCAAGAGAGCCGATGACAGTTCCAGTATGAATGTTGGCAGGCTTGAGACCCAAGAAGAATCAATGTTTCAGTTTGAGTCTGAAGACAGGAGAAGACTGAGGTCCCGGCTCAAGGCAATCAGGCAGGAGGCGTTCCCTCTTATCCGCCTGTTTGTCTGATTCAGATTTTCCACTCTCTAGATGCGGCCCACCCACTCTGGGGAGGCCAATGTGCTTTCCTCAGTCCACTGATTCAACTGTGAATCTCACCCAGAAGCGCGTGCGCGCACCCACCCACACACACACAGAAAACTGTTTGACCAAATGCCTGGGCACCCCATGGCCCAGTCAAGGTGGCACATAAAATGAACCATCACACCTGGATTATGTCATTCACAACACCTCTGAGAGGAAGGAATGATGGACTCCCCATTAGGCCCGGAGAGACAGAGGGTTGTGGACAGGAGTCAGGCTGGGCTTCAAACCCTGGTTGTCCAGCTCCAGAGCCCACACTCATCACCATGCTCGTTCCAGGTGATGGAATGGATGTTGTTCGTGCCTTCATTACCAACCTCTTATTGGGCACCTGCTGTGTGCGGGAAGTTACAGGGGAAGTACATAAAGTCTGAGAAACCCTAGGGTCTCCGTGAAGGGGGGTTTTCAATATAATACCATTAGCCCCGCCCAGGACTCTCCTTGGAGTTGGGGGGGGGGAAGAGAGTCACATCTCCCCTCCCCCATGGGAATTCCCAGGACCTTGACCCTTTGGAACAGTTGGCAACCGGTGGTCGCTGCCTCCAGTGTTGGTTGAGTGCCTCCCTGGAGGGGGTAGGTCCCATCTCCTCCCTGACCTCCAAGGAAGATGCTGGAGGAGCCCAGGATCAAGCGTGGGGGATGGGCAGAGAGCGGCCACTGCCAGGCTTCCTCCCTCCACCTCTCTCTGCAGAGCCCCCCAAGGTGCAGGTGACAAGGCAGTCCACCCAGGATGGGGGCGCCATGCTGAGGTGCTGGGCCCTGGGTTTCTACCCACGGGAGATCTCGCTGAGCTGGTGGCTGGGGGAGGACGAGCTGGCCCTGGAGACTGAACACGTGGAGACTCGCCCCAGTGGGGACGGCACCTACCAGACGTGGGCAGCTGTACGGGTGCCTGCCGGGCAGGAGGCCCGGTACACCTGCCACGTGCAGCACTCTGGCCTGAACCACACGCTCACTGTGGCCTGGGGTGAGGAGCTGGGCTTGGCGGGGAGGGGGCGAAGAGGGCAGGGGGGTCCAAAGCCCCCACAGAGAGTCCTATGGTCTGGGGGTGCCCCCTTTTCTCTGCCTTTCTTAGGACCGCCCTCTCATAATGCACTCATGGCCGTGGTTCTCCCCGTCTTCCTGCTCTTGCTGGCGGTTGGAGCTGGAGTTGTGATTTTCACCAAAAAGTTCCGTCAAGGTAGGTGGGGAAGAAACAGTGGGAGGCCCTGCGGCTGGTCCAGCCCTGCAGGGAGGAACATTCTGCTCTCATCCCCTCCATTACAGCTATTCCCTCTGGGGAGCAGCAGCTACTGCTGAGGCCCTGCCCCACAGCTGCTCACTGCCCTCAGGCCCGGCTACCCCAGAGCAGGGAAAAAGGCCCAGAGAGGCAGAGAAAAGAGAAGGTGGGACCCAGGGTCCCACCTCTGCCCACCACCCACCTCGTCCCTTGTTTTCTGTCTTTTCTCCATGGAAGGAAAAGCCCCAGGTGATTGTGGGATGGGTTGGGAGAAGCCCCAGGTGCCCAAAACCAAAGATGGAGGCAGGGTACTGGGCCCGGTGCTTTCCCTGTCTCAGCCGGACCTCCGCCTCTGCCCCCTCCCACAGTCCTGAAGCCAGGTGGAGGGGGTACTGGGGTTAGAAGTGGGGTGCGTACCTGGGAGCCACACCAGGTTCTGTGGGGGCCAGGAGTGGACAGGGGTCAGCTTCCCCTTTCTACCTGTAGGTGGAGAGGAGCCCCCATAGTTCCCAACGCTCAGCAAGAGCAGGGGCTGCTCAGCTCTTCTGTGACAGAAGTTCACCATCAGAGACCAAGGACGTGTTCTGTGGGGTTTTGGGGGGCTGCAGGCTCCCTGCACTAGCTGGCTGGCAGATGTGATCCGACCATGATGGGCCGTCCCGCACCCAAACTGAGCCCTCGTCACCCCCACCAGCCTCGTCACAAGTGGTGTGTGCCACTAAGATGCTTTTGTCATCTTCCTGAAGTCCTTTCAAAAATGTACTTGTTTCCTGTTTGGGGGGTGTGGAGGGGGGCAGTAATGGTTCCTCAGATCGTTCACACTTAACAGTAGGCAGAATGGTTTCATGTTCACTGTAAATCCCACCTGAGCCTCTCAGGCACCCTGTGAGTTTGGCAATGTGATTCTCACCCCCACTTTCCCAACATGGGAACCGAGGCTCCAGGCAGTTAAGGAAGAAGCAGGACACAGTGAAGGAGTTATGGGGCCAGCATCCTGCATCCATCTGCTAGCACCGGGGAGAAATGGCTGAATGCCTACCTCTCTGTATGAGTGTGTTCTGATATGTATGTGACCCCTTTTGTAAAGAAGATGAGAGTGTTGGAGGAGTGTGAGCTATTTGTGAGTGTGGGTGTGGGTATGTGTGGTGTGAGGATGTGTGACAGTGAGGGGGTGTGTGGTATGTGGGGGAGTGTGGTGTGCCTATGGGGGAGTGCCAGGGGGTGTGTGGGCGGGTGTGAGGCTGAGAGCGGGTATGTGGTGTGTGTGTATGGGTGCCGGTGTGAAGTGTGGTGTGAAAATATGAGGGTGTAGTGTGAG
This sequence comes from Rhinolophus ferrumequinum, assembly GCF_004115265.2. Classification (NCBI taxonomy): domain Eukaryota; kingdom Metazoa; phylum Chordata; class Mammalia; order Chiroptera; family Rhinolophidae; genus Rhinolophus; species Rhinolophus ferrumequinum. Next base: position 4,222,961 of record NC_046307.1, on the reverse strand, counting down.
GGTGAGAGTAGAAACTGGGTGGTGGTGTGAGGGTGAGGTGTGAAGATGTCGGTATGTATGTGGGGTGTGGGCATGTGGTGTGAGGATGAGAGGGTGTGTGGTTGAAATTGAAGGTGTGTATGGTGTAGTTTTGGGTGGTTGTGTGAGGGTGTGTGTGTGAGGGTGTGGTGGGAAGGTGTGGGTGTGTTTATTATGTGGGTGGGCGTGGTGTGAGGGTGAGAGTGCGTGTGTGGGTGATGGTGGAGGGGGTGTGAGGGTGTGTGAGTGAGAATGGGGTGGGTGTCCTTGTGTCTCAGGAGGAGCTCAGAGGGACACGGGCTCAGGGGCCTGTTAGTTAGCCCTGGGCAGCTATAGATGGAAAACAACGGTCCATATTTTCCTTCCTGTCCTTTTGAAAGGTTTGAATTGTTACAGTAAGCACAAGTTACTTTTACAGTAAGGGAAAGACCATTTTCTCAGTGGGAATGCTGGTCAGGGGTGTGTCTGGGAAGGCCGAGCCTCACTTCAGAACGTGAACAGAGGAGAAACCCTTGTGAACAAGAATCTCCCTGGGACCACCTGTCTTTGTTTACTCAGCAAACAGTTCCAATCCCATGGCCATGACGTGCCAGGGGCTGGGACAGGGACAGGGAGCCTCCACTGTCAAAGGACACAAGGCTGGGCCCCTCTCAGGCACCCTGTGCCTCACCTTCAGCTGACCCCAAGGCTGACAGATAATCCTATGGGGACATCTGAAACCTCCATGTCTGCAGCCCTAGGAGGCTAAGCCCAGGGTGGGTAAGACGTGATACTAGAAAAAGAATCCGCTGGCCCGGTGGCCTGCAACACCTCAGCAGTGAGCTCATAACTACCACATTGTGCTGACGCCGTGTCCTAAATGTCTGTCTGTGTCCTAAATGTCTGTATGCCATTATGTTCCATACATGGGGTCGTGTACAAAGCAGGGTTCTAAGCACTTTACATGTACTAAGCTGTTTAATCCTCATGGCACGCCTGTGTCCAGATGAGGAAACTGAGGCCCAGGGTCCACAGCTGGTTCATGCCAGAGCCGGGACATGAGACCAGGCAGTGTGGGCAGTTCACCACTGCACCCAAATGACACTGCACCTCCATGACAACCATGCCGTGTGTAAAGGGTCAAGTAAGTGTTAGGTCTCTGAATGTTAGGTCCCATAGAGCTTGACTTAATGTTAGGTCTCTGAATGTTAGGTTTCAGAGACCTTGACTTAGAGCCATGTCTGCAAGAAAATAACAAAATGTCTGCTAGTCTGTACCTGCAGAGAGAGCCAAACTTGCGATAATAGAAAATGCCCCCAAACAGCTACTGGCTTGCAGACAGTCAGTTGTTTTCAAACAATGCTACCCTGTCAGCACCGCCCCTATATAACCCTTCACACCTCCTCCCTACAGGGTTGTAGCACTCTTTGCACAGCCCCGTAGACTTCTCTCTTAGTAAACTCTCTTAACTTGCCTGACTGTGCACACTCCTTTATCGGCCAACCAATTAGTTTACAGGTCTGCAGTCCCTTCTCTGCAATTCTGAAATCCAAAACACCTCCACAAACTAGAAGTTTCTTTTTGGTTTGGCATCAAAACCTGACCTGAAGTAAGACTATTTGTACTCTATTTACTTCCTCTAGTCTTCCTTTTCACAATTTTCCACATAAATACCAATGTATCTGATTATGAAGTATCACCCCAGACCTCCTGGGAGTGTTATGCCATATTCATTCAGCATCCACACCTGGGTCCCTTTCTAAACTCCAAAGAATTCTAAATTCTTTGGATTTAGAATTCCCAAGGGTTTTGGGTAAGGGGTCTTGGACCCGTGTTAATAAAGTTTTATGGTAATAAATATGTGTATTTATTTTTTACAGTTGTCAGTTTGCATGGTAGGATAAGTTGGGGTGCGAGGTGGGTCTGACCCCCACGGATGGATGTGCGAGTGCCTGGGTGGACCCTCAGGGCTCCCTTAGCCCCAGATGCATTTAGTGCCTCCCAAGCTGAGGTTGAACCTTCTTCCCTGGGGAAGGGTGGGGGCTGAGTGTGGTTGGGGAGCAGACTGGAGGAGGCTCCTGGCCAACCAGTGTCATTGAATTGGTACAGCCATGTCGCCTTTCTGTCCCCAACCCACCCAAGACTTCAGACTCCTCCACAGACCCCCAGACCCATCCCCCAGCTTTGGTCCTGCCCAGGCAAGCACAGAGTTTACACTGGTGGCTTGCATGGCTTTGTCCAGATCTGCACTTCTCCATGTCCAGGGCCCTGAATGTTTACCTCTAGGGCTGCAGGATTATAGGACTATCTCTCCAGATGAGGAAAAAAGGTCACGAGGCCATGGACTGGTACAGTGCCACAGTGGCCCCTACAGGACAGCAGCAGGGCCCCGCCCACCTGCTACCAAATGTAGTCACTTCACTCTTCCAAGTGTCCTCATTGGCTCCTTGGTTTAGGAACTGTCTGAGGGTAAGGGGTCATCCTGTCTACATCTGTCCTGGATATCCATCAGCAAACCCTTGTCTTTTGCACCTCAGTGCCTTCTCCTGCTGGCTTTCCTGTCCTCTGCCCACCTGACCATCCGACTTACTAAAACATGGTATCTACATGGGAGCCTGGGGCTCCTGGGAAATGGGGGCTGGTAGACAGGAGAAGTGCCCCGAGAGGTGTCAATATAAGAACATCTACACCTGTAGAGAATTTTTATAAGTATTTATTTGAGCCCAACTGACGACATTCCTGGGAAGCAAGATCTCAGATGCTCTGGAGAATGACAGTTTTGTAGTTTCTTTTACACATTTGAAATTAAGGAGGGACCATATGGAAGATTACATGGAGGTGGGAGAAAGCAAGGGACAGGATAGTTAACATGATTATGTGCTCCCTTGAGGGTGGTTACCCTTCCAGGGATCTGGAAAAGATTTACTTCTGGCATTTCAAATGTGTGTTATGGAGATGCACAGAAACAATGGGCAGGGCTGCTTAAGGCAAAGATAAGCCTTTTACTAAAGAAGTTACAGGCCTGAGGTGTGACTACCCACCAATACCAGCCAAGTTAGGAATTTATGATCAGATCACCCTGTGGGGACAGAGCCAGGAGTGCAGTTTCCAGGCCGGGTAGTAAATGACCATCAGCTGTGGCTAGTTGGCTGTCAGCCGTAATCAGTGAGCCATTGGCCACTAATATAACTGCTGTGGCTATGCTAGCAGCAAATGGGGGCTAGCAAGAAGATGGTGGCTGAGCTTGCAAGAGGGGATTGCAGTTGGTACAGCGGATTGAAGCTAGCAAGTGAGGTTGGTCAGTTGGCAGAGAGAGAGAAGCAGAGGGCAGGTTGCAGGTCATGTGGATCCTGCTTCCTGTGTCTCCAACCCAGCTGCCAGCGAGACTATAGTGGTATGACTCCCCTATCTCTGGCTCCGTGGGTGTTCCTTTTTGGCCTCACCACGTCCTGCGTTCTTATGTGGGGAGCGGGACCAGAGACCCCGCATGACAGCCTGCATGACAATCCTGTGAGGTTACTTTCCATAGAACCCCTTTTTTTTCCACAGAGGGGATACTGCTACAGTGCCCACTTGCTTGGGGGGGGGTCTTCTTTCTGTGTCCTGTGTTCTACTAACCCTTCGCCAGCTGGAGCAGCCCCCACCCTGATTCACACACCAGACAGAATCTACTGTTTGTGGTGATGTGCTGAATGAATGAATTCATTAGTGAACAAGAATGAATCGTGGGTATTCAGTGAATAAGATTAGATCCATACCCATGAAATGGCAAGGCTTTCGTACAAGCCACCTTCACTGCGACCTCACTGTTCTGACCATGCCTGTCCTCCCTGAGGCCTCCTGGAACTCTCCAGAGTTCATGCTCAAGCCGCCCTCCTGGAAGCCCTTCTGGACATCTCTGCTCTGAGGTCCCACAGCACCCACACCTGTGACTTCAGAGTGCCATGACGAGTAGCACAGGGCGTGCCCAGGCTGGCCATGGGGACAGCAAAAAAGGCCAGCAGGAAGGCCCAGACCTGGGCTCATCTTTGTTTTCCCTCCAACTTCCCAGAGAAGCTCACAGACCAGGGTGAATCACAAGAGTAACTGAGAGCATAGGCTGTCTCACCTGTGTCTTTTTAGCCTCTCCTTGTCCCTGAACTACCCCGTAACTGAACAGTAAGATCTGGAATGGAGACACATAGCCTCTGTTAAGGCAAACAACTAGGGAGGAGGGAGTCAGCCTCCCCACTGCCTATGACAAAGGGCTGACCCTCGCTTGGCCAGGCCACTCCCGGCTTTTGCTGCACAGTGACTCCGGGAGCCAGAGCCGTCAGCACTGCAGTGGGGTTGAGTTCAAGGAGAGTGAGACTGTGCTGAACTCCCTCTTCCCCTGGCATCTAGGGGTTGGGGACGGGCTATAGGCTTCCAGGTGGGTCTCCCATCCAGAGATTAAAGCCTGGACCCCTGCCTGACCCTGAATCAGGTGGGCCGAGAGGAGGGCAGCCCAGAGCTGGCCTTCTCGGGGGCTCTCCAACGGGTTCTCAAGCACACATCCTCCGTGTTCTTCCCTGCCCACGCACCAGGGGCAAGGGTGCAGGAGGAACTATTCTAGCTCAACTGTCTGCCATCCAGCCTCTATCCCCATCAGGAGATGAGGTAGGTGCCTGGCATTCATCTTCTTCAACTCCATAGGGCAGCTGGGCAGGTGGCGGCAGAGAAAGCCCATTAAGATCAATGAGTCAGTGACAGACTGGACTCAAGGTCTTCCCAAAAATCACTGATGGTCAGAACGTCCTGCTCCTAAGGCCCCTAAATCCATGTGCTGCCTGAGGACTGGTGGTACTTGCCAGGCTGGCCTGGCCTGCTCTGCAGAGAGGACTGGCAAGGAGAGACCTAGGGGTGCCCTCCGGCATTCCTGGTTACAGACTCTCAGCCTCAGCGTCCCAGTCCGGTCCTGCCCAACATGCCTAGTGAAATGATCAAAGTGCAGGGGACCTTAATTCCAAGGTTTAAATAATAAGTAAGACAGACTAAAAACTAACATATGTGTCCCTCTGACCCACAGACTCCACTCCTAAATCTTATGCCCAGGAGAAGGAAATGCATACTATGTTCACAAAAGGACAGAATCAAGTGTTTGAAGCACTGTTCATGATAAGCCCCAAACAGGAAACAACCCAAATGTCCACCCACAGAAGAACAGATAAACACATTTGCTCTAATTACACAATGGAATCGTTACACCAAATGAGACGGAACAATCTATTACTATGATAGCATGATGAATCTCCTGGACATGAAGTAAAATGAAAGAAACCAAGCAGAAAAGCATGCACTGTATGGTACCAAGCATTCTACTGTATGATTTCATTTCTATGAAGTTCACCAACAGACAAAACTAACCCCAGCTAAAGAAGTTGGGACAGTGGTTACCTTGAGTCAGGCATAGGTTGGGGTGACCCAGGATTTCTGGGGGTGTGCCTTTTCTTGTCCTGGATGTCCACTTTGAAAAATTATTGAAGCTTCAAATTTATGATTTGCGCATTTCTGTGCAGATGTTACATTTCAAGCAGAGCTGAGAGACAGGACCACCAATATTCCTGGAATCTGTAATAGGGAGACCAGCCAAATTCCACAACCAGACCCGAGACCAACCCACTGGTTACACTCACCGTCTGCAACCAGGACCTCTGCACTCTGATTGGGGGCAGGGAGGGCCAGGGGTGGGAGAAGAGCCTGAGTCTGGCACCCAGAGGGGAGACACCCGCCAGAACTATCACATCAGATGGCACTCCGGAGTTCCTCCTCTGGCCTCCTAGCCCAGGGGTTGGCAAACTTTTTCTGTAAAGTGTCAGTAAATATTTTAGACTTTTCTGGCCACATACAGTCTCTGTCCATATAGTCATTTTCATTTTCTTTATATATTCTTACCACCCCTTTAAAATTTAAAAACTATTCTTAGCTCTTGTGCCTTACAAAAACGAAACGTGGGCCAGATTTGCCAACCCCTGTGCGGCCGAACCCATGCTAGACCACCTCTCTGGTACCTCTGACAAATGGTCCCCAGTGTCTGTGAGACAAGGAATTGATTACCTCACCAGGAACAGGAATTTCATCGTCTGCAGCTGAACTCCTGTGTGGGCTTCGCCAGCCTAAAAAGGCTGCTGTGAGTTCCCATGGATAAATTTTTTGAAATCAGAGTCCTGAGAAAAATGCCCTGGCAGCCTTCCCTGTTGCTGAGCCCTAGCCTGATTGCCCTCCACTGCGGCATTTTCCCAGTGCCCCTGAGTAGTGGCACCTGAGGCCCTGTGTGCCTGGCGGCCTATCCTCACAACCCACAGCTCCCAGCTGAGTTCAGGAGAAAGCTAGCAGTCCTGCAAATAGAGAGTTTGCCTGGTTGGTAGGGGATGTGGGGGCTGCAAGAGAGCTTTAAACCAAGCCTCCCGTACACCCTGGAAAAGATCAGCTAAGCTTCACAATGTGATGGAATCTGAACAAAGCCCCTCTCCCGGCTGCCCCTTGGATTTGAGGAGAGGCAATTTAGAGAAGAAAGGAAGACGAAATAGGTGTTGAACTTCACAGACCCTCATTCACTCAGGTATTCTGGATGTCGGGTGCTCACTCTGTTCCTTTAGGTCCCACCACTTCCTTAGATGCCCCGTCTAGCCTTCTCTCACCATCTTGTCCCACATGCTCCCCCTGCTCTTTTTCTTCAGCTGTCCTTCCCACCTGGGCTCAGTTCCTCTGAGGCAGGCAGGGACGTGCTTTTGAGCAGCCCCCTCTTCCCTCCATCTGCTCCCCAGCTCATTCCCCCACCCCCTTCTGTGTAGGGCAGACCCTGCAGAGAGGGGGAAGTATTCCAGCCTTGAAGTTCAGTTCCAGTTCTTGTTGCTCAGACACCCCCTCCCCACCCCCACGCACGGCTTCTCAGGCTACATGACCTCTACGAAGGCTCCCAGATTGTATACTGGGAGTCTTAGTTCCCTAACAAATAACACCACCAATAGATGTCCCACCTTAGACAGGTCAGGCCTTGGTTTCAATTCCCTCCCTCTCCAGACATAAGTCTCTCAGAACTAGGACGGCATATGGTAGGCTATTTTTCACCACAGGGTCCCTATTCAAAGTGGGAGAGAAAAGGAAATGGGGGAAGAGTTCCTTCCAAGGCTCACCTACTACAGGACAGGAATATATTGGCAGAAGTTGAGGATACAAAAATAACTCCAGTGGGCACTGCTTCACTTTACAGATGTCAGTTAATCCAACTTCACAACAACCCATGACGTGTGTGCTACTATCATCTTTACTTTTCAGATAGGAAACTGCCACACAGAGATGTTAAGAAACTAATGCAAGGTCACACAGGGAATGACAGAGTTGGGATCCTAACACAGCCTGGTCCAGTGTCAGGTAAGAGTCTCCTGCAGGAGATTATGCCTGGGAAGCCCTGAAGGATTATTAGGAATTATATCTAGGTGAGGTCGTGAGACCAGAGCCCTCTAGGTGGGACAACAGTATGTCCATAGAGGCAACAGCCTCCCGTGAGTCAGACTTTCATTTCAGGTGGAGGTTCTGGTGGCTTCCGGATGGACTGAAATGAGGGCAATGAGCCTTTAGGATACTTGTCCAGTTGGAAGGATGGCAGGCACAGGGAAGGAGGCAGCCTAGATCTGAGAAGATAAAAATCAGCAGGACATAATTCATTTACTTACTCAGCAGGTATGTAGGGAGCGTTCACCGTATGTTCAGCACTAAGATAGAGGACTTGTCTACACAATGTGGAATAGCACATTTACCATCCTTGCTCTGTGGAACTTTCGGTTCAAGTTTGGGCCCCGAGACGGAGAGGAGGGGTTTCAGGGTGCATTGAAGGTTCCATTAGGACAGGTGATGCTCCTCAGCGACCAATGAGTGAGGGGTACAATCACTCCAATGGGTCTTACACAGCATTTTATTGAAGTAAAATAGAACATATCGGGCAGGGTGCCTTGAATGCCATAAGGGAAAGAACAATTCCCAGAAATTCTGTTTGTTACATACGTGTATGTGCAAGTCTTATCGGATCAATATGTGCAATATACTTCTTACTGAGGGTCAAGTAAAAATAGAAAAAAACCCGTAAAACCTTCCTGAAGGATGACCACACATCTATTAACTGTACTTGAAGGGTACAGGTGTAGAATTGACAGAATTAACCCCTGGTCGTTCTCAGAAAGTGAAAGAATTCACAGACTCAAAAGGAATAGAAGTGAGAAGGTTTATTTAAGAAGACAGGCGCTGGCAAAGAGGCTGCCGGGGGTAGAGTCTCCAGTGGACAACTGCACCTAACTTTAGGTTGTCTTTTTTTAATATAGGAAAGGTAGGTAGATTTTCTTACAGCAGTTTATGTGATGTATATACTGAGATTATATGATTGACATATGCAGGTTATATAACTAGTTTCTTTCTGAGCATGCTCTTACCCATAATGCATACAGCAAAACAGGGGGGCAGGGTCAAGCCTCAATGTTCCTTTTATTCTAATTGTATTGTAATGCGGCTGCAGTTCATGCTGGGGGCAGGCTTCAGCGATCTGGGCAGGTGTCAAAAACTAGGTATTTCTGGTTATTTTATTTCCTTTTTCTAAGGATGCCTCCACAGAAAAATTCATCTCCACAGACTGAGTCTTAGTAGTCCCCCTGAGGAGGGAAGGCACGCCTGGGCAGTCCCGCTGGGGCTCACTTTTATTAACTCTTTTTCTGCCTCATCATAAGAGACTGATCATGTCTCCCTTTAAAAAAATTTTTTTTTATTCCTGTAACATGGATAAATGCAAGTGGATGGACAAGTGGATGGATGGGTTTTGCATGCATAGGATGAATGGAAGGCTAGATAGAATGAAAAAATGAATGGGTAGTTGGGTGCGTGAATGCATGTATGCATGCGTGCATAAATAAGTGTAAGGAGTATGGATGGAGGCCAAAAGACCTACAAAAGTCAATGTAGGGCTAAGTCTGCAGTGTCTGAGGGGTCGTGGAACAGTGGAGATGAACACAGAAGTTAAGGTGGGAGAGGTCAGGGTTGGGAGGCCGAGGCTGTGCAGAACACAAGGAGTGCCCTGGTTTGAAGAGGAAAGTTGGAGACACACAAGTCCCCGTGCAAGATCCTTTGACCTCACCGTCACTCCGCACCACAAGCTCAGTCCTGCCTGGTTCCTGCAGACCACATTGCAGATCGCTGCGGCTGCCAAGCTAGAGACCTCCCTACCACAAAGGCCTCTGGCTACAAAAGCCAGAAGTGTACGAGAGCATCTGAGCTTGGCCTACCGCACTTACCACCCTTTTGGGTCCGTCTCCCCAGCGGCCGAGTCTCCCCAGCGGCCACTGGACTCTGTGTCTGGATAGTTAAAACGTGCTTAACGCTCCCCAATGGCTTAAATCAATTCTCTCTCCGCCTATTCTCACGAAGCTATCTGAGGCGGCTGGACCCGCGCAGCGGCAACGCTGGGCGTCTCCTGGGGGTACCATAGAGATATTGTCCTCTGTGGGCCCAGACCGCCCCCTCATGGTGGGTTAGAGCGCCCACATCATTTTCGGTCGTCTCAGGCCGGCTAAGGAAAGCCGGTACCTGAGGAGGACGCTGGGTCCGGCAAACCTGGAGGGAGGTGAGAAACGTGGTGGAATCTGGGTTTGCACGCTGAGCCTCGAGGGTAAGTGGGAGCTGAAACCTGGTTCTGCCCCCGCTGCCCTCGGAGGACAGCTTTGAATCCAGACCCGGGGCCTTTGCGCCTCGAGCTGGGAAAAGCCTGAGAGAGGGGAGCAAGACTTGTCTGTGGGCCCGAGGAGGAAGAGCAGGGTCGAGGAGTCTTAGGTCACCACGTCCCTCAAGCCCCTCCCTAGCTCTAAGCTGACGCATCCACACCTGCCCACAGCGCATTAAGATAGCTGGGTACGCCACTACTCCCAGCCCTGTGCAGACCCCTCAGGAGGAAGCGGTGTGCGCCATCTCCCTGGATTACTTCACGGACCTCCCAAGTCGATCGGCTGTGAGTTTCTGCCGGGGTTGTGTGACCCAGCTGTGGGGCAAGGAGGACGAGGAAGACGGGAGGAGGAAGAGGAAGACGGGAGGAGGAAGGTGAATGGGAGGAGGACGACGGCAACGAGGCGGTGGGGGCCATTGGTGGATGGGACAACTCTATTCGAGAGGTATTGTACCAGGGGAATGCTGACGAGTTGTTCCAGGACCAAGAGGATGATGAACCCTGGGTCGGTGACGGTGGCATAAGGAATTGGGACAACATGGCCCGTGTGGGACCCGGAGGAAAAGGAAGATCGGGACTATTACCTGGGAGGCTTGAGACATGGCCTGAGACGTCTACCGGGAAGAAGAGACACTGGAAGAATACCGTGAGGACACCGACGATCTGTATCCAGACACCCACCTGCCTCCTCCTCCGGCCCTTTCAGGGCAGTTCACCTGCCCCCAGTGCCGAAAGAGCTTTACACATCGCAGCTTTCCTCCCAATTTACAGCTGGCTAACACAGTAGGATAATTCGCCAGATGTGCCCCAGTCCTTATCGAGGGGGTTGGGGATGATCAGGGCATCTGTTCCAAACACCAGGAAGCCCTGAAGCTCTTCTGCGAGGTGGACGAAGAGGCCATCTGTGTGGTGTGTCGTGAATCCAGGAGCCACAAACAGCACAGCGTGGTGCCATTGGAGGCGGTGGTGCAGGAGTACAAGGTGAGAGGCATAAGGAGGGAATGAGGGTGTTTGAAAGGAGTGGGGCATGGGGAGTTATAGTTTATAATATCAAATTTAGTGTTGTCAAGTTAAAAAAAAAAGTTAATTCTTCATAATATAATAAACACAGTTGGGAAGAACTCCTCGGCTGGTGGGAGTGCAAAGATAAGAGCAAGAAGTATTCAGAATAAGGCCTATAATTGATGGGGAGTGTGACAGGTTGGGCAGCCACAGATGTTCAGTGTAGATACAGTGCCATTTATAGTGCTATTTGTATCACATATCCAGGACAGTTGTATCATTTCCAGGTCAATATTCTTTTAGTTTAATTTTGTATAAAGAGGCTTTTTACTTCTAAAAAGCTTATTTACATCTTCCATTTTGTCCATCTCATGAGTTAGAGTTTGTTTTGCCTCTTCAAGCTAGAAGCAAAGGATTATGAAAGATCATTTCGATTTGACCAAAGGGCACCATTAAATAGTGTAAGGTTTTAGGCAGCAGACGGGTGTATAAAGAAAATCCAGGCGTAACTGGATGCCTATATTGCCCTGCCACCACACTGCTGCCCATAAAATCATCGCTCTGCAAGAAGGACCAGATGTGGACAAGCCAGGGTGGTGCAGGCGGTGGGAGCGCCATGCTCCGAACACCTGAGGTGGCCGGTTCAATTCCCACATGGGCCAGTGAGCTGCGCTCTTTACAGCTAAGATTGTGAACAACAGCTCTCTCTGGGGCTGGGCTGCCCTGGGCTGCCCGCGGCCATGCTGTGAGTGGCTGCCAGCTGATAACCGGCAACCAACTGCCTCAGCCAGGGAAGGGGGGCAGGCAGAAGAAGGGAAAAAAAAAAAGACCAGATGCTTCCATCATCAGTACTCCTTGGTTTTGTTTCTCCTTTGAGGTAGCAAAAGAACCAAAAATTTTTTTGAGGCTCTTATCAAGTATATATTCGTTATACTATAGATGATAGGGTCAACTTCTTCAGTTGAGTTATTTATCTGAAAGTACTGAGCAGTGACACCATGCCAAACACTGTTTAATTTCTGTCATTAAAAACAGTGGAATGTTCTGCAAAGCACAGTGCTCTACAGCTTAAAATTGGGCAGTATCAGGATATTAACAAGAATCTTTGAAGGCTATGAAAGCCTAATGTTAAATAGCCTTTTTAATTGCAAAGGACAAAAAAATGGGGAAACTCGTGAAACCCTGCATTCCGAGTGCTGCCACAACTTTGAGAGGAAATTAAAGAATCCCGGAATTTCTTCATCTACTTCTTCAGTCTTAACTCTGAACTGATGACTCAGTATATCAAACTGCAGGTTTAAAAAACATCAGCTTATCCTTCTTTGCTATTAGTTGATATGAATCTATTGATGAATATAATTGTGCTTTTCTTATGATCACCATTAAGCTTTCAAAAGTGTGGATGTGCTGTTTTCCCAAGCCTAATACTCGACCACTAAAGACAGTATTTTTGAAGCTGTATCAAATGAAGTGAGTTAGAGGGAAAATTAGGAGTTTACATTGATGGTGTAACATCATTGCCATGTTTTAGATCCGGGTTTTGGACAAAAATTGAAGAACGCTGGCATCAAGATGTACTGCAGCAGTCACCACCAAATATTAAGTTCCATCCATCAGCCCGTAATCTACTGGAAATGTTCAGCCTTGCTGACAGCATAGCCACTGTGAAAACCAGCACATGTAACCCCAGTTTGTCTTGGTTTTGGAACATCTCAATGCCATTCAGTGTTTTGTTACATAACTGAGGGGTTCCTTGGTTGTCAAGGAACAGGATTCAGCTGAATGTATGAACAGAACAGATTTTGGAACATCAATGACAGAACCCTGACTTTGGAACACCAATGGAAAAGACTATACTTTAAAAATTCAAAAATTATAACTTTCTGCAGAATTTAACACAATGCAGCTTAAAATACATTGACCCTGAAATGTCAATGGGCAAACACCAAGATCATTGTTCATTATGAAATAATACTTCAAGCAAAACTTGCCAAAAATACAGCGACTGACAGCAAACTCATGCTAAAAATGTCTAATTTTCTTGGCCCATCTTTTGAGGACCACATTCATCAATGTTATTTCAAGAAAAAATAGTGAAATATCCAGAACTATTTTGGGTGATATGTTCTTGCCCTTGTTCTTAAAACATTCCTGTCATAGCTTTTGGGAAGAATGTGTTTCACACTGATGTCAGTCCTCACTGGAAGAACTTCAAGAGGATTTCATGGAACTCAAAGTCTGTTTTTACTAGAAACTTCTAGATAAATACTCTAGAGAAATTTCGGTGTGAAATGTCTAAACAAATGAGAAGACTTCACTCGTCATTCCATTTTACCCTTACATCTTAAAAGCTTTTCTTTTTTTGGCTATATCTAGCTGTGAGGAGGAAACAGTGCAAGAGTGTGTTAAAGCAGCAGCTGTTGTTGTGTTGCATATTCTACACCACCCAGGACAAAAGTTAAAGTTTAACTGGTTATCACATCACCTGAATAAAATTTTGCCTTCCAAAGTTATCATTTTTGATTAATTGACAAACTTAAAAATTTAAATATTGCTGGAGGGAGAATGTGAAATTTTTAGCTATAAGTAGAAGCCTGGGTTACAAAAATGTTGAGAAAAAGCGGTATACCCATGTCCACCAGATGCTCATCTCTTTACTGACTGTCTTCCCTGCTATGTTCACCTGTTGACCACAGTGTCACAAGTCCGAATGCTTAAACTTAACCTTGCTCCTCTCTATTCCTGTGGCTGGCTGTACCTGGGAACCCACTGTCATGCAGGGTGTCATGCGGGGTCTCAGCTCCCACTCCCCACATAAGAATGCAGGACATGGTGAGGCCAAAAAGGAACACCCACAGAGCCATAGATAGGGGAGTCACACCACTATATTCTCGCTGGCGGCTGGGTGGGAGACACAGGAAGCAGCAGCTACACGACCTAAAATCTGCTCTCCACTTATCTCTGCCAACCAACCTCACTTGCTAGCTGCAACCCGCCGTGCTAACTGCAATCCACGCTTGCCAGCACCATCTTCTTGCTAGCCCCCATTTGCTGCTAGCGAAGCCACGGCAGTTATATTAGTGGACAATGGCTCACTGGTTACAACTGACAGCCAACTAGCCACAGCTGATGGCCATCCAATCACAGTTGATGGCCATTTACTACCTGAGCCAGCACCTTTCCACCTGAGGCCAAGAGCCTGGAAACTGCACTCCTGGCTCTGTCCCCACACTCCATCTTCACACAGACTCGCTACACATCTGAAATCCTCAACTCCAACTGCACTAAGACCTTAGCGCTTAGCCTCCTGATGCAGTTAAGCACACTCCACTTATACCTGCCCTTTAGCTGTATGGAGGTCACTGTTCCATTGACTCCTAATTGTTTTCCTTCCCAATTGGTCAGATCCTCGCTAGTCTTCCTTCCTATCCCACTGAGCCTGGACCTCACGCTTAGTCTGGGCACGAAGAACTGATCCATGTTGTGGTCTAGACCGAGGTTTCTAACCTCAGCACTGCTAAACTTTTGAGTGAGATAATTCTTTATTGGGGTTGAGTCCTGTGCATAGTAGGGTGGGGACAGAGCCAGCAGTGCAGTTTCCAGGCTCTCGGCCTCACATAGAAAGGTTCTGGCTCAGGTAGTAAATGGCCATCAACTGTGATTGGATGGCCATCAGCTGTGGCTAGTTGGCCGTCAGCTATAACCAGTGAGCCATTGGCCACTAATATAACTGCTGTGGCTATGCTAGCAGCAAATGGTGGCTGAGTTGACAAGCGCGGATTGCAGTTAGCACGGCAGATTGCAGCTAGCAAGAGGGGTTGGTTGGTTGGCAGAGGTGCAGATTACAGTTAGCAACTGAGGTTGGTTGACAGAGAAGTGGACGGCTGGTTGCGGATCATGTGGCTCCTGCTTCCTGTGTCTCTAACCCAGCCGCCAGCGAGAGTGTAGTAGTGTGGCTCCCCTATGTATGACTCCGTGGTTGTTCCTTTCTGGCCTCACTGTATCCTGCCTTCTCGTGTGGGGAGCGGGAGCTGAGACCCCGCATGACACCCTGAATGACGGGTACTTAGCAGCATCCCTGGTCTCCACCGAATAGATCGAAGTAGCACCCACTAGTCGTGACAACAAATGTCTCCAGACCTGTCAGATGTCAGGGGAGGGAGCGTTGAGAACCACTGGTCTAGACTCAGGGAAACCAGACACAGCATGCCATTACCAGCCTCACTTAGGCCCTATAGCCAGCGCCTGGCACAGGTGTTCCAAAGTGTTCAGTGAAAGAACAGCCTCACCTAGCCGGAAGCTTGTTAAATGTAGTCTTAACATCAGCGATTAATTGATAGGACCCAGACTTCTCCCAGCTCTTGGCATGCAGGTAGCAGGGTCAGCAAGGCTTTTTCAAACATTAGAACTGCCATTTGGGAGAAAAGGACTACGACAGACAAAGCAAACATGACATCAAATCTGGAAATAAGTAGTAGAAGGCACTTTAGCTACTCCTCAGTTTCAGCAAGGCCGTAGGGCAGTCTTTTCTGTTCTAAGTATTATGCAGAAGTAACACGCTAGACCAAAGTCAGCCTGCTCTGGTCAGAGTGGGGGTGGCCCTGGGCCGATACACACTAACATCAGCCCTAAGGTACTTTCTTAAATGCCAAGGTTCCCCTGCCGTTGCCCATCAACCTATGGACCCTATGCCACGCCTCCTGGAACTTTTATGGGACCTACAGATTCCGTGTATTTCCCAGCCCCAGGCCCTGACTCCCTCTGAAAGTTATGCTATAACAGTGACGTTACTACAAATACTTACTGCTAAGATTACAGAAGGGGGGAGGCAGGGCCACTAGTCCTCTAGACCAGGTCTAAAGGACTTTCTGCAATGATGGACGTGTTCTCAGTCTCTGCTGTCTTGACACAGGAGGTACCACTAGCTACATATACTTCTGAGCTAGTGCAACTCAGGATCTGAATTTGTAATTGTATTTAATTTTAATTGATTTTAAATAGTCATACTTGGCTGGTGGCTATCAAATCACTATACAGTTCTGTGCAAAGAAGGCAGGTTGAATTCTGGTCCTTCCTAGGACACTAAAGGGCAGTACCAAGTGATAAGGGAAGATGAGAACAGGTGAGACCACTTTCTTTCCCCAATCACAAGAAATAGGCTGCAAGATGATATTTTTAGGCATAAAAAGAGAAAATATTTAAAAGAAGGCTTTCTTCTATGTTGTTTTTCTTTTCATCAGACCAAATCAGCCTTGAGCACTTCATTTGTGGTCCATCACAAGTGCAGGGAGGGCATGCCAGGGGAGAAACTCTAATGGAAGTTAACTACAAAATAAACTGTATTGCCCCCTTCCTAAAAGAGCTTAGTTGTGTCCTCAAAACAGGAAGGATGTAAGTATAAATGAGGTTTATTTCTTTATAAATAAATAATGACTTTTTGAAAATGGGATGTGGGGAAAACCCAAGTATTAAAGCAGGTAACTCTGTTCTCTTCCCTTTCTCATTTCACAGCAAATCCTGACAGGGTGGTGACGAGGTCTTGGAGTGCTAGAAGGGAAAGCAGTTTGTGCTGGCAGTGTTAGTGAGAGAAGAGAGAGGTGCTAGGAATAACGAGGCCAAAAGGACACCGGGAGAGCTAAAGGTGGTGATAATTTAACTTTCTGGGCTTGGGGAAACGGCTCATCTCTGCATGTGAAAAGTGTAGGAGATGCAACAGCTGCTCTTACCAGCAGACCTGCAGAAGAAGGCAACGTCCCTTTAAGTTACTACTTTTCTCCCCACCTCTTCCACTCCCAAAGCGGGAGGATGGATCCCTCAGGGATTTGAATTAAAGAACAGGGAGGCTCATTCCTCCATAGCTATCCCTACTGAGGTTCATCCTTAGGCCTTCCTGGCCTTTCCCTCATCCTAAAGGCCTCGGATCCAGAGTTGGACTGAGCCTTCTGGTTGACAATTCCACTCGGCACCAAAGCAGGGCCCACAAACATCAAGAGGGATCCAGGTGGCCTGGAAGAGGATCCCTGGAGGCCACACACAACCCTTTTGTCTGCCTTTTCTTAAGCACATAGAAACCCATTATCCCCCTACAGCAAAGGATGGAATTTCTCCGCAGGCCGGCTATGTAGCCCAAGTGTGAGCAGAGAGGGCGGTCTCCTCTTCAGCCCTCATATCTTGTAGGCTAGCCTGCCTCAAGGTTCCATTTCAACATATTCTCCCGACCCTAGTTCATAGGAAATTCTCTTCCTGGTAAAAAGCTCAGAAAAGACACCATGGGTCATCTTTTATTTTTTCCTACCACCTAATGCTGTGTTCAATCCTTTAACATCAAGGCCAGAAGCTTGCCTTCTCTTTGCATTTCTTATCGTCCTGTCTCGTCTAAGGCCACCTGGCGGGACCATGCCCACTTCCACAGCCTCTGACTCTGCACATCTGCTGAAGCAACCAAGGCCTGGGGAATCCCACAGTCCACTTCCCAAGAAAGACCAAACCAAATGCCTTAGGATTTGCTTTCTGGGGGACCGTTAGATCTCAGATTTCTGCCTATGATGGACACTGAATCTTTTTCAAGAGACAAAAAAAGGACATGTGATTTCTTTGTAAGATCTGTTTCTGGCATTCATTTAATGCCACACTCCTACATCTCACTAGCAAGAATGGAACAGACCAGTAATTATACTCCCATGTTTCCTGTCTCCAACCTTTTTGAGGTTAATTCTTTAGGCCTCAATCACTAAATAGCTTCCATATACAGAGCCCAATTCTAGACCCTGGAGTGAAAGTGGGAAAGCCCGAATCCTGCAGGCTCTGACTATCTAGGAAGTCCACTATATTCCATGTCTGTCTCCTCTGCTGGCATCGCCAGATAGGACTTGGTAGGCTCCAGAGCAAAATCCGAATTACTCCCTGAGCCCCATAGGAGGAGCACTGCCAGAATCATCTCAGAGTAAGGGACCCATGTGGCGAGAGGCCCATGGAGTCACGGGAGGCAAAAGGCATGTATTGAGTTTGCAGTCCAGCTTTCAGGAAGCGATCCAAGAAGACACAGAAGTAGGGGCTATCCTGGGACCTGCCAGCTTCTGGAAAGGCTCCTGGAGATGCATTTGTGAGGGAGCTGCGAGGCTCCTTTTAATCCTGGATTCCTAGCCCTACCTCAGGGATGCTGATTCCACAGGAGCGCCCTGGGCAAAGTTCAAGAAATAGCTGAAAGAGGGGCAAAAATATAATAATGTGACTGAGTTCTGATGTCTTTGGGAAGCAGAGGGAGGAGGCAGAGGAGTGCTCGAGGGCGGGGAGGAAATCCTGTCTTACAGGCCGACAGCCAGGGAAGTGCTTGCACAGCCCATTTACAAACCCAGGTGCATCGAGTCGCTGGCCTGGCCGAGTCGTGGGCAGCGAGCAGGTATTGCAGTGGGTGAAGGCAGGGACCATGACCACAGGAGAAACAAGATACGTGGGTTTGGGTGGAGTGTTGGAAAAGGGGAAGGACAGCCAGTTGGGGGTGCCAAGGAGGCAGGTGGCATACAAGCGGGTAAGTCATCAGGCTGTGGAGGAGCATAGGTGGACAGCCTGCAAGACCCCCGGAGTGCAGGTGTTCTCCAGGGAGGGATCGTAGCCTTCCCCATACACCTGGGTGGCCACAGCCCGTGCCAGCTTTGCCACCACCCTTCACCTAAATTCTGCCTTCCTTCCTGCAGCCTCCCAGCATGCGCTACCAAGGTCCTTCCCCAAGGCTGCGAGGCCACCCACCTCCATCTCACTGTTTGGTTCTCAGCTTCTCCAACAATCCAGCTCTTTCCGATGGACAGATTACCCCACTCCCTCCATATACCTTCCTTCTAAGTAAAACATTATTTCTCTTCTATCCAGGGGCCTATCCCACATCTGCTGGTCTTTGATCCAATGCGGGGAACACCCCCCCCTTTCCCAACCCCCTAAGGAACTCCAAAAGAGTCCTGTGTTGTTCAAAAGAGTCCTGTATCACCAAGACCTAAAAGAGGGTCTGGTCCCCAAACAATGCTAAGTAAGTTGCATGCATTTCCTCTGCCAGTCCTTGTTCTGGGTGTATTACCTATGGGAACTCATTTACTCTCCACAACACAATGTGAGGGAGGTAGTATAATTTCCAATCTCATTTCACAGATAAAAAACTAATGTTACAAAGAAAAAAATAAACTTATGTATAATCCTTCGTTTATTTTGTATAGATTGAGGCTGCTATCATCGTGAGCTATGCCATCCCTCTAGCCCCCACTTTAAAAAACATTTGAGGTGGGTGCTGCCAACATTTTCTTTTATCAGGGATGTGTTGGAGAGGGAAGCGCTACACATTCGCGCACCAAGCGATTCAAGGCGAGGCCGGCAGGCAGCCAGCCAGGTAGCCATATTCCACTGCTTCCCTGTCCAAGGGAACCTCTTTCAGGGCATGTCTGGTCCCCCAGATCCTCAGGCCTCTTTCTGTGAGTTGGTTAAGCCCGGAGCCGGCTTTCCACCGCAGTCCCCAGAGATCAAGAACCGGAGGTTCTTCCTCTTGGGGCCTTTCAGTCTCTGCGAGCTCTCCGCGCTCTTGCGTAGGCGGAGCGGGTGGCTGCCCAGCAGCCCACAGACGGACTTTTCGTTCTTTCCGGGTTTTCTGCTCCGTAACCCATTCTTGCCTTAGTGCGGCACTGTCATTCCGGACCCAGAGTGCCCCAACCAGTACCATCAGAGCATAAACATCTTGAGGGAAGAGCAGCCCACTGAGCATGGAAATCTTTTAGCGTTTACTAATTCTCCTGGGCACAGTTTATGTTAAAAATGTAATACTGTATTTTTCATATTGCCCACCGTTACTCACAGTTGCGACCTCGAAATCAAACTCCCTATGCGGTGCCAGCCCAGCCACCAAGCGGAAAGGGCGGGACTCGCGCTGTAGCACGTAGCGGCAGTGAAAGTCTCTAGGCAGTTCTCGTGGGAATTTGTCGTGCACGTTCTTTTTTCCTCTTCTTAGACATGATGCCCCAGTCAACGTTTGAGGAGGCTTTTTAAGCCCTCGGTTGTAATATAGTTTCAGACTGTATTTGCACAGCTCTGCCAAATTATGTTGCGTGGCGGAGGGGACCATGAAGTCTTATTTCACTTCGCCCAACGTACTACACGGTGCCGCCATCTTGTTCAAAGTTGAATGATGGGGGCCGCCATTTTGCTCGAGAGGGCGGGTATTTCCGGTTCCGGCTGGAGGCTACTCTTTCTTTTCTACTGCAGGGCTGCGGCGGGAGCGGGTGCTCTGTGAGTCTCTCGGAGCTATCCAGGTCCATCCTCGTCGCTTTGGCGACACCCGCACCCGCCGCCACCATGACTGAGCAGATGACCCTTCGTGGCACCCTCAAGGGCCACAACGGTTGGGTGACCCAGATCGCTACCACTCCCCAGTTCCCAGACATGATACTGTCCGCCTCCCGAGGTACGTGCTGGGGTGTGTGGCAGAGGAATGGAGGATAAGGGACTTGCACGCGCCGCGTGCCTTGTCCAGTGGCACGCTCATTGGCGGCCCGGAAGACTCCGGGCGGGAGTTGGGCATGTGGACCTGAGCCTAGGCCTCAGTGCGGTGCTGACACCGAAGTATAGATCAACCCGTGGCAACCAGTAGGGTTGCACGGTTGGGGATTTTCCGTTTCTTGCTTCTCTACCCGCAGGTGTGTTTAAGTGTGCCTAGGACCGTATGGGTCTGGCGGGGCGATGATGACACCAACATGCCATCTGAGTGCCCTTGCTGAGATCCAGAGGCTGTTTCTGAGCTGCCGCCTGGCCCTCTGGTCGGTGGGAAGTGGGTGGACAACAAAGGGACAGCATAACCCAAACCTCCGGGCTGGCCCGACCCTACCCTTTATGCCCTTTGTTTTTTTATACTTGTGTGCATGATGGCGTTTGAAGGCTTTTTGTGCCTAGAGTTTGCGCTCACGCTATTAAAGATCGTCTGAAGCTAACACCAGCTTTTTAATAGGCTCTTTAATAAGAAAACTTGAGTGGAACACGTTTCAGTGAAAGCGTCCTATTCTGTAGCATATAAAGCGATTTTACTAATTACAGCACTTCTGGCTGCTCTCTGCAGTAGTCGCAGGAGACGTACAGCTAGTCTTCCCATACACAAGCTGCTGTGTTTTGCATTAGATGTCAGACAGACTGAAATAGACATTGAATAGGTCCATCTCTTAGAAAATGGCATCCCTAAGTTTTGCACACCTGAGTTAAATTGTCACCGTACTACTTAGCTCTACTTGGCTCTTTGCTTGAATAGTGAGTGAGTCACTTGGCCGTGGCTGGTAATGCTCTCATAGCCTGCAGTTCCCCTCCCCCCTTAAATGTCCTTAATTTGTTAGATTGTAAACCCACCAAAGACATTGAGGCATCCTGGATTACCTGGTAGGTCAGCAAGTGGGCTGTGGGGTTCCTCACTGTGTTTCCTGTTTTACTTAACCCTTAGACAAGACCATCATTATGTGGAAGCTGACCAGGGATGAGACCAACTACGGCATCCCACAACGTGCTCTTCGGGGTCACTCCCATTTTGTCAGTGATGTGGTCATCTCCTCAGATGGCCAGTTTGCCCTCTCTGGCTCCTGGGATGGAACACTTCGCCTCTGGGATCTCACAACGCAAGTAGCTGCTCACTTAGCTCTGGGGCATTGGGAGAAGGCTGGGCAGAAACGAAGTAGATACTGTTGAGAGGTGGTTTCCCAGGGGCCATCAGATCCTTTGTGGGCATTGTAAGTCAGAGTATCTAGAGAGAGTAGATGAACTTGTTTGGCCTCCTTTGTTGCTTTTAATTGAATTGCTGAGGAGTCATCTGTTTCAATAGTTTCGCCAGGTATTGTGGTTAGTAGTAGGTGAGAATTTGAACATGGTTCATCTTGGGAGCTCAGTATTGGTGTGGTCGGGCATAATAGAGGATCCTGGTGATGACAGGTGACATTGTCAGCCAATCCCCACGTGGGAGTGAGGACATGTCCTGCAATTCTGAAGGAATCCTCTGGTGTATTCTCAGCCAAGGGCCTGCTGTGGTCAGAACCATGTCCAGAATTGTGTGAGTACATGTAACTCCACTGGGACAAAAACAAGGCCAAAGAAACAGTCTCACTGGAAGAATGCTTTGCAAAGTCTGTCTAGAGAATGACTAAGTCCTTCCACTCAGGGGCACCACCACACGCCGATTTGTGGGCCATACCAAGGATGTGCTGAGTGTGGCCTTCTCCTCTGACAACCGGCAGATTGTCTCTGGCTCCCGAGATAAAACCATCAAGCTATGGAATACTCTGGGTGTATGCAAATACACTGTCCAGGTAAACTGAAGTCACCCTTCTTAACTTTGGCCTTACGTGGTCATTTCAAGTCTCATCTGGAATCTAAAGGGGTTCCAGTGATGTTGAAGGTTTGGATTCAGGGGTGTGAATACAAGGTTGTCATAACTGAGGGGAGGGGTGGGTGTCTAGAGGTCCGTGGGACGAGCTGGCTTCTCTAATTTCCTTTCCATCCTCTAGGATGAGAGCCACTCGGAGTGGGTGTCTTGCGTCCGTTTCTCACCCAACAGCAGCAACCCTATCATCGTGTCCTGTGGCTGGGACAAGCTGGTCAAGGTGAGTTTGGAACCAGGGTGCGTGGTCTTCGCAGGCCGGGATGTGTTCCCACTGCCACCTCGGTGGTTATAGGCTCTAGTTATGAGTATTTAAGCTTTGTCTCTCAGTTTACCTTTTTTCTCTTGCTAGTTGGTCTGAAGTAGCTAATTAATGAATCCAAGTCCTTTGCAAGGCAGCATACAGAGCATTTGTTACCTGTTTTAATCCTGATTGCCCTTAAGTGGCCAAGACAAGTTTTTAGCCTATTTTTGGTTATTGATAGAATGAAAAACGACTGTCCTATCCAGTAATGCTTTTAAACAAGCTTCCGTGCACTTTGTTTGGCTTGAGCCCTCCTGATCTCTGCATTCAGGGCCAGGTTCTTGACCTATGGACCACTTCTTCCCCCATCTTAGGTGTGGAACCTGGCAAACTGCAAGCTGAAGACTAATCACATTGGTCACACAGGGTACCTGAACACTGTGACTGTCTCTCCAGATGGGTCCCTCTGTGCTTCTGGAGGCAAGGTACTCAGGCTAAGAGTCTCTTACTCAGTGGGGAACACTGTTATAGAGAAGACTTAAGACAATGAGGTAGCAATCCAAGAATAAATGTTACTGAAGGTCGCTTTCTGAAAACGACATAGATAAAGCGTGCTGTTTAAAACGATGGTCTTCTGTAAAGCTGGTTCCTTAAAGCTGTTGGTGGGATTAGGATCCTGCTTTCAGAATTGATTGTGTGATTTAATATTTAGAAGTAGGGTTGGTGGGTTATCTATCGTGCATTAAAGGAAAGGTGTATTAGAGAGGTAGACATTGGTACTTGTCATTAGTTTGGGAGACTTTCAAGATGGGGAGGTGGGGGAGGATAAAGAATTAAGACAGAATCTTGAGACAGCTGGGATTAACATCTGGAAGAGGTCACATTGCCCTGACTCACCTTTCCTGTCTGCCCAGGATGGCCAGGCCATGCTGTGGGACCTCAACGAAGGCAAGCACCTTTATACACTTGATGGTGGGGACATTATCAACGCCCTGTGCTTCAGCCCCAACCGCTATTGGCTCTGTGCTGCCACCGGCCCCAGCATCAAGATCTGGGTGAGTGTGGGCTACAGTGGAGGCCAAGTACCTAGCTGTTCTCTGCAAGCCCTGGTAACAACTGTGGTTGATATGTCACGTGACTTACTGCTGAGATCCAAACTTCCTGAACAACTGCTGAACTAAGTAAGGTTGTCCTTGGAGACTCAGAAAGAGCCAGTCAAAACTTCTGAGACTGGAATTTGCAATGGTTGGGAGATCTTTGCCTACTAAAAAGGGATGGCCAGCTAGAGCAGCTTATTCAACCTCCGCTCAGTTGACATTTGGTCTGGATAACTCAGGAGCAGGGGACAGTCCTGTGCATGTTAGGGTGTTTAGCAGCATCCCTGGTCTTTATTCCCCACTAGGTGCCTATAGCAAACTCCTTCCATTACTGACAACCAAAAATGCCTCTAATCATTGGTGGCAAAAATATGTAGTTGATTACTGAGTTACAAAGGGGACCTGGGTGGAGGGGGTGGGGGAATTTGAGTTCTTTTAGTGTCGGTGGCATTAAAGTACTAAGAGTTTCCTTACCCTGGTTTGTTCCTTCCCCAGGACTTGGAGGGCAAGATCATTGTAGATGAACTGAAGCAAGAAGTTATCAGTACCAGCAGCAAGGCAGAGCCACCTCAGTGTACCTCTCTGGCCTGGTCTGCTGATGGCCAGGTAAGTGGGTATATCATCTGCTACTTAACAAGACTGGTATATTTGACATAAAGTAAAATGACAGGGTTGGCCAGGACGATTTGGGAGGCCCTATTTAGCTGTGTCAGTGAACACAGTACGTGTTCCTGCATTGGAAGGAAGGTTTTGGTCTGGAGGGTAGTGTTTACCTGTCTCCAGTTATTGCCTTGACCATTTACAAGCATATGAATCCTTATCATCAGCTGTCGCTTCTAATAGGAATATATAATCCCAACCAGGTAGTGGGGGGTCTTAAGGAGGGCCATCTCTGCTGCGTTGGTGAGACCAACTTCCGCTGGTCTCTGACCTATCACTATCATTTCTCCGTTGCAGACTCTTTTTGCTGGCTACACAGACAACCTGGTGCGAGTGTGGCAGGTGACCATCGGTACCCGCTAGAAATATATGGCAGAGCTTTGGAAATAAAACTGGTTTTCTGAGTTGTAGTCTTTCTCTGATAAGCAAAAAGCCACTTCCTGTGCTGCATTGCTTACAGGTTTACACAAGTGCTCAGTTAAGATACTGGCAAAGAAAGCATGGGCTGAGTAAACAGGCTTTGGGAGGAAGGGGGAAGATGTCAGCCTGTTGGTTTCCCCTCATCACAATCCTGTTTCAGATACAGGTCTCAGGGCCTCCCTTAATCCTGAAAAAGTAGTTCATGAAAGAGACTGATTATTCCAGAGTGGTTGCAGTTGATTTATAATTAGCCTGAATCCTCTGGTCCAACTCTCAATACATGAGAAGTGAACAAAAATGCACTTTGTCATTCCTTCAAAGAGATTATAATAGTGTACATCAAATTGGGTGTTTTGTTAAAATTGAGGTTTTAAATTTTAAGGAAAGGCAACTCACCAGAATTGCTGCTTAATTTCTTTTTGCTCTTTTCCATAATTGGATATTAAAAATTGTGCAGAGTGGTCTGGGGATATTCGTAAATCTAACCACAGCTGGCTATATTACAAACAGCATAATATTGAAATAGCTTCTATGTACCCTCCATTTCTTCCTCCCTTCAACTTTTTAGGGGTTCAACCAGATATATTTGTGTATAAAAAACTGAAAATGTAGTCAGTGTGGGCTTCAGAGTGGAGATTCTTGGGAAAATTAGTCCTAAAGCCTCAAAGCAGTAATAGGAAGTGGCAAAAGATTGTAAAGTACAGTCTGAAGTGTCAGTGAGAAACTAGGATATTCAAGTGGGTGGTTCTGAGTTACATTCTCAATTTCTGCTCATCTAAAGGAATAGACTCCACAAAAGAAGCAAATAAATTTTATTTCCACAACACAACCCAATTTCCCTTTTCCCCAGGAACGTAATTGACCTGGGCCATCAAAGCACAGGACTAAAGCTGGTAAGTGACAGAAAGCAAGGGGTTACTAGAAAAATAGATTATACCCAAGGCGCTCCTCCCAGGAACCTGAACTGGTCCCCAGATTCCCCATCAGTGCTCACCCAAATAGGGAAATAGACATGACCATGTGAGGATGGAAACTTGACAAAGAACTCAGTCTGGCAGTGAAAAGAGTAGGGTGAGCTTTGCTCCTAAATTGAGTGCTGGAAAAAGGGAGAAGAAAATAATTTATTGGGGGATGTAATGTTATGTAGTTGCAATTGTGTTGACCATCCCAGATATTTCACTGCACTGAAGCTAAATTCTAGCCAGTCTATGGAGGTAGAAATTGGGGATGGAAGGAAAGATTCCCCCAGAAAGTAGATGGTTCTTTATTACGCAGCTCTACCTTTGCCCCTACTCTAGCCTGCCTCCCTGCAAAATCTCCCAAATCCCTTAGCAAAAAGTATCAGAAAATGTAATTGGAATGGCGTAGTCATGAGTCTGGCCCAAATCCTCCAGCCTGGGAACTGATGTGAAGGTTCAAGAGCAGTGGTGGGGAAAGACATGAATGAAATGACATGCCCTCCCTTACTCAAACTCAGGCCCTGGGCAGATGGAGGGAGGGAAGACCAGGCAGCTGTTAATCTGGGACCCATGCAGACCTGTTGGACAGACAGTAGGTGAGAGAAAGCCAGGAGGGTTCTTTAGACTCAGAGGGAGAAGCAGGGTCCTGGGGTCAAAGGGGAGCAGGAAGCAATGCAGTCACAAACAGGAGCCTCTGAGCCCCCAAACTTATGGGCCACCTTCCACTACCACCCACCCCCCCAGTGCTGACCAGAGGGGCCCCTGCGGGTGGCAGGTGGATCAAGGGCACAGCTTGATGCGGGTACCCTTGGAGAGCACCCTGAAGAAAGGGAAGACACGTTCACCCAGGAAGGCAGCTGAGAAGGTGTGCACATGGGCCAGAGTCTCCGCGTTGTAGAAGCCCAGGCGCCCAGCTTCATAGTCCAGGTACACGCCAAAGCGCCGCGGTTTCTCAGTTGGGCTCAGCAGTGTCTGTTCCGTTGAGCTCTGTGCCTGGTAACGTTTGCCGTTGGTGCCCACACACCACACTTCCCGCTGGAGCAAGGGCTGCTGGGGCAGGTGGAGCCGGCGGCGGCGGTGGTGATGGCGTGAGGAAGAGCTGGCATCCCCGATACCCACAGAGGACCCCCCAGAGCCCACCTTTTTATATCGGGTAGATTCGCGGGCTGCGCCCACCGCCCAGCCCCGCCGCCCACCCACCTCTACCTCCCAGTAGTGCCGGCCAGAGCGGAAGCCCTGGGCCCCCAGTACGCAGCAGTCGGCCGAGAAGCGCTTGGAATGGTCAGCAACCTCCTGCCGCCGCTCTGCCAGGCGGACCCCCCGGCGGTCAGGGGACAGCATCAGGGCCGGGTGAGCCGTGTCAGGGTCCAACGTCAGGTCCACTTGGGAAGGGGAGGACAAATACGCCAGGGCTGGACTGACTGTTCCCTGTCAGCAGCCAACTCTGAGGTTCGGCCTTTCCTAATACCCTCCCCTCGGCCCCACCCCCAACCCCCAGCTGTCCACAGCTCCCCACCCAATCCTAGAGTCCAGGCTGAGGTCCCTATGGGCACCACCTCTTAATCCCACTCTTGTTTCCAGGACATCTGACAGGTCTTCCCTCTGGCCCTGGCTCTTCTGCCACCCCACCCGCACCCCCAACACCAACCTGGGCTAGGATAGAAGCTACTCTTGGCCTGAAACCCCAGGTGACCTATCTGTATCCTGCTCCATCTCAGTCTCCACCCTGCCCCTGGGGCCCATCTCCCTCAGAACCCAATCTCAGGCCTGAAAGGAAAGGCAAAGGAAGGTCATACAGGTGACCTCCCTACCTCGGGCGGCCTGACAGAACATCCGGCTCATTTTCCTCACGATGGCATCTGTCAGGAAGTCATGGCTATGGGGTTGACACGGGTCAGGGGACCAGACCTCGGGAGGCTGCAGCTGTACCTCTTCACACCTGGAGGAAGGGGACCAGGCAGGGGGTGGGACCATGATATTCCCATGGGAAGAGCAGAAGCTAAGGGGAAGGAGAGGAGGGTGCAAGAGGTAGAAACGGGTCCTGGGGAAGGAAGGAGGGGCAGGATAGCCAAGAGAGGCAGGGGTGGGGAGCCAAATGCCACTGGGTCACAAAGGATAAAGGGTAGAAACACACCTATTGAAAGTCTCCTTGATGTCCTGGGAATAACAGAAACACAAAGGGAGAAAGAGACAAATAGAGAGTCAGCTGCGCAGGGACGGCTCCTTTCTCCCAGTCTGATTCCAACCAGAGAAGGACTGAACTTGAACAGGGAATGAAAAAAAGCACCTCAAGGCCCTCAGTAAACTTGCATCCATCTCAGTCATCCCGAGCCTCAGCACACCTAACTCATCTCATCCTGCTATGAGCCCAGAACACTTCAACTGCAATTCAAGAATTTTCACAGTATGATTTGGTCATTTTTCAGAATGTCACTTTCCTCGACTCATTTAAAACCCTTCTCCTACAACTTCTTTCTTTTCATAGGATATAATCACATACACCCCACATTCGGCAATAACTGTCTCCAGCCTCAAAAGACCTTTGGTCTTCGGGTTATATCACTGTGGCTTCCTCCCAATAAGAGGCAGCTCTGGACAGGTGTTTATAAGCAGTGCCTGACAGCAAACACAGGGTGCTGTGGGGCAGACGGGGAGGGGACACTACTTACCTGGAGCAGCCGCAGGCCCCCCTGCTGGCTCCGCTCCTGGGCCTCAGCCAGCAGGCGGCTCAGCTGGGCAGCCTGCTCCGAGAGACGGCTGGCCACAGCTCCCGCGCGCCCTAGCTGAGCTTCGTGCATCTCCCGGAGGCGCCGCTCCAGCCCTGCCTGCTCTTCAGCCAGAAATCGTGTTAGCCGCCCAAACTCGGAGGCCACAGCTGCCAGCTCTGACTTCATCTGGCTCTGGAATGATGCAAAGGGGATGGTGGACACCTCAACACACAGAAGCATGAACCTCCAATTCTGCAATGACTTGACCCCAATCCAAGGCAGAGGAGCCCCACATCCCAAATGGATGAAGGCACCTGCCCCCTTCCCCGCCTCCCAGCCCTACCAGGCACTATTCCCCCCCAATCCTGGCAAACTCACCGACCTCTGCTGCAGGACTTACCACCACCTTGGCTACCTAACTTGACTCACTCTTCAGGTCTAAGCTTAAATACTTACTGAGAGAGATCTTCCCTCCCCGCAGGTCTGGTCAGGACCACTCCCATATATACTGTTGTCTCTCCTCACGGCATAGTTCTCAATTTGAAATGTTACGTTTACCTTGGAGTACCTTTCAACATCCTTTCCCCCACTGCACCACAAACTTTGCCATAGGGTCCTCGGACCTTGGTACAGTGTCCACCACAGAGTAGGTGCTTGGTTAAGAATTTTTTGAGGCTGTGGGCTGCTGCATGCTGCCGAGGGCTGCTTCGTGCTGCTGTGGGCTACCGTGTGCTGCCAGGAGCAGCTGGTGGCCAGTGAGTGGCCGGCAGCCATTGTGAGTGGCCAGCAGCCGGCGAGAGCTGCCATGATCTGCTTTGAGTGGCCGACCAACAACCGGTGACCGATTACCTCAGCTGGGGGGAGCGCAAGGCTCATAATACCAGCATGGGCCAGGGAGCTGTGTCTTACACAAGTAGACTGAGAAACAACGGCTTGAACTGGAGTGTGGGGGGGAGGAGGAAGAAGGGGGGGAAAATTATTTTTTTGAAACAAAAAATTCAGGAATCAAGATATGAAATTAGGATTCTAACTATGTCACTAGTGACCTTGTGAAAGACCCAATTCTAGATCAGGAACCAGCAAACTTTTCCTGTAAAGGGCCACATGATATTTTACACTTTAAGGAACAAGAGGCAAAATCAAGGCTATTACTCTATAGGTACTTCTATGTATAACGAGAGAGAACTTCTGTCCATCCACTCCCACCCCATTTGCCTGGGCTGGGCAATCCTGGATGGTAGTAACACTTTTTGCTCATGTATCATTAGCTGGAGACATTCCTGGGACAAAGAGTGACAGGCCAGAGTGGAGAGGGAAGTCCTGACTGGCCAAGTGGGTGAAGTAAACAGTTTCTCTCTATGCCCCAGTGACAGTGACACTCAGATCCTGACACCTTCTCTGCACCCCTGGAGCCCAAAAGTCTCAATCTGGGCAGCTGGCTTGAGGCAGGCTGACTCCCCAACCCCAGACTGGGATTCCACCACTCAGTGCCTGGCAGCTGCCAGCAGCAGAGTCCCTAAAGGGCAGGTGACAACGAGCGCAGGCCCTGGGGAAGGGCAAGGACCAGCCACTGGAAGGCCCGGGGAGGCAGGCATGGAGGATGGGGCAGAGGCCAGACAGGAAGGCTGTCCTGGACTGGGTCTCTGAAAGCTCAGCGCCAGGCCGTTCCAGTGCCCGCTGCCCTTACAAATACAGATGGGGTGAGGGATGGGAGTTGGGGAAAAATGTATCTAAAACTACTTCTGGGGGAGAGGTGAGCAATGATGAAAAACGACTCAGAAACACTGGACTACAAAATACTAGGTCTCTGCAACACTAACATTCACTAATTCCTCCCCTCCAATTAAAATACCCTGGCCCCCTCTCATGCTCAGGGCTGCTGTGCCACCTGCCCCCTATCCTGGGATGTGGAGCTTCTCTGTTGGCTGCTACATGGATTTTGCAGTGCTCCCTTCTGCTCTGTGCTATCTAGCGTGGTGGGCACAGCCTCTGGGGTTAGGTGTCCGGGGTGGTACGCCTGCTCTGCAGCACTGAGCCGGACACTCAACTTCTCCAAGTCAGGCTTGTTTTCAGCCCATTTTGGAACCTGGGGATGTACATACCTCTGGATCTTCTAACACCTCTCTCCCTTCAGGACAATGGGAGGGCATCTACCTCCCTCCCTCAGGCCTTGGAAACCCTTCTTCAGGAGATCTAGTCACCACTGTGAGAGCAAGCAGCCCATGTTCCCTGCATGACTGCAGAGCCTGCCAGCCTTAGTCAAGGACATGCCCCCACCTTCAGCTCTGTCACCCGCCTCTCCTCCTTGGCTTTCATTTTCTGCACAGCCTCCAGGTGCTTCCTCAGAGGTTCCACGTGTCCCTGCAGTTTGGCCTGAAGGAATGGAGAAACGAAAGTGAACGGCCTGGGCTAGAAAAGGTACCTGCCCTCAGAATCCACTCCCCTATCTTCCCTGCAGCAGTTGGGGCTCAGAGCCTAAGCCCCATCACAGGTATCATACTCCCTTCCTCCCCTTCCTTCTCTTCAGAAGATGACAAAGGCTCCAACCCCCCACCTGCACTCATGTCCACAGCCATGATGTGTTTCTAAAGGTAGGACCCTGATGACTAGTGAGCCCCAGAGAGTTGCGGTGGGCCTGGCTTGAACACCTCACCTCAAAGTCCTTTCGTATGATCCTGCGTAGGGTTCTTTTCCCCCTCATAAGCAATCTTCCTCATAATTTTCATCTTTAAATACTCTTCTGATGATTTTGTGCATATGATAAAAATCTTTCACTGGTTCTCTACCACTTGCAAAATATGAGGCTCTCATTGGCCCTGCATTTCTAGTTTCCCCTCCTATACCTACCCCTTCTACCTAGACTCTTAGTTTTAGCCAAATAAAATTTGTCTTTTTCTGAGTATAACTCCATACCTTTATCCTTGCTGTTCTCTCTGCCTGGGAATGCCCTTCTCTGCTTGGCCCAAGGCATTCTTCCTTTAAAACCCAGCCATCTGACCAAGCCCCTGATCCTCCCTTCCCTCCACTTCCCCTGGAATCCCAAGGAACATGAATACAAGCTTTTAGATAATTCACAGGCATTGTAATCATTACAAGTGTGCCTTCCCCAGGACACAGGGATGCCTCCAGGCAGGATCCCCATTTTACTTATTTCAATTTCTATGTTTCTCTATCTCCATCCTTCTTTCCCAATTACTTGCTAAATGGAAAACAAAAACCTTCTCCTCCTAAGGTTTGAACCTTCATAGCAAATATGCACTTGAGCTCTGTTCCAACAATTTATAGCAGTCATTTTCTTTAAAGGGCTCTTAGACCAGAACATAAGCCCAACCTGTTTGCTCTTTTCTTTTTTATGACTTCTATGTTTCTCACTCCTTTTCCTTGACGGGTTAACACAGGACAGAAGAGCTCAAGCCTAGACTCCAATCTGAATCTGAATGCAGCCAGGTGACCTAAACAAGCCATGCTTCCAGTTTCCTCATCTTAAAATGGGAATTGGGAATCACACAATCTCCCTCATGGGCTGTATGCTTAGCAGTGTCTGGCACGTAGCAAAAGATCAGTAAATGTGATCCAGTATTTCCAACCTAGGCCTTAAGCTGCCAATGACAGCCTGATGACCCTTGAACTAAAGAGGATACTGACGCAGGGTACAAAAGGCAGTTGTTTCAAAGAGTAAGTGGTTGTAGAAAAAAATTACAGTAAGAATAAGATTACAACCAATCCACAACACGAAAACAGCATAAATTACATAAAATTTTGCCTTTTGATATTACCTTCTATTTTTCTCTAGTAGTGTCAATAATTTCAACTCTATTGATACAGAATTTATGATGCTTAAATTTCCCATTTAAATTTCCTAAATTGTTGACAAAAAATTCATAAGTACAAATCCAAATAGAGTATTATTTAAGTGAAATTTTCAAGGACATTTCATTTTTTTGGAGCTTTATACATCACTTGTGTTATTACCTATTCAATAAAGAAATATTTCTACAAAATACTGTGCCAAGCTGGTGTTAGTTAATGTACGTACAATGTACGTATCTGAAAGGAATAAAGTATCTGACTGTAAAATAGCCTATAAGTTAGAAAGAGAATCACTCAAATTAGTTCTATATAATAAAGCTTATGTATTTACATTTGCTGATCAGTCAGTGTCGGATTATTTGTGTCTATGTGACCTCCGATTGGACTGGCATTCAACAGATGTGGCTAACACAAATTAAAATCCCGTTTCAGAAGCTCTTTGAAAGAGTCCCGTTGGGGGAGCGTGAAGGAGTGGGATGCCCATGGATACTCCACCCTGGGATCGAGTTAACAAAGTGACTGCACATTGTTTAATGGGTACAGTTAACTAGGAACTGAGAGGATATTAAAGGGAAGGGCAAAAGGAGCTCATAATCTCCCCTAATAATGAAGGGCAATATTTCCAATGCACTGAGTCCCATACTAGGCTGGGCTTTCTAAAGATATTCTCTCCATCACTGATTCAGAATCTCTAGTGGTAGGGTCTACTGTAGTTTTGAAAACCTCCATGAGTAATTCAGACAATCAGCGGAGTTTGACAATCATTGTCTAGTCAATTTGTCACGAGGGGATGTAGATGTCTTAGCTATAGCACTTATTCGATAGATCAGAGGCTCTAGGCGTGTTTCTCTAAAATCGGGGTAATGATAATACCTAAATGAGGTTATTGTAGGAATCAGGAGAAGGTATGAAAACCCAAGTATGAAAACAGAAGTTACAAAACAAAAAAGCTCTACACCAACCACAAGGAAGCTACTCTCTCCTGTTCCTGGTCCCACTACTTCGCTAAGCATTGCTATTAGAGCTGGCTGTCTCAGGGCCAGATCTCCTTTATCTATGTCCAAAAAAGTCAGGATCAGAAGTAGGGGGCAAGATATTAACCAAAGTAGAATCTGTCTCCAAGAAGTTACACGTCAAAAAAGTCAAACTAACAGACATCTAAAGAGTGGTGTCGTTAACAGTATTGGAGGTGTCATAACAGTGTGTGAGGGGGGTGTCATAACTAGTAGGTGTGCGGCCTGTGTATATTACTTAAATCTCTCTCTACTTCCCGGTCTGTGAAATGGGAATAGAAACCATATCAAACTCACAGGATTGCTCTTTCTTTTAAATAAGATAGTCTATGAAAAGTGCTTAGTACAATGCCTGAGGTACACAGTATATTTCAGTAAATACTAACTTTTAATCATGGACAAATTAAAGTTCAAAGACATTCAGGGACTTGCCCAAGTGAATAGGTGCAGAGCCAGAACTTATGATTTAAAAGTCTCTCCCTTTTTTCTCAATTCCCAGGAAGGTCAGAAGTTCTGGCCAGCACATCTGAATGACACAGATCCAACAAAAGTCCTCAGGGAGTGAACCAAGCCACATTACAAGGTAGGGAACCCAAAAGTAGGCAAATGCAGAGCATTTGGGTCTACACTAGGAGTCATTACTACGCTCCTGCTCCTCAGAGCCCTTTCTTGTTCTTTGAGATCCCAAGTTCTTCCCATCTCTAGGGTCTCAGTCAAAGGCTTAAGATTCACCAAAAGGAAAATGAGACCAGTGGTAAAGCCCTAAGGGCCTGTCACCTGCACTCCTACACTTAGGGACATTGGGACGTGTGAAACAGCAGTGGCTTTCCCCCAGGAGAAACACAGTCCAGTGACATGGCATTGCCAGCTTTGCACAATTTCCTTTGAGAAAGCCAATCTTTCCTGGTCTTCTCTGTGTCTGCTTTGTCTGTGTACAGGATCCTTCTCACTCTAACCCACGTTGGTGCCAATAAGTGCTTAGATAAGGAGAATCAGCTCACTAGAACATGATGCTCTTTGGAGGGAGACATTTCCTTTTCCCAGCTCCTCTTCCTTCCTCTCCTCCCCCACAAAATTCCCATCTTCTAGTTCTCTCACCTTGTACTCCTGCACCACCTCCTCCAGTGGCACCACGCTGTGCTGTTTGTGGCTCCTGGATTCTCGGCACACCACACAGATGGCCTCTTCGTCCACCTCGCAGAAGAGCTTCAGGGCTTCTTGGTGTTTGGGACAAACGCCCTGCTCATTCCCACGGCTCCCCCGACTAGGGGCTGGGTGCATCTGCCGAATCACCTGAACCATGTTGGCCAGCTGCAGGTTGGGGCGGAAGCTCCGCCTGGGAAAGCTCTTCCGGCACTGGGGGCAGGTGAAGCACCTCCGAGGGGCCGGAGGCGGAGGCAGCGGCGTGGTGGGGTCTAGATCCTCTTCGTCGTCCTCCTCCAGCACTTCTTCCTCGTCCTCCTCGTCCTCCCCCCTCAGGTCCTCCTCCATGTCCAAGTAGTAGTCCAGGTCTTCCTCCTCGTCTTCCTCCTCCCACACGTAGTCCATGTTGTCCCAGTTGGATTCGCCCATGCCACCGGTCCAGAATACATCCTCCTCTTCCTCCTCGACCTCTTCCTCCAAGTCGCCCTCATAGTCTTCATCCCTCATGGGGGTGTCCCACCCCCCACCGGCCCCCACAGCCTCCACTTCCTCTTCTTCGCCGTCCTCCTCCTCCTCCTCCTCCCGGTCTAACTCGTCCCTGTCCTCATCCTCCCCTCCCCATAACTGGGTTACACACACTCGGCAGAAGTTGTGCCCGCACCCGATGGACACGGGGTCCGTGAAGTAATCCAGGCAGATGGCGCACACCGCCTCCTCCTGAAGGGTCTGCACAGGGTTGGGTGCCATGGCAACGGCAGCCATCTTAGTCTCCAGTCAGCTAGTGTAGGTGGTTGGTGGGGGTAGGGGCGGGGGCTCTTCCCTCAGACGCCCTGGCGACCCGGCCCCACCCCCAGCCCTGCCTCTTCACACCTTGCCTTAAGCGCAGCCTGAGAAATGTCCTCCCGACAACCCACCCCTCCACGGTTTCCCACTCCCAGACGACAATCGTGTCTCTGCCAGGGGAGGGGACAGAGCTGAGCGCTACCGCCAAGTCCCTCAGGTGGCCCTGAGTGCAAATCTGCCCCAACGCTCTCTTGGCCTCCTCATAAACCCCCGCCCCTCCTCACTTCCTGGCTCCGCCCCTTTACTTCCGGC
Organism: Rhinolophus ferrumequinum; assembly: GCF_004115265.2. Classification (NCBI taxonomy): domain Eukaryota; kingdom Metazoa; phylum Chordata; class Mammalia; order Chiroptera; family Rhinolophidae; genus Rhinolophus; species Rhinolophus ferrumequinum. The sequence continues at coordinate 4,187,706 of NC_046307.1, read as the reverse complement.
CTCCTTCCCAACACTTCCGGCGCCTACGAATTACGCAAGCTCCCGCCTTCCCTCCACGGTCGCGCTAACGCCCCCTTTCCGCCCCGGGCCCACGAACGACAGGAAACGGCGAGGAGACGCTCTAGCACACACTCGGGAACAGGACAGGAGGGCTAGAATGATAATGGCCCACTTCTCTGTGGTGCGGGTCAGCGGGGAACGCAGATGAAACAGAAGGACCAGCCCCCCCCGTCCCCCACCACCGGGGATAAACTTTGGGAGACAGTGGAAGCCCTTGCGATCGTCCGCTCTCGGTGCTATGACCGCATCGGCCCGGCGCCATCCTACCGCCCGGACCCGGACCACTGCAGCAGGGATTCCCCACAGCCGATGCCGGAAGCGGAGGGGCGGGTCCGGGTGAGCACCGTAAAGTATTTCCGGCCCTTCTAGGCGGAGGACTTTGTTGTTTGAGGACTCGGAACGTCCCTCGGAGACGATCGGGGGAGGGGCCTGAAGAAGTGTGGTGGAGTGGGACCGGAGATCCTCCCCTTCCTCCGCACTGTAGTTGACATTTCCACACCTATTTCAGGAACTGCCGTCCGGTCAGTGTCTCATTATTTAGAAGAACTTTCCTAACTGCACATCAGTAAAGGGATACTGACAAGTTATTGCATGCACATTCACAGTGGAACACGCTTTAGCTGTAAAAAGGAATCCTTTTCAAGCTGTGTTATTAAGTGAAAAAAGCACGGTACTGAACAGTGTGTTGAGTATACTACCATCTGTTTAAAGAGAATGAGAGGATGTTAAGTGTATTTGATGTTTCTGTAATCCTGAGTTTACTCATATAAAATAAGGGTAATAGTTCCTATCTCAGAAGGTTTTGTGAAATTAGAGTTAATATTATGCAAAGCGATCAGAATGTTGCTTAGCACATAGATAGAAGGTTCAGCTACCCATTATGATCGTCGCGGTCATCTGTCTCCGGCAGAATACTATACCGTAGGAGCAGAGGGTCCCTGGGAAGGCTGAGGGTCCGTGATAGAAAGGACACTTTTTCGTATATGATATTCTATATCTTTTGAATTTTGAACCAAATCAGCGTTACTTAAAGGAAAAAAAAAACTTTCTAAATGCCATAATTCAACACTTCTAGAGTTGTGTACTACGCCTGCTCCGCGAAGAAAATACCTCGAGATCTGTTTTCTTGGGTTCCCTAAGAGTAGGGGCTCAGACTTTGTTTGTGGTATTAAATTTACTTGAGAGAATCGTATCCGGGATGTAGATAGAAGTTTATTAGTAAAGACTTGTGCGATAGAAATAATACTTAATGCTTTTTAAAAATATGTCCTTTCATTTAAAAAAAAAAAACTGGCGGGGGAAGTTATAGGGTCGTAATTCTTGTTCAGAATCCCCAGTGAGTGCTGGCGCTGTGTGATGCCAGGGCTGGGCACACAGAATTTGCCCCCTGCCTCGTGGGGAAACTCCAAGTGGACCTGTGCTTTCTAGGGGTGTGGTGCCAAAACTTCGTGGGTGAACTATAGTAGACTATTCCAGGAGCTGCGGCGAAGTGCGGCACAGTTCAGCGGGCCAGCGCAAGGAGCCCACAGTCCCGCTGCAACAGGGTTCGGTCAGCCTCGCCATTCCGAACTATGTGTAGATTCAGGGTGGTGTCGGTCAAGCTCTAGGAGCAACGGTTTCCGTAGTGTAGTGGTTATCACGTTCGCCTCACACGCGAAAGGTCCCCGGTTCGAAACCGGGCGGAAACAAGCTTTTTGGTCTAGTTTTCAGTTCTTTGGTCACTTCCTCATCCCACCATCCGGTGAAGTGGTCCTCACAAGGAGGGAAGGGCGTGTGTGTCTCGGTATCTGTTTCCGGGAATCAGATGGAGAAGCGGGAGGGCAGCAGAGCCGCGCTCACAGCAGACCCTTCATAAGTATTGGCAATGTAAACGCAGTCTTGAACCGCAGCTAATCTTTTGATCTTCCCCTCAAATTCCTCTCGGCCATCTTTCCCACCTCGATGGGCCTAGTGAGTAGGACAAAGCAGGCGCACAGCGGGCGCTCCGTAATACTTGTACAGTCAGTCGTTTCTTAAAGTGTGCCCACATTACTGTATATGAATCTTTGTCTCAGACAGAATAGAAGGATTCAGAGAGTTGCCCGGCTAGCTCAGTCGGTAGAGCATGAGACTCTTAATCTCAGGGTCGTGGGTTCGAGCCCCACGTTGGGCGGTGGTCATTTTGAGAAATGAACTTTTGATACAAAGGCATCTCCTGTGCTCTTCCTTCCTTTGGTTAAGGAAGGTGTCAGAGCTAGACAGGTGATTGCCAATAGCTGAACTATAGTACCCCTTGTTGGAATGCACCCAGCCCTAGGGCAGGAATGAGGGGAACAAATTCCTGCCATTGCACTTGCTAAAATCCACCTACTACTGCCCACTGATGAGGCGTCTTCTGTTTACCTGATGACCCTCCCGGGTGTCCCGACGAGTTGCACTGGACACGTAGCTTCCCAAAGCTGTGATGGGACTGCAAATCCATCCTGAACGTTCGTGAGCGTCCAAACCGTAGCTCTGATATGGTAGCACCTTAGTGTAGGTAGAAGTCAGGATTCTGCGCTCTCACCGCCACCGCCTGATTCTGATGTTGGGTAAAGAAAGAAGTGTCTTTTGGTGTGCGACCCTCATCTTCAGTGTGTTTTCTTTATGCTCGATTTTTAAGCCGTCGATCTTTTGCAAAATGTTGCCCCACACATTCCAGCCTTTGCATTCCCCCCACACATAAAGGATGTAACAGGAACATCCTCAGTTTACCGATCTTGTCATGAAATTTTCCCTTAACTTCAGTTGAAATTCATTCCTCTTATTGATTGTTTCTTTAGTCCTAAAAATTCAGCCCATTTTCTATTTTCCAGCTGGAGAATTCTCCCCACATACACAGCAGACCCTAAGAGAATTCTGCTGATCATATAAAGCTGGTTTATTAACCTTGCTAAGCTAGCATTGCCTTCAGTCTCAGAAGTGTGTCGAAGCAAGGGAGTTCTGAGAAATTGGTCAGAGTCTGTAAAATAGACAGAATTGCTAATTCAGTCCTGGCTCATGTGTCTCTGGGGAGTTACTGTCGTCAAGGTCTTATCTTGGACCATATGGGTCTAAACAAGCTGGTGTTGGAAGAGTGTGAACTTTGACATTTCGTCTTGCACAAATGCTTGTGGATTTGTTTGCAAATTGTGGTTTCAGGGTTTGTTTGTTTTTTTCCCCCCACCATCGTGACTGGGAAACATTGCCAAAAAAGTGCTGCTTTCTCATTAAAGGGAAAACAAAGTGGACAGACTTCTCTTCCCTTTCTCCCAACAAACTGAGGGCTCCCGGGAGCTTTTTGCTACAATTCCTGCTTTTCTCTCCTCCACAGATGCCACCGCAGCCTCGCCCGCCAGGCTCTCGGTTTGAAATCCCCCTCCGAGTAAGTGACCTACACTGCTCTTGGCATAGAGGAGTCAATGTCATCAGTTCAGATGTTCAGCAAAAGCATGGGACCCTGGTAAGATCTTTGGTCTCTATCAAGAGTGGTAATGAAAGGCCGCAGAAGCAAAGGGACTCGCTCTCATTTCTATTTTAGAGAGATCCTTCAGAAATGATGAGCAGGAGGTGTGAGGGAAGGGAGGCTGTGTCAGGGAGAGGGGCTGGAAGGGCAGATGTAGTCCAGACAAAAGGTGGCTGGTGCAGGGGTGAGGCAGCAGCCGGTGAAGGAGCTGGATGCATGGTTCGTACCCTCACCAGGAGAGGGGCTCCCAGGTTTCTGCTTTAGATGAGAGGAGAAAGAAGTAAATAGTAAATGGAAAATTCCACAAATAAATAATTCATAAGTTTTAAATTGTTCGCCATTCTGACTAGCATGATGAAATCTCATGCCATCTCAATCCCTCCAACCCAGGACATGAATCGTCCCTTTATCCAGGGTATCCATGCTGTATATGCTCGTTAGTCAGTTAGTAGCCATCTGGATTACCAGACTGCATGGTGGGGTATCTCAGTGCTTGTGTTCAAGTCTCCTTTATTTTACTTAATAATGGCCCCAAAGGGCAAGAGTAGTGATGCTGGCAATTCAGATATGCCACAGAGAAGATGTAAAGTGCTTCCTTTAAGTGAAAAGGTATGTATGTATAGGAAAAAAGAAACATATATGGGATTTGGTACTATTCCTGGTTTCAGGCATCCACTTAGGGTCTTGGAACATACCCCCCCTTGGATAAGGGGGGACTACTGTAATGAGTTCAATCTGTTAGAGGTTATGAGATGTCTAAAAGGACATGGCCAAGACACATGAATCAGAAGTTTGGGCAGAGCCGTCATTGCTGGAGCCATAGATGTGGGGATAGAAGTTGTCAAGCTGTAGATAAAGGAGAAGTTGGAAGAGAAAGAAAGCCAGCAACCAACATTCCACAGAGGCCAAGGAAGTCGAAATGTATAAAAAGGGGGAGAAAGATTGGTAGAATCAAAGTATGGTCTAATAAGGGAAAGCGGTAAAACATCCATGGGTTGGGCCACCTACAAGTCCCTGGTAACCTTGAACTAGACTTGGACAAGAGGACCTCCAGCTCTGGCTCTCTGGTGGAGAGGGGCTCCCAGGTCACAGACATGTCAAGGGTCCTTTGGTAGGACTCAGCCTCGGTTCCAATTCCTGGCTCCGTAGGTCTACAGGAATCAGCGTTGGCAATGGAAAAACATTTTGCAATACTAAACCATTGATACTACTATTAAATTTGCACATATGTAGATAAAAATATAACATGCATTAAACCTCATCCCAATTCTGGACATTAAATGCTAGGATTGATGAGTTTTATTTTCATAAAATATTTAAAAGATTTAATTACATTTTTAAAATTTAATAAAGTTTTCAGCTTTATTTAAATATCATTGACTTAAAATTTGAATATTCATTAACTTCAATCTCCCCTTTATTTTTAATGGATAATTTTGCATAATTTATAAGAAATATATAATTATTTTGAAAGCATATGTAAAAATTTTTTCCATGCATGAAACGGTAAAGAGAATTTGATTTACCACTATGATGTTTAATTTATTTGACTTTCAAGTTAGGCAGAAGCGCTGGAAAGGAGGATAGAAAACCAGTCAGGGTAGAAAAACCTAGACCTGCTCGCGGTGGTGTCTGTCCTGTGGAGGTGTTGCAATCGCCGTCCGCACGGGGGCGGGAGCGGCCGGATTACTGCTCAACCATCCAGTCCCCAGCAGTCCGTTGGCAGAACTAGCTACTTTCCCCGCTATGCTGACTCTAATTCCCCCGTCCCCCGTGCCCTGTTCTTTTCCTTTTCCATCCGTCGGTCTACTATTTCCCCAACCCCGCGTTTCCTCACTTTATGTGTTGTGTCATTTTCAGTGGCTAACCCATAAACAGGATTGTTAGGTTCCTCTGAAGGAGGCACCTACCACAGGACACAGTCACACCACGTGCTGTTGATGGTGTGTTTATTGCTCCGGCTCCTATCTCTGTGAACACTTTTCCCTGGCCGTACTTTTATCATACATTTCCAACTCATTCTTGCACTTTTTAATATTTCATTTGTCATTGCGTGGCATTCCTGCCTTTTTGTTGCTTTTTAATTGGTCATGATTGTAAGTCCTTTGAAAGCAGTTTCTAATGACATAGGCCACCTTCTTTGCACCACAGACCTAGAGATCTGGAATATCCTGGTTAAGTGAACTGGTGTTGGATTGGAAAAGACAGGAGAGGCAGGAGCCGATGAAGGAGCTGGATGCATGGTTTGTACCCTCCCCAGAAGAGGGGCTCCCAGATTTCTGCTTTAGATGAGAGGAGAAAGAAGTACAGTAGCCCCCCTTTATCCATGGTTTTTAGTCAACTATGGTCCCAAAATAGTAAATGGAAAATTCCACAAATAATTCGTAAGTTTTAATTTGTCCGCCATTCTGAGTAGCACTGATAAAACTATAGTATGGATAAAACTATAATAAAATACGCACACATCTGTACACATAAACACTCCAACGACAGATGACTGATGCACACATTCATTAATTAGAAACTGTTTCGAGGTGTATAAAGAAAAAGGCTCAGTCATCTGTTTTCACCCAGTTTCAAAGCAGGGACCTTTCATGTGTTAGGCAACCGTGATAACCACTACACCATGGAAACAGATTCCTCCTGGTAGCCTTCCTGACTCTTACAAGATTCATAATCGTAGTCATTGCTCACATCTGCCACTTCCCCCTGTCAGGTCAGCCTTTAGAACTGTCCGCCCCAGAATATAAATTCCCGGATATCCCCGGGTAATAAATTTTGTCAAACTGCAGAGTGTGACCCGTTTGTGGGCCGTGAAATCAATCACGTCCAGCAATTAAAAAAAAAAAAAAGTTCCAATTCCTGGCTCCCTAGGTCTACAGGAATCAGCAATGGCGATAGAAAAACAGTTTGTAATATTAAACCATTGATACTACTCTTAAATTTGCACATATGTAGATAAATATATAACATGCATTAAACCTCATCCCAATTCTGGATTGCTGAGTTTTATTTTCATAAAATACTTAAAAGATTTAATTACATTTTTAAAATTTAATAAAGTTTTCAGCTTTATTTAAATATCATTGACTTAAAATTTGATATTCATTAACTTCAATCTCCCCTTTATTTTTAATAGATAATTTTGCATAATTTATAAGAAACATAATTATTTTGAAAGCATATGTAAATTTTTTTCCATTTTTTTACCTATTTATATTTTAATTTACATTTTGACGAAAATATATTCAAATATTATGTACTTTGAATGCATTTTGCTGATTTAATCCTTTAGCTCATAGCTATCAATCTAGCACAAATCATGTGAAAATTTAAGCCCTACAGTTGTTTCCCTAGAAAAAATAGATATAATGGGCAAGGTTAACCAGCCTTAAGCCTTTGAAGCTACATTGTACCTTCCCTCCTACAAGGCCTGCTGCTTTTGGTAATTAGGGGACAAGAATAACAATGAGGGATTCTATAGTTTCCTGCTCTGGTGTGGCAGAGTTGTGCCCTGAGGGTTCTGGAAAAAGGATTACTCTGATATTCCAAGAGTATGTTATCTTACATGCAAAAAGACAGTAATAGACAGTCTCACTTAAGGTAAAGATTGCCCTTTGTCAAGGAACGCTAAGGCCAAGGATGTGACTACCAGCCATGACCGTGCTTTAGTTCGGAATTTTTATGTTCAGACCATCCTATGTGGTTAATTTGGTGTCTTGAGTGGTTGGGGCCTGCTATGCAGGCCTCCCCTGCGCTTGCCAGGTTTGGCTATATGGCCCATTTTTTGTCCACAGCATTAACTGCAACCAAAAGAAAGTGACTCACACAAGCTGGTTGCCCAGCCCAACGAGTGCTTTCGGGTTAATTGTGTTTGGATTTGTTTACTGTCTCCACAAGGAAGACGATGAGAATTCTTATATTCGTTGAGGCACAGATCAAAATCCACCAGAAGAGTGACAGGACTGAGTGAAGGTCCTGGCCTCCCAGCGTCCTGGGGCCACCAACGAGATCAGCTTGGAGATTGGTCAGGAGATACTCTGGCAATCCACAGCCTGGGGAGGGGGGGGAACTGTTGCTGATTCATCTCAAACCAGTCAGTAAACATGAGGTAACAAACGAAATTGGGTCAGCAGGGGAACCTGGAGAATTCTTCCAAGTGGGGTCCGGAATTCTTCTCTCTTCACTCCTCTTAATCTCTAAGCTCCATGGGCTGGGCCATGGCTAACCCTTTTCCCAGAAAAAGGTTATAAAAGTGTACCTGAAGAGGGACTGCCCAGCCTCATCCCCTCCCCAGGAACCGCCCGGCTCATTCCCTAGAAACAAAATCTAAAATGTGTAAAACCCACTGTATTAACTGGTTTCTTCACACATGTGGGAACTGTCAAAGTCCATGAGTTGATCTCTAGCCTAATTATAATGCAATTAGAATGGAATAACATTAAGGCTTCCCCCCCCTTATTAACCTCTTCTGCCATCATCAGAAATGCCTTCCTTCTATTGATGTAATTGTTCCCCTTCCCCTTCTCATAAATACCCATTGCCTCTGTCTCCTAATGGGAACACTAATGGGGTTTCTATCGGAATCAGGCTTCCAGAATAGGTATTACTATGATCTCAATAAATGCTTGTTGCCCTCTCACACTTAGAAGGCCCTTTTATTTTCCATTAATTCCCATAACTTACACATAGGTGGACAATTAAGTTTGTGAACTTGTTGAAACAATGTTGCTAACCTTTTTTGATATCAGAGGGATTATTCCTTATGAATTTGTACCAACTGGACGAACAGTTAACCAAGTTTACTATTTGGAAGTGCTGAAAGTCTGCGTGAAAAATTTAGACGGACCCGAACTTTTCACCAACAATTCAATGGCTCTGCATCATGACAATGCACAAGCCTCGCATGGCACTGTCTGTGAGGGAGTTTTTAGCCAGTAAACAAATAACTGTCTTGGAACACCCTCCCTACTCACCTGATCTGGCCCCCAGTGACTTCTTCTTATCCGAAGATAAAGGAAATATTGAAAGGAAGACATTTTGATTGACATTCAGGACATCAAGGGTAATACAACGACAGCTCTGATGGCCATTCCAGAAAACGGTTCCAAAATTGCTTTGAAGCATGGACTAGGTGCTGGCATCGGTACATAGCTTCCCAAGGGGAGTACTTCGAAGGTGACCGTAGTGATTTTCAACAATGAGGTATGTATGGAGCACTTTTTCTAGGATGAGTTCGCGAACTTAATTTTTCAACCTTGTATACTAAAAATCAATGTCGTGCCCATTTCTTTATCATTGCTCTATCTACTTATTTGCATACCTACCCAGAATTTACACATGCATTCACCCAACAAGGAAGGCCATGGCCCAGCCATGGATCTTAGAGATTAAGAGGAGTGAAGAGAGAAGAATTCCGGACCCCACTTGGAAGAATTCTCCAGGTTCCCCTGCTGGCCCAATTTCTTTTGTTTACCTCATGTTTTACTGACTGGTTTGAGATGAATCAGCACAGTTCCCCCCTCCCCAGGCTGTGGATTGCCAGAGTATATCCTGACCACTCTCCAAGCTGATCTCGTTGGTGGCCCCAGGACTCTGGGAGGCCAGGACCTTCACTCAGTCCTGTCACTCTTCTGGTGGGATTTTGATCTGTGCCTCAACGAATATTAAGAATTCTCATCGTCTTCCTTGTGGAGACAGTAACAATCCAAAACACAATTAACCCGAAAGCACTCGTTGGGCTGGGCAACAAGCTTGTGTGAGTCATATTTCTTTTGGTTTGCAGTTAATGCTGTGGACAAAAAATGGGCCATATACCAAACCTGGCAAGCTCAGGGGAGGCCTGCATAGCAGGCCCCACAAACTCAAGACACCAAAATTAACCACATAGGATGGTCTGAACATAAAAATTCCTAACTAAAAGCAGGTCATGGCTGGTAGTCACATCCTTGGCCTGTAGCTTCCTTGACAAAGGGCAATCTTTACCTTAAGTGAGACTGTCTATTACTGTCTTTTTGCATGTAAGATAACATACTCTTGGAATATCAGAGTAATCCTTTTTCCAGAACCCTCAGGGCACAACTCTGCCACACCAGAGCAGGAAACTATAGAATCCCTCATTGTTTATTCTTGTCCTCTAATTATCATCTGTATGTGCTGTAAAATGCTAACTATTAACTATCCTGTGCTCACCACTGTAAAAGAAGTATTTATCTCTCCAATTTACTTTTTATCAAGCCCAAGAGATTTCCCGCTTTGCATTCTCCCACCCCTTTAATCTACCACCAATGGATTCATGTAACCCTCCTCTGTTGATTCTAATGCATAAAATAGTTGCAAAACCGCCTTTTTCCAGAGCATTTTCTCAATCTGTTCAGATTTTGCTTCCCGGCAATTGTCGTCAGTTTGGCTCAAACAAACCCTTATAAATTTTCTCTTAAGCTGGATGTTTTTTCGTCGACAGTGCAACTTGTGATTATGCTTTATATTCTTTTCTAGACTTGTCTTGTTTCAATTAGTGCTATTATTCTCTTTTTGATGCTGAAATTGTAGCTGCTTGTCAATGGGAACCTCTTTACACTTTGTCCTTTTGTAACCAGTGTCCCTATATCTTCTATTTTTAAAATTTAAACCTCTGATGTCATTCAATTTGCAAATGGTTTGGCTTGGGACTTTTTGGAAAAAAGTTTTTTTCCCCTTTCTTTGCTTCCCTCTCCTCCCCCCAAACATTGATGACTGTTTACTGTGCATTTACTATGCATTCCAGGTCCAAGGATTCTGTTTACTTCTGACCAGTGGTGTACACCTGGCCTGGTAACTTGGGAGGTTTTTTTTTTTTGCATCTGTGTGGGGTTCACTCCTGACCTGGGGCAGAATAGTCTCTAGGAAACGCCTTTTCCTGAAGTTGCCTGGCCAACTTCTCCTTCCTTTTGTTTGCCTGTCTTTGTGTGTCTATAAAACCTTTTGGCAATATTGAGAGGAAAAAGGCAGTCTTGTGACAGGGAGCCCATTGTCTTCCCTTAATGCTGGCATTTTGGAATAAAGCCTGCTTTTCTTTCTACCAACCTCACGTCTCAAGTTTTGAGTTTTGACTTTAATGTGGCGAGCCGCGGGACCTTTACACAGTAACACTTTCAGCATTGCCCTGACAATTTGAAAGCATCTTTTGTTTCCTGGCAGCAACTCACACTCCGAGCTAGCTATAATTTTCCTGCCCAAGGATACAGGGGAATGTTCAGGGAGCTCGAATTTTTTTTCAGTGAAGAGTAAAAGAAAAGATGGTGCCAGGGTCTTGCATGGGCTGACGGTTCCTGGCTCCTCCACTCACGAGTTACCTTAGGGAAATAGTTTAAAGGATGTGAGTTCACATTGAAGGTTCTATTTAACTGTAGCTTTGCTAGATCATTACTTTTTTTTTCAAATAAACATTACAAATCATTGCTCCCTAAAAGTTTGCACCTAAATTTTTAATTTTTCACTAAAAAGTAATTGTGTTACTTTTGTTTTATTTTTAAACATTTTTATTAGGATATTAAAGTGAATGGTATTCTGAACCCCATGTAGCCATCACCCAGCTGCAACAATTTTATTCTTTCCACCATTCCTGTTTTATCTCTACCATTTCCCACTCCACTCACTCTTTCCTTTATGATCCTCAGATCTCACAGACTATCCTTCTACGCTCCATTGACATCCCCCTTCCGCTCTGGTACTCTGCAGACCTTTGAGGTGTAGGAAATAATACAGTATAGGTAGTATGAATTGGGCTCTTACTATGGACTAGGCATGATTCTTGGTGCTGGGCATACATTTGATAGGGTAGGTAGATATGAGATAAGAAAGACATAGGCAGTCAGGGACAGGACCACGGTGGAGGGACATCAAGGCCCAGGAAAACAGTTTTAAAGTGAGATGGCAAAAATCGTGGCAGTCAGGGACGGGTCCATGGTGGAGGACATCAAGGCCAAGAACACAGTTTCAAAGCAGCTCACAGAAAAATGTGAAGGGACTGGACAGGAGGGGCTACACATCAAACTGCAGAGCCAGCCAGGACAACAGCCCAAGTACAGGGGGGCCAATCAGCTGCTAAACAACTTAAAGATGGCATACTCAAGGACATATAGTCCCCGACGCAGCTTAGCCTGTGGCGCATTCCATTTTCGGATTTCCCCCTCTCCGGAGAGCTTTTCTTTTGCATTTTACAATAAAACTGTGGCTGCTGCTTAAATTTGCCTCTCTGATCCGCAGCGACTGCAAAAGCACGATCTCGGGAACACACCAGATAACAGTGTTGCAGGACTATTTCTCTGTGAGTCCCCAGATGATGTAGGGACTTTTGAGTGAGTGAGTGCCAGGATCGTGGTCTCGTGAAGCCGAAGAATAGAAAACACAGACCCGGGAGAGGCAAAGAGTTTTAAAAAGAGGATAGTTTATTGAAAGCCAAGGGTCAGAGCTCCCGATTGGGACGGGGTCCCGAGTGGGGGTGCCCAGTGACTGAGGCAAAAGCTCTTACTTTTACACCTTCCCTTGCCTGCTTGGGGAAGGGGGCTGGAGCCTTCTAATGGAATTGTCTATCAGGTCTGTCCTGTTTGCCCATCCTGAGGGATTACCGAACTAACCCATTCCCATCTATCAGATCTGTTCCTTTGTCCGGCCAAAAGGGGTTTGAGATAACTTATATATGTCCTGGAGTGAAGGAGACATTCCAGAACCTGGAGTTTCAGGATATGGCTGCCTTTTGTTTATTCCACCAGGGACCTCCCTGTCTACCTGACGACATGCTAACCTGTTTCATCAGGATCCTATATCAGATTGATAGAAATAAACAGGAGAGACCTAGCCCCGGTTAGAAAGCCCCTTGCTGCTGCTTCTACTTGGGTCAAGACCCCTTGCAGCTGCCCTCACTCAGGGCACCAATGCCTTACTAGCCCAGCAGGACTCCAGGTTCACACATGCCCCTGAGTCAAAGGAATGTGTTGTTAAAAGCCAGAGAAGTAAGGAAGACATCCCGCTTATCAGAATATACATCCTACTTTTCAGGACCATTTTAGTGAGCTGCTCGAACAAATCACAAAAAGAAAATTGACAGAAACTACCTTGAGAACCAAAAGGGAAGACTGGGCACTTCAGCAAGGGAGAAAGATAAGGAGAAGGGAGAGGGGGAGGCAATTCTACCCATAGTAGAAAAAAATCTCCATACAATGTAGAGGCCTTTCCCCTCTTGGGATTAGTCCGCTCCACTACTTGGATCCGCCTTTACTAATAATAAACTTCCTACTATCCTATACTTGCACAAAACTCTGTCTCTTGACTGAATTCTTTCCCTCAAGAAGACAGGAACCTAGGAAAATCATCACAGCCACAGAACACACAATGACTCATTTGCATCCTTGCAACAAACCTAAGGTATTTCTAGTAGTAACAGGAAACTTCATCCATTTATTCATTAGACACTCTCTCCTGTTTACCTTAATTGCTGATAGGCAATTAAAATAAACACATAGAGTGATAAAGTCTGTGAAAAAATTAGAGAGGGTGATCTGATAAAGTGGCAGGCAAGTGTCTGACAAAGAGGACAACATAGAGAGAGATGGGCCAGGAAAGACGCATCAGAAGAGGTGACAGTGAGCTGAGTCAGGAAGATAAGAAAGAGCCAGCCTTCCAAAGATCTAGGGAACAAACCTTGAGATGAGGCAGCCGAATAGGAGGAGGTTGGTGGGTTCAAGGACAGAGTCAAGACCAAGGGCTGGAGGGTAAGGAGTCACAGCTGTACCTCCTTGGCCCTGCATCCTGATGACTCATCTGCACCATTTGCTGTTTCTGTTCGCAAGTGGATAGAAAAACGAGTTGGAAGGCACTGGATGGATCTGCAGTCTTAGAGGACTCCTAGCTAATGAGGAACACAGTAGGACCTCAGTGCAGAGTTTTTAAGAACAGATGGATGAGCACATACGTTCATTCAGAAGACTGCAATTAAGCAATACACGGGGGTTTCTAAGTGCTGTGGGTTAGCGGTTACAGGAGGGAGTCTGCAGCAGAAATGGAGGTTTAGATACCTGCTCTGCATTCCAGTGGTGTGACCTAACCAGTGCGTCCCTCTCCTCCCACTAAATGAGGGATCAGATAGATAAGTCTGTAATTGCCACTTGAAACGTCTAAGAGAATATCACCAACGGCTTTAGATGTCCCAGATGACTCCTTAATTCATGAAAGAACCAGTGGAAGGGATTGTTGCTGTTCTTTCAAAAATTGCTAGTTATAAGAAATCATTTATAAGTTGAATTTAAAAGCTTAAGAATAACTAGGCTTTAACATTGTGGATGGAAAAGGGGCCACATATTAAAACTGACAAGTTCAGGAGACTGAAAATAACCACATAGGATGATGTGAACATAAAAATTCCTAACTAAGGTGGGCTATGGCGGGAAGTCACATCCTTGGCCTGGAGCTTCCTTGACAAAGGTCAGTCTTTACCTTAAGTGAGCCTATCTGTCTTTTTGCATCTAAGATAACATACCCTTGGAATGTCATAGTAATCCCTTTCCCAACCCCCAGGGGCACAACCCACCTCCCAGAGCAGGAAACTACAAAATCCCATATTGTTATTTTGTTCCCCAAATATTATCTCTGTGTGCTGTAAAATGCTGTTAACTATCCTGTACCCACCAATGTAAAAGAAGTGTGTATCTCTCCATTTTGCTTTTTATCCAACCCCAGGATTTCCCTGCTTTGCTTTCTCCCACCCCCTTAATCTACCACCAATGGATTTCATGTTAACCGTCATCCTTTGATTCTCATGTATAAAATAATTTGCAAAACGGCCATTTTCCCGGAACATTTTCTCAATCCGTTGAGACTGCTTCCCAGCAATTTTCATCAGTTTGACTCAATAAACTCTTACAAGCCTTCTCTTAGGCTGGATGTTTTTTCATCGACAACATTTACAACTATAATATGTTGCATATTAATCACACACAAAAGTATGCATTCTTTTCCACATTCAAAAGCCTCCCCTTTGCCCTTAGAAACTAAACCTCTCAAATGACAGCAGAGAGGGTTTCCCAAAATATCCAGTGACTTTAAGCCAGTTGGTCCTGACACCGAATGGAGGAGCAGGTCATTTGGGGTCATCTTTTTGGCCACTCTTCCTTTTGCAGGCAGTCCTCCAGAATTAGGTTGCTCTGGCTGACATTTTGTCTTCCTCCTTACCCAAAATTCACACCACCGAGTACACCAGCATTTGACTGAGACTTGTCTTTTATCTAGGGACTTGCACCCTTAAACCCATATGATATAAATGGCAATGAATAACGGGGTGAGCATTTGATGTCAGTTGAACCATCTAGTCTGATGCTACACAGACCCTGGGAGAATGACCTGGGCAAGTCTACTAAAGAAAACCAGTGACTGTTAAAGAAGGAGCAGATACCGGAGTATTTTTTATAGACTCATTAGAAAATAGGCTTGATTAACCACTTGAAATAATCAAAAAAGAAAAACCCTGCTTACTACAATTTTGCTATTTGTGGAAGAGGTTTGGCCTACATTAGGAAGAAAAATATATATGTTCATACATCAGGTTTCCAAGTGTTTTTCGTCTTGTAAAAGTGAGGAAGTACCCAGATTTTTAGGATAACATTTATGTTGGCTGAAAGCCCTCCAGTGTTTGAAGAGACAAGAGTAAACACAACAACGACATGCGAGTACAAAGCAGACTAAAGAGCCTGGTACCATTGATCTGGTGCTGAGAGAATTCCAAGGACAGTGAATAAGTGAAAGACCAGAGTAATTTGATGAAATGTTTGGGAAAGAGGGATTCGGTCGAATAGAAAGACTGAAAAAGAGCTTGCAAAGAGGAAAATCAGGCAGAAAATCCAGGAGACAGAAATTAATGTATGCTTGTTATGCTGTAGTTGGGAAATGGGTGTTGTGCTGCAAGGGACTAAATTAAAGATGATTTTGAAAAAAAAAAAAAAGAAAGAAAATAGGCTTGAATATATTAAACTTGGAGATAATTTTCAACTGAGGTTTTAAATGAAAATATTCAGTGGATGGTTGATAATAATTTATATATAAATTATATATCATTGTAAGACCACTTCCACAAACTACATGCATGATCTAGTAATTTGTATATACTCCATGACACAACCAAATAGAAAATCATATACAAATTGCATTTCTTATATTTGGTTGGATTCTTCCTGTCTAAGAGAGAAATTTGCAGAGTAAGACATAACTTAGGCATTTCCAATGATGCTGTGGCTTTGCAAGTGAAGAAAACATGATGGCCTCTCTAGAAACAGAACTGAAAATAGAAACGATAATATTTTCCTATAAAAATTGGATTCCAGACCATAAATGAGAGTGCCACTGTGGTCTCCAGAATCTTTTGTCTGAGTATGCTCCTGTGAGGGACAAAAAGAGGGTTCCTCTCCCTGCCAGATGGTGTCCTGCAGACCCTGTAATGGTATTACCTTCTGGACCGGCAGTAAGGAACCCTGGCAATTTAAAGGTTGGGGCAGGGGTGGGGATAGGGATTAGGGGTGTCATATATGTAGCTTTTTTGCTGAAATAGCCCATTGCCACCAAAACAGTGGAGAAACAGGCAATCTCATTCATGGCTGGTGAAAGGTAATATCAGCCTGTAAGATCCATAGCTGGGTGATGTGCCAATTTCTATAAAATTACAATAGCATATATGCCTTGACCAGTAATCTCACTTCTGGGAATTTGTCCCACAGATAGGAGTGCACAAGTGCAAAATGACTGCTACATGCTTATTAAACTGCAGCATTAATTGTAATAACAGAGATGAAACAGTAGATGATGTGTTAAATAACCATGATTCACCTACAGAGGAATAGTATGCAGCTGCAAAAAGAGATTGAGAAAAATTTTCTATGTCTTGAGATAGAAGAGCTTCAAAATATAAGAGCTGTAATTATATTTTTGTGTAGAATAGAGGAAAATAAAATTACTTTTCCATCAAAAAACTCTGGAAGAATATGTACACAGATACACAAGTTGTTATCTAAGGAGGAATAGTGGAAGTTAGCTGCTTTTCACTGAATATTTTTATAGATGGTTCAGTTTTTGAGCAATATTAGTGTACCTACTCAAAGATGTGGGTAAAACTCATTTTGTGGTGGAGACTCTGTGGAAAATGGTATGGAGTTTCCTCAAAAAAATTAAATATAGAAATACCATATGATCAGGAATTCCACTTCTGGTATATACCTAAAAGAGGTGAAAGCAGGAACTCAAACAGATATTTGTATACCCAAGTTCATAGTGGCATTATTTACAATAGCCAAAAAGTGGAAGGAGCCCAAGTGTCTATTAATAGATGAATGGATAAACAAAATGTAATAGTATATACATACAATGGAATATTATTCAGCCTTAAAGGAAAGGAAATCCATGCTACAACATGGATGAAGCTTCAAGTTATGGTGTGTTTTTTTTTTTTTTAAATTTATTGGGGTGACAATTGTTAGTAAAATTACATAGATTTCAGGTGTACAATTCTGTGTTACATCATCTGTAAATCCCATTGTGTGTTCACCACCCGGAGTCAGTTCTGCTTGTGGTGTGTTTGTGTGTTTCCATATGAGGAAATCATCATTGATCTGAAGCTTCAAGTTGTTACCCTAAGTGAAATTAGCGGGTCACAAAAGGACAAGTATTGTATGATTCGTCTTATATGAGATACCTAGAGTAGTCAAATTCACAGAGACGGAAAGTAGAATGCCAGGGGCTGGGGGAAGGAGAGAATGGAGAGTTACTGTTTACTGAGTAGTTTCACTTGGGGAAGATGAAAACGTTATGGAGATGGGTTGTGGTGATGGTTGCACAACAATGTGAATGTGTTTAAAGCTGGAGAACTTAAAAAATGGTTAAAATGGTAAATTTTGTTACTCATATTTTGTATAATTTTTAAAACTCATTTTGTTAGCAGATACAGGCAAGGTTAGTGAATAAACAAGGTACTATGTATAGCCACAAAAAGGCAAAACGAATGCCATACACAGGAAATTTCCACTGGGATTTCTTTGTCTTTTGGAGATCGGGTCAGGCAATGGAATTGTTTCATATGACCTTAGGTTAAGGGCAAAATGTGACTCTCGCCCAACGTGGGGCTCGAACCCACGACCCTGAGATTAAGAGTCTCATGCTCTACCGACTGAGCTAGCCGGGCGGGCCAGCTGGGGCTTTTAACAACTGTTATTAATAGTTGTTACATCATGGTGGGATTTGGGTAGATTCCAGCTCCACGTTTCAAATTCGGCTTAGTTAAGAGTATGATCCGGCCATTAAAAGGCTCTTGGCAGCCCCGAAACTCACATTCTGACGATCCTGCCTGACTGACCTTCCCACTTCCCGTCCGTTTTCTGCTTGCTGTCCTCTGCCAGTCAGCGACCTAGCTCTTTTTCATCCCCGGGAAGCTCACGGCTCGGAATGAAAACGTGCGCATCCTGATGCCACCCTTTGATTTATTTAAAATCCGGAGTTGTAAGGCAGAGTCAAGGGATGGGAGTAGGTGAGAGCCGCAGCGGATACCTGCAATGGGTTGCAAACGCCATGATACGGAGTTTTTCCTCCCGGCCTGTGCAAATAACGTTGCGAAACGTGGAAAGAGAGCAAACAAAAAGAGCGCTTCCCTGCGCTGGAGATGACGGGGATCGAACCCGGGGCCTCATACATGCAAAGCATGCGCTCTACCACTGAGCTACATCCCCACTGGTATAAGGTTGGCTCCCTGCATTCTGTTAGCAGTTTACTGGGGCAGGGTGCAGGGAGGTGGACACTATCGGTCAGGTGCAACAACCCCGAGGATGCAAAACCCCTCGGCAGCCAAACAAGGAGTTCCAGGGTCCTCTACTGAGTGACTGCAGGTGAGAGGACCTTGACCGAGAGACTCCCGGGAGAGGACAAAGCAGGGATGAAAACCTGGAGGCAGCGGTGGAAAAAGGGGAGGTCTTTTGACGAGGTGCTCAAAATGAACTATAAACCGAAAAAAAGACTGTGAAGGACACTACTTTTGTAAAACAAAAAGAACGGGGAGTGTAGTAAATATGAATAATATTTGTATTATAATTCAGAATCATTATGTTACAAATAATCATTTACAATTATTTGTAAAATAATTCAGGATTATTTGAGATGAGGAGGGGACTGGTGTGCAGGCTATCGGCAGACTTTTCAATGTGAACCGCCCTGTATATCTGAATTTTGAGCTACCTCCAAATAAATTCAATCCAAGAAAAGTTTACAGAGCGCCTATTAGGTACCTAGAACTGCTCTAGAAAACGGAGTCTAACGGTGAACAAAATGAACATAGCCCATCCTCTCTAACAGCTCGTGTTCCAGAGGAGTTAGAGTGCTGGAGCATTGAGAGAGAGAATGTAGTAAGGTGTGATTTAAACAGTGTGGTCCTGGCAGGCTTCACTGAGAAAGGTGATATTTAAAACAAGACTTGAAGGAGGTGGGAAGTGAACCATACATGTATCTGGGAGAAGAGAGGTCCAACTAAAGGGAACAACCAGTTCAAAGGTAGGATCTTTCTGACATGTTGCAGAACAGCAAGGAGTTCCACGTAGCAGGAGGGGAGTCAACAGTTGGGAGTGGTAGGAGATGAGAGTTGAGAGGCCGGGTGCAGGGATGGGGAAGAATGTGTAGAGCTTTTGGACAATAGTAAAGACTCTGACTTTTACTCTGAGAGAGGTGAGAGCCACTGGAGGGTTTGAGCAGAGGAGGGCCATGATTTGACTTAAACATAATTGTTGTCACAACTGAGTGGAGAAGATAGGGGAGTGGGGCAAAAGGGGAGAGACTGTTGCCTACTGGAGATGGTGCAGTGGAGGAGGTGAGAGGGTGTGGACATGCTGAGGACTGGTGGTAGGTTGTGTGCAATTTTTTCCTCTTGGCGTTACAGAGGAGTCCCCAGTTTTGACCTGAGCACCTGGAGGGATGGAGTTGCTGTTAAATAGGATGGGATGAGGAAGGCTGTAGGAGGAGCATGTGGTGGGGCAGATCAGAAGTACAGCTGTGGACACAGTGACGCCCCTTAGCACACGCAGGTGGAGATGCAACCTGGAGTTGGATGTGGGATCCAGGCATCTTAGGGGGACGTGGGCTGGGGTTGTGTATTGTGGTGGCAGCAGGGAGAGGGTCATTCAGGCCCAGAAAGTGTAAGAGATTACAAGGGAGTGAATACAGACAGAGGTTCAAGGACTGAGCCAGGTCAGGGAGAGGAGATGGAGGTAGCAGGTCATGGCGCTAGCTGGGAGAGCCTGGGAGGCGCTAAGAAGGTGTGAGGAAGGAGGAAGCACTGTTTGGCTTGGGATTTCTTGAAAGTTTTTTTCTTTGCTTCCCTCCCTTCCTGCCAAACCTCCAGGAGTCTGTTTGCTATACATTTACTATGTATACCAGTTTCAGTGGTTCTGTTTACTCCAGACCGTATGCATAACCTG
Source organism: Rhinolophus ferrumequinum (assembly GCF_004115265.2). Classification (NCBI taxonomy): domain Eukaryota; kingdom Metazoa; phylum Chordata; class Mammalia; order Chiroptera; family Rhinolophidae; genus Rhinolophus; species Rhinolophus ferrumequinum. The sequence continues at coordinate 4,167,708 of NC_046307.1, read as the reverse complement.
GCTCAAAGACTTGAAAGAAGTTTTTACATCATCCGAAGACCCCTCCTATCCCTGAAACAAACCAGCCTCTGGGAAGTGCCTTTTTCAAGAATTGCCTGATCAATTCGCCTTTCCTTTGTTTGGCCTGTCCTTACATGCCTATAAAACCTTTGGCGGTATTAAGAGAGGGCAGGCAGTCTTTGTGATAAGAGTCCACTGTCTTCCCTTAACTGGCATTTTGGAATAAACTTGTTTTTTCCAACCTCGCCTTTCGAGTTTTGGCTTTCGTGGGGCGAGCAACCGGACCTTTAACACGGTAGCAAGAAGGGGCCTTTGCCTTTGGGTTAGGATCGCGGAGGTCACTGGTGACTTTGATAAGAGCGATTTCTGAGGAGGGTACGGGCGAAAGCTTGACCCCAGTGGCCTCCAGAGGGCATGAGAGAGGGTGTGGAAGCAAATGATACTGGAGGGACAATAGAGGGTTGGGTTTTTTCGGGGGGATAACACCTAGTAAAGTGGGAAATTTTATTGTAAATGTATTACTTGTTAAACAAAAATTAAAGAATAAACAAGGGGGGAGGGGACAGCAAAAAAGGTAGGCACAGAGGTGGATATAAGGCCACACTTTGGGGAGGCAAGAGCCAGGTTCCAGATTCCAAATTTAGCTCAGCACAGGGCGGGGACAAACCCGCACTCCGGTAACCTGACACTGTGGTCCGGGTGCCAGGCCCTAGCCTGGGCCGTGCGGGGTCAGCGTAGGGCGCCATTCAGGAGTGGCGCCCAGCTGGGCGTGTGCACCCACCTGTCCCGGCTTGTTTCCTACAGCTGACTGAGTCAGGCTGGGGCGGTCTGGAGGGGCTGAGCGAGGAGGGAGGCGGAGAGAGGGCCTTATGGGGCCGAGGAGGCTGCGGGCCAAGGCCGGGGACTGAGGGGTCCTGAGTGGGGGGACGCAAGCTCGCACTAAGACCACCTCGCTGCGCCTCCTGGCCCGCAGGCGCGCCCTCGGGGTGGGTTTTCCAGCTGGGCGCGCCCCTAGCGGCGGTGTCGCCCGCCAGCGCCAGCCGCGCCCATCCCCCCAGTGGGCGGCGGGAGGCCCGCCCTGGCCGCGGCGCTCTCAGCCGCGTACTATCTGGTCCCAGTTCTCCCAAGCACCGCCCGATTTGCGTGCGCTGAGGGCGCGCATGGCGGCAGTGGGGCCGCGGAGCGGCCCGGGCGCCGGGGCCGAGGCGCTGGCATTGGCGGCGGAGCTGCAAGGCGAGGCGACGTGCTCTATCTGCCTGGAACTCTTCCGTGACCCCGTGTCCGTCGAGTGCGGCCACAGCTTTTGCCGCGCATGCATCGCGCGCTGCTGGGAGCGCCCGGGCGCGGGGTCTACCGCCGGCCCCCGCGTGCTGCTCTGCCCGCTCCCGTGTCCGCAGTGCCGTGAGCCTGCGCGGCCCGGCCAGCTGCGGCCCAACCGCCAGCTGGCCGCAGTCGCCGCTTTACTGCGGCGCTTCAGCCTGCCGGCGGCCGCGCGAAACGAACGCGATTCCCCAGAGGCGGTGGCGGCCGGGTGCGCGCAGCACGGCGAACCGCTCAAGCTCTACTGCCAGGACGACGGACGTGCCATTTGTGTGGTGTGCGACCGCGCCCGCGAGCACCGTGCGCACGCTGTGTTGCCGCTCGAGGAGGCAGTGCAGGAGGCTAAGGTGAGCGTCTGGCCCCACTCCTGCCAGCCCCCGCGAGCCCCGGTCCCGGTCCTGGTCCTGCCGTCCGCCCACTCAGTGCGGACGACAGGCAGGAGGCCCAGGTATTAAGAGAGGGCAGGCAGTGCCTCCTTTCTCCTATCCCATGCTGCCCAACACTGGCTCTGGGACCGAGCGTGGCTCTCCCTCTGTCACCCCCACACCAATAGTACCCCCCAACCCCCCTCACATTTTCCTCTGTGCCTCATACTGGAACGCCTGCGCAATGACCGCCAGATTTGGCGATTGTCTTTCAGTCCATTCCCGGCCTCTAGCGGCATTTTGGGCACACCCACACAACCGCTGTCCCCACTCTAGGCTCTTTACTTAAGTGAGACGACTTTTCCCAAGAGATCCGGCAAGGATGGGTGGCGCCAGGGTTGAGTAGAGCGCGGAGAGAGCCGTCTGGGCTGTGTCAAAGCTGCTAATTCCGGGCTCGTTTCTTTCCTGTCTCCTTGTTGGGGCCTCAGCTGAGATGTGCACGGAGGCCTCGGGCACACAGTTCCCAGTCTTTGTTTTCTTTGCTCCTTACACTGATCCAACCCTTCCACACAGAGGGATTTCTAGTGGAGAGGAGAGCAGGAAGGACAAGGCGTTGGGCTGCTGGGGCCGGGGAGGGTCTTGTGTTTCAGCCAGAATGTGCGCAGATGGTCTTGGAGAAGTGAGACTCAGGGGCGTTTGGCGTCACCCAGAAGTTGCCCTGTCCCCTATGTGCAGTCTGCTCAGACAGTATCCATCCCATCCAGACCTCCTCTATGAGGGCCTTCCTTTCTCCTGGATCCTCGCCTCACAATTCTCCCTTCTCACCCTCCTCTAGGAACTCCTGGAGTCCAGGCTGAAGATCTTGAAGAAGGATCTGGAGGACTATGAGATGTTTCGTTCCACGGAAGAGAAGGAGAGCAAGGAGCTCCTGGTGAGCCCGGTACCCCCAGGTGCCTCCCCAGAGCCACCCCACAACAACAGAGGGCCGGCTTCCCACCACCCTGGCTGTTTTTGATGTGTGTTGGAGTGTGTGCCTGTGAAACAGTAGAGATGGACTTTAGAACGATAACAGGGTTCATATTATATAGGGTGACCGTACACTTTATTCTATAGCCAAAGCTTTGGAGAGTGAAAAGGAGTGCTAAAATAATCGTTCTAGAATAGCTGGCTTAACTGGAACCGTCCCAGTGAATCAGGATGTATAGTTACCTTAATGTTACATAACACCCCAATGAAGGCCTGTGGTAGCATCTTGTATTTGAACGCATTAATGTTTCTGTAGAGACGTGAATGTTCATACTAAGTGGAGACATAAATACAGTAAAATAGCCTCATGTTTGTCCAGGGCATGTTTTGCCACCAAAAGAGTTATGAAAAAACCTTTTTTCAATTTTAAAGGTTTTAAAGTTTTGAAATTGAGGCTAAGTGGCAGGCGGCTCAGTGGCTGTCAGCTGCTTCTGGTCTAGCTAAAGGTCCAGTTAAACGAAGATTTGCGGACAGGTTTCCAGCAGCCTTGTGTGCATAGCGCCCCCTGGTGGGTAGGGACGATATTTTTGTCGTCTTTACAATGGAACAGGAAAGTGAACTGGGGCTCATTTTGGTTAGGGCGGGCAAACCTGGGTCACGGTCTGTAATTTTCTACCTCTCAAATAAAGTTCTTAGCTCAGTAAATTGGTCTTAAAAGAATGAAAGGATTTACTAGAGCCTGTTAGGACAGGGCCCATTCAATTCTGGATTTGGGAATTGGAGGAAGAGGAACTTGAGGACCCTCCTAGCCTCACGGTGGGTAGGGGGTGGTGTGGAGGGGAAGACCCTGGATTCAGATGCCCCAGGGTCCTTTCCTGACCCTCAGTTGCATCTGGTGCACCTGCCTCCAGTGTGCATCCAGCTTTCCCATCTGATCATTCACTTCCCTCCACAAGGAAGGGCCCAGCCCTCCTCTACTGGAGACAAGAGTGTGTGACTCTTCCATCTGGGACCCAGAGGAACTTCCACAGTGAGGGCAGCTTCCGGTCTCTGACCCCACCCACCATGACACTGCCTAGCACTTTCCTCTCTTTCCTCTGCCAATCCACCACCCCTCTGGCCCTCACATTCTTTAGAATTACAAAATACCTGCTTAATGAAACAACAGAGGTAGAGGACTCTTGCTGCATAACAAGGAAAGTAAATGCTTTTATTTGAAAATGCTCTTAGCATTTAGAGGAGTGGTTCTCAACGGGGCAGTTTGCCCCCCAGGGGACATTTAGCAAAGTCTGGAGATATTTTTCATTGTCTGGGGGCAGTGTGCTACTGGTATTTAGTGGAAGAGGCCAGGGTGCTGATTAAGCATCCTACAGCACAGCCCTCCATAACAAAGAATTGTGTGGTCTCAAATGTCAATAGCACCAGGGTTACCCCGATTTAGAGTATTTTGGCTAATATTGTTCCACTTGCTATTTCTTTGGGAGGCCATATGGTATAGTTGCAAGAAGTTCAGACTCTGGTGTCAGACTCTGGGGTTAGAATACTGGCTTTCCACTTACTGGTCACATGCCTCTATCCCCTCATTTGTTAAGTGGGATGAGAGTACACCCACGCCATTGGGTTGTTGTCAGAGGTGAGTGAGTTAACACCTGTAAAAGCCCTATGCTGCTGCTGCCTGCTTGCCCAGTGTCCAGGTGATGAAGGTCCTGGGGGAGCCATGGCCTGAACCCAGGTCTCCTGATTTCAAAACCCATCCACAGTCTCCTCTTCCTTGGAGTTTTTCAGGGAAGAGGAACTGATAGTAGAGCTTGTGCTGGAGGAACAGAATCCTTCTCACTTCTCACTGGCCATGAGGGAGAGGTCTTGCTTGTTATGTCATGTACAGCCCCCCCACATGTTCATGTAAAGAGTCAGGAGCATGAGTCTGTGTCTGAAAACACACGAGTGTAAATCCTGTGGATAATGGTAATGGAAAGAATAGAATATGAAGCCTGCACACAGCATATTCTCACTTGGGTCATTGTGGGTGTGCTGTTACCTCTGGTCACTGGCATTGATCTTCCTTTCTCTTCCTACTTTTCTGCATCTTCCAGATTTTATATTACCAGCATGTGTTACCTTCGTAATTGCTAAACATAAATGGTGCTTTTTAAAATGAAGTAAAGTGAGGTGTGAAAGTTGGAGGGCTGACGAATGTTATGAAACAAAATTGACCTGAGTACATTTAAAGATCTCACTGGCTTTATTCAGTGATTGATGAATTGCGCAGCATCTAATCTAGCAGATAGAAAGGAGCTCTGTCCTTTATAGGCAGAGACTTTATAAGCAGTGGGAGGTAACGAGGAAATTGTACAAGGCAAAAAAACAGGTTGGTTGTTGCAAGGTTACTTTCCATATAGGGGATGGCAGAGGCTTATCAGGCAGATTACTGAACAAAGGCGATCCCCGATTAGCTGGTTTAAGACTCCATTTCTGGGAGAACAAAACTGGAATGAAGTCTGGTGATGTGGGGCTTATCATAAATGAGTATTTTGTCTATTTTCTTGTGTTTAACATGGAATATATGTATTTGGGGAAGAAAAAGTGACCTCAGTTTAATCCTTATAGTTGCCCCAGGAAGCACTAATTTATCCCTCCTGCTTGCAAATGAGAACACTGTAGCCCTCAGTAGTTCTGGGGTGAGTTTGACATTATCCTATGTTGGTGGGAGAGCCCAGGTGTAAGGAGACACACGGGCACATCTGTGTCAGGTAAAGGGAGAGCATGTGTTGAGCCTGCTGCGTGCTTAGAGTTGGGATATTTAAATTAGAGTGTGTACGGGGTGGGCACATCTGGGTAAGCCTCTGACCCCTGAGCAGTGAGCCTACCCTGTGGGATGGCTCAGAGGCCCCTGTCCAAATGCAAACCTTGATGCCCACGTCCCCTAACCTCTCCAACTTCTCTCCTGGGACAGAAACAGATGGCAGCTGAACGAGAGAAGGTGGGGGCGGAATTCCAGGCGCTGAGGGCCTTTCTGGTGGAGCAGGAGGGCCGGCTTCTGGGCCGCCTGGAGGAGCTGTCCCGGGAGGTGACACAGAAGCAGAATGAGAACCTGGCTCAGCTTGGGAGTGAGATCGCCCAGCTCTCCAAGCTCAGCAGCCAGATCAAGGAGACAGCTCGCAAGCCTGACCTTGACTTTCTTCAGGTGAGTCTGGCTCCCCAGGGCTTTGAGTCATTTATCATAAGGCCTGGTAAAGGCACTGAGAACAGTCAGATCCTGTGAAGGGAGCTGGAGAGCTGCCCTCATTCTCCCGGGGTTAGAGGTCTAAAGGAATGGAATAAAACTTCCTTGACCGTGAATCACAATAATATATCTTATATCATTTTCCAGTATGTACACACTTGAGACAGAAATTTAAGAAAATAACACCTTTACTACATGTGATGCACTTTGATGTTTTCTATTCTATTTCATTAAAAATAATCACTGTCCGCTAAATAAACGTTACAAGTCACAAATGGCTCAAGAACAGTCATTCAAAGACACTGGTCTGAATGAGCAGTTGCTGCATAAAGGCTGTGACTTGTCTTGGTGGTTTCGAGAGCAGAGGGAATGCTGGGTCCCAGAAGAAGGCTTCAGTGACAATTCTTTAACAAGGGGAGCATTTGCAGAGCTGTGGGCAGAATCGAGGGACCCACCACATTGATGAGACGCCCAGCTGCCAGCCACAGTGGGAAGCCCTTGGCACCCGGGGCCACTGCAGGTGGTGGGATGTGGTACACCTGCTTATTGCTTGTTTTTCTGGAAGCAGGGCAGGGGGCCACTTCTGTTTTCTCAAAGGTGAATGGAAGTTACTCAGTGCTGATTTGGTTTTCTTTCATTGTTCTTTCCAGGAATTCAAAAACACACTAAGCAGGTGAGTGGACTTAATAGTTCCTTGGGCCTCTCTAAGCTTGTTCCTTTTCCACTGTGCTCTCCCTCTTCATTCCTCACCCCTGACTTCACCTCTCACTTCCCAATGCCTTACCTGGGTGCCTTCTGATGCAGACGTGCACCTGTGTGGCCATGGGTATCGGCATGAGATCAGGCTCTCCTTTTCTCACCTTTCCCCACCAAAGGGACCTCACTGTCCTAATTGTCCGAATGGGACAGTGTTGGTGTGGGCCTTCCTCAGGGTCCTTGTCCTGCAGGTGCAGCAATGTTCCTGCCCCCAAGCCAAGCACAGTCTCTTCTGAGATGAAGAATAAAGTCTGGAATGTTTCTCTGAAGACCTTTGTCTTAAAGGGGCTGCTCAAGAAGTTCAAAGGTAGGGGCTGGGTCTTATGGTGCTGGTGGTAGTGGTGTGGTCCTGGTGGTTTCGGGTACCGAGGATGTGCCTTTCCAGAACTGTGTGAGAAAACGAGCTGGGGTGTATGGTGGCTAATTTATTTAGATCCCCTCAGGGCATGAAGCTTTCCCTGGGGACAGACAGGGACAGAAAGGGCTGAGAAAGGAGAGCTCAGCTCTGACTAGCTCCAGGCAAAAGGGGGAAGGAGGACAGGGAGAGTCAGAATACTGCCTCTCCCCCTCAGACACTGGGCCTAGTGCCTCTGGTGTATCTGGGGAGTCAGTAGGTGGTGTCACTGTCATTGCTAGATAGACAATCTCCTGTGTCGTTCATACATATCCTGCTTTGTTTCTCCCCCTCAGAGGATCTTCGTGGAGAGCTGGAGAAAGAGGAGAAAGGTAAGATGGTTGTGGTGATAGTGAGTGCCCCTTATGTGGCCATGGAGAGAATTCACTTCCTGCCAGTGACTGTCTCTCTGGGCTTTGTGCATGGTTGGTTCTTCTGCCTGCTCACCTCAGTGACTCTGCCATCTGCTCCCCTTTCCCTGTCATCCTCGCCTCACAGTGCTGACTCTCTCAGGCCACGGTGGGACCTGTAGGGCTGTAGAGCAAAAGTGCCCTGCACCTCGGGATACTTAGATTGGGGAGGGCTTGTCGCTCACCTGGACAAGCCTCTCCTGGGACGGGGTTGTGTGCAGGGGTCAGGGGAAGCTGGAGGAAACTGAGAGTGAGATGGTTCTTACTCCTGCAGACTTCTGGGGTGAGTGGGATCCAACCCACAGTGAGGGGAGGGGCAGGCAGGGCACTTATTCCTGATGCTGATGACGGAGCTAAGTCAGACTTTGCCAGGGAAGGATCTAAACCAGCTGATCAGACCAGGCCCCTCCTCTGCTCGGAACCCTGCTCTGGCCCCTCTCAGTCAGTATAGGCTGGAGTCCTCATTGGTTTTCCAGGCCCCACAGGGCATCTGGCCTCACTGCACATTCCCCATGGTACTTTGCAGCCACACCCTCCTGCTGCTCCAGGAATGCACCAACCTGACACACCTACCTGGGCCTGAGTGCTTCACCAGACAGCCGCCTAGCTGGCTTCTCACCTCCTTTATGTCTTTGCTCAAATGTACCTTTTCAGTGAGGTCTTCCCTGGACCCTATAGTTCAAATTACAGCCTGCTCTCCTCATCCCTCTCATTTTCTATGTTTATCATTTATTGTCTCGCCTCCCCTCCCCCCCTGGAAAGGAAGCTGCAGTAAGGCAGGGAACTTCGGTTGGGATTCCCAGGACCTGAAACACAGTAGCACTAGTGCATATTAGAGCTTTTTATTATGGAAAATCTCAAACATGCACTAGAGAGGCGAGCAAGACAAATATTATGTACTCATCACACACCTGCAACAATGATAAACTCATGGCTAATATTTTTCATAAATACTCCATCCACATCTTCTCACTGGATTATTTTGAAGCAAATCACAGATAATATCATGTCCATAAATATCTCAGGGATAAAAAAACACAACACAAAATTATAATTAGTGAAGATGATGATTTTTCCAGGATCTAAGTTTTTGACATCTCCCAATTCTTTTAAATTGGATTTTGTCCATGTGTTTGAATTGGGATCCAAATCAGGTCGGTACATTGCATTTGTTTGATTTCAACACATACTGGGGTGGGGGGGAGGAGCCCAGGAATAAGGTGCAGGGGCTGTCTCTCCCTGTCTCCCCCACTGCAGTGGAACTGACCTTGGACCCCGACACGGCCAACCCCCGCCTCATTCTCTCTCTGGATCTTAAAAGCGTGCGCCTGGGACAGCGGGCCCAGGACCTGCCCAGCCACCCGCATCGCTTCGACACCAACACTCGAGTCCTGGCGTCTTGCGGCTTCTCCTCAGGGCGGCACCACTGGGAGGTGGAAGTGGGCTCCCAGGACGGCTGGGCCTTTGGTGTGGCCCGTGAGAGTGTGCGCCGTAAGGGGCTCACGCCTTTCACCCCTGAGGAGGGTGTCTGGGCGCTACAGCTCAATAGCGGACAGTACTGGGCTGTCACCAGCCCTGAGCGGACACCCCTCAGCTGTGGGCACCTGTCGCGTGTGCGGGTGGCGCTGGACCTGGAGGTGGGGGCCGTGTCCTTCTATGCCGTGGAAGACATGCGCCATCTTTACACCTTCCGCGTCAACTTCCATGAGCGTGTGTTCCCCCTTTTCTCTGTCTGCTCCACTGGCACGTACTTGCGAATCTGGCCTTGAGGGGGCTTTGCTGGGCCTCCCAGAGGGAGTGGGTCAGTTAACGGTGAACTCCTGGCTGCCAGTGGGAAGGGATGTTCTCCTTCGGAGCCTCTTGGTGACTTTGAGTCTGCCCTTCACTCTCCTGCCCCAGGCTGCCTGCAAAGGGTTTCTGGAGACCACAGCATCCGAGGAATGAAACTGGGTGATAGGGGAAAGGGACTCTGTGGTCAACTGAGCAGAGGAAGAGATACCTTGGACCCTCGGGGCCTGTCCCCTGCCTGTTGGTGCCATGTGGATTTGGCCCAGCTGTGAGGAGGTGGAGACAGGTGAAGACAAGTCCAGCTGTTGACAGAGGTGCTTCCTCTCACTGGGGCTTACTGCCCAGACTCAGCAGGGCCTCTGGCTCCGTGGAACACCAAGCCCTGGTCCCGTGCTGTCCTCAGTTGCAAGGGGGCATGTTCTGGCCAAAACAGCCAGGTTCATGATCATGTCTGCTTTGCCTTCTTGTTAGCTGCCGGCTCTGCCTTCAGAGACCTGAATCCAGCTGGCCTGATCAAATCGTCTACTCAGGGAGGAACACTGTACTCCCAGCTCAGAACAGTCTGGGCCAGAACTGGAAGGAGACCCTTGACCTGTACATGACGACAAGCCTAGGACAACAGTATATAGGCATGGCTACCCTCCAACCCTCCTTAACTTGATACAGAGTGATATGTACATCTTCGGCCTCAGTGACAGCCATGTGTGCTCACAGATGCCTAAATACCTTTCAAGGGCCGAAGTACAGGCTCCTTTGAGTAAGGAGACCAAAGAGTCTGGAATTTTGAAACACAAGGCAGCACTTAAAATTTTACAGATCCAACTTAACACCAGCATGGAAATGCACAGCACAAACACCCCTGCCAGATTCTGGAATTTGCCAAATGTGTTCCAGGAGAAGCGGACCCTGGTGCCAAGGCCAGCTCAGCCTGTGCCCTGGTGGCCATTATCACCTTGGCTAATTATTCCCCTGGCTTGTGTATGGCTGGGCTTCTGGGGGGTTGGTGGTAGGCTGTTCCTTGCTTAGTGCTCCCCAGGTAAGGGAGATGGAGATGGAAATACAGACTGAACTCATTTGTAGGGTGGCTTGGCTCATTCTTGACTCACCCAGTTGTGTGCAAGAGCACAAGTGTGAGCAAGCGTTTCTCCAGGCTGGGTGAGCATGTGTGCTCCTGTGTGTGAGGGACATGCACACATTGTTGATAACAGGTGGTGGGGGCCAGGGGTGTGCGGATCTTGGGAGAGGGCACTTATGAGCACATGCATAGGGTTTACGTGTTGAAACAGGTCTAGGTCAGTGTGGTCACCCTGTTATCAACTTGTTAAATACTAGCCACCCCATACTTAGGTGAGGGCCACAGGTTTCCTCCCCCACTAACAGGTTGCCAGGCTAGATGAAATCCAGTTTGAGAACTAATTCTGTCCTGCACAGGTTCAGACATGTATTGGCACACAGAGATAGGGACAGTTAAATAGTTCAGTCTGCAAATATCATGGAGCTGTGCTCTGTCCCGTGACACGCTTCAAGGTTCTTGTAGGGCAGGCACAACACTCTAGAGACAGACCCAGTGCACACAGCACCAGGCAATCGACCCAGTGTCCTACGAGCTTGGGACGGGACTATTTAAGAGCCCAGCCTTCAGCAGCATTCCAGAGTGTGAATTCTGTGCCGTTCCGACACGGAATATAGCTCTAGAGCACTGAGTCAATTTGTCTTTGAGTACCACTGATTTCCATAAGGATAATCCACTTCTAAAATTCATTTGCTAATTAAATTGCCTAATGTTATCAAGTCCTAATGTTATCTGGGCGTGTCTGGCTTTTGAATTGAGTATCACAATTACCCTTTGTGTCATCTAGCAACTATGCCAAAGTATTCAACGTGTTACAGGTCACAGAAGGTAGAGTGACTGGTGGAGGCTCTGTAGGGCCAGGTCTGCGGACTCCTGGGGTGGCTGTGTGTGTATGTTCAGCTTTTGTGTTTGTGATTGTATGTCTTATTCGAGTTTGCAGAATAACTACATAGATACCTATCTGATGTAACAACAGTTGCATTACACTACACATGGAGAGTAAGAGAGATGTTCTCTCCGTCACCAGGGCAGCATGGTGACTTTGGATGTCACAACGCTGTATGACAGTGTGTGCATGTATGCCTTTTCCTCTCCCTACTTTTGAACACAAGACCGCTGAGATCTCTGGGCCTCTGAGAGCAACGACTGGCTTAACTTGGGTCCTTCTCACCCCACCCGTTAGTCCCAGATCCTTGTGAGCTGCACAGCGGTGAGAACCTAGGTCCCTGCCAACCAGACCCTCAGCTCCTCAGTATCCAGAGTGGAGGGACTGCCTCTGGCCTGGCCACCCAGTGACCTAAGTCATCTGGCCTTAGAGAGACCATAGGGCAGGTTGGGACACCAACCAAAGTCTACCTACAGCCGCCACTTTCTGACCATTGACAGGCTAAGGCTCCTGTCCCTCACCTGAGCTCTCTGTCTTCCTTACCTCAACCCCGAAATCCCTTTTGGAGGCCATGAAAGAACCTGCTCTCCAAGATTCCAGGGCGGGCCCCTAAGGATTGCCTTTTCCTAATTTGCCTAAAGGTGCTCTGACCCAGTCCTTGGCCCAGCATCTCACACTAGGACCTTCTGACTTACCCACTGTTGTCACACAGCAGCCTAGCCAACTGGCCCCACCCCCACCCCCACCCCCGTCTTTCCTTGAGGAAAGAGGATTTTGTGAGACTGCCTTTTTGGGACTTTATTTTATCATGATGTTTACACCTCATGTCTCTGTCTGGTCCCCAAAAGATGGTTTGCAGCCAATGACAAGATTCCCTGGTGGTGGGGGGAGGACGGACAACTCAATCCAGGGGCAACCGTGTGGGGAACCCCAATGAGCTGCCATGGAAGATCTGGGAAAGGGCCTTGCCTCCCCATCCCCCCTCCTGGGAAAAGCCACTGCTGACTCTGGCTTTCCTCTCTCACCTGATTGTGAGAAGTCATGAGAGCGATAAAGATCAGCTCTCTCCGCTTAGCTCAACGGAACAGTTTCAACATGAGAGACTTGTCCCCGGGGAGGTGCGTGCCTCACCTAAGTCATCATAGGGCTTTCTGCTCTGGCTGCTAATTGGTGGACAGGGGTAATTGGTTTGATTCACTTCTGTGACATGATGGCTGAGTCTCACAGGCCATGTAAAAACAACACCACTTCCTTGTATGATTATCAATAAAAGCCATCAGTCGGCCTGATTCTGCGCTCCAGTCTCTTGCCAGGCTGTGAGACCTCCTAGCCCGCTGAGATTTAACTGCATTAAGTCTGTTTCTTTCTTAAATCTTAACCTAACACCGCCCCTTCTCGCTCCCTCACTGCCCGTGTTGCTCTGGACGGGACAACCCACCACTTTATCCTCCACTCCTTCTGCTGATCCCCCAACGGCTCACTTGAGGCCCAACCCCTTACCAGTCCGGACTTAGATTCCCCTACCGACAGACCTTTTGACACCCTTCCCCTAACTCCTCCCTCGCAGCCGAGACCTGGGACTCGATTCTCGAACACAAAGAGCCCCGCAACTCCCCAACCGGACCTCTACCTTGACACCCCGCCCCACCGGGACGCGCAAGGCCCTCACCCAATTCTTCACAGTCCCAGCCCGAGCACTCGCGCGAAATGCCGGCTTCCTCCCAGCTGGGCTCTCTCCCAGGACTTGCGGCTCCGCCTACTGCATGGACGAGACGCCGCAGGTTAAGAGGTGGCGGTGAGGCGGAGCCCTCAAGATCCGAGGGACGCCAGCCCCATCTCTGGTCATTTAATTCACTCGCGTAGTTGTTTGCGGCTGCGCAAAGACGGCTGCGGCGTCAACTACTCTTGCGCAGAAGAAGAACCTGTAGTAGGCTCCATAGCTCAGGGGTTAGAGCACTGGTCTTGTAAACCAGGGGTCGCGAGTTCAAATCTCGCTGGGGCCTGCACGCGCGTTCCTTTTTTTTTTTTCCTCCCACCTCACTTTGTAAAATACTTTTCTAAAAGGTGGTAGATTTTGAGATACGCAAACCGACACTGATTTCTCCTTTCTGGTAGTCTATACCCTGGAGAAGTCTGTTCGTGGTCCAATGGCCCCTCCCTTCGGTCGCCTGTTCTCTCGAAGAGCTGCACCCACTGCGTCCTAGTCCTTCCGATTGTTGGCTCTGCTAGTCCCGCGCCCTTTCTCCCCCGTGGTCCCATGCTCGCTCCTTTCTGCGCCCGCTCCCAGGGAGCTCGTGGCAGAGCTTTCCGTTCCCCTCCTGGGGCGGGTCCTCGTCTC